>NC_140591.1:924012872-926996293 GCF_964204655.1 Triturus cristatus | reverse complement strand
TAGACTTAAAGATGGTAGAAGTCACTTAGTTCAAGTTGATGATAAATGCGACACAGTTCTCACAAAAGTACCTAGATGTGTAACACAAAACAAACCAAAGGTTCGCAGGGATGGAGATGCGTTGGTTCCTTGCTTCGGTGGAGATGATGCGTCACGCCTCAATGCTTGCGCAGACTAGGGGATGTGTCTTGGTCCTTACCGGAGAGGAGGTGATGCGTTGGTTCTCATACTGTGTTCCGGTTGCGATGCAACAAGTTGGCGCCTCGATGCGTTGCGACAATCTGGTGCTATGAGGTAAGATGGTGCCCTTGATGCGACTACATGAAGACGATGCGGGCACCCCCGGTGGTCGTGCGGCAAACTCTGTATCTCTGGAGCCGCGACAGGCCCTGCGACACACTTCTCCGGTGATGCGACCCTCGTGGTGGCGACACGCTTGGGACGAAGGCACGCTTCTCTGGTGATGCGGCGGCAACCTCTGCGGCGGCGACCCGCTTCTCCAGCAATGCGACGGCAACAGCTGAGACTGCAACATGCTTCTTCTCGTTGAGTCGCACAGTTGACTGCACCAGTCCATTGCCAAAGCCGTAAAAATGTATAAACTCAGAATATTTGTGACTATTCACTTTTCCCTACCCATCACAAGTACACCCATTCTTCTCTCTAACTTTGAGCAACCTTTGTACCTTCCTTTTGTCAAATTAATTTTGATCTGTTTCAAGTGTAGGAAATTAAATATACTGAACTTAAACAATTCTTTGGCGCTTTTGTGTTTTACATTGACTGTACATTTGAAACAATGCTATCTTAAACAGCAGGGTATGTTGTTGCATTTATTTTTGGTATTTTTTTACCAGTGTTTGACTTATGTAAGCTACACACACATGATAAATTATAATTTATTCTTCTCTAAAGCAGTCACGGACCACTTGTTTCATTACTTCAGCAGGAGGCAAGCACAAGTTCAAGCCCTTGGAGAAATATTCTGCAAGATGATGAAAGTTCTTTAAATGTTTCTTCTCCTTTTCTTGGCAATGTAGACACCACAGCAGGCCAACCCAGCAACACAGCACACTGGCAGGGGGGCAGTGCAAACTCCTGCAGCTTCCTTGGTTCTTCTCCTTGGCAAAGGTTTGTCTTGTTGTTCCAGAAGTGATCTAAAGTCTTGGGGTCTGGGTCCCCATATTTATACTACTAAATCCTTTGTCCTCTGAAGGCAAAGGGGCCTGTACCTAGTCTAAATCAGTTCTGTGCAGTCCTGGAGCACTTTGTTTACAGGACTCCTTCTTTCCTTTGGCAGGGTGGGCCAGGGACATCTGACGCACCACAGGAGGTGGAGCCAGCATTGTGGAAGGTAGGCAAAGTCCTATTCAGACCCAGGTGCGACTCCTCCCACCACTCTACATGCAGATAGGTCTATTCAGCCCTGTGCTGACTCACCCTGTCTCCTGGAATCCCCCAGCCCCTGTCACTCACAAAACCAGACAAACAATACACAAGCTAGCAGAGGCAGGCTGGATGGTTAGGTAAGAAAACACCTACTTTCTAAAAGTGGTATTTTCAAACACAGAATGTTAAAGCCAACTTCACTAAAAGATGTATTTTAGCATCCTGAGTTCAGGCGTACTAAACTCGAATTTCTACCATGATCCCTGGGTTAGTTAGGATTATAAAATGTTATCAAACTGTCCATTCTGGCCTATGGGAACAGGTAGCCTTGCCATAGTGAAAAACAAAATTGGCTGTAATTCACTATCAGGACAGGCCACACACATCAGGGCATGTCCTACCTTTTACATACAATGCACCCTGCACTTGGGCCTACCTTAGGGGTGACTAATATGTAGAAAAGGGAAGGTTTAGGGACTGGCAAGTGGGTGCACTTGCCAAGTCGACATGGCAGTCCCAGACTGCACACGGGCTCTGCAATGGCAGGCCTGAGACACACTTTACAAGCTGCTTTTGTGGGTGGCACAATCAGTTCTGCAAACCCACCGGCAGCATTTGATTCACAGGCCCTGGACACACATGTTGCATTATACTAGGGTCTGACAAGTAAATCAAATAAGCCAATCATGGAGTCACTAATCTATTACAACACTTTACAATAGGGAGAGCATATGCACTTTAGCACTGATCAGCAGTCATAAAACCAACACAAACCGGTCAGAGAAAATACAGGAGGAAGGCAAAAAGTTCAGGGATGACCCTGCAAAAGGGGCCAAGTCCAACACCAGGCCTATTCCGGTGCAGGGGAAACTCCTCCCGCTACTCTGAATTCAGTCAAGGTCTATTCAGCCTAGCACTGAGTCACCCAGGGAAGGCAGGACACACCTCCACTCCCCTTGTGACTGGCTGGAGTGAATGTACATCCCCTCTCTCCTGTCAGAGAGAACCAGACGGTCAATACACATCCAGGCAGGGCCCAAAGACACACAAACACACAGAAATGTCCATTTCTAAAAGTGGCAGTAATACTAAATACGCTTTCACCAATAAGCAGGATTTATCACTACTATTCCAAACCTCCAAACATGTTCACGCTACCCCTCTCAGATCAGAAATTACCACTGAAACACATATCGGAGAATCCCCAATGCAACCTTATGAGAGGGCAGCCTCACAGCAGTGAGAAACCAAATAGGTTGTTTGTCACTACCAGGACATGCCTCACTGTTCAGGAACATGTCTTGCCTTCTACCTACATCACACTCTGCCCAAAGGGCTAGCTAGGGCCTACCTTAGGGTTGACATATGTAGTAAAAAGGGGAGTTGCAGATTCTATTCTGGGTTTGGTAAAGCGCAACAGCTGCCCCAGCAATGGGGCGTCCCGGCGCTGAGAGAAGTCACAGAACCTACCAGGAGGAGGAAGGGGGGGGAAAAGGAGCAGCACTAGTCGGAAGGAAATAGGAAGGTCTTGATTGCCTTACGGAAGGCAGAAAGGCTGTCTATGGAACGTACGTGAAGAGGTAGAGCGTTCCACAGCTTGGGTCCCAGGACCTTGAAGGAGCGACCTCCAGTGCGACAGAGCTTTATTCGAGGTACATTCAGAAGGAGCTGGTTGGAGGAGCGCAACTCACGGCTAGGAACATAGGTGCAGATGAGGTTTTGTAGGAGAGTGGGGCTTCCCTGTTTGAAGATTTTAAAGATCGTGATGAGGGCTTTGAATTTTACTCTGTTTTCAACGGGCAGCCAGTTGAGTTTGCGGATGGTGGCTCTGGCTGAGCATCTGCGGGGAAGACCGACCAACGTTCTTGCCGCCGCGTTTTGCACTCGTTGAAATCTAGCAGTTTCTGCTTTGTTTGCACCTAGGAGGAGGAGGACGTTCGCGTAGTCCAGGCGTGATAAGATAGTTGCCTGGACAATCAGCTGGCGAACCTTCGGATCGAAAAAGCCAAGTATGGGCCTAAGATTTCTCAGAAGACCTATACAAGTGGCTGCCACCATTTTGGTATGTGTCTGGAGGCTGAGAGTGGCGTCCATCCAGACTCCCAGATTTTTGACACTGGATTTAGGGAGTGGGGTGGTACCAAGGGATGACGGCCACCAGTGCTCGTTCCAATGGCTGGTGTTTCTGCCAAGGAGGAGCACCTCGGTTTTCCCGGCGTTCAGTTGTAGATAATTGTCCGTCATCCATTGTGCCACTGCTGCCAGGCCATTTCTGAACCTGGACGCCACGATGGAAGGGCTTTCAGTGAGGGTGACGACCAACTGGGTGTCATCGGCATACGATACTAAAGTAAGCCCCCACTCTTTGGCCACTTCCGCAAGAGGCTGAACGTATAAGTTGAAAAGGGAGGGGCTCAACGCTGAGCCCTGGGGAACTCCCTGTGTTATGGGATAAGGTTTTGAGAAGAAAGGGGGGGCTGACACCCGAAAGGATCTGTCCTTGAGAAAGGAGCGGAACCAGGTTAAAGCAAGGCCAGACACACCGGCCATCTCCAGACGTTTAAGAATGTCGTGGGATACCGTATCAAAGGCTGCGCTGAGATCAAGAAGGATCAGCGCAGCACTCTGACCGGAATCTAAAATCGTCCGGAGATATTCGGTGGTGGCCAACAGGGCAGATTCCGTGCTGTGGCCCGGTCTGAAACCATTTTGGGATGAGTCCAGGATGCCATTTAGGTCCACATGTTTGGAGAGAATGCCGTTGACGTGGGCTTCTGCTATTTTAGACATCCAGGGGAGAAGGGATATAGGTCGGAAGGTTTCTGGCTTCGAAGGATCCAGGGAGGGTTTTTTGATAATGGGTGATACCCAAGCCTGTTTCCAGGCTGTAGGTACAGTGGCAGATGAGAAGGAAAGATTGAGTGTTTCGATCATGGGGGGTAGGAAAAAGTCAAGTGAGTCCAGAAAATGAGAAGGGCTCATGGGATCCCCAGGGAAACCAGATTTCACTTTTTTGCAGAGTTTGATTAGGTCGATAGCAGAGATAGCCGGGATTTGGGTGAGAGGGGTGATATTGGAGGTAAGGTTGGTGAGTTCACCAGGGTGAAGAGGGTGCTGCGAAAAGGTTTTGTAGATATTCTGGACTTTCTCTACAAAATATGTGGCAAGCTGTTCGCATTGTTCAATGGATGCAATTTTGGGAGAGGGTGACCTAGGACTCTGAAGTTCTTTGACTAGTTTGAAAATCATTTTAGCTGGATTTGGGTTAGAGCTGATTTTGTCAGCATAGAAAGCAGCGCGGGCATTACGGATGGCTTTTTGATATATTTTAAGTTTGGATAAATAGTTAACTTTATCCTGACAGTCAAAGTCTTTTCTCCATTGACGCTCGGCTCTTTTGCATTCCTTGCGCAGGGTTTTAAGGGTGTCATTGTACCAAGGGTTAGATGGTGTGGACCGTCCTTTGGTCAATTTGGCTGGAATGAGAGTGTCAAGTCCACCTGTGATCCAGTTATTGAAGGAGGTATAGGTCGTGTAAATGTCTTGATTGGCTTCCCGATGAAATACTCCTAGGGTTTCATGGAAAATAGGGGTGGAAAGTTTGTGCCATGGTCTTTTAAGGCAGCGGTTGGATTCGGTTTTGTACTGACGTCCTGGAACTGGGACGGTTAGTTTGATGAGATAATGGTCCGTCCATCCCATAAATATGGGGACTTCTGTGACTGCCTCTTGGATGTTGGTAAAGACCGGGTCCAGAGTATGCCCGGCTAGGTGGGTGGGAGCCTGGATGAGGGAGTTAAGCTGCAATGCCGAGAGATCAGTAAGAAGATTAGTAATAGTGTGATCATTGGATATGTCAAAATGCAGGTTGAGGTCGCCCAGAATAGTAAAGTTGGCAGATTTGGTTATAAGTGCGGTAGACACCTCGAGGAGGGCGTCAATGAACCTGGAAGCAGGGCCAGGTGGGCGGTAGATATATAGACCCGACATTGTGAATTGTGGGCTTGTGGTAATTTTAAATTGGGCGCATTCACAATCAGGGAGAGCTTCTTTAATAAATGAGCAGGTGAAATGCTTCTTATAAATTACCGCGATGCCACCGCCTCGTGTATCGCGATTTAAGGTGGCCAAATGATACTCGTCTGGGAGCGTAAGGTTGGGAATGGTAGAAGCGCCATCTCGTAGCCACGTTTCGCAAAGAAAGAGGATGTCTGGGTTTTCATCCAATATGAGCGAATTGACCTCTAGATGGTGTTTGGTGAGTAACCTGACGTTAAGTTGAAGTATCGTAAGGGGCGAGGTGGTGGTTGTGCCTCGGTTTCCCTGAACGCGATTTGGGCTGTCAGTTAGAAAGTGGCAAGAGTTGCACTGGAGTTTCGAGTGGCCAAGGACGCCTGTCACATCAGAACAACTTTGTCTGTGATTCACGGCAAGGAGTTCTTCTCGGTTGTACCGTAAGGGCATATGGGGCACGGTTAGACCAGGGGGACTGGCGAATGGCGATGTCGTGGCGATGACGGGCGCAGACGGGCTTGCCTTAGGTGCGCCTTTGGCGCGCAAACGGCGCACCCGCTGCGCCCGTCCGCTGCGCGTACGGTGTAAGCACATTCTGAAATAGGGAGGGGGAGGCCTGGGGGCGTGGCCTCAGAGGGGGCATAGCCTCAAGTGGGCATGGCCTCAAGTGGGCATGGCCTCAGAGGGGGCATGGCCTCAAGTGGGCGTGGTCTCAGAGGGGGCGTGGCCTCGGAGTGGGCGTGGTCTCAGAGGGGGCGTGGCCTCAGAAAGGGCGTGGCAGGAAGAGTGCGTTTTGGAAGTGTCCGCGACCAGCGCTTAATCGGCTGTGCGGTGCTTTCAAGGGCAGATTCCTGATGAAATAATAAAGTAAGTGCTCTTAAAATCAGCAATAGTGACAATCAAAATTTTTAAAACAACAGGCTAAATCTCCCGGCTTCCGCCTCAGGAGGGTTCGTGCTTACTGGCAGTGGGCGCAGGGAATCGGCGCTTTTAAACCCAGAGGGGAGGGGGCGTGGCCTCAAAGTGGGCGTGGCCTCACGTCTCCTCAGCGGCAAGAGTGCGTTTTGAAAGTGTCCGCGACCAGCGCTTAATCGGCTGTGCGGTGCTTTCAAGGGCAGAGTCCTGATGAAATAATAAAGTAAGTGCTCTTAAAATCAGCAATAGTGACAATCAAAGTTTTAAAACAGGCTAAATCTCCCAGCTTCCGCCTCAGGAGGGTTCGTGCTTACTGGCAGTGGGCGCAGGGAATCGGCGCTTTTAAACCCGGAGGGGGCGTGGCCTCAAAGTGGGCGTGGCCTCACGTCTCCTCGGCGGGAAGAGTGCGTTTTGGAAGTGTCCGCGACCAGCGCTTAATCGGCTGTGCGGTGCTTTCAAGGGCAGATTCCTGATGAAATAATAAAGTAAGTGCTCTTAAAATCAGCAATAGTGACAATCAAAATTTTTAAAACAACAGGCTAAATCTCCCGGCTTCCGCCTCAGGAGGGTTCGTGCTTACTGGCAGTGGGCGCAGGGAATCGGCGCTTTTAAACCCAGAGGGGAGGGGGCGTGGCCTCAAAGTGGGCGTGGCCTCACGTCTCCTCAGCGGCAAGAGTGCGTTTTGAAAGTGTCCGCGACCAGCGCTTAATCGGCTGTGCGGTGCTTTCAAGGGCAGAGTCCTGATGAAATAATAAAGTAAGTGCTCTTAAAATCAGCAATAGTGACAATCAAAGTTTTAAAACAACAGGCTAAATCTCCCAGCTTCCGCCTCAGGAGGGTTCGTGCTTACTGGCAGTGGGCGCAGGGAATCGGCGCTTTTAAACCCGGAGGGGGCGTGGCCTTAAAGTGGGCGTGGCCTCACGTCTCCTCGGCGGGAAGAGTGCGTTTTGGAAGTGTCCGCGACCAGCGCTTAATCGGCTGTGCGGTGCTTTCAAGGGCAGAGTCCTGATGAAATAATAAAGTAAGTGCTCTTAAAATCAGCAATAGTGACAATCAAAATTTTTAAAACAACAGGCTAAATCTCCCGGCTTCCGCCTCAGGAGGGTTCGTGCTTACTGGCCAACCACTTTACATGCCAGGTCACAGCAGCAGTAAACTGTAGTGGCAGGGGCCCGAGACAGGTTTGAAAGGCGACGCAAGCAGCACTGCAAGCCCACCAGTAGCATATAATTTACAGGCCCTGGGTATAGGGATACCACTATACAAGGGACTTACAGGTAAATTAAATATACCAAACAGGTGTAGACCAATCTTACCAAGTTTACAAGACACAGCACATACACTTTAGCACTGATCAGCAGTGGTAAAGTGCCAAGGGTCATAAAACCACCAACTACAGGTCAGACAAAAATAAATAAATACAGGAGTAAGGCAAAACGTTCTGGGATGACCCTGCAAAATGGGCCAAGTCCAACGCTTGAGATCTCTCAAACCCTTACAAAAATAACAATGCTGAAAGGCCAGATTAACCTCTTCGCTACCTGAAAGCCTAAGAAAGCCCTGGTTTTCCTGAAGCAGCGCTTCTACGAACATGCTAACAAGACTGTCTCTCTCTTAGCCCGATGACTAAAAATTCAAGAAGTAACTAGGAAGATCCCCTTACCAGTTGGCCCAGGTGGGGAACAGCTTTGTTGAAATGTAGATAGTTTAAATGCCTTCCAGGATTTCTCCTCTGACATATATTGAGGTGATCCCACCCAAATAGAAGAGGCCAATCGATATATTGCAGCAGTGAACCTACCCAAACTGACCAAACCAAATAGGGACTCCTTTGAAGAAGTGATTATGGCTGAAGAAGTCACCAGGGTGATCAAACTCTCCCACCTCATGGCCCTTGTGGCCGCAGGAACATATTTTATAAACACTTAAGTGCACTCATAGACCAACATGTGTTAACCTTAGTCAACTAATTCCTAACATCCAAGACAGTCTCTCGCACCATGGCAGATGCCAAGATCACTCATATATATATTGGGCAAACCAGTTGATCTTTATGAACCTTACCACTCCATTTCACTATTGAATAAAGACGTGAAGATTTGCAGAAAAATCTTTGCAAACAGGCTTAAGACCCTTATGCCTTACCTAATAAACCGGGACCAATTGCTTTGGTCCCCAATAGACAAGCTGTGGATAATATCAGAAGAGTTCTGCACCTCATTGAAAAGGCCAGTCTTGGAAAGATCCCCATGGCAATGCAGTCACTTGATGCAGACAATGCATTCTATAGACTTAACTGGTTATTCCTACTCCAGGTGCTGGAACTGATAGGCCTTGGCGCGAATATGGTGAGATGGATCACTGCCTGCCACCAAAAGCTCACAGCCAGAGTGTTGGTCAGTGGCGACAGATCTGACCACAACACGATACGTAGTGGGGCAAGGCGAGGGTGTCCACTGTGTCCTCTGCTATTTGCCCTTGCTCTAGAACCTCTGGCAGAGACAATATGTTTAATGTTTGCGGATGTATCTTTGAGCTTGAAAGCTGTGATGTGCAGTTTGTCTTTTGCTAATGTTTAGTCTTCTTGTGTTGAATGGAACAAAAATCAAAACAATTTAAATAGGAAAAAAATTAAATAAACACCAAGCAGCACAATCTGCATGGAGACACATTTATACCACAGACAATGAATTCAGTTATCAACTTTTATTAATATCATACAAGAATCCATAAGAAATTATGACCGGACTGCCCCTAATTCCTCAAATCAAAGAAGCGCCACCGTGAATTCTGATAGAAAACAAATCCTTCCCCATCATTTCCTTTGTGATTAATTTTCTGCATACTTCCAGCACGGCATTTTGAATAACAATACTGTGCAGCAAAATTGTGATGAAGATATTATTTAAAAAAAATAGGCGAAGTCTCAAAGTTCTTTCTAACTACTATGGCAAATGGCAAAAAATCCCTTGTTTCACTTAAATCAGGTTTGCCAATCAAGGTATGTCTCATCCAACACCTAAAAGAGTCTCAAATGGTGACAAGTTCTTTATGCTGTGTAATTAACCAGTCACTGTCTTAAGGTATAGTTCTTACAATATTTCATAAGGTAATTTTTAGTCCTTTACTGAAGAAAAATAGGCATTATCATAAGATACTTTTTAGTAATACAATATTCTGTCCAAGTCCTTTTCCAGCAAGGATAGCAAGGATTATGGTGAAATATATCACAAAACAAAAAACAACAGTTAAGAAAGTTAAACATCCTGGACAGTTCACAGGCTGGTTTCTCCCTCCTAGAAGCACAGAGCCTGTCCAGGAAGTTGTGTTATACTAGATGGCAGCAGTGTGGACCTGTAATCCTACTGCACCTCTCAGAGACCTTCGAAACTATAGACCACCAAACTTTATTATCTCCTTTATTGCTACTAGGCTAAACTGTATGATCCTTAAATAGATGGCAACCTTTCTAACAGCCACGTAGTGGTTGATTTCCATCTTGACATTCAATTTCGGGACCTTGTAGTGTGTTATGCAACAGTGTTTATATGTAAACTCAGATCTTTTCAATGCAAATGGGCAACAGCAAAAATGAGTTGGGTGAAGCCCCTTGAACAAAGGATTTAGATTAAGTTAATTTGACAATAGCAAATACCTCCTGGAAGCAGCTAGCACAAGATGACAAAAGATAAGTGGTGAAGTAATCTCATCATTACTATAGAGAAAGGGCCGTGGGAGGGGTGTATATCTATATCACTATTAGGAGATGATCATGCCGTGCTTCAAAAACAACACAAATCCTCACTATAGCTCATCCAATGTCTGGAGGAGGTAACACTGGTTCTTCCGTCATATTTTTCCTATTGGAGTAAATTTCACTAGAGGATCCTCCTCCTGATTAAGCACTTCTTCTTGACATTGGGGGACCTTTCATTACTACATAGTCCTATGTTAGGCCCACATACTCTTTTTTTTCTGTAACTTGGGTAAGAGGTTTAGGATCAGTTTAGAGACGGGGTGGCTTATAGGGCAATCAGGCAGTGCCTGAGTGACTGGTCTGACAGTTCAGTGTGTGGGACGTTTTTTTGGCTGTTCTTCAGCCAATTTTACAATCTGCTGGACAGGTTTCTTTTACCATTGATTTCCCGAATACTAAAACAAACATTGCTTGCAGCTAGCTCAAATACATGCAGTCTTTCATACCTTGCAGAACGCTTATACAGTGTGTCTTTACAAGTTCAAAATCTGACCCACTTTGCAAATATGGGCCACTTTTTTAGCTTTCTAATTCACTAATTGGGCCACATATATATATATATATATATATATATATTTGTTTTTTTACCCGCGCCCATTTTTTGTCACAGTCCCACCCTGGATGGATTGGTGGGTGATGCAACCCGTTTGATGTTTAGGCCTTGCACCATCCGACTACTTTTTAATAACAGAGGGCTTATATGAAGAATAGACTAAACTAAATGGTTAGATGGAGGAAATAATTTTAAGTGTGTTTCACAAAGTTACATTTTTCAAGGACACAAAATATTACTTATGGTGAGGATCTGGTTGTGCGGCTATGGCAGAAAGCTATTTGTGCTATAAATATGGCAGAGCAGTTTCTCTTTAAAAGCAGGCCTGGGCATGGTTCGTAGAGTTTCGCTATGCAGAACTCCAAGAAGTGACAAAAAAACTCAGCGGAGTTCCGCAAGTGGCGGAGTGTAGTGCGAACTGCAGTTCGTCCTGATCTTCCTGCCACTCTGGTAGAAATTCTACCCGAGTGTCAGCTCGCACTCTCCAACTTACCGTTTGCGAGCACAAGTGGGGGAAAAAACTCTGCTGCACTACGCGGAGCGGAGTTTTCTGCACTCTATGAGCTCCGCAGAGCGCGGAGTGCAGAAAATTCCTCAAACTCCGCGAACGGAGCGGAGTGCACCGCCCAGGCCTATTTAAAAGGTGTGAAGGACTGGCTGGTAAAAATTTGAAGTCTCCGGGGCATTACAATGCCAGCAAAATGAGGAGCACAATTTGCTTAAGCTCCAGGAACTTAAATATGCTGCCATTATTTTATGTACAGATGAGAAAAAAGACAGCCGGCGATGACAAGAGGGGAAAGGCAGAGGTGAATTTGGCTTACCTAATCCATTGATTTTGATATCCTTGTGGACTGCCTATCTGTACCTAAACTGAATCAATGCAGTGGCTCTTTTGCATGCAATTCGGAGCCCTGTTAATTATGCCATAGATCTTATTGTCTTCCTATTGCCTAGTTGTAACCTACATACATATAAATACACTTTCCTAAAGTTGTAGTTCTCCAAGAAAATAACTAGGTTCATCATTGTTGCTGCCAAAGGTATCTGTGAGCAAAATAGAGAAAGGACTGAGCTTGGCACATATGCATGGGCAAACAATGAACGCAGAGAGCTGGTGAATAGAAGGCTGTGAGAATGGAATAAATGACGTTTTGTAGACCATCCCTAACAGCAACACTGTCTACAGTAGAACAACTGCTTTTGAATGAATGCAGATAATGACATAATTGGCTCAAAACTCTGGGGATGTACGATTGTTCGACTATCATGGGAAGCAGCACTGCAATTTTTTACGCACCTCTGTGTTCTATGCTTCCATTTGGTTAAATTCCTCTCCTGGAACGCAAAAGGTCTCATTTCACATGCAAAATTATGCAGAGACTTATTGCTATACCTAAAGAGACCCGCTCCTGATACAGTAGTAGGCCCAAACATCAAACAAAAAGATGAGAAAAAAAAATTACGAACATGAAATTTAGAAAAATCAAAATTAGAAAACTTAAATTAAATAAGCAGAGAGTCAAAATATGCGAAAATATATATTAAATTTTAAATGACTAAGGAAGAAGATTAAGGATAACAGTAAATGTTAGAGCTAGAGTAATGACGTACACTGGTTTTAGCAGTAATGTTAGGTTCAGGGTTAGGATAAAACATAAGGTAAGAATAAGTTGAAGGGTATGGATAAGGGTTTTAGATAGGATTAAGATTATGGATATTGTTAGTTTTAGAGTCATGGTAAGGGTTAGAGATATGATGACAGTGTAATTTAGGGTGATGTTCAGTTATAGGATTAATTACGGGGTGGGTTGAGGGCGAGAGGTATGGTTAGAATAATAAATGCTGGTTAGGTTAGGCTTAGAGATAGAGTGAGGGATTTAGTTGAGGTTGGATATAGTCTGAGGGCTATATTGGGTATAGGGATGTGTAAAGTTCAGGTACCTAGATTCTGGGGCTGTGGCTTATGGTTGGGGTACCAAATAGTAAGGTATGAATGGTAAGGCTAGCATTATGTAGGTGAATGGGAACTCATATTCATGTATCTTGCAGCAAGAGTTAGATCATGAGAAAAATTGACAAAATGTCAACGTTTGACTTTCAAATAACTTGCTACATACATAGGCTTCTGTGCTTTGGACGTAATGATTACGTGCTTGGCCGAGGTGCTCCTGTGCCGGGGACGTAACCATTACGTCCAGACACCTACCCATGGGGTAAGTGCAGCTGGCACTCCCCCGTGAGGCACCCACCTACATGACCCCACCTAGGATGGCAGCAGAAGCGCTTCTGCTGCTACTGCCAACCCCCCCACGGTGATCGGATGGCATTGGCATACTCATGACACACCATCATGATAGGGACACGCATCCAGAGAGGGCGCATATTGGGTAAGTCCGTCTCTTTCGAGGGTATGGAAAAACAGGCACAGGGAAAAAGGAAATAGTTCTTCCAATGCCCATGTGCCTGTTTTGAATGGATTTCTTCTCCATGATCAAGGGGAGGCCCATGATTGTGGAGCAGGAATCGATATACTGGACCACCAGGGATTTTCTCGTTGTTGTTGGGGGAGCGACCCCTGTGCCTGTTTTGGATGGATTCTTGCTCCACGATCGCAGGGGAGGCTTACGATCGTGGAACAGGAATCCATATACTTGACCACCAGGGATATTTTTCTTTGTTGCTGGGGTAGTGACCCCTTAGTCAAGGGTCACTCCCCTGTGGACATGTTTAGCTCCCCTTTTGGGGGTGTAAGTTTTGTCCATTTCTGCCCCCTTTGGGGTAGATGGGCCATATACTTTTAGGGTCATCTGCCCCCTAGAGGCACTTGGGATTTTATTTTATATGACTTAAAAAAAATTTGTGGAGTGACCTCTTGGGCAAGGGTCGCTCCCATTTGGGGGTGAATATTTTGGATGTTTCTGCCTTCCTTGGGGGCAGATATGCCCTGTATTTTTAGGCCCATCTGCCCCGAAGGGGGTAGAAGCCACTAGACCACCAGAGAACGTTTGTGTGTAAAATCTAGTTTGGATGATGGTCTGCATGTTTTGTCATCATTTGTGATAGTATTGTTTTTTTTCAACTTTTTATTTTAGTGCAAAGCTTTTGTTTTACTTTGGTGTGACTTGTACTGGTGGTTTAAACACTAGTAGAGCTGCAGTTTGTGTAGCTGCAAGTGTTTGGTAAGGAAAAGGTTTTATATACTGTTTTCTCCATATGCGTATAAGTGACCTGCATGAATGTGTTTTTTGGAACTGCTGTAATATTAGCAGCCTATTTTGCTTCTGGTTGAATGAGTGTGACATTTTCCCTATATTTGCGCACAATGTATATTATGTTGCCTAGTGTGTAATTTTCTTTTTGTTTTCTTTTCTAGTGGGATATCGCTGGTGCTTGCTGTGTCTGTGCAGAGTAGGTGCTGGTGAATCTAAAGGTCTCTGGCAAGTGAGTGGTATTGTTTTACAGTATAAAGTTCTTTGTGAGCTTTGTATTGATTGACTTTACCTTGCAATTGCTAGATGCCAGTAGTTTTTGTTTTATAAATCCACACTTTGTCTATTTATTTTTTTAACACAGTGTTGGGTATTATTGACTTGTTTGTCAAGTTACTTTTCTAACTAAGTAAAATGGCCAGCCGCAGGATGACTGCTGTGCAGGCTGTTGCATTGCTATTTGAGTCTTCTTATGACCAAGATTATGAGACTGGTTCTGCATCTGAGGCAGAGGAAGGAGGCCAGGATTCTGGCAGTGAATTTTCTGTCCAAGAGGATTCATCTGATGATGAAGCCACTCTCAGTGTGGATTAAGTGCCTCTTTTAGAGGAAGGCACCGGTGTGCGTATAATGTAGCCAGAGGCATCTGGATTGCAGTTTGGGACTGCAAGGCTTCCCATTGGTAGTGCTGGACTCTGGGTTGACCCAAACATGGTGCAGCCCGTGTTGCCTGCCTTTAGTGGTGTTGCAGGGTGTAGAGTGGATTGTGATTATTTGTTGCCTATTAATTTGTTTCAGTTGTTTAGGGACAATGCATTTTTGGATGAAATTGTGGAGCAGACTAATTTGCATGCTGAACAGTATTTGAGGAATAACTGTGCTGGACTGAAGCCCCATCATAGAGCTACTCCATGGACTCACACAAATCTGGATGAGTTTAAGAAGTTCTTCAGCTTAACTTTTTGATGGGCCTGATAAGGAAGTCGTTGCTGTCTTCATACTGGTTTACCAATCCCTTGATGGCAATGGCTATGTTTCCTGCAACCATAAGTCGTAATCGATATGAACTTCTTCTTCGGATATTGCATTTTGTTGATAGTGCTTTAGCATTGCCATGAGATCACCCTGATTGTGACCATTCTTTTAAGATTTGGTCTGTCTTTGATCACTTGGCAAATCGATTTTCAGAGATCTATGTGCTAGTGAAAGAAATAGCTGTGGATGAGTCTTTGGTCCTGTTCAAGGGCCAATTGGTTTTTAGGCAGTACATTCCTAGCAAGAGGGCATGTTATAGAATTAAGATGTATATGCTGTATCCTGAATAGGTCTATAATTTCAGGGTCTACACTGGTTGAGGTTACAGCATTGACCCCCCTGGTTGTCCATCCAATTTTTCCAGTTATAGAAAAAAATTGTTTGGGAACTTGGTAGAGGACTTTTTAACAAAGGTTACTATTTATATGTAGATAACTTTTACACTGGTGAGCCATTGTTCAGGGAATCGCGGAAAGTGGACACTGTTGCTTCTGGCACAATCCGCTCTAGCAATGTAGGTTACCCAAAAGAGATTGTTTATAAAAAACGGGAGAAGGGACAGAAGAGCGCCTTGCGTAATGATGAACTTCTAGCTCTGAAATGTTCTGACATGAAAGATGTCTCTATACTGGCTACCATCCACAATGAAAGTACTTCACCTGTGACTGTTTGGGGTCAGGTTTCTGAAGTGCACAAACCTGTGTGCATTTTTGACAACAATAAGCACAGAGGTGGTGTAGATCAAGTAGATCAGATGTTGGAACCTTATACAGCTGTTCGTAATGTGTACGTTTGAAATAAGAAGTCAGCTATCCATTTATCCCATTTGGCAACCTTCAATGCTTTTGTTGTATTTAAGGATTGTTCTCCAGAGTCACAGATGACATTTGTTCAGTTTAAGCAGTCTCTGATAGGCAGCCTTGTTATAGTGGAACAGGCAAGAGTTCCTAGAGAAGCAGTCGTGGAGGATGTGGCTAGATTGAAAAATCACAATTTTCCTTATCACATGCCTCCCACGGTCAAAAGAAACTTTCCCGCTAAATGAAGAGTCTGTGCACATTGAGGTATCCGGAAGGAGAGTTGAATGTACTGCCCCAATTGTCCTTCTAATCCTGGGCTGCGTGTGCCTACATGCCCTAAATTGTACCACATGAAATGGAGTTTTTGGTTGTAAGCGTGAGCTTAAAACTAAACTGACTGGTCTGTATCATTTTATATTTTATGTTCAGATTTCATGGTTGGTATTAGTGTGATCTATTTAGTTAGAGCCGTTGTGGTTGTAGTCATAGTTTTGTATCCTTTGCCAATTGGTTTGTGTTTACTTTTTTGTATAAATAAATGTGATGGCAGTGTGCGTGGGCTGGCGCTTGGCTGGTGGTGTGCGTGGGCTGGCACTTGGCTGGTGGTGTGCATGTACTGGCGCTTGGCTGGCAGTGGGCGTCGACTGGTGCTTGGCTGGTGGTGTGCATGGGTTGGCCCTTGGCTGGCAGTGGGCGTCGACTGGTGCTTGGCTGGTGGTGTGCATGGACTGGTGCTTGGCTGGTGGTGTGCTTGCACACTACTAGCCAAACACCAGCGCACACACTCCATCAACCGGTAGCGGGTGTGATTGCTGTGCCACTGTTGTGGGCTTATGAAAGTAATGGACCCTTGAATGGCACTGCCTGCCTGTTGATATGAGTGTTGTAATGTGCTGGGCCCGTGGCTGGTGGTGTGAATGGTCTTGCGTGTGTCTCTTATGAAAGGTGTTTGAATGGCCTGTAAGAGGTTGGTGTCTTTCCACAGCTCTACAGCTCATGAACTGTGAGTCAATTGTTCAGTTTTTGGATCTTTTAATTATTAACAGTAAATTTCATTTTTTGTAAAATGTCTTGGTAATAAAATGTTATGCTCTGAACCTTCACTCACCCTTTGCCAAATCCAACCAGTATGTGTGTGTACTTGAGGAATAGATGAGTGTGAAGTAATATTTGTCTTTTCTGTCTTTATCTGCCAGGGTGTACATTGTCTGTTGATGTGAGTGTTGTAACGTGCTAGGCTCATGTCTTGTGGTGTGAATGGTCTTGTGTGTGTCACTTATGAAAGGTATGTAAATGGCCTGATGAGCGGTTAGTGCCTTGACGTGGCTTTACAGCTCACGAGCTTTGAGTCACTGGTTCAGTTTTTGGAACTTTCAGTTATTAACAGTGTGTTTCACTTTTGGGAAATCACTTGTAAAAATAAATACTTTTTGAAACTCTCACTCACCCTTGTGCCAAATCCAACCAGCATGTATTTCTACTTGAAGAATAGATAGTTGGGAAGTATTATTTGTCTTTTTTGTCTTTTTCTGCCAAGGTGTATATTCTCTCTAGCGAAAATCTACCAATTCTAGTTATTTTTGTAAACTAAAAACCCAGGGGAGTATAGGATGGTGTGCCTCTTATAGATACCAACATGTTTTTTTACCCACAATGCCCTGCAAACTTAAAAATGTGACTAAAGTCACACATTTTCCTTGCATTACTGTGCCATATTCTTCCAGAATCAGAAAGAAAGCACACATTTCCAGCCAGTGTTCTCCTAGGTCTCCCAATAAAAATGTTACCTAACTTGTGTGGGTGGGCCACATGCCCAAAAAAGAGAGGGGCCCAAAACGTATTGTGGAGGCATTAAAAATGGCCACTCACAAAACAACCTGGTTTTGCAAGGGGGTCACCTGAGTTTTTGGTGCCGGGCTTGGCAGCCATGTAGGCAATCTAACAAACCCAGAAATTTCTGAAAACTAGACACCTGAGGTAGTCCAGGTAGGAGTATCTAGTTTGGATTCCCCAACATTTTCTTACCCAGAATACCCTGAAAACCTTAAATTGTGCTAAAGAAAATCACATTTTCCTCACATTTCTGTGTGGGGAAGATGTGGGATCATAGGGCCGATGCAAATTTCCTACCAGCCAGCCTTTCCCCATGTCTCCCGATAAAAATGGTAGCTCACTTCTGTGGGTGGGCAAAGTGCCTGCTACTGGGAAGGGCCCAAAACGTATTGTGGAGACATCAAAATTATCTATCGCAAAACAACCTGGTTTTGCAAGAGGGGGATCTGCATTTTTGGTCTCGGGCTTGGTAGCCATGTACAGAAACCTACCAAGCCCAGACATTTCTGAAAACAAGGCACCCAAGGGAGTCCAGGGAGGTGTGGCTTGCATGGATTTCCCAACATTTTCTTACCCAGAATCCCATGCAGACCTCAAATGTTGCTAAAAAATATCAAATTTTCTTAACATTTCTGTGTGGGAAAGTTGTGGGATCACTGGTCTGATACACATTTCTCCCCACGCAGCATTACCCCAGGTCTACCAATAAAAATGATACATTTCTGGAAACTAGACACCCGGGGAGTCCAGGGAGGTGTGACTTGCGTGGATCCCTCAAACTTTCCCAACCAAGAATCCCCTGCAAATCTCAAATTCAGCTAAACAAATCACATTTTCCTTACATTTCTGTCCGGGACCATTGGTTGAAGTACTATTTAAGCCAAATTTGTCAAAGTGCAATATGCCGTAGCATGCTTTCATATTGCGTGCCAGTGACAAACACTAAAAACCTGTGTATTATGTCACTGCATAGTCCCTTATGGTGATTGAAGCTAAATTCACAAACTAACTTAGTGTTCTTGTATTAAACAATTCTTAGAAGTAAACTAAGAATCTGTAAACACACTTGCTTTCTATGTGAATCATTTCAGGCACTTGTTTATTTCTTTCTTTCAGGTTGGTTTTTGAATGTGTGGACCAGCCCTGACAGGTGACAGAATGCTTTACACAGGGCAAAGTTGGCTTTTATAATTTACCAAAGATCAATTACATAAGGAAAGCCATAATATCACATAATAAGTAAAGTTACCTGTCATAATGATGAAAGTTATGTTCAGGTATGCCTTGTATAGACAGATAATCAGATAATTGGGTGGCAAAGCATAAACAGAATAAAGATAGGGTGGAACAAGCAGGTGCTTGTTCAGGGAATCGCGGAAAGTGGACACTGTTGCTTGTGGCACAATCCGCTCTAGCAATGTAGGTTACCCAAAAGAGATTGTTTATAAAAAACGGGAGAAGGGACAGAAGAGCGCCTTGCGTAATGATGAACTTCTAGCTCTGAAATGTTCTGACATGAAAGATGTCTCTATACTGGCTACCATCCACAATGAAAGTACTTCACCTGTGACTGTTTGGGGTCAGGTTTCTGAAGTGCACAAACCTGTGTGCATTTTTGACAACAATAAGCACAGAGGTGGTGTAGATCAAGTAGATCAGATCACAGATCACAGTTGCAGAATGTAGTCTTTCCAGAATGGAGAGCATTTGCCACTGAACCAGGTGCACCAGGGCATGAGGGGGGCTGTAGGAAAGGGCCCTTTTTTGCATAGTCACCCCCACTT
Organism: Triturus cristatus; assembly: GCF_964204655.1. NCBI lineage: Eukaryota > Metazoa > Chordata > Amphibia > Caudata > Salamandridae > Triturus > Triturus cristatus. Next base: position 926,977,001 of record NC_140591.1, on the reverse strand, counting down.
TTTGCTCCAAATGCAGATTATGACTCTTCTAGTGCACTAGAGTCTGCTGTATAGAACCCAGCACCCGTGCCCGCTCCTTAAACTGTTATGTTTTAATCCGAAATTGGCAAAAGCTTTACCCCCTTACATGTCCCTAGTATATGGTACCATGGGTACCCTGGGCGTTGGTGGTAAAGGGGTCTCCAGGGCTGCAGCACCAATGTGTGCCACCCAGGTTAATCCATGCAACTCCTGGCAGCAAGCCTACCACTGCAGACTGACGGAGGAGTGCCAACTGATCAAACCGGTCTGTGTCCTCACTATATGTGGCACAGTCACATACACAGCCTTTAATGTATCTAAGGCACGCCTAAGGAAGAATTCTTCAGCCAAGGAGTCAGGGTGCATCCTATTTAAGGTGTTGACATGTAGGTGCAAGCCTATAAGTCCTTATACTGGCGTTCCTAATTGGAAACCACTACATGTGTTAGCAATCCACAGGATGACATAGGCTGCCAACTAGGCCCCCTGGAGATTGGCAGCTCTTTGATGGTGCTACTAAAATAAGTCATGATTGCTATCACACAACTACCTTCGCAGCTCTGACATGATTTCCCCCAGAATGCACCTTAGAGGTTAGTTAACTCCTGGTTGCCCGCAACATTACGGTGTTCTGGCTGACTAGCCCACTCTTTCCTGCACCTGCTGTCACCAAGACAAGATTCTGACCTCCTGCCAGGCAGTGTGATCACTTCTAGGAGTCCGAGACAAATGATGGTCAGGAAGTAGGTCACACCTCTCTCCCCCCAGATGGCTAGTGAATTGACACATCAGAGTGGCGAGCTTCAAGCGCTACACCACCTCTGATATGCATCTTGGCTGTCGTGAGGAGGAAATAGCCCTCCCCTTGTCCCAGGCATGCTCCCCATTAGACAAGGTGGGGAAATTAGTTATGCAGGAGGTGTGAACTCCCAGGTAGGCTAATGCAAAAACAACAGTTGATGGACAGAATGCAGAACAATGTCATACATTCACCCCAGTACAGAGATCTGGGCCTAAATCCATCGTTTCTTTGCTCACCATGCTGTTCCAGTTTGAACCCAGCCATATGCAAATCAGTCTTGAGCCTGTGCCTCATGGGTACAGTCCAGCCCGGACTGCCAAGTCAGGTCCTCCCTGGACTGGAAACAAGCATCCTAGGACCGGTTTCGGGGTTTCACCCCTCTTCAGCCAGGATAGCTTGATTTTGCATTTGTTTTTGCATCTCCCAGGCAGGCTGGCCACACGTCTAGGCTTGGCAGGGTGGTCTGTACCCCCACAACTGCCATCTTAAGAAGGGCAGAAATAGTGGGTTCTTAGTAGAAAAGGCGATGAACACAAACGGATGTGGTCACCTCAGGGGTGGATTAGCTACAGGGGCTAGCTCTCCTTTGGATACCAGCTCCCACTCCCCTAACTCCCGTAAATCTATGATTTAAGGGACCCCTGACAACAGAGCCTCTAAATTTAACAACTTACTTTAAGGAAGGACCAAGAGGAGACCCATCGCCGACAACAGGACTTTGCCCACCAGAACAAACAAAAGAGGCATACTTTGTCACTGAGGCAATAGACTTGGAACTAAGTGAATGACCCTCATCCTTGGCTGAAAAGCAACACCCCAAAGGGAGGGGCCCTTTTGGAAGCCAGAAGCGCCCTCAGTTTCCCCCTTGACTTGTCACATTTGTCCCCTGCAAACTGCAAGTAAAAACGCTGAGCGGGTTTAAAGAATCGCTGGCCTTCAGACAGCCAGAACAACTTTGCACCTGGGCTCCACAGGCTAGGTAAATAAATCTGACTGTTGTGGCCTGATCCTTTGGCCCGCATGACCTTATCTCTATAAGGGTTCCAAGTTACAGGACCTGCAAGTGACAGATTTTCACTAGTGGATTTTGACATTGACCGCCATGTTATTTTGTCATTGTATTTTCCTGCACTGATTAAATATTGGTTCACAAATCCATAACTCTGGTTATATGTATGATATCCCATCCATTATGGTGTCTAAAATAAGATTAAAATACACTCTATTCTTTATAAATTGGTGTTAGATTTGTCTTGAGTTGTGTTATTTACTTCTCGTCCATGTTGATACTCTGAAATGGTTAACCAATATTCCTTTAGTAAAAAGCCTGACTGCTCTTTGCCAGCCTACAATGCCTGAGTTATAGATTTATTAGTGTGAATTCAAGGACCATCTTTAGGGTATTGTGATAATATTACATGGTAAGGTCACTGAGCCATACCACATACTATTGCACTTTCCTACAGGAGCTTTACAGCAACAGCAGGTTTCATTCTGGGTTTTAATACTGCATAAGATAATAATGTTCTTGTGGTCAGAGAGATGGAGTTCCAGTTCCTTAGTTCAATCCTGTAAATGGGTTGTTTTCATGTCCTAGACATTTTGAAAGAAAGGATTTAAAGTAGGATGATATTTGAGCTCCAATGAGGATGGTTCATATCAGTTGCGCTTGATGAAATTAAAGACCTATAAAGGTAAAGTGCAAGCTGAGTAGAATGTTGGGGGTGAAAGGACAGCCATTTATTGTCCTGATTAGTGAGCAATGAAGCAGACCACATTCCAATTGAGGTGTGACAAGACCAGCACAGGGATCTGGTGACCTATAAGCAGTAATTGAATAGAAGACATTGTGATATTCATCAGAAGTTGTACATAATATGAATCATTGGATGCAATAGATGAATAATTTAGTACAGCTAGGATTTGATTTGGAAGACAAGGAGTGATCGGCTTGCCCAATCTTTTTTGAAGAAAGTATGCAAATCATTAAAGGTTAATCTACTTCTAAAGATCGTGGTCCAGATGGACACTGAAGTGAGTTCTCCAAAGAAGAAAACGAGCAATTGGCCACAATCTAATGCATTTGTTTAAATAATCTCTTGGGGTGCATCTCTTCCCTTCAATATCTAGAGATACCCATAATCTATTACCTAAACCTAAAAGACCACTTCATGAGAGGGTCTCTATTCATCAACTGTCATGAATAAATACTGACAATAGAATATAATTCATACTGAAAATAATGTATTGGCTAGTAGACTGTTACTACTTGTGAGAAAGTGGATTATTAATTCTGGTGGATGATAGTTCACCACAAGTAATAAGGCCACTCTCTTATTAGGTCCAGTTAAAGGTGTCAGTAATTTATCCCTGGGCTCAACCCACCCTAGCCATGAAACAGAGCAGACCGGTTTAATTTAGAGAGCAAATGTGTAAAACATACTCAAAAGCACAAAAGAATAAAAATCCCACTCAAATACATAAAAATAGAGACTGATTTAATGAGTACTTTGACACCAAATATCCAACAAGGGGACCCAGAGATATATTCTTTTTTTAAGTTTTACTTTAAAATGGTGCCAGACATTACTAATCAACAATAAGAGTCAACTATCCACAGTAGACAAGGACCTAGGAGCACTTTCAGGACAACTGCAAAGAAGCGTGAGGTGGGTCAAGAATCATGTTCAACCTGGTTAGAGGTTTTACCTTGGGACATAGACTCAAAAATAGATTTCAAATCCTTTAGTGCTGCAAGGTAGCAGGTTATATTCAAAGAGGACTCCACGACTTTGGCAAGGCATTAGGCGATGTCCCGGTGAAGCTGCTGCTTTTGGCGGAAAAAAGCTCTGAGCAGGAAAATGTGAATTCCACTTTCTGATCGGATACTTTTGACACCTTCAGCCAGTTAAGATTTTTGCCTTTGGAATTTCTTTCAATTACAGAGTTCGAAATACTCCAATGGGGCAAGCTGAAGAAGGTGTCTGACGAGAGATCCACGTAGATGGATACCTTCTCACCAAGAAAGTCAAAATGTTTTCTAAGCTTTTTACCAGTGGGTGGTGAACCCAGCTGAAAGTCCCAGGACCTCAGAAACAGCACTTGGGAGTCAAAACTGTCAAGGAGAGACAACCAGCAGGGTTCGGGGCAGGTCTAGCTGGTACTGGTTAGATATACACTTCTGGAAAAGTGACCCTTGTAGCTTATTGTTGCCCTATAGCCACACAGTGGTCAGCAAGCTGACCCTCGATGTCTATCTCTTTGTCTTGGGTATAAGTTGGAGCAGGTTCAACCTGCAGGTCTCCTCACACATCTCAAACAGCAGGTGAAGTCCTCCTTCTGTTCTTCCTCTGGCCTACAGCATTCTGAAAAAGGTGTTTTGGGGTGCTACATTTCAGCCTTGCACTAGATTGTGGGTTTGGATAATTTCAGGCACCTCCCTAACCAATGGGGGCAAAGCACCCAGGGCAATCCTAGCCCTTTTTGCAGACTAGATTGTGTGCCTCTTTATAAACAAGCCCACAGTGCCTCTCACTCACTAAATCCAAGATGGAGAAACCCTTCTCTCTTTTTGCAGAACCTGTGTTCCCACCAAGAGGTTTGGGTAGGGAAATAAGCTCCCAGTCCTCTGTGGCCAGTTATAAACTGGTTCTCACAGCAACTCTCCCCCCCAACTAGGTTTGGTACCTGGTTGATAAAGAGGAGAAAAGAGAGGGCCTGTCCAGGTGTCATCTGACATCTGCTTGGGACACGAGACACTCCTTTTCTGTAAATTAAGTTCCTGTGCAAAACCTACTGTTCTTCCTGCCAGAGGTACAAAAACACTGACTTTGTTCTGGGAGCAGCATTAACACCTCATCTGGGCAATTTACCAGCTGGGTGACAGTTGGGGGCCAATACAAATTAGTCTCCAGGAGCTTCACGCAGGGATAAGGCAACTTTGTAAAATTCCCTTTTCCTTAACATTTATCAGAAATCCGACCACACTATTATGCTGAGCAAAATATGTATTTAGTATTGCTTCCCAGATTTTCTCTGTGTGCCAGCAAATCTTCCCACAGTGAAAATAGCTTCTGGATGCTAGTCACTGAATGGACAGGTTCACTTTACATTTCTGCATATCTTACTTTTAAATACCATGCACCCTGCTTTGTGAGCTACAAAGCCTACATAGGGATGACCTATTAATATTTAAAAAGAGGGGTTTTCTCCAGTTAAAAATTTTACTTTTTTTACAGCTTGGACTGCAGATTTAACCTCTTCTGTGCCCATGACGACATGGTCTCGTCATGGAGCACGGTTGCGCTGTGCCCATGACGAGACTATCTCGTCATGAACCCCGCCCGCTAATGTAACGGCCGGCACAGGAGGGGGAAAGGGCGGGGCACTGAAGGGGTTAAAACTGCAACAGCCAGGCTACAGTGGTGGGCCTGGGGTCATATTTGTCTTCAAAAGAAACGCAAGAGGGAGTGAAGAGGTAAAACCAGTGGTGGATTCGTCCTCCTCAAGCACATCTTTAAAGTAAACAAAGTGAATCCACCCTGTACAGGATATGAAAGAAGGTATCTTGCCAGACCCTATGTCGTGTGTCTTTCCTGGTGTTAGGGGAAGCACACAGCTTTGTTAAAATAACCCTCACCCACCAAAAGGGCCCTTGGTGGCATGCTTCATCATCGGTTTCTTCCCGCACCACTGCGGGACGGGGCGTGCTACGACCTACGAAGACGCGGGAGCACTGATAAGTGAAAACTATGTCAAGATGCAGAAAGTGAGAGTGGAAGGGTCAGATGTGCAATAGTGATGTTTGTTTAAAAAATACCTGGCTATGTGAACAAATAAACCTTAATGTTCCTTCTAGCTGGTATTATTAAAAATGGGGAAACAGAGGTTCTACGCTACAATGGGCAAACACCTCCTTTGTCGACATGTTTCGAAGTCAACTCCTAGACTTCTCCTCAGGACCTAAACAAATCCCTATGCCACTCTAAATCCTTAATGAAAACGTGATCTGCCAGTCGCAGAACCGTGTGCATATAAATTAAAGCATGCACTGAATACTCTACCAGAATTGGGTTGCTTCTTTCAACCTATAAACATGGTCTGGAAGAAAAAAACTTCATTAGGTTATACTGTATGTGTAAAGTCTTTTAAACACAACACCCCTGTGGTAATACTCTGTAAGAGAAGTGATATATTTTATTGAAATTAGTGATATATATTTCTCTATATTTATCTCATTATGACCATGTCTGTGTGTTGTGCTGCCCATAGATAACCAACAAATGACATTGTTTGACAAAACAACATGTAACATAAAGCACACTCTCTAGCGTCGATCAAAACGTCCCAAGATCAGGTCACATCTAAACGGGACCATGGCTGTCTGCATTCAGCGTGAAATATATAGTTGCCTTAATAAATGATACAGAGCAGAAAAAGCACATACATCATTGATACCCTACTAATGCCTCATGAGCCTTTATACGGGAGGGGAGGAGCGCCTATAGTCACACACTGTTAAAGGATAAAAGACAATGATCAGAAACGGTGGGAGATTATTTGAAAACAATGCTCATTGCCTAGGGGAGGTTACCGGCTGGGCCCTACTCACATTATCAAGGTCACTCACTGTCCTGAAATACAGCCTCGCCGCGGCTTCGTTGCACGGGCTGTCGGCGTGTGAGGGCTGCTTTTGAGTGAAGTGACTTCCTGGTTTTCACGCGTAAAACGCATGTTAGAAAACTGAAACGTTAACCTCCTCAAAATGTCCACTCCCAAAAAGACTGAAGGTTTGTGGAAAAGTGTCCACTCCTGGTTCAGTGTAAGCGTAACCAGAGAAGGACAGATCCCTTCGTAACACAAGCATTGGCATAGCCAATAGGTCTCGCCTTTGGGACCTTATAAGTGTTTAGTTATGCAGCACAATATCCTTGGTGCAACAACATCAACTGTTGCATGGCTAAACACTTATAAGGTCCCAAAGGCAAGACCTATTGGCTATGCCAATGCTTGGTGTTTTTGGATATCGACCTTCACGGTATTACATGCCAAGCTGTTGATAAAGGTAACGCCTTTCATTTATTTATCATAATCTAGATGACCTTCATTTTGATAGTTAAAGCAGCTTTTTTCACAGAAAATAAATATTTAACTGCAGTCGCTAATTATTTTATTCAATTAAAAAGGGGATCTGCTTTTTATAGTCTCTTGGCCCTCGTTGAAAAGATTGGATGCATTACATTAGCAATGCATTCGCTGCATGATTTTATTCCAGCTGTTATTCACTCGAGTGCGATAATTAGTGGTGCAGGTATCGCATGGGGCCTTTATGTGTACAAAAGACTGAAGCACGTGGGGAGGCTGGGGGAGTGCACATCGTAAACTCTGTAGCAAGTAAACTTGCACCCACATCCACTCACTTCCGCCTTCGACACAACCCACAGTCCTGGCTATAGAAAGTTTACTTCATTGCCACATATAGGTGAGCTCTTGATTCGCGTGAGGGATGGAGGATGCATACATTGTAGACAGTAGCACGGTATTGTGAGAAGTATGCCCCGCATGAAAGACTGAAAACACTGCACTTTAACCCACGAATTCCCAGCAATATTGGAGAATGGAAATATTTACGTGCGAGGGGGGAGCGAAGAAAAGGGATGATGAAAAGAGCTGCGCATAAACATACCCTACCTCCAACAGCAAGTTCACATTAGAAAACACAAGAGTTACAGAAACCAGACAGCATGTCGTGAAAATAAATACAAATGTAGCTTCCAAACGCTTAAGTCATTATTGATAAATTAATGGTAGATTTTGACAGAGGAGCCCTGGCTCTCTGAAACAGAGGCTGGAGTGGAGGGGCTGGTGTTAGAGGGGGGTCTACTGATACTGCATAGAGCACAGCCAGATGGAGGAGGGCGGGCACATTTCTGATAAGATGGGGGCTTTATTTTATGTTCACAAATGTAAAACAATGTGTTCAATGCATGAAATGTAGACAGAAGCATGTCCCTTAAAGCAAAGTGCGCAAAGTATGCCACTGGTCGAAACAAAGAAAACACTGCACTTTAACCCGCCCATTCACTAAAGGTTTGGAGAATGGAAAAGTTTACTGCTGGGGAGGACCAAGGGAAGGAATGAGGAAAAGAGCTGCCTCCACCATCCCTCCTCATCGCAGCGTCCAGTACCTCCGTATCCATGTCTGATCAGCAGGGGAATGGCGCTCTGGTGAAAACGGGGCTCTGGTAAAACAGTTTTCTTTATGGAAGCATAGCTGATATCAAACTTTACCGCAAGAAAGACCAGCCGGAAGCCTGTGGAGCAGCACCCAATATGGCGGACGAATAGAGGAGCTTGATGGGATCCGGGGGGTCAAACACATATCAATCCTCTGAAAGCAAGTAGAAATAAAATAGAGACGAAGGAGATAAACAAGAACAACGGGAGGGGCGGGAGAAGGCAACACGACGGGGGGAGGGCATGACCCATGACTTATGCAAATGTCTACAAATAACAGTATGTCTGTTCACACTTGTTATTAATGTCGGTTTCTATTGAGGAAAAATAATATTTGAATAAGCAATTAGTTTGACGAGTTACGACAAAAGGAAAATACAGTGCCTGCAAGATTACACGGACTAAACGGAACGACATGGAAGCGTTGCTGCTGTTTTGAAGACAAGTAGGTGCGAACGTTACCGCTAAAGTGAAAGTAATCATTTCGCGGGCGCTTTGATGTTCGCAGTGGCCGCGCGGCTCACTGAGAACATCAAAGCGCCCGCGAAATGTACACGCAGGCTGCCAAATGGTGCGCGCGCCCGGCGCACATGCACTGTAGTTGGGGGCTGGAAAAGCACTCGTTTGCACTTCCAAATCCCCGTTTTCAATAGCTCTCGCCAGAGCAGCGCTAAAGCGCTGGCTCAGGCGAGACCTAAAAAGCAGAAGTTCTCCTCCTGCCTTCAAAACCGGTCTGTACTAATAATCAAGGCTGATTGCTCGCAGCCTGCTTATATTTCAAGGAAAGTGTCTATGTTAATAAAACAGGCAGGCACAATAAAGCTGCACATAACTATGAATCGTGGAAGATGGTCCCTACTTGTTTGTAGTATTTTGGATGCAGAACCATTCTGGTGAACGCAAGTAACGTTCAATTTGCATACTAGATGCTGCTTGCAAAAGGACTCATTGTCTATATAATCTCAAGAAGCAGAGTTGACATTCTGCATTTTGTAAATGAGTACAGCCACTCGAATATCAGGCGGAAAAACTACTCTTATTTCAATAAAATATTCTCCCTACTGTTCCAAGGGTGTATTACTGTAGTGCCCCTAGTTGAGTTTGTTTGTACAAAAAACCTTTTTGCTCGGAATTTGTAAACACTTCTGCTGTGTTTAAATATATTGTACAAATTGGTGTAGTGCCCCTAGTTGAGTTTGTTTGAACAAAAACTTTATTGCTCAGAAATTATAAATTAAAAATGCTACTGCTGTATGTTTAGTAAATACAGTGTGTGGATTAGATCGCTTCTCATTTGTAGGGTAAACAGTGCCTCATAGTGTTCTGCACACAACTATGAATCGTGGGTGTTAAAGGCCTTATTTTATTTGTCCCCACAGTATATCATCATTTAGACCTGTAGTATTAGTACCCAGGCAGAACACCCAGCGTTTTTATTTTTCAAAGAGTATGGCGTCATTGTTCGCTTGTTCAATTACAGTCCACTTCAGGTCCTCTGTCGTGTGGTTGAGTTCCAGATAGTGGCAGGCCATCTTAGTGGTGGCTTTTTTTACAACGTACATTGCTTCTGTGTTCTACTATGCGCGTCTTGACTCGTCACGTCGTCATTCCAATGTACTCCATTGCGCACGGACATGTGATCATATATACAATGTTTTTATTGTTGCAATTGCTGAAATGGTGCAGGGGTGATGTCCTGGCACAGGTGGTAGCAGGGTATTTGCCACTATTGGCATTGTAGTGTTTCATGGTCTCATGTGGACAACCTTGTCACGTAGGCTCTTCCCTCTTTTGTGAGAAAACGTTGGTTTCGGAAGGTTCAATCCCCCACAGTTAAGCAATCGCCAATTTTTGTTGACAATTTTCGTGACTAGGTTTGAACTCGTGTTGAACGTGGTGATGCATATAGGTCTTCTTTCTGTTGGTTTTTGTATTTTGGGTTCAAGGAGCACATCTCGATTGTTGTTTCTTTCTCGTTTGAGGGCATTTGCCATGATTTTTGAGGGATATTTCTGTGTTTCCAATTTTTTCTGAAGGTTCTTCACTTGTAACTTGAAATCAATCACCTAAACAAACATCACTATTGCACATCTGACCATTCCACTCTCATTGTCTACATCTTCACATAGTATTCACTTATCAGTGCTCCCGCGTCTTCGTAGGTCATAGAATGCTCCGTCCCGCAGCGGGCGGTAAGAACCCGATGATGAAGCATGCCACCAAGGGCCCTTTTGGTGGGTGAGGGTTATTTTAACAAAGCTGTGTGCTTTCCATAACATCAGGAAAGACACACGACATAGGGTCTGGCAAGATACCTTCTTTCACATCCTGTACAGGGTGGATTCACTTTGTTTACTTTAAAGTCATATTTGTCTTGCCACATTAATGAATGGCATAGTAGCACTGTAGTCCATAGGTGACATTTCCCTTTTCATGCCAGAGGTGTGTTCTACAGGTCTTTGTGATCTTATCCACAATTAATGCTCAAAAGGTCTTTGATTGAGTGGAGTGGTTTAAATTACCGGAATACTGAATACGATTTGGATGGGGACTACTACCTCTAATTATTGCAGTTGTTGTATTTTTCAATATGTAGTGAATGTGCAATAAAATGGAACCTTTTCACTACCCTTTTCTGCTTTTTATGGGGACAGGTAGGATTGTCATATGTCAGTTTCTTAATTGCACTAGAAGCTGAATTTGTTGTGAGATTACTCATGAGGAATCATTCACATGAGGTCCTTCAGTTTTACAAGTCAATCCTTATTTATATTCAGAATATTCTACTAATATTTTACTTACTCTGATGAAAATAGCCCTTCAATTGTTGTCGATTTTACTCGATGACCTGATTTATTACTGGATTGAATCAGTTATACCACTTTACTTCAGCAAAACTGAGCAAAAAAACAATGCCATTACAATTCAGTGGGTGCCTGATTTGATCAATGAGATTATAATTGAAGTAGAAAGATTTTTTCAAAATAATTTCATACCTACAAATAATTAATACGTTGGAAAACAAAATGAGTAATCACTTTTGTTTCCTATGTTTGCGATAGTCAGAATTGTAAAATAACTGTTAATTTGAAAGGGCTTATTTATTCATATATCTTTCTGGATATCATGTTTTATATGCCTTGTGTAGTACAATTCTGCTTTTGATGGTGTAGGGGTCGCTGATAGGATCATATTACACAGAATATAGTGACACTTGTCCTCTAAGTGTCTTCACCATGTTGGACCCTGAGAAGCATAACCAAGAGCATCATGCCAAACATGCTTCACAAATGTTATACCTAATATGATTTGGTGATAGAGAAGTCCAGAGGTGTTTTATCTTTTACTAGTTAATATTGCAATGCTCTCACACAACATATGCATCTCTGAAACAATCTCTGAGAGCAACAATGCCTATTCACATAAAAACCATTTTATGGTCTATAGACGTGGTACTTGCAGTTCATAGTCAGAGATTACTAGTGGAGCCTGTCTGATTTTCACATTTTTGCCACTTTTTGGGTATCACCTGTGACAGCACATGCCTTGTGCAAGACATTTTGATTGCTTAGATCCCGTCACTAATTACTAGTAAGTGGCTTCATTGTTAATCTTGCAGTTCCATGGTCAGCACATGCCTCCTTCACTTTCTCTTCTTGTGTTTGGCCCTCTCTGGAGCATGTCCCAAGTACTTGTGTTCTTCCACTGGTCAGGCTTTCAGAGTTACTTTTTCTATTTGTTGAAGCACTCCAAAACAATGCTTGTGTTTGCAGGCTTTCTCCCTCATGTGTATCGCTCCCCCCTCCATGTCACACTCTCTTACCCATGTGCTTTCATCCCCCTTTGTGTTGTTGCTTGGCCCTCCTATCATACTTCCACTGTCTGTGTTCCTGCCTGCCCACACCAGATATCTGTGCTGTTACTTCTGCCTACCCACCATCCGTGATGCTGCTTGATCCCATCCACTGTCTGTGATGTTGCCTTCCCTCTTCCACCCTCTGTGTTATTGGTTTCCCCAACTTCCTTGTTGTTGCCTGAATCTTCCCATCAACTCTTTCTTTGCTTGTCCCCTCTTACCCTCCCTGGTATTTCTATCTCCCTCCTGCTGACCATCAATGTGCTTGTCTTCTCCCACCCTCCTCCCGCTGTCTGTCATTTTGCTTGCCCCTTACCACTATCTACCTTGTTGCTTGTGCCCTTCCTCCCCCTTCCATTATCAGGGTTGCCCCCGCCCACTATAACAAAAAAACAATATGATGCATCCAGTGCTGGCAGTGTTATGGTGCATTTTTATAAAACTTTCATGCAATGCACTACTCCCTTCTACTGTTGTAGCTTGCCCCACTCACCAGCCATAACAAATAAAATCAGAAAATGGTGTTTTTCCCCCACACTGAACAACTACAATATGCTCAGTACAGATTGATTTCTGAAACTAATGTGGGTTAACCCTAAAAATCCCATGCACAAATATATCTGTAGTTTACTTGTGCATGAGCGGACTGCTAATAAATCCCCTCAGGCAAAAAAGGAGAAATCCCATGCGGGCACAGCAGTAGCATGGGTGAGAGTTTCTGTATCCAACATCCAACCTAGTGAGCAATGTTGAGTTAGAAAACAGGAAGGATCCGAGAGCTTGCATACATTTCAGGTATCCAGCTCATATAACAAGTCCACGTTAAAGACCATTTTGAAAAAACATACAGGAGTAAAGAGACTCCACACTGAGCAAGAACTGAAAATGGAAGCCTTGAAAAAGAAAATGGATGTGCTGGATGACCATTAGGATTTTCTTTAATAAACATCAGGAAACTGAAATCTGGTTAACTTGGTAAGAGGAACAATTGAAATTCAAGCTAGACAGACAGATCACTACTGTGACCAGCAAATGCAAGGATATTGAGAATAGTTGCAGATTCATCAATTTGTGCATAATGTGAATCCCAGAGGGCACCAAGAAGGTGACCTCACATATGACTGAATTGGAGTCAATTTCAAATGTATTTGTAAATCTTGACAGGTACTCAGGCCATGCCTGCATATGAATTGATGCAGTGAATTAAGACAGTAGCGTTAGAAATGGGGTTTCTGTTTGGCTGAGGTGTGCACTCTGTCAAAGCAGCAACCACCACTCTTGTCAGGGTATGCTAGATATACACTAAAAGATAATCTGTGCTCACCCTCTGCTAGCTTAGCAGAGAGTCATCAGGCTTATCTAAAGAGGCAATGTGTAAAGTATTTGTGCAACACACACACACACACACACACACACACAGTAACACAATGAAAACACCACAAAGATTCTCCACACAGGATTAGAAAAATAGATAATATCTTTGAGTAAAACAATACAGAAATGGCAAAAATCCATTAAGTTGAACGGGTGGCATGAATTTTCAAAGATTAAATCAAAATATAGTGCTTAGAGTCATAAAGCGCCAACTGGGTCCATATGGTCAAGCTAGACCGGGGTAAATCCAAAGTTCAGGCTGACCGCGATGGAGCGCAGGCCCACTACAGGACTCATGCAGGTCCTGCTGAAAAAGTACATTAGATGGAGGCTCCAATTGGCGCAAAATTGTCAATGCATGTATTCTGTAAGCCTGGGCAGAGTTCGCGGACGCAAAGTGCAAAAAAACCTCTACCGCTCTACACGGAGCTCTGCAAGCAGCGGTTTGATACAGTTCGCGGTGGTTTTCAGGTCCAGGTGCTTGTCCGCAGTGTGCAATCACCATGAACAGCACTATGCACAGCGCAAGCGGGCGCTGCTTCTTTTCTGCCACTAGAGTAGATTTTTACTTGAGTGGCAGCTTTCTCAACGCGCATGGATGGTTTCTCAATGTGATCGGTCGCAAGCATACGCGATCACTCGCAATGAGAAATCTGACCGCCTGCATTGAGAAATCTTGCCAGGAGGTTGATTTTCCATGCTCGCGCTCGCCAACTTGATGTTGACAATAGCGAACGAAGAAAAATCTCGCCGACTTAACATTGACAAACGCATGCGAGGAAAAAAACTCTGCTCCGCGTAATGCAGAGTGCGGACAATTCTGCAAATTCCGTGAGCGGATGGGAGTTCACAGCCCACACTTAGTATTGTGCTGGATCAGCACAGAACAGCCACTTCCAAGGGCCCAGGACTAGGTTGGCACCACTTGGCAAGGCAGGACTCACAGAGTCCAGGTGCTGTTGCAGGGCGGAAGGAAGTCTTTGATGGTCCTGAGACTTCAGAACAGAAGGAAGTCAGCAATCCCTTGGAATCATTCCGGGTTCAAGTGAGATGGGTTCAGTCCTTATCCTCAGCAGGGTACTGGTGACCAAGTAACTGACAACAGGCAGCACAGCAGAGCAGAAAAGCAGTTCATCTAGAGCAGCAGTCCAGCGGAGTAGTAGTTAGCAGCACAGCAGACCTTTTTACTGGCAGAGTTCTTCACAGGTCAAGTAGGTGGTAGGGCCAGAGACCCAGTTCTTATACCCAGTTGTGCCTTTGAAGTGGGGGTGTCTTCAAAGTGGTGTCTTTGAAGTACACAAAAGCCCTTTCTTCCCAGCCCTGGATCCAGACTATCAGTAGGAGGTTGTGAGTCCTTTTGTGTGGGAACAGACAGTACCTGTTCAGTTGCAAGTGTCAGCTCCTCCTTCCCTTCCTGCCCAGGAAGGGCCATCAGAATGCAAATGAGTGCTCAGACACACCTAACCTGCCTGTGTTTGTGGCTGTCTAGGGGGAATGCACAAAGTAAAGCTATCACCCACCCCAAACATGTTTTGGCAGGCTGCAGGCACACAGAGCAGTAAGAGCTGAGAAATGCAGGCACACAGAGCAGTCATAGCTGAGTAATGCCCACTTTCTAAAAGTGGCATTTCTAAAATGTTAAATCCAACTTTACTAGTAAAGAAGATTTATCATTACCATTACAATGATATAAAACATGAAACAGCCACTGTTTTCTAATCAGGAATTACAACTTAAAAGTGTATTAAGGAATTCCCAATGTTAACCTATGAGAGGTATAGGTCTTACAGTAGTGAAAAAAACTGATTTGACAGGCCCTGAGTATATGGTAAGCCACTTTACAAGGGACTTACAAGTGAATTAAATATGGAAAATGTGTATACACCAATGTTACAATGTTTAGGGGAGAAGCACATGCACTTTAGCACTGGTCAGCAGTAGTAAAGTGCTCAGATTCCTAAGGCCAACAAAAAGATACAACAAAAAGAGGGGACGAGAAGAGGCAAACAGGCAAAATGTTTGGGTGAAGGCAACTCTAATGATTACAGGTCTAACAGGCAATATAAAAGGAATGTCTATCGTACTGTTGCATACAACTATTGAGATCCGGGCCTCAGGGCGGATTGTACATAGGTCTAGCAATATACTTTGTTGCATGTTAATAAGACCTATTGTCAGTTGTGTGGTACATTTTCACCAAAAAGATATTGATACATCTGCATTCGTTTGTTTCTGTACTGCAAAAGTTTCATGGAGAAAATTGCCGGGCTTGTAGTGTTTATTGTGAGACTTAGTCATAAGTATGGGGCTAATTTCTGATACACATGATTATTGCTGCTGAGGTCATAGTTGCTAACGCATAGTATTTGGGCTCCTTCTTCCTTGTTCCCCACAATAGAACTTTCTAGGTGCCTGAGGAATAATGTGTTAGGATTAACTACAAGTCAACAACTACAGTGTAACCCATTTGGCCAATTTGGCAACACAGTAAAACTTGGAGTCGGAAGATGAGATTAAGTATGATTTATTACAAATTCAAAGTAAGACTGAAATGCATACGTCACTGGAATATATTGTAAAAATGCAGGATTACTACAGGCAGGCCAAAACGACGATTGAAGTTTAGCCTTAGCAACATAAAGCATACAAGAAATGCATAGTATTAAAAAAAGCATGTGATGATCGGTATATGGTTTGCAGTCCTCATGCCTTTTATGCATGAGGAAAATCTATATCTCCTAATTTGAATCTACTCTATATAATACTGAATGAGGAAACCATAATTAGATTCATTAATGGAGAAACGTGTCAGCGTAGCAGAATCTTTGTAGAAGTTCTCTAAAGGAAAGGAATATTGTATAGTATGAAGCCACACAACACTGATGTCGCAAGGAGGTCTGTACCTCTCAAAGTCTGAAAGGCAATCTGACCAAACTCCAAAGTGGGTTGACTAATTAAAACCCACAAAGAGAATTCGAGAACCTCTGTCACATGTTCAAAAACTCATCCACCTTCTCATGTCAAACTTTGGTAACTAAACTTGGACTCCTTTCTTTTGATCCCCACACACTTAAACATCTTCGAATTCCTTCAGCCCTTAGATGCATTGACCTCCTCCTCCCTTTGCTCTTTAGCTCCCTTGTCCTTGCGATGATACTCATTTTGAGCCTCTCTATGTCTAGTGTACAATGATCCTTTCTTTAATCATGAGCTCATGCAAATGCATCTGCAGAGTAGAGAAAAACATCAAAACCCAGGCAAGCTTTCTCACCAGAAAAAAGAACATTGATTCCAAATGCTTAGGGTCTTTGGTCAACTTAATATAATCAATGCATGATTAAGGATACATGCACAGTTGCAATATTAATGTAGAGCACTATTCAATAAATGCATGCATTTTAAAGCATTAATCATCATTATTCAAACCACATAATTACAGCTATATACAGGAACTGCAATTCAATGTTACTGTACTGAAAACATTAGTTATGCACATACATATATATGTTGAGATTATGTAGCAAATGCACTTTCTGTACTGTTAGTGGACTACATCACATTAATAATATTACATCACACAAGTACATGAGGCCATGTTAAAAAAACAAAGTGTGTGTGTGTGTATATATATATATATATATATATATATATATATAGATAAATCCCCTATGCAGCTCCTGACATAAAGGAAGGCACGGACTCTGAATTAAATTGCTGATTTAATTTATTTTGTCAAAACATGTTTGTATGGCGCGTTTAGGCCACTGCCTATGGCCTTGTTCACATACATATATATATATTAAAAAAAATTGGCTGGTCAAACATGAAATGGTGAAGTTATGCCGCTCAATACTCTACTCCTATCAACATCAGGTGCTGGAGTTCGCTTGGAACCTGTAAAAACAAATTACTTTCTTTATGGTATTTTTATGATGGCACGTTTCAATGAACGTTTAAAGGCTATGTAGGTAATTGTACATGCAAAACACAGTCTAGGATAACCGTTTTATCCTGTTTCTCTCATACCACCTTTGGAAAGCAATGGGAACCATTCCCTAACCCCTCTGTTACAAGATACTGAAATGGAGGTTTGTCATAGAATCACCTCTTATCACAATCCCATATTATTGTTAATTACAATTTCTGCTTAATGGCGGGAACAGCATCAGTTTTCGTTTCCTCATTACTTCCTTACTAATCCTGATTACCGTAAACTCGTAGCAGCTTCTCTCACTGAATTTCTGGGTGTCAATATAGGTACAGCTTTGCTGCCGGTGGTGTGGGATACAATGAACGCTTATATCCAAGGTGTTACAGCTCAATTAATCTTTAGCAAAAACCAAAGTATGCTAAATACAGCTAGACAGCTTGGTCAAGCAGTTTTATAACAGGAAACTTTGAATCCTAGGGCTATAAGTACTGGGGCCCTGATGAACACGCTCTCTATCTTCACATGATTAACAGAGTCCCTTTTGGGGCAAAACCTGAGAGACAAAGTAGCTTCTATTTATTCTACAAATAAGGCTCTTCAATATGAATATGGGGCACATGTGAGATGGGTCCTGGCTCACCAAATGTCAGACAAAAGGGCTAAATTCTTGATTCAGTATATTAAAGGTATCAATGAATTGGTCAATACTAGCACTTGAGCTATTACTGAGCAGTTCTTCCTTTTCTATCCGGAACCGTATTGCCGGTCTAAAGCACTGAGTATGCCTGGGCTCAAGGCATATATTCAGAATAGTGGGCTTCCACGTTTGGAGGAATCTCCGATGTTGACCAATCAGAAAGATATTTCTGCTGGGGGAAACAGAGGCTGCTCTTGCGGCTGTGTCAGCGGGTAAGGCTGCTGGGGAAGACTCTATACCTTTAGAATTTTACAAGGTTTTTAAAGATCTAACAGTTCCCACCCTTCTTAGTGTGATACAGAGTATCGATAAGGGTGGTCAAGTGCCCAGCACTTGGAACATGACAAACATTACTATATTCCTGAAGAGGATAAACAATTTGAAGAGATGGGATCATACCAGCCATCCCTTTGCTTAACGCTGATGCTAACATTTTCACTACAATTCTAGCGACTCGGCTTGCTCCACTCCTTACAGGTTTAGCCTCAGAACAACAACATGGCTTAATTCCTGGCAGGAACCCCACTAGCCATATTACCACAGCAATTGCTCCCTTTGATGTGGCAGAAAGATCGAGGGAAAAGCTGGGTATGATATTATTGGATGCCCAGAGGTTTTCAACCGTGTGGTTTGAAACTGCCTGTGGGTTAGGATGGAGGGCTTTTGGGGTTGATTTGTTACCTTTAAAAATTCAGCAGGGCACCCGGCATGTGTGACAGCTTTCCCCCCTTTTCATTGCTCTCTACCTCGACCCTTATTTACAATCATTGCTGAAAAATTATGGACTTTGCCCTATGGTCTGTGGAGAATGCAAACTCATGCCAGCGCTTATGCTGTCGATGATTTAATCAACCCATATGATACCATGAAATGCATGATTAAAAAGGGAGACCGGTTTGGTATATACTCTGGCTATAAACTAAATGCAGTCAAAACTGAGTTATTGTTGAATTGCTGGCAGGCTGGCCCATTTACCAGGGTTGTATCCTCGGCTACCTATCTGGGTATTAAAGTGAGTGCACAGGTTGAGAATATCTTTAAGCTAAATTAAGAGCCCCTTTCACAATCGGTTGTCTGTAACCTACGATTTTGGAATAGGCTTCCGATAAGTAACATAAAAATTAATGTACTGCTTAATTTCTTATTCGTATTTAGGGCAATCCCTCTCAGGGTCCAAAATTTGCATTTCAAATGCCTTGAATAAGCCATTAGGAGCTTCATTGTGGGCATATAAGTTGGCTCGACGAGATCTTCGATCTTCAGAGCTTCTGTAGAGGCCGGGGGATTGCAGCTACCAGAGTTTTAGTTGTATTACTGGGCAGCGTTTGACATCCGACTTCGCAATTTGCTTACATTAATCGAACCAGTCCTGTCAATGCAGGGAGAATTGACTAGCATTTGGTTGGATTGTAGGCTTTTATTCTACAGGTTAGCAGACCCCAATTACTATAAGCGAGTTAGCTTTAAGTTCATGGAGGATATCATTTTTAATTGGCGGGAGATATGTGCAAAATTTTCTCTACCATTAATAAATTGCAACACACTGTGATGGGATAACTGGGTATTCCCAGAGGTATTTTATGACTCTATCTGCAGGATTTGGTCTTGAATAGGGGTGGAAACTGTTGGGTAGCTGTATGGTCTCAATGGATTTCACTCATTTACTAGGCTAGAAGCCCCAACATTTTTTTTTTATACCTGCAGCAGAGGAATTACTTTTTGTCTAGATGCAAGGCTCCCATTGACTTAGTAGTTTTAACATCATGACATGCCTGCATAAAGGAAGCAGGAAGTCCCTATTTAGCATAATTTATCTTTGGTTCTCCGAGCACAGGACAGACGATGGCCCACTTCTAGCTGCTAAGTGGAGTAAGATGCTCTACTGTGAGATTGTACCGTCAGAATTACACAGCTCTTTAAAGATGGTGGAAGAGTCAGTGCGTTCTGTTAAGCTCAAGCTACAGCAATTTATGACCATCTGTATGCTTTGCTATTCACCAGAGAAAATTATGAGGTGGGGTGGGAATTTTGGCACTGATAGAACTAACTGTCCTAAGAGCGGCTATCCTGCTTCTGACATCCTTCACATGTCTGTTACATGTGACTCAACTGGCAGCAGTACGCTGTGGTTTTGAAATACAATTTACTCATAAAGACATTAGGATGGGATACAGAATGGAATATGACTGGTCTAAATTGGATGTTGTCTATAATCTCGGCCAGACTCTGTATTACTAGATCCTGGGTGTCTTCAGTCCTGCCAGGGGCTACAGAGTGATGGGCTAACATTTGGCAGATATATGAGTCTGAACTTGCTCTCGCCAAAGTAAGGGGGATTCGCTTGCTTAGGAAGTTTGACAGAATCTGGTCAGGTTCCATTGGGATTCATGGAATAATCTGCAAATCTAACGCCAATTACCTATAGGGGTCTTTGAAGGGCCTGATCGGCCTCTGTCTGTCTTCATATCCCTCCTTTTTCTCTTGATACTTTTTTTTCCTTTTGTATCTCTATGGTTCGAAAACCTTTCCCATTCCCTGAGTGGGTGGTTTGATTATTGCATTCCATGTGTGTGCCCAAGTGTTTTTAATTGGGGCTATCCCTCAAAAGTCTTTCTTCTTACTTTCTTTGTATTTTAATTATTCATGTAGTGACCGAATCTGACAAAATTTCATATAAAAGAGGCCATGTATATATACATAGACACACACATATTAATATTACCTACTGGCGGTCGCCAGTGGGTAGCTATAGTTAGGACCTAGTTTCCACAGGAAAAGCGTTTTTTCTTTTACCAATATCTTTGGTGCCATTCGATGAATCTTCACGAAATTTTCAAAACTCTCCAGGGCTTTGTTTAATATATCAACATGCAGGGGGGACGCAGCCTCCCGGGGACCACCACATCCCGGGGCTGTAAATATAAAGAAAAGGCATGGGGGGTTCCTGCCTGCCCCTAAGCTGCACCAGGGACCACCGCCTCCCTGGGAATTCAATATTTAAATGCAGGAGGAGCTTCGTGCCCCCGCAGCCCCGGGGACCACCACCTCATCGGGCTTTTTTCAATTGATAAGGCTCCTGTCCCCCCACACTGCCCCAGGAGACCACCACCTCCCCGGGGCAGATTATTTAGTTCCCGCCCTGCCATGGCAAATTCTGCTTTGCTTCATGACAGCGGGGGCAGAAAACTGCTCTCACTTCAATGAAGCAAAGCAGTATTGCTTTTGGGCAAAGGGAGCTGCATGTCAGCAGCTCCCTTTGCCCAAAAACAATGTCGGTTCACGCAGAAGGCAGGGAGGTGGCAGGAACAGCGGGGGCATTGGGGCTGCCCTGCGATCCCCAACTTGAGGCCATACCCCAGGGGATAGGGTCCCCAGGGCCAAAATTGGCCCTGGAGGGGGGCCACTCAACCCGCTCCCTTATTTAAAAAAATGCAAAATTAAAAAAATAAGGCCGGGCCCCGGGGGATGGGGTCCCCGAGCCAAAATTGGCCTCCGGAAGGGGGGCCACACGTACCCCTCCAAAATAAAAAAAAAGGCTGGGCAGGCCCCGGGGGATGGGGTCCCGGGGGCAAAAGTGGCCCAGCGAAGGGGGGCCATGCAGCCCCCCTCCATAAAAACGTTTGACAGGCCCTGGGGGATGGGGTCCCTGGAGACGAAATCAGCCTTAGAAGTTGGGCTGCATAGCCCCCCTACCCTTTAAAAAATAAAAATAAAGAAAGGCCTCGCCCCAGGGGATGGGGTCCCTGGGGCCATAAAAGGCCGCGGGAGGGGGCCTAGTGACCCCCTCCCTTTTTAAATAAAAAATGTTTTTAAAAAATGTCTCAGGCCCAGGGGATGGGGTACCCGGAACCAAAAGGGTCATGGGAAGGGGGGCCACACCGCCCCCCTTCCTAAAAGAACATTTAAGAAAGAAACCGGCAATTTGCCGGTTGCCCACTACCTGTACCAATCTGCAAGCACGACTCCTGGCGTGCTCTGGGTTGGGGGATGAAGTCCCCGTCACTACTGAGGGTCCCTGGGAGCCAACTA
This sequence comes from Triturus cristatus, assembly GCF_964204655.1. NCBI lineage: Eukaryota > Metazoa > Chordata > Amphibia > Caudata > Salamandridae > Triturus > Triturus cristatus. The sequence goes on along the minus strand of NC_140591.1, from coordinate 926,955,055 downwards.
ACCCACCAGGTACCTCCAGTAAGCCCCACAGTTGGATTGCTGAGTGGTGGTCTGAGGCCATGCCCCTTTTTACAACACTCCGCAATCATGCCTCTTGGCGCACCGGTGGTGGGGCGATGAGGTCCCTTTGTGTCCCCCAAGCAGCAGTGCGCCAGGAGGCGTGTTTGCAGAGTGGTGTAAGCAGGATCAAGACTGAGGTGGCCGGGGGAGCAAAAAATGTTGCATTAAAAGGGGATTTGGCCTGTGTCCACTGCTCAGCAATCCTGCTGTGTGGGGCTTACTGGAGGTAACAGGTAGGCTAGTTGACCCTTAAGGACCCCCAGCAGCAAAGGGGATTTCAATCCCCATCCAAGAGCGCGCCAGGGAGCGTGTTTGTAGAGTGGTGGGCAAGGGGACTTCATTTCCCATTCAAGAGTGCGCCAGGAAGTGTGTTTGCAGAGTTATGGGCAAAGGGGCGTGCCCTGCTATGAGAAGTTAGCAATCCTGCTGTGTGGGAGTTACTGGAGGTAATAGGAGGGGTAGTTGGTCCACAAGGATGTCGCCAAGGATGTCCTTCCAGTTCGAGCTGAACTGTTCCCATGGGAAGCAGGTTCAAGACTGAGGTGGCGTGGTGAGCAAAAAATGTTGGATTAAACCGAGATCTGTGACTTGGATGAATGTTTGTTTTGTTCAGCTTTCCGTTAATCTTTTGTTCTTTTGGTTTTCTAAAAGTGGCATTTACTAAATTGAAATTAAAATATTTACTTTACCGTAAGTTAGGTTTGGAAATTGCAAGTCCAGAGACACCTCCATGAAGAAAGGACCTGATTCCATTTGAAAATTAGATTTACAAAAGGTAAAAAGGTAACTCCAATATTATCCTATGGGAGAGGTAGGACTAGCTGTAGTGAACATTGAATTTAAGAGCTGTTTACTACCAGGACTTGCAAAACCTAGAAGTACATGTCCTACTTTTTAAACACATTGCACGCCGCCCTCTGGTTGAATGAGCACAAATCAAACATTAGAACTAAACAAATCAAATCAACAGTAGCTCAACATTTTTTAGAAGCTGGACACAACATCAGTCAATTAAGATTCTGTATTTTGGAAAAAATCGACAAACGAAGAAGGAAGAGACAATCATAAGTTTTTATTACAACGTGAAAACTATTGGATCAACCTTTTGTGTGCCATGAAACCACATGGCATGAATGATCATATGGAGTTTTCATGTTACCTTTAAGGAACAATTCCAGTTTGGACTTTGATCTATTATTTCTTCTTTGTTGATTATTTACTCAGTCTGTACTTTTTTATTTTATTCTTTACTCAGTCCTGTTAATGACACATAGCCATAATTTCCAGTCTTCATCATTTATCCCACTGGGGTTCGTTATCGACTATTATTGTTTTTGTTGAACTACTGTGTCCTTTGGGACATTCCATTCACTACTTTATTGACTGCACTCTAGATCTCCGCGCACACCGACCGTTAGCCTCTTTCTATGGGCACTAATTCACTATCACACATCATAAGAACCACCCCCTTTTTGGAAGCCGGTCATCACTGCACTCAGATGCACCGCGAGATCGAAACACACCGGGAGACGCTTGCGTCTTTCCGTCGTTCACACTTGGTAAGCAGAAAGTAGCAGCGGTGCACTTTCTTTCTCTCTTTTATACTCCTAGTAAATAAACACCATATTGGCATGGCACTTAAGTTAAGACCAACAGCGTTAGTTTCTCAAATGCATGACATCTCTTTTTGCACCTTGTTTAATCGGCACGTTATGATTACGGTCAGGCTAATCGCGTCAACACCACGGAACGTTTGCATTACATTCACCCGCCAACCAACAATTTTGCGTTTAAACTTTCGGCACTACTAGTTACAGCATGACGCATATATCTTCCTGACACCACTGCATGAGCATAATCACTGTGTAAAAGCTAACAGTGCTATCGTATCCAACGCTAGAAAACCTCATTCACAAGTTTGGTACCCGACGCAAGGGAAACACCGAATCACTTTTTTTAGAACACCTTTACACGTTAATCAACCACATCTCACTATCAGTAGATAAATACCTCCAGTTCCCTCCTCTGACTTCCCTCGTGTATTTAAGCCTAATACTCACAGAAGAATCATTTGTTATTATTGCAGAACATCCCCAGATGAAGGTAACCGTGCCGAAATGCATTGGGATTACTACGGGATTACTAAGAGCCATTAATCATAATGCATTCTGGGAGTTGAAGTGTATGAAGTTTGAAACGATAACTATAGAATTGTGATGCAACAATTCTAATAAAGACACACTCTTTATGGACAAAGAATTTGTTCTCAACAAAGATTTTGATTGATCAGAGAAACCTTTACAGCAAGGACTGCACAACCAGTGCCCGGGGGACATACCCCACTTGCATGGGGATGCACCCAGTTTGATATTAATCACACTCCAGTTCAGTGAGTGGTACCCCGGTGCACGGCACAACTACACAATTTGGTTCAACCCACGGTAGTGCGCACATTAAACCCCTTGGTCATGTGGTATTGATCATGCTGGCCTGGCCTTCTCAAGCTGGATTGCCTCTAGAATTAATTCTAGATTTACTCCACCTAACCGTCAGCACTCTTCTCTTGAGTCCAGAAGGTTTTCCTCCACAACCTGGTCTCTGTCAGCTCAACATACTTGAAAGGCTGTCCCACTGAACCTTCCAGATGAAGAGATCCTCTCCAACTTCCTTTAGAGAAGGTTGTCAAACCATATGCACCAAAACAAATGTACCTATCATTCAGTGTGGGCTGTCTGGTTTAGCTGGTGCATAGAACTGGGTGTGCTTTCCCATGCTTCATTTCCATCATTCCAGGCAAATTTTCTGTACAGTCTCTACTTCAAAGGGTTGCCCTAAAGGTAATATTTAGCACTCTGAAATTGCTGCCCACATTCTTCTATAGAATTCAATCGACAAAGAACCCTTGGTGCACTGTAACATAAAAAGCATTAACCCTTAAGCTTGATATTTTCCTTATGCATGAAATTACTTTTCAGCACTGACCTACTGCAACAATGCTCTCGTTCTACATGAAATACTTTTTTATCACTAACATACTACAATTGTGTACAGGATGACTTTCTAAACAGCTTTTATGAACTATGTTACTATGACACCAAGCTTTTCGACACTAGATTTATTTTAGAGTTGACAACATGGTAGGTGCATTCATTAATAGATTACTTCTTTCCATTTTCTAGAAGATATTATAGGACTCGGTTGTGAGGCAAGCCATGTTTTACCTATATTATTTTAAATATTTCTTATGATTTATCTTTGGAATTAATGGCCATTTACTCTACCTTTTAAAAGGACAGTAACATTTTCACAATTTTAGAATTTTATTGATTTTAAAAATGTATGCAAACTGAGACCATTGTTCATAAATCACCATTGGGTGTACTGCAAGTCTATAATAGTATTATTCCGTTTTCAGCTTACTTAAATACTCCTTGTACGTCCTGTTTCTATGAAACTTTCTGTCTTCCTACTCGCTATCTTTTTCCACTACAGGCTTAGAGGCTTTTACCCCTGAACGATTGGGCATTTTCCAGGATTTGCAAACCTCTTTTAGTAGAGATGTGTAATGTTATACAGTTAAGAGAAGTCGTCAGAAATTCTATGAGAATTACATTGATTACACTCATCCCTTAACATTTTAAGAATCATTGTGATGCAGTACTTGGGCAAAATATGAGAAAAAATTGTCCCTAAGGGGAAAGTGTAGCCCTTGACTTTCACGGCAGTAGTAAACAATGACCTTCCTCACAGTTAAGGTTTGTTATGCGTGTCCTGCATTCTTTTAACAATTCAACCAGAAGGTACAAAAAGAATGCCTCAAATTTCAGACCTTCCTGATGCAAGTTTGATACAATTGGTGTTCCTTTTAAATGACAGTGCAGTGAAAGTGAAAGTGAAAGTGAATAAAGTGATAATAAAGTGCACCAGTTTTTTTACAATGGCAATATATACATGTGACTGATATAGATGTTATGTTATTAACTGCACTCGTGATACAAGTGTCAAAAAACCACAGTCAAGTTTTGTTAAAAACACCCCACTATTGAATTTTTGTTGAGGGTTTGCCCCAATATGCAAAATTAATCGGAAACGGGTCATCACCAGAACAAAATGTTTGTAGGAAGCACCAGAAGAATATAGGCAAGAGTCCCAAATTCTGGAATGTGTCAAAAACTGTTGGTGCATCAACAGGCTAACTTGGAGTAGAGGGCAAGCACAATACTGAAACCAGAAGGATGGAGGCAATGCTACTACAATCCTAAGGAGTGTATATGTTCATGAATGTAATTCTTGAACTTGCTGCTGGAGACCGGAAGCATTAATTAAGCAGCTAATTCAAACAAAGCTTAAAGTGCAGGTGGGACTCATACATATATCTGAGTTCACAACACTGCCAGGTCAGGACAATAGAATGATGACTCAGTTGCCCACCAGCCGGAACGAATCCAAACGTTTGGTCCAACCCTCATACCATTGGTCCTCTGATGAACCTTTATTTTCGAGAGGTGATGGGAGTTAAAATTTATCAATCAAATTTCAATTAACAGTGAAATTCATTAGGCTACACAATAAGGACCAAGAATCAGTAACTATGGTTAAGAAGGTTTATTACAAGTTAACGGTCAAGTTAAGGTATAAGACTCTCAGCAGCATGCTATAAAGATATAGAATAACAACTGGGAAACTCAACCACCTGAAGACGTTTAGCTGTACCAGTATTAAACAAACAATATGTTCAGTTACAGCAATACAAAAGATTACCATTAGTATATGATGCTCAGAGAAGAGTCTCAGATTTTCTCAAAAATACATAAGTACATCTAGAATCACCTAAATTGGATCTAACAGGATAGTTTTGAAACCTAAAGATTATCAAACTGCAGAAAAATAGAAAAATATCTAAGGAAGTACGGAAAGTGAGAAAAATGAAGTATAGGAAGTACGGGGAAGTGTCTGCATTTCAGAAGCTCAGTCAAGAATCTTATTGGATCAGGGTAGCCTAAGCCACACTCTGCAAGAATCAAAGGGAATAAGCATAGAGGTCTAAAGCTCGCAAAAATCAAGGAAAGCTGTAAGGGTCTGGAAAGGTTCCGAAAGCATTCTGAAGCGATCTGAAGGCATCTGCTCTGCAGCAGTGTGAATACTAGCTTTTTAGTACAAGAGTCTCCTTAGCAACACCCCTCTTGTCACATCATCAAGGTTTCTATTGTCCTTTTCCATTTTCACGTTGCAGACTGCAACATTAACAAAATGTTCCACTCTGAAGATGGGAACGCCATTGTCCTTGTACAACCAGTCCAGGTTACAAAAGATGCTGAATAGGCCTTTCAGTTAACGCACTGGCTCTTCGTGTTCTTTCATCAAGGTCTTCTTAGGCTCTCTCCTTCTATTGCTAATACAGTAGTATTCTCAAACCAACAATTAGTGTGGATACCTGCAAGAAAGTCATGTTAGCAGAAAATTGCATTTTATGCAGCATGAAATAGTAGGCCTAAGATGTCAACTTAGAGTGTTACAGCAAGAGTGCATATTTAAAATGTGTGTACACTTTCAAACAAAAGTAAATGTAAAATATCAGTACACTTGGTTCACATTATATGTCGCACACAGTAGAATCTTAAATGTATACATGTACGTATGTGTAAGAACTACATTTAAATGAAATATATGTGTACCATTAGTGCACACATTACCAAAACTTTTGTAGTTTCTAGAGCAATCACATTCCGCATATGCAAGGTTGGTTTATTTTATTCTTCTAAACAGTAAATATCATTTTATGTATTAAGGCACTCATTAGGTAACTCGATTTCATCTTATGAGTATGTGTCTATTAAGTAAGGATGGTTTATTCATCGAGACTTCAAAGATATCGTTTGATCTTTAATCAAGTTTAAGTTAAATACATTTAGTCCACAATATATGTAACAAAGCAGGGCGGGAAGGCAGTCTCAGATGTAGTCAGAGAAAACTGAACGATTGGTGGTAATAGTTACCAGGAGCAGATTGCAACAAGTATAGGGGCAGGCAATCGAATAAATCTAAAATCAACAAATGGCATTCACATATCAGCTGTTGACTGGCTGGTTAGCCGTGCAATGTTGCAAGGAGTTCAGACAAGCCCAGTGAGGGTTAACAAAACATATCTTTGCAGTAATGTAGAAAAGATTCAATTATATAAGAAAAATGCAAAATAACAACAACTACATAATATACTGGAGCTTGTATCTTTAAATCAAAATGATCCCCCACCCCATACCATCCATCAGAGTGCAGCATCATGCCACTAATGTGTCAAAATTAAGCAAATTCCAGGCTGGCCCTGAGGAAAGAGGGCACACCCCAGCAGCACAACTCCCATTATGGTCCAAAGCCATCAACCCCTATAGTATGCCAAGGGTTTCACATATCAGGAGCATCCACGTCCTCCCCATGCAAAAGTGTTCTAAGATCAGACAGCATCGCATCCCGGCTGGGGGCCAACACATATTTGTGCAAGCCCATGGTGTCCTCACTCCTCAGCGCCACCCCCTCCGCCTGCACCCACACGAGGAAGGACTGCATCCACGCATCTAGATATGGGGGTTCTGGAGATTTCCACCACCTGGTGATAAGAAGTTTAGCTGTCAGGAGGCCCAGATCTAGAAAACTTGAGGTCGCTCTGTCCTTTTTAGCCCTGTGGAACAAACCAATATACACGCCTCCCGAGTCTGTAAATTAGGTTGTGCCATGCACGCCACCAGTCGGAACAAAATGCCCTGCCAGTAATTATGTAGTGAGGGGCAAAACCATAGCATGTGAAGTATGTTGTCTGCCACCAGGGTGATTCTAGGACATGCTGCATTAGTTCGGTCAAAATATTGGTTGACTTTGGCGGGAGTGAGGCAGGGCCTGTGTATTATATAGAATTGTATCAACCTGAACCTCGCATTGCACGACACTTTGGTGGGTCCTTCCAAACTTGCAGCCCACTCCATGTCCGTGCAGAACTCAGCAAGATCTTCCTCCCAGTGACGGTGCAGGGCACCATGTGAGGGCAAGGTTTGCACTTACAATGAGGTAGCCAGCCAGTGCACCAATCACCTGCCCATCCCCATGACCTGCAAGTATTGCACCACTAAATGAGATGAGGGTTCAACAGCCAGGCGACCCAGCGTCGAGTCAGCATTGCCAGTAAGAAGTTATAGAAGAGGAACTGTCCTGGCAGTAGGCCAGTGTCATCTGTCAGTGTGTCCTATCAGATCAAAGTACCGTCGCTGTAAATCTCCCCTAGCGTATGTTGTCCCACCCCATGCCCAGCTTCTAATTATGCCACATATGTAGGTGTAGCTGTTCTAGGAGTGCCTAATAGGGTGAGTGCCGGCACATAAGTAACCACCGCATGCATGAGGCAGAGCCTACAACAATAACAGCAGTGTGCAACATCCAACAGCAAGGAGTCTGGGGCTTTAGCCCGTGTAAGCGAGTGAAACTGGTGGAGTATTTTCGATAGGGGCCAGAGCAGCAGTGTTGTGGCCTTGTCTGATAACTGCAGTCCGGAGAGCGATTTGGTTACCGTCTGCAGTTGGGAAGCTAGATATTAGTGTTCAAAATTTGGCACAGCGTAGCCTCCCTGATCTGGTGGTGAGTAGAGTTTCGTCAGTTGCCACTCTACAGTGCTCCGTGTTCCAAATACATTTCTGAATTTGGGACTCAAGGTCCCTGAAGTACTTGGTTGGAACATAGAGTGGTAAATTGGAAAAGTAATACAATAATCTAAGAAGGACTACCATCTTCAAAAGGGCAATACATCTCACTACAGACAACGGAAGTGTCTGCCAAAATGCCATCTGGGTTCTAAGGGAAGTGATTGAGCGTGTGAGATTGCCTTCATACAGATCTTCCGACGAGTGATATATACAGATTCCCAGGTACTGAAATGTTCTGGGTTGCCAGGGAATGGGCACATCAGAGAGGGCAAGCCCTGGGTTTGGTGTTTCTGGTGTAAATGGGAATAAGCATGATTTGGCCCAGTTGACACAAAGGTCGGACAACGACACAAAGTAACACAGTATTTCAGCAACCTCTCCTGGGATGTTGCATATGTCCCTGAAATATAAAAGCAGGTCATCTGCATAGAGAGACACAACATGTATTCCATATTGAAGCCAAATATCCCAGACCTCCCACAACGGCGAATTTCCATTGCTAGGGGTTCCATTGCTAAGGAAAAGAGCAATGGGGAGACAGGGCAACCCTGACGGGTAGCCCTGCCAATCGTTATCGACCCAGAGATAGCGGAGCCAGTTTTGACCCTGGACAGGGGCTATACATACAGGAACTGCACAAGCTTCAGAAAGCGATGTCCTAAGCTGTAATAACGTAGCGCCTCAAACAAAAAGGGTCATTTCAGCAAGTCAAAAGCCCGTTCGAGGCAGCCAGCACCTGGCCAGCACAGCGGAGAGTATGCCACGATGCAAAAGTGGTTCAGGCTGGACTGTTCTCATAAAAAAATGGGTAAAGACTGATTTGCATATGGCTGGATCCAAACTGAGGTGGCGTGGTGAGCAAAAGAATGATGGATTAAACCCAGATACTTGTGACTGGGGGTGAATGTTTGCATTGTTCAGCATTCCGTCCATCAACTGTTTCTTTTGCATTTGTTGCCCTAAGTGGGAAGCGTATGCCCAGACGTAGGTCCCGTGCTTACTGCACCTCTGGATTCAAGCTAGCCTGGCTGATGGGTGGTGATGCCCCGAAACTGGTCCCAAGATGCATGTTTCCGGTCCAGGAAGGACATGACTTTGCAGATCGGGTTGGACTGTCCCATAAGGAACCGGGTCAAGAATGATTTGCATATGGCTGGGTCCAAACTGGGGTGGTGTGGTGAGCAAAAGAATGATGGATTAAACCCATATCCTTGTGACTGGGGGTGAATGTTTGCATTGCTCAGCATTCCATCCATCAATTGTTTATTTTGCATTTGTCACACTAAGTGGGAAGGGTATGCCCAGACGTGGGTCACATGCTCACTGTGCCACTGGTTTCAAGCAAGCCTGGCTGATGAGGGGTGATGCCCCGAAACTGGTCCCAGGATGCTTGTTTCCGGTCCAGGGAGGATCTGACTTGGCAGTTCGGGCTGGACTGTTCCCATAAGGAACAGGATCAAGACTGATTTGCATATGGTTGGGTCCAAACTGGGATGACGTGGTGGGCAAACTAATGATGGATTAAAGCCAGAACCTTGTGACAGGGGTGAATGTTTGCATTGTTCAGCATTCCAACCATCAATTTTTTATTTTGTGTATGACGCAAAAGAAGCACCGAAGGTTCAAGGAGGTGCTGCGTTCTGTGACGAACCCATTCTGGTCAAGATGGACCAATGTAGGGATTAGAGGCGCCAGATGGGTAGCTAGAAGCTTAGCCAGGACCTTGTAATCCATGTTGAGCATTGTTAAAGGCTCTATGGGGTCTTTGTCGGGCTAGGGAAGGGAGACCAGCAGGGCCTCCCGCTGAGAAGTGGACAGAGTAGTCGAAGAGAGGGTTTCCTCATACAATTGCTGCAGGTGGGGAGCAACGATGGGAGAAAAGGCCTTATAAAACTTGGCGGGCAGGCGCGTATGTTTTCCTGGAGTTCGAACTGCGTAATTGGTTTTTCCTACTTCTCTCATTGCACGAGAGTGAGGCAAGGTAACGTAAGTGAGAAGAAAAAGGTACAGAGTGATTCCAGATCCGTTGGCATTGTCGATTGATACAAGGATGTACAGTGGCACGTGAGTTTGTTATGTATCTCCCTTTGAGTATGTAGCAATGAGCATGGGGCAGAGCACAATGACAAGCTAGGGGAGCAAGATTGGTCCTGGCGAATAAGCCACAGCAGTAAACAATCCGACCTGCCGGCAGTGACATGTGCACGAGTCGAATGGGCATTATAATTGAGACAGCATAAGCCACTCTGCCATAATGTGTACCATGTGGGTTTCTTGGTGCAGAAGGGTGCGCTCAATGTGGGTAAGATCACCCTCAATAGATTTGCGCATGCTCCATTGTGTACCCAGTGTTCACGCATAGTCACTTTAAATGGGTCCCACTCAAGAAGTCTTGGGGATGCTGTATTGGGGCTATGATCAAAGTATTCGGTTATGGCGCTTCCAAGGGACGTTCGGAAGGAGGGATCCTTCAATGCCTCGGGCCTCAGCAGCCAAATGGAAATTACAGGAGTGGCATTGTTCCAGGCCATTTGCAACAGCTGTGAATCCGACCCAGGTAGTCAATATGTAAATATGTGGCCATCAGATTTTCTGTATAATCAGACATGCACTGAATACAACCTGAAAGTGGTGTTACGCTGGTGCCAAATGTCAATAAGCTGCCAGGGTTGGAGCCAGGCACGTAACGAGCACGCAGCTGACACTGTAGGCACAATGGGCAATGGAGGGAATAAGTGGTCCAGCTCAGGGTCAATGTCTTTACAAGCCACGGGAGGCCACTCAAACGCCAAAGTATGCCAGACAGCTTATTAAAAAAGGGGGCCTGTTCTGCACATATATCGACCCCAACAGAATTTGGTGACCATCCAGACGTCCATGCACAAACACATAACGACCGTCAGTGTCGACTATGGTTTCGACTGCCACAATGGGGGTCCCTAGCCTGACCCACACTAGCGCCCTTCTGGCACACTTGGAGAAGTGGGTCGCAAACAACTGCCCGCACCAGCGTCTCTGCTGCCGAGTAGCTCCTGGGAGTGAGAGATGCGTTTCCTGCTGGAGCCAATTTCAAAGATATCGTTTAATACAGTTAAGGAACACAATATGAGTAAATTTGTTAATCCTACAGTGAATATACTCTATTAATAAGTGTCAAGTGCAACCCTTAATTTTGTGTTGTTAAACCACATGAGAAATATGTGCTAAGTGCTCGTTTATGTTATGCATTTGTGACATGTAAAGGTGTAGCCAGTTTTGCGCAGCATCAATTGTAAGTGCTGAAGTTTCAGAGCCATATCACTACTAAAATGAGGAAATGAAGATATTAGGCAAAATAGAGTCAATAAAGTCAACATTAGTGTGTGTATCCCAAATTGTGTTTATATATTGGAGACACGATCCATATACAATAAATTACTTAACTTATATAATGGTGTGTTTGGAATGCTCTTTGTTTTTGGATTGTGTCTTCTTCTTGAATGTTTTGGGATTGGTGGCGCTCGCTTTTGTGTCTTGCCTGAAAGTTAAAAATAGCACGTGTAGACTGCGTTTAGTAAATACGTTTAAGATTTTTACATAGATTTAGTGAGCATGCTTTTTCTATGCTGCGTGCGGTTGTCTGTTATTGATGAATACAAATGAAATCACAGAACAATGAAATGCATATTGCAAATAGATGTAAAGATTAGAAACTGATTACAAAAGGAATTAAATAAAATGCCATGAAAATGATGTAAGCAATTATGGCCTTTATTTCCACAAGAAGACTTCTTACTTTTATTTGTAATGTGCTTGTATACAGGCACCACACCAGGGCCGTCTCCTCCACTAGCAAGGAGGAGCGTTGTCCCACTGCTTTCTCGCAGTGCGAGAAAGCCAAAATATAAAATGGTAATAAGTAAAAGTTATTACCATTTTGTTTCCTTTGCGCATTGCAGGCGGCGGGTAGGCGGGGCTGCACTGCTCTTTGAGCAGGGCAGGGGAGGAGTGGTTTGCCCCCTCCTGAGTGCGCAAAGACTGTTTGGTCCGCCCTCCCTGGCCACCGAAACCAGTCATGCGCACTCTGCCCTTCTCTGTGAAGGCTGCATAGAAGCCTGCATGGAGAACTTAGCCGAACCATTAGCCCCTGGCTGGGTGACGTCCCGACCAATCACAACACTGCATGCCCCGTTGTGATTGGCTTAGGGGAGGGAGCCTGGCAGCCTGCTTACTGTTCCTGTTTGAGGCAGGAGAGCAGGAGCTGAGAAGACGAGGGAAGGTAAGTACATTTTTTATTTTTTATATTCCCGCGATCTCCCCCACGACAGCCATACGAATCCTCTTCCAGCAACCCCTCGCGCCCGCCCCCCACCCGCCCCAACCCCTGCCGGCCACCTCTGCAACACACATGCATTACCTAAGGGTATATTGCCTCCTAGTATGTGTAGGTGCGCTTTATAGCAATGCTGGCTGTTGAGCATCCTCCTTCTGCCTCTCCTTGTCCCTCCTTGGAATCCTAGGATAAGTAGTCCCTTTTGCTGTAGGCCTTCTACAACTCATCACTGTGTTCGTAAATTTTGGGCAAAGATCAAGGCTAAGGCATACAGTTGTCAAACTGGGGGTTGGATGAGCCTTACAGCATTGTACACCAGTAAAGTCTGCTGACCATGAGAGGCGAGAGTATTTGAAGCATGCATGTATACCTTTAAAGATTGTGACTCTTGATACAGGAAAGACATCTAAATCATTACCCTGGAAATGGCTTACATTTAGTTGCAGACTGACCCGAACACAGGAGCTAGTGAAATGGATGAAAACAGAGACAAAATAACAGACGATCGTGGACAAATTGTCTAGTTTTAACAGTACTCCATGCTTCACACTACAAAGAGACATCGGTGAGCACTAATTTTCAAATAGCGCCATATTTGAGGTACTCCTAATACTGAGCCATGCCTTCATGGTCCTCTATCTTGTTTAGAGGGCATCATGTGTCACGTGATATTATTGTTGCTTCCGTTTCTAAAATAAACTTTAGCAATGTCACATATGTCAGCTTGCAACGAAAATCTCCTGAATGTACTAGGTCAAGGACAAATCTAAATCTTGCTCATCCTAGTTTTCTGTTAACATTGTATCCATAAAAAGGTAAAACCAAGACTATGCCAATGATTGAACCATAATGTAGTAGTGGTGGGAAATTTATGCTACGCTATGTAAAAATGTTTGTTTTAGACTGTTTCCTATTTGTTTAAACTTGATAAATCACCTGTTCACACCAAATGTATGAACCCCATTGTCCAAAGTCCTACATAAGAGTGTGCATTTCTCTCACAAAGACAGAGGCCCTAATCCCATTCTTAGAAGGCAAGTCTATGCCGGATTTTATACTGAACTCTACTGAGTTCTTTAACTCTACTCTACTGAGTACTTATTATTTATATGAAACGCTCTTCTGAGCTAATGAGGTAACCCATTATGAGCCTTTCATTCCAGCGTGCCCGTGGTACCACCAAAGGATGATTCCTGTCATTTAACACATGTAATCCCTCCTTTTACCCCCGGGGCCTCTGACGACATTGTGGCCTATATTGGAGTCAGCCACTCCTAGGGATCCTTCCCGAACAGCTCCCTCATCCTACATCAGCCTAACGACTGTCATTTGCATGCAAATAACTGGACCACTTTTCCAAAGTAAAAGTGGTATTCCATCGGTGGGTATCAACTCTCCATGCGGCATTCCCTCACCCCTTCGCTGCTACATCGACTTGTGACTTCACAGGACAACATGGCTGCACCCCTCTGACTGCTCGTCTTCCTCAGCACCAGATAAGTAGCTGGCACCCTATTCTTTATAACCCCATTAATTATACATAAAGTCATAAACAACCATCCGACTTCACTCCTGCATCTATAACCTATCGCTTTAATTGAAATCAGAAAGCACCTCACCGGTTGCTTTGGCTGCAGAAAGGGTGTCACGCAGCACCGCAGTGCTATCGTGCTACCTTCAATAGATGTCATGGTGCCGGGCTTCTGAGATCTGCCTCCCTGTGCCCTAACACAGTTCCCACTACAATCGCCACTACCACTGCATACAACCTACTTGCCCTAATCTGCTGCGATCCTGCCTTGCCCCAACGCCACTACACCTCCCATCTGTGCCATCCGCCTAGAGACCACTGTTATGTCGCAGCTGTGACGCAACAGCAGTGACTATCAGGGTGTCCCCAAAGTGTATGTTCCGATCGGGAGTTTGCTGGTTATCCCCTGCCGTGACTGGGCTATATGGTATGGTCCCGGTCACATGACATGCAAATAATAAATACGGCCCAGTGACGTGAGGAGACACGTGTACGCGGGAGCCAGTGTGAGCAATAAACTGGGCTATGTATATTTATTGGCCTGAGCATCCCGGTGTGCGATCAGAGAGCAATCCCACGAGTGCCTATACCTCCAGGCACTACACAACACTGGCCACGAGGGTGGGCGTGTCCCCTCCATGTTCCTGCGCTGGGGCGGCCGTATGCGGGTGCCGGAGACCCTGCGGTGTTTGTGCCCCTGCAACTCTTTGCCGGCGCCTGCCTCTTGAGGAATCTACAGTCTGCGGGTCAGGTCAGGAGTGTCCCTGCTGCGTGCGAGCGCTGTTTACATGCGCTACAGCGGATTATCACCCATCTAGTCACTGAGTGCGCTGACGCTGTGCTCCGCGCCTGCACGGAGCGGCGCGCCACGCGCATGCGCATTGGCCCTGTGAGGACAGAAAAGGCCTGGGAGAACATGTTGCTGCCTACACGCACGCGGTGCTTCCCCCAAGAGTTCTGCAGCGCCTGAGAGTGCTGCGAGGCAGCAGCCGGTGTAGTTCTGACCTGTAATTAGCAGCGCTAAGTCTCACCACGCTCGGGGAAGTCCTGGGAAGCCTACACCAGCTGTAAGGAAATAGTCTACTTGCACACAACAGAAGGAATTGGACTGGCAGCAGTGGCCCCGGCCTGCTCTACATTATTTTGTGAATAGGTGATCAGCACATAGCACAGCGTGCCCTCATCACACTTCCCTGTGGAGGCTCACAATGTCCACCATTCCCCCTATTGAACCGTTCGTGGTGGAGGGATCTCCATCTGCCCAGGCTTCTAGATGAAAGGAGTGGGTAGAACGTCTCATCATATTCTTTGAGGCCATGAAGGTCCACAAATACCAGAAAAGGACCATGCTGCTTCACTTAGGAGGGAAGGACATTCACCGCATAACAGACTCTTGGGGAGGCGACACCCAAGACTCACCATACCCTCATCAATGCCATTTCGAGCCTATGGCCAACTAAGACTGTGAACGTTTCATCTTTCGTGAAGCCAGACAACTGCCCTACGAATCCCTAGACACATTCCATGCCAGACTCAAGCTCCTGGCATCCATGTGTGGGTTTAGAGATGAGGCAGAAGAAATTAGGGGGCAAATTATCCAAGGGTGTGCCTCGGCAAAGCTTGGTGAGCGGATTTTGGAAGAGTCAGGCAAGCCACTACCGGACATTCTAACCCTTGGACGTACAAAGGAGTTGGCCAGGGCAGCGCACATGGTGGCGGCACTGCAATCACCCATCAAAGCGGAACCGGTAAATGCAATCACGGCGAAATCGGCGGACGGTCGCAACAAGAAGCCGTTCGCCAGCAGTCCACAAGGAACTCAGCACTACTGCGGATATTGTGGCGGCCCACCTCACAAGGCAGCCGATTGTCCAGCAAAGGGCAAGAAATGCACTGGCTGCGGACGATTCAATCATTTTGAAAAAATGTGCCGCTCCAAACAGTACGGAAAATCCAAGCAAGCAGTCAATGCAGTACCCGAAGGAAGGAGTGAGTCAAGCGACATGGATGACGATGAAGAATAAGAAAAAACGGTGCACATGATTGGAGCAGCGTTTAACAGAAGCAGGCGTCTGCCCCAATGCCGTATCCAGGTAGGAGCACAAGAGGTCATGGCTGTCGTGGATACTGGAGCCACCATAAATATAATGGCAGCCGCTCTCTACAAGTCTATGCATCCACCACCCATCTTACAGCCCACCAAAATCACAGTCTTCGCATATGGACAGGACAAGCCGTTGGAAATGAAAGGAAAGTTCAAGACCATGGTGACCCACGAAAACACATCAATCACCACCATGGTATATGTCACCAAGAATGGGTAAGGCATGCTTCTGGGATGACGAGCAGCAGAAGACCTAGGGATCATGTCATTTGCATTCGGGATCCACCAAGAATCGATCCGACACATACTCACGGAGTTTGCATCGGTCTTCGAGGGTATCTGGAAATACAGAAGAAAGGAGATACACCTTCATATTGACCACAC
Organism: Triturus cristatus; assembly: GCF_964204655.1. Lineage (NCBI taxonomy): Eukaryota > Metazoa > Chordata > Amphibia > Caudata > Salamandridae > Triturus > Triturus cristatus. The sequence continues at coordinate 926,938,976 of NC_140591.1, read as the reverse complement.
AGTTCAGCCCGTAGCCCTGCGACACCGACGTGTGGCCTTTCATCTACGCCCATTGGTAGAACAGGAGCTGCTCAAACTGGAGCAAGCGGGCATAATAGAGAAGGTGTCTGGTCCCACGCCTTGGGTTTCCCCGATTGTCATCGCCCGAAAATCGAAGCAACCCGGAGCTGTTAGGATATGCGTCGACATGAGATTGCCCAATGCAGCCATCAAAAGGGAGAGGCACATCACCCCGACCATTGACGGCTTGATCGGAGAGATGGCAGGGGCGTGCTGGTTCTCAAAGCTCGACCTGCAGTCAGCATACCACCAACTGGTCCTCGATCAAGAGTCCAAGAATATTATGACATTCTCCACTCATGTCAGACTTCGCCGGGACACCCGTTTGAGCTTCGGGATATCTAGTGCCGCAGAAGTGTTCCAAAACGTAAACCACGAGCTGATCATGGACAATCCTGGAGTCATCAACGTGAGTGATGACATCATGGTATACGCTAAGTCCATCCCGGAACACCACTCCCGCCTGGTGCAAGTTCTCCAGAGAATCCAAGATGCTGGATTAACATTACACAGAGAAAAATGCGAATTTCTCAAGAACAAGTTACAATTCTTTGGATACACCTTCTCGGCTGAGGGGGTAAACCCTGACCAAGTCAGGGATATCAAGAATGCGCCAGCCCCAATCAATGTCACAGAAGTCCGCAGCTTCCTTTGCATGGTGAATTATTGCGGGCGTTTCATCCGAGATCTCGCGACCCTCACTCAACCCCTGTGGGATCTCATCATGGCTTCAGTCCCATGGGTGTGGGGGGAACTACAAGCCAAGGCATTCCAGGACATTAAGGATGCCCTGACCACACTGGCATTCTTTGACCCACAGAAGCTCACGATGGTTGAGGTTGATGCGGGCCCAAAGGAACTGGGTGCAGTACTCATGCAATGCCGCACGGCTGAAGAGGACTGGGCCCCGGTGGCCTTCGCAAGCCACTCGCTCACTGACACCGAGCAGCGGTACTCCCAGATTGAAAAAGAGGCTATTGTAATCCACTGGGGGTGTCGCCACTTCCATCTCTATGTCTACGGCAAGCCGTTCGTGGTAGCCACTGACCACAAGCCCCTTCTGACTCTATTCTCTGGCACCTCATCGAAGCCTCCATCGAGGATAGAGAAATGGATGCGGCAACTGCAGAACTAAAATTGTCAAATTGAAACCAGCCGGGGAGCAGTAATCCCGTGGATTATCTGTCAAGACATCCCAGGAATGCTACGGCCCAGGAGGAAGAAGATGCCTCAGACACAGAGAAGTATGTCCGGTGCATCACTGAGAGGTCCTGCCCCCTTCCTCTCTCCATGGATGACCTGAAGAGCGAAACTGATAAGGATGAGTCCCTACAAAGGGTCAAAAAGGCGGTAAAGCATGGCAACTGGCACAAAGCCAGAGAAGAGTGGAAGATACTTACTGAGGGAGCTCGGAGAATACGGGAGAGTCTGTATCATGTCCGTGAAGAGATGACGGAAGATACCACAGGATGTCTCATGCTAGGGCATCGGCTGGTAATTCCCTCCTCGCTGACTGCCAGGGTCATTCAACTGGCCCATAGTGGACATCAAGGGATGGTTAAAACCAAATTGTGGCTGCGAACCAAGGTATGGTTTCCCTTAATGGATGAGCTAGTGGAGGCTGGTGTTCGTGAGTGCCAGTGGTGTCAGGTGACTGGAGGAAGCCCTAAACCTGCGCCTGTGATCACAGAGCCAAGGCCCCATCGTCCATGGATGAGTGTCAGACTCGATTTTGGAAGTTTGCCAGATGGGAGACATACCTTTGTAGCCATCGACGACTACTTCAAGTATCCCGAGATTTAAATCGTGAACACCCTAAGTGCCGCTGAAATAATCCAGAAGATAGAAAAGGTGATAACGATGCATGGCATATGTCAAGAACTCAAAAACGATAATTGGCCGCCTTTTCAAAGTCAGGAAATCGTCACCTATCTTGCATCGCTGGGCATCAAACACAAAGGAATGACCCCTCGGTGGCTGCAAGCGAACAGGGAGGTGGAACGATTCATGCGGACCTTAAACAAGGTCATCCGCATAGCACACGAGCGCCATCAGCCCATGGAGTTGGCTCTGTTCACGTTTCTGAGGAATTATCGACAGACACCTCATACCACAACGGGTCTGGCTCCCGTACATCCCCGGTGGTGCCCGGAAAGCCCTCATGACTACAAGATAGATGAGCAAAGGCGGAGGGTGCATGAGCGGGTCAGCCAGCACCGAGGAGCTCAACAGGCACGTCTGCAACACGGAGACAAGGTGCTGCTTAAAAATGCAAGTTCCATCTCCCGTATGAAAGGCACCCCTGGACTGTCATCAGAGTGCAAGGTACAAGGGTAATGGCCCGGAGGGGCAGAGAAATTGTAACGCGGAACATTTCCCATTTAAAAAAATAACATTTCACGGAGACTACAACGTTGGACTCCGGTGCAGCGAGTCGGAATACGCCCCCGGTCGACACTCAAGTTTTTCCCATGGCCGAAATGGAAGCAGACTGTGCCCCATCACCGACGCTGGAAATGGATCCTAATTTGTTCATGGACACTGACACCGGTGTGGCTGGGCGTCAGTAGATGCCAGAAAGCTCCCGAGAATCCTCACCCCGACCCTCGAGTGAGGAGGTTGAAGTTTAATCCAGTGGGCGAGGAAGTTCCCAGAATCAGCTCCGACGCAATCCTGAGCCGAACAAGAAGCTGAGAGACTATTTCATGTAAGACTGTTCTTTTTGGGGTTTCTTTATATCAAGAATCTGAGCTGGGGTGTGTTTGCAAATTTTCACAAACTTTTGTTGGACTAAGTTTCTGTTTTGGGAGGAATGTTATGTCGCGGCAGTGATGCAACAGCGGTGACTATCAGGGCACCCCCAAAGTGTATGTTCCCATAGGGAGTTTGCAGGGTATACCCTGCCGTGACCGGGCTATTTGGTATGGTCCCGGTCACGTGACATGCAAATAATAAATACCTCCCGCACACGTGACGTGAGGAGACGCGTGTATGCGGAAGCCAGTGTGAGCAATAAACTGGGCTCCGTGTATTTATTGGCAGGGGCATCCCAGTGTGCGTTCAGAGAGCAATCCCACGAGTGCCTATTTTTCCAGGCGCTACACAACAACCACCTACTAGAAATCCAACTGTGCTACGGTGAATGTGGCCTGCATACAAGGGCCCACCGCACTGCGGTTATTAGAAGCCTTATCAATCACCAGTGATACGGTCCTCACCCGCCAGCAGCATCCCTACCACCTGCGACTCTTCAGCCTTCTTCATTCCGCACGGTGCCGCCTAGCTGTGCATCCCGCTGTGTCTCCCAGCTGAAGACCATCTGAGAGTCGCTTTTGTTGAAACCCAGTCGTCTCAGCAAAACTAAACTCGAAACTAGCAGCTTCAACTCACATGAGCTATCCATGCAGCTGCCATCTGGGGTCCTTTTCCTGCAAACGCCAGCAATCAATCTGGAGTGTACAACTCAGTGCAAAGTTCTTTGCCTGATCTTAAGATGGGGGCTATATAGCTGTGACAGAAATCAACTTCACGGTAAAAGGGGCATTTACAATCTCATTACTGCGATCTCATCCAAATACCTGCTTACTTACCAGGCCCACACCTAATAAGTGATTATCCTGAGCACTGAGCACTTCTTTGCAGGATTGCTCGATACTATCAAGCAACACCGAGCGCATTCAGATTCCCTCCTTCCTGCCCATCTACCAGCCACCGGCTGTTTCTGGTGCGAGGTACAGAACCGAAAATTGGAAAATCAACCAGTAGACTAACCAGCAAACACCTGCCAATCTGTCCAACTACTCAGCAGAAGATCTCCCTCATATCCTTACCAAAAGTCTTTTGGACAACAATAATTACCCTTCAGACGATGCCCAACAAACTGTGGGGTTATAACTTATAGACATTAATGGATAACAACTGCCACCACTTATTAATAGACAACAACTGCAAACGTACATCATCCAATAGACAGTAGACTACTGTGATCAGCAGTTGGTGTTCAATCTAATCACCTGGTCCTCTGTACCTCTCTCCCCAAAATGTCCAACCATAAATGAAAGTATTTCAAATATTAGAAAGAGCACAAAAACAGTAAAGCTCCCCATAAGAGTCCCAAACCCAGACTCACCAGTGAAAACCAAAAGAGATATGACCACTAACATGGAAGTTATCATCCAACGTTTGGGTGCCCTTCATTCTCTAACCTAAGCTTTGAGATCCAAGAGGAAGAGGAAACCTATGTATCTTTGGCCTACCCGAGCTATTGAAAAAGATGCCAACTCCTGCATGTAATTCTTGGAATACTGGATCCCTCACACATTTGCCATCAAGTTTGACAAAGATTTAGAAATCGAAATTGTGCACAGGATCCCTTCCAACATTCCACCCAACCCTGCACCTGGTTACTACACTCACTCTAGAACAATGATCTTTAAACCATTGCATTATCACCACACCAAAATAATTCTTGCACACATGAGGAAAAACCAGCAAGTTGTTTTTAACGGGTCTCGCATTACAATCACAGGATTATTAAAAAGAAACTGTTGCCACAAGAACCCCTTCTCCTTTACCGGACCTGCGAGATTCTGCATATTCTTCAAAGGCAAACCTCTGGTCTTCTGCTCCCCTACAGATCTTCAAGCCTCTTTGGACACAGCCACCCCAACAGACATGTCCATTAGACCAGACATTGGGTTTGTCTTCTTAAACCTGTGTGTATGTGCTTATTATTGAGTCTTAACACACCTGGGTACCCCTAACCACATGTGTCCTTTGTCTCTTTACTAACACTCACCATTGAGATGCTGTGAGCTTTATACAGCTAAATAACTGCCATGTTCTTGTTTACTTTGTTTATTCAGTTTTAACTAGTTATTCTCTAGCTATTCTCAATATCAAAATTTCAGTCCGGTTGTTACTGGCACCAACGCGCCCACTAACTACTAACGCCAAGTAACCTTACAGGTGGTACATAACTCTATCACTCTAACCCTATAACACCTTCTGGATAGCATACCTCAATTTTCTCTCTCGAGTACTCCTTCTCAAGTGCTCCCCACTGCATTCGCGCAAGTGCTCCATTTCTACAACACTCCTGCACTATAACACTATAAACACTAAGGAGCCTATTACGATGGCGGGCGATGGTGAACGGGACCGTCTGCCAGAGGTGCGGCGGTCCCGCTGTGGCCATTAGGATGCCACCGTGGCGGTGGTATCCCTCATCCACAACATTGTGCTGTGGGTGTACTTTGTGCATTGGCATGCACAAGGTGACAGGCACCCTGTGGTGCCTGCCACCTTGTCCATGCCAATGTAGGGGGGTACCATAGTACCCCCATGTGCACCCCCACCCCCCCAACACTCTGGGGCCCCCAACAGCAGAAACCACATTACTTTCCATGGCGGCAAAGCTGCCATGGAAAGTCACATCTCCGCCAACATCATGATATGGATAGCGGTGTCTTGCAGACACCGCCTTCATATCATGCCCTTTTTCCACCCGGTCATCGAGTCGACCGGTGGAAAAGCAGCGGACGGTCTTTCCGTCCGCCGCGGACTTCCCAGCCATACTAATATGGTGGGGGGTCAATCAGGCAAGGATGACGGGTGGATCGCCCCCGCCGGGCCAGCGGTGGCTACTGCCGGCCCGGCAGGGGTGATCTGCCCGCCATCCTTATGGGCCCGTAAATACTCAGTTACATCTCTGAAACCGCGATAACATATTAACTCATGCATAATGCTCTGCCTATAGCTTTTTCTCAGCTTATTTCATTTGAATACCTCATGGATTTGTTATTGCATTTGAGATGTAATTCTTGATCCACACTAAGCTGTATATTTCACATCAAGATGTTTTACCAATATCTGGTCGGGCCCCTCGTGGCCCTCCTGTTCTTTTCTCTAGATAGGGTGGGGAAATGTGGTTCTCTCGTATTTCAAGGGTGAAGTGGCGGATTTCAGGTTCAATTTGGTTTAAGTTGTTCTCTCTCTTATTCACTCTTTGTCTTCCTCACTATCTCGTCCCTTTATCCACAACTCCTTCCTTCTTCCCTTATGTAGATTCGATTGAGAAGTATGTTCTCTCCTGCAGGTCTGCAAGGCTACCTCAATGGATCATGACCTCTCTCACCCACTCCCCAGCCGTCAACCCTTAGACCAAGTCATTGTGACAACATACCCCACTCACGTCCACGCGAAATCTACCTGGCCGTACATCCCCTCACTAAACCCCCCCCCCCCCCCCCCGGTCACACGACATGTCTCTGCGACCCCACAGGACCACTACATCATCCAATGGCTGACATCCTCTCCTTAAACACCATGGGCCTCTCGCACCCAGTTAAATGAGAACAAATTGCTGACTACTGCCATAACCTGAATGGAGATGCTATTCTCCTACAAGAGACTCAGATTGAGTCGGTCAAAGATGCCAGATTCTATTGGGTTACAACAAACAAATGATGGACGGAATGCTGACAATGCAGACATTCTCCCCCAGTCAAGAGATCTGGGTTAAATCCATCGTTTTTTTGCCCACTACGCCACCCCAGTTCAGTGGGCAAAAGAACGATGGATTTAACCCAGATCTCTTGACTGTAAAGATTCTATTGGGTAGCAGATACTTTAATCTCCCCAGCCATAACACAAAAAAACTGTGTCATTACTTTACTTGCAAAAATCCGAGATATCCATCCTCTCCCACTCACATGACCACCAAGGACGCTGGTTAATTACAAGGATACTAAAGGAAAACATAGAAATGGCCGTAATACATATACATGCACCTAACTATAAATCAGTCGCATTTGGCAAGACCTGGACACGCATATCTCATAAATCCCAGATAATGTCGACATCATTGCGGGGGTGGGGGTGGAGGGGATTCAACCTTCCAATGGACGGCATCCATGATCGAATCTCTGCACATAAATTTCTTGCTGCAAGAACAATATTCTAATCGATACATGTACTGTACAATAAAAATGACTGACTTACTTAATCAATACATGGAAATTATTCAACCCAAATGGTAGTGATTACACATTTTACCCCTCTACACATTACACCTTCAGAAGAATTGATTTCATCCTAGTAGATAAATCCTTAGTCCCTGCGGTACAGAACCCCAAATGTTAACCCATTCTAATCAGTGAGCATGCGTGTATATCATTTGAACTCTCAATTACAGATATGCACCTACCCCCAAAGATCTGGCATTTTAACAACGCGCACCTAAAAGACAATCTAACTAAAACTACAAACAGGGAAACAATCTAACAATTCCTAGTAGAAAACACAGTAGGGGATACCTCAAACTCAGTTTGATGGGATGCCCTGTAGGCCACACTCAGGAGTACCTTAATGTCACTTGCTGCGATCAGAAACAAATCCTTAAATAAACATCTTGAATGCATCGAACCTGAGATCAAGTCCCTAAACAAATCCGCTGGGTCACAAGAAATTCTTAAACTGCGTAAACTACAATATGAGTACAACCAAATACTAAGCGGTAAAGCGCAGAAAAGGGTGAAAATTGTCAATGCAGAGGAAGACAATTGCAAATTACTAAAAAAATACTCTAAAATATCAATCACCTCTGCCATTATAACCAATTCAGGTCACAGATTAACCTATCCTAATGAGATTCTGGAGGTCTTTCATAACTTCTACTCTGACATCTACACCCCAAAAACACAAAAGACTGCGTTTTTTATCTGAACTCCTGCTCACGCCTATCAGCCTCAGCAGAGGACAGATCTCTGCCTAATCCCCTGATAACCTCTGATGAAATCCATTCAGTCATTAAATCCCTCACCCCGGGCAAGGCTCCAGGCTCTGATGGGTATACAGTGTCCTTCTACAAAACATTCCCCCCCACTCTTACCCTTCTCACTTTGTTCCAATTGTTTGCCTCTACCACCATCTGATTCAGCCTCAGAGGCCACAATAGTTGTCACCCTGATAGAAGGACAGGATGCACTGGAGGTCAAAAATGACAGGCCAATATCATTAATCAACACCGACTGTAAAATATATGCAAACATTCTGGCACAAAGATTAGTAAAGGTACTACAAAACACATTGCACCAACCCAACTGGATTTTTGAAAAGCAGGTTAGCAGCCACGACATCCGTGTCTTCTGCCACGCCCTCGAAAAAGCTCTTCATCATCCTCACCCACCATGGCGATGGTGCTCAACACAGAAAAAGCCTTTGAAAAGGTCTCCTGGACCTTCCTATACAAGGCACTCCACAAATTCCAACTCAGCAACAACTTCATCTGCATGGTGATGGCCCTCTATGCAGCCCCTGTGATCAAAGTCAAGATAAATGGCCAATTATCCAAATCATTCTCCATAGCCAAAGGTACCAGGCAAGGTTGCCCCGTCTCTTCCCTCTTATTCCTATTAGTTATAGAACCCCTGATATGCTGCCTAAATGTGAATGGGGACATCAAAGGTGTCCAATTCCAGTCATCTAAACAACTAGTTGCAGCATACTTTTATGGCATTCTGATCTTCACTGAAGATGCAGATAAAGCTATCCCACACATCATGACAGAAATCAACAACTACTTGAGTATCCAGCTACACCCTTATCCGCTCCAAGATGGAAATCTTCCCCATGAATATTCACTGTACCCAAGCAATTTAACCACTTCTTCAATGCAGTAGACAAGGCCATCTTGAATTTCATATGGCAGTGGAAGATAGCAAGGATCGGCGGTCCTATCCTAAAACTGAGCAAAAATGGATGCCTGAACATGCCTGTTTTCCACAGATGCCAATAAGCCTTCGTAGCTGCATAGGGTAACTGGTGGCTTAACTAAACCACGGACCCTCCACCTCCTTGGCTGCAAATTGTATCCCAATTATTCTTTCCTATCCTGCTAAAATCTACCCTTACGATTTGTGGACTCATAAAATTGCCTGTTGCTCACTCTTAACCCATAATAGCGGACACAGTAGCAGCCCTTCTGCGTGTTGACAAAACACTCCCCAACCGTCTCGCTGACTCTACCATAGCTTCTTTATGGTATAATCACTAAATCCAACTAGATGGCAGAACCCTTTTCTGGAAACAATGGGCTGAAAAAGTTGTAAACTGCATTGGAGGCTTGGGCTCAATAATATACCCCATCCCCTTTGCCGATTTGAGCTCATGAGACCATCTTCCCTGATGGAATTCTATAACTTCCTAAAACTTAAAAGATCACGTAGGAAACCCCCAAAACCACATAAACCAGACTTACCTCACCTCCTAAGGAAATTCAAAAGAATATTCCACACTGCATCGCACATCTATTAACTGTTAGAACCTCAAAGACCACAATTCATAAAAAAACTAAAAGAAATAGTCAACTTAAATTCCTGAAAACCTAACCGCACACTTCTCAGACTCCACCTGGCAAAGAATCTGGCAATCTCCTTTCCAAGCGAAAATTGCACTGGCGATTGCTCAATCTAGATTTTGATTGAGGAACAAATCTTACTGGACTCCATCCAGGCACCACAAGCTGGGGATACTTAAAGCAGACACATGCTAGTGCTGTGAGGAATCCACTGGGTCAATTAAACATACGTTCCTTACATGCAAAATGGTCCAATCACTATGGTCCAAGATACAGCAGACCATCCAAGACATGATTAAAATCCATTTCTCCCAAAACGCACTGACCTCAATGCTCAGACTAGCAGCAAATCACCCTATCATCAACCTATCCCAACAAGTCTCACTGTTACTCGAATTAATGTTAGCCTGAGGGATTAAAAAAATCCTGCTAGAATGGAAATCCCCCACAGAAATCCCTTTGAAAAAATGGTGGAACATTTTATGTGCCACCAAAAGTGGCAACAACATCCTGTATAAAAAACACACAAAACCTCTTGCTCACATGGGTTATGGTACTCACTCAACCTTTATCTTCAAAAAGTGGACCCTCCATAGCTCCCATACAACAGGGCTAATGCCACAAACACATTTCTCATGCCTTGCAGACCAGCTCCCACCTAACCCCATGGACACCTACTACGCACCATGAAACCAAATCTCATCCTCCCCTCTAGCCCTCCTCCCCTCACTCCTCTCCTCTCTTTCTCTCTCTGCTATCTTTCTCTCTTTTGCACACTCATCCATCTCACTCACCCACCTACCAGTGTACGTCCGGCTAACTCACCTTATCCATCAAGTTCTTGCTCATGGTCCATTCATACTTGGTGCTATCTCATCACTATTTAGAGTAAGCCTGAAGTCTTCCATCCAACTATTGCTAAAACTGTCTGAGAGTCCGCATTTTACATGCTGTAACACTGTTGTCCAATGAAATTATATGCCACTCTAACACTTTCCTTGTCATGTGAAAATATCATTCACCATGTATCCGCTCATTGTTTTTATGTTTTTTCTTTCATTATATATATTTCAAAATAAAAACATTTGAACACAAAAAAGTCACAGTTACAATTGGGGAGCACCAAAGTCCAAGCTATAGGGACTACACTGCTCCAAAGATTGAAACTGTGGCACTGCAACTGTCCGGCTTTACTTAGGAATCTTGTTAGGGTTCCACGCACCAACAAATCAAGGTAGCAGAGGACAGATTATGGTTGGAACTGACCTATGTCTCGATATTAGTTGAATGTAGAACATGGTACTGTATCTTCATTGTCCAGAAGGTTTTCCCCGAGATAAAAATTGTCCTTTAACCTAATCCTTGTTCCAGAGAGACGAAAGATGGCTGATGGGAGAATTGGCTGACAGAAGAACAACAACATGAGTTGTAACAGGAATTGCATGAAGCAAGCAGTGTATTGCATATTGGGAGTTCTAATAAACATTGTAAGAGAGGAATTCAATGAGCAATAATTGAGGATTAATACCAGATGGCTTTGAATTTTGGTCTTATTGGAGTTATAGTAAGGGTGGTTTTGATAAATTTAGACAGGAGGTACCTCAAGTTAGATTTTGATTTGGGATATCTTGCCTGCTCGGAGAGGTGTACTGTGAAGCAACAAGTTAGAAGTAACATTTTCTTGTGTGTGTATATTAACAAAGCTTCGTAGTGATCTGCTCCTGAGAGCACAAAGTGGTAAACATGCTGAGTGGTTACTTCCACTGGGTGAGAGAGCACTTTGGTGCGAGGGCAAGTAGCAAAAATCTTTCTTCAAAGAAAACTGTTGTGTAATCAGAGCAGGTAAATGGAATAAAGCTGGGAGAACATTGATGCGATTGAAGTGTTGCGTCAATTTCATGCTGCACTGTGATTGGAGTGATTGAAGTGCTGCGTCAGTGTTCAGCCACACTGTGATTCACTTAGTCAGTGGTATGCCGTGCTGTGATAGGGTGACATTTGACCGAGACACACTGGGATAGGAGGTCTGATAGCAGAGACGGTGAGTGCTGAAAGGTTGAAAGTTTGAATTATAGTTACTTGCAAATATAAATAAAATGAGGAATCCTTTTAAAAAAGAGAAAGAGTCTTAAATAAGAAAGAGACGTTTCTTCCAGAATGTACCCCTGCTAGGGAAAGCAGCGAAGAAAGGGTTACATACGTGCATCTCGATTACCCAATGCCATGAATATACATCTAGAGAAGGGGAATTACCATTTCCTCTGAGTAGAACTTTTCACATTACACGAATAGAGCATTTGAAAAGGAACATGTATGAGCTAAAGTTGCAACCTAAACCTACTCAATTTGAGGCTTTAAATCTGTGGGAGAAGATGGTGAATACGAAAAGAAAAAAGAAGCTATAATTCAAAATTAGAAGTAGAGCTCATGAATGGAAAAATGAGAAAGACATGGAAAGACAGAGAAAATAGAGAGAGGAAATCATTGAAACTGTTGGAAAAGGAAGAGAAAGAAAAGGTTCAAGTAAAACCTGAGCAAGAAGCAAATAAAGAATTTGAGGAAGAAGACGCCCTGATAGAAAGATTTCTTACCGTCAGATCACCGCAACAATACCACTAGTTTGAAACTATTGAGGGACACCACAAACATAATGTCTGAAAATACAGTGATTGTGGGATCCTTTCTGGAATCTCTGTGAGCCCTCAAGTTTTATGCAGATCCCTGTCACAACTTCGATTCAGAGTTTTATACAGAGCTGCTAGACCCGGAGGTATCAGAGCGCTTTACATGAGGGATGTTACATCAGTTACAAGTTGCAGATTGTTAAAAAAGATACATCAGTTACAAGTTACATCAGTTGGTTCGTACCATGTACATGGGTAAGGGGGTAAAGTAAAAGGGTAACGAGGAGGAAGATACGGCGGAGAGACAAAGGAAAGTCTGCCCAATGTCTGGCTGGGTAGGTGACAACCAAGGGGGAAGTCCACAGCTCATCTCCTCTATAGCTATCGAGGTAGCTCCACCGGGCATCGGCCAAAATGCTAAGTCTCTATGGTCGGTGGCAAGATTCACAGGTTCAATGTCATAATGGGTAGGCCGGATGGGGGTGGCGGGTGGGGGAAATGAGACAAGTCTGGTCGGTGTCCACTATAGGTGCTGTCGTATTCATACCATCTGTGCAGCGTGACTGGCGCCCACCGCTACTCATCTGTAGTGAAAGCCGGTTTCCACAGGGGCAGAGCCCCTAGCCCCAGCCAGAGGGTAGCATCCAAGTTACGGACCGTATATGATCATTGCTTTCACCATCTTTCCCAGTAAGTTGGTGTGTCTCTTAACTGAAAATCTGGGACCCCACTGGGACTAATTATTGCTTCCCAGATGCCATCTTAGAGTCAGGCAAATGCAATCACCAGATTAGTTACTGCTTTGCAGCCCTTGTGTGCATATTAAAGGGTAGAGATTCAGCTTGTCTCCCTCATACACCAGTCATATAGGAAGGACCCCTATTCAACCGCTCCGTGCTCCCCTTGCTGGTCTGCCTCGTCGTATGTTGTCCATCTTAGGCTCAGGCGTCTCGTCCCGACCACACTCACCCTCTCTGTACCTCTTTGCAGGGTCGAGGTAGTCCTCAGATGAGTCTTTGGATCCCGGTGCAGATATCAAGTGGGCTACATTTCCGGGGATCCGTCCCAGTAGTCGCGGCCTTCAGACGTTCCCCGCTACCTTTGCCCTCTCAGTGCCCCTCCTCCTCTTCAGCTGCGGCGTTGTTGGATCTGCACAGTACAGGGTCGGGCCGATATCTGCTCTCCTACGCCCGATCTCTTTCGTTCCATGACCGGGTCATTCCATGGAGGTTCCGAAGCAATTGTTGAAAGTTTCAGTGACGGTTACTGCGGGTTAGTGGATGGATTTCATCTCGAGCGGGCTCGGTTGGACGGAGCCTCTCAGCTTTGCGGCCATTTCCCTCGGTGGCCACAGCTCCTTCGCAGTTGAAATCAGTACTTCACCTATACCTTCCATATTACCAGCTTCAATAATTGAGACCAATTGTAACCTGGCCCAAAGGTATAGTGCCACTGAGACAAAAGACTAACTTTACTACTCGTAATCGCCCTTTGTGAATACCAAAAGTCATAAATTTAAACTTTTGTCTCAGTTTACCTTTGTGAATCGGGCCCAACTTGTCCAGAGTATACCTCAAAATGTGGCCACAATTGCAGAAAGTATATGTCTACAATTCCTTAACAAGGGAATGTAATCATTAGAGAAAGTCTAGGACATTAAACTAGTACAGATTTATCTATTGCCGCTCCCAATAAAGGGATGGCCACACAGAGAAGTAATCTATCACAGTTAAAAACAGGGGGCCCTATTCACAAAGGTAACTTGAGATGAAAGTCCAACTTTACGACTTTCGTGAGTAGTAAAGTTAGACTTCTGTCTTAGTTTTGGTCTCAGTTAAACTTAAGACCCAAACTTAAATTTAACTGAGACAAAAGTTTAGCTTTACTACTAGTAAATGCCGTTTGTGAATATCAAAAGTCATAAAGTTATATTTTGGTCTCATTTTACCTTTGTGAATCAGGCCCAGGATTTGAAGAATTGGTGAATAAAAATGTGGGAATGGATTACCTAGGATATTATGGGGAAAATGAGATGCTGTATTTATGCAAGCAAGCAGCAAGATTGACTAGAGAGGTACATGCTGACATGGTAAAAGTGGCAGATGAATGTGACGTTGATACACCGCAACAGAAAAAACTGTGAAAAAATACAACAATGAAAACGACCAAAAAAGAGCTACAAACTTTAAAGGTTAGAGGATTGAGAACACATGCAAAGAAGGTAATCAGAATATTAGAGAAAGGAGCGAAACCGAGAAACTCAGAGACTTATAATTAAAGAAAGAGAAGGTTAAGAAACAACTGAAGGTTAAAGAGGGAGAAGAAATTGCTATGGATGAAAAGATAAACAAGTTACCAATACGAGAGATATAGGGAGGAGCATATGTAGATGTTCCATGGTCTTGTTCAGACCTTTTCCATTTTACTAATACTTTTCCAAAACTTAGAGATTATCCCATAAATGGTATACCCAGATGAAGCAGATTATGTGACCATATTAAAAATAATGTGGGAAGATTTGGATTTATGATTTGAAGTGGCAGTCACAAAAGACTTGTGGGCAGAGTGTAAGAGAGCTGTTGATTGGTCCAAGCAAGAACCACTACAGGTGCAAGGGACAAATACTACTTTACCTAAGGTTCAGATCAAATATGAAGTAGTAATGAGACATTTAAAGACTAAAGCCCCAGAAAAAGAAATTAATTGGCCAAAGATATTTTGAACTTCACAGAAACATAAGAAATCAGCGAAAGCATACTTTGAGAGATTGATGCTGATATATAGAGAGCATAGTGAGATGAATGATACAGTTAGTGAAAATATGGGAGGAATACTTGCATCTTTTGTGTATGGGTTGAGACAAGAAATAAGTAATTAAATTACACAATGAGTTATTTGTTGGCAGCGCAGATCAACAGATGAGATTTCACAATCTGCTAAGTAGTGCAGTTAGAATCTAGAGGCAAAACAAAAAGGTTTGAAGGAAAAGTATACGATCGCCTAGACCCAATTTGAAAAAAGTTACTCAGTGTCACATATGCCACAAGTTAGGGCATTGGGAGTGTAAATACAATACAGATCGATTAGATTCACAAGGGTTAAATCTGATCAGTCAAGAAGAAATAGCACCAGTCATAAAGTTCCAAAGGTTACAATGTTACCATACAGTTATACTTCAATCAGATGCAGGGAAGTATTCCACACCAACATAAAAATACAGAGTTCCACAAAATCCAAAGGCAATGCAAGGAGTCCAAGTTCCATGTTATATGGAGTATTAACGCTTAATGTGGATACAACCAGGTTTTCAAATAGCAGCTATTGATAATTGAAAATTTAAAATAATGCTGTGAACAGAAGCACGGTAGGGCGGAGATCAACCACATGTCAGATAGTTCAAATTGGCATTTAGTAATGAAGAAATAATTGACTTGCTGAACCCATTAAAGAGAGTGATCATACTTCTGCACTTGTTGAAGTGGCTCAAAGAAAAAATTAGAAGTGCTCAGTGCTGTACTCACAGAACTGTACATACCCTGAATGGCATGCCACCGAAGCTGTTGAGTAGAGTTCAGAACGGCGCTGTAAGCTATAGAAGAGTGAGAGCAGAAAAAGGTGTTTAGAATAGTGTAAAGCTGTTTTTCCAATGGAGATCAAAAAGGAAGTCCTGTTTCCAGTTTTCATTAAGGATGATCCAGAGGGCAGCATGTTGCAGGGCCTCACAGATGATTTGCATAAACTAATTCACAGTGATCCACAAGCAGTGTCATTAATTTCCACACCGGTCTACAACGCTACTATGTTCCTGAAACCATCACTACCTTTTATAGCCCCAAAAAAGCAAAATATTAGTGATAGATGGACTGTTTGGATACAGACAATTGATGATTTTATTGATGCTCTTGAAGAGACTGATAACCAAAAGATGATCAAGTATCTCAAAACTCTTGCTGGTGATGGTGTAAAAGAAGTCATAAAGAAAAAGCTGCAAACTAATGAAAAAGTCACATACCATCAGATTAAGCATGCTTTGAATCTCAACTTTAATCCAATGCCCAATGTTGATTCAGTCAAGAATGACAGAAAGGTGGTGAAACCATCGATGAATTTGTGGAGAGACTGCACACACATCAAACTCTGTGAGTTCAATTAATTTAATGATGAAGAAGCTATGCATCTTAGAGTTATTAATTATGTCTGTCAGATTTAATCAGACAATGAATGCAGAGAGAAACTCTTAGTCTAGAGCGAGTGTCCTGATAGACAAGCTGCTGACATGGAGGCCGGAATGATTCAGTCATGAGTGTGAAAAGTAGGCCAAAACAAAAGACTGAAAGACACAAAGTGATGTCTACACATAAAAAGAAGTCGTGTTTTAGATGTGGATTTTTGTTTCCACACAAAGGGAAATGTCCCTGCCATTGGGCAGATATGTAAATGCTGTGGGAAGGAGAACCAGAACTTTCCAGATCCAATGTTCAACACACACCCAGAAGGCAAAGCAGTGAAATCAGTTAAGACAAATTGACACTGAACAAAGTTGATTGTCATCTATATCATTATAAAAACTCTTCATCTGCATCAGTATCAAGTGAAAGTGAAGAACATGTCGATGTTTATCTTAGAAAAGCTTGCACTGGTGGACTGTTCGCATGTGAAGAAAAATGTCAGTAAAATTGAAGTCCACATGCCAAAGCACCCAAGTCACTCAAACATTGTCCGAAGATTACACTGAAAGTAAATGGATGTTTGATACCTTTAATCATTGACAGTGGTGCTTCGATAAACATTATGCCTGTGGAGAAGTATAATGAATTGTCTCCATTATCATAACTTAGGCCATCAAAACCAAAGTATATACCTGGGCTGCATCAAAGCCCTCAAAAAGTCAAGGTTCATTTGTAGCAACAATGAAACACAAGAAAATTATGGTGCAACCACCCATCTATGTGCTTCAGGTGACTGTGTACTCAGTTTCAGCACAGTTGCTGATTTGGGACTGATTTCCGTAAACTACAAAGAAGCTGTTGAAAAAGAACTTGAATTGTTATTTTTTTTTTTAAACTATTTTCATTTTCAAACGTCAGTCAGTACATCAGGAGGGGAACCTTGTACACAGTAGGTTTTACATTATTACATCCTGTCATTACTGTCAGGAAAACAAAAAATAAGAGAGTTCCTTCTAAAAAAAACTCCCCCCTCCTTTTCCCTGGTTTGGAAAAGGCTCCTTCCAGTAAACTTATTCTCAAGGAATGAAGACATCTGCGAACTACATTCTAACCATGTGTGCTTGAGTGTGTGCTATCAATCTCAGCCCCCTCTATTTCTAAGTTATATTAACCCCTTCGCCACGGCGGGAATTCCGCCGCGGCGCTGGGGGGGGGGGGTTGGGGGCACTGCGGTGGCGCCGTGCTCATGACGGAACCACTCCGTCATGAGTCACGGTTGAGCTGTGCTCATGACGGAGTGGTTCCGTCATGACTCCGCCCACGGCGCTAATCGCCCGCACAGGCGGGGAATTAGTGCCGCGTGGGCAGAGCGGCCGCCAACGGCCGCAGCATGACGGAACCACTCCGTCATGAGCACACGGCACCCGTGGCTCATGACTGAGTGGTTCCATCATGAGCAGGGAAGGGGTTAACTAAGCCACAGAGTCCATATCTTAGTGAACATTTTTGGGCTTCCTCCTGCCACATATTTAGTCTTCTCCGCCCCCATATATAGGTCCATACAGGCTCTCAAATCCGCTAGTGTGGGTAGGCCCTCGCTCCCCAGTGTCTGGCAATATTAGCCCTAAGTTTCTTAATAAGAGTGTGTGCCTAGGAAGGTCAACTTCCATGGGGATGCCTAGTAAAACGTATTTGGAGACCAATGGAATCTGAGCCTCAAGTATATTGTTCAGTTCTTTAACTATCCGTGACCAGTAGATTTGTATGTATTGACATTCCCACAGCGGGTGTATGTAAGTGACCCAGTCTATTTTGCAACGCAGGCAGTTGGGCGTCTCTGCTCTGACCATGGTATGTAGGCCCTATCATAGTATACCCTGTGAAGGACTTTGAATTGTATCAGCCTTAAGCGGAGCTTAATCAACACTTCTCTTGGATGCATTAAGGCCCCCTCTCAATCAATATCTTCTAGTGGATCAGTGGTTTCTTCCTATTTAGACCTAAGGAAGTTCAGTTTGTCAGGGATATTATTAATTAAAGTTGTATATGTCCTGGAGACAGCCTTGTAGAGTATTTCCTCTTGCAGTAGTCTCCCCTTAAGTGGTGCATACTTGGGAATGTCTGTAGTGTCAATTTTGTCTGCCCTCCAAGCGTGTTGCAATTGTAGGTATTTATATTTTTGTATGTGTGTTAGGTGGTATGCGGTTTGAAGTGCCAAAAAGGAGATCAAGTCCCCATCTTTTAGGATATCACCCACTGTTGCAATCCCTACTATGTCCCATTGCCTCTGCCTGAAGCCCTGAAGTTTTGTGACTGCTGGTAGTCTCCTACCCTCCTAGAGTGGCGTCGCTCTTGTCAGTTTCTTTTCCCATCTCATTTGTCGCTCCTCCCCTTTCCATGCCTCAACAGTCCTCTGTGTGACAGGTAGCAGGCCCTGGACACCTGCACCCCCATAGAGATGGTGAAGGTAGGTGTGTTTCTAAATTTGGAGCCTTTACAGAGCGTATGTGGGATGATCTCCTGCAGCATGCCCCATTCATTGATTACGATTAAATGTGCGGCCCTATAGTAGGATTGAATGTCTGGCAGGACGATCCCGCTGTTGTATTGGTTGAGCTGTAAAGTTTGCAGCGCCACTCTTGGGTGGCCCCCATTCCATAAAAATGGGCGGAGTTCATCATGAATTGCCTTCAAAATTGCCCCTGGGACTCTGTGGTATGTATTTTGTTATATGTAAAGTAGATCAGGGAGCGGAGCATGGTCATTTTCTACATGGCTGCTCTTTCCAGCTGCTTCAGGGGGAGCCGCCTCCACCTGGCCATGTCTGCACAGAATTCCATGAGAACCCGCTTGATATTATGGTATAGACAATCAACTTCATTGGTAGAAATGTAAAGCCCTAGATATCTGAATCCCTCCCGGTATTGAGCGTATATCGATGGTACCTCCCACGAGGTAGAGACTTGACTTTTCCCAATTTATGTTATATACTGTGGGATTACCATACTCCTTAAACAGTTGCAGTATCAGTGGGAGTGTCTTGTCAGGGTTAGTTATATATAGCAGGATGTCATCTGCGAAGAGAGATATCCGTTCGTCTTTGAGGTGACCTCCTTTATCTTGGATTCCACTTAACTTTGTGTGGGTTCTAATCAAGCATGCCAATGGCTCCAATATCAGGTCAAAAAGCAAGGGAGATAGGGGACAGCCTTGTCTAGTTCCTCTTTTTATGGGGAAGTCTGCTGACCTTACCCCATTGACCCTGACTTTGGCTCTTGGTTTGGTGTAAAGCAGCTCCACCCATGTCATATAGCCCTGACCAAACCCAAACTTCATAAGGACATGCCACTAAGAGGGCAGTGAACTGTGTCAAAGGCCTTCTCCGCATCCAGGGAAAGGAGCACACGTGGGGATGACCTATCCCTCACTGTGTCTAGCCAGTTGGATAAGGGATATGATCACCGGTAGTAATCGCGCCGCTAGAATAGAGGCCAAGATTTGTGTTTCAACGTTGAGTAATGATATTGGGTGGTAAGAACCCCAATGCTCTAGGGGCTTCCCTGGCTTGGGAATGACTTCTACTGTGGCTTGACAAAGGTCTGCGGGGAAAGTTCTCTCTTCTTGTGCCTCGTGATACATATTTAAAAGGTGAGGATCTATTAAACTAGCGTTTTCTTTAAAAAATTCCCCTGGCAGTCTGTTTGGCCCTGGGGTTTTCCCCGATTTTTGTCTGTTGATTGCATCAAATATTTCTGTCAGGGTGATATCCTTCTCAAGGGCTTCCCTGTCCTCCCACATCAAGGCCGGGGTATCTATTCCACTGAAGTAGTCTGCTATCTGTAAATTATCTGCTAGTGGCCTGGCATCATATAACTCTGTATAGAAGTGGGCGAACGCCCCCACTATAGTGTGTGCCGCTACGTGTATTTCTTCCTTTTCGTGTATCTCGCCACCTATCTTGCTTCTCTCTCCTTCCTGCCCAGCCAGGCCAGTAGCCTCTCGGCTCTGTCTCACGACTCATAGCGTCTGTGAAGCGAGGCCTGGATTTGGGTCTGTACCTCCCGTTCTGTCAGGGCGCGGAGTTCCCTGCATGTAACTGCAATCTGGCAAAGCAGAGTAACATCTGCGTCTGAGCTTATGTCTTTCTCGAGTTCCAGGAGCTTTCGTTCCAGTGCCTTGACTTGGCTGGTCTCTTCCCTTCTTATCTACGCTATTACATCCTGTACCCTACCTCGTATCACTGTCTTATAGGCCTCCCATAAGGTAGTGGCCAAGGACACTGAACCTTTATTTTCTTGGAAGTATAGCTCAGTCTCTGTCCTAATCACTCCAGTTACTGCTTTGTCCTGGAACTCCCAAGCATTCTGTCTCCATTCCAAATGTTATCTACTCCCCCTTCCTCCCACTGTTAACCAAAGTGGCGAGTGGTCAGAAATTCCTCTTGAAAGGTACTCCACCTTCTCCACCATTCGTATCCCTCCCACTGGGGCAAAGAGATAATAAAGTCTGGAGAAGACTCTAGGCCCTGGAGAAGTATGAGTAGGTGCGGTCTATTGGGTGATTGGCCACCAGAGGTCATTAGCCCTAAGGAGTTTGCAAATTCAGCCAGTAGGGTGGGAATACAGGTTCTGTGCTAGTGTGTGTGCGATCAAGGCTCGGGTCAACTCCATCATTAAAATCGCCACCGATAATGTTGTGTAAAGGTTCCAGATTCCAATAGTACCTTAGCTACTGCGTACTGAGTTTGAAGTCGTGGTGGAGCGTAGACACTGATCAAAGCTCCCGCCCCCCCCAGGTTCCCTGGACAGCAACAAAAGTCCCATAGGGGTTGGTCCAGGTCTTAGTAGTGTAGAAGGGGGGATTTTTCTTAATCAGTATGGTGACTCCCCTATCACCAGATGAAAATCCTGTGTGTACAAGTGTGGTGTATGTCCCCCTTGCAAAGGAAAGTGCAATGTGTACCCATCAAGTGGGTTTCCTGCAGAAATACAATATCGGGCTTGAACTTCCTGAAATATCTAGTTACTAGTCCTCTCTTGACCTTGTTTCCTAGTCCATTGACATTTCATGTCAAAGCCGTGTAGCATTCTTCACCCATTGCATGTGTAGCCCTTCTTCTTCCCCATGTGTTTGGGAAGGCTTCCTTACTTGTCTCCCCTCCCTTGCCCCTATCTGTGACTCTGGAACTCCTATGGCTGACTGATTAGGAAAGAACTTACCCCCTGGTATGTTACTGCATCTCTTCTCCCTCAACCTGTCTCCCCCTCTCCACACTCTCCCACTTCCCACACCCATCTCCCGAACTTTCAACATGACTACCTGGCATAGCAATAGCCTGAGAGGTCTGTATTCCCACCCCTTCCCCTAGTAAGCTAATAAATTGAGCAAATGAGCAAAAGGATATGAAATTCAAACAAGTCTTTTTGCCCTGATGAACTGAGCATGGAAATGTCTGGGGGTCTTCTTAGCCGTTTTACTGTTCATCTGCCATCGGCATGGCCCGTATATCAGCCTTCATCACCACTCTTGAATGCCGCTGGTGTGTAGTATTTGGATCTCCTGTCTCGGTGCCTAATTTTTCCAAGTGGTTGATATTTTTGAGGAGTGGGTGATCGCTGTCTGTGTTGGCAAGGTACTCCTTATTCGAAGATTCAGTGTGTGTGCTGTCCCGTTGGCTAGAGTGTCTTTTACAAGCTTTGGCTTGTGTTGAGTCCTCGTCAGAGTCTGAGCATAGCATCTTCTCCAGCGTGTGTGGGGTCCGCTTC
This sequence comes from Triturus cristatus, assembly GCF_964204655.1. NCBI lineage: Eukaryota > Metazoa > Chordata > Amphibia > Caudata > Salamandridae > Triturus > Triturus cristatus. The sequence goes on along the minus strand of NC_140591.1, from coordinate 926,917,000 downwards.
AGATTTGTCCCTGTCCAAGTTCTACACACTCCTGTGGGTAGGCTTCTCTTTTTTCCTCTCTGTGGTTTGGGGTCCAGCCTTTTTGGAGTGTGTCTGTATAGTTACTCTACAGTCCTTGTCTCCCGCCTTAGGGGGGCGCTCCTCGATCCAGGCCCATGGTTCTTCTGATGTCTGGAAGAAGTGACAGTTGCCCTGAAAGATGACATTTAATTTGGCAGAGAAAAGTAACATGTATTGGATTAGTAGGGCTCTCAGTTTCACTTTCACTGAGTCGAATGTGCGTCTCATCTTCTGTACTTCTCGTGAGTAGTCAGGGTAGATCATTATTTTCATGTTGGTGTGCTTGATTTCACCAACTCGCCACGACTCTCTAAGGATTAAATCTCAGTTTTGAAAGTTTAGGAATCAATCAATCAGCAGCCACGGAGGGGGCGCCGGGTGGTGGCCTCGTATTGGGCACCCTGTGAGCTCGCTCGATTATGAAGCAGGGTGAGAACCTTGCAGCTGGGAGGGAGTCTCGAAGCCATGTCATCAGGAATATAACCGTAGGGAAAAGACCCAATATAGCCTTGAGGGCTTGGGCAGACTAAATAACAGGTCAAAGTGCCTACAAGGGATTTTATTTCAAGCAAATTCTCTAATTATTGGTTTTAAAACTTTCTTTACGGGTGAGTTGAATAAAAACACCAACCCAAATGTCAATTAACTGAAACAATCATTAGATATATAAAGCACACACGGGAATATCTTTTTGTGAAATATACACAAATGTTTTTATATGTAAATCCAATTAAAAAGGAGTACAAATGAACAATTGATTCAGCAATAAATCATGAAAAAGGAAAACCTAAGTCGTATCCACATTTCACGAAAAAACATCTATTCCAATACAATCAACAGAGACATATCTCATAATGAGAAAAATAGTCAACTGAAAATAATGAATATTGCGGAAATAGATGATGGAGTCGACGTTTCGGTCTTGGATGGCATCAATCCGTCAGACCATCTTCAGGACAGTAGGTATTGCATAAAAAGACCCTTTATTGATTAAGCTTAACACGAATAATCTTTATCGTGGACAAGTCGTTCTCGCTGCTTCTGTAACAGATCCAGGTCAATTCAGATCACTGGCGGTAATTTCAAACAGGGGGTATGGCCCCTCCACTTTTGATCTCTTAACTGCGTCACATTTTTCGTAAAAAATGTGGATAAGACTTAGGTTTTCCTTTTTCATGATTTATTGCTGAATCAATTGTTAATTTGTACTCCTTTTTAATTGGATTTACATATAAAAACATTTGTGTATATTTCACAAAAAGATATTCCCGTGTGTGCTTTATATATCTAATGATTGTTTCAGTTAATTGACATTTGGGTTGGTGTTTTTATTCAACTCACCCGTAAAGAAAGTTTTGAAACCAATAATTAGAGAATTTGCTTGAAATAAAATCCCTTGTAGGCACTTTGACCTGTTATGTCATCAGGAAGGCTTTCGGGTCAAAGACCTCCGTCCCCTCCGGAAATCCAATGAAACACAGGTTGTTTCTACGTGCCCCGTTTTCCACATCGTCTACTTTCCATGCCACCAATCTCATGGCTGCCTTTAGGTCAGAGACATCCGTTTCAAAGTTGTGCGACATATCTCCCAGCTCCGAGATATGATTTTCAACTTGGTTTACCCTGTCGGAGATGTTGCAAATATCTTGTCGTAGGAGGGTAATCTCTGACCTCATTTCTGTCATTTTGCCCTCAATGGCCTCTCTGGAGGCATGGATCACCTGGAGGAGGGCTGCATTGTCCGGCGCCCCTTGGGGTTCTCCTTTTGTCTCTGGTGGCGGGGGTAGCACTTTTGTGCATTTTTCAATCTTGTCCTGCTTTTGGGTTTTGGGGTCTTTGTCTCTTGCCATTATCTATCCTTTGATGTGGGACCCCGCATTATTCTTTGACTTCCGCCATCTCACTGCCACCCAACCTTGGTACCGGATCACAGCTTATCGGCAGATGGTGCCTGGACAGATAGAGCACTTATCTGGGTTTATGGTCGAAGATGCCCTTGTGTGTTTGGTTCTATCTCTCTTCTGCTTCGGTGGTCTCGGGACGGGTGTTTGCAGCCTTGCAGATATTGAGCAACCCCCACCCCAAGTGGAACCTCTCTTGTGGTTTTAGCGCCCACGTAGTTGCGTGTGTCCGCCTGTCCAGACTGCTTACTCTTTCAACATTGTCTCTACTGTTCCCTTTGATGGACTCTTGTCATGTGGGCCTCTTTCTTTTATCAGGTGTGGTCTACTGTGTACACTCCCAGAGCTTAGTGAGTCATCTTGTGGAGTTAGTGATCCGCCCCTGGTGCTACTAGCCAATTTAGGGCCCCAGGTGCTCCTTGTGACTCGTCTCAGCCAGGGCTCTGCACATCCCTGAGGGCCGTCTCACTCTCCTGTTGTGTGTGAGACTCACCTCCCTCTTCGGTCTCATCCTGAGCCTCCCCCCACCGCTATGTTCCAGGCTTGCACTCGCTTCATGACTGCCGCTGCGATTTCACAGTGCAGTCCCCAGATACGGTCCCCCGCGGCCGCGTCCATGTCACAACCCTCCTTTGCGGATCTAGGGGACAGATCCAGGAGGGACTCTGGTGTCTGACTCCTCCTGTGGTCTGCTCTGGCGATCCTGCTCTCTGCCTTGTTTTCCTCCCCTCTTTCGTGGTTGGCCCGGGTTGTTTGCTACAGTCTAGGCTTCCTGATCTGCCATTTTGGGCGGTCCCACGTCATGCTTGTTCTGTCCCATTTTCTTCGCCGCTACTCTTTCTGGGCTGTTTTCAAACAGTTCAAAGGTTGCCTGCTTAGTATGAGGGATCGATGGTACTGTTTTTGGGCAGTGGGTGGCAATTTGAAGGGCAGGATCCGTGTTAGGATTTTATTCGGGCTGCCGAAGCTCCGGCAGATGCTGCTAGTCAGCAATGTTCTTGGCCACGCCCCCCTTGAATTGTTACTTAAGCATGATATCATTGAGAATTCTACAGGTCCAATGCCATGGGTTTCTCCCATAGTGGTAGTGCTCAAAAAGGACAGTAAAGGAGCTGTACGCATATGCATTGACATGCGTCAGGCCAGCAAGGCAATTGAATGAGATCAACATCCAGCTCCACAAATTGCTAACATAATAACGCAATTAAATGTTGCAAAGGACTTCTCTCACCTATATTTGAATAAAAGTTATCATCAGTTGGAACTCAAAGAAAATTGCAGGTACATTCAACCTTTTCTACACATGTTGGTCTGTTTCGATGCAAAAGACAATCCTTTGGTGTGTCATTGGCTGCAGAACTTTTTCAAGATGTCATTCGGCGTACCGCAAAGCCTGTCATGAATGTGTTCAATTATGGCGGTGACATATTGGTTATTGGAGCTACACAAAAAGAGCATGACAAAGGTCTCACACAAGTATGTCCTTTACTTGCTGATGCAAGATTGACTTTGAATGGAGATAAGTGTGAGTTCCATAAGACAAAGCTAAAACTATTTGGCCATTTGTTTCTGATGGGGGTATGATACCCGATCCTGCTAAAGTACAAGTTTTATCATATGCTGATCCCCACACAAGATGTTTCTACGGCGAGTTCATTTCTTGGCATGGCCAGTTACTGCTCCAAATATATGTGAGACTTTGCCACTGTAGGTGCTCTACTGAGAGACTTGACTAAAAAGAATGTTTCATTTCATTGGTCACACAAATGTAAGTAAAAATTTAAGAAAATCACACAAGCCATTAAGAATGTTACTTAAGTGGTATACTTCAATCCGAAGCTTCATACAGAGGTTGTTGTTGGTGCTAGCCCAGTCGGGTTGGGCTCTATCCTTGCACAGCAGACACCCAAATGCTTGAAGGCGTACTGTGGCACAGGCAAGTAGGAGTTTGTCCCAAGAAGAATGTGCTTATTCACAACCTGAAAAAGAAAGTTTGGCCATGGTATGGATTTGTGAACATTTCCATGTTTTCCTGAACAAAACATTTTACACTGGTAAATGATCATTAAGCTTTACTGACTGTATTTGGCAATCCACAGGCCCAGTGATGCCTCACATTTAACGATGGGCACTACGATGACAAGAGTGCAATTATAACACTGTGCATTGTCCATGGAAGGATCAGAACCCTGATGACTACTTTACGGTACTCCAACCAAGTTAGCTGAAGCTTATATTAATTTCATTGTAAGATCACACCAGCTGCCATGTCATTAGCCCAGATTATCACTACTACGAACCATGATAGTGACATGCTAAAGTTGTTTAAAGTTATATTTACACATCAGTCATGGAACCATCACATTTGACATCTCACTAGCGATGGTGAATATCAGAAATACAAAAATGTCAAAGATTAGGTGTCTAGAATTCAGGAAGGAGTTAGGCTGCAAGGGTCGAGAATCGTGATTCTGGAGACTCTGCAACAGAAAATAATTAAAGTGGTTCACAAAGGAATTATGGAATTGTAGCCACAAAACCATCCCTCCGTGACCGAGTCTGGTTCCCATTTTTTGATGAGAGTGTTGAAAAAGAATTAAAGTCATTTGTGCAGCTGCCTTTCTACAAAAGTTACTCAACACACCTTAAACATGTCAGAACTCAAGCCAAGTCAGGTCAAATTTCTTTATTCGATTTTACAAATAAAATCATTAAAGACATTATAAATATTCCTTAAAAGTAACGTACAGATTATCATGACCAAACTCATTCATAATTTTAAAACCCCCATCAGAAAGCGTACAAGGAAAAAACAAACAGTAGGAGAATTTAACCGCTGTAAAAACAGTAAGGCAGGCCTAACCTGGATAAAATTAATAGTTATTAAGATCGGATAGAGGTACTTATGCCGTAAGTCATTATTTTTTGGACAAAACATAGTGATATGTAAAGTATCTTTTGTCGTTGTGTTGCCTTAATCACAGAGGGGCAGTTCTGAGTACATAAAACAGCCTTAGTTAAAAGGGACAAGGCAGGGAAATAAGTTCAGCCTGAAGTAGGTCAACAGGCAGCACTGATTACGTGTCATATCCCAAGTTAGATAGGGTTCTATGTTACTAACAGTTTGCACTAATATTGCATTCCACATTGAATGTTTCATTAGTGCAAGGTCTTCACGCTCTGACACCAGCCTGTCCCTAAATGTTGCTTTAACCTTTTTCCCCACAGAGCGAGTCAAGACAGAGGGATTGTCATACAATTCAGGCCACCCTAGGGCCCATAAATTCTGCACCAGATACGCCAGCCATGGGATTAAGGAGGGTTTTTCCAATTTGAAAAAGTCCAGCAGAATTAATCTGCTTAAACTAAGTTACTCCTTTAACCAGATTGAATTCCAGAGCTTTATAGGGCCATGGCGAAGCTGGTCAATTAACACATTTAAACCCAGTTCCTCATGGACCATTTCATAGGGTACTCTTTGTGGGAGCTCCAGGAGACCTCTTAAGAATTTAGTTTCAGCAACTTGAAGAGGGGCAACCCATTCGTATCCCCTTAGTCCGCTGCTATAGCTCACTAAGGGGATGCACTTGGCACTGTAAATTTTCAGAATCGACTGAATGTGAGTGTGCTCGAGCCGGTCAATCAATCAATCAATCAATCAGTGACACTTGTAAAGCGCGCTACATACCCGTAGGGTCTCAAGGCGCTGGGGGGGGGGGGTGCCGCTACTGCTCGAACAGCCAGGTCTTCAGCTTCTTCCTGAAGGAGAGGTGGTCTTGGGTCAGGCGCAGGTCGGACGGGAGGGAGTTCCAGGTCTTGGCGGCCAGGTAGGAGAAGGACCTTCCTCCTGTAGTTGCTCTGCGGATGCGGGGGACGGCGGCGAGGGCGTGGTTGGCTGATCGGAGGTGACGTTTGGGAGCGTAGAAGTTGACTCGGCTGTTGAGGTAGCTCGGGCCTTGGTCGTGTAGGGCTTTGTGTGCGTGGGTGAGGAGGCGGAAGGTGATTCTCTTGTTGATGGGGAGCCAGTGAAGGTCTCTCAGATGTCCGGAGATGTGGCTGGATCGTGGGATGTCGAGGATGAGTCTGGCTGAGGCGTTTTGGATCCGCTGGAGTCTCTTCTGGAGCTTGGCGGTGGTCCCGGCGTAGAGGGCGTTGCCGTAGTCCAGTCGGCTGGTGACGAGGGCCTGGGTGACGGTCTTCCTGGTCTCTGTGGGGATCCACCAGAAGATCTTCCGTAGCCGGTGGGATAAATCTTTGATGCTGAATGTCGCTCTGTTGAATGACAAAACATTCTGTGTGATGAGTGGGTGCCAGTTCAACTCTGAGTCTAATGGGACCCCCAGGTACTTGAAGTTGTCTACCAGGTTAATGTGTTGGCCTTCCACAACGTGTTTCATCGTTTTTGTATTTGGAGGGCTGAACTTCATAACATGTGACTTGGAGCAGTTCGCTGTCAGGTCAAGGCTACTCATAAAGTTAATAGAAAGGATAAGAAGTTTTTGTAAGCTTATAGCAGTGCGGGCGATTAAAACTGTGTCATCTGCATAGAGCAAGGTGGGTATAGGACGACCTCCCCCTTTAGGAACGTCAACATCTGGTGCAGACAAGGCTTGCTCTATGCGGTTAATATAAAACAAATTCATAAAAAAGGGTCTAAAATACAACCTTGTTGCACCCCGCGCAGCAGTTTAAAGTGCTCAGTGCATTCTTCATAAGGGCCAAACCTGACACTGGCTGAACGGTCATTGTGCAGATCATGCAAGAATTTTATTAAAATTGGGTCGAAATCCATCTGTTCCATCATGGACCAGAGCTTAGAACAGTTAACTCTATCAAAAGCAGAGCTAAGGTCCATGAAGGCCAGATGGACTACACCCTTTTTGACCTTAGTGTATTTACTTTTTAATAAATAAAGGTTAAGGGTTCGATCTATAGTTCTCCAGCCAGGGCGAAACCTATATTGTAAATCAGTTAAAAAGCCTCTCTCTTCGGCCCAGTCAGCAAGGCGGTTAGTAAAATCTGGCCAATAATTTTTACCTCAGAGTCTATGAGGGAGATAGGTCTAAAGCATGCTGGTTCTGACTTGTTACCTTTTTTGAAAACTGGGACTATTATTGATTGAGACCAGGTTAGTGGAAGGGGGACCAGCGGCAGCAGGGTTTAGGTGCAATGTCAGTGAAGGTGCCCATAAATCCATGCCGTTTTTTAAAAGATCCCCTGGTACCCCGTCCAGCCCTGGTGCCTTGTTAGATGGTAATTGGGGGATGGCAGCTCTAACCTCGGATTAGTTAAAAATAATATAATCAACTATCTGGGGGTCTGTTAATGACTCCGGCTCTCCCTCTAAGCTATAAATGGCCATACAATGGTTGACCAAGGCCTGGGAAAGAATCGTGCAGGCCTGGATGGAGAGATGGTCATAATTAAAAAAGGGCGAATTAACGATGCTCCAAAAGGCGGAGCTGTTGCGTTGCCTACGAACAGTTAGTACCTTTTTCCAGAGCTCCTCTTTGAGTTAAGCCTTATACTCCTTACAAGCCATTCTAAATGCAGCTCTGGCCTTCTTGATCTCTGCTTCGCATCGCAGGTTCTCATGCAGAAGGTTCCAGAGGTCCTTATGGGTTTTGGAGCACCGGCTGTCAAACCATTTTTGTACCTGCAGTCCCCGGGATGTGGATGTTTTACAAAGCGCTGATTTAATAAACCTACAGATGGTGGAAAAAGACGCCAGGATACTATGTGATGACTCATCTTCAGACAAGCATGTAAGAAAGTCAAAATGAACACGAGGAAATCAGATTTTGCACAAAAACTGACGGGATGATAGTGGCCCACCTCACCCTTCGACCCTGATCCGCCAAGATAATGGGCTTTCTGTATGGGGGTACTACTCCTGGGGATTTAGTATCCCAAAAAAATAAGGCGGTGAGTGGATTTTGATCGTGCAAGGTATGGCTTAAGACCTTAAAATCTAAGAGTGCAGGAAAAAAGCAGCTAGACAAAAATATAGTCAATGACGGTGCAGTGTCCACCCCTCTTAAATGTGGGTATGCTCTCAGTTTGGTGATCCTTGCTACTATTCATTAAATTCAATAGGTTGAACTCAGTGACAAGACTATTCACAGCAAAACCTAGACGAGAATGTTTGAAATGCATCTGGTGTTCAAGTGGGCCCTCAGAATCAAAATCCCTGGTCGTTCTGCATGAGTAGCAAGGGTGTGGGTTAAAATCCCCGGCGACTGTGATTAGAGTAAAAGGTGGTCCTGAATGATAAAAGTTATCCATAAGTACTTTAAGACTGGAGATTGCATCTAGCTCCTTACTATATGTCATAGCATTGAAAAAAATTGATAAGAAGCAGTCTGCGCTTGTTGGGGAATGTTAGGAAGGTGCCCTGCGAGGTCTCAGAGTTGGACTTTAGAACCTCTATTTTACATATGTGCTCCAGTTTTACTAGGGTTATTAGGCCACTCTTAGCCCGCCCACTTGAAGAACGGATTGCTGGGACCGAGTATGAGGAGAACCACCAAGATGAAAAGAACCCTCTGTGTCCCACGTTTCCTGTAGACAGATAAAGTCATAATTCTTTAACATGCCCAACCACACCACAATGTTCCAGCTAAGGATTGCAACAGTGTCATGTTTTCTAGTGGACGGTTCCTGGTTCAGAATGTCAGAATTGTGGATTACCAGTAGCGGGCGAAGGGCCCAGTCAATCAAGGGCTTCAATCTTGCTCAATGGTATGATGGAACTGTCAATAGAGCCCGAAAAATTGATTGGCTCAAAGGGTGACTTCATCTGAGTCGGGTGCCAGTCTCTCCTGGTCAGAACATCAAGGACTGTGGGCGAGTAGAAAAAGCCCAGGGGGAGAACAGATGTGCATTCCGTAGAAGCAGCTTTATCCCCAGGGCATGAAGGGTTAATCTAGCTTGCACAGGGTTTTTAAAATTCACTATAATGCAGTCGCCCGCAAAAGATTTTTGTGATCAGCCTACCCAGCCCACCCTCCTGACTATTATCATTTCTTCAGCTAATATCTAAGTGGGAGGCTGGTAAGTGTTCACCCTGGTTCCAGCCAGTGGACTACTTTGTTCTTGAGTTGAACACAACAATGTAGGGGGCAGCCACTTGGGGCAGTTGAATGGAAACATTAGAAGGGCATTGTGTTGGTGGTACAAATTGAGATATGCAGGAGGCAGCCACAGCTAAATTAGAGTGACTTCCCTGGGCAATCAGCTTAGCTTTAGCAGAGGCTTGCTGCCATAAAAGGCCTCAACTGTGCAAGGGGGTGCAACTTGATGGTCAGCGCTAACCTTTAGAGGAGTTTGTGATGAGGCACTGTATAGAGCCTGAGGGAGCACACCTGTCCTCAAAGTGTTGGTAGCACCATTAGGGAGGGCTCTATTACCAGTAATTGGTGTGGATATGCGGAGGTCATTCATACAGCTACTAATGCTTGTGTGTAGACTATTCACTATCCCACTTAGCAAACCTACTAGTTGCTCAAGAGCAGTTACCCGGGCTTCAAATGTGTTAAAAGCTGTGGCAATACTAGTCTCCAGGTTTTTGATAGACATCACTAAAAGTACTTTGTTATGGTCAGGCTATGAGCTGTGTGGTTGGCAGGAGCAGGTGCAGATGGGGCTGAAAACTTACTGGGGCCAGATGTAGCCCTTTTCACAGGTTTGACAAGGAAGGACTGACTCAGGAAAGAGGTTTTGCACCGGGCACCCGTTTTACCTGATCTGCATGACTTATCAGGGCATTTCAATAAGATGTCCTTGAGTATGGGCTGAGCAACCTGGGTGTTAAGGTGGCTAGCTGAGGCTTCACTATGGGAAATAAGGAGCTGGGAGTATACTAACGACAGTCTGACTGGGTTCATCTCCTCCCCCTGTCTGGGGGCCTGCATTTTGTGTTATGGCCGGCAGTTAACAGCCAGCTCAGTTTCAGTGCTGGTGATCTCCTCCGTTAGTGCTCCCACCGCCTGGTTCAGGAAGGACAGTATGGATGCGCTGGCTCTAGGCCTTTTATCAGTCCCAAGTGTGGTATCCGCCTTTCTTTTCCTCATGCTTACCGGTATTGTTAGAAATGGGGGTCTCTAGTTGGCAATGGCTGGCCACTGTCTAAGTAGGGACCCTGAAGTAAGGACCAACGCTGGTAGGTGGAAAATAACTTCTTTATTCAATAGTAAAGTAACTGCATCCTCAGCTTGCTTGTGGTGCTTGCGCATCCCCTGCGAAGTGCCAGCCTCATCAAGATTCTAAGGCAGCCTTCATGTCGGGGTTCTATGAACATACCATTGTGCGAGCATAAGGGAGGGGTGCAGGGAACATTCCAAGTGGGGAGATTACAACACATCTTCCTCCCCTAACAATCCAAAAGGGGGGTGGATACCCCAACAGAAGGAGGAAAAGAAGAAAACATTAAAGTCCCCAGCATGATCCCCAACACAGCTGAGCCCCCGGGTGGGTAGCTATTGTTTAACCTGTGCCACCCATACTAAAATCCTTGTGCCAAATCGGAGCGCTTCTTTGCCGGTACCCTCTCCGCACTTGTGCGTTCCCCGACCCGGCACATTGTCCCTGAACCTTGTTCTCCTCCCTGTGGCACCCATCCCTCACATCCAACACCACCCGATCCATACTCCATTTTTTCCCATCTTCCAGGATTACCACATTCCTTTTGGCATCCTTTATTTTTTCTGGAGAATAGTATTTTCCCCCAACCCAAGATCTCTGGTTTCCTGATATACACACATTGCCCCTGACTGAGAGACTTCTCCTTTGCACCCCATTTCCTGTCGTACCACTCCTTGTACTTTTTCTGCCTGTTATCAGTCTTTTCCCTGAATTCATCCGTGTTGACCACTACCTTCTCCTTAGGACACAACCAATTTGGGGACAACTTTAAACCTGCCTTTCTTCCCCTCAACAATTCAAAGGGGGTATGACCCGTAGAGAGGCTGGGTGTGGTGTGGTACACCCATAGCATGTCTCTAATAGCCGGCTCAATCGTCAACCCTGATTTGACCGCCAGTTGTATGCACTCTTTCAACATCCTATTGGCCCTCTCTACCTTCCCATTGGCCTTGGGACAATACAATGGGGTGCGCACATGGGATACAGACATGTCCTTAAGGAACTCTTTCATCTCCTCCGAAACAAATTGAACACCATTATCCGTGACCAAGGTGGAGGGAATTCCCTCTTTAGAGAATACCTCGCTCATGAACTCTATAAGTGTTTTAGTATTGATGGTGTTCACAAATTTACAAGAGATCCAATTTGAAAAATAGTCAATAAGCACCAAAAGGTACCATTCTTGGGGTCCCTTGGCACAAATGGGCCCTGTGATATCAAAACCCAATTTCTCCCACGGGACCCTTGGGACTTCCACCGGTATGAGTGGGGAACGTCTTATACTTCTTGATTTATCACTGATACTGCAGGAATAGCAGTCCTTCACTTTGTCTTCCATTAGCTGATCCATTCCAGGGAACCAGTAATCAGCTCTCATTCGTGCCTTGCACATACTTCTACCCATATGTCCCTCATGAGTTAGTTCAATAATTTTGGATCTTAACCCCTCAGGAGGAACAATTTTCCCTGACTTGAGTAGTAATCTCCCCTCAATAGACAATTCATTACGTACATTCCAAAATGGTTGAATGTCCCCTGGAAGATCTCTGCACTTGTTGGGTCACCCTTTGGTCACATACTCCTTCACCTCGCCAAGGATGTTATCCTGGTCCGAGTGTAAGTCCCATATTTCTCTCGTTACAGCCGGTATTTTAACTTCCATTACACTCTCCTTACCAACACCAACTTCAAAATGCTTTTCTAGGGGTGCTCTAGATAGAAAATCAGCAACCTTGTTTTGTTGACCCGGGACAAAACCCACTCTAAAGTTAAATCCCTGTAAGCCCAGGATCCATTTAGCAATCCGTGGCGTCAAGTTCTCCAAGTCTTTATTTCCAAACAACCCTACTAAAGGTTTGTGGTCAGTGTACACTTCGAAAGGCATACCCCACACATAAAAATTGAAGTGTTTGATAGCCCAATACACCGCCAATGCCTCTTTTTCTATAGTAGAATAGTTGGACTCAGCTGCTGATAATGTTCTTGAAGCAAAAGCCACCACCTTCACCCCATCATCAGTTTTTTGTGATAACATGGCCCCTATCCCTTTGCTACTCGCATCGGTGGAAATTATTGTGTCCTTATTCACATCAAAATTGCCAATGTAAGAGGCTGCAGCAATGGCTTCTTTTATGTTTTCAAACGCCTCTTCTTGTTCTTTACCCCAAGTAAACTCATATTTTTTTTTTACATTTCTCTTAAGGGTTGAGCCATCATAGCAAAATTTCTGATGAACTTCGCCATATATTCTGCCAGGCCTAGAAATGAAAGCACCTCCTCTTTGCCCGTCGGCCTGGGAGCTCTCCTCACTGCCTCCACCAGACTATATTTAGGTTTGATCCCTTCTTCCGAAATTATGTGTCCCAAGTAATCTACACATGTGACACCCACCTTACACTTGCTTTGCTTTGTGGTGAATCCCACTTCTTTCAACCTTTCTAACACTCTCTCAGCATTCCTCTTATGTTCCTCTTCACTTGACCCATAAATAAGAATGTCATCTTGTAAACACATTGACTTGGGGCAATCCTTGAGCACATGCTGCATGGCTCTTTGAAAGGCTGAAGCTGCTGAAGCCAGTCCAAATGGCATTCTTAGAAATTTGTAATTGCCAAATGGAGTGGTAAACGCTGTCAAGGGTTGGGATTCAGGATGAAGCTTAACCTGATAATAAGCGGATGATAGATCCAGGACACTAAACACTTTCGCTCCCTGCAAAGTGCTCAACATTTCATGTATCCTGGGTAATGGGTGTCTGTCCACTACTATATATCCGTTCAAGGCTCTCAAATCCACACAGAGCCTAATGCTCTTCCCACCATCCTTAGTCGTGATGACAATGGGTGCCAACCACGCTGAACTCTCAATCTCTTGAATAACCCCTTGTCTCACTAATTTCTCCAACTCCAACCCTAATGGTTCTCTCATTAATAAGGGGATCGAACGTGTCCTGTGAACCACTGGTATGGCACCTTCCTTTAGTTCAATTTTGTGCATGTAATTTTTTAGCAGACCCAACTCTTCATTGAAAACTTCAGGATAACTCTTAATGAGAGTGGCACCAACCCCTGGGGGATCAATGAGTAAGACCTGTTCACTATTGTTGGGATCAAGCGTAATGCCTAGTTCCTTCTGACGTTTCCAGCCTAAAAGACTTGATCTCTCTCTACTAATGTATACCTTCCCCAACGTGTGCCTATCCTTGAATGAAATACGCATCCTCACCATACCTTCTAAGGGTATGGGAACCCTATTGTGCCCAGAAGGAGAAATGTCTGCTGTTTCTAATTTGATGTCATGTTTGGAGAATTTCTCATCGAACATTTTCTTTTCTACAAGTGTAAACGGAGAACAAGAGTCTGCGTAAACTTTAAAACATTCATCATCCAGCCTAATCTCACATGTGGGATACACCATATTAGATTCCTTGCTCTCCTCCTTAATCTGAAAAATAAAATTCTTTTCCTCTCCCTCTTCAGCTTTATTGAGTTCAACCATATGTACCTTAGGAGTAAAAACATTACACACTTTGGAAAAATGCCCCTTTTTGTTGCATTTCCTGCACACAATATTCCTGGCTGGGCACTTCCAATTGTTCGCTAAATGATTATGGCTACCACATCTGAAGCATTGCAGACTGCCCATCTTCTTACTTGCCACCTCCCTGTTTTTGTGGTCCACCATACACACAGCCTCTGTGTTCGCCCCCTCCTTTGATTCTGACTTTTCCTTTACTGCCTCCCCAATTTTCATTTCTTTCATACATTGTGCCGTGTGTTCTAGCCCTTTGGCTATACTAATAGCCTCCTCTAGATCTGGGTTTCTTGTAAGAAGTTCCTCTTGTACCTCACATCATTCGTGCATCTCACCAATTAGTCCCTTATAAGAGAATCTGTGAGCGCACCGAACTCACAGGTTGCAGGCATGCCCCGCAACACCGCTACATAGGAGGAGACCTTCTCGTCCTTCCTTTGATTTCTTTTGAAAAATTTGTGTCTTTCTAAAACCACATTTATTTTAACCTTGAAATGCGCCTCCAACTTATACTCATAGACATCCACCCTTTCTTCCTCCTCCAGGGGTCATCTTCTACCAGTCTCCCTGTAACATCCTCATACACCTTTCTGCCTTAAATCCCCAGATTGTGTAGCAAAATGTGTTGCTTTCTTATATTTGGAAAATTTCCACCCCCAATTGCAATTAAGTAGGATTTGAATATACCTACCCATCTTCTCCAAGGAATATCTGGCTCCCCTAACTCATTCAAAAACGGGGGTTGTTGACTCATTCCTGCACCTGCCATATTCTTTGTAGCGTGAAAATAAAATTACCAATGTTCCCCCACTTCAACTTCTCTACACAGTAAGGATCTCCCAAACGACAGGAACAAATGAATACCCCAGATGGAGGATAGCTGACCAAAAGAAGTGAAAATAAAGTCTAGGGAAAGGAAGTCCTAAACTTAGAGCAGCTGGTTAGCATACTCGCAGTCCTGTGAACATGCAAACAAATGAATAAGCTCCCTCAAACACCTCAGAAAATGTTTACCGGTAAATGTACATTGCATCTATTAGTAGTCCTGTTTCTATGACTATGCAGACGACTGTAACTCCTCCTCCTCAGGGACCTGGGCGGGTGCTTCCCGTCGAAGTGCCGGTGTGGAGAAAGAAACGCTGACTGAAAAGTCTTCTCACGGAGTCAAACCCCTCTGAATTCCGCTGAAAGCGAGGAAGCAAACGTCAGCCTCATCGGGACTGGTGAGCCTTCCTTAGTTGTTCACCTCCCTCGCGAACTCGCCGCCCAGCGATAGGGGCTGCTGTAGTTTCGCCGCCTAAACCTCACAACAGAAACTGACGAAGCTCTAACAGCGACATCACCCCCATCCAGGCGCTAACACGACTTCACTCGCCGCTCCCCACAGAAGGATTAGGTTTCAGGTTCTGGGGACACGTGCACCGCCTCACCCCCGATGTTCTCAGATGTATAAGCTCTTTCCTCTTTGACAGGACTTGATCACACTTCACCGGTCGATGCGTACACGGCCAGGGAGACACCTTCAAAGCAGCACACACGCAGCCTTCGAACTTGCGAGTGAAGTCCCAGTCTTCCTTTAAAAATATTACTCCATGTTACGGATAGGGGATACAGGCAGCAACCCCTTTTAATTAGTCCTCAGACCACTAAGACGTATGTTTGACCCTCAATGTATTCGTAATCACAGCACAGCATCTCGGAGAGATTTTAAAACGGAGTTCCGGCCCCCTCAATCATTGTGCCTCACCGTCTCGAAGGTCATTTCACATCAGCACCAACGGATGCCCACACGCCTTAACCTGGTCCGCTTCTCAATCCGTCTTCAAGCTGAAATGCTACAGGGGAGGATGCAGCGCCGTCCCTGTCACAGCATCCCTTTTCACTCGTCGCCAAACTGAAGTAAGGACCAACACTGGTAGGTGGAAAATAACTTCTTTATTCAATAGTAAAGTAACTGCATCCTCAGCTTGCTTGTGGTGCTTGCGCATCCCCTGCGAAGTGCCAGCCTCATCAACATTCTAAGGCAGCCTTCATGTCCGGGTTCTATGACCATACCATTGTGCGAGCATAAAGGAGGGGTGCAGGGAACATTCCAAGTGGGGAGATTACAACAGACCCTTCTTCCTAAGTCAGAGTAAGCAGCCTGCAGCCTTTGATAACCCCTGCTCAATCCTGTGGTAACATAGCACGAGCAGCTAGGCTTATCTCAGAGGCAGTGTGTGAAGCATTTATGACCATACACAGATACACAATGTGGAACACTACAAATGGACACCACTCAAGTAATTATAAAAAATAAGTATATTTATATAGACTTAACACAAGACCAATAACAGAAAAAATCCACAATACTAAGACCATAGGGTTACTTTAAAAATGCTGCAAAAATAATTCAGGGTGCAAAAAATGATGTTCAGTTCAATGCAGTGGTCTCTGCGACCCTTTTACTCACAAGGTATCTGGATTCTGTAGCAAAGCAACAAAAATGTCGCTAAGGAGTTGTAGCGATAAATTTCCTCACGCTAACCAGCGATGCGTGGAATCCTTACTGCAAGGGAGGATGATGCGCTGGGTTGCGGGCAGGACAAAGCGACAAACTTCTGCACATTAAGCCGGCGATGCGATAAAATCCTTGCCGCTAAGGGAGGATGATGCGCCGAGCCTGTTGCGTGTGCGATCTTGCTGCGATAAAAGAAAATGGTGCTCCGTGAGGGAGCGACGATCCTGATGCGATGTGGGGAACATGGCGAACGCACGGCGTCCGCTCTGCGATGAACTTGGTGCGATGATTTTTGGTTAGCGAGCGTTTTGGGGCACGCTAACAAACAATGCGACAATCTTCGGGTTAGCGTGCGTTTTCAAGCCCGCAGTAAGGCGATACAATAACTTGGGTTAGCGCGCGTTTTGGAGCCCGCTGACAGGCTCTGCGATGATCTTCTGGATAGTGGGCATTTTCAGGCCCGCAGACAGGTGATGCGACGTACTTGGTTAGCGGGCGTTTTGGGGCCCGCTGACAGGCAATGCGGTAATCTTCGGAATAGCGAGCACTCTTAGGCCCGCAGACAGATGATGTGATGCACTTGGGTTAGCGGGCGTTTTGGGGTCTGCCGACAGGTGATGCGACGATCTCCGGTAGCGAGCGCTCGGCGGCAGCAGAGCGACGATTTTCCTCACGCGTTCTAGCTGCAGCGGCTCGCTAACGGGGGTTAGCGACGATTTTCAGCACTCTTTTCTCAACAGTAGAACTAGAGGCCCTGGAACTCACAGGAGCCTCACCTGCAGATATAAATCCTCACTGGGAGGAAACAGGAGGCTGGTGGTGGAGTCTGCTGTGCCTGAGACTCCTGCAGGAGGCTAGCTCTCTTCTAGCCCTTGGGTGATTGCTGTAGCCAAAAATAAAAGTTCCTTTAAAGTCCTTTTCCTCTTCTTCCAAGTCCAGTAGCAATCACTGCAGGCCAGTCCAAGAAACAGCACATAAGTACAAGAACAGTCCTTCTGCAGATTCCTGTAGTTACACGGAGAGAGGTCCTTCTTGTTGTCCAGGAGCAATACCAATTGTAGGGGTTTGGGAACAAATATTTATACCCCCAAAGTCTTTGTTCTTAGGAGTCACAAGTCTCTGAACCCAGCCAGAACCAATTCTGCCCAGCCCTGGAGCACTTTGTTTACCAGGCTGCATCCTTCCTTTCAGAGAGAGGGGGTCTGCCTTCAGACGCACAGTGGGAGGTGGAGCCAGCATTCACCTTGCCAGGCACAGCCCTATTCAAGTGCAGGAGCTACCCCTAACCTCACTCCAAGGCAGATCTCTCTATTCAACCTAGGTCTGACTCAGACTGCCCTGTCCCTCCAAAACCAGACAGCCAATACACATAATAGCAGAGCACACTGGAAGGCTTAGGCAAGAAAGTACCTATACTCTAAAAGTGGTAGTTTCAAACACAGAATATAAAAATAACCTTCACTAAAAGATGTATTTTAACATTCTTAGCTCAGGCATACTAAATTCGTTTTTCTACCATGTTCTGTGGGTCAGGTAGGACTATAGAATGTAATAGCCAAAACCTCCCATTCTGGCCTATGGAGAACAGGTAGCCTTACAGTAGTGAAAAACGAAATTGGGTGTAATTCACTACTAGGACATGCTCCACACATTAGAGCATGTCCTACCTTACACATACAATGCACCCTATCATAAGGGTGGCTTACAGGATGCCAAGGGAAGGTTCAGGGGCTGGGAAGTGGGTGCACTTCACAGCCAAGATGGCAGTTCTGGACTGCACGCAGACACTGCAGTGGCAGGTCTGAGACACACTTTACAAGCTGCTTCTGTGGGTGGCACAAACCAGTGCTGCAGGCCCACCAGCAGCATTCAGTTTACCAGCCCTGGACACACACAGGCCACGCTACTAGGGACTAACAGGTAAACCAAATAAGCCAATCATGGATGTACCAATTCACATGTCATCTTTACAAAGGGAGCATTCGCGCTATGGTACTGAATGGCAGTGGGAGACTCATGCAAATGGTGACAGGTCTAACAGGTATTCAACGCAGTTCAAAAAAGTCAAACTGGCAGGATGTAGGGGAAATATATGGGGAGGCACTGTCCCTAAGGCACTGTCCCTAAGGGGAAGCTGAGAGGCCACTAATATCAAGGTTCCAGGGTCACAAAATATGCACTGTAACGTGCTCACTCACTGACTCCAAGGCTCCTTAGTCCGTCCGTGCTCCAGAGGTAAGGGGGTGGCCCAGCCTCATCCGGGCTCTGACAGGCACGGGCCTGCACGCATCCCGCGCAGTGGGGCCTTGTATCTAGCTTTATTCGCCTCTGGGTGCCAAGGATGAGGCATAGTGGTGCAAAGGAGCATGGGGGCTGTGGTCCATGCCCCAGCTCATGGCGTGAGAGGTCCCGTGCAGCAGGGCCTCACGTCTAGCTTTATACACCTCCAAGCACCAAGGATGAGGCAGAGTGGTGAAACAGAGCTTGCGGGCTGTGAGCCGGCTCGTGGCGTGAGAGGTCAGAACTCCCAAAGCATGCATGGGAGAGAGAAGGCATTGCATTTTTGGGTAAATTTGACAATGGACATCACCTGATGGGGATTATGGATGAATACTCATGATTTCCATTAATTGAAGATCTCTCATCTACCACTCAAGACAGAGTCATTGAGAGACTAGATGGTATCTTTGCAACATGCAATGTTCCAGCCATATTGAAATCTGATAGCCCGCCTTTCAACAGAGTTCAAAGATTTCTTAGAGCATCTGAGTATAAAGCATGAGAAGAGCACACCTCTAGGCCGCAGGCCAACAAACTTGTTGAGTGCTTTATGTGTATGCTAAAAAACAAAGCAGTGCAACGTGCTACTCTTAAGAAGCTTGATTTCAAAACTGTGTTAAACTCTACCCTGTGAGCTTATCATTCAACACCTCACTCGACCTTAGCTCAATAGAACGAGACAGAGAAAAAACGAAACGCAGCTTGTGAGAGCAACATGGTTCATAAACAAAAGATGAAAGCATATGTTGATAACAGACAACATACTAAGAACATCGTCTTTAAAAAAAGATCACATGCTCACAGACCAAATGTGTAAAAGAAAATTTGATGCTCCATTTGATGCCAAACCTTTTCAAGTGATGTTTACCAAGGGATACATGATGACAGACCAGAGCCTTGGGAAGTCTATTATGAGAGACTCTTCTAATTTTCAGCATTTAACTCATTGTTCATCAGATCTACATGTTGAAGAAGAGACTGGTTATGAAGCATCAGTGACTGCTGTTGCCTCTACACCATCAACGCAGATCCTCAATGTAGATGGTGGCAGTTCCCAGTTTCGAATGACAAGATCAGGTAGAACTATTAAAGTGCCAAAATGATTGATTGAAGAGATTCAATTGTACAAATAAATATTTTGTAAAAAAATATAATTTTTTATTTAACAGGGGAGGAGATGTAGTGTCTTGCAAGTTAGCAATGACGGAACCCTTTTGGCTCCTGATGGACTCCGTAGAGCTGTGACATAAGTGTTAGAGCGGAATGCACTGAAGGCTGCTTTAGAATGTTGAGTTTGCAATTACACACAGATGAATAAAGACGTATAATACTAAGTTCCGTGTGTGGCATAGTCGATGGTGGGTACACAGGCTGGGGAGTACGCTCACCATCAAGTTGTAATTCTGTTAGGCAGAGATCTTCTTTGCAAAATTAACTGTGTCACACATTGTATGCAGGATGGTGTAGGAATTGAGATTCAAGCAGCTGATGCTGAGCTTAAACAACTGTTGGAGATGGCCCTTTTTGCAGGGTTATCCCCAAACTTTTTGCTTCTTCCTCCTATTTTTTCCTGACCTGCTGTTGTTGGTTTTAAGACTCTGGGCACTTTATCACTGCTGATCAATGTTAAAGTGCATATGCTCTCTGGGTAAATTGTGTTATGGATTGGTGTTTCCATGATTGGCATATTTGATTTACCTGTCTGTCCCTAGTAAAGTGCACTTATTGTGCCAGGGCCTGTAAATCAAATGCTACTAGTGGGGCTGCAGCACTGATTGTGCCACCCACATGAGTAGCCCTGAAATGGTAACTCAGGCCTGCCACTACTGAGTCTGCGCACAATTTGTAACTGCCATGTTGACTTGGCAAGTGCACCCACTTGCCAGACCCTACCCTTCCCTTTTCTTACATGTAAGTCACCCCTAAGGTAAGCCCCCCTATGTGCAGGGACGAAGTGTATGTGAAAGGTAGGACATGCCCTGATGTGTGTGGCATGTCCTGATAGTGAAATACTTCCAATTTAGTTTTTCACTATTGAAAGGTTATCTGGCCCATAGGAAAGCATGGGAGTTAATTTAGAACATCTTATAAATATACCTTCCCATTGGGACCAGATAGAAAAATAAAGTTTAGTATGCCTGAACTCAGAATCTAAAGATGCATCTTTCAGTAAAGGTGATTTTTACATTCTGTGTTTGAAAAGACCATTTTTATAAAGAAGGTATTTTCTTGCTTAGCCATCCTGTGTGCCTCTGCTAGGATGTGTATTGACTGTCTGGCTTTGGAGTGACAGGGGTTGGGGAGGTGCATTCTCTCAGATGGCCAGATGATGCCTTTCCTGAATAAGTCAGGGCTGGGGTGAATAGACCTTGGCTGCATTTAGAGTAGTAGGAGGAGTTTTCACTAGCACCTGAATAGGCCTGGTTTGCATTTAGGGTGGTGGGAGGAGATTTCCCTTGCACCTGAATAGGCCCTGTCTGCCTCCGACAATGCTGTCTCCACCTCCTGCCAGGAAGCTGCACCAGAGAGGACAGAACTGGTTCTGGCTGGTCACAGACACTCTCGGCCTGAGAGGACAAAGGATTTTGAGCTATAAAAAGTGGGTCCCAAACCCCTAAACTTTAGAACACTTTTGGACCAAGAAGACTGCCAAGAAGAAGAGCTGGAGAAGCTGTGAGGAGGAACTACCACTTTGCTGAGTGCTTTGCTGTGTTGGCCTGCAGTGGCTGTTTCTGTCTTGGGCAGTGAAAGGACTGGACTGGACTTTCTGCAATCTATTCTTGTGAGTTTCTCCAAGGGCTTGAGGTAGAGCTTGCCCACTGTTCAAGAAGTCTCAGGAACAACAACAGCAACATCTTCAAGTTCTTCTGCCCTCAGCACTGGGAACTGTGTGTTTTGTGCTGCAACAGAAGAAAAAGCAACCTGACGCCGTCTACGATGCCGCTGCCAACTCTGTGTACTGAAGGCACCGCAGAGGGCACTGCCGCACTGTGACCCTGGTTTCACTGACTTTTGGAAGCTCAACGAGAGGTCTCCGATGCCCTGCATTTCTAAAGGTACTGTTTTGCAGGTCTTACCGACACAGTAGCTGGGCCGCGACGCCAGTCAGCCAGAACTGTTTGGATTTCTTTGTTCACAATGCCGTGATAGTCCCAGAGGGAGCTATCGACTTCAAAGAACTGTTTTTCTAAGTACTGGATTGTTGATTTTTATTGTTTTTGGCCTTGTCTTAAGTATATAAAAATATTGGATATTTTTCTAAACTGGTATGGTGTCCTTTTGTAGTTTTTACACTGTATTACTGTTGGTTATGTGTAAATGTTTTACATACTGCCTCTAAGATAAGCCTGACTGCTCGTGCCAATCTACCAAGGGGGTGAGCAGGGGTTATTTTAGAGAGTGTTCTGACTAGGAAGAAGGGGCCCTATTTGGACAAAGGTACCTACCTCTGCCAATTAGAGACCCCCATTTCTAACAATAGTGGCAGCGGTGGGATAGGACCTGCATTTGCACTTGACTTACAGTGATTGTTGTGCACTACTACCATATCGCAGACCATTACGTTCCACATACTGTTTTTCCCTGTTTCCCTTCAGAATTTGGTTGTGCAACTCTAGTTTGTTGTTGCACCTGTGGGGCCTTGGCAAAATGGAAATCAACTTTTGGCACCTGCCCATCTACAAGATGAGGGAACTAAAAGTCTTTTGCAAAGAGAGGGGGCTACCTGTGAAGAGGAGATCCGCAAGGCAGGATCTTGAGAGGCAGCCCTGCATAGCTATGAGGTGCCACAATGGTAGGCAACACTATCAGATGACTCCGAGGAAGAGTCTGAGGGGGAGGGTCCCAGCCAGGATACCAAGAGGGCAGTCGCCATGAGGAGGAAACATTATGGGAAAAATTGGCTCAGGAGGAGAGGAATCAGATTCGTGCTCGTGATCGGAGGCTAAGGCAGCTAGACTGGGAGTGCGAGGAAATGGATCGAGCCTTAGCTGAAAAGAAACAGTGTGTAGGTCAGGAAATGATCTTGGCTGGGCTGGAGGTGGAGTCCAGGTCAGATAGTGGCAGCAAAATTGTTATGTCCAGTACTGAGGGTTAGGTACACACACACACAGGTTTGGTGCCCTGCTTCAAGGAGGGGGTTGACATACACCAGGGGGTTCAGGATTGTGAGGTTACTCCAGTGGTGCGCAGTGTCCCTGAGGGTGATTGGGGAACTAGCACAGGGGATCATATTCCCGGTAATGGGAGTGGGTGTCGTTGGTTGCACTGTTAGGAGGCAAGTGCGCTTTTTAGGTCTCGCCTACGCAGTGGACATGCGCTGCTTAGGCAAAAAGACCTTTAGCTATCGCTTCGGCTTTTCAGCCAAAAACGTGCACGCGTTCCATTGCCTTCAATGGCAACGCGTGCATGTCTGGAGATTCACTTACGGGAGCGAGCACTGCCATATGGTAGCAATTATCGCTCTCGCAAGGGAATCGAGCAGACCCCCTCCTCCCCCCCCCTACTGCTGCGCGAGGCGCGTGCCTCCCCCTGCTGCCGCGCTTGTGCTTGTTTAAATGGTTTACGTGCCACTGTAACACTCTCAGCCCCATTCCTGGCTGTCCCATCTCCCTCTACATCACCCCCCCTCTTCCGCTGCCATACATCAGCAATCACTGCCCCCCCCAGCAAACAAGGTGGCATCAGCATAATGGAGTTAATCTGTGGGTGATTCAGGTGAGTTGGGGGGGTGTAGGTGTTTGTGTTCAGATGCCAGTCACTGCTGTTCTTAGCACTCAAAAGTCTCCCCGCCTCATTCTATTCAGCAGCTGGGGTGCCACATATGTGCCCGCCCAGGTCGCTATCTGAGCAAGGGGCGGCCCAGCCTCCTCGTGATAGGAGCCGAGCCCCCCAAAGCCCTCTCTTCATAACTTCTCCTTTTGAGGCAAGCCCTTCGCAGACATCTCAAGAAAATGATTAGAGCCCGAGGCGCGGACCCAAGAGACAGGCGTGCTCATCACAGCCATGTCTGCTCATAAGATGCTGTTATTAGCAGCAGCTTTCAACCGGGCGCGAGGCTGCGCGCGCTCCCAGGTAAACGGAGCAATTACTGCACAAGGGACAATTTTACTTCTGGTCCATAGGCACTTCGCATTAAAATTCAACAATTACTCTAAACCCGCCCGGAGGTTCCTATCTGGGTCCAATCAGAGCGCGGAGGGCTATTCCAGGAGATATTTTAAGTAATGTTTGCTTTGGAACAAAATCAGTTTGAATTATTAAGCTTAAACTGCATTTACAAATATTGCAGGTCGCTGCTGCTCATGACGTATAAGTATTGCTGGAATTTTCCAAACATCTGGTTAAGTAATATGGCAATGTTGGATTCAGATGTAGGGAATCGCAGTGTACAGATCTCTCACTCAATAAATTACTCAGGAGACTTGAGGCGCTACCCAATCTGTCTGCTGCCAAATAAATTATAATCATATGGCACCGCATTTGAGGTTCTTGTCCAGCCTTGTTGTGACTGTGTGATTGGTCAGTCTGGGATGTTCTTATCCTGCCCCTCGTCTGTGATTGGTCAGCATTCGAGATGTTTCTCCTGTGTACTGTGTCACTGACTCTTAGGCCTTCGAGGGGCTTATCTGGCCGTGTAACGGTGAATGGTCGACACTGGAAGGACGTATCTAGCGCTGCATTTGTGGATTGGTGCTTCAGGTATTTATCCTGTCCATTGCCTGCGAGTATTCAGCCCTGAAAGGCTATCCTCTGCCGGGGATGTGATTGGTGAATCATCAAGGTTATGAGCCTGCCTGGTGATTGGTCTGGCTCAGGGCTTCTGTCCTGCACATGTTTGTGAGAAGTCAACTTTCGAGATGCTTGCTCTGACCTGTTTGTGCGATTGCACAGCTTCCTAAATGCTGATCTGTGAATGGTCCCCTTTCACAATGCTTGTCTTGCACATTGACTCTGATTGGTCAACCCAGGTGTTCTTTCAATGCTGTATCACAGCTGTCAAACCAACTTTGGTGGAGTGAAGCAATCATAGGCCACCCTATAAGAATTCCACAAATACATCTTTCTAGATTTTGAATCCGATTCGCAAAGAGCATTGCATGGGCGTCCGCAGAAATTTTTCCAGGGGGGGGGGGCTAACCTGGCAAATGAATGGCTAATGTTAATCAATAGGGGCGGGGCTAAAATGGTAGACAATCAGGATCGGGTAATGCTCCGTCCAAGCCGAGAGAAACAAGCATTGGCATAGCCAAATAGGTCTCGCCTTTGGGACCTTATAAGTATTTAGTTATGCAGCAGGTCCCAAAGGCGAGACCTATTGGCTATGCCAATGCTTGTTATTTATATGCCCCATACATCTACACTACTTGCGAGATCGCCAACGGAGACGGGCACATCAATTGGCTTTCTTAAGTTGTTTTCACACACATTAGCCAATGGCTGTGTTCGTCATGGAGTTTCACACCCATTACCCGGTCAACTTCCTCCGACTTCCGTCTCAATGGAAATCTCCTAATGGAGATGTCAGGCATCCACCATTTTAAATTGTGAAATAATGTATTTGTGAATGTAAAGTGCATCACCACTACTCAAAATAGTGACTAGTTTGTTTACATATACAAAATGCTAATATTGTTCATATGTTTTGACAAAAAGAGTATAATGTAGTGTGCTTCTGCAGTTAAATATGATAGTTGCATGGTTTTTATACACGGTATGGAATTTTTAATAAAATTAGAATGTGTAAATAATGCATTTACAAAGTAATATTTACACTTTTCTTTAAAATAGACATATAAAAATGTAATTTTGTTTCAAAAAAATAATTCATGTTTTGTTTAAATATGTAAAAAAATGTTTTTCAAAAACTAAATGAAATGTGTGTTTTATTTCAACAATATATTTGCAAACATTTATAAGGTTTTTTTTACTTTTAAATGTAGACACATGAATTTGGGAAGAGTGAGGAGAGGACAGCCTCAATTCTGAGACCATTTCCAGTCCTTGCCACCATGGAAGATCGGAATAAAATCAATCAATCAATCAAATCACTTTATTCGCATTTAGTAAATGCATAAAAGTACAAATAATTATCACAGTAGAATTTGATCGAGAAATAATTAAGAACAGTCAAAACTTAATTTTATACGTTTTCCTTTCAAAAATATCACATTTTACACAGATCCACATTTCTAAAGCTAGCAGCTATTCATTATAAAGACGAATAGTTACAACAGACAATTAAGATGGCATCACCCTCACGTAAGTATTTCCTTATTCTTTGTCAATTTCTAGTTAACATATTTAAAATCTAGCAGCAGTTCATTTACAGAAGTCTGAATACTTGACGAAGGGTTAATAAAAATAATGTAATAAAACAACACCCCTGTCTGCAGATCTTCTCCTACTCCGAAAGACTGAGTATAACAAATTCGCTAACATGAAACAAATATAGGGGGTTTCCAGGGAATTATTAACTATAAAAGCTGAGGAGCAAGAATATAGACTCATTTTTTTTATCAGAGGGAGGATATACTTGTTCCTTTCCGTCTTATAGAAACCACCAAAGAATAGAATATGGGACATTGTTTGGGTAGACAGGCCATCACAAGGACATGGTGATAAATTGTTTAATGAATGATAAAGTGCTGGATATCCTGCCATGAGGGGCAAAAGATTTAACATCCTTGTTAAGAGATATCGGTGCAGGTTGTTAGTCACAAAGGGGAGATATGAATCATGACCCGTGGACACTCTGGGCAGCATATGATAGTGTATAACCGTGACTTTACTTTGGTTGTGTTGACGTCTTTCTAACTCACATTTTGTGATGATGGCCTCTCTCAGTTTATTCTTAGAAATAGACAAGCATTCACTGGGTGTTGCGTACAAAAAAGCCCGGATCTGTGAGAGAGATCCCGACGTAAACAAGCCAGGGAATACTATTGGCTCGATCAAGGTTGGTTATATATTTGATTACAGCTTGAATCAGCCCAACTGAGTCCCTTTTCCACATACGCAATCATAAGAGGAGCAGGGTCAGTTTGACTGAATCAGTAATAAAAAGGAGGCCCAGTTCATTGTGAGCGATCAGATTTCAAACAGGCTGGATTAACTGAAAGTAACTTTTTAATGAACTTATCCTCCACTTTCTGCAAAGCCACCACATCAGCTGTGCCCCAGATTTGTCTTCCATAGGTGGCTATGGCAACCGATTTTGCCAGGTATATTTCTACTATCTTTCTAATTGATTTTTTGCCCAATTTAGAGGTGAATTTCCACAGGGCGGCTATGCTGTTTTGTAACAAGTTTATTCTATTTGCAACCATAGCAGACCAATTAAGTTTGGCATCAAAGAAGAGGCCCAGGAACATGAAGGACTCTACTTGTTCCAAAGAACCCCCATATAAGTAAAATGAAATAGACTTTTTCCTTCTCATTCTTGCTATAAACCTAAAGGTTTTCGATCTATTAACCAACAAACCCAAGTCAGCCATAAAAGAGGTATAAGAGCTAATCCGATGCTGTAGGGCCATAGGTTTCCTGGCCATCAAGACCGCATCATCAGCGTAGAAGCCGCCTGCTGATGGAACATCCAGGCACTGGGCGGTCAGGACTTCATTACATTTGTTGGTATATAGGGAGAACAGAAAGGGGATGAGGGCACATCCCTGTCGCACCCCCTTTTCAATTTGTTATATTTCTATACATTCCCCTTGTTTACCAAATCTAACAACAGCCCCCGCCTCTCTATAGAGCTCCCTAATAAAAAGAATTATGGAATTATCCACGCCCATCGACTCCAAGAGAACTCACAATTTTAAGTGGTCCATGCAGTTAAAGGCCATGGACAAATCCACAAAAGCCATCTAAAACTGGCCCTTTTTTGCACAAACATACTTTGCTGCAAGTAAGGCCAGATTAAGCCCTTGGTTCGTCGTACCCTCCACCTTGCCTAGGGTGATCGTATTTGCAATAAGTGTAAGTATCTACCAGCTATTGATGGGACTGCTGGGGTAACATAAGAGCGATAACCATTTACATAGAGGCGCTGTTCTGCCCAAGTTTCCTGAAAGCAGATATTATCCGAAGTCATAAACACCTTATGCCAATGTTGATTATCTTTTTTATGTTCGTACCTCGCTAAATTCCATGACACTGGAATGGTGCATATTACGCAACATAGACCTGCAATGGAACATCCTGTAAATTGCAGAGGAAGGGAACAATGATGAGCCACTGTCTGTGTATGTTGAAATGCCAAATAAAGATGATAGTGGTGAAGAGGAAGGAATAGATTTATGTCACTATGTTACTAATAATCCCTTCACATGAGTGTAAGTATATATTAACATATAATGGACGCCGCAGGACATCTGCACTACTCCAGCCTCATTGTGCCAGCCAGAGCAGGATTCCCTGTCCCAGGATTCATCACCCCAGAAGGAGGGGCCAAGGGCAGCAGTCTCGCACTCATAAGCGCTTCTCCATTCCCATGATGTGGGACACCAGGGGACATCTTCACTACTCCAGCCTCGCTGTGCCAGCCAGAGTGGGACTCCCTGTCCCAGGATTCATCACCCCAGAAGGAGGGGCCAAGGGCAGCAGTCTCGCATTCATAAACGTGCCTTCATTCCCGCGCCGTGGGATGCCGTGGGACATCTGCACTACTCCAGCCTCGTTGTGCCAGCCAGAGTGGGACACCCTGTTCCAGGATTCTTCAACCCAGAAGGAGGGGCCAAGGGCAGCAGTCTCGTGCTCATAAGCACGCCTTCATTTCTGCGATGCGGGATGCCCCCGGGCAAGCCCAGGCCAAAAACAGGCCCGTCCTTGCCCGTCATTGCCAGGAAGAGCCAGTGCAGGGCCATCCCGCTTCCGTTTTGTGCAGGACTTCTGTGCAAGAGGTCACTTCTTGCCTATTAAGTTACTGTCACTTTCTCTCGTTTTGTTTTCTTGTTGGGTCACGGCTAGCCCCTATTTGCCCCTCAAGCTGTGAAATGATATTGACTTTTATGCTGGGCACCAAATTGGACATTGAATTAAACTTTTGCATCTCTCAGGCCAATCTAATTGAATTGAATTAATTACAATCTGTGCCCTTGATTAGCATCTCTTGTCTTTTCTACCTTGTGGGTTCCGTAGGGTTTCTTGCTTTGTATTTGTTGTTTTGGGAGGGCGAGCCTCAGCTCCTTGGTGACATTAAAACTCTTGCTGTCCAAGCATTCCCAAATTACTCCCTTTGATATTCCTCTCGTAAATTAGTGACCAGATTTGTAGTAGTGATTGACACCTGCTCGCGCCATTGAGGCATGGGGAGAAGGAGAGCTACGGAGGGCACTGGGGAAAAGCATGAAAGCTCAAACAGTCTAAGCACTCTGGAAACAATTGCGTCCTGTATCGCATTGATTGCCTGATAAGTGAATGCGAAGGCCTTCTAGATGTAGTACCAGGCTCTGATCCCTGTCCTGCTGTTAGGCAACCCTCCACCAATCCCAGGGGCCCACCATCCATCCCGGATATGTTCTAAAGATTGTTAACCAAGGGGGCTTTGCTTAGCAAACAGGGGGGAGTTTCTTATATTGTGAGGGTCCCCACACCACCTATAGATTCCATTGGACACTTTAAAAGCCAGCCTGAGTTTGCACTTGAGTGCACCAATAGGTTCACCCCCCTCTCTGATCTGAGTGATGACACGATGGGTCATCACTCTCTAGACGGGCTAGGTGATCCACCTCCTGCACCTGTTTCTATCCCTGGTTGTAATAATCAATGTTCCTTTCAGCTTGTCAGTGAACTAAGAACCAACGTAGGAACTTTAAGATCTATGATTGATGGGCTTACAGCTTTGGTCAAACAATTGCTACAGAATGACATGCGATCTCAATTGCCCATCAAGCCCGGCCAGGGAACAGTTAACCAACTAACTAGAACTGGACCTGCTCCACTTTTTCCTGGCTCATTGGAAGGGGTATGCCCTCCCCACAGGCAACCCTGTCCACTCTGTGTTATTAATTCTCACACCCAAGCTCCAGCCTATCAAAATGTCATCTAGACTATTTATTTCCCCACTGCAATGTCTGGAAGTTGCCCTCCCAAAAACGGAGGGGCAAGAGGCAAAATATTTCACCAAGACTTAGTACATTTAAAAGACTATAGGCCAAAGCCGAATTTACCACCCCCTATTAATCCAGCGTCAGCTCAGAAAATGTATATTGTCAATGTCTCCAAACTCTCAGGGAGAGCGGGGTATGAGGGAGAAGAAGCACTGACCAACAGAGTGATTCATTGTATTCAACAAGTCAGGGGGTGTCGTTCTGCGATGCATGACGATATTATCAGGGCAAGAAGACTTACATCTCCTGACCAACCCTACCAGTCCTATGACTGTATTGAATTGACTTTTAAGGGTGTTGATTTGGCAGAGGGTCTTCTTGCTCTGGAATATCGTACTTGCTCCCCTGACGCCTCTCGAATCCAATTTAATCACTATAACTCTCAAATACAATGAGCTGCTGGCTTCCCTGTTGACAGTGGTGGGGCTATTGGGGGCTCTCAATTAGATATGAATGATTGACTTCTGGGGGAAGAGCACCATAATGATGTGCCTCTTGCATACACAAAACAATTATGACGATGAGGGTTAGTCCATTGCCCACACAGAGAAGGGATAGGGGGTGGGGGGAAGGAACTGCACAGGAGTCTAGGGTGGGAGGTCTTTGTTTTATATCCAGAGAGCCCAACCCTGGCAGAAACATCATTCGCCTATGTAATTACACAGTCTTCAACCAGCCCCTGCCCCGCCAGTACAGTTCCTGATCCGCGTCTCAGACCGAATTCTGACCGGCAGCTCAGAATAGTTTCCTGGAATGTAGCAGAGCTAAGTGGCATAATGTCACTCCCTCACTGGAACACCTTAACGAAAGGATTTGACAATTGCATTTTCCAGGAGACCTGGAGCCTGGTTCCCGTATTCAAATCTGGGTATGCATGCTATTGCTCACCAGCAACTACCAGCGGAAGAGGGCTTCCAGTTGGGGGGTTAATAATATGGGTGGGGATCGCGCTGGGATGCCAGATCACCCTCCTACCAAGCCCTAGCCCATATATTCTGGGGGTACACATTAAGGGTCCTAAGGGGGGCGATTCCATTGATTAATTTATTATCTATATGAGGGGAACTAAGGGGGGGGAGACCCTCGCTCATGCTCCCACTCTTGGAAGATGAGTTGGTCAGGTGTCCAACTTACTCAATAATGATATTATCTGGCGACTTTAACACTACCTTTGAGCCCCTAGATAAAGAGGACATAATGTGGACGAATGAAGATGACTCTAGATGGGCTGTCCACCAAATAGACCTGCCTCCAGTTAAGAAATGGACGAAGCTGACACTCCAAGTGAACGCCCTGAGTGCAGAATTCCGGTAAGGGCGGTGAACGGAAGAACCCCCTCAGGCAGGTTTGGTGCAAACACGTTCAATAGGATCAGTGGTCCATCCCGCATTGACTATATCCTCCTTGATATGGGGCTTTGGAGGAATGTGATCGATATGAGTGTGGGTGTTACAACAGATAGTGATCACAATCCTCTCTGTCTTATTACGAAGCCCCTGTGGGACGATCTCTCTGCTTCTAGGAGAGGCTCTCAACTGAGCAACATCAAGGAGGTCTGCCATTCCAACGATAGGTGTACACTGAGATGATGTAAGATAGTCCTACAGGAAGATAAGATCAGGAACATACATAATGATTTGGAAGCGGGTAGTATCGAGCTTCATTCTTTGGTCATATGCCCGGGTAGAGAGGGTGAGTTAGTCACTGCCCATACACGTATCTTTGTTCGTCTCAGCTCTTACTTTACTGATCTGAGACCAGACCGAAGCCCATGTACTTCAAAAGGGGGAACAGTCCTGTGATACACTAGGGATTGTACACATGTGCGCTAAACCCTAGCATCACCCATCAAAGTAAAGGACGGTGCCCTAATTAAAGCCTCTTGGAAGAGCTATAAGATAATCTTGCATCAAGCAAGACAGGCGTGGGATGAATCTTGATGGCAGCAATTAAAGGAAGCGTGCCCAGAGAAAGACTCTAAATCTTTCTGATCCCTAGTTGCCTGGCGTAATCGAGCAGAGGCTCAATCACCATCTACTTGTATTACTGCCCAGGCCTGGTTTGATCATTTTTCGAAACTTTATTCGGTCTCTGGGGCGAAGCCCATTATGGAGGAATCTGGACCTTGTATCCATTATGCGACACATTAGTTTTTTACTCTGGGTGAGATCGAGTCCTTTTAAGTAGAATAATTCGGTCCAATGCGACAGGGCCTGACGGCATACCAGGGGATTTATTTTTATCGGATATCCCAAGTTGGGCTAATTACATCTTACTTCTGTCCAATGCCATGGACAATGGTGCTCCAGTCCCAGGGTCATGGAAGGGAGCAGAGGCTGTCCCAATTTATAAAAAAGGGGATAGAGGTGAACCCTCAAATTACAGGCCTATCAGCTTGCTCAATGCCTTCCAAAAGGTCTTCTGTAGAGCCCTTTAGCATAAAATCCATGCTTCAGGGGAAGAAAATTCAATCTTATCCCAGTACCAAGCTGGGTTTAGGGAAATGACTGGGACTATTGATCAAGTATTTTGTCTCCTGCTTTTGTATTGGAAAGTTGTTGTGATCAGTCGGGGAAGTCTTTATTTATCTTTTATCAATTTAAAGACTGCCTTTGACCTAGTCCCCAGGCACAAGCTATGGCTCATGCTCAATGACATTGGGATTCCTCCATCTATCCTCAACTTGCTAGTTTGTTTGCATGAGGGGTAATATGCACAGATCAGATTTGGACCGCAAAAACTCAAATTGAGAACAATATTCTGTGCTAGAGATTTTTCTGAAAGGGCAAGTTAAGTTAAAGCCAGGGCAAAGATGAGTGTTGATATACGTTTTGATACATTCACTACTGTGTTAATTTACATTGTTTACCTAAGATTGTTTTAGGTAACACATCCTCAAAATGTAACATTTGTGATGTTGCTATTTGTCATGTCATACAAATATATTATTTTTATTTTAATCTGATTTAGGTTCCTTCACCAGGTCATCTTCATTTGGACATTTCAAAATTGTGACATTTGCTGTTACATGCTGATGTTGCAAAGTACAAGAGGAACATAGGCTTAACCTGTGAAAGGCAAACACACCTTGGATGTACATATCTTGTACAAAGATAAATTGCACATTTTGTTTGTATTTGCTAAAACAGCATTAGATTTGCCTTCTGATTATTGTTGCCATCAAGGCAATATGTGCTGATTAAATTGCTCTAACCACATGCGGTAGGCCACCCAAAGCATACAATCTCCCTTCACATAGGCAAAATCCACATTTTGTGTTAACTTTATGAAGCTGTGGATGTGTCTCATCATTGAAGAAAGAACATCTTATAGCACACCACCTAAAGATGGTAATGACATTCCAAAATACACTGCATTAGTGTATTTGAATGATCCTGTGGCCACAAAAGGGAGCTCTGCCATTTTTGTGCCTATTGGTGTGATTGATGTGGGGTTCCTATTGTGAGGCAGAAGATCTGGCTCCAGCCGATGACATAAATCAATAAGAGTTTGCTTATTTACTCTGATTTTTTTTATCATATCCTGTTCATCCATGGTATCAAGGTTTGGAACTGTAAATGAAAATATATCATTACGTTTTTGGATTATGCATGGTGTAGGACTTGGCCTTTTTGGCTAAAATTCCCTAAACTTTTTGCTTTTCCCCTAGACAGTTTTCCTGACATAAAGTTGCCAATTTAGATGCTTTGGGTACTTTGCCACTGCTGATCAGTGTCAAAGTACAAAACGTTCCCTGTGTAAAGTGTAATGGTAATTGGTTGGCCATGGTTAGTATGTTGCCTTACTAGTAAAGTCCCTAGAGATGTGCACTGTGTGTGCCAGGGCTAGTAATGCAAAGGTACGCGTAGAAGGGAACTCAGGCCTGCAGTGTAGGACCTGCGCGCAGGTTGCTAAGTTAGCATGTTGTCCTGACAAGTGCAACCACTTGTCAGGCCTTACTTTCCCTTTTACGTATACATTGGGCACCCCTGTGGTAGGTCCCAGGTAACCCCTAGGCAGGGTGTAGTGTAGGTAAAAGGCAGGACATATACTGAGGGGTGTGTTATGTCCTGACAGTGAAAAACACTCCATTTCGTTTTTCACTGGTGAAAGGCCATTCTGCACATAGGACAGAATAGGGGAGGCTGGGTATTGTGTTTGTTAGCCTAGTTTCTCATAGGATTAAAATAGAGAGGTGAAGTGTGTATGAACTCAGTGTCATAACACATCTTTCTATGAAAGTGGTTTTGTCACTGTGTGTTCAGTAACCACTCTTTTAGAAAGTGGCTGAGTGTTGTGCTTTAAGCATTTCTGTGTGTCTCTGCTGTATGTGGATTGACTGTCTGGATCTCAGAGGGGAGGGGTGAGAAAGCACCAGGCTGACCGGCATCTGGAGAGGGGGCGTAGGAGAAACCCTGGGAGGTGAAGAGGCCTGGGCTACAGATATAAAACAATTGACCCATCTCCAGCTGAGTGATTAAGGATCCAGACCCCCAGTATCAAAGGGAGAAAGGTGACACTGGGAGGGAGACACTCAGAAATGATTTAGACAGGGGTCAGGGACCCCTGAGCACACCAAACTTCAGAGACATTTAGGGGTATAACTATGAGATCTGAAACCCCTGAACGGTGGAATTGGATTAGAAATGAATTGAGACTGAAAAGGCTTAGACCCATTTTATGGTCAAGAGGAACCTCTGCTAAGGAAGGAACAACTGAATAGACTGCTGAGAAGGACCAATCCTTGCTTCATGATCTGGGGCTAGTCTGCAGTATTAACCACGGAAGAGGCTGTTGGGACTGTGCTTCGTTCGCCTGGGTCCCCCTGCTTGAAGAAGACTGTGATTTGTGCTGTGTCTTGTATCTCCAAGGGCCCGAGGTGAGCTGGCTCCCTGTTTGGAAACACAGGAACATAAAAGTTTCTGGAGAGTTCAAGCGATGCAGTGGGTACATGTTGTGGCAGTTTGAGACCCTCAGAAGGTGTGCCCAGTGATCTTGGACACACGAAGGTGAAACGAGACTCGGATGCGCTGGGTGCGTGTCGTGGTGCACAGGAGGCGTTAGTGAAGAGCGCCTAGTCAACGTGTGCATCGAAGGTGAAGTGAGTCTCGGACGCGCAGGGTGCGTGTCGTGGTGCACAGCAAGGGTTAGAGAAGAGCGCCTGGTCAGCGTGTGCATCGAAGGTGGAGTGAGACTCGTACGTGCAGGATGCATGTCGTGGTGCACCGCTGGGTGCATCAGAGGTGGAGTGAGTCTCAGACGAGCAGGGTGCGTGTGGTGGTGCACAGGAAGCATTGGTGAGGAGCGCCTGGTCAACGTGTGCATCGGGAGTGGAGTCTAGGTCACGCAGGGTGCATGTCGGGGTGCACTGGAGGCGCTGGTGAAGAGCGTCTGGTCATCGGGTGCACCGGAGGAGAAGTGAGGCGTGGGGTACGTGTGCCCTGTGTCCGCCTGAGACCTTCCTAACAGTCGCGGCCCGGACCGGCAGCCCCGTTGGAGCTGAGCTGCCAGGTCGAGCCGCTGAGGCCCATTGGGAAAGTTCTACACGGAAGGCCCAGTCTGCGGAGGGAAGAGAGGAGAGTGGGGTCGCACCCCCAGGTAACGTGGAACATTGCCTGGGCAGGGTGCGGGCTCGGAGGGATACTCTCTAGGCCTCTCTGTACTTCTGATGATGTGAGCCTGTGCTTCAGCCAGAGGAGACCCGGAGGGTGCTGTGGTGAATGTGCACCCGGAGTCAAGCAATCTCAGAGGCGTGGGGTACGTGTGCCCTGTGGCCACCTGAGACCTTCCTAACAGTCGCGGCCTGGACCGGCAGCCCCGGAGCAGCTGAGCTGCCAGGCCGAGCCGCTGAGGCCCATTGAAAGTTCTACATGGATGGCCCAGTATGCGGAGGGAAGAGAGGAGAGTGGGATCGCACCCCCAGGTAATGTGGAACATTGCCTGGGCAGGGTGCGGGCTCGGAGGGACACTCTCTTGGCCTCTCAGTACTTCTGACGATGTGAGCCTTTGCATCGGCTCAGATTGGGGCCTGTACGGTCCAAAGGAGTGGCAGTACCGGGGCCCGAAACTAAGACTGTGAAGGTGATCGGCTGATCATCATGTGCACTGGAGGAAAGGGAGTCTCTGCAACATGGTGTGCGTTTCTTGGTGCAAATTGAGACCGCAGGAGGGAGTGCCAGGTGAGCGAGCACTCGGAGTCAAAGTGAAGACCCATCAGCATTGTGTGTGTGGCTTGGTGCCAGAGGAGACCCAGAGGGTGCTGTGGTGAACGTGCACCTGGAGTCAAGCAATCTCAGAGGCGTGGGGTATGTGTGCCATGTGGCCGCCTGAGACCTTCCTAACAGTCGCAGCCCGGACCGGCAGTCCCGGAGGAGCTGAGCTGCCAGGCCAAGCCGCTGAGGCCCATTGAGAAAGTTCTACAAGGAAGGCCCAGTCTGTCGAGGGAAGAGAGGAGAGTGGGGTCGCACCCCCAGGTAACGTGGAACATTGCCTGGGCAGGGTGTGGGCTCGAAGGGACACTCTCTTGGCCTCTCAGTACTTTTGACGACGTGAGCCTTTGCTTCGGCTCAGATTGGGGTCCGTACTGACCAAAGGAGTGGCAGTACCGGGGCCCGAGTGAGAAGCGGTGCTGTGTGTCATCGTTATCGAAGAGGCTGACTGACGTGATACACATTGCCAATATTGCTGCTAACAAACTGCTGAGCTGTCTTATGACGCCTGACATTATTTCTGCATAACGAAGTACACGATTGTAGCGCTACTCATTGCATTATTTCTCCCTTGCAGAGTACAGAATTGTAGAGACCCGCATTGCATTATTTCTTCATTGCAAAGTACATGATTGTAGCTACGCATTGCATTATTTCTTCATTGCAAAGTACGTGATTGGGGTGTGACGCATTGCATTATTCCTTCATTGCGCAGTACATGATTGTAGCGATACACATTGCATTATTTCTCCCCTTGCAAGGTACCCGGGGTGTATCGTTACACATTGCATTATTTCTCCTTTGTCCAGCACAGGAGTGTATCGTTACGCAGAGCACTATTGTTTATTCATTGCAACATGTGTGATTCTAGCATTATGACCAGCATAGCTTTGTGAAAGTGGTGGTTGGGATTTAAACCTACCAACCAGCCGGAACGAATATTATCCATTATTATATGTTGGCTTTTGTATCGTGTGGTCTGATCGTATATCTTTTTATGTAAAGTTTATACTCGTTTTATCAAACTCATTTGGAGTCCATTTGTGGTGTCATCAGTGGGTTGCTGTGGGCGTGGTTGATCATACTGTACGCTCGTGCCTTGGAGATAGGCCTGGCTGCTCGTGCCACGCTACTAAGGGGGTGAGCAGGTCAATCTCGAATGGTGTCCTTATTTGGCCTAACATTGAGTTGGGAGTCCTGTGTCACGTATTTGTGACAGTGGGGCTCGCGGGGACTCTGGCTTCCAATACATGGGTTCTAATGTATTGGAAACATATGAAGAACAAATCTTTATTCAAAGTTACGTAAATACTAGCTTTGATTTGTTGTTTTTGTCCTTAATTTTATGGTTTCATTCTTTTTTATTGAACGATGAAGGAAGCAATCTCGCATGAGACGGGCCACACAGGGCCCACCATAGATGCTAATAAGTGCATTGCAGTTACAAAAATCAACAAAGAACTGGTACATTCCCACCCACCACCCGGAGGGATGGAAAAAGAAGAAAGGGAAAAAGACACAGAGAGAGAACCACCCCGCACCCTCCTCCGGTCCATTCTGTCTGTGCTGCGCTGTGCAAAGTGGGGTATCGTTCCTAAAGGCTAATCAGCCTGCGAAGAAGGCTCTGTGCCATTAGGCGTAAAAGGCGTAAGTATCTCGGGCAGGACATCTCCTGGTATTCTTGTGCAAGCAGAGTGAGGCAGGGCTGCCACAGATCACTGAAAGAGAAGCGTTTCCCGGCTAGGGTCAGTGAGATCTTTTCCATGCCCAATACGTGCCATAATCTTTGATACCACCCTGTTTGCGCAGGGATACGGGGAGTTCTCCAGTGAATAAATATGTTCTGTATGGCCGTGTCCAGAGCTATGGCTATCTGTTTGCCGAGCCTGGATTTCAAGGGGTAGGTATGCGGGTTTGGCACCCCCAGTAGGACATAAGCAGAAAATCTAGGGAGTTCAGTGTCAAGGTGTTTATCAACATCATCCAGAATGTGCGTCCAGTAAGTCCGGAGGTGTTCGCAGTCCCATAGCAGGTGAACCAGTGTGCCACTCTTCCCACGCCCTCTCCAACAGTCAGGACTCTGCATCGCGTAAGCTTGG
This sequence comes from Triturus cristatus, assembly GCF_964204655.1. Classification (NCBI taxonomy): domain Eukaryota; kingdom Metazoa; phylum Chordata; class Amphibia; order Caudata; family Salamandridae; genus Triturus; species Triturus cristatus. The sequence goes on along the minus strand of NC_140591.1, from coordinate 926,879,164 downwards.
TGCAGTCTCCCTGGAGTGTAGTACCAGTGATAGACAAGCTTGGTGAGTGTTTCAGTGAGACCTACATGTGTTGCCGTGTGGCGCGCTCTATGGCAGGCCCCCTCCTATTCCTTGGGGCTAAGAGTACGTCCGAGCTCCCTTTTCCAGCGTGCAAGCCCGCATGATAAGTGTGAGTGTATCTGGACAGGAGCATTTTATGAAGATCGGAGATCAACTTCTAATCTGAGGGCCGTGTGATAAGCCACCGTTCATTGGGAGTGAGAAGCCTAGTCACGTGCGATCGGTTGCCAGGGTGCATAGCCCAGTGTCGCACCTGTAAGTAGTGCATGCGTTCGGATTCTGGTAGGCCGTAATCGGCCCGAAGTTGCGTAAAGGGGATAGTGTCACCTTTAGCGAATAAGAGGCCTAATGCTCGACATCCATCCTCCCGCCACAATCGAAGGGACTGCGGGTCCATCCCAGAGCTGAAGTCAGGATTATCAAAAAGTGATGTAAGTGGAGAAGGGAAAGTTGTGAGGCCATGGCGCGTGTTAGGCCGATCCCAGACTGTGAGGGTTGTGCGTGTCACCTGTGAAGCGTATAAGTTGGGGGGGTGGTGGGATTTCAAGAGAAAGTGGATTTTCATGAGCGACGTGCCCACGATAGCACAATCTTGGAAGAGCCAGTGTTTCTCAGATCGGCCCGGCTCCATTAAACCAATTGTCAAAGCTGTGCAGTGTTGTAATAGAGCATGAGATCCAGAATCACAAGTCACCCTTCGTGAGGCGGAAGGAAGCCAACCAACCGTTTCAGTCTTGGTTTGTGCCCTTGCCGGATGAAGAAAGAGAGTTCTGACTGCTTTCTATGTAGCCAGCCAGTTGGGAGAGGCAAAGGGAGCGTCTGAAAAAGATAAAGAATTTTGGGGAGGATCATCATTTTCACAACTTCAACACGCCCCAACCATGAGATCTGGTAGTGTTTCCACCTCCTTAACTCGGTGCGGATGTGCGAATGGAGTTGAGATTAGTTAGAAGACCTCATGGCCTGCAAGGTCGGGGCCAATTGAATACCCAGATAAGAGATATCATTGGCCCACTGTAAGGGATGAAAAGCCTATAGGTACTCCCGCTCTTGGGGCAACAGGGAGAGATTAATCGCTGTAGATTTGGTCAGGTTAACCTTAAACCCAAAAGCATTGGCAAAGTTGTCCAGTTCCTCGAAAAAGGACCCCAAAGCCATCCCAGGGTTCGCTAGGGTGACTAGCACATCATCCGCATAGAGGCTTATGGTGTGCGTGTCTCCTCCGAAGTGAATGCCTGTGAATTGAGGGTGGTTCCTGACTCTCTGTGCCATGGGCTCCATGTAGAGAGCAAAAAGCAAGGGCGACAGGGGGCACCCCTGCCTCGTGCCTCTGTTGATAGGAAATGGGGTGGATGTGTGCCCGTTGATCCGTACTGTGGCAGTGGAAGAGCGGTAGCAGTTACTAATGTGCATCCGCATCTTTTCCCCCAGGCCGAAGCGGACCAATGCCTGCTCAAGGTAGGGCCAATGAACTCGATCAAAGGCCTTCTCCGCGACTATTGTGAGGAGCACATAGTCCCCAGGCATACGGGAGGCCTTTTCTATGAGGTGCGTGACACGTTTCGTGTTATTACTGGTCTGCCGCTGTAGAATAAATCTGGCCTGATCAGGGTCCACTAGCCCCTGCATATGGGGGGCGAGCCGGCTGGCCAATATGCCGGTATAAGGCTTCAGATCTACATTCAAAAGCGAGATAGGCTGGTATGACCCGCATTCTGACTTGTCCTTCCCTGGCTTAGGGATGACGGCTATAGCTGCTTCCAGCATGGAGGAAGGGATCACCTCAGGTGCCGCAAAGGAGTTGAAGAGCCGGGTGAGCAAGGGAGCGTGCGTTGTGCAAAACTGCTTATAGAAAGCTGCGGTGTAGCCATCGGGCCAGGCGACTTGCCCAGTTTCAAACGAGCAATAGCCAAGTCTGATCTCCCTCTCTACATGGGCTGCTTGATCCGGTGTCAGGGTGGGGAGACGGGCCTGGTCTAAGTATGTATCTATGTCTGCTCTCTCCAGAGGCTGTTCATCGTATAGTTGGGCATAGAAGTTGCGGAATAGCCACATCATCCGAATATGACACCCCTGCACTGTCCCTAACCTCCTGAAGACCCTCGCACAGTCGAGCATCCCGGAGCCGATGCGTGAGTAGTCGTCCACATTTGTCCCCGCTGGTGTAAAAGGAATGCCGTAACAGCATCGCTGCGTATTCCGCCTTGTCCCGGTCAATAGCAGCCGGCTGTGCCCGAGCTGCTGTTAACTGTCGCCATATGCGGGGTGCCCCGGTACGCTGGTGGATCTGCTCTAGCTCCCGCACCTTCTGTGTCAATTCCTCCCTCTTCGCTTTATGGTCTGTGTTGTCAGCTGAGGAGATGGCGATGACTTCTCCCCTGATGACCGCCTTAAGGGCCTCCCATCGGGTAGAAAGAGGGGTATCCGGACTGTCATTATGCAATAGATAATCCTCAAGTGCACGTTGTATCTGGGCAACTGTGTCTGGTCTGTGTAATAAGGAATAACGGAAGCACCAATGTCTGGTCAGATGCTGAATCTGTGGAAGAGCCAATATGACCTCCACTGGGTCGTGATCAGACAAAGCCGCTGCCAATATGTCAGCGGAAAGCGTGACATCGCAGAGAGCCTTCGAACCCAGGATGTAATCTAATCTAGCATATGTTTTATGGGCGTTAGAATAGTATGTAAATTCTCGTGATCGAGGGTGTTGGTGTCTCCATAAGTCTGTAAGGCCTGGGTCATGTTGTCTAGTGAGCCCTGTGGGTGAGAGGGCACCAAACTGGCTCGTGCATAGTGCCAATCTGTCCAAGTCATTATCAAACACCAAGTTGAGATCTCCCCCTATCAGTATGTGACGTTCCTGAGTTGCCGTGGCGTCCATAAGAGCTTCATGTATGAACAGTTCTTGACCCTCTTTAGGGGCATAGATAAACCCCACGATTAGAGTGTGGCCCCCTATAGTAAATTTGTAAGTGAGGAGTCTGCCTTTTATCTCGACCTCTTTCTGTACCACCTTCCCTTGAACAGCCCTCAAGACTAGAATAGCCACCCCTGCAGTCTTGGATGGTTTGAAGGAAACAAATTGGGTCGGAAAGGCACGGGACCTAAGCCGTGGCAATCCTCAGGGAGCAGGTGTGTCTCTTGAAGGAGGCAAATGTCAGCCTATGTACTCTCTAGATAGGAAAGAAGTTCCCTGCGTTTGATGGGGTTGTTGAGTCCTCTCACATTGAGAGTGAGAATCTTAACTGAGGACGGAGGCATCTAGTACCTAAAGGTGAAGTGACGCCAAGCATGAAGACCGGGATAGCCAAAACCCCTCAACGCCAGTGCAAGAGCAGGAAAGCAATAACATCCCGAAAAAGGATTCCAGAAAGCCCCGCATCACCGGTGCCTCCGTAGAGGTGGCCATCTGTGCCACCGTGTCTGGATGGCCGGGATCCGCTGACCCTCCGCTCTGTGCCCGGGCAAAGAGATCCTTGAGTAATTTTTCTCTCGTGGCTGATTTGTCCTTCCTGCCCGAGTAGATGTCATACTCAACTCTCCCTACGGTACCAGCCCCAATGGCCTCGGCCCAATCTGCGTTAGGGGTCACCACGGCCCAGTGTCCTCCACTATGAAGATCTTCACCTCGTGTCTCCAGGCCCAGGCGCGTGCCCACCCACTCTGCACCCCTCCTGCTGTGTGATGGTGCCACGTGTCAGCCGGCGATCCGCGGGGTCCCGTCTGGTGCACCGGGCTGTCCCTGCCCTCCAAGCCCCTATGTGGCAAAGTGTGGTGCAATATGTATCAAGTGGCAGCGGGAGAGAGAATCCAGCAGTCCGCCCTGTGCATGGATTTGTCCGGCCTGAGGACGAAGGTGCGTCCAGTGGGGCCACGCCAGGGAAGCTCCAGAGCGCGACAGTGGCCCCCGAGTGCAGGGCCTCCTCATTAGTGTGGCGCCAGTCTCTATAGGCCCAGTGTGGGAAGCCGGTGGCGGAATGCCGTCAAGGCCCAGCCTACACCCGCTCCACCAGGCACGACAGCGGGTACCCGCCCAGGCATGTCCCAACAAGCGGATCCGGCAAAGTCTCTTGCAGTGGCCGGAAGCACCACCAGGGGCCCGATCGTCAGATAGGCCCGCCGCGAGGCCCAGAGCAGCCCAGGAGCCCCTGCGAGCTCCGGGGAGTGAAGGCCGCGGCAGGGGATGGGAGGGTGGCAGGACTCACCGCAGCAGGCCCCCGGTCCGTTCCACCCAGCTGGAGGCTGAACTGCCTCACGATGGCTCGCTCCGCTTTCCGTCGGCTTCAGGCACGCGTGGGAGAGCTCCGTACGCTCCGACTTCACACTGGCAGCCTCCGCTCTGCACAAAATGGCATCCGCAGTTCCAGTCTAATGCGGCAGGAGACGCTTTCAGGTCTAGCCCACGACCCTGGTGAGGCTATGGTAAAGCTCCAGCCCCCACAGCTGTGGTGGCGCTCTCTATGGCAGCGCACTGCCGCTCCGTCACTCGGACCCAGCACGGCCCGGGGGCTTAAAGCAAAGCCACGGGAGCCCCTTGGCCAGGGTCCATAGTAGCAGGGACTGAGGTAGGTGCCAGGTGTTGCCTCTTGTGGCAGGGCCTCACTTTCTGTGGCTGAGGCAGATGTAGTAGGCACAGATGTTGTTGGACCACAGTAAGGGGAATATGTTGCTGGAAAAGCCATGCCCATATGGGTAAAACAATTCTGCAGCACCCCAGTGAGGAACCTAAATTTAAATTTCGATTTTCCATCTGAACATTGTGCTCCCTCTGCAATTGCTTCATCTCCTGGAACTCTGTAATGACCTGGTCCATCATGTTCTGGGACTGACTAAGGGATCCAAAGGCTTGGTTGATGGTGACCTGGTTGACAATGAGCCCAGTTGCTTCACTTTGCTGGCCCACAGATGTCCTCCCATGCCCTCTACCCCTACTACCCTCTGCCCCCAATCCAGTGTGGTCCATCCCACTGGTTCCTGGCTGAACTGGAGGTGGCTGAGATGGTATTGGTTCAACAGCAGCCAGGACTGGAGGGCACAAGAGTAGGGTGATGTTCCTATGGACACAGGAAGTGGGGGTGTCCAAAGGCTGAGGTGCAGTAACAGCTTGGGTGGGAGGCCGAGTGAACCTCATCGTAGCTGTTTGCCCATGCAGGCTAGATAGACCAGCCTGGTCCTCATCATCCAGACTTGCAGGAATGGATTCCTCACTGAAGGCTAAAGGTCTGGAGTGGAGGTCGCTTGGAGAACAGGGTATGCATTCTCCCAAGCAGGTCGATCAACCTCTTCCTTATTTCCTCTTGTGTGCGCAGGTTGCTTGCTACATCATTTACTATGTCAATTATTCTGGCCCACATTTGCCTTTTCTGAGCTATAGTTGTATTTTGCACTTGAGCTCCAAACAATTGTGGCACTACTCTTCTAATTTCATTCACCATGACTTACTGACCCTCAGTAAAATGTGGATTTCTCCTCCCTTCCATTATGATGCTGACAACACCCGGCTGATCCTCTCTCTCACTAACAAACCCAACATTGCCAGACACAACTTCTAAGAAGGGATGAAAGCCTTCGCCACCTGGATGAAGAACAGCTGTCTGAAACTCAACTCAGAAAAGACAGAAGGCCTCATCCTTGGCTCCACCCCGTCCACATGGAACGACTCCTGGTGGCCCTCCCACCCCAATGGATCATGCAGGAAACCTCACCATTTTACCAGACTCATCACTCAGAATGGACAGCTAGATCAACGCTGTCTCCTTGTCCTGCTTCACCACCCTCCACATGCTTCAAAAAACCTTGAGATGGATCCCAACCGAATCCAGAAAACCTGTCACATACTCACTCATTAGCAGCAGACTGGACTATGGCAATGCTCTCTATGCTTGAATCAACAAGAAACTCCTTCACAAACTCCAGACAGTCCAAAATGCTGCAGCCAGACTGATCCTCGACATCCCACATCGCAGTCTAATCTCCTAACACCTCCGCGATCTCCACTGGCTTCCAGTCGAAAGAAGAATAACCTTCAAACTTCTCACCCATGCATACAAGACTCTTCAAAACACTCGACCCGAATACCTGAAAAGCAGCCTCTTCTTCCACACAATCAAAAGACACCTCTGACCAGCCCACCTCCCATTGCCCACCGTCCCACATATCAGCAAGAGTGGAACAGGAGGAAAGTCCTTCTCCTACCTCGCAGCCAAAGCCTGGAACACCCACCCCCTCCACCTCTGTCAATATTCCGCATTGCCCAGTTCAGGAACGACCTCAAGATGTTGCTTTTGATGACTCCAGCACTCAACAGAGCCACACCCCTCGCCCCCAGCTCCTTGAAACCCTCACTGGTGAGTAGTTGCGCTTTACCAATCCTGATTGATTGATTGATTAAATGATAAACTTAAATGACTGTAATAACCCACAAGATAACAAATATTAAAAAGAAAATGAACAAGAAACAGGAAAAACAAACAAAAAAACCGGACTTGACGTAAAAAGTGCTCAGAAAAATGTTGCGCTGCAGTGGAATGGCAAAGGATGGTGGGGCCAGATGTATGACGTTTTGCGCATAACAAAACAGTTGCAAAATGATTTGCGCATGTAAAATGAGCTGTACGACAGGCAGTCGCAAATCAGAAATTATGATGGGAAGGATTACTGAGCTGCAAAAATATGCAGGCAGAATTTGCGTGTCTCAAATAGCAACTCGCTATTTGCGAGTCGCAAACCTTCATGCATAGACGGGTCGCAATGTGCAAGTAAGCGCAAAGTGACCTGTTTGCACATGCAATTTACCATGAATCAAACCAGGTGGCAACAGGGCCCAACTTATAGAAACAGGCCCAGAATGCATCACAAATCGTACTACAATAGCTGCCCAGTATGTGATAGCGAGGAGGATTCGGATTTTAGCTGCTCAAAAGAGGAGGCAGAGACAGCAGAGGTTTTTCAGAGTCAGGCTAACAATGTTTAACAAGACAGAGGAAGAGATATATGACCAGTACTGGGTGAGTAGCAATGTGATTCTAGCGCTAATAGACATCTTGAAGCCAGAACTAGAAAACAGAACCCAGTGCAGCGATGCATCCCCACCCATGTCCAGGTCTTGTGCTCCCTCCACCTATTGGCCACTTGTCGTTACCAAGATGTAATTGCAGTGGCTGGAGGGGTGTCGCAGAGTGCGTTTTCATGTTTCTTCTGTAAAATTCCTTGATGCCATCATACACCACATACATGAACACATCTACCTGTCCAGGGATGCCACAGAAATTTAGAATACAATAACCCAATTTTACAGGATAGCAAGATTTCCACAGGCAATAGGTTCCACCTATGCAGCCAATGTCTTCATATTTCCCTCATCCAACCTGGAACACATATTTTGGAACCACAAGAGCACACATTCACTTAACATTCAGGCAGTCTGCAATGCACAACACATCATTACAGACATTGTAGCAAAATTTCCAGGGAGCACCCATGACATCCAACATCTTTCGCCACAGTGGCATTCACCAGCGACTAGAAACGGGGGTATCTGATGAAGGATACCTACTAGGTCATCAAAAGTGATTTACAAAGTGAAATCTATAAGTGCAAACATTACTCTCTGTATGTTGTATCACCCTCATATTTGTCTCATCAGGTGACAGTGTGTATGCATGCCCTAGCGCCATGGATCCCCACGCCCTACCTGAATCCCAACAGCCTACACAAGAGGGTGGTACAACAGTTCACACAAATGCACCAGGAGTAGGATTGAGCGCACTTTCAGCATCCTTAATTTGTGCTTTAGGTACCTTCAAAAGCTGTGTGGCCTTGCAGTAGGAGCCTGTAATGGCTTTGCAACATGTGCAATTCTTCACAACATTGCCTGCAGGAGGGGCCTACCAGATTCCGACGCAGAGGACGATGACCCTGGCCTACCTCTCTGACACCCACCCAAGCAAAGGAGAGCCGCAGAGTGAAGATGACGCAGGGACCACACAGCCAGACAATTCATTTATGGTAAGAAGCCTCCTTTTACATTACACCCTCCACATATGACAAACCAGTATCAAATTTCACAAACTGGGAAACCCTTTTTTGTCAGGGTATTCAATGATTAACTGCAGAACATCATGTCCTTCATGGGTAACATAATCGAAAATAGTTTAACAAAGGGCGATTACACCACTGCCAGCATTGGTCTTGGGCAATAGTATGGTACACATGCAATGTCCAATTACTTCCTGCCTCTTCTGGTTTTTGTTGGGTTTTACCATGTGGGGTTGTGGGCTGCCTACTGCTGCTCCAATGCAGCATGTGTGTCTCCACTGTGGAGATGCTGCTGTGGTTGGATACTTCACTGACAGGAGCATCCCTCATTTCCCCCGTAGCAACACTTGAGGTCTATATGTCCTCAAGAGCAGCGATCATTTTCTACAGACCTCTGGCTGGCCACATCGCCACTAGAGTGGCACATTTCCACCTGCAGGGCCAGTGTGCATCTGAAGTGGAGTGTGATTGCCTGGGCCAGGCTACCAATCGCCATGGTCAATGATCCTATCCTGCTTGCCCTGCTCCTCTCAATGTGCCACTGCTGCCTCCTCTCCTCTGGTAGCTCAGTGCAAAGTTGTCCCATCACCCTAGTCAGGGCATCTAACTTGCCCTCTAGCTGGGCCTGGTTCTCTGCCATTTGGAGGGATATGTTTGTGAATCCCTGGGCCAGCTTGCGGTTGATAACACTCAACTGTCTTTGTTGCAGATGCTGAATTTGCAGCATTGCCTGCTCAATGCTGCTGGCTTCCACCTGGTCAGCCATACCTGCCTATAAGTGGGCATAGGGTCTTGCCTGTTTCTGCCTCTGCGAGTGCTGCGTTGAACGCAGCTCTCGGACCCTGGTAACATGAGTTGTTGCTGGTGCTGTTGCCTGGTGAGAAGTGTTGACCTGGCGTCTGATGTACCTGGCTGTGACTCTGCCTGGGCATACAGCTCTGCTCCCATTAGATCAAGGTCCAGCTCTTCTTCCGTCAGATCAAGGTCCTGCTTCCTCTTGTGTGTCCTGGACTGGCATATTTGCACCTATTTGGTACCTTTAAAAAGATTGCATGTGTGAGATACTATCTCAGTTGTTGTACCATGTTCTTCATCTCATGTCAGAGAGTTACTCCACTGTTTGTGTACCTGACTACATATCCCATGAAGCAACAGCTGTGACTTTTAGTGCCTTAAATGGAGTGTCTAGGGGTATCTATGTTACATGCCTGTGGACTGTCGGTTACTGGCAGGTATGTTTGAATAATAGGGATTTTGCCCTTAGTAGAGGTGGTTGCAGAGATGTGGACGGTCCCTGAGGCACACACTGCCTCTGTATCCTGTCCAGGATCCTATAGTGGCTCCATACGCACAGGGGAGCAATAGATGGTCCTGCTACGGACCCTTGGAAGTGTCCCAGCTGTGCTTCTATCCCTGCCTTAGCACGAGAGCGCAGGTTGTAACACTTTTTCTTGAGGTCATCGATGGAGCTATCTGCAACTCCCAGGGCAATCATTTGTTGCTACATCTCCCTCCAGATCTTGCATTTTTCTGATTCTGGAAAATTCTGGGCGGCCTGACCAAACAGCTGTTCATGGCTGTTGCAGCAACCATCTGTGAGAATTTCTAATTTTCTTTCAGAAAATTTGATTTTGCGCTTTGGCTTCCTTGCTCCCTTCTCACTCTGCTGGCTGGCCATTGCAGGGCTTGCTTGGTACTTGGAATGAATGCTGAGTTTGCTTCTGGCGCCACTGTGTGCATTTACCTCTATGGGGGAATCACAATAGCCACCACTTCCTGGTATTGGGTCCTTCTGTTGTTCTAAGAAGTGATCTGGTGCTTTTTAAAGCCACGGTCACAAATTTTTACCACCTCGCAATTTGTGACCTACTCGCAGTCAATTTGTGACCCACTCGCATTCAATTGGCAACCCACTCACAATTAATTTGCAACCCACTCCCAATTTACGGCCACGTACAGACGCACTAAATGCGAGCCTGGTAATTACAATTGTAGGAAGGTAGGATCTGGCTGCATGGTTACCCCACTTTATTTCGGGTGTTTAGCTGGTTTTTGACTAGTCTTACTGGGATCCTGCAAATCAGGGTCCCAGTCTATCTGCTTTCTCCCTAAAATTGTTATGCATGTACTTTGGTACACTCGGGTTGGATACTGGGGTGCCCTTTAAGTCCCTAGTATATGGTACCCATGTACCCAGGGCATAGGTACCCCATAGGCCTCCCATGGGCTGAAGCATTTATTATCCCACCCATAAGAGGCCATGCAAAATGGAACTCCAGGTCTGCTACTGCAGCCTGTATAAGCTGGTGCTTGCACCACGTACTTTAGATATATGTTATGTTATGTTAACCTCCATTTATAACGCGCATGGCTACTCTGAAGTGTCCCGGCGCGAAAGCCAAATGGTGGAGACGGAAGGAAGCTGACGCGGCTGAAAGATTACTTAAATAGCAAGGTTTTTAACTGTTTTTGAACAGCCTAAGGTCATCAATATTTCGTAATTCGAAGGGCAAAGCATTCCAAGCCATGGCCGCTCTAACTGAAAGGGAGCTGCTGCCCAATCTGGTCAGGCGGTACCTAGGTACGACAGCGAGGCATTGGCCTGTAGAGTGAAGATGTCGAAGTGGCACATAGAACGTGAAGCGTCTCTTAAGATACTGCGGCCCTGCCTTGTAGAGGGCACCATGAGCCAGTGAAAGAGCCTTAAACAGTATCCGTTGCTCCACAGGGAGCCAATGCAGATCCCATAGCGTCTGCCTGATGCTAGATCTGCCAGGATTACCCAATAGAGCTCTCGCCGTTGCATTCTGGACAATCTGCAGCTTTTGTAGTTGATATGCCAGTAGACCAATGTACAAGGCGTTGGCATAGTCCAGATGTGACAGGATGAGAGCACGGGTCACCATTTCTTTAGCCACTTTGGGCAAGAGGGGCAGGAGCTTCTTTAGGCCTTTCAGTGTGCCAAAGCACACACCGGCCAACTTATTAATCTGAGGCAGAAATCGTAAATCCTCACAGAACCAGACTCCCAGATTTTTCGCCAGGCTCCCCATAGAGTTAGGCAAGGGGTAGCCCACTGGCCAAATGTCCTCTCTGAAATGCGGGGGAAAGGAACCATAGAGGAGCACCTCCGATTTCTCCTCGTTGCATTTCAGTTGGGCCTTTGCTGGCCATTTAAAAACCTCACGAAGACAGTTTTTGGCAGTGGTCGGAGAGAAATCAGTTATCTTCCACATGAAGAGGAGCTGGGTATCATCAGCATAGGCTATGATCTTAGCACCCAGCTCCTCTGCTAAGTATATAGGGGTGTCATATAGACATTAAACAGAAGAGAGCTCAGTGTAGAGCCCTATGGAACCCCCGTAGTCAGACTTCTCGGAGTAGAGGAGAAGGGGGGCAGCCATACTTGCTGCGATCTGTTGGCTAGAAAGGATTCTATCCACTCCCACACCAGACCCGAGATGCCGATTTTAGACAACCGCGCCAAAAGTTGTCGGTGTGGCACGGTGTCAAACGCGGCAGAGAGGTCTAAAAGCACCAGAGCTGCTCTGCTCTGCCGCCGGCATCCAGGCACTCTCTAATAGCCTCCGCCAACTCAACCAGGGCTGTCTCGGTGGTATGAGAGGCCCTGAAACCCGATTGGGTGGAGTGGAGGGCGGCAGAAGTCTCAACAAACTCAGAAAGCTGCCTTCTCACACACCTTCGCCACAGCCGGGAGGAGTGAGATTGGGCGGTAACTAGCCGGGGTAGCGGGATTTAATGAAGGATTTTTCAGCAAGTGGAGGAGTTTTGCCTGTTTCCACTCAGGTGGAACCGTGGTGGTCAGGAGGGACAGGTTGACAATTTTATTGACTTTTGGGTTAACTACATCCGCTACTGCCGCCAATAATCTTGCTCGGCAGGGGTCGGTAGGAGAGCCTGATTTGAGTGAAATAAGTATTGCCAAGGTATCTGACAGCAGGTTGGGAGTGAAAGAAGTCAAAGAAGGGCGAACTGGAACAGAGAATGCAGCTTTCTGATAAGAATGGGTCACCTGCAGTTGATTGGCAGTCCCGAAGCTGTCCTGTATGGCTTGAATTTTATCAATAAAAAAAACCGAAAGCTGCTCACACCAATCATTAGAGACGGGTGAAGCCATCTGTTCTGCGCAAGGATTCAGGAAGCTTTGAACGATTGCAAATATTTCTTTTGAATTATTTTTCGATTGAGCAATGCGCTCTGCGAAAAAGTGGCCTTTGGCCAACTTCACCATGGAGTAATAGCTATTCTGAGCCTTCCTGAGAGCTATTTTGGCTAGAGGACAGTATGCCTGTCTCCAGCAGCGCTCTAGCCTTTTTCATGATATTTTTTGTTCTTTCAGTTCCTTTGAAAACCAGGGTTGGGACGGGGATTGTCTTGCTCTTTTATGACCTAGTGTAGCAGAGAAATGCTCCCCTGCACTGGCCAACCAAGTCTTAAATCCGCCTACTGCTTCCAACAGACCCCCAAAAGTACCCGGACTCTGCCAAAGGCAGTGGGCTCAATGCGAGGGGGTGGTCTTGCCTCCAAAGTCTTCATAGAAGAATAGGCTAGCTTAATGGTCCAGGAGAATTGAATTAAAGAATTATCGGACTAAGGGACCGGGAGGGGATCTTGTTCAGCTAAAGGAAAGTTGGAACAAACCCCATCAATGGTGTGACCCCCACTATGGGTGCGGGCATTTATCCACTGTGTCAGTTGGGCGAGATCCAGGGACTCATTAAGGGCGTGTGTGTCGGAAGCCTCTCTACAGTCTCTACAGTCAAAGTGGATATTAATGTCGCCAAGTAGAAGATAATTAGAGTAATGTAAGGATCTAGGCACGATGGCTTCATCAAAAGCTTTTAGGAAGGAGTTCGGCTGCTCAGGGGGACGATATAACAGCGTGGCTCCTAGTAAAAAATGCAGAAAAATAGTGAGGGAGAAATCCAACGCTTCCCCCTCCCTAAAATCCTGCGAGTGCCCCTGAGTGAGAGTCCAGTTTTCCCTGAAAACTACCGCAGCCCCTCCACCCCTGCCTGTTTTGCGGTCGACCCTGGCAATTTTAAACCCTGTAGGGATAGCCAAGGTGATGACCGGAGCTGAACACTCATTAAGCCAGGTCTCTGTTATAACTAACAGATCTAACTGGCTATCTACCAACAGCTCAAAGATGTCAGAAGCATGTTTAGCCATGGACCGTGCATTGCTCAGGGCCGCTTTAATACTTTGAACAGACAGAGAGATAGGAGGAATGTGGCTGGGTAAGGGAATAGAGCCTACAATATGGTTAAAATGAAAATTACAGCTCGGACATGCTAGATATATTATCCAGCACTGCCCAAACATGGCCACACTTACTCAGAGACGCACCAATCGACCTCAATTTCTCCCTGCTCCAGAACCTGCGTACGGAGGGCACATTAGGAGGAAAACGGGCAGCATGCCTGGCTGCTTCTGGGACGCTGACGGGCGCAGACAGGCTTCCCTTAGGCGTGCCTTCGGCACGCCAGCGGCGCATCTGCGCAGCGCGCATGTTTTATAGCAGATTACCCCCAACAGCTAGAGCGCGCCCTTCCCAAGATGGCGGCCAAGAAAGTTATGTCCCTCAGAGATTCCGGTGTATGTGTGGTGCTAAAGTGCAGGTAAGCGGTCAATTTTTAAAAGTACATTTTTAAGAGCAATATCAAGTTTAAAACAATAGTAGCAGCAGGTTATAATTAAACGCGATAGAATGAAAGGACTAAAATCACAATCTCATTCAACACATGAACAGCGAGAGCGAGTAGCGGTAGAATCGCTATTCGCGTATCACCAGCACCCGAGCCCAGGGAACAGCAACTGACTTCCCCTCTCACCTAAGGCGCTCGCGTCCGCGCAGTGCGCATGTTTTATAACAGATTACCCCCAACTGCTAGAGCGCGCCCTTCCCAAGATGTGTGCCAAGCAAGTTATGTCCCTCAGAGATTCCGGTGTATGAGTGGTGCTAAAGTGCAGGTAAGCGGTCAATTTTTAAAAGTACATTTTTAAGAGCAATATTAAGTTTAAAACAATAGTAGCAGCAGGTGATAATTAAAAGCGATAGAATGAAAGGACTAAAATCACAATCTCATTCAACACATGAACAGCGAGAGCGAGTAGCGGTAGAATCGCTATTCGCGTATCACCAGCACCCGAGCCCAGGGAAACAGCAACTGACTTCCCACCTAAGGCCATATAGGTTTATTTTATCTATTAGTCACTACCCTTAAACGTATAAGTCACCCCTATAGCAGGCCTTAACAATCCAGAAGGCAGGGTGCTGGGTTTTATATGAGACAGCGCCCCTGCATGAGCAGAGCCTCTCTGCTGCCTTCGGAGACCATTCTCCTGGGTTGTCTGTGATTCAGCCGGACATAAAGGTAGAGGTGCATTATAACCTCGTGATAAATGCCATCTCGAAAACGGCTGCATAGAAACATATCGTGTTTGGTATCAAACACCTTGGAATCATAACTCCACAGCAGTAACTGGTGTGGGTGGTGTGATTCCACTCTTCTGAAGCGCGGTTCGTGGGGTCACTGGTCTTACGGATGCCAGCCTTCTCAACCTGGATAGCACAAAATGGATGCTGCTGACCAGAGACACATTTCTGCCCTCCCGCTGCTGAGCCAAGCTCAATTAAAGGAAGGCAGCATAATAGGCATCCTGTCACAGGGAGGTGTGACCACCTCCCAGACAGGGTTTAGTGTATTGGGGCTGGGTGGGTGCACTCTGAGAGTGCCTGAAAGTCTGCACCTGGGGCACATTTGGTGTCCCTGTGCAGAACTGTACGGAGCCCGCTGTTTGTGTTCCCACACTTCACCCGGCCTCCGTGGGGACCCCTTCTACTCACCTTGGGTGGTTCCTTGGGGTTGCAGCGATTCTACATGCTCCAGATCTTGTCCTGATCTCAGTTGTGACTGTTATACCACTATTATAGTATATGGTTTGGTCTCCCCCTGGAGCCCACTGTGTATTGTGCTACTTACAACTGTTCCATTGAATTCATATTGTGTGCTTTGTGTTCTATCCTTGTGTAGAGGATAGTAGAGAGTGTTATATTATTAAATACATATTTTTATATAACTACTGTGTGGTTCTCCTTCATTTAATCATTCAGGAGGTGATATTCTGGTAAAAGAAGCTGCTTTACATTCCTTCAAGATAAACCTGAAGGCTGCTCTCCACAGCTACCACTAGGATAGCTTTCTAAAGGTTATCTTTGACCTCATACATCATACGGGTTGTGTGGATTGGTATAGGGTTCCCACTTTAACTAGTGGACAGCATATACCAAGTCACCTTCTCACAGCGATGCAATTCAATTGCAAGCCACAAATTGAGAGCCAGAAGTGGTCGTACATACCATTTAGCGATTCGTAATTTGCGAGTCGCTATTTCTCGCAAATTGCGAGTCGCTAATTTTAACTGTCTTACATCTGGCCCATGGTCTGCAATGGAGTATGTTTTGTAGTGTGGTATGCAGGGACAAACAATTAGCCAAAACACATCAGGTGTGTGATTCTAGCAACCATCCAAAAGCCACAGCACTACTACAATGTTGAATGCGGCTTGCAACAGAATTCCTCGATCATCAATCCGCCACTAGGACAATGCCAGTACAACTGTGAAAACTATATAGGCTTGGCACAATGCTGCCACCTTGAGAGCGACGGAGTAATGTTAGCCAGCAGAAGAGTCTGCTGCGTCTACAGTGGTGATACGCGTCTACAGCAGTGTGCCGCTAACGTGACAAAAAAAACCCTAGGCCTGAATGCAAGTCTGGCAGACTGAGGACCACCAGACTCACTGTGGTGGGGCGGTCCAACCACCGCTGCACCAGCGGTCTGACTGCCCTATTACGACTTTGGTGGTCAGACCGCCATCGCACCACAGCAACCAGCAGGGATCAGGGATTCCTGGTGGTGGCACGGCAGTCTTGAGGCCGCAATATGCTTGGTTGTATTGCCGCAGTCCAGCCAATCATTTTACGAGTTTCCTCTCTGCCACAGTTTTCTTGGTAGTTCCTCCTCCATAAAAATCATGGCGAAGAGGTGACAAAGGGAGTTCTACAGGGCCCCCTGTTGCCTTTAGCCACGGGGTGCATGCAGGGATGCTCTTGTTGTGCCCCCCTATGTGCATCCACCCAGGTACCAGCACGGCATGGACTGCACCAGTCCATGCCATGCAGGTACTGCCTATGACATTCCCATTGCGGTGCCTGTTTCATAGGCACCACCGTGGGAACACCAAAGAACCACCCGCCAGTGACTGAAAACATCATAATCTGGTGGGTGATGGGCACACCAGTTTGGTGGTGTGGTGGTCCCACTCCTGCATAGCTAAACTGGTAATCAGGCCCTGTCTCTTTAGAGGAAGGAATTCAAAGTACAGGAGTAAACCCGTTAACCCAGGTGAGACCGGGTGGAGTATGTAACAAAACAACAGTGTCTCAACCGGTAATCATTAGTGAGGACAATTACAAAGATTGTATAAATCACTTAAAGGAGGAGAAGAAAGGAAGACCACAAAAAGGTTACATAGCGTATTATTTGTAAGTAGTTGTATCAGCATTACAGTACAATTTTACATAAAGTAACCATAACACACAAGTGTGCACTGAACGTGCTAGTGACGGTGAACGGTGCAGTGACACAGGGGTGAGGAAACAGCGTGAACAGCGAAAAACAGAAAAAGCAAGTAATTATGTTGTCAATGATACAATGCAGATATATACAAGGTAAGTATTTCAAATTGGACTGAATTAATTAACCACATTAACGCCATGGTTTGCTCTGAATAGTTGATGGTGTTTCGGCCTCTTCAATTCCAGGTTATCATCAGGACAATGGTTACTAAATCCAGTATAATGCTGAGATGGTAGTACTGCAGCAATCCAGACGTCAGTGGGGGATGGCCATAAGGCTCCTGCGAAGTATGGCGTCCCAGAGGGACCACTGTGTGCGCTCCGACAGGATAAGTCGATATTCAGATATTGTAGGTAACGTGGTACCAGGACCTGAATACGTGGATTGCAGTAGTTCATTTGGGGATCCGATGGTTCAGGAGGAAAGCGGGACCTGGATGCGGAGAGTCAGGCTATCCAGAGTGGAAGAGATTGGATCAGGAGGCATGTGGGAAGACTGCCGCTATGCAGTAATTCATGATGGACAAGTGAAGCGTCCATGTTCTCAGCACTTTCGGCTGAGAACCTGGGCTCTTCACTTGTCTGTCACGAATTTACTAAGAAGGAAAATGTGCTAAGTGCAGTATGACCAAAATCGATAACTGGATCAATTACGTGTTTTAAAAAAAAGAAAGTGTCAAAAAGTGACCATACGAGAATCTACATTGTTAGCCTATATGCATTGCCACAAGCTGTTACTAATGCCGACACTTGCACCAAAAATAAAAAACAATTACATGTAAACTGCACTCGAGGAGCACAAGGGCAGGCACAGTTACCATGAAAGCTGGTACATTTAAATGTTCCCATCAGGTTGCTGAACATCTTCATCCTGGTCACGCATAACCTTCCCAAACTCCAAAGGACAAGTTCTGAAATTTAAGGGCACAGATAACAGTGGGACATGTGCTAAGCCATTCAGACATGGTTACAGGACAGGCTGCAGTTTCATTTGTCAACTGGCTCTTTTTAGGTTGAGCCTAGCACAGTGCACATGCGCTGCTCTGCTAAGCATGCTGTATCTGGTATGTGTGGTTGGAGAACTTCAACATCTTTCCTATTGACTTCTGGTGCCGCCCTACTTAAATGCCTGCTTTTGTTTGGTGGATATGGTAAATTAGTCCTGCTTTTTGGTGTTTAGGACCCTCCCAGGCAATTGCCCTGCTACTGTGGCAGTACTCTGTTTGTAATATAAGTTGGTTCCTCCGTTCTCTATTTTTGCTTTCCATCTGCTCATCAGCATGGCTTCATGGATACATTGATATTCACTTCTGTCTGCCTGTTTGTTGGTGGCTTCCCCACTCCCTCCTCTTGGTCCGAGCCTACCCTCCAAGCATACACACAGCTGTGGGTTTCTCACTGCAGAGAGACCTTGCACTGCGAATCCCTCCCCAGCACCAGCACTCCCCTGCTGCTTGCCTCTGTTTACTTCAGCAGCAGCTGTGGCATGTACAGGTGGTTTACCCTTTCTTTTCCTTGTCCTTGTGTTCAGCTGGTGAATAGGTATTTGAAGCTTCTGTGTATGCTCTGGCCAATGCTTGCAATGGATATTTCTTCACACGCTTTCGGCGCTCTAGCCTCTTCCTCCTCCCAATCCAGTCAGACGGCCCTCACACTCCAACCTATGCAATGCCACTCCAAGCAGTGAAACTCAAGGCAATGTTATTCTAGGCAGCGCCACTCTACACAGCACAATTCAAGGCAACGTCACTCTACCCAACACCACCCTATGCAGCACCACTCCGCTCCATGCCACGCCACTCCACTCCACTCCATGCAATGCCACTCCAAGCAATAACACTCAAAGCAACACCACTCAGTACAATGTCACCCCAAACACCCTCACATCACCCTGCTCCATGCAATGCTACTCCATTTTACACAATTCCATGCCACACAACACAAATGCACTCTAAGCAACTGTACTCCATACAACTGCACTTCACTCTGCCCAACCCACTCCACTCTATGCAATGCCACTCCAAGCAGTGACACTCAGGGCAATGCCACTCTGCACAGCACCACTCCACACCATGCAACGCAGCTTCACATAATGCCACTCCATGCAACACAGTACCACTATATGCAGCACTACCCCGCTCCATGCAACGCCACTCAATGCAACACCACTCAGTACAATGTCACTCCATACACCCTCTCGCCACCCCATTCGATGCAATGCAACTCAATTTTACGCAATGCCACTCCACCCAACGCAAATTCACTCTATGCAACTGTACTCCATACAACTGCACTTCAATCTGCCCAACCCACTCCCCTCTATATAATGCCACTACAAGCAATGACACTCGGGGCAATGACACTCGGGGCAATGCCACTCCACACCACGCAACACAGCTTCACACAATGTCACTAAATGCAACATTACTCCATGCAATGCAGTGTCACCTTATGCAGAGCCACTCCACACCATGCAATGCCACTCCCCTCCGTTGCACTCCAGACAACTGCACATCGCATACCACTCCATTCAGCGCAACACCACACAACACCACTCCTCTATGCAAAGCCACTGGAAGCAGCGACACTCAAGATAACGTGACTCTATGCAGCACCACTCCACCCTATGCAGCACCACTCTGCTCCACGCAAAGCCACCCCACTGCATGCCACTCCACACTGCTCCACCCCTCGCAACGCCACTCCATGCAGCGCCACTCCATGCCACTCCAAACAGTGACACTCTACACAGCGCCACTCAAGTCAATGCTACTCTACACAGCCCCACTCAAGGCAACACCACTCTATACAGCGCCACTCCATTCAATGCCACTCCACACAACACCACTCTGCTCCACGCAGTGCAATTCAACGCAATGGCACTCCACACCATACCACTCTTCACAGTGCTACTCTGCTCCACTTAATGTCACTCCATGCCATTGCACTCCCCACAACTGCATGCTGCACCCCACTCCACACAACACCACTCTACACAGCACCACTCTGCTCCACACAACCCCACTCAGCACAGCACCACTCCAAGCAAAAACACTCAAGTGAATGACACTCAGTACAATGGCATTTCATACACCATCATGCCACCCCTCCCTATGCAATGTCACTTTATTTTAAGCAATGCCACTCCACACAATGCAAATTCACTCTATGCAACTGTACTCCATACAGCTGCACTTCACCTTACCCAACCCACACCACTCTTTGCAATGCCTCTCCAAGCAGTGGCACTCAGGGCAATGCCACTCTATGCAGCAACACTCTGCTCTGTGCAATGCTGCTTCACACATCACCACTCCGTGCAACAGCATTCCATGCAATGCAGTGCCACCCTACGCAGCGCCACTCCACTGCAAACAATGCCACTCCCTCCGCTACACTCCGCTACACTCCACACAACTGCACATTACATGCCACTTCATGCAGCACAACTCCGCACAACACCACTGCACTACACTCTATGCAACACCACTGGAATCAGCGACACTCAAGATAACGCTACTCTATACACCACCACTCCACCCTATGCAGCACCACTCTGCTCCATGCAAAGCCAACCCACTGCATGCCACTCCACACAGCGCCACTCAAGGCAATGCCACTCTATGCAGCGCCACTCTGATCTATGCAATGCTGCTTCACACAACACTACTCCACGCAACAGCACTCCATGCAATGCAGTGCCACTCTACACAGCGCCACTCCACGCAATGCCACTCAACACCACTCCACTCCGCTCTATGCAACGCCACTGGATGCAGTGACACTCAAGATAATGCCACTCTATGCAGCACCACTCCACCCTACGCAGTGCCACTCTGCTCCATGCAAAGTGACCCCACTGCATGCCACTCTACACAGCACCACTCCATGCAACGCCACTCCATGCCACTCCAAACAGTGACAATCTACACAGCGCCACTCAAGGCAATGCCACTCTACACGGCACCACTCAAGGCAACACCTCTCTATACAGCGCCACTCCATTCAATGCCACTCCACACAAAACCACTCTGCTCCACACAATGCCATTCCACTCAACGCCACTCCACACAACGCCACTCTGCGCAGTGCTACTCCGCTCCATGTAACGTCACTCCATGCCATTGCACTCCACACAACTGCATGCCACACCCCACTCCACACAACACGATTCCACAAAGCACCTCTCTGCTCCACGCAGCCCCCCTCCACACAGCACCACTCCAAGCAGAAACACTCAAGTGAATGGCACTCAGTACAATGTTACTCCATGCACCATCACGCCACTCCTCTCTACACAACACCACTTCATTTTACACAATGACAATCCCCACAATGCAAATTCACCCTACGCAACTGTACTCCATGCAGCTGCACTTCACTCAACCAACTCCACTCTATGCAATGCCACTTCAAGCAGTGACACTCAGGACAAGGCCACTCTGTGCAGTACTACTCTGCTCTATGCAACCCTGCTCCACACACCACCACTCCATGCAACAGCACTCCATGCAATTCAGAGCCACCCTACGAAGTGCCACTCCACCCAACGCAATGCCGCTCCACTCTGCTGCACTCCACACAACTGCACACCGAATGCCACTCCACACAATGCCACTCCATGCAGGGCAACTCCACACAGCACCACTCCACTCTATGCAACACTACTGGAAGCAGCGACACTCAAGGTAACGCCACTCTATGCAGCACCACTCTGCTCCATGCAAAACCACTCCATTCCACTCCACACAATGCCAACCAACACAATGCTACTCCACGCAGCACCACTCCACGCAACGCCACTCCACTCCACGCAGCACCACTCCATGCAATGCCAATCCAAACAATGACACTCAAGGCAACACCACTCTATGCAGAACCACTCTGCTCCACACAATGCCACTCCATGCTATACCACTCCAAAAGTGACAATCAATGCAACACCACTCTACATGGTGCCACTCCAAGCATCACAACGCAATCTCACTCCACGCCATGCGCAATCCACAAAACTGCACACTGCACTCCACACAGCACCACTCCATGCAGCGCCACTCCACACAACACCACTCCATGCAGCACCACTCTGCTCTACGCAACACCATTGGAAGCAGTGACACTCAAGGCAGTGCCACTCTACACAGTGCCACTCTAAACAGCGACACTCAAGCTAAAGCCACTCTACACAGTGCCACTCTGCTCCACCCAATGGCACTCTGCTCCACACAATGCAATTCTGCCTCTCTGTTCCACCCACCTACACTCTGCTCCACGCAGCGCCACTCCACTGCACGCCACTACATGCAACGTCACTCCACACAACGCTACTGTACACAGCACCACTGCATGCAATGGCACTCCAAACAATGACACTTAAGGCAACGCCACTCTATGCAGCACCACTCTGTTCCATGCAATGCCACTCCAGGCAACACCATTCCACTCCACACAAAGCTACTCTATGCAGCACCACTCCACCCCACACAACACCCCTCCACACTGCTGCACTCCTCACAACTGCACGCTGCATCCCACTCCACGCAATGCCACTCTAAGCAGCGCCACTCTGCTCCAAGCAACACCACTCCAAGGAGTGGCATTCAATGCAATGCCACTCAGTACAATATCATTCCGTACAATACCATGCCCCCGCTCTATGTAACACCACCATGCTCAATGCAATGCCGCTCTATTTTACACAACACCACTCTATTAAATGCAAATTGGCTCTACTCCACTGTACTCCATACAACTGCACTTCACTCTACCCAACCCACTCCACTCTATGCAGCCCCACTCCACTCCATGCAATGCGGATGCATACAATGCCAATCTACGCAATGCTGCTATGCTCCATGCAATCCCAGTCTATGCATTGCCACTCCACACAATGCCACTCTGCTCTATGCAACACCACTCCGGGTGTCACAAGTGTAATCTATGCAATACCACTCCAGGCAACGCCACTACACGCAACACCACTCCACGTTGCTACACTCTACTCAACTGCACGCCGCACACCATGCAATGGAACTCTACACAGTGCCACTCCATGCAACGCCACTCCAAGCAGTGGCACTCATGGCAGCACCACCCTATGCAGTGCCACTCTTTGCAACACCACTCCATGCAGCACCAGTCTTTGCATTGCCGCTCAACCCAACACCAATCCAAACAGTGACACTCAAGGCAAAGCCATTCAGTGCAATTTCACACCAGAAAAAGCCACACCACCCTGCTCTGTGCAATGCCACTCCATTTGTTTCACAGTGCCAGTCCACGCACCTAATCCACTCTAAGCACCTGTACGCCATACAACTACACTTCATTCTACCCAACCCACTCCACTCCACACCACGCTGCCCTACACAGCCCCCTCCTCACAACACCCTCCGCTCCATGTAACGCCACTCTAGGTTGCACCACTTTGCTGCTCACAATGCCACACCACACATCGCCAGTGTACTCTATGCAATGCCACTCCACACAACATCACTCTACACAGCGCCACTCTGCTCCATACAACGCCACTCCACGCCACTGCACACCACATCCAACTACACACAACACCACTCTACACAGTGTCACCCTTAGCAACCCCTCTCCAAGCAGTGCCACTGCCTGTAGTGCCACTTCATATAGCACCACTCCATGCAGCAACCCTCCACGCAACACCACTACAAGCAGTGGCTCTCACTGCAACACCACTCTACACAGCGCCATCCAACACAACGCCATTCCTCACAATGTCACTCCACTCACCACAATGCAGCATCACTCCACACCGCTGCACTCCACACAACTGCACACCGCACCCCACTCCATGCAACGCCACTCTACACAGCGCCATTCAATGCAACCCCACTCCAAGTACTGACACTCCATGCAATGCCAATCCACGCAGCGCCACTCAATGCAGAGCCACTCCACTCAACACAACACCACTCCACCCAGCTCCGCTGCACTCCATGCTGCTGCACACCACTCCACACATGCCACTCTTCCACAAACTTAATTGATCTAGCTACACATTCCCTAAGTTCACTCTCACTTTACTTTAGCCACTCACACTTTCTTTAACTACCAATATCTCTTAATACCATAATCCTTTACCAATAAACCACATACCCCATAATTACATTGCACACATACAGTCCACACCACACACAAAAACACAACTACCAAATACAAAAATTAACATATTTTCACTACACAACACAGACAGACAATACACTAAAAAACACAACACATATGTATAAAACATTACTATTTACAAAGTCAACAGCTCTAACTCTAAAACTTGTGAGACCTAATGCATTGGAAATGCTTGTTTAACAATGCAATTGTTGCTCACAAAAGGGAAGGTGCAATTAAAATGTGGTGGTATATGGCTCATTACAAATTTTCCTTTCAATGCTGTTGCCTCGTTAACCAGATTCACTCCGAATCAATTTAAGCACTTATATAAATGAGATAGAGTCCCTTGTATCTGGAATTATTTAGGGGCCAATTTACAGAACTAATCTGAGATAAAATCCAAAACTTACTACTTTTGTTATTCACAGAAGGCATTTAGTAGTAGTAAAGTTAGGACTCCTAACTTTACTACTACTAAACTGAGACAAAATCCTAACTTTACGACTTCAGGTATTCACAAAAGGCATTTAGTAGTAGTAAAGTTAGGAATCCTAACTACAGGCGGGTGGTCATTTTGCCTTTCCCACGGCGGCACCCTGAAAAGGGCACTGCAATGGGAACGCAATGGGAACGCAATAGGAACAGCAAAAATGTTCCAGCACATCATTGACTGTGAAGTCCATGCTGCACTGGAATGGGGGGTGCAAGCAGACAAGGGGCACATGTTGTGCCCTGCTAAATGCATCCCCATGGCGATGTTCCCCCACTACCAGACTTTTTATATTGAGCTCACTGCCATGAAAAGGATGGCGGTGGGGAAACTAGTAATATGCTTGGCGGGACTGCACCAGTCCCTCTCAGCATATTGCATTACGGTTCCCTGGCAGGTGAAAGTTGTAATCCTACAGATGGTGAACCACCACTGCTGCACCACCGCAAGTGCGTTGGTCATAAGACTGCCGCACTCGTAATCAGTCCCTATGACTCAACTCAGTGCCCCCAGTGCTCAGTTTATATGTTAAGGTATGCAGTCTCTGCAAACGTTTTGAGCTGACTAGCAACTTAAATAGATGATCTGCTACAGCAGCACTATTTAACCACCCTATACAGTAGTAATTGTTGTTTGTCACAGGAACTTTAAAGACATTTACAGCTCTTGGGTAGAAATAATGAAACCACAGAACATAACACACCAACTTTTACGAAGCAAAATAATAGCACCATTAAAATATAATATGACACAATACAACAAAACAGTCAAAACAGAATGCAACACAACAAACACAGTAAAACTAAAAATCTAAATGCAAAACTGCATCTTAAAGAACAGCAGAACCCATCACCCCCACAATTGCAAAGCCACACAACAAGTATGCACAAACATTCTTGTCACAAAGTACCACCATAGGATGCCTGCCTTTATAATCAGGGTCAATGGAATTATACAATTTTGTAACAACAGTGTTTTCTGCATAATTATAAATTTGACTCATTTGCCACATAATCCATCATTTGCTGCATAATCTGCAGTTTTTACCCAAAAAAATTGTTTCCAGCGCAAATGAATCAAAAGTTACTAAAAATGCAGCAACACTCATTACTGTGCCGCAGAAAGTCCATTGCTTTGACTTGCAACCAGGCCAGAAATGTATGTGGTAGACATATTGCAGAAAACTTGATAACAAGAAGGGAGTGGGACCCGGGGGACTTCCTAAAGAAACACTGCAGCTCGTCCGCAGTGGGACTGTGTAGTTGTTTGTTTTGTTTGTGAATGTTGTATTTTACCTTTGTGTAGGTAGTGGCAAAAAATAAAATACTTATTTTTTTCAATAAAAGTGGTAAGATAATGATTTATTGCTGCTCCTGTGCACATTTTGGGTTATGAGTCTGTTTTCACTCCCCTGTGTCCACCCCCCCAAGGGAGTCTTTGGCTGCTAACCAGCACTAAAGTGCTTGTGTTCTCTCCTTTAAACATGGTAGAATTGTCTCACACCCAATTGGAACATTTATTTTACCTCCCTGGTAAAGTGGCACCGCATGTAACAAAGGCCTGTAACTTAAATGCTAATAGTGGGCCTTCAGCAATTATTTTGCCACCCACTTAAGTAGCCTTTTCAACATGTCTCATGCCAGCCATTGAACTGTCATTTCAGCCTGGCAAAATAAACATTTTACTAGACCCACACCTTCCTTTTTAATGCATAAAGGTGACCCCTAGGGCAAGCCTATGGGCAGCCCATGGGCACATTGTATTTAAAAAGTTGGGCATTTCATTTTAAGTTTCACATGTCCTGGTACTGACCAACTCGTAAATTTGTTTTTCACTGGCCTATTTCTCATTCAGGATACTTTATTACTTTTAATAAGTGCTACGTTTTGTTTGGGAATAGGTACAAATGTTTGGTATGTAGGGCCACATGCATCATTGTAAATTGTGGTCGCAAAGGGGCAGATTAGAAGAATCTGCCCCTGTGCAACCGCAATTTTTGCATTTGGGATGCATCATCCCCAATGCAAAAATCGCTATTTAAGTAATCGCTAAAATTGCAATTACTTAAATTGCGATTGCATTTAGGGAATCGCAAATTGCAATTCCCTAAATGCAATGCAACAACCAAAAAAGAATCGCGATTTCGCAATTAAGAAATGCAAATTACAATCAATTCAAAGTTGATGGTAATTTGCGAGTACTTTGAAAAATGCACAAAAGTGGATTTTCAAAGTTCTATGTTGCACACATACATGTCCTTGGGGCATGTGTGTGCAACAGGTGTTGAAATTGCAATTTCAGGGGTGCATCAGTGTGTCCTTTTGGCACCCTTGAAATTGCATGTGCAATTTGCGAGTACCTATTTGGTACTCGCAAATTGTGCATGCAATTTATATTGATTCCTATGGGCCTCTAGGCCCAAAGGAATGAATGGGACGCGATTTCTTATTTACGAATCACAATTTGCGAGTCGCAAATAAGGAATGTGTAGGAATCGCAATTATTTTTGCTATTCGTACATGCATAAGCATTTGCAATTCCTAAATTGCGATTTCTCAAAAACCGCAATTTAGGAAACACAAATGCACTGTTTGATGCATGTGGCCCTTAATGAATTGTAATCAAAAACCCTCTTTAATATAAAGTTGGATTTTAAGTCACAATTCTGAAAATGCCACTTTTGGAAAGTTGGCATTTTCTTGTATTTGGCAGTTAGCCTTTGTGTATTCCTCTCAGACAGTATCACAAAGGGTAAATGGAGGTTGGATGGATGGGCCAGCCGGACCTGATGGGAGGGGTGGAGCTTTCACCTATCACACTTGTACATCATAGGAGCTGCTTCAGCACACACATGAATAACTTCACATTAGCCTTTGTGATTTCAGACATCCTGGGACCAGGACAGGGGAAGGAAAAAATTCCAGAACCAGATGTGGGGGAGAAGTCTCAAATTTTCTAGCACTTCAGAACTAGCACCAGGTACATATGTTGGAACCTCAGACCAACTCTTCAGATTACTTCAGGTCCTGTGGAAGACTCAGAAGAAGGACTGCCCTGCTGCACGAAGGACTACCCCGCTGTCCTGCTGCCTGAGGAAGAAATACTTGACCTGCTCCATGAAACCAGAACCACCAGAGTGACTCAAAGGGCTAGTGGACTATCCTCTTGTTCCATGCCACAGGGACATAACAAGCTCCAGAGACCTGACAGCTGCCCAGACTCAGATTGACATGCCTGTGCTCTGCTGTTGGCCTCTGCTGTAGTGAGCCCTGTTTCCCAATAGGGGCCCGCCCAGGTCCTGGAACCTTGGCTGCCATCAGAGTAGACTCCTCCCAGCCCAAGTGTGGGTTTCCTCAGAACCGACACAGTGCGAAACAACTCAATGCATCATGATGCAGGACCTCACACCACAGCCGCTCGCATCTCCTGATCGGCAGACTAATTGGAACTTATTCAGCATGACACATTTCAATGTAGGAACTTGCATCACAGCACCTCACAGGTCCTGACTGGCAGCATCATCAGATCCGACACAGCACGATGCATCTCATTGCAGCAACCCACAGCTCCTGATTGGCTGCCTTCTTGAAACATAGAGAACAGTTGGTAATGCAATTGCTGTGATTTCTGTATTGAATACAAGGGTAATGATGTCTCACAATTCCTTTTTACAATAATTGGAAAACAATTGAGATAACAACACACCAAGAAAAGGAACTATTCAAAAGCAGAGTTGATTTACTTTTATTTTTTTGAAAAAAGTATTGAATATAAATGGCTGTCACAGACACAAGTAAATTACGACAATACAAAGGTGACTATTGTGAGAAAGTGACATGTGGTGACTGGTGAAGTAAACGGTACACTATATACAAGACATACACAAGTGACATTAAATAAAAAAGGGGGTTTTAAACTTTTGTCCTGTCTCCTGATTTATCACAGGTAATGCAAGACCCAATAATGATTTAATTTTATGTCAAGAAAACTGTATAGCCATGTGTGATAATAATGTTGATGTTTCGACCCTGGAAACAGCGCAGAATGATGTGCGTCCCAATGGGTCTTCCTCAGGACTGTGGAAGGGGGGGTGGACAGCCTATACAATTAATTATAGAGAAGTGGTGGTCAGGTGTGTTCCAACAATTCAGGATTATTGCAATAATGCAGTAGCTAGAATGTAGCTTACCACAAAAGGCGAAACTTCAATAAATGAAATTACAGGGAACCTGCACTCTTAATTGAAGATCTACAAACAAGGAGCACACCTCTGAAATATACAATTATTGTACGTTAGAATAACCAAAATGCTCGTGTGGAACATCTGGTGCGCAGCCTTACCAAAGGGTCAGGATGTAGTAGGGATCCAGAGGTATAAATTTGATTAATTAGGGTTCCGTTGGGGTGGAAAAGTACATCATCCTGTAGGTGTCTAAAATTACATGGAAGGTAAATCAGTATCCTATGCAGGATGTATAGAGTTCATGTATTGTTAATCTCAGCCAAAACAAAGTACCTTCCTGTGCGGAAAAACACTCAAATACACTGAAGATCTCCACCAGCAGGTTGGAGTCTAAAACAAAATGAGGAGAGTATTGGTATCATACGATCCTGTGTATAACTGACTGTGGAACACAATTCTTAAAAGCGAAGGACAGCATACCTTGATCGTGGTCAATGCCACAGAAACACTTAACATCTACCAGCCGGTTGGAGTCAGGTTCTGAGGAACACAGGATCGCCTCATTATTTTTAATGTTGTACCAGTGCAGGTCATCCCCTGCGAGGGTTGTTTAATTTCGTTTATTGTTTTCTTCAAGCCATATTATGTCAGAAAGGGAGACGCTCTCATATAGTGAGGATTACATAAACAGGCTCATCCAAGAGCAAAGTGAATATAATCTCCTGGGAACAGGGTTAGCTCCCATCAATACCATACTTAATGATGAGCTTTTCACCCTAGAGAGATTGGAAAAGAAACGTATTCGTTCTTGCCTGCACGGTCACCTTCTAACTAAATATTTGCAAACTAACATCATTCCGAAGGGCCTGCAGGTTAGGAACGAACCAGCTATCTTTATTGATATCCCCAAATTCCGGGAGGGATTCAGTTTTGTGTCTAATAATTGCTCCCAGCACTGGATGGTGCTGGGTGTAGAGACAGCCTTAGAGTACGTCAAGAAACTGTCCCAAGAAATAGCAGGCCTAAAGAAAAAAATTCTTGAAGATAAGGCCGTCCACAACGCTAAAGAGGCACTAGAACATGCTGAAAAAGCTATTGTTGAATTCAACACCACTACCCTCAAGAACAAACTCGACAAATTGAGGAAGGACATCAGGTCATACGATAAAAAAGTGACCTACCCATCCCTGAGAGACGACTATTACGAACAAGACTCCCAAGGTTTCTACACCAACCGTAGTAGGTAAGGACCCCACAGATTTGGTACCTTTTCTAACTCATCCTTTGGAAGCGGCTCTGAAAGCGACTCTGAGAGGTCCACTACCAGTACCAACAACAGACCATACCAACAAGGACCAAGATTCCAGAACACCCACGGCGCAGTTCCTTTTTTAGGGGATCCAATATGGATGAACAGAGAAACGAATTGGGGCAGACCAAGGGGATGGAAACCGAGGAAGGAGCACTCAATGTGTCAACACGAGAGTGAGATTCCAGCAGAACAAGAACCACAGGGAAATCCAGACATGCAGACAGACCTACAGATGATGATGCCATATACCTCTGGCCTAAACCTCTTTGATACCATTGTTAACATCTCAGAGTATCATCTTTCACCAACGGAACACAACATCCTAGCCAAGGGCCTATCGTATATTCCCCCACCCCCCCGAATTCATTCAAGCTAGAACTACAACAATTTTTGGGCAAAATCCGATTAAAATATTTCTTTGGGAAAAATTACCAATGGAAGAAACGATCTGCAGCAACTGAATTTAGCCCTGCTCTACCTTTACTCCTGCTGCCTACTTGACAAGTGAAAAGATCTTAGCCCCTGAAAAAATCGTACTGGAGGAGGTAATGGTTCTTCTAAAAATCAGAAAATTCATTAAATACAACATTACTAAGGATGAGAAACAAGCTCTACATTCATTAAGCAACAACCAATCGATTGTGATAAAGGCAGCGGACAAAGGAAGAGCAGTGGTCACCCAGAACACTAATGACTATATTACTGAGATCAAACAACAACTGAGCTGCGAGAAAAGTTACCAACAAATCAATAAGAATCGGACCCAGGATATATCCAAACTCATTCAGCTACTTACCAAAAAGGGCCTTACTGAAGGTTTTCTTACAGAAGCTGAGTACAACTTTTTGAACAAGACAGACCCTAAAATACCGACAATATATACACTTCCGAAGATCCTCAAAATCATAGATCATCCACCTGGGAGACCAATCGTTTCTGGGTGTGGTTTTATCCTGGAGCCATTCAATCAATTCATAGATAGTTTTTTGCAGAATTGCATTTTGGACACTTACTCATTCCTTAGAGATACTATGCATACAATTAAGCTAGTAGAGAACCAACCTTTTGACAAGCTGACATAATTTCTGGTAACACTGGACGTTTCTTCACTGTATACCAGTATACCTCAAGACCAGGCAATTGATGTAATTATGAAAGGAAGAAGGCAGGTACAGGTACAGGTGGCAGAGCTTCTTTATTTCTGTCCAGTCGTCCAGATCCCCCGGCAGCAACTGCCACCCCTGTCTGTTCTACATTCCCTGCACGGAACCTTCATTCCAGGTCCCGTGCAGAGAACCCGAACAGACACGCGTCCAGAACACCCAACACACCCCCCTCCCTTCACAAAAAACACACACACCCCTAATTACATAAAAACAATTACAACCCGCATGAAACAGCATTAATCACAAAATACCGGAAATCAAAATCTAACATAGTCCTGTAATTTGACGGGAGATGACCTGGCTCTGGCAGGAAGAAACTTAGTCCTCAAGGGACCCTGTTGAGAAGCAAGATTACTTCCCGATGTGCAACGCCTAGAAGTATCAAGCTGGGAGGTAGAATTGTACCCTGAATATCGACACCAAATTTGCTTCTCACAAACTCCACTTTGGGCTTAGGCACAACAGAAACAGCAGACTTATTCCAGACCTTGCCATTATCCAGAACAACCACATGATCTCTCACTTTACTGACCTTAACAGGAGCTGAAAAACGAGAGGAACCCTTACGAACAAGAACTGGTTTTTTGATCCTTACCCAATCCCCTTCACACACAGAAGACTGCTTGGGACAATCAGAACCATACTTGGCTTGAGTAGCAGCTCTAACATCCGCCACCATTCCTAACCTTTGCGGATCCACCACCTTCCTTAGCATCCAATCTTTGTTGAGTTTGGAACCCGCAACCCTCCCCCTTAACAAGGAAAATGGAGACATTCCAGTACTACAGTGTGGGGTAGTTCTCATTGCCCACAGCACATCTGAAATCACAACTTTCCAATCGAGACCATTTATGGAGGCCAACTGTAGCTGTTCCTTGATGACACGATTAAAACGCTCAACTAACCCATTACTACGTGGATGATAAAGGGAGGTGAGTGTATGTTTGATCCCATGCCTCCTCAGAAAATCTTTCATTTCAGTAGACACTAACTGAGTTCCATTATCCGTTACCAATTCCTCTGGAAATCCCTCCCGAAGGAAAACCTCCATCAGAAATTTGATAATGATACCTGAGTTGATTCCATCCACAGACCTAACCTCTGGCCACTTGGACATGTAATCAATGAGAACTAGCACATACTTGGGAGAACCCCCCAAACCACTGAATGGACCAGCCACATCAAAAGCCAATTTAAACCAAGGTGCTTCCTTGACAGGAATGGGACTGACCGGGGACGGCCACCAAAAATCTTCCCTCACCCTCCGCTTCATTGCTCGAATACCCAAATGACCTTCATGGGCTAAGTCTAAAACTTTCTTCCGTAATGACAAGGGAACAACCAGCAACCCACCCCTGCGCAAAATCCCATCAACCAGAGACAACTCGTCACTAACTCTTGAATAAGGAATCAATTCCGAAGGAATAGTAGTACCGTTGGGCCAACCCTGAGTTACAAAATCAATTACCCTGCAAAGCTCCACATCCTCAGAAATGGCCAGTTTCCAATCCCCTTCAGATAAGGCAGCTCCCGTATAAGCTATAGTGCTGACTGCACACACCATTTCCAAAAAATCATTCGCAGGTTCACTAACACTTTCAGAAAGAGGCAACCTTGACAAACAGTCAGCCACACAATTCTTCACACCAGCAACATACTCCAGACGATAATTGAATTCATTCAGTCTGTACTGCCATTTAGCAATACGAGGCGTAGCTCTACCTCCACCTTTGGTGGTAAACAGGTCTACCAAAGGCTTGTGATCAGTCCTGAGAACAAAACCATTTCCCCACAGGAAATTCCGAAAATACTGTACACCTCACCATAGCGCTAACGCTTCCTTTTCGATGGTAGAATAGGTTGCTTCGGCACTACGAAGTGTTCTAGAAGCAAAAGCAATCATTTCTTCCCTATTGTCCGATCTCTTCTGCATTAAAACAGCACCAAGACCAACATTACTGGCGTCGGTGGTGACAATGCATTGGTCATTGATGTTGAAAAGTTTAAGTGGCTGTGCCTGTACTATACCCTCTTTGAGTAACTTGAAATCAGACTCACATTGATCAGACCATACATACTTCACATTCTTCCTAAGAAGACCACGCAGACATACAGTTCTATATGAAAAGTTGGGTACAAATTTTGCGTAATACTCAACTAGCCCTAGAAAAGAGCGTAATTGATCCTTGTTCGTAGGTTCAGGTGCATCCTTAATGGCATCAGGTAACTTCATTTTTGGTTCTACACCCTTAGCAGAGATATGGTGACCAAGATAATCTACCCCCTCTTGAAGAAACCTGCATTTGTCTCTTCTTAACGTCAAGCCACTAGACTTGACTATTTCTAATACGTGCCTGACCCTAGCATTGTGCTCCTGTATAGTCTTCCCGTGAATAAGAATGTCGTCCTGGAAGAACACCACCCCCGCAGTGCTCTTGAACAGATTTCCCATGAGACGTTGGAACACTGCGGAGGCCGATGCCAACCCAAACGGCATACGTAAATATCGGAAAGCTCCATCAGGAGTCACAAATGATGTAAGATGTCTGGAGTCCTTGCACAGTTCAACTTGGTGGTACGCAGAAGATATATCAAGAGAAGAAAAGTACTTGGCACCCTCCAAAGTTGACAACATCTCATTAATATTAGGTAGAGGTTGGCGATCCACCCAGATGCAAGCATTCAGATCACGCAAGTCTACACACATCCTAAGAGACTTATCGGCTTTGCGCGCCAACACAATGGGAGACAACCACTCAGACCCTTCAATAGCTCCAATCACCCCCAATGCACATAACCGTTCTAACTCGTGTCTCAATTCGCTACGCATACTAAGTGGTACCTTCCGTACCTTGTGCGCCACCGCCCTAGCACCTTCTTTGAGAACAATGCGGTGTTGAAATCCCTTAAGTTTGCCTAACTTTCCATTAAAAACCTCAGGGTAATTTTTGATCCAATCATTCTCGACGCATACATCAGTCGTGATAGTATGCACCGGAGCAACATCTGAAAGACTAGCATAATATTGTCTAGCTTCTCGTTTGGATAAAACCATGTCAGCATGATTTGGATCAAGGATAATTCCAAGTTCACCTTGTTCATGCCATCCTAGCAAATTCGCACCTTCCTCCACGATGAATACAGTACCGAAAATGCAATCACCCTTGAATCCTAAGTTCCCCCTGAATTTGCCTATCACCTTCACTCTTTTGCCACCATAAGCAAAAATCCTTATGCTGGAGTGAGCTACTGGGATGTTGCCCAAACCTTAAAAATCCTTAACATTAATGAGAGTAAAAGGGGAACCGGAATCGGCAAGAAACTTCATGCCGTTACCATTCACACTTATAGTACACATGGGACTTTTCCTTCTTTGACCCTCTCCGATAGAAGCTATTTCTACAACCCCCTCTTCTTGTATAGATGACGAAGATAACATTAATAGTTCATAACATTCATCATCTTCATACACGCAGTCCTCTTCTATGGCCTTCACAGTACGTGGAGGTACTCTGTGGGGTAAAGTTGCTTTGCACATACGTGCTAAGTGTCCCTTCTTCCCACACTTGAAGCAAGTCTGATTTATGGCATAACAAAACTTGAAATTTCCCAGATGAGAGGTGCTACCGCAACGATAGCAGGAAGGATGTTGTTCAACTCTTGTTTTCGGAACATTAGGCACAAATGGTGTCCGGGAAGCATTGACATTAGTACCCTTGACTGATTTGACAGGAGCTTTTGAGGTAACCAACTTGACTTCAGATACAGATGTAGTTTCAGATGTCGATACAGGTGTATTTAACTCTTTCATACAGAGCTGTGAATGTTCAACACTCTTTGCCAAGATAAGAGCAGTCTCAAGGTCAGGATCATCAGAGGATAGAAGTTTCTGTTGAACTTTCTTGTCACATGTGCGTTCAATAAGTTGATCGCGAATTATTTCATCACGAAACTCTCTATAATTACACTTGAGAGCCAAAATTCTGAGAGCAGCAACAAAGTCATCAATGGATTCACCAGGCATCTGTGCACGCTGTAAAAATTTGTGCCGTTCCAGAACTACGTTGCGCTTAGGATTAAACCTTTTGTCAAGAGTTTTTACTAACGAAGCATAGTCATCAACAATTAGTGCATCACCATCTTCACCTCCGCTGGTGCATGTCCATACCGACTCCAGAGGTAGAGTTTGCAAAATTGACCTTGCCTCAGCACCTACATTGTACATAAGTAAGGCCTTCTTTTTCTTAGATGTGAAAGTATCGCCATCGATTGCTTCCAAATAAGCCTCAAAAGTGGCCTTCCATTGTTGCCATAGCATAGGAGGAGGACCAGGTAACTGTAGAAATGGGGGTGGAGCAGCAATATTATCCATTGTTAATCTTGCGTGGGGGAGTTGCTGCCACTTAAGATGAACACTATCCTGCAAATGTCACTATGGAATCTTTCCACTGTTGATGAAAGTGTCTTTTAAAACGAAAAACAATACTAACAGGACTTCAAAATTGTCAAATTGCACTTAAAAATGCTTTGTGTGTATATAGCTTCACATACCCACGAGGGTTTGGAATTGCGAGTTGTTGGATATATTCCTTTTGTATTGTTGTATCTGCAATGTCCACTAGTAACACTACGCTTTAGAAGCTTAGAGATAGCCAAAGCGCTGAAATCTACATGCAACCTTTAACCGAAACGCATGCTTCGAAAGCGCAACGGTTGCCAAGGTTACCGTAGTCAGAAAGAGCAAGGAGAGGAACGTCACAGGGTGACGCTCGCGCTGACGCCGCGCGTCGGTATACGCGCCGAATAATTCACCAAAAAACCAGGAAACGCAGAGGAAAAGCAACAATACATCTCACCCCTAAAGATCGCTGGCAGGAAGAGCAGCGGGAACAGATTCCAGGTCCGACCACCCTCAAACTCGATAAGGTTCCATTTCTTCGTTTCTGCCGCATCAACGGCAATCCATGAAAGAAACCGGCAGAATCACGGAACACATGGAGGGAGACTGGACGCTGGACCAGCTCGTCGCCAATGAAAGGAAGAAGGCAGGTACAGGTACAGGTGGAAGAGCTTCTTTATTTCTGTCCAGTCGTCCAGATCCCCCGGCAGCAACTGCCACCCCCGTCTGTTCTACATTCCCTGCACGGAACCTTCATTCCAGGTCCCGTGCAGAGAACCCGAACAGACATGCGTCCAGAACACCCAACAAATTCATAAGCAACCAACCAGCTCCGTGTTGGATTCCAACTGATTTTTTGTTGGAGCTTTTAAAAATAGCCATGACAAAGAACTACATCATCTTTCAAGACACCTACTATTACCAATGTATTCACAAAAGGCATTTAGTAGTAGTAAAGTTAGGAATCCTAACTACAGGCGGGTGGTCATTTTGCCTTTCCCACGGCGGCACCCTGAAAAGGGCACTGCAATGGGACCGCAATGGGAACGCAATAGGAACAGCAAAAATGTTCCAGCATATCATTGACTGTGAAGTCCATGCTGCACTGGAATGGGGGTGCAAGCAGACAAGGGGCACATGTTGTGCCCTGCTAAATGCATCCCCATGGCGATGTTCCCCCACTACCAGACTTTTTATGGTGAGCTCACTGCCATGAAAAGGATGGCGGTGGGGAAACTAGTAATATGCATGGCGGGACTGCACCAGTCCCTCTCAGCATATTGCATTACGGTTCCCTGGCAGGTGAAAGTTGTAATCCTACAGATGGTGAACCACCACTGCTGCACCACCGCGAGTGCGTTGGCCATAAGACTGCCACACTCGTAATCAGTCCCTATGACTCAACTCAGTGCCCCCAGTGCTCAGTTTATATGTTAAGGTATGCAGTCTCTGCAAACGTTTTGAGCTGACTAGCAACTTAAATAGATGATCTGCTACAGCAGCACTATTTAACCACCCTATACAGTAGTAATTGTTGTTTGTCACAGGAACTTTAAAGACATTTACAGCTCTTGGGTAGAAATAATGAAACCACAGAACATAACACACCAACTTTTACGAAGCAAAATAATAGCACCATTAAAATATAATATGACACAATACAACAAAACAGTCAAAACAGAATGCAACACAACAAACACAGTAAAACTAAAAATCTAAATGCAAAACTGCATCTTAAAGAACAGCAGAACCCATCACCCCCACAATTGCAAAGCCACACAACAAGTATGCACAAACATTCTTGTCACAAAGTACCACCATAGGATGCCTGCCTTTATAATCAGGGTCAATGGAATTATACAATTTTGTAACAACAGTGTTTTCTGCATAATTATAAATTTGACTCATTTGCCACATAATCCATCATTTGCTGCATAATCTGCAGTTTTTACCCAAAAAAATTGTTTCCAGCGCAAATGAATCAAAAGTTACTAAAAATGCAGCAACACTCATTACTGTGCCGCAGAAAGTCCATTGCTTTGACTTGCAACCAGGCCAGAAATGTATGTGGTAGACATATTGCAGAAAACTTGATAACAAGAAGGGAGTGGGACCCGGGGGACTTCCTAAAGAAACACTGCAGCTCGTCCGCAGTGGGACTGTGTAGTTGTTTGTTTTGTTTGTGAATGTTGTATTTTACCTTTGTGTAGGTAGTGGCAAAAAATAAAATACTTATTTTTTTCAATAAAAGTGGTAAGATAATGATTTATTGCTGCTCCTGTGCACATTTTGGGTTATGAGTCTGTTTTCACTCCGCTGTGTCCACCCCCCCAAGGGAGTCTTTGGCTGCTAACCAGCACTAAAGTGCTTGTGTTCTCTCCTTTAAACATGGTAGAATTGTCTCACACTCAATTGGAACATTTATTTTACCTCCCTGGTAAAGGGGCACCGCATGTAACAAAGGCCTGTAACTTAAATGCTAATAGTGGGCCTTCAGCAATTATTTTGCCACCCACTGAAGTAGCCTTTTCAACATGTCTCACGCCAGCCATTGAACTGTCATTTCAGCCTGGCAAAATAAACATTTTACTAGACCCACACCTTCTTTTTTAATGCATACAGGTGACCCCTAGGACAAGCCTATGGGCAGCCCATGGGCACAGTGTATTTAAAAAGTTGGGCATTTAATTTTAAGTTTCACATGTCCTGGTACTGACCAACTCGTAAATTTGTTTTTCACTGGCCTATTTCTCATTCAGGATACTTTATTACTTTTAATAAGTGCTACCTTTTGTTTGGGAATAGGTACAAATGTTTGGTATGTAGGGCCACATGCATCATTGTAAATTGTGGTCGCAAATGGGCAGATTAGAAGAATCTGCCCCTGTGCAACCGCAATTTTTGCATTGGGGATGCATCATCCCCAATGCAAAAATCGCTATTTAAGTAATCGCTAAAATTGCAATTACTTAAATTGCGATTGCATTTAGGGAATCGCAAATTGCAATTCCCTAAATGCAATGCAACAACCAAAAAAGAATTGCGATTTCGCAATTAAGAAAT
The DNA here is from genome assembly GCF_964204655.1 of Triturus cristatus. Classification (NCBI taxonomy): domain Eukaryota; kingdom Metazoa; phylum Chordata; class Amphibia; order Caudata; family Salamandridae; genus Triturus; species Triturus cristatus. The sequence goes on along the minus strand of NC_140591.1, from coordinate 926,840,649 downwards.
GCAAATTACAATCAATTCAAAGTTGATGGTAATTTGCGAGAACTTTGAAAAATGCACAAAAGTGGATTTTCAAAGTTCTATGTTGCACACATACATGTCCTTGGGGCATGTGTGTGCAACAGGTGTTGAAATTGCAATTTCAGGGGTGCATCAGTGTGTCCTTTTGGCACCCTTGAAATTGCATGTGCAATTTGCGAGTACCTATTTGGTACTCGCAAATTGTGCATGCAATTTATATTGATTCCTATGGGCCTCTAGGCCCAAAGGAATGAATGGGACGCGATTCCTTATTTACGAATCACAATTTGCGAGTCGCAAATAAGGAATGTGTAGGAATCGCAATTATTTTTGCTATTCGTACATGCATAAGCATTTGCAATTCCTAAATTGCGATTTCTCAAAAACCGCAATTTAGGAAACACAAATGCACTGTTTGGTGAATGTGGCCCTTAATGAATTGTAATCAAAAACCCTCTTTAATATAAATTTGGATTTTAAGTCACAATTCGGAAAATGCCACTTTTGGAAAGTTGGCATTTTCTTGTATTTGGCAGTTAGCCTTTGTGTATTCCTCTCAGACAGTATCACAAAGGGTAAATGGAGGTTGGAAGGATGGGCCAGCCGGACCTGATGGGAGGGGTGGAGCTTTCACCTATCACACTTGTACATCACAGGAGCTGCTTCAGCACACACATGAATAACTTCACATTAGCCTTTATGATTTCAGACATCCTGGGACCAGGACAGGGGAAGGAAAAAATTCCAGAACCAGATGTGGGGGAGAAGTCTCAAATTTTCTAGCACTTCAGAACTAGCACCAGGTACATATGTTGGAACCGCAGACCAACTCTTCAGATTACTTCAGGTCCTGTGGAAGACTCAGAAGAAGGACTGCCCTGCTGCACGAAGGACTACCCCGCTGTCCTGCTGCCTGAGGAAGAAATACTTGACCTGCTCCATGAAACCAGAACCACCAGAGTGACTCAAAGGGCTAGCGGACTATCCTCTTGTTCCATGCCACAGGGACATAACAAGCTCCAGAGACCTGACAGCTGCCCAGACTCAGATTGACATGCCTGTGCTCTGCTGCTGGCCTCTGCTGTAGTGAGCCCTGTTTCCCAATAGGGGCCCGCCCAGGTCCTGGACCCTTGGCTGCCATCAGAGTAGACTCCTCCCAGCCCAATTGTGGGTTTCCTCAGAACCGACACAGTGCGAAACAACTCAATGCATCATGATGCAGGACCTCACACCACAGCCGCTCGCATCTCCTGATCGGCAGACTAATTGGAACTGATTCAGCATGACACATTTCAATGTAGGAACTTGCATCACAGCACCTTACAGCTCCTGACTGGCAGCATCATCAGATCCGACACAGCACGATGCATCTCATTGCAGCACCCCACAGCTCCTGATTGGCTGCCTTCTTGAAACATAGAGAACAGTTGGTAATGCAATTGCTGTGATTTCTGTATTGAATACAAGGGTAATGATGTATCACAATTCCTTTTTACAATAATTGGAAAACAATTGAGATAATAACACACCAAGAAAAGGAACTATTCAAAAGCAGAGTTGATTTACTTTTATTTTTTTGAAAAAAGTATTGCATATAAATGGCTGTCACAGACACAAGTAAATTACGACAATACAAAGGTGACTATTGTGAGAAAGTGACATGTGGTGACTGGTGAAGTAAACGGTACACTATATACAAGACATACACAAGTGACATTAAATAAAAAAGGGGGTTTTAAACTTTTGTCCTGTCTCCTGATTTATCACAGGTAATGCAAGACCCAATAATGATTTAATTTTATGTCAAGAAAACTGTATAGCCATGTGTGATAATAATGTCGATGTTTCGACCCTGGAAACAGCGCAGAATGATGTGCGTCCCAATGGGTCTTCCTCAGGACTGTGGAAGGAGGGGTGGACAGCCTATAAAATTAATTATAGAGAAGTGGTGGTCAGGTGTGTTCCAACAATTCAGGATTATTGCAATAATGCAGTAGCTAGAATGTAGCTTACCACAAAAGGCGAAACTTCAATGAATGAAATTACAGGGAACCTGCAATCTTAATTGAAGATCTACAAACAAGGAGCACACCTCTGAAATATACAATTATTGTACGTTAGAATAACCAAAATGCTCGTGTGGACCATCTGGTGCGCAGCCTTACCAAAGGGTCAGGATGTAGTAGGGATCCAGAGGTATAAATTCGATTAATTAGGGTTCCGTTGGGGTGGAAAAGTACATCATCCTGTAGGTGTCTAAAATTACATGGAAGGTAAATCAGTATCCTATGCAGGATGTATAAAGTTCATGTATTGTTAATCTCAGCCAAAACAAAGTACCTTCCTGTGCGGAAAAACACTCAAATACACTGAAGATCTCCACCAGCAGGTTGGAGTCTAAAACAAAATGAGGAGAGTATTGGTATCATACGATCCTGTGTATAACTGACTGTGGAACACAATTCTTAAAAGCGAAGGACAGCATACCTTGATCGTGGTCAATGCCACAGAAACACTTAACATCTACCAGCCGGTTGGAGTCAGGTTCTGAGGGACACAGGATCGCCTCATTATTTTTAATGTTGTACCAGTGCAGGTCATCCCCTGCGAGGGTTGTTTCATTTCATTTATTGTTTTCTTCAAGCCATATTATGTCAGAAAGGGAGACGCTCTCATATAGTGAGGATTACATAAACAGGCTCATCCAAGAGCAAAGTGAATTTAATCTCCTGGGAACAGGGTTAGCTCCCATCAATACCACACTTAATGATGAGCTTTTCACCCTAGAGAGATTGGAAAAGAAACGTATTCGTTCTTGCCTGCACGGTCACCTTCTAACTAAATATTTGCAAACTAACATCATTCCGAAGGGCCTGCAGGTTAGGAACGAACCAGCTATCTTTATTGATATCCCCAAATTCCGGGAGGGATTCAGTTTTGTGTCTAATAATTGCTCCCAGCACTGGATGGTGCTGGGTATAGAGACAGCCTTAGAGTACGTCAAGAAACTGTCCCAAGAAATAGCAGGCCTAAAGAAAAGAATTCTTGAAGATAAGGCCGTCCACAACGCTAAAGAGGCACTAGAACATGCTGAAAAAGCTATTGTTGAATTCAACACCACTACCCTCAACAACAAACTCGACAAATTGAGGAAGGACATCAGGTCATACGATAAAAAAGTGACCTACCCATCCCTGAGAGACGACTATTACGAACAAGACTCCCAAGGTTTCTACACCAACCGTAGTAGGCAAGGACCCCACAGATTTGGTACCTTTTCTAACTCATCCTTTGGAAGCGGCTCTGAAAGTGACTCTGAGAGGTCCACTACCAGTACCAACAACAGACCATACCAACAAGGACCAAGATTCCAGAACACCCACGGCGCAGTTCCTTTTTTAGGGGATCCAATATGGATGAACAGAGAAACGAATTGGGGCAGACCAAGGGGATGGAAACCGAGGAAGGAGCACTTAATGTGTCAACACGAGAGTGAGATTCCAGCAGAACAAGAACCACAGGGAAATCCAGACATGCAGACAGACCTACAGATGATGATGCCATATACCTCTGGCCTAAACCTCTTTGATACCATTGTTAACATCTCAGAGTATCATCTTTCACCAACGGAACACAACATCCTGGCCAAGGGCCTATCGTATATCCCCCCCCCCCCCCCCGAATTCATTCAAGCTAGAACTACAACAATTTTTGGGCAAAATCCGATTAAAATATTTCTTTGGGAAAAATTACCAATGGAAGAAACGATCTGCAGCAACTGAATTTAGACCTGCCTCTACCTTTACTCCTGCTGCCTACTTGACAAGTGAAAAGATCTTAGCCCCTGAAAAAATCGTACTGGAGGAGGTAATGGTTCTTCTAAAAATCTGAAAATTCATTAAATACAACATTACTAAGGATGAGAAACAAGCTCTACATTCATTAAGCAACAACCAATCGATTGTGATAAAGGCAGCGGACAAAGGAAGAGCAGTGGTCACCCAGAACACTAATGACTATATTACTGAGATCAAACAACAACTAAGCTGCGAGAAAAGTTACCAACAAATCAATAAGAATCGGACCCAGGATATATCCAAACTCATTCAGCTACTTTTTTTTTTTTTTAAATTCTTTTTATTGGCATTTTCAATAACAAACTTAAAACAATGCTTCACACTGCTGCGTACATATTTCAGGCAATGACGACACGTCTCCCCTCCAACAAGGCACACATTACGGAATGGCAAGGACATCAATTCAGTGTTACATGTCAATCTGCGCTTTACCCAACCGTCAATCCGCCACATCTGCCCACCCGTGTCTCCCCATCCCAACAGCCGCCAACACGCCACCCGGGCAGCAGCAAGTATTGACCTCACCCTCCCGTCCTAGGGGATAACATCGAGCTACAGCGTTTGTAGCGGAGTTAGCTCCAGCCAGTGTATGAAGGGCCCCCATACATCCCTAGGCCTGGATCGCATCGGCATGAGCTCCCAGTACAGGGTCAACTGGGTCTGGCAATAGACAACGCTTTTAACCCATACCTTAATGCTAGGTGACGTAACAACTCCCCAATGCATAGCAACTTGTCGTTTGGCCAATAATAATAGCATTGCTGGCAGTTTACGGTGTTTGGGCTCAACCATGTGCAAAATCCCCAGCAATGCAACCTGGGGTGTGCATGGGATCGGTAGGCCCGTGATAGCGCATATTATCTCCACTACCCTTGTCCAGAACAACGCTATTGCAGGACAGCCCCACGCCATATGTATAAAGGTGGCCCCCGAGGCGTGACAGCGCCAGCATTCATCGGTGTCCCTTAAACCCATGCGGTGCAACCGGCTTGGTGTGCGATAAGTCATGTGTATGTACTTGAAGTGGATCAGGCGCAGCCTGTAGTTGGGGGACAGAATCTCAAGTAGCTTACAGCACAGATCCCAGTGTATATCAGAAATTTCCGCTCCCAATTCCGCCACCCACAGGCCCCGCGCCGCCGGAAGCATCACGGGGTGGTTAGTCTGCATTCGCACATACAATCGAGAGACCAGCTTGCGGCCAGAGTCCACAGATAACACATTCTCCAAAGCAAGCAGATCCGGCGGTGGCGCCGGGAAAGTGGGGAACAGCCTCCTGCTTGAGTGGCGGAGCTGGTAATAAAGAAGCGTGTCCAGTAGTGTCGGTGCCTCCGATCCACACATCTGCTCCGGCGTGAGGAAGGTGTCATCCGGAAACAGATCGCCCCCAGTGTGGAGGCCTAGCTCCGCGGCCCGCTCCCCGGTCCGCATAGTCCGCAGCGGCGGCCACATCGGGTTCCCGCGCAGGGGCACAGAGCGGGTATAAAGCATATCTAATCCAGCTCTACTTCTCAAACCATTCCAGGCCCACCTGAGTGCGTGTACCGGGTCGATTTCCGTGCACCTCCGGACGTGTGGCGCGTAGAGTGCAACAGTCAGCGGCAGTGGAGCCGCCCTGTCGGTCTCGATCGCCACGTGCGGTTGAAACGGTGTGGGGTGCGCCCAGTAGTGCAGGAACTGTGCCTGTGCACAGTAGGCATATAATGAGAAGTCTGGCGCAGCCAGGCCGCCCTGTCTCTGTGGGAGAGTGAGGGTCTCCCAGGACACCCTCGGCTGTTTACCCCCCCAGGCCAGCTCCACCATCAAGGAGCGCAGCCGTCGCAGAAAATGTGCGGTCAGGGGCAGCGGGATATTCACGAATAAGTAGAGGAGTTTAGGCAGGATCACCATTTTAGCCACAGCAATCCTGCCAGCCAGCGAAAGGGGCAAATGCTTCCAGCAACCAACCCTCTCCTCTACCCAACCCGTCACACGCCCATAATTTTCTGTCCATATCTGCTGCATATCTGTGCTCACCCAAATCCCCAGGTACCGCACCGGCCCAGTCGCCCATTTCAGTGGGCAGTCCGGGGTAAAGCGGGGAGTCCCGGTAGTCAGGGGTAGAATGACTGACTTCTCCCAATTTATATTGACACCCGACAACCGTCCGTATTCCAGCAGTTCTCGTGTCAGAGGGGAGAGGTTAACCTGAGGATCAGAGACATATAGCGTAACATCATCTGCATATAGCGATATGGTCAGCGCCCTTGACGAGAAGCCAATGCCTCTGGCCGCATGATGTTGTCTAATGCGGGCAGCCAAAGGTTCTGTGGCGATGGCAAAAAGCAGAGGCGACAGGGGGCAACCCTGTCTCGTGCCTCTCCGAATGGCAAATGGCTCAGAGATCAACCCGTTGACCCTTACCCTAGCAGTAATGCCGGTATAAAGCAGTCTAATGTATCTGATAAAGGCCTCACTCACCCCCATGCGCTGCAGCAGAGGAAACAGGAACCCCCATTCCAGGGAGTCGAACGCTTTGGTGGCGTCCAACAGCACCGCCGCAGCCTGAACATGTGGGGCCAAATAGTGCAGTACACCGAAGAGGGTGCGGAGGTTATGGGACGTCGATCGGCCCGGCATAAAGCCCGACTGATCCGGGCGGATCATCAGGGGTAACACCGGCTGTAGACGAGTTGCAAGCATTTTTGCAAAGATCTTAGCATCAGTGTTGATTAATGATAATGGCCTGTAGGAGTCACATTGCTGGACATCCTTATCTGGTTTCAGGAGGGTTATGATGACAGCCTCCCTCATGGGGATACCCGACTCGACCGCCTCCGCATATATTGCCAACAGGCGGGGGGCCAGGAGATCTGCATATTCCTTGTAGAACTGCGCCGGGAGGCCGTCCGGCCCCGGCGCCTTACCGGCTGCTAATGACCCAATGGCCTCCCGTACATCGTCTGCCTCAAATGGTCGATCGAAGTACCCTTTCTGGTGCGCATTAAACCATATAAGCTGTATAGTATCAAAATATTCAGACAGCTCCGCCTGTGGGTGGGCTGCCTGAGACCTGTCCAAATCCCTGTAAAAAGTCCGGAAGGTATCTAGTATTTCCGGAGGGGTATACACGGTATCACCACCCACAGTCATCACTGCGGAGACAAAAGTAGAGGGCCGCTGTGAGTGCAGCAGGAGGGCGAGCGTTTTGCCCGGGCGATCCCCCTTCCCATATCGGCGGGCCACCGCATGTTTAGTCAGGAATTTGAGCTCCCTGTCGGCCTCTGTTTGATATTCAGTGAGCGTGGCGCGAGTGTCCGCCAACGTGGCAGTCGAGGGGTCCGAGCAGTACTGCACCTCCAGTGAGTGCAGGCGATCTTCTAATTTACCGAGCGCACCCCTTATAGTCTTTAGGACTTTGGCCTGTCCCGCAATGCAGTGGCCCCTTATCACCACCTTAAACGCGTCCCACAAGGTGCCCAACGACGTCACGGAACCCTCATTGTGCTCAAAGTAGTCAAGTATGTGTTGATGGATATCCTCCCGAAACACTGGATCTGACAGGGCCCGTGGTCGCCACGTGAAGGGCGTGATGTATGGCTTGGGGACACGCAGAGTTAGCTCAACAGGGGAGTCGTCTGAGAGGGTACGCGCCCTATGAGCGACTGCAGACACCCAAGCATGGACCTGCGGGGTCAAGAGCCAGAAGTCCAAGTGGGACCAGGCTCCTCTGTGCGGGGTGAAGCAGGTGCCTTCCCGAACCGCGGGATGCAATACCCGCCACGAGTCCAGTAGATTATAGTCAGCCATTAGGCCGCGTATGAGACTTGCAGCTTGCGGGTGATGTGCGCGAGCAGCCCCCTCCCTATCCAGGTCCAGCGACAGCACGGCATTGAAATCTCCTCCCCACACGCAATCCCCTCCACCCAGTGATTGTGCCAGGTGCCAGACGTGACGGAAAAACCCAGGGTCATCCGAGTTGGGGCCATATGTATTAACTAACGTCAGCGGCATGTGAAATAGTTTCCCGCTCAGTATGATGTAGCGTTTACCTTAAACGTTTGCCAAGGAAGGCCTTTACGGATAAGAATAGCCACTCCTCGGGAATAGCTGGAGCAGCTGGAGGTGTGTATCTCGCCCCATCTAGCACCTCGCAGCTTGTCCCTGGCGTTTCGAGGCAAATGAGTTTCCTGTAGGAAACATATGTCAATGTGGTGTCGTGACAAATGTGCATGAGTCAAGCGTATCTTGCGGTGATCGTTAAGACCGCGGATATTCCATGTAAGGCAGCGCAACTCGGTCAGGGAGGCTTATATGTGTGTGTCCCATACAGTGGCAAGGATATTAATGTCCCACGTACCAGGGGCCACCGGGGGTCCCCCCGCTGCCCATTCCCCGGGATCGGCAACCATATACAGTCCGCCTGTGGCAAGGTCGCGTCGTCATGTCGTGGTGCATTAAGAAACCGCAGTGAGATAGCAACAACCAACAATAACCAGAACCCCCCACCACCCACTCCAACCCCCCCAATCAGGTTGAGATACAGTCCCCCCCCTCCTCCCCACCCAACAATAACTGTCATGTAACAATATCTCGGGAATCATCCCACAGGGCGTGGGGTCACCGGCTCACACCCCCGTCGAAAAGCGACAGGGTGGCCGAACATTGCTGCCTTTTGTCAACGCAGTACAACAATCCACAGCGAAAGGAGGCCCAACATTCCTCCCCCCGCAACGCTCCGTAAGGTATCAGCGATGTGGGCCGTGGCAAGTCGAACCAGTTCTCACAGGTCCGGGACAGATCCCTCGGCCCCTGCAGGCCCCACGGACCTCCAGCTGCGGCTACAGGCCGTGTACCTGACAGTCGCGGTGTCCAGCGTCTCTGCACATCTCAAAGTGATAGCGCGCTGTGTCATTCAGTGTCGCTCAACTGGCCCAGCGGAGGAGTGCCTTGCTCATCTCCTCGCTCACGTTGCGAGCGCTCCGCCTGCCTCGCAAATTTGAGCGCATCCGCCGCGGCTGTAAAGATCATTGGCTTCCCTTTGTGGTGTATCCGCAGCTTGGCCGGGTATAACATGGCATATTTAGTCCCCACCTTCTGGAATATTTTTTTAGCCGGTATAAATTCTCGCCTCGCAGCCTGTACCGCTTGCGTAAAATCCGGAAACAAGGATATGGCCATATTTTGAAATCAGAGCTCACCTTTTTCACGCGCCAACCTCAGGATGGTATCCCTGTCACGGTAGTTCAGAACCCGTGCCAGAATCGGCCGTGGCTGAGCTCCAGGCACGGGTCGCGGCCCCAGCGTGCGGTGCGCCCGCTCAACCAGGAACATGGCCGACAGGTCCGCCCCAAACAGTTCGCGGAACATTCCTTCAATAAATTGTTCCATGTTGCCAATGTTTGTGGATTCCGCAATGCCAATAATGCGCACATTATTTCTTCGGGAACGGGCTTCCAAATCCTCATTGCGCCCTCTGATCACCTCCAGGACCTTGTCCATGCGAAGTAGCCTCTCCTGGGTGTCTCCTTGGCTCTCCTCGCTGTCGATAATCCGCGCCTCCGCCGCAGCGATCTGCTCCTCGTGCTGGTCTACCTTATGAGATATGCCATCAAGCCGCTGGGCCTTGGAGTCGAGCTTGCCATCGATTTCCTTGAGGCAGCCTTTAAGGTCGCGGAACATGCTTCTGACATCGTCCTCCGGTGTTGGGTCTAGCTGCGTTTCAGGGACCACATTCGGCGATGGCGGAACCGCCACAGCGCCGCGGGAAGCCTGCTTCTCAAAGTGGAGCTTCCGCTGCTTGCTGTCGGATTTTCCCATGTCGCCTCCGAGGGGCCTTCACACACCGGCACCAATGAAGAGGGGCAGTTGGCACTCCGCAGGTCACGGGCCCCAACCAGCGCCAGGTCGCAGAGGTCAGGTATTCGTCCCTCCAAGCGGCCCTCACGCACCTCGGGGGACCTCTCCAGGTAGGCCCGGCCCAACCAGCTCTCGGCCCTCCCGGGCAGCGGGTCGGCAGCAGCCACGCACCAATCGCGGACTCACCGCGGTCAGGCAGCAGCCCGGAAAGTCACCCGGCCTCTCACGCGCTGTTTGCCACCACCTCGTAGCACCGTAGACATTCAGAGGCCTGGGCATGGATTAAAACAGGCCAGACAGCCGGAGTCCCCTCATCGCAGGTACGGATCGGGCCTCGCAGCGTCCTTTTTCCGCCGCCTCACGCCAGCAGGAGTACCGGCCCAGTCAGCAACGCAGATCGCAGCCACGCCGGCAAGGCCCAGGCAGTCAGTTTATCAGGCCAGCACACAACGCGCTCCAGAGCCGCCGCGAAGGCCGCACACAGCCCAGCAGGGGCCCACCGCTTCACCTCGGGTTCCAATCGCCGGGCATCCAACGCTCTGCAGGCGTCCATGCCGGTCTCTGCGCGTCCACCGGTCAACGGCCCTCGACCAGGGCCTCGCGTATCAGATGTCGCCGCCCAGCGCGGCACACCCCAGCCGCCGGAGCCACGAGGGCCTGTATCTCCGGATTTCCGCAGCCGATTTCTGCCGCAGGAGCACCGCCGGAATCCTCGGCGTCAGGGCACCTCCCACCGTAGCTTCCCTGCACAGAAATTTGGGCAGAGGCCGGATGGGCTAACGGATTGGTTGTCCGGCCGGCAGAGCCCCGTTACACGGCGGCCATCTTGCAGCTCGGCTCGGCCACGCCAACTCATTCAGCTACTTACCAAAAAGGGCCTTACTGAAGGTTTTCTTACAGAAGCTGAGTACAACTTTTTGAACAAGACAGACCCTAAAATACCGACAATATATACACTTCCGAAGATCCACAAAATCATAGATCATCCACCTGGGAGACCAATCGTTTCTGGATGTGGTTTTATCCTGGAGCCATTGAATCAATTCATAGATAGTTTTTTGCAGAATTGCATTTTGGACACTTACTCATTCCTTAGAGATGCTATGCATACAATTAAGCTAGTAGAGAACCAACCTTTTGACAAGCTGACATAATTTCTGGTAACACTGGACGTTTCTTCAATGTATACCAGTATACCTCAAGACCAGGCAATTGATGTAATTCATAAGCAACCAACCAGCTCCGTGTTGGATTCCAACTGATTTTTTGTTGGAGCTTTTAAAAACAGCCATGACAAAGAACTACTTCATCTTTCAAGACACCTACTATTACCAATGTAAGGGTGTGGCCATGCAAGCCGGGTTTGCTCCGAGTCTAGAGAACCTCTTCAGGGATAATTAGAAGACATCCATATATAAGAACTATCTAATCCCTTCCTAGACAATATCGCCCTCTGAAAGCAATACACTGACGACGTGCTAATGATTTGGACAGGCACAGAACAAAATCTCATAGTCTTTAAAACATGGCTGAACGGATGATCTCCGGATATCCAATTCACAATGGCTTACAGCAATAAGACCATCTGTTTTTTAAATCTTACATTACAAGTTGAAGAAGATTAAATCCTTACGACTCCATTTAGAAAACCGACTGAGTGTAATACCATCTTAAAATTTGATTTTCACCATCTGAGAAATCTAAGGGAAAACCTGTCTTATGGTAAATTTTTAAGGCCACGATGCAACTGCTCAAGAAGGGTAGATTTCTTCAAAGAAACAGACGTTCTCATCACAAGATTAAGAGATCGAGGTTACCCAAAAGGTTTGCTCAACTGTGCCAGAAAGAGGGCTTGGTACCGCCCCCGAGAGACACTCTTCGAAGTGCAACCTAGATGTGAGAAAATTGATAAATTGGTTTTCGTAACTTCATTTAATACAAGGAGCCATGATATCAAGAAGGTGATAAAGAAGTACTGGAACTTGGTAGGTGGGGAAATCAACATTAAGGATGAACCTCTTTTTGCCTTCAAGTGAGCCAGATATGTCAAGGACTATGTTGTTAGTTCCTATTTAGAAACCACAAGGACGACCGACGTCAGACAAGAACTGAACCTGCCACCACTGCTGGGCCACTTTAAATGCGGTAATTGCAAAGCCTGCAAGTTGTCTATGATAGGCTCAACATTCAATCACCATGGCCAAACATATTCCCTCATTTTGAAAGAGCGACAGAGTGCACACCTCTTTTTAAAAAGAATTACATTTTCCATTTCTTTAATTTTTAATTTGCGTTGTTCTCTTATCCACTGCGTGCTACCCAGAGATGTGGTCAGCCCGAGCCACGTAAATATGAATACTACAAGAAGCTGGAGCGGAATACCACCCCAATCTAGATGCACAGTTTCCTTTCCATTGCATGTAACAAATGTCACAGAATTCACCTTTTTTCTTTCGATTTTATTTAGTTCGTTTTTCAATGTAATCCAATTTTTATCCTTCTTAGTATATTTTTCCTCATGTCACAAGAGAGGTGCTTTCATCTTCACTATATTCCTAATGATGCAAAAATGCCAATCCAGGCCTTATCCTGCACCACAACAGTGTACATAAGTATATCCACGATCGTTGATCTAGTTTACTCAATCCATTTCGGGCCAATTATCCGGCCCTTCGTCAGGGGTTTTCTACAAATAAAAAACACATCAATTAGACTGTATGTTTACCCCAATGCCGCTTGTTTGCTTGTTTACACATTAATTCTCTCTAGTGACGTTTCCCAGAATCAACGTTTTTCCACTAAAAGTCGTAGTGTAACACTACCCTATAATGGATACCCATGCTGTCTGTCTATTGCCACTTAACCACCCTTTACCCCTGATTCTACCCATTAAATCCAACTTCTATTTCATTTCTCTACCACCTCCCTGATGATGTACAGTCAATTTGTGCTTACGTTCTAACAAGTGCCCCTCAGTACATCACCATTTATACTAATCCATACCTTTTAAAATTGTACATGTAAGCTTCCTCCCGACTTCACCACCAAACCAGAATGGGCCAACTGTCCAACTCTCTTTCTTCTCACCTTATTACGCTCACTAATCTCCACCCCTACACTTCATCTGTTGCCAATTAAACTCCGTCCCAGCCTTCAACCTACTTCCTTCCTCCCTTCAATCCCGGTGGCTCCCTACAACTTCCATAATGCACTTTGTTTGGTATCCCATTCCGTTCAATATGAATCAGCACATTTCCTTCAAGCTTTTGGCTTCCACATTCTCCTTTCCTCCCGTTATCATTCAAAGTATCCATTAAAAAATTCACCGCCCTCCTGCTGATGTCATCAGCAATGTTGATTGTAAGGTATACCACTCTGCGATGTTCCAAACGTTAACAATAAATCACCCACCCTCTGCTGCAGCAAACTCAACTTGCTTTTAAAATAAACATTTATTATAAATATTTACTGAGCTGCTGCACCTCAACGTGCACGCATACGGATCCACCTGACTATGACGTCGGCCAACAGTGAAAAGCAGACTGCTTTCACTGCAGTCGCACTTGAGAAAACCTCCGGACAAATTCAGACATATGCTTAAAACTTGAAGGTGAGAGCAACGAAGACAGACACTCACGTTTGTCTCTAGTTATCACCGCCTAATAAAAGCGTTTCCTAATAGGATTCTTTTAACCCCACAGTATCCGACCTTCTTGGGCGGCTGTAATTAAAGATAAAAGGCTATATCACAAGACTCCAACTGGCTGGTGGATGTTAAGTGTTTCTGTGGCATTGTCCACGATAAACGTATGCTCTCCTTCGCTATTAAGAATTGTGTTTCACAGTCAATTTCTACACAGGATCGTATGATACCAATACCCTCCTCATTTTGTTTTAGACTCCAACCTGCTGGTGGAGATCTTCAGCGTATTTGAGTGTTTTTCAGCACTAGGAGGTACATTGTTTTGGCTTAGATTAACAATACATGAACGTTATACATCCTGCATGGGATACTGATTTACATTCCAAGTAATTTTAGACACCTACCGGATGATGTACTTTTCCACCCCAACGGAACCCTAATTAATCGAGTTTATACTTCTGGATCTCTACTACGGCCTGACCCTTTGGTAAGGCCATGCACCAGATGTTCCACACGAGCATTTTGGTTATTCTAACGTACAATAATTGTATATTACAGACGTGCTCTCCTTGTTTGTAGATATTCAATTAAGATCGCAGTTGAAGGTTCGGCTTTTGTGGTAAGCTACATTCTGGTTACTGCATTCTTGCAATAATCCTGGATTGTTGGAACACACCTGACCACCACTTCTCTATAATTAATTCTATAGGCTGTCCACCCCTCCTTCCATAGTCCTAAGGAAGACCCGTTGTGACGCATATCATTCTGCGCTGTTTCCAGGGTCGAAACGTCGACATTACTATCACACATGGCTCTACAATTTTCTTGACCTAAAATTAAATCATTATTGGGTCTTGCATTACATGGATAAATCAGGAGACAGGACAAAAGTTTAAAAAAACCTTTTTATTTTATGTCACTTGTGTATGTCATGTATATAATGTACCGTTTACTTCACCAGTCACCATATGTCACTTTCTTACAAAAGTCACCTTTGTATTGTCGTAATTTACTTGTGTCTGTGACAGCCATTTATATTCAATGCTTTTTTGAAAAATATAAGAGTAAATCAACTCCGCTTTTGAATAGTTCCTTTTCTTGGTGTGTTCCTATCTCAATTGTTTTCCATTTATTGTAAAAAGGAATTGTGAGACATCATTACTCTTGTATTCAATACAGAAATCACAGCAATTGTATTACCCAACAGAACCAACTGTTCTCTATATTACCAATACCCAGGTTCTGAGGGACACAGGGTCACCCCATTATCTTTAATGTTGTGGCCTTCTTGAAACAGGCACAGACTGATGCATCTTGATGCAGGACCTCACATCTCAGTTCAAGTACAAGCAGGTACACTGTCCAGTGGACTGAACATGGTCCTTTACCAGGCCCGCACTCCATTATGATCAGCTTGAAATAGTGACTTTGTCCTGGTCTTGCGCAACCAATAACCACAGTTGGTTCTTTGTGCTTTTTGGTGCTACTTTACCTAAAACTTGGAAATTGCATATCTCCAGCATACTGCTTGTTCTTTTGTCATTCTGGTACCATTTTGTTAATTAAAGTGTACTGTTTTTTAGAATGGTGCTTGAGTTTTCTTCAGCTGTGTGTTCACTTTGCCACTGTTTGAGTGCTTCATAAATACTTTACAAGTTGTCTTTAAGTTAAGCATGACTGATGCTTAAGCACAGGTTAATTTAGGGACTTTTGTGGTTGTCCCTGACAAGGATTTGGGTTGCTGCTTGAGTAGGACTCACACCCTCTCAACTAAAAACCCAACTTCTTACATGAGAGAATGCTAAGTTGTTGACCTTGCAGCCCCTTATTGGCTGCTTTCTTGGAAGCAGCATGGAGTGAAGCATCTCGACGCAGGACCTCTCATTTAAGTTCAAGTACAACCACGTACGCTTTCCAGTGGACTGAACTCAGTCCTGTGCTGGGCCTGCACTCTAAAGTGTTCAGCTTGAACTACTGACTTTGTCCTGGTCCAGGGCAACCGCTAACCATATTTGGTGCTTTGTGCCTACTGGTGCTACTTTCACCTTAAAATATTAAATTGCATATCTCCATCCTACTGATTTGAATTTTGACATTCTGTAACCATTTTTTAAATTAAAATGTACTCTGATTTTCTAGATTGGTGTGTGGTTTTTCTTGTGTTGTGCTTTCACTTTGCTAATCTTTGAGTGCTTCATAAATGCTTAAGCAAAGGTTAGTTTAATGACCATTGTGCTTCGTTCTGACTAGGATTTGGGTTGTTGCTTGAGCAGTTCTCACACCCTCTCAACCAAAAACCCGATTTCTCACATGAGAGAATGCCAAGTTGTTCACCTTGCAGCTCCTGATTGCCTACCTACTTGGAAACGGCATGGAGTGATGCATCTCGACGCAGGACCACAATTCTCAGTTCAAGTACAACCAGATACACTGTCCAGTGGACTGAACTTGGTCCTGTAGCGGACCAGTGGTCCATTGTGATCAGCTTTAACTAGTGGCTTTGTAGGACCTTCGCAAGCAATAACCACAGTTGGTGCTTTACACGTTTTAGTGCTACTTTTACCTAGAACTTTGAAATTGCATATCTCCAGCCTACTGATTAGAATTTTGACATTCGGATACTGCTAATTAAAATTTACTGTGTTTTTCTAGATTGATGCGTAATTTTTTTTGTGTTGTGTTTTCACTTTACTTCTGTTTGAGTGCTTCATAAGTACTTTTTACGTTGCCTTTAAGTTCAGCATGACTGATGCTTAAGCACAGGTTAATATAGTGGCTTTTGTGGTTCTCCCTGTCAAGGATTTGGTTTGTTGCTTGAGTAGGACACACACCCTCTCAACCAAAAACCCAATTTCTCACATGAGAGAATGCCAAGTTGTTAACCTTGCAGCTCCTGATTGACTCCCTTCTCGGAAACGGAGCATCTCGACGCAGGACCTCAGATCTCAGTTTAAGTACAACCACGTACACTGTCAAGAGAACTGAACTCGGTCCTGTATCTGGCCAGTGCTCCATTGTGATCAGCTTGAACTAATGAATTTGTCCTGGTCCAGCGCAACAGATAACCACAGTTAGTGCTTTGGCCTTTTTTTAGTTCTACTTTTGCCCAAAACTTTGAAGTACATATCTCCAGTCTACTGATTGGAAGGAATTTTGCCATTCTGATACCATTTAATTAATTAAAATGTACTCTATTGTTGCTCGATTTTTCTTGTGTTGTGTTGTGTTGTGTTTTTGCTTTGCTACTCTTTGAGTGCTTCATAAATACTTTATATGTTGCTTTTAAGTTAAGCATGACAGATGCTTAAGCAAAGGTTAATTTATAGACTTTTGTGGCTTGCCCTGACTAGAATTTGGGTTGTTGCTTGAATAGGACTCACACCCTCTCAACCAAAAACCCTAATTCTCACATTTGAGGGTGCCAAGTGGTTGAGATGGTCTAGTTCTTTGCCAGGGTTAGACTTTGCAGTGCAGCAGAGAGCCAAATTGAGCCACGGCAATGCTGATTAACTTTCCTGCCCATTTTACAGATCTAATCACCCAGCCTCTCCAGGTTAGCAGTTGGCTTGAGTGTTTCTTTTCTGAGAGAGGCACCAGTTTGGATCGAAAGTCCTCTGCGTTGTAATGATGTGCAGCCCTGCCCTGGGTTACCAACTGCATTAAGGTCTAAATCCCTAATGTGGATTTTGTTGTCATAGGCAAACATGGATCGTGCGTTTTCTCCATGACAGGGGCTTATCTCCCACATTGCGGTCTTGTTGTACTGGGAGGGGTGCCCAAAGGGCTACCCTCATAGTGAGGGAAGACGCCTACCTTAACAAGGACTTAAGCAGAATGAACGAGGTTGTAGAAGCATGCCGTGTATTGATCATTAGGAGTGAACAGGTCCATTTTAGGTCTTGGCTAGACAGCACATGTGCTGTCTAGAAAACACTGTTGTAATCAATATGTGGGCTTCAGCCCATCCATAGGCTTCTCATTTGTTGGCTCCATCATCACTCACATACTGTTTCTCCCCATTTGTCCATGGCATGCATGTGTCATGCCTCTTCTGTGTTTAGCCCTCCTTGAGAGCTTGAACCAATTACTACTTTCCATCCACTGCTCCCCTTTTAGGAACTGTTTTAGGAACTACTTTTTTCTTTGTTTAGGAGCACTTCACACACATGCTCGTGTTTTCACTTGCTTTAAGCTCCATTTATGCAAACAGGCATGTAAATCTTGTTCTTATCTCATCACATTTTCTGTGCATTTAAAGATTGGGGTCAAATGTCAGACGGTGTTCTCTGAGGGCGCCTGTTTTCTTTTCATTCCCTGACTTCAAAGTGAGAGGATTTTTTTAACTAATGTCCCGGTGTTGCTTACCCCAACCGCTTCCCACTTCACTGCTTGACCAATCCCCCACCCCCTCCCTCATCACCGCTTGTTGATGCTGTATGCATCTTATCACTGATCTTAATCAAGCAGAGTTTCACAATCTACAATGGCCTTGATGTGTGCATTAGAAGCAGGGTTGCAGCACTGAATACTGGGCCAGTCTGTCTTCAATTTTCATGGGCAAAGGATCCTACAGTCTGTGACTTAAGGTGCAGCAGTCCTGTTCCCGGCTTCTATACAGCCCAGCTCCGCCACTCCAGTTACTTCTTACATTGCTCCTTCACCGTCAACTCCCATCCCCTCTTTGTAGCACCCCAAAGGCAGCTGCTACCTTTTGGGACGTGACATGGCGTGTCTGGGTGTGTGTCTACGTGTTTTTATCCGCACTTGCGCAAGTTCACCTCCTGCCCATGTAAAATCAGGAGGTGATGCAGAAGTAACCACCTGCTGATGTTTCTTATCATTCAACTACAAGGCACAAATATACCACTCAAGTCATGTGTCAGCCTTTTTGGCTCTGTCTTTACTTTTCAAAAAAGAATAAAAATGCTCCCCAGAGACTTGAAAGGGATCACTTGCTTTAAAAACCATCATTGCGCTCCAAATTTGTTTTACACTCTATTGATTTTACTGGGCACACTCTTCAAAACCAATCTCGCACTCATTGGATACTTCAAAGGTACGATTATCCACTGTTACGCCGCATGCCCCCATCCAGAGATCTGACTGCATTTGACCACTTTTAATTATACCTTTATTTACTTCTGCTCTGATTTGGTGTAAAATGTATTGTAATTAACTTTTAGCATATTTCTTTTTTTTGCAATTATCTTTTGAGTTGGTTGAACATTTCACTTGATGAATTTGTAGTTAAATGGGCCATAATATTTTCTGACACCCTCTGGCATCCTTTTTAGGTCCAGATAGGTTTTATATAGAAGAAAGTCACTTCTATATCATACCAAAAATGTACTTACACACTTAAATGGTGTGCTCTTGCCTAAAAGACATTAACATTGAGAAAGCCAATAGCTCTTGCATTGCTAAGACCTATTGGCTTGGCCAATCCTCATTAACCTGTGTCACTGAAGTTCCAATGCTCTTTGCTTAATTCACCCTTAGCCGACATGGATTTGGTGTATAGCGCTGTGCATTACCTGAGTGGTGTATCTGGGCTAGGTGTATGTGTGCCTGGGAAGAGTGCTGTACAAGGATAATGCAGTACTGAGCAATGCATGCATGGTAAGTGTGTGTGCTAGGTGTATGTGTGCCTATGAGAGGTGTTAGAATTGAAACGTATTACTGCCATATTACTCATATTTTACCTGGTATTATGTTAGCATTTATTTAGCTATCTCAAAATACATTCTTGCTGAATGCATATGCAATTAACAAGGGCAGATGTTATGTAAGTTAGGTTGACCTCTGTGCCACCATTTTAGCTCTAGTAGACACCATCTTGCATTATAATCGAAACTGTTACTTTTTTTTTTTTTTTTTTTTTTTTTTAAACCGTTTATTACAAGATTCAAAAATATACAAACATGGGCCTACAACCTTCCGGCCGGCTGCTAGCAATGAAAGGAGCATACGATATACATTTATAAAACACATGGTGCTGCGGCAGAGCATGCATAGGAGTTAACATCGTTGCGAGCCACACCATCCAGACCCCACTATCCGGTTCCATTTTAAACTGAAAGAACAACAAATACAAACAAACCCACAAGGCAATCCTCAATCGGAAATGGCAACACGTGCTCCCCTAAAGGGGAAATCCTAGCCATCCATAGAAGTCTCAAGAGGGGGGAGAGATCAGAACTAGGGCTGGGTAAACCCACTGCCCAGGTGCCAGGGGGATGAATTGGCTAAGGGGACGGGGCCGGCGACGGATCAGGCAATAACGGTGGAGCACAGATTCCCCCGCGGTAGGCGTTCCAGGGGCCCCACACTTTCACCCATGTCCCAGGCTTACCTCTCGCCACATACACCACCTTTTCCCGAAACATGCACCAATCCATATGTTCCTTCCAAGCTGAGACAGTCGGGGGCCTCTGGGATCCCCACAATTGGGCAATATCACGCTTGGCAAACATATACCCCAGAGTCACCCACCACGTCTGCGGCACCGAATAGTCGGTAGGCTCCCACACATTCAACAGGCATCTCCTCGCTTCGGGCAACAGCGCCACATGCGTAACCACTCGCAGCACCTCATGCACACCACGCCAGAACCCCTCCACCTCCGGGCACTCCCACAGGATATGCAGAAAAGTCCCCAACGCACCACACCCACGCTTACACAGACCGTCCTCAGCATAGCCCATACGCAGGAGCTTTGGCCCCGTCATGTAGACCCTGTGGAGTATCTTGAGCTGGACGAAATGAAGGCGAGCCGGTATGGCCACCTCTTTCGGGGAGGCCAACGCGGATGTCCAGTCCTCGTCGTCCAGCTCCAGCCCGTCGGCTACCCAAGCCCCACGAAGGGCAGTCAACAAGTCTGAGCGGTCGTTGATCAGTTTTTTGTAGATCAGTGAGATCGTGCTGTCCGGGATGTGTCCATCCAGCACTCTATCCTCCAGGGGGGAACACTCCGGGATGGAGGCAACGTCCGGAAAGACGGAGCCCAGCGCATGACGGACCTGCAAATACCGAAAGTACTCGCTGCCCTGCAACTGAAATTCCGTCTGCAGCATCTTGAACGTTTTAAATCCTCCCCTCGTCCAGAGATCCCCCACTTTGCTAATGCCTATTATGTCCCACTTCTCAAAGCCCTTCGAGGTCCACAAGGAGCCCAACCGCTCAGACGCGTATAGTGGTGACGCCCGGGTCAAACGATCCTTCCACCCCATAGCTGCATTGGCCGCATGCCACACTCGCACCATGACACGTGTGGGGCCCGTTAGGCGAGCATCGGGCGCGCTAGAATAGAGCGCTCGATTATGGTCACCACCTGGAAGGAGCATCCTATCCATTTCAAATGCCGGGTTCAAGGCGGGCCCATATAGGCCCTGATTAATCGCGGCTAGCTGGGAGGCCCAATAGTACCGTTTGATATCCGGAAGGGCAATCCCCCCATCATACGATGGGAGCGTCAGCTTCGCCAGGGCAATACGTGGCCTCCCGTCCCAGAGCAGGCGGCGCTGCAAACTCTCCACTTCGCGGAAGTAGCGCGCTGGGACGAGGTCCATAGTGTTCTGCAACGCGTACAGGAAACGCGGCAGCGACATCATTTTAAACAATGCCGCCCGGCCGAGCGGCGAAAGCGGCAAACGCCGCCAGCGCGCGACATCCTCTTTCAGACGCTGGAGGGGGGGAAGCAAGTTCCGGTCATACCGAGCCTCCGGGTCCAGCGTAATGAAGATACCCAGGTACCTAAATCCCTGCGGGGCGACCTGGATCGGACAGCCCCGCGGGAGGATAGGAGCCTCCCCGGAGAGAACGTACACACACGATTTAGCCCAGTTGATGACAAGACCGGAGTTACGACCGAATGAATGCAAAACATCAACCAGTACTATGAGCGATTTATGTGGGGAAGCTAGGTACAAAAGGATGTCATCAGCGTATAGGGATACGCGGTCCTCATACTCGGGGGTCCAGCGGAGACCACGGATGGAAGGCTCCCACCGCAGCCACTCCGCCAGGGGCTCCAAGGCAAGTGCAAAGAGGAGCGGCGATAAGGGGCAGCCCTGCCGCGTGCCCCGGCCCAGCTCGAACGGAGCCGATACTCTTCCGTTCACCACCACCTGCGCCAGTGGGCCCGAATACAGCAATTTGACCCAACTGATGAACCCTGGGCCAAATCCAAACTTCGCAAGCATCGCCCAGATGTATGGCCACTCAAGCGTGTCAAACGCCATGGTGGCGTCTAAGGACGCCAAAATGGCCGGCTCCCGTATAAACGGGACACGCGCGAGCACACCGTGCAAGCGCCGCAGATTAAGGGCTGTGTTGCGATGAGGAATAAAGCCGGACTGGTCCTGATGAACCAAATCGCCCACCACGCCGACCAGCCGATTGGCCAGTACCTTGGCGAGAATCTTGGGCTCCGCATTCAGTAGTGAAATGGGCCGATAGGATGTAACCCGGTCCCGAGGTCTCCCCTCCTTGTGAATGACCACGATTGTAGCCAGGCGCTGGTCCAGCGGGAGGGAGCCCACCGAGTGTGCCGCCAGGAACATAGCCCGGAGGTGGGGTGCCAGCGTATCCGGTCGCAACTTGTACAACTCGATAGGGAGACCATTCGGACCCATGGCCTTGCCGGAAGCGACCGAGCGTATGGCGAGGGCGATTTCGTCGGAGGTGGGAGCGGCATCCAGCGAAACCCTGTCATCCCCGGAAAGGGACGGCAGCGCGATATCCCTGAGCAGGGCACGGGAATCCTCTTCCGAGCAGGGAGACACCGGGGAATACACCCCACGGAAATAATCCGCGAAACAGGAGACGATTTCTTCTGGCTCAGTTACACACACACCATCCATTTTCTCAATCAGCGGGACCACACGATTCGCTCTCTCTTTTTTGTCCAACCACGCTATCAGTTTACCAGCCTTATCACCCACATCATACAGTCGCCCCTGTTGCTCTCTACTGAGGCCCCTGGCCGCCTCCGTGACGAGGGCCCTATAGGCCGCTTGCTTGAGTTGGAGGACATGTAATGCGGCATCCGTCACCCCACCTTCTAAATTACCCTCCAACTCGGCTATTTCAGCCTCCATCCGGGTCACCTCCTCCCGCTCGCGCCTCCGGGCGTGGGAAATAAGGGATAGGGCTTCCCCTCGGAGTACTGCCTTGAAGGCCTCCCACAGCGGTACAGCCGAAGGCACGGACCCCACATTCTCATCAAAATATCGCTGAAGGGATTTAATCAATTCAGCACGAATGGTGGGGTCGCGCAGGTACCAAGGATTGATTGGGACAACCCTACCCTCACCCCTCGGAAAGACATCAAAGTGCAGTAAAAGCGGGGAGTGGTCCGAAATACCCCGTGGCAAATGGCGCACCTCTCCCACCCTCCCAACATAGGCCGCCGGGACAAGGACATAGTCTAGTCGTGAGAGACTACCATGGGCTCCCGAGTGGAAAGTGTACTGCAGCTGCGTGGGGTGTTTTAAACGCCAGCAGTCCACTAACCCAAATGTATCCAAGAGGCCGGGTAGCCACGCCTGTGCCCGGGGGAGGTCCCTAGGGGGGTGACGATCCACAGTCCCAGATACCACCACATTGAAATCCCCCCCCACAACCAAAAGCCCCCCCGGAAGGCCAAGGAGAAGCCGCCCCAGGTCTGTAAAGGTGGTCGACTGCAGCCCCGGTGGGACGTATACTGACACAAAGACAACCACTTTGCCCTCCAGTCTTCCCACCAAGACCGTGTAACGTCCCCTGTCATCGTGGAGCACCTCATCAATCTCCAACGGGAGCGAGTTCCTCACCATGATGCCCACACCCCTTGAGCCAGACGTAAAGCCCGAGTGAGCCACTAGGCGATAGCCACGCCGATTCATGGCGCAGAAGGAGTTGCCAATGAGGTGTGTCTCCTGCAGAAAGACTACATCGGGCGAGATTCTCTTCAGAAACTGCAGGACCACACCTCGTTTGATCCTGTCCCCCAGCCCATTCACATTCCAAGACAACAAAGTTAATTCCCTACCCCCCATCATACACAAAAGCCATCATTCGTCCCCCGGAGAGCACTTTAGAACTAACACAAAAGTACGTTTGCCTTGTGATAAAAACGAACAACACCCCATAAACAGAACTCCCCCCTCCCTGCACCCCTGCATGAGCCCGAAAAGCCCCCCCAACGTGCAGTGTGCCTGCCGCCCCATATATAGTTAAACTAACTAGACCCCCTAGAGGAGGAGGGAGAACCCCCATCAGACCCAACACAACCCCCATAGGAGGGAAACTTACAAAAACTGACGCAGAATCGAAAGTGGCATCATTTTCGTCCAGAGTGAGGCCCAATATTAAACCCTCAGTCCCGATCCAGCGTGCAGTCTCCCCCCGCCGCCCCCCCCCGCCCCCCCGATCACGATCCCCGGGCAGAGTATCCAGCCAGTCCCCGGCCGCTTCGGGACGATCAAAGAAGAGCGTGCGACCATCCACCTCCACTCGCAGCTTGGCTGGGAAGAGCATGGCGTATTTGAGGTTTAGGTCCCGAAGACGGCGTTTGACGCCTAGGAAGCTCAGTCTCTGCTTCTGGACCGCTGGGGTGAAATCGGGATAAAAATGTACCTCCATATTGTCAAACTTGACCGGTCCATGCAGTCTGGAGGTTTGCAGGATAGCGTCTCTGTCCCGAAAATTGAAAATCCGGGCAATGAGAGGTCTCGGAGGGGCTCCGACCTTCGGCCTTCCCCCGGGAACCCTGTGGGCCCTCTCCACAGCGAAGAATTTACTCAGCCCCCGTGGCTGGAGATGGGTGGCAATCAGGTCCTCCACAAAGAGATCCGCCGCCGCCTCCTCGCGTCCCTCAGGCACCCCGATGATGCGGATGTTGTTCCTCCGTGCCCGACTCTCCGAGTCCTCCAGGCATCGGTCCATAAGCGCACTCGCCTGACTAAGCCGGCGCACCTCTCGTTGTAAGGCCGCCACATCTGTCGTTAGGCCCGATGCGGTGTGGGCCAAAGCATCTACTCGGTCGTTGGTTTTGGAAAGATCGGCCCTCACCAGGCCAACATCCACGAGGACCGAGTCGATCTTCTGCGCCAGTGTATCAAACCGCTGGCCCACCGAGGCCTTCATCTCGGCGATGGCGCCCATGATATCTCGCAGAGTCAGATCTGCGGGCAGGTCTGGGGCATCAGGAGGGCTCTCAGGGGACTTACGCGGTCCATCGGGAGATCCCTTGTGAAGGGTATAGCGGTCCATACTATTGGCCTGATGGACGGCGCCACGCCGGGTCGATTTGGTCTTTGCCCGGTCTCCATCTTGTTTCGTGGCCATGGCCTCCAGTCTCGCAGTCGCACCAGCCACGTCGTGTAGGGCAGGAAAGCAGGGCCACGAACTCCGGGGGGGGCCACCTCAGAGCAGCGGGGTGGATCACAGCCCGCAGGCAGGCAGGGCCCCCCAGCAAGGCCACACCAACACCAAGGGCTCCGCAACCCAACCTTGCAGAGATGGCAAGGAGGTGCGAAAGCGAAAGCGAAAGTGCGGGGTACGCGAGCCGCCAGGCCCTGCCCGCCGCTGTTATTCACTTTGTCACTGGATCACCCCACAGCGCAAATCCGGGGTCCGGCGAGGGGAAGGCCGCAAACCTCAGTCGGTGCTCACTCCGGTGTCCGAGGTCCGATTCGGAAGCGGGAAACGGGTGCCACCTCAGCTCAGGTTCACCAACATAGTCCCCTCATCCAGGGCAGGATAATTTCAGGATAATCGTAGGAGGTTGCGGAGGTCCTCGGGAGCCTCGCACCTACGCGACCATCTTGGTTGCGCGCTAGGCTCCTCCCCGCGAAACTGTTACTTGATCATTTATGAGAAATGGTCCTTGGTGAGTTTCGTTTCCCAAATATTGAATCTTGCTCATTAATGCATGCCTTTCCCTTTGTATAGAGGCCCTCTCCCACCTGCCTAGTAGGGAGGATAAGCCAGACAAACTTGAGCTGTAGATAGCTTATGCCAGGCTGCGGAATCAAACTCCGATTGTATTATGACATCTACCAGTGTTTTTCCATAATAGGTGGATCTTCGTGGGCTCCGCAACATACATAATGTAACATTATGCTTGTTAGAGTCAGTCCCTCATCAGCCATCATAGGAGGCTGGTCAGACTGTACTCCACTGCAGTGTACCTTGTGAATAAACTAGTTAGATTGCATTCTCTACTGCATCATCGACTCTTCATTTCTCGGAAGGCTAGAGGAGGTCGAGTGACCTGGGTGACCCTAGTTGGGTTACTTCCTTCAGTTGGCACCCAAACAGGGACTCCACCAGGTGACCCATCCCGCCCGTAATCGGGTTGTGGGGTCAGGGTTGCGTCCAGTCGGATAGACGGATCGGGAATCCCCATGTGATAGAGCTTGGTTCTCGCGGCTGCCCCGCCTGTCTGATCGGGCGGCTCCATGTCTAGTGGTCATCTCGACTGGGGTCCTGAAAAGGCGAAACCCTTGGATCTGACCGTTTGGTCCGAAGAGTCGGCAGTGGAGAATACTCTTGTTTGGCCTGTGTACACCAAGTGAGTTCATCTTGATTCTTGGTATATGCGGCACCATCTTGATTAACTTGGTGGTTCTGTGTACCCTTGTGATACGGAGCGTTTTTGAACGTTCTGCCAGGTCACTTGTTGAATTTGGCTTATTCTTGAAAAGGCCTGGGGCTAGAGCCTATCTTGTCTTGATGCAGTCTGAGGACTGACTTGTCTTGGCGCAGTCTGAGGACTGTTTTTGAGAACTCTTTGTTTGTGTGTATCTTTATTGAGTGTGTGTGCGTGTTGATAGAGTAAATAGTGAATGTGTCTGATGCCAGGATGCCTTATTGGAGTAAAGAGTGGTGCTTGGGGTGCCGCTGTTGTTCTGTTGAGCATAGGCAGGAGGAAAGGCAGCCTGTGCCTCCAGAAGGCACTCCAAGTTTTGAGATGTATGTGAAGCATGGTGTTGGCCCTCTTATGTTTCATACATTATGGCACAAGAATACGAGGGACAATGCTGAGCTTCAGTGGCCACTGCATGGTACCTTTGACGAACAAAAATTGAATTATTTACAGGACAAATTGTTCACTAGAAGAAGTAGGCAGTCAATGTTTGATACTTTGCAGGTATGGCAGAAGGAAGCTAAGAAGAGTTGTATACGGGCCGAGAAGGAGTCTAGGAAGAAGGCAATGTAGACAGTGATTCAGAAAACTGTAGCTTATGATAGAGGATAAACTGTAAAAGGTATTGAGTATGCAAATAGGAAGTTTCAATTACAATGTAATAAGTCCTATGTTGTTTGAGAAGATGAGGATCCCTTTGTGGAGGATCTGTTGGACACTCGTCCCACGCCTCCCTATGCCCTGCAGAGAATATATCCTGTCGGTCCGCCGTCTAAGTCCCCCGTTGCTCATTTGCCTTCCTCTGGTCTTTCGGCTGCCTCGACTAATTCGGCTCCAACCCCGTTTGCCTCCCCTCCGGTTTCATAAGCTGCGAGTGTGGTGACTGCAGGCACCCCCACAGTATCTGCTGTTTCTGCTCATGTCTCTCCTCCTTCTCTTACACCTACAACCCAGTCATTGCTAACCTTGTCACCTGCGTCTTTATCTCTTGTGTCTTCCCCAGTCATTTCATCCTCAGTGTTGTATAGTGTTGGGACACCGGTGCGTCGGTCGGATGGAGGGAATTGGGTGGCAGCACAGGAGCGAATGGAGCAGGTATTGATTCGATCTGATGTGGGTGAAGAGGAGAAAAAGAAGGATGCAAATCAGGCTGCGCAATGGGCTCGATTGATAGTGTGGAGGATATATGGAGTGTGATTAGAGATTTCGAGCCATTTGTTCAGCAGCATGACCTTCAACATATGTCGGCTACATTGATTGGTTAGTGGGAATAGTGTATTGGTGACACAGCTCCTCAAATTATTTATGACATTCGAGATCGTGTATATTCTGTCGGTATGGCCCCTGCAGAAGTTCTCAGTAATGTTAGGACACTTCTCGATTATCGAGAAAGATTACATCACTGAACTCTGTCTAGTGTGTCCCGAATTCCGATGAGGGAGGTGCACCCTATTTTTCATCCTGAGATCCCAGAGCAGCGTAACCAGAGAGGTGATGTGGTCCAACAGCGGGTAACGGCTCATTTTCAGGAACAGTAGGTCTATACCCCATGGAAGAGAAGTGAGGTGCTAGCTCTTGAAAGTCAGTTACCGGATCCTAGGAAGAACCCTACTGCATATTATAAAGAGTTAACAGAGGCCGCCTCCTCGTCAGTTATGACCTTAGCAGATATTGAGATGTTTTTCGGGCTCTTGGTGCCTGTCGATATCTGGCGGCAGGTGCATATGCAGGACTACGTAGTGGAGTTGGGTGGCATGGGATAAGGAGAGGAAGGAGGGTGAGAAACCTAAAGCTGAGATTCTGGCTTTGCCAAGTCGTATTATCACCTATATGCATTCTCTGATCCCACCCAGAAGAGTAGATTGGGATAAGCTAACGGCATGTCGTCAAAAGAAAGAGGAGAGGGTGTCTGATTTTTTTACTCGGTTTGAAGGGGTGTTTTGGGATTTCAGTGGGCAGGATTTGTCAGTTGAAGGTGGTGTTCGCCTGTCTGTTAACATGTTTTTTACAAATTTGTTTCTGGAGATTGCTGCTCGGTTGCAAGCTTCTGAGAGTACTTGGACTACCTCCTCCCCTTTGGTGATATTGAGTATGGCTCAGTACTATGAGCATCAAGAAAATGAAGAAAAGGACAAGGTGGAGAAGAAAAGTAAGGATTTGAAGATGAGGGTGTTGATGCAGCAAGTTGCAAGGGGTTTCAGCAGTAGACAGGGCACTGGTCCGGTTCAGAGGTTGTAGGGTGCCGGGAGAAGCGGTGCACCCCTAGGGCCGAATTAGTGTGCATCTTGCAAAAAGGAGGGACATTGGCGAAGTGAATGTCCAGATTTGTTACAGAAAATTGCAGTACCTAGAGGGCGGGGTTCCAGTGAACGGGCCGTGGGGAGGTTGGTTGGAATGAGGCTCAAGCTGATGCATCCTCGTGGGGTGGTTCTGACCAGAACCATTTTGATGACCCCCGGGGATGGCAATGCTATCATGATGATTATAATATTCATGAAGCTGCAGGGATGTCCTATGGCTAGGACATGCAGAGAGGGGGACCAGTCCAAATTCCTGTAGATCAGCATGGTCCTTATGTCACAGCAGGTATGCATGGTTCGGTACAGAAATTTTATGGTGGATACAGGTGCAATGAATAGCTCTGTTTTTCGTTTGCTGGTCCCCAGGGCAGTCCTGTATAGCCGTAATAATATTTCCGTAGGTTTTTCACACGTACTGGTTGTGAGCCACATTTCCCAACCTCTTGCTTTGACTGTTGGTCCTTTTACTGTGGACTCCCCATTTCTGTTTACGGCGAATTGTGGGGAACATTATTATGATTGGATTTGTTGAAGAAGTTACATGCTATTATTTATTGTTCTCCAGATGGTGTATATATCACTCTTGGACCTAATGTGTTTATTTCAAAACAGTGTTTTGCACAGGATGCACAGCTTCCTGTTGAATTTCAGGATGTGCCATCCTCATTGTGGGCCACTGGGGATACAGATGTGAGGCTGTTGCAGATAACACCAGTTTCAATACAGGTCAAGGATAATGCAGTGCTCCCTCGTATTCCTCAACACAAAATATCACAGACTGGGGAACAGGCTTGGATGCAGATTATACAAAACTTGATCAAATCGGGGGTGGTTGAGGAGACAGTAGCGAATGTATGCAATAGCTCAATTTTTCCTATTCTTAATAAGGTACCTTTAGATTCCCCTGATGCACATCCTGATGTCTATCGCTTTGTGATTGATCTGCGGGAGGTGAATAAAATCGTAGTCCCCCAATTTCTGGTAGTTCCAGACATTACTGTTCTTTTGAAAATTATTCCTTCCACAGCCATATTCTTTTCTGTAATTGATTTGAAAAATGCTTTCTTTAGTATTCCTATTCATCCAGACAGCAGGTATCTTTTTGGATTTGCTCTGGCCGGTAGGAGCTTCCAATTCTGTCGAGCTCCTCAGAGGTATCCTGAAAGTTCCAGTATTTAGAGCCAGGCTTTGAAAAGTCAATTGGACACTCTCTCTCTTCCCGCAGGTAAAGTATTATTGCAGTACGTGGATGACATTTTAATAGCCTCCTATACCAAAGAGGGTTGCCGGGATGCCACGGTAAAATTGTTTAAGCATTTGGTGAATAAAGGACATAAAGTGCCTCTTTCCAAGTTCCAATATTGTCAACTGCAGGTCACCTATTTAGGCCACCTGCTGTCGAAGGAGGGTCGGAGGCTAACACCTGAACTCATTGATGTTATTGTTAAGATGCCTGTCCCAGTGACACAGAGGGATGTGTGTGCTTTCAAAGGCATCACCTCGTATTGTCTACACTGGCTACCCACTTATTCTTTCTTTATTTTTTTTGCAGAGTTTTATATAGCGTGAACTTGACCTGAATCCAATCAGGTATCAGAGCGCTTTACATAGCACCAGTTACGTTACATGAGGATACACATTCATTTTTTTGTTAGGCACGGGGAGATTAAGTGATTTGCCCAGAATCACTGGATGTTCAGCGTCATTACCGAGACTCAAACCCAGTTCCCCAGGTCTGAGGTCAAGCGCCCTAGCCGTTAGGCCAACTCCTTTCCCCAATTATTTATTAATACAGCTCCTGCTTCATCTAACAACTAAAGATGTGCATGAACCCTTGCCCTGGAAGCATGAATGTCAGCATGCTTTTGAACAATTAAAAGTAGAGCTTTGCTCTGCACCTTTGTTTGGTACGCCTGATTATAAGAAGCCTTTCATGCTGTATCTACACTAAATGGCTGGGTGTGCGCTTTCGGTGTTAACACAAGCCCACAGGGGTCATCACTAAGCCCGACCCTCTTCAACATATACATGGCCACCCTCGCCGCCATCGTCCGACAAAACAACCTCAACATCGTATCCTACACTGACGACACCCAGCTCATCCTCTACCTCACCAAAGACCGCATCAACACCAAACTCAACTTCCAGAAAGGAATGCAGTTAATAGCAGTCTGGATGACCAACAGCTGCCTAAAGCTCAACGCCGAAAAGACAGAGGTCCTCATCCTCGGAACCACCCCTTCAGCATGGGACAGCACCTGGTGGCTCACCACCCTCGACAGCCCGCCGACCCTCTCAAACCACACCAGAAACCTCGGTATCGTACTTGACTTATCCCTCACCATGAACTGACAGGTCAACGCCTTCACCTCCAGCTGCTTTAACACCCTCCGCATCCTCCGAAAGACGTTTAACTGGATCCCCCCGAGTCAAGGAAGACAGTCACTCACACACTCATCACCAGCAGACTGGACTATGGAAACGCACTCTACGCTGGCATAAACAAGAACCTACTCCTGCAAGCTCTAGACGGTACAGAACACCCCCTCCAGACTTGTCCTCGGCATCTCTCGGCACGAGCACATCAGCCAACACCTACGAAAGATCCACTGGCTCCCTGTGGAGAAAAGAGTCACTTTCAAAATCCTCACCCACGCCTACAAATGCCTACACAACACCGGACCCAAATACCTCAACGACAGAATCACCTTCCACGTATCCAAAAGAAACCTCCGATCAGCCAACCTCGCACTGGCTGAAACCCCACACATCCATAGAGCCAGAGCAGGCAGAAGATGCTTCTCTTACATCGTGGCCAAAACCTGAGACATGCTCCAGGCAGACAGCTCCTCCCCCAGCTCCTTGAGACCCTCACAGGAGAGTAGCACGCTTTGAATTCCCCTGATTGATTGATTGAAACCTTTGGAGGTAAGCAGAGGCCGTGTGCTTATTTTTCTGCTTCGCTTGACCCTGTCGCCAGAGTCCTCCCAAGTTGTTTAAGGGCCGCGGCGGCTGCAGCGGTCTATATTCGACAATCGGCAGGGCTCATCCTTAATCATGATCTCGCAGTAATGGTACCTCATGCTATGGATGTACTTTTAAACAAGACAAAGATGCAGAACCTCACTAGTGCTCGTCTGACTGGTTAAGAATGGACTCTATTTACACCTCATATTTAACCCAGGGCGAAGTTCGTGTAGTCACACTATGTGTAATTTCGCGGAGCCGTGAAGCCACAGAAAACCTCAGTTGCTTCTTCTGCCCATTCGCGATGCGTTTTTCCTGTTCGGGAATGCGTATTACTTGTTCGGGAAGATTTTGAATGCTCGGGGGGAAATATCATGCAAATTTCACCATGCGGTCGCCAATAGGCGCGGCCATCTTGTTTTTCACTTTTTGCTATGGTTCTGGGCCTGTTTTTCTATCCTGCCTACATCTTTTCAATCCTTTGCTTCAAGAAACTTTTTTTTGATCATTTCTATTTATTATCTATCCCTCTCTATTCCTGATAGTATATTTTGAGTTTTTCCCTACTTTTTTTGTTTTTTTTACTGCGTTTTTTACTCTTTTTCTATTACTTGCTTTTTTTATTTCTTTTACTTACTTTCTTAGTTCCTACCTTTTCATTTCTGCCCCCCACCTACCCAGACCATGGCAAAGGGCCAGGGGAAGAAGACTGGGAGGGCTTACAGTGAGAGCCATGACCACCATCCTTACGGAACCACATGGGGTGCAGGCACGGGCCTTATTTAGTGAGTGTTATTTATTGCGATTGCGAATATTATTTTTTTCGCAAATAGCTATCATGCTGCTGCTGCAGTGCTTACATGAGGGTAAGGTAACTATGTTTAAAAAATTTATATTATGGAATTGTTACTTCCAGACAGGTGCTCGGCGCTACTAACTAATTGTTGTACTTGTTTGCAACTTTGCCCTCACTTGGGCTGGTTATGTAAGAGAGGTTAGAGAATTTAAGTTAGATAGGTATTTAATCCACATAGGAAAGACTCCAGTCCTTTCCTTTGTCCTGTCAGGCTGTCCTGTCTCCTCTTTTCACTGAGATAGTGGTAGTAGTTAGTTAGTTAGTATTATTTGGTAATTTAGCGGTCTGCGTCGTGACTTGTGAGTGACGCGTCCTCAGGCTCTCACATACCTTCAGTTCTACTCCTAGTAGTTCTCATAGTATGTGAATGATAGCAACCAACCAATTTGGTGTATGCTGCAATTATGCATGCGTCCATCTATGCATTAAGAAGAATAAATGCAGACTTAGTAATTGGCCCGTCAAAGGGGGTTGTTGGAGTTGAGACTGACACTGTCTGAGAGATTATTGGGAATAAGATCTGAATTTGGAAGCAAAATGCAAATATATTTTTTTTGCAATTCATTCCCAAGTCAGGAATAGGCGGGCTAGGTATGTTTAAGATTCAGGAATCGGAATTGAACTGTGGAATAATGATGATCGGACGGTACTCAACTGCGATATATACTAGTCGACTACTACTAGTCGAATTAGTCGACCTGATTGATTTAGCATAGGTCAATGTTATTGCAATTGCTGTTTCCTGTCTAAAGATATTTTTAGAGCAATTATATTTATATATTTAACACAAATCATCCTTTGTCTATTTCATGATCAGCATCCAGGGGCAAGAAGAAGACTGGGGTAGCTGGCAGTGTGGTGGGTGCGGGAGCTGGAGGGTCCTCTCAGGAACAGCAGGAAACGGCCTCAGGCGCAGCCGCAGATGGCTCTGCTGCTGGCCCCAGTAAGTCCTCCTGGTGTTGTAATATATTAATATTTCCCTAACTTTTACTGCTCTATTATTTTTTTATGCAAGGATATTCACAAACATAAGGCAGCAAGATTATGAAACAATCCTATAGAAAAGAAACAAGAAAAATTGGACAATCCACAAAATTATAACACATCACAGATATAGTTAATACAAAGTAATATAGGGATGGGTAAAAAAAAGCAAAATACTTCAATACAAAATAAGATAATGTCTAATTTCACAGTAACTTATCCAAAACATAACTAGACATATTTACACCTAAATCCAATCATTTATGGCAGACCAAATCTTGGCTCCCATTACTCTCTTCCTCTTTCCTTTAGTTTTATAAATTGCTAGTTCTAAATTATACATGGCTAACAACCTTGACCGCCAACTCAAAAACAACGGTGGATCAGGACTAATCCAATCCTTAGTGATACATGGCTGTACCACCGCCATACAAATAAACAAAAAAGATATAAGGATTCTTGAACTAGTCTGTGCAATAGTGTCCGAGCCAACCCCTATTAAAACCAATTCTCCAGTTATACTCAAAGAGGATCCAGTTATTGTACCTAAAAACAGCTCAATTTCCCTAAATAAATCTCCTAATTTAGGACATAGAAAAAACATATGAAATGAATCCACTGCATACTGGCCACATCTGTTACATTTGGCCCCACCAGATGTCCCCCATTTCGAGATCTTGCTTGGGGTATAATACATATCATATAAGGCCATATAATGTTGAGTACGCATCCTCCCAGTCATCAGAACTCAATTAGAGAGCCCTGACGATTCCCTAATATTGACATCCTCGACCCACAATTTTCTTAGCCGTTGTCCTTGACAGACATCTAAATCATCAGCAAATGACTCTACTAGTTGTACATAAAATTGACCAATAGATGTTTTTTTCTTTATTTTTTCGAAAAGCGGAATCTTTACAAACTGTTGTTCAAATCCGGACCCTTTCTTGGTTAAATAGCTACGAATTTGGAGATATTTAAAGAACTCATGTTTGCCTAAACCATATTTCTCTTGTAAATCTGCAAACGATACCAGTTGACCATCAACACATAAATCCCCTAAACAACGAATTCCTTTTAATCCCCTTCTATCGGTCACTTGATCACGAAAAATTATTGGAAGTAGCCTGGGAGCTGAAAATGGAGTATAAGCATTCATCTTAGAGATACATAACTGACGCTTAACTTGCTTCCAAACAGAATAGGCTGCCTTAAGAATTTTGAATTTAGTTTTCTTAAAATAGCTTGTTTCTATTATTTTAACTAGGCATTCCCTAGTCTCGTCTCCCAGCCCGAATTCATATATTGATGGTCTGTGAGAAGGCAAAGTTTCAGCCCTGTCACCAACTACCAGGGTGCTAATACATTGCAACATAGCTGCCCAGTAATACATTATAAAATGTGGAATACCCCAGCCACCACGATCTTTTGGAAGCACTATTTTCTTGTAGGCCCTTCTCTGTCGACTATACCCCCATAAGAATCTTGAGCAGATCCTCTCTAGCCTCTTAAAACATGACACGGGGAATTCTAGGGGAATTGTTCTAAACATATACAAGAACTTTGGCAATACCATCATTTTTAATACATTAGATCTACCATAAAGGGATAAATGCAAATGATCCAGCCGCTCCAATGTTGAGTTCACCCTTGTCAATACTGGATTCATATTTAGCTCTGGAATATTATCAATAGGCAGTGAGATTTTAATTCCCAGATATGTGACTTCTGAGACAATAGCCACATTTGCCGGAGGATCACCACCTGAATAGAGGACTTGAGTTTTAGATATATTTAATTTATAGCCAGAGAAACTCCCAAACTGACTTGCCAATTTATTGATCGCAGGGAGTGCAGTAACAATATCTCTTGTGACAACGACAATATCATCAGCATATGCTAATGCTCTATACTCCATATGCCACAGTTGAACTGGTTTTATATCTGTGAGCCGATTCAATTTATTTAAAAAAAATCAATATCTAAAGCAAATAATAAAGGTGAACAAGGGCACCCTTGTTGTGTGCCTCGGCCTAGCTTAAATGAACCCGACTCTTGACCGGAGATTCGTATACTTGCTTCCTGACAGATATATAATGTCCTAACGGCTTGCCGGATCTTAGGGCCAAATCCCTTCAGTCTCAAAATGATGGTCAGGAAACCCTGTCGAATGCCTTCTCTGCATCCAACAGGATTACCCCCATCGTGGTCTCGGTTGCTTGTGCCCAGTCCAAGAAAGAAATCACACGCCTCACATGGTCAGCAGTATCTCTGGCTGGGATAAACCTGTGTTGAAAATTAGAGACCAGTGCAGAGATAATGCCAGCTAAGCGCATAGCAATAACCTTAGAATAGACTTTGCTGTCAGAGTTAATTAATGAAATTGGTCTGTACCCTGTATCCTTTTTCAGAAAAACTATGATAGTAGTTTTGCGCCAAGACTCTGGTGCAATTCCTCTTTGCGCGACCAAAAATAAAGTCATAAACTCTGGTTTTAAGACTTGGCGAAAACACCTATAAAATTCAAGAGGGATACCATCGGGACCCACGGCCTTGCCTGCTGCCAATTATGTTATTGCGGCCTCCACTTCCTCCCAAGTGATATCTGCATCTAGTTCTTCCATTTGGTCATGTGTCAATTTTTGGATTTCAATATCAATACAAAACTCCTTCAATTTCTCTTCTACTCCACTAATATCATCCTCTGAGTACAGCTGATGATAAAATTTACTGAACACATCAAGCACTTCCCCTGTCTTGTCCTGAACCTGCCCGAGATGATCCTGAATCTTATTAATCCTGTTGGCTATCTCTTTCTGATGTAGTCTTTTCGCCATTATTCGACCAGTATCCTCACCTACTTCATTCAGTTCAGACCTATATATAGCGATTTTAGTGACTAATTTCACAGAAAAATTCTGATATATCTTCATTTTTTGGATGGCAATATCACTTAAAATGTGTTCCATATTTTGACCATTGATTACCGCCCCCATAAGTTCAACTTCTAATAGGCTTAATTTATTCATCCCATCCTGAACTTCACCCCGCGATTTTCGCTGTTTATTAATAGAGTAGCTTAGCGTTTCTCCTCGGACCCCCGCCTTAAATGCGTCACAGACAATAGGATCTGAGGCGGAGCCTCAATTATTTTTTAAAAGTTCAGAGATCCATTTACACATTTGTTCGCAATATACAGGATCGAGCAAAAATTTGCGTTCAAAAGTCCAGACTCTTGGAGACAGTCTGCAGCTAAAATCCAATTCCAACACAATAGGATTATGATCTGATATGATCTTAGGTTTAATATCAACCCTAGTGTTTCTTACTTTCTCTAATGTTATAAAGAAGTAGTCAAGACGCAGATGCTTTCTATGAGGTGCAGAATAAAAGGTTTCCCCCAAAGCTCCCTTACAATTAGCACACCATACATTCACCAACCCGAATTCTTTGACTAGCCCTTTGGTGGCTTTGAAAACTTTAGTTTTCTTCCCATCATATAGACAATCACTCGTTATATCAAAGTCACCCTCCAAGTGGAGGTTAAAATCCCCACAGAGGATCCGCGGAGATGGCAATGCCACTAATTCAATACTCAAAAAATGAAGCATATCTGGATCATCCAGATTAGGACCATATATTGAGCAGATCGTCATTGGGGCACGCTCAATCCATAATTCAATGATAACCCAACATCCCCAAACATCTTCTTTAACCCGTTTTCAATCCCCCAAACCAAATCTTTTCAATATAGCTACCCCTCTAGTGGTCGAACTCTGCCGAGTACAGCCCAATAGCTCCATACCCAGATCCTTCAACCACTTCCGGTTGTTCCATGCAATATGAGTCTCTTGTATACAGAGCAAATCCACCTGCATTGTGGTTAGAATCTGGGCCATAATCCCTGTTTTCTTTTTATCATTCAGGCCACAAATATTCCATGAACACACAGAAAGTTTACCCATCATTATAAAAAGCTGAATTAGACTTTCCTTGCTTACTTTGCCCAAACCCTAAGCTATATTCCAACAATTTAAAAACCATGATCCAAAAAATCTATTCACCATCACCTTGCTGCCAAACACATATCCAACCCATACTGTACTGTTTCTTGCCCCTCCACCCCAACCTCCCCCACCACCCCAAGAATTCCCTCCCCCCTCCCAAACCCCCACCCAAAAGAGACATAAGGACTGAATAGTCCTTTTAATGATGGAGCGAGAGGATTGTGTACACTCCTCTTACCCCCCCCAACCCCGACGTGATAAAACCAAAACAGTAACTATTAGGCAGCATTCCCACTATATTATGCTTAAAAATTCCTTCGTAGCAATCTCAGAAACAAAAAAAAGTGTTTTATCTTTGTGGATAATTTTAAGTTTAGATGGATTGAGGAGGAAGGCCTGTGCGCCTTTGGCTTGAAATAGTGGGATCAGCTGGCGCAAATACCACCTCTGTTGAACTGTGGCCTGGAAAAAGTCCGGACGAACAAAAAATTTGCAACCCTTCCCACCTCTCTCCCGATCCGGCCTTGCTAGATCATGCAAGGATTCTCTAAGCAGTAAATTATTTAAACAAATCAGTATAGCCCTGGGTTTCCCATCAGAACCCTTTGAACCACCCCGCAAATTAAAGGGGAATCTGTGCGCTCTCTGCAATTCTACTTCCCACTTCCATTGACTCAGTTCAGGGAAGGCCTCTGAGAAAAGATCAATAACAAATTGCCATATATCGTTGCCTTCTTTTCCTTCTGGAACACCTAAAATATGTAAATTGTTCCTTCTAGACCAATTCTCTAAGTCAATCAGTTTCCAATTAATTTCTCGCACAGAATGCAGAGAAACTAGATTCGTTTTCTGCTGAGCTATCTCATCCTCGATTATAGATACTCTTGCCTCCACTTCCCCAACCCTTGTAGACATCTCTGTACACTTCTTAACGACACAGCGCACTGTATTTTGAAGTTTGTGGACCGCCCCTTGTGTACGCAGTCCCTCCGCTTTAGTTTTCTCCCGATGTATCATTATGGCTTGGCAGATGGTATTCAGAGTGATCTCCTTTTCTACCAAAACACCAGTATTGTTGGTCTCTCCAGTTGCGCCAATGCTACTGCCCAAACCTACATTAACCTCCCCAAGCTGTGATGAAAATGAATAGTCCCACACCAGTGACCCAGCTTTATCAGGTATTTCTTTAGAAGCAGATTTGGAGAGATTCCTTGCTTTCCGCACCGTTCCTTTATCAGTAGGGACATCCAAACTTATTTCATCATCATCCTGTAGGATAAACCTAGTCTCACTACTAGCGTTTGCCCAATCTCCTCCAACACTCTCATTGTCCGAGGAGTTAGACGGGTCTGACATCAAGTAGAACTTTCCACCAGAGTCCCCTGAGTCCAAGTCTTTTATCAGATCTTTATCCAGATTCTCCATGCTAACTCCGGTATCTAGTAATGTTTCTCGAGAGTTCCCATGAACCAAAACCGAAACTGAAGATGGAACCTCCAATACTTCTGATGCTTCTAATAAATCGCCTGATTCCTTCTCCATATTCCCATTTATATTGCTATTCCTGCCTGGGGGTATTTCACTCTGACAAATGTCAGATTCAGCGTCTGTATTGCTGCATCCTAACTCTGGCACACACACAGTCTCTCCATTCACAGTTACCACCATTGCCCCTTGCTGTATTGGAGATATTAAAGACTTTTGTTGCGTTCTGGGCTTAGGTGTAACATTTGTCAGTGCAGATTGAAGAGTTACTGTATCCCCCGGTGAAACATTATCAAGACTCTTACCTTTTCCTTGCGCCTTTTTAAATATTCCAGGGACTTTTAATAGTTTCCCTGTGGTGCTTTCTCCAGTCCGTGTGACCCCAGAAGGGGAATTAACTTTTTTCTGCCATACACCAGCAGTGCCACCTCGACCGTTCCCCGCAGAGACCAAAGCATGTGTAAGGAGGGTCGAAATTATGGAAGCTGTCGCCTGAGTCTTGGGACCCCTACTGGCGTTCTTAGGCGCCATTTCTGTCTGTGTACTCCAGTCCTGGGTTTCCAGCAGTCTCTCCAACCGTGCTGCAGCCACTCGCCCCTGACGACGAAAGCAGAGCACTCCGAAGCTCCTCCGGTAACTGAGAGAACCACAATGCCTGTACTGAGCTGCTCGAAATAAAGGTAGTGCCAAAGCCACAGCATACCCAGCAGTTTTTTAATAGCTTCTTACTGCATTAATTGCCGGGGGGATTCGAGCAGGGGGTCTAGTGCCGAGGAGCGCCCACAGCCTGCCTCACACAATCGCAGACGCGACTGCCATCTTGCCTCGACCAGCCAGATTACAAACGTGGGATTATTATTTCCATTTCCTAATTTTAATTTTTTTGAAAATCCTCTTCAATCTATCTGCTTCTAAATTTTTGTTTTTGCTCCACCATTACCTACTACTAACTAAGTACTACTACTAACATTGTTTCTTCTAGTGTCAGTTTTTATTTTTACATCAAATCAAACTGCATCTGACTAACCCCTGCTCTGACTCTATTAGACAGTCTGTAGCTTGCTTTCTTCTGGGTTTCACTGAGCTTTTTCTCTCCCCTTATGTGGATTGCCTAGTAGTGGTACTGTAAGACTCAGAGAAACCATTGGTCTTAGCCTCGGCAACTACTAGACTAGTGAAACTCCTTACTACCACTAGTGGCACTAAAATGCTGTGCAGACTGCAGATTGCATGCCCAAGACAAGTAAAGTATATCTTTGTCTCATCATGCTCAATCAGTAATGGTGGTCACTCACATTGGACAGGAGCAGGACCTCCCAAAGTGGTGTATTTTACTTTTTCTAATCCAGGCCTAGTACCTTTTTTAGTAGCAGCAATTGATGGAAAACACTGAACAACTGTTACCGTGCACCATGGCTGGAAGGAAGTATATTAGAGGAGTAGGAGGATGGCACCATTTTCCAACTAAGAGAGACCTCATGTCCTCCCAGTTGGCCACTCTTTCTTCTTTTCAAAAAATGAGATGCACCATAGCTCTAGTCACTGAGTCCAGTCCTATGGGTTGTCCTTTTCTTGAGAGGCTTTTCAAAAATTGCCACCAACAAAATGCCCAACCGGATATTATTTAGTTATTTTTGATAGGACATACTGTCTACTGTACTGGTATCCGAATTTTAGATACTGATGTGTGTGGTGTATATGTATTATTAATTATGTATTTTCAATCTTGCTAATTAAAAAAAAAAATAGGGGAGGCCTATATGGCATCTAAAAAAATGGGAATTTTTTTCCAGGCGTTCCGACCACAGGTGCTGGGACCAGCGGTGAGGGCCACCATGCCACTCTGAAGGGAGCGGATGCGTCAGCCACAGGGAGTGAGCCAACAGCAGTGGCGGCCGGTGGTAAGTCATATTTCTTACCTATTGAGAATAATGAATACACTTGCTGCAAGGGTGTACACTCAGTACTAGCAGTACACTGTACTTCTACTGAGGCTAAGTGGTTGCTTTGATGTGAGAAAACTGAACAGTTGAAGAAGACGCACTGGCCTTCACTTAAACATTAGCATTAGCTGCTGGGATGAGTAACTAATGGCATATTCTATCTTCAACTCAGCAAAGACAGTTTTATGACGAAGACAAACAGTCAGACGACATGTATGATTGGCAGAGAAAGATGCGTGGGTGAAAGAAGGGGCCCGGGGATGCATAGGTGGCAGATGAAGATGATAGGAATAGGATGCATGGGTAATTGAAGGATGGGTGAAAAGGTGAAAGAGAAAGCAGAAAGAATGCCTGTCTGGCAGGGTGAAACTGTATGGGTGAAAGGAATCCTCCGGGGAGGTATGAGGGGTCAAACTCTAAGGCAAGCAAGGACGCATGGCATGGGCAGTGGTTGGTTATATATCTGAAATGTATGTTGTTGTCGGTGAAAGCTGGTTTATAATAGCTATGTTTGGATGGATGGATGGATGCTTGGATGGTATCATAGTAGGTGAAAACAGAGTCAGACTGGATGCAGAGAATGTAAAAGAAAATGAAAACGTGCCAGAGTACCAAAGTCAAGGGTGAAGAATATTACAAATAAAATAATAATAATGGTAGAAGAGCAATGCACTGAATGTAAATGCAAAAACAAGCCCTGGGAAGAACAATGACTGCTTTTTTGCAAGGTTTTTGATTCAAAGGTTTGAAGTTGTACTTGTATTTCAGAATGGAATACTCCCTTGACTCACCGTAGTTTGCAAGCACAACATATATATTGTGCATGACTAAATATTTACCCTAACCATAATTGCCTCCCTCCAACTCCGAGGCACACTTCCGCTCCAGTCCCCTCCTTGTGTCAACCATTGATGACCTATTGGCTGCATGGTAATTGGTAACTAGTACTTATAAATCACTCAGTGTGTCATCATCATCACGTGACATGAGTGACATGATGTCATGCCGCCGTTTCTCATCATCCATAAGCATGTGATCATTAACTATCATCATGTGCCTTATTGCAGTAGTGCAGTCAGGGTGAAAGTGAAATTGTCTGAGGATTTGCCATTGAGTATGGCCATAATGGAAATATATAATTGTGTAGTACAGCTGCCCCACAAGCAGACGTAGAGTACATGAGTCTGTGAGACTGCGACACGAGTATGTCTGTCTAGGGCACAAGCATGCCTACAAGATTAATTGTGCTAAACAAGATAGAGAAAAAGAATACTTCTACTCTACTCCATACTTAGTGCCTGAAAGTATAATCGTCACGTCCAAATCTTAGGGGCAGAGGAAGAGAAGTGAGGAGGAGAGGATGATACGACAGTTGCTAGTGCTACTGCTACTACCGTTCCACTATAATTTGTATGTGTGGACTGTAATTTAATTTTGTGTTACTGTTTTGCTAAGAGTATTGGTTACAACAATTCTCTTTTTTTCCTTTCTTGATATAGCTACTCCTTCCCAAACCACTAGGCAGGAGTTGGCTGCCAGGGCCCGGCAAAGGAAGCTGGAGGCCATCTGGGATGAATATCGCCGGGCGGTTGTCCTGGCGAAGGAGGAGGAGGAGGTGGCAGCCACTTCCTCCAATACCCTGGGGCCCAGCCAGCCCCCCGGTGCCTTTGGTGGTACGGCGCCAGGGTCTAGCAGCTGCCAGCCGCCTATCACCATTGCCAACATCTACTGCTGCACACCCCTGTTGTTCCTGCAGGAACTTTCAACGCCATATGCTCCGCAGTGTGGAGCGCATGGAAGCCCAGATGGAGGAGGTCCTAAAGAAAACTAGCCGGCACTCCCACCGCTAGACGTCAGACTCATCTCACATCACTGACCTCAGTCTTCTTTGACTCTTGCCCCTTTTTAAATCTTTTTTTTGTTGGTGGGATGTTATGACTA
Source organism: Triturus cristatus (assembly GCF_964204655.1). NCBI lineage: Eukaryota > Metazoa > Chordata > Amphibia > Caudata > Salamandridae > Triturus > Triturus cristatus. The sequence continues at coordinate 926,798,179 of NC_140591.1, read as the reverse complement.
GTTGAGGAACCTTGGGGTTTACTTTTTCTTGAACTAACTTGGGCATGGACATTTATTTAATTTAATAGACATTGGTTGGGGTTAGGGAGAGGGGTGGGTCAGGAGTTGTGGGTTTTTCTTATAGTTTATATTTGTTAGGGTTATAAATAATTTATGGTTTTCCAATACATATGATATGATGCAAATCTTTTCTGGGGGGGTAGTTACTCTTTTACTTCACCTTGTTTGTTTTTATTTCCTCCTTTTGCTGCAGGGTCGCAGCCAGTTTTTGAAATCTGTCAATAGTGTAACACACAGACAGATAGATGCAGTACCCTCACTTGTCCTACTACTGTCAGTCTCTCCTCCTAATCTATGCATTCTGCAACTAAAACCCCTCTGTAGTATGTACTCGGAAGAATTTGGGTATGTGAATTGATTAATTTCCATAGGATATACATTATTGACTCCCCCACACTTCTTCGCTTACCTGTGATTGAAGTTTAGCCAAAGCAATGGCTGCATTGTAATGGTTTGGTTTCCTAAGGTGCCATGGTGGCTGGTAGTAGCAGTAGTCGACAGTTGCATTTTCAAAAAAAGAGAATGAGACAAGTCAGTCACCTGAGGGAGACTAGGGAACAAGTAGTCGAAGTACAGTAAGTAGTAAGTACACAAGAAGAAGACTGCCAAACAAGAAAAAAGTGATGATGAATTATATTGATATTAATAATGCTAAAGTAAAATAAAACATAATGGTGGCAGGGATAGCCTAGTACAAGTTACAAAAAACCGAAGAAGCATTTAAAAAACCTTAAAAATTCACTGAAAAAACAATAGGTTTTAGGGGTGTTATAGTTAGCTGGACATTTCACTCGAACAAAACCATTGAAATTCCTCCGATATAGTTAGTTTTACTAACTACATCTCGCGCGCCCACAATCCACTGCTGATGATGTCACATATTACATCATTCATGACATGGTCAGTGACATCACTGATGACATCTCAAATGACATCACTGATGACATCATCCAGTGAATGTGGTTTGGTTCGTTATTTAAATATGTATTATATATATATAGCAATTTGCATTGAAGAATGAGTGGAGATATACATATAAATATCTGGATGGAGGATTTAGTGGCAGTGTGATTGACTGTTTACTTGATTAATTTATAGTGTCTCACTAAATATATTGGATAGTGACTAAAACTGTGTGAATATCTGTATCACTGTGCACGTTGTTGTGTAAACTGCTGCACCAGTTGGTTACTAGCTTAGTGAGAGTCTATATTATTTATTGATTAGTTAACTGAGTATTTGTATGGGAGAGTGAATGTGTGAGTGGTTCGGTGGGGGGTGTGTGACTGCCCAAAGATGTGTGAATAGTTGATTCAGTAGGTATATGAAGTTAAAACTACATGTTCTAACAGTTGTTTGGGTGAGTGAATATCTTTATGGGTGTGGTGATGAGCCAATATATGTCTCAATGGTACATGTCCAACAAACTAGGAAAATAAAAGCCAGTGTATGTGTCAGTTGTATATAAATAAGTAAATATATGACTCAGTGATTGTATGAGTGACTGTATGGATAACTGTATACATGTAATACATGCACTGGGCAGTGTATTTAAGGCGCCTTCTTGTGCCTATAGGTAGACTTTATACCCAGCGCTAACGCGTAGTCTGATGCTGCTGCTTTTATTTTATGCATTTTTTAATATTGTAATTCGCGCTGCTATCTCTGGCACTTTGTGCTTTCTGTGCTTTTTGGTGGCCTATTATTGGAGGGGATAGCCAGGTCATACCTGCATTTTAAAAGTTGACAACTCACCTGCACTTTGCGGGATTTAGGTAGACTCTGGGGGACTGCTAAGGACGCGATCGCGGCGTTCCGGCCGCCATCTTAGGTGAGGCTAACTGGATCAGGCTGCCTCCGGGTGCCATCTTTGGTGGGGCGAAAGGTGTGTCCTCGCAGGACTCCCGCGCACTGGGCACTGTATTTAAGGCGCCTTCTTGTGCCTATAGGTAGACTTTATACCCAGCGCTAACGCGTAGTCTGATGCTGCTGCTTTTGTTTTATGCATTTTTTAATATTGTAATTCGCGCTGCTATCTCTGGCGCTTTGTGCTTTCTGTGCTTTTTGGTGGCCTATTATTGGAGGGGATAGCCAGGTCATACCTGCATTTTAAAAGTTGACAACTCACCTGCACTTTGCAGGATTTAGGTAGACTCTGGGGGACTGCTTAGGACGCGATCGCGGCGTTCCAGCCGCCATCTTAGGTGAGGCTAACTGGATCAGGCTGCCTCCGGGTGCCATCTTTGGTGGGGCGAGAGATGTGTCCTCGCAGGACTCCCGCGCGGATTACCGCCACAGCATATAAGGGATGTGTGTACCAGCGCACAGCCTTGGCGCGCAGCGAGCGCGACGGCGGCGCGCCGGAGGTGCGCCAGAGGTAAGCCCGTTTGCGCCCGTTCGCGCACAGGTCGTGCAGGGAGCCGGGGACTTTGTCTCATTGCCCGGTGCTCGGTTAACATATACTAGGGATATGCTGTTACAACTCAATCCAGGTACGGGTATGCACCAGCAGCCTCATGCCACTGAGCGGGGTGCGCAGCCCTTGCTGTGCGGTCTGTTGAACGTGCGATCACTGAGCAAACATCATATGGAAATTGCATTACTCATAGAGTCTGGTAAGCTAGACGTTCTGTTTATGACAGAAACGTGGACCAGAGCGGACTGTATGGTGGAGTTAGGGTTAGCCTGTCCTCCTGGCTATAAGATCAGACACAATCCGCGGGAGGGAGCTAGAGGAGGTGGTGTGGGCCTTATATATAGGGAATCTCAATGCTTGATACTAAGAGTATTCTGGGCGTTGAGACTTTGGCCTTTTCTATGAAAGGGCACGGAGGTACTCTTTATTCTGGACTGCTGTGTTATCGGCCCCCTGCCAGTACTTTGTCAGCAGTATCCGAGTTAATTGATACTATCTTCGAGCTTTCTAACACCCATGCTAGGACTATGATTCTGGGAGACTTTAATCTTTGTTCTGATGGCCCTACAAGGTCTGCCCTCTCGGATCTGGTTCAGGCTTGCAGTGATATTCATCTGCAGCAGCTGGTACACTCACAGACCCACACTAAGGGCCATACTCTCAACCTGATCTTTGCTGACACCAGACAGGTGGTAGTTCAAGATATCCTCCCTCAGTGTTGGACGGACCATGCCCTGGTCCTTTTTTCCGTTGCACTCCCTTTGGTAACATTCGGGAGCGGAAGTATCGGAACTAGGACTAAGATGGGTAGGCAGTGGTCAAGGCTACTCAAACAACCCTGCCTGCCATCCCTGTTGGGTGGTGAAATCTCTCTAGGAGATAGTGTGGATGCAAGCTATGAGTGCCTCAGCCGGAAAATCGTTAAATCCCTTGAGGTGATGGCCCCTCTGCGCAAAATCAGGGATAGATCTAAGACCGCTATGCCTTGGTTTACCGCTGAGCTACTACAACTGAAGCTTTGCTGTAGACGTGCGGAGCGGGCCTGGAGAAAACACTAGCTAGACTCTGAGAAAGCCCTCTTTAAACAGGCCTTGTTGGTTTATAAAACACAGATTAAAGGTGCTAAAGCACGATTCCTAGAGGAGTCGCTCTTAAATGCATCGAATAAAACGCAGGCCTTGTTTAAGATTGTTGGGGATCTCTCTCGACCTGCATCTGCGGCTAATGATATCCCTGCCTCCCAAGCTCTGTGTACCTCTCTGGCGCAGGCCTTTGAAGATAAGATTGCTTTGATCCTAAGCAAGCTTGCTTCAACGACTACATCTGTTATTCAGCCTGCACAGGGTCCTGCACTAGTGGCTGCCAAGGAGAGAAATAGGGTAGTTGGTAGACGGGCACAGTTGGATAGTTTTCCCCTTCCATCCCTTGAGGAGTTTTGCCTGTTGGCTAATAGTGTATCCTCTGGTTCCCCGTTGGATCCATTGCCACACAAGTACTGGAAAGTATTCCAGGCGGAGCTTTTTCCTCCGTTGCATGCCATCTGTTGCCAGTCTCTCTCTTTGGCACGTGTCCCGGAGTGTTGGAAATTAGCAGTGGTCTCACCTTTACTAAAGAAGGAGACTTTGGACCTATCTGTCCAGCGAATTATAGACCTATATCGCTGCTTCCTTTTCCCATTAAGATTCTGGAGAAACTGGTTACCAAACATCTGTCCAGTTTTATGGAGACCAATTTCTGCCTGGACACGTCTCAATTCGGCTTCAGACCAGCACACGGCACGGAGTCTGCCCTGGTGACCGTTTTGGACGACCTTCGCTCGCGTGCCGACATTGGGCGGGCAGCCTTTTTAGTGCTGCTCGACATGTCGGCCGCCTTCGACACGGTCAACCACGACATCCTGGTCAGAAGACTTGAGGATGTAGGGGTGAAGGGCTTGGCTCGTGACTGGCTGATCTCCTACCTGGGTGATAGGCACCAGGTAGTGGCCTTGCCACCTTTTCAGTCGGAGATTAAAGCGGTTAAGCAGGGTGTCCCGCAAGGGTCTGCCATTAGCCCCATCTTGTTCAATCTCTATCTTCGCCCTCTGGTGAGTCTGATTAAATCATTCGGCATCTCGGTTATTAACTATGCCGATGATACACAGCTCATCTTTTCCATCGAGGGCAAGGATGCGGTGCCTCTGGAAACCTTTCATCAGTGTATGGCATCAACTGCAGAATGGTTGAGGCAGAACTCTCTGCAGTTTAATGGCTCCAAAACAGAGGTATTATATTGCTCGCTGGATCATGTCCCTCGGTCACTGCCCCTTGATTTTTGGCCCACCTCTTTTCAGGACGCTCCCTTGGCAGCGGTCTCTGCCAGAAATCTGGGCGTAATGCTTGGGCCTAACCTTCAACTGGACCTTTTCGTAGATAAAACTGTGGCCACTTGTATGATGCTGCTCCGTATGCTGTGGAAGATTCTTCCGCTGCTGCCGGCTCATGTTCGGCCAGAAGTAGTGCGTGGTACCATACTGAGCAGATTGGATTACTGCAACGCACTACTGCTGGGAGCCCCAATTAATTTGGTGGCTAAGCTGCAACATGTGCAGAATATGGCGGCCAAGCTGGCTCTGTCCCGGCGCCGATCCGATTCCTCTTCTATGGCGCTAGTCGATCTTCATTGGCTACCTGTCCGGCAACAAGTTATCTTTAAATCACTTTGTTTAGTGTTTAAAGGACTTCATGGGCAAGGACCTGTTCCGCTGCAGGAACTGTTCCAGTGGTATGTTCCCACTCGCTCCCTTCGGTCTTTGTCAGCACATCTCGTGGCAATTCCAAAGGTAATCAGGGCTCGGATGGGCGGGCGGGCTTTTGGATTTGTGGTAGCTAAACACTGGAATACTCTTCCCCTGTCGCTGAGAAGCTCCAGGGATTTCCTTTCTTTTAGGAAGGAATTAAAAACATTTCTCTTTCCTAGGTTTGGCTAACTCTTCTTGACTGTTTGTGTGGTGTTGGTATAATTGTCTGAAGCGCCAGGATACCCTTTGGGTGACAGTTTTGCGCTATACAAGTACGCCATACATACATACATACATACATACATGTAATAGTGTTTTTATAACACACTAAGTATGATTTACTATCTATATGAATAGATGAAGTGGTGTTTTTATAAGTGTATATCTATGTAAAAGTAAGTATGATCCATTGTTTGCATAAGTGAGTAGGATGACTTCATAAGTGATTAGGATGTGTGCTGGTGTGAAATGTCGATATAGGTGTATAAGTGATAGTGTTCTATTGATCATTGACAGCATGTATGAGTGAATCTATAGGTAAGTGATCAGATGTGTGTATAGATCTAGGAATCACTGAGTGGGTGTTTAGAAACTTGTATTGGTGTGTCAATGGTTTTAAATCTGGCACTCTGTATTTTACAGTGAGTGATGAAAGGTTATACTAATGTATGATGAGGTGTATCTGATTGTCACATGGAATATGCCATCAGTGATGTCATCAGTGATGTCATTTGAGCTGTCATCAGTGATGTCACTGACCATGTCATGAATGATGTAATATGTGACATCATCAGCAGTGGATTGCGGGTGCGGAGATGTAGTTAGTACAACTAACTATATCGGAGGAATTTCAAAGGTTTTGTTCGAGTGAAATGTCCAGCTATCTATAACACCCTTAAAACCTATTGTTTTTTCAGTGAACTTCTATGGTTTTTTAAATGCTAATTCCTAACTATATCAGGCCTGAAACCTATGGTTTTTTCAGTGAATTTCAAAGGTTTTTTAAATGCTAATTCCTAACTATATCAGGCCTGAAACCTATGGTTTTTTCAGTGAATTTCAAAGGTTTTTTAAATGCTAATTCCTAACTATATCAGGCCTGAAACCTATGGTTTTTTCAGTGAATTTCAAAGGTTTTGTAAATGACATTTTTTAATGTATTAATTGTTATACTGATTTTTTTTATACTGATTTACTACATTTTTTGAACTAATTATTTTTAGATATATTTGTTTTAATTACATTATAATTACATTATACATTACAATACAAAATATACTTTCTCAGAATGAATTACTTTAGTTTAAATACTTGGCAAATAGGCAACAGACTTTTAAGTACAGTAGTTACAGTTGTTGCAATGGGCAACACAATTTCAAACACAAAGCAACATTGAGCTCAATGTGAATTTCTAGTTAAATGCAATTAGTTACTTTATGAATTACTTTTCTAACCACAGGACTGGATCCTAGATTCAGTCCTTGGACATCTCCTGTAAACAGTTGAGTAAAAGCGTTTTGGTTACAGTAGTTGTTTTTAAGGAATAATATTGTATTTTAAAAGTTGACTCAGAACATTTTTCACATAGAATCACCAATGTTATCCTATGGCAGAAAATTCACTTAGCAGGTAAGTAGTGTTATTGTTACTTTTTCTTACTCAGTGGTGGACCCTGGATCCAGCACTGGCCAACCTCCTGTAAACAGTTGAAAGAATGTGTTTAAGTCATACAGACAAATTTTTAGGAATATTTTTAGTTTGTGAAAATAGACACTTAGAAACTTTTCTAGTGAAAACCACACAATGGATTCCTATGGAAGGAAATACAAGTTACTGGTAAGTACGCTTAGAATTACTTTTCAGGGTCAGTGCTGGGCTAAAAGATGCATATTTGAAAAGAAACAAGGGAACCCAAAAGGTAATCAAGGACCTTGGGTGATAGTTAATTATACGAAACAGTGGTCCTTAATTAATTCAAATAAAGGTGGAATGAATATAGTCCAGAATCGATACTATATTAGGGTAGTCCAGCTGGACAATCTGTTTAATTCTTCAATGAATTTTTTATATATAAAACAACATACTAATTGTGGGACACAGTCCTGTATCCAATAGGGAGAAATGACATCACAAAGACATTACAAAAGCATAAACAAAAGGGCATTTCAGGCAAGACAAAAGAGCTTATTTACATTATCCAATGTTTAAAGCTTTTACACAACAACAATTGCACTTTTTTACACAATGGATTAATGTGCAAGTTGTTAAATTAGGTTGACGACGTTTCGATCCTGTAATGTGTGCTGGCCTGATTATAGGAAATTGCCTGTGAAAACAAACAACAAAGGGTTGATATAAATAGAAGAAGAGATGAGAAGGAAAAAATTACGCAACTATGTAACTATGCTAATATGTGAGCATGCGTCTGGTGACGGTTGAGGCAATAGGAATGAGGGAAGCACGAGTGATGTGCATGTAGGGAACGTGTCTTCCAGGGGTTTAACCGATAAAGGTGGTCTTGAATTGACAGCTTAGCAAGTGCCTACGAAAAAGGGTTAATCGTGGTTCAGCAACGAAGCGAATGAACGAACAGGTGCTCTTATTGCACGGCTAATGGATGGTGAGGCGACGTGAGAACAGCGGAAAGGGACAAGCATTATGAGTGCTTACGATCGGCTGGTGAATTGTGTGCTAAAATAGAGCATGAGGGCTGCAATAAAGTTCCGCAATAGAGAGCAGCAAGAAGTGCTCACCCGGTTTAAGGATCCGTGAATGTAACCGGAAAATTGTTGGGAAATAGTGGGCGCATTAAGACCGTAGGGAGGTGCGGTCCGCTATGCTCAGGCGGAGATACGAGAGCGTGAGGTTTTCTGAAATTGAATTACATAGTGTTAGTGAATGAGGACGTGAAGAATTGGGCATAGTTGGTTAGTGAGGGAAAATCAAGTACCTTGGTGAAACCAGACCGGGGATAAGGTCCAGGGGTTGAGAATCCAACGCGGACGTGGTACTTAGTTCTGGCAAAGTGACAATGCACTACAAGGAAAAATTACACAATTGGAGGACAATACCTACAACCGGGGCAGTCAGGGTAAGGGGGGGAGAGAGAGAATATACACGCTTACCGCAATAATGCCGGGTCCTCAAGTATAGCCGATCCGAGTGACAAAGCGGCAGAGAGGTGCAACGGTTTTGATATTGTGAGCGTGCGCGGAGGGCTAGAACGTGTAAAAACGGCACCATCTTGGGAAGGTCAAAATAGACAGAGAAGAGAGACTGGGTAATACACGGGGCGATAGAGAGAGAAGGTTGCGCAATGAGTTGAGAGCGATAGAGACAGTGAAAGTGAAGTAGTAATGAGTGCATCACAATAAATTATTTTCTGAACAACAATTACAAAGGCAGGTAAAAACAAATGCGCACGAGTTTCCACAGGTATAAACCTAATCACTGATGTGGTTTAAATAATAGAGAATGGAGAGAACAGCAATTATGACTGTGAACCTGATACAGGACAAGTTCATAGTGAGGAATTACCACAATATTCAGAATAAAATGCACCACTTATGGAAAGCAGAGAGGTAATACTGTGGTGCAACGGGTTTGTGAAATGGGGTTGTTCCAGTCCTCATTGCGATTCAAACCGTCCTTAATGCTGTTGGTACGGATAATCATTTTCAGTTCCTCCTTGTTCAAGATTTTGGTGATGTCCCCACCTCTGTGTGGTTGCTTGATCGTTTTGACGATTGTCCATTTGAATTCATCTTCTTTATGTCCCATTTCCAAAAAATGTTCAACAAGGGGAGCATTTGGGGTTTTGCAACGTACTCTACTTCTGTGCTGGTCGATGCGCAGTTTGACTTTTTGTGTTGTCTGGCCGATGTAGATTTTGTTACAAGGACAGGAAATTAGATAAATGACATTGCTAGTGTTGCAATTGGAAAAATAATTCAACGTGATAGATACATTATTGAATACAACATTTTTTCCTTCCATAGTTGTACTACATACATTGCAATTACTACATTTTGCATGTCCGATTAGAGGCTCAAGACCCCAGTGTGCATCTAATGTTAACATTGGTCGAGGGGAGGGAAGCGCAGCTCTTACAAGATGATCCTTGAGGTTGCGGTTTTTTCGGAAGGCACGTGCTCTGAGTTTGTTGGTGAGAGTGGATGCTTCGAGGAAGTAATCTTCTTTAGAAAAACAATTGCGTCTGATACACAGAAATTGGGAATGTGGTAGAGAGTCTCTTAAAGCTCGAGGGTGGTGGCTTTCATACCGGAGTAGAGTATTCCTCTCTGTACTTTTCCTGTAGAGTTTTGTGAGTAATTCCCCATTAGAGTGATATATAGTTAGATCAAGGAAGGGGATATGTGATCTGTCATATGTGTTGGTGAAGGTAAGGCCAGAGCAGTTATTGTTCAACCAGTGGGCAAATTGGGAAAGTGTAACTTCATCTTGATTCCAAATCAGGAAAATATCGTCTATATAACGACGCCACAAAAATAATACCTGGGAGGAATGGGTTAGTGGTTGAAAGGATTGAAGTTGCTTCCAGATGGTCCATGTAAAGAATAGCTAAATTGGGTGCAAAAACTGCACCCATGGAAGTGCCTTTCACTTGCTGGTAAAATTCGTTCTCAAAACTGAAAAAATTTCACATCAGACAGAGTTCTAACAATTGAATGATGAAGAGTGTAGGGACAAAATGGGGGCGGGGTCTGGAGTCCAAGATGTCACGGATCACAAGGAGTGCCGGAATTTGTGGAATGTTAATGTAGAGTGATTCTACATCCATGGTGCATAGAATATTTTGTGCAGGGTTAAAGGGGTGATGTTCGATGAGATTAATCATGGCCATACTATCTCTGATGTAACATTGTGTTGAAGGTACAAAGTCCTTAATAAAATGGTCAATATATTGGCCCAAAGGCTCGAGAATGGGCTAAAAGATACAGCACTGGGTTTTCTCCTGATAACAGGTGAGTAAATTGGAATTCGTAGTTCGGCTAATTGTAGAGGAACATTTGTACAATGGTAAAGGAAGGGGGCAGGGCCTGAGGTGACGTGTGCAAACACGCCCTGTGGCGCGTTTTAAGTTGGGGAATTAATTCCTCTTCAATCCTGAGGTCCCCTGGGGGCCAACTAGCCCACCAGGTACCTCCAGTATGCGCCAGGGAGCTGCATTGCAGAGAGGTGTTCAGAGGCCACGCCCCTTTTTACAACACTTAGTGGAGGTACCTGGTGGGCTAGTTGGCCCCTAGGGGACCTCTGGATTGAAGAGGAATGAATTCCCCAACTTAAAACGCGCCACAGGGTGTGTTTGCACGGTATCACCTCAGGCCCCGCCCCCCTACCTTCACCACTGTGCAAACGCACCCCGTGGCGCATTTTAAGTTGGAAGATTAAGTCCCCTTGAATCCTGAGGTCCCCTGGCGGCCCACTAGCCCACTAGGTACCTCCAGTAAGCGCCACGGAGCTGCGTTGCAGAGAGGTGTAAAAAGGGGTGTGGCCTCATTACACCTCTCTGCAACGCAGCCCCCTGGTGCATACTGGAGGTTCCTGGTGGGCTAGTTGGCCCCCAGGGACCCCAGTATTCAAGGGGAATTGGATCCCCCTCTGCAAACACGCCAGGGGGCGCGTTTGCAGAGTGGTGCAAGGAGGGGGCATGGCCTCCGCCCGATCCCTTCTGTGTAGCCCCCCTTCTTTTTCTAATTTTTTGGCCCTGGGGACCCATCCCCCAGGGCCATAATTTGCCCCGGGGACCCCATTCCCCGAGGCATGGCCCTTTTTTTTGGAGGGGGGCTGCCTTGCCCCCTCATATGTCCCCCCTCCCAGTTAATTTAAAGCCCCCGGGGAGGTGGCAGTCCCTGGGGCATGTGTGGGGGTGTTCGAGCCCCCCCACACAGGGTTTTTTACTTTTTTGAACAAAAAACAAGCCCCGGGGGTGGTGGTCCCCGGGGCTGTGGGGGGCCATGAGCCCCCGCATACATTGAAATAAAGCTTCGGGGAGTGGCGGTCCCCGGGGCAGTGTGGGGGGCTTGGGATCCCCCCCACACTTTTTTTTTAAATTATGCCCCCTGGGTTTGGCCCCCGGGGCAAATTAGAATATTCAACGCGGGAGCCCACGCTGAATTATTTTTTTATTTTCGGCCGCATCTCGCAGATTTTTTTAAATTCTTTTTTTGGCCCTGGGGGTCCTTGTGGGACCCCCTGAGCAGGCCTAGGGGGTCAGGGTGTTTCTACCCTGCCCCCTTGTCGCATTTTCCGTGTTTGTTTTTCAGGTTTCTTGTGCCTCGGTTCTACCGAGGCACAAGATGGCTGCCAACACTTCCTGATCTGGAGTTTTGACAGCCAATTAGAATACAGCTCGTGCACGCCAGGGTGCGCGCTGGGTGCGGGGAGGGTGCGCGGATCCTCCGAGGCCATAGATATATCTATCTTTTTAACTGTAATTTTCTCAGGAACTACTGAACGGATTTACACCATTTAAGCAAAAGGCATGAGTCTGAACTGAGGACAACCTCTTTGCTAAATTTGGTGTAATTCCGTTCAGCAGTTCGGGCTGTACCTGCGTCAACAGGTCCTATGGGAAAATGCATGTGGAAAAAGCGTTTTGGGACCCCCCTTTTTTCTCGGCCACCGCTTGACGAATCACGGTGAAATTTTCAGGATAGGAGCGGACCGGAGCTGGCCAAAAGTTTGGAAAATTTCGCGAAGATTCGGCAATCGGCGCCAACGTTATTCCAAATAGAATGTTGCGGATTTCCTATGGAAAATAGGTCCTAACTATATCTACCTACTGGCGACCGCCAGTAGGTAATATATAATATATATATATATACTTAGATAGAATTAGAAGATCCTCTACCTGCCTTGAATTAGTGTTGCTTATGTGCTTGAACCACATCCGCCCCAGCAAGTGTGTGATCAATTATTGGTGTAAATTTAATTTAGTCACACCTCAATAAATCACACAGCCCTGGGGAAGAGGGTTAGGGTTTGATGAATGGTTGGGAAGGGGTATTTGAGGGAAAGGTTTGACAAAGACAAACACTACACATGGACATCACACAATCTTGGCAGACGACCATCATATTCAAAAATTTGTTAAAGGAGAAAAAGAAAATGCATGCACGATGTGGTTAATGATAAGTAATACTACTACTACTAAGTAGACTATTAGACACAGGGCAGCAGTATATTATTAATTATTATTATGCAATTGCATTGCCTGTCTGCCCTCAGAGAGACCCAAATTACATACATTTTATTTATGTTATGTTGTACCGGGCTTCCTTTTAAAGCTAGCAAAGAAAACTAAAAAATAACTGTAGGGATATAAGGAAAGACTAAGAGCAAACCAAATTAACAACAACACACGGTCGTAATGATTGAAGAGAAAAAATGAATCAAATGAATTCAAAGATGATGAATGATACTAAGTTACTGTATTATCCTGGTCAAATTGGGAAGTTGCATCTCGTTATTCCTCTTGGTCTCCTTCCTTCCATGGATTCTCTGTCCGTCAATCTTGGGTGCCCCACTGCCTGCCTGGCGGATGCGGATTGGTAAGTTAAGTTTGAGGAGTTTTTCCCAGTATAGCACAGGGTATAGGCCGGCCTGTAAGTGTGAATGGAAAACCCAAAGGGATATTGAAAAATCAAGGAGAAAAAAAATGCATAAATTACGGAGCAGTGCAACAAGACAGTTTCAGAGGCAGCATGGCTAAATCATGTCTACTCTGTTTCCAGCATTAACCACACTACAACCACAACAATCCAGAGAATGCCCACGGCACCGACCAAAACTCCAGTTAGCTTAGATTTTGACTGAGCCAGACAGAGCACACCTATACAGCAACATAGCATTTTCCAAATTAAGTAACTAAATCAATGCACCGCTGTCAGTCACACCACTCCACTACACTGACTTGACTCTACCATAACACAGTCACAGACATGTAGGTCTTCTGTGGTTGTTGTTGATTGACTTGTTGAACCTTTATGCCTTTTCATGAAATGCCCTGAGTTATTCCATCAATCATCTCTGATCCTACTGACTGACTGCAAAGAGTATAGAGTATGTGGTCATCATCGTCATCATGGTGTCCAACTCAGTCTGCAGTGTTATACCGAGTGAGTCCAGATTCCATATTCAAAAATTCAATGGATTGCCCTACAGTAGAAGTACAATCTGTCATTAAACAACAAGAAGGGAAACATTGACTTGAGTCACTTTGTTTTAGTGTGTAGATTAAATACTAATACACTTCATGCACACAAACACAACAACACAAACACCAATAGCTCAGAGTCAGCGTCCAATGCATGCCATAAGATTCATAATTACCTGTTCTCATCTTAAGGGCAGTCCCTTTCGGCTCAGAAAGGAGGATTGCTATAGTCAAGTTCTTTGGGAGGGACTCGACGAGACAGGCACATATTTCTTATACTATTCTTCATCCAATATCTGTCTTTAGGGAAATAGATTTAGGTTGAGTCAGGATGGATGGAGCAGGACTCGGAGTGGACTTCTTTAATAAATGCACACATTTGCAACTCTAATACAGCAATAAAAAGACAAGATGGCGGTGATGGATTTGTTGAGATTCGAACCAGAAATTCAATACACACTCAAATAATAAAAGTAAATAAAGAAGAAAGAAAGTAACAAGTTGAAAGCCTAGATGTAAGGGAAGTAGAGCTCGTCCTCAAACTCTGGTGGTTCACCCAGAAGTAGGTCATCTACCACACTACTTTGGTCACATAACTCACTGTCCTCCTGTTCCTGCTGTGCTTCAGGTATGGTGTAAACCAGTGGTATAAAGTGCTGATTCATTTTGATCATGGTTAACCTTTCCACGTTTTGGGGTGAGAGACTGGTCCTTTTTTCACTGTTACAATGGCACCAGCAGCACTGAAAACGCCCTCAGAAGAGAACATGGTGACTTGGCAAGCCAGATAGTTTATCGCCAGCCTGCTGAGCACTGGCCAATGGCGACTTTTCCGATACCAATACAGCAATGGGTTTTGATCGGAACTGCTTGGCGACCTTTTTTTTGGGGGGGAAAACATGGCGGCCGCGGGTTAGCGCGGCGCGCACGTCTACCTCAGAGCTCCCGTCCTACTCCGCTAGTTTCTTAGGATGGCGGCGAGCCAGGAGTAGGTGGGGCCATCTATGCCGTGTTCTTCACCTTAAAGTCCCGCAGTTTTCTCGGCGGTGGTGGCGGTGATTTCCTCGCTTGGTGCTCGTTCCGGAGACGCCCCGGAGATGGAGGAAAGGAGGGCTGCCCTCGTGGGGGCTTTGGTGTCTGGTAGCAGTCGGCCGACTTTTGCGCAAATTTCCGGACCCCACCCTGTGGAATACGCCCCCTCCTGTATTTTGAAGTGGAGAGAAGCAGCCGTGGAGCTCAGGAGAGGGCGCAGAGCGGCGGCTCGTGGACTCCTGTCTAGAGGTTTGGTGAGGGGTGCGGGAGGGGGGCGACCCCCACGTGGACTGCCTCATTGGATGCTCAAGAAACTGCAGAGGGCCCTACGGTCCCTACCCAAGGAGAGTGTGATTCTAAAGAAAGGAGGGGGGATGGGGATGGGGGAAAGGTCGAGGAGGCTGGGGCAGGAAATAGTGAACATAATCTAAGGAATCCACCTGGGGGTCTCCTATAAAAAGTAAGGGGAAAGGACAGGGAAGAGGGAGAAGCGCAAGAAGCTTAAAATCTGGTGTTAAAGTAGGCTTGTCCAATTTAGAGAACCCCCGTGCTGTTAGAGATCAAATTGAAGGTGGTCGGAGCTCAGATTGCCTTACCGAAAAGAACAGGGGGGGTAAGTTGAGCAAAGAGTCTGGGAAAAGAAGAAGGGGCAAAGATAATAGCAGACCGAACAGCGTAGTTCGGGTTACTCCTTCCCTTCGCTCCTTCTTCAAAGTACTTCCCGAGGTTCTGACCGTCAGCTCTGAGGGTTCTGGTAATTTAATGAAGAAGGTTGGTATGGATGAGACTCACCTGCCTGATGGTTTGGACAAAGGAATACATACAGGCAGGCCCCCCCCCCCACAATACCCCAGCTTCTACAGGTTCCACAGGCTCCCAGTTTAGGGGGTTTAGCACGCACCAGTTCCCTTCCTCCCCTTCCCACCTCTTTTACTACCCTCGAGCATACCTCTTCCTCTACTCACAACTCTATCCCTGTATGTACTGCTGCTCTCCCGGATAATATTGATATAACTCAAGCACAAGCACAAGACAGGGAGGGTGCAGTCTTCACGTCCGATACCTCTACGAGGGGTGAGGGTGGGAGAGGGGAAGGGGAGGTAAGTAACTCTCTTGAATCTATTATGACCACCGTGTTAGCTATGAGGGAGGAGATTCGTAGTGACTTCGCTATATCTAAGGCAAATCAAAAGGAAATAAGAGCAGTATGCGATACACTGGAAAAGAAAGTGTTTATGCTCTGTGACAAAACAGAATGTTTGGAGGGAGAGGTGGGAGTCCTAAAAGCAAAATTTGAGGTAGTTGAGGGGGAGATTCAAGTTTTGCGAAGGGAAGGGGAAGTTATGAAGGAGAGGGTCGAGTCACTGGAGAATTTTTCACGAAGGAATAATCTGCGGATCTTGAAAGTCCCGGAGGGAAGAGAGGGGGAGAACTGAAAAGCGCTCGTGGTGTCACTATTGAGAGACTCACTTAAAGTGGATGAATCCGCAGAGGTACTAGAAAAGGATATACAGCGGATCCACCGTGACCCCTTCCGCCTCAACCCCGGGAGAGCTAAACCGCACAAGATTCTGGTAAACTTTCAGACATATTCTTTGAAAGAAAAAATTCTAAATCTCGCCTTAAAATCAAAGACACTCAAGGGCCCCCATTTTCTTTGAGAAATTAGGTCAGATTTGTCTAAGGCGACATTGGAGCGGCAATGGGAACTGGGCCAGAGGATGGAAAAACTCAGGGCGGTAGGGGCCACTGTTCAGATGAGATTCCCCGCATTTTTACGGGTCATGTATAACAATAAGATGCATAACTTCCGTACTCCCATCGAAGTAGATGAATTTTTAGGAAAGACAGGAGCGAGTTGAAGTGCACGTTGTTTAAAGTCTGGATCAATTAGACTTTTTCAGCTTCTATTTTTTTGTTTTTGCTGTTATAGTAGTCCTTCTCTTTTTCTTTCTTCTTCCCCTTATATGGTAATAGGGTAGAGTACCGTCCTCGATAGTGGGTAAGAGGTCTTTTTTTAGCCACTGTGTTGGAAAAGTATGAAGAGAAAGTTTATGAGAAAAAAGGGAGGAGGAAGGGGAAAGAGGGTAAAAAGGAAGGGAAGGGGGAGGGGGAGAGGAGGAGAGGAGAGAAGGGAAGGAATAAATCAACAAATAGTGGAAAGAGGAGAAGAGAAAGGAAACATGGAAATAAAAAGGTGGGATAAAGGAAGGAAGGAAAAAGGGAAGAAAAAAAAAGAAAAGAAAACTCTTTTTCTTCTATTTAGTGGGCTTTTTTTTTAGACTCTAAAGTAAGAGGGGGGCCCTAGAAGAGGAGATCCTGGGCTCGAAGAAATTATTTTTTCAGGATTATCTGCACTTTTGAGGAATTTCAAAAAGGGAAAAAAGTGGTAAGAATTTTTTTTTTTTTTAAAAAGCAACAAAAACAATAAAATAAGGAGCAGGACCGGGGGGCAGACGCAAACCTTGCCATACATCTGGCAAGAGATAGGAAGGAAGGGTTTTCAGGGGAAGGGTTTTCCAGGGGAGGGCGGAGGGGTGTGGGGAGGGCACAGGGGGAAGTGGGGAAAAGCAATAAAAGTTCTCAAGAGTCAGACCTCACAAAGGATAGAAATTTTGTTCCTTGTATAAGCCTTCCATCACTAGAGAAATGGTCTATCCTGGCTCATGGCAATAATTGTAAGAAAAATAATCCTTTATAAATGATGTCTATTAGGTTTTTATCCTGGAACGTCAATGGCCTGTGAGTAAAGAGTCGTAGACATAAAATCTTACAGTATCTGAAAGATTCTTCTGCGCAGGCCATCGTCATCCAGGAAACCCATCTATTAAAGCTAGAGGTCTCTGAGATATTAAAAAAACAAAGCTGGGTAGGGACGTTCCTATGCACGGACCAATCCGCTAATATAAGAGGGATTTTAATCATTTTCAAAAAATCGGTTAAAGTCCAAATTTTGGATTACAAGGAAGATCGTAGTGGGAGATGGCTAGTTTCTAGCATCGTATTGGAGGGCATCCCGTTAACATTGGTAGGATACTATGGACCGAATCAAGACGACCCTTCCTACTTGAATTTAATTAAGAGCCATCTCATACTCTTACAGGATCCAGTCATATGGGTTGGTGATTTTAATATTGTGCTTAACCCTTTGCTAGATAAATCCTCTAGGTCAAGAGCACTCGTCCCATCTAAATCTAGGTTGGCTTTGTTGGATATAATGGAAAACCTCGGTTTAGCAGATGTATGGAGGGAAAGGTCAGGTAAAAAGCTGGGGGTCTCTTTCCATAATCTTAAATATAAACAGAAATCAAGAATTGATTATTCCCTTTTCAGCTATACCTTAAAAGATTTGTTAAAAGGGCTTAAATACCTCCCTTCACACATGTCAGACCATATGGCCATTATTTTTGATCTTCAAGGGGCCACCCACAAGAAAGAATCCTCCTGGTCCTTCGATCGCACTATATTATTAGAAGAAGTAGAGACAAATTTTCTGTCAGCGGAGGTAAAGTTGTTTTTAGATATAAATTTGGGCTCGGCAGACATTAATGTAGTGTGGGATG
The DNA here is from genome assembly GCF_964204655.1 of Triturus cristatus. Taxonomy (NCBI): domain Eukaryota; kingdom Metazoa; phylum Chordata; class Amphibia; order Caudata; family Salamandridae; genus Triturus; species Triturus cristatus. The sequence continues at coordinate 926,780,150 of NC_140591.1, read as the reverse complement.
CCACGAAGGCTTTTATTAGGGGCTGCATAACTAATAGAGCTACCTATAGAAGGAAAGTTTATTGCCAGAAAATACAAAATATTGAGATGAGTTGGCTAGATTAGAGCAACAGCTGGGCTCCAATATGGCTTCCTTGGGGGTGGCAGAAAAACAGGCTAATCTGAGGTGTCAGCTTGAAAGTATACTACAAGAAAGGCTGACTAAAAGATGGGAAGCGAGCAAAATTTCTAATTTTGAATTTGGGGAATCGGCAGGAAAGGTTCTGGCATGGAAGATTAAGACAGAACAGGCCAGAAAGTATATCAAAGAGATCAAACGAAATGGAGAGACCACTACGAGGACCTCGGATCGGGAAATAGGAACTGTTTTCTACGAATTTTTTCAAGAAATATCTAAGGAAGAGGTTAGGGATGACCCGGAAGCCAGGGAGAGTTGGTTAAATAACATTGATCTACCATTTCTGCAAACATCACAAAGGGCTTACTTAGAGAAGGAGATCTCAGAAGAAGAGGTGGAAAAAGCGATCGGCCATTTAAAGAAGGGGAAAGTGGCGGGTCCGGATGGCCTACCTGGAGAATTATATCGAGTGATTGGCCCCGTCATTACCCCAATATTGTCGAGCCTTTTTAACCCCTTCGATGCTCATGACGGAACGGTTCCGTCATGAGCATCGGTTGGGCTGTGCTCATGACGGAACCGTTCCGTCATGAGGACAGCCCCTGGGGGAAGCGCTGGCGCTCCCCCCCTTGTGCATCGATCGTGCCCCCACTTACGGGGGTGGCAGCAGAAGAGCTTCCGCTGCCACCCCCGAGCCCCCCCACGCTTTCTGATGACGTCAGCGCGCACAGCGCGCGCCGGCGTCATCAGGAAGCGTTGGACGCGCTGGAATCCATTTCTTCCAGCGCGTCCAAGGCAGCAGCAGGTAGGTTCCCTTGTCCGGTGGGGGCCGCGGGGGTGATTTCTTTTGTATTGAGGCATCGGGGGAGAGGAAAGAGTATTTCCTCTCCCCCGATGTCTCAATACAGGGCATTCCTGCTCCACGATCGCGCACAGCGTCGCGATCGTGGAGTAGGGATGCCCCACTAGACACCAGGGATTTGTTTCTTTGAATTTTGGAAGCGACCCCTTAGGCAAGGGTCGCTTCCTTGGGGTGCAAAATTTTACGAAGTCTTTTCTGCCCCCCCTGGGGGCAGATCGGTCCGCTTTCTGCCCGTTTCTGCCCCCAGGGGGGGGCAGAAAAGCCCACTAGACACCAGGGATGTCGTTTATGTTATGTAGGAAGCGACCCCTTAGGCAAGGGTCGCTTCCTTGGGGGGCCAAATAATTCGAAGACTTTTCTGCCCCCCCTGCGGGCAGATCGGTCTTCTTTCTGCCCGAAAAGCCCACTAGACACCAGGGATGTCTATTTCGTTATGTAGGAAGCGACCCATTGGGCAAGGGTCGCTTCCTTGGGGGGCAAAATAATTCGAAGACTTTTCTGCCCCCCCTGGGGGCATATCGGTCTTCTTTCTGCCCGTTTATGCCCCCAGGGGGGGGCAGAAAAGCCCACTAGACACCAGGGATGTCTTTTATGTTATGTAGGAAGTGACCCCTTGGGCAAGGGTCGCTTCCTAGGGTGGCAAAATAATTAGAAGACTTTTCTGCCCCCCCTGGGGTCAGATCGGTCGTGGGGCAGAAAAGCCCACTAGACACCAGGGATGTCTTTTTCTTTATGTAGGAAGCGACCCCTTGGGCAAGGGTCGCTTCCTTTGCGGCCTAATTATTTAGAAGACTTTTCTGCCCCCCTGGGGGTAGATTGGTCGTCTTTCTGTCCGTTTCTGCTCCCAGGGGGGGGGGGGCAGAAAAGCCCACTAGACACCAGGGATATAAATATTATTGTAGGAAGCGACCCCTTGGGCAAGGGTCGCTTCCTTGGGCCCCTAAATTTTTTGAAGACTTTTCTGCCCCCTCTGGGGGCAGATCAGTTTTATTTTTTTGCCGTTTCTGCTCCCATTGGGGGCAGAAAAGCCCACTAGACACCAGGGAATTAGTTCAATTAGAAATAGAAGTGACCCCTCGCTTCCAGGGTGCAATTTGTTATATTTATTTGGCTCACCCGCCCCGGGACTGAGTAGCCTTTTTTTTCCTGCTGTTTTCTGCCCCACCTGGCACACAACCCGATTGACCATTTGGGTAGTGACATGGCATGTTATAATGTTTATTGTTATATTTTTTGTGATTTCCAATTGTAATGTTTTTTTTTTGTTTACTTTTTTGTTCTAGGTGAAGGCTTTTCTTCTTTTCACGTTGACGTTTTGTTACTGGTGGTTCTGCTGTTTGTGTAGTTTGGTAAGAGACTGTTTTTTTGTACAATGTAAATGTGTTTGATTTCTCTGCCTGTTTTTTTTTTGCAAATGGTGTAATAATAGCAGTATGTTTGGTTTTTGAGTGTCAAAAACTTTTTGGATTGGTGCTCGATGTGTATTTTGTTGTCTTGTGAGTAATTTGTTTTTTTTTCTTCTTTCTAGTTTGAGATCGTTGGTCTTTGCTGTGTCACTGCAGAGTTTGTTTCTGGTGAGTGCAGCTGTCTCTTGTAATTGGATTGTATAGTTTTTGAGTACATTGATCTTTGTGATAAAAGGTACACATTTCTTTACTTACTTGGTTTGCACATTGTTGATTGTTGTTGACTTGTTTGTGCAGTCTTCTATCTTAGTAAGTATAATGGCTAGCCGCAGGATGACTGCTCAGCAGGTTGTTGGTTTGCTGTTTGAGTCTTCCTCTGATATTGGTTCAGAGACTGACTCTGCTTCGGAGGGAGAGGAGGCAGGGGACGATTCTGGCAGTGAGTTTTCTCTCCGTATGGGGTCATCGGATGATGAAGATACTCTTAGTGCGGATGAAGTGCCTGTGTTAGAGGAGGAGACTGATGTGCCGATAGTGCGGCAAGAGGCATCTGGGCTGCAGCCTGCGGCTGCAAGGCTTCCCGTTGGTGTAGTGCGGCAAGAGACATCTGGGCTGCAGGCTGGGGCTGCAAGGCTTCCCGTTGGTGTAGTGCGGCAAGAGGCATCTGGGCTGCAGGCTGGGGCTGCAAGGCTTCCCGTTGGTGTAGTGCGGCAAGAGGCATCTGGGCTGCAGGCTGGGGCTTCAAGTCTTCCCGTTGAAAGTGATGACCTCTGGGTTGCCCCTGGCATGGTGCAGCCGGAATTTCCAGAGTTTACTGGTGTTCCAGGGTCTAGAGTGAATACTGAGAACTTTTTGCCTGTAAATTTTTTTCAGTTGTTTATGGACGATGTGTTTTTTGGCAGAGATTGTTGAGCAGACTAATTTGTATGCCGAACAGTTTTTGAGGGACTACAGTGCCAGTCTTAAGCCACACTCTAGAGCTACCCGGTGGACTCCCACAAATGTTGAAGAGATGAAGAAGTTCTTGGGTTTAACTTTTTTGATGGGCTTGCTAAGGAAGCCATCATTGGCTTCATATTGGTCTAGCAGTCCCTTGATGGCAACGTCTATTTTTCCGGCAGTCATGACTCGTGACAGGTATTTGCTTCTGCTTCGGATGATGCACTTTGTTGATAATGGTTTAGCGTTGCCACGAGATCACCCTGATTGTGACCGTCTTTTTAAGATTAGGCCTGTCCTTGATCACTTTGTTGATCGATTTTCTGAGATTTATGCCCCTGGTAGAGAAATTGCAGTGGATGAGTCTTTGGTGTTGTTCAAGGGCCGCTTGGTTTTTAGGCAATACATTCCTAGTAAGAGGGCACGCTATGGAATAAAGCTGTATATGCTGTGTGACAGTAGGACTGGATATGTCTCTAATTTCAGCATGTACACCGATAAGGAATCTAGGTTTAACCTCCCTGGTTGTCCGTCCACTTTTGGAGTGACTGAGAAAATTGTTTGGGAACTTGGTAGAGGATTTTTTAACAAAGGCCACCATTTATATGTAGATAACTTCTACACTGGTGTGCGGTGTTCAGGGAATTGGCCAAAGTGGACACTTTTGCTTGTGGCACAATCCGCTGTAACCGTAAAGGTTTTCCGAAAGAACTTGTTTGTCAAAAGCTTGTGCGGGGACAGTGCAGTGCGTTGCGTTGCCAGGAGCTTCTTGCTGTGAAGTTTACAGACAGGAGAGATGTCTACATGCTGACTTCCATCCATGATGAAAGCACTGCACCTGTGACTGTTTGGGGTCAGGTCGCTGAAGTGCGCAAACCTGTGTGCATTTTAGACTATAATAGGCACATGGGTGGTGTTGACAGAGTAGATCAGAGGTTGGAACCTTACGCTGCTCTTCGTAAGGCTTATATTTGGTACAAGAAGTTGGCTATCCATCTTTTCCACTTGGCAATGTTTAATGCTTTTGTTGTGTTCCAGGATTCTTGCCCTGAGTCAAAGATGACTTTTGCTAAGTTTCAGGAGTCTGTAATAGGCAGCCTTGTTGTAGTGGAACAGGCAAGTGTTCCTAGAGTTGGACTGGTGGAGGATGTTGCTAGATTGAAAGAACGCCACTTTCCAGATCACATTCCTCCCACACCCGCAAAAGATTTTCCCAGTAGGAGATGTAGAGTCTGTTGGCGAAGAGGTTTGCGGAAGGAGAGTCGTATGTACTGCCCCGATTGTCCCTCTCATCCTGCACTGTGTCTCCCTGCTTGTTTCAGAGCGTACCACACGCGTAAAAATTTCTGGGAACATTCATGAGTGGTAAAGTGAACTGCCTGGTCTGTATTCTTTGGAAAATATGATTCTGTTTCAAGGTTGGTGTTAGTGCAACGTATTTAGTTGCTGATTTTCTGTTAGAAGATTTGTATCTATTTGCAATTTGTTTGTGTTTTTTTTTTTTTCTAAAAAAATCCAAAATGTGATGCCGGTGTGTGTAGGCTTGCGCTTGGCTGTTGGTGTGTGTGGACTGGCACTTGGTTGGTGGTGTGTGTGGAATGGTGCTTGGCTGACGGTGTGCGTGGACTGGCGGTGTGCATGGACTGGTGGTGTGCGTGGACTGGTGCGTGGCTGGTGGTGTGCGTGGAATGGTGCTTGGCTGGCGGTGTGCGTGGAATGGTGCTTGGCTGGCGGTGTGCGTGGAATGGTGCTTGGCTGGCGGTGTGCGTGGACTGGTACTTGGCTGGCGGTGTGTGTGGACTGGTGGTGTGTGCGGACTGGTGTTTGGCTGGTGGTGTCCGTGGACTGGAGCTTGGCTGGTGGTGTCCGTGGACTGGAGCTTGTCTGGTGGTGTGCGTGGACTGGAGCTTGGCTGGCGGTGTGCGTGGAATGGTGCTTGGCTGGCGGTGTGCGTGGACTGGTACTTGGCTGGCGGTGTGCGTGGACTGGTGGTGTGTGCGGACTGGTGCTTGGCTGGTGGTGTCCGTGGACTGGAGCTTGGCTGGCGGTGTAGGTGGATTGGCGATTGGCTGCCGGTGTGCCTGGACTGGCGATTGGATGGCGGTGTGCCTGGACTGGCGCTTGGCTAGCGGTGTGCGTGGACTGGCGTTTGGCTAGCGGTGTGTGTCGACTGGTGCTTGGCTGGCTGTGTGTGAGTAGTGACTTTCTGCTGGTCACTACACACACTGCTAGCTGAGTGCCACTCCACGCAATCCTTCAGCCTGTGTAGTTGCTGTGTCTGGATTGTGGGCGTGTGAAAGTGATGGGCCCTTGAATGGCGCTGTGTGCTGGTGTGAGTTTTGTTATGTGATGGGCCCGCGGCTGGCGGTGTGAATGGTTTTGTATGTCTCACATGTATGAAAGGTGTATGAATGGCCTGTAAAGAGGTTGGTGCCTTGTCGTGGCTTTACAGCTCACGAGCTGTGAGTCAATGGTTCAGTTTCTCGCCCTTTCAATTATTACCAGTGCATTTCATGTTTTGTGAAATCACTTGCTAATACAATTTTATCTACTGAACCATCACTCACCCTCGTGCCAAATCCAACCAGTATGTGTGTGTGCTTGCGGGGTAGATGGCTGTGCAGTAATATTTGTCTTTCTGAAGCAGGGTGTACCTTGTCCCTTTTTGGTGATTTTTGTACTGTGTTGCTTTTGTACCTGGTGGTGCGAATGGTCTTGTTTGTATCACGTATGAAAGGTGTGTGAATGGCCTGTAAAGTGGTTGGTGCCTTGACGTGGCTTTACAGCTCACGAGCTGCGAGTCATTGGTTTGGTTTTTTGTGAATTTAATTATTGACAGTGCATTTCATTTTTGTGAAATCTCTTGTTAATAAAATTTAATACACGGAACCATGACTCGCCCTCGTGCCAAATCCAACCAGTATGTGTGTGTGTTTGAGGAATAGATGGTTGTGCAGGAATCTTTGTCTTTAGTTTCTCTGCCAAGGTACACTTTCCATGTAAGAATAACCCACCAACTGTAGATATTGTCGAAAACCCGTGGGAGTTCATGGTGATGTCTCTCTAGTGAATTGAAAAATATTTTTTATCCCCATTGTCCTGTAAACCTCAAACTGTCTGCCACATTTTCTTTGCAGTATTATTCCTAAATTCTCACGCTGTAGTAACAATAGTTAATCTGGTTTTGCAAGGGGGGTTACTTTGGTTTTTTGCCCAGGGCTCGGCGGCCATCTAGGGAAACCTTCCAAACCCACGCATTTCTGAAAACTAGACACCCGGCGGCTTCCAGGGAGGTATGGCTTGCGTGGATCCCCCAACGTTTCCTTACCCAGAATCCCATGCAAACCTCAATTTTTGCTCAAAAAATCACTTTTTTCACACATTTTGGGGTGGGAAAGTAGTGGCATCACCGGGCTCACACAAATTTACCACCACCCAGCGTTCCCCCAGGTCTCCCGGTAAAAATGGTGCCTCACTTGTGTGGGAGGCCCAAGTACCCGCGGCAGGCAAGGACAACAAACGTAGTGAGGCGACATCAAAATGGCCTATCGCCAAACCACCTGGTTTTGCAAGGGGGGTCACTTTGGGTTTTGGCCCGGTGCGCGGCGGCCATCTAAGGAAACCTACCAAACCCACGCATTTCTGAAAACTAGACACCCGGCGGCTTCCAGGGAGGTATGGCTTGCGTGGATCCCCCAACGTTTCCTTACCCAGAATCCCCTGCAAACCTCAATTTTTGCTCAAAAAATCACTTTTTTCACACATTTTGGGGTGGGAAAGTAGTGGCATCACCGGGCTCACACAAATTTACCACCACCCAGCGTTCCCCCAGGTCTCCCGGTAAAAATGGTGCCTCACTTGTGTGGGAGGCCCAAGTACCCGCGGCAGGCAAGGACAACAAACGTAGTGAGGCAACATCAAAATGGCCTATCGCCAAACCACCTGGTTTTGCAAGGGGGGTCACTTTGGTTTTTGGCCCGGTGCGCGGCGGCCATCTAAGGAAACCTAGCAAACCCACACATTTCTGAAAACTAGACACCCGGCGGCTTCCAGGGAGGTATGGCTTGCATGGATCCCCCAACGTTTCCTTACCCAGAATCCCCTGCAAACCTCAATTTTTGCCCAAAAAATCACTTTTTTCACACATTTTGGGGTGGGAAAGTAGTGGCATCACCGGGCTCACACACATTTACCACCACCCAGCGTTCCCCCAGGTCTCCCGGTAAAAATGGTGCCTCACTTGTGTGGGAGGCCCAAGTACCCGCGGCAGGCAAGGACAACAAACGTAGTGAGGCGACATCAAAATGGCCTATCGCCAAACCACCTGGTTTTGCAAGGGGGGTCACTTTGGTTTTTGGCCCGGTGCGCGGCGGCCATCTAGGGAAACCTACCAAACCCATGCATTTCTGAAAACTAGACACCCGGCGGCTTCCAGGGAGGTATGGCTTGCGTGGATTCCCCAACGTTTCCTTACCCAGAATCCCCTGCAAACCTCAATGTTTGCTCAAAAAATCACTTTTTTCACACATTTTGGGGTGGGAAAGTAGTGGCATCACCGGGCTCACACAAATTTACCACCACCCAGCGTTCCCCCAGGTCTCCCGGTAAAAATGGTGCCTCACTTGTGTGGGAGGCCCAAGTACCCGCGGCAGGCAAGGACAACAAACGTAGTGAGGCGACATCAAAATGGCCTATCGCCAAACCACCTGGTTTTGCAAGGGGTCACTTTGGTTTTTGGCCCGGTGCGCGGCGGCCATCTAGGGAAACCTAGCAAACCCACGCATTTCTGAAAACTAGACACCCGGCGGCTTCCAGGGAGGTATGGCTTGCATGGATCCCCCAACGTTTCCTTACCCAGAATCCCCTGCAAACCTCAATTTTTGCTCAAAAAATCACTTTTTTCACACATTTTGGGGTGGGAAAGTAGTGGCATCACCGGGCTCACACAAATTTACCACCACCCAGCGTCCCCCCAGGTCTCCCGGTAAAAATGGTGCCTCACTTGTGTGGGAGGCCCAAGTACCCGCGGCAGGCAAGGACAACAAACGTAGTGAGGCGACATCAAAATGGCCTATCGTCAAACCACCTGGTTTTGCAAGGGGGGTCACTTTGGTTTTTGGCCCGGTGCGCGGCGGCCATCTAGGAAAACCTAGCAAACCCATGCATTTCTGAAAACTAGACACCCGGCGGCTTCCAGGGAGGTATGGCTTGCGTGGATCGCCCAACGTTTCCTTACCCAGAATCCCCTGCAAACCTCAATGTTTGCTCAAAAAATCACTTTTTTCACACATTTTGGGGTGGGAAAGTAGTGGCATCACCGGGCTCACACAAATTTACCACCACCCAGCGTTCCCTCAGGTCTCCCGGTAAAAATGGTGCCTCACTTGTGTGGGAGGCCCAAGTACCCGCGGCAGGCAAGGACAACAAACGTAGTGAGGCGACATTTGGGATAGGCAATGTTGATGTCGCCTCACTACGTTTGTTGTCCTTGCCTACCGCGGGTACTTGGGCCTCCCACACAAGTGAGGCACCATTTTTACCGGGAGACCTGGGGGAACGCTGGGTAGTGGTAAATTTGTGTGAGCCCGGTGATGCCACTACTTTCCCACCCCAAAATGTGTGAAAAAAGTGATTTTTTGAGCAAAAATTGAGGTTTGCAGGGGATTCTGGGTAAGGAAACGTTGGGGGATCCACGCAAGCCATACCTCCCTGGAAGCCGCCGGGTGTCTAGTTTTCAGAAATGCGTGGGTTTGCTAGGTTTCCCTAGATGGCCGCCGCGCACCGGGCCAAAAACCAAAGTGACCCCCCTTGCAAAACCAGGTGGTTTGGCGATAGGCCATTTTGATGTCGCCTCACTACGTTTGTTGTCCTTGCCTGCCGCGGGTACTTGGGCCTCCCACACAAGTGAGGCACCATTTTTACCGGGAGACCTGGGGGAACGCTGGGTGGTGGTAAATTTGTGTGAGCCCGGTGATGCCACTACTTTCCCACCCCAAAATGTGTGAAAAAAGTGATTTTTTGAGCAAAAATTGAGGTTTGCAGGGGATTCTGGGTAAGGAAACGTTGGGGGATCCACGCAAGCCATACCTCCCTGGAAGCCGCCGGGTGTCTAGTTTTCAGAAATGCGTGGGTTTGGTAGGTTTCCCTAGATGGCCGCCGCGCACCGGGCCAAAAACCAAAGTGACCCCCCTTGCAAAACCAGGTGGTTTGGCGATAGGCCATTTTGATGTCGCCTCACTACGTTTGTTGTCCTTGCCTGCCGCGGGTACTTGGGCCTCCCACACAAGTGAGGCACCATTTTTACTGGGAGACCTGGGGAAACGCTGGGTGGTGGTAAATTTGTGTGAGCCCGGTGATGCCACTACTTTCCCACCCCAAAATGTGTGAAAAAAGTGATTTATTGAGCAAAAATTGAGGTTTGCAGGGGATTCTGGGTAAGGAAACGTTGGGGGATCCACGCAAGCCATACCTCCCTGGAAGCCGCCGGGTGTCTAGTTTTCAGAAATGCGTGGGTTTGGTAGGTTTCCCTAGATGGCCGCCGCGCACCGGGCCAAAAACCAAAGTGACCCCCCTTGCAAAACCAGGTGGTTTGGCGATAGGCCATTTTGATGTCGCCTCACATACGTTTGTTGTCCTTGCCTGCCGCGGGTACTTGGGCCTCCCACACAAGTGAGGCACCATTTTTACCGGGAGACCTGGGGGAACGCTGGGTGGTGGTAAATTTGTGTGAGCCCGGTGATGCCACTACTTTCCCACCCCAAAATGTGTGAAAAAAGTGATTGTTTGGGCAAAAATTGAGGTTTGCAGGGGATTCTGGGTAAGGAAACATTGGGGGATCCACGCAAGCCATACCTCCCTGGAAGCCGCCGGGTGTATAGTTTTCAGAAATGCGTGGGTTTGGTAGGTTTCCCTGGATGGCCGCCGCGCACCGGGCCAAAAACCAAAGTGACCCCCCTTGCAAAACCAGGTGGTTTGGCGATAGGCCATTTTGATGTCGCCTCACTACGTTTTGGGCCCTTGCCTGCCGCGGGTACTTGGGCCTCCCACACAAGTGAGGCACCATTTTTACCGGGAGACCTGGGGGAACGCTGGGTGGTGGTAAATTTGTGTGAGCCCCATGATGCCACTACTTTCCCACCCCAAAATGTGTGAAAAAAGTGATTTTTTGAGCAAAAATTGAGGTTTGCAGGGGATTCTGGGTAAGGAAACGTTGGGGGATCCACGCAAGCCATACCTCCCTGGAAGCCGCCGGGTGTCTAGTTTTCAGAAATGCGTGGGTTTGGTAGGTTTCCCTAGATGGCCGCCGCGCACCGGGCCAAAAACCAAAGTGACCCCCCTTGCAAAACCAGGTGGTTTGGCGATAGGCCATTTTGATGTCGCCTCACTATGTTTTGGGCCCTTGCCTGCCGCGGGTACTTGGGCCTCCCACACAAGTGAGGCCCCATTTTTACCGGGAGACCTGGGGGAACGCTGGGTGGTGGTAAATTTGTGTGAGCCTGGTGATGCCACTACTTTCCCACCCCAAAATGTGTGAAAAAAGTGATTGTTTGAGCAAAAATTGAGGTTTGCAGGGGATTCTGGGTAAGGAAACGTTGGGGGATCCACGCAAGCCATACCTCCCTGGAAGCCACCGGGTGTCTAGTTTTCAGAAATGCGTGGGTTTGGTAGGTTTCCCTAGATGGCCACCGCGCACCGGGCCAAAAACCAAAGTGACCCCCCTTGCAAAACCAGGTGGTTTGGCGATAGGCCATTTTGATGTCGCCTCACTACGTTTTGGGCCCTTGCCTGCCGCGGGTACTTGGGCCTCCCACACAAGTGAGGCACCATTTTTACCGGGAGACCTGGGGGAACGCTGGGTGGTGGTAAATTTGTGTGAGCCCGGTGATGCCACTACTTTCCCACCCCAAAATGTGTGAAAAAAGTGATTTTTTGAGCAAAAATTGAGGTTTGCAGGGGATTCTGGGTAAGGAAACGTTGGGGGATCCACGCAAGCCATACCTCCCTGGAAGCCGCCGGGTGTCAAGTTTTCAGAAATGCGTGGGTTTGCTAGGTTTCCCTAGATGGCCGCCGCGCACCGGGCCAAAAATCAAAGTGACCCCCCCTTGCAAAACCAGGTGGTTTGGCGATAGGCCATTTTGATGTCGCCTCACTACGTTTGTTGTCCTTGCCTGCCGCGGGTACTTGGGCCTCCCACACAAGTGAGGCACCATTTTTACCGGGAGACCTGGGGTAACGCTGGGTGGTGGTAAATTTGTGTGAGCCCGGTGATGCCACTACTTTCCCACCCCAAAATGTGTGAAAAAAGTGATTTTTTGAACAAAAATTGAGGTTTGCAGGGGATTCTGGGTAAGGAAACGTTGGGGGATCCACGCGAGCCATACCTCCCTGGAAGCCGCCGGGTGTCTAGTTTTCAGAAATGCGTGGGTTTGGTAGGTTTCCCTAGATGGCCGCCGCGCACCGGGCCAAAAACCAAAGTGACCCCCCTTGCAAAACCAGGTGGTTTGGCAATAGGCCATTTTGATGTCGCCTCACTACGTTTTGGGCCCTTGCCTGCCGCGGGTACTTGGGCCTCCCACACAAGTGAGGCACCATTTTTACCGGGAGACCTGGGGGAACGCTGGGTGGTGGTAAATTTGTGTGAGCCCGGTGATGCCACTACTTTCCCACCCCAAAATGTGTGAAAAAAGTGATTTTTTGAGCAAAAACTGAGGTTTGCAGGGGATTCTGGGTAAGGAAACGTTGGGGGATCCACGCAAGCCATACCTCCCTGGAAGCCGCCGGGTGTCTAGTTTTCAGAAATGCATGGGTTTGGTAGGTTTCCCTAGGTGCCGGCAGGGCTAGGGTTCAAAATCTACAGCTAGTCACTTTGCCAAAAAAAGGGTCATTTTTCACTGCAAAACCACGTTGCGTTTTGCGCCGTTTCCTGTCGCGGGCACTAGGCCGACCCGCACAAGTGAGGTACCATTTTTTTTGTAGGACTTTGGGGAACGCGGGGTGGGTGGAAATTTGTGGATCCACGCAGATTCCAGAACTTTCCATCACAGAAATGTGGGGAAAATGTGTTTTTTTGTCAATTTTTTACGTTTGCAAGGGATTCTGGGTAACAGACCATGGTGGGAGGCAGTCAAGTCACCCCGTCCTGGATTCCCCTGGGTGTCTAGTTTTCAAAAATGTATAGGTTTGCTAGGTTTCCCTAGGTGCCGGCAGGGCTAGGGTTCAAAATCTACAGCTAGTCACTTTGCCAAAAAAAGGGTCATTTTTCACTGCAAAACCACGTTGCGTTTTGCGCCGTTTCCTGTCGCGGGCACTAGGCCGACCCGCACAAGTGAGGTACCATTTTTCTCGTAGGACTTTGGGGAACGCGGGGTGGGTGGAAATTTGTGGATCCACGCAGATCCAGAACTTTCCATCACAGAGATGTGGGGAAAATGTGTTTTTTTGTCAATTTTTTACGTTTGCAAGGGATTCTGGGTAACAGACCATGGTGGGAGGCAGTCAAGTCACCCCATCCTGGATTCCCCTGGGTGTCTAGTTTTCAAAAATGTATAGGTTTGCTAGGTTTCCCTAGGTGCCGGCAGGGCTAGGGTTCAAAATCTACAGCTAGTCACTTTGCCAAAAAAAGGGTCATTTTTCACTGCAAAACCACGTTGCGTTTTGCGCCGTTTCCTGTCGCGGGCACTATGCCGACCCGCACAAGTGAGGTACCATTTTTCTCGTAGGACTCTGGGGAACGCAGGGTGGGTGGAAATTTGTGGATCCACGCAGATTCCAGAACTTTCCATCACAGAAATGTGGGGAAAATGTGTTTTTTTTGTCAATTATTTACGTTTGCAAGGGATTCTGGGTAACAGACCATGGTGGGAGGCAGTCAAGTCACCGCATCCTGGATTCCCCTGGGTGTCTAGTTTTCAAAAATGTATAGGTTTGCTAGGTTTCCCTAGGTGCCGGCAGGGCTAGGGTTCAAAATCTACAGCTAGTCACTTTGCCAAAAAAAGGGTCATTTTTCACTGCAAAACCACGTTGCGTTTTGCGCCGTTTCCTGTCGCGGGCACTAGGCCGACCCGCACAAGTGAGGTACCATTTTTCTCGTAGGACTTTGGGGAACGTGGGGTGGGTGGAAATTTGTGGATCCACGCAGATTCCAGAACTTTCCATCACAGAAATGTGGGGAAAATGTGTTTTTTTTGTCAATTTTTTACGTTTGCAAGGGATTCTGGGTAACAGACCATGGTGGGAGGCAGTCAAGTCACCCCATCCTGGATTCCCCTGGGTGTCTAGTTTTCAAAAATGTATAGGTTTGCTAGGTTTCCCTAGGTGCCGGCAGGGCTAGGGTTCAAAATCTACAGCTAGTCACTTTGCCAAAAAAAGGGTCATTTTTCACTGCAAAACCACGTTGCGTTTTGCGCCATTTCCTGTCGCGGGCACTATGCCGACCCGCACAAGTGAGGTACCATTTTTCTCGTAGGACTCTGGGGAACGCGGGGTGGGTGGAAATTTGTGGATCCACGCAGATTCCAGAACTTTCCATCACAGAAATGTGGGGAAAATGTGTTTTTTTTGTCAATTCTTTACGTTTGCAAGGGATTCTGGGTAACAGACCATGGTGGGAGGCAGTCAAGTCACCCCATCCTGGATTCCCCTGGGTGTCTAGTTTTTAAAAATGTATAGGTTTGCTAGGTTTCCCTAGGTGCCGGCAGGGCTAGGGTTCAAAATCTACAGCTAGTCACTTTGCCAAAAAAAGGGTAATTTTTCACTGCAAAACCACGTTGCGTTTTGCGCCGTTTCCTGTCGCGGGCACTAGGCCGACCCGCACAAGTGAGGTACCATTTTTCTCGTAGGACTTTGGGGAACGCGGGGTGGGTGGAAATTTGTGGATCCACGCAGATTCCAGAACTTTCCATCACAGAAATGTGGGGAAAATGTGTTTTTTTTGTCAATTTTTTACGTTTGCAAGGGATTCTGGGTAACAGACCATGGTGGGAGGCAGTCAAGTCACCCCATCCTGGATTCCCCTGGGTGTCTAGTTTTCAAAAATGTATAGGTTTGCTAGGTTTCCCTAGGTGCCGGCAGGGCTAGGGTTCAAAATCTACAGCTAGTCACTTTGCCAAAAAAAGGGTCATTTTTTACTGCAAAACCACGTTGCGTTTTGCGCCGTTTCCTGTCGCGGGCACTATGCCGACCCGCACAAGTGAGGTACCATTTTTCTCGTAGGACTTTGGGGAACGCGGGGTGGGTGGAAATTTGTGGATCCACGCAGATTCCAGAACTTTCCATCACAGAAATGTGGGGAAAATGTGGTTTTTTTGTCAATTTTTTACATTTGCAAGGGATTCTGGGTAACAGACCATGGTGGGAGGCAGTCAAGTCACCCCATCCTGGATTCCCCTGGGTGTCTAGTTTTCAAAAATGTATAGGTTTGCTAGGTTTCCCTAGGTGCCGGCAGGGCTAGGGTTCAAAATCTACAGCTAGTCACTTTGCCAAAAAAAGGGTCATTTTTCACTGCAAAACCACGTTGCGTTTTGTGCCGTTTCCTGTCGCGGGCACTAGGCCGACCCGCACAAGTGAGGTACCATTTTTCTCGTAGGACTTTGGGAAACGCGGGGTGGGTGGAAATTTGTGGATCCACGCAGATTCCAGAACTTTCCATCACAGAAATGTGGGGAAAATGTGGTTTTTTTGTCAATTTTTTACGTTTGCAAGGGATTCTGGGTAACAGACCATGGTGGGAGGCAGTCAAGTCACCCCATCCTGGATTCCCCTGGGTGTCTAGTTTTCAAAAATGTATGGGTTTGCTAGGTTTCCCTAGGTGCCGGCAGGGCTAGGGTTCAAAATCTACAGCTAGTCACTTTGCCAAAAAAAGGGTCATTTTTCACTGCAAAACCACGTTGCGTTTTGCGCCGTTTCCTGTCGCGGGCACTAGGCCGACCCGCACAAGTGAGGTACCATTTTTCTCGTAGGACTTTGGGGAACGCGGGGTGGGTGGAAATTTGTGGATCCACGCAGATTCCAGAACTTTCCATCACAGAAATGTGGGGAAAATGTGTTTTTTTTGTCAATTTTTTACGTTTGCAAGGGATTCTGGGTAACAGACCATGGTGGGAGGCAGTCAAGTCACCCCATCCTGGATTCCCCTGGGTGTCTAGTTTTCAAAAATGTATAGGTTTGCTAGGTTTCCCTAGGTGCCGGCAGGGCTAGGGTTCAAAATCTACAGCTAGTCACTTTGCCAAAAAAAGGGTAATTTTTCACTGCAAAACCACGTTGCGTTTTGCGCCGTTTCCTGTCGCGGGCACTATGCCGACCCGCACAAGTGAGGTACCATTTTTCTCGTAGGACTTTGGGGAACGCGGGGTGGGTGGAAATTTGTGGATCCACGCAGATTCCAGAACTTTCCATCACAGAAATGTGGGGAAAATGTGTTTTTTTTGTCAATTTTTTACGTTTGCAAGGGATTCTGGGTAACAGACCATGGTGGGAGGCAGTCAAGTCACCCCATCCTGGATTCCCCTGGGTGTCTAGTTTTCAAAAATGTATAGGTTTGCTAGGTTTCCCTAGGTGCCGGCAGGGCTAGGGTTCAAAATCTACAGCTAGTCACTTTGCCAAAAAAAGAGTCATTTTTCACTGCAAAACCACGTTGCGTTTTGCGCCGTTTCCTGTCGCGGGCACTATGCCGACCCGCACAAGTGAGGTACCATTTTTCTCGTAGGACTTTGGGGAACGCGGGGTGGGTGGAAATTTGTGGATCCACACAGATTCCAGAACTTTCCATCACAGAAATGTGGGGAAAATGTTTTTTTTTTGTCAATTTTTTACGTTTGCAAGGGATTCTGGGTAACAGACCATGGTGGGAGGCAGTCAAGTCACCCCATCCTGGATTCCCCTGGGTGTCTAGTTTTAACAAAAATGTATAGGTTTGCTAGGTTTCCCTAGGTGCCGGCAGGGCTAGGGTTCAAAATCTACAGCTAGTCACTTTGCCAAAAAAAGGGTCATTTTTCACTGCAAAACCACGTTGCGTTTTGCGCCGTTTCCTGTCGCGGGCACTAGGCCGACCCGCACAAGTGAGGTACCATTTTTCTCGTAGGACTTTCGGGAACGCGGGGTGGGTGGAAATTTGTGGATCCACGCAGATTCCAGAACTTTCCATCACAGAAATGTGGGGAAAATGTGTTTTTTTTGTCAATTTTTTACATTTGCAAGGGATTCTGGGTAACAGACCATGGTGGGAGGCAGTCAAGTCACCCCATCCTGGATTCCCCTGGGTGTCTAGTTTTCAAAAATGTATAGGTTTGCTAGGTTTCCCTAGGTGCCGGCAGGGCTAGGGTTCAAAATCTACAGCTAGTCAATTTGCCAAAAAAAGGGTCATTTTTCACTGCAAAACCACGTTGCGTTTTGCGCCGTTTCCTGTCGCGGGCACTATGCCGACCCGCACAAGTGAGGTACCATTTTTCTCGTAGGACTTTGGGGAACGCGGGGTGGGTGGAAATTTGTGGATCCACGCAGATTCCAGAACTTTCCATCACAGAAATGTGGAGAAAATGTGTTTTTTTTGTCAATTTTTTACGTTTGCAAGGGATTCTGGGTAACAGACCATGGTGGGAGGCAGGCAAGTCACCCCATCCTGGATTCCCCTGGGTGTCTAGTTTTCAAAAATGTATAGGTTTGCTAGGTTTCCCTAGGTGCCGGCAGGGCTAGGGTTCAAAATCTACAGCTAGTCACTTTGCCAAAAAAAGGGTCATTTTTCACTGCAAAACCACGTTGCGTTTTGCGCCGTTTCCTGTCGCGGGCACTAGGCCGACCCGCACAAGTGAGGTACCATTTTTCTCGTAGGACTTTGGGGAACGCGGGGTGGGTGGAAATTTGTGGATCCACGCAGATTCCAGAACTTTCCATCACAGAAATGTGGGGAAAATGTGTTTTTTTTGTCAATTCTTTACGTTTGCAAGGGATTCTGGGTAACAGACCATGGTGGGAGGCAGTCAAGTCACCCCATCCTGGATTCCCCTGGGTGTCTAGTTTTCAAAAATGTATGGGTTTGCTAGGTTTCCCTAGGTGCCTGCAGGGCTAGGGTTCAAAATCTACAGCTAGTCACTTTGCCAAAAAAAGGGTCATTTTTCACTGCAAAACCACGTTGCGTTTTGCGCCGTTTCCTGTCGCGGGCACTAGGCCGACCCGCACAAGTGAGGTACCATTTTTCTCGTAGGACTTTGGGAAACGCGGGGTGGGTGGAAATTTGTGGATCCACGCAGATTCCAGAACTTTCCATCACAGAAATGTGGGGAAAATGTGTTTTTTTTGTCAATTTTTTACGTTTGCAAGGGATTCTGGGTAACAGACCATGGTGGGAGGCAGTCAAGTCACCCCATCCTGGATTCCCCTGGGTGTCTAGTTTTCAAAAATGTATAGGTTTGCTAGGTTTCCCTAGGTGCCGGCAGGGCTAGGGTTCAAAATCTACAGCTAGTCACTTTGCCAAAAAAAGGGTAATTTTTCACTGCAAAACCACGTTGCGTTTTGCGCCGTTTCCTGTCGCGGGCACTATGCCGACCCGCACAAGTGAGGTACCATTTTTCTCGTAGGACTTTGGGGAACGCGGGGTGGGTGGAAATTTGTGGATCCACGCAGATTCCAGAACTTTCCATCACAGAAATGTGGGGAAAATGTGTTTTTTTTTGTCAATTTTTTACGTTTGCAAGGGATTCTGGGTAACAGACCATGGTGGGAGGCAGTCAAGTCACCCCATCCTGGATTCCCCTGGGTGTCTAGTTTTCAAAAATGTATAGGTTTGCTAGGTTTCCCTAGGTGCCGGCAGGGCTAGGGTTCAAAATCTACAGCTAGTCACTTTGCCAAAAAATGGGTCATTTTTCACTGCAAAACCACGTTGCGTTTTGCGCCGTTTCCTGTCGCGGGCACTAGGCCGACCCCCACAAGTGAGGTACCATTTTTCTCGTACGACTTTGGGGAACGCGGGGTGGGTGGAAATTTGTGGATCCACGCAGATTCCAGAACTTTCCATCACAGAAATGTGGGGAAAATGTGTTTTTTTTGTCAATTTTTTCCGTTTGCAAGGGATTCTGGGTAACAGACCATGGTGGGAGGCAGTCAAGTCACCCCATCCTGGATTCCCCTGGGTGTCTAGTTTTCAAAAATGTATAGGTTTGCTAGGTTTCCCTAGGTGCCGGCAGGGCTAGGGTTCAAAATCTACAGCTAGTCACTTTGCCAAAAAAAGGGTCATTTTTCACTGCAAAACCACGTTGCGTTTTGCGCCGTTTCCTGTCGCGGGCGCTAGGCCGACCCACACAAGTGAGGTACCTTTTTTCTCGTAGGACTTTGGGGAACGCGGGGTGGGTGGAAATTTGTGGATCCAAGCAGATTCCAGAACTTTCCATCACAGAAATATGGGGAAAATGTGTTTTTTTTTGTCAATGTTTTCCGTTTGCAAGGGATTCTGGGTAACAGACCATGGTGGGAGGCAGTCAAGTCACCCCATCCTGGATTCCCCTGGGTGTCTAGTTTTCAAAAATGTATAGGTTTGCTAGGTTTCCCTAGGTGCCGGCAGGGCTAGGGTTCAAAATCTACAGCTAGTCACTTTGCCAAAAAAAGGGTCATTTTTCACTGCAAAACCACGTTGCGTTTTGCGCCGTTTCCTGTCGCGGGCACTAGGCCGACCCGCACAAGTGAGGTACCATTTTTCTCGTAGGACTTTCGGGAACGCGGGGTGGGTGGAAATTTGTGGATCCACGCAGATTCCAGAACTTTCCATCACAGAAATGTGGGGAAAATGTGTTTTTTTTGTCAATTTTTTACATTTGCAAGGGATTCTGGGTAACAGACCATGGTGGGAGGCAGTCAAGTCACCCCATCCTGGATTCCCCTGGGTGTCTAGTTTTCAAAAATGTATAGGTTTGCTAGGTTTCCCTAGGTGCCGGCAGGGCTAGGGTTCAAAATCTACAGCTAGTCACTTTGCCAAAAAAAGGGTCATTTTTCACTGCAAAACCACGTTGCGTTTTGCGCCGTTTCCTGTCGCGGGCACTATGCCGACCCGCACAAGTGAGGTACCATTTTTCTCGTAGGACTTTGGGGAACGCGGGGTGGGTGGAAATTTGTTGATCCACGCAGATTCCAGAACTTTCCATCACAGAAATGTGGGGAAAATGTGTTTTTTTTGTCAATTTTTTACGTTTGCAAGGGATTCTGGGTAACAGACCATGGTGGGAGGCAGTCAAGTCACCCCATCCTGGATTCCCCTGGGTGTCTAGTTTTCAAAAATGTATAGGTTTGCTAGGTTTCCCTAGGTGCCGGCAGGGCTAGGGTTCAAAATCTACAGCTAGTCACTTTGCCAAAAAAAGGGTCATTTTTCACTGCAAAACCACGTTGCGTTTTGCGCCGTTTCCTGTCGCGGGCACTAGGCCGACCCGCACAAGTGAGGTACCATTTTTCTCGTAGGACTTTGGGGAACGCGGGGTGGGTGGAAATTTGTGGATCCACGCAGATTCCAGAACTTTCCATCACAGAAATGTGGGGAAAATGTGTTTTTTTTGTCAATTTTTTACGTTTGCAAGGGATTCTGGGTAACAGACCATGGTGGGAGGCAGTCAAGTCACCCCATCCTGGATTCCCCTGGGTGTCTAGTTTTCAAAAATGTATGGGTTTGCTAGGTTTCCCTAGGTGCCGTCAGGGCTAGGGTTCAAAATCTACAGCTAGTCACTTTGCCAAAAAAAGGGTCATTTTTCACTGCAAAACCACGTTGCGTTTTGCGCCGTTTCCTGTCGCGGGCACTAGGCCGACCCGCACAAGTGAGGTACCATTTTTCTCGTAGGACTTTGGGGAACGCGGGGTGGGTGGAAATTTGTGGATCCACGCAGATTCCAGAACTTTCCATCACAGAAATGTGGGGAAAATGTGTTTTTTTTGTCAATTTTTTACGTTTGCAAGGGATTCTGGGTAACAGACCATGGTGGGAGGCAGTCAAGTCACCCCATCCTGGATTTCCCTGGGTGTCTAGTTTTCAAAAATGTATAGGTTTGCTAGGTTTCCCTAGGTGCCGGCAGGGCTAGGGTTCAAAATCTACAGCTAGTCACTTTGCCAAAAAAAGGGTAATTTTTCACTGCAAAACCACGTTGCGTTTTGCGCCGTTTCCTGTCGCGGGCACTATGCCGACCCGCACAAGTGAGGTACCATTTTTCTCGTAGGACTTTGGGGAACGCGGGGTGGGTGGAAATTTGTGGATCCACGCAGATTCCAGAACTTTCCATCACAGAAATGTGGGGAAAATGTGGTTTTTTTTGTCAATTTTTTACGTTTGCAAGGGATTCTGGGTAACAGACCATGGTGGGAGGCAGTCAAGTCACCCCATCCTGGATTCCCCTGGGTGTCTAGTTTTCAAAAATGTATAGGTTTGCTAGGTTTCCCTAGGTGCCGGCAGGGCTAGGGTTCAAAATCTACAGCTAGTCACTTTGCCAAAAAAAGGGTCATTTTTCACTGCAAAACCACGTTGCGTTTTGCGCCATTTCCTGTCGCGGGCACTAGGCCGACCCACACAAGTGAGGTACCATTTTTCTCGTAGGACTTTGGGGAACGCGGGGTGGGTGGAAATTTGTGGATCCACGCAGATTCCAGAACTTTCCATCACAGAAATGTGGGGAAAATGTGTTTTTTTTGTCAATTTTTTCCGTTTGCAAGGGATTCTGGGTAACAGACCATGGTGGGAGGCAGTCAAGTCACCCCATCCTGGATTCCCCTGGGTGTCTAGTTTTCAAAAATGTATAGGTTTGCTAGGTTTCCCTAGGTGCCGGCAGGGCTAGGGTTCAAAATCTACAGCTAGTCACTTTGCCAAAAAAAGGGTCATTTTTCACTGCAAAACCACGTTGCGTTTTGCGCCGTTTCCTGTCGCGGGCGCTAGGCCGACCCACACAAGTGAGGTACCTTTTTTCTCGTAGGACTTTGGGGAACGCGGGGTGGGTGGAAATTTGTGGATCCACGCAGATTCCAGAACTTTCCATCACAGAAATATGGGGAAAATGTGTTTTTTTTTGTCAATTTTTTCCGTTTGCAAGGGATTCTGGGTAACAGACCATGGTGGGAGGCAGTCAAGTCACCCCATCCTGGATTCCCCTGGGTGTCTAGTTTTCAAAAATGTATAGGTTTGCTAGGTTTCCCTAGGTGCCGGCAGGGCTAAGGTTCAAAAACTACAGCTAGACTCTTCGCAAATAAAGTGTAAATTTTCAGTGTGAAAATGTGGTGCGTTCACCCTAGGTTTTGAGCCACTTCCTGTCGTGTGCACTATGCCTACCCACACAAGTGAGGTACCATTTTTATCGGGAGACTTAGGGTAGTTCAGATTTGTAAAGCAACTGTTATTACCTATTGATTTTTGATGCATTTCTCCCTTCCAAATGAAAGACATTGTGTAAAAAAAAAATCATTTTGAAAAATGACCAATAATTGTCATGCAAATATGAGTATTCCCAATTTCGAAAATGTACAAATATGCACTGTTTCTAAACTCTGTAATTTGTTCCCATTTCAGAAATACATAGGTGTCTTTCATACCGATTTTTCCATGTATACATTTTCCCACAATAATTGCTATATACCCGGAACAAAAAAAAAAACATTACAAAATGCTGCGCAGTTTTCTACTCCGGGTTCGTTGGGCTCTTGGTGAACCTACAAGTCCTATATGTCCCCACAACCAGGAAGGTCCACCGGATGTAACGGTACATTGCTTTCAAAGAGATGTCATAATTCGAAGAAGTTACAGGTGAAAACGTTGACTCAAAATGCTGCTTTTTTCAACAAATTTTTAATTTTTCCTATATTTACCTGTAAGTTTCTATAAAGAAACCTTGATGGATCTACACAAATGACCCCTTGCTGAATTCTGAATTTTGTCTACTTTTCAAAAATGTATAGCTTTCCAGGATCCATTATTGTTTTTGTACCCATTTCTACCGTTAACTGGAAGGAGGTTGAAAGCACAAAAAATAGCAAAAATAGGGTATGTCCCAGAAAAATGCCAAAACTGTGTACAAAATGTTGGTAGGGGCGATTGACATCGCAACAACCTTTTCTCTTCCATTGGCCACCCTGACCCTAGATGCTACAAAAACCTTCGATAGGGTCAATTGGCCCTATCTGGTGGAGGTTATGAGAAGATTTGGGCTGGGGGAGGTTTTTTGTCGGGTAATCGAGACATTGTATAGGGCCCCTACAGCTAGATTACTAGTTAATGTCACTTTAACAGACCCGATAAAAATTACCAGAGGTACTAGACAGGGTTGCCCGTTATCCCCGCTTTTAAACAATCTTTATATAGAGCCGTTTGCCCTTATTTTGAGAAAGGAAGTGGACATTCCTCCATTTGTATTTGGTGAATGGGAGAAGCGGATAGTGCTTTATGCGGACGATATTCTGGTATATACCTCAGATCCGCAGACGCATTCCCGACGGTAATTAAAAAGGCAGGAGAATTCGGGCAATTCTCTGGTTATGATATTAATGCCAACAAAACAGAGATTATGTTTTGGAATGTCCCACGTTTACAGTTTACAGTTGTATCATCAATGAGATACCTGGGAATACGCATTACTCAGGATTTAGGAAATTTGTCCCAGATTAATTTAGACCGGGCACCAATGGATAGTAGGAAACTTTTGAGATCTTAGACATTCTTGCCACTCTCGATTTTTGGGAGAATAAATTTAGTTAAAATGTCCATTCTTCCAAAATGTACTTTCATTTTTAACTCAATTCCCCTGTCCTTCGAACGGAAAAAAGTGGAAAAAAGTCAGCGAGAAATAAATTTGTTCATCTGGAATTTTAAATCAGCAATGCTGACCTGGAAGAAATTGAGAAGGAGGAGGGAAAAGGGAGGGCTGGCTTTGCCAGACCTGTTATACTACGCGTGGGCATTTCAGTTAGCTTATTCTAGGATGCTTCTGAAAACTCCCGCAACATCATCTTTGGGGTATATGTTCAGGGCTATGTTAGGGGGAGTAGACATCCCATTGGATGGATTTTTATTTAAGTTTGGAGACATGAAGTACTTTAATAAAGTCAGATTAAAGACTTTGCAATCAGCCATATCAAATTGGGTTCAGATAAGAAAAAATGTCAGGCTACATTACTATTCCAATTTCGCCCCGGTCTGGGACTCTCCCGGGTTTCCGCCCTGTGTGCAAGATAGCCTAGCAACCCCGTTAAGAGATGCTGGGATTTTAAGATGGGGAGAGATTCTGGTGGATGGAAGGGTACAAGACTGGGAGGTCCTCAGGGACAAGGTGGGTATGGCTTTCTCTAGGTTTAACTATATACAGTTGGATAGTTGGGTACGGGCAGAAAATAGGAAAGGTCCTCAAGTAGGGAATGATAGCCAGTTCGAACAACAACTGGTAGAAAAGCAAGAAGGGGGTAAAGAAGTCGCAATTTGGTACTGGGGTATGGTAGAGGAGGCGGATGGAGACTTTGTCTTGCCAGACAAGTTATGGGAGAATGAGTTTACCCTCCAGTGTGAGGAGTTATGGATAAGATCTTTTTCCTTTCTCTATAAAATAGTGAAACCACCCTGGCTAAGACGTAATCACTAGTTTACCCTCCACCGGGCCTATTTTTCACCCCTAAGGCTCTCCAAGTTTCTTCCAGGGAAGAAATGTAATAAGTGTAATTTGGTGGCAGCTTCAGATATACACATGTTTATGGAATGCTATTAGGTTGTTCTGGGAGGAAGTAAAAGCTACCTTGGACTCAATTTTAAGCACATCATTGAGAATCACTCTTCCGTTAATAATTTTTGGTCTGGAGGAAAACATAACAAAGTCCTTACTTTTTTACTCTATTATCCTGGCAAGATGACAAATATGTAAATTTTGGGTGGAAGCCAAAGCCCCAACTCACGTAGCTTGGCTGACATCTATGTATGAAACTGCTAAGACTGACTCGGCTAGAACATGCTCCCAAAAAAATCTGTCCTTCTGGGACTTGTTAATAAACTGGAGATAGGAGACCGGGGTTTTTTTTTTTTTCCCCAGGTCCGATGATTATGTCAACTAGGCTCCAGAAGATCCTGGGATGTGGTCTCCCCCGTACGTTTTATCCTGGGTCGGTCAATATTGACTGGTGCTTCTCCGCTTTCTACCTAAAGAGGTAGTCTCCCGCCTAAGATATATATTCTGCCCGGAATTGGATATGGAGGATAGACCGACAATTTACTCCATGGCAGATGTGCGGCATTTGGCTTCTCTTCGGTGATTGGAGGTAATGGCAAATGAGGACAAAAAAAAAGCAATGGGTTTTGATCCATGTAGACCTCTGTTGGGTCATCCAGATAGGCCTGGACCATCCGCTCAATACTCAGGGGTGCTCTGCTTTGCCCGGCCTCTTTTGCCTTTGCATTTGCATCAGCACTGGACCTAACAAGCCCTTGCTGTAGATACCATTTTTGTGCCAATTTGACTGGGGCTGGTGATGATCCTGTTCTTGCTGTTGTTGATGTTGGTGGTTTTGACTGCTGTGAGCCAACTGCCATGCCCTCAGGCTCTGAAGTTGAACTTGACGCATGCTGCCCTGCAGTACTTGTTGTGGACTGGAGTAGCGGGCCTCTAATTTCCAGCCGGTCATTTTCAAAGTCACTGGCTGCCGCAGCTATCCAAGTTTTGTACTTGGCAACATCCACTTGTGAAAAAGGAATTAACGTGGATCCAGAATTGTAGCAGAAATGCAATGGTTGGATGACACAATCTCAGTTTGCACCCTTGTATTTTCAGCCAAACGAAAGGATAAGCTCTCCACCAACTCATATGCTTCTTTTTTTTCCTCCACACCTGCTTACATTGCAGACACCGCCTTCAGCTGTTCCTGTAGCATGTGCAACAATGGGATAGCTTGGCCCATAGTACAGTCCTCCTTGCTGACTTCAAGTGTAAAGAGCTCGAAAGGAAGTAGCATCTCTGTCAGGCATTTATCTAGGCCCCATTGGTCCATCTCAACGGTCATGCCTTTCACACTAGCATCCCCTAGTCTTCGCATGACATATTCATTGATTTGCCTGTACTGCTCAAACAGATGGTCAATAGTGTGATAAGTTGAGTTCCAACGTGTTGGCACTTCCTGGATGAGTGCTTTAACTGGCACTCTATACTCACGTTGAATGATCCTCAGCTGCTTCCAGGCTTTAAAAGAATGGCTGAAATGTGTGAATATTCTTCTGCAGGTGGTCAGTAAGTTACTGATCGGTATTCTTTTTTCAAAGAGTCTTGAACAAATATGCTAATGCAGTGCACCAAACACAGGACCCTGAAATAGTCACCATCGCCCATGGCCTTACCTATATCACTGCCATTGTCCGTGGCAACAAAACCAATGTTAAGCCCTCTTGGGTGCAGCCATTCAAAGACCTTGCTGTTAAACTCTTCCAAAATGTTTGCAGCAGTATGAGATTTCTCAATGGCGAACATGGCTACAGTTGCATGTTTCCGAGTGCCATTAAAAATCTCAGCAGTGTCAACACCTGCAGATATCTTTTCTCTAAACCCCACAAAAGATATCCAGTGTGCATTGATGCACATGTAATCAGTGGCTTGGCAACTGGTTCACATGTCTGTTGTCATGTGGATACTGTGAACTTCACTCTGTCGCATATCTAGTCCAAGCAATTCCAGCACGTCGTGATGTAGTGCCACAACAGCAATTCTGGCAAAATGGACCGGCTGGGAACCTTCCATTTTGGGCAGATGGCTGTCACAAATTCAAGAAAACTCACCCCTTCCACAAAAGAAAAAGGGAGAAGGTCCAACGCTGACATTTTAGCCAGCTTCGCAATGTACAAATGTGCCGTTGGGTGGTTGCGTTCGTACTGCCCCTCCGACCTAAACATGCTGAGAATGGTAGGTGGGATTTTTTTCCTTTCTTGTGCCACTGATGCAGGTGACTTCTTGACGCCAGATGTTGGTAGGCTGAACGCCGCACTGTTTGTTGTTGCGGTAGTCTGTTGCCTTGGTGTCTCACTCTCAGCCTGACTCTTACTCTTGTGCCACTGAGATGTTTCTGAGGCTGATGAGGATGTTCGCTGTGCCACTGCACTGCTGGGGACAGGGCTACTTTGTGTTCCAGAGGAAATGTCTCCCTCTTGTTCACCTTCCACCGCGATCGTATCTTCTACTTATTCCTCACCACCAACAGCAATGGGTGCAGTTTTACTTTCTTGGCCTTTAAGGTGTTCCTCCCACTTGGATCAAATGGTGTGTTTTCAGATGGGTTGTTTGGCCTCTGGTACCATAGTTTGTACCAAGCTTACCCCGACTAACACCTTGATTACAAATGGAGCATATAGCAACATTCTCCTCCTTACTGCTAACTGAAAAGAAGTCCCAAACTGGGGAGGTGAACTTTCTGAAACTGCTGGAGGCGCCACTTGCAATGCTAGATGAACTGGAGGGTGGGCGTGGAATTTGAGTCTGTGCACTACCACTACCTACTTCTACTGAGGTGTCTGTGCTGGATGTAGATCGCTGCTGGGCCTTTGCAAATGCAAATATGCAAGCTAGAGGTGGTATTGGTGTTACCTGTGTTGGTGGTATCCATGCCACTTCCCTGACAGCAATTTGGGATGAGGTAATGTCGGTCTCCACTGAGGCGGGACTGATGTCCATGATGACTAGCTCATCATCATTCTCCTCTACAGCTACCTCCATAACTCTGAGGCTTTCTGGAGCCTTCCTTTTCCCTAGCCTTGTCTTGTGGTGTCTCTCACTCTCAGACTGAGGTGGTGGCTTCCAAGTGGCATCTGGATCATTAGAAGGGGGGCTTGCAGAAGAACTCGATGGACTAACCCCCCTT
The DNA here is from genome assembly GCF_964204655.1 of Triturus cristatus. Taxonomy (NCBI): domain Eukaryota; kingdom Metazoa; phylum Chordata; class Amphibia; order Caudata; family Salamandridae; genus Triturus; species Triturus cristatus. The sequence goes on along the minus strand of NC_140591.1, from coordinate 926,753,000 downwards.
TTCCTTGCTGGGGATCTGGAAGACAATGGATCTACTAAAAGAGTGACTTGCTCTTCTTCCTCTGCAGGAAGCTCGATTTCCTGAACTGCCCCTAATTCGGGAAGATCAACTACTATTGTGGGCGATGGTTGTGGCTGTTGTTGTCCACTTTTCTGCGTTTCCTGCATTGATTGGGTACTACTTTACGATAACGATAAGTCGATTTCAACATCGCTGCTCATTGGAGTTGTCGTAATGAGACTGGCTGCCTCTGCGACAGACGTGGGCTTGGGCCTAGGTTGGTGAGGTGGGTCCACTGATGCGGAGGTGCTGCTCCCAGCTTGATCTCCAGACATTGCTTCTGCAGGCGTAATTTTGGGTTTCCCAAAAAAGATCTTGATCGGCACACAAAAAGTGGTGGTAAGTGGCACTTCCTTCTTCTTCTCACTGGCAACTTTCTTGGTCTAGGAGGGCCTAGTACCTTTCTTAGGGGCCATCTTTTTTAGATGTCAGCAGCACGCAGTGGCACAAGTTGAAGAGATATCTGTGGTCACATGTCATGTGACGTCGTGCACAGCAGGACTTCTGTCTGGCAGTACAATGGGTGATAACGCCTCCTCCTCTTTTGTGCACCTAAATGCAAAGAACGAAGAAGTACATCAGTGAAATGTGGCATTTATTGTTGTGGTTCAATTTACTACTGTACAAACAAACAAATAGAATATATAACTTAGGTGCCGATTCCGATCCGTTAAAAAAATTCCCCATACGACTCGTATCCGGATTTTTTTCCGTACGAATCGTACAAGTCCCGTACAAACTGGCAAGTACGATCCGTATGGGAAAAAGTCCATACGAATCGCATTGGGAAAATTCCCCCACACGTACTCGGGTCGGAAAACGTGTCCGACACGTCCCCGGACGTTTTTACGTATAAATGTGAAAACCCAAGTCCGAGCGCGCAAGTACGATTCGTACCGTGCGTCCGAAGTCACAACCGTATGGAAAAAACACCGTACGGACCGAACTCCCATAGCAACCATGGAGACATGTGCTCGCATACGCGGCAACCCCCCCCCTGCGGATGTACGCGTCGAACCCCCACCCGTGTATATACGGACCGTACCCCCACCCGTGTATGTACAGACCGTACGCCCACCAGTGTATGTATGGAGCGTACCCCCCGTGTATGTACGGACCGTACGCCCACCCCACCAGTGTATGTATGGACCGTACCCCCCCCAGTGTATGTATGGAGCGTACCCCCCAGTGTATGTACGGACCGTACGCCCACCCCACCCGTGTATGTACGGACCGTACCCCCACCCGTGTATGTATGGAGCGTACCCCCCCAGTGTATGTACGGACCGTACGCCCACCCCACCAGTGTATGTACGGACCGTACCCCCCATGTATGTATGGAGCATACCCCCCCAGTGTATATACGGACCATACGCCCACCCCACCAGTGTATGTATGGACCGTACCCCCACCTGTGTATGTATGGACCGTACGCCCACCAGTGTATGTATGGAGCGTACCCCCCCAGTGTATGTACGGACCGTACGCCCACCAGTGTATGTATGGAGCATACCCCCCCAGTGTATGTACGGACCGTACGCCCACCCCACCAGTGTATGTACGGACCGTACCCCCACCAGTGTATGTATGGAGCGTACCCCCCCAGTGTATGTACGGACCGTACGCCCACCCCACCAGTGTATGTACGGACCGTACCCCCACCCGTGCATGTACAGACCGTACGCCCACCAGTGTATGTATGGAGCGTACTCCCCCCAGTGTATGTACGGACCGTATGCCCACCAATGTATGTATGGAGCGTACCCCCCCAGTGTATGTACGGACTGTACGCCCACCCCACCAGTGTATGTACGGACCGTACCCCCACCAGTGTATGTATGGAGCGTACCCCCCCCCAGTGTATGTACGGACCGTACGCCCACCCCACCAGTGTATGTACGGACCGTACCCCCACCAGTGTATGTATGGAGCGTACCCCCCCAGTGTATGTACGGACCGTACCCCCAACCGTGTATGTACGGAGCGAACCCACACCCCACCAGTCTAAGTACGGAGCGTACCCCAGGCCCCAACACCAGCACCCCCAGCCAATATCGCGCATGTACGAGTCGTATCAAGGCAGAGCAAAGGACAGCACTGTACAACAAAATGGCCGATGTACGCACCGTACAGATGCTAAAAACACTCGTACACAACCAGGACTAAGCAAAACAACACAAGAAGACTCAATTCGATTCGCACAAAGCAACAAAACATGTCCAACAAGCCCAAATACAACCTATTCACTGACCAGCAACTGCCAAACACCGAAACAGAGGCCCAAAACACAACCACTCCTTATAACACACCCACCCAAAGTTCAAACACAGCCACACCCACCAATGGACCAATAAAAAGGCCCAACACACACAAACCATGATCCTTTGCAACAGACCCACTGCTGCCAGAACACACATACAAACAACTGCACCATACTACAACCTCCACTACACCTTACACCGGCACACCTTCACACAACCACCCTCACAAACACCCCCTCATCACATTCACACACACACCTTCACAACCACACCCACACACCCACAACCATCCACACCCACACCCCCCACAACCATCCACACCCACACCCCTCACCATGCCCACTGCCAAGAATCCAAAGTTCACTAGACGAGAGTTGGAGATCCTTGTCGACGAAATCATCATAGTCGAGCCACAGCTCTTTGGAACATTGGTCAGACAGACCAGCATATCAGCAAAATCAGACATGTGGCAGAGGATTGTCGATGCTGTCAATGCTGTTGGGGCCACCAGAAGGACCAGGCAGGAATGCCAAGCCAGGTGGTACGATCTGCGGAGGCGGGTCCGAGCAAAAATGACGGAGGAGCACAACCAGGCCAACATCACTGGAGGAGGGCCGCCCCGCAGACACGTACACTACCATCCCTGGGAGGAGAAGGTGATGGCCACGCTGCCGCCGGTGGGAGTGCACGGAGTAGAAGAACTCCGAGAGCCTGGTGAGTACACAAACAACACACCTCACATGGGGGAACACCATCCACAACCAAAATGACAATCATGCACGCAACCACCACAAAGCTATCGCCTGACTCAACCACACTCCAAAAACACGCACATGCCACTAGCGCCACCATGCCCCATGCACCCAGCTAGACAATGCCAAGTCACAGGCCACAAAAATCACCAACACAAGACACGGTAACCCGGATGGTGGGAGGGTGGGCATCAAAAATCACATAGTGCAACTCACAAGCAGACAACAATGCCCTCAGCCCATATGGCCTAGGTCACAGCCAGACAAACAGTGTGTCCCCACACAGTAAAGACTTGCCTGCAAATGGCGGACGCCTTGCATGAAGACATGGGTGTGAAGGCACATTTTGCACATAACAGCAGCTAATGAACAGGCAACACTGTGAAAGAGTGGCAGCACACAACACCACAGCAGCAGCGCAGACACAGCCACCACACCCAATTGGTGCCTGGAGATCAGAAACAAACCCACATTAACAAGCCAAGGGCCATTCAAAGACCTGCAAACTGTGTGTGCCTAGGAAGCTGGGCTGAGGGGACCGAGGGTGACAGACAGAGGGAGGGAGAGGGGGAGTGAGAGGGAGTGAGAAAGGGAGACACAGGGAGACGGACAGAGGGAGGAGGCTGACACAGGGAGGGAGGGAGAGGGGGAGAGAGAGGGAGTGAGAAAGGGAGACACAGGGAGACGGACAGAGGGAGGAGGCTGACACAGGGAGGGAGAAAGGGAGACACAGGGAGACGGACAGAGGGAGGAGGCCGACACAGGGAGGGAGAAAGGGAGACACAGGGAGACCAATTAACCCTTGGGTGGTGTGGGAATGTCTGCTCGTCAGCAGGTGGACTGCGTGCATGTAGACAAGGGTAGGCAGTGCCTGAATCCCCCTCTCTTCTTTCCATGGCAAAACACTGGGCCATGTGTCAACCTGTGCACGAGTAGAGCGTCACCTACCTGCATTCTCTAAGTGTGTGGAACAACACCATTTGCCCACGTACAGTGTAACACGGAAGGCGGCAATGCATGGCTCGCCACACCTGCTCACTCCACTGCTGACTGCAGCCACAAATGACGCAACAAGTTAGAGTGTGTCACACATAGGAAATGTCTCAAAAGCTGTGGCCAAGGGACATACCCATGCACAAGTGCACTGTGAGCGGAATGCAAGACATATCCAAATACCCAGAGGAACTGTGGCAACTTTGAAAAAAAGTGAAACATGGATGTTGCATGGCACAAAAATAACATTGTCTCTCTCACACACAGGTCAACGTCGTGGGGGGGAAGACTCACAGGACCAGGCTCTGCGGGACGAGGATCCCACCGGCAGCGACGACTCTCACCACTCTGTGGACGACCCCGACCAACCTCGCCCCTCTGGTGTCCAACCACCTGCAGCACCTGTGTCAGGTACAACTGGGCCAACCACCACCCCCACTCCTGCCACATCCCAGGAGACACCCAGGAGCCCTGCCCGCCCACCGCAACGCAGCCTGTCTGACCAGGAGGGACACGGTGCACCGGGCACCCAGGAGGAGGCAGGCGACAACGCAAATGCCACCCCTCAGGGGTCCCGGAGACCCGATGTGCCCACAAGGGCAGGCCAGGCGCAAGTGGGCAGGGGTGGTGGGAGTGGAGCACGGCGGAGGCGCGAGCCTGACCAGTTGGCTGCGGAACCGGTATATTCACACGTCAGAAACATCCTGGACACATACCGGCGTGACACCACGGGCATCAGCCAGGTAGTGGAGGCCCTCAATGAACTAAAGAACATGCAGGCCGAGCAACATGCCTGTCAACAGTGACACCAAGGACGGATGGAGGACAGACAGGCTGAGCTCCTGACGGTGCTCACGGAAATGAACCGTTCACTCCGTCGGATTGCCGACAACATGGGCAACCCTCCCTGTGCCACCAGGCGAAGAACCTCACCAGCCACAGGGAGGGATCAGGAGGAGGAGGATACATCCGACGGAGCATCACAAGCATCGTCACGGCCTGCTTCTGAGGGTCCCCGCAGGAGGGCGGGTCGTCCACAGAAAAGGCCGTGAGGGTCAGCGCAACATCACCATCTCCCAGGACACCTGGCCTGGCACCTGGCCCTCTGGCCCAACAGCAGCACATCAGCAAATGACATGCTCTGCCACATGGACTTGCTGGTCACTGTCTGACCAATGCTGACAAAGACTGTGCCATGGGCTATGATAATTTACAATGGCAAGGATACCAACTCCCCCAGTGAACTTTGGATTTGACACACCCGGAAAGCACCTCTTGTCATCCCCCCCCAACAAGTACACCAACCCAAATAAAACTTTCACTATAAAGAGATGATGCCTACATTTAGCATTATTCCATTACATGTGTGTTGTAAAGTCTAACCATGCCTGAGTTCATATATGACTGCAACCATCCATACCCTGGGGTCTGAGTCTGCCACAGGACACACATGGGTCACAATGTTTCATCCAAGACAGACATGGAGCACCATACACACCTGTGATGGGCCCAACCAGCTCAGGGGGTGCACGCACAACCGTTCCGACACACATATTTAGTAGAGCAACAGTCATGCGCAGAGGTCAGGGAACATGTGGAGTGTCCTGGGGGGCTCCCAGGTATGTGTAGACAGGAGGCAGAACCATGTCCTGCAAGCTGGAGTCAGGTGGATGCGGAGAATGGTGGCCTGGCCAACGTTGGATGCATGGGGATGGCACATGTCACAATACCTACACAGTCATGGACATCATGCACAATACAGATTATCATCCCTGACAAACAGCTTGCATCTTGCTACTCTACACATAGACACATAGCCACTATCACTGAGAACTATGCCAGACATGCCGTATGCACCGTGGCAACAGACTAGCATTGACTGAGAAGAGGCACCTTGGAGGAATAGGTTCATCTTTATTAGTCATGTATTCCGGATTGCAAAGGCAACTCGGATTACACATACACAGGTCATGTGGAGTAACATGTGGGTCCAACACTGGCACCCCCCTTCTGCACCACATATGCTTGAAATCCATGGAACTGGCACACAAGTGACGGGTAACAGCTAAACACCCCCTGCTGCTCACGGAGAGGCTGCTATACACCATTGATCCTCTGATGTGGAAGTCCAACACCATGTCAAGCCGATGCACACCGTATGTTTCCAAGGGCAGTGTGACACACATTGATGGCTTCATCACAATCCACTATCCCATTACAGATGACTGTCAACAAGTCTGACCATCTATTCAGGTGAATCCAGCTACATGTCATGTGCCCCATGGTGATGCTACATGTCTGCAGAGGAACCAAACATCAACAGGAGCAGTGTGCACACATTCTAAAAAAAGACCACACCCAAAACACCCCTGATACATCCCTTACCCTAAGGAGATTTCCAAACTTGTCCGTGCATGTAACGCAGAGTCAGCACATGTTGCTGTGTCCATGATGAATAGCAGTGCCACAACAATGCAACCAGCAGAAGGCATGCGCAAGTACCTGTGGATGAGAGACACACAAGAAGTCAGCCACAAGAAGCACATCCACTTGCATGTGCATGTACTCGACACATATAAGGATGACAACATGCTAGGTGACAATTATGACTCCGGAAATACACTCATCAATTCCACCATCACTCGAGCGACACATCCAAACACACCTCTGACTCACGTGGTATACATGCAGATGGACACACACATTGCAACACATGCCACACAAGGCCCAATGCGTGCACACTCAGACACTGGAACTCACCACTAAGAAAAGAAGTCGCGTATGAGCCGACTCCGGATGTCCTGTTGCGGCTCCACATCCTCCACATCACTAGCCTCATCACCAAGCCCTACATCCTCCACGGGTGTATGGTCCTGATCATCCTGATCCAGGATGAGTGGCACAGCTTTCTCAACTGCCATGTTGTGCAGCATGCAGCACACCATGAAGATTTTGCAGACCTTCACCAGTGCATATGGGAGTGCGCCACCGGTCTTGTGTAGGCACCGGAATCGGCTCTTCATGTTAATGTTAATGTTAAGGGAGATTTGTTAAGCGCACTGTCACCATGAGTTTCCTGGCGCTGGTAGACCACCGAGATTGTGCAAAAGAGACTCAACGGGGATGTGAGAAAAGCAAAGTTTTCAAGGATTTCCTGAAGGACAGAAGAGAGGGCTCAGTCTTGAGAGAGAGCGGAAGAGAATTCCACAGCTTAGGAGCCAGATGGATGAAGCTGCAGCCGCCTAGTCTGGAAAGTTTGAAACGGGGAATGCACAGAAGCTGGAGGTTGGTGGACCTCAGAGTACGGGTGGGACAGTAGGGAGTAACCAAGGACTTCACGAAAGCCGGGGAGGAGCCAATCCGGGCTTTAAAGACCAGGCAGCAGACCTTGAAAGCTATTCTATCACTGATGGGCAGCCAGTGTAATTGATGGAGTAGGGGTCTGGCCGACTGCCATCTTGGAATTTTGAAGGCAAGTCTTGCGGCTTGGTTTTGAATGACCTGTAGCCTGGAAAGCAAGGATTTAGGAAGACCGTGTTACAGGGAATTGGAGAAGTCCAAACGCGACATCACCAGTGCTATTATAACCTGTAGCAAGGCTTCTGGGGTCAGAAGGTGGGCGACTTTTCGTATCCTGTAAAGCTGGAACATGCAGGCAGATGTTACAGCGCTCACTTGGGCCTTAAGATTGAGCTCAGAGTCAATGATGACCCCGAGACTCTTTACACAACCAGCTGGGAGAGGTGGAGGGCCGAGCTCAGAGGGCCAATACTGGGGGCCCCAGTGGGAAGCGCTCCTCCCGGGGAGGAGGAGCTCAGTTTTCCCAGGATTGAGCTTCAGTTGGTTATGATTCATCCAATGCTGGATGTGTATCATGACCGCCTGGAAGTTGGCGATGGCGTCAGGAGAAGTGAGGGAAAAAATAATTTGTAGGTCGTCCGCGTAGTTGAACACAGTGACGTCCCACCTACCCAAGGAGTGAATAAGGGGTTGGAGATACAAATTGAAGAGAAGGGGGGATAAAGATGATCCCTGGGGGACGCCACAGAACGACGGGGCGCTGGTAGCTCTGAAAGGGCCCAAGCTGACTGCTTGGGATCTTCCCTCGAGAAAAGACCTGACCCAGGTTAAAGCAAGCCCACGGATTCCAGCTGACTCGACACGGTGGAGTAAGATGGCATGATCCACCGTGTCGAATGCTGCCGACAAATCCAGTAGGACCAGTGCCTGGGAGAGTCCTCTGTCAGCGTTGCTTCTGAGGTTGTCCAGCACGGCTAGAATCACGGCCTCGGTTGAGTGGGCTGGTCTAAACCCGGCTTGATTTGATTCTAAAAAGTTGGATTCCTCAATGAATTGCGAGAGGCAAGCAGTGACATGTGCCTCTAAGATTTTAGACAGGTAAGGTAAGAGGGAGATGGGCCGATAGTTGGCGAGGACCGCAGGATCCGCGCCAGGCTTCTTCAGCAAAGGCACCAAGATGGCCTCCTTGAAAGACCTGGGGACTGTTCCAGAACTGAGAGAGGCGTTAAGTAGAGATAAAACACTGTGCGGAAAAGTGAGGCATATCTCACGAAACACTGAAGGTGGACAACAATCTTTGGGGGAGCCAGACTTCACTCGCGTAGCCAGTTTGGCTAGGGAGTCAGAGTCGAGGGTCGGGAAACAAGTCAAAGTAAAAGTGTTGGTAGGAGGAGCTGCGACAGTAGCCAGAGGGAGGGAATGAGGAATAGAAGCTTTAATTACCGAAATCTTATCAATGAAGAAAGAGTTCAAGGCATTGCATGACTCAGCGGAGGGGGCTTGGTTGGGGAGTGTCCTGGCATCTGATGTTAATTCAGCAAGAGCCTTAAATATCTCTTTGGATTTATTAGGGGCAGTTGGTATTCTCGTAGAGACAAAGGCGGCCTTAGTGGTGGTAATGGCTTTTTTGTATTCTTTACGTGCGAGCACGTACGCCTCCCTGTCGGTACTAAGGTAATTACGCCTCCACCTACGCTCCACTTGGCGTAGCTCAAGGTGTTGAGATTTCAGAGCTGAGTTAAACCATTTATGAGATTTGCTGTGTCGGGAGCGAGGGAACCGGGATAGGGGGGCGAATTTGTCGCAGGCTGTCGTAAGCCAGTGGGTAATATTTGCATCCAGAGCATTAACGCCTGGGCTGTTGCTCGGTGGGGGTTGAGTCTCTGCGAGAAGGGAGAGGAAGGCAGGGCGATCGAGAGCATTCCATTTCCTAGCGACCCCACCCTCCAAAGACGGGAGTCTGACCAGGCCCTTCACAGAGATAGAAGCCTCGATCAGCGAGTGATCTGACCAGACGCACGGGGAGACGATCGGGCAGGAGAGCGATACCCCCAGCGTCCAGATGTGGTCCAGGATGTGACCTCCGGTGTGAGTGGGGGTGGTGACGTGCTGAGTCAAGTTTAAGTTGAGAAGTGCCTCGAACAATTCAGTAGCGTGGGGGCCGGCATCAGCCTGATTATACCAGTAATTAAAATCGCCAAACATGGCAATGCGAGCAGAGGCAGTCATCAGGGCGGCAAGCTGTTCGCTAAGAGCAGCGGGGAACAGAGGCATAGGGGTGGGAGGGCGGTACAGGACGATGAGAGTCAGGGCTCCAGCTTCAGAAGCTAGGCTGATGACAAGGTTCTCGACCTCGGGGAGACAAAGCGAGGAGGACGCAATAAATTTAAGATCTTTGCGTATAATTGCTGCTACGCCTCCGCCGCGACGGGCTGTAGGCCGGTTGGCATTCAGCATATAGTAATTGGGTGGCAAGGCTGCCAGGATATCAGGGAGGGAAAGGTCAGACAGCCAGGTCTCGGTGAGCAGCAAGACATCAGGGTTCTCGGCTGTCAGAAGAAGGAATATATCAGAGTGATGTTGAGGGAGGGAGCGAGTGTTGAGGTAAAGTATGCGAATACGGGACTCAGGCTGAGTCAGGGCAGACAGAGACTGATGTATGAGTCGAGGTGAAAGTATATCAGCCGAGATGCCAAAAGACACTAAGCGATCCCAGATTGTAGATGAAAGAGCACAAGGGGGGTGCTGTAGTGCTCTGAGTGTAGCAGCCGGGCTTACCTTTGGCTTACCTTCGGCGCGCTCTCGGCGCGCCCGCTGCGCTCGTCCGCTGCGCTTCCGAGGTTGAGGGCACATTTTATACTGGTCAGGGTGGGAGGACCGAGCACTTGCTCTGCTCGTCCTCTGACTCACCCAAAATGGCGGCCCTGAATGTAGTTCGAGCAGCGCCTAATCGGCTGCTAGAAGCCTCAGGAATTAGCGCGAGCGAGGGCAAGGTAAGGAGGTGCCTGGGGGAGTTCGTTAGGGTAGATTCCACCAACAAATGTAATTATTTAAAAAATAGTTCAACACAGAGAAATACCGTTTTACAATTATAAAAGTTAAAAATGTCCCCGGCTACTCGCCTCAAGGACCTTACACACAATCTGTAGGTCAGCAGAGGTCTTCAGAAGGCCAAACGTCCTCTCTATCACTCGCCTGGTCCGGCCACGGGCGGTGTTGTAGCGGTGCTGGGCAGCCGTGCTGGGGTTGCGGAGAGGCGTGATCAGCCATGGCATGTTGGGACAGCCAGCGTCCCCTACATGGAAACAACATGGACAAAAGTAGGTCAGGAGAAGCTGTCAGACAGGAATAGTACGCTAAATACAGGAGTGACAGAGTGTACCCACCAACAATACATGCTCTTTCGTTGCGCAGCTGCATCATCATTTCAGGCACCCTGCTACGCCTCATGATGTAGGCATCGTGTGCTGATCCTGGAAAACGAGCACAGACATGGGAAATCACCATGTTGGACAGACACACCACAAGGGCATTGATGGAGTGGTAGTGCTTGCGATTCCTGTACGCTACCTCCTGTGCATGTGGTGGTACCAAAGCCACATGTGTCCCATCTATGGACCCAATGACATGGGGCATCCCTCCCAGGGCATAGAACTCATGCTTGACACGTGTCAACTGCTCAGGAGTAGGGAATTTAATGAACTCATCCAGGTGCAGCAACATGGCCTCTAAAAAATCATGCAGAACACGGCTAAACATTGTTTGAGACATCCCACTCACATGAGCAATGGTATGTTGAAAGGTACCCGTGGCAAAGAAATGTAGGGCTGCTATTACCTTCATCTTGGGTGTTAGTGCCGTAGGATACCTGTGTAGCGGTTGCAGGTGTGGTGCCAGCCTTGCCGTCAAGTTCTCAATCAACGGTTTGGGGAAGCGGTAGCAGCGTATACAGTCATTCTCCCGCATGTCAGCCAAGTCCAGAATTGGTCGGGGAAGAGGCGGAGCCCTGCAGTAATTTGGAAGGGACAAGGAAGAGTGAGTGCACTACAACAACAATTTTTATGTACTGAGCACATGTTCATCTGTCAATACACAAATGCTACATACAGAGTCAGGTATGTTCTATATGCCCTGGACACGTATGGCAGCCAGGTGACACGCCTACCAACACCCAGCTACAAACGGGGATTGTGAACCTCCACATCCCATGCCATGGGACTAGCTGGGGCACAGTGTAAGTGAACAGCCAGACGCATTACAGGAGTGACATACATCCACATATCAGCAGATGAAGGATGTTGATCGCAGAGACAGGTAGCGGAACACTGAGCCACAGGTCACATGACATAGAACTAGGACCGACCACACACCTTGCCATGAAGGTGGACATGTCATGACTGATCACACTTACATTGAGAGTATGCAGATATGCCCTTGTTTCGCTACTCCGTGTTCCATGCATACATACACACCTTACGTCGGATTCCACATGTGGCCTGGTATGCGTAACACTGTGCCATGGCCATCTACACACAGACACATGTTGGTTGCAGCAACTGCAGATGCATTTGAGGGAACACCAACAGCAAGCTAATGGGAACACACGACACATACATGACATAGTCACATCGTGCAACGTGGGTAGTCACATGTCAGGTGTGAAAACCCCTGTAGCTGGCATCAGGGGACAGTTGCGTGTGTTGTTGACTGTGCCATGGCAGTGACGCTTTTCACAAGTGTTCTGTACTACATGCACACATGTCAAAGGAGTGAAGGGGATGTCTGGCACATAGTCCACCATCACACATAACATCTGCACACATCTCATCATACATCTATTGCCTTCACAACTCAGGAGTAATGTGCCACATCACAGCCTGACACACCTGTGCCCCACACATGTAGTACTGCACAGACAATGCCTTGATGTCCAGCCTTGGACAAGTATGTCACCTCTATTCCTTTCTGTGTGCTGCCTGTCACCACTGTCAGGTGTGAAATGCACCGTACATACGCTCTGAGGGCGTGTGTACGTTCCCCATCACTATGGGAGTGGTGCCGTAGGCCTACCCATAGTGATAGGGAGCGTACACGCGTGTGTACGGTGCATATCACTATGGGTACGCATACGCGAGCAAACCCATAGTGATCCGGCCCATACACGCGCGTGTACGCTCGCTATCACTATGGGTTTGCTCGCGTATGCGTACCCATAGTGATACGCACTGTACACGCGTGTGTACGGTTCATATCACTATGGGTACGCATACGCGAGCAAACCCATAGTAATCGGGCCCGTACACGCGCGTGTACGCTCCCTTTCACTATGAGTTTGCTCACGTATGCGTACCCATAGTGATACGCACCGTACACGCGTGTGTACGGTGCATATCACTATGGGTACGCATACACGAGCAAACCCATAGTGATACGGCCCGTACACACGCGGGTACGCTCCCTATCACTATCGGTGTGCTCGCGTATGCGTACCCATAGTGATACGCACCGTACACATGCGTGTACGGGCCGTTTCTATGCATTTGGGGTGCCCTAGGGCCCTGGAACGCACCGTACCTGTGTGTGAAGATCCAAATTACATAGGGGACACATGAGGGACAAGTATAAAGGCCTACATGCATGCTGGTTGTCATGGAGACCGAGTTTAAAGTTTGAATTTTTTTCATCAGGTGGCCAGCAAAAGTCGGTTTGAAAGAATCTACTTTGTTGCAAAGTGGTTGTTGACTTGACATCATGCTCAATTTTAAAAAAATGCAAATGCAGTCACTGGGGTAGGTTTAAAGGGATTGGAGGAAACATAGGATGCAAATGTGAGTGACCAATCACTCTGTACTCCTGTGAATGAAACAGGGCAGCAAGGCAGATATAAGGCAGCCAGGTCCCATGAGAGAGCACTTGCCTGCACATCCTTTGATTCCACAACACTGCTGCTGCTCGTGAATCCTCTGGCACCATGTCCAGGTCTGTGGAGAGGGCCCAGCCTTTCACCCAAGAGGAGAACCAAGCCCTGCTGGATGTGATCCTCCCACAGTACACCATGCTGTATGGTCGACCAGGGGTTCAGGTGAGTGCTGAGTCCACTAGCAAAGACTGTGCCCCTTTTTTGTGACTGTGACTTCTGCCATTGTGTCCAGGTGTAACACACATGCAATGTACTGTAGAGTGGGTCCCGGGTGGGGGAATGCCTAATGTCTCCCAGCCAGAGCATGCTGTGGTGCATGTCTGCTCTCCTCACTTGCATTGTGTTTACTGTGACAATCACTGCATGTTGCATTACACATTCTGCCTGTCTAATCCTCCAGGGAATGTTGTTACTACAGTCCTTATGTGAATCTGTGGTCCCCCCAGTGTGACAGGTGGCAGTACCCACAGATGTGTGTTTGTTTAGTGTACCTGTGCTGAGAGTGTACAAATGATGTGTTTGTCCCCTGGACATTGGTGTGTGTGTGTAAGTCCCTTGTCATGTGGGTGAGTGCATATGTGGAGTGTAGCACCCCAGCTGCATGAGGGATGGATATACCCTGCCCATCTGATGTGAGCAGGGAGCAGTGCTGTGTGTCTGCGGTGATGAGCCAGCCCCAAACCTGTGACATCCCCCAGTCTAGTGGCACATGTGCAGAGTGAGGTTTGTAGGTGCAGTTGGCAATGGCAGGTGATTGTCCTGTGGCTGTGTGTGTCTGTGTACTCTGCTGAGGGCGCGTCAGTGGCCTGTGGCATGTGACTGCTATGAGGTGCTGCACATAATCCTGGTGTCGCTTGTGATGCACAGTGTGAGCCTGGATCATTGATTGTGTCGTACCCCTCATGCCACCTGTGTACTCTCCAATGCCACCTAGTGCATTTTGCCTTCCACAGAGGAAAATGTCCCTATGACAAAGGTGTAATGAGTTTGATGCATACTATGCCCTGTTAAAACCAGCCAAATTGTTCTAATGTGTGTCTCTGTGACATGTCGCAGGTGTATTGATGTTGTCTCACTTTTTCATCCTCACAGGTAGGCGCCTGTGCCAAGGAGCAGATCTGGAAGGACGCCGTCAGTGCCGTGAGGAAGACGGATGGTCGGAAGCGGCGCCTAGCCCAGGTGAGGAAACGCTGGCAGGATATCCGGTGTTGGACGCGGAGGATCGCATGGGTCCTGCTGGGGGACTCACCTGTGAGCCAAAAGAACCATGGGCGCCGCCGTCTGACCCACATCCACAAGCGTGTGCTGGCAGTCGTCTTCCCTGACATGGACAGGCGCTTACGGGAAAAGCAGCAGCAGGAAGGGGGTAGGTACATGTGTGTTTGTTGTGTGTCACCAGCATTTGTAAGTGCACAGTTGCATGGATACACTGCCAGGGTTTAAATGTGCAGTGCAGTTCCTGTTCACCAAAGTGTAGCTGTGCTGTCCTTCCTCCCTTCCCCTCCTTGCCATGTGTACCCTGGTCTGTGTGTAGTCAAACTTGCACAAGGTTATCTAGGCTGGCAGTTTATCGATGGGCCCAATGCTTGCAGCTTCATGTGTGGGGGTGGTGTGTAACAGGTTAGTTCAGTACTTGTGGGGTCCATGTCAGTTGTCACTGATGCTGAGTCCAGACATAGGAGTGTGTCTCAAAAGTGTAATGCTTTACAGCATGCATGTCCTATTTTGAGGCCTGTGACATGATGTGCATGAGTGTGAGATATGCAGAGTGCAGGGATGGTGGCTTGTGTTGCAGTCATTACCATTCCGGACCATGGAGTAGTGTGGCCACTACTGTCCCCTGGGGCATCTTTTCCTAGGTATCATGTGTGTAATCCAAAAATGTCGAAAATTTCAGTGTCTACAGCATAGGTTGTGCTCTGTGCCATTGTACCCTGGCACCATTTGTATTTACGTAAACTCTGCTACATGTGTCCACTGTACAGGCTGACCAAATTTCCCTTGTTCATCCTCACGGGGGCCAGTGCCTGTGTGTCTTGGTAAAATGATCTGATGATGGCCATTTGTAGATGGTGTATTTGTACCGGAGCACCAGGGGTATTTTGTGTCCAATCAGGATTTCTTGCAGGCCATGTGTTTTTATTCCAGACTAAGAGATGTAAGTGCTTCCTGTGTCTCAACATTTTGTCTCATGTAGGGGGTGTTTGGTGCGGGCAAGGCCTACATGTCTAAACCTGAAGCGTCCTTGCTAGGTCTGGCCAGTGTGTGATGTTTGTCTGGACATACACTCAAGGTGCAGTGACCCATTAATGTTGGGCATGTTTTTAAGTATTACCTTAGCAGCATGTGCCTACAGTTAATCGACATGGTTCCTGCTCATCCCTTTTTACGCCAACGCTGTGTGCTGCAGATGCTGTGCTGGATTGTCCCCAGTGCCTGGCTCCTCTGTCCAAATCCATATCATGTTATTTGCTTTTGTGTCATGCTCTCCATGGTTGGTCAGTGGCATGGTGGGTCAACCAACTGTGTGTTGCAGGGCGTACATATGTACCTTGTATTGTAGATGTTACTCATGTTGCTTTTCAGGCAATGCACTGTGACCTATGTGGATTTGACTCATGTGACATATGTATACAGGTGTCTGATTATTTCCTGTCTCTTCACCTTGCCCACAGCATCGTCGGGGGAAACCGATGGAGACACCGGCACGGACCGTGAGGAGGGAGCGAGCACCAGTGCCAGCAGTGCAGTATTGTCTGGCACATCGAGTGGAACGGAGGCCGAGGGGAGTGAGGTGGAGGACCTGCTCTGACAGCTGAAAGCAGCACTCTATCTCTGCTCCGACAGCTGAAAGCAGCACTCTATCTCTCCCCGCCCCCTCTATTGCCATCACCGGCCTCCCACTTGCTCGTGTCCCTTCCCGGCGTGCGAGGTCACCACGTGTCTCCTTCGTGCCAGGCACCGCACCCCCTGCCCCTGTCTCCACTGCTGCCGCCAATGCCGAGTCTGTGGACATCCTGCGGCAGTTGCAGGTTGGTCAGACTGCGATGCTTAATGTCCTCCATGGCCACAGCCGAGTGCTCAACCAGATGGAGGCATACTTGGAGGGCATTTCAGCCGCGCAGTGTGACCAACGCAACTTGCTGAGGTCCATAGACTCGACACTGACTGCAGCAGTGGGTGTCCTGCAGCACTACGTCCCACCCCCTACCCCTGCCCCATCCACACTTCCCACTCCCATGCCTGTCCCACGTACACCCAGACGTCAGCATGCACCCACCACACCAGACACAGGCACCACACCAGCAGGGCAGGGCAAGCGCACACCTCCTGGCACGCACACACAGGGTGAAGTAAGCACACCCACTGGGTAGGGGGGCAAACGTAAGTCACACAGCCAGAGTGGGAGTCCGCAATCCGCAAAATCCACTCCCTCCAAATCCACTCCCCTCAGCTCTCCTGGCCCCGAATCCAGCAAAGATTCCTTCATGGCCGCTCTGTCCCTGAGCCCAAAAGTGACACCACCCCGCAAGCGGTCAAAGGAGTCCCCGGTCAGGGTAGTTGAGTGCCCCCCCTGTCCACACCCTCCCCCAGTAGCGCTGCGACCCATCCCTCCGCCCCCCCCCCTCCTTGGGGCCTGTGGTTCCTTCGGGTGCAGGGGAGACGCTGGGGGACCTTGCTGACGTGTGCAGCGCCATCCTCACCACCTCCTTCGGCGCTGCCCCACCCCCTGTGGTGGAGTCCTCCGTCCCTGCACCCACAACGCCTACCCCTGCCCCTCCTGTCCCTGCGGTGCCTGGTCCTTCCCCCCCACATGATGCCCCCCCCTGTGGAAGACAGGGTGGTCTGAACTGTGCAGGCAAGCTAGGGGACACGCGTCCCACTGTGTCCCCCATCCAGCTGTGACTTATGGACTGCCCTATGGGCTTTGTAAATATTGAACTTTATCCAAACAAACATTTTTTGATCATGCTGAATAAAGCAATTTTTTTTTCCTTAGAACACTACTGCTTTTCTGGTATTGCTGTTGGTGGGGCTGCTACATGATTTTGAGTGGTGATCATGTGTTGGGTGTGTGGGAAATGTAGTAGTGTGCTGGTCATAGGGGGACCCTGGTATCTGTGTGCCATCACAAGGTGTTAGCTAAGTTTATTTGTTCATGTAAGCAGTTACTGCATGGTGCCATTGTCCCAAGGTGTGTTCCTTCCTCTGTGTACCCTGACATCTTCCCTGCAGGGTGTTTCCAATATGTTGTGCTGAGCTGTGTCTACATTACCTGGGTGTGTGACGGACCCCTTCAACTTTGTCCATGCATGCAGAGCGATGTCTCCACCTGCATCATTCGTGGCATCCTTGGTGATCACTGTACTTGTGTATGCAGTCTATTGACATGACTTCATGTGGACCTGTTCCCTTTTAGGCACTATGCATGTGTGTACTCCCAGCCTCGCACACATGTGTTACATGTACTGCAGGGTCTTTGTGCACCTGACTGACAATTGTGGCCATTGGATCAGTGGGTACTCCACCCTTTTTCTCTCCATGGGCACTGCTGGGAGGACTCCTCACCCACCCCTCCTGTATCTGGGCACTGCTGGGAGTGATAGGCACCCACCCCTCCAATGTCTGGGAACTGCTGGGAGGACTCTGCACCCACCCCTCCTCTGTCTGGGCACTGCTGGGAGGACTGTGCACCCACCTCTCCTGTGTCTGGGCACTGCCTGGAGGACTCTGCACCCACCCCTCCTGTGTCAGGCACTGCTGGGAGAACTCTGCACCCACCTCTCCTGTATCTGGGTACTGCTGGGAGTGATAGGCACCCACCCCTCCAATGTCTGGGCACTGCTGGGAGGACTCTGCACCCACCCCTGCTCTGTCTGGGCACTGCTGGGAGGACTCTGCACCCACCTCTCCTGTGTCTGGGCACTGCTGGGAGGACTCTGCACCCACCCCTCTTGTGTCTGGGCACTGCTGGGAGGACTCTGCACCCACCTCTCCTGTATCTGGGTACTGCTGGGAGTGATAGGCACCCACCCCTCCAATGTCTGAGCACTGCTGGGAGGACTCTGCACCCACCCCTCCTCTGTCTGGGCACTGCTGGGAGGACTCTGCACCCACCTCTCCTGTGTCTGGGCACTGCTGGGAGGACTCTGCACCCACCCCTCCTCTGTCTGGGCACTGCTGGGAGGACTCTGCACCCACCCCTCCTGTGTCTGGGCACTGCTGGGAGGACTCTGCACCCACCCCTCCTCTGTCTGGGCACTGCAGGGAGGACTCTGCACCCACCCCTCCTGTGTCTGGGCACTGCTGGGAGGACTCTGCACCCACCTCTCCTGTGTCTGGGCACTGCTGGGAGGACTCTGCACCCACCCCTCCTGTGTCTGGGCACTGCTGGGAGGACTCTGCACCCACCCCTCCTGTGGCTGGGCACTGCTGGGAGGACTCTGCACCCACCCCTCCTGTGTCTGGGCACTGCTGGGAGGACTCTGCACCCACCCCTCCTCTGTCTGGGCACTGCTGGGAGGACTCTGCACCCACCTCTCCTATGTCTGGGCACTGCTGGGAGTGTTAGGCACCCACCCCTCCTCTGTCTGGGCACTGCTGGGAGGACTCTGCACCCACCACTCCTGTGTCTGGGCACTGCTGGGAGGACTCTGCACCCACCTCTCCTGTGTCTGGGCACTGCTGGGAGGACTCTGCACCCACCCCTCCTGTGTCTGGGCACTGCTCGGAGGACTCTGCACCCACCCCTCCTGTGTCTGGGCACTGCTGGGAGGACTCTGCACCCACCCCTCCTGTCTCTGGGCACTGCTGGGAGCACTCTGCACCCTCCCCTCCTCTGTCTGGGCACTGCTGGGAGGACTCTGCACCCACCTCTCTTATGTCTGGGCACTGCTGGGAGGACTCTGCACCCACCTCTCCTATGTCTGGGCACTGCTGGGCGTGATAGGCACCCACCCCTCATATGTCTGGGCACTGCTGGGAGGACCCTGCACCCACCTCTCCTATGTCTGGGCAGTGCTGGGAGTGATAGGCACCCACCCCTCCTATGTCTGGGCACTGCTGGGAGTGATAGGCACCCACCCCTCCTGTGTCTGGCCATGTACGCTCCGAACATACGCGGGTGTGGGTACGCTCCATACATACATGGGTGGGGATATGGTCCGTACATACACTGTTGGGGTGGGGGTACGCTCCATACATATGCGGGTGTGGGTACGCTCCATACATACACGGGTGGGAGTACGGTCCGTACATACACTGTTGGGATGGGGGTATGCTCCATACATACGCGGGTGTGGGTACGCTCCATACATACACGGGTGGGGGTACGGTCCGTACATACACTGGTGGGGTGGGCGTACGGTCCGTACATACACTGGGGGGGTGGGGGTATGCTCCATACATACGCAGGTGTGTGTACGCTACATACATACACGGGTGGGGGTACGGTCCGTACATACACTGTTGGGGTGGGGGTACGCTCCATACGTACACGGGTGGGGGTACGGTCCGTACATACACTGGTGGGGTGGGCGTACGGTCCGTACATACACTGGGGGGGTGGGGGTACGCTCCATACATACGCGGGTGTGGGTATGCTCCATACATACACGGGTGGGGGTACGCTCTGTACATACACTGTTGGGGTGGGGGTACGCTCCATACGTACGTGGGTGGGGGTACGGTCCGTACATACACTGGTGGTGGTGGGGGTACGCTCCATACGTACGCGGGTGTGGGTACGCTCCATACATACCCGTACCCACGCTCAACAATGCTGGTATGGCCCGTACCCAGGCCTTTGGCACGTGGGTACGGGCCATACCGCCATTGTTGGGGTGCCATAGGGGTACGGGCCGTACCCAGGCCTTCAGTGCGTGGGTACGAGTCGTACCACGCGTACCTCTACATCACACCACCAATGGTGATACAGCCCGTACCCAGGCCTTTGGCACGTGGGTACGGGCCGTACCACCATTGTTGGGGTGACGTAGGTGTGGGCGTGGTACGACTCGTACCCACGCTCTTAAGGCGTGGGTACGGTACGTACCTGTATTGTTGTGTTGCCGGTTCGCGTCGTCACCCACTTCCGTTGTGGCGGTTGCTGGCATTGCTGGACACGCCCCCACCCCCTCGTAGTGACCAGGGCCTGGAGGTCAGGTATGTCCAGGGCATGTGTGCTGTGTGACTTGGGTGGGGGTTTTGTCTCCTGCACCTGCCCCCCCTTTGCCCCTGGGTGTTGTTCTGACCTTCTGCGGCGTCTGCGTCGATACCTGTAGAGGAGGTCGACTGCTATGAGGGCCAGGATGATACGTAGGTTCGGGTCCATGTCTGTCCGTCGCATACAGGTGCTCCTTGTGTGCGTCGTCCTGATTCCCCGGCAGTTTTTGGCTGCCGGAAAATATTATCCATGCGGGGTGATGTCGGTACGGATCGTACTTCCTGGTTCGTGAAACGCAGGCGGCATGCGTCCCGACGTCACGTCGGCGCTTTCCCCGATCACATTTGTATGTTTGTTTTCGTTGGTCGGTGTTTTGTACGATTCGTACGGAAATAGTGTTTCCGTGCGAATCGTACTTTGCTATTTGTAATTTTTATTTCCCGGGTACGAGTCGGACGGAGAATACGCTCCGTCTGACGGTTCGTACCCGGGTTTCACAGGATCGGAATCGACACCTTAGTGTGTGATCACATTTGTTAGTGCGATTATTAATAATAATAAATTGTATTAACTCAGTTATTAAAAAAACATAACAACGGTGTAGCCATTTGTGAGACTTTGACAACAAGGGCTTTCATGGTGCACTGTGTACACACAGGAAGGATAGGAAAGAAGAAGAACAAAAACAAAAAGACAAATGTAATGGAACCTGTTTGACATTGTGATTTGCGAATGTGATTGTGCATCACGTGGGATGTAGCATCATTCAGGAAGCTGCAGCTGGCAATGGGGAGGGAAGCAGTAAGACAAGAGGAACAAAGGAAAGACATGCAGGCCTATAGCAAAAGCAGCACACTAACTACCGCCACAAAATGGCCATCAGCCACATGGTCACTCACACAACAACAAGCAGGAGGCTTGTAAAACAATGAACTCAAGCAGGCCTATATGGCCAGACAAAGGAGGCATGCTAAGCAACACAGCTTTAATGCAACAATGCAAAAACGAAAAACCACAGGGCTAAAAAAGGGTTTGCCCCTTACACAACAACCACACCACACACATCCAACAAAGGCATTTATTTAACACACACAAAAAAAGATAAAAACCCAAAATAAAACATTTTGCAATTCAGTCCAATGCCATCCATGCCCTAAATGATGTTTAAATTAGGGGTGGGCGACAATTTCCGTTCCGCTCGTGGAAATTGCGACAATTCGACATTTTCGCGTTCCGCGCGGAACGCGAAAATGTCGAAATTTCCGCGATCCGCGAGGGAACAGAAATTAAATAAAGCAGGGCCCGAGTTGAAGCTCAAATTCAGTAACGCATTAATCAGCCAAAACATTCGTGAGCGTGGAGGTGGCTTAGCAGATGTGCCTTCTCCCCATTTCCACCCTGAAATGTTAGCTGATATACTTGACGGTGGTGTTTGCATCCTTCATTTTCTCGAGCGCAATCCTCGTGTATAATTCGTGAGCGTGGTTAAGCAGATGTGCCTTCTCCCCATTTCCACCCTGAAAAAATAGCTGTAATCCTTGATGGTGGTTGTGCATCCTTCATTTTCTCGAGCGCAATCCTCGAGTAGTTCCTGTGCCAAGGCGGTTCCTTCTCCTGGTCTGCCTCAGAGACACTGCTCTGACCCTTTATAAACAAGAGGCATGTGAACTGCTGGAAGCCCCGTCCGTTTGGCCCCGCCCCACACACCAGCGGTGGGCAACGTCTTCCCGCAATTTCCCCCACTATGATGGACAGCTGACTCGAGGGACCCCGGGGCCGTCGGCGCCGTGGCAACGTTACAGACACACATGGTCACTGTAAACAACTCTTTTGGCCCTTTACGCAGCTGTAGTGTAGGAAAAGTACTATACATTTACCCAACGATGTAGCACTTACTGATTAGCCAGTAGAAAGTACTCCAGTTGAGAAGAGGTATTGCACAAAACGGTGGCATCTTCTTGGGTGAATATGCAGGGCAGGATTCATTCTGGCACGATGCTCCTCTCACAAAAATTAAACCTCAACAGGAAGCACTTACAGATATAAATAAAGCAGGTGCCCGAGTTAAGGCTCAAATTCAGTAAGGCATTAATCAGCCAAAAAATTCGTGAGCGTGGAGGTGGCTTAGCAGATGTGCCTTCTCCCCATTTCCACCCTGAAATGTTAGCTGATATACTTGACGGTGGTGTTTGCATCCTTCATTTTCTCGAGCGCAATCCTCGTGTAGAATTCGTGAGCGTGGTTAAGCAGATGTGCCTTCTCCCCATTTCCACCCTGAAATGTTAGCTGTAATACTTGATGGTGGTCCTTGCATCCTTCATTTTCTCGAGCGCAATCCTCGTGTACAATTCGTGAGCGTGGTTAAGCAGATGTGCCTTCTCCCCATTTCCACCCTGAAATGTTGGCTGATATACTTGATGGTGGTGTTTGCATCCTTCATTTTCTCGAGCGCAATCCTCGTGTATAATTCGTGAGCGTGGTTAAGCAGATGTGCCTTCTCCCCATTTCCACCCTGAAATGTTGGCTGATATACTTGATGGTGGGGATGTATGACGTTACAACGCATGCTTTTACACCGCATGCCGTTACAACGCATTTTTTACACCGCAAGATCTGTTACAACGCCAGCCTTTACAACGCATGCTTTTACAACGACGTACACTAGATGGAGTGCTGACATTAGAAATGTATAATTTACTATTCTAACTCCAGTCCACGTTGCAGTAGGGAAGGTGTTTGGATAGTAAAACTACACTATTTCTAATGTTAGCACGCCATCTAGTGCATTTCGTTGTAATAGCATGCGTTGTAATGGCATGCGTTGTAACAGATTTCGCGTTGTAATAGTTTCGTTGTAATGGTAGTGCGGTGTAAAAGTTGCGTTGTAAAGGTTGTTCACCGATGGTGGTGTTTGCATCCTTCATTTTCTCGAGCGCAATCCTCGTGTAGAATTCGTGAGCGTGGTTAAGCAGATGTGCCTTCTCCCCATTTCCACCCTGAAATGTTAGCTGTAATACTTGATGGTGGTCCTTGCATCCTTCATTTTCTCGAGCGCAATCCTCGTGTAGAATTCGTGAGCGTGGTTAAGCAGATGTGCCTTCTCCCCATTTCCACCCTGAAATGTTGGCTGATATACTTGATGGTGGTGTTTGCATCCTTCATTTTCTCGAGCGCAATCCTCGTGTATAATTCGTGAGCGTGGTTAAGCAGATGTGCCTTCTCCCCATTTCCACCCTGAAATGTTGGCTGATATACTTGATGGTGGTGTTTGCATCCTTAATTTTCTCGAGCACAATCCTCGTGAAGAATTCGTGAGCGTGGTTAAGCAGATGTGCCTTCTCCCCATTTCCACCCTGAAATGTTAGCTGTAATACTTGATGGTGGTCCTTGCATCCTTCATTTTCTCGAGCGCAATCCTCGTGTAGAATTCGTGAGCGTGGTTGAGCAGATGTGCCTTCTCCCCATTTCCACCCTGAAATGTTGGCTGATATACTTGATGGTGGTGTTTGCATCCTTCATTTTCTCGAGCGCAATCCTCGTGTATAATTCATGAGCGTGGTTAAGCAGATGTGCCTTCTCCCCATTTCCACCCTGAAATAATAGCTGTAATCCTTGATGGTGGTCGTGCATCCTTCATTTTCTCGAGCGCAATCCTCGTGTATAATTCGTGAGCGTGGTTGAGCAGATGTGCCTTCTCCCCATTTCCACCCTGAAATAATAGCTGTAATCCTTGATGGTGGTCGTGCATCCTTCATTTTCTCGAGCGCAATCCTCGAGTAGGTCCTGTGCCAAGGCGGTTCCTTCTCCTTGTCTGCCTCAGAGACACTGCTCTGACCCTTTATAAGCAAGAGGCATGTGAACTGCTGGAAGCCCCGTCCGTTTGGCCGTGCCCCACACACCAGCGGTGGGCAACGTCTTCCCGCCATTTCCCCCACTATGATGGACAGCTGACTCGAGGGACCCCGGGGCCGTCGGCGCCGTGGCAACGTTACAGACACACATGGTCACTGTAGACAAACCTTCTGGCCCTATACGCAGCTGTAGTGTAGGAAAAGTACTATACATTTACCCACCGAGGTAGCACTTACTGATTAGCCAGGAGAAAGTACTCCAGTTGAGTACAGGTATTGCACAAAACGGTGTCATCTTCTCGGGCAAATATGCAGGGCAGGATTCATTCCGGCACGATGCTCCTGTCACAAACCCCAACCAGAAGCACTAATCTCCGCGATCACGCGAAATATCGCGAGATCGCGGAGATTTTGTGCCGTTTCGCGATATTTTGCGAAAGGCACTTCCGCAAATTCCACCCACCCTTAGTTTAAATTCAACAGACACCACAGAAACAGTTATTTCATGCACACATGAGTAGCTCTAGGCCTATTGGCAGACTAGGCCACATAGTGAATCAATTCAAATCAATAATATTGCAAATGTATTAGGAAATGTAGTGAACTGTTCTGCATTTTTTTTCCTGGGTAAAAAGAAAACAATTGCATGCAAAACAACAACAAGGGCAAGGCATGGCCACCACAAAGAAAGCTTGCAGGCCTATGGCCAAAGCACAGTGGTTGCCTGTACCTAATGGCCGCCAGCCACATGGCCAGACCACCACAACAACAAGAAAGGGAAGACAGAAAATGCTAGACAATGCAGGCCTATGGCAAAGCACACTGGCTGGCTTCACAAAATGGCTGCCAGCCACATGGCCAGGCCACCACAACAACAAGAAAGGGAAGACAGACAATGCAGGCCCATGGCAAAAGCACTCTGGTTGGCTTCACAAAATGGCCGCCAGCCACATGGCCAGGCCACAACAACAAGAAGCAGTAAGCCAAGAGGAACAAAGAAAAGACATGCAGGCCTATGGCAAAAGCAGCACACTAACTACCACCACAAAATGGCCACCAGCCACATGGTCACATAACAACAAGCAGGAGGCCTGTAAAACAATGAACTCAAGAAGGCCTATATGGCCAGACAAAGGAGGCATGTTAAACAACACAGCTTTATTGCAACAATGCAAAAACGATAAACCACAGGGCTAAAAAAGGTTAGCAAGTTACCCAACAACCACAACACACACATCCAACAAAGGCATTTATTTAACACACACGAAAAATGTGAAATACCCCAAAAAAAACATTTTGCAATTCAATGCCATCCTTGCCCTATATGATGCTTAAATTCAACAGACACCACAGAAACAGTTGTTTCATGCACACTTGAGTAGCTCTGGGCCTACTGGATAAGAAAGGCCCATTGGCAGACTACTGGGATAGTGAATTAAAAAAATGTTGCAAATGGATTGCAACAGTAGGAGAAAATGTAGTGAACTTTGCAACATGTTTCCTTTATAAAAGAAAACTAGAAGAAAAATTACATACAAAGAAACAACTAGGCCCCTATTGAAACTACAGGCCACCCACCACAATACATTGAAAAAAACCAATGTAAAGTACAAAAAAATATAGGTGCAATGCCCCAATCAAACAAACAACACCAATTTTCCAACTTACTTGTGAAATCTCAAATCCAAAACCCTCAAATCCAATGATATATGATGCAGCAGACAAAAAAAAAGGGATCATTCCAGCTCTAAATCCAAATGAAAAGTGAACAGGAGCTGGACAAAGCACTGGGAGGAGCCTGCTGAACAGGAACAGGAAGTTGGAGACACGGGAGCACTTCATTCCTCTTCAAAAAATAAGTTAAAAAAGAAAAAGGACTCCTTGAACAAAAAAGTACAGCCAAATGTCAATCTGAGGAGTTCTTTTCATCCAAATCATCATTTCGAGAAGGTTTTATGCTGCTCAAGAGATATTCTTCTCCAGCTTGCAAATTTTGTGTGTTCAGCATCGCGATCTACTCTAAACTTTCGCTGGAAGTCCGATGGCGCATCTGAATGAGGTGTTTGCGATCGCAGACTCTCGCGGGACCATGCGCCGTCTATCAAATCTCGTGGCGCATGCAAGCGGATAGGAAATCCCGTCGGCGATCCCAGGCATCCCGGTAAGTTGCTTCCACGCAAGCGAAAACGCATTTTGAACGCGCAAATAAAAACCAAAAACTCCGCTCCATTGCGGAGCGCATAGTTTTTGGTAACTGCGTTCTACACGGAACGCGGAGTTGCCAAAAATCTGCAAACTCCGCGAGCAAAGCTGATTTTTCCACCCAGGGTTACACATATTACTATCAAAAGATGTGCCTTTCTGAACCCAGCCACATTACTACCCCTCCCTTCGGAAGATGAGGACACAGATTGCACTGAAGAAGAGACGAAGGAACGGGTAGACTTGACTGATTTTCCCTTATCTGACTCAAAAGGGGAACTATATGTCGATGGCTCTTGTTTCAAATTGCCAGATGGCACCACTACAGCGGCGTATGCTATTACCATGCTGCGCACTGTAGTTGAGACATTACGTGTGTGAGAAGTTGGCCTGGCATATGCTGTCTCCTAGTTATAGGGGACACCTTGCACCAGTCCAATTCGACTCTTATTGATGATAGGTTTAAGACAACCTTTAAAGAAAGCTATCCTAGTGGTAGCTGTGAAGAGCAAAGCAAAAACCAAAGGAGATGATGGACGGAGTGTTGAACATTGCAAACACTCACCCCCAGTCAACTGATCTGGGTTTAATCCATCACCATTCTTTAGCCCACTCTGCCACCCCAGTTCAAACATGGCCATATGCAAATCAGTCTGACCCTGTGCCTCATGGGAACAGTCCAGCCCGAACTGCCAAGCCATGTTTTCCCTGGACCGGAAACAAGCTTCCTAGGACCGGTTTCTGGCATTTCAGCCGTCTTCAGCCAGGCTTGCTTGAATCCAGTGGCAAAGTGAGCAAGGGACTCACGTCTAAGCATACCCTGCCAACTTATGGCGAACAAAGCAAAAACCAAAGGAGATGATGGACGGAGTGTTGAACATTGCAAACACTCACCCCCAGTCAACTGATCTGGGTTTAATCCATCACCATTCTTTAGCCCACTCTGCCACCCCAGTTCAAACATGGCCATATGCAAATCAGTCTGACCCTGTGCCTCATGGGAACAGTCCAGCCCGAACTGCCAAGCCATGTTTTCCCTGGACCAGAAACAAGCTTCCTAGGACCGGTTTCTGGCATTTCAGCCGTCTTCAGCCAGGCTTGCTTGAATCCAGTGGCAAAGTGAGCAAGGGACTCACGTCTAAGCATACCCTGCCAACTTATGGCGAACAAAGCAAAAACCAAAGGAGATGATGGACGGAGTGTTGAACATTGCAAACACTCACCCCCAGTCAACTGATCTGGGTTTAATCCATCACCATTCTTTAGCCCACTCTGCCACCCCAGTTCAAACATGGCCATATGCAAATCAGTCTGACCCTGTGCCTCATGGGAACAGTCCAGCCCGAACTGCCAAGCCATGTTTTCCCTGGACCGGAAACAAGCTTCCTAGGACCGGTTTCTGGCATTTCAGCCGTCTTCAGCCAGGCTTGCTTGAATCCAGTGGCAAAGTGAGCAAGGGACTCACGTCTAAGCATACCCTGCCAACTTATGGCGAACAAAGCAAAAACCAAAGGAGATGATGGACGGAGTGTTGAACATTGCAAACACTCACCCCCAGTCAACTGATCTGGGTTTAATCCATCACCATTCTTTAGCCCACTCTGCCACCCCAGTTCAAACATGGCCATATGCAAATCAGTCTGACCCTGTGCCTCATGGGAACAGTCCAGCCCGAACTGCTAAGCCATGTTTTCCCTGGACCGGAAACAAGCTTCCTAGGACCGGTTTCTGGCATTTCAGCCGTCTTCAGCCAGGCTTGCTTGAATCCAGTGGCAAAGTGAGCAAGGGACTCACGTCTAAGCATACCCTGCCAACTTATGGCGAACAAAGCAAAAACCAAAGGAGATGATGGACGGAGTGTTGAACATTGCAAACACTCACCCCCAGTCAACTGATCTGGGTTTAATCCATCACCATTCTTTAGCCCACTCTGCCACCCCAGTTCAAACATGGACATATGCAAATCAGTCTGACCCTGTGCCTCATGGGAACAGTCCAGCCCGAACTGCCAAGCCATGTTTTCCCTGGACCGGAAACAAGCTTCCTAGGACCGGTTTCTGGCATTTCAGCCGTCTTCAGCCAGGCTTGCTTGAATCCAGTGGCAAAGTGAGCAAGGGACTCACGTCTAAGCATACCCTGCCAACTTATGGCGAACAAAGCAAAAACCAAAGGAGATGATGGACGGAGTGTTGAACATTGCAAACACTCACCCCCAGTCAACTGATCTGGGTTTAATCCATCACCATTCTTTAGCCCACTCTGCCACCCCAGTTCAAACATGGCCATATGCAAATCAGTCTGACCCTGTGCCTCATGGGAACAGTCCAGCCCGAACTGCCAAGCCATGTTTTCCCTGGACCGGAAACAAGCTTCCTAGGACCGGTTTCTGGCATTTCAGCCGTCTTCAGCCAGGCTTGCTTGAATCCAGTGGCAAAGTGAGCAAGGGACTCACGTCTAAGCATACCCTGCCAACTTATGGCGAACAAAGCAAAAACCAAAGGAGATGATGGACGGAGTGTTGAACATTGCAAACACTCACCCCCAGTCAACTGATCTGGGTTTAATCCATCACCATTCTTTAGCCCACTCTGCCACCCCAGTTCAAACATGGCCATATGCAAATCAGTCTGACCCTGTGCCTCATGGGAACAGTCCAGCCCGAACTGCCAAGCCATGTTTTCCCTGGACCGGAAACAAGCTTCCTAGGACCGGTTTCTGGCATTTCAGCCGTCTTCAGCCAGGCTTGCTTGAATCCAGTGGCAAAGTGAGCAAGGGACTCACGTCTAAGCATACCCTGCCAACTTATGGCGAACAAAGCAAAAACCAAAGGAGATGATGGACGGAGTGTTGAACATTGCAAACACTCACCCCCAGTCAACTGATCTGGGTTTAATCCATCACCATTCTTTAGCCCACTCTGCCACCCCAGTTCAAACATGGCCATCTGCAAATCAGTCTGACCCTGTGCCTCATGGGAACAGTCCAGCCCGAACTGCCAAGCCATGTTTTCCCTGGACCGGAAACAAGCTTCCTAGGACCGGTTTCTGGCATTTCAGCCGTCTTCATCCAGGCTTGCTTGAATCCAGTGGCAAAGTGAGCAAGGGACTCACGTCTAAGCATACCCTGCCAACTTATGGCGAACGAAGCAAAAACCAAAGGAGATGATGGACGGAGTGTTGAACATTGCAAACACTCACCCCCAGTCAACTGATCTGGGTTTAATCCATCACCATTCTTTAGCCCACTCTGCCACCCCAGTTCAAACATGGCCATATGCAAATCAGTCTGACCCTGTGCCTCATGGGAACAGTCCAGCCCGAACTGCCAAGCCATGTTTTCCCTGGACCGGAAACAAGCTTCCTAGGACCGGTTTCTGGCATTTCAGCCGTCTTCAGCCAGGCTTGCTTGAATCCAGTGGCAAAGTGAGCAAGGGACTCACGTCTAAGCATACCCTGCCAACTTATGGCGAACAAAGCAAAAACCAAAGGAGATGATGGACGGAGTGTTGAACATTGCAAACACTCACCCCCAGTCAACTGATCTGGGTTTAATCCATCACCATTCTTTAGCCCACTCTGCCACCCCAGTTCAAACATGGCCATATGCAAATCAGTCTGACCCTGTGCCTCATGGGAACAGTCCAGTCCGAACTGCCGAGCCATGTTTTCCCTGGACCGGAAACAAGCTTCCTAGGACCGGTTTCTGGCTATTCAGCCGTCTTCAGCCAGGCTTGCTTGAATCCAGTGGCAAAGTGAGCAAGGGACTCACGTCTAAGCATACCCTGCCAACTTATGGCGAACAAAGCAAAAACCAAAGGAGATGATGGACGGAGTGTTGAACATTGCAAACACTCACCCCCAGTCAACTGATCTGGGTTTAATCCATCACCATTCTTTAGCCCACTCTGCCACCCCAGTTCAAACATGGCCATATGCAAATCAGTCTAACCCTGTGCCTCATGGGAACAGTCCAGCCCGAACTGCCAAGCCATGTTTTCCCTGGACCGGAAACAAGCTTCCTAGGACCGGTTTCTGGCATTTCAGCCGTCTTCAGCCAGGCTTGCTTGAATCCAGTGGCAAAGTGAGCAAGGGACTCACGTCTAAGCATACCCTGCCAACTTATGGCGAACAAAGCAAAAACCAAAGGAGATGATGGACGGAGTGTTGAACATTGCAAACACTCACCCCCAGTCAACTGATCTGGGTTTAATCCATCACCATTCTTTAGCCCACTCTGCCACCCCAGTTCAAACATGGCCATATGCAAATCAGTCTGACCCTGTGCCTCATGGGAACAGTCCAGCCCGAACTGCCAAGCCATGTTTTCCCTGGACCGGAAACAAGCTTCCTAGGACCGGTTTCTGGCATTTCAGCCGTCTTCAGCCAGGCTTGCTTGAATCCAGTGGCAAAGTGAGCAAGGGACTCACGTCTAAGCATACCCTGCCAACTTATGGCGAACAAAGCAAAAACCAAAGGAGATGATGGACGGAGTGTTGAACATTGCAAACACTCACCCCCAGTCAACTGATCTGGGTTTAATCCATCACCATTCTTTAGCCCACTCTGCCACCCCAGTTCAAACATGGCCATATGCAAATCAGTCTGACCCTGTGCCTCATGGGAACAGTCCAGCCCGAACTGCCAAGCCATGTTTTCCCTGGACCGGAAACAAGCTTCCTAGGACCGGTTTCTGGCATTTCAGCCATCTTCAGCCAGGCTTGCTTGAATCCAGTGGCAAAGTGAGCAAGGGACTCACGTCTAAGCATACCCTGCCAACTTATGGCGAACAAAGCAAAAACCAAAGGAGATGATGGACGGAGTGTTGAACATTGCAAACACTCACCCCCAGTCAACTGATCTGGGTTTAATCCATCACCATTCTTTAGCCCACTCTGCCACCCCAGTTCAAACATGGCCATATGCAAATCAGTCTGACCCTGTGCCTCATGGGAACAGTCCAGCCCGAACTGCCAAGCCATGTTTTCCCTGGACCGGAAACAAGCTTCCTAGGACCGGTTTCTGGCATTTCAGCCGTCTTCAGCCAGGCTTGCTTGAATCCAGTGGCAAAGTGAGCAAGGGACTCACGTCTAAGCATACCCTGCCAACTTATGGCGAACAAAGCAAAAACCAAAGGAGATGATGGACGGAGTGTTGAACATTGCAAACACTCACCCCCAGTCAACTGATCTGGGTTTAATCCATCACCATTCTTTAGCCCACTCTGCCACCCCAGTTCAAACATGGCCATATGCAAATCAGTCTGACCCTGTGCCTCATGGGAACAGTCCAGCCCGAACTGCCAAGCCATGTTTTCCCTGGACCGGAAACAAGCTTCCTAGGACCGGTTTCTGGCATTTCAGCCGTCTTCAGCCAGGCTTGCTTGAATCCAGTGGCAAAGTGAGCAAGGGACTCACGTCTAAGCATACCCTGCCAACTTATGGCGAACAAAGCAAAAACCAAAGGAGATGATGGACGGAGTGTTGAACATTGCAAACACTCACCCCCAGTCAACTGATCTGGGTTTAATCCATCACCATTCTTTAGCCCACTCTGCCACCCCAGTTCAAACATGGCCATATGCAAATCAGTCTGACCCTGTGCCTCATGGGAACAGTCCAGCCCGAACTGCCAAGCCATGTTTTCCCTGGACCGGAAACAAGCTTCCTAGGACCGGTTTCTGGCATTTAAGCCGTCTTCAGCCAGGCTTGCTTGAATCCAGTGGCAAAGTGAGCAAGGGACTCACGTCTAAGCATACCCTGCCAACTTATGGCGAACAAAGCAAAAACCAAAGGAGATGATGGACGGAGTGTTGAACATTGCAAACACTCACCCCCAGTCAACTGATCTGGGTTTAATCCATCACCATTCTTTAGCCCACTCTGCCACCCCAGTTCAAACATGGCCATATGCAAATCAGTCTGACCCTGTGCCTCATGGGAACAGTCCAGCCCGAACTGCCAAGCCATGTTTTCCCTGGACCGGAAACAAGCTTCCTAGGACCGGTTTCTGGCATTTCAGCCGTCTTCAGCCAGGCTTGCTTGAATCCAGTGGCAAAGTGAGCAAGGGACTCACGTCTAAGCATACCCTGCCAACTTATGGCGAACAAAGCAAAAACCAAAGGAGATGATGGACGGAGTGTTGAACATTGCAAACACTCACCCCCAGTCAACTGATCTGGGTTTAATCCATCACCATTCTTTAGCCCACTCTGCCACCCCAGTTCAAACATGGCCATATGCAAATCAGTCTGACCCTGTGCCTCATGGGAACAGTTCAGTCCGAACTGCCGAGCCATGTTTTCCCTGGACCG
Source organism: Triturus cristatus (assembly GCF_964204655.1). Lineage (NCBI taxonomy): Eukaryota > Metazoa > Chordata > Amphibia > Caudata > Salamandridae > Triturus > Triturus cristatus. The sequence goes on along the minus strand of NC_140591.1, from coordinate 926,720,187 downwards.
GAAACAAGCTTCCGAGGACCGGTTTCTGGCTATTCAGCCGTCTTCAGCCAGGCTTGCTTGAATCCAGTGGCAAAGTGAGCAAGGGACTCACGTCTAAGCATACCCTGCCAACTTATGGCGAACAAAGCAAAAACCAAAGGAGATGATGGACGGAGTGTTGAACATTGCAAACACTCACCCCCAGTCAACTGATCTGGGTTTAATCCATCACCATTCTTTAGCCCACTCTGCCACCCCAGTTCAAACATGGCCATATGCAAATCAGTCTGACCCTGTGCCTCATGGGAACAGTCCAGCCCGAACTGCCAAGCCATGTTTTCCCTGGACCGGAAACAAGCTTCCTAGGACCGGTTTCTGGCATTTCAGCCGTCTTCAGCCAGGCTTGCTTGAATCCAGTGGCAAAGTGAGCAAGGGACTCACGTCTAAGCATACCCTGCCAACTTATGGCGAACAAAGCAAAAACCAAAGGAGATGATGGACGGAGTGTTGAACATTGCAAACACTCACCCCCAGTCAACTGATCTGGGTTTAATCCATCACCATTCTTTAGCCCACTCTGCCACCCCAGTTCAAACATGGCCATATGCAAATCAGTCTGACCCTGTGCCTCATGGGAACAGTCCAGCCCGAACTGCCAAGCCATGTTTTCCCTGGACCGGAAACAAGCTTCCTAGGACCGGTTTCTGGCATTTCAGCCATCTTCAGCCAGGCTTGCTTGAATCCAGTGGCAAAGTGAGCAAGGGACTCACGTCTAAGCATACCCTGCCAACTTATGGCGAACAAAGCAAAAACCAAAGGAGATGATGGACGGAGTGTTGAACATTGCAAACACTCACCCCCAGTCAACTGATCTGGGTTTAATCCATCACCATTCTTTAGCCCACTCTGCCACCCCAGTTCAAACATGGCCATATGCAAATCAGTCTGACCCTGTGCCTCATGGGAACAGTCCAGCCCGAACTGCCAAGCCATGTTTTCCCTGGACCGGAAACAAGCTTCCTAGGACCGGTTTCTGGCATTTCAGCCGTCTTCAGCCAGGCTTGCTTGAATCCAGTGGCAAAGTGAGCAAGGGACTCACGTCTAAGCATACCCTGCCAACTTATGGCGAACAAAGCAAAAACCAAAGGAGATGATGGACGGAGTGTTGAACATTGCAAACACTCACCCCCAGTCAACTGATCTGGGTTTAATCCATCACCATTCTTTAGCCCACTCTGCCACCCCAGTTCAAACATGGCCATATGCAAATCAGTCTGACCCTGTGCCTCATGGGAACAGTCCAGCCCGAACTGCCAAGCCATGTTTTCCCTGGACCGGAAACAAGCTTCCTAGGACCGGTTTCTGGCATTTCAGCCGTCTTCAGCCAGGCTTGCTTGAATCCAGTGGCAAAGTGAGCAAGGGACTCACGTCTAAGCATACCCTGCCAACTTATGGCGAACAAAGCAAAAACCAAAGGAGATGATGGACGGAGTGTTGAACATTGCAAACACTCACCCCCAGTCAACTGATCTGGGTTTAATCCATCACCATTCTTTAGCCCACTCTGCCACCCCAGTTCAAACATGGCCATATGCAAATCAGTCTGACCCTGTGCCTCATGGGAACAGTCCAGCCCGAACTGCCAAGCCATGTTTTCCCTGGACCGGAAACAAGCTTCCTAGGACCGGTTTCTGGCATTTAAGCCGTCTTCAGCCAGGCTTGCTTGAATCCAGTGGCAAAGTGAGCAAGGGACTCACGTCTAAGCATACCCTGCCAACTTATGGCGAACAAAGCAAAAACCAAAGGAGATGATGGACGGAGTGTTGAACATTGCAAACACTCACCCCCAGTCAACTGATCTGGGTTTAATCCATCACCATTCTTTAGCCCACTCTGCCACCCCAGTTCAAACATGGCCATATGCAAATCAGTCTGACCCTGTGCCTCATGGGAACAGTCCAGCCCGAACTGCCAAGCCATGTTTTCCCTGGACCGGAAACAAGCTTCCTAGGACCGGTTTCTGGCATTTCAGCCGTCTTCAGCCAGGCTTGCTTGAATCCAGTGGCAAAGTGAGCAAGGGACTCACGTCTAAGCATACCCTGCCAACTTATGGCGAACAAAGCAAAAACCAAAGGAGATGATGGACGGAGTGTTGAACATTGCAAACACTCACCCCCAGTCAACTGATCTGGGTTTAATCCATCACCATTCTTTAGCCCACTCTGCCACCCCAGTTCAAACATGGCCATATGCAAATCAGTCTGACCCTGTGCCTCATGGGAACAGTCCAGTCCGAACTGCCGAGCCATGTTTTCCCTGGACCGGAAACAAGCTTCCTAGGACCGGTTTCTGGCTATTCAGCCGTCTTCAGCCAGGCTTGCTTGAATCCAGTGGCAAAGTGAGCAAGGGACTCACGTCTAAGCATACCCTGCCAACTTATGGCGAACAAAGCAAAAACCAAAGGAGATGATGGACGGAGTGTTGAACATTGCAAACACTCACCCCCAGTCAACTGATCTGGGTTTAATCCATCACCATTCTTTAGCCCACTCTGCCACCCCAGTTCAAACATGGCCATATGCAAATCAGTCTAACCCTGTGCCTCATGGGAACAGTCCAGCCCGAACTGCCAAGCCATGTTTTCCCTGGACCGGAAACAAGCTTCCTAGGACCGGTTTCTGGCATTTCAGCCGTCTTCAGCCAGGCTTGCTTGAATCCAGTGGCAAAGTGAGCAAGGGACTCACGTCTAAGCATACCCTGCCAACTTATGGCGAACAAAGCAAAAACCAAAGGAGATGATGGACGGAGTGTTGAACATTGCAAACACTCACCCCCAGTCAACTGATCTGGGTTTAATCCATCACCATTCTTTAGCCCACTCTGCCACCCCAGTTCAAACATGGCCATATGCAAATCAGTCTGACCCTGTGCCTCATGGGAACAGTCCAGCCCGAACTGCCAAGCCATGTTTTCCCTGGACCGGAAACAAGCTTCCTAGGACCGGTTTCTGGCATTTCAGCCGTCTTCAGCCAGGCTTGCTTGAATCCAGTGGCAAAGTGAGCAAGGGACTCACGTCTAAGCATACCCTGCCAACTTATGGCGAACAAAGCAAAAACCAAAGGAGATGATGGACGGAGTGTTGAACATTGCAAACACTCACCCCCAGTCAACTGATCTGGGTTTAATCCATCACCATTCTTTAGCCCACTCTGCCACCCCAGTTCAAACATGGCCATATGCAAATCAGTCTGACCCTGTGCCTCATGGGAACAGTCCAGCCCGAACTGCCAAGCCATGTTTTCCCTGGACCGGAAACAAGCTTCCTAGGACCGGTTTCTGGCATTTCAGCCATCTTCAGCCAGGCTTGCTTGAATCCAGTGGCAAAGTGAGCAAGGGACTCACGTCTAAGCATACCCTGCCAACTTATGGCGAACAAAGCAAAAACCAAAGGAGATGATGGACGGAGTGTTGAACATTGCAAACACTCACCCCCAGTCAACTGATCTGGGTTTAATCCATCACCATTCTTTAGCCCACTCTGCCACCCCAGTTCAAACATGGCCATATGCAAATCAGTCTGACCCTGTGCCTCATGGGAACAGTCCAGCCCGAACTGCCAAGCCATGTTTTCCCTGGACCGGAAACAAGCTTCCTAGGACCGGTTTCTGGCATTTCAGCCGTCTTCAGCCAGGCTTGCTTGAATCCAGTGGCAAAGTGAGCAAGGGACTCACGTCTAAGCATACCCTGCCAACTTATGGCGAACAAAGCAAAAACCAAAGGAGATGATGGACGGAGTGTTGAACATTGCAAACACTCACCCCCAGTCAACTGATCTGGGTTTAATCCATCACCATTCTTTAGCCCACTCTGCCACCCCAGTTCAAACATGGCCATATGCAAATCAGTCTGACCCTGTGCCTCATGGGAACAGTCCAGCCCGAACTGCCAAGCCATGTTTTCCCTGGACCGGAAACAAGCTTCCTAGGACCGGTTTCTGGCATTTCAGCCGTCTTCAGCCAGGCTTGCTTGAATCCAGTGGCAAAGTGAGCAAGGGACTCACGTCTAAGCATACCCTGCCAACTTATGGCGAACAAAGCAAAAACCAAAGGAGATGATGGACGGAGTGTTGAACATTGCAAACACTCACCCCCAGTCAACTGATCTGGGTTTAATCCATCACCATTCTTTAGCCCACTCTGCCACCCCAGTTCAAACATGGCCATATGCAAATCAGTCTGACCCTGTGCCTCATGGGAACAGTCCAGCCCGAACTGCCAAGCCATGTTTTCCCTGGACCGGAAACAAGCTTCCTAGGACCGGTTTCTGGCATTTAAGCCGTCTTCAGCCAGGCTTGCTTGAATCCAGTGGCAAAGTGAGCAAGGGACTCACGTCTAAGCATACCCTGCCAACTTATGGCGAACAAAGCAAAAACCAAAGGAGATGATGGACGGAGTGTTGAACATTGCAAACACTCACCCCCAGTCAACTGATCTGGGTTTAATCCATCACCATTCTTTAGCCCACTCTGCCACCCCAGTTCAAACATGGCCATATGCAAATCAGTCTGACCCTGTGCCTCATGGGAACAGTCCAGCCCGAACTGCCAAGCCATGTTTTCCCTGGACCGGAAACAAGCTTCCTAGGACCGGTTTCTGGCATTTCAGCCGTCTTCAGCCAGGCTTGCTTGAATCCAGTGGCAAAGTGAGCAAGGGACTCACGTCTAAGCATTTTGAACGCGCAAATAAAAACCAAAAACTCCGCTCCATTGCGGAGCGCATAGTTTTTGGTAACTGCGTTCTACACGGAACGCGGAGTTGCCAAAAATCTGCAAACTCCGCGAGCAAAGCTGATTTTTCCACCCAGGGTTACACATATTACTATCAAAAGATGTGCCTTTCTGAACCCAGCCACATTACTACCCCTCCCTTCGGAAGATGAGGACACAGATTGCACTGAAGAAGAGACGAAGGAACGGGTAGACTTGACTGATTTTCCCTTATCTGACTCAAAAGGGGAACTATATGTCGATGGCTCTTGTTTCAAATTGCCAGATGGCACCACTACAGCGGCGTATGCTATTACCATGCTGCGCACTGTAGTTGACACATAACGTGTGTGAGAAGTTGGCCTGGCATATGCTGTCTCCTAGTTATAGGGGACACCTTGCACCAGTCCAATTCGACTCTTATTGATGATAGGTTTAAGACAACCTTTAAAGAAAGCTATCCTAGTGGTAGCTGTGAAGAGCAGCCTTCAGGCTAAGTCTTGAAGGAGTGTTAAGCTTATTGTTTTACCATAGATAACCTCTTGAATGACTAAATGAAAGAGTATTCCACACAGGTATATATATAAAATATATGTATTTAATTCTATACAGAATCCCAGAGTCTCTTTGTGAGGCTATGGCAAAGTTACAAATCAAACAAGCATTGTTAGATACAAATAAATAGCACTGTTAACATTGGGTCCCAGGGGGGGACCAAACCATATACTAAAGAAGTGGTATAAGAACCACGACAATTCTGCAGACAATGCCTAGGGCATTTAGGATCGCTGGCCCCTTTATAATCCACCCCAAGTGATGAGGAAGGGGACCCACGGGGAGTCGCGTGCAGTGGAAGTAGCTGCTATCGGGATCTCTATTGTAGTCTATGGAGAATGTCACGGTTGGAAATAAACAGTTTAAAAATACTTCTAGCAGGAGTTCAAAGTTAAAACTTTAGAGTTAAGCTTTTGAGGAGCCCACTACCTCGAGAGTACCGAAGTACCACTGTTACCTGCCACAGGGAAGCCGGGTGCATAGGTCGTTTTCGATGTCGGGTCGCGGGCTGATTTTCAATGGGAAAATAGTCAAAAGTTCTGCTAGCCAAATGCGTCGATGATTTCGTGAAGATCAAAGATGTGACGATTGTAGAGAAGGACCTGAAAGCAGAGGGGACAGAGTCTGGGTCACGGCAAAGTGACCAGGAGGCTCAAAGCAAAGAGCCCTTCGATGTCGGGTGCTTCAGGTGGAAGGTGGTGTAGCTTGGATCTGCAGCCACGGGCTCTGGGAGGCTTCAAGGAAGGCCAGCTTCTGGAGGGCAACTATCCCACGTTGGATGAGGGTCACTGCGGTGTTAGTGTCCGGATTGGATCCACTAAGCCTTGACAACCGCAACCCACGCAAGATGAACAAATCGGCTACGGTGCAGACCCACGAGGTCTGAGAGGGGTCTCCCTTGGGGAGACTGTAGAGCAGGCCTGGAGCAACCAGGGGAATTCTTGTTTCTTGAGATTGACCTCCGTTAGGGCCCACAAGTCGAGAGACAAGGGACCGCGGGTAGCGGCAATTTGGCGGGCGTAAAAGGGCACCCACGGGCCACCGGAGGGGGCTAGGGTGCTAGTCTTTGGCACAAATGCTGTAGAGTGGTTGGCTCAGTAATGGGCCAAAGCACAACTTCCCCACTGGCCAGGGTCGTGTGGTATGCAAGAGGTGGCCGGTGTCCTGGGGTATTGGGAATCTCGGCACCCACGCGGTCCACGGTGCCCAAACTTGTTGAGCACACTCACTGGCCTCTGGGATGCGCTGGAAACCCACCTCAAGGATACTGGAAGACGTCGAAGTCCGCAGGAGCAGCGAAGTTCCCACCGGGTCACTTGCAGTGTTTCAGGTGCCTGCCATGCAGGGGGATAACTCCTTTATCCCAAGGGAGATTTCTTCAGTCGCTGGGCAGCAGCTCATCGAAGGTCAAGTCTTTGAAGTCCAAGATTAATCTGAGGCTCTGGGGCCACGTTATTCACCTTTATCCCCAAGATTAGGGGAGTGTCCAGAGTAGTGTCCACCAATGAGAGGTGAGGTGGGAAAGGATGGCTACACCCTCTCCCCTTTTTGTGTTTCCCACCTGTTCAGGGGACAGGATGCCCCTGAACCGGTTCCAGGCGGTGTATGCAGAATGCAGGCGCTGGGAAACTCCAAGTGTAATCCTGAAAGCCATCCCTTGGTGCACCCACCCAGTTCCAATCCACATAACCTGTCTGGGGAGGTGGGAACACCTCCTTGCAACAGGATCCCTATTGTCCAGCTGCCGAGGCTGGGATTCTGCCCAGCAACAGGCAGCCAGGGTTGTGTGGGTGGCGGGAAGCATCCATTTTGTACCACCGGTGCACTTTTAAATTGGTGTCTAAATTCTGCCGCTTTTCCCATATCGCCCCTCTAGAACGGGGGAATCGTGCCCTCATGCCCATGGCTGGACTGGGGGTATGATTCCTACATGTTTGACACCAAACATGATATAGTTCTGTGTAGCCATTCTCAAGTTATCGCGTTATCGCGATTGACTTATAATGCGGTTAAGAGTATATGGTATGGCTACACTACAAACAACCCAGCAATGATTTACGAAGGTTGCAGAGGGGCCCTACTCAGGTAGGGGTCCCCCCTCACACATACCTCAGCACCCTGCCTTGTAGGATTACCAAGGCCTGCCATAGGGGTGACCTATGAGAGTATATGTGTTGTAATGGGGTGGGATATAGGGTACCTATATCCCTGTAAGGGGTGCTAGCACCACCTTACCCAGACTACAGTAGTGGTCTGGTGGTGTCATTTTGTATGGCTGTCCCAGGGTGGCACAATAGGTGCTGCAGCCCTGGTAGGCCTACTGAGGGACCCATGCCCTGGGTACCTAGGGTACCATCTACAAGGGACTGCCAGGGTATCCTCAGCATCCAATTGATTTGTACCTAGGGTACACACATTAGTTTTTAGGGAGAAAGCAGATAGGCTGGGGTCCTGGATAGCAGGATCCCAGCCAGACTAGTCAAAAACCACTCAAATACCAGTTGGGGGCAACCATATAGTCAGATTCCACCTTCCTACAACATGTTACTTACCAATCAGCGCAGGCTGCAGAGCTGATAGGCCTCTTGCAAGCATGTGAATAGAGCGAAGGTCCGACTGTCAACATTTATACTGACAGTCAGTATGCCTTCGAGGTGGCTCATAATATTGGGCGCCTCTGGGCAGAGAGAGGATTCTTGACTTCACATGGTACTAAGATTCAACAAGGTCCATTGATAAAGAGGCTTTTAACAGCCTTGACCCTTCCCAAACGATTGGCAATAGTGAAGTGTAGTGCCCCTAAAGCAATTACTGATGATGCGGGGAGGGAAAATGCGTTTGCAGATCAGATAGCAAAAGAGATTGCCAGGTCGAAAATTACGAAAATGTTTGTGACAGGTCCTGCTAGATGGGTACCAGATGTTCCTACGTTTGAAAATTAATTAAAAAGTGTTAGAGAAATACAGAGTGAGGCAACAGTTGAGGAGTTGGCAGTGTGCCAGGAGAGTACAGGGTGTTTAGATCATGAAGGGTGCTGGACAGATAAGTCCGAAAAACAAAGATGGATGTTACCCAACGCAAATGTATTTCCTGTAGTTACAATGGCACATGGTCTAGCTCATATTAGCGCAAAGGAAATTTGTAGGTTATTGGATCCTATGTGGCGAAATGACAATATCCCAAAAGTTGCTGCCATTTGGTTAAACATTGTATGATTTGTTTGAAGCATAATCCTGGAAAAGGTACCCCTACACCTTCTGGTAATTTTATGCCACCTTCCTTCCCTTTCGAGGTTCTCCAGATGGATTATATTGAAATGCAATGAGTTAATAATTTGAAATATGTGCAGTGGTTGTTTGTGCATTTAGTAAATGCATTGAGGCTTACCCAACAAAGGGAAGCACAGCCATGGCAACGGCAAAGGCTCTTATTAAGGAGTTTTTCCTGCGCTATGGCTTGCCCCGTTTGATTTGGAGTGACAGCGGAAGTCTCTTCAATGCAAAAGTGATCCAGTTGGTGTGCGATGGTCTGCACATCAAGCAAAAATTTCATGCAGCAAAATCCTCCTCAGTCAGCAGGTTTAGTTGAAAAGTACAATGGTACGCTCAAGCTAAAATTGGCAAAGATTAAGGAAAGTACTGGGTTGCAATGGCCAGATGCATTACCCCTTGCGCTATTGTCTACCAGAATGACAGCATATTCTAGAACAGGATTATCGCCTTATGAGGCGGTCTTTGACAAATGTGTGGGGCATCTCTAGACCAAAAAGTTTTTTGATATTGATTATCCTCTGCTTTTTGATTATTTTTATGATCTCACTAAAAGCGTACATTCTGTTCATCAACAAATACACAAAGCTTTGCCTCCAGCACCTGAGGGGCCCGTGCACACCATACAGCCAGTGACTTTGTTCTAGTCAAGAACTTCCAGAGACGAGCCAGGTTTGAACCCAAATGGAAAGGACCATGCTTAGTGCTCATCACGACAAGGACGGCAGTGAGAGTGGATGGCCAAAAGAATTGGATACACTCATCATATTGTCGACGAGTTCCACTCCCTCTCCCATATGATAGTTGGGTTTGTGATGGAATAGGGGATCATGAGACGGAGAAGGTTCCACGTTTTGTCCATTTTTCTGACGCCCAACTGAGTTGGGTGCAGATGGAAGAGGAGAATGATGCAGTTTTGAATGCAGCAGTTCCCCCAGAAATGAGGGCTGCCCAGGTCTCCTCTTCAACTGATCCGCAGGAGCCTGAGTCTCAGTCCCCGACACCCCCTAAATTTCAAATTTTTCTCCGTGATGAGACAGTGCCTGGAGTAGCAAGGAACAATTTGTGTCCTTGACAGAAGGATAGTGCACCAAAAGAGAAGTGAGTGTAGCAGGGATGGACTTTGTGGATAAGATTAGTGAAAAATGCCCCTTGTTTCTGCTTTTTCCTATTAGACTAGGGATCAGAAGATTGGTGCACTGCCTGTGACGCAGGACAAGATAAACTGAAGGTATTTTGCCAAGGTGCCCTATCCTGAGAACAGTGAACATTTGCCGATGGGCTGCAACAGTGTGGCTCCACCGTGAACTGCTGCATAGCACCACCGAGGATTGGACAATAGAAGCCTGTCAGGGAGGCTTGTGACGGACCCTGATTTTTTTTATGTTTTCTTTTTTTTTCCTTTTTTGTGTCCTTTCCATCGTTGGCTCCATTACATGACGGCTCTTTCTGTCAGGTTTGCAAACACTCTTACCTTAAAAGTGCTTGACGGTGTTTCGCAGAGACACTATGAGCCAACTTCCAAATACCTATGGGTTGTCTTGCACTAGGCTACAGAATAGAACCCCGGGAGGAGGGCCGGATACTGGACGCACGGTGATGTCCTGTTGTCGACCTGCGAGGCAACAAGACATATGTATAAGAGTTGTATTCTAAGTTTTCTTTTCAATACAGTGTTAGCACTTTTTAACTTGCAGCTGTTCGTAAAAGGCAATTCCTAAATAACTCTTCCTACCTGCGATCTTTAGGATTCGTAAATTACGTCCAGTGTTCTTGTGAAGGTGACGAAGTGCTGTTGTTGACGTGTTGTCTGTAGTGATTGTCAGGGGATGAACTATGTTTATCTAAAACATTAAAACACAAATTAGTTTCTATTTTTTCAATATTCAAATATCCTCATTTAACATTATTTTCCTAAAACCCTCACTTATTTCTGTTTAAACAAGCAGCATTCTAAGCCACCATAATATCCACAAGAAAAAATAAAGAATGTGCAATACAAAAGTAGATACAATATATGCTCTGTGATTTTCCTTTCAAATTGTTCTTGAAGTTCCTTCTACAGTTTGCAAGCAAAAGGTCCCAAAAATTGTTCGCTATTAAAGTTAACGCCTGTTCTGTTTCAAGCTTCCTTGCGATGGGTGCCAGAAATTAAACATTGTCACTTAGCTTTCTTTTCCTCGTGTTTTCTCTTCCCTTAGGTTTTTTCCGTGGTGCAGAGCTGCCCTCTTGTGGATCCAGAAGGAAGGAAAAGCATCGGCAAAAATCAGGTGAGTTTCCCAACGAAGACGGAAGGCTAAGCGAAGGGCAGAAGCTGGGTGTGGCATTATATACTCATGCCACACCCAGCTAGGGCCATCATGTTGCTCGCGTAACGTCATGCGAGCGGAGCGCAACGTGCATCTTCCGATCCCGGTAGAAGACCGGGTCGAAACCTTTCTTCTTCACGCTTCCCCTGCTGCACGCCATACTCTGAATTAATGTATCAAACTCATGCAGAGCGAGCGCAATGCAATCTTTAAAAAGAAACTTAAAGCAACCCTCACAATAGTAATAACTAATACACGAAAGCCGCATCATGGAAACATCGAGCCCTAAAACAAAATAAGCATTGGTAAATGCAACATTACATCGCAATTACTGTGATACATCGCAAAACAAAATAAGCATTGGTAAATGCAACATTACATCGCAAGTACTGTGATACCTCAAACACAAATACCTCCACACACATGGAGTGCTGGTAGCATGGGACAGGGGAGGGTTTTAAATGGGGGATAAACCATGAAGCTTTTTGGGAAAGCGTAACGTTGTTACAGAGTGGCATAAGGGCAGTATTACGATTCATGACACTTTCTCTGATGATTCTATTTCTAATTTCATAGTAAAAATGTATCTGTTTGGTCGTCCCATTGCAAAAGATGAACAGCCTTTTGTTGCTCTGTGACCAAGGCAGATCAGTTTTGATTGGTTGTTCAGGAAGAAGGGGTTCTGTGCTGTTTTTATATTGCTGTTCATATTGGTGGGAGGGGGGATGTTCTGGCTATTAGAGTAGTCTGATGATACTCCATCGTGTGTTTTATATCAGATTGTCTCTTCAGATTGTAGTAAAAGAGCTATGCAAAGTAATGTTTTCATAGACACGCACAGGAAATGTTTGGGAGATAACACAGCTTGTTATCCCACTGATTCTGTTACAAGTTTATAGACTGCTTATCCACTATCACTGGTGAATTATACATACATTTGTCCTCCCTACGCCGTAGAGGTAAAGGGTGAATTTGGCATGGGATATCCTGGCCCCTGCTTGTATTATAGAGAAAAAAAGAGAGGGACAGGGTACCCAGGTTGCCTTCCTGATATGTATTGTGATAATCTATATTTATAAAAAAAAAAAACATCACTCTAACAGGTTGGCATTATCAAGATCTGACAGTTACTCAAGAGACAGGTTATTATCCTGTGTGCTGCCCAATAATAAATGGTACCGATGGTTACTTGTATTTAAATTATTCTGGATCAATTTTGTACAAAAATATAATGCGTTTAGGAAAAAAGGATGATCCCAGCCTGAACGGAATGAACACTAGATATGTTCCGGTAGATTATCAAGGTCCGCTATATGCACATCCAGGTTTTTATTTTCCATCGAATGGTACATGCTCCAGTACATAGAATGGCACAGAAGATGTGGCTTTGGGAATGGTGTTACCTCCTGGGGTGTCTTGCAAGTAAAGTAAAGCAAATACGAGATCAATATAAAGAACATTGACCAAGGAATTTTGTGAGGGCGTTACTGATTTGAAAGTCAATAATTACAGTAACGGTATCACTTTTGGATATATACTTTCCTCTATTTTCACATTTGGTGGTACCGTCATAGCCAGGGGGGAATGGGCTAGAGAATATTATTGGTGTTAACTGCAAATCCTGTCTAACTCTACAGTGGCAGCTTTACGTGACATCACCACTCAGTTGGAAAGTAAGCGCAGATACTCTGAGCAAACGGTGGTTGGGGTTGGATTTTCAAAAAAGTGATATATTTCATTGTACTCCTAATTTGTTGCTGTGTTCTGATTCAGTGCCTTCCTTTATGCTGCTCGTACTGTGCTACTTGCCTCTTTCCCAAAAGGATTTCAGTTCATGATACTAATGCGACCATAATGCTTCAAAAGAGCTTAATACTATTATGCAAATAGATTAAGGTGTTTTTGGTTCAACTACTTCTCTTGCAGGTTCTGTTCCTGATGTTACTTGTACTGCTAATGTCTAGTGTTATTTCTTCCATATGTTTGCTATGCTTGTACACATACATATATATATACATACTTGACAAGTTATTGCTTGTATTTCTATATTGTCTCCACCTTTAGAATTGTGAAGACCCTTACCTGATAGCAAGAATAAAGGCGTTCACGTTAGCTAAATTATGCTAAAAGGAGGGTCTCTTAGAATTGAAACGTATTACTGCCATATTACTCGTATTTTACCTGGTATTATGTTAGCATTTATTTAGCTATCTCATAATAAATTCTTGCTGGATTCATACGCAATTAACGAGGGCAGATGTTATGTAAGTTAGGTTGACATCTGTGCCACCATTTTAGCTCTAGTAAACCCCATCTTGTATTATAATCAAAACTGTTACTTGATCATTTACGAGAAATGGTCCTTGGTGAGTTTCGTTTCTCAACTGTTCAATCCTGCTCATTAACGCATGTCTTTCCCTTTGTGTAGAGGCTCTCTCCCACCTGCCTAGTAGGAAGGATAAGCCAGACAACCTTGAGCAGTAGATAGCTTGTGCCAGGCTGCGGAATCAAACTCATGCTCTGTAACCCCATTATATTACGACATCTACCAGTGTTTTTCCATAATAGGTGGGTCTTCATGGGCTCCTCAACATACATAATGTAACTTTATGCTTGGTAGAGTCAGTCCCTCATCAGCCATCATAGGAGGCTGGTCAGACTGGACTCCACTGCAGTGTACCTTGTGAATAAACGAGTTAAATTGCATTCTCTACTGCGTCATCGACCCTTTATTTCTCGGAAGGCTAGAGGAGGTCGAGAGTGACCCGTGATCAGTAGTACAATACTTGGAGGATGTAGTGCGTGTAGTGTGTGTGTGGTAGATGCATTTGCAAGGTGAATGTGTGCTTATGAGTGGTACAGTATATGACACAAATAGTGCTGTGCAGTGTATTTAGGTTGTATTGCTGGGTGGGTGTATGTGTGCCTGTGGATAGCACAATGCATGTAGGGCCCTTGGTTCCATTTTGGGTGTCCCAAGCCTGCATGGTGAAACAAGGAGAGAAAGTACAGAAATCCCCCCAGACAGATATGTGTATTTCTGCATTCCTGTAAGCTAGGTGCAACACACACTGAAAATGGTAGAGTCTGGCATCACCCATACAATTCAAAGGATGCTCTTTGATTCACTGAGAGGTCACAAGGAAAGGCCCTGGGCACAGCTCGGGAAGGAGATGGGGCTGATAAGAGGATCATAAAGATTAGGGCTTGGGCTCTGGTCTAAGCTTTTGATACACGTATCAGTGTGGATGACATCGATGTGTGAACTCAGCCTCCATTGTGAGACTCTCAGCTTTGATGTCACTCCAGGTGTGACAGACAACTTTCAAAAGGGAGAAAAGTGCAGAGTAGTGGGCACATCAGAAAAAAGCAGCCCCCCAACATAAACAAATCAAAACAGATTTGGGGATCAAGTACATTTTTCACAGATTACATATATTTTTTTTACTTTCTCCAGTCACTGTAAAAAAACGTAAAACAGTGTCTGAGTGGAAAACCTAATTACAAAGTATAGATGGTGGCATCTGCCCTCATGCTCATAATACAGTTTACACTATATAGGAGGTGATTAAAGGAACCTATCCTTGAACAGCTGACCTTTGGGCCATCTCTGGAGTCATCTAATGCTAGTTGCAGGTAGACTTCACGCTCATAATAGTCTTTTCACCACATGGGAGGTGATTACAGCTGAACTGTGGGAATATTGATATTAAGAATGACTACTGTGCCACCTTTTTTGTGTTTCCTTTGTGCATCTTTGTGTTTCTGAGTTTTTGCTGGCCTCGCAGGCAATACTGCATATGAGTGTGCTTACCTAATTTCTCCTGGAAGGTGGAGAAACTCTTTTATGTGTGGGAGACAGGAACCCTGACTAAGGGACATGTTGCTCTGCAAAAAATATATTTGCCATTTTAGAGGAGGGATAAAAAAGTCACTTAGATTTCCTGGGCCTGAAGTCAACTCTCAAACGTATTTCCTTCACACTGAGGTTAAATGATGTCACAGTCATCTCAGGAACAACATTTCCCATTACCTCTACTCAAGTCACTTTCTGAGAAGACTAGAAAGCATGCATTTGGGGCAGTTTCACCAGATGTCGAGATTTCTTGAAAGTTGTGCCTACCTGAAGCAAGTTTCTTTCTACTACCTAGAAACCATCAGTACTAATCCTTTAGCTGAAGAAATATGTTCATAAAGGCTTCTAAAATTCAAGGAGGGCTAACATGATCTGGCCATTTGTCTCTTGCAAACTTGCAAAAATCCAAATCAACACTATTTTCTCAGCAAGATCCCTGGTGACCTTTATCACACTTGTTTAGTCTCCCATCGAGGCAGCTCTCTGGCATCAACACTGGCCTAGGTTTTGCTCCATCTGAAATCTAAGGCCACCATTCTGCGTTTTAGTTATGAAATGATTACTCCTATTAAAACTTCTTTTGAGATATTTTTTTTTTTGCTTAGCTCTATTGCTGTTTGAAGCATTTTTAAAACATATATCACAAGCATATACCCCCAGAGCAGTCATAGTCTCGTCCAAAAGGAGAACCAAATGAAGACTCTAGGGTAAAGATTGAATTGCCAGTTTAGGCTATCCTTCAACATGCTATGGTGGTCCTTCTTCCCGGCATTCAGTACCCACAGCTGGACCTTTCAAACACTGATATAGAGAGGCTGGCAGACAGACAGACAGACAGACAGACAGATAGATAGACATATAGATAGACAGATGGATAGATAGATAGATAGATAGATAGATAGATAGATAGATAGATAGATAGATAGATAGATAGATAGATAGATAGATAGATAGATAGATAGATAGATAGATAGATAGATAGATAGATAGATAGATAGATAGATAGATAGATAGATAGATAAACAACTGTCCCTCAGCATGCCATATTAATAGCTTAGAGAAGAGAACTGTTGTCCTGTTTTACCTAACCTATTATACATTTTGTATCGATTACAGAGACACGAATGTAGCATCATTAGACGTCCTGCTAGCTCTTCACCAGACTGCTACATTTCGTCATTCAGAATCACTCCAGTCAAATATGTTTCAATAATTTCCTGATCGATAAGCATTGGCTGAATATTAACATGTTCCCAACTCTGCATATCTAGATACGTCCCCTCTTCTAATCTTTTATGCTGTTTTTATAGGAAGTGTTCTACGGGGTCATATCAAATCAATAAAACGTTTCTGCCATTGCAATGTCTGGTGTGTTGATTGAATACATTTAAATATAGTATTTGTATTTATTTAAATGTAGTAGAGTTATATTTTTAGGGACACCGATGTAGGCAAGTAAGGCATACATTTAAACTAAACATTGAAAATAACACACAAACTAAAATCACTTACACATATGAATGCAGCTCACAAATTAGAAAAGACTGCGTCCATGCCAATAACAACAAAGCTACCCCAGGAGTCAAATGCAAACATGCATTGGCAAAGCCAGTAGATTTGGCTTTGACTGCCAATCTTCTGGCAATTCTTATTTTGTTTTGTCGTTGTTTTTCCTCATCAATCTAAAAATAAAAAAGTATTTGCTACAGACAAAAAGATTGTTCTGGTCTTAAAAAACACACATGTCACCATAGTACTCCATGGCACTTGAAGAAGACTACTTTGTGTGAGGATGGATTCCTTGTGAAAGGAGGGCATGCAAAAACTCATAGTGAATTTTTCTTTTATCTTTTTTTTAACTCCCATTTTTAGATAAGCTTGTGGCGTAAGAGCTGCGTAATCATTAAGTACTGTCCATCCGTGAGCCCACTTGGCCAAAGTTTCCTTGTCTTCTATTGAGGATATCAGTTTTTTTACTTTGGTTACGACCTTTTTGAAGCTCTTTTGATCTATGAAGGATTTCCAGAGGTTAGTCAATTCAAGCCTTTCCAATGATTCAAGCAGGTACTCTCTGGTGGGTGATTTATCTCGGTGTGGCTGCTCAAACCATAGATGTGCATTTAGGGATCCCTGTTCAGAGACTCTGATCTTGTGCTAGCTTTTTATGTAAGGGCCCTGCTTTCCATGTTTTGCTTCTGAAGACTGAATTCCAGGCGTATTTGAGCAGGTGACACATAGTTTGGTAGACAAAAGATTGCTCTGTATGACCTACTAATTATTTTGTCTAAAACTGGCGCATCTCTCCCTTGCATTGGTTCACTCCCGTATGTGAGCATTGGCTGCAGACGTGCTTGAATCACCTGTAATAGGGGATTTAATGTTCGATCTGGTAGGACTTTCTTCAGGGGCTTCATTGCGAGGTAGCTCGTGGTGCCCTTCCATAGCAAGACTTCCAGTTGAGGTTTGTGCAAGCCTCTGCTGTCGAGTAGGACTCCGAGATACTTGTAGTTGGTTACCCGGTCTAGGCTGCTCCCATCCAGGTACCACATTATTGTCTTGGTCTTTTTGTAATTCACTGCCATCATTTTCATTTTGTTTAAGTTAATGTGTAATGCATTACATTGCAAAAATGTGTTGGTGGAATCCAGCAAATGGTGGAGGCCGATTGGGGTCCGGCTTATTAAAACCAGGTCATCTGCGTATTGGAGATTGGACAGCGAGCTATTTCCCAGGTGCGGGGCATGTGATGAACTATTGTCCAATGCCCCTGGGAGGTCTGCTAAAAAGAGGTTAAAAAGTGTGGGGGCTAGAACACACCCTTGTTTTAGGCCTTTGGAGGTGTTGATTTGTCATAAGAGGTGTGTCCCAGCTTCCAGCTTCATCTTGACCCAGGTATCTGTATGTAATAGGATCAACTGGTTGAGTAGAGGCTTAGGTATTCCCTACTTTTCCAGCTTCTGCCAGAGTTTGGCTCAATCTACGTGGTCGAATGCTGCGCTATAATCTATGAAACATAAAAATAGTAAGCTCTTTGCAGCTTTGGCCGCGTCTCTCAGAAAGGTTAGCACCATGATGTTAGTGGTGGTGTCATGCCCTCTGCAGAACCCTGTTTGATTTACGGGAATTATGTGTTTGGACAATGCCCAGGATGATAATTCCTCTAGGACTAGCCCCGCATAATACTTCACCTCTATGTCTACTAGGGCGATGAGACGGTAATTGTAGGGGCTACTTCAATTGCTGTGTTTGTAAATTGGGCTGATTATCGATCCTTTCCAGGAGGCCGGATTTGTTGCTTGAAGTCTTGAAGACCGGTAGCAGTGTGTTACTCCAGAATTCTGCATCATACTTATACAGTATTGGCGGGATTCCATTTGGGCCTGGGGCTCCTTCCCGCTTCGCCTTTTGAAATTTGTAACTTGATCCGAGCTGCTGCTATTTTGTTACTAACTTCTTTGCTGTATGATGATGGTTTAAAGACTGTTGTGCATTCCGCCCCAAGGTCCTTTTGTTTGCTCCGGTTCTTATTGTGCTTGTTGCCTTTACCATTCCTTTGTCTAATGCTGTCTGAGTTGTAATCTCTCCTGCTCCTCTCGGTAGTCCACATATTTTCCTCAGCCGAATTCCCCTCTTAAAAATTGGCGTTAAAGTGGTGTGCCCAGACAGATTCTGTGATGTGTGAATTTATTCCTTGATGCACTGGTCATTGTAGGCTATTTATTGCCCGCCAAAGCCGGGCGCTGTTTTTGAGTTTCGAGTCATGCAAGATTTTTGCATAAAGGTCTTCATTCGTTTGTTTTTTCTTTTCCCAAATCATCTTTTTTTAACTTTGCCTTCAGTTGCCCTAACTTGCTTTGCAGGGCTAGGCATTGTGATTGTTTGCGCAGCTGTCTTACGGCTTGGCTTATATTCCGTTTGAGGTTTTTTATTTCGTGAAGGGTTGCCTTCCCTGGAAACAGGGCCCCATGGTCTCCCTGTATGGGTCCTCGTCTTTGTGGCAAACCTTATCCCAGGATCCTTGGTGAAACCCTCCCAAGCCTCTATTGGGTTTGCTATCAGATTGTTTTCGTGATTGATTAGTGTGTTTGCAATATTGGATAGCACTTCAATTTTATCGGGCTTGCACCTTATTCGTTTAAAATCCGAGGTGTATTCGGTGCCCGTGCTGCAGATCTGGTCTTACTATTCCCCTTGATTTCCGCGGACAGGATAATTTCACAGTCATACGCACACACATACATCACACGCTGGTGGGGCCCATAACACCAACATTCATTCAGATCAACCTATCCACGCCTAGCAAGGGAAAAATACCTCTCCTGATTTTTCTATCGCATTATACACTAGACCAAACCTGCCTCAGTTGAGGTCAATCGAATCTATAAGGTGCCTTAGTTTTAAACATTCCTAATTACCATAAAACATTTAATCATAATACATTGCAATGAAAGAATCACCCGACACTTTACTTATATTTGTTAGACTTTATCTAAATTCAATTTGCAAAGAAAATTCATTACGGCAATATCATCCTTTCATATTTACCTAGTCTGGCTAAGTGCTGTCCTCTAAGTCAGAACATGGTCCTCTGGAAAACGGCTAAGTCCCAATCTATAGAGTCACCGTCCTCTCCGTCAGCATAACCTCAGGATTCTGTAGTCAGGAAAAGAGTAGTCTAATGCCCTCTCTGGTCTACCTTTATTTATACCAAAATTTACATTCTTTATGTTGCAAAAATCACATTGGAGTCCTCTAATTGGTCGAGAATACATCATCCTAGTCCATTCTGAAACATTACGAAAATTTCACACCTATGTCCTGTGTCAAATATCGAAAAGAAATCAACAGTTTATTAAGAAATTCTGCAACATTTGGCGGATGTGTCTCTCCCGGAATGTATAACATTGTTTCTTGATCCACGGGGACATGTAGAGTTCATCAATTAATTTTATCAAAATATACGGCTTTTCAGAAAAGTTCCCATGGCGAAAACAGTGTCCTTTCATAGGTTCAATTCGGAAGGAATAATGTTTTGAATTTGTATCCATTTTGTAAATTCAGGGTCTTTGGCAGACAGCCCGGTATGACCTTCTTTTGGTACACTGATGTCAGGTCATCTGCAGTTCGCCGCTGCTGAAACTCGCGCAGGCGCACTTGCATCTCCCCTCTCGGGTGTCAGTCAGAACACACAAACGCTCACGGAAACCATCTTAGAATGGCCAACTTAAGCAAAGGAAATACAAAAACGTAATTAATACATAGAAATAATGGAAACAGTGTTAATCCCTCGCTAATACCCATATGTGTGTGCATTTATCTAGTCATTTGCGACATCAAAAGCCATTAATGCGTGATTATTTAAGCGCAAAACCACAAAACTTCACATAAGCGACACTTATTGTGTAAGCAGGCCTTCACACTTAGTTCACATATTAATTTTGCCATGCAATTTGCTTTTCCCACGTGTATTTCTTCTGTTAATAGGTTTGGTTAGTTTATAATCACTTCAAACCATTAATCGTTAATTAATCACCTAGTCATTTTAATAAAAACATACAAGAATGGAGTGGGTACAAACATTATACCTGCTCCAGCAATTCCCCCCTTTGGTGATTTTATCACCAACAACACCCACAAAATCTTTTTCTTTCCCTTTTGGGTAGAAATACCTTCTTGCTTTATTTTCACAACCTTGTTTCTCTTTCACGTTTCTTTTCATCGTACATACTCTCTTTCCATTCTTCTAGTTCTATTTCTTCTAACTGTCTTTCTTGTTTCTTTTCTTTCTTTTTGTAAATTTCTTTTCTAAGTCTCTTTTTATTTCTTCTATATCTACAACACAGACATCCTATTCTACACATCAATAAAATCAAAATCACACATGTTAATGGAAACAATATTTTACCCATGATAGTACTACCTAATTTAACTAAGAAATTCTTGATAGCAGCTATTTTGTTACCCATTTTTGTCCAAATATTTTCAGCTTCTAGTGGTACTATTTCCTCATGTAATTTGGTAATATTTCTGATATAGACTTTTAAATCTTTGCTTTCATCTGGAATGTAAGTGCAACAATGTTGAACTTTCAGCATTCCACAGACTCTACCCTCTTTTACCAAAAGAATGTCAAGGGCAAGTCGATTTTGCATTACCATAGCACGCATGGCAACCATTTCAGTATTTACTAATAGGAAACCTCCAGCAGTGCTTGCTGACAAGCGATCCACTACAGTTGACAACTTTCTAATATTGTTTGCATTTAATGTAATTCCCACTGCAGGGATTAATGCTCCAAAAATATCACCTACAATTTCAGCCCAAGTTTCCCCTCTACTACACATTAGTATGTTATGGTTTTCAGCATTTTCTATTCTATCCATGTGAAAGATTTTCGGAAAGACCAGGCCAACATAACATGTGCCATACCAATGGTCTGGCAACCTATAGTAAGCCTTATTCCCACAAATGTAATATAATCCAGGGAAAACTGGATCTTCTCCTCCTCTAAATCCCCATCCGGTTGCGATGAAATATGTATCATGACATTCACTATTCCCAATAAAATAGTAATCATATTGAGATCTCTTTCTGGTAATACACAATTTGCCTTTCTGTGGGGTATCTATAGCCATAGTTGGACTGGCTCCATTCTTCAATGCTTTTTCTTTCTCAATATCCCACATTGCTTTGTCTATTTCACTCCCTTCTGCTTTCTTGTGTGCATTCTACCTTCTTTTCTCAACCATATCCAAGACCGTTTTCTCTTCACTCTTCCAACTACACGTTAAATTATTGCTATAAATATATTCTAGTGTTAGTTCTTTGATTTCTATAAAAATTTCACCTAAGACATTTGCTTCTTTAGCAGGATTCAGTTCTTTGTTCATAGGTAATTGTCCAAGAATATCATCTACATTTGACAGATTATAATCTAGTTTTCCTAACTGATAGAGGATACTAATTAGTACACTACATGAAATTCCATAAGTAGCTGGTAGATGGTGATAAGTCACACCTTCTGACACAGAAGCAGGTAACTGCATACAGACGTAGCAATCCCTGACATCCATTGTCTTTAAATACTCATACAAAAATTTTGAAAATACGTTGCTAGAAAAATCATTAATAGACCTATCCTTATGCATATGTACATTATGTGGTTTAGTCGGAACTATCTTCGGTAAACTTTTCTTTACTTTAGTCATGTTTTCAGTATGCCCTTCTAGTATGTCTATTGTTACTTTGAAAGAAATCAGTAAAGCTAATACACTCCATAAAAGCATTATTAATCCAGTACAGCAGCAACACATCTTGCACCATCTTCTCATAAAGGTGCATCTACCTTTGTTATCATCTATGTTAGCCATCTTGTTAAACTGACCGTGTCTTTTGACTTAGCCTCTTCTACTCCACTACTGAACTTTTCCCTTTAAGGTACTAAGCAGTTCACAGTTTATCTCAGAGTTTTATCCAAATTCTTAATTTTAATTCTTTCAGGGTTTCCTTCTCCCCATGCTTCTATGGAGTTACTCAGCTTGGCATTTCATCGCTTTTCACCTCCTTTTTCTCTTCACAGTTCTGAAGATCCTGATCCTCCGCTTCCTCTCCGATATCGGACAAGATAACTCTCAGGATTTCTTCAGATCCGTCTGCTTCAACCAATTTCAGCAAAGTCTCCTCTGGATTTTTCTGACTTACTACCTCTTCAGATTCAGGTAGTGCCACATACGTCCATTCCGGCGACGGTACTGCTGGTTGGGTTTTCTGGTTCTCTTACACTCTTCAGACACTTCTGTTTTTCCCTCTACGGCTTCATTTTGGCTTGAGACTTCATTTACTTGTTCAGCTTTTGAGGGTTTAACTCGTGTCAATCAATACCTTAGCCTTTTCACTGGATGTGGCCAAAGATCTCCTTTTGCATTTCTTTTAGTTTTGACTTTCTTCTTGGGTTTCTCTTCAATCCAAGTTCTCTTTCTCAGAACTCGACCTTCATTTGTTTCATCTTCACTTCCTTCAGATCCTGTTTCAGTTGTCTCTTTTTCTTCAACCACTTCTTTTCCCACCTCTTCTGTTTGCCCCACTTCTGTCCCTCCTCGGGGCTCCGACACGCAATCTTCTTGCTGTCTACTTGTCCCGTCACCTAACTCAGTGTGTGCAGTCCCTACACCTCCTCGGGGGTTTTCCGCAGAATCCTGTCCCTCTCTGTCTATTTCTGTCCCTTCATCTTCTTCAGCTATTATTGCAGGTGGAAGTTCTTCTATTCTGTCGTCTGGGTCAAATTTTTCTTCTGTTGAGATATTCTTTTCTTTCCTCTTCTTCTTTCTGCCCTCGTTTCTGGGAGTAGCTACAACTTCTTGATCATTCTCAGGATCTGAACTCACTTCTACACTTTGCGGTATTCTTTTCAAAATCTCCTCATTCAGTATTTGCAATGGTTTCAGCACTTTCTCCCCCATTTTAGGGTTTCCTCTTGTCTTCTGACTTTCCTCATCTGAATCAGCACTCGATTCTGAGTCATCAAAGTACTCCTTTCCAGTACCTTCACTTGGATTTGGAACTCTTAAAGTGTGACTTGCATGTATCCAATTCTTCAAACCAATGCACTTCACAGCAGTTGTCGTGGTTAGGACCACTTGTCTTGGCCTTCCCCACCTTGGAACCAAACAATTTCTTCTTCGATGAACCTTCACTCTCACCCAGTCCCCTGGGCTCAGATCATGGGCTGGTTTTCTCTCAAGTGTGGTGGCATCAGCTCCAACCTGGTGAAACACAGAATGAACTGCGTCAGCCAGGCCTTTACAGTAATCCAAAACCATGTCATCAGTTATAGTCATCAACTTGTTGACAGGTACAAATGCGTGTCTCATGGCTCGACCCATGATGATTTCTTGTGGATTTAACCCTGTCGGTCTGTCTGGAGTAGACCTAATGGTCATCAAGACTAGAGGCAAGACATCAGGCCATTTCATACCTGTGGCTAGACACATTTTCCCTATTCTGTTTTTGATAGTACCATTCATCTGTTCCACCACACCAGAAGCCTCTGGACGGTAAGCGCAATGTAGTTTCTGCTGTACACTCAATGCTTCACAGATTAAACTCATTATTTCATTATAAAAGCGTCCTCCTCTATCTGATTCAATGGTCACTGGGAACCCAAATCTTGGGATGAATTCCCTCAACAATAGCTTTGCTACTGTGATTCCATCATTCCTCCTGGTTGGGAATGCCTCCACCCATCTAGAGAACAAACAAACTATCACCAGAACGTACTTCAATCTGTTGCCTGGGGGCATTTCAATGAAATCTACCTGCATTCTGGTAAAGGGTCCTCCTTCCCGACCTATAGTACCTAGGCTCACAACTGTTTTCTTTCCTGGATTGAATTGTTGACATATCAGGCATCTTTGACAAAGACTTTCAGCTATCAGTCTGAACTTTGCATTGTACCAAGTTTGTTTAAAGGCCCTTATCATTGCATCTCTTCCTATGTGTCCCTGTCCATGATACATTCGTGCCATGGTTGACAACATGCTATCAGGCATTACTGGTCTTCCGTCTCGATAGACCCAAACATGGTCTTTCTCCCTTGGAGCACAACCTGATTTTACCCACTGTTTCATTTCCTCATCTCCTGCATCATCCTGCAACTGCCTCACCTCTTCCCATGTTCCCACAATGTTAGTAAACATTGTAGAGCAAGAAGACATTTCTCTTTCCTTGGCCCGATTAATAGAATTTTGATTTCTTGCACAATAATGAGCTATGTCATCTGCAAATCGGTTCCCAATGGTAACATAATCATCACCTTGGCCATGTGCTGCACATTTTATGACTGCCAATTCTTTAGGTAGCTGTATTGCCTCAAGCAATTTTCCAACCACTTCTGCATTCTTTATAAGAGTTCCACTTGAGGTCAGGAAACCTCTCTGTAACCAAATTTGGCCAAAATCGTGGACAACTCCGAAGCCATACTGGCTGTCAGTCACCACAGTCACTCTCTCATTCTTTCCAATCTTGCAAGCTTTCCTTAATGCCATCAATTCAGCTACTTGTGCGGATTTAACTCCTTTTATGTGTGATGCTTCCAAAACTTCTGAAACAGTACATACAGCATATGCAGCACTCAACAATCCCTCACTTGTTCTCAAACATGACCCGTCCACAAACATCACAATATCACTTTCTCGCAGTGGCAAATCTTTTATATCCGGTCTTGGTTTTGTACAGTAGTCAAGCACATCCAGGCAATCATGATCAACATCTCCTCTTATCTCCACACAGTCAGCATCAGGCAATAATGTAGCTGGGTTCAGATTCACACATCTTTCAAGAATCACATTTGATGCACCTAGAATGACTTTCTCGTATTTAGTCAGTCGACTATGGGACATGAACTGCGTTCGGCTCCTTGTTAAAAGGATTGCCACATCATGAGGTACAAATACTCTTAGAGGATGACCTATCACTATTCCTTCACTTTGTTCCAGACTTCTGCATGTAGCAGCTACTGCTTTCAGGCATCCTGGCAAACCCACAGCTACTGGGTCCAGTGTTGATGAAAAGTACGCAATCGGTCTTCTCAGTCTTCCATGTTTCTGGATTAGCACTGACAGTGCACATCCATTTCTCTCACTGCAGTACAATTCAAATTCTTTTTCATAGTCTGGCATACCTAGAGCAGGTGCCTCACATAGACTATTTTTCAGCTGTTTAAATGCCGCCAGTTCTTCTTTGTTCAGTTCAATGGGGTCTCTTACCTCACTTTTTGTCAATTTCACCAATGGCTTGGCAATCAGGGAAAAATTACTTATCCACTGACGACAATAGCCAACCATTCCTAGGAACATCCCTACTTCTCTTTGGGTCATTGGGGCTCTCATTCCTCTGATAATTTTTATTCTGTCTATTGTCACTTTTCTCAAACCTTTCTCAATATTGTGTCCCAAATATTGTACTTCTTTCTTGCAAAACTGCAATTTTGCTAGAGATACTTTCAGTCCTTCATCTGCCAAATGATTTAACAGGGCTATAGTGTCTGTCTCACATGCTTCTCGTGTTTTCGATGCCACTAACAGGTCATCGATATATTGGACCAAGACTGAATTTTCAGGCATTTCTAGACTCTCCAGCGATTTCTTCAGTAACTGATTAAATATTGAGAGGCTCTCTGTGTACCCCTGTGGAATTCGGCACCATGCCAAAATCTGATCTCCAAACCTAAATGCAAAAATCTGCTGGCTATCATGGTGCAAAGGGATTGAAAAGAAAGCATGGCACAAGTCAATTACAGTGTACCATTCTGCATCATGAGGAATCTGAGATAAATTCACTGACGGATTCGGTACTATTGGACAACATGGCACAACAATTTTGTTTATTTTCCTCAAATCTTGTACTATTCTGAACTTCCCATTCGGCTTTTTCAGTCCCATTATTGGTGAATTACAAGGACTACTCAATATCTCCCTTAATACTCCTTGCTGGATCATTTTCTCAATCAAAGGTGTTATTCCTTCAATTATCTCTGGTGTCAACCTGTATTGTGGAATATTTGGATAAACTATTCCATCTTTCACTGAAATTTTCACTGGGTCTACATTTCTCATGAGACCTATGTCTTCTCCGGTAAAATCCCAGACTGCTGCTTTTACTGTCTGTTTTAGCTCTGGGGGTAATTCATCAGGATTGAATACTGCATAGATTCCAGGTACTTGACAATCTCGATTAGCTATAGTCATTTTATACAGTGCATCTTCATCAGGGGTCTCAAAAGCTATTCCATCTGGTGTACAGAAAATAGTGCAATTCATCTTGCACAACAGATCCCTACCTAGTAAATTTACAGGACTAGAGTCGCAGACTACAAATCTGTGCATCTCGGAAAACTTCCCTATCTGGACCTGCACTGGTTCTGTAAGATATGTTCTTATCTGTGTGTTGGACACACCTACTACTTGGATTGTTTCATCCGAGAGAGGAAGATTCTTCACATCAGCTGACCTGACAGTAGATCGTGTAGCTCCTGTATCAACTAGAAAAGTAATGCTTTCACCATTAACTTTCCCATCTACAAATGGTCCTGTCTGGTCTATTTCTAGAGTTGCGCCAAGTACGCACTCCTCTTCCTCCCTTCGGCACCTTCAGAAATTTTCTTCTGAATCACTGTCATCATTTTTCAGCCAATATTGTGAAACAGCGTTTCCACGCTGAGGTTTGTTCACCTGTTCTTCATTGTAGAATCCCGACTCCTTGCTAAACTTCTGGAAGTTTCTGCTTTGGGGTAAAGGCGGTTTCGGCAACTGATTCTGGAGATTTGCAGAATTCTGCTGTTGCTGCTGTTGACCACCCACCTCACTCTGCACCTGTGGATTTAATGACCAATTTTCATTATTAGTACAAGGAGGATTCTTACACTCGGATTTCCAATGCCCTAACTGGCCGCAATTGTGGCAAGGGAACTTTTTCTTGGCTTCCTCAATATTACCCTTTCCCTTTCCTGGGCCAAACCTTGGTTTATTCCCTGGGTTGTTTGCCTGTTCAATCAACTGAGCTTCCTGTCTTTCTGCGACTTTTACTTGTGCCCACATGGCTTTCTCCTTCAACTTTCGTTGTTTTGCCTCAATCTCGTCACTGAAGTATTTGGCATGTCTCAAAATCTCATCAATCTTTTTACTTTGCCAGTCTACTGTATGCTGTCTAATAATTTCACTGATTTCAGGATGCAAACCATATACAAATCTATATACAGAATGGCTCAGGTCCTTTTCTCCCAGGTTTTCATCTCCACTAAACTGTTTAAATGCCAATATTAGTCTTTCGTAATAGGCATGGACAGATTCTTTCAACTCCTGATGGGTCCGGTCTATTTTTACCCAATCTGTTTCTTTGGGTGGTACTTTATTTTTCAAAAATACCATAACCTGCTCGTACTTTTTCATTACTTCAGGATCAGGTGCTCCTGTTTTAGGATCTCTTGGGTACTCTTTTGTGGGCCAATCTATCACAATTTTACATTCAGTCCACAAGTCTGCTGGCACTATTATGTCAAACAGGCTATTCAGGTCGATCCACAGTACTTTAGACAATTTTACAAATCTGTCTACTTGTCTGTACCATTCTACGGGCTTTTCCCGCAATCGAGGGAAGTCATTTGTAAATGACAAAATGTCCTGTCTTGTCCATGGGACATGCACATATCCTCCTCCTGGAATCTCTCGCATGGGGTACTCTGTCACTACTTTTTCCTTTTCCCTCACTGGAAATGCTGAGAAGGTTCTGTCTAAAGCATCATCTCGTTTCCTGTGCCATCTACTCTTTCATTTATCTACATCACCCCATTTTCGCAGTATTGTGATTATGTCCTTAATCTGGCTTATTCTGCCTGCTGTGTTCATGTTATCAATGTCTTTATCTGTGAAGTCCACTCGGTAAGGCTTTTGCAATGCTTTTACCTTATCAATATCAATTCCCACATCACTTGCTATTTCCCCTAACCTGTCATGTAGGTTCTTTGCTCTCCAAGTGACACTCTTACATAAAAACAGTAATTCATCATCTCGGTAACTTTTCAATTTGTCTGTTGGGATAGTCCCTACTATTAATTCTTCTAGAATCATGCGTAATTTTGCTACATCAAGGGTTTGAGACTCTTTTTCCTTTTCTTGCAAACTTTTCAACCATTCACTCAACTCATCTGAAGTTATCCCTAATGATTTTTCTGTGTTTGCTGGTTCTGTAATTTTCTGGGGCTCTAGTATAGAACCTCTGGTCATTTTACTTCTTTCCATGCAATCGGAGCTCAAAAACGGGTTACTACTGTTCAAAATACTCAGCTCCTCTTCACACATAGTACTTCTCCATGGATTCTCTCTTGATTTTGTCATGCTTTGCTCTGGCTGAATCATCTGTCTATTGTTCACATAAGGAACAGTTAGACCATGCTCACTCTCTTTCTGTTTATCAAAAATGGGCACAACGGGACCTATTGTCACCGGTACAGTAACTGCTTCTAGATTTTTAGTCAATTCCCTAATCTTCTCTGTTAATTCTAGAGTTGTTTTTGCTAAATCTATGGAATGTTCATCCTCAGACTGGGTTTCCAATTCTTTCTCCTTTTCCCTGAAGGGATTTGTTCCTTTACTCTCAGGAGTCATGACTTCTGTTTTGATAATTCTCAGGGTATCTCTCATGGGAGTACCTTGATCTTCGGGTTCTTGTCGATACGGAGGCGGACTTTTGAAAAACAGGTCTTCTAGGACATCGTCCTCAGACTCATTTGCTCCGCATCTATTGGTCTCTATATTGTGTCGCTTCTCCAAACACTTTCTCCATTCCATTTCCCCTACAGCCCTCACAGGGAATAGTCCTTCAGTCATGCTTGCATCACGCCACCTTCTCATTCGATCCTGATGATTTTCACGCTCATACTGTCGCCCGAACATATATCGGTATCGACCACCACTCCGCTGTTTCTCTTGCTCATGCATTTCATCCTCTCATTCAGTCAACGCCTCAAACTGCGTAGGCCTCGGGCGTGGCTCTAAAGTCATCATCCGCTCACGTAAATTTCTTAATATGGCCAAATTAAATGAACCATTTTCTGGGAAAGCCAAGACTCCGTCATCCTTAGTGTATTTTACCCAATTGTCCAACCAAAGGCAAGTATGGTACCCATATTTCGCAGCCATGAAGGATGCGGGGGTCCTTGTCGGAGGGAGTAACTGTCCTTCTCTCGTCACAATCTCTTTGTCTTTTATGAACCAGCTCTTAATTCTCCCAAATAATGACTTTTTCTTCTTTTCTACAGCGTGGTAATACATTTTCTCAATCTCCGTAACCCTTTAGTCCTTTCTACAACAGTACGATCTTCTGTCCAATCGCAGCGCGACTCACACCAACGCACCAATCCTGGAGCGTTTACGTCACTACACAGTCCTTCAATCCCAGCGCGACTCACACTAACGCACCAATCCTGGGACGTCTACGTCACCCTGTACTGCTTCCAATCCGTCCGCGGCGCACACTAACGCACCAATCAAGACGCTTCTGTTGCTCTGACCCACTGTCCAATCCCAGCACAGTCTTTCTGACATCAGCAGCCGCTGGGGCTTCTGCTTCTGACTCCTGTCTCTCGTCTACCCCTCCTTTACAAAACTACTTCGGTAGACCTTTTTGTTTCGAATTCTATGAGTCTGTTAGTTACAACATATAAACATCTCCATTATCTGCTTCGCTAGCCAAAGAATAGTAAAAGACCTTTCTCACAAGAATTCCGTCTTTCCCGAGAGAACGCTTACCTCTGCCCTACTACGGAATCGTTACTTCCGTCGATAAAGTAGCACATCCCTCTACTTTACCCTTCAATCAAGCATCAATTAACTGTTTCTCCAGAATTAAGACACATGGTTGGAAACGCAATGCTCCTGAGAAATAAAACCAGAGTTTTGCAATTAACCGGAATGCCTTTCTCATTCACGCACTTTCATACAAGAAAATGTAGCACATTCACACAGAATTCTGTCTTTCCCGAGAACAGCGAACAGTCTGTCCTGCTACAGAATTGTAACATACGTTAACAAAGCAGCGCTTACCTCTGCTCTGTCCTTCTAACAAGCTCAGAGAGTACCTATTACCTTTCTAGTGATAAGCGTTATCGGGATGCCAATAGGATCCCTGGTACCTAAGACCAGACTTTCACAGGTAACCTTCGCTATCATACACACTTCTCTCACACAGGAAATACATTTTCTAATGGCAACACACGACGATGCTACCGAATCGAACCCAGATAATGCGACGGGCAACTTCAATTGTCACACGTTTCCCCTGCCTGCATACACGGCCAACAATTCCGCCTTTTCCGAGAGCAGTGCTTGCCTCTGCTCTACTACGGAACTGTCACCGACTTCCTACATCCCAGAAGTTGTACAATACGACACATAACCTGACGCGACTCAACATATAGTGTTAGTACATATATCAACACAAATCAATAATCCATAAGCCATATACATGCAAATCATTTGATCCGGATCCTAAAACTTCACTCCTACTCCTCAGAAAACTGGTACGGCGCAAGATTCATAAATCATCAATCTGTACAATATAACTCATACGGCGCAAATCAATTAATCACCAAACCAAAACACCTAAACCATTACTCTGCTACCAAGAAATCTGCTGCAGATCTGGTCTTACTATTCCCCTTGATTTCCGCGGTCAGGATAATTTCACAGTCATACGCACACACATACATCACACGCTGGTGGGGCCCAGAACACCAACATTCATTCAGATCAACCTATCCACGCCTAGCAAGGGAAAAATACCTCTCCTGATTTTTCTATCACATTATACACTAGACCAAACCTGCCTCAGTTGAGGTCAATCGAATCTATAAGGTGCCTTAGTTTTAAACATTCCTAATTACCATAAAACATTTAATCATAATACATTGCAATGAAAGAATCACCCGACACTTTACTTAAATTTGTTAGACTTTATTTAAATTCAATTTGCAAAGAAAATTCATTACGGCAATATCATCCTTTCATATTTACCTAGTCTGGCTAAGTGCTGTCCTCTAAGTCAGAACATGGTCCTCTGGAAAACGGCTAAGTCCCAATCTATAGAGTCACCGTCCTCTCCGTCAGCATAACCTCAGGATTCTGTAGTCAGGAAAAGAGTAGTCTAATGCCCTCTCTGGTCTACCTTTATTTATACCAAAATTTTCATTCTTTATGTTGCAAAAATCACATTGGAGTCCTCTAATTGGTCGAGAATACATCATCCTAGTCCATTCTGAAACATTACGAAAATTTCACACCTATGTCCTGTGTCAAATATCGAAAAGAAATCAACAGTTTATTAAGAAATTCTGCAACATTTGGCCGATGTGTCTCTCCCGGAATGTATAACATTGTTTCTTGATCCACGGGGACATGTAGAGTTCATCAATTAATTTTATCAAAATATACGGCTTTTCAGAAAAGTTCCCATGGCGAAAACAGTGTCCTTTCATAGGTTCAATTGGGAAGGAATAATGTTTTGAATTTGCATCCATTTTGTACATTCAGGGTCTTTGGCAGACAGCCCGGTATGACCTTCTTTTGGTACACTGATGTCAGGTCATCTGCAGTTGCCGCTGCTGAAACTCGCGCAGGCGCACTTGCATCTCCCCTCTCGGGTGTCAGTAAGAACACACAAACGCTCACGGAAACCATCTTACAATGGCCAACTTAAGCAAAGGAAATACAAAAACGTAATTAATACATAGAAATAATGGAAACAGTGTTAATCCCTCGCTAATACCCATATGTGTGTGCATTTATCTAGTCATTTGCGACATCAAAAGCCATTAATGCGTGATTATTTAAGCACAAAACCACAAAACTTCACATAAGCGACACTTATTGTGTAAGCAGGCCTTCACACTTAGTTCACATATTAATTTTGCCATGCAATTTGCTTTTCCCACGTGTATTTCTTCTGTTAATAGGGTTGGTTAGTTTATAATCACTTCAAACCATTAATCGTTAATTAATCACCTAGTCATTTTAATAAAAACATGCAAGAATGGAGTGGGTACAAACATTATACCTGCTCCAGCACCCGCACTTGTCCTTTCTTCCAAGTGGTTTCCTCTGATTGCGTTTAGTGTCACTTCTTGCGGTAGCTGATCACTTTGTCCATTTTCTCCCAATGTAAATGAGACTATGCTGTCAAACAGGGGAAGGGTTGCCAGGGTAAAATCTAATTAGGAGGATGTAGACGCTGAGTGTAACGTTGGTGCTGGCGGTTTATCCTCTTTGAATCGCTGTTCAACACCCTCAGGTTTAGTTGTTCCAGATCTTTAAGTAATGTGATTGAGCATCTTGTTTGTCTAGTTGGAGGTGTTGGGGTTTGGTTTGGTATTCCCCACGCTATGTTTGATTCCTAAGCTAACTCATCTTCTGAGGCTTATCCAAAAAGAAAGAGATTGAAGTCGCCTACTAAAATATATTCTCAGCGTCCCACTCTTCTATTATTCTTACCAATTCGTTGACCAATTCTTTAGCCGCTTTCTGCCTATGCTTCAAGTGTATGTATGTATGTATGTATTGATTATAATAACTTGCCGGTCTACCTTATTAATTTTGGTTGTTATGGCTATTGCCTGAATGGCGCTTGGAGCCGCAATTTTAGCCTTAATCTCTACTATGGTTCCTACGGTGAGTATTGAAGCAAATTTCATCAGGCCACCTGAACGATGGCCAAAGGTTGACTTTTTGATAGCTGAGACGATGTGTGACATGTATCCTAAGGAAGGAAGGAAGGAGGAAGGAAGGAAGGAAACTTTATACAGAAAGTTTCAAGTGAATAAATCTGATCTGGTGTGCTATGAAATAGCAGCAGTCAGAAAAGCAAAACACCCCAAGAGAAATTTAGGGCAGCATTGGCAGGATATGGGATCTGATAAAGATGGAATGTGCCGCAGAAGCATCCTGCTATCAAATCAGGCTGTACACACAAAGTGAACACTAAACTAATTATACAGTAAAAGCAAACTTACAACGAAGGGAACTAGTTTGTGTGCAGACGTGGTCCTTGTGAGAGAGCAAAATGCAGTCACTTAAAGTGAAGTTAATCAGTGGCCTAAGTAGGGTGATCCACTGTCCCATGCTATATGCTGTAGTGGGCGGAAGCAAAATGTGAATAACAGAACAAGTCCAATAGATGATGAGAGGTGGCTGAAAGCCCCCATAAATAAGTACATTATGCCTATATTAGTTAAAAAAAAAAGACAAAATTCTCAAGCCTAGTTCAATTGTCTTTTTGAATACAAAGTCTCAATTTACAATGTACAAAAGTGCATTGTTGATACCTTATGAGTGGTAAGTAAAAGGGGGCGGTCAAAGGCCATTCCTCCCCCCTTGCAATTCGCAATGGAATACAGAAGTGCTTTGAAGCCATTTCTGCAGCCAGAGGTAATGGAACAGCAACATCCATTCAGGAGCAAACAGTCATTATTCGCAAAATTGAAGCTGTCAATATTCGAGTTCACACTGTGCTTTTAAAGCCTGGGGAATGCCAAAGAAGCAGAAGTGGCCTCGCTTGACAATTTTACCTGTGGATTTTAAAGCTAGCAGATTGTGAACACAAATTCTTTGAAAGAGGTCTGCTGTCCCATGCGGGCCTCCATCACAGCAGTCACAACTTCTCGCAATAAGTTGTAACTCGAATTTTACCTCATTGAAATGAATGAGACAAGTGGCGTGCGATTCATTGTGGTAAGTCAAAGCCAGTTGTGACAGACTTGAGAATTGCGGGCTCCATTAAAGGTGAAGTAGGTTGCAACGCAATGGAAACCGTTGCGAGGTCCCAAACCTTTTGTTGTACATGGATTGATCCTTAGAAGCCTATTTATGACTTTTAAAGGAATAATGCAAGAACATTGAGACCTTAAAGCATAAAACTATTCTATAAGTATAAATGATTTTACTACAGAACTTCTGAAAATGTTATAATTATGACTATTTTGCCAAAATTTCAGTATAAGATTCACATGAATGTAAAAACTAAAAGCCAAGAAAGCATGCATTGAAAAAAAATGAGTTACGAATCTGAAGATGTATTGCTATCATAAATGCAGGCATTCTCATTAGTACAAAAGTAAGACCAGCAGTGCGTTCGACTGACAGGCAGCTGTCACTTAACTGCTACCAATTACTGCAAGCACCACGAACAGCTGTTGATGCACCATATTTTGATGACAGGCAGTTAGTCTACTGTTCCATAAAAACTGACCTATGGGTCCTGTAGCGTCAGTTTAATTACCCCGCTGCTTGAGTCATGTGTCACCACTGCCAAAACATTTTTGTATGCTTTACATTCTTCTGCTGCTGTATTAAATCACATTTTAGAAAAATCCTTCGCAAAATCATGTTTTCAAATATTAATTGAAGACTAGATGAGTGCACCCTATTCTGACCTGTCCAGGGCAGTTTGATGAAGATTTGTATTTCTGGGATTTCATTCTTAATTTTCTAGGATCTAAAGAAAGATGAGGGCTTATGCTCCACATAACTGTGTATATCTAATATGCCACCCTAGGCTTTAAAAGAATAAAACACTGCAGATTTTATGCATTATCATATCAATTGCAAGGCCACGTTTAAAGATGGTGGAATGTCTGTCAGTCAGTCCCATTTATTGGGCTATTTCGATGCGTCAAAGTACAATGTTATTAACATATATGAAACGCGTTCAGTAGTTAAAAAACCTTTAACGTGAAATAGTTAATATCACTCTATGGTACATGCTTTATTTTTTATTTTTTTAAAGTGAACAATAGGATATAATATACTTTTTTTAAGTTTGAAAAGGATTTTATTTGTTAAGAAAATAAAACATAATACAGTAATCGAAAGATAATACATAAGTAAAGAATAATACAGGTAAAATATCTGAGGAAAGGGAAAATAGCAAAAGAAAGAGACAATAAGGGGGGATAGAAAGATAAAAAGAGGGGAGAAAGAGTACAACATCCATATTAGTCAATTATATATAAAAAAAACAATTATGCATAACTATCCTACTATATTAAATTATTCTGTAACAATAATATAAATATTAATTAAGTAAAACAACAGTATTTATAAAATCAAGGGGGTTTGGGTACTTCTTCAGTGCAAGGGTTATGTGAAGATATTTTTTTAGCTGAAGCATTTAAGAATTCAGTAACGGGCACCCAAAGTATTTCTCGTTTAACAGCAAGCGTGAGTAGGTGTACATAGGCTCTATCCAATCCATGATTGTAGCAAATTCCATACCACCATGCTTGAAAAGATACCGCAGAAGTATCCTTCCATGACCAAGTGATCTGTTGAAATGCAACAGCTATGAGTAAGTCAATAGTACGAAAATTAGTAGGAGAGGAAGACCAATCTTCGGAAATGCTATCCAGAAAAATATGTGAAAAAGAGAAAGGGATGTGGGAGTGACAAATAGCATTAATTTGTCACCAAACGTGGATCCAAAAGGTGTGAATTGCTGGGCAATCAAAAAGCATATGTTTGAAGTCAGCTAATGGTGCGCTACATGATGAACAAGTAGAAGGAATGTTATTGTCAATCTTATGTAATTTAGCTGGAGTAATTAGGAGTCTGTTATAAATAAAGAATAAAGTTTGAGTGGTGTTTGCTGCTCTAGAAGACATTGGAATAGGAACGGTTTCACCCAAATTAGATTCCCAACTACATTCTACATCAGATTTATCACAAGAAATAGGAATATTCATTAACTTTTTGCATATTAGAGAAGCAGAATGGGAGTCACTTAAAAGTGATATAGTAATAGGAGTTGGGGGTGTAGAAACAGGAGAAGAGAATAAAGAATTATAAGATGTTTGGGCAGCTGCTGTTAAAGATATATAGTTAGACTGATATGAAAGGGGAAGAGAAAAATGGGATAGTAATACTGGAAATCTTGAAAAAGGTGATGAGTCCATTTTAGACAATAAGTTAACCAGTCTTTCCAGAAAATATATCTGTTGTTAAGTTTAATATGTTTACTATGCCAAATTGTGTACGTTCATCTAGAGCAGATGAGAAAAGTGGTTGGAAGATCTTAAGAGTATTTTTAAGGATGGGGAGAGATAGTGTTAAGGGAATATGGGTAAAGGAAATATATTCTTCAAAGGAAAAATGATGGAAAAAGGATTTCTCAATATCTTCCCACAATGGATAAAGACTAGAATCGGATTTATTATTAGACAATAGAAAGGAGGAGTGCTTTAGAAAAAATGAAGTATGATATGAATAAAAGTCTGGAAAATTAACGCCACCCATGTGTTTAGGTTTTTTAAGTTTACAGAGAGACATTCTAGGTTGTTTACTTTGCCATAAAAAATTTGAAATAATATTAGATTTAATTTTATAAGAAGATTTAGGGATATTACTCGGAATATTGGATAGATAAAACAATATCACTGGAACAAGCATCATTTTTATAGAATCCAGTCTGCCCCACCAGGATATAAATAAGGGATGCCAACGTGATGTAGAAGAGGATAAGGATGATTGTAGTTCTTTTAAGTTTAAAGCAACAGTATCTTTAATAGAGGAAGTAAACCATATATCAAGATATTTAATTTTAACTGGGTTCCAATTAAAAGAAGAAGATAAAAAATCAGCATGGAAACAAAGTTTGTTTAGTGGAAGGATCTCACATTTGTCAACATTAAGCTTATAACCTGAAACTAAAGCAAAGTCAGTTACCTCTGATAAGAATGCTGGTGGGGAGGATTGTGGATTCAAAATAAATAATAAAACGTCATCCTCATATACTGAGAGTTTCAACTGGTTAATGCCATAAGAGAAACCTGTAATGTTTACATTTGACCAATCCTTGTTAAAAAAGGCTCTAGGCTTTTTCAGCGTCTAATGAAATTGCTGCTATCGATTTTTTATATGATTTAGACGTACTGAGGACATTACAAAACAATCTAGTATTATCAGATAAATGTTGTCCCTTAATGAAAATACATTGTTCCTTTCCAATCAACTGGGGTAAAAACAAATCTAAGTGAAGGGCAAGAATTTTTGCGAATATTTTATAATCTGAATTAATTAAAGAGATGGGCCCATAATTTTACAGAATGTGTGGTCTTTATTTTCTTTTGGGAGAAGGCAAATCAGGGCTTCCTGAAAAGATCTTCCTGAGTTTTTGTAGAAATAAAATATGTACATGATTTATATAATTTGGGAAGAAGGAGTAGGGAAAAGTGTGAATAGAATTCAGTGGTAAAACCATCAGGGCCAGGAGCTTTTCCTTTTTTAATAGCTTGAATAGCAGTAAGAATATCACTAATGTGGATATCTTCTTCCAAGGAAGAGACGTCCACATTGAGGGATGTGGAAGGTTGAGGAATGGAGGATAAATATTGATCAACATCAGACTGTTGAGAAGGAGACTCAGGAGTATAGTGCTTTTGATAAAAGTTTGTAAATTCTAAAAGAATATCCTCGTTTTTATGAACGGTAGCATTGGTTGAAGTTAAAATGCATTCAATTTTGGTACGTTCTTTTTTAATCTTAAGATAATTGGCAAGAAGATTACCAGCTTTATTTTGCGCACTGTAATATTTGGCACTAGATTTAAGAAGATATAGGTTAGCGGATTCAGTTGAAAGTTTATTAAAAGAAAATTTAGCTTGGACAAGCTCATTCAAGTTAGATTGGGATTTTGTAGAGTAATAGGAATGTTCCAATTGCTTAATACGTGAGCAAAGCAATTGTATGGTTTGGGAGGATGCTTTCCGCTTCTGAGCTACAAAGCTTTAAAGGTGTCCCAAATAAGTTGAGGGGAGGTATGAGGAGACTCGTTTTCTATAAATAAAATGTCTGCAAATTTGGAGTAAATTTAGGGTCTAATAGAAGGGCATTATTAAATCTCCATCTCCTGGTTCCTTCAATGGGAGGGAGTAGGTCTAGATCCAAAGACACAGGAGCATGGTCAGAAATGAATATAGACCCTAAGTCATAGTGGGAAATATGTTGAGTAAGAACTTTAGAGATAAATAAATAGTCTATACGGGATCGTGAGGAATGAACCGGTGAGAAATAATTATATTCTTGAAGAGTGGGGTGACATAGTCTCCAAGCATCAACAAGGGATCTTTGAGTTATAGTACATGTAAATTGGGTGTGTATGGAGGAGGGGATACATTTAGATTTAGAGCATCTATCTAAAAAGGGGTCCATAACCATATTACAATCTCCACCCAATATCAAAGAATCATCAGAATATATCAACAGTTTAGATAAGACCTGGGGCCAGAAGAGTTTATTAGGGGTGGTGGGTGCATATAAATTAAAGATAGTCAGAGGAATTTTATTAACTAGCAATGAAATTAAAACCCATCTTCCTTCCGAATCTGCATCCTGATGTATAAGTTGAATATCTAAATGCTTATGGCAAAGCATAGCTACACAATTACGTTTGCCCGAACCCGGTGATGGTTAAACTTGACCCACCCATTGGCGCTGAAGTTTGGCAATTTCATTACTTGTCACATGTATTTCTTGCAATAAAACTATATCTCCTTTTAATCCAGCAATATGTGATAAAACCCGTTGACGTTTTATGGGGGAACCCAAACCTTTAACTTTACAGGATACAACTTTTAATAACATCTACATAAGCAAAACATGTAATGAGGCTTAATCTGAACTGCAAATATCAAAATACAATGTAACATAAGTAAACTGTGAACTTGGCTGGTGCTGCTGCCCATTGGAGGGATTCCTTGAATTTTCATCCCAGCTTTTTTGAAATCAACACCGCGCCTCGCGGCCCCCGCTTCGCGGGAGCCGCTCGAGGGACCGGGACTCTGCTGCTGTCACTTGGGGCATTGTTGGTGTGCTGACCCTGCAAGAACCGGCGTATTCAGGACTGCGAGGACCAGGGTGCTGTGCACGAAGCAGATCAGCCGCACCTGGTCCTCTTCCTGACTCCTCCCCCAACACCTTAAACAAGCGGTGCAGCCCCCGCATTGTGGGCTCCGTCTGTGAACTTGGCTGGTGCTGCTGCCCATTGGAGGGATTCCTTGGATTTTCATCCCAGCTTTTTTTAAATCAACACCGCGCCTCGCGGCCCCCCCTTCGCGGGAGCCGCTCGAGGGACCGGGACTCTGCTGCTGTCACTTGGGGCATTGTTGGTGTGCTGACCCTGCAAGAACCGGCGTATTCAGGACTGCGAGGACCAGGGTGCTGTGCACGAAGCAGATCAGCCGCACCTGGTCCTCTTCCTGACTCCTCCCCCAACACCGTTGCCCTCCATTATATGTAAGTCTCCCTCCCTACACGCGCTAGCGGGACGCGCGCGGGTCTCAGAACGGGGCTAAGACCGGGCAAAGAGCGGGCCGTTTGAGGCCGTTCGAGGTCAGCGAGGTCAGGTCGGGGCTACTCTCTCTTCATATTTATTACAACAGTTCTGTCGTACCTTAATTGTTAATCAGTCATTATTTTATATCCCCAGATTAGCCAGGGGGTTGCTGTTGTTGTGGTTGCCAAGCCATGTCTACAAGGCGAACACGGAGTAAGGCCGCAAATAGCGGTTCCTCAATCAATGGTCCTATGGACGATTTTATTACTCGTACTAACACAGCTATAGACCATGAGATTTCTAAACTCCAGACTCGTGTTTCCCTGGAACTGGCATCCGCTAGGAGATTGTCCCAGGTAATCGATTTGTCAAAAAAATCTTCCCTGGGCCATATAGCCACTGCGGTTACCCCGGTGCGTTCAGCTATCCCCCATTGTGTAGTTACACAGGTTGACGTTCATCACACCCCGGTTCTCCCTACACTACCCCCCACCTTAGAGCCATTGACTCAGGATAGTACAATGAATCTTCGCAATACGCCTTTCAAGCAGGATGCTAGTTCTAACAATTCTATCCCTGCAATGTTTCCACCTAGGCGCTCTATTAGTAAAAATTATCAACCCAAAAAAAGATGCACCTCTCGGTCTGCTTACTGTCGCAAGAAGGCTAAAATTGTAGTTGCACAACACCCGAATTTGACTAGTGCTCCGGTTTTAAATTCTATAGAAGGGTGTGTGTCAAGGGAACAATCACATCATGTGGGAGTTAAAGAGGGTCCAGTTTCTGCCCCCTTGACTGCCCCTACGGTCATGGAGTCAGAGGTTGAGGGCATACATGTAGAGAATGGGGAAAGGAATGAAGGAGAATTTATAGGTTTAGTTTGGGAAACCCTCAAGAAACTTCTTACCCCTCTCGATCTTAGACTCTCACGCATTGAGAATAATCTGCTCGAGATGGAAAAGAGCATTATTGCTCTGGCCACTCTCGGCCTGAGAAGTCTAGAAAATCAGGGTTTTCCTGTCGTTGAGCCACCTCCTCATGGTTTAACCCCTCAAGTCCCGCAAACCTCCCCTCCTGTCCCAGCCATTGCACGTTTGATTCCTACATCAGGGACTGTGGGTGTGGATCATAGTAATACCGCCTCCATACCTAAGGCTCCAAAGCGCCCTATCCCCCAACCATCATCTAAACCCAATGTAGGTGCACCGCATAGTCCCCCTCTTAGTGAAGTGGCGCTACATCCATCTAAGAGCCCTCCTGCTAAGAACAACTTTAGAGGGGGTTACATTGATCTCCCTCCAGAGGCCAATGATCATGTGGTTGTGCTGACGGGTGTCCCCGAGTTAGGAAGCGGCCTTTATGAGAACTATGAGTCTCTGAAGAACAAGACAATCCATTGGCTTAACGTGAATAGACCAATCCCTATTGGACAGAGAAGTAGAATTTTGATGGTACGCAGAACCCCCTGGGTGGGCCCTTCAAAGAAATCTAGTCCCGGGGACTGTATAGTGGTGACCTTTGAGGACCCCCACACGGCACATTACATCTGCTCCTGGCCTACTGGTGAAGGTTCTCTTGTTACACCAAGGCCATTGCCCTTTTTTTACCCACCGTGTCCTAGATATACACGGGAAGAGGACTGGTCTTTAGTACACCACCATAACTGGAGGAGCCATCCCAAAAAATTTCAAGATCCCTGTATAAACTGGAATGGCTTCTCCACCTCGAATCGATTTGCTGGGCTTGAGGAGGTAGATTGACTCGTATGCCAACCTGTTCCCCAAGTCCTTTTACCACAGGTTTTGGGGCACAATGGGTCTTTTCTTGTGGTGACTGATCCTTCGGTTGTTAGCCCCCCAAGTCTAGAGGGAACGTTTTCTGTTTTACCTATAGAGGCGAGTTTGTATATACCATGCATTTCTGACCCCGAAGTAGTAACGGACCAACTGAATCCATCTTGTATGATCCCCGTGCCTCCAATTCAAAATGTTTCGCCAATCCAAAATGTTTCATCAATCAGGAGATTGACAGATGTAGCAATAGCTCCCTATTACCATCAGTTTGAGCCACTGCCTAGGCTAAATAGATCTACTGTGGAGGGGGTAGGACCTGCGTCCATTCTGGCCACAGTAGATAACTCTCCGAGGCAGATTATCCCAGACGTCCCCTTGTTAAAGATTATAAGTTGGAATGTAGCAGGGCTTGCCCGTAATTTTGAAATCCCTGAATGGAATGCTTTTTTGGACCCTTATAACATCTGTCTTTTGCAGGAAACGTGGTGCCTTGAACCTAAGCACCGAGTGGGCTTTACGACCTACTTTGTTCCAGCTTCCCATCAATATGGATGTAAAGGTCGCCCGTCGGGTGGCCTTCTTATATGGGTTAATATTGCTTTAGGTTTAAATGTAACCGAAAAGCCTACGCATTCTCCTGATCTTCAGAGGATAACCATCCTATGCCCAGGGGGCAGGAAGCTGGAAGTCTTTAACCTCTATTTAAGGGGGGCCAGGGGCGGGTCTTCCACTCTATCCTCCACAGGATTAAGCAACGATTTAGCCGCCTGCTGTATTGATTCTTACATTCTTCTCGCAGGCGACTTTAATTGCTGTTTTGAGCCATTGGCCAGGGAGGATATTTTGGATACTTGGGATGAGGATATAAGGAGAGGAATCCCCACCCTGACCCTAGACCCGATCCCTAAATGGTCCCAGAGTGCGGTAGACATCAATGCACTCTGTATGGAATATGACTTAAGACCAACCAATGGTCGATCTAAATCGGATCCTTTGGGTGCGCACACCTATAACAGGATGGGACACACTTCTAGAATAGATTATGTTGTGTTGAATTATAATCTGTGGTCACTCCATTATGATATGGAGGTTATTGCGTCTTGCGATAGCGACCACAATCCCCTCTCCTTAACATTGTTTGCCCCTTGGCAGGCTGGGAACCCAGTTAAGATCCCCTAGAAGTGGAAAACCTCCCATGAGCTTGCTCCTTCGCGCTGTGGCAGGCGCCTAAAGTGGGCTAAAGTAGCAGCGGACGAGGAAAGGATGGCACAGGCAGGGACCACTATGGCAGCATTGGGCCCGCGCCTTGAAGCCCTGGGTACCACCAGCCAATCTGTTTCACCATTATTCACAGAAACCATTGCGTTGTTAAGTGATTTGTTTATTATACCCCAATCCAGAGTGAATGTTTCTGCGAAAGGTGCTCCTAGGGCAAGAAACAAGTGGTATTCCTCTAAATGTCGGGTTGCAAAGGAGGAACTTATTTCCGCAGTGAAAAGTAAGGATACAGGCAACATTAGATGGGCGAGGAAACTTTATAAAAAAGTTGTGGCAGAGGCAAAGGAGGCCCATGATTATAGTTTCTGGTGGGATCTAGTGGAGGCAAGCACCAGGAAAGACTCCAAGGGGTTCTGGGAGCTGTTGAGAGCTAGGGACAAACCTCTTGATTCCCAGTTTACTTGTAATATTCCTGGTGATCTTTGGTTTGCCCACTTTTCTAAACTGTACTCTGTCCAAAGTGGGGTACCCCATCCTAACATGGGCCCCCTCGCCAGCTTAACAGCCAAGATCTCCATTAATGCCTGCCCCTTCAGCACTGAGGAAGTTGCAAGGGCAATTAGTTGTATTGTATCTAACAAGGCTGCCGGACCGGACGGAATCCCGGGTGACTTGCTGAAGAAATATCCATTACTCTGGAGTAGGTTAATTGCCTCACTTTTGAATGAGGTTGTGTCGGGAGGTTCTCTCCCTGACTCATGGAGGGGTGCTGAGGTCGTCCCTATTTTTAAAAAAGGCTGTCGGGACGACCCAGCTAATTATCGCCCTATTAGCCTCCTTGATTTAACACAAAAGGTTGCGGGCAAAGTGGTACTAGGTAGGATCCTGCAGTGGGTCGAAGAAAATCAGGTTCTGTCAGACTTTCAGGCAGGTTTTAGATCAGGGATGGGTACCATCAAGCAGATGTTTCGCCTTTTAATGATATATTGGAAAGTGGTTGTGCTGGGTGGGGGCAGCTTGTATTTAGTCTTTATAGACTTGCGAACTGCCTTCGACCTGGTCCCACGAGTCCAATTGTGGAATGTCTTAGGCAAGTTGGGTTTACCTCCCTACTTGTTGGCCTTGCTTATAAAGTTCCACGAAAGCAACTTTGCCCAGATTAGGTGGGGTACCCAGGGGGAGAAAACATCTCGTATCTCCGTAGATAGGGGCGTCCGCCAGGGATGTGTGCTTGCCCCCACTCTGTTTTCTCTTTATGTTAACGGAGTGGTGGAGCATCTGCTTCAACAGCCGTCAGACGCACCATCCCTGGCTGGCAGAAAAGTACCTACGCTCCTTTTCGCGGATGATACCCTCCTAATTTCAAAGTCACCAGTAGGTATCCAAAAGTTGCTTTCTAGTTTTAAGGCCTTTTGTGATACCAAGGGCCTGTCCATAAACATAAGCAAGACCAAATTCCTTGTTCTTAACCCTCCCAGGAAAGCGGCTGTTCCTCCTTCCTTGGACTCTGTTCCCCTTGATAGAGTTAACGAATTTGACTACCTAGGTATCCGTCTGTGTGCCAATATGAGCTGGAAGGCGCACCACCAAAAGGTGTTTTTGACCCATAAGAGGGTCACAGGGGCCCTGCTCAAGGAACAACGTGCCTCAGTTTTAAAACCTATTGGGGCACTTCTTGATATTTATAGGGCAAGGGTGGTGAGTGCAGCACTGTATGGTGCGGAACTATGGGGTATACAAAGAGTTGATATTTTGACACACCTCGAAAATAATTTTCATAAAGATCTTATGAAGTTACCCCACAGTACCCCTTCAATTCCCCTCCTGCTAGATGCAGGCACACGCTCAATCAGTGAGCAAGCTAGGCTACGTCCCCTTTTGTTATGGGCCAGGATATGGAATGTCCCTGA
The DNA here is from genome assembly GCF_964204655.1 of Triturus cristatus. Classification (NCBI taxonomy): domain Eukaryota; kingdom Metazoa; phylum Chordata; class Amphibia; order Caudata; family Salamandridae; genus Triturus; species Triturus cristatus. The sequence goes on along the minus strand of NC_140591.1, from coordinate 926,675,663 downwards.
ATTGAGTAGTTATGCAGATGCTCTCAGCGAAATCTTATCCTCATCCGGCTGGTATAAAGTAATCTGGCTTAGGGAGGTTAAGCGACTTCTCTATGACCTGGGTTTAGGAGACGCTTGGGTCAATAGAACAGCACCCTCAAAACAAATGCTCAAGAAGATCTATTGGCTCTGGGTGGATAATGAGAGGTTGTGTAACCCTAATCATTGTAAATCTGTCGCCCAGTTTTTGTTAGTTAAGGAGATCCCTTTTAGAGAACCTTATTTGGATGCAATCTTCAACCCAGGTGATAGAGCATTATACTTTAAATTCAGGGTGGGTGTTCTTCCCCTAGGATTCTTTACGTCTACCTGGAAACCTCCATACCAAACTGTCCCTTACTGTCCCTTTTGTAATCTAAGGGTCGAGTCCATAGCTCATTTGTTGTTTGAGTGCCATGCTTATTCTGTGCCTAGGTCGAGATGGCTGAAGCCTTTATGTAGGAGCCTAGGTACAAGATCATACTTGGAAGCTCTACGCATATTGCGCTCAGACGCTCGTCCCTTCTTTGCCTGTTGTATAGCTAAATTTTTGGGTTGGGCTTGGATGATAAGAACTGCAAGGAAACAGCTGTTACAGTAATATCCTTTTTTAATAATTTTTAGATATTCGACAGTATATGGAATTTAATAATTATTTTATCGTGTAACTGTATTGTATTATGTCTTATTTATTGTGCGTTATGTGTTGTATTGTTGTGCTTTTATGACAAACTGTCGAAATAAAGCTTTTGAACAGTAAATGTTCCAATAAGATGAAACCAAGATAAAAAGCATTATGCATAAAAAAGAGATATATAAATTAGGATAGATAAATTATAGCGAAACAAAAAATGTGCAGTAATGGAAAGAAAGAAGAGTCAGTAAAATGAGTAGAGAGGAAGAAGTGGATGTAAGAGAAAATTAGAGTTTGTATGATGGGGAAGATAACAAAGCAAATAAGGAAAGAAGAACAGAAGAAATACTTTGGCAAACCTACCCATCTCGGGAGAAAACATCCAAGTTGTAGGTGTGTCAACTAAGCAAATTAGAACCCCGATTAGAGAACCCATGGAGGTACGCTTTGGCAATTTCAGAGAAATGCACACATTTGTGGTGTGCGACTCTAGCCCAGTAAACTTACTAGGAAGAGATTTATTGTGCAAGATGAACTGCACAATTTATTGCACGCCAGACGGTGTTGCGATTCAGACCCCTGATAAAGACAGTGTTTACAAAATCATGTAAGCAAAACAAGGCACAAAGGTGGATGAGATGCATTCATTAATGACAAAAGATGATTTACCAGAAGAATTTAAAACAACTGTGACTCCAGAAGCGTGGGACTTTACCGGAAAGGAAGTGGGGTTTATAGCAAATGTAGATCCAGTTAAGGTAACTGTGAAGGAAGGTGCAGTTCACCCAAATACCAGGCAATACAAAATGAGCCCTGAAATTAAAGCAGGTGTTGCATCAGAAATTGATCGAATGATTAAACGAGGCATTTTGAAAGAAATAATGAGCAGCCCTTGAAATGCACCTATAATTGGTATTAAGAAACCTAGCGGAAAATACCAGATATTGCAAGATTTAAGAAAGATCAATAAGATTGTGGTACCTTGCTGTCCTGTGGTCCCAAATCCAGCAGTGTTTCTGTATCAGATACCCTGGAAATCAGGATGGTTTACAGTAATCGATTTATGTCAAGCATTTTTCTCCATACCTTTACACCCAGACAGCCAGGATCTTTTCTCTTTTTAATTTGAAGACTGTATTTTAGTATGGAATCATGTTCCTCAAGGGTATACAGAAAGTCCATCAATTTTTAATCAGATTTTGAAAAAGTGTCTGAAAACACTAGTTATGCCTAAAAATTCAGTTGTAGTCCAGTACATAGACGACCTGCTTATAGCATCAAGGTCACGATATAATTGTGTTACTGATTCGATTGAATTGTTAAATCATTTGGCTGATGGTAGACATAAGGTATCTCCAGAGAAATTACAATTTTGTCGAACTGGAGTCAAATATTTAGGACACCAAATAGAAAGAGGAGTGAGAAAAGTAACCCCTGAGAGAATAAACATAATAATACAGATGCAGTTACCACAAACTCAGAGAGAGATCAGGATGTTTCTTGGTGTAGTGGGGTACAGTAGGCAGTGGATTGTAGGTTTTTCTTTGTTAGCAAAGCCATTACTTCTGATGACAAAGAAAAGAGCAAAAGACCCAGTAGTTTGGGATGATGAAAGTGTGGAGGCCTTTGTAAAATTACAAAATTGTTTATGTGAAGCCCCTGCCTTAGGTATGCCAGACTATACAAAAGAATTTGCATTATTCTGTTGTGAAAGAGAAAGCTGTGCACTTTCAGTTTTAACCCAAAGACATGGTTATAGCCGATGTCCAGCAGCATACTTCTCTGCTACCTTGGATCCTGTAGTGTCAGCACTACCTGGTTGCTTAAAAGCAGTAGCGGCTACTTGCATAAGTCTGGAACAAAGTAAGTCAATTGTGATGGGACATCCTGTGAAAGTGTATGTTCTGCATTCAGTGGAAATTCTTTTGACTAGAACTCGAACACAGTACCTTACACCTAGTCGAATGACTAAGTATGAAAGAATCATTTTGGGAGCCGAAAATGTAACAGTGGTTAGGTGTACCATGTTAAACCCTGCTATTTTATTGCCAGATGTACATGGAGAAGAAGTAAGAGATGAAGTTGAGCATGATTGTCTGGATGTAACTGAGTTATGCACCAAGCCCCGTCCAGACATACAGGAAGAACCCCTGAAAGAATCTGAACATAAGCTATTTGTAAATGGCTCGTATATGAGACATGAGGAAGGAGGATTAGGTGCAGCCTATGCTGTATGCACAATATCTGGCATAGTTGAAGCATCCAATTTACCAGGAGTCAAGTCTGCATAAGTAGCCGAATTGATAGCTTTAATTAAAGCATGTAAAATTTGGAAAAATTGGAAAGTAACCATTTTTACTGATAGCGAGTATGGTTACTGGGTTGTGCATGACTTCGGTCAGCTCTGGATGCAGAGGGATTTCATGACTTCTTCAGGATCTACTATTAAAAATGGAAAATTTGTAAAGGAACTATTGGAAGCAATACAATTGCCAAAAGAAATAGCAGTGGTCAAATGTGCTGCTCATCAGTCAGGAAATTACTATGTGGTAGCTGGTAATAGATATGCTGACCAGGTTGCTCAATACTGTGCCAGAAATAAAATGGCAATAAACAAGAAAATTGAAACAAGTGGAATCAGCTGCCAACTTATGCTATTTTCAGCTTTGCAGACATGGGATGAGGTGAGACAATTGCAGGATGAGGTAGAAGTGAGTGAAAAGGAAGGTTGGATAAAAACAGGGTGTCAAAGGAGAGCAGAAGATGACGTGTGGATTTATCCAGATGGCAGACCAGTCATGCCAGATTGTTTGCTCTCACATATGGCTAGAATGTATCATGGAGACACACACATAGGCAGGAACGCCATGATCAGACTTTTCAGACAGGATTAGGACAATCCAAGATTTAAGGCAGTCGCAGAGAGCCTTTGCCAGCGATGTTTAACTTGCCAACAGATAAATCTAGGCAGGAAAACAGTGGTCAGCTGGGGAAAAATTGGAAAAGCAGAAGGACTATTTGTAAGGTTGCAGGTAGACTTCATACAATTACCACCATGTAGTGGACTAAAGTACATCCTTGTTATAGTATGTTTGTTTTCACGGTGGGTGGAGGCATACCCTATTAGAAGAAATGACAGCATAACAGTTGCCAGACTGCTACTGAGGGAGTTAATTCTGCGGTTTGGTTTTCCAGTAACTTTGGAATCTGATAGAGGACCTCACTTTAATAATGAAATAATATGATTAATCTGTGAAGCATTTAAAATTGAGCAAAACCTGCACTGTGCATACCACCCAGAGGCTTCTGGAGTGGTGGAACAAATGAATGGCACAATCAAGTCAAGACTAGCAAAGGTGTGTGCATCCACATCACTGTGTTGGCCAGATGCATTACCTCTTATTCTGATGGGACTCAGAAGCATTCCTGACAGAAATACAGGACTGAGCCCCCATGAAATTATCATGGGAAGAGCAATGAGAATGAGACAAGCATTTATACCAGGACATAAACTGTTGAATATAACTGATGATCTGGCATTGGACTACTGTGAAGGATTGGCTGACCTAGTGCGTTCTGTCTCTCACCAGGTTGGAGAAGACGCAGTTGCCAGGCAGCCGGATCAAGCACATGATTTGAATCCCGGAGACTGGGTGGTAGTGAAGAATCACACCTGAGAGTTGTGCTTAGCACCCAGGTGGGATGATCCAAGACAGGTCATACTGGTCACAACAGCAGTAAAATGTGCAGGTTTGCCTAACTGGGCCAGTCATACCAAAAGGGTTCCAGCTCCTGAGGAACAGGGATCACAACTGACCTAAGCAGTTGAGGCCGCTGAAGGTTATACAGCTGAAGAAGCTAGAATAACAGATTCTGAAGAAGCTGACAGAGAACAACCGAGCACAAGTTAAGACGACTGGATACAAGTGGTTGACATACCTGAGGTGATTGTTAAAACCAGAAGCAGGAGAAGATTAGAAAGACAGGAAACTAGAAAGGATCAGTCAGGTGTAGAGAACAATCTCAGGAAAAGGTGAATGAAACTGCTGGAGACCCTGAGCAGGACCAGACAGGGAAGAAATCAGTATTCATACATACAACAAATGTATTGAACTCAAGCAGGGACAGACAGGTGTATAATAAAACGTTCAGGCTGCAGAAAAGCAAAGTGTAGTAAAACCTGAACAGGACCAGTTAGGAAAAGAAGAACAAGTTCAGGAAGATGAAGAATTCGAAATAAGACCTGAACAGGACCAGATAGTGGAAGAAGAACACGTTCAGGCAGATGAAGCCACAATAATAAGCCCTGAACAAGGACAGATAGAAAGGGACTCTGAAGACGAAGATAATCAAATTGTGCCCCAACATACACGAAAATAAAAGGGTTCTCGAAAGAGATGAGGAAAGTGAAAGTGCAGTGCAAGCCAAAAAGGTCAGAAAGGGTGATAATTGACCAGGTGGTGTCTAAAAGGTTAAAATATCACTTAAAGACAATAAGTGAGGAACATGAACAAGTGAATGAAGTCACTAGTCAGTTTGGACAGTCCATTGAGAAAGTCAAAGACTGAGAATCTTGAACAACAAGGCCCTGAGTGGACCTATGTGATTCTTGAAGAACTTTAAAATCTAGCTTTAAATAAAGAGAGTGATGAAGAAATAATTGCAGATCAGATTGACGAAGGAGAAGTGAGACCTCCTTGAAGTACCAAAGAGAAATATTAATTTGTAAAGTAAAGTAAAGAAAAGAAGAGAAATCTTCTTAGACAAAAATGGCTGAGGATAGAGTTGCTGGAAGACCAAAACGTAATTGTATAAAGAAGTGCTGTAAAATCTGTATATGTAGCATATTATTAGTAATCATAGTTTGGCTATTATTAAAGATAGCAGTCCCTTACTTAATGATAACAGAAAAGAAAAATAACATTGACACACAAATGGAATGTTAGCTAACATAAAAGGAGATAGAGTAGAATTAGAAGCACCAGATGATTTAGATTTACATCACACTGTGACAGACAACGACAATGCTTTAAATGTATTTACAAAGTTATTGTTTCAGCATGTAGACACCATGGAGATTAGTGATTGTTATGTATGTATGAAATTGCCAGCTTCAGTAGCAGAGGGCGTTACCTATCACCATTTACCATGAACATATGGCATTTCATGTAGTATATTAACCAGCTTATTTGATAGGACAGGAGAGTTACAATATTATTATTCAAACTTAGATGTGATATTTTCAGAGATTCTTATGCAAAAGAGTATGAATCCAGTACTTAGTAATCAAGCTGCACAGTTTATGGTTTAATTTTTCTTGACACAGAAGACAATAGATATAGCAGAAGCACCCAAAAACAATTTAACATGTTCATTACATGAAGAAGAAAAAATATTTTTGAATTTAGTAGAGGAAAGGAGACAGGACTTCCAAAGAAAAGCTTCCGAAAAGAAACCTCAGATTCCTCAATGGGCTGAGAAAGAGGGAATTTATACAGCTGGCAAGACTCATGCTGCAATGTCCCTAGATTTTGAAAACAAAGGGAAGATCTACCTCCATAGATTGAAAACTGACTATAACAATGTATTTATTGGTTCCAGTGAATGTGAACATAATTTCTTAATTCTTGGAGGTTGGGGACTAAAAGGGGGAACAGATCCAGTCTTTCCTGGAGTCTATTATGTATGTGGGAATAGAGCTTACTTTAAGCTACCTGCACACTGGTACGAGAGTTGCTATTTTGGAATAGTATTCCCTAAAGTTTATCATATAAAGAGAATTACTGGAAGCAATGAAAACACAAAAGAACTAACACAAAGAAAGAGAGATAGTTTTTCAGAAATAGTAGGTGATATATTTAGTGCATTGATTCCTTCAGTGGGAGTCATTCTGAATTCATGTAAAATTTGTCAATTGTCCAGAGTAGCTGATTGTCTATTGGATGATACTGCTTGGGGTTTCTTGATGATCAAAACAGCATTGGTTGCAATCAGATCAATAGATTTTAAAAAATCGACTTGCACTTGATATATTATTAGCAAAAGAGGGCGAAGTCTGCAAAATGCTGAAGGCGCAACATTGTTGCACTTATATACCGGACAAAAGTGTAGAAATTGGAGGATACATTAAAAATATTTTGAACCTGGAAGAAGAATTGAAACCACTGGAAGTTGATGGTGTGTGGAAGAAACTGACAAATAGTATTACCTCAATAGGGACATGGTTTGCTAATGTAGGGAAGAGTTTTATGGGTCAAAGAATACTACCAATAATTGTTATAACAGTATTAGTCTTAGTAATGATGATATGGTGCAAATGTTGTAAAAATAGAAAAAGATATTAAATAAGTGGAAAGGGAAAGAAAAGAAAGTATGAAGAAATGCAGTTAGAAGAAATGAAAGGCAAACTACACCAGAAAATAAAAACTTTAAAAATGAAAATGAAGAAGGAAATGAAGGGAATGGAGAGGGAATTGAAGATGTGCTAAAGTTGGCGTCTGATTGGTGATGGGTAATTTTGTGATGGCATAAAATGCCATCAGAGAGGGGATTGATGGAGCAAGGACTCGTAGAAAAGAGACTTGCTCGAAGGCAATCCTCTCATATAACTCGTAACGTCATACTAATTGCATATCGTATAATTAATATGCACTACATTACATCTATAGAGAAGAGAAGAAGCTTGCGTATGTGTTTTATTAGCAAGTAACTCAAGTGAAATCTAAAATTGCCGCTAATGCGGGAAATTGTATTGCGCATGCGTCAACTACGTCTATGTAGTTATGACAAGCTTTTGCTTGGAGGGAAATTTCTGTACTTGCGCAGACACCTCCAAAATGGCCACTTTGAAACTCACATGCTAAGCATCTGTTTTGCTGAAACTAAATGACACTATTTTACTAATTGCTAATGCGGGGAGAGCATTTATAAGTAAATGGGATTAGAGTAGAGATAGGTGGTATACAGTGAAAACATTTTATTTTGAAATAAATATGCTTCTTTTTGACTTTCTTATTATTTCATATTTGGGCCTTTCTAAGTGACCGAAGTCTGTATCACACGTGATCCATACACATGCGCAAAATGAAGGAGCCAGAATCCATGATGTTATTCTTGAATCCCGTCCAAGGACACATTTACAACATGTCCTGGGAACCTGCTCGACATCCTGCACATTGAATGAGACAAATGTTAGATGTATACTTTTTGCTTGATAACGATGTGAATACGGGTGGGAAATAAAGTCTGTGAATAAAAATTAAGGGGCGGGATCATTAAACAATGAACTAAAAGAAATAATTGAAAACCTAACATGGTGGGATGATCATCCCCTTTGCCTGTCCAACCAGAATTAGGAATTTGTGAAACTGAAACATTAAGCGGTGGTACATGGCATTAGGAAGGTATAATTGAAGTAGTTTAGTTAATTAGTTAGAGCAGAGAGACCAGAATGCTGCAGAGCTCAGGATGCTGTCGGAGTATCGAGCAAATGCTGAAGAAGAATCTTATTGCAGACTTAGAATTTAAGCCAAATAATTAGAAGCATCTTGGACGAATCGAGGAGGAAGATAGTGTCAGAGAGGGGTGCGACACAGGAGTCGGATCTAGAAGAGGTCACCTTATCCTGTCCTGAATCCTGTCCTGAAACCTGAAGTCTTTGTCTCCTGTCCTTTCCCGGGGGACTTTTCACAACTCCCTGGCTAAGGGGTCAGTTTTCACACCATCTAGGTAACTATCATTTTCTGTAGAGTTTTATTTGTTCTGCTCTCTCTATCCTCTCCTTTCTAAGTACCGTCATTGAAAGTCTTATTTAATCTGTATCATTCCTCCTTCCATGGGTGACGGAGTCCGTTCTGTACTTTGATTTTGGCTCACATGAATTTCATTTAGATAAACATTTAAAGTTTTCCCGAGTCTGTGGTTATTTCGTTGCAAAGAAAGTAGATTTATTCATGTCATTTCACCATCAACTAGTTCAACTAATGGTCCATTGACCTGAGGAAAGAACTTTTTGATCTGTGAAAGATTTAGTTATAAATGCTAGATAACTAAATCTCAGACGGACAATTTTAAAATTGAGCCCAGTGGATTAAACTGGCCTGTGTGAATGTGTGTGTGTTATGGGCCCAAGGTGAGTATGAGGTATTAGAGTAGCTGAGGCTGGTTTAACGCTGGATCAGAACATAGGCATCAACTATCAAAATGAGCACTGGACCACTCCAGCTCACTGCCTCTTTGAATACTGCATGACATTTAGATAAATATATATTTCTCTCAGTTAGAAAACTAAAGTCTTGGGATTTTTAAATACCAGCCAAGCAAAATAGAAATAACTTCTAGATTACACGTTGGCTTAAGTAGTTAAGCATTAGGCATCAGGTTAAGAAGCCAAATGTCAATAGAGAGAGCAAAGAAAAACTACTAACAGCTCATTAAACAGCTCACACCTAGCGTAAACCACGCTGCCTTGTACTAAGTTTTAAAACAGGTTAGTCAGCAACTATCTAAAGCTATTTAGCTAAACTTAGCTTTGTATACATATTTGTAACTTGTGCAAATTGCGGGATATATTATCAAGATACTGCGATAATTATCGCAATCCGAGGCTAGTGCATTTTTTTTATCGCCGCATATCGCTGGATTTTCTTGCCCTGTTAGCCGCGTATTAACAACGCGTTGCTCACAAAACAGAAACTAACTTGCGGCTGACCAAGGTTCTGCACCTCTAGTTTCTTAAGTAAACAATTAAATATATTGTCCGTGCATTCTCGTCCAGAGTACGCCGCACTTAAACTCCACTGGAAAGCCAGATAAAGTGATTCAAAATTGAAGGACGGTGCACCAGAATAAAGTTGATAAAGATCCAGATGTATTCCAAAATATATATTCTCATTTATTGAAGTCTCTTAAAATTAAGATTTCAGCATCAGCCAACGCGTTTCATTCCAAAAGGAACTTCATCAGGGCAAAATATCATATAGTATATTCATCATCCCACCGGGGTCCAGTTACAATAATTCTTGTAGAAACCAAATCCTTCGTGTTTCACCATCAAAATCTCATCACAAATTATATAAGATGGCTCAAATATTTAGTAATGTAGCAGAGTCCTCGTCAATGTCGACGTACGAGCGCGTTTCCCGTAGTGAAACTATTAGTAAAGATGATGAATATACTATATGATATTTTGCCCTGATGAAGTTCCTTTTGGAATGAAACGCGTTGGCTGATGCTGAAATCTTAATTTTAAGAGACTTCAATAAATGAGAATAAATATTTTGGAATACATCTGGATCTCTATCAACTTTATTCTGGTGCACCGTCCTTCAATTTTGAAACGCGTTGCTCACAGGCGAAGTAAAATCCAGAGATAGCGGGAAAAACCAGCGATAGCAGGTTGCTTCCTGTGATACAAAACCTGCAATATGTGTAATGCTTGGTGATACTCAAGTGTGAACTTAACATAACTATCCATCTTCCATTGAAGAGATAGTTAAGTCAAATTTTTAGCAGGTGTTAAGTTCCAGCGATACCCGCGGTTAGCGCGGCTTTTATTATCGCTTCGCGGGTCCGGCCCCGCATTGATAATAGGGCGATGTTGTGTTTGCAAGGGATTCAATGAGGATTAGGAGAGGAACGCCTACTTTGTATGTCATTAGCGATATTGATCGCTGACATGCAAAGTAGCAAGGATACACGCGCTAACGCTTGCTAGCGTGTCCTTGTTAATTAAGCAATAAAATAAAAGCCACTTTTTCAGCGCTATGTGCTCAAAAAGTGGCGATATAAGCCTTGATAATATGCCCCTACATTTTTAGATGTATTTGCAGTTTTTTTTGGACGAAGGAAAAAATCCACTACCACAATAGCTATACTGCTCCTCAAGCTGAGGCTCTAGTAGGACCATGCATGTTAAACAAGGCACATATGTAACTTTGGCCAAGGTTAGAAAGCTTATTCCATTGCTTTTTAAAAGCCACAGAACCCACCGCGGAATGCACGCAGGAGAACATATCAGATGTGCTGTCATAACTTTTCACTAGTGAAATTCTGTCACGGTTTACCGGACACCAGCCGCGGTCGGTAGTAGGAGTAACTGCAGGGCGGTGACGTGGAGAGGGGGAGGGGCAGGGTGGGGGGTAGTAAACTATGGATTACGGAGGTTTACAGGTAAATTAACATATAAATTAATAAAACGAATTTTGTTGCGTGCACTGCATCGCATTTGGGGATGCAGGGCACGCAAAGAAATTTGTTTTATTAATTTATATGTTAACTTACATGTAAACCTCCATAATCCATAGTTTACTACCCCCCACCCTGCCCCTCCCCCTCCCCACGTCACCGCCCTGCAGTTACTCCTACTACCGACCGCGGCTGCTCCTACTACCGACCGCGGCTGCCGGACACTAAAAGAGTTTCCGGCAGTGAAGCATGTGCCAACACAATTTGGCTCCAGTGGTTAAAACTATATTGCCAGATCACAAGTACAATAAAATTAGTACATGGTGTCAACAAGTAAAGTATCATAACGCAGTGTAAATATTGCATAGAAAGGACACCAGGGAATGATCATAAGGACAGCCGCTTCATGTGTAGTATACAAAGTGCCATATAAAGCATGTTTTTAGGAGAATGCGATAACGTATGCAGTCTTAAGGAAACCACCATCACCATGCACTCTTCTCAAGAACGAACAGGCAAAAAGAATGCCTTTGTGTTCGGCATTTAGGCACATGTAGTTTATATCAATTAACATATGTTAAGTCCCTCCTCAGCTCGAACTCTGGAACAAAGCATGTCACTCAGGCTGTGATACTGGCAGTCAAAGAGAAGCATACAAAGTGGAGAGAAGGTCCTGTTACACAAAAAAACAATGCGTACAGGAGTGCTCGCTCTTTCAACAGTTATGTGGGAAGCTGTTGAGTTTTTCCTGCTATTGCATGGTTAACGCTCCAGTTATTTTCAGATCCCTCCAAGGAAGATTTTTGAGAAGGAGACTATGGCAGAGAGTGGAAGGCTAAGGTTAGTCCTTCAAATGATTTAGAAGTGAATGGCAATGTGCGCTCTTAGTTATTGGTGTTTTGATGCTGAATTCACGCGCTACAACGAGGATGACCATTACCACTTGAAAATGAGTATTACGAAGGCTATCGTTTTTGTGTCTTCAGTATGTGCCGCTGACCGCGGCCCCCGCAGGGGGCCGCGGTTGGCGCCCTAGTGTCGCCTGGGCACCGGTCACCCCTCCCCGCCCCCTCCTCCTGAGGGGCAGGGACTCCGGCCGGTGTCTCTTTCCTGCCCGGAAGTGACGTGACGGGCGTCACTTCCGGGGCTCCTCTGGGCATGGGGGGAGGCTATATAGCCCTCTCCCACCATGCCGGCAACCTCTTGTCGCCTCGCACGCCTCATGGCGTCCTCTTTGCCCACAAACGTGATGCGGTTGAGGATCCGCTTGGCGATCCTCCTGGAGCGGCGGGTACCCCAAGAGCTGCAAGCGGTGAGTGTGAACACCCCCCTCACCCCCAGCGGGCACTTAAAGGAGCCCGGCAGCCGCCGTTGTGACGGTCGGCCTTAGGGGGGGGTTAACTCAGCTCCCGGGGACACGGGCCTGTGGCTTTCTGGCCCGGCGCCTGGTACGCCGCGGCCTGGTCCTGACCCCAGTTGCCCAGCGGGGCTCCCTTGCAGGCCCAGGGGCGTGGGTAATGGGGTAGGCGGGGGAGCCACCTTCGCTGTGCCCGGTCCCTCCCTTCACAGGGGCTGGGGTTTCAAATCCGGGCCAGGGGAGGCGGCCACATGGGACAGGGTGAGCCCTAGAACCGTTGCGGCAGGGGGGGTGTGTGGAGGGCCTCACGGGGCTCCCCCCTCTCACCGCCGATTTGTCACCTCAGTTTTCGTTGCGATACCACCAGACGGGGATACTCACCTATAGCCTGCGTGTTCTGGTCTGATCTAAAGTAAATGCGGATTAAACCGCAGGGTGGCCCCGCACCGAGGGCTGCTCTCCCACAGCACTGCCCACTGTCGCCTATATTGCTTTAAACGATTCCTTAGCCTGCACCTAGGCTCGAGCCTGTTTTCCCCAGCTCTGAGGTCGGCAGCGGTGGCCGTTAGGCCATACCCTCTTTGTTGATGCGGTGAGGGACGATTGGGGGAAGGGGGTCACTTTAGTTCTCCACCCCCAGACTGCAAACGCCGTATGATTACTGCTGCTATCGCGGGCACCGGTTAAGGAGGTGAAATTTACCTCCCGCGGAGCAGCGGGTTCCATGGAAGCCCTTGTCCCCGCGCGCCCGGGGTTCGCCTGCCGGTCGGGCACAGAGGGTTTGCCATCATGAGCCACCCCACCTCCCGGCACATATCGATTGCCAGCAGCAGCTCCAACTACGGTCCGTTGTTGGTCGGGCGCTAATATGCAGCGCCTTGTTGGTTTACAAGGGGCGGCCATATCGGATTACTTGTTGTATCCCCAGCGAGGGCGGGGGTCACCGGCAGCAGCTACGGGTCATGGTGTGGGGCGCTGAAGTGATCACCGGGTGCCCGATTAAAGTCTCTGGGCCTCCTGGCTTGTGCCGAGGGGGCCGCTTGCGTGCCTCTGCTTTCCCATAGCGTTGGGGTGCACCGGGCGCCCTACAAGGGTCCAGGGCTTACTGGCTTTATGGGTGGTTTTCGTTCTGGGTGCAGCCTCCGGCCGCCTTGGAGATAGAACAGGTGGCGGGTCCTAAGCCAGGAGGGGGTGGCCCAACCCTTGCGGGGGTGGTGCAAATGCTCAGATGTCTGCCCAAGGGCACCAAGTGGTGGGCAAGGCATTGGCCTATGCTACGACAGCTGACCTCCGAGTGAGGAAGCGGGTTTGGGCCTAACATCCTGAGACGGTGGCGTGAGGAGAATAGGCAGGCAGAATTGGTTTTAAAGGTTTGAAGTGAGCTGAGCAGCCTTAAGTGGTTCGGTTTTGGTGTCATTTAAAGTAGAGGAGTTTGCCCTCTCTTCGGGGGATTACCCGGCCAAAAGCCACTGCTTACTTGTATGCCTGTTCGTTATATAATAGAAATTGTCTATTATGGCCGCGATCCCTCATCTGTTACGTGTTCGAGTGCCAGTAAACCATCCGGCGGACATAGCAACCAGGTACGTCGGCAGATGCACCCGACGGCCACGGCATTGCGGCTTGCAGCCTCCACTGGACAGAGAGGCACAGTACTTGGGTTGGTCCATGTCGGGCATTGTTGGCCCGGACTACGCGGCATTGTTTGATTGGGGTCACATCAGCCAGGGCCTGCCCCCCCCCAGCCTTGAGCCCCGACTTGCAAGGTTGACTGAGCTGAACATCGGCCCTATAGGGTGTTATATCTTTGACCTGGCGGTGCCCTGATGCCCTGTAGGTTCATGCCCCCCGCGTGCTTCGCATTAGCATGTTTCCTTCATGTGTGGGGCGGACACTGGGAGCCGGAGGGCACTTTAGAGCTGAGAGCTGGGGGAACAGTGAACGTAGTTGGGTGGCGTGTAGCTCGGTCGGGGGCCTAGGCACCAACTTGGATGTTAAAGAGGGGACGTGGGCCCAGCATAGCAGCCAGGTAGGGCGAACTAGCGGGCTGGAACACTCAACTCCGAACCCTGCAAGAGGCGCAGCGGGGTAAGGCTTGTTTGGGGTCCATTGTTCCCTCAGCACAGCCCCGTGTCGATGCGGCAGTCGTGGCTGTTTAAAATGCGTGCACACGTCTCGCTCCTGGGCAAGGGCGGGCGGGGTGTGCTACGGGCTAATCCTCTTTGGGGGCGGGGAGCCAATGATGGTTCCTGTACACTCGGCATCCAATGGCAAGTCACTACTGGACGGGTGCATGGCTTTGCACCCTATTAGAGGTTAGGTCTGAGGGGGACGAGGAAAGGTCCGAGCCCCCTTTCGTGCGCCCCAGGCTGGCGTACTCTGCCCCAGCCTTGACGGGCTGCTGCAATTAATCCAGGATTGAGGCCCGGCAGACCCGACCACAAGCCGCCTGGACTTGTAGGTCCTGAAGCGGAACTGCACGGGGCAGCTCGCCAACCCCCCCCACCAGCATTGCATTCAGCCTGGGTTGGAGCGCACCTGGCACCAGTTGGGAGGGGATCATACCCACTGCAGAGATAACTTATGCACGGTACGGTTCGAGGATGCACTGGTTGGCATCGTTATTGGCAGGGATGCAGTGGAGCAATGGAGACATTTATGAAGAGTGTCTGACGCCCACATAAAACTAGTTTTGCGGCATTCCATAATCGTGATGCAAGGTCAATTTGGGGAACTCGTGTACGGTTGTCCATGCCGTTCATTGTCCCCGGTCAATGGTAGACTTTGTTTGTAGCTGCATGGCTGGTGTCTGTTCATAGAAAAGGCAGGATGATATTAAAAAGTCTAAGTGAATGTCATAGCCTTTGAACGATCAGGACAACACCCGGGGGCTCATGTACTAACACCGATTGTTTGGCCATGAATATTCCTGAGTGCAATGAGGTGTTTACGCCATCGGGGGCACTGCCCCGCTGTTTGGTTGTTTCTCCTTTCTCGTTAAGGTTTTGGAAGTTTACCTTTTAATGGGTTTTCCTACTACAATTAATTAATATGCTCACCTCAGGCCACGCTCTTAATACCAGGCTTGGAATGGTAGAAGGGAATGTTTACATACTTTAATTTTGTAGTACAATAAGGTCAAAGGTATAAACTAAGGACGCGTTGTTTATCCAGAAATAAAGGTACAGCAGCCTGGCACCAGCAAGGGTTGAGCAAGGAGTGCAGCCGGCTTTAGTGGTAAGGCCAGGCACTATAGGTTGAGCCGGAGTTTACCTGGGTGGGGGGGGGGCATAGAGGGCCAGATGCGGTTTTCCCTTGGCTCCAACAGGGCTTCAACATATTACACCTGTAGTCTGAGGACACATGATTTAGATAGACCCCTGGCAGCCCAGGCATCCTCTTGGGGAGCCGGACCTTCCGAGTGTTCAGGGGTGCACAGGCCTCACCCACCCTCCCCAAGGGTGGACCAATATTAAATGAGACTGTCGATACAACATGTGTAATTACATGTATTCACACAACTGTGTGGAGGCGTCAGCTGATGCGACTTGTTTAATTACATGTATTTACAATGTTTGGGGGTGACAGCGGATGCGATATCCCTGCGTCTGGCTGTAAAGTCTAATTAACAACAGTCCCTCAGTGTCTTGAGCAGCACTGCCTGGGTAGGGCAGGACATGCAGTCAGTCTGGGCGAGGATGGGCTCCCTGAGGCGAGGATAGAGCTCAAGACATGAGTGGTACCCCGGGATAACAGTACAAGGGCTGAGAGTTTGCCAATCTGGAAAGGGGATTGAAAGCACAGTATAATTGAGAATACCGACGGGTTTAGAGGATCAAAAAGAAACTAAGTCTTGGTTGGCACCAATTTGATTGGGGCGGTGTTCTTTGCAAGCACATGGAGTTGGCTGACCGGCGGGTGGCTAACATACAACCTAGGGACCATTCACAAATGTGGGAAATTCCAAAGGTGGTCTAAGCAGCTTTATGCATCATAAGTTTTAAGCATTCAAGTAGTATATTAAGGGATCTTTTGGTCATACTCTGGTATCAAACGTGTCGATTGTCTCATGACTTCAGCTTTGCGAGCATAAACCCCGGAGGATTTACCTCGGTCACTGGTCTTCAGTTAATTAGCTTCCAGGGCGGCATTTCCAGAGTTAAATTTTCGGTTAGGCAGGGATAGCTCTTTACCAGCCAAGGTCACAGGAACGCAGATTAAGCGTAGGCAGGTAAAGGAAGCACCTGATGGAGGTTTCCCTGTATAGCAAGAGCCTATGCAGCGCGGGGAGCCGTTACAGTGTTATGCCTCTTTTAAGTCACCTGGCATTCTGTTAATGAGTATCGATTTTCAGATAGAAGAGACAGGTTGTCTAGTATCGGTTACGTCTCTACAATGCCCCAGATAAACTGCTTCCATGTTTTCGTCTGGCCGTGGCTGGGTTTCACACACACCACCGGTTTTGCAGGGGGTACGGTTGATTTCCGTTGATGGGTGGTGTTGCTTAGTGTAATGGTCCCATTGGCGCTTGAGCTTGCTAGTTCATTGAAGGCGCTGTTCAGGGGTGGATCCTTTTGCGGCGCCTAGGTGAGTGACTTGCGCAGGGGGTTGTGTTTGTGGTGCCTTTCCTTTGGACTCGGGATGCTCGGTGTAAACCTTTGTGTCATGTCTGGCGCCTGGGTGGCGTGCGCCGTGAGAAGACTGTTTCGTATTAGGGCATTGAGCGAAGATTTCGCCGCTTTGCTAACCAGGTCCGGTGGCCACCAGGAGTTATGCAGGCAGCCCATATCAATGTCTTATTGATGTATGTGCTAGGGTTGACAAAGGGGAAAAAATGGTGTCGGTTTTGGCCTGGATCCGGCAAGCATGGTTTCAGCTTTCTCCACGAACAAGGGTGCACTACCGGTCCAGAACTCAGGTATACTTCCCGGGGCTCTGCCCACACCTAGGAGGGCGATATCACACAAAGCACAGGGGGAGAGGTCATATATGACATCCCAGGCTTGATCAGTGATATTCCCATGGTCTTCCCTTGTCCCAATTTAGACGAAAGTTACGGTCTGGCTCAGTGTTGGCAAAGGATAGTTATGTTGTCTCTGCATGCACCGATCTCGCAGTACAAGGAGGTAAAACATTTTCTCTCCAAGGCGGGGATTGTGCGCCACCATTCCGTTTCCAAAGGGCTCCTGCTTCCTGCACCTTGATCACGGGTAGGTAACCTGTGTGGCTGTTGCGGAAGTTGATTAGTGTGTTGGTTCATTTGCAGTTGAGCACGTTAAGCTGACAGTCCAACCATGTCAGAATTGAAGCATCCCCAATAGGCTATGCAAGGAAGCTAGAATTTTGTTTAATCTATCTTACACAAATAACAAGCATTGTTTAAGCTAAGGGTACTGGCGTGTAGTGAGGCATGGTGTTTGTTGTAGATACCCGAAGGCAATGTCATGAGTCGCTAAACTACAGCCTGCCATGCCACCGGTTAACAGCCCTAGGGTGTGAATTCTGCGAGGTCTTGGGGCACAGCTGGGCCGCTGCAGGTCATCGGCAGAAGCACATATATCCTCCAGTTGCATATTACCTGTCTTTTGTTCCTCTACTCCTCACTTCAGACATTTAAGTTAACAGACCCCGGCTCTTCAGCAACACCGTGCCAGGGGGGCATGCGCGCTGCGTAAACACAGAGCTCCAACCATAAAGGGGCCGAGTAGCAAAACCAGTAAATAGTTTTAAGAGGGTGTCACTGGCCTTAAAGCTGTGTGAAGCCACTATCATTTAGAGGTGCGCCCAGGTGAGAAGGGGGCGCTTCTTAAGGTTTGGATGACCACTGCGGTTTGTGGTACCTCCCAGCGGAACCACTGGTAGTGTACTGGAGCTAGCGAGAAACTGGGAACCTGGGATACTGACACTTGTACCTCGCTTGGTGGGGTTGCGGTCAGCCAACATAGTGTGCTGCCGTCCCAATAAGGGGGTAGCAGCGTGGCAACACAATGGGACACTATGTCAATAGAACGTTTGGCACGCCTAATGTGTAACCAAAACTAAAACTTCAACGGTGCAGGTAATTTGTTAACCGCTGGGGATGCCCTGGGCGGGCGGTGGATACCCCCCCCCCCATGCACACCCTCTTATCTGGAAGCATTCGAGGATGGGTAAGGTAGGACTTAGCCAATTCGTAATGCTTGGACCATGCCGCAGGCAATGGGCACTGCTCAAATCAGACAGATTCTCTAAGCCAGTATGCCTGGGGGGTTTCTCCACAGAAGGTGATGAAAGGACACATGTCCCATAAGGAATCAGGGATACATGGCAAGGGCTTGAGAGTCCCTTGCCCATGGCCACACACTTCAGTTATGAACTCTCCTGCGCGTCAGGATTTAGCAAACAAAGGGACTCTTCATGGGTTAAATCGAGTCCCCCTCGCCAGAATAGCCAGAGCAGCCAGGCGGGTGTGGGAGTCATCACCTAGCTAGCGGGCTGCTGCCCATAGATGGGCACGCAGGTTTTCAGGGCACCCAGTGCTAGGACAACGACAGCTAGGTGTGATCAGCACATAAACGGAGCCTTGCGAGCCTGGGGGTTGGCGGTCACCCCGCCCAGAGCTGGCTCGGGGCTGAGGCTAGTGAAGCAGTGGAACTTTCACGCATGGGGGTGAATTGCTCTTGGCACAACTCCCCAGGCCTGACGCGCCTCTGGTTTCAGCAGACACTTTCTGACCCAGGATAGCGTCAAGGGCTTGGGATTTAGATGGGGCCACCTATAACCGGCAGGGATGGTTCTCCTTCATCTGGATTGCAGGAAGCTCCAGACAGGAGAGGTGACAGGTAAGACTATAGCTGTTTGGGTGGGGGGCTCGGGCTGCGACGGCGGCCGCCTCCAGAGCTGTGGCGGAGTTACAGGGCGATCTGGAAGCAGGCCGGTACCAATGGTACCTTTGCGCGGCACCATAGGGGGTGCCAGAGCCAAATCCGAGGAGCCTCATGGGAGGGTCCCGGAAGCCGTGTCGGCGCCCCGCTAGTCCTTCGGGCGGTTGTGGGCCTGAACAACCGGGGGTTTGCTATGCTACGCTCCGCCCCGGGAAGGGGCGTGAGTAGAAGTTACCAACGGGCACGTGATCCTGGAAGAGAATCACTTGGACGGCAGCAAAGGCGGGGTTCACCCCAGTGCTGCCCGGCTCATCAGGCGGGCAGGCGGCCCAGTTGGTTGCCTGCCCTTGGATCGCCCGTAAGATACCCCACCTATTACATAACGGTGTATGTAATAAACCTGCAGCATTTTGTACCCAATCAAACAGTCTGAGTGTGTGTTATTATTGGGTAACGGATTTTGTTGGAGGGGGGACTGAGGGGTGCCAATGGCATACTATGATATCAACATGTGCATATTTGCGAATGCTCAAACATCCTCACACCTTGTCTTCCTTAACTCGCGCACACTTGCCCACAATCACACACTTACTCACACACCCTCAAAAATCATCAAACTTACACACTCACCCAGTAGTCACTCAGGCACAGTTCTTTCCACTCCCACATACAATGGCTCACACACTCCATCCATCTTAATTAGTGAGGAAGTGAATTCCAAAGTCAGCGAAAAGAGGCTGCTGAAGACAAGCTAAGCATATGGACAAAATATGGAGAGAAAACTGTGCACGTGTCTAAAGTGGAATGAGCATAACGGGAATGACAGAGACACTTTGAAGACCACTATCCCTTCCACAGGTCTCAGTAATGTTTAATTCACAGTCTCACAATTTCAGAATTTAAACATATTTTCAGCATTATTTACAACAAAACCATTCTTACTCCTTTATCTTAAACAGATAATCATTGACAAAGCCAAACAATGATGTCTGGTTTAAAATGTATGTCAGTTGCTGGATCATTTTATCAAACACTTTATCAATGGCTTTATTAATCTTCATGCTTTCTCAAATATGCTTGAAAGTGCACCATATTCCCACTATTTTTTCTAAATTTTCTCAGGGGAGAACGCGCCCGAACTCCCCTTATGATGGTTGGCCTTGTATGCTAACCTCACTGGCCACCAGGTACGCTCCAGAACTTTTACGCCTCAGTTCTTTCAAATGCCACCAGCTGCCACTCAGTAATACTAGTGCAGACAGTAACCTCTTTCATTTCAATTAAAATCTGTGCACTATTATATTATTCTTGAATTTAGTCAGTTAACTCATTTCACAATCAAGATAGGCAGCTTCCTTTTGTAGAAATACATTATGCATGCCATGTGAGAAAATATCTCTCAGTGTAACACCCACACGCAATCGTAGTCCAGTTCTGCTGATAAATGACTTTGTCACTCCTGGTTTAGATTGATGACAACTCGGAGTAAAATGCTAAAAGCAATGCACAACACAATGCCTTGTATGACGCACTCTGCCTACCATATGAATACAAATTCTCGAGCAGATGTCAGAAAGGCACGGATCAAACTAATTCTTAGAGTTATCACCGTATAATACCACATAGCTGCATACCATTATTGAGTAAAGAGAAACATGTCAGTGATTTTAACTTCTACATGCCTCAATATGGTCATCGGCAGGCCATATGCCATCCTGCTGCTAAGTAACGGTGGCGTTACAAGCTGCCTTGTCAGGACATTCTGGGGATCACTTGATGTCAAATGGTTCCAGGAGTATTTCCCAGTGCACGTGCAGTCTTTTAATGATTCCATTCTTGTGGTGCACCCTCACCCGAAAGACGGCGTGCGGGTGCTCAAGGCACGGAGCCAAGCTAAGCAGGCCAAGGCAGCAGCCTTATGCCTAGGGTGACCAGGCGCCCCGAATTTGCCCGGACGGTCCGGGTTTTTCACCAGCTGTCCTGGCAGATTTCAGGAAATTAGCTCCTGTCCCGGTTTTTAGAGAGGGTCAGCTGAAAACGGCGGGAGGTGTCTTTTTTTTGTTGTACAAAGCAGGGATAGTGAGCAGTTGTTTCTATGAAGCAAGTTAATTAACATGGAAGCTTCTGGGTTTAAAAATTGCATTTTATGTATGGTCTAACAACCTGTTCTGTAATTCCGTGCTGAGGAGCGCTGTCATTCTGTGCTCTCGGTTGAAGTAAAACTGTAGTCCTTTTTCTATTTTCATGAAATGTCCCGGTTTTTGGCTTTACAATTCTGGTCACCCTTCTTAGGCTGCCCGTGGCGGCCACTGCATCTGCTGCCCGTGGCCTAATCGAAGAGTGGGGGAGAGAGAGATGCTGGCGCTTCATGGGGCCACGGCGACAGCACGTGAGAGCAGGGGCTCGGTGGGGGCTTAATGCGGATTCTTACAGCCGCAAGTAAGAGAGGGGGAAGGAGGGCCAGTGCTGCCCCAAAACCTGTGCCGCCTGGGGCAGTTTGGGCCAAAAGGGGGGTCCAGCACAGACCACAACCAGCTTGTTGAGTGTGAAAAAGGCCGCTTTATTGAAGACAGGTGCACCTTACAACAAATATCCTTGGCCTGTGCCGTACAAAACTAATCCTCACTAAATATTTTCTTCCTGCCTTACCCCCCACCCACACCCCTAAAGTTTCCCCATTTGCAACCATTTATAAACCCCCAACTCTGTCTTCCCTGCTGACTCATTAAACGTGTAACGTCTTATCATTTCCTAAAATAGCTATCTATGTAACCTTCCTATGTTACTTCCCCTTCCTGCGTGTACCTGGAGTGACATTTTTCAACCAATAAACTTAAACTGTAAACAGATCTACCAACTATTACTAAGGAGAATGCCCCCTCATAAGCTATAACCCCGGTACAAAAAACCCTGCACCTGCTTCAAGCGACAACCAAACATGACATATTTTCCTACCCGGTGCACCTGCTCCCAACAAAACCCTGAACCAAAAGAAGAAAAACCCCTATAAGCTATCACCCCTTAAACTATAACCACTCCCCCAACCATTTGAACAAATGGGGAGGACGGGCGGGACAAAATTTACTCGCCCTATCTTCCCCCAGGCCGGCTGCTGTGTCACCCCACCGAAATGGTGGCTGGTGACCAAAAATGGCCGTATACATATCCCCCCAGCCCAAATGTAGCCCGGAGTGACATTTTTCAACCAATAAACTTAAACTGTAAACAGATCTACCAACTATTACTAAGGAGAACGCCACTCAGAAAATTCTGGCCCCAGACTTTTCTGACCCCCCCCCCCTAACTAGGGACCCATCCCTTCCAATGAAATGAACAGCAGCATACCTAAGCTCCGTATGTCCCCTCTACCTGTGCCCCCTCGTCACCCAGGCCCGTTAAACCACCTCCTGGCCTTAGCTAGCACTGCTGGCCGCTCTGCCCCCCTCCAGTGCCTTTGATAGGAATGCTGTCCATATAATCTAGCCATCTGACCCATGCCGCCTGACCCCCAGGAGAACCCTCTTCATTCCCTTTAACAGTGCCAAGCCTTACACTGACCCAGGGCCTGTCCCCCCACCTGAATAAGCAACCCATCGGGACGAATATCACCCGGAATCATTCTGCGTAACGTATGAAACAACTTGTGCCACTTCATACCCCCGTATCGTGCCAGGAACAATGAAACAAACAGTAAGACCACACCCAAATTCAAACGTTTCCCTTGAGAATTTCATAACGCTCTGCCCATCTGCCAAAGAATGTCCCATGATCCATATGGCAAACTCCACCACAGCAGGCCGCGCCACCGCACCTGAAAAGACACATATATGAGACCAAGAAATTAGCACTATGCTACTTCTTCCCCGTAGCCGAATGTATGTTATAACACAGCCCGACTCACAACGCCTGAACGCATGAACTCTACCCACCAAACAACTGTTTTAAAAAAGGCCTGCTTGGCCCCTGTTACTGCCGTACCATCCGCTGTGCCCCGATTTTGTGGCATCTGTAGTCACCCCATACGAAAAGGAATAAGTCCTAACCTGGCAAGGCGCCTGTTTTGGCTCATTCGAGCCGCGCTCCCACCCCCGTCCCTCAGGGCAACCTCCCCCTCTCTCGCACCCAGCACTTCCGAAACTTGCAATGCCCTGAAGTACATTCCAGACCTTAACGTGACAATAGACACCCCTTCTTCTGCATCCCGGCATAATCTGCCGCAGAACCCGGTAAAGCCGGCCAGCAGCCAGACAGACATAAGCCCGGGGCCCGCCTCCCCTTTCACACGCCCAACCGTCGTTACGCAGCTGCCCAATTCTCCTGCCGCCAGCACCTCCGTGACTAGCCTTTGCAACCTCCGCCATGCTGAGCAAGACCAAGTGTTCGCACTGTAAGTGTCCACTCCCGGCCCATGCCTGGTCTGAAACCAGATACCGTGTCCCAACCTCTCCGCACCAGAATACCCCCCTACCCGGGCACCAATTTCTGATCCCATACTGTCACGGCCATCCCAGTGTAACGCGTTCAAGAAAGGCAAAACCCTTCTACCCGTTCTTCCAGGGTTGCGTGTGTCAGTAAAACCCAAAGCCTCTCGCCTCAGCCGCAGTTGAGGAAATCATTCCAATTACTCCGGCGGCGCCATGGGAATGCCGTTGACAAGCCCCAGAAACGTGCGCCACATGTGCAAGTCCCCTCCTAGGCCCGGCCTTCAAGAGCACGTAAGGATGGATCATTGCCACACCTGTCCGCGTCACCCCCAACCTCCCACGGAAAGTTCGCCCCCACCCTACAGCCAAAGTTGTGGCGTCCTAGCAGAAACCGTACGACGATACACCACCCCAACCATCACCTCCTGTGTGGCTAGCGACCCCTCGATCCACAGCAGCATGTGCAATTGTTTGTCTATCCACAAACGGGCCTGTATTAGCCCCACCACCAATTCAACACCAATAATTGACAACACTGCACTGGGACCTCGTGTCCACTCTGATGCCAAGGGCACTCCAGGTAACCCGTGGGCTCTAAAGGCTTGTCATTTGCTGCTGACAGTCCGCAGAACCGGGCTGGCCACCCTGGAAAAGTCATCCAGGCAATGTGTCACCGTCTCTGTACCAGTGCGCCATGACAAACCCACCGAAAACAAGCGCAAACCCTCCAATAGTACACCGGATATGGAACCTCCCAGCAGTAGTTTTTTGTCTGTAAAGACGGAAACTCCAACTGTATGCCCCTCCTGCCAGGGGAGGAGTGGGTGCAACCTGCATTGCCCGCGCCTATCTGTGCCACCACCCCCAGTTTGGAAATGAGCGGTTAGCCAGGGGGCACCCGCAAAGGGGCCCACCATGCGCCCTACCTGGGGTTCTGGGTTCAGATCTGCACACACCACGTCCCCGTGTGTCATAGCAAATTCCCAGCTTCCCGCAAGAGCCCAGCATCTACGGTCCGTGGATAAGACGCCCACCAATGTCCCCAAGGCCCCGGTGCATGTGCGGACTAGCCTTACACTGATAACCCCACGCTCTGCCGCCACCCCTGCCAGAAGTATGCCGTGGGACCTGTTTGGACCGCTGTCCCCACCCGATAAAACCTGTTCCATAGCGGTGCACCAAGGGTGACTGCCAGGGCACTACGATCCTCCACGCTTAAACTGGCCGTACCGTCTGGCCCCCGCGCCATCAGTGGAGCCCCAGCATGCCCCCCACACCCGGTCCCTGTGCCATTCGCCGAGTACCCCCCCACCACACGCGGGTGAATCGGTTCTGACAGGAGGCGACAGACCAGCGGCAACCGATTGGCCGTACATAGCATCCTCTCAACCCCCGCCCCCACCCATTATCGCTGGTATAGGTCGCTCAGCACATTGGTGTCTGACTAAGGATCCTATGAGTTGCCTCAACGTATGTATACATACGTTACAAAAATATAACAGTTTAAATTGCTCCTGTGTAGACATTATCACTTCCCCGGCAGTTACTGGTTCCTGGGTGTAGAAGGCTTCCCCCTTTTGTTCCCTGGGAGCTTGCCAGCTTGGACTCAGAGGTAAAGATCGGGGAACCGATCCCCCCCACTCATCTTCCGGGACCCAAGCTGCCCGCGCCTAGAACTCCTCAATCATAGCGGGACCACTTGTATACCCCGCCCTTTACCGAGGCACTTCTGACCACGTCCATGGATTTCCACCAGGTGACGGGCCTGCCTAGATATTTCACACTATACCCCGCCAGAGGTCAATGAAGGCAGCCAACCAATCCTCAATGGCAGGGCCACCCCCGGCCTCTTGGCAAGCTCCCACTCCTCTTCGCGGCCCCCTTCGCCGACAGCTCCCCCTGGCACATACCCACATATACGCCCGTCCAAGTGTGGTCTGTGGTGGCCAGCATTAGGCAGCTCCCCCAAGGGCTCCGTCATCCCCATGCAAGGCAGGTTCAGACCTGTGACGGCGCGGCTTTCACCATCCCCTCCTTATTCCCTAGTATGGGCCCCTGGTCGGTCCCTTTCTCTGCAGCGCTGTTTGTGGCGACTCCGGGCCCACCTGTATCCCTCCCCTAAGCACCTTTTTTCTAGCGAACCTCCCCGTCTTCCACCCCCCCACACATTTGTTTCCACCGACCCGCCAAGCGGTGCCATACGTCCTCCCCTGCTCCACCTCTGGTGGTGTGCCACTGCCCCCCTGTGCGCCTGTGCCTTACCTGGTGCCAAGGTCGGCGTCCCGACTGGAGCCCGCCGCCTAACCAGTGGTGAGAAAAAAAGGGGGGGAGCACTCCATCCGCCACCTGTGAACCACCACTGTACCATCTCCGCATGCCATCTGTCCTGACCTTCTGCAAAACTAGACACAGCATTAGTGACACCCCCCTCCCCTCAACACCAACCCAACCACCCAGGGCCGTCCTCCATGGACTCCAGCCCGTGATCCCCAGCAATGGGCCATCCTCCGTGGACTCCAGCCCGCGATTCCCACAGCAATGGGCCGTCCTCCGTGGACTGCAGCCTGTGATTCCCCCCAGCAATGGGCCATCCTCCGCAGACTCGAACCTGGGATCCTACAGCCATGGGCCGTCCTCTACGGACTCCAGCCTGTTATCCAAACGCAATGGGCCATCCCCAGGGACTCCAGCCCGCTCCTTGTAGCTCATTCCCATAGCGGATCAGTACTTTTTTTTTAAAGACCAGAGAGTGCCTGTGGGACGCATACCCCGAAGGATTGAACACGATAATCATGTAAAGTCAGAAGGAACCGCTGAGCTAAAGCTGCCTTATATCTCAACCCTCCTGCAGCGTACCGCATGCCTATCCGTCGTATCCTGCTGTGTTGTCCTGGACCCCGTGCCCATGCCCTCAGAGGCCGCATCGACCCACTGGGCCATGACACCAGAGACAGCTCGCCCTCCTACCACGCATTCCGTCTAGCAAGTCCCTCGCTGGGGTCCGGCCGCCCGCACGAGGCAGAGCCTGCCCATCCTCTCGGTGGGGTGGAGCCGCATGTAACTCACCTGAGCACCGCGCCTGCCGCCCCTGCAAAGGAACGAGGAGTCCGACATGCCGGGGTTAGTCTCCTGTCTGTCCCTGTCACCTCCAGGTACCCCCCCCCGGGCCCAACCGCTACCCGCCCCAAGTCCGCGAAAACGGCGGATGGTCGGCCCCCGCCAGGAGAGTCCACCTGACCCCACGTCCGGCACCCCAAAACCCGACCCAACCCCCCACCCCAACCCTCCTTCACCCCAGTCCCCCACTCCAACACCTCCCCCCTCTTGCCTGTGTGTTCCTCCCCCGCCCGCTTCCAGGGACAGCACGGATTACCCCCCCACTCCGCCGGCCCCATCTGAGCCCATCCACCGCCCCACAATATGTAAGAAAAAAGAGGGGGGCGCGGGGTAGAAGCAGTACCAGATGCCCCTTTTAATCGCAAGGCAAACCCACGCGACGTACTCCGGGCCACAAGCGTTTGCCCCCCAAGCCCGTGCCGCCATCTAACTAAAGCAGAGGCCGTACCCACATACCGCCGGTATTGTCGTCTCCCCCTGGTATAATAAATGCAGCAAACGTCCTCCCCGCTGGACCCTCCCACACCCAACCAAACAAAGAAAGGATGCCCCCGGGAGGGTAGGGGGGGAAGAGGCGCTTACCAGCAGAGGCGCGGGCCGCGATCCCACGCGGCCAAATAAGGGATGATCACCGCGGGAGGCACTTGCCAGTGGGACCGTGCGTCTCGGCCCCGCGACAGCGCCTGCACCGTGAGCCCGGTTCCCCTTTGCAGCGGAAACTGAAATAAACTTGTTACCCGCAGAGGTGCGGGCTGCGCTCACTCGCGGCCAACCGAGAGAGGTGATCGCCTTATGCCTGAGGGACCGCACGGCAGAGACTGGCATGCAAAAGCACTCCAAGCAGTGAATTGCCATTTGATCATCTATTCTGCAAGCGCCAAGTGAGCAGGAGACCCGAACCGTACCAGGGGCGCCGCAAAAGGACAAAATTTACTCGCCCTATCTTACCCCAGGCCGGCTGCCATGTCAACCCACCGAAATGGTGGCTGGTGACCCAAAATGGCTGTATACATATCCCCCTAGCCCAAATGTAGCCCAAACAAGCCCAGTTGGGCTCTGGGCTGCACCACCGGCCCAAAAATCCCCGGGGGAGGCAGGCCTCCTGTTGGTCGGCAGCCCCCCCAAAACCCTATTGCCCCCACCGCCCCCCCAGCTACGCCAGCCACCCTCTTTACCACAGAACCTTAGCCTCGTTTGGGGG
The DNA here is from genome assembly GCF_964204655.1 of Triturus cristatus. Taxonomy (NCBI): domain Eukaryota; kingdom Metazoa; phylum Chordata; class Amphibia; order Caudata; family Salamandridae; genus Triturus; species Triturus cristatus. Next base: position 926,647,864 of record NC_140591.1, on the reverse strand, counting down.
GGTAATACCCCAGTGGTCCGTTTTGAGAATACAGTGGAAAGCAGAGAGTCAGTCCAACACTGTTTGACCATAAAAATCCTCTCTCAGGGGACCACTCCAAAATGTAACACCTTTCCTGTGTTGTTTCAATACCTTTCACTCTTGCACGTATTTTCCTGGTGCATTGTTTTGTCACATAAATATTCACTGCCAATATCGATTTTAAATTTGCACCAGCCATGTCTCCTTACAAATTGAATAAATGCTCCTCACAGAAAATGTAATTTGTTCACCTAAGCCTGCACATTCAGTGTTCGAAGAAGGACTTATGATAACAAAATTAGTATGATAGAAGCATACTACAAATTGTGGAATCTGCGGTTTCAGCAAATTTATTTAGGACTCACAATTCAGGCATTATTTCATTGATGATTATTAAAAATGCAGCAAATATACAGATTTTTGTCCTTTTTCAGTTGAGAAAATACCTCCTAAACTTTACCTTCCTTCATTCACTCTGTAGTGTCATGTGATCATGTGTAGTAGGGCCCTTGTGGTCCTAGGTAGACTCCTTACAAAGTTAACTATTCAGGTATGAGGTATTTGGGTGTGTCTGGGTGTGGTCAATAAAGTCTATGATGCAGTCAGTTCAATTAATGGTTGCATGCAGAAGAATGAAGATGTCCATTACAGAGCTCCCTGTGTGGCGTAGTCATTTGCGTTCTCCAGAGCTGGGGTGGATGCTACACTTTCCTTCTCATATCTTAATATCATCTCAAATTATCTAGGGAAGTACTGTTGATGGAGCAAGGTGTGAAACTTCATCAGACGCAGAGGTGCATTCAACAAAACTATTCTCTTCACCAAACCTCAAGTTAAAAATCAGCAGTTCAATCAAACAAGGATCGAGATTTCAAACTGCTTGTAATTTCACCACACACACAAAAGTTATCCTAATTATGAATAAAAAACAGACACTAAACACAATGCTGTGAATCTTTCATTCTACATAACCTCCAATGAGGGCATTATCACAAGACTCTCTGACAAATGATCTATAGCAACCAATTTACAATGGCCTAAATACAATGCATGAGAGTTAAGAAATTTAGGGCCAGATTTCTCAATATTCTAGTTAGAAAGGGCCGGATGTACATACCTGTACAATACCAATTCCCACAGAGCATTTTTTTTTTTAAATCGCTATTTGGTATTTGGTATTCTAAACGTGTGAAATGTTTATTTCTTAATTTGCTGTCCTAGTGGTTCCCAAATCTATCTACCTCATGAATATTAATGAGGTAGGTCACAGTTTGCAACCCATTTGGATTTGCAGCTATCGGGATGGTGGCCTGCTGAGGTCTGCAGACCAACATGTCTGTTATTGCTTTTTAATAAAACAATCATTTTTTTTCAAAGCATCCCATTTTCCTTACAAAAAAAATTGGCTGCATTTAAAAAGAAAAAATGAAACTTTAAAGATTCATTTTTTAAAGTAGGCTGTGATCTATAAAACCATTACCTGCTCTTAATTTCTTTCCCTCAACATTCTCAAAGGATAGAGGTCCCAAGTGGACCCCTTCCCATTTCGAAATCGGTTATCACCACTTTTAAAATGGTGGTGAAGTTTTTCAGTTTTGCGACCAGAATTTGGTCGCTAACAGTAATACATAACATACTGTAGGAAAGTAGGTTATGCTTCTTATGGTTACCCCCACTTTTTGCTTGATGTAATGATATTTTTTAATAGTCTGACTGGGATCCTACTAATCAGGACACCAGTCAATCTGCTTTCTCCCTAAACTTTCATGTCATGTACTTAGGTACACCCCAGATTGGATACTGGGGTACCCTTGTCAGTCCCTAGTATATAGTACCCATGTACTCAGAGTATAGGTACCCCAGAGGTCTCCCATGGGCTGCAGCATTTATTATGCCACCCATGAGAGACCAATCAAAATGGATCTACAGGCCTGCCATTGCAGCCTGTGTAAGTTGGTGTATGCACCACTTACTTAAGATATAGGTTTAATATATCTAAGGGTCACTGCACTTAAAACCTATAAGTCACCCCAATAGTAGGCCTTTATAATCCTGAAGGCAGGGTGCTTGGTTCTAAGTGAATGGGTGTTCCTGCAGGAGCATGACACCCCTGCAACCTACGGAGTCCATTCTCCGGGATTGTCAGTGAAGCAGCCATATACTAACAGAGAGGGGCATTACGTGACCGTGTGATGACCATCCCAAAAACGGCTGCAATTAACCCGATTGTGTTTGGTGTCAAATATGTTGGAATCATACCCCCCACACCAGTAACCGGTGTGGGAGGTATGAGTCCACCAACCAGCAAGGCCCTTCGTGGGGCTCTCGGTGTTCCAGGTACCAGCCCTCTAGCTCCGGACCGCACAAAAGGTTGCTGCTGACCAGAGACAGGTTTCTGCATTCCTGCTGCTGAGCCAAGCTCTAGCAGGGGAAGACAGAACAATAGGCATCCTGTCACAGGGAGGTGTGACCACCTCCCAGGCAGGATTTAGTGTCTTAGGACTGGGTGGGTGCACATGCTAGCGCAGTTAAAGTCTGCATGAGGAGCACATTTGGTGTCCCTGTGCATAGTCGAGTGCAAACCAGTCCTGGGAGCCGTGGAATCCCGCTCTGGCGCAAAACTGGACAAAGGAAATGGGAGAAACCTCCTCCTTGTCCAGACCCTCCCCTGGGAGGGTCCCCTGAATCCTTCCAACCCACTCCCATTGGCACTTAAATGCTTACCTGGCTGTAGGACCTTAGATTCATCATGGACAAGATTCAGAATTGAAACCACTGCACTTCTACCATCTAGGCACTCTAGACTTCGCTGGATTTCGTTTGGGTCTGCCTTCCAGTCTGCTGCATCATCTGTGCCTGTGCATCCTCCAGGAACCTTCCATGGCCTGTGATGCATCAAGGACAACAAAAGTAATCTCCCTTGGAGTGAAGGAGTCACTCTCCTGCGTTTGAAGGTACCGCAACGAAGACGAACAGTCTGCAGATCCCAAGCTCTTCCGGACTCCGTGGGCTCTGCACCTCAGGTGGTGGTTTTCCTTAGCCCCGAGTCCTGCTCTCCCCTCTGACTAAGTTTGAGGCCAGCAGCTTGAGTAGGGGTTGCAATAACCGAACCTCTCTGTACCGCATCACCTTGCAGTTGCTAAAGCTTGTTGACATATTTGCAAGAAGATCTTCGTGCTCCAAGTAGCCCCAACCCCGAGCACCTCCTGTGACCAGAATCTTTGGCCACACCACATCGAGTGCATCGTGGCCTGCCTCTTTTGTTGAGCTGCTTGAGGTCCTCTTGTGACTCATGTGCCATTGGCGTATGGGTCCATTTGAGGGACACCTTTGATTTCCTTGGGCTCCCCTGATTGCTCGGGGACAGCCCTGACTCCCCTGCTTGTGGTGAGTCTCCTGGACCTTGCTGGTCTGAACCATACACTTTCTTGACTTCCTGTGTGGGTTGCATTTACCAAAGCTTGTTGGTGCTCTAGCCGGACACCAACCCCTCAGCTCTCAACATCCTTTGTGAGACAGCTCATATCTGGCTCCTGGTTGTCCTCAGTGTCACCTGGTCCCCACAGCTGCAGAGTCAAGGTCATCAACATCCATCCTGAAGCACCTGACATCGGTGGGCATTCATCTACCGAGCCCTTGGTCACTCCCACATGACCCAGACTGTGTCCCCTCTGCTTTCAGGAACTCTCCATCAAGAATTCACATTTGTTTTCCTCCAGACACTCTCTCCCCTTCCAGCAGAGGCACTTTCCTGAAATCCTCCGTTGGATTTGACAAAGGTTTCTAACACCACTTCACACCTATGCACCCTGCTTCCCTGGAATAGGTAACTTGGGTTCTTCAGTATCCACGGGTGGGGTGGCTCTGCAACCTGCTGTCTTCCATGGGGTTTCTTCAGGGTCCACTGGGAAGGGTCCCTAATCTTGAAAATTCCAACCACGACTTGCACATAGACTTGTACAGAGCACGTGGTAGTGTTCACACACTGCAAACGCACTCCGTGAGGTCCCTATCTACTCACCTTGGGTGGTTCCTTGGGGTCACAGCAATTCTACGTCCTCTCTGCATTGTCCTGACTCGAGTCGTGGTTCTTATACCACATTCTTAGTATATGGTTTGGTCCCCCTTGGGCCCACTGTGTATTAGTGTTATTTACTGGGATTTCTTTGCTAAAGTATTGTGTGCTTTGTGTCTATCTTCATGTGGGAGATACTGTAACTTACTAGATAGTGTTATATAATAAATACATATTTTTTAACTACTGTGTGATTCTCTTTTCATTTAAGCTATACTATAAGATTGCATTCTGGTAAAACAAGCTGCTTTACACTCCTTCAAGACTAAGCCTGAAGGCTGCTCTCCACAGCTACCACTTAGATAGCTTTCTAAGAATGTCTGAGACATCTTAAATGACCATAAGGGTTTTCTGGACTGGTGCACGGTGTCCACTTTCATTAATGGCCATCATATACCAGGCCAGCCTCTCACACCTACCTACCCATTCTGTATTTGAAAGGAACACCCAAAACACGCCCCTTCCAAATATCGAATTGCAAATGCAAATTGCGATTCAGTAACAAGTTACTAAATCCCATTTTGGATTTAGTATATTTGAAAAAGCATTTTTCCAGTTGCAAATGGCCTGATTCTGCGATCCAGGCAGGTTCCAACAACAAAAATACTTTGTTCATATGGCCCTAAAAGTGGTCACTATTTGTGACCAGTCTATTTGTGACCAATATTTAATCTTGTAAACCAAAGTTTGTACGAATAGTTTGCTTTGCAATATTTAGTAACAGAGTGGGTCATAGTCCGACCTACGTCAATATTATTAATAAGGTAGGTCGCAAATTTTTACTCACTCCAATTGGTGGCAATCACAGGGACGGTGGCCTGTAAGAGTCAGCAGTCGACCATGTCTGAGTCTAATTTCAGCAGCAGTTTGGTGGATGATGTAACCAGTGATGTCAACAATGATGTCATCAATACTGTAATTTGCAGTGTCATCAGTGATGTCATCAATGATGTCAATGAATACGTCATGAGTGATGTCATATGTGAGTACATAAGCAGTGCATAGTGAATTCTTAAGTCTCTCTGGTAGGTTTGATAGCGACCGAAAATTGCACTAGGGGATGGCAAATCTCGCTCTCTTGCTAGAGCCTCACATTAGTCTCTTCGTTGTGTAGCTTGAACAGGAAAAACATTCCATCATATAGCGATATGCGGAATTTGTCCAGAACTCTGTGTTCAAAGAGTAATGTAGAGTCGTCAAATTCTTCCTATTACGGAAGAAGAATTAAAAATTCCACCCGGGCCTAATCAAAGTATTTTATATAATATTGAGATTCGCTATATATTTATAAATATGGTTTAAATTTCTATGTTAGCATGTGAAATTATGATCCTTTTTTTTTCTATAGCTATGGTTCCCAGTGTTGCCATCAAACATTCTGGGTCAATGGAATCCTATACAGTTGGGGCTTACTAGGAAAGAGATATTTTAATGTAAGTTTGTTCCTACATGTTCACTAACCAGATTATTCTATGAGGGTTAACTGGATGTTTTGGGGGCAAAAATTACTCTTTTTTTTGTTTACTGTTCCACTGAAGGAATGCAGAATTACTGAATGACTTCTGTGGAACCTATAACACATACATGGAAGAGGAAGTTTCCACCTTTTTCATTTAATTTGGGAATCATACTTGGGTATTGTCAATACCAGAGCAGAGCCCTTCAATGTTCTTTTGAATCTCTCCCAAAATCTTTAGAGTTATTAACTTAAGCAGGGTTTGGCAGTTGGAGAGGCGCGGCCACCAAATTAGGTGAAGGAGGAGGAAGACACTACAAAGAAAAGAAAGGAGTCAGTGATGTGACAGTTCTTCTCCTATCCAGAAGGAGAGAAGAAAACACATGCCAGGCATGTGACATGCAAGTTATGTCAGCAACAGCTCAGCAGGGGAACCCTAAGCAATAATCATTTAGAACATCAGGGATGAAAAAACATCTCTGAGCAATCCATCCTCACCACATTACCCATGCAGGGAAAATCTGCAAATCTCAATCTCTATAGCTGGACCATTTCTAGGAGAAGGAGACAAAGCACAGGTCCAAAAACTGCATCAGCCTTGGTTTCTGGTGAAAAAACTATTTGTACACGAAAAATCCTTGTTGTGCAACATAAGTGCTATCCCAGGAGTAGCTTTTATTTTAGTTACCTTTCTAAATTGTAATGTCTTTTTTTTGTCTGACTTGAAACCCCAAACATTTAGAAATACCCTTCAAAAATCTTTTCTGAAAATTAAAAATAAATGGTGCTTAGAACCGCCTCATCTGGAAAACAAATATTGAAAGAGTTTGTGTTGTTTGTCATGTGTTTTATATTAAATGTATATATTTGGGTGTGTCTGAGTGGCTATCTGTGTGTTTATGCTATAGTGGGGGTGTGTGTGTTGGGCATGTCTGTTTCTAGTTATAGTTATTAGTGTGTGGTTGTGTGTAAAAATGTCTCTATGTGCGTAGTTGTGCATGTATGGCAATGAGTGTCATTGATTGTAAGTATTTGTGCCAATGTTGTTGGGTGTCTATAGAAGAGTTAAATAGTGTGCACAAGTGTGTGGGTGGTTTGCGTGAGGGTGCGCATCTGGGTTTGGGTGTATGTATAGCTGTGGGAATGGGTGTGTGTCTATGAAGGTAATGTGGAGTGGTTTGAATGAGAGGATGTGTATGCGGGTGTGGCTACCTGTGTCCTGGTATGTGTGTGGGTGTAGGTGCATCTGTGTGTGTGGAGGTGTGTGTTTGTGATTGTATGTGTGTTTGAGTGTTGAAGTGGGCGGTGAGGTGTCTTTCTGTGAATATTTGAGGATTTATCTCATAGTGTGAGTGTGTGTGGGAATAGTTCTAGGTGTGCATACGGGCCCTAGTGGATATTTATGAATGTGTCTGAGTGTTTGCATGATGGTGTGTATGTATATATATATATTTATTTATATATATATATATATATATATATATATATATATATATATATATATATATATATATATATATATATATATATATATTTATATTCACTTAAAAAACCATAGGTTTCACACATGTTATAGTTAGCTGGGCATTTCACTCGTGAAAAACCAATTAAATTCCCCCATTATAGTTAGGTCAGATAACTATAACTCGCGCGACCACCACTCTATCACAAGGATGATGTCATCGGTGATGTCATGAGTAATGCCACTGACCATGTCATGAGTGATGTAACATGTGACGTCATGAGCACTGGATTGCGGGCGCGCGAGTTATAGTTATCTGACCTCACTATAACGGGGGAATTTCATTGGTTTTTCACGAGTGAAATGCCCAGCTAACTATAACATGTGTGAAACCTATGGTTTTTTAAGTGAATTTGCAAGGTTTTTAAATGCTAATTCCTAACTATAACGTGTGTGAAACCTATGGTTTTTTCAGTGAATTTGTACGGTTTTTTAAATGCTAATTTATGTATTTATTTATTTTTTTTAAGTTTTTCACCGTGCGCGTACCGTGCACGCACGGTGCGCTTCGCGCACCGCGCGCCCACGTTACGTAGTTCGCGGAATTTTGTCAGTTTCTACCATGCGCGTACGCTACGCGCACTCCGCGATTTTTCGTAAAAAAATTAAAATACATTTTTGCCCTTGGGGGTCCTTCTGGGACCCCCTGACCAAGGCTAGGGGGTCAGGAACTGTCCAGCCTGCCCCCTTTTCACGTTATCCACCTTTGTTTTTCACCCCCTCAGACTGCGAGAGACAAAACGGCGGCCGACACTTCCTGGTTTCGACTGATTCGAATGTTTACTAAGATCTAACAACCAATCAGAATCGCGCTCGCTCACAGCAGCGTGCGCTTACGGTACGCGCTCGGAGCGCGCCTATAGATATATATATTGATTTAAATGCTATTTTCTCAGGAAATATTGAACAGATTTACACCAGACCTGCAAAAGGCACATCCCTGACCTGAGGACTACCTCTCTGCCAAATTTCAAGTAATTCTGTTCAGCCGTTCGGGCTGCAGCTTGGACTAAAGGTCCTATGGAAAAATGCATGGGGAAAACGCGTTTTGGGACCCCCCCTTTTTCTCAGCCCCCGCTTGACGAATCCCCCCAAGACTTTCAGGGAAGGAGCGGAGCGGAGCGCCCCACCTGTTTTGAAAATTTCGTGAGGATTCGTCAATCGGCGCCAAAGTTATTCAAAATAGAATGTTGCGGATTTCCTATGGAAACACAGTCCTAACTATAACTATCTACTGGCGACCGCCAGTAGATAATATATATATATATATATATATATATATATATATATATATATATATATATATATATAAATAAATAAATAAATATATATATATATATTCATAAATATATATCACCGAAAAACCCACAGGTTTCAGGGACGTTATAGTAAGTTGGATATTTCGAGAAATTCGGACGTTATAGTTAGTTGAGCTAACTATAACACGCGCCCCCACAAGGCACTGCTCATGACGTCACATATTACATTATTTATGACATGGTCAGTGTCATCACTGATGACATCACTGATGACATCTCAAAATACATCACTGATTACATCATGCAGTGACTATATGTTTCTGTAAAGTTCAAATGTGTTTTATATATATAAATTAGGGGTGGGCGGAATTTGCGTAATCGCGTTACGCAAATCTCCGCGAAACGGTAAAAAATCTCCGCGAACATGCAGAAATTCCGCGAACAGGCGGAATTGCTTGTTCGCGATGCTTTTTTCCTGTTCACAGTTGCTGTTTGCTTGCTCGGGGAGAAATATCTCGCGAAGACGCATTTTGAGAACGCGAACAAGAAAAAATTTCGCGAAGTCGCGGAAAGCAGAATTTTGGACAATTTCGCGTTCTCCGCGGAATGCGAAATTACCGAAATTCCGCAAATTCCGCGAGCGGAACGGAATTTACCACCCAGGCCTAATATAAATACCAAGCTCTGTTAAGAATGAATGGCTGTATGGGTGTCTGAATGGATGATTTCGTAGGTGCGTGACTGACTATATAAGTGAGTGATTAAACTTGTCTTTCTGAATGCATGGGTTAGTGACTAAACTGTGTGAATGTCTGTATCAGTGTGTTAGTTGATGTGTAAGCGGCTGCATGGGTTGGTTAGTAGCTACATGAGTGTCTTTATGGGTTATTGATTGGTTGTGTGAGTATCTGTATGTGTGCCTGAGTGTCTGTGTGGGTGGGTGGAGGATGTGACTCAATGCATAGATGTCTGAGCGGGTGATTCACTGGGTTTATGGGTTCTTGAGTGCATCCGTAAAGGGCTGTATGGGTGGGTGAGTATGTGCATGTGTGTGCAGGAGAGTGAATGGATGTCTCACTGGTATATGTGTGAGTAACTACATATGTGAAAGGCAGTATATTTGAGTGCTAGAGTATATAAATGACTATATGTGAGAGAGAGAGAGATTGTGAGAATGGCTGTATGGATGATTGTGTGCTTGTATAAGTGATTGTTTAAAACAGTAAGTATGTCTTAGTATTTGTATGAATAAGTGTGGTGGTGTGTGTCTAACTTTATAGGTGAGTAAATAGGGGTGTGGTTGATTCTTTGCATGACTGACTAGGTGTGTGAGTAACTCTATGGATGAGTGGCGATGTGTGAGTGTCTGTTTATGTGTATGAGCGCATATGATAGCGCTGTATTGTGAGTGATGTATGGGGGAATGAGTAGATGTGTGTGAAGACCTAGGAATCAGTGAGTGAGAATTTAGTAACTGGCATTTTTGTGTCTATAGTTTTGAAAATGGTAGTTGGTATTTTACAGTGGGTGTATCAAAGGTTATATTAGGGTGTGAGGAGTTGCATCAGATTATTACGTGGATGATATCATCAGTGATGTCATTTGAGATGTCATCAGTGATGTCATCAGTGATGTCACTGACCATGTCATGAATGGTGTAATATGTGACGTCATGAGCAGTGCATTGTGGGGGTGCAAGTTATAGTTAGCTTATCTAACTATAACGTTCAAATTTCTCTGGTTTTCTATGAGTGCAATGTCCAACTAAATATAACGTCCCTAAAACCTGTGTTTTTTTCAGTGAATTTTTAAGTTTTTTTAAATGCGTATTTTTAACTATAACGTCCCTGAAACCTGTGGTTTTTTTCAGTGGATTTCTAGGGTTTTTTAAATGCTGATTTCTAACTATAACGTCCCTGAAACCTATGGTTTTTTCAGTGAATTTCAAAGGTTTGTTAAATGTTAAATTCTAAGTATAATGTTCTAAAAATATTTTGAAGTCATTTTATAGTTATAAAATAATAAAATGCTTTCTCTTTTCTAAATGATAAATGTGCATTTTTTTAAAATAAAAAACTGGATTTGTGTACCAATTGTGTACCTATCTCAATAAGCACGCACATTCAAGCATTTCTCCGCCATATTGCTTATGACGTGTATGACGTGTATGATGCGCGTTTCGTAAGCGACGGGGGCGCAGATCTCAGCCCCCCATAACTTACGTAGTTATGGGTAGGCCTGGGCCAAAATTCCGTTCCGTTCGCGGAAATTGCGATATTTTGCCATTTTCGCGTTCCGCGGAAAGCGCGAAAATGTCATAATTTCCGCATTCCACAGCTTAGCGATAATTTGTTTCTTGCTCGCGCTGTAAAAAAATACATTCTCGCGTTCGCGCGATCGCCTTACCTGAATCCCCGCGTTCACCGACAAGTTTTCCCGACCCGGTCGCGTTCTCCACGAGATGTTGGATTGTTGGTAGCCATTTTGCGCTGTCTCGCGACAGTTCGCGGCCGCATTAACGTCATTTGTCGCGCGATCACGTCATTTGTCGCACGATCACGTCTTTCTTCTCGCGATCATGCACCACGCGAGTATGAGAAGATTGAGATCTCGAACACGTCATTCTACATCGCGAGCCAGAGGATGAGGACGCGGGCACATCTAATCGAACGCGAACAGGAGAAAGAGACCCCGAACACGTCATATTCAACGCGACAGGGACAAAGAGAACGCGATCATGTCGTTTTCGACACGCCGGCGGAAGTAATGTGAAGCTCGAGAACTCAACATGTAAAATTTTCAATTTGGAGAGGAATATCAGCTCTAGCAGCATGAAACCTTCTGCAAATGCTGATTTTGGATGAAAACAACTCCTTACATTGACATTTGGCTTTCCTTTTTTGTGCAAGGAGTCATTTTTTTAAAAGGTGGAGAGAGGGAGGAAGTGACACAGAATCTCCAACTTCCTGTTCCTGTCCAGCAGGCTCCTCCCAATGCTTTGTCCATCTCCTGCTCATTCTGCCTTTGGATTTGGAGCTGGAAAGATCACTCTTTTTGTCTGCTGCATCATTGCAATTGGATTTGAGGATTTTTGGAATAGGATATTTTACAAGTAAGTGGTTGTTGTGTTTGTTTGATTGTGGGCATTGCAGTTGTTGTGACTACAATTTATTTTTGATAATTAATTATCATCATTCCTTTTTTTTTTTTTTTTTAATTTTGTGGGTAGTAGTAGTATTAGGCCCAAGCTAGCCATGGGCATGGCCTCATGGGTGTGTGTGTGCATGATGAAGCAATTGTTCCTTTTGTTGTTTTTTGAATGCATTTCATTTTCAAGCACATTTAGGGCATGGATGGCATTGGATTGAGTTGGGGAAGTGTGCTTTTAGGGGGTGGCCTTTGTGATGTTGTTGGGCCTGGCCATGTGGCTGGTGGCCATTTTGAAGCCTAGGCCTGCAAGCTTGCCTGGCCTTGTCTGCCAACAGGCCTGCTTTTTCATCCACTAGGATCAGAGCAGGTAGCCACAGCTTTATTAATCAAGTGTTTTCTGTGTGGTCTGTTGAATTTAGACATCATTTAGGGCATGGATGGCATTGGATTGAGTTGGGGAAGTGTGTTTTTTGGGGTGGCCTTTGTGATGTTGTTGGGCCTGGCCATGTGGCTGGTGGCAATTTTGAGGCCTAGGCCTGCAAGCTTGCCTGGCCTTGTCTGCCAACAGGCCTGCTTTTTCATCCACTAGGATCAGAGCAGGTAGCCACAACTTTATTAATCAAGTGTTTTCTGTGTGATCTGTTGAATTTAGACATCATTTAGGGCATGGGTGGCATTGGATTGAGTTTGGGAAGTGTGTTTTTTGGGGTGGCCTTTGTGATGTTGTTGGGCCTGGCCATGTGGCTGGTGGCCATTTTGAAGCCTAGGCCTGCAAGCTTGCCTGGCCTTGTCTGCCAACAGGCCTGCTTTTTCATCCACTAGGATCAGAGCAGGTAGCCACAGCTTTATTAATCAAGTGTTTTCTGTGTGGTCTGTTGAATTTAGACATCATTTAGGGCATGGATGGCATTGGATTGAGTTGGGGAAGTGTGTTTTTTGGGGTGGCCTTTGTGATGTTGTTGGGCCTGGCCATGTGGCTGGTGGCCATTTTGAAGCCTAGGCCTGCAAGCTTGCCTGGCCTTGTCTGCCAACAGGCCTGCTTTTTCATCCACTAGGATCAGAGCAGGTAGCCACAGCTTTATTAATCAAGTGTTTTCTGTGTGGTCTGTTGAATTTAGACATCATTTAGGGCATGAATGGCATTGGATTGAGTTGGGGAAGTGTGTTTTTTGGGGTGGCCTTTGTGATGTTGTTGGGCCTGGCCATGTGGCTGGTGGCCATTTTGAAGCCTAGGCCTGCAAGCTTGCCTGGCCTTGTCTACCAACAGGCCTGCTTTTTCATCCACTAGGATCAGAGCAGGTAGCCACAGCTTTATTAATCAAGTGTTTTCTGTGTGGTCTGTTGAATTTAGACATCATTTAGGGCATGGATGGCATTGGATTGAGTTGGGGAAGTGTGTTTTTTGGGGGTGGCCCTTGTGATGTTGTTGGGCCTGGCCATGTGGCTGGTGGCCATTTTGAAGCCTAGGCCTGCAAGCTTGCCTGGCCTTGTCTGCCAACAGGCCTCCTTTCATCCAGTAGGATCAGAGCAGGTAGCCACAGCTTTATTAATCAAGTGTTTTCTATGTGGTCTGTTGAATTTAGACATCATTTAGGGCATGGATGGCATTGGATTGAGTTGGGGAAGTGTGTTTTTTTGGGGTGGGCTTTCTGATGTTGTTGGGCCTGGCCATGTGGCTGGTGGCCATTGTGAAGCCTAGGCCTGCAAGTTTGTCTTGCCTTGTCTGCCAACAGGCCTGCTTTCATCCAGTAGGATCAGAGCAGGTAGCCACAGCTTTATTAATCAAGTGTTTTGTTTTCTGTGTGGTCTGTTGAATTTAGACAGCATTTAGGGCATGGATGGCATTGGATTGAGTTGGGGAAGTGTGTTTTTTGGGGTGGCCTTTCTGATGTTGGTTGTCTTAAAGACATGCTTTTGTTGTATGTGTCTGGTGTGTTGGTGTGCAATGCATGCACCCTGCAGACCTTTTTGGGGCCTGTGAATGTTCGTATTTCCATTTTGTTGCATTAAAAAGGCAGAGCAGTGTGCTTTAGTGTTAGAAATGAGGGGGCTCTGGTTGACGCAGGTGTGAACCCACAACAAGCAGGGACCCTTTACTTCTTGTCAGGGCGAAGGATGACTCCCCAGAATAACCCCTGCTCACCCTCTAGGTGCGTGGCGCGAGCAGTCTAGGCTAAGTCTCAGGCGTACACGGTTAAGCAAATGCAATTACACATACAGTAAACCCCTTGCATGCACCACAAATGGACACCAATCAGGAAGTATATAAAAATAAGCTTTTATGTAGATTCAGCAGATTAAAATACAAGGCCCAGTAACGTTGAACTGATGGGGCCACAATTCTTGGAAATACGGTAAAGTTCTCTTTGTTTTACGTAAAGTTCTTTAGGCGGGCACAAGGTAACTGTAGGCCTCAGCGTACTTTGTGCTGAGGCAGCGCCCCGGAAGCACACAGCAGATGACAGGGAAATAAGAACGTTGCGGACCCTGGATCCGATGCGAGCTCGCGGTCGAGTTCGTAAGTACAGTACCTTGTTTCTTGACGCAAAGGCGGGTGCGGGATTTCAGCGGCTCTTCGACAGAAGAGCGAGGCGGCGTCCAGGGCTCCCACACTTCACGAGGGTGTCTGATCCTCAGGCTCACGACAAGAGCGGGGTGTTGTAGGTGGCGGGTGAACAAAGCGGGGCAGCCGGGCACGCAGATGCGTCCGGGCCGTCCGAGGCTTGGAGATGCTCACACGCCGATTCCGGCGGGAGGGTGAAGGTGCACAGCGAGCCTCCACGAGCGAGGTGACGGGGCAGCCCAGCACAGCGTAGGGGGAGCGGCTCCGATCGAGCGAGGCTCTTCCCAAGGCGGGGGCGGCTAAGCAGTCCTGGTCACGGCTCAGGGAGGGACTGGGCACGAGGGTCACAGCTCCGGCGAGGGAAAGGACACCACAGTCCAGCAGCAGGCGAGTGAAGATCAGGTAGAGCCCAATGGTCCTGGGGCTCAGTTCAGGGGGCAAGCTCAGTTCCAAGCCCTTGGAGATCGTTTTGGAAAAGCACAAGTCTTGAAAGTAAAAGTAAAGTAAAGTTTTCAGCAACAGTTTCTCTTCTCTCCTTTGGCAGCAAGGTCACCACTGCAGGCCAATCCCCCAGGATAGGGACAGTCTTCCTCCTACAGCTTTCCCGGTGCCTCCTCCTCAGGCAGAGATTCTTCTTGGTCAAAAGCGGATCTAGTTTCTTAGGAGCAGGGCTCCTCCATTTATACCACAAATCTTTTGTTCTCCCAGGCCAGGGGGGCCCTTGCCTAGTTCAGTCCGGTTTCTGAGCACTTTGTTTACGTGATGCAGGCTTCTTCTTTCAGAGTGCAGGGCAGAGTCATCAGACGCTCCACAGGGGGTGGAGCCGGCATCGAGGTAGCGGAGCACTGTCCTATTCAGAACCTAGGAGCACTCCTCCCACCCATCTACCTGTCGATCGTCCTATTCATACCAGGCTACCTAGCCCTGCCCATCTGGGTTCCCCCAGCCCTGTCACTCACACCAGCCAGACATCAGATACACATCACGCCGAGGCGGCTGAAATGTTTAGGCAAGCAAAGGCCGACTTCCTAAAAGCGTCATTTGCAAACCCGGAATATTAAAATAAACCTTGCGAAAAGATGTACCTTATGATTCCGAGTTCAGGCATACTAAACTCGATCTTCTACCATGTTCCCTGGGTCGGTTAGGATCATAGGGTGTAATAATCCAGGCCGCCCATACTGGCCTATGAGAACAGGGTAGCCTTGCAGTAGTGAACAACAAGATGGCGGTAATTCACTACTAGGACATGCCACGCATCCGGGCTTGTCCTACCTTAGGCTTACAACGCACCCTGCCCGTGGGCCTACCAGAGGGGTGACTAACATGCAGCTAAGGGAAGGTTTTAGGGACTGGCAAGTGTGGGCACTTGCCGGTCAGCATGTCAGTACCAGACTGCACGCAGGTTCTGCGGTGGCAGACCTCAGACATATTTTACCGGCCGCTTCTGTGGGTGGCACAACCAGTGCTGCAAGCCCACCAGCGTTGTTTGCATTACATGCCCTGGCGTCCCTGGCGCACTTTACTGGGGTCTGACAGTAAATCAAACAATCCAATCATGGAATCCAACCAACATATACAATTTACATAGGGAGCACTCGCACCGCGACACTGGTTGGCAGTGGCACAGCGCGCTGAGCGGCCAACACCATAAAAACACATGAGGCACAGCGACAAAAAGAGGAAGGGAGACTCACGCCAAGGTGCCAGGTCTAACATTTAGCATGCATCCTTTACCTGGCTTTTATAGGCCTTTTGTCAGCTCCTGGTGTTTCCCAGGCCCCCGGCTTGTTTGTGATTTGTGAGTGTCCATGTGGGTGGTGGCCTTTTTGTGTGTTTTTTTGACTGTGAGTTATTAGTGTCCTGCTTTTGCCATAGGCCTGCATGGTTTTCCTATTGGCTATTTGGCTTACTGCTTCCATCCATCCACCCCATTTGCCAGCAGCTGCTCCATGGATGCTGAGATGCTCAAATAATTTAATGGTCCACCCCACTTTCATTACATTTTTATTTTGGTGGTTATTATTAACTTTCCTATCCTTCCTGAGAGTGTAGTGTGTGGCTGTACACAGTAGTATAACATAGCTCTAGTGAAAAAAAAAGTCATAAATGGCTAGACTATCTTTTGTTTGCACTAGTACAGTACTAAGTAACTGAACCACAACAACAAATGCAACATTTCACTGATGTTCTTCTCCTGTCTTATTTGCTTTTAGGTGCACAAAAGACAGAGTAAGAGGTGTCATCAGCATCACCCGGCTACCCGTTGTACTGCCAGTCAGACAGAAGTCCTGCTGCGCATCACGTCCACGTGTGACCAGAACTTGTTGTGCATCTGCATCCTGCCTGACATCTGAAGAAGATGGCCCCAAAGAAAGGTACCAGGTCCAGTATCAAGAAAGTTGCCGGTGAGAAGAAGGAACAGAAAAAGGAAGTGCCATTAACCATGACTGGTGGTGTGCCGGCCAATGTTTTTATTGGCACCAAAGCGTTGTCCGAGAACCAAGCTGGGAGCAGCACAGCGGTCCAACCCCACCAACCTAGGCCCAAGGGCTTTAGTGTCGCAGAGGTAGCCAGTCTACTAACGAGCAGCGATGTTGAAGAAATGTCATTACCGCAAAGTAGTACACAATCAAGTTCAACGCAGGCGCAAACTCAGCAGATCAGTGTGCAGCCGCCGCAACAAGAACAGCAGCAGCCGCCGCAACAAGAACAGCAGCACCCGCCGCAACAAGAACAGCAGCACCCGCCGCAACAAGAACAGCAACAGCCGCCGCAACAAGAACAGCAGCAGCTGCCGCAACAGCCCACCATAGTAGTTGTTGCTCCTGACGTAGGGGCATTTCAGGAAATCGAGCTTCCTGCAGACAAAGTGGAGCAAAGTCAAAACACTGTTTCAGAAGATCTATTGTCTTCCAGACCACCAGCAAGGAAAAGGAGGCTTAGTCCATCATCTTCTTCTTCAAGCCCCGCTTCTGATGATCGTGATGACGCCACAAGACAATGCTTCTGTAAAGGAAGGTCCCAGAAAAACTTGGAGTTATGGAGGTGGATGTAGAAGAGGGGGGTGATGATGTTGATGAAGACGAGCCAGTCATCACGCACATTACTCCCGCCCCAAAGGGATTGGAGACCAACATTCTCACCCTATCCAGAAAGGCTGCTACTGAGCGGGATGTAGCACGGATCTCACCAACACAGGTTACACCACCACTACCTCCAGCTGCCATATTTTCCAAGGCCCGGCAGGGACCTACATCCAGCTCAACCATCTCAGTAGGTAGTGGTAGTAAAAGTCACAGTGTAGGTGCACAGGGGCACACATTTTCAAACACCCCCTCTAGTTCATCTGGTGTTGAAAGCGGCACATCCAGCAGTGCCAGAAAGTTCTCCTCCCCAGTTTGGGACTTCTTTTCTGTTAGCGCCAAGGAGGAGAACGTTGCTATATGCTCAATTTGTCGGCAAGGTGTTCGGCGTGGTAAGCTTGGTACAAACTATGGTACCGGAGGACAAGCAAGTCATCTAAAAATACACCACACTATCGTGTGGGAGGATCACCTACTTAAGTTAAAAGAAAGTAGAAAAACTCAACCCATTGAAGTTGGTCGGGATGAATCAGAGAGCGATATTATTGTGGTGGCAGGTGAAGAAGAGGGAGGCATTTCTAGCCCTGTCCCCAGTAGTGCAGTAACGCCCACATCCTCCTCAGTAACATCAGAGTGGCACCGCAGTAAGAGCCATACTCAGAGTCTGGGTGAGACACCAAGGCGACCGGCGAGTACCTCAATGAGACAATCTGTGTCGTTGAGCCGTAGTGGGTTAATGAAAACAGCACCACTAAGGAAAGTAAGCCAGCCTACCATTGAGAGCATGTTTAGGTTGGAGGGGCAGTTCCAACACAACCACCCAACGACATGATTGTACAATGCGAAGCTGGCTAAAATGTTAGCGCTGGACCTTCTTCCTTTTTCATTTGTGGAAGGGGTGGGTTTCCTTGAATTTGTGTCTGCCATCTGCCCGAAATGGAAAGTTCCCAGCCGGTCCTATTCCGCAAGAATTGCTGTTCCGGCACTACATCATGATGTGCTGGAATTGGTTGGACGCGCTTTGCAGAAGAGTGCTGTGCACAATATCCACCTGACAACAGACATGCGGAGCAGTTGCCAAGCCACAGATTACATGTGCATCACTGCACACTGGATCTCTTTTGTGGGGGTTAAAGATAAACTATCTGCACGAGGTGTTGTTGACACAGCTGCGATTTTTGAAGGTACTCGGAAACATGCAACTGTAGCCATGTTCGCCATGGAGAAATCTCATACGGCTCAAAACATTTTACACGAGTTTCGCACTAAGGTTTTGGAATGGCTGCGGCCCAGAGGGCTTCGTATTGGTTTTGTTGCCACAGACAATGGCAGTAATGTACTTAAGGCCATGGAACTTGGTTCCTATTTCAGGGTTCCGTGTTTGGCGCACTGCATAAACATTATAGTTCAAGACTTTCTGAAAAAAGAACCCATAGTCAGCAATTTACTGGCCATCTGCCGAAGAATATGCACTCATTTCAGCCATTCTTTTAAAGCTCGGAAGCAGCTGAGGATCATCCAACGTGAACTTAGGATGCCAGTCAAGGCACTCATCCAGGAGGTGGCAACACGTTGGAACTCAACGTATTACATGCTTGATCATCTGTCCGAACAGTACATGTCACTCCATGAATATGTCTAGAAAAGAAGAGGGGATGCTAGTGCTACTGTTAAAGGCATGATCCTTGACATGGAGCAATGGAGCCTAATTAAATGCCTGACTGAGATGCTTTCTCCTTTTGAGGTCTTCACACGTGAAGTCAGCAAGGAGGACTGTACAATGGGCCAAGCTATCCCATTATTGCAAATGCTAGAGTATGAGCTGAATAATGTGTCTGAATCATACAAAGGTGTAGAGGACAGAAGGCAAGCTCATGACTTGGTGGAGAGCTTATCCCGGCGCTTAACTGAAAATGTAAGGTTACAAAATAAAATTTTGTCACAAGAACATTACATTTGTGCCACAATTCTGGATCCACGTGCAAAATTGGGACTACTGAAGACATTCCTTGCTTTTTCCGACAATGATGTTGCCCGCTACAAAAGTTGTATAGCTGAAGCAGCCAGTAAGTTGGAAAACGAATGGCTGCTAATTAAAAGCCCGCAAGATCAACCCACAAGAAGTACTGATACTGAAGCAGGCCATGCAGAATCAAGTGCAACTTCGTCGGCTGAGGGCAGTGCGGTTGGCTCACAATCACAACACTCACCATCACTATCGACTACAGAAACAATAACTGGATCATTAGGCCGAGTACAATCATTATCATTACAGGATTGGTATGTTAAGATGGGCTATTGTAAGCACAGTGCTGATGCACAGAAAAAACAGCACAAAAGCTTACCAGCAGCAACCCTGAACATTGAGCGGATGGTCCAGGCCTATCTGGACGACCCAACAGAGGTGTACGTTGATCAAAACCCATTGCAGTATTGGTATAGGAAAAGGTCTGAATGGCCACAGCTCAGCAGGCTGGCGATAAGCTATCTGGCTTGCCCTGTCGCAAGTGTCTCTTCCGAACGTGTTTTCAGTGCTGCTGGTTCCATTGTAACATTGAGAAGGACCAGTCTATCTCCAAAAAACGTGGAGAGGTCAACAATGATCAAAATGAATCAGCACTTCATACCACCGAATTACACAATACATGAATCAACGGAGGAAGATGAGGACAGCGGCTCAGGTGACGGAAGTATTGTGTCAGATGATTACCTACTACTACTACTGGATGAACCCCCAGAGTTTGAGGACGAGCTATACTTCCCTGACAATTAGGCTCGCACTTACTGTCTTCCTCCCTTTTTTCCCCCTTTGTTTGTGTCTGTTGTTCCGGTTATAAACTTGTGAATCACAACCAATCCATTACCACCGTCTTCTACTCTTCTAATTTAATATACAAGTTTCAGGTGTCTGCTATTTGACAGTACAGTCCTCCGAATCCAGCTCCTCCGCTCCATCATACTGAATCTCCTGCGCAAATCTATTTCCCTCATGAATGATGATTGGATGATGGTAACAACAAATTCAAACTTTCCTAGTCCTTCCAAAAGAAGTGGACCATGAATCAGAGACGAGAGAGACTGGCCATTAACTGAAAATAAGATGGAACAGGTAATGATTGATGCCATGCATTGGACGCAGAGTCGCAGACTGAATGATTTAGATTTTGTTGTGTTTGTTGTGCATGAATTTATGTAATTGTGCACTGCCACTAATCAACTTTCTACAGAACACACTCATTTCCCCCTTCTTGCAAATAAGAAATTGGTACTTCTCCTGCAGCTTGGTGACCCATTGCTTTTAATTCAATACAGGAAGGGGACTCACTCAATCTGCGCAATGAGTATGATTGACACAACAGCACCGTCCATCATGATGATGGCGAAATAGACGGCCCGTTAACTTAAGATGAGAAGGAACAGGTAATGATTGAGGCCATGCATTGGACGCAGAGTCGCAGACTGAATGATTTAGATTTTGTTGTGTTTGTTGTGCATGAATTTATGTAATTGTGCACTGCCACTAATCAACTTTCTACAGAACACACTAATTTCCCCCTTCTTGCAAATAAGAAATTGGTACTTCTCCTGCAGCTTGGTGACCCATTGCTTTTAATTCAATACAGGAAGGGGACTCACTCAATCTGCGCAATGAGTATGATTGACACAACAGCACCGTCCATCATGATGATGACGAAATAGACGGCCCGTTAACTTAAGATGAGAAGGAACAGGTAATGATTGATGCCATGCATTGGACGCAGAGTCGCAGACTGAATGATTTAGATTTTGTTGTGTTTGTTGTGCATGAATTTATGTAATTGTGCACTGCCACTAATCAACTTTCTACAGAACACACTAATTTCCCCCTTCTTGCAAATACGAAATTGGTACTTCTCCTGCAGCTTGGTGACCCATTGCTTTTAATTCAATACAGGAAGTGGACTCACTCAATCTGCGCAATGAGTATGATTGACACAACAGCACCGTCCATCATGATGATGGCGAAATAGACGGCCCGTTAACTTAAGATGAGAAGGAACAGGTTATGATGACAATTAATGGCATGCATTGGACACCTGACTCTAAGCTATTGGTCTGTGTTTGCGTTGTTTGTTTGTTGTGCACAAAGTGATGTCAAAGTGTACTAGTAATCTATCTTTCTGTACACAATAAAGAATGACTCAAGTCAGTAAAATTTATATTTCTACTCTTGTTGTGTCATAAAAATTGTACTTATACTGCAGGCCGATCTTCACAGTCAGTCAGTAAAAGTATCAGAGATGATGATGATTAAGTCAGGACTCAGGAGGACGTTTCATGAGTGGCATAAACGGAAAAGCCAAAAGGTAAACACGTCAACAACAACAACCACAGCAGACCCAAATGTCTGTGTAGAAGTTGAATAGAGTGTAGCGGTGGGATGACTGCAGTGCATTGATTTTACTAACTTAAACTGTAAAATGCTATGTTTGGAATGGATAATGTGCTTTGCGTTTGTCCAACTCTTTGAGAGAAAAAAAAAGAATTTTAAGTGTGTGCTAAATGCTAAGCACGGTGGGCCTGCTCTCTCCTGTTACTGTTGAAGGTCAATGCTGGAAACAGACTAGAGTAGAGATGATGCATAGATGCCACCTCGGAAAGTGTTCTTGTTGCACTACACCATCACTTGTGCATTTGTTTTAACTTTCTTACTCAATATCCCCTTTGGTTTTCAATCTACAATTACAGGCCAGGCCTTGCCCGAAACTTTATAAAACATTACAATGCATATTAATTACCTTACCAATCAATCACCTTTTTTTTTCCAGCCGGGCAGTGGCGAGTGGCGAGGCGACACACCCAAGATTGATGGACGAAAGGAGCAAGAGGAATGCCGAGATGCAAAAATCCAGTCCACATTTTTGACCAGGATAAGACAGTAACAGTATCCACTTTTATCTTCTTTTAAATAATTTGATTAATATCTTGTATACAATCTTTACAACAGTGTGTTCTTGGAGTTGTTATTATCAATCATCATTAGGTTTGCTCTGTGTAATTACGATTCTTCCCTACCAATATTTGCTATCTGTTAAAGTATTAAGGCCGGCACAACAGAACAAGAACTAGAAGTGTATGTAATACGGGTCTCTCATCATCATGCATGCATTGCCTTTTTCTCCCT
The DNA here is from genome assembly GCF_964204655.1 of Triturus cristatus. Lineage (NCBI taxonomy): Eukaryota > Metazoa > Chordata > Amphibia > Caudata > Salamandridae > Triturus > Triturus cristatus. The sequence goes on along the minus strand of NC_140591.1, from coordinate 926,625,568 downwards.
TAACATATGGATATGGTAGTCTTCAATGATTGTCGTTTGTTTGTCTATGTATGCATACTGTTTTTCTATGTCAAACCTTTCCCAGAAACCCCCTTCCCATCCATTCAACAAACCCTAACCCTCTTTCCCCGGGCTGTGTGACTTATTGTCGAGGTGTAACTAAATTAAATGTACACCAATACTTAATCACACACTTGCTGGGGCAGATGTGGTGAAAGCAACACTACTTCAATTTCAAGGCAGAGCGATGATCTTCTTCTGCTTGGCCACCCATGAGTAGGATATTTCAGAGGTTATTTTTTTTAACAAAGGAACATATACCTCAGCATGAATTGCCGCCATTGATTGGATTTGTTTCTTGTCATTCCTCATATACAGCACTAACTGTTAGGCTGTAGGCCTAGTCAAGTGACTCGACACAACTATAGTTTGTAACTCTGTCTAGTAGGCTATCCTGCTAACCACCATTCTGTTTTTTTGTCAAATATTTGAGCATATTATTGTTGCTCGGTAAGTTCTGTACTGTACTTCATTCAACTACTCCTAACAGTCTCTCAAAGGCGATTGACTGTCTCCTTCTCTTTTTTTGCAAATGCTGCCGCCCTGCCAGTGTCTACTACTACTACTATGCTGCTACCACCACCACCACCACTCCAATCATGGCATGTATGAAAAGGGAAACCATCTTCACCATGCAGCCAGTGCTGTGCCATAGTTGGGCATAAACATCAAGCACCAATAAGAGAGAAGTTTGGGGGAGGCAGAATTAATAATGGACATGTTGTCAATGATTTCATTTTCACACACCACTCCAAAGAATGCATAGACTACAGGACAGACTGAAAGTGCTAGAAGGACCAGTCAATGTGTGAGGTGTGTCGCATCTATCTGTTTGTGTCTTATACAGTCAGCCAATTATTGAAATCAAACACAGGCTATGGGCGGCCATGCACCAGCAAGGAAACAGTGTGATGTAAAACAGTTACCCCACCTACAAAACATTAACAACATTGCATGTAACATAGAAAAATATATTTAATTTACCCTAACAAAAATAAACTAAACCCACAAAAGCTGACCCACCCCCCTCCCTAACCCCAACCAATGTCCATAGAAGTCCGTAACACCCTAACAAGTTCCCACACACCCACCCAAACAAGAATTAAAAAAGGGGCAGAACAGGATGACAGGGACTAAGTGGTGGGGCGGGACTGAAGGAGGACACGCATCTGGCGCATCTCGTCCTCTAAACGGGCGACGCGGCATCTAAGGCCGCGGCAGTTGCAGCCACAGTGGGGGGGGGCACCGGAGATGGCACGGTGGCGGCGGGCAACCGCCAGACGGTGGCGCCGTACTGCTGGAGGGGGGTGGCTTGGGCCCGGGGCACTGGAGGAGGCTTGAACAATTGCTGCCGCAGTCTCCTCCTCCTCCTCAGCTAGGACCACCAGCCGCCGGTATTCCCGCTGGATTGCCTCCAGCTTCCGGCGCCGTGCCTTGGCGGCCAACTCCTTCCGGTCGAGTTTCAGAGTAGCTGTGTATCAAAAAGAAAAAAAAAAGACAATTGTAAAATATACTCTTAGAAAAACAGTAGGACAAGGTAATTAATTATTTATACACATAGTGGCATGGTAGAGTAGCACTATAAAATAAAGCACAGTAGTACATAACATTTTAAATGTCGCCCGTCCTTCTTCCTTCCACCCGTCTTTCACTTTTTAGTTGAACAGTGCACCAGGTGCTCTTCTCCATAAAACTTTCAAAGCGGAGTTGAAATCAGATAGATGAGGCCATTGGTTACTCAATACTCCGGCTTCTAGTCCTATGCCAATTAAAGGGAATTCTAGTCTTCTAGTTCACTCTTCAAACGTCCCCAACAACTCATACTTACTTACGACATCGGATAGCGGGCGGACTTTGTCCGCCCGCCATACTCATGCTAAAAAGGGTGGGGGTCCCGTGGGGACAATTAATTAGGAAGATGCGCCCGGCACAGTGGCGGGCGCATCCTGTTTTTTTTTTTTACATTCTGGTTGGCTTTGCTGAAAGCAATGCTAAAATGTTGGGCTGCTTTTCCAAACACAACATGATGGGCCCCGCACGGAGCCTGTCACGTTTTGCTTTGAAAGGCGGGGGGTACCATAGCATAGGTAGGTACCCTCCTTGGGGGCCCCCAAGCATACTCTGCAATGTCTGCATGCCTTTCCGTGGCGGACGGCAATGCCGCCACGCAAAGGCATTCCAAAATGCAGATTATATGGCTGGCGGTGTGTTCAGAGAGACACCACCGCCATATTGAACCCTTTTCCGCCTGGTCAACATGTGGGGGGTCTGAATATTTTCTACAGGGATGGCGGGAGGTTTGCCCCTGCGGTGTCGGCAGTGAATTCCAGCCAGCCTGGCGGGGGCAATACGCCCACCATCCTAATGGGGCCCTAAGTCACAACTGTACAGTATATATATACATACAGTACACCCTTGCAGTGAGTGTACTGTCAAGTTCAACAATAGTTAAGGATTATGAATCTAACTTACCATCGCCTGCCACTGGTGCTGCCACTCCCCCTACCGCTCCGTTGCTATCTGCAGCAACTGCCACATCCTCGCCCTCCGCGTCGCCTTCGCTGGCCCCGGCAATGGTGGTCGGTAGTGCGCCTAGAAAACATTACACATTTATTAGGCGTCATATACACCTCCCCCCTATTGATCAGTAGCAAGGTTGAAAAATGAGTTAATATTAACATACATCACTAGTACAAATCAGGTAGTAGTAGAGTAGACACTAATAGTTATATATGATCATTGTAGCTTTTGCTTAATTAGCCCTAGCCATGCTACCATTTTACCTTTGTGTCTTTTATTTTTGCACATGTGACGTTACCTTGCAGCTTCTTGTATAAGACACCTTTGAGCCCACATGACCTGCCTCACACTGCTACTGTCTAGTCTTCGCGCTGCGTACAAGCGGTCAACAAACATTAACAAGCCACTTTTTTAGGAAGTACTGGTGTACTACTGTTACTGTTAGTCCATATTGCTTATCCATAAATGCTACACTTTTTGGCACGGCTGAGAAATGCTTGCAGGTTGCAATATACTAACGCACACCATTTCATTTTTCGCATTACAGACGCGAGATTCCCTTCTACGAACCAGAGCTTCTGAATGATGCAACAACTACCAGTACTAGGTTCTTCTAAGGTGAGGGGTCCCTTCACTCACATCTTCATTTATGAATTTATATAAACTAAATTGCTATGGGATGGTGGTGCTGCCTTCCACCACTGTTCAGTTATCATGATTTAATTCCCAACTGTATAAGTGTAACAATGTATATTGTTTTCATGTTATTGATTTTCCGGTTGGTGCTGCATTTATAAGAAAACAGTCTACAGACCTTCTCAAATTGAAATAAACATTTTGAACTTACATAGACTTGGTGGTATTTGGTGTGGACTAACTTACACGAGTGAGCAAATTAAAGTAAGGGTGTGCATGTGAATTGCTTCCACGACTGAGAGGTTGGGTGTGTTATGTTCTGGGTTGTCTACTTGTTGGGTATCTTGGGGGGAGGGTTCCGAGACCTAATAGTTATGACAAGACAGTACTATAGTCAAGCAGTGGAATTGTGGTGGGTGCGGAATTTCTGATTGAGGTGTGCAAGGAAGGTCCAACCTACCATCACCAACATCTTATTTTCTGGTGCAAATGTCTGTGTATGTGCAAGATCCCTACAACAGTAGTATGTCCTATAGGGTATCATATCAAAATAGGAATAAATCTGGTAGGGCTGTTGCTGTGAATTTTCAAAGCCTCAAGATCTATAAGAGTAAAAGTAGTACAAGACAACGACCCAACGGATTGGACTCAATGGCTCGAGCTACTGGTGAATATGAGTTTTATATTACAACCTTTCACAAAGAGTGGCACTGGCCAACTGTGCAAGACTAGCTACTACAGTACAGACAGACTGATAGTATGTAGTAGTACTCAGAGTCATCATAGCGGAGGCAGGGATAAGATTTTTGAAACCGTACAGATCGAAGGATAATTGGTGGTAAAAAAATAGCATTTGGAAACAAACAATAGTTCGGGAAAAATATGGGGCAGTACAAGTTATGGAATAAGAAATATTATTAAAAACAAGAAGACTTACTGGGGCCAGCAGAGGAGCCCTCAGCGGTGTCCTCCTGGTGGTGTTCTTCTGTGTGTCCCGCCGACTGCCCAGTCCCTGTCGGTCTGCCCCTGGGTGCTGATGAACAGGAAAGATATAAGAAAGAGACAAACATTGATGGATGGTGTCAAACAAATACAATATTTTTCAACAACGCTCAAAAAACACTTATGTAAACAACAATTGCAATAACTAAATTGACCGATCTCCTCTGGTCAACAAGTAATATCGGGGGATTCGCAGTTCGACTACTTAAGTTACTATTTATCCAGTCTTCCATTCTGATTCCAAAATACCAAGTTACAACTAAGCCTAAGTACAACGTACCACCCAACCTAGCCCACCTATTCCAGGCATGCCAATTGTACATTAAGTATGCATTTCCACTGTATTCCTCAACAATGCATATGGTCAAATCATAAAGGACACATGAACATGACTACATGTTCTGTATACACCAAATTTGGGTTTGATTGATTGATGCTGATCTGCTAGTGCTAAGTAACTGCTAAGCCTACCACCACTCATTGAACAAACTAGAAAAGGTTCTAATAAAGACAGTCATACTACCAGCACGTCATGTAACTGAGTGAGGGGGCATCACGCATACCACTAACAAATTAGAAGCTCATACAAAGTACCTAAACCGAAGTATCAATCCGCCCCTATCTATTAGTGACAGGACAAAGTAAGGAGTGGACCAGAGTCACTGTAGCATTACGTAACTTAATTTCTCTAAAATAAACTCGTAAAGAATCACGCTAAGCAAGCGCAAACGCAAAGCTGCAAACAAGTAAGATTAGCGCAGAAGAGCACCTGTGTCAAAAAAATCACAGACTTTTAAACGTAATTCACCTGGAATGTAAGCAGCAACATTCTAGCTGGTTGGAAGAAAAAAAAGATATTCGCAATATATAACACAGAGCAGAAGAACAGACACAAAGTAGTAATAATTAAATAGGTACTCACCAAGCCCCGGGACCTCCACTCCCAGCAGGTCCAGCAGGTCCTGCTCACGGTCCAAGATGTCGAACCACCGGTGCGTCAGCTGCGCCTGGGTGCGCCGAACACCAGAGAAGCGTGACACTGCCCGGCGCACCTTCCCCCACCGCTGCCGACGCTCCTGGAGGCCGTACCCGGACCCAGACCTGCCACCTGCTGCCAGGGTTAAGGGGAGGTGGCGCTGCACAAAGAAAATTAGTGCAGCCAACTCCACCTCCCCAAATAAGGCCCGTGCCTGCACCCCTTGTGGGCGCCGCCTTCCGCAAGGAAGGCGGTCGCGGCTCTGGCTGCGCCGGCGAACAGCCCGACATGGTTCTGGGGACGGGGCGGGAAAGAAAAGGTAAAATAAATAAAGGAGTAAAGGAAATAAATAGCAGGCAATAGAAAGAGAAAAAGTAGCTAAAAAACAAAAAAAAAGTAGACAAAAACCAAAAATATAGAGGCAGGAAAATAGTTAGAGAAATAATAAGTAATAAAGATCCAAAAAAAAGTGGCTATAAACAAAAGATTGAAAAGATTTTGGGAGATTTCAAAATCAGGCCCCAGAACCATGCAATAGAGTGAAAAACAAGATGGCCGCGCCCATTGCGACCATGTGCACAAGTTCGCGCGATATTTTCTCCCGAGCAAGCAAAAAGCAACGCGATCAAGTAAAAGCGGTCGCGAACAGGAAATATCGACCGCGAACGGGCGCGAACATGCATTGCGCGACCCGGAACAGGAAGTAAGCATCGCGAGAGGGCGGGACAAGTGAAAACAAGATGGCCGCGCCCGTGAGCAACCGCATGGGTAAGTTGGCGACCCGCGATCACGCAAAAATTACCGCGAACAAGCGGGAAAAAAACTTCCGCTTCTTCGCGATATTTTTGGCGTGTTTGCGGAGATTTTCAGCATTTTCGCGATAGTTTGCGACAGTTAATTTCGCAAATTCCACCCACCCCTGGTTATGGGGTCGCGCCAGGTGTGCAAATTCATTGCAAATCTTTGAGTTTTAAAAGTATATGTATATATCTTTATTATATATATTATACCAAGACATTATTTAATATAATTGTAAATATCATATATCTGTAACTGGAATAAACATATATTACTGTTAAATGTATTTTTTCGGAAATCGAGCCAGGTGCGCGCTGGTGGCGCACCCGTTGCGCGAACCCCATGTGACTTCAAAAGAAAGCCTTTCATTGATTTAGAGGCTTTTGATTCTAGAAGTTGAAGGACCCCACCCATTTTTTTTCATTTTTCCAAGACCATCTCAGAAGAGACACCTATTTCTTTTGGATCTCTTCTTTAGAACTTTTTGGTGTTTTTTTTGTACCAACAAAAAATGGCAGCTGGAGATCCAACACAGTAGCTTCTACCAGAAGGCGCAGAAGATTTGGAAGAACCGATTAAAGTGAGATATGAGAGCATCGTGTGGGTTTTTTTTAGTATCCCACATCGTGAAAAGAAGGTGAATGCCAGGAAGGTGACATGCACCATTTGCTAAAAAGTATTATCACGAGGGTCAGAGAAGAAGTACTCCTGCAGGACTTCTTCTATGCTAAAGCATTTACAGACCATGCACCCTCGACGTTTAGCAAGGGAACAACTGCGTCGTCAACAGGAGAAAGAAGCAACTGATGACAATACCGCTGGACCCAGTACCTCTTCTGCTGGCACAACAACTTCTGCAATCAACATTCCTCCTGACTTAGCTCGAGTAGAGCAGCATTGCTTGAAATGTAAAATCGGTGAATGCTATCCTGGTTGCCATGCAGAATCACAAGGGTTAATTTAGTTTTTTTGTTTGTTTATGCAATGAGTTTTAATTGCATACTTTTTTCAATGTTTTTCTTGTTGGTTCGTTTTTTTTTATTTTTTTAACAAAAACAACACCAGAAAAATGTAAAAAATAGTTAAAAAAATACAATAAAATATAAAACAAAAAAAAAATTGGTTCTTTTCAGAAGCGCCTATTTGATTTGAAAAAATGTTTTGTAAGTTTTGTATTAAATGTGGTAAGTGGAATATATGTAGATGTGTATGGTTAGTTTATATATGATTGAAGCAGTGCAGGGGTAATGCCGGGGTGATTGCAAGAGTGCAAGAGAAATGTCTGGGTGATTGCAGGAGTGCATGAGTAGTTCCTGAGTGATTGCATGAGTGGAGAGGTAATGTGTAAGTGATTGGTGGAGTACATGGGTAATGCCTGACTGATTGCATGAGTGCAAGGGTTATGTCTGGGTGATTGCATGAATGCAGAGGTAATGTGTGGGTGATTTGAGGACTACATGCCTAATGCCTGACTGATTGCATGAGTGCAAGGGTAGTGCCTGTGTAATTGAAAGAGTGCATGCGTAATGCCTGAGTGATTGTATAATTGCAAAGGTAGTGCCTGGGTGATTGGAGAAGTGCAAGGATAGTGCATGGTGATTTTATAAGTGCATGGGTAGTGGCTGTGTGATTGGTGGAGTGTATGGCTACTGGCTGGGTAATTGGAGGAGTGCATTGGTAGTGTCTAGGTGATTGGACAAACGAATGGGTAGTGCATGAGTGATTAAAGAAGTGAATGGGTATTGATTCTGTGATTCCATGAGTGCTAGGACAGTGCCTACATGATTGGTAGAGGGCAAGAGTAGTGGTTGGTGATTTTATAAGTGCATGGGTAGTGGCAGGGTGATTGGTGGAGTGCATGTGTACTGGCTGTGTAATTGGAGGAGTGCATGAGTAGTGTCTACGAGATTGGGGGAGTGAGTGGTAAGTGTATGGGTGATTCCATGAGTGCATGGCAGTGCCTGGGTTATTGCATGAGAGCATGAGTAGAGCCTGGGAGATTGAAGTAGTGGATTGGTAATGGTTGCGTGATTTTGTATGTACATGGGTATTGCTTGGGTGATTTTGTAAGTGCATGGATAATGCATGGGTGTTTGCATGAGTGCAGAGGTAATGTATGGGTGATTGGAAGAGTGTATGGTTAATGCCTGAGTGATTCTATGAGTTTATAGGTAATGCCTTGATGATTGCATGAGTGCATGGATAGTGCCTGGGTGATTGGAGGAGTGTATGGGTAGTACTTGAGTGATTGAAGATGTGCATGGGTAGTGCTTTTGGGAGTGCATGAGTGCTATAATAGTGCCTAGGTGATTGGAAGAGGGCAAGAGTAGTGTGTGCTGATTGTATAAGTCTATGGGTAGTGGCAGGGTGATTGGAGGAGCACAAGGGTAGTACCTGTGTTATTGCATAAGTGCATAGATAGTGCCTAAGTGATTGCATGACTGCTGGAGTAGTGTGTAGATGATTGAAACGCTGCATGGATACTGCTTGGTTGATTCCATGAGTGCTGCAGAAGTGCCCAAGCACATGTATGACTGCATGAACAGTGCCTGAATGATTGAATTAGTGCATGGGTAATGCCTAGGGGATTGTATGAGTGTAGGAGTAATGTCTGGGTGATTAAAGGGCAGGGCAGTACCTGAGTGATTAGATGAGTGTATAGGTAGTGCCTTGGTGATTTTATAAGTGCATAGGTAGTGCCTGGGTGATTGGAGAAGTGCATGGATATTGCCTGGATGACGGGAGGACTGCAAGGGTAGTGCCTGGGTTATTCCATGAGTGCATAAGTAGTGCCTACATGACTGCAGGAGTAGTAGATAAATAGTGCCTGGGTAATTGCATGACTGCAGGGGTAGTGACTGACTGATTGAAGGAGTGCATGGCTAATGCCTAGGTGCATGGAAGAGTGCATGAGTTGTGCCTAGCTGCATGTAGAACTACCAGGGTAGTTCCTGAGTGATTGGAGGAGTGCATGAGTAGTACCAGGGTGATAGCATGAGTGCAGGACTACTGCATGGATGATTGGAAGACTGCATGGGTAGTGCTTGGTTGATTCCATGAGTGCTGCAGAAGTGCCTGAGCACATGTATGACTGCATGAACAGTGCCTGCGTGTTTTAAGTAGTGCATGGGTAATGCCTGGGTGATTGTATGAATGCAGAGATAATGTCTGGGTGATTAAAGGTGTGCATGAGCAGTGACTGAGTGATTCGATGAGTGTATAGCTAGTTCCTTGGCAATTTTATACGTGCAAGGATATTACCTGGATGACTGTGTTATTGCATGAATGCATAAGTAGTGCCCGCATCCCTGCATGTCTCCAGGAGTAGTCCACAACTAGTGCCTGGGTAGTTGCATGACTGCAGGGGTAGTGCCAGAGTGATTTAAGGAATGCATGACTATTGTCTGGGTTATTGCATGAGTGCAGGAGTAATGTCTGGGTGATTGAAGGAGTATATGAGTAATGCATGAGTGCATGGAAGAGTGCATGGGTAGTACCTAGCTGCATGTAGGACTGCCTAGGTAGTTCTTAGGTGTTTGGAGGAGTGCATAAGTAGAAGCAGGGTGATTGCATGACTGCAGGAGTACAGTGTAGATGATTTGAACACTGCATGGGTAGTGCTTGGTTGATTCCATGAGTGCTGTAGAAGGGCCTGAGCACATGTATAACTGTATGGTCAGCGCCCCAGTGATTGAAGTAGTGCATGGGTAATACCTGGGTGATTGCATGAATGTAGGAGTAATGTCTGGGTGAATAAAGGACTGCATGGGCAGTACCTGAGTGATTAAATGACTGTATAGGTAGTGCACTGGGGATTTTATAAGTGCATAGGTAGTGCTTGGGTGATTGGTGGAGGGCATGGATAGTACCTGGATGACTGGAGGAGTGCAAGGGTAGTGCCTGGGTGATTGCATGAGTACATAAATAGCCTCTTGGTGATATTATAAGTATATAGAATGGAGAAATGTTTAGATAGTGCATGGGTGATGGTAGTAGTATGAGAATAGTGTCTAATTATATACATCAGTACATGGGTAGTATTTGAAAAAACGGATCAGTACAATAAAAGTGACTGTAAACATTACTTCATATTATTATGCTTATTGCATTATTTCATCTTGCCTTCTTTATTCAAATACATACCAAACTCAGTGAAACTATTTTACAGTTATTTTGTTGTAAATTGAATTTAAAATGTTTTCAAGGTTTACTCTTACTTTCTGTAATAAAAAAGCAGGAAAACTGTTGTTATATATAATATTATATTATTATTATATTAACACAACATAATTTTAGCATTACATAACATATTCAGTTTCTTTTTTTGCTGTTCTCAGATTCTATTGAATTCCATTATACACTTTGATTTCAATGTAGATCATCATACAACAGCAGGGAAAAAAATACAATCAATGTGATTGTAAAAAAAAAAACAATTCTGATTTGAAAATATTGACAACAAATCCACAATCTGTTTACCTACCTACAGTTTCTAAATGACATTCTTCAACTACATTAAATCATTTATTTTTCTGAAGAACATTTTCTAAAATATACACTGTCATTTACATCGCATATAATATAAAGATCAAATATATAAACTAGTTCCTTGAAACCCAATTTTGCAAATTCAATAGAAAAAAGTAGAAATAATAATCCAAACAGTAATTGGTCACATCTTCTCAATAGGCTGAATAATGTCTCCAAATCCATTGGCATTGATAATATCCAAAATAAAATCGCTCATTTGTGTTCACATCTTCCCAATAGGCTGAATGATGTTTTCAAAATATTAGCATAAAAAATATCGGATATGAATCTGGGAATTCGTAAGGCAACCTACATTTAAATTCCAAATGGCCATCATTGCAATGTGTCCATCCTTTATTGCACTTTAAATACACAGTACAATGTCCAGATGTTGTAGTAGGTCCATCATGAAATATAATAGCCACTGCTTTAAAAGTTCTCACTGAAATTGACACTTGACTTGCCACAAATGTTTTTATTTTTGTTTCCAATTTTCTTCCATTTGCTCTACAACCTTGTAGTATTAAAATGACATATTTTCCAAATGTTTCTATATATAATGTTGACAACATTTCTGATTTACAATGAGAACATTTCATATCTTGATTGGCTGTTTTTACTAATTTGTTAAAAGACACTGATTTGCAATCTGGTATTGTCAAATATATGAATCGTTCAATGTCTATTTGAGTGGTAGAACAAAATGAACAGTCTACATATTTATGATCCCATCTGTACCTTAGTCCAAACAAATTTTAAATTTCTATTCCTTAATCTTCCAATACTGCAAGTTTTAAACATAAGAAATTATTGTGCATCTTGTTGTTCATTAAGTGTAAATTGTGAAGAACCAGAACATATATCAAAAAAGATGTCGTATGCCAGAAACACTATGGATTTTAGTTCTATCAGTTTCCAAATTTTCAAAAATATAATGTAATAAAGAGCAGAATCTTTTTTCTCGAATTTCCTTAATTTGATGATGAAGATCTTCTAGATAAAACACAACATTAACAATTACATTAGCATAGCAGTTGATACCCGAACTATTTTCTAACTGGTATCCTACAATATCATCAACAGTGTCCATTTTTCTTTTCTTTGCAGCCTCATCATTCTCTTGAATTGTTTTCTTTATTCCAACCTCACTAGAATGTTTGTCATATTTTTGTTTTGGACATACTACACGTTTTTCATATATGGGATATTCACCTAAGTTAGGCGCATACAGCCTTCTTAACTGATTATACTCTCTTACACAATTTGCATAGGCACCAACCTTTTTCTCATCAAAATCAATCAAATCTAAACCAGATAATGTTCTTACTCGAGACAATGAAACGTATGCCATACCCTCTTTAAACACTGTACTTCCAACATTTACCAAAGCCCTGTCTACACTTAAACCTTGAGATTTATGAATGGTCACCGCATATGCTAAAGAAAGAGGAAACTGTTTTCTATGAACATACAAGTCTTTTATAAGCAAAAAACGAACAGCACAACGCCCAATCTGTTTTACCTCTTCAATCTGATCAAATTTAATCTCCAAAAATTCAATTCCATCTCTGTTCTGATAATTAACAAAATCAACAACTTTTCCCATTGCTCCATTTACTAAACCTTTTTCAACATCTAAATTAGCCGTAATATTACCCGACAGTTTACACATACATATAAGGTCTTTTCTAAAGGAGCAATATTAGATACAAACTTTTCCCAAGAATCCAATTTTGACTGTTATTTCTCTGAGAGAAGAATAGTAACCCCTTTGTGTTCCATTTTATAAGTGGCTTCCATTTTCACTTTTGGTTGTTTTTTCTCCAGTTTCGAAAGTTCTTGATTGAATGTAGAACACTCTTGCAGTGTTGGCATTAGACAAACAATAGATTTATTTTCTCCAATTTTTATGTACATTATTTCAGGTGCAATATTTTCATTTGGAAACAAGTTTGTTAGTAGCCGACTTTGTAAAGCTTCTTTACCATGTTTTGTCAAAACACCAATTCTAATATCTTGAAGAATGCTCCCGTTATGTTCATCGCTTGCTTGTTGCATATTCCTAATACGTTCTTTCTATTCAAAAAGGGACCAAATGTTCACATTTCCAATACTTCCCAAAGATTTCTTAGTGTCTTCATGGACAAGTGTTTTAAAAACTGGCTGTCCTTTCACAGGAGTAAGTTGTAATAGATCACTGAATACAATTACATGTTTTCCTCCAAATAAAACATCATAACCTGTTTTTAAAATCTTTAGTACTCTTGAAGCATCATAACAAGCTTCTCCAGATAGCTTGTGATATTCCAACTTATTTTCAAGTTCAACTGGTAGCATGAGTAATCGATGTAATGTAATCCCTTTAATGGTCTGTGCTGCTAAACCAGTTGGAGCGCACAAGATAAATGTGATTGAGTGGTTTTATGTAGATAACTGGTCAAAACTTTAATTAAGAAACTCTTTCCTGTTCCAGCTTGTCCACTGATATACATTCGAATAGGTTTAAATGATGCACATTGGCATTCTTCATTCATACAGTAAACCATGTTGTATCTGTTGTGTAACTTGCTAATATATTTCTTTTTGTTCAATATTTAGTTTTTCTAGCAAGTTACCAAAGTCAATAATATCATGTTGTGCTTGTTGCATTGCCATTTCTACTTCATTCATAACGATTGCTGCTTCATTTTCAAGAATTGGTTGTCCTAGTGGATCTTGACTTAGTGGAGCAGAACTTTAATTTGACTATCTAGAGAACTATCTCTAGCGATGTCAGCTGCAATACTAGTTTCTTGTTCAATCTCTGCATTCAACATTTGTAAATATTTTGGAAAAACTGTGCATTCAATGCTATCTTTACATACATTAAAATAATCTTCATAGCAGTCAAAATCTCCAAGTAATTCCATTTCACTACACCAAGGCTTAAACAATTGCAGAAGTACTAAATAGAAAAATTCCCTTCTATCTGGAGTATCACAACTGAGTTTCCTGTGATTAATAAGATTTCCTTTGGAATGTTTTACCAAATATCCATCACATCCAATTACTGCATATTTTTCTTCATTTATATTTTCTGTAACATTTCTCTTAAAGCTGTAATGTTACAGTACTTCATAGAGACTCCTTTTGGGATAGTACGCATCCAACATATTTGTTTTAACAATACATTTACTTTCCAGCTCATTCAAAGCTAAGTATTCAATTTCTTGTACAGATTTCAATACTCGATTTCGTGTTGCAGCAAGACCTAGACTTACCCAAATGATTCCTCTTGACTTTGAATATAAATTTGCATAGGTCAACCGATCTGAACATTCGTAGGATCAATCAATCAATCAATCATAGGCATTTATAAAGCGCACTACTCACCCGGAGGGTCTCAAGGCGCTAGGGGGGGGGGGGGTCCGCTACTGCTCGAACAACCAGGTCTTGAGCTTCTTCCTGAAGGAGAGGTGGTCTTGGGTCAGGCGTAGGTCGGTGGGGAGGGCGTTCCAAGTCTTGGCAGCCAGGTGGGAGAAGGATCTTCCTCCTGTAGTCGCTCTGTGGATGCGGGGGACGGCTGCGAGGGCGTGACTGGTCGAGCGGAGGTGGCGTTTGGGAACGTAGAAGTTGAGGCGGCTGTTGAGGTAGGTCGGGCCTTGGTTGTGTAGGGCTTTGTGTGCGTGGGTGAGGAGCCGGAAGGTGATTATTTTGTTGATCGGGAGCCAGTGCAGGTCTCTCAGGTGTCTGGAGATGTGAGTTCGTCTGGGGACGTCGAGGATGAGTCTCGCCGAGGCGTTCTGGATCCGCTGGAGTCTCTTCTGGAGCTTGGCGGTGGTACCGGCGTAGAGGGCGTTGCCGTAGTCCAGTCGACTGGTGACGAGGGCCTGGGTGACCGTTTTCCTGGTCTCGGTGGGGATCCACCGGAAGATCTTACGTAACATGCGCAGGATGTTGAAACAGGACGAGGAGAAGGCGTTGACTTGTCTGGTCATGGAGAGGGAGGAGTCCAGGATGAAGCCCAGGTTGCGTGCGTGGTCTGTCGGTTGGGTGCGTTGCCCAGGAGTCGTCCCAGGCGGAGGGTGAGGAGCCCAGGATGAGGACTTCCGTCTTGTCTGTGTTCAGTTTCAGGCGGCTGGTCGTCATCCACTCGGCCACGTTTTTCATCCCTTCGTGTAGGTTGGCTCTGGCGGTGGCGGGGTCGTTGGTCAGGGAGAGGATCAGCTGGGTGTCATCGGCGTAGGAGATGATGTTCAGGTTGTGTTGGCGTGCGATGGCCGCAAGGGGGCTCATGTAGACATTGAAGAGGGTGGGGCTGAGCGAGGAGCCCTGAGGGACGCCGCAGATGACTTCCGTGGCTTCTGATCTGAACGGGGGCAGGCGGACTCTCTGTGTCCTTCCGGTGAGGAAGGAGATGATCCATTCCAGTGCCTTCTCCTCGATCCCGACGTTGCTGAGGCGCTGCACTAGGGTGCGGTGGCAGACAGTGTCGAATGCCGCGGAGAGGTCCAGGAGGATGAGGGCCGCTGTTTCTCCGTTGTCCAGCAGGGTTCGGATGTCGTCGGTGGCAGCGATGAGGGCGGTCTCGGTGCTGTGGTTGGCCCGGAAGCCTGACTGGGAAGGGTCGAGGGACCCAGTCGTCTCGAGGAAGGCTGCCAGTTGCTTGTTGATGGTCTTCTCGATGACTTTGGCTGGAAACGGGAGGAGCGAGATGGGGCAGTAGTTCTTGAGTTCGGTGGGGTCCGCCGTTGGTTTCTTTAGTAGAGCGCTGAGTTCGGCGTGCTTCCAGCTCTCAGGGAAGGTGGCGGTGTCGAGGGAGGTGTTGATGATGTCCCGCAGGTGGGGTGCGATGACAGCGTCGGCCTTGTTGAAGATGTGGTGAGGGCAGGGGTCGGTTGGGGATCCGGAGTGGATGGAGTTCATCGTGCTGATGGTGTCTTCGAGGTTGATCGGTGTCCAGGCGTTGAGGGTGGTGGTGGGGGGCGTTGGTTTGGTCGTGGGGAGCGTTGGTTGTGTTCTGAAGCTGTTGTGTATGTCAGCGATCTTGTTGTGGAAGTAGGAGGCGAGGGAGTTGCAGAGGTCTTGCGATGGGGTGATGTCGTTGGTTCCGGCGTTGGGGTTGGAGAGCTCTCTGACGATGTTGAAGAGTTCCTTGCTGTTGTGTGCGTTGTTGTCCAGCCGGTCCTTGAATGCTGTTTTCTTGGTGGCGTGGATCAGTTGATGGTGCGTTCGGGTGGCGAGCTTGAGGGTAGTCATGTTGTCCGGCATTGGGTCTCTTCTCCAGGCTTTCTCGAGGGCTCGGCAGTTCTTCTTGAAGCTCTTGAGTTCGTCGGTGAACCACGGGGCCTTCTTGCTTCCGGGTCTGCTGGGTGGGGTCCTCCGAGGGGCGAGCTCGTCCGCGCAGGTGGAGATCCATTTTGTGAGGTTGTCGGCGGCTCGGCTGGGGTTCGGTGAGCTGGCGGGAGGGTGCTGGCTCAGGGATGCGGTGAGTTGTTCGGCTGTGATCTTGTTCCAGCTTCTTCGTGCAGCCTGTTGCTGGTGGTGGTGGACCGTGGTTCTTTTGAAGGTGAAGTGGATGCAGCTGTGGTCCGTCCAGTGGCGTGGCTGAAGGAGATGTCTTTGCTGGACGAGAAGACGGCGTCGAGTGTGTGTCCGGCGAGGTGGGTGGGGGTGGTCACCAGCTGCTTGAGTCCGAGGGTGGCGAGGTTGTCAAGCAGGGTGGTGGTGTTGCGGTCGTTGTTGTTCTCCAGGTGGAAGTTGATGTCCCCGAGGAGGATGTAGTCGGCAGAGGGGAGGGCGTGCGGGCTGATGAAGTCGGCGATGTCTTCGCTGAATTGAGT
Source organism: Triturus cristatus (assembly GCF_964204655.1). Lineage (NCBI taxonomy): Eukaryota > Metazoa > Chordata > Amphibia > Caudata > Salamandridae > Triturus > Triturus cristatus. Next base: position 926,609,224 of record NC_140591.1, on the reverse strand, counting down.
GCGTGGTCCCGGGGGTTGGTAGATCAGGGTGCCTCTGAGGGTGGTCTTGGGGTCGGTGTGGATCTGGAAGTGCAGGTGTTCGGCGGTTGTCAGGGTGTTGTCGGCGTTGGTCGAGATACGGATGGTGTCCCTGTGGATGATGGCGATGCCTCCTCCGGTCTGGTTGTCGCGGTCTCTCCGGATGATCTTGTAGCCCTCTGGGATGGCGATGGCGATGTCGGGCGCTGAGGAGTCGTTCATCCAGGTTTCCGTGAGGAAGGCAACGTCAGGAGCTGTGGTGTCGAGGAGGTTCCAGAGTTGAACGGCGTGTCTGTGGACGGAGCGGGTGTTGAGCAGGATGCACTTGAGGTGGTTGCTGCTGGTGTTCGGCTTGGCGGGTGCTGGTGTGGGGCAGGTCCGGATGCAGGTGAACTTGCAGGTGAGGCAGCTGAAGGGTCCGTGGGTGCGTCTCGGAGTGGCTCGGTAGCACCCGGGGGTTCGGCCGGTTTTGAGTGCGTTGAGGGTGGCGGCATCGTAAGTCCGGCGGGTGGGGTGGCCTCTGCGGAGGCCAGGGATTCTGGCGCTGGGCGTGGTCCAGGCGCGGACGGGCGCAGACGGGCTTACCTTTGGCGCACCTTCGGCGCTCAATCGGTGCTCCCGCTGCGCGGTCGCTCTGGGGGCGTCATAAGAGGGGAGCCGGGAGGGAGGGTCTGCGGGGAGGCGGGGAGCGCGGGATCCAATCGGCGGGCGGGGGGGCGGGGTCTCGTGGGAAGCGGCGGGATCCAATCTCTTGATGGGAAAGCATCTTTAAACTAAAGCTGTACAATTTGTTACTAAGAGTCTTCTCTTGTGAAATTTCTTCCCACATTTCTTTCAACTCTGTCTTTTCAGATTTGGTTATATATGATGTAACATAGCAAGCAACGGCAATTGATTTTTCTGCAACATATTGGATATCCATAGTTGCATTCCAAATCATCAAAATCACTGGATTGTAGCCATTAATGTACTTTGAATCTTCACTTCTTTTTACATTGTAAGTATTCTTCTGAGATTTTTGAGTTATAGTATGCATTACTGCTGACATGAAACTGTTGACTCTTCCTTTCGAAATTACTGGACATGGGAATCCATAACGACATTTCGTATACATTTTTCCCTTAGACTCGTATTTCCGGTGACAATATTTCCCACATCGATGACTTTGAAACCATAATACTTTTTGTCTTAAGGTATTTTCTCCTCCTGTTTTTGGAAAAACACAGGTAACGTTGTCTTCAATGAAAGACAAAACAGTTTCAGCACAATCGGTTCTAAATATAGGTGCATCCTTGATCCATAATTGCATGTGTATATGAGGAGCACCTCTGGCTTGGTAGTCCTGTCTCCAAAAGAAATCAATAACTTCTCCAAGAGGTGGATTATTTTTATTGCAGATAAAAGATATCATAGTTTGAAACCTATGATTAAAATACCTACACACATTTACAAGATCCAAGGAACACAGTTCTCCAGCTGTCTTCAATTCAATGGGCCATATTCTTAAGGAGCTATCGCCGAGTTATCGGCACCTTAACGCAGCCAAATTTGCAATAAACTTACCACCCCATTCACAAGCTGGTGCAAATAGCCCATATCACCACTTTTCCGGCGATAGCAGCCGCAAAAAATATTGCCAAGGATGACCTCTGCAACTATCGCTAATGAGATGCAGAGTAGGCATTCCCGAGAAAAAAGCAGCGACAACACCACTTCACAACATTCTCAACGACCAGCCACATCAGCAATAAGATCACAAAACATGAAATAAGCTGCGTTAGCACCAGGAAATTAACACCTGCTCCGACCTGGTGCAAAGTCGGACTACAACCTGCACCTCAAAAGGGAGCCCAGCCAAGAGCCACACCTGAAGAACAACAGATGGCATGGAGCCACAGAACATGCATCCTGGAGCCCCAGGAGGGCAGCAACACGCACCGCCATCAGCCCCAGGACCCCACCTCCCCCCCAGGTGCCCACTCCAGGCACCCCCCCACCCACCCCGGACAAAGATATGTCACATCAACCACATGGAACCATATACCATATAACCCGCATGATGTCGCACAATCACATCTGGTGACATGCATGTGTCATCACAAAAATGAGCATCACACATTCACCATCGAAGCAAGAAATGAAAATGTATTAAAATAAACACAGAACAGAAATGAAGACACATGGCAGCTCCCCTCGGGACAATGCGTAGGTCACAGCCTGCAAGACAAAAACCATGATGAGAAGGTGTGTCCTGCGCACACCACGGGACAGAGAGAGAGCGAAGGAGAGAGAGAGAAAGAGAGAGATAGACGGACAGAGAGGGGAAGCGAGAGAAAGACGGACAGAGAGGGGGGGAGAGAGATAGACAGACAGAGAGGGGGAGAGAGAGATAGACAGCCATAGAGGGGAAGAGAGAGATAGACGGACAGAGAGGGGGAGAGAGAGACAGAGAAAGAAGAGAGGGACTGGTAGAGAGAGTGCCTACACTGCGCACCCAGGCCACACTGCTCACCTGCCACTGGTGTGTCTCCAACCACGTGCCAGTATGTAGTGCAGTCCACCAGGTCCTACATCTGAGACAGACCCGTCATCTGAAACAGAGTCCAGATACCTGAATGGCAAAGTACATGCAATTGCACACTACACCATCGCCTGTCCGTCCCTGCACACCCAGGTAGATGCACCCCAGCCCCTCCCGCTGCCCAGCTGTGCATGCAAGCCCCTGCGCACCCAGGCAGATGCACCCCAGCCCCTCCCGCCGCCCAGCAGTGCATGCCCGCCCCTGCGAATACAGGCTGCACTGCTCACCTTCCGCCACCGGCGTGTAGAAAAGAGGGCCCACCACGTGCCGCTGCAAGCCACAAGCCTGGGGTCCGCAGGCATGGCACCCTCCACAACATGCAGCCCCGCTCCGCAGGCCACCAGGTCTCACATTTGGAGCTGGGTCTTGATTACTCCATTGCGGAGGACATACCAGTGCACCCGGCATCATCGCAGGCTGCACACCCACTCAGCCTCATAGGGCCACTAACTCTGTGCTCCCCAAGGCAACGCCACGTGGCGGTAGGCCTGCGCTGCCCGCTGGCTCAGGCCTACACTACGGTCCAGCAGCGCACACAAAACCTGAGCCGTTCGGACCGCCAGGACGGGGCATCATTGCAGGCTGCACACACGCACAGCACTTAAGGTGCCCCTACCTCAGTGCACCAAAAGTCACCGTCCCATGGTGGTGTGCCTGTGCCGGCCGCAGTGTATCCAGTGCCATCAAGTCTGTGCCCCGCTAGTCATGGACCCTCTATGATTGGGTATCGTGGTGCGGAAGCCATCATGTCCCCTCTGGGCCTGTGGAATGTGGTGTCACAGGTAGGGGTGGGCAAAATTTGCGTAGTCGCGCTACGCAAAGCTCCGTGAAATGGTAAAAAATCTCCGCGAGCACGCAGAAATACTGCGAAGACACGAACTTGCTTGTTCACGATGCTTTTTTCTTGTTCGCAAATGCTGTTTGCATGCTCGGGGGGAAATATCTCACGAACACGCATTTTGAGAACGCGAACAAGCAAAAAATTGCATGCAGCCACGTAACACAGAAGTTTGGGCAATTCCGCGATCTTCGTGGAACGCGAACTTACCCAAATTCCGCAAATTCCACAAACGGAACAGAATTTACTGCCCAGGCCTAGTCGCAGGCCCCTGGACCCCCATGCCTACATGCACACCACACGGATACACCCTGGGAGAGGTTGGAAATGGCGTTGTGCACGTGCACCCGGCCCGTTTTATTGGCAGGGTCACATGTGCGGTGACTCGTGTGCTGGATGGGTGTGGTGTGGGTGTAAACCAGCCATGAGGGAGTGGCATGCTGATAACGAGACCTGTGAGCAGCAGATCACTACAGGGGTGTCCGGGCACATGCGGTGTTGTTGTCCCCCCTGGAGTGTAAGCGCATGCCAGTACAGCGTAAGGGTTTGAACAATCACCCCGGGGCTCTGTGCGTGGTTCCATATGGGGCTGAACAAGGGATTACAAATGTGTGTGTCGCTGTTGTTGCGTCGGCACCACACGGGCGATAATCGGCAATGTGTCACCCTGTGACCCAAGTTCAACGACATGAGCCACATGGATGTAAGAGGAGTTCACTGACCCCACATTCATCCATACTATCACACTTGAAAGACCATAGAGACATCACATCTGTGTGATTCGGTATGTTTAATGCACATTCAGTGGGGTGTTGCATCTGGAGCAGTACAGGGCCATGCAAACCACAGTTTCAAATGTTTGTCCATGGAGGGCCAGCCAGAGTCATTCAGGAAATGACAGGTACAAAGCAAGTGGAAGAGTTCAGTCCACAGTCTGATAGCTGGGTCATTAGCGATCAAGCAGAATATGGCAGTCCATGTCGAGGTCCAAGGTGAGTGTCGCAGAATGTATCGGGGGACAGTGGAAGGTGATGACGCAGAGGGTAGAACCAAGCTGAAACCGGGCATGAGGCAGAGATGAATGCTGCTGCGTCCTTCTTAATACAAAGCCAGATTCATCCGCATCTTCATCCTCTGCTGTCTCATGTGCCTCACGTATGGGTGGTGCTGGCCTCTCTCCAGCACTGTGTGGCACTGACACTTCAGGGGTGGAGATGTGGATGAAGTGGTAGAAGCAGCATGCATCTGCACCAGGTCTTTTGGCAGCAATGCTATGAGGATGGTTTTGAGGTCATTGTGGAACCCAGCTACCTCTCGCCGGTGTGCAGCCGTGTCAGCGTCTCTTTCCGCATTGGCCCGCTCCATGTTCTCCATGAGCCTCCGCATGAGTCCCAACTCCTGTGCGAGGTCGCTGGAGCCACTCTGACTAGACAGTCGTTCTTGTCTCACAGTCAGGACTCTTGCAATATCAGCCATGGTTTGTTGGAGAGCATGGAGCGGACTGTGGGTGTCTTTTAGGGACTGTGAGTGGTCCCTGATGGAACTTAGACACCCACGTATGGCATCTAGTTTGTCTGCCATGCAGTCGAAGTCCACATGCACCTGTTCATCCAGCTGCTCCTGGCATCCCAACACACGGCGTTGGAAGGCCATGTGTTCTTCGCGGGGGTCCTGGGAGGCAGCCGTGGTGGTGGGTGCTGCCTGCAGTGTGGTCTGTGCAGGGGGTGGGTTCCCCTCGTTGCAGCTGGCCTGCCCTGCTCCTGGAGGTGTGCTGCTGAGACTGGTAATGAACTCTCAGAGGGTGTCGGAGTCAAAGGTGTCATGGTCCTCTTCGTCTTCAGAGAAGAGAGGTTGGGACTGCTCTGTAGGAGGTGGTGATTGTCCCTCTGCAATGTGAAGAGGAGATGCAGTTTAACAATGTGTTCACATGTGCGTTGTTGCATTGTACATGTTTACATACAGACTGCATGACTGTGTACATCGTGGCTATTTCAGGGGGGCTGCCCATTTGCTGCGGGACAGTGGACATTCTAACAACATCACGGCTCATTTCCCTGCAATGCCACTTGTGATTGGCCAGTGTCTACATCCAGTCGGCACCAGTTGTATCCTCTGTTCTGTGGTGAATGCGTTGCGGTCTGTGCCACTTCGTTGTCAATGTTGATGTGCTGTGCACGTGATGTGTGTGTGCCGCATTTTGGGGTAGTCGCCCCTGCAGCTCTGTTTTGGCTGCCCCTTCTCCCTTACATGTGGTGTGCCTCTGACTTCTGTGCTCATACAGTGCTGAGATGTTGCATACTTGGGTACATAGTTCTCTTTGTCGGAGTTTGGGTCTGGAGCATGATTTGTCCTCAGCTGTGCCCTACTTACTTGTGCATGTGTGCCATTGTGCCCATCTCCCCCCGTCCACCCAGTCCCTGGTCGTTACTCACCCTGGTGCTGTTGTGTCTGGTCCTGTTGAGCAGTGTCCAGTCCCCCAACTCCTGCCACCGTCTCCCCACTGATGACTGTGGACACCAATTCCTCTATGTCGTCCAGCTCCTCCTGTGGCGCAGGACTGCCACCTCCAGTCTGCATTGCTGCCTTCCAGTTGTTGGCGAGTTTCAGCTTGGTTTTGCGCTTGACATCATTCCAGCGCCTTTTGTCCTTGTCCATTGTCCTCTTCAGCACTCCAACTGCATTCACCTTGTCCACGATGGCCTGCCATAGTCCATTTTTTGTCGCCAATGACACAGTGGAGGTGACGAACAGTTGTTGATGGTGTTCAACCCCCTCTGTTATCAGGATCCTGTTCTCCTGTGGACTGAAGCGCTTCTTCCTACTCTTCTTGTCCTTGCCCTTCCCTGACCCCGAGGTCCCAGCCTGGTCTTCTGGGGTGCTTGTGGGGTTCTGGTTCTCCTCTGTACTTGCTCCAGCAACATCCATTGTGCTTGGCTGTTGTTTGGCATTTGTTTGTCAGTTTTTTTTCTACTTTTATGGTGATTGTTCCCGCCTGCCACGTGTGAATTGCAGGCCCGTAGCTGGTTTTCGCAGATTTTTGTATCGCGATTGGCCTCATCGCAGATTTTTTTGCATTTGCGTTTTGCCTTTTTGTGGTGTGGCGTTGATTTTATCGCAGTCAGTTAACGCATTATCTGGTGACTATCGCATGGTACCGCAGTGTTGTGAATGCCTGGTTAACACGGCGTAAAATTCCTGCGATAGACTGCGATGTTTGGAGTTGCATTAAGTAACTTTTGCGAAGATTATCACATGTTCTTGATAATATGCTCCTATGTTTTTAATATTTTAATTTGCTTCTCGAAGAAATTCAAGTAAATTGGCTCATGTGTATTCAGCACAGCTAAGCGTAACAAACCACATAGGGGTTCTTAAGTTCCTTAACATACATTTAAGTTCTCCAGACGACAGTACCAATACTCATTGGTACCACATTGACATGCCATCAAATTAATTACCTGAGATTCTAAATGATTGTCTCTTTGTTGAACTTTGTCCAAAGATTCCTTTGCAGAAAGATGTGTAAGATGAACTCCTGTTTTTAACATGTGGTTCACTGCATATGAATGTCCAGACAAGTCACTTTCAAATAGAAGATGAAATAAATATGGAACACCCTGTCGAAATCTTGGATCTTCTGAATACAATCTTGTTGAACGGTATTCTGAAGCTGGAATCTAAGCTGGTTGTTCATCATATTGTCCAACGTTTCCAGAGGGGAAGAGCTGTGGTAAACAACAAGCTTCTAAATTTCTTTCCCAAACACTCATAGGAGTTGCCTTTGCTTTCTTCATTTGGAATAATTCAATAGTATTTCCAATCACTTGTTTTGAATGTAAAGGATGTATTCTAAAATGTTCATACATTTCTTCACTCTTGGAGTTGCCCACTTTTTCAATTTGGCTAGTTGAAATTTCTCTTTCATCTCCTAAAGTTATTTCTTGATCTTCCAGATATACATTTTTGTAATAAATATTGTTTTCTACGAGATATAGCATAGGCTTTTGTACTTTAGTGACATCTACTAACTCTTGCCATATTTTCCTACTCTTCGTTGGTGCACCATTAACTAGAATAACTACAGGTTCAGTTTTCTCTCTCTCTACACCAACAGTTTCAATATGTTTCTAAAAATGTAAAGGTAAATACACAACTCTTCTTTTTAAACCTCATTGTAAATCTGTGGGAGGCAGCTTACCTGTTTTAGGCTCCATACGAACTATAGCCTGAAACGGGTGCACCGATTGAATAACAATAGACTCATGTATTTAAATCCACCAGTTCCGGTGGAATAGCTACCAACTCTAGGTTATTATGTTCAGCTCTAGCTGGCATTTTGTTCTCTTCTAATTTGCTGTAACCATATTTTCAAATACGTTGATAACTACCCAACTCAAAACAACCTTCCACCAACAAATAGGCACCAAATTGCTTCTACTGATCATTGTTTTCCTTTTCACTTTTTAAATACACATCAACATTCCTAGTTTGACTTCTATAGTGAGTACGTCGACAACAAATACAAACATAGTTTGGTTTTTCACAGCAAATTACCTTAAACTTTGTAATTTCTTCTACAAACTTCTCAGTAGTACTATCGTCCACCTCTTCTTGCAAGCCAGTATTTTTCTCACTTTACAAGGATCCAGTACTTGCAATATCTTAATCTTCTGTTTAATACTTTTCTTTACTATACTGTTGTAAGAAATTTCGTAAAATATCAATAGATTCCGGTCGTATACTACAAAGACTACTACAATCCAACATATACACTGGAGCTTATGAACATCTCCTGAACTTCTTCAGCTATTACGTCTTCCACAGTTCTAGCAACCATCTTTTCTTTTTCAATTGGACAACCGTTTTTAACCTCAAAAGAACGACCACTGGTATCAACTGCGTGAACTAATGTGTTGAAAATAGCTTTCTTCATTAAAAAAGGTTCTGAATGTCAGTTAGTCAAGTACCACACACTTTATTTCTTGGCTTCCCACGGAAGCAGTCACAAAAATCAGACTCCACTACCAGCAAATAATTTTACTTGCAGTAAAGACGGGGAAAGGGGAATTGGGATAAACAAGAGAGACTGCCACTGCTGCGTTCACCTCAGTGGAAACCTAATATGGATTGCCACGAACACCTGTAAATACAAGAACAGAGTTTAATATTCCTAAACTCAACGCCCTCTCAAAACCCAACTACCTCCTCTTACTAAACTAATTTACCTTTTTGTCACAGTGGTTTAGCTGCTCTCTTATGCCCTGCTTAGATAGTAAGGCCTCCTCAAAATATTCTATCATACATGAGTTTACATTTGTCTCTTTACTTGTAAAAGTCTTTATATATTCTCTCCTCATTCTCACACTGGTTGATGTATGCAGATAGGTTGGTAAGCACAAGTATATATATATATATTCACTGAAAAAACCATAGGTTTCAGGGACGTTATAGTTAGTTGGACATTTCACTCATACAAAACCAGAGAAATTTGAATGTTATAGTTAGTAGAGCTAACTATAACTCACATCCCCGCAATGCACTGCTGATGACATCACACATTACATTACTCATGACATGGTCAGTGACATCACTGATGACATCTCAAATGACATCACTGATGACATCACTGATAACATCATCCAGTAAATGTGTGTTTCTGTAAAGTTTAAATATATTTTATCTATGTTAATGCCAAGGTTTATTGAATAATGAGTTGGTGTATAAGTGTGTGGGTGGAGGATTTAATAGGTGTGTGACTGACTGCATAAGTTAGTGATTAAATGTGTCTTAATGAATGCATGGGCTATTGACTAAACTGTGTGAATGTCTGTATCAGTCTCTCAGTTGTTGTGTAAGCTGCTGCATGGGTTGATGATTAGGTACATGACTGTCTATATGGGTTACTTATTGGTTGCATGAGTATCTGTATGGGTGCCTAAGTGTTTGTGTGTGTGGGTGGGGGGTGTGTGACTTTCTGCCTACATGTGTGAGTGGATAATTTACTGGGTGAATGGGTTCAATAGTGTATGTGGAAATAACTGTATAGGTGAGTGAGTGAGTGTATCAGTGTGTTGGTGAGTGAATGTATGTCTCACTGGCATATGTGTGAGTAACTACATATGTAAAAGGCAGTATATGTGAGTGTTAGAGTATATAAATGACTATATCTGAGAGTGAGTAATTGAGATAGTGGCTGTATAAGTGAGTGTGTGCGTGTGTCACTGATTGTATAAGAGAGTAAGCATATGTTAGTATCTGTATGAATAGGTTAGATAGTGAATGTATAACTGTATAGATGAGTAAATGGCAGTGTTATTGATTCTTTACATGACTAGTTAGGCGTGTCAATAACTCTATGGATGAGTACGGTGTATGAGTGTTTGTATAGGTGTATGAGTACATATAATAGTGCTGTATTGATGAGTGACTGCATGTATGAGCAACTGTATGGGTGAATGAATGTGTGTGTATAGCTAGGAATTAGTCAGTGGGTATATAGTAACTGATATTGATTTGTCTATGGTTTCGAAAATGGTAGTCTGTATTTTAGAGTGGGTGTATCAAAGGTTATATTAGGATGTAAGTAGGTGCATCAGATCATCACGTGGATGATGTCATCAGTGATGTCATTTGAGATGTCACCAGTGACGTCATCAGTGATGTCACTGACCATGTCATGAGTGATGAAATATGTGACGTCATCAGCAGTGCATTGCGGGTGCTCGAGTTATAGTTAGCTCTACTAACTATAACGTTTGAATTTCTCTGGTTTTGTATGAGTGAAATGTCCAACTAACTATAACGTCCCTGAAACCTGTGGTTTTTTCAGTGAATTTCAAAGGTTTTTTAAATACTAATTTCTAACTATAACGTCCCTGAAACCTATGGTTTTTTCAGTGAATTTTTTAAATGCTAATTTCCAATTATAATGTTCATTAAACCTATAGTTTTTTCAGTGATTTTAAATTATCATTCCATTCTCAACCTGGTGAAAACAATAGATATTGCTAGGTTTCCAGCAATAGCTTCCGCAAAAAAAAATCACCACAAATGAGAGCAACAACTAACGCTAATAATATGCAGAGTAGGCGTTCCTGTACAAACATAACACGAAAACACCGCTTCACGATATTTTCAACGAGCAGCCAAATCTGCGGTGCAATCCAAAAACAGGCGATAAGCTGCATTAGCAGTAGGAATGTAACATCTGCCTTTTACTGGTGTAAAGTAGGACGACTACCTACAGTGTGAAAGGGAGCCCAGTCCAGAATCACATCTGAAGACCAACACATGTCATAGAGCTACTGATCATGCACCACCGACACCGAAGAAGGCCACAAAACCCACTGCCACTACCCTCAGGACCTCCCACCGGACCACCCCCCCACTACCACCGAGGCAGCGCACAACAGGACAGCGGACCTTCCAAAAACGGCATGGCCCCTCAGCCACACAATAGCTGAATGTTGCGAGAAGTGGCAACCAAACATGTGTGAAGGACGCAAGTCACGCACCAATAATAATGCACACAATACCAAGTGTAGCGGTGATGTGCTGGACAGACCTCACTATGCAGAGCACATACCTCTCCATGTGTACATATACTGCTGGTGCTTGTAGTGTTGTGGACAGTGCATGCAACCATGTTACCTCAGGCAGCGGGGAAGATCTCGGTCATGTACCTGTGTCGTCGTCCCCTGTAAGCGGAAGTGCAGTGGGCTGGTCCAACGTACGCCACTCCAGCATAGAAATGTGAATAAATAGGCAGGGGCTCTGGGCGTGGTTCACTTGTGAGAAGGCCAACGCATCTGCCAGAGCGGCGGCCCTCACCCTGCCACGTGACTGCCGCCATGACCGTGGGCCTCCTCGAAACAGGCCCCCTGCGAACTCAGCGGTACTGCACCGCAGAGTTATGTCTGTACACACTACTGCCTTTTATCTACACTGCGGACAGCAGGGCTCACAATTCAGATGGAGTCGCGATTGCAGATGACGCAGTCCAGTAGGCAAGACACATTGCTCCCAGTGCGACCCGCCCAGACCACGCATCATCGCAGGCTGCGCAAACGCTGAGCGGCAAAGGTACCACTGACTCAGTGCACCACAAGTCAACGCCACGTGGCCTTATTAATGCAGAATTCATTAGACAAAAGACATTGCTACCAGTGTTGCCCGCCCGTACCACGCATCATCGCAGGGTGCACACACGCTGAGTGCTTCAGGTACCACCAACCCAGTGCACCGCAAGTCACTGCCATGTGGCCTTACTGAGGCAGAATTCATTAGACAAAAGACATTGCAACCAGTGTGGCCCGCCTGGACCACGCATCATCGCAGGGTGCGCACACGCTGGTTGCTTCAGGTGCCACTAACTCACTCCACTACAAGTCATCACCACGTAGCCTTATTAAGGCAGAATTCATTAGACAAAAGACATTGCTACCAGTGTGGCCCACCCAGACCACGCATCATCACAGGCTCCGCACACGCCTAATGCTTCTGATGCCACTAACTGTGCAGCTCAACTCAACGCCACGTGACTGTGGGCCCTTGCTGACCACTGCCTCTGGCCTACACTGCCGTCAGCATGGCTCACAATTAAAATTGAGTCTTGATTCATCAATTACAGAGTCCAGTAGGCAACTAACTACAACGTCCATGAAACCTACACAATATCCTTTTAGTATCCTGGCTTCAAGAACTTTTTTGATATTAATTATAGCTTCAGTACAATGACCAAATTTGTCTTACAAGTCCAAAGGAACACTGAATGGCAGTCTACACTGTGGCCAGCATTGCTCACAGTTTGAATTCAGTCTTGATTCATTAATTTCAGAGTCCAGTAGGCAACTAACTATAACGTCCCCGAAACCTACACATTTCGACAATGTATTCAATGCGTATTTCATCTTTTGTTACCTACACTGTGGTCAGCAGAGCTCACAATTTACATTGAGATATGATTTATTAATTGCAGACAGAATTGTACTCTATGTCCTCAGATTTTGTCAAGAGGAAGTGACAAAAAGCATTCCTCGATGTCTGTGCTGACTACTGCCTTCCATCTACATTGCGTACTGCAGGACCCACAATTCAAATAGAGTCGCGATTGCAGATGCTGCAGTCCAGTAGGCAACAGACATTGCTACCACTGCGGCCCTCCCAGACCACGCATCATCACTAGCTGTGCACACGCGGAATGCTTCTGATGCCCCTACCTCAGTGCACCGCAACTCATGGACCCTTTATGATAGAATCTTTTGTGTATGATTTCAGATCTGCTGCCCCTACCTCAGTGTACCACAAGTCATGAACCCTTTACGATAGAATCTTTTGTGTATTATTTCACATCTGGTGCCCCTAACTTAGTGCAGCACAAGTCATGGACCCTTTATGATTGAATCTCTGTGTGTGATCCGATGATTACTGTTGTACTTGTTGCCAGCACCAACCATTCCCTGAGGGCTGGCTTACACTCACCCCACATGCATCCAGCAGACGTCACTGGACATGTGACTCTGGTAATAAAAAGGGGCCAAGCGCACTTGCCCGTACCCAGTTCCACTATCTATCTAACTGTGACGTGTGTTCATTATGTATGCATGATGCTGCCCCTGGGCCCTACCATATTACATTCTGCTGTGGACAGCACTCGCAACCATGTTACCTCTGGCAGTGGGGAAAACTTCTGTTATGTAACTTTGTCTCAGTCATTGCATAAGTACATAGGTAGAGACTGGATCCTTAGAGTACTGCCAGGAGAGTGTATAGTGAATTTATAAGTGCTTCTGAATTGGCGGAGTGATTGGATAAGTACATATGTTGGCAGAGCCAAACCCCCGAGCATGAGCTTGGCTCTAATTGTCTGCCCTCCATGTGCCGAAAATTGAAATTTAGGCTTTGCATGGCCCTGTATTGCTACAGCTGCAACACTCCACTGAGTGTGCAATAAATATTCATATCCACACAGATATGTCATGTGCACAATCTTTCATGTGTGGGAATATGGATGAATGTAGGGTCAGTGATTCCCCCTACCGGACAGGTCAGGTTTGTGTGCCCTGCTGGACCGCAGAGTAGGCCTGAGCCATTGACTAGCGGGGACCTAACGCCATGTGGCGTGACCTCACTGGTCACAGACTTAGTGGCACCGCAAGGGCTGAGTGGGTGTGCAACCTGTGATGATTGCGGGTGCACTGGTATGTCCTCTGCCATGGTAAACTCAAGACGCCGCACCAAATGTGAGACCTGGTGGCCTGCGGAGCGGTGCTGCATGATGTGGAGGGTGCCCTGTCTGCGGAAAGGTGAGCAGTGAAGCCTGGGTGCACAGAGGCGGGCAGACAAATCTGGGTGGTGGGAGTGCGTGGGGTGCAGCAGCCTGGGTGCACAGCGGGGGGCAGACACCTCTGGGCAGTGGAAGTGGATGGGGTGCAGCAGCCTCGATGCACAAAGGCGGGACAGCGATTTAGGCATGCGCAGTCATATGTACTCTGCCATTACTGATTCTGTACTATATTTCAGATGAGTGAGCTTGAGGGCTCCAACATGTCCCGGCACGTGGTTGGAGAGACACACTGGTGGCGGAAAGGTAAGCTGTGAGGCACTCACTGTCCCTCTCCATCTCTTCCTTTCTCTCCCTCGCACTCTTTCTCTCTCTCTTCCTCTCTCTCACACTGTTTCTCTCTTTCTCTCTCTCTTCCTCTCTCTCACTCTTTCTCTCTCTCTCACTCTTCCTCTGTTTCTCTTTTCCTCTTTCTCACACTGTTTCTCTCTCTCTCTCTCTCGTCCTCTATCTCACTGTTCTGTTTCTCTCTCTCTTCCTCTCTCTCACTCTTTCTCTCTCTCTCTCTCTTTCTCTCCCCTTTGATGGACGCATGGCACACAATCTTATCTTGCTTTTTGTCTAGCAGGCCTGCAATGATGCGTGGCCATCCTGGCAATCAACACCCACTCTGAATTGTGAGCTCGGCTTGACCGCGTGTACGCAACGGCTGAGGAGGTTGCTTCGGCACATGGTGGACCCTCTTACACAAATGCCAATGGCGGAAGGTGAGCAGAGAGACTTGTTTCCGCAGCAGCGGGCAGTCACCTCTGGGCGGTGGGAGTGGATAGTGTGCACAGCCTGGGTGCACAAGAGTGGGCAGACACCTTCGAGCAGTGGGAGAGGATGGGGTGCAGCAGCCTGGGTGCACAGCAGTGGACAGACACCTCTGGGCAATGGGAGTGGATGGGCTACAGCAGCCTGGGTGCGCAGAGGTGGGCAGACACCTCTGGGCGGCAGGAGTCGATGGGGTGCAGCAGCCTGAGTGCCCTGGGCGGACAGACACCTCTGGGCAGCGGGAGTCGATGGGGTGCAGCAGCCTGGGTGTGCAGGGGTGAAACAGAGAATTACGCCTGTGCAGTTGTATGTACTCTGCCATTACTGATTCTATACTATGTTTCAGATGACTAAACTTTAGGGCTGCACTATGTCCCGGCCCGTGGTTGGAGACACACCGGTGGCAGAAAGGTGATCTGTGAGTATTTTCTCCACAGTGTCAACACTCACTCTCCCTCTCCATCTCTTCATTTCTGTCACTAACACTCTTTCTCTCTCTCACTCTTTTTCACTCTCTTCCTCTCTCTCACACTGTTTCTCTCTTTCTCTCTCTCTTCCTTGTATCTCTCTCTTTCTCTCTCTCTTCCTCTCTCTCTCACTCTTTCTCTCTTTCTCTGTCTTCCTTTCTCTCTCACTCTTTCTTTCTTTCTCTCTCTCACTCTTTCTCTCTCTCGCCTTTGATGGATGCATGGCGCACAATCTTATCTTTCTTTTTGTCTTGCAGGCTGTGATTCACAAATTGTCAAGGGATGACACGCCATGCCTGTACTTACTTTTATTTTGTTGTTTTGTTTAAATAAAATGTTTTATATGTAACTCCATAGATGACTGAGATTCTTATTTGTCCAACCTCACATGCATATTCTT
The DNA here is from genome assembly GCF_964204655.1 of Triturus cristatus. NCBI lineage: Eukaryota > Metazoa > Chordata > Amphibia > Caudata > Salamandridae > Triturus > Triturus cristatus. Next base: position 926,593,822 of record NC_140591.1, on the reverse strand, counting down.
AATTCTAATTGTGCAACATCAGCCAATTTGTTATGTTCCAGATTTCCTAAGGTTGCTCTCACATTTGTTTGTGGGGGTGAGGGGGGATGGCGGACAAGGGGCTGGTGGCGGGGGGTGGTGGAGCAGTGTTGGGTGTCCGAGCTGCATGATCGTTGGCTCCATTGCATCTGTTTTCATTCAGGTGTAGCTCTGGGCTGGGCTCCCTTTCATGTTGCAGGTTGTAGTCTGACTTTACACCAGCTCAGAGCACGTGTAAACTTCCTGCTACTAACACACCTTATCGCCTGTTTTGTACTCTCTTCGACGATCTTGCTGGTAGTTGAGAAACTTGCGAAGTGATGTGTTCGCTGCTTTTTGCACGGGTACGCCTACTCTACATCTCATTCGCAATATTGGCCGGGGTCATCTGTGACGATGCTTTTTGAGGCTGCTATGGCTGGTAAACTGGTGATATGGGCTGTTTTCTCAAGTTTGTGAATGGTGCGTTATATATATCCCCATTTTGGTTGGATAAAGTGCCGTTAACTCGGCGATGTGTCCTTCAGAATATACCCCTCTGTGTTTGAAAGACTTAAGAAGTACTCGAGTGCCGCGCTGAGAGGCCGGCCCCCCTCCTGTGGCCAATTCTGGCCCAAAGACCCCATCCCCCGGGGCCTGGCCTAACCGTTGGGGACCATGGGGGAGCCCCAAAGCCCCATGGTGCCGCCGACTCCCCGTGTCCTGCGGGAGCCGGCATTGCTTTTCCACACGGGGAGCTGCTGACATGCAGCTCCCCGTGTGGAAAAGCAATCAGCTTTAGATTTTGGAAGCAAGAACAGGTTTTCCTGCTCTCGCTTCCAAAAGCCAAAGCAAGTTTGCTATGACAGGGCGGGAGCGGCGCGGCTCCCACCCTGTGATAGCAAACAGCAGTGTCCCGGGGGTGGGCACCCTGGGACACTGCAGGACCCGGCACTGAGGGGTGGCGATCCCCAGGGCCATCACAGGCTCCAGGAGAAGGTCCGCGCACCCCCCTCCCAACATGAGTGAAGACCCGGGGAGGTGGTGGTCCCCAGGGCTGCGTGGGCCCCAGTTGGCCCCCGCTATTATTTATTAAGAAATGCCCCCGGGACCTAGCCCACCCAGGGGCCTTATTAAAATAAAACGCGGGAACCCGCGCTTCATTGTTTTTTAAACAATTTCGGCAGAATTCGCGACACCAGCGCATACTACGCCAAATTTATTTGAAAAAAAATGCTTTTTTGAGCCCTGGGGGTCCTTTATGGGACCCCGTGAGCATGCCTAGGGGGTCAGGGTGTTTGCATCCTGACCACTTCTCTTGTTTTATATCTTTGTTTCTCTGTTTTCTGGTGACTCGCTTCTACCGAGTTACAAGATGGCTGCCAACACTTTCTGGTTTGGAGTGTTGACAGCCAATTAGAATGAAGCTCGTGGTCGTGGCAGCCAATTAGAATGAAGCTCGTGGCAGGGAGGGTTTGCGACTCCACTGCTTCCCTAGATATCGAAAAAAAATTCTCAGCAACTACTGAACGGATTTACACCATTTAAAAAACAAAAGGTCGCTTTCTGAACCAAGCACCAACTTTTTTTCCAAATTTGGGGTAATTCCATTCAGCAGTTTTGGCTGTAGCCTTGCCCAAAGTTTCCTATGGGAAATTGATTTTTTGACTCCTATTTTTTGAATTTCTTAAAAACTACTGAACGGATTTACCCCATTTAAAAAAAAAAAGGTCGCTTTCTGAACCAAGCTCTACCTTTTTGACAAATTTGGGGTAATTATGTTCGGCTGTAGTCCATCTTAAAATTTCCTATGGAAATTAACATGGAGAAAACGTGTTTTGAGACCCCTTTTTTCTCAGCCCCCGCTTGACGAATCACCCTCAAACTTTCAGGATAGGAGCTGACCTGATAGACTTTTTTTTGGGAGAATTTCGCGAAGATTCGTCAAACGACGCCAAAGTTATTAGCAAATCAAAAAATGCTTTTCCTATGGAAATTAGTTTCTAACTATAACTACCTACTGGCGACCGACAGTAGGTACTATTTGTATTTACTGATTCTAGAGTCCAATGTTGATAGACGATTGTTAGATGCACTGCACTCTCTACGCCTTTAGATAGAGCTGCTTTAAGTCCTTGGGTATGCTAACTGCACAGTAGCCTACTTAATTTTAGTCTCTTTCCTACTTGTGAGAGAATTAAGTAGCTCGAGGAGCAGGTTTACTACCTCATAAACATACTCTCCAATTCTTTGAAAGTCCAAACAAGTGTATTTCCTCAGAGCTATTCTGAATTCTAAGAGGGGAGAAACTCCTCACAGAAAAGAAATAGCACTGGTTCCTTCTTGAATCAAACTGGATATTGTTCTGGAAATAAGGAACTCACCAGTCTAACGCCAAGTTGAAATAGTGAATACCTTGGAAAAGAAACTAATTCCCAAACTAACTTCCAGAAAAAAGACCACCAAATCTTTAATGATATTTGGCAGAGTGCAACTCAAGATTAAACGCCACTCTCCTGAGGAGAATTCTTCTAAAGTAATTAAGCATGAATCAAGCACTGCCTCACGTCCTGAAACAACAGTTGAAGTGTGCCACATAAATAGAGCGAATGAAAGACTAGAGCGCTGACTGACATCGGAAAAGATAGCGGCCGCTATCTTGAAATTCCGCCGAGAGCAAAGGTGAGCATACTTTGTAAACAATAGTGAAGGGCTACTGAACATCGTATTATGTCTTTTGCAGTTAGAACAATAACTCCATCTCTTCTTCCTTTGCCCAAAAGGTGACTTATAAACAACTACTCTAGATTATTTTTAAATGACATGTCCTGACAATACACCCCACCAAAATCCCTTCTCCTCCCACTTTTGGCTTCTTGGGATGGGTTTTATGAAATTCTCGAATCAATCTTGAGGCATGGACATTAATACTGGGCCCCCAGGACCTTTCCTCTGGACCAAAACCCTTCTAGTCCACAAGGTGAAAATAACTTCCCTTTTAGAATCTAAAATTCATTTTACTTCAAATTCTTCTTGAGACTGGAACTGAACCGGGGCAGGTGGAAAGACCTTTGTCAGGTCCGGTGGATTTCTTTTAATCAAAGAGACATGGAACACTGGATGTATCTCTAACTTAGAGGGAAGTTGAATCTTGACACTGACTGGGTTTATCATTTTCTCTACCTGAAAAGGCCAAAGAAATCGGGGTTGGAACTTCCTGTTTCCTTTTAAGTGCATATTTCGAGTGGAGATCCAGACCAAATCTCCTGCTTCATAGACTGCATTCTTTCTTCTCTTTTTGTCTGCCTGCTTCTCAAAAGAACCCTTAGCTTTCCTTAGATTATCTGTGGCAATTTGATAGGCCTTTTTGCAAATCCTGTATCACTACCTCCACTGCTGGAACTTCCCTCTCTCGATTCCCCACTAACATGTTAGGGTGTCTGCCTGAGTTTAAAAAGAAAGGGGAATAACCTGTGGAGGAGTGTACTGAATTGCGAACTCCGCTGCCCAAATCCAATTCGACCATTCACCTTCCTGTTCCATCAGGTATAGGAGCAGGTATTGCTCCATATCCTGATTTACCCTCTCAGTTAGCCCATCAGTCTCAGGGTGGAAACCAATGGACAAACGAGAATCGACTCCCAATCTTTTTTTAAAAAGGCCCTCCGGAGATGGGAAATAAACTGGGGACCTCGATCAGAAATCACCACCTTCAGAATTCCGTGTACCTTCACTACATGTTGGGAGAATAAACTAACCAATTGTGCAGAATTTGGAAGCGATTTTGAGTGGACGAAATGGCTCATCTTAGAGAAATGATCAACAATTACCCAAATGGTGGAATACCCTGGACTAGAGGGCAGATCTATGATGAAATCCATAGAGATCGTATGCCAAGGATAGGGGGCTACAGGTAAACGCATTAGCAAACCTTGAGGAGCCTGCCTGATTATCTTTCCCTTGACACATGGTTCACAAGATGCCACATACTGCCTCACCTGAGCTTCCATTGCCGGCCACCAGAAATCTTGTCTTATCAATTCTAAAGTTTTCTTCACTTCTTTATGCCCAGCCAATGGGTTATCATGATAATGCTGAATGACCTTCTTCTGTAATTCCTCAGTAGGAACATAAAGACTTCCTTGATGACTGAGCTTTCCATTTTTTCAATTCTCTTCCAGAGCCTTCCTCAATACATTTCAAACTCTCTCTTCTTCAGAAAAGACATTTTTAAGGTTTTCATCTAATTCTTTGTACTGAATGGTTCCAATGATCTTTTCTTTTGGAATGATCAATCCCTTGATAGGGAGCTTTTTTCCTTCTCCTCCATTGATTCGAGATAAGGCATCCGCCTTTCCATTCTTGGTACCTGGCTTGTAGGTTAAAACAAAATTATAATCTGCAAAGAAAAGTGACCATCTTAATTGTCTGGGGGTAAGTGTTCTAGTAGACTTTAAAAATTGTAATTTTCTGTGGTCAGTAAAGACCTAATCTCATGCTTGGCTCCCAATAAATAATGCCTCCATTCCAAAAAGACATTCTTCACAGCCAACAGTTCCTTATCTGCGATTGCATAATTGACCTCTGCTGCAGTTAACTTTCTGGAACGACATGCCATCGGGTAAAGCTGCCAAGTGTTTCTTTCCCTTTGAGACAGAATCCCACCAATGGCCAAATTGGAAGCATTGGCTTTGACAAAAAATGACCCCTCAGGATCAGGGTGCAGCAAAACCGGTGCAGTGGTAAAGGTATCTTTTAGTAACTGAAAAGCCTCTTCAGTTTCAGTATTCTAAACAAATTTCTCCTTCTTCTTCAGTAAACGGGAAAGAGGGCTAACCTTTTCTGAAAAGTTGTGGATAAAACGTCTATAAAAATTGGCAAAACCAATGAAACTTTGTTTCTCGTGTACATTTCGAGGAGAAGGCCAATCCTTGATAGCTCTTACTTTAACGTAATCCATTGAAACTCCATCTGGAGCCAAAATGAAACCCAAAAACTCCACTCGAGAAGTATGAAATACACACTTTTCCAACTTAACATATTGTTGGTATTCCTGCAATCTTTCCAAAATCGTTCGCACATGCAACACGTTTTCTTCCATATTTGCACGGAAGATGAGGATATCTTCAAAGGAGACAACTGCAAAGCGATCCAAATACTCTCTGAGAATGTCATTGACGAAATGCTGGAATGGGGCAGGAGCGTTGCACAAGCCAAACGGCATGACCTGATATTCAAACATACCAAAGCGGGTTCGGAAAGCGGTCTTCCACTCATCGCCTCAGCCATCCTCACCAAAGGGAAGGCTCCTCTCAGATCCAACTTGGTATAGACATTAGCTTCCTATACCTGATCCAAGAGTTCTGAAATTAAAGGTAAAGGATAACTGTTCTTGTTAGTGACCAAATTCAAGGCTTTATAGTCTATACAAGTCCTAAGCTTTCCATCCTTCTGAGGGATGAAAAACAAAGGTGGAGAGACGGGGGTCTGGGAGGGGCGTATGAATCCTCTTGCCAAGTATTGATCCAAATATTTCTTCAAACAACAATTTTCCACTTCCGAGAGGGCATAGATTCTGCTACAAGGCAAGGAAACACCAGATTCCAAGTCGATCTTACAATCGTATTCATGATGTAGGGGTAACTTTTGGGTTTCTTGTTCACCAAAAATGGCAGCCAGATCCTGGTATTCATTGGGAATCTCTCCTACTTCAATAGAGCAAACCACGTGAGTCTGGGTAGCTAATATCGACGATGATGAAGGTAGTTGGACAGTGTCACATGAATGAAAACAATGTTCTTTGCAGTATTCTGAAGTCAATTCCACTATCCTACGAGCCCAATCAATTTTCGGATTATGTTCGGTGAGCCACGGTGGTCCCAAAATAAACTGAAATTGCAGAGCATCAATGAGACTAAATCTCAACAAACTTCGATGTTCACCAAGACCAATCAGAGTAATTACTTTGGTGTCATAAGTAATGGGACCAGAAGATAAGTTGGTTTGTCCACTGTTCAAACAGGCTCAGGTCTTTCTTTCTTCACAAAATGAATTCCGGGTGACTTAGAAAACTTGATGTCACAGAAGTTTCCTGTCGCACCAGAATCGATCATGACAGAAACCTCCTTCACTTCAGTATTTCCGAACCTTATCAAACTGGAAATTGTCAGATGAGAGGCCGAAGATTGTAAAGTGTTTGCGTAAGTTGTGTATCTGGAATCGTCTTATCGGAAGAGCCCACCAGAGCAACTCCTTTTACTGGTTGGGCCTGTCCTTTACCCACAAGTTGTTCTTTGGCTTGTTGGGACATTCCTTGACAAAATGTCTGGAGTTTCCACAATACATACACAATTTTCTGCTCCTACGTCTTTCTCTCTCTTCCTTTGTCAGAAGACCTCGAACCGTACCAATCTGCATAGGCTCTTCTCCAGATGCAGATTCACTGGCTTTACTGGTATCTGGTTTCACTCTGTCAAGTCTGGGAGGTATAGGATGCAAATCTTTTCGACGCTCACTCTTCCTCTCATTTTGCCGCTGATCAATTTGTAACACCAAATCAATTAATTCGGAAACATCTGTGGGTCTTTTAGGAATTTGGGCCAGACCATCCTTTAATTCATCTTTGAGGCCTCGATAGAAGATAGCTGCCCTCTTGGCTTCAGGCCAATTTTTTTCGACAATCAACTTGTTAAATTGGGCAAGATACGCGACCAGCTCTCGATTTCCTTGCTTAAGCTCAAGCAGTTCATTGTCTGTCGTCTGAGATACAGATCGGCAATCAAAAATGCAAAGGAACTCCCTCTTAAATTCCTTGAAGTTATACAGAATTGTCTCATTGCAATTTACTAGTGGCATCGACCAAGCAGCTGCATCTCCGCTCAGGTAAGACAGCATGAAGGCTACCTTGGATGGGTCCTCCTTAAAAATAATGGGCCTGCAAAGGAAATGCAAGGAGCACTGAGTAATAAATACTTGAGCCTTATGAGGATCACCATTGAACCTCTCAGGGGCCGCTAAAGGAATCATGGGGGAAATGGCATGAAAGACTTATGTGGTTAATTCTGCCGCTGAAGGGGATGGGGAAAACTGTTGGGGTTTTTGTTCCTTTGCCATTGGATTTACCCTTTCCACCAATTCCCCAAAACTCTGACGATCATAAATTGCTTCGTGACCAGATTTCCTAACCTCATCTCTTAAAGTCTTATTCTCTTCCACTGTTTCACTTAGCTTCTTCTGTATCCCCTCCAACACTGTTGCTGAAGCCTTCACGTCAAAACCTTCTGCCATTTTTCCCAAGTGGAAAAGTTGTATGGCACTTCAATCTGTCAGTTAGTCAAGTACCACGCACCTTATTTCTTGACTTCCACGGGAGCAGAAGAGCTAGTCCCAAATCCCAGACTCCACTGCCAGCAAATAATTTTACTTGCAGGAAAGAGGGGGAAAGGGGAATTGGGATAAACAAGACAGACTGCCACTGCTGCGTTCACCTCATTGGAAATCCAATATGGATTGCCACGAACACCTGTAAATACCAGAACAGAGTTTACTATTTCTAAACTCAACGCCCTCTCAAAACCCAACCACCTCCTCTTTCTAAACTAATTTACCTTTTTGTTACAGTGGTTTAGCTGCTTTCTTATGCCCTGCCTAGATAACAAGGCCTCCTCAAAATATGGTATCATACATGCGGTTTGCCAATCTGCGCTTTAAAAGGATGAGTTTAAGTCTGTCTATTTTCTTGTAAAGGTCTTTATATATTCTCTCTTTATTCTCACACTGGTTGATGTATGCAGATAGGTTGGTAAGCACAAGTATATATATATATATATATATATATATATATATATATATATATATGTATATATATATATATATATTATTTACTGGCGGTCGCCAGTAGATAGTTATAGTTAGGACCGTGTTTCCATAGGAAATCCGCAACATTCTATTTGGAATAACTTTGGCGCCGGTTGACGAATCCTCGCGAAATTTTCAAAATAGGTGGGGCGCTCCACTCCGCTCCTACCCTGAAAGTCTCGAGGGGATTCGTCAAGCGGGGGCTGAGAAAAAAGGAGGGTCCCAAAACGCGTTTTCCCCATGCAATTTTCCATAGGGTACTTTAGTCCAAGGTACAGCCCGAACGGCTGAACAGAATTACTTGAAATTTGGCAGAGAGGTAGTCCTCAGCTCAGGGATGTGCCTTTTACATATATGGAGTCAATCTGTTCAGTAGTTCCTGAGAAAATTGCAGTTAAAAGCACATACATATCTATAGCCGCGCACCGTGCGCGCACCGTGCGCGCACCGTGTGAGCACCCTAACGTGCGCGAGCGTAATTCTGATTGCTGGTTACATGTTAGTCAACGTTCAAATCAGTCGAAATCAGGAAGTGTCGGCTGCCATTTTGTTTGTTTTCAGTGCGAGAGTGAAAAAGGAAGGTGGCGAACGTGAAAAGGGGGCAGGGTAGAGAGTTCCTGACCCCCTAGCCTTTGTCAGGGGGTCCCTGAAGGACCCCGAAGGCAGAAAAAAACATTTACATTTTTTATTTTTTTTAAATCGCGGGGGTGCGCGCACCGTGCGCGCACGGTGAAAAACCAAAAAAATAAAAAATAAATATACATATTTTTTTTAATACGTAGTTTATTGTAAAATAAATATATAAAAATACATACATAACTTAGCATTTAAAAAACCGTACAAATTCACTGAAAAAACCATAGGTTTCACACACGTTATAGTTAGGAATTAGCATTTAAAAAACCTTGCAAATTCAGTGAAAAAACCATAGGTTTCACAGACGTTATAGTTAGCTGGACATTTCACTCGTAAAAAACCAATGAAATTCCCCCGTTATAGTTAGTTAAGCTAACTATAACTCGCGCACCCGCAATGCACTGCTGATGACGTCACATATAACATCACTCATGACATGGTCACTGACATCACTCATGACATCACTGATGACATCTCAAATGACATCACTGATGACATCACTGTTGACATCATCCAGTGAATGTGTGTTTTTCTGAAAATTAAATATGTTTTATATATGTATATCTCAAGGTCGATGGAAGTATAAATGGGTATATAAGTGTCTACAAAATAACAGTTACAAAATATATTTTGTAACTGACTGATAAAGTGTATCAAAGTGAATACATGGCTTAGTGAGTAATGTTTTAATATGTAAATATCTGTATCAGTCTCTCACTTTGTGTATAAGTGGGTGCATGGGTTGGTGAGTAGCTACATGGGTGTCTATATAGGTTATTAGTTGGTTTTTTGAGTATCAGTCTGAGTGTCTGCATGGTTTGGTGGAAGGTATTACGTAGTGCATAGGTGCATGAATGAGTGACTTACTGTATGTGTTGAAGACAGCATGTGTGCAGGACTGTATGGGTGGATGAGTGTGTGTATGAGTGTGTTAGTGAGTGAATGACTGTCTCAATAGTGTCTTTATGAGTAACTACATATGTTTTAAACTAGTATATGTGACTATTGGTGTATATAAGTGAGTATATGTGATAGTGAGAGTTTGGAAGAGTTCCTGTATCAATAAGTATGTGTTTCTATAAGTGATTGTTTAAAAGACCAAGTATGTGTAAGTTTCCGTAGAAGTAAGTGTCGTGGTGTGTGTATAACTGTATATGAAGGTAAATCGATGTTTGATTCTTTATTAGCATGAGTGACTATGTGTGTGAGTAACTCTATGGATGAGTGGCATTGTGTAACAGGATGTACAGGTGTATGAGTACATATGAGTGAGTACATGTATGAGTAACTGTATAGGACTGTTGGTAAATGAGTAGATGTGTATGTGGTTCTTAGAATTACAGAAGAGTTTGTTGAAACTGGTATTGGAATTTCCATTAATTTTTTATTTTTTAGTCTCTATTTTTGAATGTGTGTATCAAAGGTTATATTAGGGTGAGAGGAGGTCTGCCACTTTTTCACAAGGATGATGTCATCAGTGATGTCATCAGTAATGTCATTTGAGATGTCATCAGTGATGTCATGAGTGATGTCAGTGACCATGTCATGAGTGATGTTATATGTGACGTCATCAGCAGTGGATTGCGGGTGCGCGAGTTATAGTTAGCTTAACTAACTATAACGGGGGAATTTCATTGGTTTTTTACGAGTGAAATGTCCAGCTAACTATAACGTCTGTGAAACCTATGGTTTTTTCACTGAATTTGCAAGGTTTTTTAAATGCTAATTCCTAACTATAACGTGTGTGAAACCCATGGTTTTTTCAGTGAATTTGTATGGTTTTTTAAATGCTAATTCCTAACTATAACGTGTAACGTGTGTGAATCCCATGGTTTTTTCAGTGAATTTGTATGGTTTTTTAAATGCTAATTCTTATATTTAACGTGTGTGATATTTTTTTTTATTTTTGCAAGGTTTTTTACATCTTTTTATTTTTACTTTATATTCTCTTTAAACACTATGGTAAAATTTTAAAAATTCTGCAATATATATTTTTTTCACCTTTTTTTTTTTAACCAAACAGGTAAGATATATTAGTATAACATAGTGATTCTTTTTTTCCAATTTTTTTTGTTTTTACGTGCGCGTACGGTAAGCTTACCGTAAGCGCACGTTTTGCTTTATGTACGTAATATTTCTACTCTTTTTGCGTATGGTTACGCAATTTACGTAGACATGCGTACTGCGTACGCGGCGCGTAAGCGCATACGTTACACGCGCACGTTACGCGGAAGTGTTGGGGCGTGCCTGTTATGCGCATGTGCGCATGCGCGTGTCTTTTATACGCGCATGCGTACTTTTACCGTAAGCGCTCCGTAAGCGCTCCGTAAGCGTAACGTACGCGCACGGTTGGTCATGTGATCAAGAAACCACACTTTTGATTGGTTTAAACTACTTTCAGTTCTAGAACTCTCCTACACCACATCCATTCCCCTCATTTCTGCTTGTGATCCCTTAGGAGAAGGAGCTGAGTTGTCTTTGGGATACAATGGCAGACCAGCAGTCCTCTTCTTCGAGTGAGGCTAGCAGCACCACCATCAGGCAGAGAAGGAGGAAACAAAAGAGCTCTTTTATATGGGAGTATTTTACGTTTCCAGAGGGCAAGAAAAAGGTAAATGCTCCTTTAGTGACTTGCAAGCTTTGCCAGCGTGTACTTTCTAGAGGTAATCCTAACAAGAAGTATTCCTTTGGGAATCACACTATGTTAAGACACCTTCAGGATGTACACCCTAGGACAAATGCTCGACATACTGGAGCAAACCCTTCAGTAAGTCGACCGAGCACATCCACAGCAGATCAGCCGAGTACATCTTCGGCAGCTCAGCTGAGCCCTTCATCTGTGGGGGGAGAATCACCTTTTTCTGGTCCTCTGGAAACTAACCCTCGATTTGGGAGGGTAATAATGCGGTGCTCAAATTGTCATGGTCTAATTGTTCGTGGGGAGACCAGTGTTCCCCTAATTAACAACAGAATAGACCAGCACATTTGTCCTACCAGCTAATATTCCCATTCTTTCTTTCCTCTGTCCCTGTATGAACACAATGGCTCTTTTAAGAGCCAACCTTACCTTTCAACTTTTTTTAAAAAAAAATTTAAAACTTTTTTTTCTTTTTATTTACCGTACGCGTACGGTAAGCGTATTTTTTTTTTTAAAAAAAACACTAAAAAACAATTACCACATTACAAGGTCCTTGAGGGATTAATAACGAAAAACTGAAAATCTGATTGAGGAGAAGTGGAAAAAAGGGACCATGAAATTTCTGACTTACTTGACCCACCCAAAAAATTAAATATCAATTTAAATTTTATTTAAATTGCTAGAAAAATGGTTTTATTTTTCGAAAATTTTCTTTCTCAATCTGAAAAAAAAAGAAAAAAGTATTAATATTTAATAAAACACTTTATAATACAGTACACGTATTTACATATTTTCCAAAAACAATTTTTTGCCATTTTTTTGCTGTTTTCAGAATATATTGCATTTCACTATAAATCGTGAAAGCAATTGCATTCATCACTTAACAGCGGGCAAAAAAAAAATAACAATCTCAAAGATTGTTTTAAAAAAGCCCAGAATCTCTTCTCACTTAAACATAACTTTATAGAAATGCAAAATATTCAATAAAAATATCATCTAATAACAATAACTATTTCTAAAAAATACCGTCTGACAATTTTGTTACAGAAGCATAATCACAAAAATAATATATCTCAAATAACTCCACAATACATCTGGTTACCTTTCCTTTAGGCCAAATGGTAATTTTTAAATTCTTTTTTGATTACATTTCCAATGGTAATCCAATAAAATTCCAAAATTTGATTTGTACAGATGTTACCAATTCTCTCTAAAATTTTGGTTTCCGAAAGATTAATTAGGAATTAAATAAGTCCACAATACAATTTGTTACCTTTCCTTTAGGCCAAATGGTAATTTTAAAAATCTTTTTATTAGAAAATTCCAATGGTAATCCAATAAAATGGTAAAATTGATTTGTACAGATGTTGCCAATTCTCTCTAAAATTTAGGTTTCAGGAAGATTAGATAGGAATTTGCTAAATCAAAAGGCAAACGTTGCTTAAAAACCAATTGACAATCATTACACATTGTCCAGCCTTTTTCACATTTTAGATAAACTGTGTAATGACCAGAAGTTACAGTAGGTCCATCATGGAAAATTATTGCAACTGTTACAAAAGTTTTTCCTGAAATTGATAATTGCTGTCCTGTAAACTTCTTTATTAAAGTATCCAATTTTGAACCATCAGCTCTACATCGTTGCATCATTAAAATTACATACTGTCCGTATTCCTTTAAAATTAACGTTGAAAACATGTCAGATTTACACTCACCGCATTCCATGCTATGATTAGCATCTTTAACTAATTTAGCAAAAGTGACTGATTTACTCTCTGGCAATGTTAAATAAATAAACCTTTCAGAATCAACATTAGAGCCACATGTATTGAAACAGTTTTCACAACTATGTTCCTTTTTATAAGAGAGACCAAACATATTTTCTATTTGTACCCCTTCTTCTTCCAGTACATGAAGAAAATACATCAAGAATTCCTGTGCATCTTGCTGTACATTTTGAGAAAACTGTGTACATCCTGAACATACATCTAAAAGTTTTCTAATTTCAGTAGCACTTTCTATTTTAGTTTTATCAATACTCAGATTTCAAAAAGGAGACTCAGCACAGAACAGAATCTTTTTCTCTGATTTACTATTATCTGCTCTTGCAAACTTTCAAGATAAAATACAACATTCAGCACTACATTAGCGTAGCAGTTGACACCAGAGCTATTTTCAAAATGACAACCAACAACCTCTTCAACATTGTCCTTTTTCTTTTTGCTTGCGATTACATCACTCTTCTTTTGTTTTCTCTTCTCTACATCCTCATTACAGATATTCTCAATTCTCCTTTTCCGAGAAACAACACGTTTTTCCAACACAGGATACTGACCTAAATGAGGAGCATAGGTTCTTCTTAATCTATTATACTCCTTTACACAATTTGCATCAGCACTAACTTTTGAGTCATCAAAGTCTATCATGAATAAACCAGATAATGTTTTCACTCGTGACAAAGCAACATAAGCCATACCTTCTTTGAACACAGTTGAACCAATGTTCACAAAAGCACAATCTACAGTTAATCCTTGAGACTTGTGAATAGTTACAGCAGATGCTAGAGAAAACGGAAACTGCTTCCTACGTACATATTAGTCTTTCACAAGCAAAAAACGGACTGAACAACGACAAATGTCTTTAACCTCTTCAATCTGATCAAACTTTATTTTTAAAAATTCAATCCCATCTTTTTCCTGGTAGTTCACAAAACCCACAACTTTACCCATAGCTCCATTCACTAAGCCTTTTTCAACATCCAAATTTCTCCTTAAAAATACTCTACAGTTCATGCAAACATATAGATTTTTTTCTAATCCAGCTGTTTCGAAATTTTCTTCTCTAGAGAATCCAATTTTTTTCTCAGTTCGCCTGTTAATGTAATTGTAATTCTTTCATGCTGAATTTTGTCCACTGCTTCCAATTTCTTAATCTCTTCCTTTTCCAATTTCAAAAGTTCCTCATTGAATATTGAGCATTCACGTAGAGTTGGCATTAAGCAGATTACACTTTTCTTTTCTGCAATGTTCTTGTATATTTTCTCTGCAACTATTTCTTCCTTTGGGAATAAATTATGTAGCAACCGACTCTGTAATGCTTTCCTGCCAACTTCAGTGAGTAGTCCAATTCTGATATCTTTCAGAATACTTGCATAATCTTCATCGTTTGCTTGCCTCATATTAGTAGTAAGTTCCTTGTACTCAAAGAAGGACCAAATATTTGCATTACCAATGCTTCCCAATGACTTCTTTGTGTCTTCATGTGTCACAGTATTAAACACTGGTTGTCCTTTAACTGGAGTAAGCTGTAGAAGATCCCCAAAAACTATGACATGTTTTCCACCAAATAACACGTCATAGTCTCTCCTTAGAATTTGCTGCATTCTTAAATGTACAAAGGCAAGCATTAAGTTTGATACCATGCTCACCTCATCAATAATGAGAACTTGCATCTTCTTCAACACTCTTGACACTTCAAAGCATGCTTCTCCTGTTAGCTTGTGGTATTCTATTTTGTTCTCATGCTCCACTGGTAACATTAGCAAACGATGTAAGGTAATTCCTTTTATGTTATATGCTGCTAACCCAGTTGGAGCAGTAACAACACAAGACAAAGTTGAATCCGTTTTTTGCTGTAGGTAGCTTCTGATGACTTTTATTAAGAAACTTTTTCCAGTTCCAGCTTGTCCGCTCACATACATCCTGATTGGTTCAAATGATGTGCATGAGCACTCTTTTTTTTCATGTAGTAATCCGTGATCAATTTTGTTTCTGATCTCTTCATAAATTTGTTGCTGTTCTTCATTCAGTTGTTCTTCCAAATTTGGTAAGTCTATTAATTCTTCTTGAGCTTGAGTCATAGCCGTTTCCACTTCAGTCATGGCTATTGCAGCTTCATTTTCTATGATTGGTTGTCCAAGGGGATCATGACTGAGCGTTCCTGAACTTTGGCTGTCTTGAGAACTGTCTCTAGCTACTTCAGCTGCAATTGTAGCTTCCTGTTCAATTTCTTCATTTAACATTTGGACATAATTTGTGAAAGTACTGCATTCAATCGTATCTTTACATGCATTAAATGAGTCCTCATAGCTCTGGAATTCTCCAAGTAGTTCATCCTCTGAACGCCATGGTTTGAACAGCTGTAAAAGTGCCAAGTAGTAAAATTCCTTTTTGTCAGTAGTGTCGCAACTCAGCTTCCGGTGATTTATCAAACTTCCTTTTGTTTGCTTCACCAAACATCCTTCCTCACCACTGACTTTATATTTTCCATTGTTGATGTCTTCTGTGGCATTCCGTTTAAAAATGAAGTTTTGCAGCACTTCATAGAGACACATGTTTTCAAGGTGATGACTTCTTTTTGGGTAATATTTGTCCAACATGTTTGTTTTTAAAATGTCTGTACTTTCAGGTTCGAACTGTGCTAAATATTCAATTTCTCCAACAGATTTCAGTACCCGATTTCTCATTGCTGCAAGGCCTAAACTTGCCCAAATTATTCTTCTTGATTTCGAGTAGAGACTTGCAGAAGATAACCTATCTGAACATTCGTAGGATCCAATTTCTCGATGCGGTAACATCTTTAAACTGAAACTGTATAGCTTCTTACTGACAGTCTTCTCGTGAGAAATCTCTTCCCACATTTCTTTCAATTCAGTCTTTTCTGATTTAGTAATGTAAGACGTTACATATCGAGCAACAGCAATGGAATTGTCAGCTACATACTGTATATCCATGTTAGCATTCCACATGGATAAAATGACTGGGTTGTAGTCATTTATATATTTTGATTCTTCTTTTCTTTTTAGGTTGTAGGTATTCTTAGGTGATTTTCTTGTAATAGTATGTCTCACAGCTGACATAAAACTGTTTACTCTTCCTTTTGAAAGAACAGGTCTAGGAAATCCAAATCGACATTTAGTGTAGAATTTATCTTTGCTCTTGTATTTCCGTCGACAGTATTTTCCACACCGATGACTTTGGAAACGTAAAACTTGCTCCTTTAACTTTTTCTCTTCTGTGCTTTTTGGTATAGCACATGTTGCATATTCTTCAATGAAAGATAAAACTGCATCATCAGCATCTGTTCCAAATTTTGGGGCATCCTTGATCCACAACAGCATATGAATATGAGGAGCACCTCTTGCTTGGTACTCTTTTCTCCAAAAGAAATCCACAACTTCTCCAAGAGGTGGATTTTTTTTATTGCAGATGAAGCACATCATAGCCTCAAATCTATGATTGAAACATCTGCAAACATTAACCGGATCCAATGAGCACAGTTCTCCTGCTGTCTTGTATTGGATGTTTTTAATGTTTGAATTTGCCTATCGTAGAAAATCCAGTAAATCATCCCAAGCGTACTCAGCACAGCTTAGGGTAAGGAACCATGTTGGAGTTCCTAAATTCCGTAACATGCATTTTAATTCACCATGGCGTCGGTACCAATATTCATTTGTCCCACGCTGACAAGCCATCAGATTGATCAGTTGTGTTTCCAAATGATCATCTCGGTGCTGCACTTTCTCCATAAAATCCTTAGCAGACACATTTTGTAAATGTACACCACTTTTTAAAATGTGATTTACTGCATAAGATAATGCAGACAAGTCGCTTTCAAATAAAAGATGGAACAAATAAGGAATACTTTGACGAAATCTTGGATCTTCTGCATATAGTCTTGTAGTCCGATACTCAGAAGCTGGAATCTGTTCTGGACGTTCATCGTATCGTCCTCCTTTTCCTGTAGGAAACAGCTGGGGAAAACATCGAGCTTCCAAGCTCTCCTCCCATACACTCACGGGAGTTCCTTTTGCTTTCTTCATCTGAAACAGATCAATAGTGTCTCCCATAACTTCTTTTGAATGAAGAGGATGTATGCTAAAATGTTCATAAATTTCTTCTTACTTTGACTTGTCCACTTTTTCAATTTGACCAGTTGGTGTTTCTGTGTCTTCTTGTAAATCTTCTTCTTCTTCTTCTATATAAATTGATTCATACCATTTAATATTTTTTTTCAAATACAAATTTGCTCTTTGTACTTTCCGTACATCCACCAGCTCCTGCCAAATTTTCTTGTTCTTTGTAGGTACACCATTAACCAGAATAACTAATGGTTCAGTTTCCAAAGTATCTGCATCAATTGTTTCCATATTTTTTTTCAAATCTAATGGCAAATAGACAACTCTTCCTTTTAAACCTCTTAGTAAATCTGAAGGAGGTAATTTACCGGTTTTTGGCTCCATACGTACTATAGTCTGGAACGGATGGACACATTGACTGAGTATAGACTCATAGGTATTTAAATCAGAAAGTTCAGCAGGAATATCATGCAATTTTAAATTATTATGTACAGCTCTTGCTGGCATTTTATTTTCTTCTAACTTGTTATATCAGTATTTACAAATACGTAGAGATCAACATTCCTGGTTTGATTTTTATAATGAGTTCTGCGGCAACAAATACAAGTAATATTTGGTCTTTCATTAGCGATTATTGCAAATTTTGTCATTTGATCATCAAATTTCTTACTTACAGAGGGTTCTACATTCTCTTCCACGTCTTCCTCGATAACTGTGTCATTACCTGCACTCTCTTGTTCTGGACCAAAGTAACTAAACTGAATTTCATCAGTAACCTTCTCTACATCTGATACCGATCCACGGAACAGAGCCCTATTCAATTCATCTAACTTTATTGCTGGACTTTTAGCAAAATACAATCGTCTCACAAACTTTCTCATTTCAGTATGATGAACTGCCAGCATCCTAAAATGGTGAAAAACACTTTGACACACTTTCCTAGATAGACAAGCCAGAGAGTGTCCTTGCAAACCAGTATTCTCTCTCACTCTGCATGGATCTAGACTTTGAAGCACCTTAATCTTCTGTTTAACACTTTTTTTACTATATTCTCTTAGAAACTCACGAAATTTATCAATAGATTCCTGACGCACAGTGCAAATACTACTACAATTCCAAGTATACACTGGGGCTTTAGGACGTCTCCCCATAACCTCATCCGCCATCACTTGTTCCTCATCTCTTGGAACCATTTTCTCCTTCTCCATTATACAACCATTTTTCACTTCATAAGCACGACCTCTGGTGTCAACTGCATGCAGCAAACTATTACTTTGAAGATAACTCTCTTCCTTAAAAAAAGGTTCACTACTTGAACTATGCATCCATTCTCCTAAAAACACTTTACAAAAGTTTGTTCTTTTCACTAGTCTTTTCCTTTTGCTTTGTGATTTCAGTACATTGACCATTTTATCTAATGTACGCATCCTGTTCAAAATTAAAATGAATAGTTTCCTTTTTAATTCTAAAGCCTTTGCTACAATGGCTTCAATTTCTTTTTTTCTCTTATAAAATTTAGCTTTTTTCTTATATTTCTTCACATCCTTTATCAAATTGGACATAACTCTTCTCTGAAACATTTTTCTACGAATCTCTTTAAACGCTGTTTTTCTTTTTAAGTTAATCTTTATTGTTTCTGAAGGTATATTTGCATTAACTAAATGCTCAATTTTTTCCTGTTGTTTTCTATTTAAAACATTATTTCCAGTACAGACATTTTTTACATTTTTCCTTTTTTTGAAGATATTTTTAAAAAAATCTTTTGTCTGCTTACCAGAAGACTTTCTCTTTTTCCCAACATGAGCATCTCCAACTAACTTAGGTCCTCCAGTTGTCTTCAAATATAGATTTTTTTTCTGGTTTTTCCTTAGTCTGGATTTTGTAGGCATCTTAAATTTTGTTCACTGCTCTTCAGCAATACCTGAAAGAAACTAAAAAAAAATTCCTTTATTTTATTTTAATATATTACTATATTTTTTATGATCTTTTCAAATCTTAAAATACTATGTACCCCTTTCCTACAAGTGAAAATCACAATAAAACCATCACAAATTAAATATCTAAAAACAATTCCTGTGTGCACACAGACTCATGGTGTGATATTAGGCAGAAAACAAAATTTCTTTGCCAATTTGAAAGCACACTTACTACTCTTTTTTTTGCAAGTGATAAGTACTTGTACAGTCTGACACATTTTCAATCCACTTTTCAGAATCTGAAAACAGCACATGTCCAAACAGCTTTTTGAGACCAGGAACATGTGTAACCTGGGTGAATGACTACACTCCAGCAAAGGCAACCAGCCATAGTGATGTTGAATGTATTTGCATTACTCACTGCAACCTCAAACACCACTCGGTTGTGAATACTATGCATGATTCTACAGGATAAGCAGCTGGGTGTGTGCTAAGAGTCTGCTTCTGCAGAAAAATAGCTGCCCCTTTCCTACTAATGCAAATCTAAAATTACCAGAGTAGTACGCAATAAATCTCTGTCAACAATTCCTCTTTGCACACAGAGTCATGGTTTGATATTAGGCAGAAAACGAAATTTCTTTGTCAATTTGAAAGCACACTTACTACTCTTTTTTTGGCAAGTGATAAGTACTTTTACAGTCTGACACATTTTCAATCCACTTTTCAGAATCTGAAAACAGCACATGTCCAAACAGCTTTTTGAGACCAGGAACATGTGTAACCTGGGTGAATGACTACACTCCAGCAAAGGCAACCAGCCTTAGTGATGTTGAATGTATTTGCATTACTCACTGCAACCTCAAACACCACTCGGTTGTGAATACTATGCATGATTCTACAGGATAAGCAGCTGGGTGTGTGCTAAGAGTCTGATTCTGCAGAAAAATAGCTGCCCCTTTCCTACTAATGCAAATCTAAAATTACCAGAGTAATACGCAATAAATCTCTGTCAACAATTCCTCTTTGCACACAGAGTCATGGTTTGATATTAGGCAGAAAACGAAATTTCTTTGCCAATTTGAAAGCACATCTACTACTCTTTTTTTTTGCAAGTGATAAGTACTTTTACAGTCTGACACATTTTCAATCCACTTTTCAGAATCTGAAAACAGCACATGTCCAAACAGCTGTTTGAGACCAGGAACATGTGTAACCTGGGTGAATGACTACACTCCAGCAAAGGCAACCAGCCTTAGTGATGTTGAATGTATTTGCATTACTCACTGCAACCTCAAACACCACTCAGTTGTGAATACTATGCATGATTCTACAGGATAAGCAGCTGGGTGTGTGCTAAGAGTCTGCTTCTGCAGAAAAATAGCTGCCCCTTTCCTACTAATGCAAATCTAAAATTACCAGAGTAGTACGCAATAAATCTCTGTCAACAATTCCTCTTTGCACACAGAGTCATGGTTTGATGTTAGGCAGAAAACGAAATTTCTTTGCCAATTTGAAAGCACACTTACTACTCTTTTTTTGGCAAGTGATAAGTACTTTTACAGTCTGACACATTTTCAATCCACTTTTCTGTATCTGAAAACAGCACATGTCCAAACAGCTTTTTGAGACCAGGAACATGTGTAACCTGGGTGAATGACTACACTCCAGCAAAGGCAACCAGCCTTAGGGATGTTGAATGTATTTGCATTACTCACTGCAACCTCAAACACCACTCAGTTGTGAATACTATGCATGATTCTACAGGATAAGCAGCTGGGTGTGTGCTAAGTGTCTGCTTCTGCAGAAAAATAGCTGCCCCTTTCCTACTAATGCAAATCTAAAATTACCAGAGTAGTACGGAATAAATCTCTGTCAACAATTCCTCTTTGCACACAGAGTCATCTTCTGATTCTATGCAGAAAACAGTATTCCTCATTCATACCAGTACACCCTAATTTATGGTGAAAACATAGTCCATAATATTTTACATGTTCCTTACATTTAAATTTCTCCCAAAACACAAAATGAAAAACACAACTTCAACAAAAGGAATCCCAATTCTATTATTCATTTCTAAATTTACCATATACATCCCCTCTCAAACTCATAACTCACCTTTAAAATTAGTTAGTTGTGAAAGAAATGTGGCACTCAAACAGCAGATTATCAGAGCCAGGATCTCTGTTCTGTACACCTCTCTCCTCTCAGCAGAACCAGATAATGCCAATGTTTCCCTCTCTTTTTCCACACATATACATGTTAATTACAAATCTCAGTGCTTCCCCCTTTTTTTCAAATGAAATCACACATTTCTATTGGTTGAAAACCAACCCTTTTCCAAAAGTACCCTTCCCCCAACTTGACTTCTGCCTGCTACCATAGCAACAGCTCATGGAACACTGCTGTGTGGAGTCAGGTCAGAAGTTCACCACACAATGTTTCATTTCCAAACAGCAAGAGTGCTTGACTTTTCAAACCTAACAGCAAATCCATAGTAATGTTCTTTGGTAACACATTTTTCTGTACCAATATAAAACATGCTTCTATAAATTTACACATACAGCCTAGTTTTTAGTGTAGAATGGTGTGAAACAGCCAATGAGTTCTTTTTATTTAAAAAAAATATGTATGCCTCCATTTCCAAACTGTCTTTCATTTCATTTTCCCATTCTACTGAAATACACCTCCTGAGTATATCCAGATCTCCTTGGAAGATGTTCACAGTGTGGATTGTAGGGCACAGCTATGTCTTCTGGAGTGAAAAGTATGCAGAGAAAACAGGTATGGTGAGAGACCTTGCTTTGCCAAATGTAGACATTAAATGGATTGGTCAGAGAGGGTTAAAGTGGCACCAATTGATGCCATTGGTGAAATCCTTCATGCAAATCCAACACCCTGACCTCATAATAGTGCACTGTGGTGGCAATGACCTAGGCACTTTGACTGGGGTAGGTCTGGAAATGCTTATGAAGGAGACCTTTGCACAACTGTTTTCACTTTTCCCTAAAACTGCCTTTGCGTATTCTAACATATGCCAAAGGCAAAAATGGAACTGGTCCAATCAATTTTGTCCACAGATTGACAAAGCAAGAAAGCACGTCAACAAATCTGTTTCTGCTTTCCTCCGAGACTATGGTATGGGTTCCATTTACCACAACAACTTGCGTTACAACATGCAAGACATTTATAGAGGAGATGGTGTACACTTCACTGATGAAGGGAACAGAGTCTTCCTCTTGAACCTTAGACTCTGCATCGGTACTTACTTGTAGGTACCACTAAAAAATCACTTCATAAACACAACGGCTCTTTTTAGAGCCCCCTAATATCTAAACACTTAAATCTGAATTTTATTTCTTTTTTAATTTTGTTTTTCTGCTGTACGCGTACGGTAAGCTTACCGTACGCGCACTCCGCGATTTTTTTTTTAAATTATTAAATGTATTTTTCGTACTTTTGTGTCCTTCTTTGACCCCCTTTCAAATGTTAGGGGGTCTGTAACTTTCTTCCTTGCCCCCTTTTCACGTTATCTCCCTTTTTTTTTCTGTGTGAAACACACAAAATGGCGGCCGACACTTCCTGATTTCGTCCTTTTCGAATGTTTACAGTCATGTGACAACCAATCAGATTTGAGCTCGTGCACGGCACCGTACGCGTACGGTAAGCTTACCGTAAGCGCACGGAGCGCGCTTACAGATATATATATTGCTTTAAATGCTATTTTCTCAGGAACTACTGAACAGATTTACACCAGACCTACAAAAGGCACATCCTTGACCTGCGGACTACCTCTCTGCCAAATTACAAGTAATTCTGTTCAGCCGTTCGGGCTGTAGCTCGGACTAAAGGTCCTATGGAAAAATGCATGGGGAAAACGTGTTTTGGGACCCCCCCTTTTTCTCAGCCCCCGCTTGACGAATCCCCCCGAGACTTTCAGGGTAGGAGCTGAGCGGAGCGCCCCATTTGTTTTGAAAATTTCACGAGGAATCATCAACCGGCGCCAAAGTTATTCAAAATAGAATTTTGAGATTTCCTATGGAAACTCGGTCCTAACTATAACTACCTACTGGCGACCGCCAGTAGGTAATATATGTATATATATATATATATATATATTATTTACTGGTGGTCGCCAGTAGATAGTTATAGTTAGGACCGTGTTTCCATAGGAAATCCGCAACATTCTATTTGGAATAACTTTGGCGCCGGTTGACGAATCCTCGCGAAGTTTTTAAAATAGGTGGGGCGCTCCACTCCGTTCCTACCCTGAAAGTCTCGGGGGGATTCGTCAAGCGGGGGCTGAGAAAAAAGGGGGGTCCCAAAACGCGTTTTCCCCATGAAATTTTCCATAGGGTACTTTAGTCCAAGGTACAGCCCGAACGGCTGAACAGAATTACTTGAAATTTGGCAGAGAGGTAGTCCTCAGCTCAGGGATGTGCCTTTTGCATATATGGAGTCAATCTGTTCAGTAGTTCCTGAAAAAATTGCAGTTAAAAGCACATACATATCTATAGCCGCGCACCGTGCGCGCACCGTGCGCGCACCGTGTGAGCACCCTAACGTGCACGAGCGTAATTCTGATTGCTGGTTACATGTTAGTCAACGTTCAAATCGGTCGAAATCAGGAAGTGTCGGCTGCCATTTTGTTTGTTTTCAGTGCGAGAGTGAAAAAGGAAGGTGGCGAATGTGAAAAGGGGGCAGGGTAGAGAGTTCCTGACCCCCTAGCCTTTGTCAGGGGGTCCCTGAAGGACCCCGAAGGCAGAAAAAAACATTTACATTTTTTTTTTTTTAAATCTCCGGGGTGCGCGCACCGTGCGCGCATGGTGAAAAACCACAAAAATAAAAAATAAATATATATATATTTTTTAATACGTAGTTTATTGTAAAATAAATATATAAAAATACATACATAACTTAGCATTTAAAAAACCGTACAAATTCACTGAAAAAACCATAGGTTTCACACACGTTATAGTTAGGAATTAGCATTTAAAAAACCTTGCAAATTCACTTAAAAAACCATAGGTTTCACACATGTTATAGTTAGGTGGATATTTCACTCGTAAAAAAACAATGAAATTCCCCCGTTATAGTTAGTTCAGATAACTATAACTCGCGCGGCCGCCACTCTATCACAAGGATGAAGTCATCAGTGATGTCATGAGTGATGCCACTGACCATGTCATGAGTGATGTAATATGTGACGTCATCAGCAGTGGATTGCGGGCGCGCGAGTTATAGTTATCGGAACCAACTATAACGGGGGAATTTCATTGAAACTTATGGTTTTTTAAGTGAATTTGCAAGGTTTTTTAAATGCTAATTCCTAACTATAAAGTGTGTGAAACCTATGGTTTTTTCAGTGATATATATATGTATATATATATTTGCATCTACTGATTCTAGAGTCCAATGTTGATAGACGATTGTTGGATGCGCTGCACTCTCTATGCCTTTAGAGATAGCTCCTTCATGTCCTTGGGTATGCTAACTGCACAGCAGCCTACTTTCTTTTAGTCTCTTTTCTACTTGTGAGAGAATTAAGTAGCTGGAAGAGCAGTTTTACTACCTCATAAACATACTCTTCAATTCTCTGAAAGTCCAAACGAGTGTGTTCCTTTAGAGCTATTCTGAACTCTGAGAGGGGAGAAACTCCTCACAGAAGAGAAATAGCACTGACTTACTTGGAGATCTGGTTCCTTCTTGAATCAAACTGGATACTGCTTCTGGAAATAAGGAACTCACCAGTCTAACGCCAAGTTGAATTAGTGAATACCTTGGAAAAGAAACTAATTCATGAACTAACTCCCAGAAAAAAGACTGTAAAATCTTTAACGATATCAGGCAGAGTGCAACTCGAGATTAAACGCTACTCTCCTGAGGAGAATTCTTCTAAAGTAATTAAGCGTGAAGCAAGCACTGCCTCACGTCCCAAAAACAACAGTTGAAGTGTGGCACACGCATAGAGCGAGCGCACGACGTACACTAATCTTCTTCTTGGAGTAAAATACTAGAGCGCTGACTGACATCGGAAAAGATGGTGGCTGCCATCTTTGATTTCCGCCGAGAGCAAAGGTGAGTCTACTTTGTAAACAATAGTGAAGGGCTACTGAACATCGTATTCTGTCTGTTGCAGTTAGAACAATAACTCCATCTCTGCTTCCTTTGCCCAAAAGGTGACTTATGAACAACTAATCTAGACTTTAAATGACCAGTCCTGACACTGAACTAGAAGTGTGCTTCAATTCACCCAAAAATATTTTACAAAAGTTAGTTCTATTAACCAGTCTTTTTCTTTTAATTTTCTCCTTCATAAAATCCATTGTTTTATTCAAGGTTTTCATTCTCTTCAATACTAATATAAAAAATAATTTTCTTTTCAATTTAGAAGTGTTTTCGTCTACACTTTCAATCTGTTGTTTTTCTTTTAAAATGCAGATCTTTTTTTATATTTTTTGCAATCTTTTAATACATTTTGTAGTAATCTTCTTTTATACATTAATTTCCTAATGTCCTTATATTGTTACATACTTCTTTCAACATAGATTGTTTTTCCATAACCTGATTTTCCATTAATTTGTCCTTTTTTCATTTCATTCTGCTTGGTTCTACAACTTTTCTTTCTGTTTTCCCCATTTTCAAAATTCACTACATTCCGTAAAAGTGTTTTAACAAATTCTTTAGTTCTCTTACCAGATGACTTTTTCTTCAATGTCACTGTTGTACTTCATCTAATTTCTGTTTTTCTCTCTCCTTGAAATAGTTCTGTTTTCTTTGTTGTCTTTTCTTTTCAATTGTTCTTGCCATAGTAAATATTTCTTAATAATTATGCAGAATATCTAAAAAGGTTTTAACGTTATTACCTTTCTAAACAATATTTCATATTATTAAAATAATTATATACAAATATTATCATATTTAAATAATAAAAATACATTGTGTAGTGCCTAGGTGAATAGATGAGTGCAACAGTAGGACCTGGGTGATTGTACAACTTGAAAGGTAGTACATAACTAGTGCCTGCGGTAATATCTGGAGGATTACTGAAATACATAGCAAATGAGTGTGTGATTTAAACTGCCTGAGTACTACTTGGGTAATTGCAGGAGTACTGAAGAAATGCCTGAGTGATTGAAGAAGTGGAAAGGTAGTACCTACGTGAATAGATGAGTGCACCAGTAGCGCCTGGGTGATTCTATGACAGCAAGGGTAATACCTGGTTTTTCAAATGAGTGCATAGGTACAGCTTTCATGATTGCATGACTTCAGGACTAGGACATAACTAGTGCCTGCATGATTCCATGACTGCAAAGGTAATATCTGGGGGATTTATAGAGTACAGAGGAAGTGAGTGGGTGACTTTATGTAAGAGATGACTCGTAGCAGCGTAGCGTAAAGTGAAGTATAGCTTTATTAGTACAAGTAGTTAGAGGATAAACGACCCCATCCAGCATTCAAGACCTGCAACTGTCAACTGACAAGTTGCTAACATTCTTTCCAGAGATCAATTCCACAATCTAGACAAAGTGACATAGCAACAGGGATACATTCTAAGAATGAACACTACATCACCTCCCCCTTAATAATATCAAAATAAAATGTAGACAGCTTACAGTAGCAAACAAAGAAGAAAAGAAGTTAGACATAGTCTCGATATCTCGCAGGGTGTTGAACAAGCCTGCGAGGTCTGACAAACATCCTTTGCGGAATCACATCCTTACCTTCTGACACAACAGAGGGTTGACATTTTGCTACCCAATTTAAGTTCCGTATCCTATGGTCACTTGTATGAATGGCATTATTAAAAACCTTTATCACCTTAAAAGGTCCACTAAATTTTGAACCAGATTTGCCCAAGGGAGGGGACTATATCTGCAACTAATCACCCACGGTAACAACAGTGCTCTTGACTGCCCTTCTTTTATCATGCCACTGTTTTCTCTTATCCTTAATCATTCTCTCTCTGTCTCTCCAACCCTCCATCCGGTCAGCATCTTTATTGACGAACAATCTCTTAGAGGAAACCCAAGAGGTGCAAACCTCTGTATTGGCCACCCTCTTCTTAAACAAATGAAAAGGAGACACACCTGTGGAAGAGTGCGGAGTAAACCTGTACTCTATCAGCTTCTTTCTCATGGCAACCTCCCAATCAGCCCCAGTTGCCACAGCCTGTTGCAGAGTCTCCTTTAATACCTTAACAAATCTCTTGACAACCCCATTACTTTCTGGATGATAGAGAGTGGCTTTTTTGTGTTTGATGCCTCTGGTGGATAAGAATTCTTCCACCACAGCTGAGGTAAATTGCACCCCATTGTCCGAAAGTAAAGACAGAGGAAAGCCTTCCCTTTCAAACAGACAGTCCAAAAACTCAATTACTACAGAAGATTCTATAGATCTTACAATCTTAATTTCTGGCCAGCATGATTACATATACATACAGACAAGAACATACTTGTCTGTATGGATATGTAAAATCAATTCCTTTTTTGGTAAAAAGTTCCTTCAAAGGTTTATGATCCGTCAACACTTCAAACAAACTTCCCAAAATAAATTTCCGCAATTTGAGGATAGCCCGATAAATGGCCAGCGTCTCCCTTTCTACATCGGAATAGTTGCATTCCACCCCTCTTAAATCTCTGGTCAAAAACAAAACAACCTTCTCGACTCCTTCCGATTTCTGAATTAAGACCACCCCCAAACCTTTAGAGCTAGCATCCGTCCTTAAGTAGGATTTTTTTCTTGGATCAAAACTGCTGAGATCTTGGACTTTACTGAGACACATCTTCAAGTGTTGAAATTCACCTTCCCAAACATTGGACCATACAAACTCTCACCCTTTTTTAAAAAGGTTCCTTAAGTGACTAGTCACACTGGCTAAATTATGGACAAACTTATGGTAGAATTCCACCATACCCAGGAATTTCACCAGCTCTTCTTTGTTCATGGGAGCCCTGATTTGGCAGATGGTCTCTACTAATGCAGATTTGGGCTTAAGACCATTGGCAGACACCTGATGACCCAAATATTAAATCTCAACCACATCAAATTTACACTTATCTGCACGTAGAATCAAACCAGCATCACACATCTCCTTCAAAACCAAACGTAGGCGCTCATTATGGTGGCGGAAGGTCCGCCACCGCCGGCCAGGCAGTCCATCCGCCATCACTGAGCATTTTACCCACCGCCAAATTAGGATGGCGGTGAGTATCACGGCGGATGCAAAGTCCGTCCGCCGCTATTCCGCTGGAGGCAATCGCACCGATTGCCTGGCGGATGGAAAAGGAACACTAATATGGTGGCATGCCTAGCAGGCACCGTCCGCCATATTATGATGTGCCCTAGAAGAGACCTTGCAGGGATTATGTTTGGGGGCCCATTGTGGGCCCCCTCAGGGTGGGGGGAGGGTGTAGGTGTACATTCCCATGCACAAGGTGGCAGGCACTGCGTGGTGCCTGCCACGTTGTGCATGGAAATGCACATTGTGGCATTTTGGCATTGCGAATGGTGCTCAGTCAGCAGCACCGTCCGCAATGTTAAAAGGCCAGGATGCGCTCGCCATACTGGAAGGCGTATTCTAATTGGGCTGGTGGGACCGCTGCACATCTGGAGGACGATCCCAGGACCGCTATGATGGCGGGCAGACTGATTTCCGCCCGCCATCATAATGAGCCCCTAAATCTATGATCATGTTCTCTGGAGTCCACACCAAACACCAGAACATCATCTTGGTAAATGTTGACCCCTTCAATACCCTTGAGAATGTGTTCCATAACCCTTTGGAACACAGAAGCCGCAGAGATCAGGCCAAACGGCATTCTGAAAAATTTAAAGGTACCAAAGGGCATAACAAAGGCCGTTAAATCTTAAGAAGATGGTTGCGGTTTGTCCTGATGATAAGCTGAGGTGAAGTCAAGAGATGAAAAATGCTTAGCGCCACCAAGGGAGCACAACATCTCACTGATGTTAGGCAGTGGATAATGATCCACCACCACTGCCTTGCTGAGCTCCCTCAGATCCACACAAAGCCTGGCCTCCCCATTGGCCTTACGAGCCATAATAATGGGAGAAAGCCACTCAGTTGCTTCAACTTCCACTATAATACCATAGGCTTTGAGTTTATCAAGCTCAATTCCCATACTATCCTTCACCATAAGTGAAACTCCCCGAACTTTGGCCACATTTGGAATAGAACCAGGTTTTATTTTGATTTTATGCTTGTACTTTTTGAGACACCCCAGCTTGTTTTCAAGTACCTCAGGAAACCGACTGACCCAAGTTTTGCACTCTTTTCCAACTTGACTAACAGAAGGTAAATCCTTCAGAAACAGGGCTCTCATTTTCACAGTTGCATCATTGATTAATACAACATCTATTGGATCTTCACTTCC
Organism: Triturus cristatus; assembly: GCF_964204655.1. Taxonomy (NCBI): domain Eukaryota; kingdom Metazoa; phylum Chordata; class Amphibia; order Caudata; family Salamandridae; genus Triturus; species Triturus cristatus. The sequence goes on along the minus strand of NC_140591.1, from coordinate 926,564,530 downwards.
AGACCCATTCACCTGACAGATGTTGACTTCTTCCATAACTTCCTCAAATAAATTTACTTCTCTGACTTTTTTTTTATCTATACCAGACCTACAACATCTGGTAAAATGTACTTTATGCCCGCACGTGCTGCAAGAAGCTTTCCATCCAGGGCAGTCTTTGAAATTTACCATGTGGCCTGAATTTCCACATCTGAAGCATTTGCCCTGGAAACTCTTTGAAGTACTAGGTTAGAAACTCTTTGACGTACTAGGTTGAAACTCAGACTTATTCAAGATTCTGCCCTCTACTCCTTCATATTTGTTCTTTTCTTTGTCCACCTTCATGACTGAACCAAACATTGGCAACACAGGAAGAGTGTAGACACCAGCCTGGGTGTATACAGAAGTGCTAAGATACTGCCTGAGTGATTACAGGAGTGTAAATGTGCTGCCTGGGTGTTTTTATAAGTGCATGAGTAGTGGCTGAGTGATAATATAAGTAGAAGAGTAGTGATTGTGTGATTGAAAGAGTGAAAGGATAGTGCCTGGGTGATTGAACCAATGTATAACCAACATGTTGATGATTGCATGAGTACAGGGGTAACGTCTCGGGGATTGAAGGAGTACATAGATAACACCTGGGTGATTGCATGACTACAGGGGTAATATCCGGAGATTACCATGACTACATAGAAAGTGACTGGGTGATTTTATAAGTTCATGGGTACTGGTTGGGTGATTGCAGCGCTACTGACGTTGTGCCTGAGTGAATATAGGAGTGCAAAGGAAGTTCCTTGGTGATTATATAACAGCATAACTACTGGCTGAGTGATTACATAAATACAAGTGCAGTGCCTCCGTGATAGAAGGAATGCAACATTAGCGCCTAAGTGATTATATAAGTACATGAGAAGTGGCTACATGATTCAAAGAGTGCATGGGTAATATCTAGTTGATTGCATCACTGTGCAGGCACTGCCTGGATGTTTGCATGAGTGCAAGTGTAATGCCTGAGTGATTACAGCAGTGCATATGTAGTGACTGGATCATTGGAAGACTGCATGGGTAGCACTTAGGTATTTTTATAAATGCATGAGTGTTGGGCCTAACCAAATATAAAGCAACGGACTATTGCATGACTCAACCATTAGTCTCTCCATATTGTTCGAGGCATGCATACAAACGTCACTACCTTTTCAAATCATCAACATATCTGAAAGGAAAATAAAGACAATATATCTGGAATAAAGTGAAACCTAGAAACTGAGACATGTGTAATAGATCTGTTTAAGTAAATGCATGACTACATGCGTAGTGCTCGGGTGATTGGATGACTCCAAAGGTAGTCATGGGGTAATTACAGGAGAAGATGGGCAGTGATTGGCTAATTCCATAAGTGCACACATAAACATTGAGTGCATGGATAAATGTATAAATATCACCTGTAGGCATAGATGAGTCACTGAGTAGTACCTACGTGAATAGATGAGTGCACCAGTAGCGTCTGGGTGATTCTATGACCGCAAAGGTAATACCTGGTTTATTAAATGAGTGCATAGGTACAGCCTTTATGATTTCATGACTTCAGGACTAGTACATAACTAGTGCCTGCATGATTCCATGACTGCAAAGGTAATATCTGGGAGATTTATGGACTACAGATAAAGTGTGTGGGTGACTTTATTAGTCCATGTGTACTGCCTTGGTGATTACAGAAGTACTAAGATACTGCCTGAGTGATTACAGGAGTGCAAAGGTACTGTCCTCTTTGTTGTTTATGTATGTACATGGAGCACAGGCAGAACCCAAGTGTGGCACATATTAAGTCATGCACTATGTTTCATTAATGCTGGAACCTCCAGCATCGTTTAATATTTATCCCCGCATTCCAATCATGCCGTGGGTACAACGCAGAAAACGTCCAACAGTGTTCGTGATGATCATGTGACATGTTTATACATTGAACAAAAAGAGGAAGAACCTGAATAAAAACCTACTTGATGTGTAGCATTACTACACAAAATGGACCATTTCAAGGGGGTGGACCCTGTAGTCACACTCTAAAAATGGATATACACATAGTGTTGGTTATATTAAGATCTGATCCGGTAGACAAAAAGTAATTACCAAGTGAACCCTCATCCCCCTCACTTATTTCATCAAGATAACTCACCCTCCAATACACCTACTGCTCCTCCTCTTAAGGTCCTATCCTAATCTTGACCCGGTTACTGAGATTTTGAGTATCGTAAATCCCTGACCAACTGTGACTTTGGGGACGCTCAGGCTGTGACTGTGATAGTGTAATTACCTATTCTGCTTGCAAGTGTGCTAATAGTGAGTGGGCCATCTTTCCAGCATGTATCCCAGCTATGCTACATTAGAGACCCCCACGAGGGGTGGGTGAGGAGTGATTAGGCATCGGCTAGTGGTGTAGTCTTTGTGGCATGTCTCTCAGCTGTGAACTATCAGAAGCCCCCACGTGGGGTTGGCGAGAGATTCAGATGTGTTTCATAGTGAAAACATATCTCAGTTTGACCCTGATGGTGATCCGGCCCATCAGACCCTCCCCAATTGGAGGGGTCCCACCCTAGTGTACATGGTGGACTGGTATTTAGAACTCTAGGTTTCTGCAGCTGCCATCTTAGATCTCATGGTGCTGCATAGTTTGTGAAGTATGCGTTTATGTGTAAATCAATGGAGATTTTCATTTGGGCAGCTCTTATTGATTAACCAAGCCACCATCACAGCAATGTTTTCAACATTCTGTGCATGACAATGTTTTTTTATAATATATGTATATATATAACCTACTGGCAGTCGCCAGTAGGTAGTTATAGTTAGCACCTATTTTCCATAGGAAATCCGCATCATTCTATTTGGAATAACGTTGGCGCCGATTGACGAATCTTCGTGAAAGTTCCCAAACTTTTGGCCAGCTCCGGTCCGCTCCTATCCTGAAAATTTCATGGTGATTCGTCAAGCAGGGGCCGAGAAAAAAGGGGGGTCCCAAAACACGTTTTCCCCATGCATTTTCCCATAAGACCTGTTGACGCAGCTACAGCCCAAACTGCTGAACGGAATTACACCACATTTGGCAAAGAGGTAGTCCTCAGTTCAGACTTGTGCCTAAATGGTGTAAATCCGTTCAGTAGTTCCTGAGAAAATTAGAGTTAAAAAGATAGATATATCTGGGCGGAGCCTAACCACACATCTCATCGTGAGATCTGATTGGCTGTCAGTACTTCATCCAAGAAGTGTTGGCAGCCATCTTGGGACCAATATACATGATAGCACCTCATTAAAAAGCATTGCAGTTAATAGAAGGTTTTAAGACCTTAGTTACATTATAAATCATTTGTTGATGGTACCATACTCATTTTAGGAATTGTGGTGTGTTCTAAGGTGATTTTACCATGTGAAAAAGCCTTCTGCTGTGATATCATGAATCATGTTTGAGAGAAAACTATTTTCTCATGCTTTTCCCACAGAGGTTTGGAAGGTGATCTATAAGCTAAACTGAGAGCATATTTTCTGTAAATTCACATTATCTTTCTCAGTCATGTGAGAATGAAGTCTGACATTCTCAATAAAACATGTACATCCAACAAGGGCAGAGAGTGTCAGTTGATTCCTTTGTGTTCTACTGCAGCTTCCCAGAGTGTTCTAAAGAACAACTAGAGCGCTAACAGTCCTACTTCTGACAAACGTATTGCACACCTGAAGCCATCTTGATTGGAATAAAGTGGTAACTCTTAAAACATTTGAATTAAAAAGGAACAAAATGAGGGGGTTCATTTTGCCATAGAAAGTATGATTAGTGCTGCAGAAAGAAAAATTAGGGCACATTTTGAGTGACTTCTCAAATCCTCTACTATTTCATTAAAAAATACTGGCATGCAGACTGAAACATGCACTTTCAATACCAGCAGCAGACTTCCCTGGTGAGCAGTAGCTTTACTACAGTGATCTAATGAGCAACTAGAGTGCTAACATTCAGAATTTATGGCAAATGTGTGACACATCTGAATGCCTTCTTGATGGAACCAAAGTAAAAAACTGAAAGTATTTCCTACTGAGGAGACTGCAGTAAATGAGGAAATTAGGAAACTTCATAACAAATAAATCTCCCAAGATGGCCACCAGCGACAAAAGAGCCCAAATGTAGCCCAAATATCACCCAGATGTAGCCCAAGTATAGCCCGATGACAGAATGTCCCAGAGTGTTCTAACGAACAACTAGAGCGCTAACAGTCTTACTTATGACAAAAGTATGGCACACCTGAAGCCATCTTGATTGGAATAAAGTGGTAACACTTAAAACATTTAATTTACAAAGGAACAAAATGAGGGGGTTCATTTTGCCATAGAAATTATGATTAGTGCTGCAGAAAGAAAAATTAGGGCACATTTTGACTTCTCAAATCCTTTTCTATTTCATAAAAAAATTCTGACATGCAGACTGAAACATGCACTTTGAATACCAGCAGCAGCCTTCCCTGGTGAGCAGTAGCTTTAATACAGTGATCTAATAAGCAACTAGAGTGCTAACATTCAGAATTTATGGCAAATGTGTGACACATCTGAATGCCTTCTTGATGGAACCAAAGTAAAAAACTGAAAGTATTTCCTACTGAGGAGACTGCAGTAAATGAGGAAATTAGGAAACTTCATAACAAATACATCTCCCAAGATGGCCACCAGAGACAAAAGAGCCCAAATGTAGCCCAAATATCACCCAGATCTAGCCCAAGTATAGCCCAATGACAGAATGTCCCAGAGTGTTCTTCAGAACAACTAGAGTGCTTACTGTCTTACTTATGACAAAAGTATGGCACACCTGAAGCCATCTTGATTGGAATAAACTGGTAACACATAAAACATTTAATTTAAAAAGGAACACAATGAGGGGGTTCATTTTGCCATAGAAATTATGATTAGTGCTGAAGAAAGAAAAATTAGGGCACATTTTGAGTGACTTCTCAATTCCTCTTCTATTTCATCAAAAAATTCTGATATGCAGACTGAAACATGCACTTTTAATTTTAATACCAGTAGCAGACTTCCGTGGTGAGCAGTAGCTTTACTACGGTGATCTAATGAGCAACTAGAGTGCTAACATTCAGAATTTATGGCAAATGTGTGACATATCTGAATACCTTCTTGATGGAATCAAAGTAAAAAACTGAAAGCATTTCCTACTGAGGAGACTGCAGTAAATGAGGAAATTAGGAAACTTCATAACAAATAAATCTCCCAAGATGGCCACCAGAGACAAAAGAGCCCAAATGCAGCACAAATATCACCCAGATGTAGCCCACATGTAGCCCAATGACAGAAGTGTGCAAAACACTTATTGTTTGTGTATTTGCAGTTTTATATAGTGCAGACTTGTCAGGTATTGGAGTGCTTTACATGAGCAAAGATCAAATTCATTTTGGTGGTAGACATGGGGAGATTAAGTGATTTGACCAGAATCACAGAATGTTGAGCTGAAGCAGAAACTCCAACCTGGTTCCCCAGTTGCAAAGTCTGCAGCTCTGGAAGTAACACCACATCCTCTCCCCTAGGTGCAACATTTAATCAAGTGGTCAACTGGATAAAAAAACATAAAGATTACAAATAATTAAAAAGTTCTTTGTCGCTATTTGAAAACTCAGAAAATATGTCCTCATTTTAGTTTTTTAGAGCACTAACCATACTTTTGATGCAAAGAAGACCCTCTCATATATGTAATTTCTAAAGGAAATGCTCTAGGTATTACAGTTTTGATTACATCAATATGACATCAGGCGTTCCACACTTTTGTAATAAATATAGAATGTTAGCAATCTAGTTGTTCATTGGGATACTGTTGAGAGGCAGAGGCCAGGGGCACGGACTCTGAAAATTGAAGGCAGGTAGGAGAGTGCAATTTGACCACACTGGGCAGGCAGGAAGGGCAGTGGCAGCACAACAGACTATGGAGGGCAGTGGAAAGGGGGAAAGGGGGGCAGGGGCAACAAACCAACAATACAGGACTGGCAAGAGAGGCTGTGGAAATATAATAGACCATTGTGGGCAGAAGGAAGAGGCAGTGGTAGTACAACCATACAACCATACATGCCAACAGCCCGTTTCAGCCAGGAAACGTCCAATGTTTTTAAGCTCAAATGGGCTTTATTTGATCTGTCTCCTGTCTACAATCTCCTCTTTTTCAATATAACTCGAGGAGAAAATCAAAACCTCTGTTTTTTTTCAAAATCTCCCTCTTACCAAGTTCAAAATGTTCGCAAGTATGATACATTGGATCATGGTAGGCAGGAGGAATTGGGATAGGGACATGGACTCGGATAACAGAGGACAGGAGGGACATGGAGAGGTGCACCAAACTGACCCTACAGGGCAGGCATCAGGGTTTGCAGCAGCACAATACACCACACAGGGCACGCGGGACGGGAGTGCAGCACAACAATCCATAGAAAGCAATAGGGAGGGGACAGGACCATGCACATGGACAACAGAGAACAGAGGGGAAAGAGGCAATGGTAGCTAGCTGACCATAATGGGCAGACAGGAGAGAAAGCTGCAGCATAATAGATCATAAAGGGCAGGAGGGACGGATCAGGGGCATTACAATGGAACAGACAGGCCAGGAGGGAGGGAATAGGGGTCTGCACATGGAAACAGAGGGTTGGGGGCAAGGGGGCAGGGCAGGAGCAGCAAGATGACCATGGAGGTCAAGCAGGATGGGCACTAGAAACAAGACACACCATGGAGACCAACAGTGAGACTATGATGGCATACACACGGACCATGGAGGGAAGGTGGGAGGGGGTCAGGGGCAGCTAGCTGACCACACAGAGAAGGTGGGGGGGCCATGGCAGCACAGAAGACCATGCATGGCAAGCGGGAGAGTTAGTGACAGCACAATGGCTATGATGGGCAAGAAGGAGGGTGCAGGGGCATGCACAAAGGACCATGGAGGATAGAAGGGAGGGTCAGGACCTGGGCACAGACAAAAGAGTTCAGGGGAAGGAGCCTCACAACAGACCGTGTGGGGCAGGCAGGAGAGCAGTTGCAGCACAACAGACCAGGGAGGGCAGAAGGGTGTGGCAGTAAAATGGACCATGGAGGACAGGAGGAAGGGGATAGGGGCATGGCATGTAAACAGGCAGGGTGGAGGTGGCAGGGAAAGGTTACAGTCATCTGACAATGCTAGGCAGGTGGGAGGGGAGTGGCAGCTCAACAGAACACTCAGAGTAGATAGAAATGGCAGGTCCATGGAACATGGAGGGCAAAAAGGATGGAGCAGGGGCATGCACAAAGACATCAGAGGGCAGGGGGAAGGAGAATAGGGGCAGCAAGCTAAGCACAGAGGCTAAGCAGGAGGTCAATGATGGGCCATAGAATTGGGCAATGGAGGGCAGGAGGAGTGGACTGGTACATCATGCTAAATGGAGGGCAGTGGCAGCACATCAGACCATGCATGGCAGGAGGGAGGAGGCTAGTCCATGGATTCAGACAACAGAGGATAGGGAGAAGGTGGATGGGGTAGCAAGCTAACTGTTCAGAGAAGGTGGGTATTAGGAACTTTATTATTTTTAAAATGTGTGTCTGTGCGAACTACTTTAAATATGAACAAGTATGCAGCATAATCTCAATTTTGTTCAGGAAGAAGAGGACGTTTGTGACTGTGACTCTGGGCTCGCTTGGCAGAAACACCCCCTGACCCTCCACCCCATCACAAAATGTAATGCCTGTGAAAAGGGTAGGTGGACGCAGTGTTATATAGAACATAGTCCTGAGAGCACGATTGAAAATGAAAACTAGATATAGTATATGGTATAAACTATGCACCAAAAAGTGTGATATAAGATGAACCGGGGTGTGAAACATAATATTCAATACATTGTGCGCAATTACAGATTCATTGGATAGCGCGAGATAGCACAGGCACTAGCGCGTGGTATGCGATATGCGCCTTGGAGTGTAATATGCACAGGGCAGTGTTGTGTAACCTAACTAGTCTCTAAAGTTGTAATATAAAATATGTGCTGGGGAGTGTAACGTTGCATATGCACTGTGACAAAGATATGGATCCCGGATTTTAATATGTATGGCATAGCGCTGTGCGTTATAAAATAGGCATCGAGGAAGGCACGTTAGATAGGGCAATATAACCCGTGCGAAGGCAAGTGTGGCATGACATATTCACGGGGTGGTGTTACAGTGCACATGGGCTAGAGAGTGTCATAGCATACGCACTAGCTGGTGGAATACAACACAGAGGTGTGTGGCACTCGGCGGGCACTGGTGCGTGTAACATAGCATTGGGCTCAGCCAGGAGCACGCTGTGACTCTCAAGTGATGTTTGTCTCCTTTCCAGAGTGTAAAATAAAAAGTATTACACATCCGGCGGTGGATGTGTGTTTTATTAACCGTGAGGGGGGTTTCTTGCATAGTTTGGTCGAACTTTTGTCGAATCCCCTTTGAATGGCTTGGTGTGCGTGTGTATTAAATGTGCCCGTCAATAGCTACCCATGTTTGTATGAATAAACAACAAGGGTGTCTACTTGGAGAGTACCCACCGTCGGGGACGCCGGGGTTAGGCACGGTAGGGCGTCAGACACGTCAGAGCTTCACTAGCGATGTAAATACATTCCACGTGGATTCATTGTATGCATAGTCGCTTTTAAATGAATATCACGCAAATCGTCATGGTGATAGGTACATACGGTTTGTCCAGCATGTCCTAGGTGTTTCTATAAATATATATATTTTTAAAATAATACAAAACAAAGGCCAGCCCCGGGGGATGGGGTCCCTGAGGAGGGGGCAACGCAGCCCCCCTCCTAAAGAATAAAAAAATAAAAGGCCATGACCCAGGGGTTGGGATCCCCGGGGCCGATTAAGGCCTTGGGAGGGCCAAATGTATTTTTTTCAACAAAAAATATTAGGGTGCAGGCCCTGGGGATGGGGTCCCTAGGGCCAATAAATTAGAAAAAGAAGGGGGGCCACACAGCCCTCCTTCTTAAAAAAATAAAATAAATAAAAGACCGGCATCGTGCCGGAGGCCACGCCCCCTCCTTGCAGCACTCTGCAAACGCGCCCCCCTGGCCAGTTGTAAGTTGGGGAATTCATTCCCCTTCAATACTGAGGGTCACTGAGGGCCAATTAGCCCAACAGGTATCTCCAGTATGCGCCAGGGAGCTGCGTTGCAGACAGGTGTTCTGAGGCCATGCCCCTTTTTACACCTCTATGCAACGCAGCTCTGTGGCGCCTACTGGAGGTACCTAGTGGGCTAGTTTGACCCTAGTGACCCTTAGGATTCAAGGGGACTTAATCTCTCAACTTAGAACGGCCACAGGGCGCGTTTACACAGTGGTGAAGGGAGGCGACGGGGCCTGAGGTGACGTGTGCAAACACGCCCTGTGGCGCGTTTTAAGTTGGGGAAATAATTCCTTTCAATCCTGAGGGACCCTGGGGGCCCACTAGCCCACCAGGTGCTTCCAGTAAGCGCCACTGCTCTGCGTTGCAGAGAGGTGGTGCAGGCCGTGCCCTTTTTACACCTCTCTGCAATGGCGCTTACTGGACGTACCTCCAGGGCTATTTTGCCCCTAGGGACCCTCAGGATTCAAGGGGACTTAATCTGCCAACTAAAAAAACAGCCAAAGGGCATGTTTACACAGTGGGGAAGGGAGGGGACGGGGCCTGAGTTGACATGTGCAAACCTGCCCTATGGCGCGTTTTAAGAGGTAGTTTTAATCCCCTGCCCTATTATATACTAGGGGCTTACAGAGGAGGTCATGCTAATCACAGGGGGACCCCAACGCATAGTGTTCCCTAGTGTATGTAGGTGTTTTCACTGTATTCTGAGTGTCTTTTAACATAGCACTGGCTCTAGGACTGGTTAGTCAGACTCAGGTACCACCAGTATCCGTCTGAAAAAGTTGAGGGTACAGGATGATTTTGCAACAAGGCTTCTTTCTGCTCTTCTGTTTGTTCTTTCTGCACGTTATCCTTCTTCCTGCACTTTTCCTCCTCTTTAAGGACTTCTGTTGCTTCTTTCTGCATTTCTTTTTTTTCTTTCTGTGCGTTTTTTCTTCTTTCTTCACATGTCCTATCTCTGTAGGCATAGTTAGAAATTAGCATTTAAAAAACCTTTGAAATTCACTGAAAAAAACCATAGGTTTCAGGCACGTTATAGTTAGGAATTAGCATTTAAAAAACCTTAGAAATTCACTCAAAAAACCATAGGTTTCAGGGGCGTTATAGTTAGCTGGACTTTTCACTCGTACAAAACCATTGAAATTCCCCCGTTATAGTTAGTTCAGCTAACTATAACTCGCGCGCCCGCAATGCACTGCTGATGAGTTCACATATTACATCACTCATGACATGGTCAGTGACATCACTCAGGACATCACTGATGATGTCTCAAATGACATCATCCAGTGAATGTGTGTTTTTCTGAAAATTATATATGTTTTATATATGTATATCTCAAGGTCGATGGAAGAATAAATGGGTATATAAGTGTCTAAATGGATGATTTGTTTTTGAAAAATTGATTGTATAACTGACTGATTAAGTGTATCTTAGTGAATACATGGCTTAGTGAGTAATGTTTAAATATGTAAATATCTGTATCAGTCTCTCACTTTGTGTATAAGTGGCTGCATGGGTTGGTGAGTAGCTACATGAGTGTCTATATAGGTTATTAGTTGGTTTTTTGAGTATCAGTGTGAGTGTCTGAGTGTCTGTATGGTTCGGTGGGGGTATTATGTAGTGCATAGGTGCATGAATGAGTGAATCACTGTTTGTATGTGTTGAAGACAGCATGTGTGCAGGACTGTATGGGTGGATGAGTGTGTGCATGGGTGTGTTAGTGAGTGAATGACTGTCTCAATAGTAAATGGATGTTTGATTCTTTATTAGCATGAGTCCAGCTAACTATAACGCCCCTGAAACCTATGGTTTTTTCAGTGAATATTTATATATATATATTCACTGAAAAAAACACAGGTTTTACAGACGTTATAGCTAGGAATTAGCATTTAAGAAACCTTAGAAATTCACTGAAAAAACCATAGGTTTCAGGGACGTTATAGTTAGTTGGACATTTCACTCAGAAAACCAGAGAAATTCCCCTGTTCTAGTTAGTTGAGCTAACTATAACTCGCGCCCCCACAATGCACTACTGATGATGTCACATATTACATAATTCATGACATGGTAAGTGACATCACTGATGACATCACTGATGACATCTCAAATGACATCACTGAGGACATCACTGATGACATCATCTACGTCAAAATCTGATGCACCTCACCAGACCCTAATATAACACTTGATACACCCTGTCTAAAATACAGACTATGATTTTCAAAACCGTGAACACACCAATACCAGTTAGTACATATTCACTCTCTAATTTGTAGATCTACACACACATCCATTCATTCACCTATACACTCACTCATACATACAGTCAGCCATCAATACAGCATTATCGTATCCAGTCACATATCTATACAGACACTCACACACCACCTCTCATTCATAGAGTTATTCACACACCTAGTCAGTCATGGAAATAATCAATCACACTTTCATTTACTCACCTGTACAGTTATACACATACCACGTCACTTATTTAAACATATACTAACACATATTTACACTCTAATACAATAACTAATACAAGGACACACTGATCCATACAGGCACTCTCACAATCATCACTCATTCTCACATATAGTCATTTATACAGTCCAACACTCATATATACTGCCTTTCACATATGGAATTACTCACACATGTACCACTGAGGCATCCATTCACTCACCGAGACACTCATACACATACTCACTCAGCCGAACAGACCTTCACAGATACAGACTTGAACACATATACCCAGTGAATTATCCACTCACAGATCTATGCACAGAATCACCCACCCACCCCACCCACCCACACAGACACTCAGGTAAACATACAGGTACTCAGGCAAGCAATGAATAGTTCATATAGATCCTCATTTAGTTGCAAACCAAACCATGGAACCGCTACACAGCAACTGACAACCTAAACTGTGTGAATGTCTGTATCAGTCACTAACACATGCATTAAGCAAGACACAATTAATTACTCACTTATACAGTTAGTCATACACCTACTTAATCATCCATCCTGAGTCTTATACACTTATTCATTCTTCAATACACCTTGGCATATATATATAAAACCTATTTACATTTTATAGAAACACTCATTCACTGGATGATGTCATCAGTGATGCTATTTGAGATGTCATCAGTGATGTCACTGACCATGTCATGAATGATGTAATATGTGACGTCATCAGCAGTGCATTGCGGGGGCGTGAGTTATAGTTAGCTCAACTAACTTCAACAGGCAAATTTCTCTGGTTTTATAGTCAAAGGTCCAACTAACTATAACGTCCCTGAAACCTATGTTTTTTTTCAGTGAATTTCTAAGGTTTTTTAAATGCTAATTCCTAACTATAATGTGCCTGAAACCTATGTTTTTTTCAGTGAATTTCTAAGGTTTTTTAAATGCTAATTTCTAACTATAACATCTGTAAAACCTATGGTTTTTCAGTGAATTTCAAAGGTTTTTTAAATTCTAATTCCTAACTATAACGTTCATTAAACCAATCTTTTTTTCTATGTTTTTTAATTATCATTCCATTGTCAACTTTGTGAAAACTGCAAATCTCACCACTCTTCAATCTATACCTTACGCCAACACAATCGCCACAACTAACGCTAATGAATGCACAGTAAGCGTTCCCGTGCAAAAAAAACACTAAAACACCACTTCCCCATACTTTCAACAACCAGCCAAATCTGCAATGCAATCCAAAAAGCAAGCGATAAACCGAGTTAGCAGTAACAAATTAACATCAACCTTTAACTGGTGTAACGAGGTCGACTATCTACTCCGTTATTTTGACCCAACTCACAGCCACATCTAAAGACCAACACTTGATACAGCTACTGATCATGCAGCTCCGACACCCAACAAGGCAACAACACCCAGCGCCACCACCACCATAACCTCCCCCCAGACCACTCCCCCTACTACCACTGAGGCAGCGCAAAACAGGAAAACGGACCTTCCCAAAACGCCGTGCCCCTCAGCCACACAATAGCTGAATGTTGGGAGATGAGCAACCAACTATATATAAAGGAAGCAAATCACCCATCAATAATAAAGCACACAATGCCAAGTGTAACGCTGATGTGCTCCACAGACCTCACTATGCAAAGCACAAACCTCTCCATGTGGAGATATACTATTGATAGTTGTAGTATAGTGCACAGTGGACGCAACCATGTTACCTCAGGCAGTGGGGAAAATCTCAGTCATGTAACTGTGTTGTCCCCCCCTTGAATCGGAAGCGGAGTGGGCTGCTCCAACGTACGCCAATCCAGCGTAGGAGTATTTATAAATAGACCAGGCCCTAGGCGTGGTTCACTTGTGGGATGACTAACGAGTTTGTCAGAACGGCAGCCCTCACCCTGGCACATAGCTGCCGCCATAACCGCGGGCCTCCTCGACACAGGGCTCCTGCGAACCCAGCGGCACAGCACTGCAGACTTATGTGTGTACCGACTACTGCCTTCGATCTACGCTACGGACAGCACGGCTCACAATTCAGATGTTGTGGCGATTGCAGATGTCGCAGTCCAGTTCGCAAGACACGTTGCTCTCAGTGCGGCCCGCCCAGACCACGCATCATCGCAGGGTGCGCACACGCTGTGTACTTCAGGTGCTACTAGCTCACTGCACCATAAGTCATCGTCACGTGGCCTTATCAACGCAGAATTCATTAGAAAAAACACATTGCTCCCAGCCACGTATCATCGCAGGATGCGCACACGATGAGCACTCCAGGTGCCACTAACTGTGCAAGCTCAACTCAACGCCACATGACTGTACGCCCATCCTGACCGCTGCCTCCACCCTACACTGGCGTTACATAGTTCACAATTAAAAATTAGTAGCGACTCAAATTGTGGAAGACACTACAATAGGTTAAGAAGACCAAATGCTCCCAATCTGTGCAGCTCAAGTCAACGTCACCTGCCTGCGGGCCTTTGCTGCCTCCGAACTACACTGTGGAAGACCGGCGACACATGGTACCAACTAACCCTGTTAAACACAAGCCGATCCCACATATGTAACTGTGTCCTGAATCCTCAATGGCAACGACCACAGCACCAGACTCCCTTCGATCACTGAGGGGTATTCCCATATGGAACACGTGGTGCCACTGAACCTGTACTACGCAAGATTGGTTGGGCCACCAACGAATACACGTGGCTGTGGACACTTGCTCACCGCTACCTCTGCCCTACACTGTGGGCGACCGGTGACAAATGGTGCCACTAACCGTCTTCAACACAAGCCGATCCCACATGTGGAACTGTGTCCTGAGTCCTGAATGGCAGTGACCCCAAGTCCGTGAGACAACCACAGCACCAGACTCCCTTCGATCAGTGCAGCATATTTCCATATGCAAGGGCGGCTACACATGGTGCCAATAACTCTGTATAACACAAGCCGGCGACATGTGGTGCCACTAACCCTGTACAATGCAAGCCGCAACACATGGTGCCACTAACCCTGTTCAACACAATCCGGCGACATATGGTGTCACTAACCCTGTTCAACAGAAGCCGGCGAAACGTGATGTCACTAACCCTATTCAACACAAGCTGATCCCACATGTGTAACTGTGTCCTGAGTCCTGAATGGCAGTGACCCCAAGTCCGTGGCAGCGACCACAGCACCAGACGCCCAATTGAAAGAAATGTGGGAAGAAATTTCACAGAAGACACTTTGCAAAAAAATTTACAGCTTCAGTTTGAAGATACTTTCACATCGAGAAATTGGATCCTACCAATGTTCGGATCGATAGACATCTGCAAGTTTATATTCAAAGTCAACAGGAACCATCTGGATAAGTCTAGGTTTTCCTACGGCACGAAATCGAGTTTTAATATGAATGTTATAAAACAAATTTGTGATGATATAGACTTACATTTCTTTGCTAGTCAAGAGAACTGTACAGAAAATAACAGTTGGATATGTCTAGGTGTTGATCAACAAATGGAAGATATTACTGTTCTGAAGTTTGAAAAAGAAATAACAAAGTTTAAAGTAGTTTCTGGTGAAAATCCCAACTATGTTTATATTTGTTGCCGACGTAGACATTATAAAATTCAAACTAGGAATGTAGATGTATTGCCACTAACCCTGTTCAACACAAGCCGATCCCACATGTGTAACTGTGTCCTGAGTCCCTGAATGGCAGTCACCCCAAGTCCGTGGCAGCGACCAAAGCACCACACTCCCTTCGATCAGTGAGCCATATTTCGATATGCAAGGCCGGCAACAGGTAGTCTCACTAACTCTTTTTAACACAAGCTGATTTCACATGTGTAACTGTGTCCTGAGTCCTGAATGGCAGTCACCCCAAGTCTGTGGCAGCAACCACAGCAGCATACTCTCTTTCATCAGTTAGACATATTTTCATATGCAACGGCGGCGACACGTGATGCCACTAACCCTCTTTAACACAAGCCGATCCCACATGTGTAACTATGTCCTGAGTCCTGAATGGCAGTGACCCCAACTCTGTGGCACCGACCACAGCACCACACTCCCTTTGATCAGTGAGGAGTATTTCCATATGCAACTACAGACTCCAGTAGGCAAGTAACTATCACAGTCCTACACCCTACATATTATCCTTTTAGTATCCTTGCTTCAAGAACTTTTTTTTATATCAGTTATAGCTTTACTACAATGACCAAATGAATCTTCTAATAAAAACTAACATGGAATAGCAGTCTACACTGCAGGCAGTATACCTCGCAATTCTAATTTTAAATGCTAATTTCTAACAACAAGATTGTACCTTGAAAATACAACACTTTGTCAGTGTATTCTATTCTTATTTCATCTTTTCATCATACGCCTACACTGCACTCACAAGGGCTCCCAATGGAAATTATTTCTTAATTCATTAACTACAGAGTCTACTAGTAAAGTAACTATTACATGCCTCAAATCTACATAATATCCTTTTAGTATCTTAATTTTTTTTGATATCAGTAATAGCTTTAGTACAATCACCAAATTCATTTTCAAGTACAAACTAACACTCAGCACACCACACTGCGGGCAGCAGACCTCGCAATTTTTCTATTTAGCTCTTCTGAAACTCTTCAAACCTTGGCAGACTGAAATGGAATTACTGGGATATTGTGACTGCTATGAAGATTCTTTTAATGCATGTAAAGATAGCATTGAACATACACATTTTCCAAATTATCTCCAAATGTTGAATGAAGAGATTAATCAAGAAACAACTATTCTACCTGAAATAGCTAACTGTGTCCTGAGTCCTGAATGGCAGTCACACCAAGTCCGTGGCAGCAACCACAGCAGCACACTCCCTTCAATCAGAGAGGCATATTTCTATATGCAACAGCGGCGACACGTGGTGCCACTAACCCTCTTTAACACAAGCCGATCCCACATGTGTAACTGTGTCCTGAGTCCTGAATGGCAGTGACCCCAAGTCTGTGGCAGCTACCACAGCAGCATACTCCCTTTCCTCAGTTAGGCATATTAACATATGCAAGGCCGGCGACACATGGTGCCACTACCCTTCTTTAACACAAGCCAATCCCACATGCGTAACTGTGTCCTGAGTCCTGAATAGCACAGACGACAGCACCGCACTCTCTTCTATCAGTGAGGCATATTTCCCTATGCAAGGCCGGCAGCACGTGCTGCCACTAACCCTCTTCAACACAAGCTGATCCCACATGTGTAACTGTGTCCTGAGTCCTGAATGGCAGTCACCCTAAGTCCGTGGCAGCGACCACAGCACCAGACTCCCTCTAATTATTTAGGCATATTTCCATATGCAAAGCCGGCGACACGTGGTGCCAGTAACCTTGTTCAACGGAAGCCGATCCCAAATGTGTAACTGGGTCCTGAATGTCAGTGACCCGAACTTTGTGACAGCGACCACAGCACCACACTCCCTTCGATTAGTGAGGACTACTTCTATATGGAAGGCTGGTGACACGTGGTGCCACTGAACCTGCACTACGCAGGCCGGTGGGGCCACCAACGTATACACGTGGCTGTGGGCCCTTTCTCACTGCTACCTCTGGCCTACACTACGATCAGCAGGCCTCACAATTCAGATAGAGTCATGATTTCACATGACGCAGTCCAATAGCCAAGACACATTGCTCCCAGTGCGGCCCGTCCACACCAAGTATCATCACAGGCTCATACAGTTTCAATGCTTCTGGTGCCACTAAAATCA
Source organism: Triturus cristatus (assembly GCF_964204655.1). NCBI lineage: Eukaryota > Metazoa > Chordata > Amphibia > Caudata > Salamandridae > Triturus > Triturus cristatus. The sequence goes on along the minus strand of NC_140591.1, from coordinate 926,547,186 downwards.
CATCTCAACTTTCACAACAACTGCAATGCGAAACAAATTCCGACGATAAGCCACGTTACCACCAGGGATTTTACACCTGCTTTCTGCTGGTGTTAAGCAGGAGGACTACCTGCAGCATGAAACGAAACACAGCCAAGAGCCACACCAGAACACCCACAGGTGCCATAGAGTCAATGAGCATGATACAGGGATACACATGAGGGCCACAAGACTCATTGCAACAACTCCAGAACCGCCAACGTCCCCCAAACCCGCATCTGAGCAAGTGTGCCCCTGTGGTCATTGGGTTACCATGATAAGCACCAGCCCTGCAACATCACAGTGTGCTGTCACCTCAGTGTTGGCAGTGAGTATGCACATGTCCGTGTACAGGAAGTGCGGTAAGTGTGTCTCTGTGTTCTTGTGTGGCCTGCCACAAGGGCCGCAGCAGTCGATGGTGTAAAGTGGCATGCACCACCTCCAAACGCACTGTGATTGTGTAGTTGGAATGCAGCAGGACATGCGCAAATAGACATTACAATGGTGTGTCGTCCGAGAGCGCAAGATACAACAGCGCATCGTACAAAAGTGTGGGAGATCGTGGGAGAGAGGAGCAGCTGTTTGCAACGTAACAGACAGTGAACTCGCCCATGTGCCATGTGCTGGGCATCTCATCCATGATGACCATGGTCGCAGACATCCAACACCAACGACCCGCCTTCGTACACATCCTGTATGAATGCAGCATGGTTTTCACTTCTATGCTCGTTCAGTGGTGTGATGTTGGCGAGTTGTGCGACTTGTGCTCCTTATTGGTGTGTTTCATTTTGGCCATTGTCTATATTTGTGCTATACTTAATTCTGCATGTGAGCCATTCTGTTCATCTCCCCCGTCCCCCCACTCCCTGCTTCTTCCTCCTCCTGGTGCTGTTCTGTCTATAATTTTGTTGCTCCACACATAAGTACAGTGCCTTCCAAATGCAAGTAGCAGGTGTGGTTGAGTTGACCAATTACCTCATCATTGTGCATTGTGGTGGTAACGACCTAGGCACATTCACTGGAGTAGGTTTGGAAATGCTTATGAAGGAAACCTTTGCACACCTCAGCTCAGCATCATGTCACTCTATGCAATAGCTCACTTAATAGCTCACATAATTTCCATGCCGGCATCGAGGGCCTTCAGACCCATAGGGGTGAGTAGTTAGCGCTTCACAAATACCGTATTGATTTGATACGCACAAATTTTCCTTTGCACTCCCTGTATAAAACCCCCTAAGCACCATACACAAGTTACAATGTTCGAAACAACAGTTCTTCCGAGTAGGAATAACTACATGCTGACACTATTTGACAGATGTGGCACAACGGCCACAGCACATGACTTCACACCATAAGACACTCAGTTTAGGCTCACGCTTTCATCCCCGACTCCCGCACCAGCTCACAGCAGCATCAGATTCTACATAATATCTCACTTAATTTCCATACCCAGCACTTTCAGACCGGTAGGTATGAGTAGTTCGCTTTGCACCCCCTCTCTAGCACACCCTAAACACCCCCACAAAGGTTACAGTGCTCCTACCGTCCTCTTTCCTACTTTTTTGCAATTTTTTCCAGTTACTCACTTCGACTGAATCACAAAATGGCAGCCAACACTTCCTAGTTGCAAACGATTGCAGCGCTCGCAGCCAATCAGCAGCAAGCTCGTGCTCGTAACTCCTCAGCCAATCAGATGGCAGAATTCCCAAATATCGATATCTGTAAATTTTGATATTTCTCAAAAACTACTGAACGGATTTACACCAAATAAACAAAAGTTTGCTTTCTAGACCAAGACCCTTCTCCCTACCAAATTGGGGTAATTCCATTCACCCGTTCGACCTGTAGCCTTGTCTAAAGTTTCCAATGGAAATTAAAGTTGAAAAAACACATTTTGGGACCCCCTTTTTTCTCGGCCCCCCTTAACAAACCACCCCCAAACTTTCAACATAGGAGCTGATCTCAACAAAGAATTAGTTTAGAAAATTTCACGAAGATTCATCAATCGGCGCCAAAGTTATTGTGAGTAGAATGTTGCCATTTTCCTATAGTAACTAGGTCCTAACTATAACTACCAGTAGGTAATATATATATATATATATATATATATATATATATATATATATATATATATATATATATATATTATAGAATGGAACGACAAATATCCAAAGTGGCATCAAAAAGCATGGGTGATTGCATGGGACCACCCATGTACCGCTCATGTAACACCTGTTTGACGCAGTGTAATGCAAAGCAGCATTTCACACTGTTTTCCGTTACTTTGGGAACTTTACAATACAATACAATACAATACAGATGCATTTGTAAAGCGCGCTACATACCCGTGAGGGTCTCAAGGTGCTGGGGGGGGGGTTGCTACTGATCGAAGAGCCAGGTCTTGAGGAGTCTTCTGAAGGCCAGCAGGTCCTGGGTCTGTCGTAGGTTGGTAGGGATAGTGTTCCAGGTCTTGGCGGCGAGGAAGGAGAAGGATCTGCCGCCGGCGGTGGTTTTTCGTGTGTGAGGTACTGTGGTGAGGGCAAGGTTGGCAGAGCGGAGGCTGCGGGTGGGGGTGTGGAAGTTGAGTCGGTGGTTGAGGTATACTGGTCCGGTGTTGTGGAGGCCCTTGTGTGCATGGATGAGGAGTTTGAAGGTGATCCTCTAGTTGACGGAGAGCCAATGCAGGTCTCTCAGGTGGGGTGTGATGTGGTTGCGTCGTGGGATGTCGAGGATCAGTCGTGCCAAGGCGTTCTGGATGCTTTGCAGCCGCTTCAGGAGCTTGGTTGTAGTTCCTGCATAAAGGGCGTTCCCGTAGTCCAGTCTGCTGGTGATGAGTGCATGAGTGAAGGTCTTTCTGGTGTCAGGGGGGATCCATTTGAAGATTCTGCGGAGCATACGGAGGGTGTTGAAGCAGGATACGGAAACTGCGTTGACTTGCTTGGTCATGGAGAGGGTGGAGTCTAGGATGATCCCCAGGTTGCGTGCGTGGTTGGTAGGTTTTGGGTCTGCTCCTAGCGGTGTTGGCCACCAGGAGTCGTCCCAGGCGGAGGGGGTGGAGCCGAGGATGAGGACCTCTGTCTTGTCTGAGCTCAGCTTCAATTTGCTGTGCTTCATCCATTCGGCGACGGCCTTCATTCCTCTGTGGAGGTTGGCTTTGGCGGGGGTCTCCGGTGAGGGATATGATCACCTGGGTGTCGTCGGCGTAGGAGATGATGTTGGCGAGTGGTGTCAAGTAGATGTTGAACAGCGTCGGGCTGAGGAAGGATCCCTGTGGGATGCCGCAGATGATCTCGGTGGTCTTGGAGCGGAAGGGTGGGAGGCGGACGCTCTGGGTTCTGCCGGTGAGGAAGGAAGTGGTCCAGGCTAGGGCCTTCTCTTGGATTCCGGCGTCATGGAGGCATGCTGCTAGAGTGCGGTGGCAGACCGTGTCGAAGGCTGCTGATAGGTCTAGAAGGATGAGGGCGGCTGTTTCTCCTTTTTCCATCAGGATCCTGACGTCGTCGGTGGCGGCGATGAGGGCGGTCTCGGTGTTGTGGTTGCTGCGGAAGCCTGACTGTTGTTGTCTTCGAGGTAGCGGGTCAGCTGTCTGTTGACAATCTTCTCCGTGGCTTTCACCGGGAAGGGGAGCAGGGAGATGGGCCGGAAGTTCTGGAGGTCCTTGGGGTCCGCCTTGGGTTTCTTTAGTAGGGCGTTGATCTCGGCATGCTTCCAGCTTTCCGGGAAGGTTGCTGTCTCGAAGGAGGAGTTGATTATTTTCCGGAGCTGGGGTGCGATGGTTGTGCTGGCTTTGTTGAAGACGTGGTGGGGGCAGTTTTGCACTGGAAAGTGAATCAGGACTATAACATTCTGCGCTGGTTCATCACCTTTGTGATGTTACCCCAGCGCAAAATGCTTGAGAATCTCCCCCTAAGTATAGTAAGCAGCCTTGAGTTATTTGAAAGATTTGTCTCAGCACAACACTTTCTACTTAAAATAGAAGACTGTGTGCAACAAGTACTAACCTATGCAGATGCACTTGTTTTGCTTCAGAAGATGGGGTATCAGTAAAGTTTTCACCACAGTATGAAAGCTGCAGGTAGTATGATCTTTAGCACCTTCAGACTTTGTTTATTTTAAGTGAATAGTTGCTGTTTGGACAAGTTTTGCATATGATGTACACTGTTCTTAGTAGATAATTTTAGCATTCTGTGATGTATTCCGCATGAGAGTTTTACTGTCTGTAAACAGTGTGGTACAGAGTAAACTCTCTCCATAGAGTAAACCCGGATGGATGACAATGGAATTCTGTCAAGCAGGATTGCGCACTAAAACTAGCACATGTGACCAGGTGTTTATGTTTATTCTATTATATTGAAAATAAATTCAATTAAAAAAGCAAATATTATATGTAGTTTTCTTTGACCTTTGTGCTGCCTTTGACCTGGTGCCATGAGAAATGCTTAGGGTAGTTTTAATAGGGTTGGGAGCGCCGGTGCACTTGGTGAAATTGCTTCAGAGGCACCATGAGGATAAGTATGCGCAGGTTAGGTGGGGGAAATCCGGCAAATTAACTAGTAAGATCCCTATCCGGCGAGGGGTACGCCAAGGTTGCATGCTCACACCTACACTGTTCTCCCTTTATATAAATGAGGTAGCCAATGAACTGCAAGATTGTGAAAATTATTCTCCCCTGTTAAATGGCACAAAAATACCAAATCTGCTGTTCGCTGATGACTCATTACTCATATCCAGGACGCCAATTGTACTTCAGAGGCTAATTGATAAATGTTTTGCATTCTTTGAGACTAGGGGTCTGGTATTAAATGTGGACAAAACCAAATACATGGTATTTGGAAGGAATAAGGGTAAAACTAGACCAGTAAAAATAGCGGGGAAACCCCTTGAGAGAGTGTCTAAGTTTGATTATCTAGGAGTAAGGCTAACCGAAACCTTGGGCTGGGATCTCCTATTAGAGAACATTTATTTAACATTATGTCATAAATCTAAACCTATGCTGTGATTTCACAAGCAGGTTTGGTCCTGGTCAATTACCCCTGCAATGGATATTTATCAGATGAAAGCCTAAAATGACGCACTTTATGGTGCAGAGCTCTGGGGCCATATTGACTTGTACAATCTAGCTGTGAGTGAAAATATATTTGCCAGATCCCTGAGCTCTGTTCCAATGAGCACTCCGCTGATCCCACTGTTTTTTATCTGGGTCTGAAGAGAATTGGTGATGTGGCCGCAATTAAACCATTAATTTACTGCTACGAATTTGGTCCACTAGGGAGCTAGGCAAACACTGTGAATCTCTGAAAGAGGTCTTAAACCTAAGTGGTGCTAAAGGGATTCCCTGGCTATGTCATGTTAAATCTTGGTACAGTTGTTGGGGTTGATTCACTTGTGGGACTGCCCGGGAAGCATCAGCTTTAATAATATTGCTTCTGTGAAAGCCAAGTATTGGGCCGCTGTGGAAGAATGATAAATTACAAATGGAACTGCGGGCGGTTAACAACTCAGTTTTTAAGTTTTAAACCTTCCCCTGAGTTTGAGCTTTTTATGATTTAATTTCGTCACTCTTGGCAAAAAGTCTCTATGTGAGATTTAAACTAGGCTTGCAGTTATGCCCTGGAGACAGTCAAACACATTTAATTTTTTTTTACAGAATACCATATTTTTCATAAAAAATTGATTTGTCCCATTTGTTGTAATTTGGGAGTCAGACTTCATAGGTTGGCACAGAGGATAGTAAAATCTGACATAACAGTATCAATTGATTTTGCTGTAAGTAGGTTTCTGATGAGTGTCTGGTTTAGGCAAAAGAAGTTCACGTCCCAGGTTCCCCGCGAGGTTCCTGCCTTGTCTGTGTTGAAAGTACAGCTAACATGAAATGATTGTTAGCCTAGAAACTCTTATTCCGGAATGTTGATTATCTGAGATACCTAGTATTTTATGGTTATGAGCCGAAATCACTGGCAGCTCAATTGATTGCTTTTGTAAGTTTTCTAGCTGTGATTGTCAATTACTGAGGGACCCAGCATTTTATTGGGCATAACAGTACATTATGATATATTTTTATTTATAGGAAGTTTTATATTGCTGTTATAGTTGCACGATAAGGAATCTTATCTTAGCTGCTGTTAATTGCCACTGTTTAATATTGAGTATGATGTAAATTTTGCGACAGTACATCAACAATGCGAAATATTAATTTTTCGAGACATACTAATTATGTGGTGTACAAACCTGGAGGTATAAGTTGCCCGGAGTTCATTGACTGTCAAGAGATCATTTATTTATGACCGTTTTACTATTGTATTGAATTTGGTGTGTGGCATTTATTCTGGTTAACATATATCTATGTACTGTATGCATTTATCACCCTGTATACTAATGGCATTTTTTATCAGGTTGCTACTTTCTTATGTATTGTATGTATTTTAAATGCACGTTAATGGCCGTATGACCGCATAAAGTAAATGAATGAGTGGATCGAATTTACTGTTCCAACTCCAAACTTTAGCCACATGGGAGACAGTGTTGAACTTAGGGGGGTCAAATGTACTCTAAAAATTACTCAAATTGAAGAAAGTGATGAACTCTGTGAGATTCAGATTTACTATTCCCATCCCACAACATAGCTATGAAAATATTTAAATGCTTGGAATTAACTATTCCACAACCAGATAGTCACATTATGTCAAATATTATAACCAATAAGAGAAAAATGTTAAATATAAAATGTAAACATTTTATTCACAAAACTTCTTTAAATTAATAATTCTCAATTAATATTCAATAAAGAAATTAAAGAAAAAAAAACGCACAACTACTTATCTCAATTTACAAACCCTGAAACATGTTTTAAATGGTTCTTTTACATTATTATGAAAAAATGAACGAATGTTTTTAAAAAATTTAAAAAACTAAACAATTAAGAATTTAAAATTACAATAAACAACAATTAACAAATATATATATATTTAATTTTTTATTTTTTTATTAACTCAATCCATGCCACAAATACATATCATATCAGTTATGATCAATACTAACAAAAATTGATACAATACCGTTAACAATTACGAAGTAAATCAACAAAAGCAACACCCACAAAACAGATTTCAATCATAGTATCATTAAACAACCCACGCCAACTCATTATTTCATATATTGTATCATAGATTCCCATATATGCATCCCAAGTTTTTGACGTTTAACTGATTTTAAGGCATATAAACTATATTCCATAGTAAAAACATGATAACATTTTGCCCTCCACATCTCAAATGTATGAGCCTCACTTTGAAGCCAACATGAGGCAATACATAACAGCGCCACAGCTGCGGCAATAAATGATATGTAGCTAAATTTATACATTGGTTGCTCACTTGAGATATTTGCCCATATCCCTAATAACATCATTTCCTTCATTATTAATATAGAGGTACCTATAACTTGCAAAAAAAACTCTATTTGTTGCTTAAATTGTGACAGTGCGATACAGTCAAAGAAGACATGCACACTATCAGCTCTATCAATACGGCACCTGAAACATTTACCATCATTATTTCCACCCCACTTCATCATACGTTCGGGTGTGTGATATAAATCAAAAATGGTCTTAAAATGTTGCGTTTGCAAATTCGATGAGAGCAATATTTTCCCTGCAATATCTATAGAAATCTGCATCGCCTCTCCATCAACCCCTAAACATGCGGTCCATATGAGATCATGAGCGGCCAGATGGTCATTTTGAGACTCTATTAACATAGAATATAGTACCCCTATTTTAGCCCTCCTCCTAATAGCCTCTACCATTGTTAGTACTGTTATTTCCTTATACAGATGATGTCTGACAAGATAATCGCGCAATTGCAGATACTTAAAAAATTCATGATGTTGAAATTGATAGCTTTCAGCTAATTCCACAAATGAGCATAACACCCCCCTTGTATAAATCGCCCAAATATCTACTCACCTTCATCTTCCAACACAACATCTTATAATCCTAGAATATTCCAGGAACCTAACAGCTGAATCGAGAGAAGTATAATAATTCAGTTGTAGAATAGTCAGCCACTTACATACCCCTTTCCAAACCTTATTGGCTGAAATCATAACCTTGAACCTTGTTTCCTTATAATAGCTTGGCTCAGAGAATTTCACTGGCACATTTTTAACCTCTTCTCCTAACAATAGTTGATATATTGATGGAGCTTCTGCCTCTATCACATCTTCCCCTGTCAACAGAATACGTATTTTTTGCAGTAGACAAACATAATACTAAAAACGAAAGTTCGGAACAGACCAACCTCCCCTATCCAGCGGTAACATCATGTATTTAAAAGCTCTCCTCGCTTTACATTGTCCCCACATGAATCTGTCACATATAGACATTTCGTCTCCCAACTAAAGTCAAATGCAAACACTCAAAACGATCCAACTGCTGCTTTACCGCTAAAATAATACTACCCCAATTAACCTCGGTTAATTCTTGTAGGGACATTTTGATTTTTACACCAAGATATCTAGCTTCGTCCGTTACCCCACTCTTCCCCCGGACAGGCCTGATTGGTGCACACTATCTGAGTTTTGGGCGCGTTAAGTTTGTATCCAGACACCGCCCCAAATTCTTCAGTGAACTTTTCTATGTCCCTTATAGCCTGTGCAGGATCTGCAGAGGCTACAACAATATCATCCGCATATGCTAGGACACGTACCTGATAGAGCCCGCATTCCATTGACCTTATCATGCTGCTTTGTTCTAGCATCTGCACAAATGGGGCAATATATAACGCAAAGAGTAGTGGGGAGCAGGGACAGCCCTGCCTTGCTCCCCTACTTATACATACTTGCTGAAATCCCCAGCCCATAACACAGATTCTAGCTCTTGGTGACTTGTACATACTTCTAATCGACTTAATAAATTCCGGCTCAAACCCCATCCCCCGCATAATACCCCACATAAAAGCCCAAGATACGTGATCGAATGCCTTCTCAGCATCGAGAAATATTAGTTCGAAATTTTTATGATAAACATTAGCGAAGTCTATAAGAGTAATAACTCTGTGAATATGATTAATGGTACTGCTACCTAGAATGAATTTGTGTTGGAACATTGAGACCAAGGGTGTAATAACCCGCATTAACCTATTGGCTAAAATCTTGGCGTTGATTTTCCCATCAGCGTTCAACAAAGATATTGGTCGATATAACCCTGGTAAATTAGGGGGCTTATCCTTTTTTTTAAACACAACAATGTTAGCCTCATTACAAGATGGAGGCGTGTTCCCCAGCTGAGCTTCCTGAAAAACACCCAGCAGATCAATTTTCAGCACCGGAAAAAGCAACTGATAAATCTCTAATGGTAGTTTATCTGGTCCAGCAGCTTTCCCATGTGCTAACTGTCTCAATGCTGCCTCCATTTCCTCAACTGTTATTGATTCGTCCAATGCTTGCTCCTCAACACTTCTCCGGTTCAATACTATTTTTTGACAAAAGTGTTCAATATCTAATTCCTCAAGATCATGTTGCTTATATAACTTGTAATAAAACTCGTAAAAAAAAACATGATACCCTCTTCTGTTTCAACCGTTTTACCCGCCGCATCAATCATAGCCAAAATTCTTTGAGAGGATTGTCTAACTCTAAGTCTCTGTGCAAGACACCACCCAGTTGACTCTCCATATTCATATCTACTTTGTTTGTAGGTATTATATTGGAGGGCAATTTCCTTGCACCAAATTGCATTTATTTTGGCTTTAACACATGCTAACTTACTATGTGTATTTTTACCATCTGAACCCTGTCTAAGAATCTTTATCAAATCCAATTCCGCTTCCCGAAGCTCATCTAACAACTGGCGCATTACTGTTTGACCTTGTTTTAATTTAGCTAGCTCAAAACTAAGTACCTCACCCCGTATTCCTGCTTTAAGAGTGTCCCATATGATAGGATCCCCTATTTATATCAAGAAAATCCCTTGCCCACCTGATCATATGATCGCTAAATGCCTTATCATTCAATATTTTCCTATTAAACGTAAATGTCCTTCCACCCTTCCTCTGCCTAATCATATACAAATCCAGCAGTAGAGGACCGTGATCAGCCGTAATTCGGGGCCAGACCTGCATTTTTGCTCCAGCTATGAGTGCCCTGGACAGAAATATGTATTCTAATCTTACCAATTTTTGGTGCGGATGTGAATAAAACGTATATCCAGGATCCGACTGGTATATTGTCCTCCATGTGTCCACTAACCCATGATCCCTCAGTACTTGAACTAGAGCCTTAAAAACTTTGAGTTTACGGCCCACATACTTGTATTTTGGACTTAAAATTTGCCCCTCTAAATAGATATTAAAATCTTCACATAAAATTAGCGGGGTAGGCCATAATGCCAATTCAACATTTAAGATTTCCAATATGCCAGCTTCATCTACATTAGACCCATAGACAGAGTAGATAGTACACTTCGCTGTTCCTATTAAATATTTGGCAATCACCAATCTTCCATAATTATCCACCTTTACCCTCCCTGTCCCAATGATACCGCCATGTACCAAAATAGCTATGCCCCTATTAGTGGTGGTCTGCCTGGTTGCAGAAATAAATGTGTATCCTAATACTTCCATCAATTCGCGTTTGGACCAAGGTATGTGTGTTTCCTGAATACACAGGATATCTAGTTTCATGATACACAATTCTGCGGCTATCCTACGCCTTTTATTACTATTATTAAGGCCACAAACATTAAAAGAACATATACGAATTCCCTTATTGGCCATATCCCACATAGTAATCCGATAATAACTGACTCGTTCTTAATCTTTGTCTGATACTTATTGACCATTTTGGAAAAAACAAAAGTACTTGCACATGGATTGATTTTTATGAATTACACCCCCACCATCACCTCACACCAAGCCCAGAATCCTCCCTGTGCCCCCAACCCCTGCGCCTTCTCTACCCCCTTCCCCACTCCCTCTCCCCTGTTTGCAGGCAAATGGGCCCATGGCCCTATTGATGCAGAGTGAGTTCTCCCCCCTGTGTTCCCCCATCCTACCCCCCCTATCTGGCTGACACAGAACTAAATTAAGTGCATTACATGGATACTCAATTTACTACCATGTTCTTAGTCCAACAACCAAACACGTATCCCCAAGATAATACGGACAAAGCCAGATTATACCAACTATCAAATTCTACGCCATTAAACATGGCTAAGAGGACGCTAATAAACATAAGTGCAAATATAAACATTTATATTGAGGCCAAATATTCTTTCGCTGTCGACTCTGAAGTAAAAAAACGTGATTGACCCTTAAAGTTCACTTTAAGGGTGGCAGGATTTAACAAAAATGCTTGCGCTCCTTTTTCCTGAAAGGGAGTTATCAGCTGACGTAGCTGCCACCTTTTCTCCACAGTTTGATGACAAGTCAGGTCGTACAAAGAATTGAGTTCCCTTCGCAGCCCGCTTTTTATCTGGCCGTGCCATGTCATATATCGCCTGGGGTGCCAATAAATTACTCAAACAAATCAAAATTGCTCTAGGTCTGACGTCCTTATCACCAGATTTCATAGGCCTCTGTTTAAATGGGAACCTATGTACCCTCTGCACTTCGTTGGACCAGTTCCAATCTTTTTATTTGGGGAAGGCCTCTGTGAATAATTCCACAACAAATTTGCGAATATCTTGTCCCTCGATACCCTCAGGAATTCCTAAAATCCGCAAATTATTCCTCCGAATACGATTCTCCAGATCCACGAGCTTGGCTTGCACATCTTCTCTATATTGTCGCGAGTCATCAGCCACTGCCTTTTGTGTCGACATGTCATCTTCTAATGTGGAAATTCTGTCTTCCGCCTCCTTCAGCCTTTCGATAAACTCAGTGCATGATTTCGCTATCCGCCTACCGGCGTTCTGTAGTTTTCGACAGGCAGTCTGTGTTTTTGAACATTTACGTGTGTGTCTCGACCCTATGGTCAGAAATACATTGGTATATTGACTCCAATGAAATCTCCCCAGTTGGATTTGGTACTTGAGTTCGTTCATCCCCTTCACCAACCATGGCCATTTCTGAAGCCTCCTTGTAAACCCTTTGTTTGTGTACCATAGTAGTCTCGAGATTGTCTTCTTCGGGGTTTGAAGTATTTAATTCACTACCAAGACTGATTCCAGATCTCTCCCCAAAAAATGATTTCAGTCCTGATTCTCCATCCGCGTCATCATCTGATAACTCTGAATGGTCTGACATGAAAAAAAAAAAACCTTCCCCCGAGACACTCTCCCTATTAACACCTTCGATGCACAAGTCAGCTGCTGCACCCAACATAGTCATCTCCTCTTGCAGCTCTGTCAATACCGGAGCAGATTCAACCATGTTGGTAGCCCCTCCTACATCTGCAGGTACTACCTCCAAATCTGAGTCTTTTTGGCTTATACGGTCTTTCCGATTCTCCTTTTGCTGTGTTCCCTCAAAATACTCAGTTATTGATATATCATCATCGTCATTTATTTCCTTAGCCAGACTTCAGGTTGACATTGCTGATTGTTGTTTTTTTTTTGCAAAAAATAATTGGGGTATCTGGGGTATCTTCTAACTACCCAGCTCTTGTGTCACAGTTTCTGTATCGGCTCCCTCTACCCCATATTTTGCACTGCTAGCTGAGAGGGCAGCCCTGCTCCCCGCGTCGCTGATTATCTTAGTCTTCCCTCCACGTCCAGTTTTAGGAGGCATGACTAAGCCTTTTACGATAATAAATGACCCAAAATGGATGCGGTTATATATACTGTAGCAAAAGCACGCTTTTTTGTAGCAATCTCTAAAGTCTCTGAAATCTCTAAAGACTCTAGCAATCCAGGCGACACAATGTAGCAGTCTACTAGCTTGTTACCACACACAGCAAGCCACACTGTGTTGCTCCCATGTTGCTCCCATACCAGGCTCCACTCCCTGTAACACGTTATTGCTATTGCAGATCTTGCCGGCTATAAATCGCCTTGTCCACTTTTATCCATTCTTACCAGTAGTTTTCCTGCTCTTCTCAGGCAGCCAGAATTTCTCCTGCCCGTAGACTCGCGACCTTGCACGAAACAGCCGGAGCCTCAGCTGACATTCTCACCGCCACACGTTTTTTTCCCTCAGCCTCGGCAATCCCACCAAACCACCAGACTGCCGACCGCCGATCCACTGAGCTGTGTTTTAGTCTCTCCTCGCGTAATGCCGGTTCCTTGCTCAAATCCGCATATGGGGTTTAATTCTTCTTGTTGCCCGCTTTCCTCTGCACAAAGCTCGACATCCCCTCGGCCGTGATCCCGTTGGGTGGGGGAACAACTCCAGAGCTCCTCGCTCACACGTCTAACGCGAACGCCATCTTTGCTGGCTTAAATACATTTAACTAAAGGAGTTTCAAATTAAAAATAATCACATTGATTAAAAAGTTAAACAAATATACTTAGCACACACCCAAAAAACCCTAAAATTAACTACAAAATAAAAAATACACATTTTAAATTGTTTTAACTATCAAAATAAAACTTTATTGCAATTTCTAAAAAACATATGTATTAAAATACTAAATATAATTAAATGAAATACATTTTTAGAAACAAATAATTATTTAGCAATTTTAAAGGGTCATAAATACAGAAATGCAATTTATGTATCATGTAAAATTCTTCTCAGCCAAAACCCAGGCAAACCCAAAAAACCAGAAATTGGATAATTTAAATATAAAATATTACTTAGGAAATAAAATAAAAGAAATAATAATTATTCAAAAACATTGAAATTAAGTAAGTAGCTAGTTTATAATAAGTTAGTAAGCCATACAATATTCGTCTATTGCAATAAATATAAAAAAACATTATTAAAAATCCAACAAGTGGCGATTTGAAAAGCCAAAGTTCCACTTTAATTACAGACCGAAAATGTATTAAAGACAAGTATTAATTGACTACCGTATTAAAGACAAGTATTAATTGACTACTGTAATTCCTTACGGGAGGTCCAAGCACTCAATGGGGCAAAACAACTACCTTGGTTCAGACATATTGCTAAATGGTGCAAACTATTGAACCTGATGGGCTTGTGGGAGCACCCAGAAAGGGCCATTAAAAATGACATTCTGACCCTCAAAGCTACGTACTGGAGTGTAGTAGGGGAACTTTATACCAATAATCAAAAAAGTGGCCAGCTAACATTTAACTTTTTAAATGTTAAATCTAGTTTTCTGTTTGAACCCTTTCTTGACCTGATGTCACCCCCTCTTCCCAAGAGCTTGTTTATTAGATTTAGATATGGCAACTTGCTACTGACATTTCCGGGGAAAGAGGCGACTGGCCTGGTTTTAGAATTTTGCCCTGCTTGCTGCGAAGTTCATAAAACGGAAGAACACATCTTGTTTTTTTGCACAAAGTATCGGCAGTTGCGCAGGAAATGGATTAGACCATTATGTCTCAATCTGGGAGCTAGGCAGCACCAAATTGCGTTCAGGATTTTAAAATCAGATACATCAAGGCCAATAGTTTTTGCTCTTAGTTGTTTTCTATTTTCCTTCTGGCTGATTCGCAAACATTTTTTATTATAATAATGAAGTCACTTTCTAACTCTTTCCTTCCTTATGTTATACATGTATCTTAAAATATCAAGTTGGTACATATGGGCCAGTATCCCAAATGTCTGGAAGACTGTATAGCACTCCCTCTTTTAGCTTGATTAGGTCGAATTAATTTTTATACGTTGCTTTTAAACCTTACTTGTGCTCAAAATGGTTTAATACTATTTTAATTGTATATATATTTGTGCTTTTATTTTTTGTATACTTTGATGGTGTTTTGTACAAATGACTGAATAAAGTAATATAAGATAAGATATTAAAGACAAGTAATCATGGAGAAACGGTTTGTTCATTTTTTACTATCTACTTTGCTTCTCCGTTGGCGTCGAGCCACAGTCAAACATTTTACTACTTTTGCTGTCATTTGGAGGTCGTCCCCACTAAGCACGTATCACAAGGCCACTGTCACTTGGCGACACCCCTATTTGATCAAATGTGGTCTAAGCCATTTTCGTAGTTCAGGAAGAGTGATCTACAAAGACATTATCACAAAAGCAGCAGGATTTTGGGCAAGGTTTACATAATGACCATACATATCTACATTTCATTAAAATACACAAAAAGGGACTACAGATAAAATGATGTCTTATTATTTTAGACAAAGGGCGTGAAAGGTAGTTTGGCAATTTATTTTCAGAGAAACTCCCTACAATGTATTCTGGACAGTAGTGACTGCTACCGAACAGGGGTGGTGG
This sequence comes from Triturus cristatus, assembly GCF_964204655.1. Classification (NCBI taxonomy): domain Eukaryota; kingdom Metazoa; phylum Chordata; class Amphibia; order Caudata; family Salamandridae; genus Triturus; species Triturus cristatus. The sequence goes on along the minus strand of NC_140591.1, from coordinate 926,531,866 downwards.
GGTGGGAGGATGGAGGGACAAGGTGGGAAATTAAAAAATATTTTTAAAAAGTACTTACCTATACCACCAACCACGGGCTGCCGCCTCTTCTTCCTCTGCTCTCCGTCCTCCTTCCACAGGAAGCACACAGCCTCACAGAATACCCTGACCAATCAAAAGCTGCCTTAGCAGCTTTGGGATTGGTCTGAGCACCGTGGTTCGGCGCTCGGACAGGGGTTGGCAGGCTGTGCCTTTTCTCCACACAGGGTGTAATACAGCCTGCATGGAGAACATGCAAAGTGTGCATGAGCATTTGACTGGCCGGAGACAGCTGGCCACACTATCATGGGCACTTTAGTTGCTGCCAACACTCCTCTCCCTGTGACACGGGGAGCCCAGACCCTGCTCCCTGGCTTCAGCTGCAAGCTGAATACAGAAAACAAAATGATAATAACAAACGTTATTAAAATTTTATTTTTTGTTATCAGCTTGCAGTTCAAGCAGTGGGGCAACACTCCTCTGATTCTGGATGCTTTTAGAATTCAATTCCTCAATGTACCTTGTAAAGGACATTTGTATTGAAATTGTATTGTAATTGCATTTTTATAGCGCTTACTACCCATTTACGAGGCGTCAAAACGCTTTTCCGGTGAGTAGCACGCTATTCCGGAACCCATAAAGAATTTGTGGTGAATTAGTATAGTGAAAATATGAAAGTAATTTGAGTGGTGGATATGCTAGTCAGTTATTTGGATTGAGAAGGATGATAAAGGGATAGAAGAGGGAAAACTATTTGCATTTATATAGCACTTGCTACCCTTGATGGGGTGCTCCAGCACTTTTTTGGCGAGCAGCACGCTACTTCGGAACCCACAAAGGACTAGCGGTGAATTAGTATAGTGAAAGAATGAAATTAATTTGAGTGGTGGACCTGGTTTTTTTGGGAGCTTATAGCAGTAGGAGGAGGATTGTGATGAGTAAAAGGGAGGTGGAGGTGAACGAGTAAAAGGGAGGTAGAGGAAGAGTCAGAGGGAGGGTTTAGAAAGGCTTGTTTTGGGGGATCGGAATAGTAAAAAGAGGTATGAGATGATGCAAGGAGGGGTGGAGTAGGGAAGAGTCTTGAAAGGATTTATTTTGGGATAATAGTAGTGGTATGGGATGGGGTTTGGGATGAAAGAGAAAGTGGAGTTAATGGATATATTGATAGAGGTATAGGGTGAGAAATAGTGTAATGCATTGGAAAGAGTAGTAGAAAGAGGTTTGAAAATAGTAAGAGGGTTGAGCTAGAGGATGTGGTGAGAGCAGTATAGGGTGAAAAATAGGGTAGTGCATTGGATATGCTGAATTAGCAGAAAAGTAATAAATCAGTAAAAGTACTATATATATAGATCGAAAAGTAATAAAGATATAAGTCCATAAGTACATGGAATGTATATAGATGTATAGAGGAAGGTAGTATATGTAGATTCAAAATGCATTAAATGAACTGTGACTTTCAAGTGTAGTACTTTAAAATAGTTTTATTATATATATATATATATATATATATATATATATATATATATATATATATATATATATACATATATATATGCAAACAGAAATCCTCCGAACTGTGGAGCCCCCGACCCTTCAGGGCGGCCTCAAGACAATGGGCACGGAGCAGCCCATCAAATCACCACTGTGAACGAAGCAACAATTGAGGCCCAATACTGGAAACAACCTTTATTCAGCATCCAGCAGCACAGCATGCTTCCATTTCCTTTCCTAACGTTTCGGCGCTATCGGCCTTGATCACAGGTGGAAGTGAAACACTCAAACTGCAAAGTGCGCTTGTGCGTGCTTAAAAATAGTCAGTCACGTGATTTTGCTGTTAAAATACAACTCCCATAGTGCAATGTTCGATCTTTTCAAATAAGTAAACTGGAAGTCCTCGTTATTTTTTCATACTTCATGCAAATTCTTACTTGATAATCGCACTGATGTTGGTGTGGAATATTTCAAAGTCAATCAGGTGAGTTCATATTTTTGCATAGTGCTGTCGTTCTATGATTGGCCTGAATAAAGTTAGTTCACCAGCACGATCGAAGCAGGACGTACTCCTACTCGAATCCCTTCCACACGCACACTTTATTTCGCTCTATTGGCATCTCCTTTGTAGGTTGTGCACGTGAGTGGGTCATGCTCCTGAATCCAATGCAAACAGAAATCCTCCGAACTGTGGAGCCCCCGACCCTTCAGGGCGGCCTCAAGACAATGGGCACGGAGCAGCCCATCAAATCACCACTGTGAACGAAGCAACAATTGAGGCCCAATACTGGAAACAACCTTTATTCAGCATCCAGCAGCACAGCATGCTTCCATTTCCTTTCCTAACGTTTCGGCGCTATCGGCCTTGATCACAGGTGGAAGTGAAACACTCAAACTGCAAAGTGCGCTTGTGCGTGCTTAAAAATAGTCAGTCACGTGATTTTGCTGTTAAAATACAACTCCCATAGTGCAATGTTCGATCTTTTCAAATAAGTAAACTGGAAGTCCTCGTTATTTTTTCATACTTCATGCAAATTCTTACTTGATAATCGCACTGATGTTGGTGTGGAATATTTCAAAGTCAATCAGGTGAGTTCATATTTTTGCATAGTGCTGTCGTTCTATGATTGGCCTGAATAAAGTTAGTTCACCAGCACGATCGAAGCAGGACGTACTCCTACTCGAATCCCTTCCACACGCACACTTTATTTCGCTCTATTGGCATCTCCTTTGTAGGTTGTGCACGTGAGTGGGTCATGCTCCTGAATCCAATGCAAACAGAAATCCTCCGAACTGTGGAGCCCCCGACCCTTCAGGGCGGCCTCAAGACAATGGGCACGGAGCAGCCCATCAAATCACCACTGTGAACGAAGCAACAATTGAGGCCCAATACTGGAAACAACCTTTATTCAGCATCCAGCAGCACAGCATGCTTCCATTTCCTTTCCTAACGTTTCGGCGCTATCGGCCTTGATCACAGGTGGAAGTGAAACACTCAAACTGCAAAGTGCGCTTGTGCGTGCTTAAAAATAGTCAGTCACGTGATTTTGCTGTTAAAATACAACTCCCATAGTGCAATGTTCGATCTTTTCAAATAAGTAAACTGGAAGTCCTCGTTATTTTTTCATACTTCATGCAAATTCTTACTTGATAATCGCACTGATGTTGGTGTGGAATATTTCAAAGTCAATCAGGTGAGTTCATATTTTTGCATAGTGCTGTCGTTCTATGATTGGCCTGAATAAAGTTAGTTCACCAGCACGATCGAAGCAGGACGTACTCCTACTCGAATCCCTTCCACACGCACACTTTATTTCGCTCTATTGGCATCTCCTTTGTAGGTTGTGCACGTGAGTGGGTCATGCTCCTGAATCCAATGCAAACAGAAATCCTCCGAACTGTGGAGCCCCCGACCCTTCAGGGCGGCCTCAAGACAATGGGCACGGAGCAGCCCATCAAATCACCACTGTGAACGAAGCAACAATTGAGGCCCAATACTGGAAACAACCTTTATTCAGCATCCAGCAGCACAGCATGCTTCCATTTCCTTTCCTAACGTTTCGGCGCTATCGGCCTTGATCACAGGTGGAAGTGAAACACTCAAACTGCAAAGTGCGCTTGTGCGTGCTTAAAAATAGTCAGTCACGTGATTTTGCTGTTAAAATACAACTCCCATAGTGCAATGTTCGATCTTTTCAAATAAGTAAACTGGAAGTCCTCGTTATTTTTTCATACTTCATGCAAATTCTTACTTGATAATCGCACTGATGTTGGTGTGGAATATTTCAAAGTCAATCAGGTGAGTTCATATTTTTGCATAGTGCTGTCGTTCTATGATTGGCCTGAATAAAGTTAGTTCACCAGCACGATCGAAGCAGGACGTACTCCTACTCGAATCCCTTCCACACGCACACTTTATTTCGCTCTATTGGCATCTCCTTTGTAGGTTGTGCACGTGAGTGGGTCATGCTCCTGAATCCAATGCAAACAGAAATCCTCCGAACTGTGGAGCCCCCGACCCTTCAGGGCGGCCTCAAGACAATGGGCACGGAGCAGCCCATCAAATCACCACTGTGAACGAAGCAACAATTGAGGCCCAATACTGGAAACAACCTTTATTCAGCATCCAGCAGCACAGCATGCTTCCATTTCCTTTCCTAACGTTTCGGCGCTATCGGCCTTGATCACAGGTGGAAGTGAAACACTCAAACTGCAAAGTGCGCTTGTGCGTGCTTAAAAATAGTCAGTCACGTGATTTTGCTGTTAAAATACAACTCCCATAGTGCAATGTTCGATCTTTTCAAATAAGTAAACTGGAAGTCCTCGTTATTTTTTCATACTTCATGCAAATTCTTACTTGATAATCGCACTGATGTTGGTGTGGAATATTTCAAAGTCAATCAGGTGAGTTCATATTTTTGCATAGTGCTGTCGTTCTATGATTGGCCTGAATAAAGTTAGTTCACCAGCACGATCGAAGCAGGACGTACTCCTACTCGAATCCCTTCCACACGCACACTTTATTTCGCTCTATTGGCATCTCCTTTGTAGGTTGTGCACGTGAGTGGGTCATGCTCCTGAATCCAATGCAAACAGAAATCCTCCGAACTGTGGAGCCCCCGACCCTTCAGGGCGGCCTCAAGACAATGGGCACGGAGCAGCCCATCAAATCACCACTGTGAACGAAGCAACAATTGAGGCCCAATACTGGAAACAACCTTTATTCAGCATCCAGCAGCACAGCATGCTTCCATTTCCTTTCCTAACGTTTCGGCGCTATCGGCCTTGATCACAGGTGGAAGTGAAACACTCAAACTGCAAAGTGCGCTTGTGCGTGCTTAAAAATAGTCAGTCACGTGATTTTGCTGTTAAAATACAACTCCCATAGTGCAATGTTCGATCTTTTCAAATAAGTAAACTGGAAGTCCTCGTTATTTTTTCATACTTCATGCAAATTCTTACTTGATAATCGCACTGATGTTGGTGTGGAATATTTCAAAGTCAATCAGGTGAGTTCATATTTTTGCATAGTGCTGTCGTTCTATGATTGGCCTGAATAAAGTTAGTTCACCAGCACGATCGAAGCAGGACGTACTCCTACTCGAAAAATATATATTTTTTTTTTTTTTTTTGCAGAACAATAGTGAAGCCATTAAAGATATAGTTATGATTTACTTATTTATGCAGACATGTGTTAAGCAGAGCCAATGAATATCTATATATATTATATATTTTTAAATATAAGTAATCTACACATTTATACAAAGCAATCCACACAAATAGGTACATATCTATAGTAGAAATAAATGTTTATATACAGAGAGATATGCTGTATTTCTGATTGCATATGGTGGTTATGTGGGATGAAGAGCCAATTCTTGATTAGTTTTCTGAAGATGTGATGGCTATCCATGGATCTTATGTTGGGGTAAAGAGTTCCATAGTTTGGCTGCTTGGACAGAGAATGATGTGCCACCCATTGTTTTTTTCTTGTATCTTTGTATTTTGAGGTAAGGTGTCACTCTAGAGCGGAGATTCCTTTGTTGGATGTGTTTGGTGATTTTATTCCTGATGATGATGAGTCCCATTCCATGTATTGCTTTGTGAGTCATACAAAGCAACTTGAACGTGGATCTTCTAGCAACCGGTAACTAATGCAGGGCTTTCAAGGCAGGGGAGATATCGTCTTGCAGTTTTATATTTGAGGGTAGTCTTGCAGCTGAGTTCTGAATTTGTTGTAGCCTTTTCATGGGTGTTAAAGGTGATCTGTGGTAGAGGCTACTGGCATAATCAAGTTTGGACAAAACAAGGGAGATGGTAGCCTGGACTTTGTGTGGGAATCCCAAATGAGGGAAGATTTGTCAATGAGTTTTTATAGTAACAAAGTTTGATCTTGCTAGTTTGTCCACTTGGCCATTCATCGATAGCTTGGAGTCCATGATCATTCTGATGTTTTTTACTTCCTTCTATACTTTAGGCAGTGTTCCCAGATCATTAGGTCACACAGCGAGCGGGTCATAATATTTCCAATCGCCACACTTGAGTATTTTTGTTTTGGAAGCATTCAATGTGTGATGGCTCCATGTTATCCATTGATCCACGGCTCTGAGTCAAAAGAAAATTGGCGAGTTGCCAAGGTCTTTGGGGCATTGCAGTTGAAGGAGTATTTGCCTGTCATCTGCAAAGTTATAGCATGTGAGGTGAAATTGATTGATCAGTGTTGATAATGACTTCATGTAGATGTTGAAAAGCATGGGTGAGATAATAGAGCCTTGCGGGACCCCTGCTTTTGTGAAGCACGGTTTGGACGAGAAAGGTGGGGTATGGATGACGATGTTGTCAAGGTAAAAACGCGATCCAGTCTAGAGCAGTCCCCTCTATGCCTGCTTCATAGAGTCTTTGTAGCAGAGTGTCATGGTCAATTGTGCCAAGAGGTCCAAGAGAAGTAGCGCAGCAACCCCGTTGCAGTCAACTGTGTTCTTCAGGTCATCTCAGATGGCAGATGTTTGTTTTATCTGTTTTTGCCTACCAGTTTAAAATGTCCCTGAGATGTTGAAGAGTTTTACAAGGCTTGTAGCTGTGATGTGTGGAGTGCATTATTTATATCATTAGTCCAAGTAGAGTATCTAAAGTGGCTTCATGAGAATGCGTGCAAACAGTTGTTCTGAAGGACTGAAATAAAGCCAGTGGTGGCTGGTAAACTTTAAAAGTTGTGGGGCATAAGACAAGACTATATACTTGTCTGAGCAAACAAGCTCAGCACACAATATATTGATGTACAGAGTTTATTGGTGGAGATTAAGTGTTAACAGTGTTTTCTTCAGTGACATAAGGTCTGAGTAGAGCTGACTTCAATATCTGCTAGAAAATAGAATTCTTGAAAATTACCTGCACAGTTCATGAGCACTGCTGTCCTGATGCCCAAAATACTAGAATATGCCTACCCTAGACCAAAAAAACATGTAGAGCAGTTAGCCTGGGTCAGATTGTGGTGGAACACAAGCAACCAAGCATACCAATCCTGTTACTTTTTGTACCACAGCCTAGCTCTGCCTAAGTGTCCCCCACAAACAGCTGTGGTGCCCTCATCACAACTGTCCACTGCACATAATTATGGCTGCCTCCTACTGCCTAAGTAGTAGCCCATACACATTACCTGCAGAAGGGCTCTTTCACTACTGCAGTCACCTGATAGAAGGTGATGGGAATGGAACGTAGAGAGGGCATAATAGAGAGAACCTAAAAATGGTAACATTGAGCAGGAGAGACAGAGAAAGGAAGAAATGGACATGCGGGTAGAATTGAAGTATAGACAGAGACAAGTGATGCTCGGATTAACAGAGGCACCAAGTGAACAGCTGCACTAAACACACACGGCAGGTGAGGGACATAAATGAGCAGTCAGTAGAAAGAACAACATGAGTGTGAGAGAGGCTTTAAGACTAATAAAGAGAGATATGAGTGTGAGGGAGTGGAAAGGAATTAGAAACATAATTTCCAGGATCTGCAGAGGAGACAGAGGAAAGTAATGAGACAGAGAGAGAAAGAGAGAGAGAGAGAGAGAGAGAGAGAGAGAGTAAGAGAGAGAGAGAAAGAGTGAGAGAGAGAGCAGAAGAGAGAGAGAGAGTGGAGGGTGAATACGAGACAGAGTAGATTTCACAGTGAGAACACGTGGACCATGGGAGACCAAATGAAAGAGACCCCATTGAGACCACAGAAGGCTGATTCTAGAGACTCAGAAAATGGAAAAAACTGAGTAGATATGGGACAGCGAGGGCAAGAGTGTGAGTAATGGAGGCAAGTAAGATACTAGGAGGAACACACTGTAGTTAAAAAGAGTAGGAGGTGTACTCAATAAATACATACACATGACTGATCCCAGGAGAGTGAGAACTGGTGAGTAAGAAAGAAAATAAAACATTTGTAAATTTGGGGTGGAGGTACACAAACTGGTACAAGTGGGCCAACAGCGATTTTAGACTGATTTCTGGATGGGGCCATTCGGCGCTACACATCTTTATTCACTAGGTCAGCGGGACAGATCCCAAGAGGGAAATGCACTAAGATGAAACTGCTGCAATAACAAAGACAGTGAGAGCCAGTCTACGAAGAAAAGTTCACTATATGGTGTTTTGTCTCCAAAGGGATACCGTAGGTGCCAAGTCATGAAAACGCAGGTGTGGAGAGACCCCATCACCAAAAGTGGGCCTTTTTAAAGGCTGTTGACTTCCTAACATTTTTGCAGGGTGAGCTCCAAGAAAGTATGCGACCTTCAGAAGCACAGATGTGAAAGAGAGCCATTGGTAACAAAATAATAAATGAAAACTGTGATGCTGCAGCTATGTTAACAGAATGCCTCAAGGCAAGTCACCATTCCTGAGCCAGGGGTCAGCTTGTTGTGGGAATACAGGAGAGCAGGCACTCCAGAGCTTCATTTCATGAGGGAGAGAAAACAGTATTCTTTTTTCATTGTGTACTGTCTTCAACCAAACTCTTGCTTTGCACTTGGATCTTTACATGAACAAAGGATCTCATCCCTTCGTGGAAAGATCAAAGGCATAACCGAGACTGCAGGCTGTGTGACAATAAATATGAATCTCTCCAACATATTTTCTGCACATGCCCAATGTTATTAAAAGAAAGAAAGTTATTATTACAAGAAATACTTAACAACATGAACATTCGAACAAACAGAGAAGCAGTAATCACCTGGCTATGTGGGACCTTAATCCCCCTGGTCTGCAGGATGGTAAAAGGTTTAAGTCTGTATTTAAAGGAAATATGTTGAAATCCTGTGGAATTCCAAACAGATTTTTAGAATTACTGGAAAACTACAAAAACTTGTAATGATAACGATCTGTCTTATACACAGTTTTTATTATAATATGTTTTTTTCAGTTTTAACTGAAATTTTCCTTAAGGTCCATCGAATGTAGAACTAGGATTAATTGTTTTAACATTCTGTTAATTATTTTTATTAGGATGTCTCTGTGCTGTAAAACATGTTCCTTTGTGTAATGGTTCTTCCAAAGACCGAACACTTGAATAAAATTGAATTGGAATTTCAGGGTGTAATGAGTGGTGACATAAATGTTGACATGTTTACAGTTCACTATCGACTTAAAAATATATTTAATATGACGCACGCTCATAATTGATAAATGTAAAGTTTCAATGATAAAATCATAGCTTAAAATATTCAACATGGTGGTATGCATGTTATCAACACTGAAGGATGGAAGACTTAGCTGGTGCAGTCAAAATTCAACACTGACCTGCATTTTTACGCATATTTGTAAGATAGACCTCAATTCGCCAAGCTTCATTAAAGGATTACTAGATTCTTTATGTGTGCCACAGTCTACCAGTACTCCTGGACATTTGCACAGCATCTGGTTCATATGTCTGTCACAAGAAGCCTAGAGGCTAGAGGCATGGGGATTAACACCTGAGCAATCGAGACATGAAAGTACAGTACATGTGCTGACACAAACACTTTGTACACAACCTTTTCAGTTTTATTATCACTCCCTGCCTGCCTGTCGACTCCCAACTAAAACAAACTGTAAACCCGTTCCAAAGCCAGGCCCCAGGTACTTATGCAGAGGAAAATAATATCTAAGTGGCAGTGGTGGCTGGCAGGGAATGGAGAGGGGATCAAAATATTTAAAAAAAACACTTACCAAGTCGCGTCCTCCTCCGTCTCTACTCAGTCATTGCTGATGAGTCCCGGAAGCACCCAGGCTCCCCTAAGCCCATCACAACGCTGCATTTTTAAGCCAATCAACATGCTGCGATGCAGAATTGTGATTGGTCTGTTCACCATGGTTTGGCGCTCACACAGGGACAGGGTGACTGAGCATTGTTCCCTACCAGGCTGTGTAATGCAGCCTGGTAGGGAACATGCAAAGTACCATGACTGCTTGGCCTGGCCTAGATGGCCGGCCAAGCAGTCCTGCGCACTTTGTGTGCATGAACCACTCCTCTTCCCTGTGCCAACAGCCCTGCCCCGCCCTAACTCAGCCCCGCAGCAATGAAAAATAAAATGATGATAACATTATTATCATTTTATTTTTCCATTTTACACCGCTCTGAGAGCAGTGGGGGATACTCCTCCCCCTTTGTGCAGGAGCAGCAACACCTGGCCAAAAATGGGACATGAGGGGGGCATGGCTTACACCATGCTGAAGATGGCCATGTTTCCGTGAAGCTCCAGAGACCGGCGATGGATGTTGGTGGTGCAGCAGCGGCCCCCTTGCTTTGTTTCTCACTGTGTGGCCTGTTTCCAAGGAGTGTTGACAGCGGCTTTGTTCTTTTTACAATTTTCCCAACACGGGGGCCCAAAAGATTAAATAAATACAGGCTGCTTCTCTCCCTCGGAGCCGGCCACCATTTTAGATGTAAGAGGAGTCAGCTTTCTCCTCATGGGAAATGACTGGCAAGCTCCTCCCTTAACGGCATTTCATATTCTTAAAGGCATTTTCTGTAACTGAGTTGCCTTTAGACTTAAAGGCATTTTGTTTCCTTTTTTTCTCTCATGTAAGCGATGTTTCTTCAGTTTAATGGCTGTCTAGTGAGTTGTAAAAGATTTTCTTCAGCTGTTAATACTACTGGAGCATTGCACCCACACGGAAAAGGTCTCTAGCAGCATTTTGTTGACGTTTTGAGGAGAAATTCAGCCTTTGCTCTGCGTCTCCTATTTGCTGACATGCTTGTTTTGGGACTATTAGCTGCTGCATCAGTTTTAGGAGCTTAAGGAGTGGAGCCATAGTTACTTTGCACTAGCTGCATTGCTGTGCTAATTTTGTGTGACTTTAATACATGTGCAGGTCAAAAGCTCTTCACTCTACACTTTAGTCTCGAGTAGGTAAATCATGAAGGCACTTGCTGGCATTGGTTGTTCACATCGCAATGGAGAATCTCACTTCAAATACAGGGTCAAATCTGGTCTCTTCTCATATCTTGCCTGTAGTTCCATCGCAAACCCAAGTCAGTACGTCACAAGTTAAGAGGATTAAAAAAGACCCACCTTCACCTACAAAATCTGTACTTGGGGCTTCTCCGGACCTTTTATTGGAAGAAATTAGAGCTCTGCCCCCGTTTATGGAGGACTGTAACTTGCAAAATCTCAGTGATAGATGGTCACTCATGGAGAAACGTTTGTCTTTGGCAGAGCAACAAATCACACACTTTAATGACACATCTCTTAAAGTGAACTCCTTACAGCTACAGGTTTCCTCTCTACAGAAACAGGTCGAAGACCTTAAAAATTGCAATTGGATGAATAACCTGCAGGTTTACTGCCCTCCCAAAGTCACAGAAGGGACTGACTCTTTCTCTCTTTCGTTAAATCTTTTTTACCTCAGATCTTGCAGTTACCAAAATGTCTGCAACTTAACATCCAGAGAGCTCATAGATTCGGTTGCTCTCCTTCGACCGCTTCACCTCCTAAAATATCTAAAGGTGTCATCCTGTACTTTATGGAGTATACCGATTTAAGGCAAGTTATATCTGCTGCTTGTTGCCTTAAACAAATTCCCTGGTCAGGGCAAGCTTTATACTTTTCTCGGGACTATGCCAAGGCTACAACAGACAGGAGAAGAGACTTTCTGAGTATGAGACCTGCCCTTCACTCCATAGGAACCCAGTTTGGACTTTTTTTATCTCTGCTTTTTCAGACGTCACTCACAATAAATAAAAAACAACAACCTTAGAAGACCCATTTAGTTTGAGGTATTTTCTAACGTTTTGCAAGCAAAGCAAATGCCATGGATCTTGTTCCTTCAACCTCTACAAAGTGACTCCCTTTTGTTAGTGAGTTTGGTTAATACTTTTGCCATTTCAGGATTATAGTATGCTATTCTTTTGATGAGTATTATTGTTCTTTTATAATAAGTTAGAGTTTGTTTTTTGATTTAACACTATACATTGTTTTCTTTTACCCTATAGGTGTTTTCTCTATGTTATGGTTGCCTTCATTCCCCATTACTTGTTGCACTGCCCTTCCTGCCCCATGAGAACCCCCTCAGAATGGGACACAATGTCTTCCTCGTGTGGTCTCTTCTCTTCCTTCATCAGGTTTTTGTTAGCTATGTTATTCTTTCAGGTTGTTTGTTTGCTTTGTCTATGTTATGTTAGTGTTTAATATATTTTTTTCTCTCTATGGGTTTCTTTTTCTTCTTTTCTTCTTTCTCCTTCTTTCTTTCTTTGCTTTTCTTTCTTATTTTGAATCTTTTACCTTTTCCTATTTCTTGCAGACCATTTCTTCTTCCATGACTTCTGTGGCGTTGCTGAATTATCTCTCAATTAATGTCTGATAATTTTCTTCAATCTGTTTGTCTATAATGGTGTTGACAATGATTTCCTGGAATGTCAGGCGTCTGACCTCTCTAATTAAAAGACTTGTTCTCACTCATTTGTCAAAACGTAATACTCACATAGCTGTTTTACAGGAATCTCATCTCTTGGATATAGAATCAATGAAATTGCGGAGGGGATGGGTAAGCGAAGTACTTTTTCTCCTACTATGGGGAAAGAATATGGAGTTGTAATATTGTTCCATAAGTCTTTAAAAGGTCAGTTGGTTTCTCAGGAAAAAGATGAGGAGAAGAGATGGCTACTACTTAAAGTGTATTGTGATAAGATTCCAATTGTTCTTTTTAACATACATAGCTTAATGCACCTTATTGTCAATTTTGGTCAATCATTTCACATAAGCTTTTGCCGTACCCTGATGACTATCTAGTTTTGGCTAGTGATTGCGACTTACCTGTTAATCCTTTTCTAGATAGAAACTCTTCATCTCACTACATCCCAAACAAATCACAAAGAAATTTCACACAAGCTTTTTAAAGATGCAACCTTACTGATGCTTGGCGAATATGCGATCCCATTTTAAGGTCGTATACATTTTTCTCCCCAGTGCATTGTACACAATCTCGAATCGTCTACGTTTTTGTTTCACATCACCTAACTCAATCCTTACATTCAGCGGATATTGGCTCCATTTTGATCTCCGATCGTCCCTGGTTTCTGTACATTTAGACATCATGCCCAAATCTAATCTTCCTACTGGATGGAGATTTAATAATTCCCTAATATTTGACTCCTCCTTCACCTCTTCTTTTACTGCTTTTGCCCAAGCTTCTTTCCTCTTTAATCAGACAGAAGATGTTCCCTTTTATACTGTATGGGATGCATTTAAACCCTCAGCTCGAGACTTTATCATTAATTTTGTTTTTAAAAGGAGAAGACTATCTCAATTGCTGTCTAAACTAATTCTTAATTACATTAAATCAAACTTTTAGAGCATTCTTACTATACGTCCCATTCGCAACAAGCTCTAAATCAACTAATCAAAGCCAAACTTAATTTTAATAAAGTATCTACTTATAACACTGCTTCTTACCTTCTGAAATCTAGCGCTAAGTGTTATGGAGGACAAAGGCACAGGGTCAAGACTGATTTGCATATGGCCATGTCTGAACTGGGGTGGTGTAGTGGGCAAAAGAACGATGGATTTAACCCAGATCTCTTGACTGGGGGAGAATGCCTGCATTGTCAGCATTCCGTCCATCATTTGTTTGTTGTAACGCTTTTCGCCCTAAGTGGGATGGGTATGCCCAGACGTGGGTCCCGTGCTTACCACGCCACTGGAGTCAAGCTATCCTGGCTGATGACGGCGGATAGCCAGAAACCGGTCCTAGGATGCTTGATTCCGGTCCAGGTAAGACATGGCTTAGCAGTTCGGGCTGGACTGTTCCCATGAGGCACAGGGTCAAGACTGATTTGCATATGGCCATGTCTGAACTGGGGTGGCGTAGTGGGCAAAAGAACGATGGATTTAACCCAGATCTCTTGACTGGGGGAGAATGCCTGCATTGTCAGCATTCCGTCCATCATTTGTTTGTTGTAACGCTTTTCGCCCTAAGTGGGATGGGTATGCCCAGACGTGGGTCCCGTGCTTACCACGCCACTGGAGTCAAGCTATCCTGGCTGATGACGGCTGATAGCCAGAAACCGGTCCTAGGATGCTTGATTCCGGTCCAGGGAAGACATGGCTTAGCAGTTTGGGCTGGACTGTTCCCATGAGGCACAGGGTCAAGACTGATTTGCATATAGCCATGTCTGAACTGGGGTGGCGTAGTGGGCAAAAGAACGATGGATTTAACCCAGATCTCTTGACTGGGGGAGAATGCCTGCATTGTCAGCATTCCGTCCATCATTTGTTTGTTGTAACGCTTTTCGCCCTAAGTGGGATGGGTATGCCCACACGTGGGTCCCGTGCTTACCACGCCACTGGAGTCAAGCTATCCTGGCTGATGATGGCGGATAGCCAGAAACCGGTCCTAGGATGCTTGATTCCGGTCCAGGGAAGACATGGCTTAGCAGTTCGGGCTGGACTGTTCCCATGAGGCACAGGGTCAAGACTGATTTGCATATGGCCATGTCTGAACTGGGGTGGCGTAGTGGGCAAAAGAACAATGGATTTAACCCAGATCTCTTGACTGGGGGAGAATGCCTGCATTGTCAGCATTCCGTCCATCATTTGTTTGTTGTAACGCTTTTCGCCCTAAGTGGGATGGGTATGCCCAGACGTGGGTCCCGTGCTTACCACGCCACTGGAGTCAAGCTATCCTGGCTGATGACGGCTGATAGCCAGAAACCGGTCCTAGGATGCTTGATTCCGGTCCAGGGAAGACATGGCTTAGCAGTTTGGGCTGGACTGTTCCCATGAGGCACAGGGTCAAGACTGATTTGCATATAGCCATGTCTGAACTGGGGTGGCGTAGTGGGCAAAAGAACGATGGATTTAACCCAGATCTCTTGACTGGGGGAGAATGCCTGCATTGTCAGCATTCCGTCCATCATTTGTTTGTTGTAACGCTTTTCGCCCTAAGTGGGATGGGTATGCCCAGACGTGTGTCCCGTGCTTACCACACCACTGGAGTCAAGCTATCCTGGCTGATGACGGCTGATAGCCAGAAACCGGTCCTAGGATGCTTGATTCCAGTCCAGGGAAGACATGGCTTAGCAGTTCGGGCTGGACTGTTCCCATGAGGCACAGGGTCAAGACTGATTTGCATATGGCCATGTCTGAACTGGGGTGGAGTAGTGGGCAAAAGAACGATGGATTTAACCCAGATCTCTTGACTGGGGGAGAATGCCTGCCTTGTCAGCATTCCGTCCATCATTTGTTTGTTGTAACGCTTTTCGCCCTAAGTGGGATGGGTATGCCCAGACGTGGGTCCCGTGCTTACCACGCCACTGGAGTCAAGCTATCCTGGCTGATGACGGCTGATAGCCAGAAACCGGTCCTAGGATGCTTGATTCCGGTCCAGGGAAGACATGGCTTAGCAGTTCGGGCTGGACTGTTCCCATGAGGCACAGGGTCAAGACTGATTTGCATATGGCCATGTCTGAACTGGGGTGGCGTAGTGGGCAAAAGAACGATGGATTTAACCCAGATCTCTTGACTGGGGGAGAATGCCTGCATTGTCAGCATTCCGTCCATCATTTGTTTGTTGTAACGCTTTTCGCCCTAAGTGGGATGGGTATGCCCAGACGTGGGTCCCGTGCTTACCACGCCACTGGAGTCAAGCTATCCTGGCTGATGACGGCTGATAGCCAGAAACCGGTCCTAGGATGCTTGATTCCGGTCCAGGGAAGACATGGCTTAGCAGTTCGGGCTGGACTGTTCCCATGAGGCACAGGGTCAAGACTGATTTGCATATGGCCATGTCTGAACTGGGGTGGCGTAGTGGGCAAAAGAACGATGGATTTAACCCAGATCTCTTGACTGGGGGAGAATGCCTGCATTGTCAGCATTCCGTCCATCATTTGTTTGTTGTAACGCTTTTCGCCCTAAGTGGGATGGGTATGCCCAGACGTGGGTCCCGTGCTTACCACGCCACTGGAGTCAAGCTATCCTGGCTGATGACGGCTGATAGCCAGAAACCGGTCCTAGGATGCTTGATTCCGGTCCAGGGAAGACATGGCTTAGCAGTTCGGGCTGGACTGTTCCCATGAGGCACAGGGTCAAGACTGATTTGCATATGGCTATGTCTGAACTGGGGTGGCGTAGTGGGCAAAAGAACGATGGATTTAACCCAGATCTCTTGACTGGGGGAGAATGCCTGCATTGTCAGCATTCCGTCCATCATTTGTTTGTTGTAAAGCTTTTCGCCCTAAGTGGGATGGGTATGCCCAGACGTGGGTCCCGTGCTTACCACGCCACTGGAGTCAAGCTATCCTGGCTGATGACGGCTGATAGCCAGAAACCGGTCCTAGGATGCTTGATTCCGGTCCAGGGAAGACATGGCTTAGCAGTTCGGGCTGGACTGTTCCCATGAGGTACAGGGTCAAGACTGATTTGCATATGGCCATGTCTGAACTGGGGTGGCGTAGTGGGCAAAAGAACGATGGATTTAACCCAGATCTCTTGACTGGGGGAGAATGCCTGCATTGTCAGCATTCCGTCCATCATTTGTTTGTTGTAATCCTTCTGATCTCTTAGGAAAAGAACAGTCCAGTTTTGTCAATGGCAGATATATTTTGGACAATATTCGTTTGTTTTTTTATTTTATTTCTAGGTCTGCAAGCTTTCCCAATTCTTTAGCGTCCATAGCCTTAGATGCTGAAAAGGCTTTTGATTGTGTTACTTGGTCTTATTTATTTCAAACTTTAGCATGGTTTGGTTTTGGACCGAAATTTATGGCTTTCATTTCTCTCCTCTACACTTCCCCTAAGGCAGCCATTTGAGTTAATGGCCTGACATTTTCTAATTTTATGGTACACAGAGGGGCTTGTCAGGGTTATCCCCTTCCCCCTTCCTTTTTAACTTAGCATCGGAACCATTTTTATCTGAGATTCAGCAGAATGTTAATTTTCATGGTTTCATCCATGATTCATAACAGGTTAAATCGGCTGCTTATGCTGATGACATTTTACTATTCATATCTAAACCTCATACTTCACCCCCTGGTTTTGCTTCTTATCATCTGTCTCTGGTTATAAGCTGAATACTGACAAATGTGAAATTTTTCCCATTAATGAATTCACCTTTATTCATGATTTGTCTTCTTCCCATTTTACATGGCAATCTAAACAACTTAAATATCTTGATCTCCAATTCTTTTCCTCCCTTACCTCTTCCATTTCAATTAATATGGACAATTGTATTCAGACAATGTCTTCTTTAACTAATAAATGGCATCTTCTTTACCTATCTTGACACCATTAAGATGATGTTGGTTCCTATTATTCTTTTTACTCTTTCTCAAATGAACTTATATGTAACTCTCCAGCATTACAAGAAACTAAATTCAATACTATCTGCAATCCTTTGGAATAATAAAAGGCCTGTATGTCTTTAGCTAAACTAAAAATGGCCTAAAGTTGAAGGTGGAGTACACTTCCCTGATTTCCCCAAATACCCTATGTCTTTCCTTTTGCGACAGTCTTCTTATTGGATTGCACCCTCCCTGCTGTATACTCCGCTATGGGGTTGATTTTGAACAAGCTTTTTTATCTTCTCATTCTTTTTCAGAATTCCTGACCTTCATGCAAAAACCTTGGAAAATGTCTACTCCTATTTTAATAATACCTGCAAATTATTATCTTTTGTAATTTTCTATTCTCCCTTGGAGTGGCGTTCATTTCTTATTTCTACTATATGGAATAACCAATGTATTCAGGTGAAGAAACATCCTATTTACTGGCACTCCTGGAGAACTAAAGGGCTGATTTGGGATCATCAATTATTTGCTCAAGATTAATTTGTTATCTTTCCTCAAGTTCATGATCTCTTTAGCCTTCAGTCTAATTTTCAAGCCAAATTTTGTCTTTTACAGAGGGCTTTAGTTCAAGCATATAGTTATTTCAAATCTATTCTGTCCTCTGGTACTTCATCACCCACACAATTGGCTGTTATTATACCTACGTGTCCTAAGGCTTCCCTTATTTATTCCCATTTACTTGAAGCTCCCACTTTGACATTCAAGTCTAAAACTGAACTTACATGGCAGGAAGATCTCTCCATAACTTTACCTATACCCACCTGGAAACAAATCTGGACTACAAATAGAAAGTCCTCCAGTGCAGCCAGTACTACACAAACACGTTTTTCCATTTACAAAAAACTTGTTATGATACCAGATACCCTTCATAGGATTAATCAAGATATTCCAGACACTTGTTAGACTTGTTCTGCACCAGAAGATGGCTTGAAACATTAGTTTTCTCTTGTCCCCTAGTCTCTACACTTTGTTACAAGTTTGGTATCAAAATAATCATATTTTCCAGAGTGCTGTTCCTTTCTCTATCTCCAATGTATTTTTGGGTAGTGTATCCGAGGTTTGGGTCAATGCTCCTTTTAACATGCAGATACTAGACCTGTTATTGGCATTTGCTTTCCAGCAAATAACTCATAATTGGAAAGATTTTACACACCTATCTTTTAAGGTTTGTGGTATGCCGTTTGTCACAATCACAGATTGGAAACTGCATATTTGCACCCCTTATCTCTTGTTTTAAACCTAAAGGCCCTTTGGACACCTGTTACTCAATTTTTTGATTATTCTGCCATCACAACTTTTGCCCCCTCACCTCATCTCCAGGACGTTCTACAGCCTCCCTGACTTCCCTTTCAAGATTTCAAGATTTTACGACTTCCCGTTCAAGATTTTATGACTAATTTATATCAAGACTTCCAAATTATCAGAAAGGCAGTAGATGGCAAATGTCAGAAAACTTAATTATTTTTTAAATAGGCTTAATGTTCTACCGATGATCCTTGATCATCGAACCATAATCCTATGGGCTGATTACGATGGCGGGTGGACTTGAGTTTGCGCGTCATCGTAGCAGGATCGGGACC
Source organism: Triturus cristatus (assembly GCF_964204655.1). NCBI lineage: Eukaryota > Metazoa > Chordata > Amphibia > Caudata > Salamandridae > Triturus > Triturus cristatus. Next base: position 926,512,980 of record NC_140591.1, on the reverse strand, counting down.
ATCCTCCTGTCATGCGGCGGTCCCGCACCCCTAATTATGATGCGACCACCACCGCAATGTCAATGCTGGCTGCAGCACCCGCCGCAATGTTAAATGGCCATGTTGTGCATTTCCCTGCACAATGAGGCAGGCACCGCACGGTGCCTGCCACCTTGTGCATGGAAATGTAGGTGGGTACCATGGGTACCCCAAGTGCACAACTTCCCCCCCAGAGGGGGCCCGTATCAGGCCCCCAAAGCAGCCTCCGCCAGCCTTTCCATGGCGGTTCAACCACCATGGAATGGCTGGCTGACGCCAGCATTGTGATCGGGCGGGCGGGGCCTGCTAGGCACCGCCACCATATCCCCTGTCAGATCTGCTCCACCAGGCAATTGCAATGATTTCCTGTGGCGGGAGCATGACGGGAGCTCTTTGCACCTGCCACACTTGTAGCATGATTCCCCTGCCATCCTAATGTGGTGGGGGAAAATGGGAACCGGATGGCGGCGGGACCGCCACCGCTGGCTCAGAGGTGGCGGTCTCTCTGCCATCGTAATGAGTCCCGTAAACACTAGTGCGCTTCTGTGTTTCTCTATTCAAGTATCACCTTTTCGGCTTGCAAATTTTATTACTTAAAAAAAACTGCAGATTTATTTGTGTAGTATAATTTATTTTCAATGTTTTAATTATTCAAGGTAAACAAGGATCTCTGCTGGCCCGATGTTGTATGGTGTAAAATAATTGTGTCATCTGCATTTTGCGCAGATTGAAGACTGACAATGCCTAATTTTGGTGGATGAGGAAGCCTTCACTTTGATGACATCTGGAAGGTCTATTATATACAGATTGAACAGCAACGAAGTCTGCACACAGCCTTGGTTTATCCCTCTATTAGTCTTCATCTTTCTTGAATTGTGACAGTTATGTGCTAGTTTTATCTTAACCCAAGTATTCTAGTTAGCTTTGACCATAATATGACGTACAAGATGTACAACGTAGGGGTTTTTCAATAGGCAAGGATGAGGAGGGAGAGCGGCCTTGGCAAGGAGAAGGCAGCCACAGCAGGGAAGTGCCTCTTAAAAAAAATATAATTAGTTAGGGAGGGCGGAGGGAGCGGAGTTCTACAGAGTTTTGTTCCAACTCTGTAGAACTCCACGTAGAGGCACTACGCCAGCTCCGCCCGGGCTTATCCAGGTCCTGGGGGGTACCAGTTAGAGGTTAGGACTCATTCCAACAGAAGTTAGCTGCAGGGTCCAGTTGTAACTGGTCAGCTGAGTAGTTGGAGGGAGAGAGGCCTCTGGAAACTTGCTGTATCCCTGTACCTCAAACAGGAGGTAAACGGACCCTTGGAGTCACTTCTGGGTTCTGGGTTAAAGGCAAGCATGCCCACTCTTCCTTCAGGTTTAAGACAGTGGGCAATATTTCTTCTGACCTTCACAGGTCCAGAATTGTTCTGGGGAGAGGTCTATGGGGTCCCTTTTTGTGGTCAGTGCTAGTCTGTGGGTGGAGAGCAAGCCTTTGTCCACCCCTTAACCCCTTCAGTGCCCGCCCCTTTCCCCGCCCTGTGCCGGCCGTTGTATTAGCGGGCGGGGTCTATGACGAGCTGGACTCGTCATGGGCACAGCGCCACCGCGGCCCATGACGAGTCCAGCTCGTCATGGGCACTGAAGGGGTTAAACCAAGTCTTGTAGGTTTCTCTACTCTGACTGGCATTGGTGCCAGCCTGACTAGCGAGACAAAGGGAATGTAGGCCTAAGTGTGAGCATCATCTGTCAGTGACAAGACAAGCATCCTTTGAAGCAGAAGAAGGTTTTGGGCACTGCCCCTAGACAAGGGAGAAGGAAGGTCAAGGAGAAGGCTCACCCCAACACCCAGAGCCCTTTGTCCACTGCCTGATGGCAATGTACATTTTATCACACGAAAGCCATTAGGGGTCGGTTGACAGCTGGTCACTGACAGGAAAGCCTTTTGGTTTTAGACAGGAAAATTATACCTTACTAAAAGTGTAATTTCCAAAATAGAAATACAAAATGCATCTTGACAATTGAGTTGGATTTTCAATTCCTATTAAAATCCTTGGAACATTTTTCTAGATACTCCCAAGCTGAATTTAGCACTTATTAAAGGTAATAATGAAAGCCAGTGTTAGTCTATGGGAGGGCCAGCTTTGCCACCTTGAAAAATGACGTTAAAGGTTTTTCACTACCAGGACATATAAAACATTAAATATTCATGTCCTATTTTTTAAATATCAGGCACCTTGCCTTAAAGGGAAGTAAGGCCTTCCTTAGGTGCGACATATAAGTATTGAAAAGGAAATTTTTGCATTGATAATGCGCATTTGTAAAGCGCGAACAATCACCCGCAAGGGTCTCTAGGCGCTGGTGGCCGTCGGGAAGATTAAGCAAGCTATTGCCCAGAGTCACATGGTGCTGGGCTAATCTGCCGCCGCCGCCGGGGTTCGAACCGTGATCCCCAGATTCTGGAGTCAGTCGCCCTGGCCGCGGCGCCACACCTCTTCCACTGATGGGTCAAATGGCAGTTTAAACCTGCAAACCCAGGCTGCAATTGCAGACTTGGAGACATGTTTTACAGTGAAACTATAGTGGTGGCACAATGAGGGATATAGCCCACTAGTATATTTATTTTAATTGCCCTGGGTACAGATAGTACCATACATTTGGGGCTTCTAAGAAAACTATATGTTTCAATCAGGTGTTTACCAATCGTAACATGTTTGAAAGGGAGGTAACAAGAACTTTACCACTGGTTAGCAGACATAAAGTGCACACAGTCCTATAGCCAGTAAACAAATGAGTTTAGCAATAGAATGCAAAATTCTGGGGTGACCATACAGAAAGGGCATATTTCTAACATATGGTATTTACCAGATCACTGTCTTATGGTCTGTCAAGGGTGTCTGTTGCAATCAATCATGTGCTAGTATTTGTGACTGATCTGAAAGCTTATTTTCATTGATCCCAGCTGTGTTACTAATAGATAACTCAAATTGGTGGGCTTTATTTGAGGAATCAGTGCTAAACTAGAACAAAAGACACTACCAGAGGAACAGGATTACTTCCAATACTTGTTGGTGGGCTAAACACTGCATTGATAGTGGGGGCGTCATATTTCATATTTCTCCTGACCCCCTAATTATGTTTCAATGCCAGCAATTTGGTTGGCTCTCCTTTGGTAATTTATCACCTAGTGCATAAGCTAATGTAGATGCATTGCTAAATTACTTCTCAAGCTCCGTACAGTAAAAGTAAAGCGGAATAGTCTGTTGACTCAGAGTAAAAGGTGGATACGTTTTAGCATTAATACCCAAGTTTATAGTGCTAGTGACAAAAGTATTTGCTCTCCATGCCTTGTTTTACGTGGGAAGCTTTTTACTTTGCTTTCTAGATAAAGGGTGTAATTCTTTACAGGTAGGATCAGATGATTCAATAGGGGCTAGAATTGATTGACGGAGGCCTGTCTGTCCCAAAGCCATTTCTTTAAGGAAGATTAGAGGTCTGCACCATTGGTTTTAGGCATAACTTGCTCAGAGTCTAAAGATGTTTCAGCACCACTAAGAATTGAGTTCTTGGTTTGGGTCACAATGGCTCCTGCTAAGTTTATGGACTGGGTAGGGAATCTGGAAGATCTTGTATCTATGATGGGCTCTTCCAAGACACCCAAATTCCCAAAGGGAGACTTGTTAGGAAGTTTTTTCTTCCCAATTGTGCAATCTGTAAAGGGGGGAATGATTGACTTTGGTGAATTTTGAATATTGGTTCACGAAAACAGATGATTCAAAAGAATTTGAATTCATCTTCAAAAACAGTTTGTTGTAGACACATCTATTTGTTAGGGAGAAAGGCGTGGTTTTCCTCATTAGTTATTACATTTGTCATCTGACCTTTAAATGATGTTTTAGTTAGCATCCTGGTGCATCAGAGAGGCCAAATAGGTCTGGTGTAGGTCATTATGGGTGCTTGCTATCCTAATCTTTGTTACAGTAAAAAGTGACTCATGGTTCTGAGATAGGGTGGAGAGTGCAGAAAACAGTGAGTCAGCAGTTTGATAAACATTGTTAGGGGCTTTGCGGACCTGCTCCACCTGCACAATAGCCGTGCTATATGTTCAAAGTGGTGCATAAACGTTAAGTGTAAAATACTCAAAAATAAGATGTTACAAGTTCTATGTTCTAAACGGAGGTCAATTTGAAACCCATATGCCAGAATGTTAAAACAACTTTTGCCAGAATCCTTCTTAAAACAAAAAAAAAAATCTGTGAACTTGATGCTTCTAATACATATTGATAAATATCAGAAGCTTCATAAAGCAGTATTCCTATGTAGATGTGACCTTCTTCGCTGATGGTCAGGTGAGCGTCAGACGAGAGTGTATGAAAGGGCAAAAAAAGAAATAAAGGAAAAACAAACACCTTTCTACCTACTAAATTCAACCTACGTGTAATTCTGCCACTGGCTAGTGATTTCTATATCATGGTGCTATGTTTACTGCACAGTTTTCTGTTGCAGCTCATTGCTTGAATAAAATGTGGTGTTCACCAGAGGGTTGTGCATGCAGCAAGACACAGTGAAGCCATAAGCCCAACCACTGAAGTTAAACTAAGTTCTGTGGAAATTAATGGACCAGGAGGAGCAGGGACCAAGCTGGATATAAGCAGGATCTCAACTGGCTGCCCTGCTGCATACTTTACCTTACCGGGCTCCCTGAAAGAGGCAAGCATAGTGGTGACGACACAAGAACCCGTGTAATGGTTTTGAGTCAAATGGACAATGCTGATGAATATTGAGCAGGACTGCAGAGCACAGCAAATCGACATGGACACCTTTGCAAAGGTGCAGGATGCTCTGTGTGGTAACTGAGCACTGTCTGCAGATGAGTCATAGGTCTAGTAGCACCAACAGAGTTTGACAGCTCAAGGAGACGCGCAGATATAAGGAGATATCAGAAAGTGGAAACATCCATTACAACGCAGTCATTACAACAACCTACCTTTACAACACAACTGTTACAACGCAACTGCCTTTACATCGAATGCCATTACAATGCATGTCATTACAACGCATGCCATTACAATGCACTATAAGGTAAGTAATGGAGATTTTTTTAGTATTAGGGTGGGTATGGGTTTTGGGGTATATGGGAATAGTAATTTTTACCCCTACAGTATCCAACACTTTCCCTACGGTTGAACTCACTGGAATGGGAATAGTAATTTTTACCCCTACACTATCCAACACTTACCCTACTGTTGCACTCACTGGATTGGGAACAGTAATTTTTACCCCTACACTATCCAACACTTACCCTACTGTTGCCCTAAAAGTATTATAAATTGTAATGGTATGCATTGTAATGGAATGCGTTGAAATGGAATGCATTGTAATGGTAGTTTTTTAAACTGCGTTGTTATTGCATGTGTTGTAAAATCATGCAATGTAATGGTAGTTGCGATGTAAGGCTGCGTTGTAAAAGCATGCATTGTAATCGCATGCATTGTGACATCACATATTTGTTAAAAACACGAGCCTGTAAGCAATACAAGATGGCTGCGTTCCCTCGACCACAGGAAACTCGGGTTGCAGGTCTAGTTTATCATCACCCAATTAGACCCCGGAAGAGATTGTCTGATTAGATGTAACCCTTTAATAGGGTGCCTCGCGTACACTCCAATATCGTCAGAGGACTCGAAGTGGCACATTTAGGCGACATCGGCCCTTGATGAAGTAAGTACATGGCGGGCTGGGCCATCAAGGGGCAGACTCTGTGTAGCACCGGCATGACTATGGGTGTGGATATAAGCGTCAGGGAAATGCTTAATATGCTCTAGGCACAGTGACCTCAAAACGGGTGTGGGACGGAAAATCGCTCCACAGCCAGTCCCCACAGCACTCATGAATGAGGGTGAAGGAATATTTGACTTTATCACAGATGGTATATAGAAAAGTGGAAAACCAATACAGTGTTTTAATCACACAGGATGTAGGATCGGGCATGATCTATAACTAGGATTTCTAATGGATGGCAGCAAATGATGGAATCAGAATCGGATGATGTTACACTTGTTACACAATCTCTTACCTGTTCTATCTGAACATTTGATTTGTTCCACAGTGTGTGGCTACAGGGCGGTATTCCCACAACGGTCCCGGGTTCGGAGAATAGATTACGAAACTCAGGTAAGATGATTGATTTTAGCCTTATCGAAAAGGCTCTTTGTGTTTTGACATCGAGCGGGCTCTCATTGGTAGAGTCCCTGTCCTCACCCGGTGATGGTTGTAATGGGGACTTACATGGAATACTCCCTGTTGTGGGAGTATCATGCCTCTCTCTTTTTTACAAATACACAGAGGTGTTTTTTTTATAAATCAAAATAATGAACAATGGATTGTCTTGAATGTCTTAGGAGTTAAGAGGGGATTTCTTATGACTTTTATTTATCTTCTTCACAGATGATACTGGCGAATATGCTTACAGGGAACAAGTAAGGTTTACTTTTAACCACCCTCCAAAATTGGTCAAATTGACACTAAAATCATACAAATCATTGAGCGGGATCTATACCTTAAGGAAGGCCAGTGACCCAGTCAGGCAACCAAGTTTGGATGAAACATATTGGTAAATGCAGATAGGCTAAAGGAGAGGTAACTCCTCCTATACACCCTTTTTTGACTTTTAATCCTGTCAAGGTGGACCAGTAATAAAGTAGTTTGGATGGTACCTCCTTAGGCAGTTTATCTCACTTCTCTTTCTGCACTAGTGATCCCTCATTAGGGAAACGTTGTCTTTCCTTCTTTTGCTTTTTTTCTATCTCACAAAACAAAATCAGCACTCCGCCCAATGTGTTGGTCTGAACCTAGGCGTTGTTAGCGGCCCTAGGATAAAGCATGCCGCAATATAGTGGATGAGGGCAGTATTAAAAAATATATTGATTTCCCCTACTATTCCTATACGCTAACCCTTTTGACTACTTATCTAGGATAGAGGCACAGATAAAGGGAATAACAACATGGTCTCTGTCATGGATTTTTTTTTAAGTTCTTCTCTTTCTGTGAGTTTAGATGCCTTCATGAGGGGAGTAAGAAGAGGATCTCTCCCTTGTCTCTCTTTCTGTGTTTGTTTTTTGCGGCAGGAGCCGCCTCGTTGAAATGCATGCCCCCTCATGGGGGCACCCCATAACATCATCTGGGGTTGATTTAGGTCCACGCTTCTGCCAAAGGTGGTGGCCCCAGGACAGGAGGGGCAACCCCCGTTGGCTGGTTTTATGGGTGAAGGTTTTGTGGGACAGGTTTGCTTCAGAAGGACAAAGACACATGGTTTATGTTTGTACAATACTATATTTAAAGGTGTTGCTCACAGTGCCTAATTTAAATGTGTTGTTATTGCTGACAGTAATGAGTATTCCTGAAAGACTGCAATGCTCTGAATTAAAATGTGTGCACATGCTTGAAATGCTGTATTACTTGTAATGATTGCAGATGGATTATGGGTACTGGAATCAGTGATGGAATCATGTATTATGCCATGTTATTCTGGTTTTTAAGTGTGTTAACACTGACATAATTTATAGTGACACCCTACTATATGGTTATGTGCTAAATTGTATGGTGAGGTGTATGGTGACTTGTAGAGTCACGACTCTTTAGAGTTCAAATACAATGTTATTGAAGGTATTTCCACCAACCTATGTCAATTTGTGAATTACTGCATGGTATTAAGTAGTGTGTGTGTAATAAATGTACATTCCTTTTCTATAGAAGAAGCACAGACTGGACAATCATTTATAGGATGTTATTATTGCATGCAAGTGAATGATGATGACTAGCTCACACCACCTCCCCTAAGTAGGCCTAGGACTGCTCTGCTTTACTACCCTGAGAGGCAAGGGCTACAATGGGGCATTTGGTTCCCTGTGAGAGGGGATTGTTGACCCCTTACTTGTGCAGGCCACACAACCAATGGCCTATTTCTTACACTAACCCTAATAAAATAGGAACATATATTTTAAAGTCATGTTAAATTATAATACATTACATTAAATACAGTGGGTAGAAAGGTGTGGCCTAGGTCTCTTGAAAACTTATATCTTTATTCACATGTTAACAAATAGTTTCCACTTGAGTGCATTATTATGTATTTCTGTAGTATTTATACAGTGCAAACGTAGCCGAAAGACAGTGGAGAGCTATGGTCAACGCCAAAGACATAGTTAATGTCATAGGAGATGTAGCTGGGTTGTGGACTGTTATTGCATGATGATGTAGTATTCTTTAAAGAGATGAGTATTCAGCTCTTCCTACATTTTAACTTGGATGGGGGCTGTCTAGTTTGATATGGCGGTGTTATCTCAAATACTTGGCATATAGAAGGATTTTGCCTTGTTTTTTGTTTGTTTTTTGTCCTTCTTCGTCGTGCAGCTGGTTTAGAAAGTGGTGTGGGCTGGCAAACTTCCAAACAAAATGAAAATTTCCTCTACTGAAAGCACATATTTTTATGTGTACTGCATCATTTTGATTTAGGGATTACACACGAGTCCTAGAAAGGTCAGTCCCATATTGGTCCTGTAGCCAGCGCTAACAGATCCCCATTCAATTGACTAAGAATATCTGCTGAAACTCAACATAAAATTAGTTTGGAATACAAAGTTTAGGCCTGGCCAGAAATAAAACGAATAGCAAAATTAAAGCTCAGAATTCGGGTCCCATGATGTGTCAAACAAAAGACCACCACCTACTACTCCTGTGGTAGGACTAAATATATTGCATTGTTAACTGAATAATGTTTCACTAGTCATCGGGCAACTTTGCCCTGTCATTCCCACTGACAACAGAGCGCAAAATTAAATTTCAGCAGGTGCAAATGTGTTTGCAGTGATTGATTGCAAATGCCCAATCACCAGTGCACATTTGCTACCAGTATATGGCTTACTCCGGCTCCTGGCACCATCTTTGTGTGCAATATTCCAGAATGTAGCAGAAACAAGGGATTTCCCTTATTGATATATATACGCACCTGATATCTGGATTCACAATTGAACTGTGGGTTCATCCCCATGGCAAAGCTCGGCACAACAGCTGCAGAAATCTCTCACACAAAAGTATTCCGTTATTGTGATTAACTTGCTTTTTGTTTCTCTAACACGAACTTGAAATAAGCTTACCACCCAGGAGAATTTTCTCCAGTTGTATGAATACATTTATGTTTTAAATAATCTCTCCTAAGCCAGTTTATTTATATAGTTATTTATGTGGTGCATGTATGTGGTGTTTAGATTTCAACCTGAAAACTAGGAGTTCAGGCCTGGCTGTCCTTCATTAGCGCTTTGAAGCTGGCAGAAAGGGTTCAGCTCCGCTCACAGTTAATTGATTTACATATAAACCTGCTGGTAGGTTTCTGCAGCAAGGTGACAGAGTGCGAGGTGTACTTTTTTACCGACTGTGACCATGTACACACAAAGGAGTTTTGCTTCACTTAGAATAAAAAGTGAATGTTGTTGTATAAGAATGGTGAACGCTTTCACATATTTACCACTCTATGGCTTGATTACTTTCCAGACCTATCTAAATACCTTGGCCTGCCTGATCAAGGTCTCCTCAATTGTGATAGCATAAATGAATGTTCTCCCTCTGTTTACCACCGTGTGTTAGCATTGACCGTGGAGCGTACGCAGCGTTATCTCCAAGGCTAGGCATGTATTTTTCTATTGATTCTCCTTGATGTCATCTTTTCTTTTCAAGGCTAGCTGGTTCATGAAAAGAACCATTTATCACACGCTGCACACAGTGAGCAGGATTTGATTTGCTTCCAATGAACACATACAGTAGAGCAGTAGTGTTATCTCTACAGTGTGTGCTCAGCTAAAGATACCTAGTGGCCTAATGAGAAAGGCTTTTGTGAAGAAAAAACACAATTTTAGGAACTTTTAAGTCTGGATACAGACAGCGTTGTATTTGTGCCAGAGCTCACTCCGACACAACAAACATCAGAATAAGACTGGGTCTCTGGGCCCTCCTTTTGAGCCAATGGCGTATTTGGTTAAGACTTTCAGCTTTTGCATTAGTGATGTTTCATTACCCTATGGATCAGCTGTCTGCATTTTCTTCTTGCATATTTTGCACAAAGTACCCTCAGAGGACAGGAGCTGTGTCTGATCTAACTCAAAGAATGTAGACAATCACTAGGCTTCATCCAGCACTGTATCTGGTGCTATCCTGAAAATCACAGCACCTGGAAGGTTCTCTACTGCACTAGAATTAAGTAGGACTGGTGGGCTCCTCTGTTTCTTTTGCTAAGCGCTGATGGGCAGTGGTTCCCCTGCTGCTCCCGCTGGACGCTCCTGTGAAGATCAGAGCACTGAGCTTCACAGCTGCTCTGCCAGGCACACGTGGAATCAGAACTTACAGCAGTTCTCATGCTGCGTTTGCCTGTGCTCTTGTGCAATGACTCCCTTGTTTCCACTAGTGAAAAACTCATTGGATAGGAAATGGGTTTCTGTATCTGCCCATAGTTTGAGACTGCAGCTTTGTCACTGAAGGAATAAACAGCTGTGAGTCGTGCACCCACATCAAGCATAAAAGGCAGGGGAACCTAGTGCACCATCTACCCTACTGCTTTGGTTGGTATAGCAGCACAGGTGTACAAACAGCTACAGCCTATGCACACAATCCTACGTGTTGGTAGTGCCTGTGGCACCATCGGCATTCCCAACTGCACTCAGAATTGCAGCATAGAGAATACCTGTAGACAAGCAACTTCACCATTGACATCACTGGTGGAGCAGAATTGGTTCTCTGTGCTCGGGCTTCTTTGTTGGAACCAAGAGTTGCCCTGCATGCAGCACAAGAGTCCTAGCTCCACCTCCCCCTGGCCCTCTGATAGCCTTACAGGACAGTGTTGATAGACTTCCAAACACCACTGGTACCTCTGTTGAGACTGCAGGTGCTGATGCCCTCGCCACCCCTGGACCTCTCAAAGATCATGGAGCTGATCCTGGTCAACCAAGTGTTTGAAACTTGCCACTCGATGCTAGTGAATGCGACAGACTTATTTCTCTGGCGCTTGATCTCCTTGCCACACAGGGAGGCACCCAAGCTCACCATATAGCCTTATCATGACACCACACCCACTCACAATTCATGGAGGGCAAACAGTCAAGCAACATCAAAGTAGACTACTAAGTCTTGTATATTATGGAAGAAAGATGATTGTGGTCAATCGAGTGACATTAACTAGTTGTACTAGGTTACATAGCATTGGTGTCACCTTCCTGCACAGTCATATCATCCTCAAATGAGAACACTGTATTGTAATTGAGAGAAGCACTCTGTAACTGTCTAAAGTTTTATGAAAGCATATTGGTATGCCAAATTGAATTGCAGGAGCAAAGTTTACTTTTTATCTTGTCATTAAATCATATAACTGGATCCTTTCACACCTTCTGGCTTCCTTAAAATAATTACTTTGAATCTCGATTCTGGATAACAAATTCAAAACACAGCCAAAGCTTTCATTTCATGAAACATAACTTCGTCAGAGCTATTAACCAAAATATTACAAACGCACTTAAAATCAACTATTTACACAACCATTGCCTTATTATAATAACCTTTATTGCACTGGATACGGGTCAACCATGTATAATGACAAACAGAAAGCAGGCATCAACACCACATGGATTTCAATATTACAGAAGAAGTACTAGCATTTGTATCTATAATATCATACTTTTCATTCTAAAAAACAGTGATCATCATACTACATCACGGATAAAAGTACAACACTGCTGAACCCTAACTACTTGGCACACTCCACCTTCTTCAGCAAAAATCACATCTAAGTTTAGGGAGTTTTAAATAACCATTGCCCGAATGGAAATCATCTCATCATTCATTTTAGTTAATGCCCCCATTTGGACTACTAGATGCTGGTTTATACTATGACAGTGTTTTGTAGCCTCCTAACGAGACCTCAGTGCTAGCGCTCTCTCCCTAAAATGGATACATGTGTATTGGCAAACCCAATTAGCAAGTAATTTAACCCCCTTTTAAGTCCCTGTTAAATGGTACCGGGGGACCCAGGACATGGGAGTTAAAGGGGTTACCAGTGCATGAGGCACTGTTTGTGCCACCCAGCGTGACCCAGGTAAACAGATGACAGTAGCTCTCCCATTGCAGACTGCAGGAGCAGTGCAAACTGCTTGAACTATACTTTACCCTCACAGTATGCGGCAAGGCCAATGCACCATATTTAATATATGACACCCACCCCTAAGGAAGGCCTCCTGAGCCCAGGAGGCACGGTGCATTATGTTAAAGGTGAAGACATATAATTGAAAGCATATAAGTCCCTGTACTAGAATTTTCCATTAACGGCTACTATAAGTGACCAGCGGTCCATAGGATAACATGGACTGGCAACTGGTCACCTCTGAGGTTGGCAACTCCACTATTGTACATCCAAAATATGTCATTTTTTGAAACAAACAATGTGCCTCATCACCCCTGACATGATTTTTGTGTCAAGGATGATGTAGTATGCACCCGGTGGCTACCTTAAGGGTTGCCCACCTGGTTGCCGTCGCTGTCAGCACACAGCTGCAGCGCCGCCAAGACGAGAATCCGACCTCCCTTCAGGAGGTGTGAAGTCTCCCAGGAGTCATAAACAATTGCCTGGATGGGAAGGAGGTCACATTTCCCTCCCTGGCAGGATGGCAAGTAAAGTGGTACATCAAGGCTGTGAGCTTCAAAGCTTACACTGCCTGTGATATGCAACCAAGCCGCCCCCAAATGGGAAAATAGCCCTCCCCATACCCTCAAGCACATTTGCACCTAGACAGTTGGGAAAGTTATGTAGTCAATAGGTGTGCACCCCCAGAGGGCTAGCCACACCCCTAGGGTAGCCTAACAGGTTAAAAAGGTGACACCCAGGGTGTGGTCACCCCAGGGGCAAATTAGCCTCTGTGGCTAGTAGCCCATTGGCTACTTGGACCCACACACCTAGTACCACTAAATATAGGATTTAAGGGACACCCCTGGCACCAGTTCTGATCTGACTTACAACAAAGGACACAGAAGAGACAACAGGAGCTGCACAAACCAAAGGTGTGATACTCTGCACTTGTGGCATCCTTCCTGGAACTGAACGACTATGACCCGTCCCAGACCACAGACTGGTTCCTCCAGATAGAGGGACCCCCTTGAGACCTAAAGGCAACTCCAGCCTCCCGTGGACTAGTGGCACTAGTCCCCTGCACACCTCAGGTAAAAACAACGTACTGGAACAAAATAATTGCTGGCCATTGGGCCCTCCTAGGGATCGCCCAAAAGTAGATGACTCAGTGCATTGTGGAAAACAGAGACCTGACCTCCAGCAAGTTTTAGGTGGCTACCACTTTCCCTGGACCCCAGAGGTCGAAATAACTCCTTGCTGAGCATACCACAGCCAAGGCTCGTTGGTGGCTAATCCGGCATTGACCACCTTTATTCGACGCTGCAACTCGAGGGACGATCACAACACCTTCATCTGATGCCAGCAGTGGTACCTTTGTCGAATTTTTGCACCCATTTACACACCAGCACTGTGTAAGTGGTAAAACCAGCTCCCCTGCAGCTCCTTCTTTAGCACCAAGGACAGCCAGGACAACTCTGCACCTTGCCTTCTAGAGACAGGTAAAATCAAGCTGACTGTCATGGCTTGGTCCTGAGACTGTCATGCCACCACCTCTTGCCTCCACCTCTAATCACCCTTTTCACCCGGAGCACATGTACAACCCAGAGCAGAGTGCATATCCACCCTCATTCTCGAGCATATTCTCCGGATTAAAACCCACCCTTGCCCTGTGCAACCAGCACGCCACAACGATCGTGTATGTAGTATGGGGAAAATCATGTTCTCTGATAATGGTATGTAATAAGGGGGAAATCATGCTCTCCAATGGTGGTCTTCAGGAATGTATATTGTGTTTGTGCTTCATTGCTTTCAATTCTCATGTTGACTTTCATTTGTGTTTAACTTTACACTTGTGGACAAATTGTGACCGAATGCTGCATGGAACTCACTATTGTGTTGCGAGACGCGCCATAAAACTCAGCAGCAGTGTGCTTTCAAAGCACGAACACCACTCAAGTGACGTGCATGTCACGTAGCGTGCAACGTCCGGAGGCCATCTTGGGTGTGGCAAGACTATATATTGCCACACCCACCTTCTGGAAGGCGCTTAGCCTTCCACTGTTTGTCTAGGAGACAACACCCTCACCTGGTCTTCATCACAGGATTCTTCTGCTTTCCAGCTGACTTTGGTTCTTCAAATGCACAGCGCTTGGGATGTCAGATGTTGCAGGACCCTGGAAAAGAAACAGAAAGCTAAGTGAACATTTCCTTTAATCTACGGCGCCCAACACAAGAAAGCAGGAATCGAGTTCTACTTACATGTAAATTTATTTGGAACAATTTTTGGAACGTTTTTTCTTGTAGGGGAAAAAACATGGAACTTAAAGACTAACTTGGACATTTTGAATTCATAGAACATAGAAAATTCGTTATTTGATGCTAAGATCTCAAAACTGTAAAATTGAGATTCTGTCAATGAGAATAAGCCTGTTGTAGGTTTGTTGTGCATTTCTTTTCTTTAACACAGGTCGTGATGGAGCATTATTGTGGGGACATGTTACAAGTGAGTGTCATATAAGAACATGAAGTAGTTACAGTGTTGGGTATTGGTAAATGGATATTGGAAAACAAGTAACTTATAATATTTATCTTTAACTCACAGACTGGAGCAGTACACGTTCTCCTTATTGTAACCACGTCTACTGACTGCTACGCCACTCTCCCCTCTCTGCTTCGAACAAGACAAACATGAGGCTACAAGGACGCTACGCTTCACACTACTAGATCACAGGTAGGAGACATCTCTGTTTGGATAGGCCTCTTTTTAAGAAGAATTGTTACAAAAGTAAAACCCTTCCATTAAAAGACGCTTTAGTTACGAATTGCCTTGTTGCCTCGCAGGTTGACAACAGGAATCAGCCAGCATCCAGAATCCGGCCCTCCTCCCCAAACCCAACCATGTAGCCTTAGTGAGAATATCAATACACTGGTTATAGGTTAGGGTGCTGGGAAGTGTTCTCATAGCGTCCCTGCAAAACTATCAAACAAGCATCTGACAGGTAAGAGTGCTTGTTGATCTGACAGAGACCTGCATCACCTTAACCCTCACTGGGTTCCACACAACTAGACCTGCAAGAGATCGATTGCCACTAGAGCTTTTTCCCATTTACTACAATGTTAAAGATATGCAGTATTTACCCTGATTTATTTTACTTCTAAAATCCATAACTTGGGTTGTATTTATCGTATTCACTCCATTTTGATGTCTACATTTTTATACAAATCTGCTTTATTTTTTATATATTCCGGTCAGATTTCTTTAATTCGATGTCAATTGATTATCGTCCATGTTGGTACTCTGAAATGCTTAACACATGTTCCTGTAGTAAATCCTGACTGCTCTTTGCCACTCAACCAGGACTAAGCTAAGGATTTATTATTGTGACTCCAGGGACCATCTTTGGGGAAATGTGAGAGTACTGCATAGTGAAGCCTAAACAGCATCACTACATAATACTACACCTTCCTACAATGGTGTTACAGTGGTGGGATCCTGAGCTTGTGTTTCGCCGTACCACATGGTCATAGGTGATTTTTGTGCAACAAATCCACTATTGACTTTAGACTCCAAAATTATTTTTTCAAAATGTTTTTGAGATTTTATTTATGTGGAGTTTCAGGGACCTGTGTAGACCTCTATTCCAATAGTAAGCCAAGTTTTAAAAAGCTCCCAGCATTTAGGTAAAGGTTTAGGCACAATGGAGGCTGGTAAGAATGTCAACCGGTCAATCATACAAGCTCTAAAGGTTTTCATGCAAAGCTAGGGGAATTAGCTATAGAGTAACAGCTAGCAAGGAGGACTTTCAAAAGGCCCTCAGCTCCTATGAGAAACAAAATCTTGAGAAGTAGGGTCATTCCTCAGGAGAAGATCCTGAAGTGGGTGAGGATGAATTCCTTAGCCCCACTAGATGATGCGGAAGAAGGATTGGACCATACCTATCCACCAGTGCTTAATTTGTAAAAGAATAAGTGCCAGGGCCCTAGACAGGAGAACAGTGTAGCTTTCACCATCCTTTGCCACCTGCCAGCTCTTCCAGCACCAACTTGCCTACTAATTGTCACATTATTACCAGTGTGACAATACATATTATTCCAGGCCCCCAAGGCTACAAGAATGACTTGGGTGGCAGGTATCAGTCATTGTTAATACACATTGAATTAATAAACAGCTGTTCTTGTGCTCATATCTAAATTAGGCAGACAGTGCCACCATGTGGAAGACTGTCATAAGCAATGTAGCTGATAATTAAGTGCCTGTGCTGACAATTAAGTGCAGCTGTCAAGCACCGGAAACCACTCACTCAAATTAAGCACTGCTCTCCATCCTTTCCAAGACCCTCTTTACCAGCAAGAATTGACAGACATCACTCTAGCAAAACCCCTGTTGGTAAGGGTGTGGTAAGGCTTGAGGAAGAGCTTGATCTCCTCTAACTAAAGTAGAACAAGATTAAACTCCAGGAAAGTAGACTAGCCCTTGAAGAAAGAAGGGTCTCGATTAGCGTGAAGCCCAAAGATATTAAAGGCAGCACTTTAATAGGGAAAAGAGGAAACCTTTGATCCTAAGATTTCCCAAGGGATTGTCCTCATGTTTAGTGATGGTGATGATATTGTCAAATGGTTGGCAGCCTTTGAGAGGCCATGAAAATTGTAGACAATAGATCACCAGCACTGATCTCTACTGTGGTAGTTATTTTCAATGAAGGACAGAGGTAGAGATCTGACCCTTAATGAGGATGTGGCTGAGTCTTATCAGCATTTGAAAGGAGACCATGATAGGAAGATTTAGATTCACCACAGAGGAATACAGATTGAAGTTAAGGGACACCCATAAAGGTCTTTGTCGACGCTTCAGTCAAAGCACCAGAAGGCTTGATACAAGGCAAGGAGATGGATACTTATGATGGGATATATTGTTTAATTATGAAAGAGGATATTTTAACTAATTGTACATCAGACAGTTACAGCAGCATGTGGTACATTCAGAGCTTTCTAGCCCTAGAGAGATGGGCAATGTTGGAAATGGCCCATTCTGCAGGGTCCCCCCGAACCTTTTGCCCTCCTAGTTCTTTTTTCTCTGACCTCTTTTTGTTAGCTTTAGGACTCTGTGCACTTTTTCACTGGTAACCAGTGCCAACGAGCTTGTGCTCTCTCCTTAAAATGTGGTAACATGGGCTTATCCAAAATTGATATGTTTAATTTTAGTTTACTATATCAGCTTTTCCCCTTATCTCCATTTTAAAAGTAGAAGAGCTTCTCCTGCAGGTAAAATCCATGTCTACAGATGACCGTGCCCTTCCAGAATTTTTAATTGGCTCCTGATCAGATTGCCTCCTTTCTTGAAAAAGTTTGTAGTCAAATTCTTAGTACCTGGAACTTTCCCGCTTCTTGGAAGGAGGCAGTAGTCATCCCTTTTAAGAAGAAACCCAATGGAGACCCGGAAGACCATAGCAAATTGTGCCCTATTTCTTTGCTGCCTGCGCCTGCAAAGATCCTTGAAAAATGCATTAATCAGGTACTCATGGAGCTCCTGATTACTCAAGATCTTTTGGAACCCTCGCCAAATGATTTGCAGTCTACTCTGGCTCAGAAACTCTGGCCACTGAAGGTTCAATCTCTACACTAATTACTCCCCAGACTCCTGAATTTTTTGCCCAAGAGGAAATTTTGCATAGTATGAATTCGGTGATCAGTAACAAGGCCGTTAAGGCTTGGAATGATCCACCACTATATCTTAGAACCGTGCCTGATCTGTTGTCCTTTAGAAAGGAACTTAAGACATGGCTTTTCCTGTATGACTGACCCCCTTTCATTTGCCGCTCGTAACTTACAGGTTTGACCTTCAGGATTTCTAGACAGCGCCAGGACACCCCCGGATATTTGTCGCGCTTTAAAAGTGTCATTAACATAACATAACATAACAAGGCTTCATGGTCGGCTGGCATTCCCTGTGACGTTTTTTTCTCAGACACAGATAACTGGTCCAAGTACATATGGGCACTTGCCAATGGTATTGATACCGGAGCCGCAATACCACCTTCATAAAAGAAAGCCGAAGTCATCCCGGTATTCAAAAAGGGTGATCGCTCACTTCCATCCAACTATAGGCCCATTAGCCTGATCGATGGTGCCCAAAAGGTCTTCTCCCGTGCCCTCCTAATGAAGATCATGGAATGGATGGAGGAGACTAACATATTATCTCCCTTCCAAGCCAGGTTTAGAAAGAAAGTAAGCACCATCGATCGGGTTTAAATTTTTCATTACTGGCTTGAAAAACAGTCACTTTGGAGAACGGTAATCTTTATAAGGCATTCATTTTTTTTTGTTATTTTTTTTTTTGTCCTCATCTCACCTTTAAACCTAGGCAGATTTTACAAGCCGAAAATTAAGAACCTGGGCGCCCTTCGACTCACTGCCTTAGTCGCTGCCCCCTTGGGCTTCCCCACGCTGTTGAGGATAGGTGTAATCATTGGACCAGGATTCAGCCTTCATGGCACTAGCGATTAATCAGTTGCAAGCGACCTCCTCACGTTAATAGGGGGGACCAGATGTTTCCGTCTACTTCTGTCTTGTCTTCCTGATTCAAACAAGCCATATTCAGCGCAGCTTTTACCCAGTCTTCTCTATTGGGAGGAATCGGATCCTTCCACCTTAGGCAAATCTCTCTCCTAGCCAAAATAATTAGATATAATAGTAATCCCTTTTCTAATTGGGACAGTGCTTCCTTTATAGAGTCGTTTGAACCAAAGAGTACAAGGTTGACATCAACTTCCAATTCTATATCAAAAATGAGAGTCAAAATATCCCCCACATTCCTCCAAAATGAACACAATTCTTTACATTCAAAAAACATATGTGTATCATCCGCTTTGTCATATTTACATCTGGGGTAATGTGGAGTCGGGACCGGGGCAAACCTAGCAATTCTGGCGGGGGTATAATAAAGCCTGTTCAGCACAAAAAAATGATTTTTTTTCAGCCTAGCAGGCTTTATGTATCTATAGAGTAACTTAAAGGAAGATTCATAACGTGCTTCAAAGGGGTGGACTTGAAGGAGAGGGCTCCACACCGATGCTTGGGACGGGATCTCTCTATCCTCCGCCTCAAGCAGATTTATATACCATTGGGATATTTCTTTTTTCCTTACGTGGGGGTCCTGAAATAGATGTTCCGTGTCCCAATTCCCTTTGATTTCACTCACTTCTGCCTCATACCATGATCTTAACTGAAGGTATTTGAACCTCGAAAGGGTGGAGCCAATCTTGGCCTCTAGCAGCTCCCATGAGAGTACCCCCTCTGAGTCCACCAGGTCGGACCATCTCCCCAAACCCGCCTTTCTTATAGGGATAGCAAGGCCGTCCTTCAGACACTCTGGGGTCCCTGGTGAATCCCAAATTGGTGCAAAGTGGGAGTAATAGCCTATACCCAGAGTTCGCCTTATTTTATACCAGTTTGATAAAGCAGTTTTTAAGACTTTAAGGCGTACACGTTTAAAGAATCTGGGGGCCCCGAATTTATACAGAAACCCACTTTGTCCAAAGTCCCCCTCAGCTGAAATCATTTCCACCAATAGCCTGCCCCATCTAGATTCTACCGGGGTTGTTAATAGCATCCTAGTGCCCTTGAACTGGAATGCAATTAGATACCAATTAATATCTGGTAGGGCCAGGCCACCCTTCAGAAGCTTTCTTCTTAGTTTTTTCCACGAAAGTCTTGCACTCTTCTGCGCCCATATGAAGCTTCCTATTTTGCCCTGAATTTTACTGATACTTTTTGGTGGAAAAGTGAGGGGGATCGTATTGAAGAGGTAGGTCAATTTTGGAAGAACTGACATCTTTACTAGGTTTACTCTTCCATATATCGTCATAGGAAGGTTCTTCCACCTAGCAAAGAGATAATCTATGTCTTTTTCAATTTTGGCTATATTTAGGAGAGGTATTTTCTTCAGGTCTTTCACTATTTTAATTCCGAGATATTTAAACTCCCCACTCTCAGAGCCTAAGCTATATGTAGTATTCCAACACATAATTTCTGTTTTATCCGGATTTGCTGAGTATCCTGACAATGCACCGAACTCTTGCAGCAATATCTCAATCCGGGGAATCGCTATATTGGGGTCACTGGTGTAAATAATAATATCATCGGCGTAGAGTGCAATTTTACTTTCATAATCCTGTGATACAAATGGACTTATATCTTTGTCGTTCCTAATTATTTGCGCCAAAGGTTCAATATATATATTGAACAAGAGAGGGGACAAAGGACATTCCTGCCTTGTTCCTCTCCTTATTTCAAAGCTGGGGATCAGGGAACCATTTAGTAAAATTTTCGCCGATGCCCCAGCGTAACAATTTTTTAAAGTCTGGATAAATATCGGGCCTATACCTGCTGTCTCCAACGCTCCCCATAGGAAGTTCCAACATACTCGATCAAAGGCCTTAGCGGCATCTAAGGCCACTACCGCCAAGGGGTCACCTCTGATCTCTGCCAAATCTATATTCCCAATCAGAATTTGGGTTTGCTCCTGGATAAATCTCCCGACCATAAAACCCTTCTGATCTATATTTATTAGATTTGGTGCCAGTTTTGCCAATCTCTCTGCTAAAATGCCGACAAAGATTTTATAGTCGGCATTCAGCAGAGAGATTGGACGATAAGAATCTGCCGCCAGAGGATTCTTTCCTGGTTTCAATATTAAAACTATTATGGCTTCTTTCCATGATCTGGGGACCACCCCGGAGGTACTATAAACTGCATTAAAGAGTGTATGGAGAATTGGGAGGAGTTCTTCTACTAACAATTTATAGACCTCATTAGGGAGAGAATCAAGACCTGCCGCTTTCTTATTTTTTGCCCTCTTGATTTGGGCTCTTATCTCGTCAATAGTGATAGGTGCTTCTAAGCGGCCTTTGGCGGCTTCTGTTAACATAGGTAAGGACCTATCCTTTAACCATGCGCGGATTGATTCAGCGGAGGGAGTAATGTCTTCACTATACAACTTTGAGAAAAGAGACCGAAGACATTCCTGCATTTCTACTTGTGTGCTAGATTTAGTACCACTACTGTCTATAATAAGTTCATTTATATCGTTTTTTGCCCGATCTAATCTAGCTTTCCAGGCCAGTAGTGCTCCGGCTCTTTCCCCATATTCAAAATTCTCCATATTCCGTACACGCCACTGGGCCTTACATTTCTCATCTAAAAAAATCCTGAGATTCTGTCGAGCGTCCTCAAGTTCTTTCTCTAACTTATCCATATCCCTAATCCTCTCAGGGTTAATACAGTTCCTTTCTTTTTCAAGGGCAGATATTCTTAGCTCTAATGACTGTAATTCCCGGATTTTATTTTTATTTTTGATTCCAATTTGACTACCCAGCACCCCTCTCAGATTAGCTTTATATGCCTCCCAAACCTGGTCAATTGGGGCAGAATCAATATTAAAAACAAAAAATTCAGTTGTCGCCTCTTTAGCTGCCTGGATGATCCCTGGATCTGAGAGAAATACTCTATTCAGGGTCCACCTTGATTGCGGGCGTGTGTTACTCATGGAATATTGCAAAAGTAAGGGTGCGTGGTCTGAAAGATGACTCGGAAGGATGGAGATATTGAGGACCCTGTCGAGAGCCTCCTTATTTATCAGTACATAATCTATCCTGGCCGAATGACGATACTTTTTACTATAAAAGGTAAAACCCTGAACACTCCCCATCTTGGATCTCCAAACATCCACCATATTGATATTTAATAGGAGGCTTTTCATAACCCTTCGAGATCTTGGAGTGCCGATAGTATGACTCTGATTAGACCTATCCTTAACCGGGTCCAACCGCACATTAAAGTCACCTCCGACGATCAAAGGAGGGGGTACTGAAATAAGATTATCCTGTAGTTTGACCAGAAAAGAGGGATCATCCACGTTGGGACCATAAAAGGAAGAACAAGTCAATTTTTCCCCTCCGAAGTCCAACTGGGCTATAATCCATCTTCCTGTTTGATCTGTTAAGACTGATTTTATTTCACAGGACATTCCCCTCTTAACCAAGATTGCTACCCCGTTGCAGTTCACTGATTGTTGGGAGTAGCAGAAAGATTGTATCCATGGGAGTTTGGAAAAAATACTCTTAGACTCTTCTTGGTTGAGATGAGTTTCCTGTAGTAAACAGACCTGGACTGGTAGCATCTCTAAGTACTTAAAAATCAATCTTTGCCTCCTCGGACATCTTAAACCATTTATATTCCATGAAATGACTTGAATCTTACTACCTCCCTTTTCTTTTATCATTCCGGAGTTGATTCATTACTTAACAGACAGCATTTACAATTTATTCTATATACTCGGTGAATTGAGGATTTTCCATTTTTTTCCTTTTTTTCATTTTTCCTGTTTTTCCTGCCACCCGGTGCTCCCCTCTTCCCACCACCTCCCAGGACCCTCCCCTTCCACCCTTCGTGACCCCCTACCTCCCTTACTCCCTGAGGAACCCTACCTTCCAAAAGGCAAATGCCTATTCGGGCTAATTTCCTCTCCCGGCTACCTATTTGATTAACTTAGCAGCTTGACTTAACTGAGGGACCTCACGGGCCTCACAAACCTCCCTGTTTGTCCTGCTGAATTTTTGCAATTAAGGTGTCAACTTCTTGCGATGAACGTATCATATGCATATGGTTGTTCCACATCACCCTCAGTGTAGCTGGAAACCTCAATTGGGCCTTAGCCCCCAATCCATTCAGTTCTGGGAGTCTTTTCCCCAATTCCCATTGTCTTTCCGCTGTTATATGGGAAATATCAGATCTTATAAAAAAGGAGAAGGGGGCTTGTTCTGAGAATGGCGAGGGGATGGCACCTTCTTTTAAAGCGGCGGATAGGATCAGTTCTTTCAGTAAGATAAGAAGTTAACCAAAATTTTCCGGGGTTTTAACCGACCGGGATTTCTTTTAAATGGATCCCTGTGCGCTCTCTGGATTTCATAACTTAAATCTATACCAGTATGGTCTTTCAAAACGGTGCGCTTCAATAGGGAGATCAAAAAGTTCTTGATATCATCTCCTTCCATTGCCTCAGGCACATTCAAAATTTTCAAATTATTTCTCCTTGAGTGGTTTTCTAACCTCTCCAGATCGTCTTTGAGATCTTTATTCTGGATAGATATTTTCTCCAGTTTTGCTGCCGTGGCCTCCATTGTGTTCTTGATCTTTGGGATCTCCTCCTCAATTACATCTATCCTTGCGGTTGCAAGTTCCAATTTCTGGGCCAGCAACTCGCAAGATGACTGGATAGCAGCCTGATTCGCCTCAGAGATCAAGAATCTATTCGCCAAATCCGCTTGGTTAGCCTCTGAGACTGTGAACCTATTTGCCATTTCATCCTTCAATGCTAAAAGGATGTCGGCCAACGAATGCGTGCTTGTAACTGGACCGGTCTTGAAATCCATATGGAGGGGTGGAGACCCTTTAGGAGACTGGGTAGTGGAACAGCCCGTATCCTCAGATTGCCCTTTTGGCTTTTCCTTATTTTGACTCTCCGTTGATGCCTCTAATAGTTCTTGATTATCCATTCCTTGCTCTCCTTCCCGACCTTTAGCTAACTGCGTTCCCTGTACCTGCTCTTCCTCATTCTGCAAATTCAAAATGGAGTATCTGTTGTCCAAGGTAATAGCAGGATGTACTTCTGAATGTGCATCTGAGTTTACTGAGTCTCCTGACGCCGATAAAGTATTTTCACTATTCATACTGTTCTGCTCAGAGTTGATAGCCTCTAATCTTTGCCCTTTCTTCTCTTTCGTGGGGAGGGGGGAAGGAGGGCTAGTAGGTGGATGTAATATAGTGGACTCTAATGATGATACTTTTTTGGAGCCACTACAAATTTGTGTCTGAGGTCGGGGATTCACTTTTGCAGAAGCTTGAGACATGACCTGGTAGTAAGATTTTAAAGAGGGGGTGGTTCTTATCTTGATACCCGCAGGCTTCTTTTCTTTTAATTTCAACTTGCCCCGTTGGGGTTTTGGAAAATAAGCGGATATCTCTGAGGCCTCTGAGGGTCTTTCCTGCTTAAACTGCTTATCCGTCTTCATGAGGATAACCTCGCAAGGATCCACTGGGGAGAGCAAGGGCAGTTGACTGACCCGCTCAGAGTTGATAGAGGGGTTAGACAAGGTTGCGTGTTGGCACCTACCTTGTTTTTGCTCTTCACCAATGGGGTAGTTAATCACCTAGCGGAAGTCCCAACTGATGGCCCTTAATTGGGTTCGGTCAAAGTAACAACTCTGCTTTTTGCATTGGTCTTCATCTATCTTATGTTAGACCATTTTGACTCTTTTTGTGGGTTGAGAGGCCTGGAGTTCAATACATCAAAAAAAAACTTCTAAATGATGAACCCCCAAAAATCCTTTAAAGGAAAATTGACTGTTGGGGGACCCCCCCTCGAGAGAGTAGTCTCATTTGACTATCTGGGTGGAATATGCGAAGTTACATCGCATGCAGTACAACGCATGTGATTACAACACAGTCGTTTCAATGACTGCGTTGTTACAACGCATACCATTACATCGCAAGTCGTTTATACGACTTGCTGTAGGGGGCCCGCTGGACTTAGGAGTAGTATAATTTACCATTCTAACTCCAGCGTGCGCAACTGTATTGAAGGTATTGGAATAGTAAATTATACTATTCCTTAGTTTAGACAGTGCCCTACAGCAAGTCATAGAAAGGACTTTCGCTGTAATAGTTAGCATTGTAACAACGCAGTCATTGTAATGACCGCGTTGTAATTGCATGCATTGTACTGCATGCAATGTAAACGCTGCTTCCCATCTGGGTGTGACCCTCTCCGAGGAAATGGCCTGGAAGCACTACATTGCTAGGCGGATTCTCCAACAGAAGCAAATCACTGGAGCTCTGTTGACAAAGCATAGACACTCTCAGTCGAGAAAAATAGCAGCACCACTACAGATTTATGATCATAAAGTAGTGGGCTCAGCTTTGTATGGGGCTGAGCTCTGGGGGTTCGAAAGCTTAGAGAGTCTCCTAACTGCTGAGAACAAATTCTTGAGATCCCTTTGCTCTCTTCCCCAAAGCACCCCGTTACTTCCCCTAAGACTCGACATGGGTAGACAATGCATCGTGAATAAGGCATGACTTCGCCCTTTGCTTTTTTGGCTGTGCCTGAAACAAAATCCCGAGCTTTTACATTATGCTGCTACGGCCGAGGACGTTTTTAACATTGATTGTTTTAATAAAATTGGGTGGTTTACCAAAGTCAGATCCTTATTAGCAGCAATAGGCCTAGAGAGTGCATGGAACACTAGCGATCCTTGCTCTTTACCAAGCAAATGACTGCTTAAGTCCCAATACTGGAACAGGGTGGCTCAATCTAATGTAACACAATCACAAGGTGGTCGCCTCACAATCAAATTTAAGGACTTTAAAATACAAAGTGTACAGAGAAATACTTGGAGATCATTACAATTCCTCAGGACAGAAAGCTGTATATCCAGTTCAGACTGGGATCACTACCTGTGAACTCATTCACTGCCGGGTGGAAATGGCCTCCTTTATTACAGCTACACTGTTCTGGTTGCCCCAACTTTGTTGAGGCAATCCAACACATTCTTTTTGCTTGTCCAATGTATAACTCTCCGAGACGTAAATGGTTGGCACCCATTTGTAGGTCCTAGGAATACGCTGCCACCAGGAAGCCCTGTGTATTTTAAAATCGGATTCAGGACCACTTATTGTCTGAGCAGTAACCAAGTGTTCGGCACAAATGTGGATAATCAAGAGGCGCACACTAAAGAAGTGATAATGTGATATGGTGTGCCTTATAGGTTCTCTTCTCCACTTTCCCCAACCCACCAAACGTTATCTGGCCAGCACCAGCACGTGTTTTATTGTTTGCGGTCCGATCCCTTTATTGGGATTTTACAGTGAGAGTTTTAAAGCTTCTTATCAGGCCTTCTCTTTGGCCAACCACCCTAGAACTAATCTTTCTTAATCGATTACTTTAATTATTTTCAATATGATTGCTATTTTTCTTAATAACAACTTAGAGCATTGTTTTTAACACTCATCTTGTTATGCATCCAAATCTGAGGTTCTGAGGCATTTGCTCTTTTACAGTCCGAAATGTATCATCACATTGTGTCGATCTTTGCAATTTTGTTCTGTAAACTTTTATGGTAGGAATGACCAAATAAAGTTTGCTTTGACTTTAACTTGATTTTCAGAGAGGCCATAGCACGGAATCTGTCCTGCTGGTGACTGACTAAGGATGTTATACGTCACTAGGTGGACCAAGGAGGCCCTGCTATGCTGCTGCTATTGGATCTCTCAGCAGCATTTGATACAGTGACCTCCTCCTGTCTGGCACATACATTGCACCTGGCCGGTATGAAGGACTCTGCTTTGGCTGTGCTGGAGTCCTTTCTCATGAATAGGACTCATACAGTTGTGAGTTGTGGACAATTCAATTCAGAAACCTACCAGTTTCCTTGTGGGGTTCTGCATGGCTCTTCGCTCAGCCCAACTTTGTTTAATCTGTATTTTTCCCCTTTGTTGATAATGTGATAAGATCTTTTGGGTTCCAAGTATTGTCTTATGCAGATGACACCTAAATCATTGTACCTATTACAGATGATTTACGTGAGGTGGTGGACAAGTTCAAATACTGCATGATAAAAATATGCATATGGATGAAAGAGAACTGGATAAATCTAAATGGCGACAAGACTGAGATATTGGTCTTCAGTGAGCAAAGATCAGGGAGGTCTGCATTGTGGGAGCCTGAAACTTGTGGCCCATTACCATGTCCGATCACCGAAGCCAAGAATCTAGGAGTTATACTTGACAGTACCCTCTCTTTTGACTCTCAGGCTAAGAAGACAGTAAGTACCTGTTTTTTCATCATCAGAATATTGAAAAAGTTATTTCCTTTTATTCCTGTTGACCTTAGGGTTGCAGTGGTTATCGCCTTGATCACCTCTTGGCTGGACTATTTCAACTCACTGCATTTAAGTATCAATAAATCTACCCTTAACAGACTTCAGATTGATCACAATGCAGCTGTGTGCTTGCTTCTGGATGTCCCTAAATGTTTTTCATTTAGTAAGGGTATTCAGTCTCTTCATTGGCTGCCGATTAGGAAGCCTGTGACATTTAAAGCTTTGAGTCTGGTTCACATTACCCTGTACTCACAAGGCCTGCTTTCCCTAAGATCATCTTTCCAATGGTATATTCCTGACAGACTGTTGAGATAGTTCTTTCTTAGAATACTCCAAGATTACAGAAAGTCAAATGGGGAGGACATACCTTTTCGGCAGCTGCAGCCAAGCTGTGGCATGCACTATTCTGACATTGCTTGTTTCAATTCCCACACAGTCTTCTGTAAGAAACTCTAAACCTGGCTTTTCTTCCTTGCGTGCTGACTGGTGGATGCTTCCTGCAAGTTATTGATTCCTAGCGCTTTGACACCCTCAGGTATAACGCGCTCTACAGATTCCAAACACAAATACTTATAAGTCCCTAGTACCATGCACTACATGTACCTAGGGGATGTACATTAAATGCTACTAGTAGGCCTGTAGCACTGATTGTGCCACCCCCTTAACTAGCCCTTTAAGCATGTCTCAGGCCTGCCATTGTGGAGCCTGTGTGTACGTTTTAAATTGCCATGTCAACCTGGCAAGTTAATCCTCTTTCATCATCATCATAAATACTTAATTCAGTATAACAATCAAAGTATATAAAAATACAACACACAATTTACAATTAAAAGTTGAGTAAAAACATTTAAAAAGGAAATAAAATGCATATATCAGAGTGCATCCTAGATCAATCTAAAATCCAAGCAAAATATTAAAATCAAGATCTACAATACAATTAGCATTATCCCCTCTCTAATCCCTAAGGCATAGCTATTTGTTACTACTGGGAATTCCAGTCACCTGTGAATAACCCTCTTGCAAGGCCCAAATATTTCTTTTTAGTACATATACGTCACCCCTAAGGTAGGCCCTGGACAGCCACAAGGGCCGATTGCAGTCTATTTATTAAAGCTGGACATGTACTTATAAGTTTTAAATGTTCAGGTAGTGAAAAACTCTTAAATGCATTTTCCACTGCTGCAAGGCCTATCTCTCCCATAGGTTAACATTGGGATTACCTTCGTACATTTTATAAGTATCATTTCCAATTGGGAAAAGATGGAAATTTCGAGTTTGGTGTCTGTTGACTCACAATTTAAAATCACAACTTATGGTAAAGTCAGATTTTAAATTGTAATTCTGAAAATACCACTTTTAAAAAGTTGGCATCTTCTTATGTTAGCTATTTGGTGTCTTTGGTTCGTTCTGCCTGTCTCTGAATCCAATGCGTGACAGCTGGACTTGATGCATCCCCTCTAGACAGCCATACACAATGGCAGCTTAGGTGTGACTAGATGGGCCTTAATGAGCCTTTAACTGGCTTGATCCGGGGTGGAGCTAAGCACTGCCTCACATACTCTTGAATAGGCTGTGTCCTGCCCACACACAATAGGGCTTAACAACCCTGCATTGTCACTCCAGCCATCTTGGAGCCAGGACAGGTAAGACACTTCAATGGCATGCCTCTAGAAGCTTCTCCCCACTTCAATGGCACAACTATGTATAAAAGAACGAGCTCAGACACCACCACTTAAGTACACTTCTGGACCTGTGGATACTATGCTAAGAAGAAGGACTGCTGAGCTACTGAATGGACTGCCACTCTGCTGCTACTTTGCTGGACTCCTGCTTTGCTGTGCTGACATTTGCCACCTGCCCTCTTGGCTGTGAGTGAGGAAGACTGGACCAGTATCTCTACAAACCAGATTTAAGGTACTATGATCAGTAGGCCCAAATACGGCTCTGGAGCAGGTCTGTGTTCCATTGCAGTCAGCCTGAACTTGTGACTTTGTGCCGGTCCATTGAGACTAGATAACCACTGTTGGTGCTTCTCGCTTTTATGCGCTATTTACACCAAAATATTTACAATTGCATATCTCAGGATCTACTTATTGGATTTGTGTCATTTTGATCTTGTTTTATTTATTAAACTAAGGTCTATTCTTCTAACCAGGTGTGATAGCCTTTTGTGTGGTGTTTTCACTGTTTAACTATTGTAAGCATTGCACAAATACTTAACACATTGCCTCTTAAGTTAAGCTTGCCTGCTCTGTGCCAAGCTACCAGAGGGTGAGAACAGGTTAAGTGTGATTCTGTCTTACCCTGATTGCGTTTCCTGCTTGAACAGGGTGCATACCTCCGCCAACTACAAACCCAATTTCAAACAGGCAAGAATGCTGATGAGTAGGTAAGGACAAGAGTACCCAAGAAAACCCAAGAGGGTGCCCTTACAAAAGGGTGGTTACACCCACAGAAGAAAAAGAAGGGGGGCGGTAAGCCCACCAAGTCTCCCTCAGGACGCCAGAGCTCTAAAAAGGAGGAGAATAAGGCCCACCCCACCTCTGGCAAGCAGAGTAAGTGGGACCATGGCTAAAAAACATCTTAGATAATAGGCAGTGCTTTGACTGACAAGAGGCAGAGCACCACAGAGGAGATGCAGCCTGACCCAAAAGGAAGATTGACACTAGCCAGTGTAGCCTTTGGGGGGACACAGCAGAGGAGGAGGCTCTTATAGCTTTTAACTGGGAGAAGGGTCCAGATATTAAGCTGCTGAACCCTGAGAGTGGTAGAAAGCACTTCTACTCTATTCAGGTGAATAGGATCCCCACCACTGCCCTGAGAGATGTGGCTACAGTTATACCATAGTGGTTGGCAGGTTAGTGCCCCAGATGATTGTGTGTCAGAAAAATCAAGGAGGGAAAGGGTAGTCACAGGGGTGGTCACAACCAGACCTGTAGCCTAAGTTCCTTTAGAAAGAATGGATACCCCCAGATGGCATAGGCAGTAGTCAGTCCTTGCCTCCCCTAGATTGTATACTAGGCAAGACCTCCCAGAGTTTGATCTGATCCCAGAAGAGGCGGTCGCCCAGGACACCACCCAAGCCAGGGATCATGGGGCTCCTATCCTTTAGATTGGAAGACTTGGGCCCCACCAGAAAGGGAAAAAGACTAATAAAAGGAAAAAAAGGCCAGTGTTAACTTGAGATCCAGGAAGCTGCGGCATTCTACCCCAATAAAGGAGAACCCCAAAATTGGCACTGGTGAGGCCTCTCCTGACCCACAAGAAGTCCTAAGACCATGCAACTGCTCAGAACCAGGGTGTCAACCCTGAACTGACAGAAGGAGGAGTGAAAGGAGGGTGTCTGCTACAAGAGGTGGCAGCCCTCTACTCTGAGCAGCTAGGGAGGATTCAATCACCCACAGTTACCCCTAAGGTAGCCCATCCACCTGTCAGTGAAGAGCTCAGGATATGGTTCTGGACACTGACAGCTGTCAGTAGCATCTCTTGGGTGCTAGCCTTCATGGCAGCTGTTGCTTCCTAGTCACCTGTCTCACCTGTCAGAGGGAGTTGGTGTTGGATGCCACTTTTGGCTTTCGATGGTCTAGTCTTTCCTAGTGAAGGACTACTTAAGGGGAATGCTGGTGTGACCATGCAGCACCCATTACACTGCATAGTTGCTGGGGGCTTTGCAGAACAGAGTGACTTTTTAAAATATTTCATTGTTTTTATCTGAATTGCTGAATTGCTGTCCTTAGCTCACTGTTGATCTTAGTCATCTGGCTCGCCTGTCAGAGCGAGCTGGTGTTAGACGCAATTTTTGGCATTTGACGGTCTAGTCTTTCCTAGTGAAGGACTACTTATGGGGAATGCTGGTGCGACCTTATAGCGGACGCACTGGCACGCCAAAGGCAAGCTTAAGCCAAGCCTAGCTGTACCCATCCACTGGCAGAGGGGGTATTCCTCTTATTTCCAATCCTGTGGGAGGGAAAAGACAAACATACACAAAACATACCACATATAATGTTAGCCTCAAGCAATATCAAGTAACATGAGTGACATGGTATACAGCAGTGGAGGTGCAGAGCGGTACGGCACGTGAGGCAGCGTGAAAAGCGTGCTATAAGTGGCGGTGCACGCTAAAAATACACGGTAATGTGTCGAGTGGCTCAAGGACACGGTAAAACATGGTGAACAAAAAAACTAGAATGAACCCATGAATGCTTACACCAAAGATTAAAGGGACAGGCTCCATGAGTCAGGAGTAGGGGTATTCTGTCACAGCTACCATCTGGACAGGGTAAAAAAAGAGAGAGAAAGGGACCAAAAGAGGGGGAAGTAAATAAACTTAACCGACAAAGGAATCAAAGCCGGTCAGAGATTAGATCCCACTTACTTGTAGCTGACAGAGCTCATACCGCAGACCTGTGTGGCCTCTCTCCGACTCCCTGGTTGGAAATGAGCAGAGGAAGCTGAGGCTTAAATAGCACACCCGCCAAGATAGCGCTCAGGTGTGGGGAGCAGCTGCAGGCAATTAACAGGCATGTGTCTGTAAAAAAAGAAAGAAACAGAAAACAGACACACAGGGACCGGTAAAATACCGGGCAAAAAGAAAAGAAAGACTAAAAGGACCAATAAGACCAGAGCGCCACACAGAAGGTGTGTAACCGCGCATCAGCAGTGAAGTGCAGCTCGCACATGCCAAGCAATGTGATGAGTGTATTATGCGCATAAGCAGAGAGGCCAATAGCCGGGGGTATATCGTGCACGTAACCGACAAAGGGGCATGTATGTGTGGTTCATGGGCAGTGCCTCCAGAGTGGGTAAGGAGTAGCGCGAAGTTACTTATGTCAACTGCAAATCACAGAAGAAGTCAAAAGTGAAACCAAATATAATGAAAAAAATAAAAATAACATAAAATAAAAGCAAAAATAAAACAGAAGAAGTGCAAGTGTGGAGGGACGATCTCAATTATTCAGGGTATTCCAAGGTAAGTGGTCATTGAGACCTTCCACATGGGTGGGCAGGCGGTATACCCAGCGTTGCTCCTTGTCAAGAAGAAACTTCGCCATGTTATCATGGGTAGGGTTAAATTGTTCAATCACAGTCCAGTACATGTCATTGGGGGTATGACCCCGTTCAGCGTAGTGGCTGGTCAATTTGCTCATTGTTTTTTTGCAACAAATTGTGCTGCGGTGTTCCACAATCCTTATCCTCACTTTTCGAGTAGTCATGCCAATGTACCTGAGGTTGCAGGGACATTGAATCAGGTATACCACATATGTGGAGTTGCAGTTAGTGTGTTATTGTTGGTACCACACCTTGCCTGGTTCCAAGTCCAGGTTTTTGGATGGTCTAGTCAGATGACAGATGCTGCAATGCCCACAAGGGTAGTGGCCAGTGACTTTGGGGAGGCCCCAACTGTCGCAGATAGTGTTGCGGATAGGTTCTTTGAGTTTAGGCCGTGTAGAGACCAGGTGATCTTTTAAGCTGGTAGCTCGTTTGTGTGCAAATAGAGGTGGATCCCAGTTTCTAGTACCAGTATTCAGGATAAGCCAGTTTTTTCTAATGATCTTCATCACTTGATTGCTGGCAGTATTAAAGGTGGTAACACAGGTGAGGGGGCAGTGGAATCCACCTTGGCGTAGTCTTCCAACAGGGCATCGCGGTTCTGGTTGCGAGCCCTTTTATTAGTTGATTCAACAACCTTGCGTGGGTAGCCCCTCTGTTGTAGCTTCACTGAAAGGTCAGCCGCTTGGTGTTTGTAATCGGTAGTAGAGCTACAGTTTCTGCGGAGGCAGAGAAACTGGCCAAATGGTAGGTTTTCCCGCAGCGGTCTGGGGTGAAAGCTGTTGAAGTGTAGCAAGGAGTTCTTGGCAGTGGGTTTATGGAAAGTGGTGGTGGTGAGAATGCTGTTCTCGCTCCTAATAGTCAGGTCAAGGAAGTCCAAAGAGTCAGGACTGGCTGAATGGATGAACCTTAAGAAGGTGTCCCGGGCATTGAGTCAGGTGGTAAAGGCAAGCAACATCTCTGTGGAGCCCCTCCATTAGAGGAGGATATCATCGATGTAGCGACGCCACAGTCTAATATTAGAACTGAATGGATTGGTGTTGCCCAGGATGTGCGTAAGTTCAAAGTGATATACGTATAAACCCGCCATGCTAGGAGCGAAAACACTGCCCATCCTGGTACCGTTGGTTTGTAAGTATATCTTGCCTTTGTACTCAAAAAAGTTTTCTTTCAGCGCTAGGGTTGCACACTGAATGATAAAGTGTCTGGGAGTAGTGTAGCTCCAGGGGTTTGCAAAGAGCATCTCCTCAAGAACTTGGATGGTGGCGTCTTGGGGGATGCTCGTGTAGAGGCTCTCAATATTGAGACCCACCAGGAGTTCCGTCGTGGGGTCAAAGGTGATGTCTTTGAGAATGCCCAGGAGATGCTTTGTATCCCGGATATAATTAGAGGCCTTTTGCACCATGGGTTTCAGAAAGAAGTCGCAGTACCTCGATAGAGGTTCTAGTAGGGAGTTAATACCGGAAAAAATGGGTCTTCCGGGAGGGGGTCTGGGAGGTTTATGCACTTTAGGGAGGGTGTAAAAATACGGGACCTTCGCCTGTGTATTGCATAGGTAATCGGCTTCCTGTTTGGATATATGCCCGTGGCTTTCGGCGTGGTCAACCAGGCACTGTATAGTCAGTTTTAGGCGATCAGATGGGTCCTCGCTAAGGAGTCTGTATTTAGTGGTATCATTAAGAAGTCTGTGGCATTCGTTAGAGTAATCCAATTTGTCCTGTATCACAATACCCCCACCTTTATCGGCTTGTTTGATAACAATGTTGTTGTTTTCTTGGAGAGAAAAGAGGGCATCTCTTTCAACTTTGGAGAAATTATTTAAAGGGTTAGGTTTTTTAAAGCTGATAATATCATTAGTAACAGCCTGTTCAAAGGTGGAGATTTCCACAGGGATGGCACATGGAGGTGGAACAAAAGTTGATTTAAGTCTTAGGCCTGTCTCATTGCTCTTCACTGGGGCAGTGGGCTCCGAAGTGTTTTCGAAGAAGGCCTTGAGTTTGAGTTTGTGAAAAAAAAACTGACATTTCTTTATGTAACTGGAATTTATCCAGTCTGCTGGTTGGAACAAAGGAGAGCCCTTTGTTAAGAACCTGTTCTTCAACCGGTGTGAGGGGAATGGAAGACAGATTGAAAACAAGGGAGGTTTTCTGTGTAATGTCCTGATTCAATGGGACGAGCTTGTCCCCGGTTGGGGTTCCCTCATCCGGTTCCTTGTGTTGGCGCTCACCGGTTCGTTCTCTTCGACCCAGTGGACTTGAGGGTTTCTTCTGCGGCCCCTTGATCGGTGGCCTTGTCCTAAAAAAGGAGGGGGCCTAGGGTTGTTGTGAAAAAAAGGTTGCGGCCCCGGGTGATATTGTGGGGGCCAGCCAAAGAACGGTTGTGGTGCCATAAAGTGGGGTGGGGGGTAATGTTGCTGCTGTGGCATACTCCACGGTTGTTGCCAGCGTTGAAACCGGCCTTTGCCCATGGATTTGTTAGAGCTAGTGCTGGAGTCGCTTGATGCCGAACTGGAATCTCCTGACAAGTCAGAAGATTTATCAGTCTTGGAAGAAGCCGTGTAGTTATCATCAGCATACGGATAAGTCTTAGAGTAACTACATTTCTTGAGATCTTTCTGGAATTTAGAAATTTTGGCCTGGGTCAGATATTCCTTGTATTCTGCCATTTCCTTGTTGGTCTCATCAAGCTTTTTTTTGACGGAGGTCACTGTGGTCTTAAAGCGACTCTCGGTAAGTTGAATATCAATAATCATGGCATCAGGTTGTGAATAATTTCATCCAAATGAACCATACCCCGAGCGATTTTAAGTGGACAATCTTGGCAATAATAAAACCTTCACCAAGAGGCAGCGACCTTGCACTTCGGCTGTTGCAAAAGGAGGCATTCCTGATAATGAAGTTTGATACGGCGATCAGAGGTCTCAATGAACTGTCTGAACTAAGCAACCTGTGAAACCGACTACAGTACCCACAATTCATTGCAGTATGTAATCCAGTCCGCTTCTTACCACGAGCACTCTCTTAAATGTTTCATTCATGGAGTGTGCTCGTTGAGCTGCAGATACGTGATGGCGGTCAAAGGATTGAAGTTCCAGCAGACTTAAGCAAGTGACACGGATATGCTAAACGCGATAACAAAGTTTCAAAACACCAACGCGGCTGAGGCGCGGAGGTTTGCACACACCATGTGCGGCGGTTTAACTGCTTTGATGGTGCTTTCCTGAAACGTAACACAAGCGTTCCTTTCTCTCCAGACCTCCGTGTGATAGAAAACTGCTTTCAACGCTACGCACGGCAGCCCTAAGAAGGAAGTAGAAGCCTTAATAACAGAACAGGCGACTCAGAGGTAGGCTGACAGACTTTGCCTACACGCTTTCTAATAGGAAAACTGCGAGAAATGCGGGCTAATGTGCACTGAACTCAACTCAATTCTTCCTTTTCCATTAGGGCCTCTTTTCATACATAACTCCTGGAAATTCCATCACGTCGACCATCCAGAATTAGACTGTGACCTCGGAAGAATTATACTTCCCTGAGAGGTACGAATGTTAAATTTCCTTTGTCACACATATATGCTGGAAAGGTGAATTTAGCTCATTCCTCCCCAACGGCTTTTTATTATGAAAATTCTACATTACCTTGGAGCATCAAACTATTGCAGGTACAATAAGGTGACCCAGTGGATGTAGATAGATCATACTTTTGAATATAAGGCTCTCTTAACCATTGACACCAACCCCCTCTTTTTGTTTTTATGTTTCACAGTTAAGGCCATTTCCAGTCCCAGTCCTGAGGAGAACCCTAGAATAACTCAGGGTTTGAAACGCGTTGACTCTGAGCTGAAGCCAGGATATTTGTGGGGCACTCCAGGGAGTTATAAAAGAGATGTATCCCCCTATGGTGTAACGACCCCTTGTATATAGAGTAGTCTTCAGCCCAGTAAACAGGCAGGACCATTTGAATTAGGATATGTCCGCCTGTTTCTTCATTTGTTACACAAGGACTGATGTCCTCTAAAGACTTTTGCAGGCAATTGACATTTCACATGCTGTTCATGTTTTGTATATGTGTTTATTGAGTATTTTGTGTTTGGATTTATATGTACTTTTGGTGATAAATGTGTTAAATTTGTGTCTCTTTTAAGGACATGACGAAATGCTCCCATGCATAAGAATTTGTAATTGAAAAATAATGTAAAATAAACTATGCATGCTTAGGATTTATTGGCTAGGTGTTGCTAAATAATTGTTCAACAACCTTTCTGGTCATTTTCCTATTTTCCAAATTATAGTGGTCCAGGCCAGAGAGTGATAGGACCCAAGCCTTCTTTGTTTCACTAAATACAAGATCCAGACATGAGACACAACCCTCAATTATCCAATGGAGTACCCTTGCTGCCACTTTGGGGAAATAAGGAGAGTATAGTGGTTTAGTCACCGAGGAGACTCCAGGTAAATCTGTCTTTCCGGATCATTTGTCACCGTTTAATCCACCATCCACTCCATTACT
This sequence comes from Triturus cristatus, assembly GCF_964204655.1. Lineage (NCBI taxonomy): Eukaryota > Metazoa > Chordata > Amphibia > Caudata > Salamandridae > Triturus > Triturus cristatus. The sequence goes on along the minus strand of NC_140591.1, from coordinate 926,476,325 downwards.
CTTCAGCTTGCCCCTTCTAGAACTTCCTTCATCTCTCCAGCCCCCCTCACCTCCTTTAGCAGAATTATGGGGAAGGGTAGAGGGGGTGGGGGACAAAAGCGATGGCTGTCAAGTTTGCCGACTCTGTTTTCTTTGTCCTGTGGCTGGGCATTCCTCAATCCTGCAACGAAGTAGCCCAAAGAAGCGAAAGCCAGTGGGGAGACCTGGAGAGCCTGGAAATCACCTTCACCCTCACTGCTACCTAAGCCTGAAGCAGCCAGCCTCGTCCATGCGCAGGTTCACTCGAGCCACACCCAGAGATAAGCATTAGTCGGGACAGAGACAGGACTGCATACTCCCGAGAGGGGCTCCTCCATAGAAGGGAAATTCGGTTCAGGGGAGCGACAGAAAGCCAGCGTCTTACTCGGGTGTCATCTTAATCTGAGAATCCAAAATATGCATTCTAAGGAATTGTAATTCACCACAGCCCCATCATTGACTGAGTTGACTGAAGCAATGACTACATTGGCAACTTTCGAAAAATAAAACTACAAACTGAATTACCAGCTACCTGAATTTGAAGCATTTTGGGGCCTGTTTCTCACAAATGCATGACAACCACTATCATGCTATTATAGCATACAACATACACCTGACCTTGGCTCTTTTCAGCCATTCACTTTCCAGTCGAGCAGAACCTTTTTAACATTATGTTTTTTCTGTCTAGTTATGAAAGAAATAAGGGACTGGATGGGAAGAAGGAAATGAAGAACTGTGTATATTTTGGGAAGCAACATTTGAGTACTGAAAGGGGAGCAGAAATCATTAATTAGAGGACATAATCCTTAACTGATATCTTGTTATTGCGTAGTATGTTGAAATTGTTCAGTAACCAAGACTCTTATTTCTCTGGAAAATTTTATTTTTGTTTTCACTTCATGAAAAAGATGCTTCATTTTATTGTCAAAATAAAATTAAATAAATACAACAAAAATTGCAGAATCTCTATTCCAAAATTAAACAACCCAAAAAGGAATTGATAATGTTAGCAACAATTTTGTTTTTGTTTAAAGTAAGCCAGAGTATTAAAAAGCTGTCACTCAGATGGTGTAGAAACATGCAGAGATTTTCTCTTTCCTGTAATGACCTATTGCATCCCAAAAATAAAACACAGTGCAGTAAATATCTCTTTGCTGCTGGTTGCTTTATTTTTTAGAAAAATATTTCAGAAGAAGGAAGATGGCCAGTTTCCATTTTCCTTTTTAAAAATGCAGCTATAATTATGCTCTGTGACCTGCCTTCCACCCTGGCTGCTGGCACTGACAGGAGGCATTGTGACATCAGAACTCAACTGTAATAACATATTTCAGTTGAATCACTATGTCAATTCTTTATTACAAGTGACTAGAGATGTCACATCTCAGCTTTAATAATGAAATTAAAGACATGCTTTTATACAGGGGTTGCGGGCTCCCATGTAATAAATATCAAGTATTGTGCAACATGCAATAAACGTTAACAATTTCAATTGCCCTATTTCACCCACGTTCAGCCTCTGTAGAAATTCTTACTTGATTGCCAAAATGTATACAGCAGCATGCCTTTGCATCTAACAAATTCCTCACTTGCATTTGAAAGTGTTTTTTGCAGTGATAACATTGTCTTTATTACAAATATAAGGATATATTAAAATACCTTGAATGATGGTGGCATTCATAGTCCATGCACAACCTAACCACTATTTATTACTGGTAATTTCCATTCGATACCACATTTGTGTACTAAGTGTAAAACGCCCTTCTAACCAACCAGAGAGTGTGAAGAGGGATCCTGGATAGGTATTGTTTCCACTGTTAACCTTTCTTTATCTTCCCAAATCCTCTGTAATTCATTTATAATATGGCAAGCATTGTGCTCAAAAGAGCACATCATAGCTATTTTTTGGACCCAATTTGGATTCACTCTGCTGGCCATTTATACTCTTTTTAAGTTGGACGTGGGACTATGCATTCATTGACTGATTTATGATCCTTTTTTACAAACTATGGCATTAGAACATGACAGCCATTCATAAAAGCCATTTTTATTATTAGAAGATAGTGTTAATTAAGGTGTCTTAGAGTTATTGTCTGTTCTGGAATAGACAAAGTGGTGAGGCCTACTTTGAGTTTAATAGCCTTAACTACAAAGGATTTGGATGACTTTATTGTTCTTTTCAAACAATTACCCATGCCTATTTCTCCAACAAAAGTGTGATCAAGGGTACATTCTGGGAAGCTCTAAATGCACACTCTTCTCAGCTAACTTTCCTTGAAATGCCCTTTTCATGGAGGCCAAAGTCTATCTTCTATCTTCAGTTTTATGCATGATTGCCTGTAAATGCTCTACATGCTATATGGCTTTCTATAGTTGTATTGAGTAGCTCATAATCTCTCCTCTCGTATAGAAATTGAATGCATCCCAGATATAGGCTGCCTGTGCTGTTTTCTTCAAAATCCAGTAGAATTTGTAGTCAAATCAGCCGAATAAGCCCCTCTTAATTTAACAACTTTATATCTACCATACATGGACTCAAGTTTGATCTGTGGGATAATGATATGTAATAACTGCAACAACTGCTGACAGGTCAGAGAAATAAACAGTAAAGTGGTAAGGAGACTTTCTGAAATCAAAAAATAATCCAGTCTAGAGGCCAACTTCTGTCTGCCAGCCGAAAGACAAGTAAACTATTTCTTAACGGATTATCTTGCCTTAAGGGATCTATGGGCCTGATTTCAGCAGATGGGTACTTTATCACAAAAGTGATGGATATCTCGTCTGCCATATTAAAAGTGCATTTAAATACAGCGAACTAGTAACATGGCGGACGGGATATCTGTTAATTTGTGACGGACTACTCATCTGCTAAACTCTAAATAAGGCACTATGGGCCTGATTCACAAAGGTAACTTACACTTTTGAGTAAGTTTACACTTTGGAGCAAGTTTGCTACTTTTCGGTATTCACAAACTCGGAGTGTAAATTTACTACAAAAGTGTAGGTTACATATCTCCACCCCTGAACTATATCAATTGCCTTACTCTTGTGTGGGTGAGTCATATCCTCCCTGAACCCCACCCTCATCATTCCTAATCCCCTCTTCTCGATAATTTTATCCCCTTTTGGAGTAAGTCTTCCCCTTTTAAAAGCCACTCCACTGTGTAACACCCACATTTACTACTAAAACGTATACTTAAGTGTGCATAGCCTCCATAGTCAGGGGAAAAACTCTGCACACCTAAGTATAGGTAATTTTGGAGGCGTAAAGTCTGTACATAGTTTGTGAATTGCACTTTCTTGTATCTTTTCTAGTACGATAAAACATTCTACAAAGTGCATTTTCAGGCCCTATAACACTTAACTCTGACTGACTAGCCCAAAAGGTATTGGCAGAACAAGGTTTATTCTGCATCCATTTCTTATTTGAAGCATCCTGTGACACAGTCAATAAAAAATGTAAATAACCAGCAATCATAATTTTTAATATGGTTAGTAGAAAGATGCAAACTCATACAGTGGTAATGGGACATCTTTTATCAGACCTTAACATGTCGCTTGCTGATAGCATACACAACCCATTTGTCATCTAACTATTATCCATCAACCTTCTTGATCTGGCTCAGGCAACAAAATGTTATCTCTAACATCTTTACTAAAATAAATAGCTACCATTCTATTTGATGTGAGGCAGAGCAAACAAAGAATTCCCAATCTATTTATAATTGCGAGTACATTCTTTCCTTTGCTGCCGGTGTGTTTGTTAGGGAAGGATTATTACGAAATAATGTGAGTTGAATCAGGCCTTCACTCCTTTTTGTTTTGGTCCTTTTAGTACTGATTAACATTTAGGCTAACTGTTTTAAATTCAGCCCGCATAACATTTGGCATAGAGAATACGAACAATTACAAGTTTTTATCTAGTGACTCTTTGCTACTAATGCTGCATTCAAATACTTACCTTGTAAAGAATTTCTTTGCTTGCAACTCCGTCCACCTATCTGCCACTCAAAACCAACCCTGGTAAGAGATTCATCTGCTCGGCAATAAAGAGATAGCTTCTCTACCAGAGTCATCTTGGTAATGCGCTATCAGGGGACTCAGCCTCCTGTCTTCCTCAGAACGGGGAGAAGAGAATAGAAAAATAAAAATAAATTATAAAACAATTCATACATAACTACTTCTTGAAAATTAACTTCAACAAAGCTCTGGTGGTTCTTTGTTTTGGTATGGAGGAGGCTTCCTGAATTAACTTCTTAATTTGATTATTATTTTTTCCATTGGGATCGTCCCTCAATTCCTTTAAGAATCTAGCTGCTGCTTCACGATTTCGAAGAATCTGAAATTATCCGGGATGTAGAACTTTCAGTTTTGTTTGCTGGACTATTTTTGGTTGATTCTTACACTGCTGAACCTAGAAAACAAATTGTTTTAGCTCCCATCGACTTTTAGATGGTTCATAACTCCTGTCTAGAAAGATCCTCAAATTAAACTCATTGACCTTCCTAACCACTTTTGCTTAAAAAGCTTTTGAAAATGTCTTCTATTTAATACAGTATTCTGACAAATGAATCAGGAGAGTTTTGGAACGTATTTAATTTCAGAAGGGCAAATAAAAGTCAGTGGGTCCTAGTGATGTGAAGGTCTCCTTAATAATCTTGCAGAATATTATGATTCAGACCTTCTACTAGAGATCTAACATTGAAATCTTGTTTTTCGAACAATGCAACACGTTTTCCAGATCTTCCTATCTCATTTCAGGGCAGCAATCTCCATAGTAAGCAGTAAGATGTGTGGTATGTTCCACGTCTTGATTTTACGTTTCTACAACACTCTGCTCCAGTTCCCTCATTCTGCTCAAAAGCTCTCTAATTTGTGTTCTAAAGTGTAAGTTCTCTGGCTAATAATGGTTATTAACCAATCATTTGAGGCTCTTATGTCTTTTAACGCAGTTAAAATGTGTTTACAGAGTATCAAGCCACCACCATCCTGCTCATCGAAGGATTTATTAAACATGATCCAGTCTTCTGTGTTATGCTAACATGTGAGGCCAATGTGAAACACTGATGTTCTTCTGTTATTGCTTCTGCTACTCCAGCAATAGGACAAAAGCTGGGCTGTCTGGGGAATGATGACATGTGATTCTCGTGATTGCTCCATCATGACTGTATTGTCTAAACCCTTACTTCCACCCCCCACTCAGGATCATGAATTGCTGCTAAATCTGAGCAGTGTGATATTAGGGAAAGTGAATGCTTGTATTCACCACACTGGTGTGCTCCTGGGGGAGACCCTGCATAGGTTGCTTAACCTGATTTGAATGTTCAAGTTCTCTTTACTGTGCTGAAAGTCAACCAGTATGCTGAGTGAAAAATGGAAACAAGGGGAAGATTCTTTATAATGGAAGCAATTGTCTGTGTCAATCTTCAGAATGGTCTTAAAAATGCCCCTGGAAAGTCATTTTCTCCACATAAGATGCTGTAGCTAGGAACTGTAGCTTTATTGTCCCCACTTATCAAACTCTTAGAAGGGGAATATGGGCACCCAGATGCACCACTATTGGCAAAGATAAGATTTATGCATTTTCCTCCTGTGCAACTACAGGTAGATTCAGCTCTATTTCTTGATTTTCATGGAGAGCTGACCACTAATGCTACTCCGTAGGAGTTGAGGTAACAATTTTGTTTGTAGCTGATCTTCTTGTAGATTAAATACTAGACTGTAGTTTGGATGGTTGAATGTATTGTTTGCATTTGAGAGAAAATTAATGATTATGATCGTACTGTTGAATTCATATGTCTATTCTCAGGATTCCTCAGTTAAAAAGTGTTTCAAATGATGCCGGAAGGAATTTCATCAAAACATGTTCTATAATGGAGACTGTGCAGGAGATGTGGACTTGGTGTTGGAGTGCATAAGATGGTATCAAAATGTCTCAAAATGTTAAAGCCAGGCTCGCAGGTGGTTAGAGGGTATTTCACCAAATTCTAACACCTTTTGTCTGTGGAATTTATATAGGCTTAGCCACCCCAGGTCTGGGATGATAAATAGCAGTACTTCTGAAACAATTGAATCCTCAACTCATTCCCCTTCAGCAACTTGTAGCAACTGTGGGAGGTTTGAGCCTTCTTAAATCGTTAACACATAAAAAAATCTTTTAAATTCCCTAATGTACTGTGGTTTATTTTGCTTACATCCTATTATATAGTTCTAAATGAGATAAGAAAGTTATAACTAGATTGATAATGACATGAAATGAACACGGAAAACCACTGCAGCACTGCCACATACCCTCCCAGTCTCTCTCTTACCTGGTTATGTTACTTGAATAGTCCCAGTCAGTTACCCATATGAGCCTAGGGGTCTGCACAACCAGTAAAGGGTATCGCTAGACTCTCTGGGAGGAAAGCACGAGTACCCTGATGCAGCCACTGATGTCAGTGTACGATTGCTCTTCTGAAAAACTGCCTGTTTGTTTTACTTTGCGCCTGCTATTTTCTGTGGTGAAAATGTATGAATTCCATAATTTCACCAGGCAATCAGATCCTGATTGCCAAAAGAAATGGTCTGCTGCCCTTTCGTCTTTCATTCTGTTTGACCTCTAGCTCTTTGAATACAGCACTCTAGCTGTATTTGTCAGCTTTTTTTTAATAACTAAATTTTATTAGGTTTAATATTACAAGGCATCATCCACCAATCGAAAAGTAGAATCATTACATTTGTATCAAAAACAAATATTGAATAATCACAATCATGGTTAGCTAAATCCTCATTCCAATGGTAGCCCATGATGTGCCCACCATCCACCCCAAATCTTATCGTGTTTTTGAGGGCAGCCTCTTGCCTCATATATTGTTTCTCTTGGCGTGCTCCCTTCCTCCAGACCACCAGCGATGGGGATCCGGTCGTTTCCAATGGTGGGTGATGTCACATTTGGCAGTTTTATCAGTTGCACCTAGAATAGGCAGGCACTGAGAGCTAACATCTGGTCAGTCCGCAATGATTACCAACAGATCAGGTTCTCTCCTCCTTTTCAGGTGGACAGGCATTTGGGCTCAGGTGATAAGAAGCCCATGTCTCTCAATCTTCATCTCCAAAGGCCAGCCCTCATTAATAATTTATCACATTTTCTCAGTGCCAGATATAATGTCCTTTTAATTTCCTTCTTTCTGTGCACTTAAGGCTTCCAACTCAAACAAATTCTCAGATGATGCCAGAGAGCAGTTTCTATCTTTTGTTTTGTCGCCATTAATAACTAAGGGCCTGATTTAGCTTTCTGTGGGACTCCTGTCATTTCTCCGTGGCAGAGTTTAAAAGTACTTCATTGAGCTTACAGATTCTCGCCCACCATATTTAGATGAGGGTTTGCTGATCCTTCGTCTGCATTGACAGACAGTTTTCCGTCACATAAGCGACTCACGGCTATCTACGCGACAAACTGCTCTGCCACCAGGGTAGCAGGATTGTGCCAAGCTTATTTACAGTGGATATTGGTTAATTATACATTTGAATCTGTCACTAAGCCTAAATGACATTTTTCCTTTTAATTTAGCTATTGCTAATGTATTTTGCACCATTTTATACATATAAACCCATATATACATGTATTTTTCTCATTTATTTTAGGAAATTTTTAGGATGATTGTTGGTTCTTTCGTGTTACTAATTGTTAAAATGTGATGTCAATATGTGTATTTTTCTTCATGTTTTATTTCATGTTTTTGCCTTGTTTCTTGGTATAAATGTATTTGGTTGTACTTAAGATTACAGTTTTAAATCTCCATTAAATTTCACATTATGTTATGGTGCTTGTAAGTGTTTTTCCACACAATACAACTTTTCATATATGTGTTACATATTGTGAATATCTGATCATTTTCACTGCATATATCTTAGTAGGTATGTTTTACTTAAAATTTTGTAAATGTTAATTTTTAATTGAAACGACTACAACTACCATGATTCCTTGTTTTTTTTTGTGAAAATAATATTGCAATTTTATCCCAACCAACATCAGAAATGCCATCACTCAGGCCCTCATCACCAGCCGCCTCAACTACAGCAACGTCCTCTAAGTCGGCATCTCCATCCAGCTCCTCAGCAGTCTTCAGACCATACAAAAAGCTGAAGCCAGACTAATCCTGGACCTCCTTAAATGAATTCACATTGCCCCCCACTTGAGAGACATCCACTGGATCCCCATCCAGGAAAATATGCCAGTTCAAGATCCTCATGCACGCCTACAAAGCCCTCCACGACCTAGGACCTGTCTACCTCAACAATCGACTGAACTTCCACCAACCCACTAGGCACCTGCACTCTTCTTCATTCACCCTTGCACTCACCCCCTGCATCCACCACACCTGCACTGACATCCGCTCCTTCTCCTACATAGTAGCCAAGATCTGGAACAACTTCCCCCTCCAGCGACATATGGCCCTCTCGCTGGCAGACTTCAGAAAGAAACTCAAGACCTGGCTTTTGAGCAGAGACACAGCACCCAGATACCCCTAGGAGTGACAGACTGAACTTTACAAATGCGGATTGATTGATTGATTTTGATCAGTCTCTCATTTCTTTAATATTTTCACATATGTAAATGTGTTATGTATTAATCAATCTCTAGATTATAATATGCTTTAAAATGAAATTTTTATGTAATTTTGTATGTTGTCAATTTCTTGTTATCTTATTGAATTGATGTTATTTGTTTCACAAATCAAAGTATGTTGAATTAAAATAGTTTGAATGTATGTTATGTTGTATGTTGAATAAAAGTTGTTTTGATAATATATGTTCTTTCCAATGTTTATATGATGACGAATGCTATTTATTCTTCTAAGTTGATTCATTTTCTGAATTTTACCCTGCTAGGCCAAGTTTATTTCACATTTCTCCTCCCTACTGTGTTGTATTGAATGTGTGCAAAATGTTATGTATACTAATTTTGTTTTCCATCTTATGACATAGTTTTACCTGCTTTTTCGAAGTAGTTTTGTGTGTAATTTAACCCCTTCCATGCTGCGCGAATTCCGCCGCTGTGCTGACGGTTTCTTGCGCGGGCGTGGTCATGACGGAACGGTTCCGTCATGAGCACAGCTCAACCGTGGCTCATGACGGAACCGTTCCGTCATGAGCACCGAAGGGGTTAAACTGTTCTTGTAGTTTATTATCATACTACTGAAAGGTATATTCATGATTTTAATTCACTTTTTCCTTTTGGACTGCTTCATTTTTTGCTACAAACTCATTTGATGTATCATCCGGATTTTGAAAATAATTGTTATTTTATTGTATATTAGTTCCAACACCCAGAGTACAAGGACAACCACCTGCCACTGATACCGATGATACTTCCACTCCAGACCAGGAATAAGCCTTCAGTAAGAAATCCACTCCGCAAGTCCAGACGATAAGGACCGGGCTAGTCTATCTGGGCAGACAGCCACATTGAGTTGCACTTGGTCTGCACCTACACCTCCCACCCAGCTGTTACCACACCTCAGGCTCTGAATACCTCCACTCCCTGTGTCCAAAGGAACATTACTGCAATCTTGTGGCCCCAGTCCTGGCTGCTGTTGATCCAACACCACACCACCTCGAGAACTGCCTGGAGGCAGTGGGATGTGACACACAGGGTCAAGGGCACAGGGTGTTGGGAGTAGGGGCCATGGAAGGGAATCTGTGGGCCTGCAAAATGAGGCCATCTCGGTTCATTGTCACCCAGACCACTATCGACCAAGTATTGGGATCCCTCAATCAGTCAAAAAACACGGAGAGAGCAAGGGAAGGAAAGGGGGGGTGCGTCTGTATCCCCTGTATGATATATGTTTAAACAATGATGGATGAACCCGGGTCTGTGTGGTACTATCACTGCTAGGCAGTGTATGGGAACCCACTGGGTTTGTTAAAAGACCCCTCACACACCAACCTGGTTGGTGTCATGCTTCATCATTGGGGTCCCAACCGGGTGGCCGAATGCCCCCCGGTTGTGCTACGATGCCTGGTTACAGCGGAGCTGGTGGGGTGCAAAGGTGTGATGTGATGTGGATTAAAAATATCTCTGAGAATCCTTGCCTTTCTAATTTTATTGATGGCGTCTCAGGATATGATTAAATAATTCCTTGTGATGCAACTAAAAAAAGAAATAATTATCTTATAGTTGTCTATGTGATGGGTCTACATGTTTCAGCCCGCAAAGGGAATTAGGTGGGGCTTTCTTCAGGACCGGTGAAAGTGGTGAGTGGCAAAGTGAGTAGTGCCACGTGGAAAGTGAAAACAAACAAAAAATGTTGTACCTACACACGCGCCAAGGTGTGTGGACTGGGTGTCTGCGTACTTACGGAAACCAAAGGGAGAAAAACCTGTGGGAAAAGAAAGAGACAGCACACAACATGTATATACATATCACAAATAGATAACATAAATATGGTGATATTCAGCAATTATTAAGCAATTATAAAATGCAATCTTAAGTGCTGTGGTCATCTAAATGGATCTGCCAAGTGATGGTATGTATGGATGCAATTAAGACATATGGTGAGCATGCTGCATGCTGAAGTAGTGCAGCCGCTGGCTTAAAATCTGGTCTTACGGATGCTATGAGGCTGTGCAGTTGACACATGCTTCTCTAGTGGCAACCGAAGGATGTCACGAAGTTGGTTTGGTTCACCGTGAATTAAAGTGCAGGAACGCAAAAGTGTGGAGCCTTGCCACAGTGGAGGCACAAGTGAGAAAGCCGGCAATTGCCGTCATGTGGAGCGCAAGTCTGTCTCTATGTGCGGTATTAAAAACAAAAGGAGCGGCATAGCCCCTGGAAGCAGCGCTTGGAAAAGGAAGTATAATTACAATATGGCTGAGCTTATGTAGCTGATCGGGGCTCGGGAGGAGTGCGCTCCTCTAACAGACTCTGGGGAAAGACAAGATAATGGTTCGAATGAGAGGCATGTGAGCTATGGAGTCGAGAATGCTCTCAGGGGGCCTCCATGTGATGTATGCCGCGCAACCTTACTTGGTATCAGAGCGTCACCCGCCGTAAACCTGTGCTTGTCTCCCGTCGTCCCGGATGGTGGTGGGAGCCGGCGAGTAAGCTGTGTATATAGCTGCTAACTCCATTGAGTACGTGCCAATTGTGGGCGAGGGCCGGGCCACATGTGAGGGAGGACTGACAGTTTAGTAGCAACTGGAAGTCTATGATCTTCTTAGACTGTTCCAGGGTATATTGTCGTTCAATCCTGTAATGTGGCTTGATAGGCGATATATCCATCTCTGCTCTTTTTCAAGAAGGCGGTACTGGATGTTGGGGGAGTTGGGGTCTAACGCTTCTATGACCACCCATCTCATGTCGTTGGTTGTGTGACCCTTCTCAAGAAAGTGGTTTGTCATCCTGGTAGTGTTTTTTTAGCATCGTATGGTGCTGTGGTGTTCACAGATCCTGGTTTTGATTTTGCGGCTCGTCATGCCGATGTATGTGAGGTTACAAGGGCAGACGATCTGGTATATAACATGTTCTGTGTTACAGTTAGTGTGTTTTCACAGTTCCCATACTTTTCCAGGTTCCAGGTTAAGGTTTTTAACTGTCTCGGTGATGTGGCAGACACTACAGTTTCCGCATGGGAAATGACCTGTGATGCTAGGGAGCCCCCAGGCGTTTAGAACCGTGCTGGCAGGTCTTTGTGGTAGTGTTGGTCTGGTAGATACTAAGGCGTCTTTTAAGGATCTTGCTCTCTTGTTGGAGAGAAGGGGAGGTTCCCAGTTGAAGTTGCCTGTCTTCAGTATTTTCCAGTGTTTCCTGATGATTTGTGAGACTTTGTTGGTCACGGTGTTGTATGTTGTCACACATGTTAGTGGTGGTGTAGTCGGTTCTCGCATGTGGGTTTCGATGAGTCCTTCGCGGTTCTGATTTCTGGCCCTCTTGTTGGCTTTCTTCGTTATGTGTTCAGGGTAACCACGTAGGTGTCATTTGTGACTCAGGTCTATGGCTTGGGTTTTGTAATCTTTTATTTTACTGCAGTTTCTGCGGAGCCGAAGGTATTGGCCATATGAGAGGTTTTCACGAAGTGATCTAGGATGGAAACTGGTGAAGTGTAGTAGGGAGTTACGAGCGGTGGGTTTCAAATGAGTCTTGCTCTTGAGTCCTCCTGCTACCGCTTCAATGTCCAAATCCAAGAATGTCATCTGATGTCTATCAGAATTGTGTGTGAATCGAAGATTAGGATCACATGTGTTAAGTCACAGAATGTCACCAGGGAATCACTGGTTCCTTCCCAAATCAGTAGAATGTCGTCGATGTAACGTTTATAGAATTTGATTTGGGGGATGCGTGGTTGGTTGTTGTCGAGAAGGTATTTGGTCTCGAAGTCGTACACATACAAGCCCGCTACACTAGGAGCGAAGACACTCCCCATGGAAGTACCGTACTTCTGGAGGTAAATTTTTCCCTCATATTCAAAGAAATTGTCTTTGAGTGCAACTGTTGCACATTCCAGAACGAAGGATGTAGAAGTGTGGTATTGCCAGTTGGAGTTGTTCAGGGATTTTTCTAGTACTCTGAGGGTGTCATCTTGTGGGAGGCTTGTGTATAGGCTCTCCACATCAAGGGATACTAGGAGAGAGGTGGTTGGATCATAAGATATGGCCGCTAATAGTCCTAGTAGGTCTTTGGTGTCTTTGAGGTAAGTGCTAGTTGATTGTAACAGGGGTTGTAAGAAGTGGTCGCAATAGCGTGACAGGGGCTCCAAGAGAGATCCAATGCCCGAGACGATGGGGCGTCCGGGGGTGGTGTTATGTTCTTGTGGATTTTAGGAGCAATGTAAAAATACGGTATTTTGCCTTGCGTGGTGGTTAGGAATTTGGCCTCACTCTTGGAGATCTGACCGGTGTTCTCTGCATTCTCCACTAGGATGTGGATGCATATTTTCAGAGCTGTGCTGGGGTCGTATGTTAATTTCTCATAGTTTTTGGTGTCATTGAGTAGTCGCTCACATTCTCGATGGTAGTCCTCTTTGTTGAGTATAACAGTACCCCCTCCTTTGTCGGCTGGTTTGATTATGATCTCGGGGTTGCTTTTCAATGACTGTAGGGCCATATGTTCTGACCTGCTAGTGTTTTGAAAAGTGTTGGGTTCTTTCAGAGCTTCAATTTCTTAGAACACAGTTTGCTCATATACGAGTATTTCTGGTGGAGTAGTGCTAGGAGGTGGAATGAATGTAGACTTAGCTCTAAAGGGAGTGTCGCCTTGATGTTCGGAGTCAGGTTAAGTTGAGGCATTTTCAAAAAAGGCTTTGAGCTTAATTTTACGGTAGAACTCCGCTAATTCGCAATGTAACTTGAATTTGTCAAGTTTTGCTGTGGGTGCGTAACCGAGTCCCTTTTCAAGGACTGCTTCTTCTGTTGGTGTGAGGGCATGTTTGGAAAGGTTAGTTACAAGGCTTAGGATGTGCTCGGGCCTGGTTGTTGGTCTCTGGTTTTGCTCCTTGTCAGTGCTCCCTGTTGTGGGTTGTCTTCCCAGTCTACATGGTTCCCTCTGCGTTTTCTTCCGCGTCCTCGTCGGCCTCTTCCTAAAAAAGGTTGTTGTTGGTTTTGGTTCATGTATGGTGGTCCAAAAGGTGTGTTCCAACCGTATCCAAAACGTGGGTGCATTTGGGGATACATAGGTGGGAAAAGTGCATTGGGTTCCTGTGGTCCTGGATTCCATGGTTGTTGCCATCCTATTTGTCCGCCTCTGCCCTGTTGTCGTCTACGATGGCTACTGGTGCTGGAGCCGCTGCTCCCTGATGAGTCATCATTGGATGATGCACCTGATGTATCTGCTCTGTTCGGTGGTTGATAATCGGCTTCCGCATAAGGGTAGGTCTTAGCATACGAGAATCTTTTTAAATCCTTCTGGAATTTATTGATCTTACTTTGGGTGAGGCCTTCTTTGTATTCGTTTATTTCTTTATTAGTTTCGTCAAGCCGTTTTTTGTATGAAGAAAGTGTGGCTTTAAAATCGGTTTCCGTTGCTTGTATTTCAATGAGAACGGCGTCTGAGAGGCGTTTGGATGTTTGGATGATAAGGATCATCCAGTCTCGTGTGCATCGCCATGCTATTTGGGCCCAGTCTTTTCAGAAGGTGGCATCTTCTAGGAAGATGCGTGGGGCATTGGTGACGATTAGGCCCCTGGGCGCAGTATTGTTCTGTAAATATTCGGTTAGGATCACCCCATGGAGTACGGTTCTTATTCGGTTCTGCTTTTTTTCATTGAGGCTTTCCCAATCAGCAGTTTGTGTGATAGAGGATGCCATGTTGAAATCCGCCAGTAATAGTGGATTATCAAGAATGTTGTTGACATCATCCAGAGTGAACCCTAGACCTGGGTTCTCAGCCATAGTGGAAAAGGCGCGCTATATGGAGTGTTAAAAAATGTAGAATGTACGCTCTCACAGCTGTGCGCTGTGAATAATTGTCAAAAAACACGGAGAGAGCAAGGGAAGGAAAGGGGGGGTGCGTCCGTATCCCCTGTATGATATATGTTTAAACAATGATGGACGAACCCGGGTATGTGTGGTACTGTCACTGCTAGGCAGTGTTTGGGAACCCAATGGGTTTGTTAAAAGACCCCTCACACACCAACCTGGTTGGTGTCATGCTTCATCAGTGGGGTCCCAATTGGGTGGCCGAATGCCCCCCCGGTTGTGCTACGACGCCTGGTTACAGCGGAGCTGGTGTGGTGCAAAGGTGTGATGTGATGTGGATTAAAAATATCTCTGAGAATCCTTGCCTTTCTAATTTTATTGATGGCGGCTCAGGATATGATAAAAAAATTCCTCGTGATGCAACTAAAAAAAGAAATAATTATCTTATAGTTGTCTATGTGATGAGTCTACATGTTTCAGCCCGCAAAGGGAATTAGGTGGGGCTTTCTTCAGGACTGGTGAAAGTGGTGAGTGGCAAAGTGAGTAGTGCCACGTGGAAATTGAGAACAAACAAAAAAATGTGTACCTACACACGCGCTAAGGTGTGTGGACTGGGTGTCTGCGTACTTACGGACACCAAAGGGAAAAAAGCCTGTGGGAAAAGAAAGAGACAGCACACAGCATGTATATACATATCACGAATAGATAACATAAATATGGTGATATTCAGCAATTATTAAGCAATTATAAAATTATAAGTGCTGTGGTCATCTGAATGGATCTGCCAAGTGATGGTACCTATGGATGCAATGAAGACATACGGTGAGCATGCTGCATGCTGAAGTAGTGCAGCCGCTGGCTTAAAATCTGGTCTTAAGGATGCTATGAGGCTGTGCAGTTGACACATGCTTCTCTAGGGGCAACCGAAGGTTGTCACGAAGTTGGTTTGGTTCACCGTGAATTAAAGTGCGGGAACGCAAAAGTGTGGAGCCTTGCCACAGTGGAGGCACAAGTGAGAAAGCCGGCAATTGCCGTCATGCTGAGCGCGTGGCTGTATCAATGTGCGGTTTTACATTGTTCCTAAAATCCACAAGAACATAACACCACCCACTGGACGCCCCATCGTCTCGGGCACTGGATCTCTTTTGGAGCCCCTGTCACGTTATTGCGACCACTTCTTACAACCCCTGGTACAATCAACTAGCACTTACCTAAAAGACACCAAAGACCTACTAGGACTATTAGCGGCCATATCATATGATCCAAACACCTCTCTCCTAGTATCCCTTGATGTGAAGAGCCTACTACATCTGTCTCAGCCACTTTAAAGGAGGCTCTGCACAAGAGGAAACACCTGCATCCACCCAGTCCCTGCAACTGTGGATCCACCAGTTCCCTAGGAGCCAAAGTTCATCCAGACCAGCAGCACAGGATGACAAGACCTCCACCACCACCAGCAAGGGATGCAGAACCTAATTTCCTCCAGTGTGCGACTGCCATTTTCTCTGTGGACTATTTTCTGGACACATGAAACTTTTTGATGCCAGTTGAATTTTGTACATTGGATTTCAAGGAATTTTGGCTCTTCAACATTACTTTCATTCACCAATATTGACTTATTATGTTTTTGTTTATTCATCCGGTTTTAGTTTATTTGGTTTTATTGAATAAAATAAAAAATTTAAAGAATGGTGCTGTATTTCTTTTCCAAATTTGTTCACTTTGTGTTTTTCCATCATCCGTTTTAAAATGTTAAATGAAAAAAATATATATTTTTCATAAATAAATCCTATGCAGGTAATAATTTTAACTGTGGTTAGGCAATGATTAACAGGCCAGGTAAGTGATATGCTCAAGGTTTTATTTTTTATTTCAGGTTACAGAATACAAGTAGTCTGGTTTCCCGCGTCTTAACTTCAGAGGTTGGGGCTTTGTATTACTTCATGATCCTCCAAATGTAAAGGGTGTTTCTCAGAAAAAAAATAGAGGAGGTTTTTAGGACAAGTCGTCAGATACCAATTGTGGCTAAGGATTTAGGGAGTGAGGGGAGGACACAAACACCTGACTTTTCCACCACCAGTGTCGCAGTTCACAGCTGCGGCCTTACGTGCTTCCCAGCCTACAACTTGTACCCGCTAAGCTCTCACCCTCTTCCTCCATTACTAATGGCATCTCAGCTTCTGAGGTGCCTTTGCAGAACCACCCCCGGAGACGTCCGTGTACCTCTGTGAGCCACGCTCCTCCAGGAGCGCGGCTGGATATCTCGTGTTGCCGGGTAGGGTCCAGCTCCTTGCTTGTACGGCTTTCCCGGCTTTCCCGGCTCTGGTGTCCTTGGGCAGGGGTCGGTTTCCTTTTTGTGGCGTCGTCTGGTTTTTTTCCTTCTCTGTCCTGAAGTTCAGGATTCCTTGACTGCTGGCTCTGTGACCTCTTCTCCGTGGTCTGCACCCTCTCCTGGTTGTCAGAGAAGTGCTCCGTCCTTGCCGGGTTTCTGCCTATGCAGACCCCTCCTCCGGCGTCAAGGGCTCCCATAGGATCATGTGACGCCGTCACATGGGTCAGTTGGGTTTCCAGGAAGTGAAGCCATTTAATGGGACAGTCAATATCCTCCACGTCCCACCAAAAGAGAGACTGTGAATAGAATATAGGAGAAACATAAGGGGGGAATACATCATCGTTCTCTTCTTCCTCCCAGCCCCGATCAGGCAAGTCGTGACATTAACATTTTTAAACAGTGACAAAAAAGAACAAAAACCAAAAATCACAAACTAGTATTTGATTTAGTTGTAATAAAAAATGTTTTTCACATTTTCCTAATACATGTATAATTCAAAAATGTCATCTTATATTTTAATTTACACTTCTGGACCTTGCACCATGGAAGAACATGAAAAAATAAAAAAGCAGATTAAATAGACAAAGTCTTACTGATTTGTGCCATCAGCAGGAGCCTGATATTCTGACTCACAATTGGAAACCCAAATCAATGACAGCAATAGTGAAAATAATGGCAGTACTCCCTTTTGTGGCCGCAGGATCATTCCAATGCACTGTTGTAGTATCTGGTGTATTGTCACAACCAACTTTAAGTGGTGCACTATAAGACGTCCTATCTTCAATGATGTGACACATCAACAGCTTCATGCAAAAAATGTGGATTTTACCAATGTGAAGGGAGAATTGTATGCTTTGGGTGGCCTACCACATGTGTTTAGATCAATTTAAGCAGAACATATTGCCTTGGTGGCAACAATCAACAAAAAACAAGTCTAATCTTTACAAATGCAATTCAATCACTGTGCAAGTTGTCTTTGTACAAGATACGTATATCCAAAGTGCATGTGTTTTTTCCACAGGATCAACCCATGTTCCCTTTGTACTTCACAACAGCAGCATATGGCTGCCAATGATACAACTCTGAAATGTCCCAATGAAGATGACATGCTGAAGGAACCGAGAATAGATTAAACCAAAATTAATCTATTTATATAACATTTCAAAATGGACACATTACAAATTCGAAGGACACATTTTCTAAAAACAATCTAAGATAAACAATGTAAATAAACACAATAGTCAATTCAATTCAATTCAATTAAGCTTTATTCTGTACAAATTAATGACCATAAAAGCACAATGGACAGACATAATAAGAAAAATACAAGGGGCAAGTTATGGTAAACATAATAAATAAATAAAAACTGGTTAAAATACAGAAACATATCCACACTTTGTTAAAACACATACTTTTCCTGGAATTGATGCATTTGTTTAAAAAAGTTGCAGTGTAAAAACAAATGTCCGCAGATTGCAAATTAAATATTAATTTCATTGCATGCTCAACTGTCCGTATTCCATATTTAACAAATATTGGTTTGAGGAAGGCAATACGGAAATTAGAGTATAATTTGCAAAACAAGATAAAGTGCAGTGTGCTTTGCGTGGAGATCCCATCACATCTACAAGGCCCAGATGGATGTTTTTTCATTGTTGGATGGGCCACCAAATGGTGCACCATTCCAAATCTGAGTCTTGTTAACACAAATTTATGGGAGGGCCTTGTAACCAAGGTCAAGTAGACAGGAAATCCTTCCGTAGATAGGTATCTATTATAAAACATGACAGTGGACAGAGTTCCAGCAGCAACTGCCCTCTTTCTCTCTGCAAAGTCCAGAAAAACCATTTTTAGCTCATTTTTGGGGATCGATAGAACTGCTTTGGGATCTTTTACAATGTTCAGGTTAAAAATATCTGAAAAACATACAATAATGTATTTAATCCAGGGTATTGCTACAAATTTGTCTAAACGCAAACAGTCCTGGATAATAGACCTAGTAAAGGACTTCTCATCCTTCAGCCAGATAGACCGCCAGGTCATCAGAGGCCTAAGGGATAAAAAGTCAAGTAGGTAGTTAACAGATAATTCCTGATGACTCAAAACATTAGAGGCCGATGTAGGCAAGCGTAGAAGTTTTTTAAGAATTTTTTTTTTCTTCCAGCTGCAAATTAAGGGCACACCAATAGCCCCAAATTCCTGCCCCATACAGTGCAATAGTTACACATCTGGCTTGATAAATTTTAAGCATGTCCCCGGCCTACGGTCCCCAATTTTGGCAGCAAATCTGAAGATGCCATGGGCATTTCTAGCCATTTTATTACGTATGTTATTGAATTCATAATTCCATTTCTTATCACAAGAGAAAGTAATACCTAAATAACAGAATTTATCCACTTGTTGCACCTTTACATTATCAATAAAATACCCTTTAGTAATATGTTTAGAATTCTTTGAGCCGCAGATCATGGTGTGCGTTTTTCCTTTGTTTATAACTAGTTTCCTACCTTTAATAAAGGATGCAAAACTATCCATCAACCGCTGCAATCCTATGGAAGTTCTAGATAACAAAACCGCGTCATCGGCGTATAATAACACCGGCACTGAAACGCCATTGATCAAAGGAGCATCTGCGTTAACTTCCTTTAAAATAGCATCAATTCCATTAATAAATAGGATAAATAAAAGAGGAGCTAAAACACAACCCTGCCTTATACCACGTTTGACACTAAAGTTTGGGGTACATTCTCCCTTACTGTCATAGCGCACGCAAGTTTTTAATTTCTCACACATCCTGGCAAGAAAGAATATTATGCCCTCCGGTGCTCCCATTTTCAACAAGGTTGGCCACAAAATCGAGTGGTCAACCATGTCGAAAGCGCTGCTCAGGTCGGCAAAGCACAAGTACATAAGGCCTGGTTTTGCATCACTGTACTTCCCAATCAACAGTTCTAAATTGACACATTGATCAAGTGTACCCCTGCCTTTCCTAAAACCGTACTGGCTGTCTGCCAGAATGCAATCCTGTTCCACCCATTCTTCCAATCTTACAAGCATGACCCTACTCATAAACTTTATGGAGGAGTCCAATAAAGAAACAGGACGATAATTCTTTGCATCAGACCTGCTTCCTTTTTTATAAATTGGAACAATAATAGACTCCTCCCAGGTTGGGGGAGGCTCAGTACAAACAGCAGCATTAAAAACGACGGCCAATAGGGGACCCCAGACTTTAGGTGCAGCTTTATAAACATCAATCGGGACCCCGTCCGGGCCTTGGGCCTTTCCACCCTTGCTCGCCCGAATGCCACTTTCGACCTCTTCAACAGAGATATCAAGTGGCAAAATAGGCCAACTAGGCGAACAACCATCAATAATTTTACCCGAGTCAAAAATAGTCGAAAAGTGGATAATCCACCCTTCACTAGAAACATTTGCTGTTAACTCGGGTACATTGGCCTCTTTAAGAAATGGTGAGTTAACCGTCGCCCAAAACAGTGTGCAGTTAGATAATTCTGCAGCTTGGTTAAGTGAATCCCAAGCTTGCTGCTGTAGGACCCCCTTCCTATATTTGATAGCGTTTTTATAATCTGTCCTCAAATTTATTACTAAGTTTTTATCCCTAGGCTTCATTGCTAAAGCCTGCTTAAGGATGGTTAGAGCTGCCGAACAGGTGTGATCAAACCAACCCGGTCCAGTCCTTGAACGACCCCTATTACGACCGGTAAACTTAGCATCAATGGCAGTGTTGATTCCTTTAAAAGAAGATAAGACCCGCTCATGGTCGAATCTATTTTCCAAGATAAAAACAATGTCTGCCAAATTCCCCTTTATTATAAATGTAATCAATTCTAAAGCTTTCTCCCCTACCCACCTAAGTCTTACCCCATTAACCCGGTGAGCTTCTATATTATCGATTGTGATCCCCACCTCTACATCACTATCCTCCCACAAAGTGGTGGCCATAATAATGCAGTTGTGGTCACTTGTAACTGTTATTTCAATTTCCAGTGGGGCAAAGCAATCGGCAATACTAGAAGATACTATCACATGGTCAATCACCGAGTTAGTACGCTAGTTTTTAAATGTAGGGACAGGCAGGCCATTTCCATCCTTGCAACATTCCAATATTTCCAGGTCATGACAACCCATTAATTTATGCAAGGTTTCCCCATAAGTATCATGGCCAAAGTGCGGTACGTCCCATCCAGCATTATTAGTGACCCCGCATACCTTTAACGGTGACAATTCACACAGTGTAGTATTAAAGTCCCCACACCAAATAATATCAAATACAACATTAAATTCCAAACTCAAAATATCAATGGTATTGGCCAAATCTGTTACTATTTTACCCCTGGTGCTATCAAAGATATTATTGTAATAGTTGATCAGAAGGATATTGCGGCCTTTGCCTTCAGAGATCCAGAGCATCTGAACAAGATCACCTACTGGTATATACTTTTTTACTAGTATTCGGCGATGAACCGATATAAGTATAAGTGAACCCCCCTTGGCTCTGCCAGGTCCCTCTCCCCGTGCAGGTAAGTTATAGGACACAAATCCCTCATAATCAACATCACCTTTGCACCAGGTTTCTTGGAAGCATAAGATGTCATACTTGCTAATAAAAGTTTTCCAACCTGGATCTCTATCCTTGGATTTCAAGCCGGCCACGTTCCAGCAAACCAATCTAGTATATGTGCCTATTCTAGTAGCATTCATAGTTACAGGTCCAGTAACATGTTCAATAACAGTGGCCCCCCCAGTAGATTGCCCCATATTGCGTAGATCCACAAGACCCTCCTCAACAGTCTCTACCTTAGTCAAAAAGGTCGTGGGTGGTGTGGCCATGGTTGGTGTGGCCAAGGTTGCAATTTTGTTAACACAGTCATCCACACCAATACCTTTAGCCCTCTCTGGGTACATCTCTCTCTCTTGTATAAGTCATTCATTAGAGTCCAGGGAACTAAGGGCATAAAATCTATTTTGGGTTGGAATACCAAGGTGAGGTCTATAGTTAGCTGGATGGGTAATGGTTCCACTATTCTCACAGTTATTGGTATTAAGATGGCTATAAAAGAAACCTAACGATCGAACACACATATTAGCATCAGAGGTTGGGAGAGACGCAGCTCATAGGAGGACAGTGGCAACATGTTGTGGATGTTTAAAGTTTACAATCACACAATCCCCCTTTGAGCTTTTCCTAGAACTCCCTATCCATTTAACTCTCCTGGTAGTCAGGACTTGGTCAGAAAAATTTAACGGGAAACCGCATTGCCTATTCAACCAGGATATACTTTTGTTTTTTAAAGAGTCATGTGTTTCTTGATGACCCCTACTTTCTAGTGGCGGTACATTTGTTAATACTACCACGTATGGTGCACACTCCGGCGGAAGGTTAGTAACATGCCCTTTATTTATTTATTTCCAGCCCTCGTTATTTTTAGTAACAATTACAGCCTGACTGTCATTACGGGTTGGTACTTGAGGGGTTATAGAATTAACTGTGACATTCTCCCTACTATCTGTTGCCTTAATAGAGAAAACGTCCTGGGTATTACCTTTATTATTAATTATGGCAGTGGTTTCTCTTCCTGGTTCTTCAAGGGCTTTTTTTAGAAGTCCGCCCAGTCTAACGACTTCTGCAGTTAATTCTTCAATTTTTGACACAAGTGGGTGTATAATACCTCTGATCTTTAGATCAATAATATCCGCTAAGTTCTTTGTCATATCAGCACCTAAACTAACATTGTTAGACGTGACAGCCTCATCTATTTCACAATGTTTTAATGGTGATGCTACTCGTTTCCTTACAGTACGTGTTCCCCCCCTTTTATTTTGAGTTTTCCTACATGCTCTAACTACCCGCGCTACTGGGGCAGGGGAGCATTGTACTACCTTGTCAGTACAATCATCTAAATCCACTAAAATGGGGGGGACCTGCTCAGACTCGGACAGTTCCCCAGCCAAAACATCCACATTAGTAGCACTAATACAACCATTATCGTCCAATAGAACCAGCAGACACTGGGTAGGGGTTACCGGTGGTGGAGAAATGCTGAGCCCTAATGACTGTCGCCTTTCAGTATTTATTTTACTCACCACTTGCACCAAATAGTTATCCATGGTACGTGGCCCAGAAGGGGCCTTCAATTTCGACATACTAGTGGGAGAAAATAATCCTGAACAAGCTTACTGAATTATAAAATAATATAGTAATGATTGCACATTTAAAACAAATACAAAACAATTAACAAGATCCAAACACAGTATAATGTATAAAATCTCACTGTGTACGGCTATATTTTCAGCCAGCAGCTTAATTGGGACAAAGTCTCTGGCGCAGCCCAGTCTCTTCTGGCCTCTGAGGGCCACAGAGGGCCCGCCCTTTGCCCGGGCTTAGCCCGGCGCCGCCCGCGCGCGTCCCGCGACGCGGAGGGAGCCGTTTGAATTTAGCGCCTCCGGGGGCGGAAGTGCTGACGGGTGGGGGCGGTGACAACAGGAGAGTCCTGGGAGGCGTAGTCCTGCACTCCCTGCATATGGCGCACAAACCAGCAGCAACAGCGACGGGGGAGTAAGAGAGCGTCCGCCCCAACGAGCTCCCCAGCGCTGCCCAGGTAAGAACTGCTCCGCCGATGTTCAAAGTACTTCAGCAAGGTCTCCCGCTCCACCGAGGGAGCCGTTTGAATTTAGCGCCTCTGGGCGCGGAAGTGCTGACGGGTGGGGGCGGTGACAACAGGAGAGTCCTAGGAGGCGTAGTCCTGCACTCCCTGCGTTTGGCGCACAAACCAGCAGCAACAGCGACGGGGGAGTAAGAGAGCGTCCGCCCCAACGAGCTCCCCAGCGCTGCCCAGGTAAGAACTGCTCCGCCGATGTTCAAAGTACTTCAGCAAGGTCTCCCAGTCAAATCCACCTGATCTTTACATGGATCACAGCTCACTTGTATCCTGCGTTCAGACTCCCCCTCCTCCGGCGCCCCGTCGTGCTGTCTCCATATCCCCACTGCTCGCGGTGCCTTAATAGTCAATTTGTCAAAACTTATATCAACAAACATCTTCGCCATCGATTTACCTTAGCTTGCTCTTGCTAAAAAATGTCTAGCAAAGAAATGTATTCTCTTTAGATAAAAACTGTGGTTTTCAATGTAATGTATTGTGAAGCATTTGTCAATTACTACTTGACGTAAGTCTATTCCTTCCTTTTCACCACCTTTGCCTTAATTTGGTATTACATCATCCTCACCATGTGGCTCATCATGGTTTCCTTCTTCTGCAATGTACTGGATGTTTCCTCACAGGGCTATGTTGTGTAACATGCAGCACGCCATGGTGATTTTGCGCACAATGAGTAGAAGAGGGCTCCACCAGTCATCAAAATCTACTTTGTGACTGATTTCTCAAAATTCTGTGACAACAATGTAAACAAATAAAACGTCATGACTTTTTTTTTTTTTCATTACTATGTATCCATATAGGTCAGCTCCCATCAGAAAAAAAGGAGAAATGGAAAGCCTTTGCCAAGAAGGTGCAGACCCTGGGGGACTTCAAGTGGTGCAGCATCCACTGCAGAAAGAGATGGGAGGACCTACAATGCTGGACCAAGAGGTCAGAAGGAGTCCAGCTCAGTCAGTTCTCCCAAAATTGTATGCGCCTCACCCTGGACCCCCCTAATGGCCCTCATACTTGTGGTGGCCTATCCCCAGCTTGCTGGGCAGTTGAGAGAAAGACAGCAGCATGAAGGGGTAAGTTGTTTATTGAGTTTTTCATTTTGAATAACTATTTGTGTTACAACAACAAATGTTGCCATCAACATAAAGGTTGACACAGGATTAACGCATAAAAAGAGTTCTTGAAGGTGTAAGTTTTGCACAAGGTTTATCATGATGTGTCTTATATATAACTTTGTGGAAAATGATACCATTATATTTTTGATAATTTTCAAAGGACAGTTTTGAGCAGACACATGCCAGTCTAAAAAAAGGTAAACATGGGTTTGTTTGATGTTATAAAGGACAGTTATACCAAACCGGCCAAACTTTTTACTTGTGCCAGGTGTGATTCTCCGTCACAATTGTGAAGGATGTTACAATATCTCTTATTTTAAGTAACTTGGCATAACCTTCACTAATGATACTATGGATGTTACAAACGTCACATTTGTGAGTTAGTTTTAAGACATATTATTATAACATTATTATAATATGTGAGCCAAAAGGACTAGAAACATGACATTACAATTATGATTTTAATAAACAAAAATGTTTTTTGTTACAAATGACAGATTTGCATTATGTCTTACTCCTTCACAAATATGTTTGTAAGCCAATCTGTTTATTGAAAAATGATGTTGATAGGCATACATTTTTGGAAAAAAATTAAAAGGAATATGAACACATTGGTAACAGAGTAACAATTACCCAAGAATATTAATTTAATGTCCTTGGTATGTCCATTTGATAAATCAATAATGAGCACAAATAGATTACATAAAGGGACTTTGCAGATGGACTGCTCCATCATGTGCATGTTGGAGTATCCCATCTGCAAAACTCAAAATCAGGCACAAATGATGACTCATTAGAAAATATTTGAAATGCAACAAAGTTAATTTTTTTATTTTGTAAATTGTATCTTGAGTTTTTAATTTTAGATATATATTAATCATTGTATTTATATCTTTCTGTAATGTCGCACCAATTTTTAACTAAACTGAAAGCCAGAATTTATTGTACTTTATTTTCACAATGGTAAAACAAACTAAAATAACTTAAGATATTTTGGAGTAAAATGGTTTAATTTTTATATCTTAACTAAAGTGGATTAAAAATGTATTATGCCGTGTGTATTTACTTATGCTGTAGAAGTAATTTGAAACTTCCCCAAAATGTTTTGGGGGATTTCTTCAACAGCATAAGTAAAAACATAGGGCATGATACATTAATAAGCAACTTAAGAACAGAATTCATAAAATGTATTTTAGCATTTCATCTTCAAAGATTTTAATTTAGCACAGTTACAAGGGCCATAAACGTTCTCAAAATGCATCATCAATAAATATAACGCCTTAAAACCAACTGCAATAAAAGGATAACAATCAATCATGTCACACCTGTTGGATTACACTACAATACAATGCTTTTCCTTAAATGTATGGAACCCCATATATAGAGGGCAGTATTAAAACAAACAAAAGGATTCTCAAATGCAAATATATAGTGAAAAGCAGCTTTAAAGTCCCTGATGTTTTGTGCAAGAAAGTTGGTTAAAATAACGTCTCCTCAAACCCAGATAAAAACCACAAAATAAGATAAAGGGCAGTGTGCTTTGTATCGGCTCACCATCACCAGGGCAGGGAGTCGCAACTGACGGGCATCTTTAGGATATCAGGAAAGGCAACCATAAGATAGGCAGTGCCCAGCCACAGTCTAGTTAAAACAAAGGGGCTCATTACGATGGCGTAGTGATCGCCACCGCCGGGGCGGCGGTGGCTACAGTTACGCCATCATAACGTGAAATACCCCCGCCATATTACGATGGTGGTGGGTATGGCGCCGGACGGAAAGTCCATCTGCTGCTTTTCCGCCGGCAGGCAATCGTTATGCATTAGGATGTCGATTGTTAAAGGCCTTTCCATGGCGGCGATGCCGCCATGGAAAGGCTGGCGGGGATCGGCTTTGGGGGCCCGCTGCGGGCCCCTGGGGAGGTGGGGGGTTGCACTTGGGGTACATATGGTACCCCCCTATATTTCGCTGCACCACGTGGCAGGCACCATGTGGTGCCTGCCATGTGGTGCAGTGAAATGCCAGACATTCGATTTTGACATCGCGGTGGGTGCTGCTTTACGCAGCACCCGCTGCAATGTTAAAATGTGGAATGCGACCGCCAGGGTGTCGGTCGCATCCTAATTCGTGGTGCGGGACTGCCGCATGTCTGGCGGCCGGTCCCAACACCGCAGGGATGGCGGGTGGACTCAGGTCCGCCTACCATCCGAATAAGCCCCAAAGTGTTGCTTAATATTATTCATCCAGGCCAAGAAAAGTTGTCATCCCTCGAACAGGTCATTCACTGCATATGCAACAACTGTGTATTTTTTTACTCTTCATACATTCTACGCTTCAGTCTATAGTTTATAAAAGAAGCCGTAATTAGTCTCTTCTCGATGGAAAGACTTCTTTTAGGATTATTCATGACAGGTAAATCAAATAGTAAACTAACAAATTCATTTATGTTTGACAACTATGGAATTTTAAAAACATGATCCAGAGCTAGGCACTCTGAAATAATGGACTTTGTAAAGATAGTCTCGGTTTTTATCTAAATAGACTGCCAAAGCAGTAAGGGTTTTAGAGCTAATGTGTCCTTCAGAAAGTGTTGCCTAGTTTCCTTATAGACTATAAAAGATTATTTAGATTCAGGAACACACAACAGACACTTGAGGAACTGTATGTCCTGCGCCTGAAGGGGTTTACTGGGTGTATAACCCCATAAACCTCCTCTAAAAGTAGCGGGTGATAATCCTCTTGCTTTATATATGTTGTTGTTGTATAAAGCTTTATTCGATACAAATATATCATAAAAGCAGAATCAATTCTTATACAATTCATGAGGAGGATTTAGTATAAAACTAGCAACAACAGTTCATTTACAGAGAGATAAAAAGTTGAATTCATTTTTATAAAAAAAAAAAGAATAAAAGAAGTGGGGAAAACCGCTAAAATTTAAATATCATAAAATAATATACAGCAGTATAGTACAAAACAATTAGTGTGGAGCTAGTCCATATTTTTTTGTGTTAAAAACTTTGAACGTAACGCCCATGCGCATCCCAGGTATTTGGCCACCCCGCAGATTACGGTAAGGTAGGTGGTATCTGTCCTGAGGATGCGTAAGACAGACAAGTAGTTTCTTGAGCCCAACTGTAAACAAACAGGTTTCAACCATTTACTTCTTATATGTCTGTATGCTGGGCAAGCCAACATAAAATGGGCAATGGACTCAGTACGAGCTCCACATCCTGGACATGGCACTACTGCTGGTACTGATGCCAATCGTTCGGTCCTCCTCCAACTTACTATTAAGTCATTAATAGGGAGGTTTCCAATACTCATTTTCATATATAGGGACCTGTCTCTAGGAATTTGAATAAAATCAAGATATGCCTCCAGCTTTCGGACCGGCTTGTGTTCCATGAACCGTTCGGTGAGGGTTCCCCTGTCCGCATTGATCTCTTGGACCACCTCCACCCAGTTCCAATAAGCTTTTTTTATAACCTGTTTGGGAGGCGGGGTCTGGCTAACCCATGCCTCCCCTAAACCTATGTCGGTTAATAAACACCTGAGATCTGAAATCCATTTAACCCTCTAGCTTGTATCTGCTTGAATAATGTCACCAAAGGATGCTGCATAATAAGACAGCTCTGGGGTCGATCTAATGCAGGCACAAAAAAGTAGAGGGCGGAGACGTGCAATATCTTTAATTGAACATCTGCCCAGATCTAAATACAGGGGCTTCAGTGGTGTAGAAATTGGAAGGGAAACCAGACCTCTAAAAAACTTATTCTCTGATCTTACTAGGTCAGTGATATTCTCAAAGCCCCAAAGCTCAGTCCCATACAGGGCTGAGGGGAGTGCTTTGCCTTCATAAACCACAAGGGCCGGGGATATTAGTTTACTTACAGAGAGTTGTTTTTCTCTTAAAATTGCCCCGGATACTCGCTTGTGGTTCAGAAGCATTTTTGTCAAATGGGAATTCCACTTCATGTCACTAGTGACCCGTATACCCAATAATCGAAAGACTCAACTAGGTCTAATGGTTTGCCTTCAAGGGTAATGTTATTTCTAAACCGCTTTGAGGGGGATAAAACCAGTAATATTGTTTTAACAGTATTGATGATTAAGCCTCGACCAGAACAAAATAGGCTAAATCTGTCTAACAGCCTTTGGAGACCACTTGGGCTTTTTGACAGCAAAAGGGTGTCGTCAGCATACAGGAGGGTCGGGATCTTTTCACCCGCCAGGGCTGGTGCGTCGGCCGGAGTCTCCCTCAAATGGTCTGCCACCCCATTCACAAAGAGGGAGAACAAGGTTGGTGCCAATACACAGCCCTGGCGTACCCCCCTGTTTACCTCGATCCTCTCTGTTAGCTGTCCCTGAGTTCCCCACCTAATTCTGGCATAGTTGCCCTCATGGAGACGTCTAATGAAGTCCAAAACCAAAGGGGGAATATCTAACTCACGCAACACCTGCCAGAGCTTGGGGCGGGGGACCAGGTCAAAAGCAGTCTTCAAATCAATGAAGGCCAAATACAAACTGCCTTTCCCTATGACCACGGTCTTCCAATAGATCATAAAGAATCTAAAGACCTGGTCAACACCGTGCCCACTCGCCCCCTAAAACCGGCCTGGAGATGCGACAAAATATCACCTTCCTCCATCCATATATATTTAAACCATTTCCTGAACCAGTCAACTGGCAATTTTTTGGGAGTACCTAAGTATTCCTTCACATGTTTGGCTCATTTTCAGCTGAGTATTTAAATCTTATTGTGCCCAGGATCCGTAGTTAGAAAATAAAATCTCTAGGTAGCAAAAAGTGTAAACAGTAGTAATCGGTGAATCCTCAATAAAACACTTCTGCACCTTGTTCCCGAAAACCATCGCAAATGTTTTTGCCTTGTTGATTTTCATTTTTCTGGATGCCATCAAATTCCCAAAGGTATTCATCAATTTTTGTAGGCCAACAGGCATCCTAGATACCAGGACAGCGCCATTGGCGTACAATAGAAATGGGACCGGGCGGGGTGGGAGTACTATCCAGCCCATAAATGAAGATCGAGAATAGGAATGGTGCCAATACCCACCCCTGTCTGATTTCTCTTTTGAGCTTAAATAGAGGGGAACATTGCCCATTAGGGTCATACCGCACTGTGGCTGAAAGTTTTTTATTTCGGTATACTAGAAAGGTAATTATATTCCTTGGGTCCCTGGGAAGCCAAGGTAGAACAGAGTATTGCATGGTCGACAAAGTCAAAGGCACTACTTAGATCAACAAAACATAGGTGAAGTGACACAGTTTTAGTCTTAGGTTACTTCCCCATAAGCAGTTCAAGGTTTACACACTGCTCTACAGTCACCCAACATCTTCTAAACCCGAATTGTACCTCTGATATCAGGGCTGGCCAGGCCGTAGCAGAAACCAGGTGTTTCCCTCTGGGCCGCACAGGTGGGGGACGGTTTTTGGCCCCTAGGGGGGCGTTTTTGATGCTGGGGGCCAGCAATATCGGCCTCCTGTAACAAAATCAGCCAAAACCGGCTCTAGCAAACAGCTCGGCTGCACACCCCCTCCCCCCCAGGAGGGCCGGCCGAGCAGTTTGCCAGGGCCCGTTTCGGTTCCCAGTCCAACCCTGTCTGATATGATGAAATTACTCTCATCACAATCTGCCAGTCTCTGTAGAAGAACCTTTCCCATTAGTTTGGTTGAGGAATCTAGGAGGGAGATAAGACAATAACATTTCAAATCTGACTTATTCCCCTTCTTAAAGATGGGGACTATGATGAAAATGGTCCATGAGGGGGGAATCAAACCCTCAACAGCTGCATTGAGTAACCTAGTCAGAATGGGACCCAACTGTTCCCCCACAGCTTTGAATATATCAACTGGTACCCCATCTGGGCCTGGCGCCTTCCCCCACACTGGTGTTTATGGTAAAAAGGACCTCCTCTAGAGTAATGTACATTGTAGTCTGGGACTTAGGTGACACTCACTTGTTCATTGCTAATGGTTTGTCGACCATATGAGAGTCAACAATACCAATGAAATGGGTCACCCATTCATCGCAGGAGACCAAAGAGGTAAGTTCAGGCAAGTTATTATCTTTTGAAAAAGGGGCATTCATAGTAAGCCATAATAGAGTCAAATCCTTTGTATTGGTGGCCTGAGTCAAATTTGCCCAGTCCTCTTCTAATACCTTTTCCTGGCTGCAAGTGCCTGCTTGTAATTCCTGCATAGATACTTGATAGATGAAAAATCCCTAGGAGATCCATGAAGGGCCTCCCTTGAGAGCTTCGATTGTTGAGTGCATGAATGGTCAAACCACCTGTGTTTTCCCGTACTACTGATTTCTAAAGGTCAATCAATCAGGTAATTGTAAAGCATGCTATTCACCCGTGAGGGTCTCAAAGCGCTGGGAGGGTGTAAGTTGCTCCGTTCAGTGGAAGAGCCAGGTCTTGAGTGTCTTCCTGAAGATGTTCAGTGAGGGGGCAAGTCTGATGTCGACAGGGTGCTTGTTGGCTGCTATGGAGGAGAAGGCCCTTCGCCCGTTCTGGTTCTGTGGATTCATGGGGTTTCGGCAAGGGCGAGGTCGGCGGCTCGGAGGTGTCTGTTAGGTATGTGGATGGAGACTCTCTCGTTGAGTAATTGAGGTCCGGTGTTGTGGAGGCATTTGAAGGCATGGGTGAGTATCTCGAAGGTTACTCTCTTCTCGACGGGGAGCCAGTGGAGGTCTTGCAGGTGTTGGGTGATTTGTTCTTGTCGAGGGATGCCGAGGACAAGTCTGGTGGCGGTGTTTTGAATGGTCTGGAGTTTGCGGAGCAGAGACTTGTTGATTTCTGCGTAGAGGGTGTTTCCATAGACCAGTCTGCTGGTTATGAATGCATGGGTGACAGTTTCTCTTGGCTCGGGGGGATCCATTTGAAGATCTTGTGAAGGATGCGGAGGGTGTTGAAGCAGGTGGAGGTGACGGCGTTGACTTGTCGGGTCATGGAGAAGGAAGAGTCGAGTATGATGCCAAGGTTCTGGGCGTGGTTGGTGGGGGTTGGCCACCAGGTGCTGTACCATACGATGGGGAGGGTCCGAGGACGAGGACCTCTGTCTTCTCTGATTTGAGTTTCAGCCAGCTGTTGTTCATCCAGGATGCAATGTCCTTCATTCCTTCCGGAAAGCTGAGTCTGGTGGTGACAGGGTCCTTGGTCAGCGAGAGGATGAGTTGGGTGTCGTTGGCATAGGAGACTATGTTGAGTCCGTGCTGTGTGACAATGGTGGCGAGGGGGGCCATGTAGATGATGAAGAGCGTAGGGCTGAGTGATGATCCTTGAAGCACTCCGCAGTTGATCTCTGTGGGTTCGGAGAGGAAGGGTGGCAGTCTGATTCTTTGGGTCCTGCCTGTAAGGAAGGAGCGGAGCCATTTGAGGGCGGTTCCCCATATGCAGGTGTCCTGGAGTCTGGCGGCGAGTGTGCGGTGGGAGACAGTGTTAAAGGCTGCGGAGAGGTCAAGTAGGATCAGGGCTATGGTGTGACCTTGGTCGAGGAGGGTGCCGATGTCATCTATGGCGGCGAGTAGGGCGGTCTCAGTGCTGTAGTTGCTGCGGAATCCATATTGGGAGGGGTCAAAAATGGAGTTCTCTTCAATGAATTTCCTAGGTTGGGCATTGATAGTCTTCTCAGTGACTTTGTCCACAAAGGGAAGGAGGGAGATGGGTCAGTAGTTCTTGAGGTCCGAAGGGTCTGCAGAGGGCTTCTTGAGCAAGAGCTTGACTTCTGTGCGTTTCCAGTCATCAGGGAAGGTGCCGGTTTCAAAGGTGGTGTTGATGGTGCGTCATAGTTCCGGTGCAATGGGGGTGGTGCCTCTGTAGAAGATGAGCGGAGGACAGGGGTCTGTCGGTGCTCCAGAGTGGATGCCTTTCATGGTTGATTCAGTGACTTCAGTGGTGGCTGGGGTCCAGGTGGAGATGGAGGGTTGGTTGGTGTTGTTGGAGGGGCTAGTGGTTTTGGAGTCCGGAGTTCGTTCGTTGAAGTTGTCGTAGAGGGGCCTTGATTTTCAGATGGAAGTAGGAGCACAGCTTGTTGCAGAGGTCCTGGGAAGCAGTGATGTCTGTGTTCCTTCCGGGGTTGAGTGCGAGGAGGGCCACTGAGTCGTAACGGTGAATGGTCTGAGATCCAGAGTCCCTGGCGCTGGTCGCGGTCGGGTCGCAGTCGCCATTATATAGAGAAGGGGAGGGTGGAGCAGCTGGGAGGTTGGAGCGGGTATCGGCAGGGGCCACGGGAGAAGCAGCAGCATGAAAGGGAAAAGGGAAATGGGCAGAGAAGCACCACAAAACAGAGAATGGCACAATAAGGCAAGGCAACAATGACAATCAAGGAAAACAGGGCACAATAAACATAAGGCGGCAACTATCAACTAAAGTACAGGGCTCAAATGCAGTGGGAAAAAATGGGCAAGACACAATCCAGGAAGTGGCTCGAACCCCTATCTGCACCAAGCACTTCACAGGGCAGCGGCACAGCAGCGGAGCTGCAGAGGGAGAGAGCAGGTCTCTGGACATGGGGTCAGAGGTCTTGTAATTAGTGATCTAAGTGACCTGGTAATCTGTGCAAAGGCAATAACTAAATTCGCCTTTTTTCAGAATTAGCAGTTTCTGTAATACTCTACTTGGATCAATCCCTGTCCATTTAACCCGAACGTCACTGGGCCTAACTGGAGTAACATTGATAATACATGCATTGCTTGTAGGATCGTGCAACTGTATTTTCAGTGAGACAAATATTAGGGATGAGCAGTGAACTCAATTACGCCGGCGGAGTTTGCAGAGTTTTGCCCACTTCACACTCCTCATAGAGCTCACGTTAAGAAACTTGCTATTTGCGTTGAGGAAGCTTCCCTCGAAGAGAACATCTACTCGAGTGGTAGAAAGAAGCAGCGACCTTTTGTGCTGAGCGTGGTGCCGTTTGTGCTGATTTTACAGCGCAGGACAAAGTCCCGGTACTAAAAATAAGCGTGTGCAGCACAACTAACTTCTCTCCACCATTGCGGACCTCCACAAACTCCACCCAGGCCAAATAATTATAGGATTGTGATCACTTCACTGCTGTCATGGTGATATTTCTATAGTGAACCATATCCCTAGTAGTAGTAGATATCAGGCCATGATCAATGACAGTGTGTACATCTCTACCAAGAAATAATAAAACTGGATCACTAGTATCCACACAACTACTTTCCAGAAGTATAAAATCATACTTCAAAATCAGGGAGTTCAGAGCTTTGCTGTAGTCATTATGGTAAAAGTGCTTGATTCCATTCCCCTCTGCATTAATTAGGCCACACACCCATCTTGCCAGTAGGAGGCATTTTTGGATATTGAGTGAATTATCTGAAAAACCTCCATTCCTCCATCAAGTGCATGCACAACAGAGCTAAGGAATGAGTCAAAAATATTTTTTGTAAAAATTTACCACAACCTAATCAGGCCCAACTTTAAATGATAACCAGAGATGTGCATATGATGAAACAGTTGCAACTCTCCTGGTGGTGACAGATAGCAAATTAGATACCTGAATCGGAAAAAACCCTTTAGCCCGCCTTACAGGGGATAGAGTAGCACCCAGGAAGAAAAATGTAAACCATTCAACATGTATTGGCTCCACGCTCCAGGTCTCCTGTAAACAGATCACGTCGGAGTCTAAAATAATACAGCTACAATCTGGGGGATTCAGCATGCTTCGAAGTCCAGGCAGCAAACGACATTCCACTCTGTCACCATAACCATTAGGTAGGTACCACTGATGAGTTAGAGTGATTAAAAACATACAAACTAATAGACAGGATTGATTCACGGCATTGAATTGAAATGGGGCCACAGTATTAGATAAGCACCCAATACTAAGGTTTGGCAGTCCTGTATCCGGAACATCAGCTATGTCCGTCCGCTACCCAAGTTATTAGCAATAAGAGTGTCATCAGTAATATGCAGTCAATCATTGTCCTGCAGGGTGCCCAAACATTGGTACCTATTAGCCATTGGAATAAAAGGTATGTGTTGGATAACAGGCTTTTGACCATATGGTCAGCAAAGGGTGTATCTGGATCTTGACAAAGATATCAATAGAAAAAGCCAAAAGTTAGGAGCATGATGCTATGACCAGTCTAAGGAAGCGACGCCAATCTTGTCAGAGTCTCACTACATATCTTGGCTATTTGATGTTAATAATAACACAGTTCCCCGGAATGTCTTATTAGTAGGGACAATAAACCTTACTCTCAAGTCATCAAACTTTGGTCTGCTTTGGCAACAGGGAATATGAACTTAGAATGGAGCCAATGTAAAACTTTGTTCTTTAACTGGACAAGAGTTTCAACCGTACCAGGGATCAGAGGCAGAACATTGGTCATGACAACCACATAAGGACTGCAGGCCGGGGGTAGGTTCATAATCATTGTATCAAACATCCCTCCATAGCTGTTACTACTCCCATTTCCTGACATTTGAGTATGACCGCCAACAGTAGCTTCAGATAGTTGAATGTCATCTGGCTTTTGTGGCTTTTTTCACAGGATTTTGATTGTGACCATGATTGACAAACCAGATTCAACTCCCATTGTAATGTTTGAAGTCCTTCTATATTATATGGCCTTAGGCCATGTTGCGTTAAGCATTGTTGAGGATGGTTACAAATGTTACTGCATGTGGTGTGATCCTTTGCATAGCTCTAGGGCAAATGTCTACTATTTATGGATGTTGCATAGACCGCTTGTGTGGCCTCTGTTTGCGGGGGAATAGCACCTGGTCCAATGGAGAATGGGATGGGCTCTTAAGCCTCTTCTGAATAGCTTTGATCTCCCCCAAGCGTTATGTAATCAGTGTAAGTAGATTATCCAGCAGCAACTTTCTATCACCCAAATGTTTTTCCTGTAATAGTCTCAGGATTCCCATTGAGCTATTCACCAATTCAGCAGATTAAATCCCTTTCTTTACACCCTGGCATCTTCTCCATTTAGTTGGGGATGCATCCTTATGGGGAGACACAGTAGACTATCATCCTGTGCACAGTCATCTGAAATTGTGATTATTGGGGGGCACTGTGTGTAGAGCTTGATGGGCAGGCCCTGGCCGCATATCCGGCGCAATCACATTGAAGGTTTAATTTCTGCCCACTGATAATACCTCAGAATTTAACCCAGATGTCAGTGCAATGCTAGCAGAAAGCTGATGCTCTGCATGTGCTATTTTCTTGTTTAAGGCTACAACGGACTTCCTCATGTATTCATATATTCTTATAGGGTTTGCTTCTACCTTGGTTGTTGTGGATAACTTGCGCTTTACCATCATCGAGTAGATCACACAAGCATCACTGAAAAACAATTTTTTGAGTACAATACCTTTGGCGGTTACGGTAATGAGACAGAATATCGAGGCCAAAAAATTCTAACTACATGAATATCGGGTTGGAAATATTGTGGAGTGGAAATATCTAGTGCCAGAATATCGTTGTCAATAATATCGATTTTAAGGTAAATAATATTGAATGAAAAAATATAGAAGTCATTAATATCGTTTGCAAAAATATAGTTGTTTAAAATATCGATTTTCTAATTAGTGTTATGTATTTTAGTATATATTTTAAATGCATTTGATGTATTTTTTTGTATATAAATTGTTTATGTTTTTTAATATGTGTTAATGTTTTAGTAGCTATCAATTTAGTTTAATTAAATTATGCGTTTTAGAGTTCTGTAGTGGGATGTAGGTTTATAGGGGAATACGGTGGGAAGCAATTTAATTAAAATAATATTTTTTATTTATTAATATTTATTTAATTGAGATTTTATGGTGCTAACCGTGGGAAGTAATTTATTAATTAATAAATAATTGGTTGTTAATTATGGTAATTGTGTATTTTTGTAGGTGTGGGTTTTGGGGTTTAGAGGTAAAGTGTGGGAAGTTTTTTTTTTCAATTAATTAAAAATAAGTTGTTAATATGAATGAATTAAGTGAAAATAAAATATGGAAATTCTGTGATTAATTTTAGGTGCGGGTTGTGGGGTTTATAGGGGGTAAAGGATGCGAAGTAATTTATTTTTGATTAATTAAAAATAAGTTGCTAATTAATATTAATTAATTAATCTAAAATTAAATATGGAAATTGTGTAATTAATTTTAGGTGTGGGTTGTGGGGTTTATAGGGGTAAAGGGTGGGAAGTGATTTATGATTAATTAATTAATAATTAGTTGATCATTAATAATAATTAATCCATTTATATTTAATTAGGATTATTGTTTATTTTTTTGAGTGGGTTTACTTTTATAGGGGTAAAGGATTGGGAGTAAATTAATTTTACTTACTTTATAATTAGTTGTTAAATACTATTAGTTTTTAAATTGAAAAGAAGTTGTAATTATGTAATTAATTTTTTTACAGTTTAATTTTAGCTTCTTGATGTTGGGAATGTAGGGATAAAGTGTGGGAGTTTTTATTTGATTTTTAATTAATAATATTTCTTTAATTGGTAATTAATTATGTTAATTATGGAAGTACATTTGGTTTCAAATTTAGATGTGGGTTGTGAATTGTGTGGTGTTATAGCATAGGAAACAAAAAAACTAAATCTATGTAATAATTAATGTTTTTGTTTAAATATATTTTCTAATTAAAAATATTTACTTGTTTGAAAAATATTTTTGTTTATTTAATATAATATTTGTAGGTATTTGTCATATGTATTTAAAATTATAATATGTTTTTTTAAATGATAAACATATTTGTATTTTAATTTTTAACATCTTTATATATTTTTTCATTTACTTTGATTTTTTAAATATATATATATATTTTTTCATATTTAGTTTGTTTTAAATTTTGAACTGACTGGAGTGGGAATAGTAAATGTTATCACTCCGCAATCCGAGACTTTCCCTACTGTTGCACTCACTGGAGTGGGAATAGTAATTTTTACCCCTCCGCTATCCAACACTTTCCCTACTGTTACACTCACTGGAGTGAGAATAGTAATTTTTACCCTTTCGCTATCCAACTCTTTCCCTACTGCAGCACTCACTGGAGTGGGAATAGTAATTTTTACGCCTCTGCTATCCAACACTTTCCCTACTGTTGCACTGACTGGAGAAGGAATAGCAAACTTGAACCCTCCACTATCCAACACTTTCCATTCTGTTGCACTCACTGAAGTGGGAATAGTAATTTTTATCCAACACTTTCCATACTGTTGCACTTGTTGGAGTGGGAATAGTAATTTTTCCCTACTGTTGCAGTGTTGAAGTGAGAAATGTAAGTTTAAAGATTTTTTTAAAGTTTAATGTTTTAATTTAGAATAGAATGTCTTTTTATTGGATTTTATGTTGTTGGTATATATAACCTACTAGTGGTCGCCAGTAGGTAGTTATGGTTAGGACCTCGTTTCTATTCAAAAAGCACTTTTTCTTTTGCCAATATTTTTGGCGTCGTTTGACGAATCTTCGCGAAATTTTAAAAACTAATGGGGCGCTCTGGTCAGCTCCTGTATTGAAAGTTTCAGGGTGAGTTGTGAAGACATGGCCAAGAAAAAAGGGGGGTCTCAAAATGCGTTTTCAACATGTTAATTTCCATAGGAACTTTGAAACAGGTTACAGCCCAAACTGCTGAACGGAATTACACCACATTTGGAAAAAAGGTAGCCGTTGGTTCAGAAAGAGACCTTTTTTTTAAATGGTGTAAATCCTTTTAGTAGTTGCTGAGCAATTTAAAAAATAAAAATATCGATATCTGAGCACCAAGGAGGGTTTGTGAACCCTCCCGGGCACGAGCTTCACTCTGGCTGTCAACACTCCAAACCAGGAAGTGTTAGCATCTTGTGACTCAGTAACCGAGTCACAAGAAAAGAGTACAAAAAAAGGTGAAAAACAAAGGGGCAGGGTAGACACACCCTGACCCCCAAGGCCTGCTGAGGGGTCCCGGCAGAATTCGCGCTGGGGTCCCAATCCCCCCCCCACACTGCCCCAGGAACCACCACCTTCCGGAGCTTTTTTAATTGTATGCAGGGGCACGCGGCCCTGCAGCTCGACCGCCACCTCCCCAAGGCTCTGTTGAAATAAAAAAAGAAGTGTGGGGGCAAGAGACCCCCACACGCCCCGGGGACCCCCACCTCCCCAGGGCACTCTTTATTCAAATTTAGGCTTTGAAAAGGAGGGGAGGGGGGCTGCGTGGCCCCCCATCCAGGAGCCCTTGATGGTCCTGGGGACTGCCACCCCCCAGGGCCGGCTCCTGCAATGTCCCAGGGTGCCCAGCCCGGGACACTGCTGTTTGCCTTGGCAGGGCGGGAGCACGGCCCCCGCCCTGCCATAGAAACCATGGTCCCCCACAAGAAGGCCGAGCCCCGGGAGATGGGGTCCCCGGTGCCAAAAGTGGCCCGGGAGGGGTGCCACGAGGCCCCCACCCACAAATTTTAAAATAAAAATGAAAGAGGCAATGCCCCTAGGGATGGGGTCCCGGGCAGATTAATGCCTTAGGAAGGGAGTCACATGGCTCCCCTCTATTACATTTAAAATAAAAGGTATTTCTGGCCATGCCCCGGGGATGGGGTCCCCGGGCCAAAATTGGCCCCGGGAGGGTGGTCGCATGGCCCCCTTCCCGTTGAAATTTTTTTTTTAATAAAAATGGGTCAGGGGTCTACAGGGCCACACAAATGGCAGAAGGAGGGGGCCACACAACCTCCTTCTAAAAAAAAATATTTAAAAAAGCTGTATCTCGCCGGTAGGCCA
This sequence comes from Triturus cristatus, assembly GCF_964204655.1. Classification (NCBI taxonomy): domain Eukaryota; kingdom Metazoa; phylum Chordata; class Amphibia; order Caudata; family Salamandridae; genus Triturus; species Triturus cristatus. The sequence goes on along the minus strand of NC_140591.1, from coordinate 926,437,048 downwards.
CTCCCCATTTCTCCACCACTCTGCAAACACGCCCCCTGGTGCGTTGTAAGTTGGGGAATTAATTTCCCTTGAATACTGAGGGTCCCTGGGGGCCAACCTGCCCACCAGGTACCTCAAGTAAGTGCCACAGAGCTGGATTGCAGAGAGTTGATCTTAGGCCACGCCCATTTTTACACCACTCTGCAAATGCAGCTAGTGGCGCACTGCTGCTTGGAGGATGAAGTCAGCTTGTGTTCTGAGGACCTCAGGACACAAGTGGACTTCATCCTCCGAGCAGATGTGCGCCAGAAGCTGCTAGTTGGCCCCCAGGGACCCTCAGTATTCAATGGGACTTAATCCCGCAACTTAGAATGCGCCAGAGGGCGTGTTTGCAGAGTGGTGGAGAAAGGGGGCATGGCCTTTGTCAACCTCTCAGCAATCCCACTGTGTGGGGCTTACTGGAGGTAAGAGGTAGGCTAGTTGGCCCCTAAAGGATCCCCAGCAGCGAAGGGGACTTCATTCCCCATCCAAGAGCGCGTCAGGGAGCAGGTTTGTAGAGTGGTGGGAAAAGGGGGTGTGGCCTGCCCTTTGAACTTAGCAATGCTGCTGTGTAGGACTCACTGGAGGTAATAGGAGGGGTATTTGGCCCCCAAGGATGTACTTGGAGGCCAACTACCCCTCTTGTTACCTCTAGTAACTCCCACACAGTGGGATTGCTAAGACGTCTTTGGAGGCCATGCCCCCCCCTTTCTCCACCACTCTGCAAACTCGCCTCCTGGCAGACTACAGCATGGGGGATGAAGTTCAATTTACTCCTGAGGGAGTTTGGGGGCCAAGAAGCCCTCCTGGTACCTCCTTTAAGTCCTACGCAGCAGAATTCCTGAGCGCTAGTCGGAGGCCCAGCACCCTTTCTCCACCACTCTGTAAATGTGACTACTACTTAAAGAAGCATCTTTCTGCACCTCTGACTTAGAGGTAGTTTTAATCCCCTTGCTCTATTATATACTAGGGCCTTATAGTGGAGGTCATGCCAATCACAGGGGTACCCCATCCCATAGTGTACCCTAGTGTATGTAGGTGTTTTCACTGTATTCTAAGTGTCTTTTAGAATAGCACCGGCTCCGGGCCTGGTTAGTCAGAGTCAGGTACCAGACAGCAAAAATTTGGGGGCACAGGATGACTTTGCAACAAGGCCTCTTTCTGCACTTCTTTTTTTTATTTTTTTTTATTGAGAGTTCAAATATGACAATACAATAAAGAAAACAAATGAAATCCAATTAATACAGTACGAGAAAAAAAGTACTAAGAACATTCATGCAAATTGTCATTATAACATTTAAAATTATAAAGTGCAAGGTGGTGTAAAAACAAACGATCAATCAACTGTCATTGAAGTTCAAAAGATTTTGATTAAATGAAAACAGTACGTAGCATTTAGATACAATGAGCGTCTTCTCAGTTAATATTCCAAAGTTGAGTTATAAAGTGCAACGTGCGAAGTCGAGACAATCGTAATAGACTAGTAGACAAAATAGATGTTCTCGGAAAAGTATAAATCTGATTGAGTAATAGCCGGACAAATTTAAAGATCAAACACACTCCAATATTTATCATATTTTTTGAGAGCCCCTGATTTGAGAGCATATTTTCTTTCCCTACCCTGGATTCGGATTAGTTTTGTCTTCCATGCCTGAAAGGATGGAACAAGATCTGTTTTCCAGGACTGTAGAATGAGGGATTTAGCTATTAAAGAAGCTATAAAAAGGGACTCATCATGTTGGGTGTGGATAGGAGAGCAACCTAGGAGGGGAATTAGATCATCAAATACAATATTAGTTTTGAGAATGGTTGAAAGATATTTTTCTATTTCCTTCCATAAAGCCTGGATTTTTGGACACTCCCGGACAATGTGTTTCCAAGTGCCTTTTCCATCACAGCAGAAGCATTTGTCAGCTACTTGCGGGAAGATATTGTGTAGAAATGACGGAGTTCTATATATTAACCATTTGTTGTAAAATTGCATACGTTTAAAATTTGCTCCACGAAAGATGGTTTTATTGAATTTGTTTATTTTGTCCCATACCTGTTGATTAAATGTAATATCTTCCCTCTTCTCCCATCTTTCAGTAATCTTGCTATAGAGGTCATGGTCCTTGCTTTCTTTTAATATTTTAATCCAGATACTCATTTTCTTTTGTATTTTAATATTAAGGATAGTGGAAATATTTTCTTTATTGAATAAATTTCCTATATTGAGTTCTCTGAGTTTTGGATTTATCCTTATAAAGGACCAGTTCAGTGTTAAGTGCGAGTGGATTAACTGGCTGTGAATTTCGTCCCAAGATTTCCACCTATTTCCCAGCAGAAAGTCTTCAATTTTCTCAAAACCATTCTCCCTCCAAAGAGTTAATATATTTTTGTCCATACAGCAAGCATCTCCCAAACTAAAATTTATTAAATTCGTCTTATTACTTAAAATGGGCAAGTCATAAAATTTAAAAAACTGAGTTTTCACCTTGAAAATCCACTGGAGGGATTTATATCGTACTTTTTTTGGATCTTTCGTGGTTCTGACCGGATCATAGATTTTCAATTCCAGCAACATCCTTTTCATAAAAAAATTATCTGTCTCATGAGAGTCTAAGAAAAGAAACCTGTGACTATAATGTGCAAAAGGCAAAATAATACTCTTTGATATTTGGGAGGGACACTGGACAGCCCTCCTTGAGTAGATGATAAATATAAAGTGCTCAGTGCTAGTCTGGGAGATTTTTTTGCCCATAAGAAAGAGGAGATCAGGGTTTCTATTTTTTTAAAGTAAGAGGCATGGATTGCGCAGGGAATTGCGCTAAAAAGGAAATTGAAAAGGGGTAAGACCGACATTCGAATTAGCGATGCCCGCCTCATAAGAGACAGGGGTAGTAAATTCCACCGATCTAAAAGTGAGCCCACCTTTTTTAATAAAGGTAAAAAATTAAGTGAAAAGAGATCATCTGGGCTATCCGATATAAGTATTCCAAGATATCTCTTTGGATCCGTGTTGTATATCCGCCTAACTTCTGGAACTAAAGTGTCTATAGTGCAGTTAAGTAGAATAATTTCCGTTTTGTTTACATTATTTTTATAACCCCCAAGCTTTTGAAAGTCAGAGAAGATTTTTAAAATCTTCAATTGACTTGAGGGTTTAGAGTCTATGAAAAGGGCAATATCGTCCGCATATAATTTTATGTTTGTCATTCCTAATATTGGGGCAGTGTCACCTTTGATATTCCTGATGGCGATCGCTAGAGGTTCAATAAATAATGCAAATAAAATTGGCGACAAGGGGCATCCTTGTCGCGTGCCTCTAGTAACCTCACAGGACCCAATGTTAGTGTTATTGACGATAATTTGTGCCCTAGAATTCATATACAATTGGCGTAGAAGAGAAATAAAAACATTCGGGAAATTAAAACTACGTAGAATTGCAAACATGCAATCCCAAGACACTAGATCGAAGGCTTTCTCCGCATCTAAAAACCAAATTTGAGCCTTCACTTTATTAGTTTTAAAATAATCTAGTGCCTCCAGTAAAAATGTAGTGTTGGAATAGAGATGCCTGCCTGCAATAAAACCGCACTGATCATGTGCTACCAGAGAACCTACTATTTTATTTAATCGATTTGCTAAAAGTTTTGAAACGATTTTGTAGTCAGTATTCAAAAGGCTAATCGGTCTATATGAGTTTATATTTTCCTTGTCCTTTCCTTTTTTTAAAATACTGACCACTACCGCTGTATGAAAGGAGTCCGGTGGGGGACTTCCTTGAAGTAAGTTATTCATTAATTTCAGAAGTTCCTTACGTAATGTTGCCCCAAATTTTTTTAAAAATTCAATGGGAAGGCCATCCTCGCCGTTGGCATTGCCATTGGGGAAGGCCTCTATCACTTCATCTAATTCTAATAGTGTAAAATCCTGTGTAAGGTAGTTCTTACCCTCAGCATCTATTTTAGGTATTTCAAGTGGCTGTAGAAATTCCGTGATAGACTCAGGTGTAGCACCCTCAATCGCTTGATATATCCCCTCATAATGATTTAAAAACAACTCACCGATGGAAGTGGTGGTCTTAACTCGTATTTTAGTGATGGTATCTATTAGCTGATCTATTCTATCACGCACCTGCTTTTCTTTAGATTGCCAGGCCAGCAGCTTTCCTGTGTATTCACTCTCCTCATAAATCTTTTGTGCTTGTGAATTACTATTTATCTCACCTAAATCATAATAAAAGTCCTTCATCCTGCGCTTCGCCTCGTGGAGTTTGTGTCCAGAGATCATAGATCTGACCCTATAGTGCTCTTGGGTTGCGTGCGAGAGTTCAGTTTGGAGTTTGGTTTTCTCCTCCCTTCTTGCCTTGAGCTTGGGAATTTCTTTAGATGTAATTATTCCACGTAAAGTGGCTTTAAATGCATCCCAAATTATATTCAATGGGGCTGTACCTCTATTCTGTATAAAAAATTGCTCTATCTTTTCATTAATATCCATGCACCATTGTTGGTCAAGAAGGTTAAGTTTATTAAAAAACCATCTACTTGTAGATCTTGCTTCATAATTCCCCAAATTGACCTCCATGCAGAGAGCTGCATGGTCTGAAAAAGCGTTAGGTAGATAGGCGTAATTATAAAATTCTAGGTCATGGGATGACAGAAAAAAATCCAACCGTGACGCAGAATTATATTTCGCTGAGTGGCATGTATACTCGCGCTTGGTAGGATTTAAAATACGCCAATGGTCAGTAACATCAAGGTCAGTTTTGCAGCTTTGGACAGCTAAGGCAACTTGAGGTTTATTCTGTCGGCGGTCTTTCTTGGAAGAATCCAATCGGGGGTTTTGTAATAGATTAAAATCGCCCCCCCCCCAAATTATCGGTCCAGAAAGACCGGTTAATGCCTGCTGATGACGTCACATATTACATCATTCATGGCATTGTCAGTGACATCACTGATGACATCTCAAATGACATCACTGATCAATGATATCCACACAGTGCCTGGATCCTTGCTGGGACACAGACACACACACACATTTTCTCCCCAGGAGTAGCCCAGATGCTGTTTGGATGTTTCCTTTCCTTCAGACAGAAAACACCCAAACAGTGACTGGTCCTATGCTGGGACACAGACACAGACACGTGTCAGGACACTGTTTAGATTATTTTTCATATAACAAATCTAATCAGTGCCCGGTTCCTTGCTGGGGCATACACATGCATGTCTGTATATCAGCAAGGAGCCCAGACACAGTTTGGATTTTTACTTAAGCTAAAAAAATAACGCAGAGTGTGCCTGGATCCTCACTGGGATGCAGCTACACACATGTCTGCACACCATTGTGAGTACCTCATACTGGCAACTGGCCACACTGTCTGATACCCAACTCTGACACAATGTTACTGCCACCCTGTGGGCAGATTGGAGGTTTACTCTCCATTTGCCCACCTCCAGGGGGCAGAAAGCCCAGTAGATATCATAGTTTTTGTATATAAAATGGAAATGGAGTAGAGGACTGTCTTGTCCTGGCCTTGGGCCACACTGCTGGAGTCCAGACAGTCGTTCTACCCCAGTGGGGTGGAAGCGCTGGGTCATCTTGGTAAAGTGCACTGCACACCAGAGCTTTACTATACAAATGTTAACAGGGTGAATTTGGGATAGAGCTTGTCCTGCATTGGGGGTCTCACAATTGTTGCCCCCTGAGCCAAAACCAACTTTTCTGCCCCAGAGGCATATTAGTGGAATAACTACAAAACCCCTGCCACACAGGGGCAGAATTCAGCTAGACACTAGGATTTCAATATAAAATGTAAATGGTGTGGAGGATCAGACTGTCCTGGCATCAGACAACAGCTTCTTCACCCCAACACAATTTTTCTGTCTCCCTTTGGGAGCAATAAGCCCACTAGACACCTAGGTTTCCTACATAAAATGTAAATAACATGGGGGCTGACAAATCCTTGCGTTGCCACACCCCTTACCTTGGAGACCCAAACATTCACCATAGCATCCTTACCCTAACCTCCTAATAACGGTCACAGAAATTACACTGAACGCTAAAAGTGTATGCATAATTGTAAATAGAGTGGAGAGCCAACCTGTCATTGCATCAGTACACACCCCTTTTACCGCCTGTGCAAACAAACCTGCTGCATCCCTTGTGGGTGCAGATAGGCCATTAGATGTAATGTAAATAGGGTGGACTAGCTCTCTAGGACATCTGGTGGCCCCCAACCACGAATGGGCCCAGACACTTTTTCTGTCCTCTTTGCAATGCAAATTGGGGGCTATAGCGTACAAACATCAAAACTATGCCCTAAATAAATCCCCCTCCATTCCCAATGGGATGGGTGAAGTGTTTGAGCCTGGGATTGGAAAACAAATAGGAATACTAAAAACTTTGGGCCTTTCTGAAGACTAGAGACAGATGGGAATTTACGGCATTATGGCTTGATTGGATCTCTGCATAATTGTTTTTTTTTTGCATCTTTTATTTAGCGCGAACTCGACCCGAAGGTATTGGAGCGCTGTACATGAGCACCGTATTTACATTAGATATTCAGGCATGGGAAGATTAAGTGATTTACCCAGAATCACAGGATGTGGACGCGACCCTGACGCTCAAACCCTGGTTTCCAGCACCAAAGTCGGCAGTCTAGCCAACGGACCACATCCTCACTCATGAGTCAAGCTGGTGAACTCAGATGTGCCTTCTAAACCTCTACAACGGTTTAATCCAAGAATGCAATGCTGCGTGTTCTCGGAACTATGCCTCTTGGGGAAGAGAGGTGTGGAGTGAAGAAATAAAACACACAAGCTTGGTAAGGTGTGGCATGTGCCACGGGCTTACTGACACTTATAGGCAAAGTTTCAACCCAACAAGGGAGGTTTCAGCATGAGTATTGGGAACCAAACTGAGTGAAGAAACCAGTGAAGGCCATGAGTGCAATGAAACAGACATGCATGGTGACTCATATGAACCTCTAGAGGCAAAGGTGAATATAATGTCACATATACCTAAGTGCTTACCTGCTTCTAAAACACAACAGAATTGCTGAGAATCTGAGCAATTAGGAAATACTCCATTTAGAAAATTGGGTTATTGGTTGTGAGGCCTGCACATGTAATAGGCCACAATTCCCCCTTACTGGCAACCAAGCACCCTCTTTTTTTTTAAGTCCTCATACGCCATTAGATCTTTCCAAGACTAGATTAATTTCCTCTGCTGTCCCCCATCTAGTTGGCATCAGCAAGAGAGATCTGATCTTAATGGTTTGCACTTTACACAGAACCTCTCGAAATTGGTCTGTTCCATTCTTCTATCTGTGAGACCCAGGAACTGACCCGAGTGGAGAAGTAATTTCATGTAGAGGCATAATCATTGGACATACATACCCCCATTTTAATATATTTTAAAGGCTATTCAACCAACTTATGCATGGTCCCCAAAAACCCTTTAGTTGCTATTATCTTTTCTTATAGCTATGTCCAATTTCATTACATATTTAATAGCATTTACCCAATCTAAAAATTTCGGGGGGTACATTTAATCCAAGATTTACAAATTTCTCCACGAGCTAGTAGTAGAAGATAGAAACACAGCTTATTAATATCTAGAGGTAACAATTCATAATTCGGAAAAAGACCAAAAAAGAATAAAGAAATGCTCACCTGTATATCAAACCCACAAATTCCTTCCATACCTTTTAGTACAAGATCCCAAAATTGCTGTATTATAGGGCAGCTTACAAACATATGCTCATCGTTAGCTTTTTCTTTCCGGCACTTCGGACACCATGGAATAGTGCCCTTTGCAAATTTGGATAATTTTAATGGAGACCAATATACTCTATGAAGAGAGAAGAGATGATTCCTTCTTAAATTGGCAGCTTGGACTGTGACATATTATAGATCAAAAGATACTTACCATAATATTTCTGTGTTGACATCTGGCAAGTACTCGCCCCACAGTTGTTCTGGAAGTGTAAAATCCTCGTCTGCCAAATCTATCAGAAGCCAATAAAGATTCGCCACTTCTTTCTTGTTCCGTCGTCTGGTTCTCAAAGCAGTCTCTAGATCGTTTGTGAAACCAACCGGTATGCCAACCCTCTGAGACCAGCTTTTTATTTGTAAGTACTTAAATTTAGATAGCTGATTGTCCGTCATAAGCTTCAAATCTTCCCAAGCTATCAAACATCCCTCTGGCATAAGCTGGGCCCAACAATTTATGCCAACAGATTTTAGAGGTGTTACTAGTGTATCTTTGGTCCATTCGGGTGAACCGGGTGTGTCCCATATGGGCGCCATAGCGCTATAATAGCTAATTTTTGAGAAGTTTCTGATTTTACTCCAAGTGACTGCTAGGTCCTTTAAAATTTTCAGTCCAACTTTCTTGAAATAGCGTGGGTCTCCAAACTTATATAGATAAGCATATTCAGCTCCTTTTAGGTCTTGCAACATTTCCCTAAACATTTTTCCTATATCTGAAAAATTGGGTTCATTCATGAGCATTTTTCCTGCCTTCATTAAGGAGACCCATGCATACATGATTATATCGGGCACGCATAGGCCTCCCTTGTTCTTTCTTCTTCGAAGTTTTTTCCAAGAAATTCTAGTGCCCTTGGAAGCCCATATAAATGAATTCAATTTTGACTGGATTTTCCTCAAGCTTTCTTCTTTAAAAGCTAATGGTATATTTTGAAATTTAAAAATTACTTTAGGTAAGAGCATCATTTTTACCAAATTAGTCCTTCCTATTAGTGTTAAGGGTAAATAAGCCCAACTTTATAGAGAATCGGATATTTCTTTATCAATTTTACGCAGGTTTGAGTTAGATATATCATTGATATCTTGAGTCAGTTTTATTCCTAAATATCTTATTTCTCTTTTCAATTGAAAGGAGCAAACTGTGGAATTCCAAGCCATACATTCGGTTTTAGACTGATTAATCTCGTATCCTGAGATATTACCAAATTGTTGGGCTAGACTGTATACAATAGGAATGGTTTTATCAAGATCTGATGTGTATACCATGATGTCGTCGGCATATAATGAAACTTGTTTTTCCCAACTGCCAAATCTGAAGGGAAGTATATCCTCATGTGTCCTAATACTATCTGCAAAATACTCTATGTATAGATTGAAGAGCATTGGCGACAGGGGGCATCCCTGCCTTGTACCTCTTTGCACTTGTATAGGAGAGGAGAGGTTTCCGTTTATTAATATTCTGACTGTTGGAGCTTTGTAGATAGCTGAGATGACTCTAGAAAATGTTTCCCCCAGATTATATTTCTCTAATACCTTAATTAAATGCGCCCAATTTACCCGATCAAACGCTTTCATGGCATCCAGCGTAATGATGGCTAAGGGTAATTTATGTAAAGTTGCAATATCAATAGCGCCAATCAGATTGTACGTTAGATCTTGGATGCCCCTCCCTCTAACAAAACCCTTTTGGTCCTGGTGCAACAGCCCGCTCATAATACCATTCAGCCTCTCTGCTAAAACCTTAACAAAGATTTTATAATCAAGGTTAAGCAGAGAGATTGGTCTATACGAGTCGCACTGATTTGCAGGCTTGGATGGTTTTAAAATCAAGGCAACCGTGGCCTGACTCTAGGAGGGAGGCATAGGCCCACCTTCCTCAAAAATATAAGAAAACAATTGATGCATTACTGGGATCAGAACTTCGGCTAAAGATTTATATAGCTCAGCCGGAAGACCATCTGGTCCTGGTGCTTTCCCTTTCTTGCCGGATTCTATTTCCTAATTTCAGATTGAGATATAGTTTTATTAAAATTACTGGAGGCCTCATCACTAAGTTTTTTTGAGGGGTAACGCTGAAGCCAGGATTCTATCGTGCTTTCCTGTGGGTTAAGATCTTCTCTATAGACTGCTTCAAAGTGGTTTCGAAAAGCTTCTTCTATGTCTTCAGAAGTCAGGCAAATTTTTCCCGTGAGGTTGCATGCTACTTCCTTTATGTTACTTCTTGCTAATTCTTGTTTGGTTTTCCAGGCAAGAAGTTTGCCCGAGCCTGCCCCATATTTGAAGTGCGCCATCTTACTCGTATCCCACCTCTTTTGCAGATTCTTGATTATGGCGAAGTAGACGGAACATTCAGGACTTAATTATTGTTTTGGGATCTGAAAATCGGAAAAAAAATAGTTTCGGTAATACGGCGCAATACCTCAAGCCGTGGTGAGACTGTGCCTGAAGCAACTCGTGCTGAGCTGCTCGCGGGTTGGGGTATCCTTTGCAGACCCGTTCGAAGTGTCTCTTCTCCCTTTCCGTCCACGAGTCTCCTCGAAATCGTGGCGGAGGCGGCAGACGTGGCGGGGCGTATTGTGACCGCCCGGGACGTGGTGCCTTCCTTGCAGGAGAAAGAAGGAGAGTCTCCAGAACAGCAGACTCGTCTCTGGTCTCGGGCTGCCCTGGAGCTGCATCGCGGGCGGAAGGCAACCGCAAGGCTCTCCATTCACGGCATCAGGGGCAGAGGAGGGACGTCTGGGAAGCCTGAACTCTCTAGTCCTCATTTCACAAGAGGCAGTGAAACACAAGGATTCCCCCGGTGAGAACCTTGATGCCGATATTAAAATACATCAGCAACAAAAAGTAAGTGCTGCATCGGCAGAACAGGGTGGGGAGGTCGGGTTAAAAGGGGGTTAACAGGGAAAAAGAGGGGACTAACCAGCAAAATAACAGCACGATACACTCTAAGGAGCTCAGAACGAGACTCACATCCTGGGTTATTAGAGGTTTCAGAGCCAGCTGACTACAGTGCGGTGAAATCTAAATCTAGGGCAAAGAGCAAGTCTAAGGCATTGAAGCAAGAGCAAAAAAAAAAGTTAACAAATCTAACACCTTCATTAAAAGATTATTTTAAATCAGTCCCTACCACATTGATTCTTAAACCAATTGACAGTATGTCTAAAGGATGCACTGACAGCAATATGGATGAGACGATTGAGCCTTTCCAATTCTCTGAGGCGGTATCAATTTCAAATAAGTTTCAGCTATTAGCGGACCTCCCACTAGAGAAGGGGACGAAGGGGACAGAGGGGCTCAGGATGCAAGATACATCTAATGACATATCAAATCAGGGAAAAGGTGGGTCCCTTGTAAGCAACTTTCAGGCGGAATGAAAAAAGCCAGCATGAATCATCAAGAGTAAGAGAAAAGAACTCAAAAGCTAAAAGGTCAACTTTAGATCTTCTACAGGCTTTAACTGAAGAGATGAGAAATAGATTTCAGGTCTCAGAAAAAACCAAGCTGAAATAAAGTTTTTTTGCGGGAAAATGGAAGACAAATTGGACTCACTAACAAGTAGGGCTGCAGTACTAGAGACAACAGTAGCAGAGTTAGCAGCAAAAGTGGATGAAAATGTTAATGATTTAACCAAAATAAAAGAACAGGAAGCCAGTCCCCAGGATAAGATGGAATCTATTGAAAACGCTCAACGAAGAAATAATCTTCGGTTACTTAAGGTTCCTGAGGGAGTCGAGGGGGGCAACATAAAAGAATTTGTAGTAAAATTAATCAAGCAAACAACTAATATTGAATGTTCAGTATAAGCCCTCTCTGCCGACATTCAAAGGGTGCACAGAGACCCTTTTAGACTGAGCCCGAATAAGACTAGACCTAGGAACATTTTGATTCATTTTTTGACATACAGCCAAAAGGACGAAATATTAAACAAGGCTCTAAAAATTAATACACTGAGTGCGGAAGGGTTCACTTTTCAAATCCGGTCTGATATATCCTCCATTACTGCGTCCAAACAGTGGGAGCTGGGAAAATTATTAGAATCATTTAGACAGCTGGGTGCTACGGCACAACTGTATAAAAATAAAATGCATACATTCAGACGGGTAGAGGAGGCAGAAATTTTTTTGCGCCATATCCAGGGAGGAACAATGAACAGCGAATAGTGAATGAATAAAGCAATGGCTCTCTTTATAAGAATTTTATTAGAGCTTCATCCCAAAACAATTGTCTGATAAAATGATAGTAGCAGTTAAAAAAAAAGGAATAACCGCCTGACCAAAGAGAGGGTAGCCTCGAAGGCCAGGGTAGGGCCATGAGAGTAATAGAGGGGGTTCTCCAGGGGAGCACAGGGGTGGGAGTTGGGTGGGGTAGGGTGGGTTACCGGGTGGGGAGCATTGGGAAAAAAATAACAACAAAAAATAGTCCAACTCGCCTTATAAGATCCTTAATAAAAAAAAGGTGTTTTTTTTTTCGCTTTTCATTCCTATGAGGAATGACACAGACATCAGCTGATTATATTAAATATCTGAAGGTGATGACATGGAACCTAAATGGGTTAAGGGTAAAACGGAGGATGGAAAGGATATTTCAGTATTTCAAAGATGCCCCAGAACATTTTTTAATTCTTCAAGAAATGCATTTAGTAGAGACGGAGATGAGGAGTTTATGTAAAAGCAAAAGCTGGATTAAGGAGGTTATCTGCACCACACAGCAAATAACAACAAAGGGTGTAGCAATAATCGTAAAGAACATCATGCGTTATTAGTGGAGGGGGCTAAAGTGGATAAGATGGGGAAATACAAGATGGACATTAGATCGAGTTATCTTGACAGAGGAAGAAATTATAGAAAGACTGGTTGAAGAAACTGAGGCCTATTTCTTAACAGATATTGATAGCGCTGCCATAGAAATAGTATGGGATTCTTATAAAGCTTTTTTAAGAGGTTGTATAACCTCGATTCAAATTGCTAGACAGAATAAATACAAAATGGAGATAAAAGAAATAGAGGATAAACTTCAGGAATTAGAATATGATCTCATCGTGCAAGAAGAGGAAACGGAAGAGAATATTACTGACAGATTACTATCTCTTAGAATAGATCTGGCTGTCGGGATTCAAACGGATGTCTCCAACAAACAACTCAAGTTCCCCAGGAGCGAAGAAAATATCTCTCCCCTCTTAAAAGATACCGTCTCCTCAGTGCCAAATCTGAAATACACTAGAGGAAGGCGCCTATCTTCAAAAAGTGAAGAGACCCAGAAGTATACTTGGCCGCTGATCCAATCTCAACAGGGCTGGCTCTGGACAGGAAAAGGGGGAATATCTAGATACAAAAAGAAGAACAAAACAGGAGATTACTCGTATATCTGATGCTTACCGCCTATACATTACTACTCTCCTTGTAACCACTGTTCAGTAGGTTGTGTACCATCCCACTCCTTACCTCACAAGTACGGGAAGAAGAGTTTTCTGTATACTCTTTGAGGGGGGTCAGGTATCTTCCCCAGAAGGGAAAAAGAAAAAGATGACTGCTATAACTAAGTATAGACCAGCAGGCAGAGTCCCGCAGGGCGCGAAAGCCTGCTTTATCAAGTAGTGCCCATGCTTTATAAATGAGTCTCTTCACAGATTTGGGAAAAGTTCGAACGTGCACAGATAACGTCTTTGTACTCTGTAAAGGTGGGGGGAAAGGTGTTCGATTAGACAGGGATCTTCAGATGAGTTGCAGCCCCAATCATACACCGCCAGGAGAGTCCAGAAAGATTTACAGCACCGCGTGAGTTGTTAACGCGTGTGCGCGTTTAAGACAAAACATATGAAACTTGATGACGTGGTGACTGGTTCATGCTGTAGGGGAATCACAACAAACCGGAAACTGGGGGTATCCGTATCAGCGCGTTTTCGCTCTGAGCCTGGAAGGTAGGAGCGTGCCTGGAGCAGCGCTCCTCGCGCTGACAACTTGCAGACAGGAGCGAGTATCGTAGCAACGTGACCTTGCGCTGGTACTGGAAAACAGGCACGGTGTTCGTAGCAGCGCGTCCTCGCGCTGGGGCTTGAGACCAGGATCGGAGGAGGGCACAGGAATGTTCTCAGAAAAGCGGAATCAAGGGGGAGACGCGTCTTCGAATCCTCGGAAACCAAAACGGGAATATAACTGGATTTCAGGGAATGGCAGGTTCCACAATCGAAGCCAAGTGTCGCGCTAGCAGTCCGGAAGGCTTAAGACCCTCCCGATCACCTGACCAGTCCCGAGGCAGGATGGGACAGCACACAACCACCCTTTGAGCTAGGCTTTCTGGGACATGTAGTGTTAGCCAAGATGCAGACAGCCTGAGTCTTAACAGTTCTCCCCCCTAACGGCCTCCTCACAGGTCTGGGTTTGGAGGGATGTAGAGCATGAAAGCGTCTAACTAATAAAGGTGCGTGGACGTTTTCAGCTGGTTCCCAGGTTCTGTCTTCAGGGGCATATCCCACCCAGTCTATCAAATACTGCAACCTACCCCTATGACTCCTTGAATCCACTATCCGTTTGACTTCGTATTCCAGCTCACCTTCTATGTTTATAGGAGGTGGGGGAGGCTCAGGACATGAGCAAGGATCGTATGGTTTTAACAGAGAACTGTGAAAAACAGGATGTATTTGCATTTCTGGTGGGAGTTGCAGTTTCATGGCTACAGGATTAACCACCTGAGAGATTACGAATGGACCTAGATATCTGGGTTGTAATTTACGTGGCCAGTCTAACTTCAGGTTTCGGGTTGCTAACCAAACCTGATCTCCTATTTTGTACTCAGGTGGCTGGCGTCTGTGCTTGTCTGCTTGTGTCTTCATGTGTTCTTTAGCTTCAAGTAACTCGTGTCTGGCTTGTTCCCAAATAGACAGGAGGTGAGCATGATGGTCAACAATGGCAGGTGTGTGTGTGTGTTACTGAAGGGGGCAGGTTCAAAGGAAGGAACTTGGGGTCATATCCTGTTGTGAAATAGAAAGGGGAAATTTTGGAGGCAGAGTGTGTGGAGTTATTGTAAGCAAACTCGGCCAAGGGTAGGGCTTGAACCCAGTCACTCGTGATGGTACTAAGTAAACATCTCAGGAACTGTTCCAATGTTTGATTCGTTCTGTCTGTTTGACCATCCGTTTGCGGATGATAAGCGGTAGAGAGACGATGGTCTATGTGGAGGGATTTGCATAATCCTTGCCAAAACTTGGAGATAAACTGGGGGCCCCTATCGGATATAATCACAGATGGTACTCCATGAAGTCGAATAATATGTTGTATGAATGTATTTGTGAGGGCTATGGCAGTGGGTAGTCTTTTGAGAGGAATGAAATGAGCCATTTTGGACAGCAGATCTACCACCACTAATATGGTGTTATATCCTCTAGTTTTTGGTAGATCTGTTATGAAGTCCATGCTAATGGAAGACCACGGGTTAGTGGGCACAGATAAAGGTTGCAGAAGCCCGGAGGAGCACAGTGTAGAGTTTTCTGGCTGGCACAGGTCGGACATGCTTGACGTATTCAGAGATATCGTGGCACATGCCTTTCCACCAGAACCATCGCTGACAAGTCTGCAAAGTCTTGGTTATTCCAGGGTGCCCTGCCAAGGGTAAGGCATGACACCAGTTCATGATCATGGTTTGAGTGTCTCTTGTGGGAAGGAACAGTCGATGTTCGTGATAAAAAAGGTTGTTGGATATCGTATTTAGGGGGTCTGCTAGCCATTCTTCTTGAATGAATAAGGTCAAGGCTTTTTCTAAGTGAGGGAGAAAGTTATCTGGTGATTGGGCATTACTATCTCCTACAGCCACTATCTTGTGTTCAGGGATAATAAGTACAGGTGTCTCTACAGAGGTTTTATGTTCCTTGACTAGTCGAGATAAAGCGTCCGCTTTTCCTTGTTTTACCCCGGGGCGGAAATGAATCACGAAATCATACTCGCTAAAAAAAGACACCCATCTCATCTGCCTAGGAGTGAGAGCTCTGGCTGTCCTGAAATACTGTAAGTTCTGATGATCGGAATAGATAGTGATTACATGCGGGGACCCCAACAGATAATGACGCCATTCTTGAAAAGCCAGTTTAATGGCCAATAATTCCCGCTCTCCTATAGTGTAGTTTTGTTCTGCCTGTGACAAGGTTCTAGAGAAATAGGCTACGGGGTGGAGAGTGCCGGTGTTAGTGTCTCGTTGAGATAAAACCCCACCTACCGCGTATTGGGAGGCGTCAGCCTCGACATAATAGGGCTGTGTCTCATCTGCATGCCAAATAATAGGCGCAGAGGTAAAGCTGTTCTTTAATTCTTGAAAAGCATTGTCAGCCGACAGGGTCCATGCGAACTCCACCCCTTTCTTAAGGAGTTTGGTGATGGGAGTGATGAGTTCCGAAAAATTGCTGATAAACCTTCTATAAAAATTAGCGAATCCTAGAAAGGATTGAACCTCTCTGACCGTGGTAGGACTCGCCCAGTTGGTTATGGCAGACACCTTAGCAGGATCCATGTGTATTCCTTCAGGGGAGATGACAAACCCTAGAAAGGCCACTTTGCGGGAATGGAATAGACATTTGTCTAGTTTAGCAAAGAGGTGATTCCTTTGCAACCGACGTAGTATCAGACTTACATGTTGCACATGCTCTTCCTCTGTTCGTGAATAAATCAGAATATCGTCTATATAGACAATGACGAAAATATCCAGATATTCTCTCAAGATTTCGTTTATGAAAAACTGAAAAGCCGCCGGCGCGTTACATAGGCCAAACGGCATAACGCAATACTCATAGAGGCCAAATTTAGTGCGGAATGCCGTCTTCCGCTCATCTCCCTCTCGGATGCGGATCAAATGATAGGCTCCCCTCAGATCAAGTTTTGTAAAAATGGTGGCCTTTCTTACTTGATCCAAGAGGTTGGAGATAAGCGGAAGAGGGTATTTGTTTTTAATGGTCACTTTGTTTAGGGCGCGATAGTCCAAGCAAGCCCTTAGACCGCCTTCCCTCTTAGGGATAAAAAAAATAGGGGAGGAAACAGGGGAGGTCGAGTTTCTTATGAACCCCTTCTTTAGCATGTCTTGTAAGTATTCGGATAAGTACTTAGTCTCTGGTTCTGTAAGAGAATACACTCTACTGACTGGTAGATCTGAGCCAGGCACCAAATCAATCCTGCAGTCGTAAGACCTATGGGGTGGCAGGGCTATCGCCTTGACTTCGTCAAAGACGTCTGCGAACTGTTGGTATGTCTTGGGTAAAGGAGTAACTTCAGTTGATGAGAGGGCACAACATACAGGTGTTTGCCAGTGGGTGATTTCTCGATAACAATGGTTTATACAAAAAGGAGAGCGAAGATTAACCCTCCTAGAGACCCAGTCTATTTGGGGGTTATGTCTCTGGAACCAAGGTACTCCGAGAATGGCTCCAAACGTAGGAGTATCTATCAGATCAAATACCATAACTTCTGAATGACCGTTATCGCACAGCATGATAATGTCTGATGTTTGGTATGTTATCGGCCCAGAAGACAATTCAGACCCGTCTACTGCCCGGACCTTTTCGGGATGTTCTTTTGTAACAAACTCTATTCCCAGAGCCCTGGCTACAGATATATCCAGAAAATTTCCAGTGGCTCCTGAATCCAGCAAAATGGCCATGGTGTGTCTCCGCTGAGAAGGCAAAAGGAAGACCACGTTGATAGAAAAATGCTTGGGTACAGGTTCTAACATCTTGGCTAGATATTTAGAGGTCTGAGACACCATAAGACTTGGAAGAGCGACCTCGAAACTCCCCAAGTTCGTTAGTTTTCCGACTGCAAAGCCATACCGGTTCGCCCTGTAGCAGGTCTTTGGGACAACTTAGGTTTAGCAGGACATTCTCTAGTGAAGTGCCCTCCCTTGCCACAGTACAGACAGAGATTCCATTTTCTACGCCTTTCTCTTTCATCAACGGTCAATGGTCCTCTAATCCCTCCTATTTGCATCGGTTTGCTAGTGTCTCTAATCTCTTTCTTCTCGCTTCTGGCCATAATCAAACGGGGATACTCCCCTCTTGTCTTTTCACCTTTTCTCTCTGAGAGTCGATGATCCAACTTAACAACTAGATCCATGAAGGCAGCGCAGTCTTCCGGCGGGTCTACAATTTGCGACAATATATCTTTAAGTTCGTCTTTAAGGCCTCTGTAAAACAATGAAGTCCTCTTATCTTCAGGCCAGCGAGTTTCTGTGACTAGACGATTAAAAGTAGTGATATAAGTCAACAAGTCCTTAGACCCTTGCTTCAGATTTAATAATTCATTATCACTGGCCTGCATGTATGAACGTCTAGCAAAACGATTCCTCATCCTATCCTTAAAAAGATCTAGGTTGTATAGAATGGGATCATCGTTTTCTACTAAAGGCACAGCCCAAAGCGCTGCATTGCCACCTAGATACGAAATTATAAAAGCAACCTTTGCTGCATCATCGGGAAAAGCAGCTGCTCTGCAGAGGAATTGTAAATGGCATTGGTTCATAAATACCCCATATCTGTCACAGTCCCCATTGAATCTTTCGGGCATGGCAAGAGGGGTTGGAGGTGGTGTGACCACTGTGACGTTCACAGGGGAAGGCGTGGTCTCTGTAGGTACTACAATGGAGGCGAGGGTGGGGACCTGGAAGTGTGCGGGTTGTATGTATGTTCTTTTCTGTCTGGGGCTAGTGTCTGTACTTCTGACCTCCACTTGTTTTAGTGTCTTTAATACGCTTAATTCGGTGAGAAGGCGTTGGTTCTCGCCTTTCTCCAATTTAAGCTCGGTTTGTAGATTCACTATAGCAGCGGCTAACTCTCTCATTGTGGTTTCTGGAGCTTCGGCAGACATGGCCTCATCCATCCTGAGTGTGATGGGAGGCCGTTCTACCGTCTTCGCTCAGGGGAAACAAATACCGTGGGCTTGGCTTTCTGTCGGGATTCAAACGGATGTCTCCAACAAACAACTCAAGTTCCCCAGGAGCGAAGAAAATATCTCGCCCCTCTTAACCCCTTCGCTGCGGCGCGAATTCCGCCACGGCGCTGGGGGGGTGTTGGGTGAGCACGGCGCCGCCATGCTCGTGACGGAACCACGCCGTCATGAGTCACGGGCGAGCTGTGCTCATGACGGCGTGGTTCCGTCACGACTCCGCCCACTCTCTATTTCGCCCGCACAGGCGGGGAATCAGTGCCGCGTGGGAGGAGCGGCCGCAGCATGACGGAACCACGCCGTCATGAGCACACGCCGCCCGTGGCTCATGACGGCATGGTTCCGTCATGCGCACGCAAGGGGTTAAAAGATACCGTCTCCTCAGTGCCAAATCTGAAATACACTAGAGGAAGGCGCCTATCTTCAAAAAGTGAAGAGACCCAGAAGCATACTTGGCCTCTGATCCAATCTCTCAACAGGGCTGGCTCTGGACAGGAAAAGGGGGAATATCTAGATACAAAAAGAAGAACAAAACAGGAGATTACTCGTATATCTGATGCTTACCGCCTATACATTACTACTCTCCTTGTAACCACTGTTCAGTAGGTTGTGTACCATCCCACTCCTTACCTCACAAGTACGGGAAGAAGAGTTTTCTGTATACTCCTTGAGGGGGGTCAGGTATCTTCCCCAGAAGGGAAAAAGAAAAAGATGACTGCTTTAACTAAGTATAGACCAGCAGGCAGAGTCCCGCAGGGCGCGAAAGCCTGCTTTATCAAGTAGTGCCCATGCTTTATAAATGAGTCTCTTCACAGGATTGGGAAAAGTTCGAACGTGCACAGATAACGTCTTTGTACTCTGTAAAGATGGGGGGAAAGGCGTTCGATTAGACAGGGATCTTCAGATGAGTTGCAGCCCCAATCATACACCGCCAGGAGAGTCCAGAAAGATTTACAGCACCGCGTGAGTTGTTAACGCGTGTGCGCGTTTAAGACAAAACATATGAAACTTGATGACGTGGTGACTGGTTCATGCTGTAGGGGAATCACAACAAACCGGAAACTGGGGGTATCCGTATCAGCGCGTTTTCGCTCTGAGCCTGGAGGGTAGGAGCGTGCCTGGAGCAGCGCTCCTCGCGCTGACAACTTGCAGACAGGAGCGAGTATCGTAGCAACGTGACCTTACGCTGGTACTGGAAAACAGGAACGGTGTTCGTAGCAGCGCGTCCTCGCGCTGGGGCTTGAGACCAGGATCGGAGGAGGGCACAGCAATGTTCTCGGAAAAGCGGAATCAAGGGGGAGACGCGTCTTCGAATCCTCGGAAACCAAAACGGGAATATAACTGGATTTCAGGGAATGGCAGGTTCCACAATCGAAGCCAAGTGTCGCGCTAGCAGTCCGGAAGGCTTAAGACCCTCCCGATCACCTGACCAGTCCCGAGGCAGGATGGGACAGCACACAACCACCCTTTGAGCTAGGCTTTCTGGGACATGTAGTGTTAGCCAAGATGCAGACAGCCTGAGTCTTAACAGTTCTCCCCCCTAACGGCCTCCTCACAGGTCTGGGTTTGGAGGGATGTAGAGCATGAAAGCGTCTAACTAATAAAGGTGCGTGGATGTTTTCAGCTGGTTCCCAGGTTCTGTCTTCAGGGGCATATCCCACCCAGTCTATCAAATACTGCAACCTACCCCTATGACTCCTTGAATCCACTATCCGTTTGACTTCGTATTCCAGCTCACCTTCTATGTTTATAGGAGGTGGGGGAGGCTCAGGACATGAGCAAGGATCGTATGGTTTTAACAGAGAACTGTGAAAAACAGGATGTATTTGCATTTCTGGTGGGAGTTGCAGTTTCATGGCTACAGGATTAACCACCTGAGAGATTACGAATGGACCTAGATATCTGGGTTGTAATTTACGTGGCCAGTCTAACTTCAGGTTTCGGGTTGCTAACCAAACCTGATCTCCTATTTTGTACTCAGGTGGCTGGCGTCTGTGCTTGTCTGCTTGTGTCTTCATGTGTTCTTTAGCTTCAAGTAACTCGTGTCTAGCTTGTTCCCAAATAGACAGGAGGTGAGCATGATGGTCAACAATGGCAGGTGTGTGTGTGTGTTACTGAAGGGGGCAGGTTCAAAGGAAGGAACTTGGGGTCATATCCTGTTGTGAAATAGAAAGGGGAAATTTTGGAGGCGGAGTGTGTGGAGTTATTGTAAGCAAACTCGGCCAAGGGTAGGGCTTGAACCCAGTCACTCGTGATGGTACTAAGTAAACATCTCAGGAACTGTTCCAATGTTTGATTCGTTCTGTCTGTTTGACCATCCGTTTGCGGATGATAAGCGGTAGAGAGACGATGGTCTATGTGGAGGGATTTGCATAATCCTTGCCAAAACTTGGAGATAAACTGGGGTCCCCTATCGGATATAATCACAGATGGTACTCCATGAAGTCGAATAATATGTTGTATGAATGTATTTGTGAGGGCTATGGCAGTGGGTAGTCTTTTGAGAGGAATGAAATGAGCCATTTTGGACAGCAGATCTACCACCACTAATATGGTGTTATATCCTCTAGTTTTTGGTAGATCTGTTATGAAGTCCATGCTAATGGAAGACCACGGGTTAGTGGGCACAGATAAAGGTTGCAGAAGCCCGGAGGAGCACAGTGTAGAGTTTTCTGCCTGGCACAGGTCGGACATGCTTGACGTATTCAGAGATATCGTGGCACATGCCTTTCCACCAGAACCATCGCTGACAAGTCTGCAAAGTCTTGGTCATTCCAGGGTGCCCTGCCAAGGGTAAGGCATGACACCAGTTCATGATCATGGTTTGAGTGTCTCTTGTGGGAAGGAACAGTCGATGTTCGTGATAAAAAAGGTTGTTGGATATCGTATTTAGGGTGTCTGCTAGCCATTCTTCTTGAATGAATAAGGTCAAGGCTTTTTTTAAGTGAGGGAGAAAGTTATCTGGTGATTGGGCATTACTATCTCCTACAGCCACTATCTTGTGTTCAGGGATAATAAGTACAGGTGTCTCTACAGAGGTTTTATGTTCCTTGACTAGTCGAGATAAAGCGTCCGCTTTTCCTTGTTTTACCCCGGGGCGGAAATGAATCACGAAATCATACTCGCTAAAAAAAGACACCCATCTCATCTGCCTAGGAGTGAGAGCTCTGGCTGTCCTGAAATACTGTAAGTTCTGATGATCGGAATAGATAGTGATTACATGCGGGGACCCCAACAGATAATGACGCCATTCTTGAAAAGCCAGTTTAATGGCCAATAATTCCCGCTCTCCTATAGTGTAGTTTTGTTCTGCCTGTGACAAGGTTCTAGAGAAATAGGCTACGGGGTGGAGAGTGCCGGTGTTAGTGTCTCGTTGAGATAAAACCCCACCTACCGCGTATTGGGAGGCGTCAGCCTCGACATAATAGGGCTGTGTCTCATCTGCATGCCAAATAATAGGCGCAGAGGTAAAGCTGTTCTTTAATTCTTGAAAAGCATTGTCAGCCGACAGGGTCCATGCGAACTCCACCTCTTTCTTAAGGAGTTTGGTGATGGGAGTGATGAGTTCCGAAAAATTGCTGATAAACCTTCTATAAAAATTAGCGAATCCTAGAAAGGATTGAACCTCTCTGACCGTGGTAGGACTCGCCCAGTTGGTTATGGCAGACACCTTAGCAGGATCCATGTGTATTCCTTCTGGGGAGATGACAAACCCTAGAAAGGCCACTTTGCGGGTATGGAATAGACATTTGTCTAGTTTAGCAAAGAGGTGATTCCTTTGCAACCGACGTAGTATCAGACTTACATGTTGCACATGCTCTTCCTCTGTTCGTGAATAAATCAGAATATCGTCTATATAGACAATGACGAAAATATCCAGATATTCTCTCAAGATTTCGTTTATGAAAAACTGAAAAGCCGCCGGCGCGTTACATAGGCCAAACGGCATAACGCAATACTCATAGAGGCCAAATTTAGTGCGGAATGCCGTCTTCCGCTCATCTCCCTCTCGGATGCGGATCAAATGATAGGCTCCCCTCAGATCAAGTTTTGTTAAAATGGTGGCCTTTCTTACTTGATCCAAGAGGTTGGAGATAAGCGGAAGAGGGTATTTGTTTTTAATGGTCACTTTGTTCAGGGCGCGATAGTCCAAGCAAGCCCTTAGACCGCCTTCCCTCTTAGGGATACAAAAAATAGGGGAGGAAACAGGGGAGGTCGAATTTCTTATGAACCCCTTCTTTAGCATGTCTTGTAAGTATTCGGATAAGTACTTAGTCTCTGGTTCTGTAAGAGAATACACTCTACTGACTGGTAGATCTGAGCCAGGCACCAAATCAATCCTGCAGTCGTAAGACCTATGGGGTGGCAGGGCTATCGCCTTGACTTCGTCAAAGACGTCTGCGAACTGTTGGTACGTCTTGGGTAAAGGAGTAACTTCAGTTGATGAGAGGGCACAACATACAGGTGTTTGCCAGTGGGTGATTTCTCGATAACAATGGTTTATACAAAAAGGAGAGCGAAGATTAACCCTCCTAGAGACCCAGTCTATTTGGGGGTTATGTCTCTGGAACCAAGGTACTCCGAGAATGGCTCCAAACGTAGGAGTATCTATCAGATCAAATACCATAACTTCTGAATGACCGTTATCGCACAGCATGATAATGTCTGATGTTTGGTATGTTATCGGCCCAGAAGACAATTCAGACCAGTCTACTGCCCGGACCTTTTCGGGATGTTCTTTTGTAACAAACTCTATTCCCAGAGCCCTGGCTACAGATATATCCAGAAAATTTCCAGTGGCTCCTGAATCCAGCAAAATGGCCATGGTGTGTCTCCGCTGAGAAGGCAAAAGGAAGACCACGTTGATAGAAAAATGCTTGGGTACAGGTTCTAACATCTTGGCTAGATATTTAGAGGTCTGAGACACCATAAGACTTGGAAGAGCGACCTCGAAACTCCCCAAGTTCGTTAGTTTTCCGACTGCAAAGCCATACCGGTTCGCCCTGTAGCAGGTCTTTGGGACAACTTAGGTTTAGCAGGACATTCTCTAGCGAAGTGCCCTCCCTTGCCACAGTACAGACAGAGATTCCATTTTCTACGCCTTTCTCTTTCATCAACGGTCAATGGTCCTCTAATCCCTCCTATTTGCATCGGTTTGCTAGTGTCTCTAATCTCTTTCTTCTCGCTTCTGGCCATAATCAAACGGGGATACTCCCCTCTTGTCTTTTCACCTTTTCTCTCTGAGAGTCGATGATCCAACTTAACAACTAGATCCATGAAGGCAGCGCAGTCTTCCGGCGGGTCTACAATTTGCGACAATATATATTTAAGTTCGTCTTTAAGGCCTCTGTAAAACAATGAAGTCCTCTTATCTTCAGGCCAGCGAGTTTCTGTGACTAGACGATTAAAAGTAGTGATATAAGTCAACAAGTCCTTAGACCCTTGCTTCAGATTTAATAATTCATTATCACTGGCCTGCATGTATGAACGTCTAGCAAAACGATTCCTCATCCTATCCTTAAAAAGATCTAGGTTGTATAGAATGGGATCATCGTTTTCTACTAAAGGCACAGCCCAAAGCGCTGCATTGCCACTCAGATACGAAATTATAAAAGCAACCTTTGCTGCATCATCGGGAAAAGCAGCTGCTCTGCAGAGGAATTGTAAATGGCATTGGTTCATAAATACCCCATATCTGTCACAGTC
Source organism: Triturus cristatus (assembly GCF_964204655.1). Classification (NCBI taxonomy): domain Eukaryota; kingdom Metazoa; phylum Chordata; class Amphibia; order Caudata; family Salamandridae; genus Triturus; species Triturus cristatus. Next base: position 926,412,654 of record NC_140591.1, on the reverse strand, counting down.
CCCATTGAATCTTTCGGGCATGGCAAGAGGGGTTGGAGGTGGTGTGACCACTGTGATGTTCACAGGGGAAGGCGTGGTCTCTGTAGGTACTACAATGGAGGCGAGGGTGGGGACCTGGAAGTGTGCGGGTTGTATGTATGTTCTTTTCTGTCTGGGGCTAGTGTCTGTACTTCTGACCTCCACTTGTTTTAGTGTCTTTAATACGCTTAATTCGGTGAGAAGGCGTTGGTTCTCGCCTTTCTCCAATTTAAGCTCGGTTTGTAGATTCACTATAGCAGCGGCTAACTCTCTCATTGTGGTTTCTGGAGCTTCGGCAGACATGGCCTCATCCATCCTGAGTGTGATGGGAGGCCGTTCTACCGTCTTCGCTCAGGGGGAACAAATACCGTGGGCTTGGCTTTCTGTCGGGATTCAAACGGATGTCTCCAACAAACAACTCAAGTTCCCCAGGAGCGAAGAAAATATCTCTCCCCTCTTAACCCCTTCGCTGCGGCGCGAATTCCGCCACGGCGCTGGGGGGGTGTTGGGTGAGCACGGCGCCGCCATGCTCGTGACGGAACCACGCCGTCATGAGTCACGGGCAAGCTGTGCTCATGACGGCGTGGTTCCGTCACGACTCCGCCCACTCTCTATTTCGCCCGCACAGGCGGGGAATCAGTGCCGCGTGGGAGGAGCGGCCGCAGCATGACGGAACCACGCCGTCATGAGCACACGCCGCCCGTGGCTCATGACGGCATGGTTCCGTCATGCGCACGCAAGGGGTTAAAAGATACCGTCTCCTCAGTGCCAAATCTGAAATACACTAGAGGAAGGCGCCTATCTTCAAAAAGTGAAGAGACCCAGAAGCATACTTGGCCTCTGATCCAATCTCTCAACAGGGCTGGCTCTGGACAGGAAAAGGGGGAATATCTAGATACAAAAAGAAGAACAAAACAGGAGATTACTCGTATATCTGATGCTTACCGCCTATACATTACTACTCTCCTTGTAACCACTGTTCAGTAGGTTGTGTACCATCCCACTCCTTACCTCACAAGTACGGGAAGAAGAGTTTTCTGTATACTCCTTGAGGGGGGTCAGGTATCTTCCCCAGAAGGGAAAAAGAAAAAGATGACTGCTTTAACTAAGTATAGACCAGCAGGCAGAGTCCCGCAGGGCGCGAAAGCCTGCTTTATCAAGTAGTGCCCATGCTTTATAAATGAGTCTCTTCACAGGATTGGGAAAAGTTCGAACGTGCACAGATAACGTCTTTGTACTCTGTAAAGATGGGGGGAAAGGCGTTCGATTAGACAGGGATCTTCAGATGAGTTGCAGCCCCAATCATACACCGCCAGGAGAGTCCAGAAAGATTTACAGCACCACGTGAGTTGTTAACGCGTGTGCGCGTTTAAGACAAAACATATGAAACTTGATGACGTGGTGACTGGTTCATGCTGTAGGGGAATCACAACAAACCGGAAACTGGGGGTATCCGTATCAGCGCGTTTTCGCTCTGAGCCTGGAGGGTAGGAGCGTGCCTGGAGCAGCGCTCCTCGCGCTGACAACTTGCAGACAGGAGCGAGTATCGTAGCAACGTGACCTTGCGCTGGTACTGGAAAACAGGAACGGTGTTCGTAGCAGCGCGTCCTCGCGCTGGGGCTTGAGACCAGGATCGGAGGAGGGCACAGCAATGTTCTCGGAAAAGCGGAATCAAGGGGGAGACGCGTCTTCGAATCCTCGGAAACCAAAACGGGAATATAACTGGATTTCAGGGAATGGCAGGTTCCACAATCGAAGCCAAGTGTCGCGCTAGCAGTCCGGAAGGCTTAAGACCCTCCCGATCACCTGACCAGTCCCGAGGCAGGATGGGACAGCACACAACCACCCTTTGAGCTAGGCTTTCTGGGACATGTAGTGTTAGCCAAGATGCAGACAGCCTGAGTCTTAACAGTTCTCCCCCCTAACGGCCTCCTCACAGGTCTGGGTTTGGAGGGATGTAGAGCATGAAAGCGTCTAACTAATAAAGGTGCGTGGATGTTTTCAGCTGGTTCCCAGGTTCTGTCTTCAGGGGCATATCCCACCCAGTCTATCAAATACTGCAACCTACCCCTATGACTCCTTGAATCCACTATCCGTTTGACTTCGTATTCCAGCTCACCTTCTATGTTTATAGGAGGTGGGGGAGGCTCAGGACATGAGCAAGGATCGTATGGTTTTAACAGAGAACTGTGAAAAACAGGATGTATTTGCATTTCTGGTGGGAGTTGCAGTTTCATGGCTACAGGATTAACCACCTGAGAGATTACGAATGGACCTAGATATCTGGGTTGTAATTTACGTGGCCAGTCTAACTTCAGGTTTCGGGTTGCTAACCAAACCTGATCTCCTATTTTGTACTCAGGTGGCTGGCGTCTGTGCTTGTCTGCTTGTGTCTTCATGTGTTCTTTAGCTTCAAGTAACTCGTGTCTGGCTTGTTCCCAAATAGACAGGAGGTGAGCATGATGGTCAACAATGGCAGGTGTGTGTGTGTGTTACTGAAGGGGGCAGGTTCAAAGGAAGGAACTTGGGGTCATATCCTGTTGTGAAATAGAAAGGGGAAATTTTGGAGGCGGAGTGTGTGGAGTTATTGTAAGCAAACTCGGCCAAGGGTAGGGCTTGAACCCAGTCACTCGTGATGGTACTAAGTAAACATCTCAGGAACTGTTCCAATGTTTGATTCGTTCTGTCTGTTTGACCATCCGTTTGCGGATGATAAGCGGTAGAGAGACGATGGTCTATGTGGAGGGATTTGCATAATCCTTGCCAAAACTTGGAGATAAACTGGGGGCCCCTATCGGATATAATCACAGATGGTACTCCATGAAGTCGAATAATATGTTGTATGAATGTATTTGTGAGGGCTATGGCAGTGGGTAGTCTTTTGAGAGGAATGAAATGAGCCATTTTGGACAGCAGATCTACCACCACTAATATGGTGTTATATCCTCTAGTTTTTGGTAGATCTGTTATGAAGTCCATGCTAATGGAAGACCACGGGTTAGTGGGCACAGATAAAGGTTGCAGAAGCCCGGAGGAGCACAGTGTAGAGTTTTCTGCCTGGCACAGGTCGGACATGCTTGACGTATTCAGAGATATCGTGGCACATGCCTTTCCACCAGAACCATCGCTGACAAGTCTGCAAAGTCTTGGTTATTCCAGGGTGCCCTGCCAAGGGTAAGGCATGACACCAGTTCATGATCATGGTTTGAGTGTCTCTTGTGGGAAGGAACAGTCGATGTTCGTGATAAAAAAGGTTGTTGGATATCGTATTTAGGGTGTCTGCTAGCCATTCTTCTTGAATGAATAAGGTCAAGGCTTTTTTTAAGTGAGGGAGAAAGTTATCTGGTGATTGGGCATTACTATCTCCTACAGCCACTATCTTGTGTTCAGGGATAATAAGTACAGGTGTCTCTACAGAGGTTTTATGTTCCTTGACTAGTCGAGATAAAGCGTCCGCTTTTCCTTGTTTTACCCCGGGGCGGAAATGAATCACGAAATCATACTCGCTAAAAAAAGACACCCATCTCATCTGCCTAGGAGTGAGAGCTCTGGCTGTCCTGAAATACTGTAAGTTCTGATGATCGGAATAGATAGTGATTACATGCGGGGACCCCAACAGATAATGACGCCATTCTTGAAAAGCCAGTTTAATGGCCAATAATTCCCGCTCTCCTATAGTGTAGTTTTGTTCTGCCTGTGACAAGGTTCTAGAGAAATAGGCTACGGGGTGGAGAGTGCCGGTGTTAGTGTCTCGTTGAGATAAAACCCCACCTACCGCGTATTGGGAGGCGTCAGCCTCGACATAATAGGGCTGTGTCTCATCTGCATGCCAAATAATAGGCGCAGAGGTAAAGCTGTTCTTTAATTCTTGAAAAGCATTGTCAGCCGACAGGGTCCATGCGAACTCCACCTCTTTCTTAAGGAGTTTGGTGATGGGAGTGATGAGTTCCGAAAAATTGCTGATAAACCTTCTATAAAAATTAGCGAATCCTAGAAAGGATTGAACCTCTCTGACCGTGGTAGGACTCGCCCAGTTGGTTATGGCAGACACCTTAGCAGGATCCATGTGTATTCCTTCTGGGGAGATGACAAACCCTAGAAAGGCCACTTTGCGGGTATGGAATAGACATTTGTCTAGTTTAGCAAAGAGGTGATTCCTTTGCAACCGACGTAGTATCAGACTTACATGTTGCACATGCTCTTCCTCTGTTCGTGAATAAATCAGAATATCGTCTATATAGACAATGACGAAAATATCCAGATATTCTCTCAAGATTTCGTTTATGAAAAACTGAAAAGCCGCCGGCGCGTTACATAGGCCAAACGGCATAACGCAATACTCATAGAGGCCAAATTTAGTGCGGAATGCCGTCTTCCGCTCATCTCCCTCTCGGATGCGGATCAAATGATAGGCTCCCCTCAGATCAAGTTTTGTTAAAATGGTGGCCTTTCTTACTTGATCCAAGAGGTTGGAGATAAGCGGAAGAGGGTATTTGTTTTTAATGGTCACTTTGTTCAGGGCGCGATAGTCCAAGCAAGCCCTTAGACCGCCTTCCCTCTTAGGGATACAAAAAATAGGGGAGGAAACAGGGGAGGTCGAGTTTCTTATGAACCCCTTCTTTAGCATGTCTTGTAAGTATTCGGATAAGTACTTAGTCTCTGGTTCTGTAAGAGAATACACTCTACTGACTGGTAGATCTGAGCCAGGCACCAAATCAATCCTGCAGTCGTAAGACCTATGGGGTGGCAGGGCTATCGCCTTGACTTCGTCAAAGACGTCTGCGAACTGTTGGTACGTCTTGGGTAAAGGAGTAACTTCAGTTGATGAGAGGGCACAACATACAGGTGTTTGCCAGTGGGTGATTTCTCGATAACAATGGTTTATACAAAAAGGAGAGCGAAGATTAACCCTCCTAGAGACCCAGTCTATTTGGGGGTTATGTCTCTGGAACCAAGGTACTCCGAGAATGGCTCCAAACGTAGGAGTATCTATCAGATCAAATACCATAACTTCTGAATGACCGTTATCGCACAGCATGATAATGTCTGATGTTTGGTATGTTATCGGCCCAGAAGACAATTCAGACCAGTCTACTGCCCGGACCTTTTCGGGATGTTCTTTTGTAACAAACTCTATTCCCAGAGCCCTGGCTACAGATATATCCAGAAAATTTCCAGTGGCTCCTGAATCCAGCAAAATGGCCATGGTGTGTCTCCGCTGAGAAGGCAAAAGGAAGACCACGTTGATAGAAAAATGCTTGGGTACAGGTTCTAACATCTTGGCTAGATATTTAGAGGTCTGAGACACCATAAGACTTGGAAGAGCGACCTCGAAACTCCCCAAGTTCGTTAGTTTTCCGACTGCAAAGCCATACCGGTTCGCCCTGTAGCAGGTCTTTGGGACAACTTAGGTTTAGCAGGACATTCTCTAGCGAAGTGCCCTCCCTTGCCACAGTACAGACAGAGATTCCATTTTCTACGCCTTTCTCTTTCATCAACGGTCAATGGTCCTCTAATCCCTCCTATTTGCATCGGTTTGCTAGTGTCTCTAATCTCTTTCTTCTCGCTTCTGGCCATAATCAAACGGGGATACTCCCCTCTTGTCTTTTCACCTTTTCTCTCTGAGAGTCGATGATCCAACTTAACAACTAGATCCATGAAGGCAGCGCAGTCTTCCGGCGGGTCTACAATTTGTGACAATATATCTTTAAGTTCGTCTTTAAGGCCTCTGTAAAACAATGAAGTCCTCTTATCTTCAGGCCAGCGAGTTTCTGTGACTAGACGATTAAAAGTAGTGATATAAGTCAACAAGTCCTTAGACCCTTGCTTCAGATTTAATAATTCATTATCACTGGCCTGCATGTATGAACGTCTAGCAAAACGATTCCTCATCCTATCCTTAAAAAGATCTAGGTTGTATAGAATGGGATCATCGTTTTCTACTAAAGGCACAGCCCAAAGCGCTGCATTGCCACTCAGATACGAAATTATAAAAGCAACCTTTGCTGCATCATCGGGAAAAGCAGCTGCTCTGCAGAGGAATTGTAAATGGCATTGGTTCATAAATACCCCATATCTGTCACAGTCCCCATTGAATCTTTCGGGCATGGCAAGAGGGGTTGGAGGTGGTGTGACCACTGTGACGTTCACAGGGGAAGGCGTGGTCTCTGTAGGTACTACAATGGAGGCGAGGGTGGGGACCTGGAAGTGTGCGGGTTGTATGTATGTTCTTTTCTGTCTGGGGCTAGTGTCTGTACTTCTGACCTCCACTTGTTTTAGTGTCTTTAATACGCTTAATTCGGTGAGAAGGCGTTGGTTCTCGCCTTTCTCCAATTTAAGCTCGGTTTGTAGATTCACTATAGCAGCGGCTAACTCTCTCATTGTGGTTTCTGGAGCTTCGGCAGACATGGCCTCATCCATCCTGAGTGTGATGGGAGGCCGTTCTACCATCTTCGCTCAGGGGGAACAAATACCGTGGGCTTGGCTTTCTGTCGGGATTCAAACGGATGTCTCCAACAAACAACTCAAGTTCCCCAGGAGCGAAGAAAATATCTCTCCCCTCTTAACCCCTTCGCTGCGGCACGAATTCCGCCACGGCGCTGGGGGGGTGTTGGGTGAGCACGGCGCCGCCATGCTCGTGACGGAACCACGCCGTCATGAGTCACGGGCGAGCTGTGCTCATGACGGCGTGGTTCCGTCACGACTCCGCCCACTCTCTATTTCGCCCGCACAGGCGGGGAATCAGTGCCGCGTGGGAGGAGCGGCCGCAGCATGACGGAACCACGCCGTCATGAGCACACGCCGCCCGTGGTTCATGACGGCATGGTTCCGTCATGCGCACGCAAGGGGTTAAAAGATACCGTCTCCTCAGTGCCAAATCTGAAATACACTAGAGGAAGGCTTCAAAAAGTGAAGAGACCCAGAAGCATACTTGGCCTCTGATCCAATCTCTCAACAGGGCTGGCTCTGGACAGGAAAAGGGGGAATATCTAGATACAAAAAGAAGAACAAAACAGGAGATTACTCGTATATCTGATGCTTACCGCCTATACATTACTACTCTCCTTGTAACCACTGTTCAGTAGGTTGTGTACCATCCCACTCCTTACCTCACAAGTACGGGAAGAAGAGTTTTCTGTATACTCCTTGAGGGGGGTCAGGTATCTTCCCCAGAAGGGAAAAAGAAAAAGATGACTGCTTTAACTAAGTATAGACCAGCAGGCAGAGTCCCGGAGGGTGCGAAAGCCTGCTTTATCAAGTAGTGCCCATGCTTTATAAATGAGTCTCTTCACAGGATTGGGAAAAGTTCGAACGTGCACAGATAACGTCTCTGTACTCTGTAAAGGTGGGGGGGAAAGGCGTCCGATTAGACAGGGATCTTCAGATGAGTTGCAGCCCCAATCATACACCGCCAGGAGAGTCCAGACAGATTTACAGCACCACGTGAGTTGTTAACGCGTGTGCGCGTTTAGGACAAAACGGATGAAACTTGATGACGTGGTGACTGGTTCATACTGGAGGGGAATCACAACAAACCGGAAACTGGAGGTATCCATATCAGCACATTTTCGCTCTGAGCCTGGAGGGTAGGAGCGTGCCTGGACCAGCGCTCCTCGCGCTGACAACTTGCAGAGAGGAGCGAGTATCGTAGCAGCGTGACCTTGCGCTGGTACTGGAAAACAGGAACGGTGTTCGTAGCAGCCCGTCCTCGCGCTGGGGCTTGAGACCAGGATCGGAGGAGGGCACAGGAATGTTCTCGGAAAAGCGGAATCAAGGGGGAGACGCGTCTTCGAATCCTCGGAAACCAAAACGGGAATATAACTCTGGAGTTCAGGGAAGAAGCACCACAACGGCACAGGGCAGGTTCCACAATCGAAGCCAAGCATCGCGCTAGCAGTCCGGTAGGCTTAAGACCCTCCCGATCACCTGACCAGTCCCGAGGCAGGATGGGACAGCACACAACCACCCTTTGAGCTAGGCTTTCTGGGACATGTAGTGTTAGCCAAGATGCAGACTGCCTGAGTCTTAACACTGGCAGCGATATTCGATGCAAGGCTGCAAAAGAGGTGGGTTTCGAGTAAGATGGCGCACTTCGAATATGGGGAAAACCAAGCACCCCCTTGTAGCGCTTGATTTTCTCAGGGTAGAGAAGCAGAATAGTCCAAGTCCTACTCAGGGGAGGTGGTGTGGGCTACTAATCATCATTTGCAGGCACAAAATAATAACACTCAATAAACGATTGTCCAGTCAGTGTTTTTTCTTTAGAAAAAGGAAAAGTAAATTTATTACACACGCAATACTAAATACTACTTATTAATTTACAAACATAAACACAGGAAGATGGAAGATACCATAGATGACTTTACATAATAGCCTTTTTTTTAAGTTTCAAAAGCTTTATTTGAAAAATAATAAGAAATACAAAGACCAGCAAAACAGATTGATAAAAATGAAAGCTGTTTATATTTTATAAGGCGTAAGGAAGGAAGGAGGGGAGGGGGAGAGAAGGGGGAGGTGGGAAAGGGAAACATTCTTATACATTGGTATAATGAGATAATGCATATTTACAAAGGAATGTGAATAAAATCTTAATTAATTAATAAGTACAATAAGCCAACAAGGGTAAAAAGCGAAGAACAGAGAAGGTAAACATTCAAGGAGGTTTAACATTTTCAGAATTTAAACAAGACTTATCTGCTAAAACTAGTTTGCCTAAATAAGTAGTAAGAGGTAACCAAAAAAGCTCTCTATTAACCATTGGCTTACTGGAGGAGGCAAAAGCAACATCAAATTGATGAAAGTGGCAAAGACTATTCCACCAGTGTTGGACAGAGAGTTTTGTACGTGTTTTCCAGTTGGGAGAAATGTGTTGGAAAGCTAGGGCAAGCATAAGGTTGAAGAGACCATGATTATGGGAGGATAGATCCAAGGAATCGGATAGACTTCCAGAAAAAAGAAGAGGAATGGAATAAGAAATGGAGATATTAAACAGGCGAGAAATATAGGACCAGACTTTCCCCCAAAAGGTAGAAACTGAAGGGCAAAGGAAGAGAAGATGTATAAGATCAGCATTAGAAGTACCACAGGTCCAACAATTGGAATCACTGGAGTGGGAAAATCTAGCTATAGAGGCAGGGGTGGGATATAGTTTATGTTAAAGGAAAAACATAGATTGGGTAAGAGAAGCAGAATGAGAAATTTTGAGAGAACGGGACCAGAGTTTGTCCCAGAAGATGATGGTCCATTCACATCCCAGGTCTTAAGAAGAGAATTTTGAGCAACAGGAAGAGATGAAAAGGGAAGAGAGTAATAGGTATCAAGAATGACTGCCATAAGAGTTGTGAATTTCTGTAAGAAGGACCGAGGACAGTGGAATAGAGCTTGAAATTGGGGAAAGGAGCATGGAGATAATCCATCAAAAAGGTGTTTGACCCAGATTATACCTTTTAATCTCCAAGCTTTCCAAAAAATGGTTCTGTTATGAATGAGAATAAGGGAATTATACCATATTGGAGATTCTAAAAAGGAGTCTCTAGAGACGGGATTAGATTGCATCAAAGGTCTCAAAAGGGAGCAAGTGTGCTTAAACAAGGGAAGAAGGGTATAAGGGGTTTTGGCAGAAAAAACTATAACTTCCTTTAAAGGGAAGGGTAGTAATAAGGCTTGTTCAATGGATAACCAAAGGGGAGTGAAGGGGGAAGGTTCGGAAAGGAGCCATTTCGAGGCCTGACAAAGGGAAAATTATATTATGATATAAATGAAAGTCAGGAAAATTCACACCTCCATTAGACTTTGCCTTGCGAAGAGAAGATAAGGAAATCCTAGCTTTCTTGTTCTTCCAAAGAAACTTAGAAAGACAAGAATAAATACGTTTAAAATAATAGGTAGGAATATGGGAGGGGATTTTGTTTAAAACGTTAAGAAAGAGTCGAGAATTATCTGAAGTAAGCCTACCCTTGACAAAATCACACTGCTCCTTACCAACCAAATGGGGTATAAGGGGATCAAGACGCAAAGCAAGAGTTTTGGCAAATAGTTTATAACTGACATTGACCAGGGAGATCTGGCGATAGTTTTTACAAAACATGTGGTCACGACTTTCTTTATGTATGAGGCAAATTGTGGCTTCCTGAAAAGTACCTTCTGTCTTACCGGCTAGAAAAAATGAATGGAAAATATTTAAAAGTTAATGTAGTAAATTAGAAAGATGCAAATAAAATTCAACAGAAAAACCATCCGGGCCGGTCTTTCCTTTCTTTAAAGTATTTAAGGCAGTAGATAATTCACTAAGTGAAAGATCTGTTTTAAGGTCAGAAAGGTTAAGGTGAGAATTGTATGGGGTTGGGAGTTTATTAAGGTACGTTTGGATGAGAGAGGAGGAAGGAGGAGAGTCTGGGGTTTAAAGGTCCTTGTAAAAAAGCTTACATTTGTTGAGAATGTCCTGATCTTTGTGCATGAGAGAGCCATCTGAAGAATAAATAGAATCAATTAAAGTACGATCTTTATGTGTTTTGAGGAAATTCGCTAAAAGCTTACCTGTTTTATTACGACCACCGTAATAGCGAGAGCTACTACGAAGAAGTATTGAGGATGCATTATCGGTCGTAGTTTTATTGAATGCTAGTTTGGCACTTATTAAGGCTGGTGAGACCGAATCCATCGAAGAAGTTTAGAATTTATGTTCTAAAGTCTTAATATGTGCCAAAGTGTTTATTTTGTTGCAGAAGGAAACGTTTCTTCTTTTTTAAGACAAAGTCTATAATAAAGCCTCTTGCGGGAGCTTTAAATGAATCCCATACTATATGGGGGGAGAGGTTAGGGTCACTGTTGAGGTAAAAAAATTCATTAGCAAATGTAGTGAAAGAAGAAGAGAAAAAAGGGACAAGAAGGAGAGAATTATTAAAACGACAGCAGGAGGACGTGGGATGTGGAGGGAGCAAGTCAAGATCTGTCACAATTGGGGCATGGTCAGAGATGACGATAGGTTCAATAGAGGAGGATATCAGATTTTGAGATAAAGACTGAGAAAGAAAGATATAGTCTAAACGAGAGAGGCAATTGTGAGGAGGAGAGAAGAAGGAAAAGTCAAGAGTATCGGGATGGGAAAGTCTCCAGGAGTCTATGAGGTGTGTTTGAGAGATAGTGTTGAGAAAATGTTTATGAGTTTTGTGAGGAGTGAAGCGAACCTGAGATTGACTGTCGAGAAATGGGTCGGCAACTTGATTGCAATCGCCACCTAATATAAAGAGATCATCCCTAAACTGAATACATTTCTGTGTAATCAGAGGCCAAAAGGAACAATCAGGATGTGTAGGGCCATAAATATTAAAAACTGTTAAATAAACATTGATAATTAACAACTTAGCTAACAGCCATCTACCTTCTGTATCAATTTCTTGTGATATAACTTTACAGTTAAATTTCTTATGGCATAAAATTATAACACCATTCTTCTTATTGGAAGAAGGGGAAAATAAAACGGAACCCACCCAGCTTCTTTTTAATTTTAAGGCCTCAATTTCTGTAAGGTGGGTCTCTTGTAAAAGAAACAAATCAGGGTTATAAGAGGCAAGTTGGAAATAATTCTCTGTCTTTTAATTAGATTAACAAAACCTTTCACATTCCAGGAGATAACTCTGAATGTAAAACCAATAAAAATACATAAAGAACCAAATATGCGATAGTAAAAAGGAGATACAAGAAACAGGTGGAAATAAGGGGAAGAAGACAAAGGAAATAGCGGGAGATCAAGAGAGGAAGAGAGAATGCATACAATAGGGAAGAGAAGAGCACAAGTGAAGAAAGAAGCATATAAGAACAGGAAAGTAATATCTCCAGAGGGAAAAGGAAAAGAAATACAATAAAGAGGAAGAAAATGGAGGAAGGAGAAAGTACAGATGAGAGAAGACAGTTCACGTCAACAAATATGACTGTAGTACGTACCTTACGGGGAGCAAAGGGCAAGGGTGAGAGGTGGCACGGACAACGAAAATAGCACACCCCACAAAGGGCAAAACATCACATCCGGACATCAACTAGACATGAACAGGAACGGAAACAATATTGGAAGCAGAGCACAATTAGGTGAACCTGTAAAAGAAAAAATAAATTATGCAAATAAGAACAAGTAGAGCAATGGGAATCATGAAAATAAAAAGTATAACACTAGAATGGTATTTAGTGAGTAATACCACAGAGGGAACGGTAAAGTCAAAGGTATCGGTGGAGGTGCAGCAATCTCCATGGAAGATGTGGAGTGTGACTGGATGAATCTTCAAAGGTCGGTCGGGTCGTCAAAAGTAGAAGTTTTGTTAAGAAAGGTAACCTTAAAAAGGCATGGGTGAAATAAGCCTTAGCGTGCACCAAGGGAACCAAGAGCCGGACGAAGGTTCAGGAATTCTTTACGTCGTTTGGCATTGCTTGAAGAGACGTCTTGTGAAATGAATACCTTTGTGCCAAGCCATGAGAACTGTTTCTTAGTTTTAGCTGCATTTAAGACTTGTAGAAGATCACTCCTTGGGGTCTAGAGGGAGCAGAAGAAGAAGATAAACGAGGACCCAGTCTATGGGCACGTTGTATATTCAGTTTGGTCGAAGAGGGGAGACCCAGGAGCTGTGGTAAAAACGAAGTAAAATACGCCACAGGGTAATCTCCTTCAAGGCCTTAAGGAAGCCCATAGATACGGAGATTGTTGCAACGATCCTATTTTCCAGGTCTTCAGCCACTCTTTTCAGTTGAAGCACCTCCTTCTCAAGAGAGGAAATTGTGGAAGAGTCTTGTATCCCATCCAGCTGTTGTTCCACCGCCGTGAGACGAGAATCCATCGAGGACCATTTGCTATCCATGGTTTGAAGGCGGGAATTTATTGCTTCGATGAAAGGTCTCAGGGCGCGAATTTCTTTCAGAATTGTATTCAGAGAGACTGGAGGGACTGCTTTAGGAGGAGAAGGAGGATCTTGTTTCAATCTCTTGCCAGTGACTGAGGGAGATTGAGATTTAGTTGCCATGGTCGATATAACTGTGGAGGAGGAGCGAGCTCTGTCCGAAATCGTGGAAATTGAGGAAGAAGAAGTGGGAGCAGAAGAGGTATCACAATTGGTAGCACAATTGGTTGTCGTAACGTAGGACGTCTGCTTCTAAGTGGAGTGAAGAAGATATTTGCTTCTACCCATCAAGCAGAGCGTGAGAAATCTAAGGAGAGGAAGAAAGCATCGTAGAAGTGATAAAGTTACCTCAGAAACACATCAAACCCAGTAAAAGACAAAATATCCATTGCTGATAGAAGATCCAGTGGAGAAGATGGTGACAAAAATGAAAGAAATGTAAAAAAAAGAAAGGATACTTCAGCGTGCCATGAAGAGTCGAATGAGGAGAAATGCTGAAGAGAAAAAAAAAATTGGCGGCCAGAAAATGGATAAAAAGTCACCTGTAACATTTCTGTGCGAAATCCACAAGGGAATTCATGGAAAAGGAAGATTCCTGTAGCGGATGCGTTCCGATTTCAAAATATGATCACATGGTGGTTGTAGGAGCACTGGAACCTCAAATAAACGGTCGCGAAGTCCGACGCGACGCGGAGCTCCGGTATCTGGCGGCCATCTTAGGTCACGGTGCTCGCGCAACGCCTATATAATCGCCTTTGATACTCTAAAGAGTCATACAAACATATAAGGCAAATCTATCGACTTAGTAAAAGGTTCAAAATCAACAAACCACATGTTAAATATTTCATTTTGTATGTAAATGCAATCATCAATAATAAACATCTGTAAATTCACTTATTAATGTTAATAAAGCATATTCACTTTGATCAGTAATTGCTGTCAACATTATTATATCACTAATGAATTTAAAAATGAACATATTATGCATCTGTGTACTTTTTATATACATTTAAACCATGAAAATGCAGACAAGAGATAAAAGCAACCCATAGAGAACACCACATTTTAATCATATAAAATGCGCCCCTAGACGTAGTCCCTAGAGGGCACTGTACCGCATGCATCCTTTTTTAAATATCTGCAGCCCGCAATAAATACAGCCTTAGAACAAGCCTCTAGAAAGTGCTGGACTCCCAGCTGTAGAGTATAAGCTCCAGCATTGGAATGGTTTTGAAACATTAGTCAAATTCCCAGAGAGGCCCTGGTTTCATGACCAACGGCAGACACAGGATCAGTCCTTCCAAAACTCTTTTGGGGGAAGGGTTTGCACTCCTGCAGCCCTAACACCTTTTCATGTCAACGTTGGTGATGTCCCTGCATCCTGGGGCCACCACAAGTGAAGAAAAGTATGCCAATCGACCAGCCCTGCAGGGCATTATGGGCGCGCCATCCTGGAGCAGGGATTGTTAGATGAGCAGCTCTCCCTCAGCCCTGGGGAACACTGGTGCCTTTTTCTTTGCTGAGCGGACTCGCTCCATGCAGCTATTCCCTTTTGTTTTCCCTTTTTGTTTGGGGCTGCCCTATGCCATTGCCACGAGGGGCTGAGCGCAAAATAAAATTACTGACACCGTGTGTTGGGCTGAACAAGCTGGTGACCTTATAGCATGTGGTGCAGTGAAATCCATCACAGTTCATTATTTACATTCTTACATATGTATTATGAATAAGTATTTGAACCAAGTGCCTTGGTCAAATATTCACTACCACAATGCATGTGCCAAATTGGGATACTCTTTTAAGTATACTTGTATTTTATCATCACTTCAATAAACCAATCCTGATTCATTTCCATATCTGTAGTATCTAAATTAAATCAATATTTCTTTTAGGTTCTATTACCAATTATAGTGTCAAAAGTAAAACATCCACCCTGCCTTTATGCATTTAGCAGGGACACACTCCATCAGGGCACCATAAGTACAGTAGTTTTGGAAGCATTTCACCACTTCTCTTCTCAGAAGTTCACGTCTAATGGCAACATAGAAAAACACGTATATTGAAGTACCTGAGTATTCTTCTGGGCTCAGTTCTATGTACCCCAGTAACCGCACTATGACTTCGAGTTCTGGCATCTGCACAACAGTAGACTGTTCAATGCTCCTATGCCCTTCCTCTGTCTCTATTGGTGACTGGTGTCTCTGGAACAAGAGTTAAGGATAATATCTAGGTCCTTCAATATACCAACATTTTTTTTCATTCTCAGCAGAGCAGAAGAAAAGGTGAATGTGATGTTCTGCTTTCCATAAGAGGTGACCATGGACATGGCGTATACTAAGAAAGAGAACTTACATAACCAGCGGCCCACTCTGTTACAATCGAAGTCCATGTTGAGACACTCTCGGCAGTGCACTCCCTGACTGCTGACTTCTGTCAAAGGACCAGAGGCATCGCAATAGGCAACCTGCAGTCTAGTAAGTCTAGATTGCAGTACCTGTTGCTGTCACTGTTTTACCAAACCTGTGCCATCCCCTTTATATTACCTCCTTGTCAGACCTCCCTGTCACAGTCACTAACGCAGAAGCAATAGCTCCTCCCCCAGAACTTCCAAACAAAACTCCCTTGGCCCCATCCCTACCCTCCAGGACACTCCCACATCCTGTGGCTCATAACCCCTGACCCACTGCAGCACATCCTGTTGTTTTTTTCTGAGGAAGTGATCAAGCGGTGCTCTCTACCTGAGGTGACTGCTTCCTCCAGTTCTTGATTAAGGTAAGTGTGTGGCGGTCTGCTATAGTGACTGTTGTGTGTGGTTTTCCTTAGAGTCCCTGATATAGCGGGACTACACACTCATAATGGGTCTGCCTATTCTCCCAAACATTTTGCCTGTCCCAGGCTTCGTCTTTGGAGTATCTCCCTTCCCGGTACAGTCCCTGCTTCAGCTGGACCACCTGGGTGTGTTTTTTGCTTGTCTGGCTGATGCAGTGCATTACCTGCAAGTCGGGGGCATGGCGGGGAGGCCCCTCCTCTGGGGAAGAGTGAGCACTCTGTGTTTGCGGGCATACTTGCCGTTGTGAGGCTTGGGTTCCATTGGTGCGGAATCGTGATTGCCTCAGTTTTGGGCAAGGAGTCTCAGCCTCAGTGGCACCGGGGTGGCGCCACAGGGTGCGATTGTGCTCTCTCCGGCATGCGGAGGCTGTTGACAGAGTATCAGGTTGGGCCTGGTGGAAAGGCTAAAGGCTGTTGGTTAGAGTCTGCGGGGCCAGAAGTGCATTATGAGGTCTTTTGGCAATGGCTTGGCTTTGGTACTTATATGGCTCCCCGTATTAAAGGATGGCCTGCGTCCGTGGTTCATCTGGGGCTCAGCCTCTGGCGCATAGGGCCTGGGACTTGTTGTGTCATTGGTTTTTAGTTGTGTTTGGGCCTCTCTGATTTGCTGACTTTGGTGGTTGGCCTCCTGCCCTGTTGGGATTGGCTGGTTTCTCTTAGAGGCGTCCTCTGATTGGCCATTGCAAAGTCTGAGGTTGATTGGTTGGCCTATATGGGTTGTGGTTGCTCCTCTGACCATAGCTCATCATGGATTGGGGTAAACGGTCAGAGAAGAGTAGGCACCTGGAGAAGGAGGTGCTAGTTGCTGGGCCTTCCCCTGCTCCTTCCTTGTCTGAGGTGCAGAAAATGATTGAAGCCCGGGTGGCTGCAGCCTTTCTGGCTAGGGAATCCAAGGGGCCTAAACAGGAGAAATTGGATGCCCCGGCAGTCCCTGATCCTGATGAGGAGTCAGATGAGGAAGTGAAGGGTTGTTTTGTCCAAGGGGCAGACCTTCACAGTATTCTGCAACATGTGCTGGACAATTTAGGGTTCCCTGATCTCTCGGAGGGTGATGAATCAGAGGACTTTTTTGCCAATTATCAGAAGAGGGAGTCTGAGTGCCTTCCTGTTCATAAGTCAGTGCAGAATGTGCTGGAGGGAGAATGGAAGGATATTGACAAACATCATTTCCCCCCCATTTCTCGCTAAGAGAAATCTTTTGCAGGAGTTCTCGGAGGAATTTCCTTCTGTGTTGAAGGTGGACTCCCTATTGGAGGGACTGGCATCTCAGAGCCTGGTGGTTGCTGAGGATGCAGTTCCTTCTGATCCTGGGGACAAGAGAGTTGAGGGGGCTTTGAAACGGTCCTTTGCGACTTCAAACCTTGCGCTTCTTTCTTCTGCTTACAGTAGCTATCTGGTGCAGTTTCTTCTGAAGTACTGTCAGGGTATTTTGGAACAGCTGTTGCAGGAGGAGGATCACTCTGAGTCTTTGACAATGTTGGAGCAGCAGTTGTGTTTCTTGGCTGACAAGTCCTTTGATTCCCTTGGTGCTGCAGTAGCGACGGCTGGTGCCTCATTGGTGGCCCTGAGACAGTTATGGCTTAAGCCTCGGAAAGCGGCTGCGGTGCAGAAGGCGGATCTCATGAAGATTCCTTTCACAGGCTCCAAACTGTTTGGGGAACAGTTGGAGGCTTTGAGAGAAAAGACAGCAAAGGACAAACAGTTGTTGGCTCTGGTCCGCTCATCGCAGAAGGGAAAGTTTGCTAGTTATAAACAAGCTTTTGGGCAAGCCTTTCAGTCAAAAATGCCTGCCCAGCCCTTTCGTGGTAGGGGATGTGGCCGGGGTATCCCTTCATTCCACAAGTCCCGGGGTCAGCAGGTTCTCTCCGGTGTTTCAGGTCCTTCAGAATCATGACTGTGTGCAGGGTTAGGAGGGGACTCTGGTTGGGGGTCACCCCTGGTCTTTTTTTCCTGTTTGGGAGGAGTTTGTCTGCGATCAATGGGTCCTGCAGATTGTCAGACTGCGATATCAGATCGAGTTTAGGAAGCCGCTGGGGGATGTGTTCCGGGCTTCCCTGTTCCCAGATCTCCGGTCAAGTGTCAGGTTCTTTTGGAGGGGGTGCAGGACCTGGTTTCCAAAGGGACCATGGTGAGGATGCCTGTGAGTCAGCAGGGTCGGGGGGGTTTACTTGATCCTCTTTCTGATCCAAAAACCCCATGGGGGCTTTCGTCCTGTTCTGGATCTCAAGGCTGTGAATTTGTGCAGTCCTCATTGGTCCTTCAAAATAGTTTCTCTGCAGATAAGTCTGCCCTTCCTGTCCATGGGGATTACCTCGCTTCTCTGGATCTCAGGGATGCCTATTTTCATGTAGCAGTGCACAAGGCTTCCCAGAGGTTTCTGCAGTTTTGTGTGGGCGTCGATCATTACCAATTCCAGCTGTTGCCCTGTGGCCTCTCTGCCTCACCTCGGGTGTTTACTAAGATGTTGGCAACCTTGGTTGGGGTATTGCATGCTTGGGGGATCCAGGTGTTTCCTTCCTTGGATGAATGGTTGATCTCTTCCTCTTCTTTCCTTTAAGCTCAGTCACATACCCAAGAAATCTGCAGTCTCCTGCAGAAGTTTGGGTGGATTCTGAATTTGGGGAAGTCCCATCTGTGCCCCACTCAGAAACTGCTGTTTATTGGGGGGTCTTCAACACGAGGCTGGGGAAGGTCTTCCTGTTGAAGCTTTGCAGACTGACCCTGGTGCGAGAGCTGAGGAAGGTGTTGGTCTCCCCTTCTTCCACGTCTCAGCAGTGGTTACGGGTTCAAGGGTTGATGTCTGCTACAGTGATGATTGTTCCTTGGGTCCAGTTCCACCTGTTCCCTCTGGTGAATCATGTTCTGGGGCATTGGTGTCTGGGGTCTCAGGATTACGAACAGTTGATTCTGGGGGGCATGGACATTTCCCGGGAATTGTCCTGGTGGCTGGAGGATCTGAACATCTTGCAGGGCTCTCCCTTTGTGTCCCAGGAATGGTTGGTGCTGACTACGGATGCCAGCGAGCTGGGTTAGGGGGCTGTGTTGGACCAGGAGTCTGTTCAAGGGATTTGGTCAGTCCAGGAAGCTGGGATGTCTTCAATTTGGAGGGAATTGAAAGCAGTTCAGTTATCCTAGGCACATTTTCTTCCCTGGGTCCTGCAGCAAGATGTGCTGGTGAGGACGGACAACACGGTGGTGGTGTGTTATGTCAACCGCCAGGGGAGTGCTAAGGTGGCTTCCCTTAATTTGTTAGCACAGCAGCTTTGCCAGTGGGCAGAGTTGAACTTGTTGTCTCTGAGGGCATTGTATCTGCCAGGGGGGTTTGTACTCTGAGGTGGATCGCTTGAGTAGTTTGTTTCCCTCCCTGTCAGAAATGTGCTTGATGCCAGAGGTGTTTGGAGGGCTGATGGGGAGGTTTGGGGTCCCTGTAGTAGACCTGTTTGCTGCCCTGGGAAACTCCTTGAGGGAGAGGTTTTGCTCTCTGTTCAGACGGACTCGGTTTGGAGGGTGGATGCGTTGTCCTTTTGGTCGGAGGGGGGCTTGATGTATGCCTTTCCTCTGATTGCCTTGATTCAGAGGGTCCTGCAAGAACTAAAACTAAAACCATCCCTGAGAAAACTAAAACCTGAAATATCTTAAATAAGCAAATGTATGAAACGCTAGCAAGCAAAGTAGCCTTATTTACTAATAAGCAAAGCCTTTTCTATGTGGAAACTATAGCAACTACACACTACTGTGAAAATATCCCAAAACATTTCTCAAACTGAACTGTAGCTTAAAAAACATGAATATCAACTTAATCAATGTAATAAATAATAAAATATTGCTTCATTTTCATCACTCTAAAACATTTTCATAAAATTAGAAACAATTCTGAATAAGAACATAAATTAAATGTATATATATTTCTCAGAATAATACAATAGGCATAAAATAATAAACAACATTTATTAAACCACTTCATAGTATAATAAAATGAAAGGACAAATAATTAAGGAATATCAAGACATATACATACACAAAACAATACACCAATTCCATCCAACAGGTTAGTCATATAAAAAATACACATACTTATTTTATAGCTTATGTCCTCCATACACAAACGACAATCAAAATAAATGCATAATTCATACAAAATGTGTTAAAAATATTTCTCCAAAATGCGATAAAGTAAATAAAAAATAAAGTCCATCTATTTTGACCATATTATAAATCCAGGAAAGACCTCCCCAAAAACCTTCAAAATGTAAAAAATCCTCAAAGAAAACAGTAAAATCAAGGAAAGACAAAATAAATAGTTGGAAAAGATCTGTAAAGGAAAGCATACAAAAATCTACCCTCAAAACAATTTTACCCCACATAAATAGTAACACACAAATCAAAATTCCTAAACATTGGTAAAAATAGAACATATTTCCTTTCAATAAAAATACATATTACAGGAAACATAATTTGCATACCACATACACTTCGAACCTCTAAGCACTACACTAACAATAACCTAAAAATCACCTTCATGTGCAATTACTAATTAAATTAACAATCTATTACCTCTCCTACATATACTAATGTTGGAAAATGAATAACAATTAGACTTACCTTTACCACTGAAGAACAAGGAGGATCCTCTAACCTGCAGAATCACATGCGTCCAAAAATGACAAAAACAGACAAAAAAATTATGCCAGGAGTTAAATGAAAAAAGAGTTTCAGACAGTAGAAAACAATGCAATAAATTAATGTAATTATTGAATACATTTATAAAAAGTTTACAAAAATGCATAAAGATTGTAAATTTCTGTAAATAATGTTTTATAAATATCTGGCATAGAAATACAAATATATATATCGAAATTACTGAAAAATATATAGAAAATAGTTTATTTGCAGCATCTTTATTATATATTAAATATTAAAAATGAAATGTAAAATGAAAATTGAAAAACTTTGTGTTTTGCATGTGAAAAATAAAATGCATGTCAATTGTATTAAAAAGTGAAAAAGTATGTACCTTACCCAAGGTTTAAAAATGTTTGTTTTAAAAAAAAATTAGAGAAATATTTTAAAAAATCATTGTTAAAATAATCTTCTTTTTTAAAGAAATATAAAAGTGAACAGTGTGAAATATATAAAAATATTCAAATTAAGAGCCTGATTATGAGTTTGGCTGTCATGGTACCACTGCCACAACGGCGTCCGATTCACCGCTGCCCAATTACGATGCATGTGGTTTCATAGGCAAAAGAACGCTGCAGGACAGCTGCCAGAAAATCTCAACAGCAGCGGTGATAGGATAGGCGAATGCGTCTGTCAGAATGCGGACAGCCAGAGTTACCACCGGCCTAATTACGATGTGCCTTCCACCGACGTGACTGTGGTGGACAAACCTCCATAGCTGAGCTGGCAGAAAGGGACATATATAAGGATAAAACTCACCTGTACTCAGCTACACTTCTTGTCCTGCCATGGAGCAGATTGTATACATTCCGCAGCTGCTTGATGGCATCCAAACTCACACCGTTGTGGATGCAACTTATGGTAAGTCACAATCAACCCCATTTCCATTGACTTCCCATTTAAAAGATGCACAGGCAGGGACCTCTTTAGGTGTTTGGGTATCTTGGCCCTAACCGATTGTGTGGGTCCCTGATTGGAACAGCTTTGAATGTATGATGTAAATACACCTCTTTGATGCCCTCTTTCACCAGGTTACTGACACTGCACAGGCACACCCTTCCAAATTATAAACATGTTTACCTCTAATGTTAATGGATAGTTATTTATGTTTTTAATATTGTAACACAAGAGCAGCTCCTCACTAACATCACATCAAACAAAGCTTTGTGACATCCTCACATTTCTCACATGCTAGGTCCTGTTTTGATATGAAATACACCTAAGTTTGGATGTTTCATGAAACAGAAACAAATCTTCCCTGCAAAATTATGTAGACTCTTACATAGTAGTTTGTGTGAAATGTTAATTAAACCAATCTGTTGAAGAAGTATTTTAAGGTCATCATGGCAAGATTCTCTGTAGAGAAGGGTTGGCTCAATCAGGGGGCGCCCTGAAAGTCTGGCTCTCTGGGCCCGAGCCCACTTTGCCCTCGCCTCTCAACGTCTCCCTGCACAGGCCCTGTAACTTCCAAAGTATATCAGGGATGATCACTGGCATCACCAAGTGCCATGCATATGTCTCTAATGTTGACATTGCCCACATTTAAACTAACACACCTGTACCACCACATTGTGACCATTATTTTGGTGTTAGCTGGCAACAAACATTACACACTTATAGAAGAAGGGATAGCAAATCAAAAATGAAAAATATAGGTGTGTTTAAAATAATTTATAACAGTTTCACAATTAAAAAATATGCATCACACATCATTGGGCTAACGGCAACCATCAGCCATACCTTTAAAAAATTGGCAATCCCAATTATGAGCAATTGTCTACTACATCATCTATGTAACTATTCCTCTACAGCAAGTCCTGTATTATATACTGCTTCAATGGTCACATCGTATACTAAGGTGCAATGGATATATGTACATACCTATTAGAACAGAAGCTGAATCAAACACACCTGTGGTAAACTATCATTAAAGAAACTGTAAACCACTAATTTTTGGAGCAAGTCTCCACTACTATGTTGAATGTCGGCACCTAAATTCAACTGACAATTGCATACTATGTTAACCAGTGGATGCACATAACATAGTAGAAGTAAAAAGTAAGCAGTAGTTCCCACCATCATGCTAAACCAACATATGTATTACACGCCTTTAAATAAAAAAATGCTAGAACAATTGCAAAGCAAAACTAATGCCAGGATTAACTTAATGAACATGAAAATGGTGATTTATTATCACAATAGAGACACCATTCTCAATTAGTTCAAAGGAAAGTGAAAAAAAACAAAGTCAAATGGCAGTCCATTGCAAATTTACAAGTCCAGTGGACTGCTGTGCTGCGTCGCGCTTGCATCCAAAAACACTGCCAGGAGAACCTCCCCAAGATGGGGGATTTAGTGGGCAGTACAGGCACCTCAATGATGTCACTTGAGAGGGGTGGGCTCAGATTTGGGAGGCATGGATTTGCTTTTAGGAGGGGTTATTGCTTTTTTCTCAGGGGTACAGCTGGGTTTAGGGGTGTGAAACAGTTTTGCCAGGGGTGGATTGAGATGTGAAAGAGATGGTTTGGGTTTTGAAGGTGAGGTTTGGTTTTGACGGGGTAAGGACATGGACAAATAACAAACTCTCATGGGGAAAATGGGTAGGATGTTCGGGAGGAGTAGTGTTTGGGAGGTAGAGGGAGTGGAAGTGTCACATGTGGGCTTGTGTGCTTTTGATGCAGGTGTCTATGTGTCTGAAGGATCTTGTGCACGTTTAGGGGTGTGTTTTGTAGGTGTCTGTTGTGTGAGTGAGTTTGGAATTTTTTGGGGGGGTGATGTGGATGTGCTGGGTATGCTGGGTGTTGTGGATGTGCCTGTGGGTGTGGTGTCTGGGAAAAGATGGGTGTTGTGGGTGTGTCTGTGGGTATGGTGTCTGGGGGAATAATTGTTGGCATTGCTCTTGGGTGGGGGTGTGGGTGTGAGGGGTCATGGGGAGGAAGATTTGCAGGGTGTATCACCGGGGGATCATGGGGAAATAAAATAAAAATAA
Source organism: Triturus cristatus (assembly GCF_964204655.1). Classification (NCBI taxonomy): domain Eukaryota; kingdom Metazoa; phylum Chordata; class Amphibia; order Caudata; family Salamandridae; genus Triturus; species Triturus cristatus. The sequence continues at coordinate 926,389,257 of NC_140591.1, read as the reverse complement.
ATTAAACTTACCTTTTCGTCGGTCCTGCCTCTTCTCGGCTCCTGCTCTCCTGCCTCCAACAGGAACAGAAAGCAGGCAGCCAGGTTCCCTCCCCATAGCCAATCACAACTCATCATGTTCTCCATGCAGGCTGCATGGAGAAGAGCAGAGTGCGCATGACTGGTTTGGGCAGCCCGAGAGGGCCGACCAAACGGTCTTTGCACACTCAGGAGTGGGCAAACCACTCCTCCCCTGCCCAAAGAGCAGAGCCACCCCGCCCACCCACCCGCCAGCAATGCTCAAAGCAAATATAAAATGGTAATAACTTTTAGTTCTTACCATTTAAGCTTTGGCTTTCTCACACTGCGAGAAAGCAGTGGGGCGATGCTCCTCCACCCTAGTAGAGGAGCTGCTCCTGGATGGGTGTTGTGAATGTGTCTGTGGATGTGGGTGTGATCAAACTCACCAAAAGCGAAGGACTGAAGTTCTCTTTAAAAGAAAGGCAGAAGTCGAGGGAGTGTTCACTCTGGGCCCGATTCACAGAACTAACTTAAGACAAAATTCTAAACTTACTACCATTTTCGTATTCACAGAAGGCACTTACTCATTTTGGTATTCACAGAAGACACTTACTCACTTCGGTATTCACAGAAGTTAGGAGTCCTAACTTTAGGACTCCTAAATGCCTTTTGTGTTTGAAAATTAGGATTTTTCTCAGTTTAGGAGTCCTAAAGTTAGGACTCCTAACTTTACTACTACTAAACTGAGAAAAATCCTAATTTTAAGACTTTCGGTACTCACAGAAGGCATTTAGGAGTCCTAAAGTTAGGAGTCCTAACTATACTACTACTAAACTGAGAAAAATCTTAATTTTAAGGCTTTCGGTACTCACAGTAGGCATTTAGGAGTCCTAAAGTTAGGAGTCCTAACTATACTACTACTAAACTTAGAAAAATCCTAATTTTAAGACTTTCGGTATTCACAGAAGGCATTTAGGAGTCCTAAAGTTAGTGAATACCAAAATGAGTAAGTGCCTTCTGTGAATACCAAAATGGAAGTAAGTTTAGGATTTTGTCTTAAGTTAGTTCTGTGAATCGGACCCTCTGTCTTTGTATATACTAGATTTGCTTACACTAGAAGTGCTTACAGGAGGGTCAAGGTATGATATAGAAATGTGAAAGTTTAGGAGAAAATCATTGGATTTGTTTAAGACTGCCCTCACTCACTATGTAGTGGCATGCTTCATCATAGGGCCTCTATAATCACCCACCTGCAGACCAACACACAGGGTGGATTGATAATTTGTTTTAGGAAAAAGAGGAAAGAAACAAGAAAGAAAGAAAATATTTTCCAAGTGAGGGATCCCTAATGCAGACAGCAATACAAATCAAAACTGCCTAAAAGGGTACAGTAAATACTCCTTTATTGATGGTCCCCCATGACAGGATTAAAAATCAGGTATTGGGTGTCTGGGAGGAGTTACAGCTCCTGTACCCCATCTGCTGACACCACTATGTTTCAGCCAATATCTATTGCCCTAATGGGTCACTGGCCTTCTTCAGGGTATTGATCGCTTGTGGTTGTTTCCAGTATTTAGGGTCAGATTTTTGACCTATTTAAAGAATGGTTGATAAGACCTTACTTGTTTCTTGAGATTAATCATGCTTGCCAATTGCATCCGAGTCTCCTTAGTGATTCTCTTCACCTGGGACCAAAGTGGGAACACCTCCCTGTAGTCACACTATCTTCAAGGGTCGACGTTTCTAACCCCGTACCACTCCACCTCCCAGACGAAATGGGTGAGTTTTGTAGGTGTCTGCTGTGTGGGTGAGTGTGGAAATTGTTTGGAGGGTGATGTGGATGTGCTGCATATACTGGGTGTTGTGGATGTGTCCATGGGTGCGGGTGTGGTGTCTGGGAGAACAATGGGTGTTGTGAATGTGTGTGGGTGTGATGTCTGGGGTAATGATGGGTGTTGTTGGTATATCTGTGGGTGTGGTATCTGGGGGATTGATGGGTGTTGTGGATGTGTCTGTTGATATAGGTGTGATATCTGGGGGAATGATGGGTGTTGTGGACGTGTCTGTGGGTGCAGGTGTGATAGCTGGGGGTACTCTAGGGATGGTGGTGGTGAGCGGTGTGACAGGTATGTGAGTCATTGTGTGCTTCTGTATTTTGTAGTGTTTTAGTTTGCATGTGCTGCTTGGGACTGTTAAAATGGATGCCTGCATGGGTGTGTGAGTGTGCTTTGTGCCTGCATGGGTGTGTGAGTGTGCTTTGGACAGGCACAGGGTCAGGACTGATTTCCATATAGCTGGGTCCAAACTGGAACGGCATGGTGAGCAAAAAACGATGGATTTAGGCCCAGATCTCTGTACTGGGGTGAATGTATGACATTGTTCTGCATTCTGTCCATCAACTGTTGTTTTTGCATTTGTCCCCCCGAGTGGGAAGGCAATGCCCAGACTTGGGTCCCGTGCTCTCCATGCCACTGGAATCAAGCTATCCTGGCTGAAGAGGGGTGAAACCCCGAAACCGGTCCTAGGATGCTTGTTTCCAGTCCAGGGAGGACCTGGCTTGGCAGTTTCGTGCTGGACTGTTCTCATGAGGCACATGGTCAAGACTGATTTGCTTATGGCTGGGTTCAAACTGGAAGGCCTGGTGATCAAAAAAATGATGGATTTAGGCCCAGATCTCTGTACTGGGGTGAATGTATGACATTGTTCTGCATTTGAATGTGTGACATTGTTCTGCATTCTGTCCATCAACTGTTGATTTTGCATTTGTCACCCTGAGTGGGAAGGGTATGCCCAGACTTGGGTCCCGTGCTCTCCATGCCACTGGAATCAAGCTATCCTGGCTGAAGAGGGGTGAAACCCCGAAACCGGTCCTAGGATGCTTGTCTCCAGTCCAGGGAGGACCTGGCTTGGTAGTTCGGGCTGGACTGTTCCCATGAGGCACAGGGTCAAGACTGATTTGCATATGGCTGGGTTCAAACTGGAACGGCATGGTGAGCAAAAAAACGATGGATTTAGGCCCAGACCTCTGTACTGGGGTGAATGTATGACATTGTTCTGCTTTCTGTCCATCAACTGTTGTTTTTGCATTTGTCACCCCGAGTGGGAAGGGTATGCCCAGATGTGGGTCCCGTGCTCTCCATGCCACTGGAATCAAGCTATCCTGGCTGAAGAGGGGTGAAACCCCGAAACCGGTCCTAGGATGCTTTTTTCCAGTCCAGGGAGGACCTGGCGTGGCAGTTCGGGCTGGACTGTTCCCATGAGGCACAGGGTCAAGACTGATTTGCATATGGCTGGGTTGAAACTGGAACGGCATGGTGAGCAAAAAAACGATGGATTTAGGCCCAGATCTCTGTACTGGGGTGAATGTATGACATTGTTCTGCATTCTGTCCATCAACTGTTGTGTTTGCATTGGACAGGCGTGGGCAGAGAGATTTTGGATGGGGAAGAGGCAGAAGGTGGTGTGGAAGTTTGGGATGGCTGGATGACTGTCATCAGAGAGGAGGCCAAAGCCTGAAAAGATCTCTGTAGGCCAGACATAGCACTGTGGATACGTTCCAGGTAGGCCACCATCTTGTTCAGACGGATGCCTTGCCCCTGAATGACATTCAGAAATGACATCTGCCCCACAGAGTTATGTCTCAGGAGGTCAATAGCCTCCTCACTCGGGGCAGCAGAGAGGACAGAGGCAGGGGCTAAGGTGCCTCGAGAGAAGGGTAGAGATGGAAGGGGGGTGGCGGGCAAGTATGGTTTTGGATCTGTTTGTGTGTTCTACCACCACTAGGGAGTGTCCAATGGAGCCTGACTCTTCAGATGACAATGTTGAGTCTGTGTCCTCCATGGCACTCCCCTCGCCTTTTGGGCCACTGACTCCCTCAGTGTCTGTAGTGTAATGACCGGAGCCACTGTGGCTTGCTGCTTCCCCAATGATATTGGCCCTGTCTCCTCTTCTTGCCTGTGGTGATGATGAAATGACATTTAAAATAGGTGTATTGCATCTATGTGAACACACTGGCTCAAGAGCTTGTAATAGAACATTTCTAAAGTGCACAAATAATTCGAGCCACAAGGTCCCCTTTAGTGGCCTCAACTTTAGCATGAGCACATGCATGCCTGCTACATGGCCTGTAAACATTTGCTCACAGTGATGTCATAACCACAGACGGCTGCAATTACATGAGTGAACTTGTCTAAACTCCACCCTTATGTATCTAGTGGGGGTACTTGATCCTCTTGTATACTTTGTCCCTTGTGCAATACCATAGTGATCTGATGTCATCAAATAGGATGGCAATGACACAATCATTGAAATACATTCCATACAAGGCCCTGCAATCAGCCAATTCTCATTTACCTAAAACCACATCATGATGAAATTATGGGCAAGTAATATAGCTATGTTACAGCAATATGTGTAGTAGCACAAATAATGTGACATGCAAATGCTAATTTCACACTGTTGACACTTATTAAGAGCAACTTTCTCATATGTTAACTGTCAGAATAGTCCCATTTAAGCTGTACTTAAGAAGCTGTCCTCCGTATCACATGTAGCACAGAAACATAGACTGGAGACAATCTGGCCCAAAGTTTTGGGAGATTTGTCTACAGATGTCTGCAAATATCTACAGCATAAGAATTCAGCTAGGCCTAGGAACATCCCCAATCCAGCTTGGTACTAGTGAGAACATCATTCATACATTGCGTATCTAACAGGCATTAGTCCATTGAAGGTTGTTGAGGCTCAGGTAATTTCCATCATATGAAAAGGTGGTTTTACTTTTGTCCTAATGGAAAGGTACATCACAGTACATTTTTGTATCAGAAACGCAAATTGGCTTATCATACTGAGTGTAGATACTCACATATGATCCCAACATTTCTTCATGCCACTCCATGATTCATGTAATCAGTCAGTGAATGTGCCTTGTCAAATCAACATGCGCAGGTCACATAACTGAATATTCCCACATCTATGGCATGGAAATTCCAATAGTGACAAATTCATGTAAATCAGCCTGCCATGTCCTTAATGGCTTCATCATTTGGACTTGACCAATTACATTTATTAGAACATTGGAATGTTGGGAGCTCCATTGAAAACAATGGAGTGCTCCGGGCTTATAATGGCTGGTATAAGCCCGGAGCACCAACATTCCAATGTGTCTTTGTTCACAGCTCTGGCTGTGAACAAAGACTTCAGGGAGCCTGAGGGGATTTCAATCCCCTCGCGCTCCCTGAAGGCTTTGTTTTGTTAGAACATTCTGCCCTCTAGTGGCAGAGTGTTCTAATAGCCTTATAGCCCTTCGTAGCAGGGCTATACCAGCTTTTAAAGTCCCTCTGCTTTGTTAAAGTCCCTCGCCTTCGGCTCGGGCCTTTAACGCTGCAGCTGGCCTTTAACAGCCGGTATAGCCCGCTACGGCGGGCTATAAGGCTATAGTATTGGCTTAGGACAGACATCTTCAATCTGTGGGGGGGGGCAGGGGGGCTGTGGAGTCATGGAAAGGGGGGCTCTTCAGCTGAAGTGTCATTCAGGGACTCTCCTGTGCGGTAAAACCGACACCTGGCCGGCAGCTAAACACCACTTTCTGGCAGCATGCAGCTTGCCTGAAAAGAATGCAAATGTGCACATCCACTTAATCTGCAATTGTGAAGTGAAATCTGCAAATGTAAGGGATGCTTGGGAGCAGGTACTGACTTTAATTGATGATCGAATCACTCGAAGCTTCTTTTTGAGTGGTAGTGCAAAGAGTTAGCAACTGAGCTATGAAGTTCATGCTTTTAATTGTCATTGTATTTACATAGCACTTACTATCCCTGAGGAGGTGTTGAGAACAGTAGTTCTGTAAAAAAAATCGCATTACGTAGGATCTGAGTATTCCTAAAAATCTATATTATGGAAGCACCATTTTATCTTAAACCTTTTTGAGCATTTTGTAGCAGTCTATCGTATACCGTGTGTAATGTAAGTATAAAATATGACTTACTTATTCACAGTGCTTTCTATCATACGCTGTGACCTCATAGCACTAAAAATACACAAGTAGGGCGTGGCTTGGCATCAGCCAAGATGGCCGCTTAAGTTAAGACATCCACGCTGTCCAACATCCATGCGTCCGAGATCCGACATTTTTCTGCCCTGATTCAAGTATTAGGGCACTCCGGGGCGTTCCCTAATGAGCGGGGAACCCAGCAGTCAAACTGCAGTATGGAAACAGCTAACGGCTGCGGAGATTACACCGAAGCCATGGAGGAACAGATGACTGGGCCTTTGAGTGAGAACCGGTGTCTGAAAGGCGGGGAGCCGGTGTTGGGAAGGTGATCCGGAGCAGCCTGCGGAAGCTGGACTACAGCCCTGGGATCGGCCAGTGAAATGCCCTGCGACCTTCCCTCGCTGCCCAGAAGAGTTCGTAAGCACAAACCGACTGAAGGCCACATGAGGAGTCAGAAAGATGGAAGACAAAAGAGGTACAGTGTTCCTGGGTGGCAAGTTGGCCACCTGGTGAGTACTCAGAGTGGTGGGGAGGTGGAAAATACCTCCCTTCGGAACTAGGGCCCTCACACACCCAGCAAGCTAGGTGTCATGCTTCATCATATGGGTCTGCTCCTCGTCGAGCTGGCGCTGCAATGCTCGAGGGGCACCCATAAAGGGGCTCTTTATCGGAGATCTTTGGTTCCTTGCCGTATAGGTGCTGTGGGTGTGAGGGGCCTGGTAAGATGTAGATGTGGTGTGTGGGTTAAAACAGGTAAGGGAATCCTCTATAATTATTTTTATTCGGGAGAGGTCACAACCAAAGTAAAAAGAAGAAGGAGGGCGACTATTTTGTTTTAATCTGACAAAAATTACGCTCTACCCCTTAGTGGTCAACATGTTTCTTGCCTATAAAATGTCTCTAATAGATCAGTTGGCGATTCCTCAGGACCTAGTGACTAAATGAAAACTATCTACAGTGTGTGGTGTGGTTCTACATACCACTTCTTCTCTCGGTAGGATGTTCCCCCGGAGAAAAGCAGCCAACCTAGAGTACAAATAAAAAGGATCAAAAAACCAAATGGAGATATTGGTACATGGTCCTATTAATTCCAGTGGGTGTATTTCACCGTACACAACCTCTTTGGATCTATACAAGTGATAAAAACTGGTCACCATGGATGTGGAACAACTGTATACCAATATCCCATAGAGAGGGACATTGGCAGTAATAGAATCTGCACTAAGTGGGAGTGGGAGAGAATGGACAGCAGCAACACCCATTTCGTCCATCATGCAATGTGCCACCCTGGCCTTAACAGAAAACTTTTTTGAGTTTGACAGCCAACTCTTCCACCAGTCTCAGGCGACTTTGATGGGGAGTACCTTTGCTCCTAGTGTGGCATGTTTGTATATGGCGGCTTTTGAATAAGACACCATTAAACATGCGAGTAACCCCTTTGGAGCTAACCTGAGACTGGAAGAGGTACATAGATGACATCCTCATCTTTTGGCAAAGGGACATACAGAGATGTGCCAAATTTTGTGAGTGGATTAACACAAAAAACCAGCACTTGAAATTCACCCACATTATATCTGCCACGAACATTGCCTTCGTAGATCTCAACATCAGATTACAAGAGGGTAGGATAACGACATCCCTATACAAAAAGCCTACCGACAGAAACAGCTTGCTACTGTACAGCAGCTATCATCCTGCTACACTGAGAAATAACCTTCCCTTCAGCCAATTTCTAAGAGTTAGAAGAAATTGTAGTTCCACAGAGGACTACAAAATTGAAGCAGAGATACTGGCTGACAATCTGCTGAAGAGACAATACCCTAAGAAACAGGTTCACTCTTGCATGAAACGAGCAAGAAACAATAATCGTGAAAGCCTCCTAGAGGTACATGAGAAAGAACCCACTGACATTTTGACCTGTGTGACCACGTACACACCTAGATCCAATCTAATAAAGAAGGCAGTGAACAAACACTGGGCAATTCTGAACACGGGTACGCTGTCAATCCCCAAACCAAGGTTTGCGTTTAAACGTACCAACAATTTGAAAGATATGTTGGTGCACATTAGACCCAAGAAGAGCAACATCCCTAACCAGAGGCAACTGTGGGATCTCCCACCCATGACAGGACACTATCCCTGCGGCCCTTGTACCGTGTGCCCACAGACTAGACACACCAAACAATTGGTTCTATCAGACACATTTACATGGACGCTAATCAAACACACTAACTGCAACACCCCACATTGTGTGTACATGCTGACCTGCCCTTGTGACAAGAGGTATGTTGGCATGACCATGAGGCCCGTTGAGGTCAGAATCACTGAGCACAAGAGCAATATTTGTTGCCATAAAACTACCACCAAACTATACATCAACTTCTCAGAACTCGGACCCCCCCAGAGAGTCTACGCTGGGTCATCCTAGAATCCCACCAACAAATAACACAGACTGCTTTGTTCAGGATTGAACAAAGGTGGGTGTTCCGTCTTGACTTAGCAAATGACGGCCTGAATGACACCATACCCTGGAGCACCATTAATTCATCTGATATATACAACCATTGTCCGCAACTTTAACGAATGAGTATATCAGCTTAGGACTCCACGCTAGTCTCTTACCTCTTAATACATCTCTGCCACATGATATCGACATCAGGCTAGTCAGATATGGAGATTGGGCTTTGTTAGGATGATATATCAAATAACTAACAATAGAGTACAATACTACACTCTAAGATGGCCGACATACGAATCAACCAATCGGCAGTCGCCAGCAACTTATGCACGAATTTAGCACAGTGACGCGAGCGCTTTTGCACTGTATATATTCTTGTTCACATTGTTGATAAAACTGCGCCACTCAATGCCAAATTTGAAGCCCTTGATGCACATCCACATCAAGGTAATAGTCAGAACTAAAGACTTTCACCACATTCAAAGATGGCCTCCATGCTTACAGTGTAGATGATGTCATGCCCACACCATCACACCACACACCAGGTGCGGCTGAATTACCATGCTTAACGGCACCAGGAGAGGGTATTTAAAACAGGAACCAGCAACCTGTCTTTTCCTTCCTGATGCAGCGGAGCGGGTAGGTGAGCCGGACTGCTCTGAGCGGGAGCAGGTGAGTATGGATTACGCGTTGAGACTATGCCTGGTCACAAGCTTTTAAGAGAGGTAAGAGGCGCTGGGAATTGCTGACAAGTTACCGCTGGACTTTGGGAAGGGTACCCTGACTCTGATGTTCTGTAGAGCTCTGCACTAAGACATCGCTTGGGCGCTGTAGGCGCTCTTAACACACCGCATGATTGGTATAATGTCGGAGTGCATGGTGAAGGCGCAAGCAGCTACGCAGGCAGGTCTAGGTCATTTTTGAGTCTGTTGAATAACCTTGTCATTGATACCAATTTCACGACTATGGGCTTACTTTAACCTGAACCATGCCCACTTTCACTTTTAATGCTCTAGAGTCATGGCTTTAGCAACTAAACGTTGTGCCTACAAGCCCACACCCAGCATACCTTCTTTTTTGTTTTTTCCTTTTAATAAACAGCGACACTACGTTGAGTGTCCATATACTCCGCTGCGGTCTGATGAAGCAGCACTTGAATCCTTAAGAGATGAGCTGATACACACTCACCATGATGTTCAATTACTCCAACTGGTTACACAGAGGTTTTTAATTTGTATTTGTTATATTCTAAATACAAATGAAGGCACACTTAGAATGTGATATGCATGAAATCACGTTTTTTTATCACTTGTATAGATTCAAATTGGTTGTGTACGGTGAAATACACCCACTGGAATTAATAGGACCATGTACCAATATCTCCATTTGGTTTTTTGATCCTTTTTATTTGTACTCTAGGTTGGCTGTTTTTCTCCGGGGGAGCATCCTACAGAGAGAAGAAGTCGTATGTAGAACCACACCATACACTGTAGATAGTTTTCATTTAGTCACTAGGTCCTGAGGAATCGCCAACTGATCTATTAGAGACATTTTATAGGCGAGAAACATGTTGACCACTAAGGGGTAGAGCGTAATTTTTGTCAGATTAAAACAAAATAGTCGCCCTCCTTCTTTTTACTTTGGTTGTGACCTCTCCCGAATAAAAATAATTATAGAGGATTCCCTTACCTGTTTTAACCCACACACCACATCTACATCTTACCAGGCCCCTCACACCCACAGCACCTATACGGCAAGGCACGAAAGATCTTCGATAAAGAGCCCTTTTATGTGTCCCCGGCCGAACATTGCAGCGCCGGCTCGACGAGGAGCAGACCCATATGATGAAGCATGACACCTAGCTTGCTGGGTGTGTGAGGGCCCTAGTTCTGAAAGGAGGTATTTCCCACCGCTCCACCACTCTGAGTACTCACCAGGTGGCCAACTTGCCACCCAGGAACACCGTACCTCTTTTGTCTTCTAGTTCTACCCAGGGCAAGTACGGTGGACCTTTATCAAGCCTTCATTGTCCCCCTTGTAGTTTACTGAGTCAGGGAGATGCTCTGGAACCTCCCATTGCTCCGCGACAGTGAGAATCATAGTGGAGCGGCAGGACACAGCTGGATTGCAGAATCGGAGGGCAGCCCCTAACACCAGACTGGGGCTGAGGAATCCGCCTTGATAAACAACGCTCCTGCCTAGGGTGATACGTCGAAGTGAGGGGGACAGTAAGCCGAGCGTAGTGGAGCAGGGGGGAGGGGACACTGCCAGCAGGAATTCAGAGGCAGGAGCGGAGAGGAGAGAAAAAAGTAAGTCAAATGAGGGCAGAACCCACAGAAAGGAACAAGGGACTCTAGGGCAAATAAATGAAAGGTATAAATTGGCCATACCACAACCGAGGGCCTAAATAGTCTGAGGGAGAGCAACAAGCACCAGGCACGGCAGCAGAAATGGGCATGAACACATCCAGGTTGCCTGCAGTGGGACTTGTAAGGAGAGGGTACAGCCACAAAGACGTTAAGGTAACCAAGACACAACGTACTACACCCCGAGGAAAACGGAGCTGAGAGCAGTTGGAATAGTCCAGGAGGCAGGACATTGATATATGAGTGAGGCAGTAAACCTAAACAGGGCAGACATAACGTGACCGAAGGGGGCGCCACCCGCTCAGATCAACAGGATGGACAAATATGCGATATCCACGAATACGGTGGCAGATGGAGCCGGGACATCTGAGGATCAGGAGAAGGAAGAGCCATCGCTGGGGGCCATAATGTAGGCGATCCACAGTCTGGGAACAGCGCTTGAAGCAAAAATCGACAAGATTAACATAGATGTAAATCACCTCAGAGCAGACATGAACAAAACCACAGAGAAGGTCAGGATAACGGAAACAAAGGTTGGGGAACTGCAGACCAACACCAGAAAATTGGAGGAATAGACGCAACGACTATCACAGAAAATAATGGCGGGTAAGTTGGAAGACCAGGAATGCCGGGCCAGCAGAAAGAACATAAGGGTGGTCAGGGTGCCAGAGGGAATGGAAGGACCATCCATGGACCTTTTTTTGGAGGACCTAGTTCTGAATCAGCTGAAATCCAAGCTTCTCTCCAGATTCTTCACGATATAGCGAGCCCACAGGGCCCCAGTGCCCCCACCTAAACCAGGTACCCAGCCAAAAAGAATAATAGCCAGGATATTAAACTATAGAGACCGCAATACCATCTTATAAGCTGCCCGGACCAGGGAAGACCTGCTCCATGAGAATGCATGCTAAGGTTTATTGCGGACTATACATTGATGGTGCAGCGGTAGCGATAAACCTTTGATGAAGTTAAGAGGGCATTACGAGAGGAGACACTCAAATACGCGATGCTGTTCCCGGTAAAACTCAGAGTGATGGAAGACCGCAAATCATGGTACTTTATCTCGCCAGAAGAAGTATGGGATTGGCTGGAAATACAAAGGAATGGTGTAACCCAAAGGCGGCAGAACCGAGACAGGGAGCATCAGGACGACAACATGTCTAGAGGCGGGCATGAAGATGCAGCGAGTAATGGATCTGCACAAGGCCAAGGACAGCTAGAATTGCAATCAGCCACCAATTAGGGGGTATGTAAACAAGATAGGTAAAGCTGGAATGGGACTGATAAGAGACATCTTGTGGACCTCTGGACTGGGAAGACACTGAGGGGAGAGGAGGAGAAAAATGGATCTGGCTTTCCCCTCAACAAGCAGTACTGCAAGTGCTGATCACATAGAGACACACAATGGGACATATATGTGGGACGGGCGGAAGGGGGGAGCGGCATGGAAACAAGAAAATAGGTGCCAACAGACCCCTATAAAGTAGAATGTTCAAGATTGGGCAACGGGCGCTCTGCAAATTGGGGTGGTGAGTAGTTTTAGACCTACATTGCAGGGTGGCAGGGAGGGGGTGTTGAAACAAGGGAAACGTTATGGATATTGTTATATTTGTTTGAAACAAATGAGTTATATTACAGTAGGGTTATACTCAAGGGCACCAAAAAACCTGGAACATAAATCACAGACAAAGGGAGGTGGGGGGGATGAGGCGAGAAAGAAGAAGGGGAACGCACATTAGCAATGGCATCACAAACAATTAACGCTATAAAGATCATGTCCTGGAACGTTAATGGTCTGGGAAACAAAATCAAAATGCACAATGGTCCTCCAATATCTGCATAGAAACTCCCCGGATCTAGTGCTACTTCAAGAGACGCATCTAAAGGACAATTGTTATTTGGTACTGAACCGATAAGGCTATACTCTCATAGCTCACCCGGGGATCACATCCTATTCAAGGGGGGTGGCAATATTAAGCAAAAATGCAACCCCTTTTGTGCCAGGCCGCTTTTGGTTTGACCCCGAGTGCAAATACGTAGCTCTGACCGGGACATAGGAGGGTAGAACCATTAATGTATGCTCCCTATATGTACCGCCAAAACTCCACTCTGAAACCTTCCCAGAACTTAATATAGTTACTGCTTGATATGCCCCAAGGGATCCTTATACTGGGAGGAGATATGAACGCAGTAATGTCATCGGAACTAGATAGAAGCACAAGACCTGAAAGAGCCACTGGTCTGGGACCTTCACGTCCATTTGCAGCAGCAATGGGGCTAACAGATTTATGGATAGCCACCAACCCCAACACTAGGCGTGTATTGCATGTCAGCAGCACACACCAGCAGGTCTCGCCTAGATTACATATATACACAAAGCATACACGTGGGTTTATTCAAGGAAGCGCAACATAAAGCCAGAGGAATATCAGATCATTCACCCTTAGAGGTGATGCTCTGGGTCCAAGGAGGGACTGCACCCTCCTATTAAGAATGCAACTCTGGCTATTCAGGGATGAAGAGTTTGTGGCCAAAGTTAGGGAAGGAATGGACCAATATTGCGAAGAGAACACTGGGACGGTCAGCTCTCATGGTACTCTATGGGATGCATATAAGGCATTGGCGAGGGGACATACACTTGCTCTAGCTGGGGGGAAAAGGAAAGCAAGATGGACCAGGTGTGTGGAGTTGGAACAGGAGATAGCAGATAAAGAGGAACAAATTGGACGAGAACCCAATATAGGACACAAACTGCGGTTTCAGCAATCAGAACTTAAAGACCTGGAAGAATGCGTAGCGAGAGCCCATACAATAGCCACACAAAGGCATATATATGACATAGGGGACAAAGCAAGCAAACTGATAGCATGGCTAGAGAGGAGAGACAGAAACCACATTGGGTCTTGGACATCCTGATGGTTCAACCAGTAAGTTGAATGGTGAAATAGCTGATGCTTTTGCAACTCACTATGAGGTGCTATTTAAGTTGGTAAAGACTAGAACAGCCGGAAAATGTGCAGAGCTCATGAGAGACCTCTACCTGACAGAGCTCACAGCAGAGGATAGGAAAGATCTAGACAGAGACCTGACAGTAGAAGAAATAACAGGAGCAATTCGAGACTTGCAGTCTGGGAAAGCGGCTGGCCCAAATGGGCTATCTGCAGAACTCTACCAAAGTGTTGCAGTCAGGGTAGGGCAGCCGATGTTAAATATGTTTCACTCAGCACTGGAGGGCGGGATATTGCCTGAGGATATCCGGTTGGCTACAATAGCAGTAATACCCAAGGAGGGGAAACCCCCCAGAGAGGTGTAGCTCACATAGACTCATATTGCTGATCAATTTTGAAGCTAAGGTGCTAGCTAAGGCCTTGGCATATCGGATACAGCCGGTAACCTCAACAATAATTCACCCAGACCAGTCTGGGTTCACATCACATAGAAGTAATAGGTTACATCTCAGAATACTATTCCGAGTTATGCACGAAACAGCGTCAAGGCCGGGAAAGGCAGCTGCTGTAATGGCATTAGATGCACGGATGGCATTTGACAGTATTGAATGGCCATACCGATTCGAGGTACTGACCAGACTGGGTTTTTGGCCGCGATTTCAAAAATGGATAGCTCTCCTGTACAGTGGCCCAATACCACGAGTGAGAGTAAATGGGGCGATATCCCAACCTTTCAAGATACACAGAGGAACACACCAAAGGTGTCCACTCTCCCCTTTGATCTTTGTAATGGCAGTAGAGCCATTAGCGCGTGGGTACGTAATGACCCTTTGGTATATGGCATCGACACTGGAGGTGGATGGGAAGAACGGATATCCCTATATGCGGATGATGTGCTAATATACTCTCACAAACGGCAGCAGACAATCCAGAATTATCCATATATTCCAACTCTTCGGCAGCTACTTGGGATACCAGATAAACTGGGATAAACCGCTGGTATTCCCGCTGACGCAAAAACTGCCATCCCTCATGTCTGCATGTGCAGCATTGGAGCGGAGGGAAGAACTTGAATACTTTGGAATATACATTACTAAATCAGAAAATTACTTCCTGACCCTGAATCTAAACCAGCAGCTGGCAAGACTACGAGAGGATGCTGCCCACTGGCGACGGCACCCAGGCTCATTAATTTGCTGAGCGGTGCTATAAATGATGGCACTCCCCTGTCTACTCTATGTGCTGCAAAACACGCCGCATCAGATCCCCAATTCTGTCTTTAAGACAATAGATGGAGCGCTCTGAAGCCTGCTGTGGGAAGGTGGAATTCCACGCATTGCATTAAGAAAACTTCAACAGGGAGTTTATGAGGGTGGGCTAGCGAAACCCGTCATTAAGAGCCATTATTTGGCATTCCAATTGGTTAACGTCAATGACTGGGCTTCCTCACCCATATATCCCATATTGTTAGACAATGGGGAGGTGCGGCCCTAACATGAATTAATGATTGGATGAATAGGCTAGACTGGCGCCAACAAGCAGAAAAAAATGGTTTACCAGAGTAGAGGATGGCCAGCAAAATGAGAAAAGATCTGGTCCGCGAGGGACACATACAGGGCTGGATCGGGGTGAACTCTACAGGGGGGATGCTAAACACAAAGGGGACCAAGGAATGACAGGCTGCAATGTATGGAGAATGTTTCTTTGCTAATACTTGTGTTGTGTAACTGGCTGATATCACCCTGTGTCCAGAGTCGTGAGATGGTGTACCAACTGTTGTTTAGTAAAAATTCACTATTCCCCAGTGCACCAACCAAGATTTTATTCTTTGGCTCTCTGGTTGCACACACACCTCTGCAGTGCATTAGCTAATATACTATAGTGCATTTCCCACTGAGTAACAACTTTTTATATTTATTTATTTTTCATTTAAGCTGCCGGTTATTTTATATGTAGCTATCTGATGGTGAAAGACCTAAAAAACGTACAGAATATTTTGTTTTTAGCCACATCTTTGGTTCTCACCCCATGTTCAAACTCTCAAGGCCCTCTAGCCCCCCCAAACATGACTGAAGTCAGCAACAGCAGCAAAATAATATAACCCGGAGACAATTTTTACTAAAATAGAAGCGTCTGTTTTCATAATGTTAAAAATAAAAACCTTTTTAGAAAAACAGTATGAAAGAAGATTAAGGGACCACTTCGTCCCCTGGAATAAAAAAATTAATGAATTTAAACGGTATGTTTTAATTATGATGAATGATGTTCAGCAACCTCCAATTCCATGCAGCTGTAAAGGCCAAGCCGTCAGCATCCAAGGAAATATTCTATGGTTCTCCTCTGATGCCTTGCACTAAAGTTGCAGCCCATGCATCACAGCCATTATACCTAGAGCCTCTGGAAATATGCAACTGTGTGAGTAGTCGATTTTTAGTATAATTATAGATTTGCTTAATTTGCCACATAATCCATTATCTGCGGCATAATCTGCTGATTTTAACAAAAATATAGGTTTTCATTGTTCAAGTGATTCAAAAGTTACGAAAAAGAAGCGAGACACGTTGCATCACAGTAGAAGGCCCTTTGCAAAGCTGGACTGGTCACCTTTTTGTTGTTTATGGCTATATTTGGATGTTAAACTGGTACTAAAGAGGTGCAACCACAGATTGATAGTTTCTCTGGAGAAAAGCAGACACACCCATCACATTAGTTCAGAAGGGTGTTATCATCTGAATAAATTTTGTCAAATTATCTTTTGTTTGTGAAAAATAAAGTACCATTGTGCATTTTTTGGTATTCTTTTTGGAGACTATTTTTTTTAACTGTTAGGTAAGCCTCTGACCAAACCACAGTCTATACAACCAACAAGAGTCACTCTTCCTATCAGAAGAAGAAAGGGTAAGGGGTGAAGAGCTCTTGTCGTCCTACTACTCTGTTCATGGGGGCAGTGTGTCCTAGTCTTGATGCTCTCACACACCCCGAAGGATGTCATGCTTCATCATTGGGCTATTGCTTCTCGTCGGGCAGGAGCTGCAATGCCCTACGTGTCCCCCGAAGGGTCACTTTGTCAGAGACGGCGTAAGGTCGGGTAGGTGTATCGCCACCTTTTACCTACGAGAAACTGTCTCGAGGGACCCACGGACCAATTTTCATGGGGAACTTCTCCCACTTTTCTGGGATTACTACGCCCACACTCTCCTAGAGGCACCCTTTCTTCTTCTGATAGGAACAGTGACTCTCGTTGGTTGTATAGTCTTCCTCGGGAGCACGGGTCACTGGGCCTTTATGTAGCTCCATGTGTCCCCCCTCTTTGTGATTTTGTACCAAACCACAGTCACCCACAAACCGTTGGTTTGCTAAACATTATTTAATACTATTTCTCCATCGTAAAATTCTTTGCCCTGGGAATTGGTGGTGACTATTGTTGTCAATAGTTATTGATGATGAGGAGTACCAAGTTCTATAATTTTTTGTGAAGAGGGGGGTACTTACGCCTACAAATGTTGACGGGGGTCTCAGAATCAAAACGCTTAAAGACGTCTGGCTTAGGGTATGTGTCCCCCACCCAACAATGTATACATAGTCCTTTCTGTGGTACATGAACTGTACACCTATCACAAAGAACATTTCCAGATACAGATTGACCTGCACACACATTTGTGATGCAATTACACATTAACCTATGAAGACACTTAGATCAGGTATGAAACAGTATTGCAGATGATTTTACAACAGGGAAAGACACACATGCCAACATGTAGGTCTTTATAGTGATGGGACCAATTATGTTTACAATCACATGTTACTGTAGATTCCCAACTCACCAATGGGAAGTATTGTTCGGTCACTGCATCCATAGTGCACAGTATGCTATGTCACATGTAAGAGGGCCACCATCACTTGAGACACTGTAGTGAGGGAGCTCCATAACTAGCCTTAAGGGAATTTAAAGGGCGCTAAAGGGAAGCCCTGTCAGCTCATGCAAAAAACGCTTTTCAACAGTCCCAAGGGAAGACACAGCCCTGTGCCCCCAGAGTACTGCTCCGTAAAGAGCCGAGTGCTTGGTGATAGAAAACTTGTAGTGCCACGGAAATGGGGCAAAAGGGAGAACACTTTTGCATTTTTATTATACCCCCCATGGTTTACCCAAGCCTTAATTTGGGGAACAACCTTTACAACGCAACTTTTACAACGCACTACCATTACAACTCATTTTTTACAACGCATAATCCATTACAACGCATGACATTACAACGCATGACACTACAACGCATTTTTAAAAACTACCTTTACAACGCATTCCATTACAACGCATACTACCATTACAACGCATACCATTACAACGCATAATATTACACTATACTATCCAACACTTACCCTACTGTTGCACCCCCTGGAGTTAGAATAGTAATTTTTACCCCTACACTATCCAACACTTACCCTACTGTTGCACCCCCTGGAGTTAGAATAGTAATTTTTACCCCTACACTATCCAACACTTACCCTACTGTTGCACCCCCTGGAGTTAGAATAGTAATTTTTACCCCTATACTATCCAACACTTACCCTACTGATGCACCCCCTGGAGTTAGAATAGTAATTTTTACCCCTATACTATCCAACACTTACCCTACTGATGCACCCCCTGGAGTTAGAATAGTAATTTTTACCCCTATACTATCCAACACTTACCCTACTGATGCACCCCCTGGAGTTAGAATAGTAATTTTTACCCCTATACTATCCAACACTTACCCTACTGTTGCACCCCCTGGAGTTAGAATAGTAATTTTTACCCCTATACTATCCAACACTTACCCTACTGATGCACCCCCTGGAGTTAGAATAGTAATTTTTACCCCTACACTATCCAACACTTACCCTACTGTTGCACCCCCTGGAGTTAGAATAGTAATTTTTACCCCTACACTATCCAACACTTACCCTACTGTTGCACCCCCTGGAGTTAGAATAGTAATTTTTACCCCTATACTATCCAACACTTACCCTACTGATGCACCCCCTGGAGTTAGAATAGTAATTTTTACCCCTATACTATCCAACACTTACCCTACTGATGCACCCCCTGGAGTTAGAATAGTAATTTTTACCCCTATACTATCCAACACTTACCCTACTGATGCACCCCCTGGAGTTAGAATAGTAATTTTTACCCCTATACTATCCAACACTTACCCTACTGTTGCACCCCCTGGAGTTAGAATAGTAATTTTTACCCCTATACTATCCAACACTTACCCTACTGATGCACCCCCTGGAGTTAGAATAATAATTTTTACCCCTACACTATCCAACAGTTACCCTACTGTTGCACCCCCTGGAGTTAGAATAGTAATTTTTACCCCTACACTATCCAACACTTACCCTACTGTTGCACCCCCTGGAGTTAGAATAGTAATTTTTACCCCTATACTATCTAATACTTACCTTAAATGTAATTTAATATTATGCGTTGTAAAGGTATGCGTTGTAAAGGTAGTATGCGTTGTAATGGTAATGCGTTGTAAAGGTATTTTTTAAAAATGCGTTGTAGTGTCCTGCGTTGTAATGTCATGCGTTGTAATGGATTATGCGTTGTAAAAAATGCGTTGTAAGTGCATGCGTTGTAAAAGTGTGCGTTGTAACGTCATACATCCCTTAATTTGCTCCTAGTTATATGCGGGTGACATATAAAGTGTCCGTTAAGAGTTATTTCTAAGTAATCAAACGTGTGAACATACTCCAAATGGGACCCTCTATGGAAAGAGTTAGGCCTTGTGGTGCTACAGGAATTAGGTACCATAGATTTAGTTTTGGTGATATTTATGTCTCAGCCTCTATTGGTACAGAAAGTTTGTATCCGTTCAAAATCTTCTGTAGGCTCTTGGGGGACTTCTATATAAGCAACGTGTCATCAACAAACATCAGGGCTTGTGTACTGATGTTTGCAAGGGTCGGGGCATCTGAACTTCCACAGTCCACAAAAGTTGCTAGATCATTTATACAGATGGAAAAGAGGGTAGGGGAGAAGACACAGCCATGCCTCACCCCCTTTTGGACAGGAAAAGGCTCAGTCAATTCACCCATTGATCCACATCTCACTTGCATTAAGTTATTATCATGTAGGCACTCAATCATGTTCAACAGGTATTGCGGTACCCCCAGTTCATCCAGGACCTGCCATAGCTTGGGATGGGGAACTAGATCAAAAGCAGATCGAAGATCTTCCAATGCTATGTAAAGTTGTCCTCACCTAAGAAAAACAAATTTCCAATTGAGCAACTGGAAACGAAGTACCTGGTCCAAAGTGGTGATCCGTTCTCTAAATCCTGCCAGCAAGAGTGTAAGGATCTGGGACTCGGACAGTAGCGGTCCGTGGAGGGAGTTCCGTGGGGCGATGAGGTGGGGCAGGGGAGGGGCAGGGTGGGGGAATGTAAACACCGGAATATGGATGAACGGAGGTAAGTACACATTTAAATAAATAAAACAAATTTCTTTGCGCGCGCTGCATCGCATTTTGCGATGCAGCGCGCGCAAAGAAATTCGTTTTATTTATTTAAATCTGTACTTACCTCCGTTCATCCATATTCCGGTGTTTACATTCCCCCGCCCCGCCTCACCGCCCCACGGAACTCCCTCCACGGACCGCTACTGGACTCGGACATCCACTCTAGGAGCCTATTCAAAACAACCCTTGCAAAGAGTTTTTGGGTGCAGTCAATTGAGTTAATAGGCCACAGCTCATGCTGTAAATATCATACGATTGTCTTCACATTTAGCACTATCACAGTTATATCAATATCACAGGTACCAGGAAATTCATGAACTAATAGATGGCTAAATACACACCAAGGAGGATCTAGGGCCTTACACAATCTACACATTCCAATGGTTATATTAACAATGTATAGTGCTCAACAATCCCTAACATGAGTGTCCTATGTAGGGACCAACAAATAATACAACACTTAATATACCTAACTCTGGAACTCAGGGGCACATTGTAGCCTGAGGAAATGGCAGAGAGGGAGTTACATAGAGTAATATATGTATGTCAGATAGTTACCTGTTCTTCTGGTGAGCCATAGATCTGGCCATACAGGGAAAGGACCTCTTTAGCCAGCAGCTCCAGCTCCTCTCCAGAGAAGGCACGGGCCCTCTCACGTGCTTGTACTGGCATGATTGCTCCCAGATGTGGCAAGCAGCAGCTAAAGTGGAGGAGATGTTGATATCAGCAGTTTCATGAGGCAAGTGAGGAATTTTTCAAACGGCAGCTTACATGTACGTGATGTACACAGTATTCAGCGGAGACGGACACAGCCATTGGACCTCTGCCATCACAATCAACAACAATAGCCTACAGCTGATTACATTGTGGATTAAAATGCACACCGAGCTGGCTACTTCCACTGCTGCTGGCAGGTTCAGTGTGTCCAATATGCAAGGTCAGGCATCTGCCATTTTAGCAGTTGGAAGTATAGTATGGGTGACTTTTAAGTGTGTCTCCACCACTCCAAATTAGGGGCAACAGGTTTAAATATGGACTACTTGATTGCCACGTGATTTCCATGACACAAATCATCTGTATAGTGCATTACTGTGCATAAACGCTTTATATTTGTGCGGTGAACTGTACACCACCGTTGACTTTTTTTAACCGAAAATACAAAACAACCATATAAAGGCACTAATAATACATTTTTGGATGTATATTTCGGACATTTATTTTACAGACATATGTGAAGGTAGCAATAGGGATTGTTGGTGGATGTAGTTAATTATTATGTAAATAATGTGTGATGCTTTAAGAACCAGTTATGTCTTGTCACATGACTTGTGACTTACTCTTCACATATGTTACTGTGGACACTGCGGATAATGTGCAAAATTGTTTACATTCCACACATAGGTACCATGGGAAAGGGAGAAGATGACAGCCTCCAGTCTAGTGCCCATTTCCAGACCTGCTGACCATTGAAGAGATAGATAACATCAAGACGTTTCGTTTGAATAGGCAAACCATACTGGATTTATGTCATCAGTTGGAACCTGATCTACTTCCTCAAAACACTAATCTCACATGTATCCCACCAATTGTGAAAATCGTGGTAGTGTTGCATTTTCTGGCTACAGGTTCCTTTCAATACACAGTGACAATATCTGGTGGTATGTAACAACCAATGTTCAGTGGTGTAATACAAGAAGTGCTTTCAGCAATGATGAGACACATTGACAGCTACTCATGGTTCCCCAAATGTGAGGATTAAGCCACAGTGATGGTTGACTTATATATGGATTTGTTCACCTCCCACATATATGGTTCGATCCATTGATGGTACCCATATTGCCTTAGTACCACCGCAAGCCAGGCAACAAGTTTACCTTGACAGGAAGCACTTCCACTCTAATAACCTGCAAGTTGACTACTTTCCGGAGTTGTATATCTCAACCGTCTGAACCTGGTTCCCAGGATGGGCCTATGATTCCTTCATACTGCGAACAGCACCATACCGCAGCTGATGTCACAAGAACTGTAAGATAGGGCCAGGCTTGTTGGTAAGTATGATCTGTCCTGCCTTTGTATGGGTAATGTCAAGTAGTATAATCAGAAAGTATATTGCTTATTGTTGTGCTTATGTGTGTCTTCTATCTAGGAGAATCAGCCTACCCAACTGGTTGTCCATGATTGTTGGCACCGCTGAGAAATCCAACAATGCCAGGGGTAGTCTGCTTCAATGACACCCATAGAAGGACATGGCAGCCAGTGGAGCGTGCTTTTGGGCTCCTGAAGGCCAGATTTAGATGTCTAGACAAGACTGGGGGAGCCCTCCTCTACTCACTGGGGAACGTGTATCAAATCACTGTGGCCTGCTGTATGCTCCACAATATCATCCTGCAAAGGAACATCCCTTACATTGCAGGGGATGGAGACCAAGAAGTGCCACTGGGTGAGAATCCATAAATGTCAAATGATGATAATAGTGGTAAAGAGAAAGGAGCTGACGTGCATAATGATCTCATTGACAGCTTCTTCTCATGAGTGTAAGTATTTTGTGAAATGTCATGACTTTGACTGTTACAGCATCTCTTGTTGTGATGATGTGAGGAGTGTGTTAAGGTAAAATATTCAGCAGATCAAGTTCTGGTATTTCAGCTGAAAGGTGTTTATGGAGGAAGGTTTTGACAGATGGTCATTTGATTTGTGTTACTTTGTTTAGCTTTCACTTTTTGTCATGGATTGTGTTCTCCATAATTTGACTGTGTGAATTCTTATATGTATGGTTTGATAACTAATATCTCTGTTTTGGTCTGTTTTATGTACTTTCACCATGGCATCTTCATTTGAACATTTCAGAGTTGTGACATTTGTTGGTATATGATGCTTTTTGAAAGTATAAAGGGGACATTTATTGAACATATTTCACCTCATGTTTTGGCATCTAAAAAATGTCTTCTTCTGGGTAGTTTTAATTATCATGTGGATGACCCCACTAATTTAGAGCGAAGACAGTTTATTTCAGATCTTGTCCTGCAACAGAGATTTATTGGCCCTACTCATGCAGCAGGACAAACGTTAGATTTGATTTTACCAATGCATTATGTCTAACTAGTGAACCTCCACAACCTTTACTTTGGTCAGACCACTCACTCATTGGTTTCGGGATTCCCAGTTTAAAAAGGATGGATAAACTACATAAAGTTCATAAAATTCTTTACTGATGTTGACAGAAAATCATTCTGGACTCTTTTGCTCAGGAGTTTGTATGTACCACCTCTTCGGCAGTGTGGTATGTTGATCAAGCTCTCTCTGCCTACCACACAGCCTTAAACCAGGCCTTTGACAAAATTGCCCCTCTTAAATTGAACCCCAATTCCAAACAGGGTCTCCATAGGCCTTGGGACACAGCCAATCTAAGAACAGAGAAAACAGCTCGTAAAAAGAATTGAAAGACGGTGGCGAGGCTCTAACACTATGATTGATATATAAGTTTACAGAGCAGCTTTAAAATTGTACCATCGCAATATGAAACCAGCCCTGAAATGTTCATATCCAACCAAACAATTTCCTTAATACACAAGTTTGTGCACAAGAATTTCAAGCCTCACAAGCCCTCTGCGATGCTCTGGCTAAACACTTTGATGACAAAATCAAAGACATCTATCAGAACTTTCCCATTTCATCTTGGGCACCTAATTCTGCCTTGATTCCATCAGATGGGGTCTTAAGCTTGGGAAAGTTCAGGGCTTTTTCATTAGAGGAAGTTCAGAAGGCGCTTAGAGCTACCAAATCTGGTTCTCCTTTAGATATCTGACCTCCCAAGATTTCTGCTGCTCTTGCTAATTAGCTTGCCCCCACATTTCTTTCACTATTTAATCTATCAGGAAATACTGGTAAAATTCCATTAATGTGGAAGGAGGCGCAGGTCATGCCCATTCCTAAAAAGGCAAATTTTCCTCCATCCATTCTTACCAACTATCGCCCAGTCTCATTGCTCCCTTTAACCCCTTCGCTGCTGCGGACATTCCGCTGCAGCGGTGGGGGGGGCAGGGGGGCAGCGCGGTGGGCCTGTGCTCATGACGGAGCCGCGCCGTCATGAGCCACAGTTGAGCTGTGCTCATGACGGAACGGTTCCGTCATGACTCCGCCCATTTGCGTTGTCCCCCCGCACAGGCGGGGAAACAGCGCCGCGTAGGCGGAGCGGCCGCCAACGGGCGTGTCATGACGGAACCGTTCCGTCATGAGCACACGGCAACCATGGCTCATGACGGAACGGTTCCGTCATGAGCGGGGAAGGGGTTAATGGGACAACTTCTAGAAGGCCTAATAAATAAACAGTTTACGGAGTACCTAGAGACTAATAAGATCCTGAACCCGTCTCAATATGGCTTAAGATCCTGGACCCGTTTCAATCTGGCTTTACACCTTCATATAGCACAGAGACAACTCTGGTTGCGGTCACTGATCACATCAGATGCACTCTTGATGCTAATGTTCTATCTATGCTTGTGCTGCTGGACTTGCTTGCATCCTTTGATATGGTATCCCATCTGAGGTTACTTTGCAGGTGGCAAGAGATTGGAATCCTTAGAACTGTGCTTCAATGGCTTGCCGATTTCCTTTCCAACATAACCCAAACTATCACACTGGGTTCATACAAATCTCACACTATGGTGATGGACAAAGGTGTGCCCCAGGACTACTGTCTGAGCCCTACACTTTTTAACATATATATTGCACCTCTTGGTGATACAGGTAAAGCTCTTGGGTTCAATATTATCTAATCTGCAGATAATACACAGTTTATAATCTCTCTGGACAATGATTTAGCCAAAATAAAAGAAAACGTATCAGCTGAGTTGACAGTAATTTCTACCTGGATGATGGCGAAGTGTGTCCAGCTGAACACTGGAAAAACTGAGATTATGTTGTTTGACCATGCCCGACAAATATGGCACTTTGATTGGTTGCCAATGGAACTCAGCACTGCCCCTACACATAAACAGGTTGCTAAGAACTTGGGAGTCTGTCTTGATCACTCTCTTACTATGAAAGAGCAGGTATGTTCTGTTATGGGCTCCGGCTTTCAAATAATGCGACTTTTGAAAAAAGCCTTCCCAGTTCTTCCAATCACAGCAAGGAAATCTTTGGTGCAGGCTCTTGTTATGGCAACACCTTATTGGCCTCAGCTAATAAGAAACTGTCATCAAAACTACAGGTCATTAAGAATATGGCAACCTGCCTCATTTGTAATCTTGCATCTAGGACTTCGTCGAATCCCCTTCTTCATTTATTGCACTGGTTACCTGTCCAGAAGAGAGTTATTTTCAAAATGTGCTGCCTTACCTATAAGGCCCTGACAAAAAAAGGTTCCAGTTATCTCGCCTTGATGCTTTCTCACTATTGCCCTCTTAGACTTCTCAGATCTAGCAATAAAGCCTTGTTAACTGTTCTCTAGGATGGAATGTCCAGTTCTGGGGGCAGGTCTTTCTCTTAACTAGCTGCTCATTTTCGGAATGAGCAACCGCTGCACATTCGCAAATGTTCAGATTACTCTCTTTTTAGAAAGAAACTTAAAATAATACTATATTAACTAGTTGGCCCATTCTGGGGCAAATTGTTGCATCAAGATACCCCTGATGAGGTGATTTGAGCGCATTATAAATTATTGTAACATAACATAGGTTGTTCCTAGGAATGACTTTTACAGACTTTGGGTGTACAAATCCTGTACCAAGACAGCTTGCACAGTGATAGGATGGAAGTTATGAGGAATCCATTGGACTTGTTCCTACTCGTGTGGTGGTCCTAAAGCAATCATGCTATTCTCCCTACACATTTGGCTAAATCCTCATTGTGTATAAAGTGTATGTAGCTGTTAATCTGTCTCCTCATTGTACGCCAACGTGATTGTGACATGTGATATGTGGTTATAGCATTCCACCAGATACTGCAACAATGGATTAAAATGATCCTGTGATCAGAAAATGTAGTACTGCCATGTGTTTGTTCATTGCTGTTATTGATGTGGGATTCCTTTTGTGAGTTAGACTATACGGCTCCAGTTGATGACACTGACCAATTTTACTTTTGCCTCTTCAATTAGAAATTGTCTGATGTATTCCCTTCTTCCATGTTATTAAGGTCTGCAACTGAAAATGTGATCAGTGGTACACAATATTTGAGACATGTATGATTTGCTTTGTTTCGGACATAATGCCAGTCTATTGTTGGTACACTGAAATAAAAATAGTATATGAGAATACTCTTGTATGTATGTGTTGGTGAGACATGGTTGCGATCCTGAGCTAAACATTGTGCACCTGCAACATAGCCATGCTTACACAAGTTGATATTTTTGCCATTGTAAAGTTCAGATGGGAATACATATATACATTGCTAGATGTGAGATATACTACAGCAGGCAAAGAGCTTCAGAATAGTGAATTTATTGAAGTGAACAAGGAGAAAATAAACATTTTGCAAAAACAAACAGGCAAACAAAAAAGTGAAGAAGTCAGTCATGGTAAATGAAACCATAGTTGCAGATCCCAAATTGTTTGAAGTCCAATATCTAAAATACTACTCCCATCAAAAGGTAAATGTGTTCCAAAATAGTCCGCAGAGTGAATTAGTTACACACACTAGAGAAAATTAAATGCAAGGATTCTTGCTGGTGCTGTTGGAAGTCTTGTCATCCGCACATCCTGGAAATATTCATGGATGTCCCTGGTTGGGAGTTGGGATCCACAGCTGGGGGGACATGGTTGTCTGCAGGTGTGTCTTCCTCTGGCAGGGCTTCCCCCCTGTGGCTGCTGCAGATGGAGATGGGCCCAATGTTGTTGGACCAAAGGAAATGGTAGATGGTGGTGGAAAAGCTCTGAACAGGTGTGTATGAATGCCCTGCAGCACCCCAATGAGGGAGCCCATGTTGGTGTTATGGGCCTGCATCTCAGGGTGCATGTCCCTCTGCAGCTGCTTCAGCTCCTGGATATCTGTTTCTACCTTGAGAGGCCTGATCCACTTCCAAGACTTAGTAGATGGTGGCCTGGTTGTGAATGGCCCAAGTGAACTCACTCAGTGTGCCCATGGTACCCCTCACAGGACCCCTACCCCCATGACCTTGTGCTCTTGGCCCAGGGTGCCCTCTCCCAATTGGTCCTGGCTCCTCTCTAGCTGAGCTGGTGATTGTCACCTTAGGATCTAGGACAGTAGATCACATGATGTTTGTAACTGGGCCAGATACACAGGCTTAGGGGACTGAGGATAGCTGAGGTAAGGCAGCTGGGGTGGGAGGTGTTGGTGTGGGCACAGTGAGACTCACTGTTGCCGTATGCCCAGGCTGACCAGATGAACCAACACCATCATCCACGTGCAGATCCCCAGTAATGTTGTCATCACTGACGGCTTGATCCTGGCGTGGAGTTAGAGTCTCTTCGCTGACCAAGCTCTGGCTAGGTGCCCTGCAAGATCTACCGGTTGTGAGAAAGAGAACATTGTTATTGGTGGAAGTGTGATATCTACATGGAAATCTTTTGTTACACAGTAAGTAGAAACCTAGGAAAAACGAAATAGGTAGAGATTACTATTGTGACATACTTCAGTGACATTGCACTTTTGGAGATTTTCGGTACATGTACATAAATTAAGCAGCTCATTAGATGTTCTGAGACGTTGCATTTTGGATTAAGGTATAAACATGACATCTCCCAAACATTTCAGGCAATACAGTAGAGAGCTAACATGTGTATTTGACCATTCCAAGGCCTATGTGCGTTCAAAAACAGGCGATCACAAAACTTAGTTGTAAATTTAGCATTACTTATCATGTGAGCAGTGCATAGTCAATGGGTCACCTGACAATTTGAATCAGCAGAGTTACCTTCATTCCTTACAAGTATATGCAGAAATGACTCAGAGTAGAGCATTGTTTGTAGATTGCCCATCCAAGAAAAATAAAAATCAGCTGTAATATAACAAGTGAAAAAGGGCAAAATCACAATTTCATCTTGTTTAGAGTTGCGGAAACAGGGCCTAATGGTAGTTGCAGTCATTTCAATCTGTACTTGCCAACAATTGCAAAATGGTTAGTGTAATATACCTGTTTCCCAAAAGCAGTTGGGATGGACCATATATTTACATATTAACACATTTCATGGGTCATGGAATTATATTTTTACAGTAATGCATTAAAGACGAAGCAGAGAGCGGAAAACATGGCGGCCGCGGGTTAGCGCAGGTCGCGCGTTTCTGAGCAGTACCTTTTCACGAACGACTTCTGACTCTGATTCTTCCCGACCCGTTTCCCCGTTCTTATGGCGGGCTTGGTGTGTCACGATTGACGGGTGCTTTTCTGCTGTAGCTCGGCCCCCTCCGGTTTGCTCCGGCGGTCTCTGGATGTGTGTTGGGGGAAGGTCACCTCTCTCCCCCTGTTTGCTGAGGTGGAGTCGGGCAGTCGTGGAGCTAAGACGTGGCCGCGCGGCGGCGGCTCGCGGTTTCCTGAGACAGAGCTTCGGCGGCCCCGCTGGAGGGCTACACGCTGCAAGACGTCGAAAGCACTGCATGGATGAGGCCGGGGAGGACTGCAAGCAAGTCGATTCCAATCAATCCGCAGAGTCATCGGCCCCAGTTAGTAAGGAAGTAAGTCGGAGCTCCGATAGGCTCTTCGAAGCTACAGAAGGTAAGACTTTGTTACATACGAATGGTGCAGAGGAGGCTCAAAATACCCCTGATAAGGCTGTGAAAGGTAAACAAACCGATAAAGGAAAGAAAGCATTTAAAGGGGACAGAAGCATATTTCGGAAGCAGTCTCTTAGTAAAAAAGAGAAAGTCGCAATCTTGGCAAAGGTCAAGAGAGATAACGAACAACTTGATTTGGAAGAAGTCAGAAGGTGTATCCCGACAGGCGAGGGGGTGCTAAAGAACAGAAGGGCAAGTCGAAGTCAGGAGGGAGAGGATAAGGAAGTACAGAAGTACATTAGAGGGAGAAACTCTTTACAGAAGGGGGAAAACAAACAACAGAGCAAAATAGTTAGAACAACTCCCTCTCTGCGCTCCTTCTTTAAGGTCCTACCTCAGGTTTTGGAGATCTGTGCTAGTAAGGACACTTTGCCACCTTCTGTTGACCCTTCTCCTGACCCTATGTCTGACATCTCCGATATTAGGCCTTCTGCTTGCGGCATACAAGCACCCGTCCTCCAAGAAGATAGTACCGGAGTGGTGGAGGCAAGCAATGGGGGTGTGACAATCAAGGCTATGGAGACCGGCTGCGATCCGAGCACACTGGGGGATCTTGCACAAATATTAGCAGATATGAGGGGGGAGATTAGATCTGATTTCTCAACCTCTAAGCTTAATCAGGCGGAAATAAGAGCCACGTGCGAATCACTGAAAAAAAAAGTTGATGATCTTGGAGGGCGGATCGAGAATCTGGAGATCTCTGTTGAGGGCTTGAAATTGGGCATGGAGAAAGCCGAGGATAAAATTCACTCCTTACAGAGAGAGGGGGATGTCTTGAAAGAAAGGGTTGAGTCTCTCGAGAATTTTTCGCGTCGGAATAATCTTCGCCTCTTAAAAATTCCGGAGGGAAAGGAAGGAGGAGATATTAAGTCTTTTGTGATCAATTTACTAAAAGCCTCTTTGGTTTTTGATGAGGGAGCCGAGATCTTAGAGAAAGATATACAGCGGATCCATCGGGACCCATTTCGGCTAAAACCAGGAAGAGACAAACCAAGGAAAATTTTGATTAATTTTCAGACTTACGCCCTGAAGGAGAAGCTATTAAATTTGGCACTAAAAGAGAAGTCGGTTAAGGGTCCTGAGTTCTCCTTCGAGGTGCGATCGGACCTCTCTAAAACTACTCTGGATCGTCAGTGGGAGCTTGGCCAAAGAATGGAAAAATTCCGATCATTGGGAGCTACGGTACAGATGAGATTTCCTGCCTTTTTGCGGGTGATGTACAACAACAAAATGCTTAATTTTAGATCTCCCCAGGAAGCAGATGCATGGCTGAACGATACTCTAAGGAGCTCTCAAGGGCGAAGCTAAGAGTTTAAATTTTGATTCTTGAGCTGTCATAATTATGAAGGAGAAGAAAAAAAAAAAAAAAAAAAAAGAAATAGGGAAAAAAAGGGTAAGGATAAGGGGAAAAAAAAAAAAAGAAAGGGAGAGGAAATTAACTATAGCAAAAAAAAAAAAAAAAGAATTGAAAAAATAAAAAATATATACTAAAATATAAATAACTTTTTCTTCATTATAAGGTCTTCCCCTGTGATGTCATCTTTTATGGGGAATCAGAAGGGTAGGGCTTGGATCATGTAGTAAACGAGGGTACTGCTCAAGGACGCAAATCTGACAGTCCAACAGGTCAGAGAAAGAAAGGGAGGGTTTTCCTGGGGGGGGTGGCGGGGAAGGGGGTTTGGTGATGGGATCAAATTAAAAATTCTCATTTGTCACATCTCTTTAAGATCAAGATGTCCCCAAATTTGGCTGAAACCTCAAATAATCCTCAATTGTCAATTGCAAGCTATATGGAAGGGATGGTTAGTGTGCTTGGGTGGTGGTGGGTAGCTACTTAAGGTCATGGCTGTTATACGGTATTTATCCTGGAATGTTAATGGTCTGCGCGTGAGGAGCAGAAGAGATCGTATCTTTCAGTATTTAAGAGATTCCCCCGCACAGATTATTGTCATTCAGGAATCACATCTTCTTAGGACTGAAGCCTCTGAAATCTTGGGGAAACAGAGATGGATTGATAAATTTATATCTACGGACCATAATGCAAACATACGAGGGATTATTATTATCTTCAAAAAATCAGTGAAAGTGCAAATTTTGGGTCATAAAGAAGATCAAAGTGGTAGGTGGATTATAACTCGTATTTTGGTATATGGGCAGGTCTACATACTAGTAGGATATTATGGGCCCAATCAAGATGATCCTTATTATCTGGATTGTATAAGAAACCATCTGGTTACATACCAGGACCCTATAATATGGATGGGAGATTTCAATATTGTTATCAATACCAAATTAGATAAATCAAGTAGCTCCAGAGCCCAAGTTCTATCTAATTCTAGACAAACACTGATTTCAATTATGACGCAGTTGGGGCTTGCAGATATTTGGAGAGAGAGATCGGGAAATAAACTGGGGGTTTCCTTTCGAAACTTTAAATATAAGCATAAGTCCAGAATAGATTATGCATTATTCAGTTTCTCACTTAATAGTTCGGTGATTTCAATAGACTATCTCCCGTCTCACTTGTCTGATCATTCAGCTATCTCATTTTCTTTAAGAGGTGATCAGCAGCCTAGATATGCAACGTGGTCTTTCGATCGTACGATATTATTAGATGAAGATGAAATCAAACATTTAGCAGATGAAAGTAAAATCTTTTTGGAGATAAATCTGGATTCTGCTGTAATAACTATGGTATGGGAGGCACTGAAAGCATTTCTCAGAGGCGTCATTACCAACAGAGCCTCTTATAGGCGGAAGATATATAGGGAAAAGCTCACAGCTTTAGAATCTGAGATGAAGGTAATAGAACAAAATCTTGGCCTCTCTATAGGTTCAGTTGTTGAGCAAGGTAGGCTTTTGGATCTCAAGAATCAGATGGAATTTATCCTTCAAGAGAGGGTTACAAGGAGGTGGGAGGTGAGTAAACTTGCACAGTTCGAGCTAGGGGAGGTTGCAGGGAAGCTGTTGGCCTGGAAAGTGAAAGCAGATCAGGCTAAAAACTATATTAGAGAGATAAAAGTGGAAGGCGAGACAGACCTTAGGTCCTCTAATTCAGACATAGGCAACGCTTTTCTGGAATTTTTTAGAGACATTTACAAAGAGGACATCGTTGAGGACCAAGATGCAAGAGATCTTTGGCTGGGGAAAATACCTCTGCCAACTTTCACTGATATTCAAAGCAAGTATTTGGAGAGGGAAATCTCAGAGGCTGAAGTCATCACAGCTACAGGCTCACTTAAAAAGGGGAAGGCAGCAGGTCCCGATGGCTTACCTGGTGAGATCTTCCGGATGCTCTCACCAACTTTGGTTTCAACACTTACGGCCCTCTTTAACGAGATCTTAGTCAAGGGCAATACTCCTCCCAAGTCATGGAATGAGGCAATCATTGTGTTGATACTCAAGCCAGGTAAAAACCCGTGTGAGTGCGGTTCATATCGGCCAATCTCACTCCTCAATAGTGACTATAAAATCTTTGCAACCATCTTGTCAGCAAGATTAGGGAGTGTAATTGGGTCTATTATACACCAAGACCAGAAGGGATTTATAAAAGGGCGACAACTGGCTGAGTTGACAAGGGAGCTGATCGGCGCAATTGATATCGCCACTACTTTTTCCACTCCATTGGCAACCCTTACGTTGGATGCTACCAAAGCGTTTGACAGGGTTAATTGGAGTTACCTGGACGCGGTTTTGAAGAAATTTAATTTTGGGAAATTTTTTTGCCGCACTATCTCTCTGCTGTACGGGGCACCATCAGCTAGATTATTAATCAATGGAGTCTTAACAGAGCCTTTTACTATTATGAGAGGTACCAGGCAGGGCTGCCCTCTCTCTCCCTTACTCTTCGATCTGTATATAGAACCTTTTGCGCAGGTCCTGAGAACTGACATGAATATTCCACCATTTAGATTTGAGGGGTGGGAGAGGAGGGTCGCCCTGTATGCAGACGATAT
Source organism: Triturus cristatus (assembly GCF_964204655.1). Taxonomy (NCBI): domain Eukaryota; kingdom Metazoa; phylum Chordata; class Amphibia; order Caudata; family Salamandridae; genus Triturus; species Triturus cristatus. The sequence goes on along the minus strand of NC_140591.1, from coordinate 926,356,300 downwards.
TCTTATTTTAACGTCTGACCCGGGTCTAGCATTCCCAACGGTTATTAAAAGGGCTGAGGAATTTGGTCGCTTTTCCGGGTATGAAATCAACCCTGGAAAAACAGAAATTATGGCATGGAACATCGCTAGTGAACATCTGAAGACGACCTCCTCTATGAGATACCTTGGTATTTGGATAACACAGGACATCGAAAATATTGCACAAAGCAATATGGATCGAGTATTTAAGGATTGTCGGAATATTTTAAAATCATGGGCCCATCTCCAACTTTCCATCATTGGGAGGGTAAACCTCATTAAAATGTCTATCCTGCCCAAATACATTTTTCTTTTTAATACTATTCCCTTGGTTTTCGACTCTAAAATCTTGAACAGATGTCAGAAAGAGATAAATTCCTTTATTTGGAATTATAGAACCACCAGGCTTGCATGGAAGAAGCTGAGGAGGAGAAGAGAGAAGGGGGGGCAGGCACTTCCAGATATAGAATATTATGCATGGGCTTTTATGCTTTCATATTCAAGGATGCTCTTGAAGTCTCCATCTAACATCTCACTGGGGTAATGTACAATGCAATGTTAGTGGGGGCGGACCTACCATTAGACGGATTTTTGTTTAAATATGGAGACCAAAATTTTTTCAAAAAGGTGAAATTAAAAATCTTAAAATCTTTGGCTAAGACCTGGGCATCGGTTAGGAAGAACCTGGGGCTCTCTTATTACTCCAACTATGCACCAATCTGGGACTCCCCAGGCCTACCGGCCTGGCTGAAAGACCAACTGGCCATACCTTTGAGGGATGCAGGAATTGTAAGGTGGGGGGAACTTTTGTTAGAAGGCGACATTATATCTTGGGACGATTTGTTGGGCAAGGTTGGATCCGGATTGGCAAGATTTAAGTATATTCAACTTGTAAGCTGGGTCAGGGCTCTTGGTGAAAAAGGGGTTCCTTTGGGGGCCATTAGCAACATAGAACAACTACTGGTGGAGCGGCAAAGGGGGGGTAAGGAGGTTGCCTTGTGGTATTGGAGTTTGTTGGAAGATATTGATGGCGATTTTACCCTTCCTGATGATCTTTGGGGAAAAGATCTGGACTATAATTGCATAGAGGACTGGATTAAATCTTTCTCGATATTATACAAAATTGTGAAACCTGCATGGTTTAGACGGAACCATCTTTTCACAGTACACCGGGCCTATCTCTCCCCGTTAAGGCTTTCAAAGTACCAGCAAAATAAAAAGTGTAATAAATGCAATCTTCCCAAAGCATCTGATATTCATATGTTTAAAGATTGCCCCTCTATCGCCCGGTTTTGGGAAGAAGTAATAACATCGCTGAACTCCATGCTAGATGCCAACCTGACTCTCACCTTGCCATTAATAGTTTTTGGTTTGGATTCTAATATTATGGGCCGGGCCAGACTCTTTTTATTCTATGCAATACTTCTGGCTAGAAGACAGATTTGTAAAGTCTGGGTCGACCCATCTGCGCCTCAGCATGCCGGCTGGCTGACGTCCCTGATCGAGACATCAAAGATGGACTTAGCCAGGCCAGGCAACAAAGGTAATCGAGCATTTTGGGACATTTTGATTCATCATAGATAGGGCGCCGGGGGTTTTTTTTTTTTTTTTTTTTTTTTCCCCCCGGGTCCAATGATTATGCCTAAAAAAAAAAAAAACCCATGGATCTTGGGTCTTCAATCTCCGGTTTTTACTCCATTTAGATCCTATTGCTGGGATGTGTCTCCTCTTCTGGCTTACCATCATCCACCAATATACTATCGTGCTTAGGTTCGGTTGAGGAATTAATCATGTCTTCTACCGGTGGGCACGCTAGGTGGTCGGTGTACGCAGAAAATGAGGGATATGGCAAATGAGGACAAAAAAAAAAAAAAAAAAAGTAATGCATTAAAGACATTATTCCAACATGTGGAATTTAATGGAGATTGATACATGTGATCTTATATACAATAATGCACATTAGCACAGACAAATAAACATTTCTGATACTTTGAGGATTGCATGTTAGGAAACCAGATACAAAACACAATACCAAAAGCTGAGTTGAGAGCAAACAGGACATTAAGGCATTATGGCAGTTAGTGAGGTGTAACTTACCAGACTCCACTCCCCCAGGTATTCCTGTCAAGGCTTCATAATGTAGGACAGTGGCGGCTGGTGACATTCATAAGTGGCAGGGTGTAAACGTCATCGATAAGTGATCTGCTGTGAGCACAGCGAGCAAGCCTGACTGTCATAAGGGTAGTTCAGTTGGGGGCTTCTCCCCCTGAGAAACGTTTTAAAAAGAGTGGGCAAATGATGCATTATCAAACAAATTTGAGTAGGCAAAAAGGTTAATAAGCCAATTGTGAAAGTGTAGTTATGACATCAATAAAGAGATTTCATATGATAATGATGTAGGTAGCTGCTTATTCAGTATGACTGCAGAACTAGAACCTAGATCGCTATATGATTATACCCCCCTTGAGGGGACCAGCCTCTCCCACCTTAAACTACATCACTGTATGAACACCTGATCAACTGGGGCAAGAACCTGCTCTACCCCTACATTTATGATTAGTGCAAAAACATCTGCGAGCTCAGGTCATAAACAGTTTGATTGCTACTTCTCCAACTGGAGGTAAAACCTTCCTCTACGCATTCATCTTGACTCCTTTATGAACACATCTCCCTGGGGACTAACAATCGTCCCTTCCTTCAGAGACCACTTTGTCATCACATCTGTGGTCCCACACTAGAGCCCTGGCTGCTCTGTCACTACAGCTCTGACCAGCAGCAAGACCTTCCTCGAGCTCAGATGCAGGGCTCTGATTTATTATTGACAGGAGCCAGTGAACTCCGAGCCATTATTCTAGGTGAAAATCTATACGTTTAGAAACCTCTAATTTCTAATGGGTACTCATTTCAAAGAATCACAAACATCTAAATACCTGTTTTGCCGAATTCACAGCTGCGCCTGCGCAGCCAAACTCTCCTTCAGCCCACGCACCCAGCTCCCATTATCCAATAAGGAGCGGAGGCCTAAAAGTAGTGGGAAGGCAAGCTCCAATTGTTGCCATCCACTGCTCTGTTTTTAGATAGGCTAGCCCTGCCCCTTGCCATTCTTTTCAATAGCGCAATGCTAAAACCGCATGGGCCGCAGCATAAGCGCCCCATTTAAAACAAACCATTAGCGCTTTTTCTGGCCACCCCCTTCAGGCTGACATCACTCTTCTTGCATGTGCTTCGAGGGGGAGCAATAGTCCTAGCCCCGGGCAGCACATGCGCAGGAGGTCTCTGCCCTCATCCCCTCCAGAAAAAACAACCTGAATTTGTAATCACACGCAGCAGTGAGCAATTAATTTGCAGCTGCTGCATGGCATACAGTACAGTCTCTCTTTCTCCTCCCGTTGCTCCCGATGCCCTGGTCCCGAAGCTAGTAGAGCAACGCCCCTTAAAACCAGCCACCACTGATGTAGGATGGCCAATACCTTCTCCTCCCAGGGAAAGAGTTGTAATGGGGTGCTGGGAGGACCCCACTAGTCCTCGGGGCCTTATGGTGCTGCTTGGAGGCCGGGGAATGCACTTTCTCCCTCAGGTCGTTCCGCCTCTTCCGAATTTCATCCTGTTTGCGCAGGGTGGTACCAACAACATTAACTCTTTTGTGCTATTCTGGACCACATTTCCCTCTTCTTTCTGAGAGCAGTATGTTGGACTTCTGCTCCAAACAGTTGTGGCTCTACTTTTATGATTTCATCCACTATGACTGACAACTCAGCCTCTGAAAATCTTGGACTTTTTTGGCATGACATAACTTAAAAATTAAAGTCAACGAAAATGAAGAAAAATACAAATACACCAAGGGATGTGCAAAAAATGTGTAAGAAAAGGGTGTGGAGAGCGGTAAAGGGATGGGGAAAATAAAGGGACATCTTACCTCACCAAAAATGGGGCTCTAACTTGCTGTGCTGCAGTGGAGTGGCAAAGGATCATGGTCAGAAATAAGATGTGTTTTTTAGTGTGATTTACCGGTGTATCCACTTGGTTAATGGACGTCAGGTGTGTTGTATTTGTATCCATCCAATAGTCACTGTTGTGGTGCTTTGCTGAGAGTGTACCGCCATGCACTACCACCATCCGGGATCTGCCACACCGGGACCGCCAGTACAACTGTGTTTTTCGCAGTGGCGCAGGTTGGACACACTCCGTCAAAGCAGTCAGCAGTACAGGCTGCATGCATTGTAATAAGGCAGGCAGAAGACCACTGACACCACGGTCTTCTTGGGACTGCTGCTGGGGTGGCCTGGCAGTAAGACTACCAAACTCATAATCGGGCTCTAAGCTTCCATTAACACAGCATAAAATATCAATACTTCATTTCAAAACAAACCAGCTTAACCAAACACAGAAACATTTTGGAATGTACTATTTAGTAATCACACTAAGCTACATTGGTGAAAGGGTTGGACTTTGGGAAGCTGGAGTTACATTTTCCCTCTAAACTTATCCACATTAGAAAATGGGTTTGACTTCGGGGGGGGGGGGAGTTGGATTTCCTGTTGTCTACCACTCCAAACTTTACCACATTTAGAAAGGTGTTTAGCCTTGTGGGGGCTTGGGTTGAATATTCTGACTCCAAAGATAACCACATTGGTGAAGGCAATGGATTTTGGGGGCGGGGTGGGTTGGATCTACTATTCCCACTCCAAACATAATCACATTGGGAAAAGCACTATGCCCACTCTAGTCACTAGGGGGAGTCTTAGACTTTGCGGAGGGGAAGGTATATAGGGTTTGTTTAACTACTCCCATTCCAAACTTACTCACTTTAGTGGGAATGTATTGTGTTTTGCGGAGGGGGTTCACCTTAATATTCCCACTCCAAATGGAACAGTTTGTTGACAATATTAGATTCTGTTGGAGCTATAGTAATCAATCACATCCCAAAACTACACAAAATACATAAATACTTTACAGCTAGCCAAAAAAATGAAAATTAAATGAAAGAAAATTAATTAAAATAAATGAATACAAATAAGTCTTTTTGAAACAAACCACACAAACAATATTTATAAAATAGTTCATAAATTAAAATTACAAAATTAAAAATCAGAAAGAATAAAAGGAAATCATGGAACAACAATCATTTTGACAAATTAAAAATGTTACAACAAAATAGTTTTAAACTCTAGAAAATATAATAAAATTTACAAATTATTAAATAAATGTTTTTTTTTACATTTTAGAAAATTTACAATGTCATTTATTATTACTTTTTTCCCCAAAAATAATTATACACATTTCTTAAAAATAAGATACATTTACAAACATCATATTAAATATAAACTTTAGTGATATAAAAATGAAAAAAGTTAACTATAGTATTCAAATGTTTTAGAACAAACTACCAAAAATGATTTAAACACTTCCCACTCTAGCTCCTACAAACCCTACAACCCACACCTAAATAAATATTTATAAACATAGCAATAAATATTCTATACAATGATACAGCAATCTTAATTACAACAGTATTAAATGTAAAGAAAAATAATACCTGTGATATAATGACCTAAAATATTTGTGACTTTACAGTATAAGTGCAAAGATAATAAATATTGACAATATTTTTGGCATGATATCAAGATAGAACACCATTGGCATGCCCTATTTGCTTGCGGTGCTACAATTTTGCAATTTTTTTTTAATTATGTTTAATGTGAAATTCAGAGATTTTCACTAACTTTGCCAGCATAATTAACATTTCACAAAAGGTTTAGTAATTATACCATAATCTCCTTTTGAACGGCATAAATTATTGTAATCACTCTGTAAATTTTGAAATGAAAATGGGCATCTTACTAATATTGGAAAACAAAGAAAATTATATTAGGAGGCGGAACAACAAAAGTAAAATACGGATTCTTCCTAATAAAGTTAATGAAAAATTTGTGAAACACAAATATTTGATTTACGTTTTAGGGAAAACAACGTATTTCGGCGAAATTCTACATTACAGACCTGTTGAGCAATTTCAAATTTGAATCAGGAAACTTGTGTATCTAAAACCTAGAGCTGGAAACCAATGTCATCAGGAAGGCCTCCAGATGTGCTCCAGAATGTACAAATCCAGTTCAGAGCCTGTTTCCGAACAACCAAGTATGATGCGAAGATCTCGTCCGCATCGACCGACTCGTTTCGAACCCAGACCTGTTCGTCGGACTCGTTCGTAGACGAATCATGCCGCGCAACGGAGCCGGATGCCGCACAAACAAGTACAATGAAAGATTCGGACAGCCTTTACGATTCCTTTTGCCTGGATCGAAAAGTCTGCCGGTATCAGTCTTTGGGGGCCCATAGCAGGCCACCTTACCCGATGCCCTCCGTTTTGTGCCCATGGGGGTACCCATGGGTCCCCCTTCAGACCATGCACAGTGTGGCAGGTGCTGGGGGGGGGCGCCACAGGGTGCACAATGATCCCCAACTACCCCTTTTGTCAATGGGAGCCTGTGTACGCATTCGGTACACAGGCTCCCATTGAAGTCAATCAGAGTCCAACTGAATCGCATCCGGATGCATTCAAATGCATCGTACTTGTTCAGTCGGATTCCCCTGACACGAGTCGTATGGAAAGCATTCCGGACACAAGTCGTTAGGTTTGCTTCCCACACGAGATCGGAATCGGGCCCTTAGAATCTGAAAACAACTGTTGCACACATAAATCAGCACAACATTATTATATGGCAGCCCATTATAGACAAATAAAACATACCAAGAACTGTCTGTGGTGAATAGAAATTATTACATACTTATTCGTTAACCTTTTGCATCCTTAGCGGTATATAATATGGCACCAATTTTAATAATAACAGAGTGATATTGAATTAGGGAAGAAAGCATAGATATGGAAAAGAGGGTTGAGTACGAGAATGGGTCATCCGAGAATAGAATTTGCATTTGGCTCTCTCCAGTAACTATTGAAATCGCGTTCCATTTGCCCATTTGCTTTCTGATCAAAGAACATCAGGATGGGACAAATTCTGACCAGAATAACTTTGGATCCAGCTCTTTCACCCTCTTTTCTCCTTATTCATTCACTTTAAATTCACCTTTGGATTACTTGAAACTTCATACATATTTCCTTCAGCTGCATCAACTGCTTGGTGTCAGCCTATTCCTCTTCAAATAATTAGTCTCGGAAAGAGATAAAAACAAGTGGTTCACCGATGATACCCAGATGAAAAGGTACATTCGCCAATTAGGACACACCGAGAACATATCCAAAGATCTCTCTAACAGCAAATAAGATCAAAGGGTATATTAGAACGTGTGACATTGCTGTGCTCTAAGCAAGAAAGGAACTGCTACTTCTTCAGAATTTTTCGAGCATCAAATGGTGTCAGTATGTTCAGAATGATGAAAAGCATGTCAACTTCCACTGTACTCAAATCTGCTCATGAATCTTTAGCAAGTAAAATGTATGAAATGCTACAGTTTTTCCAGAAACAATTGGTTTTCATAATAGGAATGTTCTTCTGTTTTCCCAGATATTGTTAAATGCCTATTCACTGGTGTCTTTTGTGAGAACCTCGGGGCCTGGGACCACGTGGGGCCTATCACGGTAAGGAAGGACACATGAGACATTGGTATAGGTATGGGCCGGAAGGTCTCGAGCGTCCTCCGCCCTTTTATTTATAGTCTCTCTGGCCACGCCTGGCCAGAGAGTGATACATAGTGTGTGCACTCTTCCGGCAGCTAGCTGTCCGGAGAACAACTAGAACGTTACATCCCATTTCAACTCAGTTCTTTTTTTTCTCCTCTCTGTCCAACTTGCGCTCCCCACGCGAATTCAGTTAGTTGGCTGTTTGGTCGCGGGTTTGGACGCAAGTTGTATTGATGTCGCCCTGTGTTCGGTCCTCTGGTGGGACTGGCAGCTCCTGCTTCGCTGTTTCTCTCTGGCGAATCAGACTCTGCTTCCTCTCTGGTTGGTGTCGGATTCTGTTGTGGCACATCGGTGCGAACAGGACTCGATTCCGGGAAGGTCACGTCTGGGCATGTGTTTTCCCCAAGGTTTTGAGGCCCATTTCCAGACCCAGGAATTTCTTTAAACCACGAGATGTTTCTGGTTGTGACCATTCCGCTCCACCGTTATCGCTGTTCCCCTGACCTTCCGCACCAACCATGGACCATCTTCATAGGGTGTTCTGAATTTTCCTCCACTTCGTCTGTTCCGTATAAGTACTCTGCATCCTGGCCGGAGTGTGCGTACTCTGGCTCGCCTGCGTTGGCTTGCTTTTTCATTGGTCGTTGTTCGTCTGCGCTGTGTCGCTGAGGCGTCATATTGTTCTGGTTCCCAACTGTCCGCTACCGGGAACTGATCACGCCTGGGCCCCGCTAGCATTAGCGACCATGGTGACCTCTGGGTAGTGCAATGGGGTGTGCTGCGGTACTCACGCAGAAACTTTTGCAGTGCTATTTCAGGATCCGTCTGTTCTGCTACTGCTATGCGTAGGATCTTGTTGATGGTTCGCATGAACCTTTCTACTTCGCCGTTAGCTTGCGGCCATTGTGGCGTAATGCGGTGATGCCTTATCCCTAACTGCGATAAGAACTCCTTAAACTCGCTCCCCTGGAATGGCGGTCCATTATCAGTCTTGATGGCATGAGGCAAACCAAAGAGTGCGAATATTTTCATGAGTGCCGGGGCCAGGTGATTGAATGCTGTGGATGGTAGAACTTCGACACAGAGGTATCGGGTGTACCTGTCTACTAGCACCGCTGTCATCCTCCCGTCGGGGAAACTCCCGAAATCCAGGCTCACCCACGACCAGGGTGTTGGGGCATGGTCCTCTGTTATTACTGGGGATGGTGATTCGGCATTCCCGGTTAGTTGACACGCTCGACAGTTTTTGACTGCCCTCTCTGCTGCTTCTTCCAGCCCTGGAAACCACAGTTTTTCCCTTATCCAGGATTTCATTCTTTCAGCCCCTTGGTGGCCTTCATGTGCTAGAGCAATTATTCGATCTTGTAGACTCTGAGGGATGACGATTCGTGATCCTCTTAGTACGAGGCCTCACTCTGCGGTGCTCAGCTCATCTCAGACTCTCCATATTTTCCCTAATCGTGCTCTTTCTGTTTCGTTCCACCCTTGGACGTTGTGAAGGAAACTATCCCATGATCCCCTTTGTATTGCATCCACCGTTCTCTTGAGGACCATGTCTGACTCCATATGGGCTGTTATCTCGTCTTTGGAGAGCGTCGGTGGGCATGCCCATTGGGATATCATGTTGACGAACTCCTCGGTTCTCCGTTCCGGGCCTGCATCTGATGCTTCTGGTTGCGCCGGATGTCGTGACAGGAAGTCTGCCGGGTTTTTGGCGCCAGGACGATACACCAGTTCCATTTGGTAGTGCTGGAGTTGTATTGCCCACCGTTCAATTCTAGGAGGTGGATGTGGCGCCGACCCCCGAAACAGGGGCAGTAGCGGCTGGTGATCCGTCACGACGCGGAATGGGTGCCCACTGACATATAAGTGGAAGTGGCTGCAGGCCCACTTGATAGCCAGTGCTTCTCGCTCTATCTGTGAATATCGAGCCTCCGTTGCTGTCAGCGCCTTGCTGGCAAACGCCAACGGCGCCCAGGTCCCTGGTTCTGTCTCTTGGGTCAGTACAGCCCCGAGTCCTACAGGACTGGCATCCACGATCAGTTCTGTCTGGCGGTTGGTGTCAAAGTACGCCATCGTCGTGCTGGCCAGTAAAGCTGACTTTACTTTCTGGAATGCTTCCTCCTCTTTTTGGGTCCATTGCCACGCTGCGTCCTTTTTCGTCAATTGGCGTAGGGGTTCTGCAATGGTTGCCAGGTTCGGAATGAACCGCCCACAGTACGTTGCCATACCCATGAAACTTCTGACCTCTGAGGCCGTGTTGGGAGCAGGTGCCAGCTGGATCGCCTTCGACTTCTTAGGATCAACCTTCACTCCGTCAGGACTGAACACGTATCCGAAAAATTCAATTGAGCGCTGAAAGAACTGACATTTTTCTTTATGGAGTGTCACTCCATGTTCGACCAGTCGTTTCAGCGTTGCCCTGAGCCGGCGGTGATGTTCTTCCAGTGTTGCTGAGTGTATCAGGATATCATCACTCACGTTTATCACTCCGTGCAGACCTGTCAGCACTTCTTTAACCGCGTTCTGGAATATCTCGGCGGCCGAGGATATCCCAAAATTCAGACGCTTGTACCTTCGCAGGCCCAGGTGTGTTGAGAAGGTTGTGATGTATCTACTGTCTTTATCCAGCTTCAGTTGGTGATATCCTGCGTTCAAATCTAACTTAGAAAACCATTGCGATCCGTTCAGGTCAGCTAGGATGTCATCAACGGTAGGTGTCAGATGCCGTTCCCTCTTGTTTGCTTGGTTGGGCATCCTCATGTCAATACATATCCGGATTTTCCCTGGTTGGATGGGCTTTTCGGCAATCACCATCGGGGACACCCACGGGGTTGGCCCTGAGACCTTTTCAATGACACCTTGTTGTTCGAGTTTCAGTAGCTCTTGTTCCACTAGCGGTTTGAGGTGGAATGGAATCCGTCGGTGCCGTAATGCCACTGGTGTTACCGCTGTGTCAATGTGTAGCTTTACGGGGGCCCTTTTCATGCTCCCTAGTCCTTGAAACAATTGCGGGAATGACTCTAGAATGTCTTCCGTCTGTACCGTTTTCACTGTGTTGGCAAACGTGACTAGGTTGAGATCTTCAGCTGTGTGGCTTCCAAGTAAGATGTCAGCTTCTTTGTCTACAACATGGAATGTCGTGGTGACTTCATGGTCTTCTGACTGGACGATCACTACCATTTTCCCCTTCAGCGGGAGAGGTACTTGGCTCCCGTACGTGAGGATCTTCACTTTAGATGGTGCTAGCTGCGGTTTGACTGTGAGCGCCTGGTAGTGTTGGTATCCCATGACGTTGACAGACGCTCCCGTGTCTATCAGGGCAGTGACTGGCGTTCCGGCTATTTTGACATTGCAGGTTGGTTGCGGGCGACGGCTCCGTTTTAAGTCATTCACGAATGACACGAAATGGCATTCCTCCTCTTCCTCTGTAGATGAATCCTCCAGATATTGCCGCCTCCCGGGCCCTGAGGTGGGTGTTCTTGACTGTGCTGGTTCATCTAACGACAGCTGTTTTACCTGTCTGTACGGTACTCTTCTCCCTGACGCTCCTCTTGGCCTTGTGCCGCCCCTGCACACACTCGCAAAGTGGTTGGGGATGCCACACTTGGTACATGCCTTCCCTCTCGCTGGGCAGTTTTCTTGCGGGTGTTCCTCTTTGCCACAGTATTCACATTGCGACCTTCGTGTTGTTCTGGTGGGCCACCTCCCTCGAGCTCCATGTGGCATTGTGCGCATCGCGTCCGCTCGCTCCGTCTTGACGGTCACCGTCTGTTCGGTTGCCGTGTGCAGGGCTGCTTCCATCGCTGACGCACGTACGTCTGAAAGTTCGTGTGATCTTGCCAATATTAAGATGTCTTCCAGTGAGATGCGGGGTTGACGGAGGATGAGTGTCCTCAGAGTTTTGTTTCGACATCCCTGAATCAACTGCGCACGGGCTTCTTTGATGGGGGTCATCCTCCGTACATGTGCTAGTTAGTTCTCGCAGGCGGGCATGAAATGCATCCATGGATTCGCCGTCTCGCTGGCGCGCTTGTCGCAGTTTGAATCGCTCGTAATCTGGGTTGAGCTGTGGATCAAAGTGCGCGTTCAATGCCCTGACTGCTGCGTCATAGTCTGTGGCTGGCCCTGTGTTCGGCAGGTGTGCGAACAGTTTGTATATTTCGTCCCCCGCAAAATGCAACAATAGTGACCTTTTGACTTTGTCGTCGGTTTCCCTCGTTGCTATGAAATAGTTGTCGAGACGGCTCAGCCATACCTTCCATCTGGGTGACGCCGTTGCAGGGTCGATCAGTTCACTGAAAGGGGGTAGTGCTTGTGAGTGTATGGGGGTCGCTGGTGGCACTGGTGCCACAGGTTGTTGGCTTGGTCCTGCCGTCGCTTGGTCAACCATGTTGCGTGCTTAATCGACGTTGTTGTGGACCACCTGCACCTCTCCAGGTGTGCAGTAGCGTGCGGTCGCGCGGGCTTTGCTGTCTCATTGGACCTTATGGGCGTGCTCTGCCACCAGCTGTGGTAGCCTTTCTCTTGCCAGTTATAGTGGAGTTGTAGTTGCCAGTGCTTGTTTTTCTTTTTCCTGGCTAGCCAGCTGCTTCCTGCACTGCTGCCCCGGGTGTGGCTTTTGGGTATGCTCCTCCTCCCTGCTGCTGGGGTGCTCTGGGGTGATGTGTACTGAGGTCTCCCTTGCATTAGCCACTGCTTGATTACACCTGTAGTTCAATGATATACAGGCACACCCCCTCGGGACTGCACGTGTAACGGTGACTGCTGTGTGTTTATCCCAGTTCATTAGCTCCCTGAGCTCGGCCTTCTGAGGTTGGTAGTCGCAGCGCTCTCTCACGCACGTTGCATTTCCCCCGCTTACCGGCACCTTCTCATGGAGACGAGACACGCGTTGGATGCGCGCGCGCCCTGCTGTCCGGATGGCTCTCCCAGCCGCACACGCTTCAGCGAACGCTGGGGCGGATCGGTGTCAGTCTGCGCTTCGACGCGATCCGGCTGCAGCCGACGGGTAGCTCCCCTGCGACGGGCCTCTCCAGCTTCCGGTGCACCGCGTAGGTGATTGGAGCGCGTCTTTGCTCCGTGGGGCATGAATACAAAGGTTCGGGTCACACCGTCGTCGCCAGTGTGAGAACCTCGGGGCCTGGGACCACGTGGGGCCTATCACGGTAAGGAAGGACACATGAGACATTGGTATAGGTATGGGCCGGAAGGTCTCGAGCGACCTCCGCCCTTTTATTTATAGTCTCTCTGGCCACGCCTGGCCAGAGAGTGATACATAGTGTGTGCACTCTTCCGGCAGCTAGCTGTCCGGAGAACAACTAGAACGTTACATCTTTCATGCCTCCTTATTGACATTTTACCCACTGCTGTAATCACGTTCTTACCTCTAACATTAAGGGCTCTTGTTAGACACTTTTTCGAATTCTTATCTTACTTAATGTTTTTTATTTCAATATTGTCATAGAGCAATGATCTTTGTTTTACCCCTCTAAACTGGACATGTGCTAAAATCCTCCATTAATATATATACATATATAAATATTCCAGCAAAATCACAAAGCATTAACATCCAGAGCGGTGCAACACCAGGGCACAGACTCCAAAAGCCAGTATGCAAGTAAATAGTTGTTTATTCAATCATCAAGGTCCAAATGACGCATTTCGGCTGCCAGACATGCAGCCTTGATCACATAGCGCGCTGTGAGGTAATGGGTGCAATATATACAGGTGATAGTAGTAGTCTTTTTTCAGTGTTAACTACAGTGAGTAGGCATTTTACCACACTTGGCTGGCTTTTTCAGAAGTGTTGTTTTACTGCTTTAAGAAAGGCAAAATCTAAATGGCACTGAAAAACATAGAATGACATAGTGGACAGACTATTGACATGTAGACAGCGATGTTTACAGATAGGAATTACATCAAAATATGAAACACTGACTAAAATACTGCCCGTATTGCAAAGTAACTAAATGCATGTTAATTTTGAGAATGCAAAACAAATTTAAACTCTGATTTGTAAATGTAGAAATTTGTAAGTACAAACTGTCACCCTAAACGTGAAAATAGGAGCAAAAGTGGCCATGACGGTGGCAGTCTGAGGATGACAGTGCCGGGTAAGTCTTGCTGTGTATATTAAAAGAATCATTGGGCTGTGAACATAAGTTAGATTAATCCATATAGAGTATTTGGGGCTGTGCTTGATGGTACCAAGAGTGCCTTAATGCGTTGTCAAGCATGCATAGTTGCCTAGAAAGTATATTTTGAGCGCAAATGCAAACAACTACTACGGTGAGGTATGAAAATTAAAGAGTGGGTGAGAGGGATACAGGGAGTGCCTTGGGAAAATGTGAGGAGGCGTGCATGATAAGTGCGCAAAAATAGTGGTGATGGTGGTGTCACATAATAAAAGTCTCCTCAAATCTATGAAGCTGGTGGTGTAAATGACAAAAATATATAAAAATTTCTAGTAATAGAAACAGACACACACATACACGTGGTGAATGCATGCATTCACACAAATAACTTAAAGTACTAAATATCTGTGCACAAGTGAAATTTGATTTTCAATGGGCCACAACCAAATCTATATTTTCACTTAACCATGATATAGGATTTTGGGAATGGCCGGAGCTGGAATTTAACTTACTGCACCAACTGGTAGTGTGACAGAAATTTTAGTTGGTCAAAGGGAGGCCACTTGTCTGAAGTAACCCGCCCTTTAACTGACTTCCCAAATTTTCTGTACAATCCATGTACTAAGACACCAATTACATCTAGTCTGTCTATTTCACTAGCTATTCCTATTACGAGTTGGCGCAGTACCCTCCGATTCCCCCTTTCAGAGAAACAGGGCCACAGACAATTTCCAGTAATATCACTACAATTAGAGGGTTCATATGGTGCTTACTTCTTCCCAAACTCGGTTGCAACAAAACTAGAAGTTCATTGAGCAGTAGCTAATGATAAGTGAGGTGAGTGGTTTTATTGTATTGGTTTTTACTGTTTTAGCTTTTGTATAGTTCTTCGGACCTCTGGCAAAGTCCTCTGTGGAAGGGTAACATCCTACTCTACTAGACCTGTCAGCTACTTTTGACAAATTCGACCTCTCAAACCTCACTTGTATCCTGGAGTTTCCAATTGGAGTAATCACATTGTCCTTTATTGGTTCTCCTCCTACCTCTCCAACTGACACTAGTTGGTTAACATTGGCACCACTACAACTAAGCCCTAGAAGATCATGATCATCTGCGAAGTCCACCAGGGCTCCATATTGTCTATTTTTTTTTGTCCTCATCAGCCCAGGTCCACAAAAGGTATCAGTGCCAACCTCCGGGGTCTCCCTGAGAATAGTACCATCCAGAGCCCTTTTGTTATTTGACCTAAGTTGGGTCACTCTATACCTTGCTTCTCATACTCCGACCATAGGTAGCCTTGTCATCGACCAGACCCTCTCGACAGCCACCACAGGGGTAAACAAGCAAAATGGTATAAAGGCATAATCACAGACTATTATTATATTTTCCCACAAGAATCTATCCAGTTCTCAAAAGGGAGCCAGAATTCATTTCGCTTAAGCCTTAAAGCTCTGTCTATCGTAACCATGTATTTTACTGAGGCCAACCATTCTGCTCTGCTCGGGGGCGTAGCTTTAATAAATTTTTTACATATTTCCCTGCGAGCCAGCAATATTAAGTAAAAGATTATTTTTTTTATATTTTGTGCTGTAGAATCGTGGTTAACCGGTAACCCAAAGAATATCAGAGGTATGCTTACCTGGAGCTGTACTCCGAGTATTAAACATAACGTATTGCTCACATTCCTCCAAAAAACTTGGAGTGCCGAGCACTCCAAGAACATATGTTCATCATTACTTCTTTCCTTCCCACATTTGGGACACTTCGGTGTATCACCTTTCGCAAATTTTGCCAGCTTTTATGGCGTCCAGTAGACCCTGTGGAGACAAAAAAGGTGGTTCCGCCTTAAATTTGCAGCACGTACTGTGAAGTATAGCATGTCACAAGATACTTGCCATAAATTTGTAGACTGCTCTCCCGGCAAGTTCTTTTTCCATAGTATTGCTGGCAAATTAAAGTCTCCATCCGAGTATTCCACTAGACTCCAATACCATCTTGCCACCTCTTTTCCACATGGTCCTTCAGATTGTATTAGGGTTTCTAGCACATTCGATTGTCCTGCATCTCTCCCATCCGTGAGGCTCCAACCTTTCATTTGAAGGTATTTACATTTTGACAGTTTCTCATCAGCTATCCTCTGGGCCTCCTCCTAGGATATCAATACACCTTCATCCATCAGTTGCCCCCAGGTTTTTATCCCTGCCTCTTTCAAAGGACAGGCCAGGCAGTCTTCTGACCACCCCGGAGACCCCGGGGAGTCCTAAACAGGGGCAAGTTCACTATAATAGTTTATGTTGGAGTCTCTACTGATATTATACCAAATTATTGCGAAGCTTTGCAGAGTCTCCATATTGAAGAAATATGATCACATTACCTTCATTCTGATAGAACGCCATTGGCTTTCCTTGCTGGCCTGCACTATCTTAAAAACTAGCTGAAACATTTTACAAAGCCATCACACCCAACACCCCCACTTATCTTGCTGACAAGCTTACCATCTATGATGGTTCTCAATGCATTCACAGCCAGGACATTATCAGACTGCAGACTAAAGCATGTAAAATATAATAAAGCAAGTATTAGACCTTTTTCATCTGTACAGCCACAATCGGGAAGAACATGCCCATACATCAGCATCTCCTCATCACTGATCCATTTTTGGAAAGAGTTGAAGTCTCACCTCTCTAAAGAACACAGCATCACAATACACTAACCGTCCTCAAACCAGCTACCTCTCCTACCACTCTTTGACTTTATATCTGCATTTGACCTTGTGCAGCACTCTGCTGCTTTTGGCAAACAGCCTGATTTAGATCTTGGGGGACCTGGTCCTGCTGCCCCCTTTTCTATAGTTTTACCACCCGCCCACTAGGCAATCTACCCGATCTATTTAGATGCTGGTGGTTCAACAGACAAAAGACTGTCGGAGTGCCACTGACTCTGCCAGGTATGTTCACCCGTGTCAATGGGGCAAGTGGCAAGAGCGGCTGTCAGCGGGAGGACTGCCAGTTTGCCACCTGGCCAATCACGATGTGCCTTCCTGCCGACGTGACTGTGGCAGTAAAACCTCCACAACTGAGTTGGTGGATTGGAACTGATATAAGGCAGAAACTCACCTTTTCTCACTTTCCCACTTCCTTTTTCACCATGGACCTGTTTTTCAAAGTCCCGTCGCTGCTTGATGACAAACAAAATCAACATTGTCATGGACAGAATCAATAGTAAGCTTCACTTGTATCTGTTACCTTGTGACTTGTCTGTTGATATTTGCACTGGAGTTGTGCATTTTTAAATATTTCTTACAAGCAATAGCATACCAATGTGCAATGCACATGCCTGTAATGTTGATATTTAAGGACTGTAAAGAAATGTACCTGTATGATCACAGTGAATGTATATATTTGGTGCAAGCTGCCTTAAAAAAATGGACACTTGCACAAAAAAGGATTTTTAATCAAAAAGTCACCGTACAGATGTATCTTAATATATTTCAAAAGTTGTCACATTAAAAACAGATGCAACACACATCATTGGGATAAGTCCAATGTAACATGATGTAGAAACTGCACTAGACAAAGTGTTTCCTTCACCTTATAAACTACCTGTAAAATCAATGCCAGTCTCAAATTTGAAGTATTCAACATATACATCTGTGTACCTCTTCCCCTTGTCTAGTGCAAGTCCTGTACAGTGTCCAATTTCAACAGTCACAATAGTTTAGAAGTTGTAATGCATATGTGCTCATACTGATCAGTAATCAAGGTGAAACAAACACACCTATAGTAACATATCCCAGAAAATATTTAAACCATCAGTTAGTTGGTGCAAGTGGCAATTACTTTGATGAATGCCTGCACCTAACAAAGTAGACATTAAAACGATGTGTTGCGTTACCTGCCATTATGGTAATGAAAAATAAGTACTTTACATTTCAGTCAGAAACATTGCTAGGAATAAAACAATTACAAAGGAAGGAACATTATTGCCAGGACTAAATCAGTGAAATCAAAATTATGGATGTATCCCAAACAATGAAACACATCTCTCAATATACTTCAAAAGCCAAATGGCAGTCTAAACCATTTCTAAAAAAACGTTGTGTGGTGATACTCAGATTGCCTCCTAATTCACTGCCAAGGAGAATCTCCTTAGGAAGCTGCATATGGTGGGCAGAGAGGGCACCTCAAAGATCTTACTTGAGAGAGGGGGTTTGGGTTTGGAAAGAGTGGTCTTGGGTTTGTGAGGGGGGCTTCATTTGGGAGGGGTATTATTGGTTTTAGTAGGGGTTGTTCATGTTTTGGAAGGGGTGGGTTGGGATGTGAAAGGGGTGGGTTGGGGTGTGAAAGGGGTATCTTTGCATTTGGTATGGCTGAGTTGGGGTTTGGAAGGGATTTGGGCAAGGGCAAAAGAACATGTTTATGGGAAAATGGGTTGGATGTTTGACAGGGAGTTGGGTTTGGAAAGTAGAGGAGGCAGTGTCTGATGTACAAGTGTTATTGAGGGTGCAAGTGCCTATGGGTCTGGTGTATGTCATGCATGTTTGGGTGTGTTTTTCTACCTAGATGTCTGTTATTCTGGTGACTGAGGATGCTTGTGTTTTTTGGTTGTGGATTCTAATGTGTGTGTGTGTGTGGATGGGTGTGCTGTGGAGGTGCTGTGTGTGGTTGTGGTGCATGTGGATGTAGTGGTGTATGTGGGTGTGGTGGTGGGTGCAGTGTTTGTGGGTGTGCTGGTGGTGGGGGTGGTACCTGTGAGTGGTGGTGGTTGAAGTGTCTTTGGGTGTGCTGGTGGTTGTACATGTGGGGTTGGTGTTAGGTGCAGTGTCTGTTGGTGTGCTTGTGGTGAGGGTGGTGTATGTGTGTGTGGTAGTAGGTGTGGTGTCTGTGGGTGTGCTGATAGTGGTACATGTGGGTGTGGTAGTGGGTGCAGTGTCTGTGGGTGTACTGGTAGTCATGCATGTGGGTGTGGTGTCTGTATGTGTGGGTGTGTGCCTGTGTTGTTTGTTTTCTCTGTGTTTATGTGTGTGTGTGCTGCTTGTATGTGGTGGAGTAGGTGCATGCAAAAGTGTGAGTATGCTTGGAACAGGGCTGGGAATAGGGGATTGGATGGGAAAGGGGCAGGAGGTGGGGCACAAGGTAGGGATGTTGGAAGGCAGCGATCAGTGAGGAGGCCAGACCTTGAAAATACCACTGTAGGCCAGACATACCACTATGAATGCCTTCTGAGTAAGATAGCATTTTTTGCATATGGCATCTAAGAGTGCAGTCTAGCTTACAGCAATGCTTCAGAGGAGGCCAATAGCCTCCTCACTCAGCACAGCCGATGGGACAGGGGCAGGGGGAGGAACCTGCGACAAAGGAGATCCCAGTCCTTTTGGGGGGTTTGTCAAATGGGGGGGAGCAAGCAGGGTAGAGATGGATATCTGAGTGGCAGACAAGGATGCAGAAGTAACTGGAGCAGTAGGTCCTGCCACCACTATGGACAGTTTGAAGAAGATGTCCAGCTGGTGGCCTTCATGCCATTCCCCTCACCCTCCTTGGCACTGTATCCCTCTGTGTCAGTGGTCTCACCAGCTGAGACAGAATGGCCAGCTGCTGCATCACCTATGTGGCCTACTTCTCCTTTCCCTGATCATGATGATGCTCAAAAGGCATATACAATAGTTTTATTGTAGCTGTGTGAATAGAACTGATAATAGCTTTGAGAACAAAACTTTTTCCCAATTCCCATATAGCACCTGCTACAAGGCTCACAAACGTTGGTTCTTTACATTATCTCCTCATGCATTTTAGGAACATCTTATGAAACAATTTGATCAACGTTTTGAAATTCCCCATGATAGCTCCTACATTATTTATGATCTTGTCTCTTAACCATATTAATTTCTCTAAAGGAACTGTTGAACACCTCTAAATGGTTGGACTTTGTTCTCCAGAATGGTGAACTTATGTCACCAATAAGGATATATCACCAAAAATACCTTAGGACACTGCATATACAAGATCAAAAAAGCTGCATTAATGACATACACTAAAAGTAAAATATGAAGTAATATGTGTCAACAAATACTGCAATGTTGTACCAATATCTGCAGAAACTGAAAGCCTGTCTCCTTCGCTTGGCCATTTCACAATGGTAACACTTAACTCAAGTAACTCAAGTATAGTACAAATGGACAACATATTATATGGTTTCAGTACTGAAGAAGCTTATCAATGTATCACACACTATATATTTACCTATGCAGGTGAATAAATGTAGATATATTGTTATTGTGTATTGACAAATTACTCCACTAGCATAAGTAAATACATATGGCTTAATACATTTATAATCCACTTTAGTACAGAGCAACCACTTATTCACATTTGACTCCAAAATAGCTCCAAATATTAAAAAGTTGTCTCAACAGTGTGAAAGTGCTGAACAAAATATGGTGGCTTTCACCTTAGGCAAAAGGTGATCACATATCACAGTAAATATGACATCCACTGATTCACATATGTTACCCACGTCAAACAATCAAATGCAATTCACAAGATGAAACAGATCACACCTTCATGCATTTCACCATTTTTTAAATAAGTCATGAGTTAGACCTGATTTTGAGTCTTCAGGATGGGATACTCCAGCATATATGTAATGGAACATGGCATCTGCATAAATCCATTCAAGTATCCCATTTTTCTCCATCGAGTCCTCATCTGAACATAACAAATGACATTGAAAAATGGTTTGGGGTATGTGTTACTCTGTCACGATTGTGTAGACATTCCTGTGAAGGACTAAGACATCATGCTAACCTGTCGCTTTTAACATTTATGAAACAGTATATCTGATGCTAAACACAATTGGGCCACAATGTAGCCATTAATTCTGATGTGACTAGTGATTTGAGCTTACATGCTCACTCTTGTTTGTGCAAAATCCCAACTTACCAATGTGACATTTAGAACACCCACTGTATCATAAGCGCATAGTACGCTATATCACATGTAACTCGTCTACCATTACATCATCCACAATAGTGAAGGAGACTCACACCTGACACTACAAAGACTAGGTGGCCTATTTGTTACAACTGTCTCTTACCAACCTGATGTATATGTGTAGTTTAGGCAGTCATGTGTCTGCTCAGAACACTCCTTTGGAGGTGAACATAAATCAGGTGGGATCCTTTCGAACAAATTAATAGACAAAGCACATCAACATACAAATTGTGCAAAACTTACACCTTTAAGAACTCTTCTTGGATGTTGAATATGGCTCACCCTTAATGTTGATGGAAAAATCTTGGCTGTAACAATAAGTTAGTCATGTAACATGTGAAACCTAAATAAGAACGTACCCCCTTCATACTGTTGTTGGATTCTCAACTGCCCATCAACCTGGGGATAGGCCACCGCAACTTCTCACGTTGGGAAGACTGACTGAGCTGGACACCGGCTGATTTTCTGGTCCAGTGTCGTAGGTCCTCCCACCTCTTCCTGCAATGGAGGCTGCGCTGTTTGTAGACCCCCAGGCTTCATAGCTTCTTGGCGATGGCCACATAGATACTGCATTTCTGATGGGCGTTCCCCTATATGGATACAGGAAATGAAAGAAAAAAATAATGGTTTTGTGAATTTTTGTTTGTCTGTATTGATGTAACACACTTTTACTACATCTATCACGAGCATGACTTATAAGTTACCATAGAACATGTGTATTTTCAGATGCTGAGCAAAACAAATATATTGATACACACTTTTGTAGTGAGTTGTTGAGAACCCTCATCCCTTGTCATGGCCGAAACTCACAAATCCAGGCCAGTGACATCATCTAGCCCAGGGGAGCTCCTACATTTTCTGTGATGTGAGCTACTTCAGATCAGTGCAAAACACTGTGAACTATTGAAGGCTAAACAGCTTGTGCATTGTTACCAGACACCCTCACAGCCAGATCAATCGACTTGATGCCTAGAGTCCATAGAGCCTGAACTACACACTATGGCTAAGGACACCATGAAAGGGGTGCCATGTGTGTCAGTGAGAACGTGCTCATTGGGGATGTATGGACAGGTGTATGTATGAATGGGTTCTAACTGAACATTTTTCTGCACTTTTAAATTCTCACATGTAAAAAAGGGCTGTATCTTGCATAAATACTTATGGCACAGTGAATACTGCCACTGAGAGTAAGGGGCCTGCTATTTGGAAATTAAGCACTTTTAAACCAGAGTAAAATAATGAAGTGCTATCTCAAGAAGTTAGTTAACTCTCCATTTCAATTGTCATTCATTGAAAAGCATTCCGGGGCATATTTTTGTGCACACCTCCATGTTTGAGTTGACAAGGAAATATTTCTATGATAGTCATACCTCAGTGACTCGACCCCAGCTTGGCCAATGATTCTGACTGAGCATTGCTCATTGTCAGGTCCTGCTGTCTACAGCCTGGTGATCATGATGTCAAATGAACACAGCCTTCCCTTAACTTTTATATGAACAAAATGCCTTTGTGCTCATCTAATAACTGACCTCAAGGCTGTGTGCTACTCTGAATGGGTCTGGGAACTACTGGGAGCTCCCAACCAACTGTTTGGTGACCCCTGATCTAGGCTGAGTGATTTGTGGGACGATACACATAGCAAACATCATTTTCATTTGGTTTGTACAGAAAACATACATATGTACAGTTGTAAAGTCTATAAAGATTGTGTTATCTAATTAACATAACACAAGAGTTCTACATTTCACATGTAATTCAAACATATATAGAGATATATCTCTACATACACACCAAATAGAATCTAGGGCTTTAAACACACAACACATACTAATGTTGTTTTTAGCTTTGCAAAGTGCTTGCAAATCCCCAACATCATTGCCCTATGTACGGAACAAAATATATGACACTTCACATCAATCACTATGCTTCACTCAAGAACTCAAATGGACATTGGAGCCTGTGTTCATGGAAAAAAAAACTGACAGATTCACATACACATTTCAAACATGTATCTGTTACTCTGGTTTGACATAGAGCTGGCCACACAGGGACAGGACCTCCTTTGCCAGCAACAACAGCTCCTCTGACGAGATGGCAGGGGTCCGCTCACCTGCTGGACTTCTCCTCATTGCTCCTAGAGGTCTCAAACTGCAGCAAAAGTGGAGGAGGTCTTGATGACTTCATTGTTAGGAGGCAAGTGAGCTTTTTTCAAACTGCAGCTTATATGTATGCAATATACAAGATCATCAGCAGAGACGGACACAGCCATTGACCTTCATATGTTACTTACACACACTTTAGCCTATGGCTGTGTCTGTCGTGGAGTTGACCACCCACTACGTGGTCAACTTCCACCACAGATGCCTGAATACAAATGCCCTGACAGCGAGGTCAGGTGCCCGTCATTTTAAAAGGTCAAATAGTGAGTTTGTGACTGTTCAGTGCGTCACAACAACTCAAAATAGTGGCTAGTACATTTACATATTCAAACTTCAATGGACACATGTGTTTTAAAAATAATATATATGTAGTGCATTACTGTGGTTAAGTGCAATAGTTGCGCGGTGTTATCTACACCTCCGTTGATGGTATTTTGTTGAAATTTAAAATAATTTGGTTTATTTATAAATTATACATTAGAAAGGAGTTATTTACACATGCTTTCATATTTAAAATATTGACAGCTACCAATTGATATTTGGGAAATAAAATTGACACAAAAAAATGTTAGACTAAAATATTTTGTGAAACCATATATATTTTTAGCAGAACATTACATATGTGTTAATATCAAAAATCAAAAATAAATATGTGGAAAATGTTTTTAAAATTTCACAATTCTTCCCATGCAGACATTTGAGCCCGGGGAGAGTAGGGAGAAGACAGCCTTAAGTGTACTGCCAATTTCCAGACTTTGCCACCATGGAAGAACGGATATTATCAAAAAAGTTCAGATTGAATAGACAAACTAAACTGGATTTATGTTATCAGCTGAAGCCAGATCTTCTGCCTCTCAACAGAAATCCCACATCTGTTACACAAGTTGGCAAACTCATGGCAGTACTTCATTCTGTGGCCACAGGATCAATCCAATACACTAGGGCAGTCTCTGGTGGAATATTACAGCCAACTTTCAGTGGTGTGCTGCAAGAAGTTCTTTTGTCAATGATGAGACACATCAACACCTTAATCCAGTTGATATGACATAAGGATTGTGTGAATGGAAGGGCCATTTCTATGGTTTGGTTAGCCTACCCACATGCAGTTGGAGCAATTGATGGCACACGTGTTGCCTAAGTGCTATCAGACGCCGGGGAACAAGTATACTGGAATCGGAAGCACTTCCATTCAATCAATGTGCAAGTTGTCCGCTTAGCTGATTTGTACATCACAAGTGTCTGTGCACGTTTCCACGGATCAGCTTTATGATTCCTTTGTACTACGGAACAGCAGAATACCCATGCATATGTCACATCTTGGATGTGAGAGGGCCTGGCTTGTTTGATTAGCATAATATTGTTTGGGTAATCTCAAGGTGAATCATCTGAAAGGATGTTGTATATCTTGGCTCATCTATTTTTTTCCATTTAGGAGACTCAGCTTAACCTAACCAACCATGGTTGTTGGCACTGGAGTACATACACTTACAGGCACCATAACGTCATGTGAAATGTGATGGCTATTTAAAACTGTTATCTTAAATACAACTCAATACATTCAAACAGGCAAGTTAAACAAGATATTACTGATATATTTTGGTTTCTATGTAAAATAAATTGAGCTGAACACATTATTAATAGTTAACTTCAAAGCAAACAGGACATTTAGGTTTAGTGACAAAATCAAAAAATGTAACTTACCACTCTTCACTCCACCAGGGATTCCTGTCATGCCTTCAGGATGTAGGATATGCAAGACCTTCTCCTCCCAAGGTATAGGTGTAAGGTTGTGCTGGGAGAATCACCACCAGTCATCTGGGCTTCTAGATGATGCTTGGAGGCCAGGAAACGCACTCTGGCCCACATGCTGTTCCACCTCTTACTAATTTTCTCATGTGTGCGCAGGTTGGTTGCTACATCATTCACTCTGTAAACTATTCTGGGCCGCATTTCCCTTTTCTGAGATAGGGGAGTATTTTGGACTTGGACTCCCAACAATTGTGACTCTACTCTTAAGATTTCATCCACCAGGAGTAACAATTCTACCTCAGTAAAAAGTGGATGCTTGTGCCCTGGCATTATGAAAAGATAAACTTAACAGATTGTAAATTACCGACTAAAAATGATTTACAAAAGAGAACTTATGAACTAGTAACAGGAAAAGCAAAAAGAAAACCTGACTTGACTGAGAAATTGCTGTGGAACAAAGTTGTGCAGTTGTGGAATGGCAAAGGATCATGGTCCGATATGGATGTGTTTTATAGTGTGGTATGCAGGTGCAAACTATTACCTTATACACATCAGGTGTTTGATGCTTGCTTCCAGCCTACAGCCACAGGAATAATCCAACGTTAACCGTGTCCAGCAACGGAATCCCCCAGTCTGCACCTCGCCGCTAAAACACTGCCAGAACAACTGTGAAATCTAAATCAGCTCAGTGCAATACCACCACCCTGATGGCAATGGAGTACTATTCGCCAGCTGAGGAGTCCACTGCAGCGGGAAGCAATTACGCAGCGGTAAACACTCTGTCGAGGCAGGTGGAGAGTCAGACATCTAAATAGGGTGGGCGGACCGCCATCAGCTTGATGAAGTACTTGGAACCCCCGTCGCAGTGGGACAATGGTAATACAGCCAAGATCTAAATCAAGTCCTAAGTTTGCCCTATAGAAATGCCATACCATGCATACATAAATACATACATACATACATACATACATACATACATACATACATACATACAGGGACACTTGTTCACTAAGACAATGTTCTATTTAGGGCAGAATTTCTACCACAGATTTATTTCTTCTCTGGACTACTTCGAAAGGCCTGCCAGTGTAAGGAAGGTACATATTAAAAAGTGCCATATCAAACAGGTAAAAATCTCTCTTCACTTCAGTAACATTTTTTGTTTGTTTTTCAGCTACAAACCTCCTTAAATGAAAATGCCACCAAACCAGTGGACTGGCAGACTGTCTTCGAAACGATACTTGAGACCCTGATTTAAAATATGTTTGAAATGTTAGGAGATTGTGATGTACTTCTGTGACTGAAATGCTTAAATATCCAATTGTTAGAGACAATCTTATAATGTCACTTAACGTCACACCAACTTAATATGCTGTGCTTCATTGTTTTCCAGTTAGATTTGAACTTTATACATATTAACACATACAATAAAAATGATAAATATTACAAATAAGAAAAATACCTGACAGCTCAGTAAGCCTTAATATTGACCTCTGCAATTTACAATATGACACTGGGATGAATTAAAACAATTAAAACAGATATTTAGGCATATTGAATCATAATGAGCACTGGAAAAGATGCTGCAAAAATACAATTTTTTTCAGATTGGTTGCAAGTTGAACAATTTTGGCAATATACCCTTTTTGAGAATATTGGTTATAGGTAGATTTCCTTCTACATTCTGATAAGGTGAACTGAAAAAGATGGGATGTGACACTCTGCAGAACAAGAAGGGACAAAAGGAAGGTGGGGAGGAAAGAACAAGAATCGCAAGTAAACCTAATGGGTTTGGGTGAAGCAAAAAACTCTTGCTAGTGAACATTTAATCAACTACATTAAGTGCAAATCGGAAAAGATTACTTGACTTAGGATTACCATTCAGCCCGGCTGCATGCCCGACTTCACTGATTCAAGGAATGAATTGCATAAATATGTCAGGAACTTAAAACTCCACAAATACCATCAGATGAAACCTAAAAAGTTAAACAGTGAAGTATTAATACATCCAATACCCTCCTCATTTAGAATTTTGGATAAACCGGAGTTAATTGTGATCCACGACTTGGCAATGGAACACTCAACAGGAGTTCTGGATAGCAGGAAGCTCATACCAACTGAAAGGGATGATGGGCTGGAAAAGTGTGACTTAAGAAATGAAACATCTGGGAATATTTTAAGAAACATGAGCTTTACAACTGACTATCAAGTTGAGAGTGGTTTGACACAACAAAGTAGATTTTTTCCCCAGCTCCCTCATGGGAATCGGATTAACCTTTTTCAGGAGTTGGTTATAGAGGATCTGAATGAGCTTCGTAGGAAATCGCAAAATAACTCCAAGTGTAATTTCTCCCAAAAAGATTGGAAAGATAGTAATGAACTAAGAACCAACCTGTTGTTCATTATAAAACCCTCTGACAAAGGGGGAAATATTGTTGTAATGAACCAAGGTATCTAGCTATTGGCGGTCAGAAGACAAGTAAGTAACACCTCGCATTACACTTGTCTCAAGATCAATCCTATTGGTCAATTGGAGAATGAGTATTACTTCACTTGAAACTGAAGCTTTGGTATGACTCAGGTCTATTGGACTAGGAGTATTACCAATACCTTAAAGAAGAGAAAACAATGATGGCTACTATTTATCTTCTGCCAAAAATTCATAAGTGTGTCTCTAATCCACCGTAGAGACCCATAAAGTGCACAAAACAGTTCTAGGTATTTAGATGTATTCCTGCAGGAAAATGTGACTCCCATCGTACTTGAGAGACAGCACTGACTTTTTGAAGAAATTAGACTGCATACCATGGAAGGAAGTGTATATGATGGTAACGTTAGACGTGGTCTCACTATATACGTCCATTGAGTCACAATAAAGGAATGGAGGCCTGTGAAAACTTCAAGAGGGACCGACCAGTGGAATGGTTTGATCATACGCAATGCTTTTGGAAATGCTAGGATACTGCCTTACCCCCAATGTTTTTATATCCTATGCCAAATGTTATCTGCAACCGCAGGGTATGGCCATAGGCACCTACTTCACCCCCACCTACTCAAACTTGTTCATGGGGTGGTGGGAGAAGGAAGTAGCCTCGGCAGAAGAGCACGAGGGGTTCACTAGGAAGATTGTACTATGGACACAGATTATTGACAATCTATTTATTCTGATGGAAGGAAATGAAGATGAACTGAATACTCTTTGGGAGAATCTTAACCACAATGATGGTAACGTATGGCTCATACATACACAGAGTCGCCAAAATTAAATTTTTCTAGATGTGGAATTGGAGGTTGTTGGTAATTTGTTAACAACTAGGATTCATAGAAAACCAACAGCAACCAACTCTTTATTGCATGCGAACAGTGGTCACCCAGATGCCCTGAAATGAAGCATACCATATAGCCAAATGTTAAGAGCCAAGAGGATTTGTTCCCCAGAAGAACTCGATGGTCAAGAGGTATGTGGTGTGGTTAAATGTTTTTGTGAATGAGGATATCCGAATAAGGCACTAGAAGATGCAAAATTGAGAACCAAGGGAAAAACGACGGAGCAATTGTTGTATACACAGAATAGTGGTCAGAATTAAAAAAGATCATGAAGTGAAACAGCTGTTTTTGGAACACAATATGGCAAAATACATCACAGTGGAGGCTGGTGAAATTTGAAAGTGGTGAGGCGTAAAAGTTTGTATTAAGTGCCAAATGGCAAGCGAGTGAGCATGACTGTCTAAAAATGGGTTCAGGGGGAATCGCCCCTTGGGAAAAAGTTTTAAAAAGGAGGACAAATGGAACATTTTCAAGCAGATTTGAGAAACCAAGAAGGTTTATAAAGCAATTGTGAAAATGAAATTCAAAATTTTGAAACACATAAATACTGAATTAAAATTGCTCACAGGTTAGTGTAGTTTATCAATTCAAATTCTACAATGCAACAAGCAAGAGTTGTAATTATCTTACCTGGACACAGGGTTCTCTCTGCACTGCATCTGGTTGGTAATTAAAGCTGAACACCTTCCTACCAGAATGAATGTGTAATAACAAGCGAACCTGTGAGTATTGCAAAATTAAAATATACAAAATGTATTGAGCAAAATGTTAACAAGTTGTAACTATATATGTATTAAACCAAATGGTAGGACCCTTCTTTTTCTTTATAACAACCTGTAATTATGATGACACCAATAAAGAGATTCATTGAATACGATAATGGATTTTTTTTCTCAATGTTTACATAGAGCAGACTACAGCCGAGGCCATATGTCCTGCCATCTGTTACCAGGCGGGTGTTTATGTGCTGACAAATGGTTTATATTTATTGCTTGAAATTGGACGAAAGTGCCTGCTTTCGGTAGCTCAATTCAAACTTTAATCCATTTGTCAAGACTTAAACACAGACCTTTAAACTACTTTGGCGAAGGATTTAGCCCAGGCATCTTTCCTTTGATTCACATCACACAGACAATCTACGTACATTGCCACAATATCGACAACAAAATTGCTGTTTTTTTTTAATACGTGCGCAGGCAGCGCTCAATGATCTGATCTTAGTATTACCTTTATTGCTCGCCTTGCCTGCTGTGGTTATGGCCTTTTTTTTTACTCAGGGGCAGTCCTGAACTAAGGGTCGCATAATTAATCAACAGTACACACAGGTAGCACGCCACATGCAAGTTGTTAAACACTATTTCACTGCAGTGATACACACCGATCTGAATCCCGATACTTAATCTTCTCACACTGCTGCTTTTCGGCCTGGACAATAACACAATGAACACATTGGGCACTGCAGGGAAGGGTAGAGGTAGTGTGGAAGGTTAAACAGAAACATAGATATACTTGGTGAGACGGTTATGTGCACAACATTGTTGATTTTTTAAATATGTGCCGTGAGGCGGTAGCGCTACATGCACTGCTCTTATGATTGCTTGCCTTCCCTGTGACTGTGGCTTTTTATTTAGTGCCCTGAGCTGAGGGTCACATAATTCAAACACACTACACACGCAGCATATCACATGCTAGTTGCTATTAGACACCGATCAGAAACCCGATAGGTAATACATTTACACTGCTGCCTTTCAGCCTGGATCAACACACACAAAGAACACTTTGGGCACTGCAGTGCAGTAGCGATAGTATGCCAAGACAACTGAGACATCGTTACCTGGGAAATTTGTTTTTTTACAATGATGGAACTTTACAAAGGCAAGAGCCTATGAGGCCTGCTCCAGGCTTAAGTTAACCTTGTAATGTTCAAGAGACCGCTCGCGCACATGTCATCAGCGCTGTGGCTGTAATAACTACCTGGGACACTCGTTATGGTCTCAGCATGGTCTCGACTGCTTTCCGCGGGCCACGCCCCTTTATTTATAGTAAGCGCGTGACGTCACGGGCCAGCGCTAGCGCAATACCTCCGACGCGGGTAGACTGCACCACTACCCCGCGTCGGAGAATACTACATTCCTTCTAACCTTTACTAAACAACAAACAAACATTGATCATGTAGATCCGTTACCAGTCACTAGAATTCCAGTCCCAGGTCCATCACACCATGAAGTCGGCCAGCCGGGAGGATGGAGCCGGGTTTCTTCTCAGGCCATATCTGGAGTGCTCTCCCCGTGATGACGGTAATGATGGGGTCATCCCCTGCGAGACTTCGCTCCCAGGGGATCTCACTGGGGAACTTGGCAGACCTCTGACTGGTGTTCCCGGCAGTGAAGGGGCGCCCTGGTCGGATCGATTCTCATCTTCGGTGGGGGTCGTCCCTTGATCACCTTCTGGGCCTTCCTCCACTGGCGGATGACGTGGTCAGGCGTCCAGGTGTTCTGACAATTGCAGGTCCGGAGTTCCGGCATGCACCTTTTTGAAGAAAGAGATGTTGCGTGTGACTTCCTCGGTTCCTCTTCTGGCTGTTATCATGGTGCCAGTTCGGCAGACGACTGTCCAGGGCCTATGTTCAAATGGGAGCCGGAATTTGCTCCCAGGGTACCTGTCCTTGATATAGACTCTGTCTCTCACTTGAATGGCTGACATTCGGGCTCGTCGGTCGGCGCTGGCCTGGTCATTGGAGTTGGTCCTGTTGGCTAGGACCTTTCCGGCGTCAATCTGAGACAGGGTCCAGCTTGGGTGATGCGGGATGGTGTCTTGCACTACTCGGCCCATGCTTGCCGGTCCTGGAGCTGCCTCTGTCATGAGATGAGGCGTCAAACAGTATTCTCTCAGGAAACTATAGATGGCTCTCTCGAGCGGTGATCAATCGGCATGCGCGATGCATATTACTTTGTTGAGAGTACGCATGAACCTCTCTACTTCCCCATTTGCTTGAGGCCAGTGCGGGGTCACTTTCCGGTGCTGAATCCCCCAAGCCTTGAGATAGTCAGCAAACTCTTGCCCTTGGAAGGGTGGGCCATTGTCTGTTTTCACCACTTCGAATATTCCGTGGGTGGGGATGGTCTTTTTGAATTTTGTAATGACCTCCACGGCTGTCTGACTTCCCACGACCTCGACCTCTGGGTACTTCATGTAGTCATCGATGATCATAGCATAGCGTCCATCGGGGAGGTGCCCAAAGTCTGCACTCACCCGCTCCCATGGCCGTTGGGGTTTTTCTTCGATGAGGACGGGGTGAGGGTGATCCGGTTGACCCGACGCCTGGCACCACGGGCATGTTCTGACTGTTTGCTCAACCAGTGGGTCCATCCCTGGGAACCATACCTTGGCCCTCAGCCGACTCTTCGTCTTCACCATGCCTTGATGTCCCCGGTGTGCGAGGTCCACCGCTTGTTGAGCCAGACTTGATGGGATCACCAGTCGCAGGCCTCAGAGCAGACAACCACTGTTGTCAACTGAAAATTAATCCTTGACCCGCACGATTGACTCCATGACGGGCTTTGCTTGCGGCGTTCGTCTGGCCATGGTGGACTGAATGGGGCGCCAGTCATTTGATTGGACCGCCGTTAGGGCCAGTTGTAGGCATTCATCCCTCCGGGTGGCTTCTACAATCGTTCCCAAGGCTCATGGGAAGTGGTCGGGATCTTTCTGATACAAGCCGGATATATTACTCCGTGTCTTCGGCGTCCTCTTCTTCTGCTTTGGTGGCCACCCTGGGATGCCTCGAAAGATAGTCCGCTGGATTGGATGAGCCTGGTTTGTATTCCACTCGATAGTCATACTCCTGTAGTTGAAGGATCCATTTTTCAATCCTCGGCGGAGGATTAGACGCTGACCCTTGAAACGGGGGAATGAGGGGTTTGTGGTCTGTGGACACTGTGAATGGATGGCCGTACACGTAGACGTGGAAATGTCGACAGGCCGAGTGGATGGCGATCGCTTCTCGCTCTATCTGCGAGTATCTCTGTTCTGTGTCCGTCAGGGAGCGGCTCACGTATGCTATCGGGGCCCACTCTCAATTTCCTTGCAATTGTGTGAGCACAGCTTCTAGCCCATATGAGCTGGCGTCCACAGCGACATTGGTGGATCGTGCCGGGTCAAAGTATGATAGTGTTGTGTCTGCCGAAAGGGCTGCCTTGGTATCTTTGAAGGCTTGTTCCTGTTCGGGGCCCCATTGCCATGTAGTGGTGGATTTCGTCAGTTCCCTGAGGGGCTTTGTGAGGTTAGACAAATCCGGGACAAACCGCCCACAGAAGTTCACCATCCCTAGGAAACTCCTTATTTCCGAAATGGTGGAACGTGCTGGGGCTTCCTGTACATCTCTCACCTTGTCGGGGTCCGGGGCAACTCCTTGGTCGGAGAATGTGTAGCCAAAGAAACTGATCTTTCTCTTTAAGAACTGGCACTTCTCTCTGTGTAGGGTCAGTCCGGATTCTTTGATCCTCTGGACGACCCCACGAAGTCTCCGGTGGTGATCTTCTATCGACGATGCGTATACGAGTAGATAGTTGCTTACATTCAAGACCCCTGGTAGCCCGCTAAGGACTTCACGGATGGTGTTTTGGAATACCTCCGCAGCACTTGAGATCCCGAAATTGAGGCGTCGGTAGGCCGACATGCGTAGAGAATGTGGTGATGCAGCGAAAGTCCGGGTGTAGTGGTAGTTGGTGATATCCGGACCGGAGGTCCATCTTCGAGAACCATTTTGCACCGTTCAGTTCTCCCAAGATGTTGTCAATGGTGGGGGTTAGGTGACGTTCCCTTTTCACCACGGCATTTGGGAGTCGCATGTCAACGCAGATGCAGACCTCCCCCGGCTGTTTTGGTTTCTGTGCCACTACGTTCGGGGACACCCAAGGGGTGGGTCCACTGACCTTTTCTATAATCCCTTGCTTCTCCAGTGCCTCCAGCTCTTCTTCAACCTTCTTGCGCAAGTGGAACGCAATGCGCCTGTGCCTCAGCGCCACCGGTTGGACTGACTGGTCAATGTGGAGAGAGACTTCTTTCCCTTTCAGGCATCCGATGCCTTTGAAGACGTCTTCGAACTCCTCCATGATGGCCTCCAGTTCTTCCTCTTGTACCACCATGGCGAATGATATCAGCCTCAGCTCTTCTGCTGATTTTCCGCTTATTAGCATACCGCTTCCTTCTGGAGTCACGTACACTGTGGTAAGGATCTTGAGGTCTAGGTGTCTCATCTCAGTCTTGAAACACCCCAAGAGTGGGATGGGTGTCTTTTGTCCGTAGGCGAATACCCTGATCCTTGCTTCGCATAATGGTGGACGTGGACTTAGTTGATTATACACATTGGCAGCCATTAGCTCGATCAAAGCCCCAGTGTCTATGGTGGCTCTCACATCCTGGTGGTGGATCTTGATTCTGCACCTTGGAAGTCGTCGTCTCTTCCGTTGTGGCTGATCTACTGCGAATACGTAGTGGACCGGGTAGTCTCCCGCGTCATCATCCATGTCTTCACTGTCCCGCTCTTCGGCCACTGTCTGTGCTGCATCCTTCCGTGATTTCGTAGACCGGCATACTGCCGCGAAATGGTTCATCCACCCGCAGGCACTGCACCTCTTCCCTCTCGCCGGGCAGTCTTGCATGCGATGGGGTGTGCCTCCGCAGTAACTGCATCCCTTTTTCTGTCTTGCTGTTTTCTCCCTGTGTTTTGGCGCGCTTTGGGCCTCACCACGTTTGTTGTTTCCACCGCGTTGACCTGCTCCGTCTTGACAGGGCGGTGGAGAGCCGCCTCCATGTGGGATGCTCTGGCTTGCGACAGTTCTTTTGACCGGCCCAGGGGGAGGATGTCCGCTAGAGATTTGCCATCCTCCTGAAGAATGTTTACTCTGAGTTTGGACGAGTAGCACCCTTGTATTATTTGACCTCGGATTTCTTCCTGTTCGTCCCGAAATCTGCACGTGCTGGCCAGTTCTTTCAGGCACCCGTGGAACGCGTCTAACGATTCCTCTGCCTCTTGCTTGGCCTGGCGAAAGATTAATCTTTCGTAGTCCCTGTTTGCAATTGGCTCGAAGTGCGCATTTAGGGCGTTGAGAAGCGTGACATACGTTTTGGGTGTGGCCTCCACTAGGGCCTTGTAAATGCGATGGATGTCTTTGCCTCCGAAGTGGAGGAGTAGGGCTCAGCGCCTGTCCCGGACTATGCCCGCCCCTTCAAAGTAGATCTGGAGGCGATCGGTCCAGTCTCTCCATCGCGGGGCAAGGGATGAGGAGGCCCCGTTTACCACAAAGGGCTCAATGGCGGGGATCGACGCCATCTTGGCGCAGCCGCAATCACACCTCGCAGCACGTGTGCTGCTTACCTCCTGGGCGCAATAGCAGCCGCCCGGCCGAGGGCGATGAAAGTGCTGTCAGGGTCCTCTCCTGTGGCCTGTATGTCCTAGGCCTCACTGTAGGTGCCTCCCCAACCAGGAAGCTGGGCACACTCCTCCGTGGGCTCCACCGGGTGTGTGGGAAAGGCCTCCCTTTCCTCCAGGCACTCTCCGGGGCTGCAGGGCTTGTCTCGGATGCAGCAGACTCGCTTGGGGGCACACAGCAGGTCAGCACAGGCCAGGCAGCACTTTGTGGGTCCAGGGCCGTGATCAAAGGCTCACTGGTCACCATTTAGATTAGGCTCATTAACTTTCTCTGCATGGGGTCGTTTCTGCGCCTCGTCATCAGTGTAATGTTCAAGAGACCGCTCGCGCACATGTCATCAGCGCTGCGGCCGTAATAACTACCTGGGACACTCGTTATGGTCTCAGCGTGGTCCCGACTGCTTTCCGCGGGCCACGCCCCTTTATTTATAGTAAGCGCGTGACATCACGCGCCAGCGCTAGAGCAATACCTCCGACGCGGGTAGACTGCACCGCTACCCCGCGTCGGAGAACACTACAAACCTGTGATTAATTGTGACAGGCCTGAGCTGAGGGGCATGTAATGCAAGACTACACACAGCACATTTCATTGCAGTTATTTTTACAGATCTATCCGACTCCCGATCCTTTACTTACTTTTTTGGACAAACACAGACAGAACACTCAGTGAAGTGAGTGCATTAGAGGAAAACAGAAACATTCGTATTCTTGATATTTGAAATGCCGTAATTGATTTTTTAGTATGATGCAGCTAACTTTGCAATGGTCAGTATATGAGAGCCCACTCTGAGCTTGAGTTTACCGTCTGATTATTTTATGAGACAGCAGTGTGCAGCATGGCTGGCCCGGCTTTGCTGTCATTTTGTAAGTCGTGGGGGACTGTGTGACGCAGTAAGTAATAGCTATTCATAAAACAGCAGGGGAGAGCTTCCAATGACCTTTTAAAACAAGCATTTGCAATGTAATAGGTCTCGCATTTGCGAGAGTTTAAGCTATTGGCATTGTAAATGACAATGCCTTTTATCTGTTTCACTAATTAACACATAAATGAAAGGCATTGTCATTTACAATACCAATAGCTCAAACTCTTGTAAATGCGAGACCCATTCAAAGAAGCGGCCGCCGTTGTCCCAGGCTTCTCGGAAAGTTAAAGAGCGCATGGCGCGCTGAATGATGCAGGAAAGCATGTGGTGCCCGCAGTAGGAGCAAGTCATTAAAGAAAATAGTGTTTACAGACTAAAAAAGACGTACCGTGTAACAACCAAAGTATTTATTTATTTATGTATTTATTTATTTGCAATTTTTTATATAGCGCTGGCTAGACCCGGAGGTATCTGAGTGCTTTACATGAGGATCAGCGAATTACAGGTTTCATAATTACATCAATTACAGGAGCCAAGTATAGACATAGCAGAAAAAACATGAGATTACACAATAATATGAGTTATAAGCGCGTAGCATAACAAGACATACGTCTTGTGGGGAATGAAAGGTAGAGGGGGAATGGTAAACAGGGTGAAGGAGTGCAGATAAAGTCAGGCAGACAGGCAAAGGGGGAAAATACTTCAGGGGGAACAAAGCGGTCAAAGTGAGAGACAGACAAAACCGACCTGAGTATCAGTGAAAGAATAAGAAGGGAGACTGGAAGAAAAGGTCAATCAGGATCAGGCGAACAAGGAGAAGTCCAACGGAAAAGAGGAAAGGTTGAAACTACCAAGAGGGAGGACCTACAGAAGCCAATAGCATTATCCCCGAATGGCGGGATATACAAGATCAATCAAAAAACAATAAAGGTAGCAGACTCCACGGTTCCACAAAGGGCTGGAAAAGGAGAGGCAGTCAAAGAGTCATGGAGGGAGGAGGTAAGAGAGGGAAAAGAAACACAATGGGGAGACGAGGAAAACAATATCTGATGTCTGGCTGGGTAGGTGAAGGCAGAGGGGGTGAACCAGAGCCAAACTCTTCTTTAGCTGAATAGGACAGCTCCACAGGGCATCGGCCAAGGTTGCTCTGGCTCAGTGGTAAGTACATCCAGTTATGGTTTCAGCCCAGGGGGCATCGCTATAGTTCCATCAAAAGCACCGGTCCCGGTGTAACTGGGGAGCACCATCCACCTCATCCTCCAGTTCGCCCCCAGGTCAAGAGTGGTGAGAGGAGAGGTGGAAGGGACAGTTCCAAAGTCTGCAGAACTTCCCCAATTCCAGCAGCAGTAGTGAGTGCTGGGCATTTGTGCAGGATCCCAGTGGTAGTGGGACAACTCCCAATCCTCTACTGAGTGTGTCTCCCTTGCCGCTGTGGTCACTCTCTGAGAAGGTCCCTGTAGCCCGGGATAAAAAATGCTGGATCCCTCACCAACAAGGGGAGAAAGAGTGCGTTTGTGGAAGCCCACTCGTGGTGGCCATCTTACGGACAGTCAGGCTGGTATGAATGTCCCTCACTGCTGTAGGGGGAATTGACAGTTGGGTCACTGGTTCAGTTGCTTGGGATCCTGCTGCCCCAACACAACAAATATTGGTGGTAATGCTATTGCAGGTAAAGTACTGCATTAACATGTGCTGGGCACCATTTTGTTCATAGATCCTTCAGTTGCTGCTACACTCGTCGACTAAAGTGAGTGAGTGAACAGTTATAACGGATCAAGAGCTGGCAAGCTTAGCTATACTCAATATGTAGGGTATTTGGTTCAGGAAAGGTCTGACGTTTTCGAACACCAATAGGAAGCAGACTTTGTAAGAAAAAAAAATCTTCAAACACCTTTCTAAATGGGGGGCGGGAGGGGATAAATTACTGACAAACAAGTGACTGGGTCATTGAAATATATACATACACATGAAAATCTATTTCGGAAACAGTATACCAGCTATTGAAGTTAGTCAAATAGGATATGGCTCAAATCTGGGCTCCTTATCAAGTTATGGTTTCTAACTTTACAGCAGGTAAAAGATTACCCAAACCATAGGCCTGCAACACTTGATCAGCAAATATTGGCATTCAAAAGACCAAATGTTTCACACCCAAGTCTCTATTCACCTCCACAATATTTGTAAATAAAGTTACTCAAAGCAAGCAACCTCAAATGGATGTACCGAGGGGAAAAAAACTAGAGTAATGTGATGGTCACCATGGACCAGAAAAACTGTTCAGGAAGCCTCAACAGTCCTTCAAAATGGTCTGTACATGATCCATCCAATTTTTCACCAGCACATTTTAACGTAAAATGTGTATATCTGGCTCCATTAGGACACTCTGCTTAGCAGGCCCAATCACAAAGACCAACAACACAACAAATGAGTGCTCCACATCATCCACGGGCAGAGTGCATATTCTTAATCTACAGGGACATGGGAGAGAGATGTGTCAATCGATGGTTCTGCATTCTTTGTTGGCAGGCTTATTAGTATATTGGTGTGTGATGTGTGGGACTTTGGGATTCATGTTTAACATGTCTTGCATGTGGCAAATGAGTGGCATCCTTGTGTATTACATTGCCTCACAACTGCTCCTCACTTCCCTAAGCCTATTTACTTTTGTGCGCTGCGCGGTTGCATCACTTGCACTCCTAAGACACACCATTGTCATGACTGTCTGTGCATGCCCACAAGCCTGACAACAACACTGTGATATTGGCCGTTGAAGGTGGTCGGCCACGTGTGTATAGGCCTATGGAGAGGATATAGAGGACACAGAGACACATGCAGTAGTTGCTTTGGTGGCCATCCCGGAAGTGAACCACGCCCTGAGCCCTGGGCTATTAATTTCCACTCCTACGCTGGCCCAGCCCACTCTGCTTATGCTTACAGGGTGGGACGACATAGCTACATGTCCAAGGTCTACCCCACTGCCTGAGGTGACCTGTTTGCGTCCACTGTCCACAACACTACAAACACCAGCAGCATATGTCCACATGGACATATGTTTGTTCTCAGTATACTGAAGTCTGTCTAGCACATCACCGCCACACTTTGCATTGTGTACATTCTCATTTATGGGTCAACTGCCTCCTTCGCACATACTTGGTTCCCATCTCTCACCACATCCTGCTATTGTGTGGTAGAGGTGCCATGACGTGGATGGTTTGTCTACATGGCTGTCCCCTGTTACCACAGTTCCTTGTGTTGTCGTGTCTGGTAGGTGGGCATGTTGTTTGGCATGTTGTATGTGATTTTTTAACATGTGCACTCCCATAGTTGTGAGTTGCATGATTGTGGAGTTGAGGTGTGTGGTGTGTTCATTTGGTACTTACCAACGAGCAGTGCATTTCCGTAGGTGCCATCCTCGAAGCACTGGTTGATGATGGACTTTTGTAAGATGTAGGAATCATGCACACTGCCTGGGTAGTTGGCGACGACGTTGATGAAGTGTCCCCGGTAGTCCACTATTGCCTGCACATTGATGGAATGCATGTGCTTTCTGTTATGGTAATTGTGTGCAGTGTCGGCAGGGGGAACAAGTAGGACATGTGTGCAGTCAATTGCCCCGAACACGTGCGGGAAGCCAACTATGGCGTAGAAGCATTGCTTGGTGTCCATCTGTTCCTGCGCAGTGTGGGGGAAGTGAAGGTGCTGGGGTACCAAGCTGATGATGGCATTCAAGACAGGTGTGAGGAACTTTGATAGGGCTGGTTGTGAGACTCCTCCAACTCTGGCGGTTGTTGGTTGGAAGGTACCAGAGGCCAACAGGAGCAGCACAGCCAGCAGCTTTGTCTGCGGAGGGATGTTGGTTGTCTGCTGTGTTGGTACCGTCAGCCTGTGGGCAATGTGGGTCAGGATGCGGAGGATGGTTGTCCTTTTGAGCCTGTAGTGGGCAATGACTTCCTTTGGCATTAAGTCTGTGAGGCTGGTACGTTTTCGGCAGGCCCGGTGTCTTATTCTGCGCTGCCTCTGTTGAAGTCATGGGGACGGGGAATGTTCTGGGAGGGGTGATCCGGGGGGGCCTGGGAGTGGTGATGGTGGGTGTTGTGGGCCTATTGGGTCTCCGAGCTGCATGATCAGTAGCTCCATGACATGTGTTGGTCTGCCGATGTGGCTCAGGGCTGGGCTCCCTTTTATACTGCAGGTTTTCGTCCTGCTTAACACCAGTAAAAGGCAGGTGTTCATTCCCTGCTGCTAACGCGCCTTATCGCCAGTTTTTGGATCTCTTCGCCGATCTGGCTGATTATTGAGAACATCGCAAAGTGGTGTCTTTGTGTGTTTTTGGACGGGAACACCTACTCAGAATATCATTAGCGTTAGTTGTCGCTCTCATCCGTGGAGATGTTTTTTGCGGAGGCTATCGCTGGAAAACTGGCGATATCGGCAGTTTTCACCAGCTTGAGAATGGGGCGATAATTCTTTCACCAATTTTGCTGCGCTAAAGTGCTGATAACTTGGCGGTGTGTCCTTGAGAATATGTCCCATTGTGTATTCTTGTCTTCAAGGTTGAATCACTCACAGTGTATCCGCCAAATTTACTGTAACAGCATTAGAACATGTGTCATGCTTTCTCTGTGTGGGGATGAACCCCTGGATACATTCAATAAAATCAGCATATTATTTTCTTCTGCGGTTGGCATCATTTAATTTGAGATGGAGTAGCATACTCCTTATTTGTTTGTTTTCAAACCTCCCCGCTTCCCGCCGCTGCCCCGCTGTGGCCCCACCCACTCTTGCCTTCTGTTTCCCGCCCCGCCCCTGTCCCCCTGCGGCCCCGCCCCTTTTGCCTTCTGTTCTCACCCATTGGCCGCCCCACTCCCGCCTCCCAGCAGCTCCTCCCTCCCACTTAGCCTTTTATGGAGGACGCCGCGCGGAAGCGCAGCGGACGCACACAGTGGGCGCGCCAAAGGCAAGCCCGTCTGCACCCGTCCGCGCCCGTCCGCGCCTGTACCGCGTCCAGTGCCAGAACCCCTGGACCCCACACCTCCCGCAACATCAGACTCCGATACGACGCCAACACCCTCCACGCTCTCAACACAGGCCGGGACTACCTCTGCTTCCAGGCTGCCCCGAAACGCACCCACGGACCCTTCTCCTTTCGCACATGCAGCTTCTCCTGTGACAGAACCACCAAGCCTCTAAGGAGCGGACCCAACCATCTCCACTGCATACTCCACAACACTCGCTCCGCACGCAAACACGCCGTCAAGCTCTGGGACCTCCTCGACACTACGGCTCCAGACGTAGCCTTCCTGACCGAGACCTGGTGGAACGACTCCTCGGCACCGGACATCGCCATAGCCATCCCAGACGGATACAAGATATCCCGCAAAGACCGAACCCACAGAAACGGAGGAGGAATAGCCATCGTCCACAAATCCACTCTTCAGGTCCACACCCTCGCAGACGAACCTCTCAACTCCGCCGAACACCTCCCCTTCCAGATCCACACCGACCCCAACACCACCCTCAGAGGAACACTCGTCTACAGACCTCCAGGACCCAGGGCCCCGTTCAGTGACGCCATCGCCGACCTCGCCAGCACCCACGCACTCCCCTCCATGGACTACATCCTCCTCGGGGACCTAAACTACCATCTCGAGAACTACAATGACACCAACTCCACCACCCTGATCGCCAACCTCGGATTCCGACAACTCGTCACCGAACCCACCCACGCCACCGGCCACACGCTTGACCCCATCTTCTCCACAAGCACCCACGTCGCCTTCAACCACACCACCGAACTCCACTGGACCGACCACCGTTGCATCCACTTTACATTCAAGAAGGCAACCACGCACCACCGCACCCAACAGCTGCCCCGTCGCTGCTGGGGCAAAGTCACTGAGGATCAGCTGACCTCAGCCCTCGCCCTGGACCCACCTAGCGACCCCACCGACCCAGACGTCGCCGCCCGGAGCCTCAGACAATGGATCGATGACTGCGCCATCACTCTTGCCCCGCTCAAGAAACCCCCCATCAACCACCCCAGCAAGAAGGCCGCCTGGTTCACCGAGGAACTCCGGGCCTCCAAACACACATGCCGGAAGCTAAGAAAGGCATGGCTCCACGACCGCACGTCAGACAACCACACTGCCCTCAAAGATGCCACTCACAGACATCACCAACTCATCAGAACAACCAAAAGGTCCTCCTTCAAAACCCGCCTCGACAACAACGCACACGACTGCAAAGAACTCTTTAGCATCGCGGAAGAACTCTCCAACCCCAGCGCCAACACCAACGACATCCCGCCCTCACAAGAACTGTGCGACTCCCTGGCCACCTTCTTTCACCACAAGATCATTGACATCCATGACAGTTTCAACGTACCGCCCGGCCCGACCACGGCAGACCCCATCCCGAACAACACCAACCTACTGACCTCCTGGGCCCACATTAGCGATGCCGAAACACTCAAGACCATGAACTCCATCCACTCAGGATCATCAGCAGACCCCTGCCCACACCACGTGTTCAACAAAGCAGACGCTACCATCGCACCCCAACTACGAAAGGTCATTAACATCTCCTTCGACTCAGCGACATTCCCGGAAAGCTGGAAGCACGCCAAAATCAACGCCCTCCTCAAGAAGCCCAAGGCGGACCCCAGAGATTGGGTGCTGCATTAGTGCAGGTCGCGCTGTCATTGTGCAGTGTTTTTAAAACTACCTGTTTTGTATTTTCGTTTTTTTCTTGGATTCCCCCTGTTTTTACTGTTATTCTGCCTGGGTTCTCGTCCCCTTACCTGCATTTTAATTCTGGAAAGCGCACCGCCGTTTGGCGGGTCCGGGTCCCGGGGTTGGACTCTTGTGGGCGCCATTTTGGCTTGGGTTGGTGGAGATTTAGGCGGGCGCCATCTTGGAGCGTCCCGACGCTCGAGCTCTTCATTGCGACGCCTACTTAAGGCGGACTCGCTGGTCTTTCATTTAGATTGGGTGCTGCATTACTGCAGGTCGCGCTGTCATTGTGCAGTGTTTTTATAACTACCTGTTTTGTATTTTCGTTTTTTTCTTGGATTCCCCCTGTTTTTACTGTTACTCTGCCTGGGTTCTCGTCCCCTTACCTGCATTTTAATTCTGGAAAGCGCACCGCCGTTTGGCGGGTCCGGGTCCCGGGGTTGGACTCTTGTGGGCGCCATTTTGGCTTGGGTTGGTGGAGATTTAGGCGGGCGCCATCTTGGAGCGTCCCGACGCTCGAGCTCTTCATTGCGACGCCTACTTAAGGCGGACTCGCTGGTCTTTCATTTAGATTGGGTGCTGCATTAGTGCAGGTCGCGCTGTCATTGTGCAGTGTTTTTAAAACTACCTGTTTTGTATTTTCGTTTTTTTCTTGGATTCCCCCTGTTTTTACTGTTACTCTGCCTGGGTTCTCGTCCCCTTACCTGCATTTTAATTTTGGAAAGCGCACCGCCGTTTGGCGGGTCCGGGTCCCGGGGTTGGACTCTTGTGGGCGCCATTTTGGCTTGGGTTGGTGGAGATTTATGCGGGCGCCATCTTGGAGCGTCCCGACGCTCGAGCTCTTCATTGCGACGCCTACTTAAGGCGGACTCGCTGGTCTTTCATTTAGATTGGGTGCTGCATTAGTGCAGGTCGCGCTGTCATTGTGCAGTGTTTTTAAAACTACCTGTTTTGTATTTTCGTTTTTTTCTTGGATTCCCCCTGTTTTTACTGTTACTCTGCCTGGGTTCTCGTCCCCTTACCTGCATTTTAATTCTGGAAAGCGCACCGCCGTTTGGCGGGTCCGGGTCCCGGGGTTGGACTCTTGTGGGCGCCATTTTGGCTTGGGTTGGTGGAGATTTAGGCGGGCGCCATCTTGGAGCGTCCCGACGCTCGAGCTCTTCATTGCGACGCCTACTTAAGGCGGACTCGCTGGTCTTTCATTTAGATTGGGTGCTGCATTAGTGCAGGTCGCGCTGTCATTGTGCAGTGTTTTTAAAACTACCTGTTTTGTATTTTCGTTTTTTTCTTGGATTCCCCCTGTTTTTACTGTTACTCTGCCTGGGTTCTCGTCCCCTTACCTGCATTTTAATTCTGGAAAGCGCACCGCCGTTTGGCGGGTCCGGGTCCCGGGGTTGGACTCTTGTGGGCGCCATTTTGGCTTGGGTTGGTGGAGATTTAGGCGGGCGCCATCTTGGAGCGTCCCGACGCTCGAGCTCTTCATTGCGACGCCTACTTAAGGCGGACTCGCTGGTCTTTCATTTAGATTGGGTGCTGCATTAGTGCAGGTCGCGCTGTCATTGTGCAGTGTTTTTAAAACTACCTGTTTTGTATTTTCGTTTTTTTCTTGGATTCCCCCTGTTTTTACTGTTACTCTGCCTGGGTTCTCGTCCCGTTACCTGCATTTTAATTCTGGAAAGCGCACCGCCGTTTGGCGGGTCCGGGTCCCGGGGTTGGACTCTTGTGGGCGCCATTTTGGCTTGGGTTGGTGGAGATTTAGGCGGGCGCCATCTTGGAGCGTCCCGACGCTCGAGCTCTTCATTGCGACGCCTACTTAAGGCGGACTCGCTGGTCTTTCATTTAGATTGGGTGCTGCATTAGTGCAGGTCGCGCTGTCATTGTGCAGTGTTTTTAAAACTACCTGTTTTGTATTTTCGTTTTTTTCTTGGATTCCCCCTGTTTTTACTGTTACTCTGCCTGGGTTCTCGTCCCCTTACCTGCATTTTAATTCTGGAAAGCGCACCGCCGTTTGGCGGGTCCGGGTCCCGGGGTTGGACTCTTGTGGGCGCCATTTTGGCTTGGGTTGGTGGAGATTTAGGCGGGCGCCATCTTGGAGCGTCCCGACGCTCGAGCTCTTCATTGCGACGCCTACTTAAGGCGGACTCGCTGGTCTTTCATTTAGATTGGGTGCTGCATTAGTGCAGGTCGCGCTGTCATTGTGCAGTGTTTTTAAAACTACCTGTTTTGTATTTTCGTTTTTTTCTTGGATTCCCCCTGTTTTTACTGTTACTCTGCCTGGGTTCTCGTCCCCTTACCTGCATTTTAATTCTGGAAAGCGCACCGCCGTTTGGCGGGTCCGGGTCCCGGGGTTGGACTCTTGTGGGCGCCATTTTGGCTTGGGTTGGTGGAGATTTAGGCGGGCGCCATCTTGGAGCGTCCCGACGCTCGAGCTCTTCATTGCGACGCCTACTTAAGGCGGACTCGCTGGTCTTTCATTTAGATTGGGTGCTGCATTAGTGCAGGTCGCGCTGTCATTGTGCAGTGTTTTTAAAACTACCTGTTTTGTATTTTCGTTTTTTTCTTGGATTCCCCCTGTTTTTACTGTTACTCTGCATGGGTTCTCGTCCCCTTACCTGCATTTTAATTCTGGAAAGCGCACCGCCGTTTGGCGGGTCCGGGTCCCGGGGTTGGACTCTTGTGGGCGCCATTTTGGCTTGGGTTGGTGGAGATTTAGGCGGGCGCCATCTTGGAGCGTCCCGACGCTCGAGCTCTTCATTGCGACGCCTACTTAAGGCGGACTCGCTGGTCTTTCATTTAGATTGGGTGCTGCATTAGTGCAGGTCGCGCTGTCATTGTGCAGTGTTTTTAAAACTACCTGTTTTGTATTTTCGTTTTTTTCTTGGATTCCCCCTGTTTTTACTGTTACTCTGCCTGGGTTCTCGT
The DNA here is from genome assembly GCF_964204655.1 of Triturus cristatus. Classification (NCBI taxonomy): domain Eukaryota; kingdom Metazoa; phylum Chordata; class Amphibia; order Caudata; family Salamandridae; genus Triturus; species Triturus cristatus. Next base: position 926,311,330 of record NC_140591.1, on the reverse strand, counting down.
CCCCTTACCTGCATTTTAATTCTGGAAAGCGCACCGCCGTTTGGCGGGTCCGGGTCCCGGGGTTGGACTCTTGTGGGCGCCATTTTGGCTTGGGTTGGTGGAGATTTAGGCGGGCGCCATCTTCGAGCGTCCCGACGCTCGAGCTCTTTATTGTGACGCCTACTTAAAGTCGTCCTCTCCCGCGCTGCGGGACCGCGCTGTGGGACGCCGTCGCTTAGCCGGAGTCGTGCCAGAGTCCTGCCCGTCTGCGCTCGTCCGCGTCGAGGAAGCGTGAGCGGGGCCTGGACTCTGACAGTTAGTCATTGTACCATCATGCAGAATACTTCGACGCTCAGGTACAATCGTGCCGCTCTGCTTTCTATTAGAGAGAGGCTTACGGTGTGTGTTCAAGACTCTGTGCACCCGTTGTCGGGTCCCTATGACTGTGCCTGTGGCAGTTTGTCACTTGATACCCCGTCTGGGGTGCGCGCTGTAGAAAGGGATGCCTCTAATACACGTACTAATATCTCTGAGCGTGTACTTCGCATCTGGAGTCTGAACGTGAGATCGTTGGTCAAGCACCATCAGTGCTTACGTGACATCATCGAAAAAGACTCTCCTGACCTCATCTTTCTCACTGAGACTTGGCTTCAGGATGCTGACACTGCAATAATCAATCTGGCATTCCCTTCTAATTATACAGTGTTCACTCTTAATCGCACTTCTAGAGGGGGTGGCATAGCTATGGTGATAAAATCCTGCTTCCCGGCTGAATGGAAAGCTCTTGATTTACCAGCGTGTGAGAGCGCTTCTTTTAAGGTAGCTTTCAGTCATCAGTTTACACTTAGTGGTATGCTTATCTACCGCCCGCCAGGGAATGACACTGTCTTCAAGGCCGCTCTTACTGACGTGGTCAGCTCTTTAGCTACGAGATGTGCCAATTTTAACATCGTAGGTGACCTCAATATCCATTTTGATCAGAGGTCATCAGCACCTATTAATACCTTGCTAGCGGACCTTGAAGCCATGCAAATGATCCAACTAGTTACCTCCCCTACCCACATAGGAGGTCATATCCTTGACCCCTTCTTTACCACACTGGAGCGGGTTAGGGTTTCTGACCCGATGGTGGTAGGCTGGACTGACCATCTGCTGGTTAAAGTTTCATGCCCTATAGATGACCCACAATTTAAACCTGTGGATAGACTGATCCTTAAAAGAAATTGGCACAAGCTCAAACTGGAGGAGTTTTATAAGATCTTGGAGGCGCAGCCCCTGGGCAATCTGCTGAATGTGGAACAAGGATACGAGCAGTTATGTAACTGGGTCCTAGCCGCCCTTGACTCTCTTATACCGATGCGCTGGTCGAAATGCCATGCTAAAGTTCCCAGCCCATGGTATAATGATACTCTTGCCGAGCTTAAGAGAACGTGCCGGCAAGCTGAGAGGGCGTGGCGGAAATCCTTTGATCCCACCCTGAAATCTTCGTATTTTGCCCAGCTTAAGATCTATCACAGGGCAATCTGTCAAACTCGGGCCGCATACTATGCTTTCGAGTTTCAGAATAGCCCCAACCCGTCTAAATTAATTTTTAAGGTTCTTAAAGACCTGATGGGGAAACGGGCCACCTCGGTGGAAATCTGCACGGACTCTCACTGTGAAAGTTTGGCATCCTTTTTCGTGGAGAAAGTGCAGGCGATCTACCGAGGATTTACGCCATCTGTGCCCGGTGCTGAGCAAACTGGTGTGATAGCTATGGCTCACGAAACCCTGTCCTCCCTGCCAGTAATGTCTGACGAGGTTTTCGATACTCTGGGCCTCAAAATTAAATCCGGTTCTCCATTAGATCCGCTGAAGCCAGAGCTATTCAGACTTCTTCCTCCCTTATGTCGTGAGCCTTTACTGGATTTGATCAATCTATCGCTCACATCGGGCGTGGTCCCGTCTTACTGGAAGCAGGCAGTGGTCAGCCCTATCTTAAAGAAGCCTAACCTTGACCCCCTATTGCCAGAAAACTATCGTCCCATCTCCCTCCTGCCCTGGACCGCCAAGGTTCTGAGGCACACGTGAACTCCATCTTGTCTGCCCACCTTTCTCGTAATAACATTCTTGACCAGAGCCAGAATGGTTTTCGTGCACAACACAGCACCGAAACTGCACTGCTCTTTATGACCGAGCACTTGCGAACGGTGCTGGATGCTGGGCAGACAGCGGCGCTCCTCCTGTTAGATCTGAGCGCCGCGTTTGACACGGTGTCTCACGACATCCTGATCCGGTGCTTGGAGGGAGTGGGAATTGAGGGGACTGCTCTCCAATGGTTTCGCTCTTTCCTTTCGGACCGGTTTTTTAAAGTGGCTATTCCACCTTGTCAGTCCTCTTTCCATCCACTGGGGCTGGGGGTTCCGCAGGGCTCTGCGTTGAGCCCCACTCTATTTAATCTATATGTGAAACCGCTGGCTGCAGTCGTCAGACAATGTGGCCTTACTATGACATCGTATGCTGACGAAACGCAGCTGGCGGTGACACTCAGCGGTGCCCCCGAGGTGAACGCTCCCAGATTTCGTGCAGGACTCATAGCCGTGGCAAATTGGATGCGTACTAACTGTTTGCAGTTAAATGCCAAAAAGACCGAGGTCCTGATTTTAGGAAAGCAGGCGGAGCTTTGGGGAGACCAGTGGTGGCCTCCAGAATTGGGGGTGACTCCCATCCCAGCTGCCGAAGTTAAGAACTTGGGGGTTTGGCTGGATCCTACACTCTCTTTTACCAGCCACACGAAGAAGGTTGCAGCTACCTGTTATGGTATTCTGCGAGGGCTAAGACCGGTCCTCAAATTCTTCGACCCCCCTACTCGGCAACTGGTGGTCCAAGCCTCCATTCTTTCTCGGCTGGACTATGGGAGTGCGCTGCTGCTCGGAGTGAATCAGGCGGAGGCTACTAGATTGCAAAGGGTGCAGAATGCCGCGGCGCGTGCCATCGTTGGCCTCCCTAGACAGTGCTCTGTCTCTGCAGTTTTGACCTCTCTTCACTGGCTGCCGGTTAGACAGAGAATTAAATTTAAGGCTCTCTGCCTGACATTTAAAATCTTGAAGCTTTCCTCTCCTCCAGCCCTCGCTAAGCTTGTCTCCTCCTATGTTCCTACGCGGTCTCTTAGATCGGAATCTCTCCATCTGGCGGTCAATACACGGTTTAGACTGAGTAGGATGGGAGGTCGCTCTTTTCGAGTATTAGCAGCAGGATTATGGAATTCTCTCCCTGTCCATATTCGAGCCCTGAATAGCCTTACTTCCTTTAGGCGCGCCATAAAAACTTTTTTGTTTCCAACCGCTGACTGATTCCCTCCTTTTCCCTTATAAGCATCGATCTGTTGTGTTGTGGTACCTGATCAGGCGCCGGGACGCCCCTTGGCTGGGGCAGCTGCGCGCCTTATAAAAACGATTAACATAACATAACATAACAAAGACCTCATGAACTACCGGCCCATCTCCCTGCTCCCCTTCCCGGCGAAAGTCATCGAGAAGATCGCCAACATACAGCTGACCCGCCACCTCGAAGACAACAATCTCCTAGACCAGTCGCAATCCGGATTCAGACGGAACCACAGCACCGAGACGGCCCTCATCGCCGCCAGAGACGACATCCGATGCCAACTAGACAACGGCAAAACCTCTGCCCTCATCCTCCTGGACCTGTCAGCCGCCTTCGACACGATCTGCCACCGCACACTAAGAACGCGCCTCCAAGAAGCCGGAATTTGGGATAAAGCCCTGGACTGGACCTCCTCCTTCCTCGCTGGTAGAACCCAGAGAGTCCGCCTCCCACCCTACAGAGCCGAAGCAACCAACCTCATCTGCGGCGTTCCCCAGGGCTCATCCCTCAGCCCGACACTATTCAACATCTACATGGCCCCCCCGCACAAGTGGCCCGCCAACACGACCTGAACATCATCTCCTATGCCGCCGATACCCAGCTCATCCTCTCCCTCACCAAGGACCCGCACACTGCCAAAACCAACCTCCACGAGGGTATGAAGGCCATCGCCGAGTGGATGAGGAACAGCCGCCTGAAGCTGAATTCGGATAAGACGGAAGTCCTCATCCTCGGCCCTACCCCGTCTGCCTGGGACGACTCCTGGTGGCCGACTACACTAGGAACAACACCGACACCCACAGACCACGCACGCAACTTGGGATTCATCCTCGACTCCTTCCTCTCCATGTCCAAGCAGGTCAACGCCGTCTCCTCCTACTGCTTCAACACCCTCCGCATGCTTCGCAGGGTCTACAAGTGGATCTCGATCGAAACCAGAAGAACAGTGACCCAAGCCCTCGTCAGCAGTCGGCTGGACTACGGCAACGCGCTCTAAGCTGGAATCCCAACCAAACACCTATAGCGACTACAACGCATCCAGAACGCATCAGCCCGCCTGATCCTCAACCTCCCTCGCCGCAGCCACATCACCCCCCACCTAAGAGACCTGCACTGGCTCCCCGTCAACAAGAGGATCACCTTCAAACTCCTCACCCATGCACACAAAGCGCTCCACAACTCCGGACCGACATACCTGAACAGCAGACTCAAGTTCTACACCCCCGCCCGCCAGCTCCGCTCTGCAAGCCTCGCCCTCGCTGCGGTCCCCTGAATCCAACGAACCACCGCCGGAGGCAGATCCTTCACCTACATCGCGGTCAAGACCTGGAACTCCCTCCCCACCCACCTGCGGCAGTCCCAGGACCTGCTCACCTTCAGGAGGCTCCTCAAGACCTGGCTCTTCAAGCAGTAGCAGCAGACCCCCCCCCCTTCAGCGCCTTGAGACCCTCGGGGGTGTGTAGTGCGCTTTATAAGTACTGTGATTGATAAGTACTGTGATTGATAGATTGGGTTGATCATATCTGAGTACATTTGGCGCGAGTCCCACTGACTTGGGTAATAAAACACCTATTTTGCAGCACCCAGAAACGACCCAATGTGCGGTGTGTGCTGTATATTACTACCTTTCAAGTGGGTGGTAATCAGCTCTTTTGGTTTGATGCCGTTTATTTGTCCACGTTTTTTGGCACTCAGAAGAAACAAGGTTTCTCATTTGACCAAGCCGAATTTTGGGGGATTTTGAAGGAGTGTTGTATTTTCTGTAATACATTTGGCAGCGATATAGTCCCTGCCCAAACCCCTCCCACCCCTCAACCCCCCCCTTGGAGCCGGAGAAATGCAGAGGTTCTCCCAGGGCAGGAAGCGGGAAATCCGTTGCAGATGCGGGTAGGGACGCAGAACAGTCCCACCCCCCTCCCTCTTCTCTTCTCTCTCTTTAATTCTTGTTCTCTCCCCTCCTCCATGGACATCATTCATAGTCACAGCTGCGACCCCTGACTTGCCCCTTGCAATCCCTGTTACTGTCATTGCGACCCCTGGCCTCTGACTTTCTTGTTTTCTGACCATTTTTTTTATTACAGTGGCAGTTAATAATATTGTATTATTTTGTGTAATAAAAAATGGAGCGCCAGGAACTAGGAGACTTTTAAATGTATGTTGTGTGTATACTTGTGGGAGAGGGTGCATTTGTATAAGAGAGTGTGAGGGCATTTGTATGTGTGAGCAAGGGTGTGTGAGTCAACATGAGTGAGGGTCAGTTACACATACTGACTGAGAATGAGAAGGAATGAGTGAGAGTAAGAATGACTTCTAGTGAGAGAGTAGGTGAATCAGAATGAATTAATAAAATGTGTGTGAGGACTGTTAGGGAGTGTCAGTGAGAATAAGTGAGTGTGAGCGTATGTGTGAAGAAGTCAGAGTGACTGAGAATGAGTAAGAGTGAGTTAAAGTTAGTGTAAGTGAGAGTAAGAGTGAATATGAGTGAAAATGAGTGAAAGTCAGTGTAAATGATTAAGTGAGTCAGAGTGAGGGAAAATGGGGGGTTGAGAATGAGTGAGTGCAAGTGTGAGTGAATGAAAAAATATGAGTGAGTCACAATATGACTGTGTGAGAGTGATTGAGCTCAAATGAGCGAGAGTAAGAGTTAGTGCAAGATTGAGTGAGAGTGAATGTGTGTGCAAGTAAGTGAAAATGAATGAATGAGTTAGTGTAAGTGAGAATGAGATTGAGAGAGTCAGTGTAAGAGAGTGTGAGTGAGAATGTGATGTTATGCTTGCTAATCTGTCCTTAGTCCTGCTATGCGGAAGGTATTTTTTTGGCAAATGTGTCATCTGCGATTTATGGATGGCATTAATGGCATATTGTATGTCATTTTTGGCATGGGGTCACCCATGGCGAAATGCTGACCCTGGCACATTGCAGGTAAATTATCTGACAGATGGTTGCACCCATAGCACATTTTGGAAAAAATAAATAAGTCAACTCTTGGTGAGCATCAGGTTTCATTGGATTGGTACACAATAAAGGTCTTGAATATTTAATGAGAGCGTCTTCAGAGCCTATGGCTTTTGAGAAAATGTACGTTGAAACTGTGCCTGAAACTAAACTATCAGACCCCATTTAAAAATAAAAATTCTAAGCGGAAGAACGCACCTGAACCCCTGCTCGCTCGCTACAGTTCAGGGCACGTATTACGGCGAGTCATTTTTAAAGAGGATGTTGCGGCATATGTGCTGTGTTGTTATATTAATCGAACAATTAGTCAATCACTGTCATGTCATTAGGATTAAGGTCATTGTACCTCACTTCCTGGGAAGATTCAAGGTGAAAGGTCATGTGGCATTGATGGAGCAAGGACTCGTAGAAAAGAGAGACTTGCTCAGAAGCAATCCTCTCATTTAACTCCATAACACGTTATTAATTATGTATTGTGTAAAACGAATGCGCACCACATTAAAAATGAGGATTAGAGAAGCTTGCATATGTGTCTACTAACAATGAGTAACTCTATCGAATTTCTAAAATGGTTGCAAACGGGAAATCTTTTTGAGCATGCATCAACTGCAGTATGACGAACTTGGAGGGAAATTCTTGCGTATGACCAGAAGATACTAATATGGAGTCTTGAAGACTTGCGTGCATGGCACCTGATTAGCTGAAACTAAATCAAGCTATTTTACTAATACTAATGCAGGAAAATGATTAATAAATAAAGTGGAATAGAGTAGAGATGGGTGGTATACAGTGGAACCATTTATTTCTAAAAATAACATTTGTCTATTTGACTTTCTTATTAGTGCACATTTGGGACTCTCGTGTGAATCCAGAGTTACTAGAGCACGTGATTCCTGCACATGCCTGTTGAAAGCCAGTCCGAGAGAATGACGTGTGAGTCAAGAAGAGGACAAGGACACAGCCTGTCTAACCCTGGGAACCGACAGTGAAGAACCTGACTGAATAACATTATGATCGAATAAACACATTTGTTGCAAAAGAGATGTGAATACAGGTGGGAAAATAAAGTATGAATACAAAATAAGGGGATGGGTTTTTTAACAAAAGGCTAACTGAAAAGAGTGATATGTAAGCATGGTGGGATGATCATTCCCCCTTTGACTGTCAAATCAAAATTAGTATTTTACAATATTGCAACTTTAGGGGGTGGAACATTGAATAGCAAAAGGTATAACTGAGGTAGTTTTAGTTAGTGAGAGAGTCATTGATGCTAAGATGCTGTGAGCCGTGGGTGCTGTCGGAGTAGCGAGAGATGCTGATGAAGAATCTAATGCTGAGCCTGATATCCTAAATTGTTAGGATTAGAAAGAAGATCGCGGAAGAATCTCGAGGAGGAAGAGAGTGTCAGAGAGTGTTGCGACATGACTGTAGTATTAGAGAGGTCATCTATCCTGTCCAAATTCCTATCCTGAAGTCTTTGTCGCCTGATCTATCCAGAGGGACCCTTACCAGCCCTTTGGCCAGGGGGCTGGTCTTCACACCATCCTTGGTAACTATACTTTTTTGTATTTGCTGATGTTCTTTTCTCTCTGTCCTCTCCTTTCTGAGCATAAGTCATTGCAAATTTGAAGTAGGTGTTGAAGATTGATTAATTGAATCTTCCTTCCTATGAGTGACGGTGATTGCACTGTATTTTTTTAAATGGTTCATACATAAGTAATTTAGATAAAGATTGAAACTTTTCCCGAGTCTGTGGTCATTTCATTGAAATAAGAGAGAGTAAATCCATGTCATTTTACCATCAACTAGTTCAACTAATGGTCCATGGACCAGAGGGAAGAACTTTTTGATCAGTGAAAGGTTAGTTAGGAATGGTGAATGACTAATCTTGAATTTTCGAAACACAAATTTTGATGCCAGCGGTTTACTCAATTGTGTGTGCGTGTGTGTTTATGGGTCCAGGTGAGCATATGGTATTGGAGTATCTGTTGTTGGTACGCCACTGGATCAATTTTCTGGTAGCAGAGTTATGGTTATTATTGACTAGTTTGGTGATAAGTATTGATTATTGATTTCTGTTTAACAAAAAGAGTTAGCGTCTTGTTTTATGTGGTCTGGAAAATTCCCGAGGAATGAATAGCAGGTGGTGACAGAAGCCACACTGCAGTGAGGTTACTCGTCTGTTGGAATAGCACTGAGAAGCTACGCAGGGCTGGCAGTGATAAAATAGGGACTATTTCGTACAAAAGTCGAGTGTGAATGATAGCAAAAAGGTTAGGTGGTGAAACTTTGGTCTTATATCACCTAGAAAGGGTAACACTGAAGGAGTAGCAGGTTCTCTTGAGCTTGAATGAAGGGTAAACAGAGGTTTTTACTCGCAGTGGAAGAGGAGCAATTTTGAGACTTCAGAACAAGTCAGAAATCTATTCATTGTTTAGTGGAACAGGCAGAGTAGCAAATGTTTTTATGTTGCTATTAACAAAGAATTTTAATGAACAGTATTTTTTTTTTTTTTTTAATAAACATTTTTATTGACATTTTTGGTTTACAGCTACACACAGAGTAAAACAACCAAACAGACAGGTCAGTATCGAGCACCACCCCCACCTCGCCCGCCCTCCACCCCCACCCCTCTCTCATCACACCGGAAGTCTGTTTCGGACTTATGCTGCGGGTGACACCAGCGTCTTCAGTATACACCCCTGTCTGTGCCCTAGGGCTGTAGACGTCATCCATGAACCATGCCGGCCCCCTCCATTCCACCGCCCCACTAGAGCCCCCCCTCCAGGCCGTGATACCTCCACCATCTGGACCACACCCTGGTGAATTTTTTGGGGCAGCCTCTCGCCTTGTACGTGACCCTTTCTGCCGCCATGTAGATGTCAAGACCTCTCCTCCACGCCTCTAAGTGGGGTGGCGAGGGCGCCCCCCAGTATTTTGCTACGTCCCTCTTTGCCACCACCAGAGCCAGCACAAGGAAAATCAACAGCGGGCGGGGGAGGTCCACATCATGTGTCATACCCAGTAACACTAACTTGGGGTCCTCCTGCAGTGGCACCTCCAGCACCTTACTCAGTTCCCCTAGGATCCCCCGCCAGTACCCCTGAATCTGCGGGCAGAGCCAAAGTATATGATAGAAAGTCCCTCCCTCCCTTCCGCACCTCAGACACGACGTGTCCCCCACCCGTCCCATTTTGAACAGTCGGCGTCTATCAAAGTACGTTCTATGCAGAATATTGAATTGGATCAGCCGTAGCCGGGACTTAATCGCTACCTCTCGTGGGTGCATGAGAACTGTATCCCAGTCCACCTCGTCCATCTCACCCACGTCCGCCTCCCAGGTCGCCCGAAGCGCCCCCAGATTATCGGGCATATTGTTCATGAGGGTCCGATATGTGAGGGACACCGCCCTTTCCACCATGTGTTCCTGCAGCAATCTTCCCTCTAGAGGTGCATATTCGGGAAGAGAAGCCGTCTGTATCCCTTCTGCCTGCCAAGCATGTTTCAGTTGCGCGTACTTATAGTACTGCTTGGGGAGCAATCCAAATTCCCTGCGGAGCACCGAGAAGGATTTCAGCTCCCCCCTCACTAGTACGTCTCCCAGTGTCGACACCCCGATGTTATCCCATTGCGTGAACCCCCTCAACTTGTTTAGTTCTGGTAGCCACGTGCAACGCCATAGGGGCGTCTGTCTACTTAGTTTCCTGTCCCAGCCAATCTCCCGGGTCGCCCTTTTCCAAATCGCCAGGGTGATTTTAGTGGCCATCAGTAGCCGTCCCGTACCCTTGCCACCATATAAGTAATAATGACACGAGTGGGCGCCCATGACATATCTTTCCAAAGCAAACGTCGGGTGCATTGCCGGGGCGTGAAGCCAATCATTAATGTATACCAGGTGTTCCGCCCAGTAGTAGGCCTCGATGTTGGGAAGCGAGATCCCCCCGCTATACTGGTGCCTCTGCAGGGTCTTTATCGCCACCCTGGGTTGTCTACCAAGCCAGAGAAAGCTACGGAGTTCCGAATCAATTTCTCGAAAGACCCGCCGAAGGACCGGATAATATTCGTTCTGTAACGCATACAGGAACCTGGGCAGCGTTATCATTTTAAACATGGCTGCACGCCCCAGCAGCGTAAGCGGCAGCCGACGCCATCTTTGCGCATCCTCCACGAAATTGGTCAGAACCCTCCCAACATTCCTGTCGTAGGAGACAGTCCGGTCTAGTGTTATAAACACTCCCAGATATTGAAACCCCTCCGTCGTCGCCTGGAGCCTGTCTGGGAGACTCGGCCAGTCCCCCCGCCCCTCCGGGGCATATAGCACCGACTTATGCCAGTTCACCCTGTAACCCGAGTGGGCACCATAGCGCTCTAGCTCTGAAAAAATTACCGGGATTGTCGTATCGGGGTGCGTAACATACAGAAGGACGTCGTCCGCATAGAGAGATATTTTTTCCTCCAGGTCATCTAGCGGACCCTTCCGAAAACCACGAATCTCCGGGTGTTGTCTGACCCACGCCGCCAGCACTTCTATCGTCAACGTGAAGAGCAGGGGGGACAACGGACATCCCTGCCGCGTACCCCTGCAAATAGAGAATTCCCCCGATGTAACCCCATTGACCCTCACCCGCGCCCTCGGGCCCGTATACAGTAATCGCACCCATTGGCGGAAGACAGGTCCGAATCCCAGACGCCCCATGACGCCCTCCAGGAAGGGCCAATGCACCGTATCGAACGCCTTTTCCGCATCTAAGGAGAGAAACCAATGAGGGTCCCGCCGTCCCCTTACCACCTGTAGCCAGTTGTGCGAGCGCCTCAGATTCAATCTCGTCGCCCTACTGGGGAAGAAGCCCGTCTGATCCAGGTGGACCAAGTCTGGGATCACCCACCGCATCCGGAGGGCCAGCACCGTCGCCAGTAATTTCACCTCAGTGTTAAGCAGCGAGATCGGGCGGTACGACGTGCACTCCTCCGGCGGTTTCCCCTCCTTGAAAATCGGGACGATCGTGGCCAATCTAAGATCCGGGGGGAGACACCCCTCTCCCCGCGCCCCCTCAAATAACGCCAGCATATGGCGGGCCAGAAGATCCGCCGTTTTTTTAAAGAATTCCGCGGGGAACCCGTTCGGACCCGGCGCCTTCCCCACCCGCAGCTTGGCCAACGCCTTTGTAACCTCGTCTAACGTAAGGGGGGCCTCCAGCTCCTTGATGTCTCCATCTGCGAGCGCCGGTAGGTCTAAATCCGTCATGTACTGTAGCGCGTCCTCTTGCGAGCCCAGGTCTCGAGCAGCATAGAATGCCCGGAAGTGCCCTGCAAAGGCTTCCGCGATCTGCGCGTCGGAATTCACTAAATTCCCCCTATCATCTCGCACCCGTTCTATCCACCTTGCATCTCTCTCTTTTCTACTGAGCCACGCCAAGACCTTGCCTGACTTATCACCGACGTCATATAAACGGTGGAGTGTTGCCAACGCCTGTTGTTTGGCTGCTCCCGTAGCCAGATCCCGGTACTGCCGCTGAACGTCAAGCAACCGGCGCAGTGTCTCCCGTGCCGGGTCCGCGAGGTATTCCCTGTCCAACTGAAGTACATGGCTCTCCAGCGCCTGTAGCTCCCTTTGCCGTTCCCTATTTTCCTCTGCAATCCTATCCTGGACTCTACCCCGCATGACCGCCTTCATAGATTCCCAGAGGGTCACCGGCGACGACACCGAGCCCACATTGTCAGCTAGGCAGACTCTAACATCCGCCCGAATGCCCTTCAGCACCTTCGAATTCTGGAGGTCCCATGCTGAGACTCGCCACTGCCCCCTCCCCGGTACCCGGGGGGCCACTGTCACCAGAAGGGGAGAGTGATCCGACAGGCCCCGTGCTTTATATTCAGCTCGAACCCCCTCATGCAACATGTGACGCGCCATGAAGATATAGTCCAACCGGGAATACACCCTGTGGGCCCCTGAGAAAAAGGAGTACTCCCGCCGTGTAGGGTGTAACCAACGCCACACGTCCGTCAGACCTAGGGTCTCCATCGTGGTGGCGAGGGCCGTCCGAGGCCGGTCTCTTCCCCTATCTCCCGTCCTGTCCAATGCCGGGGCCAGTACATCATTGAAGTCACCCCCAAGCACTTGCACCGTGTCGGATGTGGCAAGCAGTATTTCCGCCACGCCTTTTAATGTGGACGCCTGCAGCTTAGGTGGAGCATAGACCGACACTAACGTGTACTCCCTTCGGCGCCACACTCCCCGGACCCCCACGTAAGTTCCCAGTGAGTCTGTCCATGTCTGTGTCACTCGAAACGGGTTAGTTTTTCGGACCAGTATCGCCACCCCTCTTGAACCCTGGGTAAAGCCCGCATGTGCTAGAACCGTGTAGTGACCCCGGGCTAGGAATCCACATTTAGTCCCCATAAGGTGCGTTTCCTGTAATAACGCTACGTCTGGGCCGGCCCTCCTAATGTATGCGTTTATCAGGCCTCTCTTAATTTTGCTACCAAGCCCATTGACATTCCACGTTAGGACTGAGAGCCCTTCCTCTGCTACACCTTGTGTTACCGTCGTGGTAGGCATTGCAACTCCATCCGTGTGTGCTGTCTCGGGGGTACCTCGCTGGCGGGCAAGCCCCGTGGTGTTTTGTGTGCCTGAAATGACCTGTCTCCAACCCCTCCCCGCCCAACCGTCCCCAACCGTCCCGTCCCCCCCCTCCCATCCCCAAACAAACCCAAACTGGAAATCCCCAACACTCCCCCGCTCCCACCCCCTCCCCACCTCCCCCCCCACCAGTCCCATTGCCCACAAGCACAGGACTGCTGGCGGAGTAGGCCTGTCGCCCTCCCTCGCTATCCCACACGTCGTTAACCTATCTCGTGCCCTCTATGGGAACAGCACTAGAACAGTCTCAGTCTGCCCGACCCGAGAGCACCATACATCAACGACCAAATGAGAAGACTACCAAAAGATATACACAAACAAGAAATAACAAAAAAAGGGGGGGGGGGGTGTGACCACTTGCGTGCTCCATCAGGCCAGAGCTGCAATCAAGATCGTCCGGACCAGTCTCTCTCAGGAGTGGGAGTCTTGGGTGTCAGGCCTCCGCTCCTCCGTAGGGTCGGGTACATCCCGCTCTAGATCTCGGATCGCTTTTAATGAACAGTATTAAGAAGTAAGTTCGTATTACCTTGTGAATGGAGGGTCAGCCGTTGGAGTAAAGCTGACGTCAGAGGGCGCCATGCTGGGATTGGTTGAAACAGCAGGTGTGAGACAGAAACAGATTGTAAAGGAGGGGTCAGTAGTAAAGAGCAGAACTGATGGCATCAGAAAAGGGTTTGGGCATTGGTCAGACCACGAGCGTGACCCGGAATCTGATTGGGTGATTGAATAGAAGCTGATTTAGAATTGGTTGACGAAAATTTGTATGTTTAATTCTGATTTGCCTTTTAGTGTGAGTCGCTCTGACAGGGAAGCTCAAGGGTTAGAGGATTACTGTTTTCTTTTCATTTATAAAGAAAATTATACATTTCTTTAAGAAAGATAAGCCTGTGTTGACTAGAGAAGGAATTCCTATTGCGCCACCAAAAATGCCTGCTTTATTTATGATGATGGAAAGAGGATATCATACTTGTGTATGGATGGAGAATTGGATGGAGTATACGAAAGGAGATGGTGTTCTAGCTTTTCCAGAAAATGGTACGTTTAATGGGAGAATTCTTCAGAATTTGAGGATGAGGATGAATGATTTGGATCCAAGACCTAGGCTAATGCAGTATGAGGCTTTAGAAGAATGGGAAACTGAGTCACATGAACGAGAGATAAACAGAAGTGGAAGATATATGGGACCTTTTCCCCGATATTTACGTGATTCATGGGAATGTCAAATGAAGCAATGGAGAAGAGCAATGGTATCAGAAGGTTTATATCCAGTGTTAATGGCTGAGGAACAGTTAGGGGGCAAGTGTAAGGAGAAAACAAAACACATGAAAGTGACAGGATATGGTGAGTCAGATGATGCCTTATTGGAGGACACTTTAACTAAAAACCCTCCACCGTATGAAGAAGGACCTAGTAGAGTCACCCCGAGTGCACCAGTAATGGGAACACCCTTGATTCCACAAAGTTTACATGACATATCAGTCAATAGGGTACTTCCAGACAGAGAAAAGGAAGCATTGAGTAAAAATAGAGAGGAATTAATTCAGAAAATAGGTCAATTAAATTTATTATTGAAGCATTGACAGTGCCAGTAACTAGAGGTCCTGTTATTCCATTATATGGAGATAAAATAAATTGCCCAAAACCACAAGCTGTAACCACTCCCTCAAGTAATCTTAGAAAACAGGTTGTAATATCTGATGATCAAGCCAATGAGTGTGATTCAGTAATTTCATTAATGGATCTACCGATAAGAGAATCTGTAACTGACACCTCAAAAAGAGTTACACCCAGTAGTTCAAAAGAGAGAAGGTCTGTGGTATCCTCTGGAACCAGAAGTTCAACAGCAGTAACTCCAGAAGATTTGGAGAGATGGGCATAGGGAATAAAAAAACAAAGCTCACCCTGAAGATTTTAGATATTTATAAATTGAAAGTGGAATTGGAAGCGAGGATAGCTGGAAACGTGGGAATAGAAAGATTGAACAATTATAATGAGGAAGAGTTGCTGTTTGTATGTAGGAGTATAACCAGAAATGCGAAATTGTTTAATGAGAAATTGACAGAGCTTGCTTCAGAGATGGGAATAGACATAGGGAGATCAAAAGTGTTACAGAAACCATATTGAGTGGAGTTTGCAGATAAACATGTAGAAAATATGAATGTGTCTGATAAGAAACTACAGGTAAAGGAATTGATGAATATTTTGCAAAAGTGGGGAGACATTGACAAGTGGAGGACGAGATGGACAAGAAAAAAGGAGGAAGCCCAGGTGAAGGAAGCGTCCTCTGCATACTTGAAATAATCAGAAAGGGTAGAAAGATTGTGTCCCATGAGACAGGTACCCGGTGGTGGGTATGTTCATGTTCCATGGAGCCGACAGGATATTTTGTCATTTACGAACGATTTCCCCAGGTTAAGAGAGAAACCAGTTGAATGGTACAAATAGGTTGAAAGATTTGTAAAAGTTCTGAAAGTTTTGCTAAAGGATTTGGATGGTTGGTTTGACATAGTGGTACCTACTGATTTATGGACGGAGTGTAAAATTACAGTTGATTGACCAAGTGAGGAATATCCGAGGGACTCGAAAACAGGGGCACCCTCAGATGAGGTGATGTAGAAATATCATCAAGTAATTACTTTTCTGAAAGGAAAAATCCCTCCCAAAGAAACAGATTGGGTGAAGATAGATAGAACGACTCAAGAGCCAAATGAGTCTGTGCATGCGTATTATGAGAGACTGCAACAGGTGTTTAAACAGTATAGTGATTTTGAGAACATTGGCGATAACGATATGGGACATTTTGTGTATTGGTTCGTGTATGGTCTGAAACCAGAGATTAGTCAGATGATTCAGCACCACATGTTGCGCTGGCAGGGAAAACCAATAGATGATGTTTTGAAATACGCAAAATATTGTGGGGACGATATTGAGGCAAGGCATAGAAAGCTAAAAGAGAAAATGATGTGGGCACAAGTTAAATTGGCAGAACAACAGGATATTAAGTTGAATGGTCAAACTGATAGATGAAAGAACAGAATCAGAGTGATCATGCGGCAAATGGTGGTAAATTAAGAGGACGAATGAATAGAGAGAAAACGAAGAAGAAATTCCCTTATCATGCATGCGGAAAGCTTGGACATTGGAAGAATGAGTGTAAGAGTATTAAGAATAATACTAATGGGCCAAACAAACATTGAAATCCACAGACACAGAATGAAGTAGTTATGAATCAGCTGCAGCAGGTAGTAAATCCACAGTGTCAGGTGGCACAAGCTTCCATGCCAAATTTTGTGAACCAGCCAAAGTACAGTGCGAACGCTGGATTTTAAGCAGGAGGTGGTAAGAAAAATTCCGTGGTTTCACAATATCTCTTACAGAATAATGATGAATTTAGTGGTTTGCAATGACGGTGCCTGGGGGGGGGGGGGGAGAGGAATGCGTACTTGGCACATCCTTGCAGATAGATCAATCAGGTCCATTTGTTGATGGGAAAGTGAAAGATAATTATATCACTTTTCTATTGGATACTGGTGGTATCCGTTCTACTGTGAGAACAGCAGACATCCCAAACCTACCGCCCTAAGGAGCTTCAATCCAAGTTGTCGGAGTTTCAAATCAACAAATTAGAACCCCAATCACGGAACCAATGGAAGTGCACATTGGAAATTTTAAAGACATGCACAGATTCGTAGTTTGTGATTCTAGTCCAGTAAATCTATTAGGAAGGGATCTGTTGTGCAACATGAATTGCACAATCTACTTGCTTTTCAAACCCCTGATGAAGATATTGTATATAAAATCATGCTAGCTAAACAAGGCAAGGAAGTAAATGAAATGTATTCTTGGATGACAGTAAATGATTTACCAGAAGAGCTAAGAACAGTGAACCCAGAAGTGTAGGATTTTGCAGGAAAAGAAATTGGGATAATGTCAAATGTTGACCCAGTGAAGGTGACAGTGAAGGAAGGTGCAGTTTATCCCAACACCCGACAATATAAAATGAGTCCAGAGGTGAAAACAGGAGTTGCTTCAGAAATTGATCGAATGATTGGACAAGGCATTTTAAAGGAAATAATGAGTAGTCCTTGTAATTTGCCTATAATGGGACTTAAAAAGCATAGCGGAAAATACAGGATAGTGCAGGATTTGAGAAAGATCAATAACATCGTATATGCCTTGTTGTCCTGTAGTGTCAAATCCAGCAGTGATTCTTTATCAGATACCATGGAATGCAGGCTGGTTTACAGTCATTGATTTATGCCAAGCCTTTTTCTCTATTCCGTTGCACCCAGACAGTCAGTATCTTTTTGCCTTTAGGTTCGAAGACCCTATCTTGGCATGGTGCCGAATTCCTTAAGGGTATACAGAAAGTCCCTCAATTTTTAACCAAATTCTAAAAAAGTGTCTTGAGAAATTAGTTATGCCCAGAAATTCAGTTCTGGTACAATATATCGATGATGTACTAGTGGCATAAAAATCCACGAGAAGATTGTGTTACTGATTCAATTGCATTGCTGAACCATTTGGCTGAGGGAGGACACAAAGTGTCTCCAGAAAAATTGCAATTTTGTTGAACTGAAGTTAGATATTTAGGCCACAAAATAGAAGGAGGAGTGAGAAAGGTGACCCCTGAAAGAATTAAAATAATAAAGCAAATGCAGTTGCTGCAAACGCAAAGGCAAATAAGAATGTTTCTCGGAGTGGTTGGGTACTGTCGGCAGTGGATTGTTGGGTTTTCCTGCTGGCAAAACCATTGATTCAGATGACATGAAAAAGGGTGCAGGATCCAATTGTCTGGAATGATGAATGCGTGGAAGCATTTGTGAAAATGCAAAATTGTTTGTGTGAGGCCCCTGCTTTAGGCATGCCTGACTATGCGAAAGAATTTGCACTGTTCTGTTGCGAGAGGGAGAGTTGTGCACTTTCAGTCTTGACCCAGAGGCATGGATTAAGCCGAAGTACAGTAGCATATTTCTCAGCTACTTTGGATCCTGTAGCTTCACCTTTACCTGGCTGCTTAAAAGCAGTAGCTGCTACTTGTATGAGTCTGTAGCAAAGTTAGTCAATAGTGATGGGACAGCCAGTTAAAGTGTATGTACCACATTCAATCGAGATTCTTTTAACGAGAACTCAAACACAGCATCTTACCCCTAGTTGGATGACTAAGTATGAAAGAGTGATTCTTGGAGTAGAAAATGTGACAGTGATTAGATGTACAATGGTAAATCCTACCACATTATTACCAGATCCACGTAGTGAAGAAGTGAAGGATGAAATAGATCATGATTGCTCGGATGTGACTGAGATGTGTACTAAGTCCCCCCGCCCTGATATAAGAGAGGAGCCCCTAAAAGCACCAGATCATGAACTATTTGTATATGGCTCATGCCTGAGGATGGAGGGAGGAGGACTCAGTGCAGCGTATGCTGTATGCAAGGTATCTGGGGTTGTTGAAGCATCCTGTTTACCGGGAGTCAAGTCTGCACAAGTAGCCAAATTGGTGGCCTTAACAAAGGCATGCAATATTGGGAAAAATTGGAGAATAACCATATTTACCAATAGTCAATATGGTTAAGGGGTTGTGCATGACTTTGGCCAGCTGTGGATGCAAAGGGGATTTCTCACTTCCTCAGGGTCCCCTATCAGGAATGGTAAAAATGTGAAAGAATTGTTGGAAGCAATACAATTACCAAAAGAAATAGCAGTGTTCAAGTGTGCTGCTCACCAGTCAGGAAATTACTATGTGGCGGCAGGTAACAGATACGCTGACTAGATTGCTCAATATTATGTGAGAAATAATATGGCTTTGAACAGAAAAAATGACACAAATGAAATCAGCTGCCAATTTATGTTATTCTAAGCTTTCGAGACATGGGATGAGGTGAGACAAATGCAGAAGGAAGTTGAGGTAAGCGAAAAAGAAAACTGGATAAGTTCAGGTTGTGAAAGGAGGGTAGAAGATGATGTATGGGTTTATATCGATGGCAGACCAGTCATGCCAGACTGCCTACTTTCTCAAATAGCAAGAATGTATCATGGAGATGCATGTAGGTAGGGACACAATGATCAGGCTGTTCAGACAGAATTGGTACAACCCAAGGTTTAGGGTAGTCGCAGAGAATCTTTGCCAGAGATGCTTAATTTGTCAACAGCAGAACCCTGGCAGGAAGACAGTGGTCAGTTGGGGAAACATTGAAAAAGCAGAAGGACCATTTACAAGACTACGGCTTGATTTCATAGAGTTACCACCAAGCAACGGAATGAAGTACATCCGTGTCATAGTGTGTTTGTTTTCAAGATGGGTGGAGGCATACCCCACTAGGAGAGACAACAGTCTTAAAGTTGCTAAGTTACTGTTGAGGGAGTTGACCCCTGGTTTTGGTTTCCCAGTCACTTTGGAATCAGATAGAGGACCTCATTTTAATAATGAAATAATTCGATTAATCTGTGAAGCATTCAAAATTGAGCAAAAACTGTACTGTGCATACCGCCCAGAGGCTTCTGGTGTGGTTGAGCAAATGAATGGCACAATCAAATCGAGGCTAAGTAAAGTATGTGCATCCACATCACTGAGTTGGCCTGACGCATTGCCTCTTGTGTGAATGGGACTCCGAAGTATTCCTGATAAGAAAACAGGATTGAGTCCCCATGAGATACTCATGGGAAGGGCAATGAGACAAGCATTTATACCTGGTCATAAATTGCTAAATATAACTGATGTACTGGTATAGGACTATTGCAGAGGGTTGGCTGACCTAGTGCATTCTGTCTCTCACCAGGTTGGAGAAGACGCAACTGCCAGGCAGCCAGCACAGGCACATGATTTGAATCCTGGAGATTGGGTGGTAGTGAAGAAACATGCCAGAAAGTCGTGCTTAGCACCCAGGTGGGATGAATCACGTCAAGTCATACTGGTCACTACCACAGCAGTAAAGTGTGCAGGTTTCCCAATTGGATTCATGCCAGCCATACCAAAAGGGTACCAGATCCTGTTGAAGAAGAACAACAACTCGGGGAACCCTATACCCGACTGCGAGAGTTTACTTTTTTCTATTGGTTTCTCCCATACTTGCACCTTCTCAGGGATTTTAATTTATCGTCCCCCAGGGCCATTGGGAAAGTTTTGTACTGATCTTCCCGAGATCACAGCTGACCTAGCTAGGTCCTTGTCCAATTTTTTTTTTTGTTGGGAGACTTTAGCTTGCATTTTGATGAGTATGCTTTACCATTTATACGGGACTTTGTGGATAGCATGGAATCCCTCCAGTTATTTCAAAAGGTTAGAGGCTACACCCACACTCAGGGTCATTTACTTGACCCTGTTTTTACTAATGCCACTGATCTCCAGGTTGGAAATTCTACCCCGCTACCCTGGACGGACCACTGCCTTATTTCTTTCTCCTGGACTCAACAGGCTAGTAGTAGACCAGTAACAACATCTATTAAAATGCTTCGGGCATGGTCACAACTCCCATTAGAGCGCTGGGTATCAATACTTAATGATACTAGACCGGCACTAGAGTCTAATCCGACCACTGCAAGGCTCAATTTTGAAAATTGGTTGAACTCTTCTCTAGATATAGTGCTCCCAAAGAAATGTATCAAGGACAAAAGTGGAGCCAATAAAAGAGATTGGTACACTCCTAAATTGCGTAAACTTAAGCAGGCCTGTAAGCGATCTGAAAGAAAATGGAGAAAGGACTACTCCATTATTAATAAAGTGATCTATAGGGAGGACATTAAAAAGTATAAGGAAGAAATTAAGCATGCTCAATCTCTCTACTATGAAAATCAAATATTGTTAGCCTCCAATTCTTCCCGTGAAATATTTCGCATAGTAAAATCTCTTATCAAACCCCCTCCCTCACCCATCTTGTGCGAGGATATGTTATCTCGTTGTAATCAGTTAGCCTCTTTCTTTTCCAATAAAATTCAAGAGATCTATACTTCCTTTCACCAAACAGCTTTTATCAATGCTCCCTCACTTAACAACAAAGGATGCATTGATAACTGTACTTTAACTGATTTTCCCACCTTGGACCACTCTACATTGCAAGGTATACTCGGCCAGTTGAAATCAGGCTCCCCTAAAGATACAGTTTCCCCCCTTATTTTAAACCGAATTTTTGACACAGTTGTCACTGTTATCTTGGGTATGATTAATGCTTCATTTCAGAAAGGCATAGTGCCCCTTTCCTGGAAGCAAGCAATGGTTAAAGCATTGTTGAAAAAACCAAACCTGGACCCGGAGGTATTGCGAAATTACCGCCCTATTTCCCTGCTACCAGGGATCAGCAAAATTGCTGAAAAACACGTAAACAGTGTTCTGTCCAGGTTCCTGGAAAGCAATAACTGTCTTCATTCATCCCAGACTGGTTTTAGACCCTTGCAGGGCACAGAGACTGCCCTTTTGACTGTAGTCGAGGCTACTAGAAAAATTTTAGACAACGGAGGCTGCGCTGCTATTATTCTTTTAGATCTTAGCGCTGCCTTCGATACAGTCAATCATCAGTTGCTCATCCACAGGCTCAAACAGGTAAGAGTGACTAATTTGGCCCTTAAATGGATTTGTTCATTCTTGGAGGATCGGTCATTTCAAGTGTTTAATGAAGATTGTATCTCTGATCCTCAGCCGCTTCGGTGTGGGGTCCCTCAGGGATCCTCCCTGTCCCCTACGCTTTTTAATGTATACATGAGCCCCTTGGCAGGTGTTGTGGAACCTTTCGGCATTCAAATTGTTACTTATGCCGATGATACGCAGCTGATTGTCCCCTTCAATCAGCTGAACAACTCTGCCTCGGACCTTGTCTTGTGTCTGGAAGGAATTTCAGCTTGGATGGAATGTTCTTTCCTGAAGCTGAATGGATCCAAAACAGAGCTGATGTTTTTGGGTAACTTTTCCGTACCTAATATAATATCATCCTGGCCAAACTGTTTCGGCCCTTCCCCACTCCCTAAAGATCATATTAAAAGCTTGGGGGTGTGGTTGGATCGTAACCTTGATTTTGGGGACCAAGCAAGGAAGGTTGCTGGCAGCTGTTATGGATTACTGAGGATGTCACGGAAAATTATTCCTCTCCTCCCTCTTAGTGCAACGAAAGTGGTGATCCAGTCCCTCACTCTGTCCAGGCTCGATTATACCAATGTTCTTTACCTTGGAGCACCTTGCTCCACGGTTAAGACATTGCAAGTTGTACAGAATTGTGCGGCACGCCAACTCCTGAACATTCCCAAGCGGCAGTCAGCACGGCCAGCATTGGCCACCCTGCATTGGCTGCCTATCCAGCAGTGAGTGCAGTTTAAGGCTCTCTGCATTGTACATAAGATATTGTCAGGCTTGGCCCCTTCTATCATTTGTTCCCTCGCTTCCTTTTATCATCCTGCCAGAAACTTACGTTCAGGCAACAAGTGGCTGTCAGTTGTTCCTAGAATTAGGAAGTACGTGCAGGGGGCCGCTCTTTTTCTTATAATGCAGCTAGGCTTTGGAATTCCCTTCCCCTAGATATTCGATGTGTAACTAACCATTTGGGCTTCCGGAAATGCTTAAAAACTTTCCTGTTTTCCATAAACTGGTACTATTTCATTAGCTGTGGCCTCTAGCGCTGGGATGCCTTTGGTAACCATGCACTCTACAAATATTTTACAATTACAACTGAGTGTACCAGTTGAAACAGCTGAAGGTTGTGAAGTCAAATAATCTAAAGTGATAGATTCTGAGGTGATAGACGAGGAACAACCGAGCACAAGTCAGGAGGGTTGGATACCAGTGGCTGACATACCTGAGGTTGTTATTCAAACAAAAAGCAGCACCAGATTAGAAAGACAGATTAGAAAGACAGGAAAGTAGTGAGGATCAAATAGATGTAGAAGAACACGCTCAGGAAGAAGCAAACAGAGTTACTCGAGACCCTGAGCAGGACCAGACGGGGAAAGAAAAATGTACCCAGGCAAGCAGATCTACCAAAGACCTGAGCAGGGACAGACAGGAATAGAAGAACACGTTCAGGCAACAGAAGAACAAATTGTAGTACGACCTGAACAGGACCAGTTAAGAGAAGAAGAACAAGTTTGGGCAGAAGAAGATCAGTATGAAATAAGACCTGAACAGGAACAGGTAGACAGTGACTCTGAAGAAGAGGAAGAACGGATTGTGCCTAAACACAACGAAAATAAAAGAACTCTTGAGAGAGACAAAGAGGGTGAATGTGCAGTGCAAGTTAAAAGAGTCAGAAAAGGTGACAACTGGCCAGGTAGAGTCAAAAGATTAAAATACTATCTGAGAAAAACAAATGAAAAACCTGAGCAATTGAATGAGGTTATTAGTCAATCCCAGTCTAAGCAGTCAATTGTGAAAAACCCTCGAAGAAGTCCAAGACCGAGAATCTTGAACAATAAGTTCAAGGGTCCTGAGTGGACCTACGTAATATTAGAGGAATTTGAAAACTTGGATTTGAGTGAAGAGACAGAAGAAGAAGAAGTAAATACTGCACAGATTGATGAAGGGAAAGTGAGGCCTCCTTGAGAACCAAAGGTTTGAATTTACAGGTAAAGAAAAGAAAAGAAGAGGAATCTTCTTAGACTAAAATGGCTAAAGACAGGGTTACTGAGAGATCAAAATGAAGTTGCACTCAAAAATATTGTAGGGCATATGTAGCATTTTATTAGTGACCACAGTATGGATATTTCTAACAGTAGCAGTTCCTTGTCTCAAGATAACAGACAAAAAGAACAATAAAGATACTAATGAAAAGACAGCTACTGTGAAAGGAGATAGAGTAGAATTAGAAGCAGCAGATGAGATAGATTTACATCGTACAGTATCAGATAATGACACGTCTTTAAATGTCTTCACAAAGTTGTTGTTTCAGTACGTAGATACAATGAAGATTAGTGATTGTTACGTTTGCATGTAATTACCAGCTACAGCGTCAGAGGGAGTTACATACCATCATTTACCTCTAACATATGGTATTTCATGTAGTGTACTAACAAGTCTATTTTATAGAACATGAAAACTTCAATATTATTACTCGAACTTAGACGTAGTATTTTCAGAAATTCCTATTTGAAAGAATATGAATCCAGTGCTTAGTAGTCCAGATGCACAGTTTATGGGTGAATTTTCCCTCACAATGAAGTCAATAGATATAGTAAAGGCACAAAAAAATAACTTAACCTGTACATTACGTGAAGAAGAGAAAGTGGTTTTGAATTTAGTTGAAGAAAGTAGACAGGATTTAGATAGAAAAGCTGCTTAAAAAGAAAAGTCATGTACCTCCATGGGCTGAGAAATAAGGGATTTATACAGCTGGCAAAGCTCATGCTGTGATGTCCCTAGACTTTGTGAAGAAAGGGAAAACCTGCTTCCATATATTAAAGACAGATTATAATAAAGTATTTATTGGTTCCAGTGAATGTGAACATACTTTCCTAATTTTGGGAGGTTGGGGACTAAAAGGCAAAACCGATCCAGTATTTCCGTGGGTTTATTACGGGTGTGGGAATAATGCTTACTATAAGCTGCCTGCACGGTGGTACGGAAGATGCTACGTTGGGATTGTATTTCCGAAAATGTATCACACAAAAAGAACCAAAGGAAGCAAAGAAAACACTAATGAACTAACACGAAAAAAGAGCTAGTTTTTCAGAAATAATAGGTGACATATTTGGTGCATTGATACCTTCAGCGTGAGTCATTCTGAATTCACATAGAATCTGTCAATTGTCAACAGTAGTTAATCGTCTCTCGACTGATACAGCTGGGGGTTTATTGATGATTAATACATAAATGGTTGCAATTAGGTCTGTGGTTTTACAAAATGGACTTGCGCTTGATATGTTATTGGCAAAAGAAGGCGGAGTCTGTAAAATCTTGAAGTGCAAAATTGTTGCACCTATATACCTGATAAAGGTAGGGAAATCAGAGGGTATATTAAAAATATTACAAAACTTCATGAAGATTTGAAACCACTGGACGTTGACAGTGTATGGGAAAGACTAACAAAAAGTATTTCATCAATAGAGACATGGTTTACTGGTTTAGGAAACGGTATTTTAGGACAAATAGTTTTCCCGATAGTTGGTTTAACAATAATAGCTTTAACAATAATAATATGGTGTAAATGTTGCAAGACCAAAGGGAAGGGAGGAACATATGAAGTAAATGGGAAGGGAAAGAAAAGAAAATATGAAGAAATTCAGTTAGAGGAAATGAAAAGGAAGTTATATAAAATAATAAAAGATTTGAAAAACAAAGATGAGAACAAGAATGAAGAGGCAGTAAAAGAAGATGAGATATGCTAAAGTTGGCATCTGATTGGGATGGGTAATTTTGTGATGGCTCAAAATGCCATCAGAGAGGAGATTGATGGAGCAAGGACTTGTAGAAAAGAGACTTGCTCAGAAGCAATACTCTCATTTAACACCCTAAAATGGTATTAATTACGTATTGTGTAAAACTAATGCACACCACATTAAAAATGAGGGTTAGGGAAGCTTGCATACGTGTCTGCTAACAATCAGTAACTCAATGGAATTTCTAAAATGGCTGCAAACTGGAAATCTTTTTGCGCATGCGTCAACTGCATCTATGCAGTATGACGAGCTAGCGCTTGGAGGGAAATTCTTGCGCATGAGCAGAAGATACTAATATGGTGTCTTGAAGACTTGAGTGCCTGGTACCTGCTTAGCTGAAACTAAATCAAGCTATTTTACTAAACTAATGCATGGAAATGATTAATAAATAAAGTGGAGATCGGTGGTATACAGTGGAACCATTTATTTCTCAAAATAATATTTGTCTATTTGACTTTCTTATTAGTGCACATTTGGGCCTCTTGTGTGAGTGTAGAGTTGCTAGAGCACGTGATTCCTGCACATGCCTGTTGGAAGCCAGTCCGAGAGAATGACGTGTGAGTCAAGAAGAGGACAAAGACACAGCCTGTCTAAGCCTGGGAACCGACAGTGAAAAACCTGAATGAATAACACTATGATCGAATAAACACATTTGTTGCAAAAGAGATGTGAATGCGGGTGGGAAAATAAAGAATGAATACAAATTAAGGGGATGGGTTTGTTAACAAAAGGCTGATATGTAAGTGATATGTAAGCATGGTGTGAGGGTCATTACCCCTTTGCCTGTCCACTCAAAAGTAGTATTTTATGATATTGCAACTTTAGGGGGTGGAACATTGAATAGCAAAATTTAACTGAAGTAGTTTTAGTTAGTTAGAGAGTCGTCGATGCTGAGATGCTGTGAACCGTGGGTGCTGTCGGAGTAGCGAGAGATGCTGATGAGGAATCTATTGCTGAGCCTGATATCCTAAAGTTTTAGGATTAGAAAGAAGATCACGGAAGAATCTCGAGGAGGAAGAGAGTGTCAGAGAGGGGTGCGACATGACTGTCAGTATTAGAGAGGTCATTTATCCTGTCCAGATTCCTATCCTGAAGCCTTTGTTGCCTGATCTATCCCGGGGGACCCTTACCAGACCTTTGGCCAGGGGGTTGGTCTTCACACCATCCTTGGTAACTATAGTTTTGTGTATTTGCTGATGTTCTTTTCTCTCTGTCCTCTCCTTTCTGAGCATGAGTCAATGCGAATTTGAAGTATATGTTGATGATTGATTAATTGACTCTTCCTTCGTATGAGTGACGGTGATTGCACTGTATTTTTCTAAATGGCTCACGCATAAGTAATTTAGATAAAGATTTAAACTTTTTCAGAGTCTGTGGTCATTTCATTGAAATAAGAGAGAGTAAATCCATGTCATTTCACCATCAACTTGTTCAACTAATGGTCCATCGACCAGAGAAAATAACTTTTTGATCAGTGAAAGGTTAGTTAGGAATGGTGAATAACTAATCTTGAATTTTCGAAACACAAATTTTGATTCCAGCGGTGTACTCAATTGTGTGTGCGTGTGTGTTTATGGGCCCAGGTAAGCATATGGTATTGGAGTATCTGTTGTTGGTATGCCACTAGATCAGCTTCACTTCCTGTGATGTCATTACAGTTGAAGAGTGGTTGTTTCCATTTCCGCTACCACTGGCATTTTGGCATCCACTCCACAGTTTCTTGTGCCCATCTTTCTCCCTTGGTTTCTCTCCCTTTTGGTCCATCTCACACACTGTGTTTGAAGCTTTCAGTCACCTCTCTATCTCTCAATTTCAATAATTATTTATTGACATGACATTACCTTAATGTCCCTGGCTGTGCCACTGGGATGGGCACATGCACACAACTCAGCATCATTCAATACACAATGGTTCAACACCTAACATTGTATGAATCAAGTCATTTTACATTGAGTAAGAGTTCAGCAAAGGCACTTTGAATAGTGTGACACAAATTCCATATTTTTTAGTACAAAACATCAATCAGACATATTCGGTTTATAATCCTTTATTCTTTCATCTTCTTCTTCATAATCAATTAAGAAGAGTGCCAAAGCGTTTCATCCTCCCGGGATTCTTCAGGGCTCTCAGTAAAATTCTTCTCAATTTGGCTAGACGGTATGATTCTGTTAATTCCTTTGTCTATGGTCGTATGTATCACTGTTTTTTTATCCTCTCAAAATAAGGTGCGTCTGCATGGTTGTTTGTCAGAAAACCATAATTTAAAAGGTTGTGAAAGATTCCATCATCTGCAATATTCAGAATGAACGTTCCACTCCAATTGATGGCATCCTATGGTTCAAGGACAGAGTTCTCAGTTTTTCCACGCACAGGGTTCCACAACGTGATATAAGGCGCCTTATATCACATTGTGGATTAAAAGAATCGTACTGTCTAGCCAAATTGAGAAGAATTTTACTGAGAGCCCTGAAGAAGTCAGAGAGGATGAAACGCATTGGCTATGGTTCTTAATTGATTAGGAAGAAGATGATAAAAGGATAAAGGATTATAAACCGAATTTGTCCGATTGATGTTTTTTATAAAACAATATGCAATTTGTGTCACACTATCCAAAGTGCTTTTGCTGAACTCTTACTGGATGTAAAATTACTTGATTCATACAATGTTCGGTGCTGAACCATTGTGTATTGATTGATGAGTTAAGGGTTCCTTTAACTTAACTCATCCGGGGAGTTGAACCTCTGGTACTTTGCACCAAGATTAGTTTCTAACTATCCCCACAGTAGGATAAGTGCGGTCCTCGTGGTCTCAATCCCCATGGAGTCAAACAAATCAACATCATGATTGACTCCTTTAGGACCCAGCATCTTTCCTTCATCCAACGGTACCCTCAGTCCAGGCACTTTGTGACGTTGACCTAGATTTGGGCTCTTTCCAGCCAATTGGACAGACGGATGGGGTGGATGTCTGGAGCTGCAGCTGTCTAGATACCCTGGAGAGAGCTACAAGCTTCCCTCACTATCAGTGATTATTAATATATGTACCCCATCACGTGCCATCAGATACTTTTTGTTTATTCCAGAGCATTACTATACTATCTTCATGCATTCTGGGAGTTTATAGCCGTAATTCACACCACGTGAACCCCTCGGACTGATGCACCAGGAAGCAGAGATTTGTAAAAGACAAGGACGGGGGCTCTGTGGCCCTGATGCCATGAGTCATCTGGTAAACCCAAGGCCTTCAGCTTTGTATTTTCCTTTCAGCCCTTGAGGCAGTCTGTCTCTCTGGCATGTTAGTTCACTGTCCAGTCTTACCAAGATACCCTGGTCTGAGACGTGGTGCTGCACAGGTGAAAGGTCAGCAGGATACCCTATGGACTCGGGTCTCGTGGTCCAGATCGGTTGCATCAAGACGCAAGTGCACATTCAGAGATGATAAAGGTGTACCGTGGGGGTATGATGGAGAGGGACTCCTTGCCCACTTCCGGCCTGTGAAACGCTGCACACACCATCCCTGCTTCGAAGCCCCTCATGACTGGTGGGTAAACAAGGCTGTTTACCTGGGGGGCTGTTTCACCCTCTCAGATGGGACTGCCTGTATTGTGTCAGCCCTGTGCCAGCCCTGGCTGAGTGTGAGGGGGGCAGGAATGCTTATGAAGAGGCCACCCGTCTCACTTTCCTAATGTTGACAGTGAATCTTCTCTAGAAGCGGCCCCCTTCACACCTCGGACAGTACACATGTGGTCCCCTTTGAAGGAGTGTTTGAGTGAAGGGGCGGGTGCAGGGGGAGGGCTCAGTCAGGCTGGCTCCAGTTTGGACTCTGCTATGCAGCTGCTATGTCCCTTGAATGTTTGTGACACACACTTTGGTGACAGCCCCTCTGTGGCCTTGCAGACTTGAGGCCAAATTCACCATGTATGCGCGTTACAAGTCAGACATTTACTCCTTCAGATGTATTGCTAGTTTTGGAATAAATTCTGAACTTTTAAGGAAAACTCAGGGCGGTCCCAGGAGTCCTCGCATGCGTAACCATTTATTCAGACAGGAATGTGGAAACAGAGGATAAACCTGCATTTGTTTGCAATATGTTTTTTTCTTTCTCCCAAGGGAAACCCCCACATCTCAGTTCTCATCATAAATACAAATGTATTATAACACTTCACAGCAGTAAATCAGCGAGCGCATTCAGGGCCGGCCTCTCTGCTGTAGTGGATATTCACAAGCTTGCCGGTCTGTGTTTGTGCAGACTTTCACTGGAGGTCCCTCCCTCGGTCCCGAGAATCCAGCGCCTAGCACGGATTGCTTGCATGGACAAAACAAGCATTTGCAATGCAATAGGTCTCGCATTTGTGAGAGTTAGAGTTATTGGTGTTGTAAATGATATTGTTTTTACCCATGTTTTTTGGTTTGGAGTAGATGTATGTGATGTGGAGTGGAATTATGTGGGTTGGATTGGAATTGTTAATTATGGAATTGTATGGAGTGAATTTGTGTAGTGGAATTATGTGGCATGGTGTGCAGTGGAATTATGTAGATAGTAATTATGTGGTATTGAGTGTACTGGAATTGTGTGGAACGGTATGGTGTGTCAGGGAGTGTTATTATGTGGAATTTAATTATGGGGTGTGCTGTTGAATTTTGTGACATGATGTGGAATTCTGTGGTGCAGAATGGATGTATGAGTTGTGTTGTGTAATTGTGTTGTTGAGTTGAAATATGTGGTATGTTGTTGAATTAAGTGGTGTAGAATGAAAATGTGTAGAGCTGAACTGTGTGGCATGGAAGTGTGTGGCATTGAGTCAAAGTGTGTGGATTGATATTATGTGGCATGGCGTGGAGTGTATTTGTGTGGTTTGTGATACCAAGTTCAAAAGCGATTAAACATAATTACACAGAAAAGTATCGAGTTGAAAACCAGTAATTTGAGTGTTTTGTCTGATCTAAGTTAAAAAAGGGTTCTAATGCTGCCACAAATAATAAAGGTGATAAAGGACAACCTTGTCTTACTCCCCTGAAGAGGGAAACATAATCTGTAATCTTACTGTTAACGAAAATAGATACTTTGGGGCCTGAGTATAGTAAGGAAATAAAATAATTTAATTTTGGGGGAAACCCTGTCCATTTTAAGCCCTGAAACATAAAATCCCATCCAATCCTGTCTAAAGCTTTTTCTGTATCTAAAGCTATAGCTGCAATAGGGTAGTCAAGAGAGGAAGCTTTGCTAAAGATGTTGAAAAAGACTCTGAAATTGTTGGATGATAGTCGACATTTTACAAAACCCGATTGCTCAGGGCCAATAAGGTTAGGTAAAATAGGATCAATACGGAGAGCGAGAATTTTTGCAAATATCTTATAATCAGTGTTCACTAAGGAAATGGGGCGGTCATTTTTGCAAAGAGATGGGTCTTTATTGTCCTTGGGAATTAAACATATCATGGACTCCTGAAAAGTTCCACAAGAGGAACTCGCGGTAATAAAAGAGTTAAATAAAGATAAGCGATTTGGAAGAAGAAGGATAGCAAAATGCGCATAAAATTCAATAGTAAATCCATCGGGCCCAGGGGCTTTCCCTCTTCTTAATACTGCAATAGCATGAGTAATTTCTGTTAAAGTGATATCAGTTTCCAAAGAGTTAAAATCAGTATGATGAGATGGAGGGGGATCAATAGATTGAAAATAAGAGGAAAGATCAAGTCGAGTAGGTTGTTGTTCAGGGGTATATACATTTTTATAAAAGGAGACAAATTCATTTAAAATATTGCTGTCTTTAAATAATGATGTACCGGCAGCATTCCGTTGAGAATCTATTTTAGTCCGTTCTCGTCTTATCTTCAAGTAGTTAGCCAATAATTTCACCATTTTTTTTTGGCCTCCATAGTAACGAGAACTACTTTTTAAAAGATAGGAGGAAGCAGCTTCCGTGAACATTTTGCTGAAGGTAAATTTTGCATCGATAAGATTTTTTAAAGAGGATTCAGTATTCGAATGATAATAAGTATATTCTAGATGTTTGATCTTAGTAAGTAATTGGACAGTTTGAGCCTCAAAAGATTTCTTTTTTGGGAAACAAAATGTATTATAAATCCTCGAGCTACGGCCTTAAAAGCATCCCAATCCATTACAGGGGAGGAATCTGGGGTTGAATTGAGAGAAAAGAATTCAGAGATAAAAGAGCTGAATTGGCTAGAAAAATTGGGATCGGTTAATAATGTATTATTAAAATGCCATCTACCAGCATGAGGGGTAAAAGGTATCAAGTCAAAGTCAACATATACTGGGGCATGGTCTGATATTAAAATAGAACCTATTTCAGAGTGAAGAACCTGTTGAGATAGAGATTTACTTAAAAAGAGGTAATGAATTCGGGATTGTGATTGGTGTGGAGGGGAATAGAAACTATACTTTCGGAGATCTGGATTACAGAGCCTCCAAATGTCAACTAGAGATTTGCGACGTATGGTGGAGGTGACTTGTGAGTGCATCTTGGTGTTGACAAACTTGACTGAGGAGTGCCTGTCTAATACGGGATCAAGTATTTGATTGCAATTGCCACCAAAAACAATATAATCATCATCAAATAAAAGAAGTTTATTAGAAAATTGAGTCCAAAAAACTTTGTTAACATTAATTGGACCATAAACATTCAAAAGAACTAAAGGTATCTGATTAATAAGAAGCTTAACAATTACCCAACGGCCCTCTGTGTCCGATTCTTGATGAGTAACTGAAAGCAAGTCCATTTTTCTTACCTAGAGCTGGGGAAGAAAATACATTGCCTACCCAACATCTTTTTAGTATAGATGACTCTGTTTCAGACAAGTGGGTTTCTTGGATTAGTGCAATGTCAGTTTTTTAAATTAGCTAAATGGGTTAATACACGTTGTCTTTTTATGGGATTACTTACTCCCTTAACATTCCATGTAGTAACTCTAAATATAACCAATATAATTTAACATGAATCGTTACTATGCAAACAGCGAAACCATCAAATTCACTTTTGAGAGAAAGAAAAAAGATAACAGTGTGAAAATAGAAACATTGTTTCAGGACGGAGAAGGAGCGGAAGGGGGTGATAGGGTATATATCAAAGTATGAAAAAGAAGAAAGTTACGAGTAAGAAAGGCGAGAAGGGAAGAGCCTAACAAAGGACAGAAAGAAAATACAAATCAAACATTTGATAATGAAGAAAGGTAACAAAACAAATACCAGAAACAAACAATAAATGCAGGGATGTTGGAGCCACACAGGGGAGATAGCACACCGAGCTGAAGACTCCAGGATGAAAGCGGCAAGGGGGAAATCATCCAGGCGGATTGAGGGGAACATATAGCAAGGTTCCACAAAACCGCACCTGGTAAAGAAGAAAAAGAAACTTTTAACAAAGGACAATAAAACAAAAATACATCAAGGGACCACAAAAACCGCATCTAATGTAGATGAAATATAAACTATTAACAAGAGATATAACAATACAACAAAAGATACATCAGGAAGAAGGAGAAATACAAGTGACAAAAACATTAATGGAATAATCAATTCATCGATGCCCGAGGAATGTCCATGGACTCATCTCTACATGTGTCCAGGAAATGATGAAGAAGTGCAGGATCCTCATAATTTGTCGTTTTGTTATTGTAAGTCACCTTGAAAAGGCAAGGGTGGAACAAGCCATATCTAGCATTTAAATTTCGAAGGGCAGGTCTCATATCCAAGAACCTTTTCCAACAGTCCGCTGTCACTTTGGCATAGTCCTGAGCGAAGAAAAGATTAGAACCATTCCAAGAATTTTCCCTTTCTGCTTGGCAGCATGTAGGACTTTAAGCAGGTCGGTGTATTCCAGGAAATACAAAATGACTCCTCTGGGCTTCGTTGAAGACGATGAAGAATGAGTGCCTTGCCCCAAGCGGTGTGAGCATTGGATATTCAATGGTGAGGACTCAGGAAAACCAAGAAGAGTTGGAAGAAAGGATTGGAAAAAGGAGATAGGGTTTGAACCCTCGAGACCTTCAACAAGACCATAAATGCGTAAATTATTATGCCTGCTACGATTCTTCAAATTTTCCACCTGCTGTTTAAGATACGTTGTCTCTCTGTGCATAGAGGGGACCTGGTCGGTGACTGCTTGAACCGATTCAACTGGTCTCTCTAAATTTTTGACTTTATGCTCTGTATGAGACCAATTATCCTCAAGGCTCTGGAGACGGATATTGGTATCTTCCATATAGGGCTTAAGAGCACGGATTTCCTCGAGAAGCAACTCATGGAAATCGAAGAAGGAGGATTAGTAGGAGAATGTGGGTCTTTTCTGACTTGTTTGCCTGTCATAGAGCTTGACGCAGAAGGTATTTTGGAACCTGGTTTGGAGTTGAGATGGGGTGTGATAGGAGTCAAGTCGTTTGTAGTAGGAGGACCAAAGCCTACCTACTCCATATTCTCTTGTAAAATACTGAATGGATTATACTCCTCCAATGACATATATTTAGTAGGTTGAGTGCCACTGCGGTTAGAACGGGGCTTCGCCATGAACAAATAGTGATAGAAGGCCCTCTTCAATGCTAATGTGGAAGAAACTGTTTTGGCGGTAAAGTCAAATCATTAGAATGATTTCCAAAAGCACATCACATGAATTCTCCTGAGAAGAAAAGAAAAAAAAGAAATAAAATAGTTTATACCCAGGAGCGTATAAAACATGTAATGTCAGTTAGTAGGAGAGAAACCTGTTGAAAAAATTAGAAAAAACGCTGGAGAAATGCCAAATGAGCATTTTTATATGAGGAGAAAAATAGCTTGAAGCCGTCAGGCGGTAAACGAGGAGAGCAGAAGAAAAATAAAATGGCGGCTGCAACTATGCGTCAAGCCGCGGTTAGCTGAATAAAGTAAAATGGCATCCTTTAAGCTCACCCCGGTTGCTCAAGGAGGTTGCACATGCTGCAGCAAGAGTTTCATTCATTCAGGCTCGATTTGGGGTCCAAAGTGCAGGAAGAGCCAACTGGAGGACGCCCGTCGCCTTACACCGTCACAGAGCTCCTCAGTTCAGCAGCCATCTCCGAAGGCTCCTAAGCCACACCCCTCCAAGTGAGGAAGATTCTATGGAGGCAGTTATCTCTGAGCTCCTGCTGTCTAGAAGTATATTACTGCTGTCAATAAATGATTCTGATTACTGAAGCGTTTCCTGAGAAGGATAGCACAGCAATATTTGGCAACGAGGATGGAACACTGACGTTTTTGACCTGGATATGAGCTTGAAAACATGATTTGATGAAGGCGTTTCTGCAAACTCAATTGAGTTCTTCAGGGGACGCTTTGTTCTTCTTGACCACCAAACTTTAATTAATGTACTAAAACCTTTTTCCTTCCTAGTTTGTATCTCACAATGTTGGGGTTTTAGAGATTTTAAACAGTACACAGCTGGGCATATACAATTTTCATGCACAAAATACCTGTTTTGCTACACAGGAAACTCCCACAAAAATGATGTGCCTTAACAGTGTGAGTTTTCGTTACTTTACTTTTTTATTTTCAGAGGGAGGTGGTTGCTGCTTGTAGTCTCTTAGGTTTAGTAAAAGGGCAACGTCGCTCAAGTTCAACAATGTCGAGCTTCCTCGTATCACTTTGTTCAAAACAGTGCGCTCAAAATCTATATTTTAATTACTCGAATTATTTAACATAGTGAGAGGAAAAATATTTATATCACTCGGGAGCATGTTGCTTTTAAGACAGAAAAAGTTTAAATACGATTTGCCTATTGGCCTGAACAGTTAATGACCCGCCAACCACAGGAACATCTTAAGGATTTCGGGGGCACCTGGCCAAACATATTATGTGGGCCCCTGCATAGAACAGTTTTAAATTTATGATCCAATTTCAGCTTTTTTATGTCCTCTTTGGCCAGGCCACTTACACTTACACTGAACAGGCACACTGGTCCAAATCCTAAATGTGTTTCTATTCATATTCAGGGATTGTGATGTGTATTTTCAATATTGTAATGTAACAGAAGCTCACTAATATTATTGCAAATCACGTCTGCAACCCACTGCTATTTCTCATGTGTGACGTCCTGTTTTGATCTAATAGGAACTTTGTTTCTGAATATTGAATTGAATTGTGTTGAAAAACATCAACAAAACATTTCTCTGTCAAATGTCTGTAATGGGCTCACACACATCACCCCTATTGAACATAAATGAACTGCAAATGGTATTTGAAACAATCAATGTTTAAGTATCATTTAGGGGCATCAGGACAGGAGTGTGTGAGAAACACAGCCTGATCTAGCTGGGCCACTTCTGAAAGGCTGGGTACTGGGTCGGAGCCCACTTAGCCCATGCCTTAAAATGTCTCTGGCCAGCCCCCAATCAGCATCCGACACTGTGAAAATGCATGCAGTGTGAGCATATGTAAACGTCTTTGCCTTTCAAGAGTACTCGTCAAAGCGAGTGTCGGTATACTTATGGTCAAATAACTGGGAAAAATGACAACATCCCATACTCAAATTTCCAGATACATATACAGATATTAGTCACTCAGAGCCCACATTATGTAGATTGCACCAGTGCTTATTCAATGTTATGACGCCATTTCTGGATTACTGTAATTGCAATGGGGCCAGTGCAACATTGCACTGACATTTGCTCCATCTGACTAGTGCAAGAATACCCAGATAACCAGGGCACAAGAGAGCGCAACCAATGGAATGCTCTACCATCTGACTGACTTCTCAAAGCTTGGCTACTATACAAATAATTTGGGTGGAACACATGCATGTCGCAATATGTTCCCTCTAGCTTTATTAACAAGCGAAAAGTACTTTAAGACTTCCACTACTCATCTTACATTTACCATAAATAAACAAATAAAATCAATTATTGGCCACATTTTTTATAAAGACTTTGTGGCAGTATACCACGTCTTGTTTAAACTTCCACCATCGACATTATCGTCTATAGCTATTACTATACCAGACTGTCTTAATGTACTCAGTCATAATAACTAAGTATGACTTTTAAATTAGGTAGTAACAATACATTGTGATTTTCTTTGCACTTGCTGCATGTGGGCTACAACTTAAGAACGGATAAATTTTTGTTGACTGATTGCATCCTGTGTTTATATTTCTGGCAGGTAACTCACCTCATAAATAGCTTCCCACGAAAACAGCAGTAGTAATTGCGCTGCGTGTATCGATTCTTTTAGGTGAATTCTATAGACTGCGTCACGTAATAAAAGCGAATCATAAGACGTGTTTCCTCAAGTAGGTCGATAAAAGGCCTTCAAACCTATGCTTATGAAGAAAGGCAACAGGACGGGGCGTGGCTTGGCGCCCGCGAGTGATGGCGGCGCCCGAGTAAGGCTCCGGAGCGGCTCCGTGAGACCAGCCGGTTCCTGCTTTTCATTCCTGTGGGCGAACGGATGAGAGAGCGTCGGATTATGCCCTGACCACACCCGACGTCGACTGAAGCCCTTTCATGTCTCCGCGACGCTGAAATTGCCGCTTGAAAGCTCCCTCAGGATTCTCTTGTTGCGGCGGCCATCTTAGCTCTGCAGATTAATGCGTGCTATCTTGAGGTAACTGCTTAGTCAGCCCAGTGCTGTGAGCGCTCGATATTATACATTCCTTGTGGCTCACAATTCACTTTCCTGACTATTCTTCCTCTCTTACACCGATTTCTGCAATGCCTGCCTTCTATTTGGAGCGCTAGTCGCGCATACTGTATTTTAACAATGTTCCTTCACGAAGCGCCCTTCTCTCCCATATTTACCGCTGAGCTCTTTTTCAAGTCATAACATTATCAATGCCCTACTAGGATCTTCTCATGCCTTCATCACGAGTGCACGCCTGGCTGTTTCTATATCATCAATGTTATTAGTTGCTGCAGGCTTCTGTGAGGTACATGAGAAGTCATTTCGCTTCATATCTCGCTAATTTGCTTGAGAATACCTTGCACTACGCAAAGCGATGATACTGACTTTCTGCAATACAATGCCACACTAACAGCATTCTGGTACCATCACAGTTGGTTCTTCTGTTTTTCCTCGTGAGCCCTGGCGACTGATTGCGTTTGAGTATTATGGAGATGGTTGCTTTCTCTGCCTGACGTACTTATCACCCTCGTACTCCTGCTGTCTCTTCTCCTGAGCTCTCTTTGTTCCAGCTTTTTGTGACCTTTAACGAGTCAATCATTCCATGGCTTTGTCATATGGGCAGACTCAAGTCAATGTCGCATTCATCTCGCCCGCCCAAACCTCAGATTCTGAAGAACTCCAAGGTTTTCTCTGCTCTTTCACAACTGGAAGACTCTCTTAATTCGTCTGGCTCTGTTACGCCAATGCATCCTTCCAGGCACTCGCCGGATAACTCTAAATCTAACACGAAGAGGCTTAAATCGGACTCCCTCTCGCCTCCAAAGCACTCTGGTCCAGTGTCCATGGAATTATTGTTAGAAGAAATAAGATCCTTGCGTCCTTTCATGGAAGAGACAAACAGTAAGCTCCAGGTTCTCACGGACAATTGGTCGCAAATGGAGACGAGGGTCACATCAATCGAAAAATCTGTTCAGTCGTTCCAAGAAACATCCTCTGTTGTCTCGAACCTGAAATCTCAAGTCTCGGATCTCCAACAACAAGTAGAGCAGTTGGAAAATAGAAACAGACGCAACAATCTTCGTATTTATGGCCTAGTTGAAGGACTCGAAGGGTCTGACCCAATTACTTTCTTCAAGACGTTTCTTCCCAAGCTCCTGCATCTGCCACAGGACAAGGCTCTCAATATTCAGCGTGCTCACAGACTGGGTCGGCCACCTTCTTCTGCTTCTTCCTCACAGAGACCCAGAGGGGTCATCATCTACTTTTTGGAATATTTAGATCTCTTGATGGTTTTGACGGCGGCCAAATTCTCTCCGAATCTGTCTTGGTCTGGCTCATCCCTATTCTTTGCACAGGACTATGCTAAGGCCACCGCCAATCGTCGCAAGGTTTTTCTGAGCCTAAGAGAAGATCTGCGCGCGATGGGGGCACGATACGGCCTTTATCACCCATGTTTATTCAAAGTTACCTATAATAATAAG
The DNA here is from genome assembly GCF_964204655.1 of Triturus cristatus. Classification (NCBI taxonomy): domain Eukaryota; kingdom Metazoa; phylum Chordata; class Amphibia; order Caudata; family Salamandridae; genus Triturus; species Triturus cristatus. Next base: position 926,272,967 of record NC_140591.1, on the reverse strand, counting down.
ACTACAACCTACGAAGACCCTGTGCGTTTACAAAGCTTCATCAATGCGCACAAATCATCTACCATGGATGTCTCCGGACCATCATCCTCTGCTCCTGGCTGACTAGTGCTTATATGACTATTTGAAGGATCTTTCTATCTTGTTCTTGTTTAAAGATCCTCGTTGGGCTGCAGTTACCCTAAGTTCGTCTGATTATCTACATATCCACTTTGCCGATGTTCTATTGTTTATGCATGATGCTGTCCCCTGTTCTACTTGTTAGTCATGATCTCATCACAATCCCCTAGTATGTTTTAATTCTTTGTTCTTCTTTTTTCGCCTTACAGGACTTTTTTCGTGTTCAATGGTGTCTCCCGGTCCCTGCTTCGTTGCTCGTGGATGTGCTGCCTCACCCATGTGGTTCCTTCCCTCCCCCACCCTTTCTCGCACCCTTCCTCTGTAGGTATGTTCTTTCATTATTCCCTCAATTGTTTCCCCCGTGCATCCGCTGTTCTTTCCTTCTGTCTCTTCCTATTCTCTCTTCCCTTGTTCTCATTTTTGTCCATTTGTATCCATCTTGTCTTCCTACCTCTGATCGGAACCTTTAGTTTGTGTAAGAGATGTATCCCTTGTCTCTTTACATACATCTGTTTCTCAACTGTTTTCTTACTTTTGGCTTTCTGCTTAAATTTTTGTACTCCTTCCTTACACTTGTCCTTTCTTGATAACAAGTATGCTCTTATTTGCCCTCTCTTCCTCCTTCTCTTCAACATGTTCACGTTATTTTCTCTTCTTTCTTTATGTCTTTTCTTCTTTTCATGGGTTTTTTATTCACTATTCATTTTTTCCACATTTTTTGTGGGAATATTACTTTTATGTCATTAAATATATTGTCATGGAATGTGAAGGGTATTAATTCTCCGATTAAGCGTCAAAGGATTGTGTCACACCTAGCCAAATTGAACGTTGACATTGCATTCCTCCAAGAAACGCATTTAACTGATACAGAATCTGTTAAACTCAAACGTGGATGGGTGGGCGAACTCTTTTATTCACAGGGTGACGGTAAACGGAATGGTGTGGCAGTCCTTTGTCGTAAATCTCTCCCCTTTCAGGTTCTTACCCAAGAATCTGACGCTTTTGGTAGATGGGTTTACGCCAAGCTATCACTTAGGGGTGTTCCAATCTCTCTCCATAACGTTTATGGCCCAACCACGGGTGAACCTTCTTTTTGGGCCAATTTCTCTCCACTTCTAACTAAATTTATGGACCACAATTTTATTCTGGCGGGAGACTGTAACCAACCGCTGGATCCCTTTATTGATAGGACATCCAAGACCCCCTATACTCCTAACAAACCTCACAAGCTGTTTAGTCATGCTATTTCGCAACATAAGTTAGTAGATTCTTGGCGCCTATGTAATCCAAAATTACGGGAATACACTTTCTATTCTCCCTGTCACCGCTCCCAATCACGATTAGATTACATTTTTGTTTCCCATAATCTCGCTCAATCACTTTTACACTCCGAGATCGGCCCGATATTGCTTTCAGATCATGCTCCTGATCTCACATGTGTTGATGTATTCCCTAAGATTGCTGGTCCCAGAAGATGGCGTTTTAATAACTCCCTCCTTGCCGATTCCAAGTTTACAGCTACCTTCACCTCCTTTTTTGCCGATTTTTTTTTGATTAATGATAACGCCGCCCTTCCGGAGCATACTATTTGGGATGCCTTTAAAGCAGCGGCACGTGACTTTATCATTAGTTACGTCGCAAACAAACGTAAAACTGCTCGATGGTCCACCAAAAGCCTCCTTTCAGATATTAAGAGATTGGAACATGCATATTTCACATCCCACTCTGCTGATAGCTTGACGGCCCTTGTTGCAGCAAAAATGAAATTTAATGAGAAATCTACAGAAGATGCCTCCCTGTATTTGCTGAAGTCGACTGCTAAATTTTATGGGGGTAGGAACAAAGCAGGGAAGCTCTTAGCTATTTGAAGATTAAGCATAATAAGTTAAATATTGAATCTATTTATGACTCTGATGATAATTTGAAACATGTAGATGCTGACATTCTTGCTGAGTTTTCACGTTTCTATGAGACTTTGTACACACCTGGGACTCAACCCTCTCCCAGTTCCCTTGCCCTCTTTTTCTCTACCATCCACACACCAGCCAATTTCCCCCTTGACCTTTCTTCCTTAGAATCTGATGTTACACAAAAGGAATTGCTCACTGCTTTGCAACTTCTCAAACTCAACAAGGCCCCTGGTCCAGACGGGTTTACCGTTGAATTTTACCTTCATTTTTCTAAGTTATTGATTCCACGATTGCATTCCCTTCTTCATACTTTTATTGCCCAAGGTGCTTCCTCAGGGACGTTTTCAGATGCTCATATTTGTTTGATACCCAAACCTGGGAAGGACGTTAAGTATTGCAAAAATTACAGGCCTATATGCTTAGTCAATATTGACTACAAACTTTTCGCTAAAGCATTGGCGATTCGACTAGATCACCTTCTCCCTGATCTTCTGGGTGAAGAGCAGTCCGGATTTGTCAAAGGCCGACATATTACGGACAACACCAGACTCCTATTTAATATACTGTCAAAATCTTCCCGCTGTCAGCAATCCCTTGCAGCTGTTGCCCTTGACGCCGAAAAGGCGTTTGATCGGGTTGAGTGGCGCTATCTTTTTCACACCCTCACTTGGTTTGGCTTTGGACCTAGATTTATTTCTTTAGTCTCCCTGCTGTACTCACACCCTAGAGCTGCAGTATTTGCAAATGGTCAAATCTCTTGTTATTTTGGTTTAGGCAGAGGCGTTCGTCAGGGTTGCCCCCTTTCCCCCTTTCTTTTCAACCTTGCTTTAGAACCTTTTTTGTCCAAACTTCGTCAGAATCCCGCTATCCATGGATTCCAGATTGCAGATTCTCAAATTAAGCTCGCTGCTTATGCAGATGATATTTTACTTTTTCCTTCCAATCCTGCAGAATCCATCCCCGCTTTAATAGACGAAGTCCGAAATTATTCCTCCATTTCTGGGTATAAGCTTAATCATGATAAATGTGAGATCCTACCCTTGACTAAATTCACTTTCAAACAAGAATTTAGTGTCTCCCGGTTTACTTGGTGTCCCTCCCATATTAAATATCTGGGGTTACATATCACTTCCTCCATTCCAGACACTGTCTCTTTATGCATGACCAAGTGCGCACAAAATATTGCGGACCTCACTGCAAGGTGGCATCCTTTATACCTGTCCTGGTGGGGTCGCCTGGAGACTATTAAAATGATGACTTCCCCCATTATTCTTTATACATTGTCCAACATTCCAGTATCAATCCCATCGCGATTCTTTAAAAAGTTTAGCTCAATATTATCCTCATTTTTATGGAACTCAAAAAAATCCAGAATGTCTCTTGCCAGACTAATTCGCCCTGCTTCTGAAGGGGGTGTCAACTTTCCTGACTTTCCTGCATATCAGAAGGCCTTTTTGTTATGTCAAGCTTCCCTCTGGCTGCAAGATCCCACCTCTCCCTGTCCTTTGTGGGTTAAGGTTGAACGTAATCTCCTATCTCCGTTTTCTTTTGCAGAATATCTTGCTTTCTCCCGTAAACCCTCTTCGCTTCCCACTCCTATCCACAAGTACACTCTCAAGCTCTTATTGTCTGCTGCCCCTAATCCCCCTCTGACCATTGATGATTTCCTCTCCTCCACCATTTGGCATAATAAATATCTCTTAATTAATCGTAAGCCCTTTTACTGGAAATCTTGGAGAACCCGAGGTTTGATTTGGGTCTCGCAACTTTTTTCTGGTCCCACCTTTTTCTCTTTCTCTGATCTCTGTTCTTCTTTTGGTTTACCCTTATCCTTTTTCCCCAAGTATCTTTTACTCAAAGCTGCTGTTCTCGAGACTTATGAGCAGATCTCGAACTCTTCGCCTCCCCTTGTCTCACCCGTCCCTATCTCTCAACTCCACTCTCTCCTACGTAACACCCCCAAGGCATCTCTTATCTATAAATACCTCCACACGCATGAGTTGCCTAGACCTAAATCCAAGGTTGAACATCAATGGGAGTCAGATCTCGGAATAAACTGGCCGATATCTATATGGGATAAGATATGGGCAAAACTCCGTAAAACCTCCAGAGCGGCCTCCCTGACACAATCCTTATTTTTTATTTACAACAGATTACTTCTTACGCCTTCTACACTAAATAAGCGTTTTCCAAATACCCCAGATTTATGCTGGTCGTGTGGTACCCCTAATGCTACCTTACTCCACATGCTATTTCTTTGTAAACATGTGCATGACTTTTGGTTACAGGTGTGGGCTCAAGTTAATGTTATTTTCCATACTTGTATTCCTTTTTCTCTTTCTCATCTCTTCTTAGGAAGCTTGTCTTCTAGCTGGGATAATGTAGATATGCATGTTCGCATTGTTGATTTATTATTGGCTGTAGCGTTTCAACAAATTACTGTTAATTGGAAAAATGCATCCAATGTTTCCCTCAAAGCGTGGTGGTATAATGTTTGCCACAACCATAGACTTGATACTGCCTTTGTTTTTCCTGTTCAATTAGCAGCTAAACGTGCAGACTTATGGCTCCCCATTACGCTGTATTTAAATAACTGTGCTGCCCGTTCTTTTCGTCCAATGCCTGTTCAACAAGAAGTTCCTAAACCTCCATGATACCCTTTTCACATTCACGTTTTTCTAGCATATTGTTTTGGTTTTATTCTTCTAACGATTTGTTGTTTAACTTATAACGGTTATGCCTTTTATGATTCTTTTTCTAATGCCCATGATTACTGCTTTATTGTAGTTTTCTTATCTCTTACATTTTGCATTTGTTATCCCTTCCTCCCCCTTTCTTCCCCTCTTCCCTCCTCCCTCCCCTTTATAGCTGATATTGTGTATTGTTTCTTCCTTTTTCATTCCTTAATAAAATTTCATTGAACTTAAAAAAAAGAAAGGCAACAGGATATTCTGCTCGACTTTAATATTAAGGCAGTAATTGAAACCAAGTATGATGATAATAACGCAGAGCCTGTGAGGATTCGGGCATAAAAAGCTCTGACTATTTATTTAGAAAAGATGAACACGTTAATGATTTCTTTCTGCTTGGACGCTCCATTTAGCATGGATGGTTAGGGATTTTATATGCACAGCTAAGAGTGATAAATGAGATGCTGTCATATGATAATTTATGGGTTATGAGTATCTCAAAACTCGTCTATGAGCCCAGCCTAACTTTACACTAATGCATGCACCGGCCACAGTTTGTTGTACATAGGAAATTGAGTACCTGATAGGAAGGTGGGCAGGACTTTTGTTATAAATGTGTCAATGCCATGCTAAATGTTTTATCGTCTTTGTTTCGAACGTAACGAATGCAACCTAAACAGTTGTTTTTGCAATTCTGAGAAGGGAGCAAGACGAGAACAAACATAGCCAAGAGGACGAGCCAGTGCTTAAAACTGTAAAAATAAATTGATAAATAAAATAAATAAATACCTGTTGTCACCCAAATCTTTCCTTTGTACCACACTGCTGGCGCTGATAAATGCTGTTATTGCTGAATATCAAGGGTGCCATTCTTCCGCTACCCAACACCTTTTCTCTTTGACTCACTGTTGCAGGCTCTTTTCCAACATTTTTTTTCCTTCCTTTCCGACTGTTTTCTAATGTTTCGCTTTCTTTCTCCTATTTTGTTTTTGTCTTTCTCTTGTCTTCCTTCTTTCACCTTCGTTCTCCATTTTCTGTATTCCCTCTTGCAAAGCATCTGATAATTAAACATTAGTCCTGGACCTCAATAGTGAACCACGATGCTCACCGCTTGCAACTACTGGCACATATTATCTGGGGAGAGGGTGGGGAGACTAGTGACAGGTACATGTGAAAAGAGTGCTGTCATCACGCACAAGCGATAGTAGTGAAAACATTACACAAGACTTTGAACATGCCACCAGACTTAACAGCTGCAGGATGTCTCATTGTGTAGTGTAGTTTCTACTAATCCATAGGATTTGCGCATTGTTTGGACAACATAAACTAGGGGCTTGGTGTCAAAACTGATTCCGGACACCCCCGCAGGAAATGTTGGCCTATAGACCAGCTAGCTCACAGTGCCATCATAAGCCCTCCTAACCTATCAGGGAGCGAATGGTGTCTGGCAACTACTAAACATGACAAGCCTAACCCTTGCGGGATCGTGGAAACAGTATAGAATATTTCACTCAGTCCCTCACGAAATATACAGAGAATACACAGTGGGACGCTTTCAATAATATTTATTGACCCAACATTATTCTTGCATAAAATATGTGTGCTGCAATGATTAGTATTACACCAAACAAATGATGGACGGAATGCTGACAATGCAAACATTCTACCCCAGTCAAAAGATCTGGGTTAAATCCATCGTTCTTTTGCCCACTACGTCACCCTAGTTTGGAACCAGCCATATGCAAATCAGTCTTGACCCTGTGCCCCAAATCCAGTCCTAGGATGCTTGTTTCCAGTCCAGGGAGGACCTGGCTTAGTAGTTCGGGCTGGACTGTTCTGATGAGGCACAGGGTCAAGACTGATTTGCATATGGCTGGGTTCAAACTGGAATGGCATGGTGAGCAAAAAAACTATGGATTTAGGCCCGGATCTCTGTACTGGGGTGAATGTATGACATTGTTCTGCATTCTGTCCATCAACTGTTGTTTTTGCATTTGTCACCCCGAGTGGGACGGGTAAGGCCAGACGTGGGTCCCGTGCTCTCCATGCCACTGGAATCAAGCTATCCGGGCCGAAGAGGGGAGAAACCCCAAAATCGGTCCTAGGATGCTTGTTTCCAGTCCAGGGAGGACCTGGCTTAGTAGTTTCGGCTGGACTGTTCCCATGAGGCAAAGACTGATTTGCATATGGCTGGATTCAAACTGGAATGGCATGGCGAGCAAAAAAACAATGGATTTAGACCCAGATCTCTGTACTGGGGTGAATGTATGACATTGTTCTGCATTCTGTCCATCAACTGTTGTTTTTGCATTTGTCATCCCGAGTGGGACGGGCATGACCAGAGGTGGGTCCCGTGCTCTTGATGCTGTTGTTTCTGCAATGATTAGTAGACAGAAGCAGATACACCTTATTACAAGCACCAAAATTGTAAATAGTAGATATAGTTCTACCATGGTGCTAAAACAATGTATATATTCAGGCATAAGGCAGTGATCAAGCATACTCCTACGATGTGGGCCCTACTCTAAGTGTACCTAGAGAGTGTGTAGGTGTAAACTAAGAATCCTCCAAGGGACGCTCCAACCCCATTACCTGATGGGATGGAGTGAATGAATGACTTCTGGAATGTCATCAATGCCCTTTTTTTAAAGACCATACAGATATTAACCTTGAGTATATGTGAATGAGGAGGCGTGGGTAGCCTATTTCGAAAACTTTTTTGACGTCTGTCATGCCAGTGTTTAGCCAGAGGGGAATTGAGGTTCATCACGTGTATGGTGCTCTGGTGTTCTGTTCTATGTGTCTTGACTGGTCAAGACATGCATAACAGAACACAAGAGTACCATAAGGTTAAACACTGGCATGACAGACGTCACAACATTGCCCAACTAAGGTTTACCGTTCTAGAAAGAGTTCTGGATACTCAAGGCAGAGACCGTTCTAAATTTGTATCGCAAAGGGAAGCACATTGGATCAGATGCATCGAAACTCTTTCTCCGAAGGGTCTCAATGACATGCTCAAACTGATATGTTACCTATGAAACATTACACTCTAGCGCCACCATATGTTTTTCGCTTTCTATTTCCTCCAGACAGTTACAGATGACCAGTACTCTTACTAAACTAGAGTTGACTTTCGAACGTTGTTGAGGACCCCAATGCCATGGGTCAGAAGCTCATTTATCCTGGTTTCCTCAATTTATGTTTTGCACACAATCACACAATTTATCTTATGTTTCTCTTTGTTTCATGCCTGTTGGTTTAAGTCACATGTATATGCACCACTTCCAGTTCTACAGCACATTACACATTGAAGGAATATTCCCTCGAATACTTCAAGTCACTTGATCATTTTGAGTGACATGTAATTAAACAACGGTTGCGATTTTATATCTTTGCTTGAAAAGCAATGTGTCATATGAGCATCTCAGCTCACCATCCATGTTCATACTAATCGCACTAATGAGACTGTTATTTATTAAGCGGATAGTAACAGAGACAAACATGTACCATACATTGAGCATGACTATGTATTCGACACCCTTATTTCATTTTGATTTATTGCGTCATGACTTCTCGTAATCAGTGGGGTTTCTATATTCTAGAGTCTTCCAGCTCCTTTATCCCAATGTTTTTCAACATATCGAGCTAGGAACTAGATATTTTAGCCTATACACAGGTACAAGTTCAAGTGGCCAGGTCCTGGTTTTTTAGGTCTTGCTGAGTCAGCGCGCATGCGCTGCTCGGAGAGACTTTAGTAGGTGGGTTTTCAAAGTGCCGCTGGCTGGAGACAAGCTTGCGTTCACACGAGCGTGCACGCGCGAACCGCCAAACTTCAGTGCCATTTGTCTTTCCTATTGCTTGCTCCCTGCCTCCGCCCGCTTCCCCCGCTGCTGCGCGCGCATCCCTAGTGTGCTTTAGTGCATCATCGCGATGACTTTCGCTTTCAGAGTGATCGCGATGACTTTCGCTTTTACGGCCACGCGGCGTTACTTTTACTGCTGCGCAGCCAATGCTTGTTTTATAAGCGCCTAATACCGCATTTCTGCAGTTTTCTGCACTTTAAATGGCCGATGCTACTAATACTACTAACTTTAATGCTACCGAGTTTAGCGACCTCGGAATCAGTCCTGCCAGACTGAAACTAATGGCCTACTGATCACTGCACCTCCATCCTGCCACTTGGAAACAGATGTTGAATGCACTGAAGTGGCTCAAGACAAGTTTGCTCCATGCAGCTATTTGGAATGAATAAAGAACGAGGAATGGAGCATGTGACATGTACTAACAGAACACCCATCTCAGTAACACTGGCAAGGACACTTTACTTTACCTTAGAGAAACTATTCCCCCCACCTCCCACCCACCACCACAACACTCATTTTCACTCTGCAATGTAGTGCTGGAAACTCTAATGCCTCCACTTCATGGAAGAATCCGCCCCTCCAGAAAAGCCTACTTCCACTGCCAAGTTAAACCACAACAATACACCGGCCTCCTGATGCAGAACCTGTAGAGGCGAACTGACTGCGGCTGGCATACATATTCATCCAGCTCCAATGCTACCAAACGGCCCCATATTTCCACCCATTTCCAAGCTCTCCTGCGTGGCTGATTGCTTCACAGATTTTAGAGACCTCACTTCAGATACATATGGTTTATAAGCATTGGCAAAGCTAATTGCTTGTCTTGCATTTGGAGTTCTTGCAGCAGTGTTTTTTTTAAAGAAATTGTGCACTGGAAAAATGAACAATGCTGTATTCTATAGCCAATGAGCCCATGCCAAGGAATTTAGCGTGTGATGATTCAGAACTTGAGGATGAAAATCGTACCTCATGTACTGCGACTGCAAGCATTGCACAAGAGACTGAAAGATACAAGAAACAGTCAGTGACATTTAGTGAGAGCTAAACTCCCAGGGAAGAGCCAACGCTCACTCTATGTAGGTTTTGTATTGACAGAAGAGCTGTCCAAACCTACATAAATAGCATGTATGCAAAGGGTGAAAAAGTAAGATTTATCAGCCACCTGCTAGCTAGAACACATACAGATAATGTGCACTTGATAAACATTACATATAATATAAACGGGGCTGGGTCCAACTTTACCTCATTGCCTCAATGTTTTTTGCACATTGTGTTTTTTTTTCTCCAAAATATCCCACATTTTATGAAAACACCAACATTGCCACAAGTCGTTGACCCACATATTAACAGAATGTTTTCACGCAGGCAAATTGTGCTTTGCCAGTTTTAGAAATTTAACACTTAACACATTGCAGGCTACCACTGAAATGGAATCATGGCAAGATTATTTTAAAAGTGGCTGTAACAGGAATAGAAAGTGCAACTCCTTCCACACAACATAAGGACACTCCCCTATTCACAGTAAAACCCTAAAGCCTCCTAAGAGGAAGGGTGTATGGAATAGTTCCAAAGCAAATTGGCAAAATAAACAGGTCTGGCTCTATGTTAGGGAATGAGTTCTTACAATAGTGTATGTTGGCCCTAGGGATCCTAGAAATACGATTGGAGTGAAGTAACATTTTGGGCTACAACAATAAGACAACAAGCATTGGCATAGCCAATAGGTCTCACCTTTGGGACCCTATAAGTGTTTAGTTATCCAGCACAATATCCTTGGTGCAACAACATAAAGTGTTGCATGGCTAAACACTTATAAGGTCCCAAAGGTGAGACCTCTTGGCTATGCCAATGCTTGTTTTATTCTTGCATGCAGGGTACGGGTATCCCAACATAAATTCACTGTTTTCACTACCTTAACTCCAACGGTTTCTTTTTGTCTGCATAAGTCACATGAGAAGTCTGCTTGGTGCATGCTGGTTAAGCCAGTTCTCTGATATGCTTATATCACTCGGTATTTGTTCCATGGTTTTATCATGTTTATCTGCACTTTTTCATTTTGCCTTGTCAATTTCTCGCAAAGTGGTCAACTTACATTCCTACTTATCTTCACCAATTTCTTAATCAGTGGTCGGAGTACTTCTCCATGTGATGAGTCAAAGTACACGTCGGAATATAATTCAGCAGGAAATCACTGATTGTTATATATGTTCTTTGCTAACAGTGACCCCTAAAGAAGGGTATTTCGACCCAAAATGCATTGGGTGTTTTTTAAACCAGTAAAGAAATGAGGTACTGCACGATTGGACGTTGTAATGTCCTGCGGGACACGTTCTAGTGTCCCGCAGAAAGCTGTCATCCCAGCCACTCCCTCGAGGGCTGGACACACTGCACCCCCACACCCATCCATCACGGGTGCCACGAGTGACATGGCCCCATCAATAAAAGGGCCCGAGTGCACATGCTCGTGGCCAGTTACTGCTATGCATCCCCTGGTGTCTGTGTCCATCATTACTGTAATGTGGGCCTGAGGCCCAACACCACATTGGTGATGAGGGGGTCTGCCTCGCGTGTACCAAGCCGGCCGCCACTCAGCCATTGCTCCGTGAGGAAAGAATAGCCTGCATCTAGCCTGCCCCCACACCACGTGGAGAAGACGCCCTCCACCAAAGGGTGGTGAGACTGCCACATCAGCAGTAGTGATCGAAGGGGAGGAAAACGTACATCAACCCCGTTGATGAAGTCCATGGAGGAGTCACGCCCCTGCTGCAAGTAAGCATGCAATGCACGGCGCTGCCCGCATCTCTCCCCCTCGCAGCTCAATTCCAGGGCTAGAACCAAGACCAGGTGGCATGCCACACAGCACCCACATCTTCCAGCCAGTTAAGGGTGGGCGTCAAATTCCGTTCTGCTCGTGGATTTGCGATATTTTGACATTTTCGCGTTCCGCGGAGAGCGCGAAAATGCCAAACTGTCCGCTATTTGCTGTGTTGCGTAGAATTTTTTCATGTTCGCGCTTTGAAAATGCGTTCTCGTGCGCGCGATCGCCTTACCGGGATCCCTGCGTTCGCCAATGAGTTTTCCAATCCATTCGCGTGCACCACGAGATGTTGATAGCCAGTCACGCTATCCCGTGAGAGTTCGCGATCACGTCATTCTCCTCGCCATCAGACACAGCGAGATTCTGCGATCGCGAACACGTCATTTTCCAGCACGAGAGAGAGCGTGAGGTCGCAAACACGTCAATCTCTACCGCGACAAAGACCATGAGATCGCGAACACTTCATTTTGGACGCGCCATCGACATCCGGCGGAAGTGTGGTGAAGGTCGCGATCGTGAACACGCCAAATTTTCGATTTGGAGAAGAATAACAACTCTAGCTGCATAAAACCTTCTCTAAATGATGATTTGAATGGAAAAAACTCCTCTGATTGATATTTGGCTGTCCTTTTTTGTGCAAGGAGTCCTTTTTTAAGAAAAAAATCTTTTGGGGGGAGAGGGAGGAAGTGCCACAGAGTCTCCAACTTCCTGTTCCTGTCCATCAAACTCCTCCCAGTGCTTTGTCCAGCTCCTGTTCATTCTGCCTTTGGATTTCAGCTGGCAGGATCACTCTTTGTGTCTGCCGCATCATTGTCATTGCATTTGAGGACTTTTGAATTTGATATTTTACAAGTAAGTTGGTGTTGTGTCTGTTTGATTGGGTGGCATTGCAGTTGCTGCAACTACAATTTTGGTACTTATCATTCTTTTCTTTAAATTGTTGGGGGTAGCCAGTAGGCCCAGAGCTAGTCATGGGTGGGTGCATGATGAAGCAACTGTTCCTTTGGTGTGTGTTGAATGTTTTTCAAACATCATTTAGGGCATGGATGGCATTGGATTGAGTTGGAAAATGTGTTTTTGGGGGGGATTTCTGTTATAGGTGTGTGTTAAAGAAATGCCTTTGTTGTGTGTGCCTGGTGTGTTGGTGTGCACCCTGCAGACCTTGTTTTGCCCTGTGGATTTTCGTTTTTGCATTTTATTGCATTAAAAAGGCACAGCAGTGTGGTTTAGCATGCATCTTTTGCCTGGCTTCTTTATAGGCCTTTTGGCAGTTCATTGATTGCCAGGCCTCCAGCTTGTTGCTTGTGATTTGCGAGTGTGCATGTGGCTGTGGGCCTTTTCTGGTGGGAGTTATTAATGTGCAGCTTTTGCCATAGATATAGGCCTGCATGGTATTCCTTTGTGGCCTAGGTTTCTTGTTGTGGGCCTGGCCATGAGGCTGGCAGCCATTTTCAAGGCAGGCAGTGTGATTTTTGCAACAGACCTGCATTGTCTGTCTTCTCTTTTTTGTAGTTGGGTGGGCCTGGCCATGTGGCTGGCGGCCATTTTGAAGCCTAGGCCTGCAAGCTTGTGTGGCCTTGTCTGCCCACGGGCCTGCCTTCATCCAGTAGGCTCAGAGCAGGTAGCCACAAATGCATTAAGCAAGTGTTTATCTGTGTGTCCTGTTGAATTTAAACATCATTTAGGGCATGGATGGCATTGGATTGAGTTGGAAAATGTGTTTTTTGGGGGGGATTTCTGGTTTTGGGGGTGTGTTAAAGAAATGTCTTTGTTGTGTGTACCTGGTGTGTTGGTGTGCACCCTTCAGACCTTGTTCTGCCGTGTGGATTTTCATTTTTGCATTTATTGTATTAAAAAGGCACAGCAGTGTGGTTTTGCACGCATCTTTTGCCTGGATTCTTTATAGGCCTTTTGGCAGTTCATTGATTGCCAGGCCTCCAGCTTGTTGCTTGTGAGTGTCCATGTGGCTTGTGGCCTTTTCTGGTGGGAGTTAATATGGGATTGCATGGTTTTCCTATTGGCTTACTGCTTCCATCCATCCCCTTTGCCAGCAGCAGCTCCCTTCCATTACATTTGTATTGTTGTGGTTGTTCTTATTCTTTCCTATCCTTCCTGAGAGTGTAGTGTGTGTATACTGTACACAGTAAGTAGTATACCATAGCCATTGTTGCCAAAGTCTCACAAATGGCTACACTATATCTCCTTTTTTTTGTTTGTACTAGTAGTAATTGAACCACAACAACAAATGCAACATTTCACTGATGTTCTTTTCCTGGCTTATTTGCTTTTAGGTGCACAAAAAGACACAGGAGGAGGTAACTATCAACATCATCCATTGTACTGCCAGACAGAAGTCCTCCTGCGAACCACATCATGTCCAACTGTGACCACAGACATCTCTGCAACTTGTGCACCTGCGTCCTGTCTGACCTCTGAAGAAAATGGGCCCAAAGAAAGGTACCAGGTCCTCTAGTACCAAGAAAGTTGCCGGTGAGAAGAAGGAACAGAAAAAGCAAGAGGTACTAACCACGACTGGTGTGCCGGCAAATGTGTTTTTTGGGACCAAAAAACACACGCCTGCAGCATCACTGTCCGGCGGGAGCCAAGCTGGGAGCAGCACATCCGCACCAGCGGGCCAACCCCACCAACCTAGACCCAAGCCCATGAGTGTCGCAGAGGTAGCCAGTCTACTAACGAGCAGCGATGTTGAAATGTCAGTATCGCAAAGTAGTACACAATCAACGCATGCGGCAACTCAGCAGATAAGTGTGCAGCAGCAGGCGCAGCCACAAGAACAGCAGAAGCAGGTGCAGCCGCAAAAACAGCAGCAGCAGGCACAGCCGCAAAAACAGCAGGCGCAGCCGCAAGAACAGCAGCCCAGGTACAGCCGCAAGAACCGCAGCAGCCGCAAGAACCGCAACAGCCGCAAGAACCGCAGCAGCCGCAACAACAGCCCACAATAGTAGTTGTTCCTCCTGTAGTAGGGGCATTTCAGGAAATCGAGCATCCTGCAGACAAAGAGGGGCAAGCCACTGTTTCAGAAGATCCATTGCCTTCCAGATCCCCAGCAAGGAAAAGGAGGGTTATTCCATCATCTTCTTCTTCAAGCCCCGCTTCTGATGATCTTGATGCCACTTGGAAGCCACCAGATCTGTCTGAGAGTGATGCATGCCACAAGACAAGGCTAGTGAAAAGGAAGGTTCTAGAAAGCCTTAGAGTTATGGATGTAGATGTACAAGAGGGAGATGATGATGATGACGAGCCAATCATCACGGACATCACTCTCAGCCCAAAGGATATGGAGACCAACATTATTACCCTATCCAAAAGGGCTGCAAGGGATGTAGCACGGATACCACCAACACAGCTAACACCACCACGACCTCCAGCTTCCATATTTTCATTTGCAAAGGAAAGGCAGGGACCTACATCCAGCTCAACCACCACCTCAGTAGGTAGTGGTAGAAGTCGCAGTGTAACTGCTCAGAGTCACATTCCAAGCACACCCTCCAGTTCATCTGGTATTGAAAGTGGCACATCCAGAAGCACCAGAAAGTTCCCCTTCCCAGTTTGGGACTTCTTTTCGGTTAGCAGTAAAGAGGAGAACATTGCTATATGCTCAATTTGTCGCCATGCTGTTCGGTGGGGTAAGCTTGGTACAAACTATGGTACCGGAGGCCAAACAAGTCATCTCAAAATACACCACACTATCGTGTGGGAAGCTCACCTACTTCGCTTAGAACAAAGTAAAACTCAACCCATTGTTGTTGGGCATGAAGAATCAGGGGACGATATTATCGCGGTGGAAGGTGTCCCCAGTAGTGTAGTAGTACAGCCCACATCCACCTCAGCAACATCTCAGTGGCACCGCACTAAGAGTCTAAGTCAGGCTGAGACACCAAGGCGACCAAGTAATACTGCAATGATTATGAAACAAAGTGCGTCGTTGAGCCTAACTGGGTTGAAGAAAACTGCACCACAAAGGAAAATAATCCAGACTACCATTGACAGCATGCTTAGGTTGGAGGGGCAGTACCAACGCAACCACCCAATGGCACGGTTGTACAATACGAAGCTGGCTAAAATGTTAGCACTGGACCTTCTCCCTTTTTCATTTGTGGAAGGGGTGGGTTTCCTTGAATTTGTGTCAACCATCTGCCCTAAATGGAAGGTTCCCAGCCGGTCCCATTTTGCAAGAGTTGCTGTTCCAGCACTACATCATGATGTGCTGGAATTGGTTGGACAAGCTTTGCAGCAGAGTGCTGTTCACAATATCCACGTAACACCAGTTGCCAAGCCACTGATTACATGTGCATCACTGCACACTGGGTCTCATTTGTGGGGGTTAGAGATAAGCTTTCTGAAGGTGCTGTTGACGCAACTGAGATTTTTAAAGCTACTCTGAAACATGCAACTGTATCCATGTTCACCATGGAGAAATCTCATACTGCCGTAAACATATTGGAAGAGTTTCAGAGCAATTTTTTGAATGGCTGCGCCCAAGAGGGCTTAAGATTGGTTTTGTTTCCATGGATAATGGCAGTAATGTACTTAAGGCCATGGAGCTAGGTTCCTATTTCAGGGTTCCATGTTTGGTGCACTGCATTAACATTATTGTTCAAGACTTTCTGAAAAAAGAAGCCATAGTCAGCAACTTATTGACCATCTGCAGAAGAATATGCACTCATTTCAGCCATTCTTTTAAAGCTCGGAAGCAGCTGAGGATCATTCAACGTGACTATAGAATGCCAGTCAAAGCATTTGTCCAGGAGGTGGCAACATGTTGGAACTCAACTTATTACATGCTTGACCGTCTGTTTGAGCAGTACAGGCCAATCAGTGAATATGTCATGCGAAGAGGGGATGCTACTGTGAAAGGCATGAGCCTTCAGATGGACCAATGGTGCCTAGTTAAATGCCTGACTGAGATGCTTCTTCCTTTCGAGGTCTTCACACGTGAAGTTAGCAAGGAGGACTGTACTATGGGCCAAGCAATCCTATTGTTGCAAATGCTAGAGCATCAGCTGAAGGAGGTGTCAGAAGCATACAAAGATGTGGAGAAAAAAAATGAAGCCTATGAGTTGGTGGAGAGCTTATCTCGTCGCTTAGCTGACAACACAAGGGTGCAAAATAAGATTTTGTCACAAAAACATTACATTTGTGCCACAATTCTGGATCCACGGACAAAATGGGCACTGAAGACATTAATTCCATTTTCAGAAATGGATGTTGCCCGGTACAAAATGTGGATAGCTGAGTCAGCGAGTAAGTTGGAAAATGAAAGGCTGCTAATTAAAAGCCCGCTAGATAAACCCACAACAAGTACTGCAGCAGGGCATCTGGTGTCAAGTTCAACTTGGGAGCCTGAGCGCAGTGCGTTTGGCTCAGAACACTCACCAACACTATCTACAACAGCAAGAGCTGTATCTTCAGGCTCAGTAAAATCGTTACAGGATTGGTATTTACAGCAAGGCATTGGTAAGTCCAGTGCTGATGCAACAAGAGAAGAGCCCAAAAAAAGTTGTGTACCCCTGAACATTGAGCGGATGGTTCAGGCCTATCTGGACGACCCAACAGAGGTGTACATTGATCAAAACCCATTGAGGTATTAGTATGGGAAAAGGGCCCAATGGCTAGTGCTCAGCAGGCTGGCGATAAACTATCTGGCTTGCCCTGTCGTAAGTGTCTCTTCGGAACGTGTTTTCAGTGCTGCTGGTTCCATTGTAACAGTGAGAAGGACCAGTCTCTCACCCAAAAATGTGGAGAGGTTAACAATGATCAAAATGAATCAGCACTTTATACCACCGAATTACACAATACATGAATCAAGGGAGGAAGATGAGGACAGGTGACGGAACTGGTGTGTTAGATGATTATTACCTACTTCTGGTTGAACCCCCAGCGTTTGAGGACGAGCTATACTTCCCTGACAATTAGGCTTGCAGTTCCAGTTCTTACTGTCTTCCTCACTTATTTTCTTTTATTGGTGTATCTGTCTTTCTGGTTAGAAACTTTGAATCACAACAAATCCATCACCACCGTCTTCTAATTGTTTTATTGCCATATACAAGTTTCGGCTGGCTGCATATCACAGTACACTCCTCAAAATCCTGCACCTCCATCCTCCTGAATCTCCCTAAATCCATTGCCCTCAAGAAGTCAGATGATGATTGGATGATGCAAAATAGAAGAAAAAAGAAAAAATATTTCCAAGTCCCTCTAAAATAAGTGGAACATGATTGATGATGACTACTATAGCTATCCTCCTTTGTGATCCGAGAGAGACTGCCCATTAACTGAAGATGAGAAGGAACAGGTACTGAATGATGCCATGCATTGGACGCTGACTGAGTGATTTTGTTGTTGTTTGTTCTGCATGGTTACTTCATTGTGTACTTTATGTAATAATCTACACACTAAAAGTAACTCAAGCCCCTTTTCACTTCTTGTTTTTTTAAATACCAAATTTGTACTTCTACTGCAGGCCGATACATTGCATTTTGAAAATAGGAAGGGGACTCACTCGGTACACCCAGACTGAGTTGAACAACACCACAGTCACTCAGTACACGGATCGGAGATGATTGATGGAATAAGTCAAGCCGTTTCATGAGTGGCATATAAGGTAAACAAGTAAACAACAACCACAGCAGACCTAAATGTGTGTGTAGCGGTGGAGTCCAGTGTAGCGGTGGTATGACTGCGGTAAATTGTAAAATGCTATATTGCTTTGTCCAACTCTTTCAAAAAATGTACGCTAAATGGAGGATGTGCAAAGGGTGCCGTCACCGTGGGCCTGCTCTGTCCTGTTGGTATTGTAGGTTAATGCTGGAAACAGACTAGAGTAGAGATGATGCATCCATGCAACCTCGGAAAGTGTCCTTGTTGCACTACAACATTAACTTGTCCATTTTTTTCAACTTGGTTTCAATCTCAATATCCCTTTTGTTTTTGCATCTACAATTACAGGCCGGGCCTTACCCTGTGCTATACTTGGGAAAACAACAATGCACACTTACCTTACCAATGAATCTACATCTGCCAGGCAGGCAGTGGCGTCACCCAAGATTGATGGACGGAGCATCCATGGAAGGGAGGACCAAGAGGAATGCCGAGATTCAACTCACCATTTGACCCGGATAACACAGTAACAGTATCAATTTTCATCTTTTAAATAATTTGATTCATTTTTTTGTCTACAATCATTACAACAGTGTGTCCTTGTTGTTATTACTATTATTATTAGGTTTGCACTCTGTCTATAATTCCTCCCTACAGATATTTTAAAATTTGCTTTGCTGTCTGTAAAAGTAAGCCCGGTAACACTGAACACAAACTGTATGTAATCCGGGTCTCTCCTTATCATCAATCATCATGCATGCCTTATTTCCTTTTTCTCCCTTAACATATTGATATGGATATGGTAGCCTACAAAGATGCGGTCATTTGATGTTTGTCCATGCATACTGTTTTTCTTTCTCAAACCTTTCCCCAAAACCCCCTTCCCAACCATTCAACAAACCCTAACCCTCTTCCCCCGGGCTGTGTGAATTATTGAGGTATGACTACATTAAATGTACATCAATAATTTATCACACGCTTGCTGGGGCGGATGTGGCAAAAACAACAGTACTTCAATTTCAAGGCAGGGCGGGGATCTTCTTCTGCTTGCCCACCCATGAGCAGTATATTTGTGAGGTAATTCTTTTACCAAAGGAACCGGCCAATACATCAGCATTAATTCACAGCATTGATTGGATTAATGGATTTCATTCGTTGTCATCCTCCTACACAGCACTAACAGTTACGCTTGTGTCAGTGTGCTGTAGGCCTAGTCAAGTGACTCGACACAACTATCTCCACCACCATTATGTTTTGTCGTATTTGGGCATATTATTGTTTGGCAGTAAGTTCTGTTCTGTACTGTACTTCATTCTACTACTCCTCGAAGAGTCTCTCTCAGGCTACTGACTGTCTCATTTTCTTTTTTGGCAAATGCTGCTGCCAGTGTCTACTACTACCCCCACCACAACCATGGTATGTTAGGAAAGAAAGCCATCATCACCATGCAGCCATTGCTGTGCCTAAGTTCAACATCAAGCAAAGGTAAGAGAAGTTTGGGGGAGGCATAATTAATAATGGACATGTTTTCATTAATTAAATTTCACACACCCCTTTGAGTCCAGTTGCAGAGTGCCTAGAGTAGAAGAGACTGACAGTACTTGTAGTAGGACAAGTCACTCAGTGAGGGGTGCCGCATCTATCTGTTTCTGTCTTACAAAGTCATCCAATTATTAAAATCAAACACCTGCTGTGTGCGGCCCTGCACCAGCAAGGAAAGAAGGATACAGTGTGATGTAAAACAGTATCCCCACCCAGAAAACATTAACAACATCGTATGTAAACGTAAGTAGAAATATATTATTTAATACCCTAACAAAAATAAACTATGTAAAAAAAAATCCCACACCTGACCCACCCCTCTCCCTAACCCCAACCAATGTCCGTAAAGAAAATGTCAAATTGTCCAAAAGAGGAAACTGAACGCTCGGATCCTACCCACCCCAAGAATAATTAAAAAAGGGGCAATAAGAACGGGGTCTAAGTTTGGCGGGCTTTTTTCAGGAGGACACGAACTTGCTCTTCCAGGCGGGCAACACAGCGCTTCAATGCATGGCAGTTGCATCCACGGGGGGGCAGCACTGATGGAGGGGCGGCGGTGGGCGGCTGCCAGACGGTGGTGCTGTACCACTGGAGGGCAGTGGCTGGTGCCCGGGGCATTGGAGGAGGCTGCAGCTGCTGCCGCCTCCTCCTCCTCTTCCAGGACCACCAGCCGATGATATTCAGTCTGTATTGCGTCCAGTTTCCGACGCCGGGCCTTGGCTGCCAACTCCTTCCGGTCAGGTTTCCCCTTGGAAGGAGTAGCTATATATGAAGAAGAAAAAACAAGACTATTGTAAAATATACTCTTAGCAAAGCAGTAAGACAAATATTTCTACACATAGTGTCACAGTAGCACTAGCAAGCACATAACATTTGTGGTATGTACTATCCTCCCACTTTCTTGGACTTTAACATTTGTGGGAGTTTCAGGCATTCAACCAACCATGCATCTGATTCTTATCAGCCACCAGTATGCATGCATCCCACGAATCCTCCTCTGCCAGTCATAAACCTTAAATCTCACCCGTCCTTCTTCCTTCCACTCTTCTTTCCCATTTTGTCAACCCATCCATCAAGTTCATCTGATCTGACTTTTAGTCTTCTCCATAAAACATTCACAGCTGAGTTGAAATCATCAGATAGAAGAGGCCATTGGTTACTCAACAACACTCCCGCCACTAATGCTTTTACTAATGCTAAGTAAAGGGTGTCTTCAACCGTTCACAACAACCTCTTACTTAGTAAGTCAACTGTATAGTATTATACAGTACACCCTTGCAGTGAGTGTAATGTCAATAAGTAAGGATTAGGTATCTAACTTACCACCACCCACCACTGCTGCTGGCTCACCCCCTGCAACTCCTCCTGCAACTGCCGCCTCCTCCTCTCCTCCGTCAGCAGCCGCGTCGCTGCTGGCCCCGGCACTGGTGGTTGGTAGTGCGCCTTGAAAAAACATGACACATTTTTTAGGTGTCATATCCACCTCCCTCTATTTTTTACTAGCAAGATTGAAAAATGAGTTAATAGTAATACATACATATACAACATACATCACAAGTACAAATCAGGTAGCAGTAGAGTAGACACTAGTAGTTATATGGTCCCTACAGTCATTCTAGTCTTTGCTTAGTTAGCCCGAGCCATGCTACCATTTTACCTTTGTGTCTTTTATTTTAGCACATACGTCGTTACCTCACAGCTTGTTGTATAAAGAGTGATGCCTTTGAGCCCACATGAGCTCATACTGCTACTGTCTAAGCGCTGCGTACAAGGTCAATCAAAACAAGCCACTTTGTTATGGAGTTCTGGAGTTAGTCCATATTGCTTATCCAAAATGCTACACTTTTTGCCACGACTGAGAAATGCTTGCAATATACTAACGTGCACCATTTTTCTCCTAACAGACGGAAGATTCCATTCTAAGAACGAGAGCTTTGCAGAGCTTATGATGTAACCAGTACTAGCTTCTTCTAAGGTGAGGGGTCCACATAATTCACTCAGAACTTCATTTATAATTTTATATAAACTATATTCCTTTTCCTACAACTGTTCACTTATTTATTAATCCTGATTTCGCTTTTTTTTTCTTCGTTCTATGGACTTGTACTTGTTGTAAGTGTAAGTAAGTGCAACAATGTTTATAGTTTTAATCTTATGCATTTTGCTGTTGATTATAGAACAACGTACACAGCTTGTCAGTTGCAAATAAAATAATTTTTCAACTTACATAAACTCTGTGGTATTTGGTGTGGATGGACTTACACGAGTGAGCGAGCGAAAGGAAGGGTGTGCAAACTGTGCTTGTGCATTGCTTCCACGACTGAGAGGTCGGGAGTGTTATGTTCTGGGTTGTCTACTTATTGGGTATTTGGGGGGGGGTTTGGAGAGCTAATAGTAATGAAACACTATTATAACTAGTCAGGCAGGGGATTGTGGTGGGTTCTGTTCTGACTGAGGTGTGAGTGTGAGGAAGGTCCAACCTCCCATCACCAACATCCTATTTTCTTGTGCAACTGCAATGTTCTGTATGTGGAAAATCCCTACAACAGTAGTAGTATGTCCTATCCTATCAAAATAGTAAAATCTGGTTGGGCATTTTGTTGGTGGGAATTGTCGAAAATCATCAAGATTAATAAAGCCTCAAAGATTAAGAAGAATAGAAGGAGTACAAGAGGACAACCCAAAGGATTGGACTCATCAATGGCTAGAGCTACTGGTGAATCTGAGTTTTATTTAAAACCTTTTAAATAAAGAGTGGCCAACGGGGCATGCTTAGCTACAGACAGACTAATAGTAGTAGTACAGAGAGTCATAGCAGAGGCAGTTAGAGGCAGGGATAACAAGAATCTAGAAACAGATAGTCTAGATCGAAGGGTAATTGTTGGTAAAAAATAGCATTATGAAACGGAAACAATAGTTCGGGAAAAAAAATACGTTGCAGTAAAAGTTAGTGAATAAGAATTAATATTAAAAACAGGAAGACTTACTGGGGTCAGCAGAAGAGCCCTCGTTCTGGTCCTCCTGTCCAACTGGAACTACTCCCGCCGACTCTACTCCCGTCTTCTTGCCCCTGGGTGCTGATCATGAAAGATATAAGAAAGGAAGGGACAAACATTGATGATTGGTGTGAAACAAATAAAACATTTTTATAAGACTGTCAAAAAAAAATTTGTGTAAACAACAATTGCAATAAAATTGACCTATCTAATCTGGTCGACAAGTAGTATCTGGGGATTCGCGGACCGACTAGTTATTATTTATCTACACTAATCCATTGTTCCATTGTGATTACAGAATACTAACTAAGCCTAAGTAGTACGTACCACCTGACCGAGCCCACCTATTCCAGGCGTGCCAATTGTACATTAAGTAAGCATTTCCACTTCTTTTAGTCCTCAAAAATGCATAAATGGAGGACATATGCCTGTATTTTTGCATACACAAAATTGTTGGTTCGTTGATGCAGATGTTCTGCTAGTGCTAAGGCTATTAGCACTCACTGAACAAACTACAAAATGTTCTACTAAGGACTGGGGTAAGCAGTAGCAGTACTCAGCAGCACGTGACGTAATAGAGGGGGCATCGCAGACCACTAAAAAATTACAAACTTATAATAAGTAACTAAACCTAAGTATCAATCCACCCCATCTCTTAGTGACAGGACAAAGGAAGGACTAGAGTCACTCTAGCATTACCTAACTTAAGTTTTCTAAAATAAACTCTTACATAATCACGCAAAACGTGCGCAAACGCGAAGTTGCAAATAACAACATTAGTAGCGCAGAGCACCAGTGTAACAATCACTGAAGACTTTTAAACGTAAATTACCTGTAATGTATGTAAGCAGCAGCATTCTAGCTGGTCGGAAAAAAAATATATTCGCAATATATAACACAGAGCAGAAGAACAGACACAAAGTAGTAATAATTAAATAGCTACTCACCAAGACCCGGCACCTCCACTCCTAGCAGGTCCCGCAGGTCCTGCTCCCGGTCCAGGATATCGGACCACCGGTGCGTCAGCTGGTTCTGACTGCGCCGGACACCCGAGCAGCGAAACACTGCCCAGCGCACCTTCCCCCACCGCTGCCGACGCTCCCGGCGCCCGTACCCAGACCCAGGCCTGCCGCCTGCAGCCAGGGTTAAAGGGAGGTGGCGCTGCACAAAAAAAACCAGTGCAGCCAACTCCACCTCCCCAAATAAGGCCCGTGCCTGCACCCCTTGTGGGTGCCACCTTCCGCAAGGAAGGCAGTCGCTGCTCAGGCTGCGATGCCCCCTGTGGCCCTTTGCCATGGTTCTGAGGTAGGCGGGGGCGGAAAAGAAAAGGTAAAAATTAAAAAAGTAAGTAAAAGAAATGAAAACAGCAGGTAATAGAAAAAGAGTGAAAAAGTAGTTAAAAAACACAAAAAAAGTAGACAAAAACAAAAAATATAGAGTCAGGAAAATAGAGAGAGAGATGATAAATAAAAAAAGATCAAAAAAAAGTTTTCAGACGCAAAGGATTTAAAAAATATAGGGAGGATTGAAAAGCAGGCCCCAGAACCATAGCAGAGAGTGAAAAACAAGATGGCCACGCCCATTGCGACCGCATGGGCAAGTTCACAAGATATTTTCCCCCCAAGCAACCAAAAAGCATGGCGAACACGCAATACGCGTTCCCAAACAGGAAATACCGAACGCGATCAAGCGCGAGCATGCATTGCGCGACCCGGAACAGGAAATAGCATCGCTAGCGGGCAGGACAAGTGATAACAAGATGGCTGCGCCCATTAGCGACCGCATGGGCAAGTTGGCGACACATTTCCAACGCGAACACGCAAAAAACATCACAAACGGGAGGACAAAAACTTCCGCATCTTCGCGATATTTCCGCGCGTTCGCGATAATTTTTAACGTTTTCGCGAAGATTTGAGTAACACGATTACGCTATTTCCACCCACCCTTAGAGACAGTACCTGCAGCCCCAGCCCCAATGCGGCAGTGAGGAAAAGGACACCCTGCCCGCCGCATGAGTGAAGCGCCGCTGTGCTGTCTGCAGTGCGTGGCATCGTGGCCAGCAGAGATTAGCGGTGTCGCGCTGACCGAGACCAGGCCTCGCTGGACAATCAAGCGCCAAAATTGGCAGAGCGAGACCTGCAAGCAGTAGCTGCTGCTATACTGACGGGCCACGGGAGAGAGAGGAGAATAACCCGGCGTACGGCCCGCCTTGCATCCCCCTGCCCTCTCATCACCCAGTTGTTCTATGAGGTAGGCCAGCCAGTTCCCGGGTAATCACACTCTTCCGCCAACAAGGAGGGTATGCCCTACAGTAGCCAGGCTGACACCTCCTGCTGCGGCCCCACAAGAGAGAGTGCAGATAAAGCGCTGCAGCAAAGACAACTCTGGATAGAAGCACGCCATCCTGCTGACAGGCACAAACAAAGCAGACGGCAGCACTCCCTACCTGCCGGTGAGCTTCTCTGCCCGTTAAACCTCCAGGCCACATCGAGGGTTTCTTCCTGCAGCCAAGGCCTAGGGTGGAGAAGTGGCTGCAGCGCCACCTGGCGGTCACCACGCCCCATTGCACTTTGAACAGAACTGGCACACGCACTAGCCGACAGTAGGAGGAGAGGGATATCCGGTGCTTTAACTCCCTTTTGGCGCCAGCAGAGTGGTAGAGCACTGCCACAGGCCGCCGTCGCAGCCAGTGAAGAGGAGAAGCCTGCAGGGTCCAGAAAGAACTGCCGGGCGCCAAGACTGAAGCACTGCACTGCCACCTAGTGACCATGAGTGGTACTGCAGCTGCACCAACCAAGCACAGAAAACAAAAAAACACAAACAGCCTGCAGTGCGAAACCAACAGGACAATGACTTCATAATGGCAGGGAGATCCAAGCCTGTGCACCCACAGAGCCGCTGCGACCAGTAGACCCCAGCCTAGGAACAAGGCTGAACACGGCTAAGCGATAAGGAGTGCCTCAGGCCCCCACATGAGTGTAGGGTGCAGCTCACTCCACCCTAGCTCAAAGTGCACCACTCAGTGTTTTCAGCTCCCGCACTGTGGCCACGGACAGACAGTCACTGCGCAGAGCCCTGCACCAGCTCCTCCAGCAACCAAACGTGCAGCAATCAGGGCAAGCCACCTTGACGACCACAGCACCACCTGGTAGCTCCCCAGACCCAACGCGCTGAAGGACAGACGTACTGCCTGGCCAGAGCAGTCAGCCAGCTGCGCCCTGCAACTGTTAGCCCAAGCAGCACCATAGACGGGAGGAGAGGCTCCGACACCCCACTACCCTGCCAGAAGTGTCAGGATCAGCAAGAAGAGACTGCAAAATGATCCTAGTAGGAGGATCTGCACAGGTGCATCCAAAGAGCTTTCCAGCACACTGACTGCCCACCGTGACCAACGTCAGCAGACCAGTGACAAGCGTAGCTGCACTGCACCCTTTGGACCAGCAGCACCAGAGCACAGCACAGCATCCGGCAACGGCAATCAACAAATCCAAGCGAGCACACTGCCATCACCTGGAAGACGGCCTGCTCACGCCCAGTGGCTGAGACGAACTGCACCAGGCACAGCAAGACTCAGAGAAGAATACGCATAGAGTGGCCCTCTGCACCCTGCAAGTAAGAACAGCCTGGATGCCGTTGAAGACAGCGAAGTCTCCAGGTAGCCACCACACCCAAGAGCCCCAAGGTGCCCCCAGCTGCAACTGCGCAAACCAGCATCAGAGAAGCAAGAGCTCTGCCTGCCACTTCTGCAAGTACAGGGAGAGACTGCCAAACCCTGCAAAGAGCCACAAGAAGCTCAGAGCTATGCATGGACAGCCACCACCACCAAGAATGGATGACCAGCTAAGACAGCAACGTCTCAAGGGAAGCTGCCCCCAGCAATAGTGCAAGAAAGACTGGTGCAGAGCATGCACCACACACATGGCTGCCCAAAGCTACCGCGAGTGAAGAGGTCGCATCACCCGCCCCTACTGGTGAACAGGCACAACCGCCAACCACACCACAGGCACCCCAAGTGCCAGAAGAAAGCGTCCAAGAACGAGACGGATCACGCAAAGAGCACACAAAGCCAGAAGCGCGCAAGAAGCCGTGCCAGTGAACCTGACTGCACAGACAAGCACCCAGGAGACAGAGACATCTCCACAAAGAAGCACTGCTGAATGCAAGTAGGAGAGCATCCACGTCTCCACCGCCCCATCGAAGCCCCGCAGTGGGCCAAAGGCAACACAGAGTATCCTCCCTCGCACCGCCTCAAGATGGAGTCGGCAGTGACCCACAACAGGTAAGAGAGGAGTCGCACACTCCACATGGCAGGCGCCACAGCAACATGCATTTCAACAACCAGCGACACGTGACCGGACGTCACATCGCCCAGCAAGCAAGGAGCGCGCCGCAGCGAAGGCAGAAGCCGGCACCATGACAGCGCTGCCTCGAAGTCCAAGCGCAACACTCTCGAAGAAAAGAAGAGAGTGACAGCCCTGTCACCCCGAAAACCGGATGAACACAGGTGGGCTGAACAAACCAACAAAAGGAGAAGATTGAGGACTCACAGCAAGCCAAGAGCACACCCTGACACACCAGACAGCTACCAAGGCGGACCGATGTCCCAAGGTACAGCCTCACGGATGAACCGAACATAAGCGTCAGCAAGCCCAGACCGCGTTTCATCCCAACGCTTCCCCAGGCGTTCACCCCGAGTGTTGGCAGTCTAAGTCAATAGGCATCCCTGCTCCTGTCCGCAGATGCCACGGGTGAAGATCAGCTCTGAGTGACAGCCCTCACACCGCCTCAAGATGTTGTCGGCAGTGGCCCCAAAACAGGCAAGAGAGGATCCGTACACTCTACGTGTCCAAGCCGCCACCGAAGATCAACCTCAACAAAGCGGAGACACCTGGCTGCTAAGTCCCTCCTGACATCCAAACTCTCCCAGCAAGTCACCACCGCTTGTCATTCCGACTCACCACATGGCTGGCAACCGCCATCACGCCAGCCATCAGCACATGCGTCAAACACCACTCCCCGAGTAGCGATGGACTGGATTCCGACACCGTTGCCACACCAGCCAACTAAAAGAAATCAGAAGCCACATGTGAACCTGGCCTACACTGGGACCGCATGCAGCGAGTGCAAGTCTTGGCCAAGACTTGCCCAGCCGTGAGGGTTGTGCGTGCGACTAAGTAACGGCTCCTCAGCGGTCCTACAGCTGCCCCCAGACAGTACACAAGCGGCCCCCAGCGCAGCCCTCCTACAGTCCCGCAGCAACCCCGACGACAGGCCTCCCCAGGCGGGAGAGCGATGAGAGACATTGCCCCACCAACAGGTTACTGGTCACAGCCAAGCAGTTCAACAGGGACAGTCGGTCCAGCAACACCTCTGTGAATTCTCATTTGAGACTCCATCCATGGTCACGACGCAGCCCACAAAAAAAGGAACTGTTAGAACTCACCACAGACCATCACCTGGGTATGCCAGATTATACCAAAGAATTTGCATTGTTCTGTTGTGAAAGAGATGGGTGTGCACTTTCAGTTTTGACACAGACACATGGAATGGCACATCGTCCTGTGGCATATTTTTCAGCTACTTTGGACTCAGTGGCTGCCACGTTGCCAGGTTGTTTGAAAGCAGTGGCTGCTACTTGGGTGAGTCTGGAGCAGAGTGAATCAATTGTGATGGGACATCCTGTGAGAGTGTATGTACCGTATTCTGTTGATATTTTGTTGACACAGACGAGGACACAGCACATGACGAGTAGTCACTTGACTAGGTATGAGAGAGTGATTTTGGGTGCTGAAAATGTGACAGGGACAATATGTATGACATTGAATCCAGCAACTTTGGTGCCGAGTTGGGGTTGTGAAGAAGTACATGATTGTTTCGATGTGTCAGAGTTGTGTACTAAACCAAGACCTGACATAAAATATGTACCATTGTCAGAGTCAGACTGTGTATTGTTTGTAGATGATTCTTGTCTGAGAGATGAGAAAGGTGTTTGCATGCTTCATATGCAGTGTGCACAGTGGCCATGGTTCTTGAAGCATCTTGTCTAAAAGGGATAAATTCAGCCCAAATTTCTGAATTGGTTGCTTTGACTAGGGCACATATAATTGGCAAAAACTTGAGAGAAATCATATCTACGGACAGTCAATATGGTTTTGGGGGGTGCATGATTTTGGTCAATTGTGGATGTAACGTGGATTTCTGACTTCTTCAAAATCCCCTATTAGAAACAGTAAAGATGTAAAAGATTTATTGAACGCATTACAATTGCCCAAAGAGATTGCAGTGGTCAAATGTCTGGCACATAAATCATGAAATGATTATGTGACCAGTGGGAACAGATACGCAGATCAAGTTGCTTGTTTCTGTGCACAAAATTCAGTTTCAATTAACAAAGCAACAGAGGAAATGAATACAAATTGCCACTTGATGTTCTCTACAGTTGAAATGTGGGATGACGTTAGACAGTTGCAGGAAGAAGCCAGTGAGGAAGAAAAAGAACTTTGGATAGAGTCAGGATGTACAAGAGACCTGAAGACGAAATATGGGTGTATATATGTGAAAGACCAGTAATGCCAGATTGTTTACTTTCTCAAATGGCAAGGATGTACCATGGAATAACACATGTGGGAAGAGATGCTATGATTAGACTCTTCAAACAGTCATGGAACAACCCCAGGTTTAGGGTTATTGCAGAGAGTCTATGCCAAAGGTGTGTAGTGTGCCAGCAGCAACATCCAGGTAGAAAGACTGTTGTTAGCTGGGGACGCATTGGAAAAGTAGCAAGACTTGTTACTAGGTTACAGGTATATCTTATTGAATTTCCCCCTTGTAACAGACTGAAATATGTGTTGGTTGCGGTCTGTCTGTTTTCGCGTTGGGTGGAAGCATATCCAACAAGAAGAAATGATAGCCTAACAGTTGCTAAATTGCTTTAGAGAGAGATCATTCCTAGATTGGGATTTCCAGTCTCTTTAGAAATGAATAGAGGTACACATTTTAATAAAGAAATAATTCAAATGATTTGTGCAGCATTACAAATTGAGCAAAAGCTGCATTGTGCCTACCTCAGGTGTGGCTGAGTAAATTAATGGCACCATCAAATTTAGACTGTCAAAGGTGTGTGCATCCACAAAACTGTAATGGCCAAATGCTTTACACCTGGTATTAATGAGTCTGAGAAACATTCCTGACAAAAAGACTGGATTATCACCACATGAAGTTACAATGGGAAGAACAATGAGACAGCCGATTGTACCAGCAAACCAACTGATGAATATTACTGATGATCTAGTGCGTGATTATTGCAAAGGATTGGCTGATGTGGTGAGTTCTGTGTCTCAACAGGTTGGAGAAATTGCAACCACAACAAAGCAGGTACAAGCACATGATTTAAGTCCAGGTGAGTGGGTCCTGGTGAAGAAGCATGTAAGAAAGTCGTGTTTGGAACCTAGACGGCATGGCCCTTATCAGGTAATACTGGTGACGACGACAGCAATGAAGAGTGATGGCTTGCCAAACTGGATACACGCAAGTCATACAAGAAGAGTCCCAAGTCCACTAGAAAGAAAGAAGAAGAGTAGCAACTGGTGGAGAGACAAGAAGAAGCAGAAACTGTAGAACATGAAGCCACAGTGTCTGAAGCTACAGATTCGGAAGGTGTTTAACATGTGTTTGATCAGGACAAAAGTCAAATAAAGTGGGCACCAGCTACTGGGTCTCGTAAGACTGCTGTTGAAGATGACAATGGATAAGTGTTGAGTGAAAATCAAGAGCAAGTACATCAGAGAAAAGGACTGAGTAAGAGAGCTTGCGATCTTGACACTAATGCAGAAGAAGCAGTTCAAGTTAAGAAAGGGAGAAAAGGTGATGTGTGGCCAAAAGGAGTGAAAATACTGTAATACTCTCTAAAACAAAGTTCACCAGATACGATAATTAAAATACCAAATCGAACTGAGCAAAGTGAGTCTGAAGAAGATTCAGTTCGTAAAACAAAAAGAGTAAGGGTACCGAACAAGAAATAGACATCTCCATAATGGACATATGTGGTGTTGGAAGAGATTGAAAACACAAATCAGAGCAAAGAAAACGCCGATCCAGAGGAAAGTGAAGGAGACGGTTTTGAACGACCTTAAAGAACTGTATGAATCAAAGTGCAGAAATTTGAAAATTCTATGAAAAGAATTTCAGAAAATCAGAGAAGAGATCTTAAGGAGAAGAACATATAACAAAGAGGGGAAAAAATGGAAAGAGGGGGTAAAGAAGAAAGGCATAAGGCGTGAGGATACTCTACTTTGGATAGATTTTCTTAGTTTTCCTTAGTTTTTTAATTTGTTTTGATTCATTAGAATTGATACAAATTTTTTCCTCTAGAAATGGCAAATACAGCAGAGACTTGATATCAAAATCCTAGTCTTTTATATGTAGATGTATTAATGCTTGCTTATTTAGTATTTTATTACTAATGATGGTGTGGTTAATACTAAGGACCCGATTCTGATGCGGTTAGGAAATCTTCCCGATCCAATCGGTTTGGAAATGGTTTCCAACAAACTCAGATCGGGAGAGTCAGACCTACGGAGTATGATGCTTCTGGATTTTTCCAGATACGATTTGGTTGGACTCCCACTGACTTCAATGGGAGGCTCTGTTCCTAACCACATCATAATCTGGCACTCGCTCGGGAAGACATGTTCCTGATCCGATTTGGAAAGAGCAAATGCCGTTAGGGGGCCTTCCTAACCGCATCGTAATCGGTCCCTATGTGGGAAGGCTTTCCAAACCGATTCAGAATAGGGCCCTAAGTGTTGTTGTACCTGTCCTAATGGTAAGTAATGATAGAAATAATACTAATGTTATGATAAAAGAGAAAATAGATTCTAAAAGTCTTAAAGAAGACTCACAATCTAATATAGAGCAGATGAAAGATGACAGCATCTATAATCATGATAAATCAATTAATGATTACTCATTAAATGTCTTTACCAAGTTATTGTATGAGTATGTTGAGACAATGGATGTGAGAGCTTGTTATGTGTGCATGCAATTATCATCGTCGGTCTCAGAGCGGGTGATTTATAATCACCTTCCTTTAACATATGGTGTGTCTTGTAGTGTACCAACTAGTTTATTTAAGGAAAAGGGAAGTCTGCAGTATTTTTATTCTGACGTGGATTTATCATTTTCAGAGATTCCCATTAGAAAAAACATGAATTAAATATATAGTGCTAGGAATGCAGAATATATGGGAGAATTTGTTCATGCTAGACAAACAATAGATACAGTATATTCACAGAGACATAATTTAACTTGTAGTTTACGGTTCGAAGAAAAATAATTTATTAATATGGTAGAAGTTAGAAGGCAAGAGTTCCAGAGAAGAGCTGCTGAGCAAAAGTCTCATGTACCTCCATGGGCTTTCAGAGAAGGAGATCATATGAAGGGTGAGACTTACGCTGTCATGACCCTAGACTGGTCTCATAGAGGGAAGCTTTGTTTGCTTAGACAAAAGACTGAATATAACAGTTATTTCATTGGTTCTAGTGAACGTGATCATACCTTTCTAATAACAGGAGGATGGGGACTACAAGGAGGAACTGATCCTGTTTTTCCAGGAGTATATTATGTGTGTGGTAAGAATGCCTACTATATGTTGCCTGCACATTGGTATGGATGTTGTTATTTAGGCATAGTATTTCCAAAAATGTATCATTTGTATAAGAATCATAAAATCAATGAAGTAGAGAATGGGCTAATAAGTAATAAGAGAGGAGGGAGTTTTCCAGAAATAGTGGGAGATATTTTTGGAGCATTGATACCTTCAGTTGGAGTTATTCTGAAGTTACATAAAATTAGAAAATTCTCCACAGTGGTTGATCATTTATCAACAGACACTGCTGGTAGCATTTTAATGATTTATAATCAAATGGCTGCGATCAGGTCTATGGATTTACAAAATTGACTTGCCCTTGATGTGTTATTGGCTAAAGAGGGTGGAGTCTGCAATATGTTGAAAATACAACAATGTTGCACTTATATTCCTGACAAGAGTAAAAGTCTTGAAGGGTATTTTAAGAATATTACCTAATCTTCATCAAGATTTGGCCGAATTGAAGGTTGATGGTGCTTGGGAGAAACTTGGAAAGAGTTTTTTCTCTGTGTGTATTTGGTTTTCTACCTTTGGAAATAGTGTATTAGGGAGAATACTAACACCTAACATTGCAGTGGCAATAGTGATATTAAAGGTTTATCTATAAGTGTTGTAAATGCACGAAAGATTAGTCCGAAAATAAAAGAAGGGCAAGAAAGAGTAAGAGAGATGAGATAGAATCAGAGGATATGAAAGGAAATTACTATATAGTCATGAAAGACTTAGATGGAATAATGTTGAAAAAAGAGAGAACAACTGCTTTCTGATAAGTGATAATTTGCATTGGGGGGTATTTGGTGATGGCTCAAAAATGCCATCAAAGGGGGGATTGATGGAGGAGGGTTTTCATGAAATAAAACCTGCTCAGATTGAACCCTCAGTAACATTTACTAACGGTGTGCAGTGAAAATTATGCGGTAAAAACAAATAACGTGAGGGAAAATGCTACTGCGCAAGCGTGTACTAAAGTAGGCTGCAAATGCTTCTTGACTAAACGAAAATAAATGACTAATGCTGCTTCTAATGGATGTTGTTAGTGTTTGCTAGGGAAAATAATATTTAACATGGGTTGAGCATAGATAGATGTAGTATGGGGTTCGTGCGTAGTCAAAAAAACATTACAAGTGAATAATATAGTCTGTGTTTGTTTTCAATAGAAGCATGATTTTCCTACTCTACATGCAAGTTTGGGGTTAAATTGAATGGAAAATAAATGACTGAAAAATTAGAAGTTTGAAAACTAAGAGGAAGGTGGACAAAGATTTCTCCTTCAAGAATCCGGAGTGCCTGCCAAGAACTTTGTATGAAAAATGATTTGATTCATCAAGCAGAGGAGACGCTTCCTCTGGAAAGGCATGAGCGGCATAAATGTTATGAAGTTTGCTACATAAGCAGCAAAGAAGAAAGAGAACATTTTTATACTGGCTTGAATAATATTTCCTGGGGTTGGAAGTTGACGTGATTAATAAATAAAACAATGGGACATTTAGTGAGTTGATCATGCCGAGAGTGGTGTGACAGTACACCCCCTTCCTTAACCAATCAAGTGTAGAATAACTCTTAATTAGATACAAATGTGGGTTGGACATTTAGGTTTTTAGGGTATAATTGAGGTCCCTAGTGAGAGGGGTTTTGGGCTGTTGTTCTAGGCGTTTGACAGACTCATGTGGTTTCTGACTGCTATGAGATTGTCGTTGTCGTCAGTTTGCTGTTCTGTACTTTCAAACAAATCCTGGACCCGCCATATATGCTGGCATAGAATGGGCTGCGTTTAAGGTTGCATTCCATGGACAAGTAATCAAAGCAGTGTATGGTTCTCGAATGACGTTCATGAAAGAACTACAGGAGCAGGAGTCTAAAATACGACGGTATAAACACCTTTCTTCTACTGACCTACACATTATACCCATATCGGCCAAGGCTCGCTTGGCATATAAATAGACACAGGACAGGCTCTGCGCCCTAGGCTATAAGCAATATCTGGCCCGCCAACACACCGAAGGAAACAAAGTAGGCAAGATATTGGCAGGGCTACTAAAAACAGACTCCTCACAATCTCCCATTATGGCCATATGTGACTCAGATAACCAATTGGTAAATATGCAGGAAAAGATTAACAACTTCTTGTATAAATACTACACTTCCCTTTACAAAGTTCCTGACCCTTGAGAGCCACAAGAAATACAGCCATTTTTGGCACATGCAACCCTCCCAGAGATAACACAGACCCAATTTGCATTGCTCGAGGCTCCTATATCTGAGACCGAGATTTCTGAGACAATTAAACAGCGTGAAACAAAGCAGCAGGGGAAGACGAATGGCTGTTGGAGTTCTACACGATGCACACCGAACAGCTGACTTCCCGCTTATGCACCATCTATACGGAGATGTTCGATTGTGGTGCACTCCCACCCTCTCTCTGGGAGGCGTTATCGGTGGTACTACCGAAGCCAGGTAGGGACCCACTTCAAATAGGCTCATACCTCCCACTGTCGCTATTGAATTCGGACTCCAAAATCTTAGGCAAGATATTGGCCAACAGGTTAACAGATGCCGTACAACTGCTAGTTCATTGCAACCAGAATGGGTTCATTCCAGGGAGAAACACTGGCCTAAATTTACGCTGGCTCTTTAAATTATTGGAATGTGCACGAACTGAAGTAGAATTGCCATAGATTGCGGCTCTAGATAACAAAAAGGCATTCCATTCTTCCGCATGGGAATATCTACTGACAGTATTGGCGAAATTTGGCAAGGGCCCTAAATTTCTACGATGGGTAAAGATACTGTACACTAAACGACAAGCCATAGTAAAGACAGGGCACCCCATCTCTCCCTCTTTCGATATAGAATGAGGAACAAGACAGGGTTGCCCTTTGTCGCCCATCATTTTTGTACTGGCTATGGAGCCTCTGGTGAGCGTACTCTGTAGGCATGTCCTAGACTGGGGCATACAAGCATACATGCAATGGCACATTGTTTTCCTTTATGCAGAAGATGCGCTAGTCTACCTGCATGGCCAGAATACAGTCCGACAGGACCTAATTAAGTTACTGGATGATCATGCCCAAATTTCAGACTTAGAGGTGAACTGGTCCAAATCAGTAGAATTCCTAATGAAACACCTCTCCATAGTACAAAGAAGAAATCTACCCACTACTTCACTCACATGGGTATTCGACTCCTTCAAATACCTAGGAGTACAAATTTATCAATCTCAGGTAGACCTAATAGAAGGCAATTTACGCAAAGTAATTACCAGAGCCCAAGCTGTGCTTCCATTTTGTACATGGCTGCCATTGTCCCCCTATGAGTCTAGCTGCTATCTCTAAGATGCTCCTGCTTCCCACACAAGATCTTCAAGGACATAGAGTCACTTCTTGTTTCCCTGGTTTGGGGTGGCTCCAGGGACAGAGTAGCTAGCACTCCAGAAATTATACCTTCCCCTCTCAGAAGGGTGTCTGGGGGCACCCAAAAATTAACATTATTATGCCATGGCGCAACACCAATGACCATGAGATGGCTGGCGAGTAGTTTTGTTGCCAAATTATATCCCTGGGCGGTGTTGTTGCGATGGCCAGCAATGCTGGAATGGCTATCCGGCTCCAAAACACCATTACAGAAAAAAACAGGGCAACCTGCTGATATTGGCAGCCCGAAAAAGCTGGTCAAGATATGTGCTGTCTAACCAACAATCCTCATTGTTTGCCCCAGACCTTCCTTTCAAAGTGCTCCCTAACTCTTACACCTGCCTTAGGAGAATCAAATTAGAAGTGTGCCACACCGCAGGACTCGACACATTGGGGGATCTATTTGTGGATACGAAGTTATATGATTTTGGGGTTTTGATGAACGACTACAGAGAGCCGCCAGGGTCATTCCTGCGTATTGCAACACTGATACAGCAACTCCTCCAGGTATGGGGGAACATGTGAACTGAACCCATCACATCCAGGGTACTACAAACATTACTGACTCATGGTCAAGGCAGGAAAGCAATCACAGTAATATACAACTCCCTCAGGCATGTCTCAGCCCCCCTGATGGGACCAGTGTGCGAATACAGGGATGCAGCACTGACAACCAGCATCACTGATAAACAGTGAGCACAATGTATAGGCTGAAATATACACAGTTCAACTACCTCCATCACACATTTAACACCGCATAGACTAGCACGCATGTATCCTACCTCCACCGATGCCTGCTCTAGGTGCCTAGCCACAGATGCCACGTTCCCATATGGTTTGGGCATGCCCCCAACTTGTGACATACTGCAACAGTGTAGCTGAGATACTAAAAGAAGCAGTGGGAACCCCAATGGTAGCCCAGGCCACACATTTCATACTCGGTATCATGAAACACAATGCCCGCTGCAAGAATCTCAACAAATTCCTTGATCTGGCACTGGGTTTGGCTAAAAACAAATTAGCCATGACCTGCAAGTCATCAGCGAGACCTAGCATGGCTTTTAGACCTTCGCAGGGCACTAGTGGTGGAACTTGAGACTCAGTTGACTAATGCCACGCGATTGCCCCCATCAGCAAACCACATGCAATGGCAAGATTACTTAACCACCATAGCATCAAAGTTGAACACCACGAGCCCAAACTCATCTTAAGATATACCACTATATCGCGCCTCCATGGCATGACACTAGGCGCAAGATAGACAAAACATATATGTATACTGGTCATACCGGTGCACTCAGGTTCAGTACAGGTGGAACCATAATCAACGGCACTGAGCGCAGACCTCACTACACAATAATGCTGAATAGACACCCACATATACTCCCGAATTTGTTGGTAGGGCACACAACATAAACACATAACAGATGCTAACGGAAAGCAACAGACATTTACCTCTGTTAATGTTAATAATGTTGGACATAATGTATTTGCGGAATAGAATGTCAATACTGTTACATGATTAACATTATTATTAATGCTTGGCACCAAACCAAAGCTGTATTTGTAACAGTGTGTGAAATGATGTACATAACATTACCAATGCAATACATTTGAACGAACTGTTGAAAATCAATTAAAATTATTAAGAGAAAAAGAGGGAAGGCATAGCCTTACTCCATATTTACAAGGCCATGGAAAGCCACCCAGGGCCAGCACACTGCGTCACTGGTGTGTTGCAAAAGTGATGCTCCGGTGGTGTAAAAGTGCAGCAGGGACATTGTAAATATGCCCCTTTGGGTTGAAATGTGGTGGGAATGTGCACTCAAACTCTCTTATATTAAGCGCTGTCACATGGTCTGGTTGGGTGAAGGGGTGAGTACACAGCAGGAGTTACAGCCCTTCTAGGAGAGAGCGTTGTTGATAATTTGTCCCGATGACCACTACATTCTCACTCCTATTGAAATATTTATCTTTCCAGCACCCTTGCCAATCCTTTCTTTGTGCTTTCTAGCACTTCTTTAGCTTATTTGTCCTATTTAGTACTCATACCAGTCATCACTCATATTCTATGTTCAAACTCCTGGCATTCATGGGCTCGCAGTGCACCCTCAACACAATGCCAAGTCACCTGTACATAAATGCTGGCAGCAGAAACTCATGCCTGAATTTATTTTAATTCTTTCTATTCCGATTATTAACAGTGTCTGATATATTTTGATTTTGACAAGCAATCTCAGTCCTGGGTAGCAAGAGCTTTGAGAAGAGCCTGTAAGCAACCAATTAGGAGAGTACGTAATGATAGTTTGAAAAATACAGTTATCCATGGCATGTTATGATGTCATCAGTAATGCCAATGATGTAATTGTTGATGTCATATGTGAGATCCTTAGTGTGGTCATTTTGAGTTGAGTTGAAGGAAGCTTTCTTCAGGACACAAAGTTGCAGAGACCCCATCCAGCTTAACTGCCCACAAGCGATTCCAACCTAGTGCCTGGCAACGCACCCCACATTCCAGAACATAAAGAATGTGAGGCACAGGAATATTCAGGACATCACACTTCCCTCCCCCTTCACCATCCAAAATAAAGTTACAAACTTTGTACAAACTTTACCAAGCCAAAAATACATATACGTGAGGTTAGAGGCACATGACACAAGAAAAACAATGCAAAGAAATAAGCAAAACAGTGCAACTGATACACTTGACCACGTGGTGTAAAGGGTAGAAGACCTAAGAAACGTAATTTTGCAAGTGGCGAGGAGTACGCTTCAAATGACAAGGCCTACCACCTCTTTCACTCACAATGGCATCTTCTAGAACAGGATCTTGAGCCGCAGCACGAGCAGTAAAGGCAGTAGCAGTGGTGGATCTAACTGAACATTTCGCCACTCTTCCCAAATTCCAGATTCTATGGTCACTGGTCTTTATAGCATTTTTAAAAACTTTAATCACCTCAAAGGGCCTACTGAATTTGGAAGAACCACCATTTTTCCTGGGAGATTTAGTCTTAACCCAGTCACCCACATTGACAAAGGTAGTCTTAACACCCTTCCTTTCATCATACCTAGCCTTCCTTTTATTCATCACCTCTCTTTCTTTCTCCTTCCAGCCTTCATTTCTTCCTACTCCACTGTCCACCAGCAACCTCTTTGAGGTAACGCACAATGGGGCAACTTCTATGTTGGGAA
Organism: Triturus cristatus; assembly: GCF_964204655.1. Lineage (NCBI taxonomy): Eukaryota > Metazoa > Chordata > Amphibia > Caudata > Salamandridae > Triturus > Triturus cristatus. Next base: position 926,234,159 of record NC_140591.1, on the reverse strand, counting down.
TCCTACCTTCAAACAAGTGAAAGGGAGCTACCCCAGTGGAAGAATGGGAAGTAAACCGATACTCTTGCATTTTTTTTTAACAGCCAACTCCCAGCTTTCACCACAGGCAACAGCTTGCTGCATGGTCTCTTTGACAACTTTAATAAATCTCTCTACAACTCCATTGCATTCTGGGTGATAAAGAGCAGCCTTCTTGTGCCTAATACCCTTGGAGTTTAGAAACTCTTCCATGACCCTTGGCATGAACTGTGCTCCATTGTCTGACAAAAGCGTTAGTGGAAAACCTTCACGTTCAAAGAGTTCTTCTAAGAATTCAATTACCACAGAAGACTCAGCTGAATTAACAATTTTTATGTCAGGCCACCGAGAAAACATGTAAATGCACACAATGACATAGCGGTCTTGACTTTTAAGCAGCACAGGACCCAAAATGTCAATACAAATGTCCGTCCATTGTACAGAGGTTTGTTCTCTAATGACCATGGGCTGTGTTCTGCATTTCAGGACCCTGTCTGAACATGCACACTCCAAACATGCATGCACTATTCTCTCCACTTGCACATCCATAGCTGGCCACCAGTAAACCTCCCTGATCCTTTGCTTTGTTTTTGCAATCCCCATGTGTGACGCATGAGCACTTTCAATCAATTTGTCTCTCAAAAGAAATGGCGGAATGAGTTTGCTACCACGTATGAGGATATCGTCCACAACAGCAAGATCTTCTCTAACGTTCCAAAATCCCTTGTGATACTCCTCACAGTCCTTCTTCTCACACCAACCACCAGGAGATGACTTTCTGCAAAGCAGCATCATGCACCAAATTTTCTCCCCATACACTCTCAGAAATGAGACCTTCACTGATCAGGCATACATCGACTTCTTTTTCAAGCTCCTCACCAGCAAACCACTCAATGTCTTCCACCAAATCACCAGCTTCACCGCCGAGCCTAGAAAGGCAGTCTGCCAAGACATTCATGGAACCAGGCAAATATGAAATATCAAATTCTTGTAAGGCCACCACCCATTTCCTTATGCGATGGTAAACAAAATCTATTCCCTTCTTTGAGAACACATACTTAAGAGGTTTGTGGTCAGTAAAAATCTTAAATTTCTTACCCCACAAAAACTTCCTTAGCTTGCGCACCGCCCAGAACACACCAAGAGCCTCCTTCTCTACTACAGAATAACTACATTCCGCACCCCTCAACGGTCTGGAAATGAACAAGATAGTTTTCTCCCATCAACTTTCTGCAACAGAACCACACCCAAACCAGTTGCACTCAAATCAGTCATAAGATAAGAGCATTTCGTCGGGTCAAAACTACCTAGACAAGGTGCATCATTAAGATATTTCTTGATGCTAAGAAATAATTCCTCCTCACAGGTTTTAGACCAAACAAATTAATTCCCCTTCTTTAACAGTGATCTTAGACACAATCTTTTCCCAGCAAAATGCGGAACAAATTTGTGATAAAACTCTGCTATACCAAGGAATTTGACTAGCTCCTCCTTATTTGAGGGAGCTCGTAGACTGTTAATGGAATTTACCAAAAAAGGTTTAGGCTTTGATACCCACAGAAGACAGAGAATGACCCAGGTACTCTATTTCCTTTGCATCAAATTTGCACTTGTCTGCTCTAAGAGTGAGACGTGCATCATTTAACCTTTTCAAAACAGACTTAAGCCTTGCGTTATGTTGCCCCAAATCCACCCCAAAGATGATCACATCATCTTGATACACCTTGACACCATGGAGGCCTCCAAGAATGCCCTCCATTGCCCTCTGAAACACTGACACAGCAGAAATGAGACCAAAGGGCATTCTCAGAAACCTAAATGTGCCAAAAGGTGTGACGAAGGCCGTCAATTCTTGGGAAGCAGGGTGAAGCTTGAACTGGTGGTAAGCGGAGGTAAGGTCTAGGGAAGAGAAGTGTTTTGCTCCTTCAAGTGAACACAACATCTCAGTTATGTTGAGCAAAGGGTACTGGTCAACAATGACAGCTCTATTAAGCTCTCAAGTCCACACAGAGCTGGGCCTCTCCATTGGCCTTGTGAGCCATCACAACTGGCATCTGATTTAAAAATTGCACTACATAGGGATGACATCATACCCAAGGATTACAGCTCTTTTTTTAATGTCAATGGTAAACAAGTAAACAAAATCACTGATAAATAATTTTAAAAAAGACCTTGGTTTAAAGTTCATTTAAAACATTTTCTTAGTTTCAGCGACTTTTAGAAATCATTTGACAATTAGTTTATCATGTTAATAATGCATCATAGGACCAAAACAGCAAGAACCTCATTATAAGAGGCTTAAAAGACCTTAAGGTTTGGAATTATAAGGTAAACTATTTACCAGGAGTGATAAAGTGTGACATCCTGGGTTTAAACTTCAACAAATCAAACCTGTCCAAATTTAGCATAGGAACAATGACTTATATTTACTGAGATATTCAGATTCTGGTGTGTTTAACACCAAGATCTTTCTACTCCCCTGAAACCCAGAATTATTGCCATTTATTGCACTAGAAAAACTCTGACCACACAAGGAGTCAGATTTCTTTGGATATGATAAATATAGCAATAACCACCATAAATAAGGGTCAGAGTTTACATTTCCTAAATAGAGAATCCTAAAGAAATCGCTGTTTGGGAAATGCAAAATAGAATGTACAGAAATTGAGATTTCCTAATAGTGACTCCTACAGAGTAGGAATCTCTATTAAGAAATCTCTATTTAGGAAATGCTAAACAATTTCATTCCTATGGGCCTAAAGGTCCATAGGTACGAATGGATTTGTATAAAATTGCAAATTAGGAAATGAAAAATTTAGATTTTTCACAGCCTGCTGGGCAGAAAATCTGGATTTTATTAAGGACACGGAGGCTAATATTATGCAAATCTCCTTTATTGCCACAGCTCAGCAGCAACAATTGAAGAATACAGAACTTCAATGAACATTCTAAACAAGTATAAAGTCCCTTTGTGACCAGCCATCTTCCTTCTTTGTTAAAGTTGCGATGAAAGATCAATCAACGTGAAGAAACCGGAAAATGATTGAAGAAAGTTTTGCAAGGAGTGGTCCGAAGGAAGCAATTTTTTCATTCTGAAAGAAAAATGAATAATACCACGTAATAATTTGTATCCACATAGGGAGGGAATAGAGCACTAGTGGTGGGATAATATTAGCCCCCGTGTCCAGATTTTCTGCCCAGCAGGCTGTGAAAAATCTAAATTTTATGGCACGACACGGAGGCCATATTATGCAAGTTTAAAGTGAATTAAGAACGTTATCAATCACATTAGGGATTGGTCTAAAGTAGCAAGCCTTAAACATAGTATCATTTGACCAGTCTGCTGCCCTAAGGATATCTTGAAGTCCCCCTCCCAGAAAAAAGGCCTTGGAAGCCGAAGCACCTCGAGGCAATCTGCTCCACAAATAGATACATCCACTCCGCTTTCATGCATAACATCTTTCACCCATCTTGCCAGGGTTGGAGAGGAAACAGCTTTATGAGGGGATCTATAAGAAATGAGGAGTTGTTGTTCATTCATTCTCAGATATTCAGTTCTTTTTTCATATTCTTTCAGACACTTAACAACACAGAGTCTTTCATTTTGAGGAAAAAAGGGATAAAAGATGGAGGAAGACATAGTCTTGGTTCTCTTCTTGAGGAAGAAACAAGCTCCTTCAGGTTGAAATGCCCCGTTAGAAATATCTAAAGCTTTAACGTCTGAGGTTCTTCTAAAAGATACTAGACAAAGTAAGACGGTAAGTTTGTAAGAAATGTGTTTAAGAGAAAGAGAAGAATTATCTCCCCAAGAGGATAGAGTTCTAAGAATAAGAGTGACATCCCACATGGCGGTGTATTTAGTAGGGGTGGGCGGAATTTGCGAAATTAACTTTCGCAAACTATCGCGAAAATGCTGAAAATCTCCGCAAACACGCCGGAAATATCGCGAAGACGCGGAAGTTTTTTTCCCACTTGGTGGTCCGACATCTTGGACCGTGAGCAGGACCTGCTGGACCTGCTGGGAGTGGAGGTCCCGGGGCTTGGTGAGTACCTATTTAATTATTACTACTTTGTGTCTGTTCTTCTGCTCTGTGTTATATATTGCGAAAAGCTTTTTTTTCTTCCAACCAGCTAGAATGTTGCTGCTTACATTCCAGGTTAATTACGTTTAACCCCTTCAGTGCCCATGACGAGATGGTCTCGTCATGGGCCGTGGTTGCGCTGTGCCCATGACGAGACCATCTCGTCATGAACTCCGCCCGCTAATAGAAAGCCCGGCACAGGGCGGGGAAAGGGCGTGGCACACAAGGGGTTAAAAGTCTGTGATTTTTTTGACACAGGTGCTCTTCTGCGCTACTACTAATCTTACTTGTTTGCAGCTTTGCGTTTGCGCTTGCTTAGCGGGATTTTTTACGAGTTTATTTTAGAGAAATTAAGTTACGTAATGCTACAGTGACTCTAGTCCACTCCTTACTTTGTCCTGTCACTAATAGATAGGGGCGGATTGATACTTCGGTTTAGGTACTTTGTATGAGCTTCTAATTTGTTAGTGGTATGCGTGATGTCCCCTCACTCAGTTACGTGACGTGCTGGTAGTACGGCTGTCTTTATTAGAACCTTTACTAGTTTGTTCAATGAGTGGTGGTAGGCTTAGCAGTTACTTAGCACTAGCAGATCAGCATCAATCAATCAAACCCAAATTTGGTGTATACAAAACATGTAGTCATGTTCATGTGTCCTCCATGATTTGACCATATGCATTGTTGAGGAATACAGCGGAAATGCATACTTAATGTACAATTGGCATGCCTGGAATAGGTGGGCTAGGTTGGGTGGTACGTTGTACTTAGGCTTAGTTGTAACTTGGTATTCTGGAATCAGAATGGAAGACTGGATTACTGTTGATAAATAGTAACTTAAGTAGTCGAACTGCGAATCCCCCGATATTACTTGTTGACCAGATGAGATCGGTCAATTTAGTTATTGCAATTGTTGTTTACAGAAGTGTTTTTTGACCGTTGTTGAAAAATATTGTATTTGTTTGACACCATCCATCAATGTTTGTCTCTTTCTTATATCTTTCCTGTTCATCAGCACCCAGGGGCAGACCAACAGGGACTGGGCAGTCGGCGGGACACACAGAACACCACCAGGAGGACACCGCTGAGGGCTCCTCTGCTGGCCCCAGTAAGTCTTCTTGTTTTTAATAATATGTCTTATTCCATAACTTGTACTGCCCCAATTTTTTCCCGAACTATTGTTTGTTTCCAAATGCTATTTTTTTACCACCAATTATCCTTCAATCTGTACCGATTCAAAAATCTTATCCCTGCCTCCGCTATGATGACTCTGAGTACTACTACTACTACATACTATCAGTCTGTCTGTACTGTAGTAGCTAGTCTTGCCCAGTTGGCCAGTGCCACTCTTTGTGAAAGGTTGTAATATAAAACTCATATTCACCAGTAGCTCGAGCCATTGAGTCCAATCCGTTGGGTCGTTGTCTTGTACTACTTTTACTCTTATAGATCTTGAGGCTTTGAAAATTCACAGCAACAGCCCTACCATATTTATTACTATTTTGATATGAATCCCTATAGGACATACTACTGTTGTAGGGATCTTGCACATACACAGACATTTGCACCAGAAAATAGGATGTTGGTGATGGTAGGTTGGACCTTTCTTGCACACCTCAATCAGAAATTCCGCACCCACCACAATTCCACTGCTTGACTATAGTACTGTCTTGTCATAACTATTAGGTCTCGGAACCCTCCCCCCAAGATACCCAACAAGTAGACAACCCAGAACATACCACACCCAACCTCTCAGTAGTGGAAGCAATTCACATGCACACCCTTACTTTAATTTGCTCACTCGTGTAAGTTAGTCCACACCAAATACCACCAAGTCTATGTACGTTCAAAATGTTTATTTCAATTTGAGAAGGTCTGTACACTGTTTTCTTATAAATGCAGCACCAACCGGAAAATCAATAACATTAAAACAATATACATTGTTACACTTATACAGTTGGGAATTAAATCATGATAACTGAACTGTGGTGGAAGGCAGCACCACCATCCCATAGCAATTTAGTTTATATAAATTTATAAATGAAGAGGTGAGTGAAGGGACCCCTCACCTTAGAAGAACCTAGTACTGGTAGTTGTTGCATCATTCAGAAGCTCTGGTTCGTAGAAGGGAATCTCGCGTCTGTAATGCGAAAAATGAAATGGTGTGCATTAGTATATTGCAACTTGCAAGCATTTCTCAGCCGTGCCAAAAAGTGTAGCATTTATGGATAAGCAATATGGACTAACATTAACAGTAGTACACCAGTACTTCCTAAAAAAGTGGCTTGTTAATGTTTGCTGACCGCTTGTACGCAGCGCGTAGACTAGACAGTAGCAGTGTGAGGCAGATCATGTGGGCTCAAAGGTGTCTTAAGCTGCAAGGTAAAGGTAACGTCACATGTGCAAAAATAAAAAAAACAAAGGTAAAATGGTAGCATGGCTACGGCTAATTAAGCAAAGGCTACAATGATCATATATAACTATTAGTGTCTACTCTACTACTACCTGATTTGTACTAGTGATGTATGTTAGTATTAACTCATTTTTCAACCTTGCTACTGATCAATAGGGGGGAGGTGTATATGACGCCTAATAAATGTGTAATGTTTTCTAGGCGCACTACCGACCACCATTGCCGGGGCCAGCGAACAAGGCGACGCGGAGGGCGGGGATGCGGCAGTTGCTGCCGATACCGACGATGGAGCGGTAGGGGGAGTGGCAGCACCAGTGGCAGGCGGTGGTAAGTTAGATTCATAATGCTTAACTATTGTTGAACTTGACAGTACACTCACTGCAAGGGTGTACTGTATGTATATGTATACTGTACAGTTGTGACTTAGGGCCCCATTAGGATGGTGGGCGTATTGCCCCCGCCGGGCCGGCTGGAATTCACTGCCGACACCGCAGGGGCAAACCTCCCGCCATCCCTGTAGAAAATATTCAGACCCCCCACATGTCGACCAGGCGGAAAAGGGTTCAATATGCCGGTTGTGTCTCTCTGAACACACCGCCAGCCATATAATCTGCATTTTGGAATGCCTTTGCGTGGCGGCATTGCCGTCTGCCACGGAAAGGCATGCAGACATTGCAGAGTATGCTTGGGTGCCCCCATGGAGGGAACCTACCTATGCTATGGTACCCCCCCGCCTTTCAAAGCAAAACGTGACAGGCTCCGTGCGGGGCCCGTCATGTTGTGCTTGGAAAAGCAGCACAACATTTTAGCATTGCTTTCAGCAAAGCCAACCAGAATGTAAAAAAATAAAAAATACAGGATGCGCCCGCCACTGTGCCGGGCGCATCATCCTAATTAATTGTCCCCACGGGACTCCCACCCTATTTAGCATGAGGATGGCGGGCGGACAAAGTCCGCCCGCTATCCGATGTCGTAAGTAAGTTTGAGTTGTTGGGGACGTTTGAAGAGTGAACTAGAAGACTAGAATTCCCTTTAATTGGCATAGGAGCCAGAGTATTGAGTAACCAATGCCCTCATCTATCTGATTTCAACTCAGCTTTGAAAGTTTTATGGAGAAGAGCACCTGGTGCACTGTTCAACTAAAAAGTGAAAGACGAGTGGAAGGAAGAAGGACGGGCGGCATTTAAAATGTTATGTACTACTGTGCTTTATTGTGCTACTCTACCATGCCACTAAGTGTATAAATAATTACCTTGTCCTACTGTTTTTCTAAGAGTATATTTTACAATTTTCTTGTTTTTTTCTTTTTGATACACAGCTACTCCGAAACAAAATCGGAAGGAGTTGGCCGCCAAGGCACGGCGCCGGAAGCTGGAGGCAATCCAGCGAGAATACCGGCGGCTGGTGGTCTTAGCCGAGGAGGAGGAGGAGACTGCGGCTGCAATTGTTGAAGCCTCCTCCCGTGGCCCGGGCCCCAGCCATCGCCCTCCAGCGGTACGGCGCCACCGTCTGGCGGCTGCCCACCGCCACCGTGCCATCTCCGGTGCCCCCCCCCCACTGTGGCTGCAACTGCCGCACCCCTAGACGCCGCGTCGCCCGTTTAGAGGGCGAAATGCGCCAGATGCGTGTCCTCCTGGAGTCCCGCCCCACCACTTAGTCCCTGTCATCCTGTTCTGCCCCTTTTTTAATTCTTGTTTGGGTGGGTGGGTGGGAACTTGTTTGGGCGTTACGGACTTCTATGGACATTGGTTGGGGTTAGGGAGGGGGGTGGGTCAGATTTTGTGGGTTTAGTTTATTTGTTAGGGTAAATTAAATATATTTTTCTATGTTACATGCAATGTTGTTAATGTTTTGTAGGTGGGGTAACTGTTTTACATCACACTGTTTCCTTGCTGATGCATGGCCGCCCATAGCCTGTGTTTGATTTCAATAATTGGCTGACTGTATAAGACACAGATAGATGCGACACACCTCACTCATTGACTGGTCCTTCTAGTACTTTCAGTCTGTCCTCTAGTCTATGCATTCTTTGTACTGGTGTGTGAAAATGAAATCATTGACATGTCCATTATTAATTCTGCCTCCCCCAAACTTGTCTCTTACCAGTGCTTGATGTTTATGTCCAACTGTGGCACAGCACTGGCTGCATGGTGAAGACGGTTTCCTTTTTCATAAATGCCATGATTGGGGCGGTGGTGGAGGTAGCAGCCTAGTAGTAGTAGTAGACACTGGCAGGGCGGCAGCATTTGCAAAAAAAGAGAAGGAGACAGTCAATCGCCTTTGAGAGACTGTTAGGAGTAGTTGAATGAAGTACAGTACAGAACTTACTGAGCAACAATAATATGCTCAAATATTTGACAAAAAAACAGAATGGTGGTTAGGAGGATAGCCTACTAGACAGAGTTACAAACTTTAGTTGTGTCGAGTCTCTTGACTAGGCCTACAGCCTAACAGTTAGTGCTGTATATGAGGAATGACAAGAAACAAATCCAATCAATGCCGGCAATTCATGCTGAGGTATATGTTCCTTTGTTAAAAAAAATAACCTCTGAAATATCCTACTCAATTCAATTCAATTCAATTAAGCTTTATTCGGTTCAAGTTATTGACCATAAAAGCACGAAAGAATACACATAATAGAAGTACAAAAGGGGGAGTTACAGTAAACATTGGCAATATTATAAAAATCACAATAAATTGGTTAAAACATAAAAACACAGTTTGTTAAAAACACATACTTTTCCTGGAATTGATGCATTTGTTTAAAAAAGTTGCAGTATAAAAACAGATGTCCGCAGATTGCAAATTAAATATTAATTTAATTGCATGCTCGACTGTACGTATTCCATTTTTAACAAACAATGGTTTAAGAAAAGCAATACGGAAATTAGTGTACAGTTTACAAAACAAGATAAAGTGCAGTGTGCTTTGTGTGGAAGTCCCATCACATCTACAGGGCCCAAATGGATGTTTCCTCGCAGTCGGATGGGCCACCAAGTGGTGTGCCGTTCCAAATCTGAGTCTTGTTAACACAAATTTATGCGAGGGCCTTGTAACCAAGTTTAGATAGACAGGAAATCCTTCCATAGATAGGTACCTGTTGTAAAACACAACAGTGGACAAAGTTCTGTCTGCAACTGCCCTCTTTCTCCCTGCAAAATCCAGAAAAGCCCTTTTTAGTTCAGCTTTAGGGATCGATAAAACTGCTTTGGGATCTTTTACAATATTCAGGTTAAAAATATCTGAAAAGCATACAATAATGTATTTGATCCAGGGTATTGCTACAAATGTATCTAATCGCAGACAGTCCTGAATAATAGATCTAGTAAAAGACTTCTCTTCCTTCAGCCAGATGGACCGCCAGGTCATCAAAGGCCTAAGGGATAAAAAGTCAAGTAGGTAATTAACAGATAATTCACGGTGACTCAGAGCATTAGAGGCCGAGGTAGGCAAGCATAGAAGTTTTTTGAGAAAAAGATTTTCTTCCAGCTGTAAATTGTGGGCACAACAGTAGCCCCAAACTCCTGCCCCGTACAGTGCAATAGTTACACATCTGGCCTGATAAATCTTAAGCATGTCCCCGGTCCTGCGGTCCCCGATTTTAGCGGCAAATCTGAAGATGCCGTGGGCATTTCTAGCCATTTTATAATGTATATTATTACATTCATAGATCCACTTCTTATCACAAGAAAAGGTAATACCTAGGTAGCAGAACTTATCCACTTGTTACACCTTTTCATTATCAATAAAATAACCTTTACTAGTATGTTTTAAATTCTTTGAACCACAGGTCATAGTATATGTTTTTCCTTTATTAATAACTAATTTCCTATCTTTAATAAAGGACGAAAAACTATCCATCAGCCGCTGCAGTCCCACAGAAGTTCTAGATAACAAAACAGTGTCATCGGCGTATAATAACACCGGCACTGGAACACCATTGATCACAGGAGCATCTGCGTTAACATCCTTTAAAATAGCATCAATTCCATTAATAAATAAAATAAATAAAAGAGGAGCTAAAACACAGCCCTGCCTAATACCACGTTTGACGCTAAAGTTTGGGGTACATTCTCCCTCATTACCAAAGCGCACACAAGTTTTTAATTTCTCGTACATTCTGGCAAGAAAGAATATTATACCCTCTGGTGCTCCCATTTTCAGCAAGGATGGCCACAGAATCGAGTGGTCTACCATGTCGAATGCGCTGCTCAGGTCTGCGAAGCACAGGTACACAAGGCCTGGTTTTGCATCAGTGTACTTCCCGATCAGCAGTTCTAAATTGACACACTGATCAAGCGTACCCCTGCCTTTCCTAAATCCGTACTGGCTGTCTGCCAGGATACAATCCTGTTCGACCCATTCCTCCAATCTTACAAGCATGACTCTACTCATAACCTTTATAGAGGAGTCCAATAGAGAAACAGGGCGATAATTCTTTGCATCAGACCTACTTCCCTTTTTATAATTGGGACAATAATAGACTCCCCCCAGGTTGGAGGGGGCTCAGTACAGACAGCAGCATTAAAAACGACGGCCAAAAAGGGTCCCCAGACTTCAGGTGCAGCTTTATAAATGTCAATCGGCACCCCATCCGGGCCTTGAGCTTTCCCTCCCTTACTCGCCTGAATGCCACTTTCGACCTCCCTAACAGAGATATCAAGTGGCAAAATAGGCCAACTGGAGGGACAAGCATCAGTAATTTTACCAGAGTCAAAAATAATTGAAAAGTGGGTAATCCACCCTTCGCTAGAGACATTTGCTGTTAACTCGGGTACATTGGCCTCTCTAAGAAATGGTGAGTTAACCGTCGCCCAGAACAATGTGCAATTAGATAATTCTGCAGCTTGGTTAAGTGAGTCCCAGGCTTGCTGCTGCAATTCTCCCTTCCTATGTTTAAGAGCGTTTTTATAATCTGTCCTCAAATTTATTATTAAGTTTTTATCCCTGGGCTTCTTCGCTAAAGCCTGCTTGAGGCTGGTTAGAGCTGCCGAACAACAGTGGTCAAACCAACCAGGTCCGATCCTTAAACGGCCCCTATTGCGACCGGTAAACTTAGCATCAATGGCAGTGTTGATTCCTTTAAAAGAAGATAAGACCCGTTCATGGTCAAATCTATTTTTCAAAATAAAAACAATGTCTACCAAATTCCCCTTTATTATAGAGATAATCAATTCCGGGCTTTTTCCCCTACCCACCTAAGCCTTACCCCATTGGCCCTGTGAGCTTCTACATTATCAATTGTAATTCCAGTCTCTATAAACTTATCTTCCCACAAAGTGGTGGCCATAATAATAATATTATGGTCACTTATAGCTGATATTTCAATTTCCGGAGGGGCAAAGCAATCGATAATACTGGAAGATACTATCACATGATCAATCGCAGAATCAGTGCGCCAATTTTTGAATGTTGGAACGGGCAAGCCATTTCCATCCTTACAACATTCCAGTATTTCCAAGTCATGACAACCCATTAATTTATGCAAGGTTTCCCCATAGGTATCATGACCAAAGTGCAGTACATCCCATCCAGCATTATTAGTAACCCCACAAGCCTTTAACGGTGACAGTTCGCACAACGTGGTGTTAAAGTCCCCACACCAGATAATATCAAATACAACATTGGATTCCAAACTCAGAGTATCAATGGTACTGGCCAGGTCTGTTACTATTTTACTCCTGGTGCCGTCGAAGATATTATTGTAATAGTTGATCAAAAGGATATTACGGCCTTTACCTTCAGAAATCCAAAGCATCTGTACAAGATCACCTACTGGTATGTGCTTTTTTACCACTATCCGGCGGAGGACCGATGTAAGTATAAGTAGACCCCCTTTGGCTCTACCAGGTCCCTCTCCCCGTGCAGGTAAGTTATAGGACACAAATCCCTCATAATTAACATCGCCTTTGCACCAGGTTTCTTGGAAACATAAAATATCATACTTGCTAATAAAAGTTTTCCAGCCTGGATATCTGCCCTTCGATTTTAAGCCGGCCACGTTCCAGCAGACCAATGTGGTACATGTGCCTCTTCTGCTAACATTCGTAGTTACAGGTCCAGTGACAGAGGCTCCCCCGATAGGCTGCTCCATATTACACAGATCCTTATGTCCCTCAACAACAGTCACTCCCTCGGCCAATGAGGACATAGGTCGTGTAGCCATGACTATAGTTTTATTAACACAGTCATCTACACCAATACTTTTAACCTTCTCTGGGTACATCTCTCACCCCTGCATAAGTCAATCATTAGAGTCCAGGGAGCTAAAGGCATGAAATCTATTTTGAGTTGGAATACCAGGGTAAGGTCTATAGGTAGCCGGGTAGGTAATATTACCTCTGTTCTCACAATGATTAGTATTGAGGTAACTGTAAAAGAAACCCAACGATCGAGCACATACGTTAGCATCAGAGGTCGAAAGAGACGCTGCTCTTAGGAGAACAGTGGCAACATGTTGTGGATGTTTGAAGTTTACAATCACACAATCCCCCCTTGAGCTTTTCCTAGAACTCCCTATCCATTTAACTCTCCTGGTAGTCAGGATTTGGTCAGAAAAATTTAACGGGAAACCGCATTGCCTGTTCAACCAGGATATACTTTTGTTTTTTAAGGAGGCATGTGTTTCCTGGTGACCCCCATTTTCTAGTGGCGGTACATTCGTTAGTACTACCACATATGGTGCACATTCAGGCGGGAGGTTAGTAACATGCCCTTTTCTCATTTCTTTCCAGCCCTCGCTACTTTTAGTAATAGTGGCAGTCTGACTGTCACTACAGGTTGACGCTTGAGGGGCTGTGGAGTTAGGTATAACATTCTCCCCACTGCCTGTAGTCTTCATAGAGGGAACGTCCTGGGTATTGCATATACTACTAATTGTGGCGGTAGTTACTCTTCCTGGTTCTTCAATGGCCTTTTTAAGAAGACCGCCCAGTCTAACGACTTCTGCAGTTAGTTGTTCGATTTTTGACACAAGTGGGTGTATAATACCTCTGATCTTTAGGTCAATAATGTCCGCTAAGTTCTTCATTAAATCAGCGTCTATTTTGACATCATTAGGCTTGGCAACCTCATCTATGTCAAAATGTTTTAATGGTGAGGCTGCCTGTTTCCTTACAGTGCGTGTTCCCCCCCTTTTATTTTGAGTTTTCCTACATGCTCTAACTAGCCGCGCTACTGGGGCCGGAGAGTGTTGTACTACATTATCATTGGAATCATCTGAATCCGCTAAAATGGGGTGAATCTGCTCAGGCTCGGGCAGTTCCCCATCTGAAACATCCAAATTATTAGTATTAATGCAACTATTATCATCCAATAATAAAGGGGCTAACAGAGACTGGGTAGGGGTTGCCGGCGGTGGAGATATGCTTATCCCTAGTGACTGCCGCCTTTCAGTATTTATTTTACTCACCACCTGCACCAAATAATTATCCAAGGTACGCGGCCCAGGGGGGGCCTTCTGCTTCGGCATGCTAACAAAAGTAGTTAGAATACAATAATACCAAAATAAAGCTTACTGAATTATACTAGATTTTACACACCATCAACTGGTGAAATAGCAAATTTCAAATACAAGCCAACACACAAAGTTCCACCGCAATATAGTGTAAAGGGTCTCACTGTGCAAGGCTACGTTAAGTCTGGCAGCTTAGTAGGAACAGAGTCTCAGGCCCAGCCCAGCCTCATCAGGCCTCTGAGGGCCACAGAGGGCCCGCCCTTTGCCCGGGCTTAGCCCGGCGCTTGCCCCGCGCGCTCCCGCAACGCGGGGGCTTCCCTTGATTTTTAAACGCCTCCGGGCGCTTAATTGGCGGTCACGACTTCCGCCTGCAGGTTATCCTGGGGATTGAAGTCCCCCCTCCTCACAGCAGCCGCGTAGAGATGCTGGATGCGGGGGCGGGAGGGAAAGCTATGAGGCAGCAAGGCAGCGCGGACTCCAAGGTGAGTGGCTGCGGTGCCCCACTGCAGCACAGGCGATTTTACAGAGCCCCTCCTACTCATGGGTGGCCAAGCAGAAGAAGATCATCGCTCTGCCTTGAAATTGAAGTGGTGTTGCTTTCACCACATCCGCCCCAGCAAGTGTGTTATTAAGTATTGGTGTACATTTAATTTAGTTACACCTCGACAATAAGTCACACAGCCCGGGGGAAGAGGGTTAGGGTTTGTTGAATGGATGGGAAGGGGGTTTTTGGGAAAGGTTTGACATAGAAAAACAGTATGCATACATAGACAAACAAAAGACAATCATTGAAGACTACCATATCCATATGTTAAGGGAGAAAAATCATTCAGTCTGCGACTCTGCGTCCAATGCATGGCATCAATCATTACCTGTTCCTTCTCATCTTAAGTTAACGGGCCGTCTATTTCGCCATCGGACGGTGCTGTTGTGTCAATCATACTCATTGCGCAGATTGAGTGAGTCCCCTTCCTGTATTGAATTAAAAGCAATGTATCACCAAGCTGCAGGAGAAGTACAAATTTCTGATTTGCAAGAAGGGGAAAATTAGTGTGTTCTGTAGAAAGTTGATTAGTGGCAGTGCACAATTACATAAATTCATGCACAACAAACACAACAAAATCTAAATCATTCAGTCTGCGACTCTGCGTCCAATGCATGGCATCAATCATTACCTGTTCCATCTTATTTTCAGTTAATGGCCAGTCTCTCTCGGCTCTGAAAGGAGGATAGCTATAGTAGTCATCTGATTCATGGTCCACTTCTTTTGGAAGGACTAGGAAAGTTTGAATTTGTTGTTACCATCATCCAATCATCATTCATGAGGGAAATGGAATTGAGCAGGAGATTCAGTATGATGGAGCGGAGGAGCTGGATTCGGAGGACTGTACTGTCAAATAGCAGACACCTAAAACTTGTATAGTAGTAGTAGTAGTAATAACTTTATTCGATTGTAATCTTTACAATCATAAAAGCACAGTTCATAAACATACATTCATATACATATTTCATAAACAGTTTAAAAACGAGCTATCCAGTTCATTTGTAAGACAGGTAGATTATATAAACATTATAAACAAGAGCACAGGCAGGATGAACAAGTTTAAGAATATAAATAATTATACAAAGTTAAAAAGATTAAAAGGTACAGCAATAATAGCAGCATAGTTATCCCTCCATACTTTTCCTAAAAATAATGGCTAGTTTCAAAAAACTGCAAACATATAGGGTGCAGTCACAATTCAGGAGTTGAAGGAAATAAAGTGCTGGTTTAATCTGTGTAAATTTTAGTTTTTTTAAGCAAGGCTTTAAATATAGCCTCCGAGGTACTGTGTAATAAGGACAAATAAATAGAAAGTGCGCCATATCTTGTGGAGACTTTCCGTCGCAGCCACAAGCAGGCAACACTTGACCCCGATGGGCCCCTCTTGGTACTGCCAGTAAGAGGTGAAACAGGTCGAAACGGAACCTTGTCAGTAGAAAACGATCGTAGCCAGACATAGGCCATGATAAATACGGTTCCATTTGTAAACATGTTTTAAGTAGGACATGTTTCCTGACACTGACTTTCAAAAGCTCACCCTCCTCCCGAGCAAAATACCTAGTTGCCATAAATGTTTTTTTCACGAATGTAACATCTGCTTTAGTTATAGTAATTGGGGTTGAGAATAGATCCGGCCGTCCCAGTTCAGTAAGGCGATCTTTTATGTACTTCAGCCACGGGACCTTGAGCCTACCATCCCAAGTTAAGGCTTCTCTTAATATATCGTGAGTAAGAGGTATATCATTGTTTAGCCAAGAGTTCATCCAACATAATAGAGGATTTGCTGCTATTCTGTCACTAAAAAAGGGTACACCTAACTCCTCATGTACCGAGAAGTTTCCGGTTCCCCTTGGCAGCCTCAAAACTTTCTTTAAAAAGTTATTTTCTGTAGCCTCTAGGTCTCGCATCTGGCTATAGCCCCAGAGCTCGCTACCGTAGCAAGCAACGGCAACGCTCTTGGCTTGATATAGTTTAAGCAAAGCAGCCACCGGGCCATTGCCCATTTTTCTCGCGAAACCAAGTATGGCTGCATTAACGCGAGTTACCTCGCCCTTCTTTTTAAGAACAGCAGGTCCCCAAGATAATTGATCATCAAGAAGGACCCCGAGGTATGAGAAGGTTTTGGACGTTGGAATTTTTTCCCCGTTTATGATGAAATAATTTGGATTTCGTGACCCTTGGCCAATTTTCATAACAAAGGACTTGGAATTATTAATACTTAGTCCACGAGACTCCATAAAAACATAAAATGAATTTAAGAGTGTCTGGAGACCGATTGCTGTCCGTGAAATCAGGACAGCATCGTCTGCGTAGAGCAGAACTGGAACACCTCTTCGGCCTACATATGGGTAATCCGCACCTGTTCTTAACAAATAATCTTCTAACTCATTAATGTACAAGTTAAAGAGGAATGGGGCCAAGATACATCCTTGTCGAACACCCCGATTGATTCTAATGTCCCCCGTCACTTTCAAATCTTGAGTATAACGGACATTAGCTCTTGTGTCAGAGTGCAAATCAGCCAATAAGTGAATTAGATTCTGCTCAACGCCCATCTTTAACATAATGTCCCATAATTTACCTCTGTCCACGCAATCAAAAGCGGACGATAGGTCCATAAAAGCCATATGAATGGTTCCCTGCCGGGCCAAGGTATATTTACCTACGATCAAGTATAGGTTCAGGTACTGGGTTACTGTTGAATGTCCAGGTCTGAAGCCATATTGTATTGGGGATATAACATTCTCATGTGCCCATGTTGTTAACCTGTTCAAGATTACACCCCCTACTACTTTTGCTACAGAATTAATTAATGAAATTGGCCTGTAGCATAATGGACTACTACGGTCACCCTTTTTAAACACGGGAACTATAGTCGATTGCCCCCATGACTTTGGACATCCATAGATCGCAGCTGCATTTATTACATTCGTGAGGACAGGGGCCCATAGTAAAGTACAAGATTTAAAAAGATCCGGAGGTAAAACTTGTATATTAAATTAGAAGAGTAGAAGACGGGGATAATGGATTTGTTGTGATTCACAAGTTTATAACCGGAACGACAGACACATAAACAAAGGGGGAAAAAAGGGAGGAAGACAGTAAGTGCGAGCCTAATTGTCAGGGAAGTATAGCTCGTCCTCAAACTCTGGGGGTTCAGCCAGTAGTAGGTAATCATCTGACACAATACTTCCGTCACCTGAGCCGCTGTCCTCATCTTCCTCCATTGATTCATGTATTGTGTAATTCGGTGGTATGAAGTGCTGATTCATTTTGATCATTGTTAACCTCTCCACGTTTTTTGGAGATAGACTGGTCCTTCTCAATGTTACAATGGAACCAGCAGCACTGAAAACACGTTCGGAAGAGACACTTGCGACAGGGCAAGCCAGATAGCTTATCGCCAGCCTGCTGAGCTGTGGCCATTCAGACCTTTTCCTATACCAATACTGCAATGAGTTTTGATCAACGTACACCTCTGTTGGGTCGTCCAGATAGGCCTGGACCATCCGCTCAATGTTCAGGGTTGCTGCTGGTAAGCTTTTGTGCTGTTTTTTCTGTGCATCAGCACTGTGCTTACAATAGCCCATCTTTACATACCAATCCTGTAATTATAATGATTGTACTCGTCCTAATGATCCAGTTATTGTTTCTGTAGTCGATAGTGATGGTAAGTGTTGTTATTGTGAGCCAACCGCACTGCCCTCAGCCGACGAAGTTGCACTTGATCCTGCATGGCCTGCTTCAGTATCAGTACTTGTTGTGGGTTGATCTTGCGGGCTTTTAATTAGCAGCCATTCGTTTTCCAACTTACTGGCTGCTTCAGCTATACAACTTTTGTAGCGGGCAACATCATTGTCGGAAAAAGCAAGGAATGTCTTCAGTAGTCCCAATTTTGCACGTGGATCCAGAATTGTGGCACATATGTAATGTTCTTGTGACAAAATTTTATTTTGTAACCTTACATTTTCAGTTAAGCGCCAGGATAAGCTCTCCACCAAGTCATGGGCTTGCCTTCTGTCCTCTACACCTTTGTATGATTCGGACACATTATTCAGCTCATACTCCAGCATTTGCAATAATGGGATAGCTTGGCCCATTGTACAGTCCTCCTTGCTGACTTCACGTGTGAGGACCTCAAAAGGAGAAAGCATCTCAGTCAGGCATTTAATTAGGCTCTATTGCTCCATGTCAAGATTCATGCCTTTAACAGTAGCACTAGCATCCCCTCTTCTTTTCCAGACATATTCATGGAGTGACATGTGTTGTTCATACAGACGATCAAGCAAGCAATACGTTGCGTTCCAACGTGTTGCCACCTCCTGGATGAGTGCCTTGACTGGCATCCTAAATTCACGTTGGATGATCCTCAGCTGCTTCCGAGCTTTAAAAGAATGGCTGAAATGAGTGCATATTCTTCAGCAGATGGCCAGTAAATTGCTGACTATGGGTTCTTTTTTCAGAAAGTCTTGAACTATAATGTTTATGCAGTGCGCCAAACACGGAACACTGAAATAGGAACCAAGTTCCATGGCCTTAAGTACATTACTGCCATTGTCTGTGGCAACAAAACCAATACGAAGCCCTCTGGGCCGCAGCCATTCCAAAACCTTGGTGCGAAACTCGTGTAAAATGTTTTCAGCCGTATGAGATTTCTCCATGGCAAACATGGCTACAGTTGCATGTTTCCGAGTACCTTCAAAAATCGCAGCTGTGTCATAAACAACACCTTGTGCAGATAGTTTATCTTTAACCCCCACAAAAGAGATCCAGTGTGCAGTGATGCACATGTAATCTGTGGCTTGGCAACTGCTCCACATGTCTGTTGTCAGGTGGATATTGTGCACAGCACTCTTCTGCAAAGCTTGTCCAACCAATTCCAGCACATCATGATGTAGTGCCGGAACAGCAATTCTTGCGAAATAGGACCGGCTGGGAACTTTCCATTTCGGGCAGATGGCAGACACAAATTCAAGGAAACCCACCCCTTCCACAAATGAAAAAGGAAGACGGTCCAGCGCTAACATTTTAGCCAGCTTCGCATTGTACAATCGTGCCGTTGGGTGGTTGCGTTGGAACTGCCCCTCCAACCTAAACATGCTCTCAATGGTAGGCTGGCTTACTTTCCTTAGTGGTGCTGTTTTCATTAACCCACTACGGCTCAACGACACCGATTGTCTCATTGAGGTACTCGCCGGTCGCCTTGGTGTCTCACCCAGACTCTGAGTATGGCTCTTACTGCGGTGCCACTCTGATGTTACTGAGGAGGATGTGGGCGTTACCACCACTGCACTACTGGGGACAGGGCTAGAAATGCCACCCTCTTCTTCACCTGCCACCGCAATAATATCGCTCTCTGATTCATCCTGCCCAACTTCAATGGGTTGACTTTTTCTACTTTCTTTTAACTTAAGTAGGTGATCCTCCCACACGATAGTGTGGTGTATTCTGAGATGACTTGCTTGTCCTCCGGTACCATAATTTGTACCAAGCTTACCACGCCGAACACCTTGCTGACAAATTGAGCATATAGCAACGTTCTCCTCCTTGGCGCTAACAGAAAAGAAGTCCCAAACTGGGGAGGAGAACTTTCTGGCACTGCTGGATGTGCCACTTTCAACACCAGATGAACTTGAGGGGGTGTTTGAAAATGTGTGACCCTGTGCACCTACACTGTGACTTTTACTACCACTACCTACTGAGATGGTTGAGCTGGATGTAGGTCCCTGCCGGGCCTTGGAAAATATGGCAGCTGGAGGTAGTGGTGGTGTAACCTGTGTTGGTGAGATCCATGCTACATCCCGCTCAGTAGCAGCCTTTCTGGATAGGGTGAGAATGTCGGTCTCCAATCCCTTTGGGGCGGGAGTAATGTGCGTGATGACTGGCTCGTCTTCATCAACATCATCACCCCCCTCTTCTACAGCTACCTCCATAACTCTAAGTTTTTCTGGGACCTTCCTTTTCAGAAGCATTGTCTTGTGGCGTATATCACTCTCAGACCGAGCTGGTGGGACCCAAGTGTCATCACGATCATCAGAAGCGGGGCTTGAAGAAGAAGATGATGGACTAAGCCTCCTTTTCCTTGCTGGTGGTCTGGAAGACAAAAGATCTTCTGAAACAGTGGTTTGACTTTGCTCCACTTTGTCTGCAGGAAGCTCGATTTCCTGAAATGCCCCTACGTCAGGAGCAACAACTACTATGGTGGGCTGTTGCAGCAGCTTCTGCTGTTCTTGTTGCGGCGGCTGCTGCTGTTCTTGTTGCGGCGGCTGCTGCTGTTCTTGTTGCGGCGGCTGCACACTGATCTGCTGAGTTTGCGCCTGCGTTGAACTTGATTGTGTACTACTTTGCGGTAATGACATTTCTTCAACATCGCTGCTCGTTAGTAGACTGGCTACCTCTGCGACACTAAAGCCCTTGGGCCTAGGTTGGTGGGGTTGGACCGCTGTGCTGCTCCCAGCTTGGTTCCCGGACAACGCTTTTTTTTTTTTTTTTTTTATAATAATTTTTATTGTTTGCAGTTTGAATACATCAATAGAAAAGGCATCAGCATATATACATGAAAAAAAAAATACATGAAGAAATCAGCACAGAGTACAAAAGGATAAAATACCAACCAGTAAGACTTATAAAAACAGATTTTTTTTTTTTTTTTTTTTGAGTCTAATTCGAAGAGCTACCCGTCACCTCCCTCCATGTTGTAATCGGGGCCCACAATTTCCTACCAAAATCTCTCTTTCTCTTGCCTTTCTGCTCATATAAACGACTCTCTATATTATGGATACTCAGCAGTCTAGCGAGCCACATTTGGAAGGAGGGGGCCAGAGTATCTTTCCAGCCTGACGAAATTAAAATCCGTAAGACCGCCACCGACATAAAAACCAGCGCTTCCTCACTTTGAACCAATTTCTGCTTGTGATCGCAGCCCAATAACATGCGTTGAACTTGATTGTGTACTACTTTGCGGTAATGACATTTCTTCAACATCGCTGCTCGTTAGTAGACTGGCTACCTCTGCGACACTAAAGCCCTTGGGCCTAGGTTGGTGGGGTTGGACCGCTGTGCTGCTCCCAGCTTGGTTCCCGGACAACGCTTTGGTGCCAAAAAAAACATTGGCCGGCACACCACCAGTCGTGGTTAATGGCACTTCCTTTTTCTGTTCCTTCTTCTCACCAGCAACTTTCTTGGTACTGGACCTGGTACCTTTCTTTGGGGCCATCTTCTTCAGATGTCAGGCAGGATGCAGATGCACAACAAGTTCTGGTCACACGTGGACGTGATGCGCAGCAGGACTTCTGTCTGGCTGGCAGTACAACGGGTAGCCGGGTGATGCTGATGACACCTCCTACTCTGTCTTTTGTGCACCTAAAAGCAAATAAGACAGGAGAAGAACATCAGTGAGATGTTGCATTTGTTGTTGTGGTTCAGTTACTTAGTACTGTACTAGTGCAAACAAAAGATAGTCTAGCCATTTATGACTTTTTTTTTTAAACTAGAGCTATGTTATACTACTGTGTACAGCTACACACTACACTCTCAGAAAGGATAGGAAAGTTAATAATAACCACCAAAATAAAAATGTAATGAAAGTGGGGTGGACCATTAAATTATTTGAGCATCTCAGCATCCATGGAGCTGCTGCTGGCAAAGGGGGTGGATGGATGGAAGCAGTAAGCCAAATAGCCAATAGGAAAACCATGCAGGCCTATGGCAAAAGTAGGACACTAATAACTCACAGTCCAAACACCAAAAAAGGCCACCACCCACATGGACACTCACAAATCACAAACAAGCCGGGGGCCTGGGAAACACCAGGAGCTGACAAAAGGCCTATAAAAGCCAGGTAAAGGATGCATGCTAAAGCACACTGCTCTGCCTTTTTAATGCAACAAAATGTAAATACGAACATTCACAGGCCCCAAAAAGCTCTGCAGGGTGCATGCATTGCACGCCAACACACCAGTGACCAGACACATACAAAAAAAGCATGTCTTTAAGACAACCAACATCAGAAAGGCCACCCCCATAAAGCACACTTCCCCAACTCAATCCAATGCCATCCATGCCCTAAATGATGTCTACATTCAACAGATCACACAGAAAACACTTTATCAATAAAGCTGTGGCTACCTGCTCTGATCCTAGTGGATGAAAAAGCAGGCCTGTTGGCAGACAAGGCCAGGCAAGCTTGCAGGCCTAGGCTTCAAAATGGCCACCAGCCACATGGCCAGGCCCAACAACATCACAAAGGCCACCCCCAAAAAACACACTTCCCCAACTCAATCCAATGCCATCCATGCCCTAAATGTGCTTGAAAATGAAATACATTAAAAAAACAACAAAAGGAACAGTTGCTTTATCATGCACACACCCCATGAGGCCATGCCCATGGCTAGCTCGGGCCTACTACTACCCACAAAATTAAAAAAAAAAAAAAAAAGGGAATGATGATAATTAATTATCAAAAATGAATTGTAGTTACAACAACTGCAATGCCCACAATCAAACAGACACAACAACCACTTACTTGTAAAATATCCTATTCCAAAAATCCTCAAATCCAATTGCAATGATGCAGCAGACAAAAAGAGTGATCTTTCCAGCTCCAAATCCAAAGGCAGAATGAGCAGGAGATGGACAAAGCACTGGGAGGAGCCTGCTGGACAGGAACAGGAAGTTGGAGATTCTGTGTCACTTCCTCCCTCTCTCCACATTTTAAAAAAAGGACTCCTTGCACAAAAAAGGACAGCCAAATGTCAATGTAAGGAGTTGTTTTCCTCCAAAATCAGCATTTGCAGAAGGTTTCATGCTGCTAGAGCTGATATTCCTCTCCAAATTGAAAATTTTACATGTTCGAGTTCTCGAGCTTCACATTACTTCCGCCGGCGTGTCGAAAATGACATGATCGCGTTCTTTTTGTCCCTGTCGCGTTGGATATGACGTGTTCGGGGTCTCTTTCTCCTGTTCGCGTTAGATTAGATGTGCCCGCGTCCTCACCCTCTCGCTCGCGATGTAGAATGACGTGTTTGAGATCTCAATCTTCTCATACTCGCGCGGTGCATGAACGCGAGAAGAAAGACGTGATCGCGCAACAAATGACGTTAATGCGGCCGCGAACTGTCGCGAGACAGCGCAAAATGGCTACCAACAATCCAACATCTCGTGGAGAAGGCGACCGGGTCGGGAAAACTTGTCGGCGAACGCGGGGATTCAGGTAAGGCGATCGCGCGCACGCGAGAATGTATTTTTTTACAGCGCGAGCAAGAAACAAATTATCGCTAAGCTGCGGAATGCGGAAATTTTGACATTTTCGCACTTTCCGCGGAACGCGAAAATGCCAAAATATCGCAATTTCCGCGAACGGAACTGAATTTTGGCCCAGGCCTAGTATTTAGCAGAAGGAGGGTTGAGAATTCTCATACTTCTCATTATTTTTTTAGTTAATAAACTTTGTCCAACGGAGATTCCGTTAATTAAAGAGTGGCCAGCGAAATAGCAGATCTATAGACATTAACGGTTCTATAAGATAGACCAGACGTAAATAGATCAGAAAGGTAATTGACAGCATGAACTAGATCAGTTGAAACGGGATCATAACGTCGTTGAAGGCACCAGCGAACCCATTTGTTCCATTCCAATCGATAAGCTTTCCTTGTACCGGGTGCCCACGATTCAGAAATGAGTGTGAAAGCATTTGACGAAAGACCTGGGATTCGCCACTGTCTCCTGAAAAATTCCATGCCGTCAGAACCAGAAGACCTTGTTCTACCAGGGGATGAGTGTCTCCTTCTGGACCAAGGAGTACCTCTCTGAAAGAAGGGATCAGAATGGGGAAGTCGATAGTCATTTCTAGAATTATCGGGAACCACGCTTGGGATTTCCATAGTGGAGTTATCACCACCATGCTCTCTTTGTAACGACGAGCATGAAGAAGAAGACGGGGAAGCAAGGCAAAAGGTGGGAAGGCATAAGGGGCCAGACCTCTCCAATCTTGGAGGAATGCGTCTACTTTCTGAGCCTGAGGGTCCGGTCTCCAACTGAAGAAATTCTTCAACTGGGTATTCAGACGGTCTGCAAATAGGTCTGTACGGAAGGGACCCCATTTGGACTGGATGGTTAAGAAAATCTGTCTGTCTAGTCTCCAGTTGCAAGAGTCCTTGAAATTCCTTGAGAACCAATGTGCTACACCATTGTTCAGACCAGGAATATGTTCCGCTACAACTGATATTCCTTTGTTCAAGCAAAAGTCCCAGAAACCTTTCGCTAGGTCCGATAGACCCTTCGAGTGAGGACCCCCTAGTTTGCTGACATATCGTACTGCAGAGACGTTGTCCATCCGTAACGTTACACAGCATTTCGCAGAATTCTGGGTGAAACAACGAATCGCGAATGAACCTGCTAATAATTCTAAGCAGTTGATATGCAATTTCTTCTCTTGAAGAGTCCAACGACCCCCTGTAGATGAGTTCCCACATCTGGCTCCCCGTCCTTCCAAACTCGCATCTGATTCTATTATTAGATCCGGTTCCTCCCCAAAAATGGCTCTGCCATTCCATGCCTCTACATTTTTCAACCACCAGAGGATTTCGGTCTTCGAATCCTGGTCGTGGGAAATCAACTGGGAGTAGGAGAGAGTCGATCTCAGAGATCTGGTTTTGAGTCTCTGAAGAGCTCGATAGTGTAATGGGCCAGGAAAGATTGCTTGAATTGTTGAAGAAAGAAGGCCCAGGATCCTTGCTAAGTACCTGAAGGAGAACCGTTCTAGGTTGAGTAAATTCCTGAGTTCTTTCCTCACTTTCCTTACTTTGTCTGAGGGAAGTTTCAGTTCTGCCTTTATTGTATCTACTAAGAAACCCAGAAATTGTGTCTGTTGACTTGGGGTTACACAGGATTTCTTTATGTTTATAATAAAGCCAAGATGTTGTAAAAGATGAATTGGAAGATCTGTGTGAAGGGATACGGTCTGTTTTGATTTAGCCATAATGAGGATGTCGTCGAGATATATAATCAGTCTGACTCCCCTCTGTCTGAGCCAAGCGGCAACAGGTCGGAGAACCTTGGTGAAACACCAAGGGGCGGATGAAAGTCAGAAGGGAAGGCTGCGAAACTGGAATAATTTCCCTTCCCAGATGAATTGAAGGAATTTCTGGTGAGGTCCCCAGATAGGAATTGTTAAGTAAGCGTCTTTTAGATCTAGTCTGGTTAACCATTCCCCTTTTCGTAGGATGTCTCTTAGGAGGTGTATCCCTTCCATTTTGAAGTGTTGGTATACTACCCATTGGTTTAATTCTTTTAAGTTTATGACAGGTCTCTGTTCTTTGTTTTTCTTTTCTACTAGAAAAATATTGCTGAGGAAGCCTATGAAGTTGGATTCGACAATGTCACCTTTCTTTAATAAATCTTTTACTTCCTGGAAAACCAGAAGTCTGTCTTTGTGGGAAAAAGTAATTTCTCGAGGGTGATTTGATTGGAAAGGTGTATGGGTGAAGTCTATCTTGTAACCTCTCACTGTGTCTAAGACCCAAGGGTCTTTGGTTACTACGTTCCAATTGTTTGCGAATTGACGTAGTCTCCCACTCACCTTTGGAGGGATATCTGAAAGGTCTTTCAAGATTCCTACCTGATGAAAAGGAGCGTTGTCTACGTTCTCCTCTGAAGGGACGTCCTCGACTTCTTTGTCTTTGTGGGTAGAATTGTTGGGTCCCGAAATTGGTGTTATATCTCCCTCCACGGGACAAGAAGGGTCTTGTAATGGAGTTTCCTCGGCCGGGAAAACGACCCCGTATTCTCCCGGCCCGGGTGAAAACCCGATCTTGGAATACCCTTTTAATGTCCTTTTGTGATTTTTGTATGAAGTTACAGGCACCGACGTATTTGGCCATGTCTTTGATGAAATCCTCACCAAAGAGGAAGCCTTGGGAGTTAGGTTGTGGGTCATTCTTTGCCAATTCGATTAGTTTTGGGTCTATTTTGAATAAAATTCCCTTCCTTCTTTCGGTGGAGAGAGCAGTATTTGCGTTTCCTATAAGGCATATAGCCCGTTGGACCCATTCCCTTAGTTCCTTTGGATCGACTAGGGAGTCTTCTAGATAAGCGGATTCTGCCATTTCGAAAATTTTGGTAAGGGGGCCAATGGTGTCAAAAAGACGATCTTGGCATGATTTTAATCCTTTATCTATCCCCTTTCTCGGGTCTCTTGAGGTCTTAGCTATAAATGCCACAACTTTGGGGTCTACTTCTGGTGTTGCGGCTATTTTATTTGGGAGGTAAGGTCTCAGGCATTCGGAGCGTAATCTAGATCTCACCTCTTGGGGGGATCTCCTTCCTGAGCCAGAAGGTGAGGTACTCAGCTACGTGTTGGGATGGGGTCCATTCTGGGGATAAGGGATGTTTTACTAATAAGGGGTCAAACATTAGGTCGCCAAATGGGTCCAAGAGTCCCATGTTGGGTTGTGAGGCCTTTGAAGCCTCTTCGGAGCTTCCCGTCCCCTTTGGTGCCTCTTCCACGTCAGTGTTGAAACCAGAGGAGCAAGACAATTCGATTTCTGTATCGGAATTGTCTTCATTATCGATATTAATTGGAAGCTCAGGGCCTATATCATGCCCACATTGGGTGCCCGAGGCACCAGTCTTATCACCACCTTGAAAGCGTGAAGGAGGAGCGGAGGTCTTTGCTCTTTTAAACGCAGATCTTTCTTTTTCTCCGAGCGTCCTCTTTTTGGGAGCCTTGTTTGCTCCTTCTTTGTGTGTACTAGTGGAAGGGCGGGGGGTAATGAGTGAGAAAGATTCAAGTTTCTCATTAATTTTGTCATCAATAGAGCCAATTACTTTCTCCACCGCTTTATTGATAAGGTCTTCCAATCTATCGTCAATAGAGGATTGGGGGGTTGACATTATGATTATGTAGTAAGTAGAATTAATATTGGCTCTGAAAGGGTTAATCCTCTTTTTTTTTTTTTATTATTTTAAATTATCTTAAATCCTACCGAAGATGTGAGTGAAAAGACAGCTGATCGCTAAATCTCGATGTTCAGAAGCTCTGGCGATTGAATGATTAGGAAAAACCAAGGCTGCCTATGGGCCTAAAACCCATCTTCAATCAATCAGCATTTGAAAAGAGCAGCACTGTCACTCCTAGGGGGATCTGGGCGCTGTGTCTCCATTGAAGAGCCAGGTCTTGAGTCTCTTTCTGAAGTCTTTCAGCATGGGGGCTGTACAGAGCTGGAGGGGGAAGGTCATTCCAGGCCTTGGCAACAAAGTAGGAGAAAGAGCGGCCCCCGCTGTGGCTGTGATGGATGCACGGGGTGTGTGCTGGGATGAGTGATGAGGACCGCAGGTGTCTTGAGAGTAGGTGGAAGTTCAGTCAATGGTTGATGTAGGCAGGTCCCAGGTCATGGAGGGCTTTGTAGGCTTGTGTAAGGATCTTGAACTGTCATCTTTTCTGGATCCAGTGGAGATCTTGCAGGTGGGGGCCTATGTGAGTTAATTTGGGGAGGTTCAGGATGTGTCTGACTGCGGAGGTCTGTATGGTCTGGATTCTTCTGAGAAGCTAGGAGGAGAAGCTGGTGTAGAGGGTATTGCAGTATTCGAGGCAGATGGTGAGGAGAGCCTGAGTGATGGTTTTCTGGTGTTCTTTGGGATCCATCTGAAGATTCTGTGGAGCATGCAAAGTGTGTGGAAGCAGAAGGAGGTGATTCTGTTGACTTGTTGTTTCATTGTCAGTTGGCTGTCGAGGATGATGCGGAGGTTGCATGCATGGTCTGTAGGTGTAGATCCGAATTCTCAGCCCACTAGCTGTGGTCCCATGCCGAGATGTTGTTCCCGAAGGTCAGTACTTCAGTTTTGTCGGAGTCAAGTTGGAGGCAATTGTCACTCATCCATTTGGCTATGTTGGTCATGGTGTTGCAGAAGTTTGCTTTGGCATTGGACGGGTCCTTGGTGAGCTAGAGGATCAGTTGAGTGTTGTCTGCTTCTGAGATTATGTTGAGTCCGTGGGATGTGATGACGTCTACAAGGTGTTATGTAGATGTTGAACAGGGTGGGGCTGAGGGATGATCCTTGTGATACACAGCATATGATGATTTTGGCAACAGAGTTAAAAGGAGGCAGTCGGATGCTCTATGTGCACTCTGTGGAGAAGGAGGAGATTCACTTGAGAGCGTCTTACTGTATGCCTATGTTATCAAATCTGTTGATGAGGGGTTTGAGGGAGATGATGTTGAATACTGAGAAGAGGTCGAGAAGGATCTCTGCAGTCGAAAAGTGTTCTAATGTCATCTGTGGTGGCAATCAGCGTGGTCCCAGTGCTGTGGTTGGCACAGAATCCTGATTGTGAGGCATCTAGTAGGTGGTTTTGTTCCAGGAATTTGGTGAGCTGCTGATTGATGACTTTCTCTAGTTTTTTGTCCAGGTAGGGGAGCAGGGAGATTGGACAATACTTTTTTAGATTGATGGGGTCAGTGGAGGCTTTCTTCAGGAGGCGTCTAATGTCTGCATGTTTCTATCTGTCCAGGAAGGTTGTTATGGGGATAGAGGTGATGAGAATGCTGGTGAGTTGCATGCTGATTGGGTTTGTTGCAACGTTGTAGAGGTGGTGTGGGCAGGGGTCCATTGGTGCCCTAGAGTGGATGGAAGACATGATGACTGAGGTTGTCAGGGTGGAGAGCGGAGACCAGGTGGTAGTGGTTTGGCTGATGGTCAGTGGTTGGTAGAGGTCATTGTGGTTGGTTGGTCTGAGAGGGTATCGCAGAGTTCTTAGGAATGGTGGGTGGTGGTCTCTGTGGCTGTTAGGTTGGCAAATTCTTTTACTCTTGATGGACCCCAAAAAAAGGTGGTGCACATGTGAAGCTTATAAATGCCCTAAGTGCATGTGCATGCTACATAGCATTTAAAAAAAGCATTTTAGGTGCATTTTTTAAAATATTGCACATGGTTACCATCGACTTGGAGTCGACGGTAATAGCCTTTCCTACATGTCCATTTCACATTTAGGAAATGCTTTGTACGTGTACTTAGGAATCGCAATTAGGAAATCCCTTTTTGCGATTTCATATTTAGGGAATCGCAAAATGTGATTTCTACTGGGTAGGAATCACATTTTACAACCGGGATTAGGCCTTCATACATAAGGAAAGGCATTATTTCATTTCTTAACAGACCATAAGTGCAATTCGGTTCGTTAAGAAATGCAATTTCCTTTCGTACATCTGGCCCTAAGTAACATATGACATATTTTCTACATAATATTGATGGAGCTGCTCCAATATATGCTCAGCAAAAAATAATGCCTGGCGTGTACTATACATATATTGTATCAGATTTCAGTTTCTTTAGAATGTAATTTACACTTACAAATCAGACTTTCCCGTAATAGCTGTAACAAATTCAATTTATAGCATGTCTAATGGAAAAAAGGTTCAGAACGCAGATGTAGGGCTAGAAACGACCCTGCTCTGCCGAATGGCACTTTCCGACTGCAAATTGGTTCCCTGGAATTTAATAAATGATGTTTATGAAATAAATAGGGACAGCTGGGGAACTGGACATCATTTCCTTTTTAACATTTACTGAAAGGGAAGGACATTAAAACTTGGTTTCTTTTATCAATGACTGAAGATGCAGGATACTTCTGAATTACAGTTAAATGAAACAGAATAATGGTGCTGTTGAAGCTTAAAAATATTGGTACAGATTTTTTGAGAGAAGCTATCCTTGCGCTGGCCATTTCATAAAAAGCACCTCATGACTTTAGGGACTTTACAATGTAAGAGAACAGATTTCAGCTTGGATTGAAAACAAGAATACTATTCAGTCACTGTTTAGTTTGCGTAAGTAAGTCACTGTGAGAAAGTGCTCCTTTTGGTAGGATTACCCCCCATTTGTTCTGGGCTGAGGCTGCTGATTTTTTTACTCTGTGGATTGGGACACTGGCAATCAGGCTACAGTACAGGTTCTATGAACCCTAAAGTATGGAAAAATCTGCTTATTCCTAATCAGCACATTTAACTTTCTAATGAGGCAATAATATGTGGTGCAGAAATACCCCCATGGCATGAAATGTTAATTGGGAACTGTGGACTGCAGCACTGTTTATGCCACCTACTAGTGTGGCTAGGAAAATATGTCTTTATGCCTTTCCATTGCAGCCTGACTGCTGCAGTTTAAACCTGCAGTCTGACCTGTCAAAATATACTTTTATGACAGGAAACTAAAATCTTATATAACAAATGACCCCTATTTAGGCCTTGCAGCCTACAAGGTAAAGTGTATAGTATTTAAAAGTGGGGCATGTAGAGATTTCGTGTTACCAAGGGCCAGATGTATGAAAGCTTTTTCCATTTCTTAATGGGCCGAATCGTAATTTCAGCCCGTTAAGAAATGCAAAACAGTCTTTTCATATGTGCAAAGGACAAAAATGGTTGCAATGTGCGATTTTGACCCAGTAGAAATCGCAAATTGCGACCACGATTTAGGAAACAAAAATAGGGATTACCTATTTGCGATTCCTAAAGCACATTTAGGAAATGCTATTACCATTTACTCAAAGTTGATGGTAACCGTGCGCAAAATTAAAAATTGCATTTAAAAATGCACTTTTTAATGTGACATGAAGTGCACATATGTCCCTAGGGCATATGTGCACTTACTTGGCAGTACGAATTTCGGGGGTCCTCCAGGGGGCACCCTTGGGGTGTGGATTTCCTAAATTCAGAATTGCTATTGGGAAATCGCAATTTGGGAAAGGCTAACCATTTTCTTTCTGACCCATAGGTGGGAATGCAATAGCATTTCCTATTTACGATTTCCCAATAGCCATTCCTATTCTGTAGGAATCGCTATTAGAAATCGCAAATGTTGTACATACCCATTTTAATTTCCTAAATAGCAAATTCTATGGAATCGCTGTTTTGGAAATGCAATATAAGAATTTCATACATCTGGCCCTATGTCCCTCAAGTGATAATACCCCAAACACTATTTCCATTGACGTTGGCTCTGGCTGTCCTATGAGGTAAAGTAGGGTACAGATTAAAATGTGAATTCTGCTATCTTGTGTGTGGGACAAGCTAGAGAAATGCGACAACTACTATTTTAAAATGTATTTTTAAAAAAAATGAATTGTAAATAACACAGATTTTGTATAAATATTTAGGAAAATACCTTTTTTAGAAAGTTGCCTTTTTATTGCCTGACGCTCCTGAAGTATATATGCATTACCCTGCAAGCAGCTGCCTTGTCAGTTCTTAGTGAGGTATGAACATTCTCCCTGGGCAGGACAATGGCTTTGGCCTGTTGACAAGTTAGACTTGGTGTAGGGCAGTTAATTGCCTATCAGTCCAGGAAGGGTAGCTTGACAGATTTTCGGAACTTCATTAATTTCAAAGGGGCAAAGGTGAGGCCTGCCCATTCATAGTTTAGTATAAGAAGAGACCTGGGAGAGGAAAACTCCTAGTGCCAGATGTACGAAATTCTAAATGTACATTTCCTCAAGAGCGACTTCGCAGAAATCGCTGTTTAGGAAACAATAAATTTTTGTATGAAATTTGTGATTCCCTGATAGCGATTCCTACAGAGTAGGAATCGCTATTAGGGAATCGCAAATAAGAAATGCTATTGCATTCCCACCTATGGGAAACATAGAAAATGGTTTGCATTTGGGCTTAAGGCCTCCCTGGAGGCAACCCGAATTCCAAGTGCACATATGCCCTAGAGGCTTATGTGCACCTAATGTCACCATAAAAAAATGCATGTTAATTGCATTTTTTTCTAATTTTCACATGGTTACCATAGAGTTTGAGTCGATGGTAATTACATTTCCTAAATGCCCAATTTTGATATATGAAATGTTTTGTACATGTGCTTTGGGAATTGCAAATAGGTAATCCCCATTTGTGATTCCCTAAATTATGGTCATAATTTGCGATTTCTACAAGATAGGAATCACCCATTGCCATTTCTACATGGTAGGAATCGGAAATTGCTACACTGATGTGGCCTTTATACACATAAAAAGGCTGTTTTGTATTTCTTAACGGGCTGAAATAGAAATTCAGCCAGTTAAGAAATGCAAACTGTCTTTGTACATCTGGCCCTTAGATCCCAGGCTATATGGTAGAATGACCAGCTCTGTTTTAGTGGGATGGTCTCTGAACCAGTTTGATTCTTTAGATTAGGAAGATAAGGAAGGGACTATTCATTTCCCTCAA
Organism: Triturus cristatus; assembly: GCF_964204655.1. Taxonomy (NCBI): domain Eukaryota; kingdom Metazoa; phylum Chordata; class Amphibia; order Caudata; family Salamandridae; genus Triturus; species Triturus cristatus. The sequence goes on along the minus strand of NC_140591.1, from coordinate 926,201,446 downwards.
CATACATCAACCTGGCACAAAAGCTCCCTTCAGCAGCAGAAAATCTGTGTCATTTCATATTTTCACTCTGGGATAGTTTGCGGAAAGGCAAACAGGTTTCCCTGGGGAGCGTTTTCCAAACTGGTTAGGGAGTGTCTAAGAGTGGCCCCACCTACTGGCTACCACACCGAGGAAAAACAGACCATACCACTAGCATCTTTGATCAATTTCTGGACCTATGGAAAAACTGAATAAGAACTGCACTTGATGTTTGGGATCTCTGAGGAATAGGAATCCTGAAGGGCTAGACTGCTCTCACTTGTACCCAGGACAACTATATAGGCTTCAAGGATCAGATGGCTGATTCCCTTTGTGGCTACAGAGATACAAGTTGCAAGTTGCGTTTTTAGTTAAATGCCAAATTGACCAGTTGCAACTGGATCTGAACTGGACCCTGCAAGTGCCTCTGTTGGAGTAAGTTATGACCCCTGTGCGCTGGCCCTGATATCCTAGAAACCTTGGTTGGCTGTGTCCAGCTACCTCTCCAACTATCTCCGAAAAGTTGTGGCTTAAACATTTCGGATTTCCAAATATCAGGACGACTGGGATTAACAACTCAAATCAGTCTGACCAAGGTGCGCAGATTTCACGCTGATTACGGTCAGAGCATTCTGCTGCTTCAAAAAAAATAAACCTGTTCAGTGAAACCTTGTGTCACGTCTATCCGATTTAGGTGTGACATACCCAGATACAGCCTGCTGACTTGCCCTGCTGGAAAATCTTGAGCTGCAAAAAAGAGACTAGGGGCCCAATTCACAAAAGTAATCTGAGACAACGACTTTCTGTATTCAGAAGCATTGAGGAGTACTAAAGTTAGGATTTTGTCTCGGAAAAACGTAAATTTTAGTCTTAAATTAAACTTAAGACAAACTTAAGTTTAACTGAGACAAAATCCTCGTCGTAAAGTTAGGATTTTGTCTCAGTTAATCTCAAATTTGTCTTAAATTTAACTTAAGACCAAAATTTAAGATTGACTGAGACAAAATCCTAACTTTGGTACTCCTAAATGCCTTTTGTGAATACCGAAAGTCATAAAGTTAGGATTTTGTCTCAGATTACTTTTGTGAATCGGGCCCTAAGGGCCTGATTTAGATTTTGGAAGCTGGGTCCAGACCATCCAGAATCGACATTGCATACATCCGCTGTCATGATTGTCCATCTCTCCAATTTATTGTTAGCAGCGCAAGAGAGGAAACTCTGTCACATCTGCTCCATGTCTGTCAATTTCAGAGCACTCTGTTCGCAGAGTAATTGCAGAAAGTGACTGGCAGAGGTGTTTCAGCCAGAACTCCGCTCACCGAATTACGACTTTGCTTTCCGTTGGCGGATAAACCTCCACACCTGACTTGGTGGTTTCATGCCAGTAAAAGGGAATAACAGTACTCACCTACATTTCCATACTGATCTATTAGCATGAATCTGATTTTGAAAGGCTTTGCTTGTATGCTGTTTGATATTGATGACGCGCCATGGCATCATTGACGTAATCTGAAGGTATGGTCAATATTTTTTTCTTAAACATTCCTGCTCGGAAATGTAATGTTCTAATTAAAGTCTAATTATTTATTTATACATATTTATTTGTAAACATGTTTATAGTGCGTTTTTTTCTCCTTTTAAATGCTTCCTTTTCTATTATTGTTCTTTAGTTCGTTTTTTTATTGGAAACACATTAGAAAGCATTTCATCATGGTGGTTACGAGTCAACAAATGAGTACAAGGTAACATCTCATAATCAATAATTATAATAAGTAAATAAATCACACATAGGTTAAAATAGTACACATGAGATGGAGAATCAGGCTAATGGAGACACACTCACACTGCTAATGCAATAATATTATTTAAAAAGTGCCATGTCATATCTGTAGCATGTAACCAGGTGTAAGATGAGACAGTCCCTGCCTAACCGGTTTCCAAATTTTATTCAACCGTCTGCATCTCACATGATTTGGTATAATTGCCATTCCCAACCCGCACAGAAAAACAAATTCCTGACACCAGGCAAAAGGATCTGGGTATTTTTTTGGAGTCATGCATGGGCAATAGGCAGCCTGACAATAGTTATAGCAAAGAAAAGAAAACACTAGGACATTAACTGAGGCACTGGATACATAGTACAACACGATAGTTTTAAGTTCCGGGTGAATACGTCTCTATCCAAATTAATTGATTACATCAAAAACGTTATCCCAATGCCACAAGTCGCAAAGGGACGTGTTGTAAATGCCTGGTATTTGCTTCAGTGAAAACACTTGAATGTTGCTCTGAGCCTCTGTTTATGTAATTTATGAGGTGTGTAATATAAATTATAAAAGGTTTTGAAAAAGTGAATTTTAAGACGAGAAACATTCAAGATGTTCTGAGCAAGTACATTTATGCTTGATGTTTTTGCAAGTGAAATTCTGATATTCAGATTGGAAGACCAACTATACTATAATGCATCTAGTTTATTTGTTTAGCAAAATATGATAAAAGATACTTATGTATCCGCTGGCTGATATTTTAACAAAATTTATAAATATTAATTATCAGACGGACAAATATCAGGGGGGGGGGGAGATGGAGAAGGAGGTCCCTTAGCCTAAAAAATCAGAAGAATCCAGTTTTAAGGATCCCAAATTCTTCACTCAAATCATGGCAGAATTGCAAATTTCCATTCCTAAAGAGCTGACCCAGAGTCCAGCACTGGGATCTCCGCCAGCAACTGACATAACTCTCATGAACAAATAACTGGTAATGTGGGTTGTACCCGAGAACTGTGTATTGATGAAACCTCGTTATCTTACAGATTGAACAGATAAAATGCCAAACAAAATGGTATAGCTGGAGATCTTTGAAAGTAACCTGTGTTTCAAATAAAAGGAGTCTATAAGACCTTTGACCTGCAGGATCATTTGTGGTAAAACCTGATACTCTGGAAATAACCCAGTGAAGTCCAATACATGGGGCCCAATTACTGCAGAGAGTCTAAATATAAATGACAAGATGTAGTAATTCCACAGTGGAGGGAGGGAGCTGTAGATAGTGTATAGCACACCAAGTTTCTTTGCACTGCTACATAACTTTTCGCCATGTGTTTTCTACCATTTTCATAAAGCCTTTACACAAATATAAGAGAATAGACTTGAATAAGTAAAGATACTGGGGCAAAATAACCATTTTGATAATAGTACAGCTGCATATTAATCCCAGACTCACCCCATTCCATTTTTTTTAAACTAAAGAGTTTCTATGAATAAGGCTTTATAATTCAGAGAAACAATGGTTTCCATGTTCATTGACATATGAATGCCGAGTTATTCAACGAATGAGACAAATCATACATCCGGTATTACAACTGATGTTTGCTAGAATTTCCATCTTATCCATCTGCAGTTTGTCTCCTGAAACAAGCATGAAAGCTGTGGAGAGGTGTGGCTCACTGGTTAGAGGCGGCAGATCCGTAAGCAGAGAATCGGCCAGGGACCAGGGTTCAATTCCCGACGCAGCAGGGTCGTGGACCAGGGTCAAAACGGACTGTACCTACTCTAACCAGGAACACACTCGGCAACTCTGGGCATTAGCTTGCCTCATCTCCACAACGGCCCCCCACATTCGCTGGGGATGCCTGGTTTCACCTTGGAGATACCCTGGAGGGACCATCTCACAGGGATAGCCAGGACGGGTTCCCCAGCGGTCTACAGCGCCAGGACGCCTCAGGGCAGCAGTGCGCTTTACAAGACACATACATTTACATTTATTATCAATAACTGTAAGGGCCTTCAGAGGATATGACGTTAATATAGAAATGTGGTCAGCATATGCTAACAGTTTAGCATCCCATTTATTCAACTTTAGTGGTGGAACTAAGAAGGATCACTTGAGAATTTGTATGAAAGGGTCTAAATAAAAATCAAATAAATGTGCGGAGGGGGCCATGCTTTTCTTGTTTATTGATTGAGAAAGACGTCTCCAGTATTGCGCCCATACAGTCTATCATAACAGTTAAGCAGGAGTAGAGCACCCAGCTCCGTGCAATAGAAACAGGCCCGATACCCATCAGTGTCATGACTGTCCACGGATAACCCCAGGAGATGCTACTGAATGCCTTTTCTGCATCCAGCAGGATCATTCAGGTGGGCCATTTTTTCACACATGCCACATCGAGTGCAGATATTGCCAGATATATATTGGACGTAGTATCTTGTGAACTAATTAAAACATGTTGTGCAGGATTAATTAAGCAAGTTATTACAGCTGCCAAGCAGTTAGACAGTATCCATATGAAGATTTTGGAGTTTCAATTTATTAATGAGATCAGTCGATATGAACCACAGTTAAGTAGATCTTTATTTTATTTTTCCTAACAAAAACTGCAATGAAGGTTCCTACCAGGAGCACTGCACCGATTTTAAGAAAGTAGTAGTGTTGATGAGTTCTAAAAAGAGTGGATTGATTATTTCATGAAATTTTTTATAGAAGAATGGTATGGGGTGGGATGGGGTCGGGGCCGGCAGCCTTTGCTGAAGATAACTGTGATCGTCCGAAAGTCGGCCCTTCACCTCACTATTTTCACCGCATGCCAAGTTTTTCCCAACACCTTTTCTTTAATTGCGTTTGTAGTGTAGTCAGCTGATCAAAATTCTTGATGTGCCAGCAGAGCTATTTTGTGACCTTTGGATGTGAGAGTGCTCCAGTTGTAACTGGAAGAGCTTATCCCATAGTTGTACCTCAATGGCGTGATACTCTCTATCCTTACAAATGGTTTAACCAAGCGTTCGGACACAAAAAACCGCTTTAAGGGTATCCCCCAAAAAATGTGAGACTGGCTAAGTCCCTATTGATGCTGATAAAATCCTAAGGCATGAACACCTCGATTTATTGTAAGTGGAGTACATTACATATTCCTATCAAAAGTTCAATGACGAGGCTGGCAACATCAATCAGTTAACATGACTTAATGTGCAGTGACAATAAATGATGGTCTGACAGGATCCTTGGATTATTTTTAATGATCAGGGATGATATAATTTAATGGCTTGCTAGAAATTTATATATATACATATGTGATCAAGGCCGACATTCCAGCCGAACCGCGTCATGACAGGCAGTTGAGAGATTAATAAATTCAACTCCTTTTGCCATTAAGAGGAGTTCGCTTCATTCCTTTTCGCCATACCAGGAGGTTCAGGAATGATTGTTTGCAATATATATATATATTTAGATAGGAGGATGTGCTGTGTGCGATGGAATCAAAAGTGAAGCCACGTTCTTCGCCACAGCAAGCACACCAGATGTCCATCAGTGCGTCAATCTCAAGGACTTGTTTCAATGCTATACTGGGCATGCGCATATACCATTGATTTGAAACAGGAGTCTCTGTTGAACTCACCCTCGGATGGATGGTCAAGTTAAAATCCCTTCCTTTACAGTTCCCAATATTGGTGATCAGCCATCGCCCAGACTTATCCACCGTAACCTGCTGTGTGATCATCTCCTTCCTACCATCCATCTTCTGAAAAATGTCTGAAAATGTACCATTACCATTTCACCAACCTTGCTTTGAATGACTTGAGCTGATTCAATAAAGCTAGCAAATTGCAATCCCATGTTGTTCAGGTGGGAGGGCAATATGTCCATATTTTTAGAAATTTTCCTTAACACTACTTGTATTTTAAGATGACATGTATAAGAGACAAAGAATCCCTTTTAAATTCATCCCAATTAGGTTATAGCAGATTGTACATTGATGAAAGGGAGAGAGAATCTGTACCATCTGGGGCCTTCCTATTGGAGCAGTAGTATGTCTTCAATTTTGGAAGCAGGACTAGAGGTATTACCACGTGGGCGGTATTACCATTGTCAACTGGACTAGGCTGAGAAGTCACTAAACAATCTACCAGTTTGCTTGCATTGGTGGAAGTTAATTTAACTCATTAGGGATCTCAGTGAAGTTCCTCATCGCAATTCTCACTAATCTCCCCAGGTGTCCCCACAGAACCTGGGTGATTTTGGAGTCCCCTGCCCCCAGCTCGCAACGACTTTATGGATCACCTGACAGGCCATGCCTTGACTCCTGTCTGCGCATTGGGTATCCCTGCTTTCTCCTCTCTCCTGAAGGACGTGGCCCTCTAGGACCACACGGGTACTTATGACCACCTGCCATGCCTTCCCAAATGAAGAGTCGGTCAGACAGTAGAGAATACAAACAAGCATTTATTACCGTTACTCTGCAGAGGAGCCCGTCATACCCTGCACCCTGAGATGGCTGGAGAGGGACTGAATCCCCAACATTCGCTAAAGATAAACCCTTCAGGAGACTTCGGCCACGCCCCTGGTGGAAAAGTACCGGTTTTGGACAGACCGGAACAAAGAAGGTTACAGAAAGATGAGCTAATACCTGCCAGATGGGCACACCATCAGCAGCCCAAGGTCACTGTGCCGAGTCTCATCGCCTCTTAACATGGGAGCAGGACTACATGTATACAATGGAATGCAGAGCAAAATAATCATACTGTTAGCAAGTCGAGTTGCAGCCTTGAACATGAACAGAAAAAATAATAAGATGCAATGTTCTGCTGAGGCAAGCGATTCTGAATTCTAAGGCCTAACTTGAGCATGACACTGGCAGTCTTATAGGAATTGCCAAACACAAAATGGAGTCACACTGGCTAATGGGCCTGCATACTGCGAGGAATACTGGACGGGCTACTGAATGCGAGCATCAATACATGTGATTTTGCCACACGCTGCTAATCTAAAACGGCACGGCAGAGGCATCATAGGAAAGGGAATTTTAAATCTAACAGACTCTCCTTTTAGCAGTGTTGGCTAAAACCTTTATTGCTAGCCGGCAGGGTCTTTACAATTCTAAGGAGAGGGGACAACACATAATCATCTATCGATCAAAGCAAGATAATAACAAGTCAAGCATTTCAATAATCAAACAGGCCTTCATCCATAAGCATAATTGACTGAACTTCTTGCAACATCATTTTGGAAACTTTATTATTGTGACCAGAAGATCTAGGAGTTGGTTTAAGCTGAGTGTGAGAGGGAGACAGGTTCACCCCGGCACTTACCTTCCGGGGGCCTCCGTATCCCCTGGTCTCGGGGAACCCGGGGAGCCGACACCCGCTGTCATAAGTCCGTCAAACGTATGACGGAAAGGATAACCGCCGCCCCTTGTCCTTCCCCTTCGCAGGGACGAATCAGCGACGTGGAGAGCGTGGTAGGAGGAGGGGCTAACCCCGGAACCACAACGTACCGGACCGTAAAAAGAGACGAGGGACACAAGATCGAGGAGGAAGCGGTCGAAGGAGTAGGAGAGGAGCAAGGCGGAAGCAACGGAGAAGAAGGACGCGAGGACCGAGAGCGAGTCGGGAGGAAGACCGAAGAGGCGGGAAAATCCGAAGAAGACGAGACGTGGTGCGAGGAGTGGTGGTGCCCACCGGAGGAGGCTGGAGAGCGGCCGCAACTCAGGGAGAGTTGCGGCGGAGCCTCCTCCCCGGGACGAATGTGGGTCCGGATATACAACTAGAAGAAGAACCTCACAAAGTACTCGGAGCGGTCGGAAGGGGCGGAGAACCATCAGTCAAAGGACCAGCAACAGAAGAAGAACCACCAGGGGCCGTTGAGACATCCCTAACACCCTCGTGTGGCCCATTACCTGTCATTTCGAATAAAACTCGCAAAGCATCTCACTATATACAGCCTCCTCGTCTGATTATACGACCCGCCCTCCCACAAGTGGTGTCAGAAGTGGGATCCCGAGGAGACATGGAGGCCGTATTAGCCAAAATGGCGGAGAATCAGGAGAATCTAGGAAAGGCGATGGAGAAGTTCCTCACGGTGGTGGAAGAAGATCGTGGGAAATTACAACAAGTCATCACCAATCAAGGACAGACACACGATACGACCATGGGGAAAATAGCGGATGCCCTGGGACAACAAAGAGGCCCCAGTACACTACCCTCCGTCATCCTACAAAAATACGTCAGTGGTGAAGATCCGGAGTTCTTTTTCAATAATTTTGAGCGCATGGCATTAGCCGCCGCATGGCCAGCTGATAAATGGGGACAATACTTAGGGCCCTTGCTTTCGGGAGAACTCCAAGCCTCCTACCAATCAGCAAACATCACGGGCCTGACCCCATATCAGGATATCAAACGTTGTATCATGGAAAGACTAGGAGTCAATGACGACACCTACCGATTGCGACTCAGACAGATCAAGGAAGGGCCCCAAGAAACACCCCGAGCCCTTTACTTTAGAGTAAAAGACATGGCCGACCGGTGGCTAAAACCGGCCACAGCTACCAAGGAGGATATTATGGCCAAAGTCTATTTGGAACAATATTTGACCTCTCTTCATCCTCCCATACAGAAATGGGTGAGACAGCACGCTCACTTGACCCTGGAAACAGCAGTGGAGATCGCTAGCGCCTATAGCCAAGCCCAAGAAGCACAAAAGGGATGAGAAGAACATCCTTGGAGAACCGGAGTAAGCGGGACCTTGCGACCCTCTCGACCGACGTTAAATCGAAAACCCGATCCTGCTATAATCATCCCAGGACCTCCTCCCTTCAGGCCTCAGGGTCCACCGGTGTTCAGACCTCCCCCCCCTGGGCCCCAATGTTTTCACTGTGGGGGGCTAGGACACATAGCCAGGTTTTGTCCCCAAAAGGAAGAGCCCATGGAGATTGGAGTAGCCAGGAATTACAGTTGTCACACCTCGACCCGACAAACCCCTCCGTATCACTGCGGGGTATACGTAAATGGACAGCCCCTGACCGCATTGGCCGATACCGGCTGCCGACAGAGTGTCGTACGACCCCAGGATCTAGGTCCAGCGTGCGGGGATCCAGATGGTACGGTGCACATCCAGTGCGTACACGGAGACACTAAATCGTACCCCACCACTCATGTTCACATACAGCATGCCTCTGATTCCGGCTCAGATCTCAAAGTGGGCCTGATTCCCCGACTCCCGGAACCTATTATACTGGGGAGCGACTATAAATATCTCCCCGAGCTACTCACGAAAGCCGTTCCTGAAGAGAAGGATTGGTGGAAGATAGCACCTTTCTCTCAGGACGAGAATCACGAATGGCCACCCTCCAAGAGTAGAAAAAACAGAAATCAAAGAAGGAAAGAAAAAGGACATACAGCGTCCGTTTTTCCCGTCAGGACGGAAGAGGGTCCCTGGGAAACCAACCGAGACTTTCGAGCCGCTCAGAGAGAGGACCCTGTACTACAGGAAGCATGGAACCGAGCCAAGGATCAGGTAGACCCCCTTCATGTAGGTCCTCAATTCTTCATCCAGAATGGTCTGTTGTATAGACAGGCCAAAGCCACAGCCAAACCCGAGTTGTTAGTGCCTGCCCCGTTTAGGGAAAAAATACTCTACCTAGCCCATAGTCATTTATTGGGAGGACATTTTGGAGATGAGAAAACTGAACAATTAATCTTAGAACAGTTTTATTGGCCAGGCATATATAAACAGGTAGAAACCTATTGTCGTGAATGTCCTATCTGCCAAAAAAACAGTAGGTATAGACCTCCAAAAGCCCCCTTACAACCCCTCCCTATAATTGATGAGCCGTTTTGTAGGATCGGAATGGATATCATAGGTCCTTTACTTCCTTCCCGGAGTGGGTGTCGCTATGTATTGGTACTGGTGGATTATGCGACCCGGTTCCCAGAAGCGGTTGCCTTAAAACATCCCGATGCCACCAGTATCGCCAAAGCAATGATCGCCATATTTGCTAGGGTCGGGTTCCCGAAGGAAATTTTAACTGACCAAGGAACGCCGTTTGTGTCCAAATTAATGAGACAAGTATGTGCCCAATTGGGGATAAAACAGATAAGAACAGCAGCGTATCACCCACAGACCGACGGTCTGGTGGAGCGATACAACGCCACCCTCAAGATCACCCTAAAAAAACTATTGGAACTAGAGACAAGGAAATGGGAAGATATGTTACCCTTAGCCCTATATGCCATCCGCTGCAAAACCCAGAAAAGCACGGGTTACTCCCCCTTCGAGCTCCTGTATGGGCACCAACCTAGGTCCTTAATGGACATGATGCGGGAGACCTGGGAGGCAGAACCCAACCACGCTAAACCATTAGTGGAATATGTATCCCAACTACGAACCCATCTGGGACAAATAAGAGCGATAGTAAGAAACAATCTGGAAAAAGCACAGGAAGCCCAAAAAGTACAATATGATAAAAAGGCGAAGAGTAGAACCTTTGCTGTGGGAGATGCCGTTCTACTCATGTTGGCCTCCTCTGACCACAAATTATTAGGACAATGGCAGGGTCCCTATATAGTGTTAGAGAGAGTGACCCCCGTTACCTACAGGATCGAATTAGATAAGAAGCGCGGAACCAACCAGGTGTATCATGTGAACCTTTTAAAACGATGGGAAGGACCTCTTCCCTCTTTAGTAGGGGTTGGGAAGGATCTTCCCTTATATGTCCAATGCATTGATGCGGAATTGTCCTCCGATCTACGATCGGAATTAGTCAACTCCCTCTTACCCCTCCAGCCCGTCTTCTCCTTGACCCCTGGACGAACCACTTTGGTGGAACATTCAATAAAAACCCAGGCAGGGAAAACGGTACGCCTTCGTCCGTATCGGATTCCGGAGGCCCGTAGGAATACTATACGTGAGGAAGTTCAGCAGATGTTGCAGATGGGCATTATCGAACCGTCCACCAGTGAATGGAACTCCCCAATAGTATTAGTGCCGAAACCCGACGGTTCGGTAAGTTTTTGTATTGATTTCAGGGAGGTCAACAAAATCTCGGAGTTCGACACCTACCCCGTGCCCCGCGTAGATGAGATGATAGAGCGGATCGGGAAGGCTAAATACATCAGTACCCTGGATTTGTGTAAGGGGTACTGGCAAATACCCCTTCGACCCCAAGACCGAGAAAAGACAGCCTTTTCCACTCCCGATGGGTTGTTCCAATTTGTAGTACTCCCTTTCGGGTTACACGGGGCTCCGGCTACCTTTCAGAGGGCTATGAACAGGATATTACAGCCACATGAAAGGTATGCCGGGGCATATATCGATGACATTGTCATCTACAGTGAAACCTGGGAACAACATTTGACTCATCTCTATGAGGTAATTCAGACCTTGGGCAGTCAGGGACTCAAAATCAACCCGGCCAAAAGCCATCTAGCCGCCCAAACTGTAAGATACCTGGGGTATCTGTTGGGCGAAGGAGTCATACGACCACAAGACAACAAACTAGCGGCTATTACACAAATACCCTTCCCACGTACCGCAAAAGAACTCCGGGCTTTTTTGGGACTCCTGGGGTATTATAGGAGGTTTATACCCCGGTTCTCCCAGACAGCTGCCCCCCTGACAGATCTATTGCATAAATCAGTAAAAACAAAAGTCATGCTAAGGAATCCCAGCCCCACAGTAGTGCAAGCATTTCACACCCTGAAAACCACCCTGACCTCAGATACTGTATTGGCTAGCCCTGATTATAGCTTGCCGTTTATACTCCAAACTGACGCCTCCGATCAAGGGCTGGGGGCGGTCCTGTCACAAGTCACCCAACAAGGGGAGGAGAAACCCATACTGTATATCAGTAGAAAACTGTTCCCCAGGGAACAGAACTATGCAGTCATCGAAAAGGAAGCCCTGGCCATCAAGTGGGCTATCGATGCCCTGAAGTATTACCTGGAAGGAAGGGATTTCACCCTGTATACCGATCATGCGCCATTGGAATGGTTGGCGCGGAACAAGGGGAACAACGATAGAGTACTACGGTGGTTTTTATCCCTCCAACCATATCGCTTTCATACCAAACATCGGAAAGGAAGTGAACAAGCCAACGTAGACTTTCTCTCTCGATTTCCTCAAACCCAAACCCCTACGAGAAGGACAGCAAGGGAAAGGGGATGTGAGAGGGAGACAGGTTCACCCCGGCACTTACCTTCCGGGGGCCTCCGTATCCCCTGGTCTCGGGGAACCCGGGGAGCCGACACCCGCTGTCATAAGTCCGTCAAACGTATGACGGAAAGGATAACCGCCCCCCCTTGTCCTTCCCCTTCGCAGGGACGAATCAGCGACGTGGAGAGCGTGGTAGGAGGAGGGGCTAACCCCGGAACCACAACGTACCGGACCGTAAAAAGAGACGAGGGACACAAGATCGAGGAGGAAGCGGTCGAAGGAGTAGGAGAGGAGCAAGGCGGAAGCAACGGAGAAGAAGGACGCGAGGACCGAGAGCGAGTCGGGAGGAAGACCGAAGAGGCGGGAAAATCCGAAGAAGACGAGACGTGGTGCGAGGAGTGGTGGTGCCCACCGGAGGAGGCTGGAGAGCGGCCGCAACTCAGGGAGAGTTGCGGCGGAGCCTCCTCCCCGGGACGAATGTGGGTCCGGATATACAACTAGAAGAAGAACCTCACAAAGTACTCGGAGCGGTCGGAAGGGGCGGAGAACCATCAGTCAAAGGACCAGCAACAGAAGAAGAACCACCAGGGGCCGTTGAGACATCCCTAACACCCTCGTGTGGCCCATTACCTGTCATTTCGAATAAAACTTGCAAAGCATCTCACTATATACAGCCTCCTCGTCTGATTATACGACCCGCCCTCCCACACTGAGTAACATAGTAAGTGCCGCACACTGGGAGACAGTGAATGCACAGGCAACAAGTAAAGATGGCACTTGCAATACCTAATAGGACAAGCAGAATATTCCAACTCCATGACGTTAGTAGACCCCAGAGCCATCCCGTGAGGGACCAAGAACCATTATCTAAATGGATCTCTGAAGCTAGCTTATGTAGTTTCTGAATTGCTAAATTGACAGTCAGGGCAGTGTCTGGTATGTATACACAGCAACTGCTCCCGATGGCGCGGCATGCTCCACCTCTATCAGCTAAGATAACATCTAAAACCATTCTGTTTTGAAGCGAGACGAGTCTCGTAGCCTGAAGCTCAACTGTGATGTTCGTGAGTATATCTGCTGTGGTAATGACCCCCCTCTACTACCCTTTCCAAACGCCTAATGTTGCGGCTATTGAATATGGGACCCCAGAACGGTGTGAGGCCCTTCATTATATCAGTGAACTGCTGCAGAGAGGTGTCTGTCTGATCAATATCATCTGGATTGACAACTCTCTTGACTCGGGAAACTGTAACATGCCTGCGCTGTAGTCAGTGTGTCTTGTTATAATCGTAAGGGGCCACATATACTAGGGGAAGGAGGTAAGAGAGATAACATCACCCGACCACCCCTCAGGTAACCACACATAACCACGGTCTCCACAAATAAAATAAATGTTATGTAGTGGAATCAATGGCGGGCTTTTAGGCATCTTCAGTATAGATGTCGTGTTGCAGGTACTGTGTCCCACCTCTACACTCCCTATTCCCTGGATGCAGAAGAAAGATGGTACATTTACAACCGCCAAGGACATTGGCTTATTGTTAGTGAGATTAAGTGTTTGAAAAGATTGATAATATTAGTTCACATTGAACTGTGAGAATCTGTCCCCATCCTCTTCCGTTTTATTTACCGCTTTTCCTCTGTTCACTGCTCTAAGGCACGTAGTCAGGAATACCCGATCAAAACACCCATCTCCAGGGGAAGCGCCATATGGTGATCTATGCTGAGGGTACACTTTCATTGTCATTAATGGAGGGGGCCTAATGCCCCTGTGTTCCAAGGAGTCTGGTTGAGAGAATGGCGGACCAAACTAAGCAAAGTAAACCAGCCCTCACAACTATTAATATAGGATAAAGGCATAGGCAGCAGTTTTACACTCTTGTGGTTGGCCGAAGGCAGAAACCCACACACCCAACAGTTTTTCATATTATAAACAGCATGCGTTTGATGCAGCGTCTGAATGCATGCATTATCTTTGTAAGTCTTACGGTGTTCTTCTTTGTGAGGGGCTAAAGTACCAATAATATGTTCAGGGGGTGTGGCGGTAGTACTTATCCAAGCATGCACAGGATATTTTTCTTCCAGGAAGAACAGTATGCCAAATACAAAGATCAGAGAAAGTAAAATTATCACTACAAATACAATTTTAGTCTTCAGGGGCCAGGTGGACCAAACTGGACCATGGGAATATATTAGCGGGGAGCTGCAATGGGCTGCTCCTCATCCGGGATGGGGCGACCACAGGGATGCATCGCTGAAAGTTATGGACTGCGGAGTTCGCCTTTAACAACGCATCACATTCCACACTAGGCTGTTCTCCTTTTTTTTGTGTCTTTGGTCATCATCCCAATATACTCCCGTTTGAATGGCCAGTCCAATCCCCGTTACCCAGCATATACGAGCATCGCTGAAAGTACTTGGGGAAATCGGAGCCACTGTACAACCAGCCAGAGGGGTATTCTTCTGCCCTGTGTACTTTCAGAGCCTAACAGGCAGGCTCCTATTGTTCATCAAACGCTCTCTTTCCCACGGTGGAGCTGCACAATTGCAACCCAAAAACAATTGCTGCTCTTGTTGAAAACAATCCTTCATTAGGATTGGCCAGCCTCCCTCCTGGGCCAATACCCTTAACGATCCTGTCCAGTGTTCAGGGCAGTGAACCAATGTTCTTCACTCCTATCTAAAACAGGCACCAGAGGCGCAACGCCTGCACCCTAACCTCAAGTCCTTCCGTAATTCCTGTGTTGCCCTGCTGGCACACTGTCCTTCCGTCGGGGCCACAGATTGTACCTAGTGTGCCCAGGCACTTCCTTATCAACAAGCAAAGACAAGGACTCAGAATCTGTTGGGGATCGGGACTCAGGACTTGATGCTGTGGGGCTGGAGTGTCCAAGGCGGCCCTTTCCTCAGGGGGAATCGTCTCAAACAAAACCTTGTCACTCTCCTCGTCGGTCTGTGCCCCTCTCAGCCGAGCATCAGAAAGGGGAACAAAGTGGGGAACCAGCTCCCCATCCTGGTCGGCAATCCCTTCCTTCACCCAGGAATCGTACGGGAGCAGGAGTGGGAGAGGCACCTTCTTTAAATGGGAGGCTTGCACCCAGTGCTTTCAGCCATCCACCTTCACAGCCGTCTGAGGGGCCATGAGCACTTGGGTAGGGCCACTCCACCGTGGCTCCAAACGGGAATTGCGTTGAAACTGGCGCACAAGGATGAAATCCCCAGGCTGGATCTGATGTCTGGGGCCCTCTGTTAATGGTTGCAGGATGGCAGATATCTGTTGGTGGACAGAATGCAGATCTTCAGACAAGGCATACAAATAATCAATCAAAAGAGGGTATTCTATTTCTGAAAAACGTTTAGGTCTCGGGACACCCCAAACATTAGCAGGGCTCCCCAAAATCACCTTGTAAGGTGATAATCCTGTCCTAGAATGTGCAGTCACTCTTGCTGACATTAGTGCTAGGGGCAATGCATCTGGCCATTTCAATCCTGTGCTTTCATGAATCTTGGCTAGTTTCAGTTTGAGAATGCCATTGTACTTCTCGACAAGGCCAGCCGATTGAGGATGGTTGGTCGCATGGAATTTCAGTGTGATTTGTAGGCCCTTGCACACCAGCTCAATGACTTTAGCATTGAAGTGGCTCCCATTGTCTCTCCAGATCACACGTGGCAATCCGTAGCCTGGGAAGTACTCCTTTAGAAGTACCTTCGCTTTTGCTATGGCTGTATTCTCTTACAAACAATACAGTGCCTCACTAACTGTGTTGCAACCTTAGGGATATACTCATTCTGCCATACTGGATCCAGTAACTTACAAATGACTTTTGCACTAATGTGTGCTGCGACATGGGCCGTAGTGACTACAGGGAAAACATAGGCATAGAGCAGCAACCACCTCCGTTTACCTGACACATCAGTCCAACACCCGTCCTCATCTAAGCGTCCTTATCTCTCCTCCCACATTGCCAATTTGTCTACTGTCGCTTCTCGTTGTATCTCCCTCACGCTTTTCCACAGTGTCTTCAAACATCGCATTGTCTAGAACCCATCTAGCAGGTCCTGCTACAAGCATATTTGTTCTGGCTGTCTCTTTGGCTGTTTAGTCCGCAAAGGCATTACTCCTCCCCACATCATCTACCACTGCTTTATGGGCGTTGCAATTGATGATGGCTAAGTTGTCAGGAAGAGTCAGTGCTGATAATAATCTGAGTATCAATGGGCCATGCTGTGTCCTCGGACCATGAGAGGTCAAGAACCTTGTCTCTGCCCAGAGGCGCCCAAAATGATGCGCTACCCCGAAGGCATAGTGACTGTCAGTGTAGACATTAACAGTCAGCCCTTCACTCAGTTCGCAAGCCCTTAGGAGAGCAACTAACTCGGCAGCTTGGGCTGATTGGTATGGGACACAGGATGTCTCAACTACAGTATGTAACGTTGTTATTGCATAGACTGCAGTAGTAGTGCTGTCTGGCAATTTGAAACAAGAGCCATTGACATATACTTCCCCTTGGGGGTCAGATAAGGGAACATCTGTCAGGTCTACCCATCCCTTCTTTTCCTCTTCCATTCGAAACAAGCAATCATGGACATCACTGTCTTTTTTGTCCGAAGGGAGGGGTAGTAACGTGGCTCGGTCAGTTCACATCCAGTAAGATGTGCACTGGTGAGGTGCTGTGTTTTTGTCTTGTTCAATTAAGTGCCCACAGCGTGAGGTACCGTCACTGTGAGGTCAGTATCAAGGACGAGCTCTGCCGATTGTCTGATAGATACCGCTGCCACCGCAGCATCTCTCAGACAGGGTCTCTGCTTACCACCGAAACCCTGTGTTAGTACAGAAAGCTCGCAACTGTCGACCCCATGTACATAGAACACAAAAGGCTTTTGGCAGTCATGCACATATTTGGTGCTTATGTAAAGAAGGGGTTTTATTAGTTGGGAGAAGTTAGGGATCTATTGCCGACAATACGTGGTTATCCACAGGAATGTGCATACCTCGTGTTGGGTTTTAGGGATGGGCATGTTAGTTATGGTAGCTATGCATTCTGGTGTTAGTCTGTGACCCTCCTCTGACAGTAGGTGACCTAAGTAGGTGACCTCCTGTCGACAATCCTGAAATTTTGATAAGGACACTTTATGTCCATGGTGCGCCAAATGGAGCAGTAATTTAATAGTGGCCTCCTTACAGCCCTGTTCAGTGTCTGAGGCCACTAGAAGGTCATCTACATATATTGCAGCAGCACATTACCAGTGGGAAGCTCCAATGAATCCAGCTGTGTTTTCAAAGCCTGGCTGTAAATACTATGACTCTCTCTATAGCCTTGTGGAGCCCGACAGAACACGAAACTCTGGCCAACAATTGTAAATCCAAAAATGTGACGGCTGTCAGGGTGTATTGGTATACTAAAGAAAGCATTCTTTAAGTCAATCAATGAGAAGAACTTAGCGGTCAGAGGGATCATTGTCAAAATAGCTGTAATGTCGGGCACCACAGGCTATTGGGGAACTACTATTTTATTGACCTCTCTCAGGTCAATTACAAAGCAATAAACATCAGGGTGGTGGTCAGGGCAGTCCGAAGGTGCTTTCTTAAGGATAGGAAGAAAAGGGCTGTTACACACATTCGCTGCCGTCTCTTCAACTACACCAGACTTAATCAAATCGTGAATTATTTGCAATAAGGCCTTTTCTCCTGCCTGGGATATCTTGTACTGTGGAACTCGGGGCAACTTGGCATTCTTCATCTGGATGGAGACAGGTGGGATCTGAAGCAGCCCTACATCCGTGTCACCCGCCGCCCATAAGGTGCGCGGCACATGGAACTCAGGAGGAAGAGGATCATCTTTAGTGAAGCATGGTTCGGCATGATCAACTCGTGGACCAACAGTCATATGAACACAGTCCGGTGAACAATATATTGTTGCATGTAATCTTTTCAGCAAATCCAGTGCCAGCAAATTCTCTCCACAATTTGACGTCAGCAAAAATGGGGAGTCAACTGTAAGGGAACCGATAGTCAAAAACAGGGGTTTGGAAATGGGGCTAACAACTGTCATGCCTGAGAAACCCACCAAAATATTGTTTTAGCGAGACAGAGCTGCCCCCGGGACCAGTGAACAGGAAACAGAGCTATTCATAGCCCCTGTGTCACCTAGAAATTTCTCGGTGGAGCCTTGCCAATCCGCAGTGACATAGGGTCCGCACTGATCTACAGGTACCGGAACTGGTCCCTCGCCCTGCCCTTGGCTGTCCTATCTGTGATACAACCCCGTCACCTCATCCAGGTCATAGTTGTCATGATCGTACGGTCATCCCGAGGGTAGTCAAAATAGTTCCTGCTCTGCCTATTGCGTGTCATATTGTCAGACTGTGTCCCGCCTCTGCCTCCTGCTCCATGTCTCTACCTCCAAAACCTCTGCCTCTCAGAACCCCACCTCTCTGAGACGATTCTGGACACTCGTTCCGCCAATGTCCCTCCTTTTTACAATACACACATTGGTTGGTTCCCACGGGTGCACCGAAGCACCACCCCTGTTGGAACTAGGGCCACGTGGACCCGAACCTGAACCACATCCTCTTGCAACCTGCTGCATCAACACTCTCATTTTGAAATCTTTTGTCTTCTTCTCCACTCTGTCCTTGTCCTCATTCTCTCTATGCTCATAATATGGAGCCACTCCCAATACAACTGACGGGGAGGACGTTGTCCAAGTACTCTCTGAGGCCTGCAATATAGCGGCAATCTCAGGGAGCAAATTAGTAACAAACCTATTCAGAAACAAACAAACACCACCCTCCTGTGACAAATCCTGGCCACTGAAATCTAGGAAAACCCCTTCGAATCTGGTAAAGAAGTCAGACACACTCTCGTCTTTCTTCGGACGACACGCAGTCAACTTATCCCAGTCCACTCTCTTCGGTGGGATAAGGGAGTGCATGTAGGGGATGATGCGCCCTGGCAAGGCTAACAAGTCTGCTTTGGGCTTCTCACTGGGTTTGCGCTCCTTATCCCATGCCCTAATCTCCTCCCATGTGCCCCCAATTCGGTTATATGGTCTTGTGTATGGACCTGCCTCCATACATCTACCGGTACCAACAGACCAAAGAATAACTCTATGTCAGCCACCGTCATGACTGTCTAGGAGGCCCCTTCTGTCAATTCTTTATAATATGCAGTGGTATTTTTTCTCGGGTCTGGAAGCCGACCTTTTCGGGAAAGGACCTCACTCCTTTTCCAAGAGGTATATATCCATTGTTCTTTAAACCGAGAGTTGACTCGCTGTCTTATTACAGTATTTGTAGAGTCGCGCAATTCCCGTATTTCTGGATGATAAATGGGATGGACCTCCCTTATGGGATGCTGTGTCCCTAATAGTGGAACCTTCTGGAGTAATCGGACTCGGTATCCCACCAGTGTAGTCACATTACTAAAAACTTCATTCGGGCCATGTCTGTTACATATACTCGGTCTCATATGTCATAAATAATCTGCGGCGCGGAGCCCTGAAAGCATTGCTCCCACAACTATATCAGAGTAGCCGACATGTGCTTCAGGGCATGCTGTTGTATGAAGGGCTCATAGTCTATCATCACACTCCAGATATCCTCCACGCTATAGATCGGGTGTCAAACTTACTGAGCTGCCTGATTCGCTACCACCTGTCTCTTCTCCAGTCCCATAGCTGAATGCACTAACACTTTCTTCAAGCAATCCTGTGCTGCTGCCCAATTGGTGCCAGGGAGTCCACGTGTAGGAGTCTCGGTGTGTAACAGTGTTTGAGGCGTGGTGCTCATGGAAGAGAGAGCAGAGGCAGAGACAGGCACCATCATATAAGAGGTCTGTGTTGGGGGCTGTAAGAGGAAGTGTAGCGGATGAGACGGAACCCAGAGATTGGTCATGAGAAGGGAAGGAATGTGCAGGGGAAGGGACGGTGTCTGTACCCATTGCCGGTGGGAGTACAGGAGAAGTAAGTGGGGTTGGGGCTGACGCAACAGTGCCGGGATTACCGGAGTGAGCAAACTCAGAAGTCGGGCTGTGAAACTAAGGACGGTAGGGTATATCCGCTGCGAGGGAAGAGGGCAGCGGAGGACAAGAATCAAGAATCTCCACAACTAGTTTGTCTCCTTCCTCCCATACCACATAACTTTTAACAGCCTGTAGCCGGAACCTCCTGTCTTCACGCTCTATGCCTTTCCCTATTTTATCCCGATCATAGGCTACTGCCTTCTGAGTAATCGTTTTTGTCTCTTTCCTTCTAGCCACCTTCTCTTCACTCATGCACCGCTGCTTCGCTTCCTTCTGCCACACCCTCAAGGAATAAAACATGGACTGTCTACTCCTTTTAGCAAACAATTTATTCTGCAGGAAATTAATTTTCTGTTCATTGAAAGAACCTGTAAGTGGCCATTGCAACTCAGTATTGTCCCTCGTATATTTATTACACAATGTGCTAAACATAATAGGGCCAATACTGTGTTTGACATGCATGTCAAAGTTCGGGGTACCCTTTGGAGGGGCGGGATGGCTCTCTTCCAGCCGCGCACGCTTAGAACAGCATCAGCATCCAAAACATCCAAACTTACTGAAACAAGGCATCTTAACATAAGACACACACCCTGTCCCTAACAGCCAGAAAAAACCCACAAATGTAATACAAATAAAACAAAGGATCAAAAGCCGTTTACAAACCGGGACCACTGTCCGGAAAGCACAGTCGCTACTCACTCAAGCAAGCATTACAAAACACCACCACCGACGTCGGTCCACGAACTTCATAACACTCAAATGCAACAATCAAACCACAAGTCAGCCCAGAACAAAACAGACAAAAGGCCACACCAAGACAGGTAGACAGCCCAGAGACTGTACCACATTCAAGAAGACAGGCTCTAGCTCCAGACCTTTTCAAGCGTAGACCGAATTACCAATTGGCCTGGCAGATTGTCCGCAAACAGTCTCAATCCTTTTTAATGTGCGAGCCAGATTTCCAGTTGGCCTGACAGACTGTTCACGAACACTCTGTGTCTTTTCTAAGAATCTGGAAACTCGTTAAGTACAAACCAAGATGGTACTAAGCCGTACCAAGACACAGCCCGTCGACTCGTGCCGTTCAAGGAAGGCAGTTCGCAAACTGCACCCAAGACAGTTTGGAGACTGCACCAATACAAGGGGACAGGCTTTAGTCCCAGATCTTTTTAAGAGCAAATTCAATTTCCAGTTGGCCTGGCAGATAACCTGTGAGCGGCCCCGGACCTTTTACAAAGAGGCCAATTTCCAGTTGGCCTGGCAGGCCGCTCGCAAGCACTGTGTGTCCCTCAAGGGTACGCAGACTCACCAAGTCCAAGACAGTCAGAGACTGAACCAGGGCACGGCCCACAGGTGCGTGTCGACCAAGAATGGCGCCATTTTCCAAGAACCAAAGTTATTCTCCACTGCCGACTCCTCGGACCAAACGGCCAGCTCCAAGGTTTTCCCTTCCCAGGACTCCAGCCAAGGGCCACTAGCCGAATATCTGTCTGATCAGGAAGGAGGGGCAGCTGCGAGAACCAAGCTCGGTCTTGTACGTAAGGGGCCCGATCCGCCCGACCGACCAGACACCGCTCCGGCCCCTATGAACCCGGTTACGGGTGAGGTGGCCCTTTTGTGGAGTCCCTGGTTGGGCATCAACTGAAGGACATGGCCTCTAGGACCACGCGGGTACTTATGACTACCTCCTATGCCTTCCCAAATGAATAGTCTGTTAGACAGTAGGGAATACAAACAAGCATTTATTACCGTTACCCTGCAGAGGAGCCCTTCATAAACTGCACCCTGAGATGGAAGGAGAGGGACTGACTCCCCAACATTCGCTAATAGAAGATAAAGCCCTTCAGGAGACTTCGGCCACACCCCTGGTGAAAAAGTACCGGTCTGGGCCAGACACGAACAAAGAAGGCACAGAAAGATGAGCTAACTATCAGCAGCACAAGATCACTGTGCCGAGTCTCATCGCCTCTTAACGTGGGAGCAGGACTACATGTATACAATGGAATGCAGAACAAAATAATCATACTGTTAGCAAGTCGAGTTGCAGCCTTGAACAAGAACAGAAAATATAACGAGATGCAATGTTCTGCTGAGGCAAGCGATTCTGAATTCTAAGGCCCAACATGAGCACGACACTGGCAGTCTTATAGCAATTGCCAAATACAAAACGGAGGTACACTGGCTAATGGGCCTGCATACTGCGAGGAATAATGGATGGGCTACTGAATGCGAGCATCAATACATGTAATTTAGCCACACACTGCTAATCTAAAACAGCACAGCAGAGGCATTTTAGGAAAGGGAATTTTAAATCTAACACTCCCCAATACCTCTGAATCATTGTTGACATCCGAATCTGAGACAAGTTTACTGCCATTCTCAGAGAAATCTAAAAGGGAAAAGAAGGCTTCAAGGGCTTCCAGGTTCTCGTGAACTTTGCCCTCTCTTATGGCGGGGCCGCCCTCATGCGATGAGGTCTCCATCTGGGCACTAAGCAGGGAAGTATCTTTTCTTATGGGGGCAACCTCTGTGATAGTCATAATGGCCTGGCTGTCGCTATGATTTGACGCTATTGAGTTACAGGAGTTAGCCCTACTGTTAGGCCCCTGCGCAGATGTGATGGAAGCAGAGGGGGAAGACTATGGCTAGGCAGGCCCTGACTTTTGAGACCAAAAAAGCTCACCATGGTGCTCTGGCTTGTTGTCTGGCTTGAAGTCTGATCAGTAGGGATAAATGCTACTGAAAACCCAACTTGGCAGCATACCTGAAATGTTGTTTGAGGTTCCACTTCCTTGGGGCCAGCACCTGCACCTCCACTAGTAGCTGAACCCTCCATACTGCTCATAGAATCCCCAGCAGAGCTTTAACTTTTCGAAGGAGGCATCACATAAGAGCCAGCAGTTACCTTGGTCTCTGTGGGATCATTGAGCTATTTGCACTCTTCAGACTCTGTTGTTTCATTTAGGTGCTTGAGGGCCCCTTGAATGAATCCATTATCCCTCTCATTAATTTGGTGCCCATCACTATCCGCAAGGCAGTCTCTGGCAATGAGTCTCCAGGGCACATCAGGAAGGCCCCCGGCCCTCCCCACTAGTCAGCGCAAGCACCACAAGCATCCACCATACCTGCAGACATCCAAAGGTGAGTCACAGACAAAGGCCCTAAAGAGCCTTAAGACCCTTCGCAGCAAGAAAGGTAAGGGCAGAAATAGGGTAGGACAGTGTGATAGAGCGATCCATGCACCTCCTCCTGATCATTGGAATCCCAGCTGCAGAGACCACCACAAAGGTCGTCAGTACATGGTGTGTGCTGATCACGATATGCTGGCAGCTGTTCCTCTGCCTGTGCCAACTAAGGCCCACCATCTCTAGTGACTGGAAAAAGCCAGTGTTAACCGGTCATCCCTTTAGGGTTGCGGCAGATCCAGCTTCCTCTGTCCCACACTGGGAGCGGGGAGAGAGCCATGTCAGCCCTGTGCTGCCATGTTCAATGCTTCTACATCCCAGTTTTTTCCAAAATTTCTATACATTGTCAATTTTGGCATATGCCTCCACCAATATGACGGAACCGCACACCAAATTAAATGTTTAATATAGATTTAAAAAATAGCTAAAATCATTTTTTTAAAGTGATCTTTTTGAAACTTGTATGAGACATACACTTACATAGGTATACGATTGTTAAGATATTGTAGTATAACATTCCTGCCACATTTTGTCCCTTATGTTACCATGTGATACATTAACATAGCTGGCTTTCATTATAGTTGAAGTAATTTTCATAAATACGTATTCCTTCTTGGTTTTGTCCTTAGAGCACCATTATTTCATTCTTTTTTTCCTTTCTTCATCTTGGATGTTGACATTTGAATGTATTTAAAAGTATATACAGAAAAGGGTCATTGTAACTTAATGCCAAAATTTGTATATGGTGTGCCTAATACTCAAATAAAACGAAAGATATTTTCATACTGTGTATGTGAATAACATGAATGAAACCACAAGGTAAATATTAAATAATTGTATTTTTGTAGATATTTCTCTTTCATGAAACACAAAAAGGAATTGTTATAAAATAATACACTATATGAAAATGTGTTTGTCACTGCTACAGAGTCTTGACTCTTCTGTTGCTTTTTACAAGAAATGTGTCATCCTAAAGGGGCTTCATTCACTCGATGAGCTGTTGGAACTCAGGCACATTAGAGAATTATTGGAGGGGTAGTTATTTTTCTTTTGGGGTTTGGGAGTAGGAGTTGGGTGTCTGTGAGGGAGGTGAAAGGAGAGACAGGGTAAGTAAAGTGGGTATTTGCGAGGTAATGAGTGCTGGGATGGGTGTGGTGCATTGGCCTGGTTGTGCTTTTGGGGTAAGGGTGAGTGTGTGTGTTTTGTGCTGCCATTATATGTGGGGTTGTTTGGGATGGGTCTTTGTGTGTAGGTGAGGAAGTCGGTTTGGCTGAGAATGTGGGTTTGGGAGAAGTCTTTTAGGTGTATGCTTAGGTAAGGGTATACATTTGGGTGAGGGTGTGGGTTTGGGTGAGGGTGTGTGTTTGGGTGAGGGGGCAGTTTTTGCTGGGTGCTTTGGAGAGGGTAAGGGTGTTGTATAGATGGGTGTTGGGGTGTGGGTGTCTGTTTGTTGCTGGTATCTGTGGTGGTTGTGATAGATGCAGGTTTGTGAGTGTGTCTGTGTGTTGGATGGAACTGTAGTGGTGGTTGTGATGCTTTGCATTGTGTTGATGTCTTATATTGTGTTCATTTCCCGGCGCACCCCACAGCATTGGCAAAGCTGGTGGGGGCCAGGACCCCGCAACCTCAAATGCTCACTTGCAAGCCACCATCGTGGGTGCTACAAGAGCCGGCATTGCTCCCAACCAGCGGGAGCAGCTTTTCTGTCTGCTTCGCTCAATGGAAGCAATTCTGTATTTCCCTGTGATGAGCTTTTTTGCTGCCCACGCTTTGCAGGGAGGGAAATTGCGGTAACCCAGGAGATTAGTTCTCTGGGATGCCTTGAGTATGCCAGCCCAGAGGGATGAGTTCCCTAAGGCCATTAATTACCTCAAGGAGGGGGACTCCATGCCCCCTTCCAAATAAAGTTGAAACAACCCCAGGGGATAGGGTCTCTAGGATGTATTGGATGCTCATGGAGGGGGGTGCGTGCCCTACTCTCCCTCATTTTAAAGACTACACATATCATCAACAAAATAAACATATATTAGACTACAAAATAAAATTACTAAAACATCAATTTTGTAAACCACTATATTTCTAACATCGATATTTTCAAAATCAATATTTCATACTTACATAAATTGATATTTTTAACATCGATTTTACTTACCGCAACATCCTTCTTCCACGATATTCTTGACTCCATATCCATGTCAGTCGATATTTCTACTTCGATATTCTGTCTCTACACTATAACCTATAATGGAAAATAGATATTTATGTTCATTTTTATATTTCAGGAGACTCTGGATCTCCCAAGCAGGCAAAGATTGCTACCACTTATGTGGAATCCAACAATACCTTGGGAAGTCCTCTTCAATGAGGCACATGTTCAAAGAAGGAGGCCTGTGGATCTGACTTTTGGGCTCCTAAAAGCACATTTTTGGTGCATCGATAAGTCTGGTGGTGCCCTCCTCTACTCACCTGACAAGGTGTGCTAAATAACTATTGTATGTTGTATGCTGCAATACATTTCCCTGCAGTAGAATATCCCTTTCTTCCTTTATGATGTCTACCATGAGGATCGCCAGGATGATGGTGGTGATTTGCAGAAGATGACAGTGGTGAGGAAAAAGGAAAGACCTCGGTCAAGAAGAAATTGACAACTTCTTTGAATGAGAGTAGCTTTTTTGGGTTAATAAAAATAAATATTTAGCTTTAATTATAACCAATTTTTTTGTGTCAGTACCTTATGGTTGTTGTTTACAATGATGTCTCTTTGAGGTGGCTGGATATGATTACTTAAAGTATGGGTTTGATGTTTAGAAAATCTAACACTCTCTTTTTTTAAGAGCTGAATATGCAAAGAAAACAGTTGTTATAGGAGGATGTCAATGTACATAATTTTAATGTTAAAATCTTAACATGTATTTCTTTAATATCTGTATAGGTTACATCACACTGTCATCTCTGGCTCTAGAGAATTGTTGGTGAATATTTGAATGATATCACTAGTGATGCACATATCGAGACAGACCTCCTACTATATTGTGGCATAGATTGGCAAATTTAGGGGAAGTTTGATAGCATTATTACAGCACTTTATTTTACTTGCAATCATTCCTTTTCAGCTTTAAATCAAGGGAAAATGTTTTATTACAGTATTCCACTTGGAAAAAGGCATGTTTAATGTGTCTGAGAGTGTTTATTTGCTATATTCTCCTTTGTGGTAACATTCTAGATCATTGCTTAAACGAGGCTAAATAGCACAGGGTTGCTAGTCATCCTGTTTTCTGTGGCATTGTGCTGAGTTAGGGCTAGTGGTTCCGAGCCCAGAACCATCGGCTGTAGGACACCACGTTTTGATATGTAACCATATTCGTTGAGCAAAATTGCTTGACAAAACAGTCATTGACAAAGCGAGTAGGTATGGCTCTTGTATAAAATGTGCATGAAGCAGTACACAACAAACTTACAAATGCACAGCGAGATCATAAGACAGGCCTACACCATCCATTTTAATCAAGCCCAGCTAACAAAAACGCGTACATGCACACAGAGCAACAAACACCTGTGATTCATCTCAGGGGAGCATTTAGTGTAGGGGGTACTGAGAAATGTTCCTCTGGGTGCACTGGTAGATATGCAGCATGGCAGCATCTGATGCTGTCCAGTGGGGGTATGAGGGGGAGCACTGATTGTTGTGCATGAGATGAGCACTAGATTTCTTGCATCAGAGGAGGATGTACAGTTAAGGGTCACAGGGTGATTACAATAGTTGCACATAATGGTGTACAATATGGGAGCTTTGTTGCTGTTATCAACGTCAAGTGTGACACCTTCAGCCACTTTGAGATTTTTTTGCAAGAAACAACTTGCATATTGGGATTTTTAGCCTGTACTAGTTACTGTAAAGACAGTTACACAAGTCCTGAAAATGCGAATTTCTAATGCCAAAAAAATAGAAGTTTCTGATGTTTTCACGAATGATGTGTCAAATAAAAACATGTCCACAAAGCACACAGCATGTGCCACTTCGCATCTACAAACATGGCTGAATAGATGCAAATAAAAAAGGTGTATTTTCTTCTTATAATAATTTGAAATACATGTTTTTCTGAAAATATGCTTTCCTCTTTAAACAAAAAAGTGTTTTTAAAATAACTGCCATTGTTTGCTGCTCCCTTCATAGTGCCCCCGCCCCCTTTTATTATTCACCCCCAGTCATCAATTCCGCCTTATCGTTGCTGGTTTAACTTAGGCCCATTTTCATGAGCTCCGTCTTAATTTTTGCTGGCCTTCTCACAAACAGAGGTTTCTTCACAGATTATGCGTACCAACACACAGAAAATGCTCGATAATATACTGATTTCCTGCTAATTGGTGTTTTTAAGTCACAGAATGAAGGCGGGATATTCCAATCTAACCTGGCTTCTGGTATAGAATGTCTTCCATTTCACTTGAGGTCTTGCCCTCAGTTCTTATGGCTCTGACTCTACATGTGTGCTGTGCAGTGCACTGCCCTACTATTCTTGGTTTTGTTTGTTATGTGTTCTTGGCCAAGATCACACATAGTCTTTGTGTCTTCATTCACGCGTTTAATTGTTTGCTTCCAGTTGCTTATTCACACCCCAACGACTCTATCCTTAGGCTTTGCTCAACATTTCATTGACTGCTAATCTTCAACCACCAAAGAAAGAAAATACACAACATTGTCTGACAGCCAATGGCGTAACCTGAACCCCAACCTCAAAACAGTCAACAGAGGTAGGTGCACTGTGGAAAACCTGACTCCAGTGAGAAATCAGCACACACAGTTCCATGAGTGAATATATTCCAATTCATTATTGAAATTAAGGGCCTCATTACGATGTGGTACGGAAAGCCTCCTCCCAACAGTTGGATTCCCCTAGACCATGTCAGAATCCTCCCGACCGACCAATTACGATGTTCGCGGTAGGTTTCTAAACCGCAAGATCTTACCGAATCAGTTCCAACCGGCTCTCAGAGAATTTGTGTTGGTTGGATCTACATTGTACAGCTCTACGGACTGAGTTTCTGACCAAGCGAATACGAGGTCGGTTTCCAACAGCTTTTCTGAATCGGCATATCCGACACAAAAAGGCTGTTGGAAAGTGACTTTTGGTGCCCCTAGTAGGGCCCACTTCATCCTGAGGCCTGGGTTGGGGGCCGAGGAGGAACCTAAGGGACCCCCCTGTAAAAACCCTGTACTGTGTCGCAGGCACCATGGGGTGCCTGCGACAGGGTGAAGAGTTTTCTGCACTCTCAATTTTCCCCATAGGAGCCTGTGTTGTTCGAACACAGGCTCCCATAGCAGTCAGTTGGAATCTGACCGAACAGCATTTGGTCACATTATAATCAGTAGGGTGGAACAGCCGGGCAGAAAGTTTCCACCCGACATCATCATGAGGCCCTAAATTTTGGGTTACGGATTGTTATTCAGTTTTATAGCTTCCTTCCCATTGCATTGACTCGGTTCTGTGGGATTCTTGCAAGACGTCCAGCTCTGTGAAACCTTCCATCTGCTTCAGATGGACTGAAATAGGCCCCTCGCTCCATGTAAGCCTATATAATAGAGCTTTAGGGCCGTTGATAAAATAGTACTCATATTTTGCTTTTGGCACTTTGGCTGCTTGCAGTTCTATCTCTCTCCCTCTCCTCCTCTCTCTCTTTGTTTCACTCTCTCTATCCTTCTTTGACTATTCTCTCTCTTACTTCCTCTCCCCTCATTCCAACTCTATCTCCTTCCTCTTCACCTGCTAAAAGCTGTGAACTCAAGAAACAGCACTTACCTTCTTTTCCTCTCCTTTCTTTCATTTGTTCCCAAGTAAAATGGACCCCCCCCCCCCCAAAAAAAAAATAATTGCAGAAAATATCCTCTTTTTCAGACATTTTTCCCTTTCAAAGCACAGCCTCAGGACAGAGAAAAAAGAAAGAAAAAAGGGAAAAAAAAAAATGTTCAAACCAGACAAAGTGACCACAAAGTGGTCAAACTGGTTTTAGTTATACACAAACACATTCGTGCCACTTTACAGAGTTTGCCAGTGAAACGCTACTTTTGTTTTCTCATCTTTCTTTCAACAGCATTGGGATCAAGGCATGCAGCTCTTCCAAATCAATTCTCCTCAAACCTGACCGGCAGCAGCGTCTGCAGCTCTAGTTTTAAGATGCATGCATATTCAACGAGGGTCCTCAGGCCTAACAGACTGGAGAAGCATTTTGCTATACCTGCATGGGGAACTTGTCTGCTCATTCTGAAAAGGAGACCAGAGGGAAAGGTTTGCATCTAGCAGTGAAAAATGAAATGTGTACCGGTGCAAACATTAAAAATGCACCTCGCAGCTTGCTTATCTTTGCCTGTTCTCGTCCTTCTTATAGTCTCTCCTCTCCCTCTCCTCTCTCTCTCTTGCCTTTCATTCTGTCTCGATCTCACTCCTCCTCACCTGCTGAAAACCACAACTTTCTCTCACCCTCTTGTTCTTCTTTCCTTTATTCGTTCATGTGATACTTTTAGGAGACTGGAATGGAGGTAAAGGTGAAGAGGTATTTCTGGTTTCACGATGGTGCCTTTTTATTCAATAGCATTGATATCAAAATAAACAGGACTGGTAATTAACATAAGCGTTCAGCAAGTAATGGTTTTCTTTTATTCTCTCTTTTATAATATCAGGTGTGGCTGGGGTTCTCCTGAGATGTTCTCGGTATAAACAGAAAGGGAGTGATAAGTATGAGTATTAAAGGTTCGGTCTATCACTATCCAGGTTAGTATTATCCGTTTTAAACCGTGAAAGGTAGAAATTACATAGATGTGTACCTTTTTTCTCTCACTCTTTTCCCCACTTCAAACTATACAAAGCAAATTGCAAAAAAAAAAATGCAACTTATATATCTCTATATTGGAGTTTCCAACTTTAAGCGATTTGATTCCTAAATCTCCAATTTATGTCAGCTTCACAACCTATTGCATCATGGGAATAGTAGTCCCTTGGGATTGTCCGGTAATCAGGACAGGGAATATGAACAAGCTCAGGCGTCCATCCACCTGCACCAATGTGACCCGGGTCCCTTCCCCCATCCTCATCCCTTAATCCTTCTCCCCCCACCAAGCAGCTCCCTCTGGCCACAGTTACTCACATGCCCAGCCGCAACTCTCCTGAGTTGCAGCGGCTAGACTTCAACCTCTGGTGCCATCTGTAGTGTCCTGCGAGACACGTTCTAGTGTTTCAACAGGAAGCTGTAATCCCAGCCACTCCCTCGAGGGCTGGACACACTGCACCCCACACCCATCCATCACGGGTGTCACGAGTGACGTGGCCCCGTCAATAAAAGGGCCCGAGCGCACGTGTTCGTGGCCAGTTACTACACCATATCTCCATGTGTCCGTGTCGCTGATTCCTCGTCATGTGGGCCTGAGGCCCGACACCACATTGGCGACGAGGCGGGTAGCTC
Organism: Triturus cristatus; assembly: GCF_964204655.1. Taxonomy (NCBI): domain Eukaryota; kingdom Metazoa; phylum Chordata; class Amphibia; order Caudata; family Salamandridae; genus Triturus; species Triturus cristatus. Next base: position 926,170,843 of record NC_140591.1, on the reverse strand, counting down.
ACCCCGCGTGCCTGCTGCCCCGCGATTCCACGTGGAAGAGGAAATTGAGCCCGGCAAGCTTACCCCCTGCGGGCCTTTCACAGCCATCCGGGACTGCGGTGATGACTGCTTTTCGATTGACGTCTCCCCGTCTGATGTCTCAAGGTGGCCGGCCAGTGGGGCCCACTTGTGCCCACTGCTAGCACCACAGCCGCGACTGCACTGATGAGCCAGGTGGACACCTAATACATGGACCGACGTCACGGGGGAAGTCCTGGCAGACGCCCGCGCACGACCGCTGCTGCAGCCCTGCCGCCGGCCAGCCCGGCAACGGAAGGTCAGTGATCCAGAAGGCAGCCAGCAAAGGAAAGAATTGCCGCTGTGCCAGAGGTGCGTGGGGCCCAGATTCCTGAGTAGCCCGTCCATGCCCAGACGTGTCCACAGGCCGTCTCACCCACCGCGCAGGCACTGAGCGCACAGTGTGCAGGGACGCGACTGCCCCCAACAACAACCCGAGGAAAGCGCCTATGCGCCTACACCCCCCCTCTGCACTGCCTGATAAACGCCCGCCGCTGCGCTCGAGCGGCGGCCTCCGCGACCGGCCCTGCGGCCCTGAAGGGGGAAGAGTGACAGAGAGGTTCCAGCCCTGGCCCCGCTCCCTCTCACCGTACTGCCTGAGGCACCGGACGGCTCGCGCACTCCGACGGATGCCCAGCCTGGAAGTGCCACGGGGAGAAGAGCTATTCACGTTGTGGGAGGCCCTGCACCAGCTGATCGCCACACAGCCCAGCCCGCGAGCGCCAAGGAGCCGAAGAAGAAGAGGAGCACTGGAAGGCAGCGCCACCTAGCGACCGCATGCCCACTCTGCAGGCTGAAATTTGCAGAAATACACGCGACAGCAAAGATACCCTGCCGATCAACCCGAGCGGAGCAGCACGGCTACCGCATGCCTGCTCCTCCACAACTGACCCGCATACCTGCTCAGGGAAGCAGGTGAGTCCGCGCGTCACAGTTTGCCTGGTCTGCCGCACTCCACAAAAGGGCAAGGAGGGGGCCATCAGCCAAGCCGTCAGCAAGAGAGAGGCTGCAACGGCCGCGTGGGACACGTCTGCGCCCCCACACCGACCTTCCCTGGCCCCGCAGCGCCGCAAAAGCTCCAAAGGCCTGGTGAAGGAGAAACGGCCCACGAGGAAGAGCCTGCAGCACCGCCCGGTCTACCACCCGGCACCCTGTCCAGCAAACCCTGCCTCTCCCTGTGGCAAAACGGTCCCACCTACCTCCACAGATGAACTACAGCCCACAAGGTAGCCTCACCGCGTCGCAGGCACGTAGGAGCAGCACAGGTCGCAGTTGAACGAATCACGGAGTGCTGCACTGACACCCGGTGGCCACCTGCAGTACTGCAGCCACCACAACCCAGAGCATAAGGAAGAAACGGCCTGCAGTGCAAATCAGCAGAACGTGAAATTCATCGTGGCAGACAGGCCCAAACCAGTGCACCCACAGAACTGCTGAAGCCAGTGGACCCCAGGCACAAGAACAAGGCTGAGCGGTGAGAAATGCTTCAGACACCCACACAAGTAGCGGATGCAGATCACCTCACCCTAACTCCAAGTGGCTCACTCAGTATTCCCAGCTCCCACACCGTGGCCGCAGGTAGACACAACCCTGGAGAAGAGGAAAGCTGGCGTCCAAGTGGCAGTACGAATCACTGCAAGGACGAGCCAGGCAGGAGAGAACATCCTGTGAAGACAGGGTCCCACCAACACGGCGCACGGCCACACATGCCTGCATTATCGCCCCAGCCTGACTCTGCAGTGGCCGCCAGCTGACACAGCACCTGGACATATACCACAGTGCTTCTAAGTGGGTTGCACGAAACAGTACCTCACCACAGCACACACAACGCTGGCAGTGCGAATGCCTCCCTGCCCAAACGAAAACCCCAAGAGGTCCAAGACACAGACTGGCCGCCCAAGCCAGGCCACAACACCCACTACAGCATCAGCACTACAGTGGACCCAACATTGCTGTGACACGCACGAGTAGCAGAACTAGCATAGCTCCGACGGATGATGGGTGCACCACGTGGCCCACTAAGCCACCAAGACTTTCAAAGCGAAGAGACGGTTGCACATCACCAAGGGCCCCCAAGAAGCCCGAAGCTTCTCCAGCCCAAGTAAGCGCTGACTGAACTCAAGCCGCAACACCAAAGACAACCCCACTAGCGAGAGTGGACAGCCAGCCAAGACAGCAACGTCTCACAGGAGCTGCCCCCAGAAACAGCACAAGAAAGACAGGTGCACAGCGTGCACCACACACATGGCGGCCCAAAGCCAACGCCAGTGAAGAGGTCGCATCACCCGCCCCTTCTGGTGAACAGGCACGCCAGTGCCAGAAGAGAGCGCCCAAGGCGAAGACGGAGCGCATGTGTTCTGAAGCGCGCAGAAGACCACACCAGGGAATCAGACAACACGGGCAGGCGCCCGGGAGATAGAAGCATCTCCGCAACGAAACACAGCTGAATGCAGCACAGAGAGCGACCATGTCCCCACTGCACCAGCGAAGCCCCGCAGAGGGCAGAAAAGCAACACAGGGTCCTCCTCAACACTGCCTCAAGATGGCGTCGGCGGTGACCCACAACAGGCAAAAGAGGAGTCGCACCCGCAGCGGCCCGAAAGCGTCACAGTGTCCGTGACACAGTGTCCTCCTCAACACAGCCTCAAGATGGAGTCGGCGGGGACCCACGACAGGCAAGGAAGGAGTCGCACACTCCACGTGGCGGCCGCCACAGCAACAGGCGCTCCAACGCCAGCGACACGCGACTGGACGTCACGTCGCCCAGCAAGCAAGGAGCGCGCCGGAGCGAAGGCAGAAGCCGGTGCCATGACAGCGCCGCCTCGAGGTCCAAGCACAACGCCCTCGAAGAAAGAAGAGTGACAGCCCTGTCACCCTGAACACCCGGAAGACACAGGTAGACTGAAGAGACCGGAAAGAGGAGACGACCGGGGACTCACAGCAAGCCAAGAGTTCACCCTGACACATCTGACAGCCACCAAGGCGGACCACCGTCCCTGGACACAGCCTCATAGGAGAACCGAACATAAGCCGCAGCGGTCGCAAACCGCGGCTCTCCACAACACGTCTTCAGGGGAACGGCCACTCCCAAGCGTCGGCTGTCCAAGTCGAGGGGCATCCCTGCTCCTGTCCGCAGATGCCATGGGTGAAGATCTGCCCTGAGTGTCCGTCCTCACACCGCCTCAAGATGGAGTCGGCAGTGGCCCCCAAGCCAGGCAAGAGAGGATCAACACACTCTACGTGTTAAGCCGCCATGGACACTCAACGTCAGCAAGGCGGAAGCATGTGGCTGCCCAGGTCCATCCTAACATCCGAACTCTCCCAGCAAATCACCAACACCTGTCATTCCGAATCATCACATGGCTGGCAACCGTCACCCACGCCAGCCATCGGCACATGCGTCAAGCACCACTCCCTGAGTACCGATGGACGGGAGTCCTTAACCGTTGCCACACAAGCCGACTAAATGGAACCCAATACCTCCTGTGAACCTGGCCCACACCGGAACCGCGGCAGCGAGTGCAAGTCCTGGCCAAGACTCATCCACCCGTGAGGGTTGTGCGTGCGACCAAGCAACGGCTCCTCGGCGGTCCTGCAGCTGCCCCAGACGGCACACAAGCAGCGGCTCCAGCGCAGCCTTCCTATAGTCCCGCAGCAACCCCGACGACGGGCCTCCCCCGGCGGGAGAGCGAGAAGAGACATTGCCCCACCGACAGGGTACCGATCACAGCCAAGCGTTCCACAGGGACAGTCGGTCCAGCAACACCTCCGTGAACTCTCACATTAGACCCCGTCCATGATCATGACGCAGCCCATCAAAAGAACTAGTAGATCTCACCACAGACCATCACCGACGTCAGCCAAGAGGAAGCCATGCAAGACCCGTCATTGTCAGCGAACGGACGGTAGGCAGCGGACGTCTCCAAGCCAGCGGTCGTGCCCTGAGTCCCTCAGGTTAAACTACGAGTGCCCGCGGAGAAGGTTCTGCTGCAAGCCAAGGCCACCAGCCAACGTCTGATGTCGCCCTGCCACCTGACTCGAGAAGCTGATGGACCCTGTGGTATTTCATCAACTGTGTTTTTCCCCGCAGGTTGGACTTGACTTTTTGTTTTGTCCTTCAATAAAGTTGGGGAGGAATGTAGTGTCCTGCGAGACACGTTCTAGTGTTTCAACAGGAAGCTGTAATCCCAGCCACTCCCTCGAGGGCTGGACACACTGCACCCCACACCCATCCATCACGGGTGTCACGAGTGACGTGGCCCCGTCAATAAAAGGGCCCGAGCGCACGTGCTCGTGGCCAGTTACTACACCATATCTCCATGTGTCTGTGTCGCTGATTCCTCGTCATGTGGGCCTGAGGCCCGACACCACACCATCCACCAGAATTGGAGCTTCCTTTTCTCCTCCCTTGTTGGAGACAATCCCTTGTTTTGGTGTTACATGTACGAGTCACTGTGTTTTCTTTTTTCCAGCTGTATCGAGGAACACCATTGGCCTGCCACTGAGGAGGACTGCCATGAGAGGAGCCCCCAGATAAGTAAGTTCTCACAGTTTCCCTGTGAAATGGATCCAAAAAAGGAAAAAAAACACATTGCAGAAAATATCTTCTTTTTCAGACATGTTTCCCTTCCAAAGTGCAGCCTCTAGAAAGAGAAACAAAAGAAAGAAAAAAAAAATTCAAACAAGACAAAGAGGCCGCAAAGTAGCCAGATTAGTTTTATTCACACCTAAACAGATTAACACCACTTTACAGAGTTTGCCAGGAAAACTCTACTTTTGTTTTCTCATGTTTCTTTCACAGCATTGTTTTCCCCCTTTGATCTGTGAGATGTGCGTAGCTGAGAATGCAAGCTCTGATCATGTACAATCATGTCACTAGACGGGGATTAATTGCACACTTGTACATTTGCTTCTGTAATTCCTAATGTGGCAGGAAGAAGCAGGAATCTATTACGGCTGTATGGCGTCACGTAGTGATGTGTGTGCATACAGCCAATAGGATGACAGCATGTTTTTTTTTTGTCTGATGGAAACTTTTTTGCCACAAAAAGATAAATATTGTTGTCATGGCTCTTCTCCGCTGATTCTGTGATTATTTTGCGAATTGCGAAATTCTAGCAGGTCTGGTATAGGAGGTAAGATTCCTACATATTAATGTGTTTGTTGATGTCTTGTTCTCCAACCGCATTTTCTGAGTTATAGATTGATTTGTGTGTGTATGGGGGGGGGGGGGTGCGTGCGTGTGTGTGTTGGGGGGAGGTTGTGTTACTATCCTTGTAGGGACTCAGGTGTGTCTGTGCCTTTTAAATGATAAAAAATTACTAAAGGAACATCTATGTAAATTTTTACAACTTTAACAAACTTGCCTCTTGGGGACCTGTGTTGATCAAGTGTGTTTATATTTCTGCTCAGCTCTGCCCCTGTAGTCAGAAAGCGGTACTGCAGCCTTAAACACACTGTATTTAAACACACTTTGCTCACTGGAAACACATACTAGCAGCAGAAAATACAGACATCTCAAAGGGAAAGCTGCATCCCCTGTGTTTATCCAAATATGTGTCATGCAAATTAACCATTTCTCTATTTAGTAAATTAAAAAGTTATTTTAAAATAATCTTTTCAATTAAAACTTTTGGTCTCTGAAAATATTTTGTGGTTTTTATAAACATTGCCGAAAGCAATGTGGGTCAGTTTTGAATCCTAGAAAATGTTTCTTTTGCTGTTTGCTCCTTATCTGCAATTAAAGAATGATGGTGCACTACATTGCAATAGATTATAATCTGATTTGATAGATGTTCTCAAATAACCTAAAGGCAATCAATCCCTATTGTTATAATGTAATGCTTGTACTAAGAACTCTGAGTCTTTTTGTGTTGCTTTGCCATTGTTTACATAATAAGATGCTCTTTGAAATATGTTCTTTTAAATGATGACTAGGTGAAAAAGTTTATTTTTAACTAATAGGTTATGATCATATAAAATTAATGAACTTCTTCGGAGATCTATTCAAATACAGCCGTATTATGTAATTTAATCTAAATCGCTTAATTTTAAAAATGTCCCTAAAATTTTAGAAAAAAACCCAGTTTGTTTACATTCCCATGGGTGGGTAAAGAATGATTATATTTTCAGAGCGATGCACCGAAAGAGTTTTTTTTTCTTCTGATTGCAAGTGTACATTGTGCTCTCACATAGATTTTCCCTGTTAGGTACATTTTGACTTTTCTACACTATTTCTGCTTAAGGTTTATAAAAAGGATACATGGCAAATGCATGGTTTTATTCGTCAAACAGTCCTTCTTTGTTAAAATATGAAACAGCTGAGTTTTTGCTTCTCGTTTGTGAATCTGGGACCAAATGTACAAAGAAACTGCTACCAAAAAGTGACTGCATATTGTGGTTGCAAAACATTATTACATATATACCATTGTGAATTGCAATAAGAGATTATGCCTATTTTACACCTGCAGGGCCTTAGACCCCATTTTGCCATTCCGAAAGACTTTCACAAAATCGGTTTAATGCCTAGCAAACTAACATTTTGCCGTTGCACCCTCTTTGATTTTGTAAATCCCAAATTTGCAACCATTAAATGTTTTTAGACATAGCTGGTCCATACTGCTGACCTATGAAGTTTACTGAGATCCTCAAGCTTTTTAGGGAGGTGCCTGACTCCCATGTTATTTCTTGGATGCTGTCGGGGCCATTGTTAGAAGGACTGATGCCCTTTTTATGTTTATTTTAATTGTTTTTAACTTTCTCACTTTTCTTTTAGTTTTAATTTGCTTTACTAGTAGAGATTGTCTCACAGGGGAGCCTGTAGACAAGTATCAGGGGTTGCTAGACCCCAGTTCTGCTTTTTATTTTCCCCCATGTTTTCCAGCTTCCATGCTGCAGTGCACACTAGCCACACCCACAGACATGCCTCCTGCCCATGACAGGCCATTTATGTGCAACAATAGTGCCGATGCATGCAGCGGGCAAACCACTGTCGTGCCAAAGGCAAGCCCATCCATGCCCGGACCATGTCAAATCCCAGTCCCATGGCCCTTTTAAGCCAGACTCAAGGCAATTTATTAGGTATTCCAGGGATGTGCACTCTTAGCACTTGGCTCCACTGGTAAATGCTCAGCCCCCATGCTTCTAGATATAGACAGTCCCTCCTTTAAACTAAGCTGTACTTGCTCCACTTGTGGTTTCAACTTGGAATCCCCAATTCCCACTAGGGGGCTTCCTACTTATGATTCTACAACCTTCCAGTCGCCTAATACCATTTGTAACACTCATTTGACTTGTGTGCTTCTAAATGCTAGATCCTTGGTTAAGCATAGCATGGATATTCACCTTTTTATGGAATCTTACAATCTTTGCTTAGCCTTTATCACAGAAACTTGGGCAGACCTAGCAAATTACCCGGATATTCTCAAAGCTATCCCAAAGGGTTATGATAATTTTTGGATTGATAGACCAGTCAAAAGAGGTGGTGGCCTAGCAGTAATTTATTAATCTAATTTAGTAGTTAGTGGTGACCCCTACCAGCTCATCACTGCATGACCCTCTTCTTCAATATCATAGGTTCTAAATTGCAATCTTTTAAAGGTACTCTGGTCTACCGTCCACCCGGCCCTCACGCCACTTTTTTAGAAGACTTTTGAAGCTTATTAGAGGCCAGTATTCTCTGTGGTAACCATGCAGTGCTTGGTGACTTTAATTTTCACCTTCATGCGTTAGCAGATCCAGATACTTCTGCTTTTCTTCAGACTATGTCTGCCTCTGGCTTTGTATAATTGGTTACTGGTCCCACTCACTCAGGAGGACCCACATTAGGTGGCATTTTTTTAATAATCCCTCCATAAGCTTCATAAGCTCCCTTCCATTAGCGTGGTCGGAACATAGTGCCATCATGTTCCACATCTCCAGTAATGCACCTTCTTATCCTCCTCAAGCCACTCATAACCTTATCGCTACCCATGCTTGGCATAAAATCGATGCAGACAACCTAGCCTCCTGTCTAGCAGACTCGTACCCAATCCTTTTTGATGATCCTGACACAGCTGTTGTCTAATATAATTATTGGCCAGAGTAAGCCTCTTTATCTTTTGCCCCTCAGAATTCCGCAAATTTCAAAAGAAATAAGGCTTCTGCCCCCCCCCCCCCGATTCACAGCCGATCTAAGATCTTTAAAGCAAAGATGCAGATGGCAAGATAAAAAATGGTGCCAGGAATACAATGAGTCAGAAAAATTCAAGTATAAGACCTGCCTGTCCATTTACAAAAACAAATTTTTTTCAGCAAAGACTGCCTGTTTTACCCAGAAAATTAAATCAGTTAAGAATTCAACTAAAGAACTCTACTACTAAACTTGCAACGACCCTGACACAAAATCCACCAATTCCAGTCAGTCCTTTTGCAATGAGGTTGCCAGATTTTTCTTTAACAAAGTTGAAAAAGGTTTGAACACCTTTGCCTTCAGACAGATTACATCTCCGGGATACCAGGCCCCTCCTAGTCTTTCCATAGCTGATTCCAGCTTTGCGGCCTTTACTCCTCCGACCATTGGCACAGTTGCTAGACTGGTCAAAGCTGCAATATCCGGCTCCCCCAGCGACCCCTGCCCACATAGGATCGCTGCCCTCATTGCAGATACTATTGTCCAGGTCTTAACAAATATCTGCAAACTTGTATTTGATTCAGGTTCCTTTCCAAGTGGCCTCAGTTTGCCCTCTCCTTAAGACATTTTCTCTGGACCCTGCTGATCAAATTAACTATTGTCCGAAATCTTGTATTCCCCTGCCAGCCAAGATTATCCAAAAAGTAATTAATTCTGAACTCACTGACTTCATTCAATCCAAAAACATTTAGACGCCACTCAATTCGGTTTCCGTTAAGACCATAGTACGAAAACTGCCCTAATCAAGGCCACGAAGAAATCGGAATGACCTTAGATGCAAGAGATAAGCATCCGGATTCAATTAGATTTTTCAGTTGCATTTGATACCGTTCATCACAACAAATTGTTAGCCACCTGACTGATATTGGTATCACTGGCTCTGCCTGGACCCTACTCAGCAAGTATTATTATCGCGAGAACAATTTGTCTGACTGAACAACTACTTCTCTCCACCATTCTCTCTTCCCTGCCGGGTTCTGCAGGGGTCGGATCTCAGCCCCATGCTGTTCAACATTTACGTTACCCCTCTAGCTGAGTTAGTTAAATCATTTGGCTTTGCCATTACGTCCTATGTGGATGACACAAATCGCTGTCTCCCTTGGCAAGAAAGGGCTCAACCAAGTACCAGCTTTTCTAGCTGCATGCACACTGTTAGTAATTGGATGTCTGACAATTGCCTCCAGTTAAATTCAGCTAAAACTGAGGTCCTACTCTTTGGTGCCAATTTTTCATTCTGGATTCAGGCCTGGTGGCCCCAAGAGCTAAGCCCCCTCCCTACACCAGTCAGCAAATCCTGCAATCTGGGTGCCTTGATAAATGATAAGCTCTCCCTCACTGATCAAACCTACGCAGTCTCTTCCAATGTTTTCTATACTTTGAAGATGATAAAAAAGCTTCTTCCTTTTATTCCATCACATTTACAAAACTCATTAGTTACCTCTCTTGCAATTTCCAGACTTGACTGTTGCAATGCACTTTAGCTCAATACTCATCAACACGTGATTAACAAGCTACAAATGCTACACAATACCGCGGTCCAACTTCGCCTCAAAATTCCAAAACATCAATCGGTGTTTGAGGAAACTTCATTGGTTGCAAATCAGGCCCAGAATTATTTACAAAGCTCTCTGTATCACTTACAAGGACCTACATGATCAAGGTCCCACTTTCTCAAAGAACAGCTTTAACTGGTAAATTCCCAAAAAGCCTCTAAGATCTTCCACAGCCAAATCGGGGATTGTGCCTAAATGCAAACTTGCATCATGGGGAGGCCGGAGCTTTGTGCTGGGGGCCTCCACTATCTGGAACAAGCTTCCCCTCCACATTAAATCTTCCTCAAATCTTTTAGCTTTCAGAAAAGCTTCTTATACCTGTTTACTCAATTATTTATAGGTATTTAATTCTCTGAAGGTTTCTTTTTGTGCTCACAGTAGCCAGCATCAAGACACCTACGGGTACCTGAGCACTTAAAACAAATTCATTTAACATAATATAACGTAGAGAGGATATGTACTGTATGGAATGGTGGGCTTCTGAAAAGTGCTCAGTTCTTTGTTTTGGTGTGCATTACTCTATCAGATTCTCACCATTCTGCTTTGGAACTTTAGATCTTCTGTCACTGTCTCCTTTGATATGTTAAAAATGCTCTTGCTACAAATTCAAAAGGCGTAGTACTTCGATGATGATTCATATATGCATATATTAAACTATTTCTATCTGTAGTTCATCAAATAAACTGAAGTTCTGAGATGTTTAGACATGGCAAAGGCCTATTGTAGTGTGGTTTATTACATAATCCCAATACGGTGGTTTGTGCATGGCAGGAGTGTTTTACGTGGTGTGCAATTTAGACTAGATCATGGTAATATTTCATTTTATATTGCGACAACGAGGATCTTAGTTAACTATGATGACCGACCCTATATACTATGTACACAAACATAACAAGGGCAACCCTGAATTGTGGTAGTATTGAGAGATATCGTATATCTTGTTTGCCAATAATGTACAAAAACATTATTCTAATTTGTAATAAAGCATCAAGCATTGATACTATAACCACTATATCATGTTTCCTGAAGCCAAAGAAAGGTTGCACTTTCAGGCTACAAGAAAGTCATCCACCTTTGTCTCAAAGATCCCCTCCCACTCACGCAGCTCATGGATACAGTGCCTTTAGACCTGATAATTAGACAATCGTCCCTATCAAGAGCTGCCAACACAACTCTAAAAGCCTAATTTACAATAATTTGATGCACAGCAGTGCATCAAGCCTTCTTGTTGCGCTGCCGTACGTCAAAAAGAAAAGGGCAGGAATGAGCCGTATCTACAAGTTACGGCTTGTTCATGTCATTTTCCCCTGCGCCGGCACACAATTGGCTGACATGCTCCAATGCAGACCCCCTTGTGCTATAGTGCAAGGGTGTCTGCGTTGTGGGAGTGATTGTATATGTGCAGGAAGGGACTCCTCCCTGCACAAAACAATCACAAAAGTTGTTTTCCTCTTTCTAGGTGTGTTGCAGATTGAAGCACACATAGAAAAAGGAAAAAACGAGGAGAAATGAAGGTATTTCTCCTCATTGTGCCTCTCTTATGCCTACCCTGGGGAGGCATTGGAGTCTTATGCATTCCCAGATTTGCAAAAGCTTGTAAACCTGGGAATGTGTCAGGTTCAATGGATGTTGCGCGGAAACATCCACAGCAAGACCCATGAAACCCCCCCTTTCACGTGTGACACGGCCATATGTACAAAGCCATGAAAAGCCACGCAAGGTGTCTTTACAAGGCCTTGTAAATATGGGCAGGCACACTGCGCCGCTGGGTGTCAGAAAAAATTGACTCACCGGCGGCGCAATGGACTTGTGAATAATCCCCTAAATGTTTTGTGAAACTACAGAACAGAATGACAGTTCATCTCTCAATTCTTAACATGGGTTTTGAGATGATTAAGACTATAATTGTGCAAATATTTTATTTAGCGATGAAATGTGAAACATTTTTAAATTCTTTGTTGCACCAATTAGTAAAATTTGGTTGCGAAAGACTGCACAGACAATATCTCACCTATGAGACTGTATCTGCTGGAATCTTTTATTTAAAAAAGTCACTGGATGTATTCCGTTTTGTAAGAATTTCACTCACAATAAAGGCAAACCAAATTTTGTGCAATTTATCATAATTTTTCTAAATCTTAGTGGAAAGTTACGCACTTTTGCGTGCTCCTTAGAACCAAATCCACTGTGACAGACAGTCACCTTGTGTGTCAATTGCCTAGTTATAGATCTTTTCTGGCTAAAGGAATGGTAGGTGTGCAATGTAAATGTGAGTTATCAGCAATGAAGTATGTCTCAGCTTGTTATCTCTTAGTTGGAGATATTAAAGGTTATATTAACAGAACAGAGTTTCAAAGAAAAGCAACACGCTACTTATAATACAAGATTATAGAAGTCAGTGTCAGAGTTTACTTAATTCCTTCAATGTTGTCAGATAAAGTACATTGTGTGATTTCTCCAGATCCTCTTGATTTTCTGAACTGATAAAAGCGGGAATATAAAATATCCAGATCCCTAAAAGTGGCAGCACTAATGCATGCATCAGAGAAAAAAAAATGCTGCACGAGAAAACATGAATTCTTTCCTTACAACTGTTCCCATTTACTTCAGCAAAGCTTCCAGCTCGTAGTGCTTTCCGCTCGCAACTATTAAAATGCCATGCAAAATTATATGTTTACAGGAACACAGTTTTTGTGAAAAATAAAAAAAACACTTCTCCAATCTTAGGTTTGCTTTCCATGTAAGGAATACAGGACTTTCAGAGACCCTTTTACGCATGGCTTTTGGGGATCTTCTCATATTTTTTCAGTTAATTCTCTGGTGCTTTCAAAACACCTGTCCAAACTGAATTAGCTACTCCTTAGTTATAATAAATTGCATCTTCCAGGCTGAGGGAGCTCAGAAGGATTATTATTTCACAAAATAAGAACACCACAGAACTTTATTGGGGAAACTGCATTACAGTAGTTTTCCTTCACAGCCAGGAAAAATGTTGCCTCATCTGAAAGAGGCTAGGAAAATGGGTGACACTAAAACGAAAATGGGCTATAAATGGCTTTATCTTTTCTTTCTGACATTTGTGGAACTGCATTTAATATTGGAAAACAAAAATGCACAGAGCATGATGCAAATAAATATATCAGAGCTGGGTGAACAAACCTTTGCTGCTATTGTACAAGCTGCAGCTGTTAAAATGCAGAGAACGAGCAGCATAAAGACACTACAGAGGATATTCCACCACCACGAAAACTGAGGGGAGCCCCATTTCACGGGGACAAATGTGTGGAGAGCAGGAATTGCCTTTCTGATTTTTTTCATGCCTCATTACACCCAATTCTTAAGTGGACACACTACGGAATCTTTTTAGTTTGTGACCCTTCAGCCCAGGGCAGGTATTTGTAATCGGGTGAAGGCCAGGAAACGTGTCCTCCTTAGCGAGTGTGACTACCATAAGCTTGCTTTATCACTTGAAAGTAGCAGTGGTGTTATGTGTAAATGTTAAACGCACCCGCAAGGGTATTCTGGCTCTGAGCAGCTGTGTGTGCCTAGCCCTGCCTTTAAGTGCAGTAAGTGTGCCACGCTGATATGACATTCCTTTTATCTGTGACTGCAAACTACTGGCCATGAGTAAATTGTAAACTGGCCTTGCCATGATAAAGTGTTGCCCCGCCTCATGTAATCAGGTGCTTTGCTACATTCAGCTTGTATGTGGCATGTTTATGTAGTACTTGTAAAGTTGTAGCCTGGGGCCTAGGAATAAGCGTTGACGCCACACGTGTTCTCGAGTAGTGGCTAGAACACTGCCTGCCATGGCCAGCACTCCGGGCTATTTATTATTATACGTCACGTGCCTCTCGTGTGGACGTCAGGCACGTCCATGGTGGGCACACTCAGGGGGGGAGTTACTTTCACTATGGCCAGGGACCCCCGTGATAGTGGTCCGGTGTAGGAAGGTGGAATCTGACTAATGGTTGCCCCCAACTTTTTGCCTGGTATTTGAGTGGTTTTTGACTAGTCTGGCTGGGATCCTGCTATCCAGGACCCCAGCCTATCTGCTTTCTCCCTAAAACTAATGTGAAGTACCCTAGGTACAACCCAATTGGATGCTGAGGATGCCCTGACAGTCCCTTGTAGATGGTACCCTAGGTACCCAGGGCATGGGTCCCTCAGTAGGCCTACCAGGGCTGCAGCACTTATTGTGCCACCCTGGGACAGCCATACAAACTGACACCAACAGACCACTACTGTAGTCTGGGTAAGGTGGTGCTAGCACCCCTTACAGGGATATAGCTACCCTATATCCCACCCCATTACAACACATATACTCTCATAGGTCACCCCTATAGCAGGCCTTGGTAATCCTACAAGGCAGGGTGCTGAGGTATGTGTGAGGGGGGACCCCTACATGAGTAGGACCTCTCTTCAACCTTCGTAAAATCATTGCTGGGTTGTTTGTAGTGTAGCCATACCATATACTCTTAACCGCATTATAAGTCTATCGCGATAACGCGATAACGCGATAACTTGAGAATGGCTACACAGAACCATATCGTGTTTGGTGTCAAACATGTCGGAATCATACCCCCAGTCCAGCCATGAGCATGAGGGTACGATTCCCCCCTGCTAGAGGGGCGATATGGGAAAAGCGGTAGAATTTGGACACCAATTTAAAAGTGCACAAGTAACACAAAATGGCTACTGCCCGCCACCTACACGACCCTGGCTGGCTGTTGCTGGGGAAAACCCCAGCCTCGCCAGCTGGACAATAGGGCTCCTGTGGCAGGGAGCTGCTAGCATCTCCCCAGACAGGATAAAGTGGATTGGAACAGGATGGGTGCACCAAATGTCCTTTCAGAATTGCACGTAGGCAGCTGCAGAGCCCTCATTCTGCATACACCGCTTGGAACCGGTTCAGGGGCATCCTGTCCCTCGCCCAGGTGGGAAACACACAAAGGGGAGAGGGTGTAGCCACCCTTTCCCGTCTCACCTCTCATTGGTGGACACTACTCTGGACACACCTCTAATCTTGGGGATAAAGGTGAATAACATGGCCCCAGAGCCTCAGATTAATCTTGAACTTTACAGTCTTGACCTTCGACTTGCTGCTGCCCAGCTGACGGAAGAAATCTCCCTTGGGATAAAGGAGTTATCCCCCTGCTTGGCAGGCACCTGAAACACTGCAAGTGACCCGGTTGGAACCTCGCTGCTCCTACGGACTTCGACGACTTCCAGCACCCTTGAGGTGGGTTTCCAGCGCATCCCAGAGGCCAGTGAGTGTGCTCAACGAGTTTGGGCACCGTGGACCGTGTGGGTGCCGAGATCCCCAATACACCAAGACACCGGCCACCTCTTGCGTAGCACACGACCCTGACCAGTGGGGAAGTTGTGCTTTGACCCATTTACGAGCCAACCACTCTACAGCAATTGTGCCAAAGACCAGCACCCTAGCTCCCTCCGGTGGCCCGTGGGTGCCCTTTTACGCACTCCAAATTGCCTCCTCCTGCGGTCCCTTGTATCGCAACTTGTGGGCCCCAGCGAAGGTCTATTTCAACAATCAAGAGTTCCCCTGGTTGCTCCAGGCCTGCTCTACAGTCTCCTTGAAGGAGACCTCTCCCAGACCTCGTGGGTCTGTACTGTAGCAGATTTGTTCATCTTGCGTGGGTTGCGGTTGCCAAAGCTTAGTGGATCCAATCCGGACACTAACACCGCAGCGACCCTCATCCAATGTGGGACAGTCGCCTTCCAGAAGCTGGCCTTCCTTGAAGCCTCCCGGAGCCCGTGGCTGCAGATCCAAGCTACACCACTTTCCACCTGAAGCACCCGACATCGAAGGGCTCTTTGCTTTGAGCCTCCTGGTCACTTTGCCGTGACCCAGACTCTGTCCCCTCTGCTTTCAGGTTCTCCTCTACAATCTTCACATCTTTGATCTTCACGGCATCATCGACGCTTTTGGCTAGCAGCACTTTTGAACATTTTCCTATGGAAAATCAACCCGCGACCCGACATCGAAAACGACCTATGGACCCGGCTTCCCTGGGGCAGGTAACAGTGGTACCTCGGTACTCTCGTGGTAGTGGGCTCCTCAAAAGCTTAAGTCTAAAGTTTTAACTTTGTACTCCTGCTAGAAGTGACTTTAATCTGTGTAATTTCAACCGCGACATTCTCCATAGGCTATAATAGAGATCCCGATAGCAGCTATTTCCACTGCACGCGCCTCCCGTGGGTCCCCTTCCTCATAACCTGGGGTGGATTCTTAAGGGGCCAGCGATCCTAAATGCCCTAGGCATTGTCTGTAGAATTGTCGTGGTTCTTATACCACTTTTTTGATATATGGTTTGGTCCCCCCCTGGGGCCCTGTGATTCCTGTGCTATTTATTGTGTTTATAAATGCTTGTTTGAATTGTAACTTTGCCACAGCTTCATAAAGAGACTGTGGGATTCTGTCTAGAATAAATACATATATTTTATATATATACCTGTGTGGGCTACTCTTTCATTTGGTTATTCAAGAGGTTATCTATGGTAAAACAATAAGCTTAACACTCCTTCAAGACTTAGCCTGAAGGCTGCTCTCCACAGCTACCACTAGGATAGCTTTCTTTAAAGGTTGTCTTAAACCTATCATCAATAAGAGTCGAATTGGACTGGTGCAAGGTGTCCCTATAACTAGGAGACAGCATATGCCAGGCCAACTTCTCACATCCGGTCCACTAGGCCAAACACTACATTCCTCCTTTACCCACAAATGCAAAAACTAAACAACCATTAGGCTTAGCGACAAAACGTTTCTTTTTTACAGTCTCAAACTCAGTCTCTGCAGATTTCCTGAACAAACAAAAAAGAACAGTCTTACTTGGTCTTGGAGCAGCTCACTTCCGCTTCGGGAGTTGACAGCGGGCCACAAAGTCTCGGTACCTCTGGGATGGTTGCGGGCATGGGCGTAGGTGGTACCTGCTCTGGCTGCGCCCTTCTGGAGGGGCTGGAAACATGTCCTCAGAACAGTCTGTACCCGCCACGCTGGGGCGGATCGGTGTCCCTTGTCACTCCCGCTCTCCTTGGGCTGGTGTGATCGAGGTGCTCTCTGTGTCTTCAGTTCTGCGGGGAGTCTCTCCTGCCGTGGCCTCTCTGGGACTCGGGGATGCAACTGACCGGTAGTCTTCTCGCTCAGGAAGCTCTTCCTCTCCTTCATCTGAGACTTTCTTAAAGAATGACACATTCCTTGTGACCTCTTCTCCATTCCTGACCGCTGTGATCAGTGTTCCGCTGACTCTCGTGACCGTCCAGGGGTCCAGCTCGAAGGGCAGGCGGAATTTTCCCCCTGGGTGGCAGTCTTTCACCAGCACTCGGTCACCCACTTGGATGGGGCTGTCAGCAGCTCTCCTCTTCCGGGATGCTTCGTGATTGGTTCGTGTCCTGTGCTCCATGGACCGGTTAGGTGGGGTCGGTGCTGATGCCCACCTGGGATGGTGTGGGATAGTATCGGTGACTGTTCTGCCAAAACAGAGGCGGCTTGGAGAAACCCCCATGGTGCAGTGGGGCGTCAACCTGTACTCCCGTAGGAACTGGTACAGGGCTAACTCTATGCCCTGGCTGTCCGCCAGTGCGATCTGAATGGTCTTGCTTAGAGTTCTCATTAGTCTCTCGACTTCCCCGTTAGCTTGAGACCACCTCGGGGTTATGCGTCGGTGCTTAATACTGTGGGACTGCAGGTATTCTGCTAGCTCGGTGCCATTGAACGGGGGACCATTGTCCGTGCGCAGCTCCCCAATGAGGCCGTGGGTGGCGATTATCTTTTCCAACTTGGGAATTACTTCAGATGCGGCTGTCGAGGACAGGAACTCCACTTCGGGGTATCGTGAGAAATCGTCCACCACTACCTACATGTACTTTCCTCCGGGGAGACTGCCGAAGTCTGCGCTGGCTCGCACCCATGGAGACGTTGGTCCTTCTTCGGTGATTATTGGCGCCGGAGGGTTGGGTAGGCTGGTTGCTAAACACACTGGACAGCGCTGGACGATTGTCTCCACCATTTTATCGATGCCAGGGAACCAGAGCTTGCTCCGAAGGCGGTTCTTCGACTTCACAATGCCTTGGTGCGCGCCATGCGCCAGGAGGGCTGCCTGTTGGGTGAGGCAGTGAGGTAGCACCAGGCGTGGCCCTCTCAGGAGGCATCCTTCCGGAGACACGGACAGTTCGTTCCGGACTTGATGGAGGGCCTTAAGCGTTGCTTGGGCATCCGGTGTGCGGCACGGCGATGGGCTTTGGAGTGCTCTCCAGTTGCCTGACATGACGGCTTGGATGGCAATCTGTAGACAGTCGTCATCTTTGGTGGCTCGCGCCACTTCCTCCAAAGAGATCGGTAGCGGCCGTGATCTCTCCACGATCATCCTGACTTATTCCTCTGTGGCCGCGGCTTCTGCAGCTTCCGAGTCAGTGGCAGGGCGTGCGTGCCTCGACAAAAAGTCGGCAGGGTTCCGGGTGCCTGGCCGATACTCCACCGTGAGCTGGAATTCTTGGAGTTGGAGCACCCATTTTTCGATCCGAGGAAGGGGGCGCATGGAGGAACAGCGGGACTAGAGGTTTGTGGTCTGTGATGACCACAAAAGGGAGCCCATACAGGTAGATGTGGAAATGCCAGCACCCCCACAGGATGGCGATGGCCTCTCGTTCTATCTGCGAGTACCGCTGTTCCGTCAGGGTGAGACTTCTGCTCGCGTATGCGATGGGGGCCCATTCTCCGCATGCTTGTTGTTGGGTTAGCACGGCCCCCAGGCCTGTCGGGCTGGCGTCAACCACAAGTTGTGATTCGTTGCGGGGATCGAAATAGGCCAAGGTCGTGTCAGCCGATAGTGGCGCTTTCGTCCTCTGGAATGCCTCTTGCTGGGCCGGGCCCCACTCCCAGGTGGCAGCCGCCTTTGTGAGGTCCCAGAGGGGGCCGGTGAGGTCAGACAGATCCTTGATGAACCTCCCACAGTAGGTGACCATCCCGAGGAAGCTGCGGACTGCTGTCACCGACGTGGGGGCGGGGGCCACGTGAATATCCTTGACCTTTTCTGGGTCTGGGCCAATTCCTTGGTCTGAAAACCGGTAGCCGAAAAAACTATTGTCCTTGCGTAGGAAATCGCATTTTTTTCAGTGGAGGGTCAGCCCTTGCTCTTGAAGCCGGGTGAAAACTGCCTGGAGGCGTTGGATGTGCTCGTCCAAAGTTGGTGCGTGGACCAGAATGTCATCACTGACATTTAAGACTCCCTCGAGCCCTTGTAGTACGTTCGGAATGATATTTTGAAACACATCCGCCGCACTCGATATCCAAAGTTGAGCCGGGTGTAGCGCCAGAGGCCCGCATGTGTGGAGAAGGTGGTAATCGGGCGTGAATCCGGGTGCAGGGGAATTTGGTGGTATCCAGACCTCAGGTCCATCTTGGAGAACCACCTCGAACCAGACAGCTCTCCGACTATTTCGTCTATGGATGGCGTCAGGTGGCGCTCACGCTTGATAGCGAGGTTGGGAATGCGCATATCCACGCAGATTCGCACCGCGTCCGGCTGTTTCGGCTTCTTGGCCACTACGATGGGTGACACCCACGGGGTGGGCCCGCTTACCCTCTCAATGATTCCAGCTCGCTCGAGTACCCTCAGCTCTGCTTCGACTTTGGGTCGTAGGTGGAACGCAATGCGTTGGTGACGGAGGGCTACCGGGGTGACCAACTTGTCTATGTGGAGGTGGATGGCGGGTCCCTTCAAACAGCCGATCCCTTCGAACAGAGATGTGTGTTTTTGAACCAGATGGTTGAGGCTGCGGGCTTGTACTGTGAGCTCGAAATGGATCAGCCCGAGCTCTTGGGCTGTTCGGCAACCAAGCAAGAATCCCTATCCCTCTTGCGACACATAGATCTTGGTCTGCAGGCGAGTGGTGTCGCGGGACAGATCCGTTCGGAACATCCCGCACAGGCGGAGTGGGCGACTGGTGCTGTAGGCGTATACTTGTACCCTCGTGGGATGGAGTGCCAGGGCATTTTCTAGCGTCCGGTATACGCTGGCAGCCATCAGGTTGATTGATGCGCCCGTGTCGATCAAGGCCGCCACTGCTTGGTCTCGCACGTTGACTGTGCACATGGGTTCTGCAGATGGAGTAGCCGCCAGCGTGTGGAGCACTCTCACGACATGTACGGAGGCCTTCGTCGTCATCCATGTCGCTGCTGGTGGATGTACTGGGTAGCGGCTCTACCTGTCTTACCCTCCTGGGTGGGCCACTCTGTTACTTCTTGGGTGCCGACAGACATACACTCGCGAAATGGTTGGCCTTTCCACACGCGCTGCATACTTTGCCTTGTGCCAGGCACGCTCCTCTGTGGGGTGTCACGCCACCACACCACGCGCAGGCGCGGCCGGGAGGGGCTTGCGCTGGTCTTGGGTCTCTCCGCCGGAATTGTTTCGTGTGATTCTTGGCGGCGTCGGTCTTGAGGGCGCACACTGACTCTGTCTTGATTGCGACCACCGGCTTTGGCTCCATGTGCGCGGCCCTGGCTTTAGACAACTCCTTTGACCGCCCGAGTACGAGGATGTTGCGCATAGGCATGTTGTCCGCTTCCAACACCCTCTTGCGCAACTTCGACGATGCACAGCCCTGGATGAATTGGGCGCGGATTTCGTCGTCCATGTCGGGAAGGGTGCACGTGCTGGCCAGCTTCTTTAGTCTTGCGTAAAAGACGTCTACTGACTCCTCCGGGAGTTGGCGGGCTTGGCGGAGTAGGAATCTCTCATAGTCGGCGCTAGCGAAAGGTTCAAAGTATGCTGTGATGGCGTCGCGCAGCGTGTCATATGTCCTGGGTAGGCCAGTCTCCGTTACATCCTTCGAAATGTCATGGATGGCTTCTCCGCCTAAGTGTAGAAGCATGGCGCGCCGCCGCTCGGCTGTGATCTCCGCCGCCACAAAGTAGTTCTCGAGCCTCTCCACCCACTTCTTCCACCGTGCCGCCTGCGACGGGTGGGGGTGCCGGTGACAGCAAATGTCTCCAAAGGGGGTACGTTGGCCATGGCCATTAGGGATGGGCGCAGCAGCAGGGGCGGGCTCACCTTCACTCTTCTGGGGGCGGTGCTCTATTCTTCCAGGCGTCGTGCGCTGGTCCTGAGGGGCCGCCTCGGTGTCCAGGAGCGTCCAGGGAAACCTGAGGGGCGACCCAGGGCCTCAGAATGGCTAGATTCGCATCTCACGCGAGATGCGTGAGAAACGGCAAGTCCGGACCACGCGTTGGACTCGAGATGCGTGAGAAACGGCAGGCGGGTCGCGTTGTTCCACGGGTGCAGGCTCTGCAGGCACAGAAGCTTCCCGGGCAGGCAGGAGGTGGTCGCTGGAGGCCGAGGGGGCAGCGGTGTTCCTGGCCAGGTGGGGAAATGCACATAGCACGGCTGGGCACGAGGTAGGCAGCCTGGCACCGGCTGGGGCCACACAGGGGCGGTGCACAGCCACACGAGGAGGGGAATCGATCCGCTCCTTGGGCAAGAGCGAGAGGCGGCAATGCACGCGATGGGGTGGTTAGACCACCTCGTCGCCAGTGTAAAGTTGTAGCCTGGGGCCTAGGAATAAGCGTTGACGCCACACGTGTTCTCGAGTAGTGGATAGAACACTGCCTGCCACGCCCAGCACTCCGGGCTATTTATTATTATACATCACGTGCCTCTCGTGTGGACCTCAGGCACGTCCACGGAGGGCACGCTCAGGGGGGGGGAGTTACTTTCACTATGGCCAGGGACCCCCGTGATAGTGGTCGGGTCCACTACGCCAAACACTACAGTACTGGTGTATGGTAGTGTGAGCCAGAAGTTCTGTTTGACTGTGGCCCTATGGAATCCATCTTGGATAGCCACTAAAAGACATGCTAGACAGTCTTGTTCAAGTGCATGTAGCTTACCAGGTAAACAAAGTGTTTTGTTTAACTTTCTGTACTCATTGATTGGGAGATTGGAGACAGTTTGCTTAGACCTGTAGTTAGTTTCTTTAGAATTTCAAGGCCTGTCCGGTGCCGAACTTTTGTTTCCTTCCAGATGTCACTCCCAAGCAGTTGAGAAGTGCACCTGTGAAGGCTGTTCTCTCGTTTGCACCTGTGTGTTAGGAATCTGTAGATAGCGCCACCCTTCCTGTCTACCATCACCGAAAGAGAAAGAATATGTCTGGATTGACCAAAGGAGAATACTCAAACTGACCATCAGAGCTGATCGGTTTCAAAGTACAGATGAGGAGACCACAATCCCTGTCTGGAGTATGAGTGTAAAAAGAGAAATGAATCATGCAGTCATTTTTCCAGGACTTCACGCTTACAAGTAGAAGCATTGCTACACATATTGTGCAGGAATCCTTGAAGACCAGGGCTGGTGTCCCTGATAACCAGTTTGCAAGTTGAGTGATGTGTTAATACATGAGATATCCTTTTGGAGAAATTAGGAGTGGGTTGGGGTAGAGTGTAGTGGCATTTAGGGTGCTAGTGTAGAGTGGAGTGGTGTTGATTGGAGTGGTATAGAGTGCCATATAGTGGATTAGCATAGAGTGAAGTGGCGTAGAGTAGAGTGGAGTACAGTGTAGTGGCATAGAGTGTAGTGGCATAGAGTGTAGTAACAGCGTAGAATAGCGTAAAGTGGCATAGTGTGGAGCTGCTTACGGTGTAATAGTGTGGAGTGGTGTAGAGTGGAGGAGCATAGACTGGAGTGTCATAGAATAGAGTGTAAAAATGTACAATGGATTAGCTTAGAGTGGAGTGGCATATAGTGGAATGACATGGAATGGAGTGGCATAGATTGTAATAGCATTGAGAGGAGTGCTGTAGAATGGAGTGGCAGATAGTGCTGTAGCATAGAGTGGAGTAGAATAGCGTTTAGTGAAGTAGCGTACAGTGTAGTGGCATGCAGTGGACTAGCATAAAGTGGTATAGCGTACAGTGGAATAGTGTACAGTGGAGTGGCATGGAGTTGTGTACAGTGTAATAGCGTACAGTGGAGGGGATTACAGTGGAGTGGCATAGACTGGAGTGTCATATAATGGAATGGCTTAGAGTGTATTAGAGTGCAGTGGAGTGGTGCGGAGTGGAGTGGCGTATAGTGAAGAAGGGTAAAGTGGACTCGTGTACAATAGATTAGCATAGAGTGGAATAGCATAGAATGGAATGTCATAGAGTGGAGTGGCAGAGAGTGGAGTGTGGTACTTTAACAGATGTAGCACGAAAGTTGGTGAACGGATGTTGATATAAGCCGCCAGGAATATAGATTAAGGAGTGTAAATGGTAATTTGGTAGTAGATGTAAATAATTTAAGTAGTTTTGAAGTTATAAATCTGACAATACTTAACTTATATTGTGCCGGGTTATACTACGGTATCTTGGTGGTATAACATGGTAAATATCGATAACATATGCTAGCGTATGACTGCCTAATGGCTGTGCTTACAAAACATAATAAGCAGCCTTGTAGTTTTTTGCACACTTTGGCTGCGTTCCGGGTTAGGGCCTTAGATATATTCAAGTAGTATTTTTTTTTATTGTTGTACTCTACCTATTACCACTATATTAAAGTAGGTAAAGGTACTGAAAATGTATTTATTTTTCTTCCTATATTCTTAAAATCCTTTACGGAGAACCATACTAGTACCTACAAAGTACCATGGTAGTTACAGGAAAAATAAAATAAAAAATAAAAAAGACAATGTAGTACACTATATTAGTGAAATATAATGTAGTACAGTATAATTATATTTTTTTACTAAATAAACTTTTAGAAAAATGTTTAAGTAGAGTGGTAATTTGTCTGTCTTACTGTGGTACTCAGTACACTTTTTTGTACAGGATTAAGGGGCACATGTATCAATCTATTTAGCGATCGCAAACCGCAAAAATTGTCCGTTTGCGATCGCAAAATAGCCCCAAACAATGCATCATGTAAATTCGCAGAATATCTCTAGTAATCACTAAATTTGCAATTACCTATTTTGCGATTTCCAATTAGCGAATCTGTATTTGCGAATTCGCAGTTTGGTAATCGCAAACCTATGCATGCAACATTCTCAAATTGTGAATGAACCGGGATTCGCAATTTTGCACTTGCAAAATAGCGGCAATTCAAATCAGGTGAAAACCACCCAATCAGGTGGGAAGTTTTGGCAAACTATTCAAACAGGCCCAGAAGTCCTCAGTATGTTTCACAGTGGCAGCGCTGTACGACATGATGAGAAGGATGAGGCTACGACCAGCAGCACGGAGAAGAAGGAGGATACAGGAATGTATTTTTAGAGTGTGAGTTACATTGTTGGGGGAGACAGAGGAAGAGATTTATGACAAATATAGGTTGGATGCAGACATGATCTATGATCTGATAGCCTAATTAGATCCCCTACTGCAGCGTCAGACTCGCAGGACATATGCCATCCCCACTCATGTGCAGGTCCTATGTTCACTGCACCTCCTAGCGTCAGGTAGCTTCCAGGGTGTAATAGCTGTAGCTGGAGGGTTTTCAGAAAGTGCCCTATCGCGCTTTTTTAACTCATTCCTGGATGCCATGTTGCAGAGGATACACCACCACATAAGGTTTTCTACAACACCACAGGAATTGCAGCAAACCAAATTTGACTTCTATCAAATAGCCCAATTTCCCCATTTAATTGGTTGCATTGATGGAAGGCATGTAGCTATATGTCCCTCCACAGTGAATGAGTACTTTTACAGGAACAGGAAATCATACCATTCACTGAATATACAAGTCATAGGCAATTTGAAAAATATCATCACAGACATAGTGGCAAGATTCCCAGGTAGTATGCATGATTCCTACATCTTCCGACACAGTTGCATACATACTCGTCTCCTTGGGGTGAATTTGGCGAAGGATACCTGCTTGGTACATATATGTAATATATGTAACACTGTCTTGCTCTTGTCTCTGGTCATTATGAAACATAGCAGTGAGTTATCTGTTGCCTTCTACCCTACAGGTAACAGCGCATATGCTGTGCACTCCTTCATACTGATGCCATACATAAATCTAAGTACACCACGTGAGCAGCGATACAATACAGCGCACATTTCTACCCGCAATGTGATAGAGAGGACCTTTGGCTCACTGAAAAATAGGTTCCGCTGCCTACATAAAACTGGCGGTGCATTGCAGTACAGGCCAGATACCTGCAGCAAAATTGTTGCTACTTGTGCAATCTTGCACAACATTGCAACGTCAAGAGGCATACCCCTGGAACTATTAGACAGCGAGCCTGAGGAAGACAATCAGCCAAGACAACCACCACAAGCCGCACGCGGGCCGAGTGCAGCTGACGGGGGACAGAGATGTGCAGAAATAACACAGAATTATGTTTTAAGGTGGGTAATGATGACACGAGACACTACATGTTTTCATTTCTTATGTTATTTATTCGCGAAAAAACTCGGATAGTGTTAATGTACACATACCAGGTGAAAACATGCAGTGTGACAGTCAGAATGCAAAAGTATAACATTGGCATGGAACTTGAATATCAGCCCTGACAAATGGATCCTACTGGTTATCTCACCAAGTTACATTCCCTTTCTCAATGCCACACTATTTTATGCGGCCACACACTCTCGTGGGCCATCCTGTGGGCTCTGTCACATCCCTTGTGGAGCCTTCTGATGCAGAAGTATTTTTTGTAGTGCGCCTCCTGCATGTGGTCACTGGTGCCAAGATACTACTTAGGCTGGAGGCCTCCTCACTATCCTCTCCACCCAGTATATTGCTGCTCCCAACTGAAGCATTTTGCAATTGCTCCATAGCATTGGTGACCATTATGAGTCACTTGGCCATGTTACCACAGCAATGTGTCATTTCGACCTGCATGTCTAAAGCTCGACGGGACAGCAGAGCTGTTGTGGTGCTCAAGCGGTTGATGGCCCTACTTTAGCCGTCTAAGCACCCAAGTAACTGATTGTGCCATTTGCGGTGGGACACATGGTCTTCCTGCATCACCTTGCATAAATCCTGGAGGCTTTGGGTCACATTCCTAAAGTTTTCATTTGTTTCCCTCTGTCCTTCCACCACTGCTGTTGTGAGCTCCTTCATGCTGGCACTCATCAATGTCATGTATGTTGCAAATGTACCAAGTTGTGCCTGCAATAAATGCATGAGTTTGCATTGCAGGTGCTGCACCTTCAACATTTGGTTCTCCAGCCCACCAAAGCCAGTTGAACCATCGCCTTCTTCAGGTCTCATTTGAGCCCTTGCCCTGCGCCTCCTGATGAGAAGATTTCTGCCCTGCATTTGAACTTGGGGTCTTGGTGTGGGGGTGTGCCTAGCCTGTATTTTCCGAGGGTCTGGTTGGCTCTCCTCTTCTACATCAAATGCAGGTTGTGGTGCCACTGTGGTCCTGCGTCTTGTGGATGCAGGTATTGGGGGTGATGGGGCCATTACATTCTCATCCCCTAACTGGGCCTGAGTCCCCAGAGTGTCATGGTATTCATATTCATCAGACTCCTGTGCAGCTGCAACTCTGATGTTAAACAGTGCAATTTCAGTTTTTATGTTTGTACTTGTATGTCACATAGTGCATGGTTTTGTTTCATAAAGTTATTTAGCAACACAGTCTGTCTAGTTATTTCACTTGCTTGTTGTACTTGAATGCACCTATGCTGTTTGGATCCCTCCTTGCCTTTCCTATTGGATTTGCTGACTGCTAATCCCATAATGTGTTTGTGTGTAGCACGTAAAATGTGGACTGGTGTAGTATTTGTGACAGTAAGCCTGATCTGCCTTAAGGGGTATTTTTTTAAACTTAGCATTGAAAGGTTATTTGGATGCATCTTACCTTGGTAAGTACTGGGCTGTGCAGAGGTGTCAATCTGCGTCATTCCCATGACAGCTTCAGGCTGAAGGGTTGACTCCACCAGGTCCTCTTACGGTGTAGTGGCTGTTTGGGTTGATGGTCCTCCTCAAGTCTTCTTTGCATCAGCAAGCCTGGCAGCGACCATTTCCTTCACATGGCTCCACAGGTCATTCCAACGCTTGTGCAGATCTGCAATAGTGTGCTGTGTGACCCCCCACTGCGTTGATGTTAGCTTAGGTTCCCAGCCATATATTTCGTTTCTCCTACTTGGAGACCTGGAGTGACTGTTTCCCGAACAGTTTTTCATGGCTCTCGACCACTTCCTCAATGAGGACTTTCAACTCCTTTTCGCTGAACTTCAACTTCCTCTTGCGCTGTGCTGCCTCCTTCTCACTGATTCCTGTAGCCAAGTTGATGTCCTTGCACAGATTCAGCTGTCCCAAAAGGCTTCCTTGTTCTTTTCTCCTGCAGTCTGCCTCCTCCACCGCTCTCTCAGGATGCCTCACTTCTTGGCATCAAAATCCAGGAATCGCTATTAGCAATTCTCTAATTGAGAAATGAAGTTTGATGCATGTGACCCTAAATATGTACAAAATTAAAAATACTCTGTAGTACACTATATGTGCACTGTGTACTATGGTGTATTGTTAAGTTTGATACATATTTAATTTAAGAAAAGAAAAAATATTAATACTGCAGTTATGCCTAGATAATACTGTGGTACTTAAAAATTATTTCCCCTACCTATTACCTCTTTAATGAATTGTTAATAGATAGGGAAAATTATGTATACGTTTCTCTATATTTTAATAAAATATCACAGAGTACCATGGTACCACCTAGGCATAATAAAGTGGCAATAAGTAGGGGGGAAATATAAAGCATAATATTTACCTATATCTAAGTCCTTAACCTAGGACAGCCAAAGTGTACTGAAAACAACATGGTTACCTTTACCTTTTGTAAAGGCAGACATTAGCCAATCAATCCCTTATCAGCATGTACCATGGTACTTTTGCAAATTTTCAGAAAATTACAACAGCCACAGTTATCACTAAGTTAAAATGCCTTATAAGTTTGAGAAATACTTACCCTACTTATCTGTACTACCCAAACCGATCTGCACACCATAATCTGTTTTCCAGCCTAATTTAATTAGCATCAGTGCAGCTCTTTTTGCGCTACATGTGACACAAAAGTCAATGGAAAATGCATTGGTGGAAAAACCTGTTTTGGGATATCACTTTTTTCTTTGCACCCTCTTGAAGAATTTCCACAAAACTTTCCATCAACAGCCAATGTAGACAAAGCTATAGGTCTGGAAAGTTTTGTGGAGTTTCGTCAAATGGGAGCAAAGTTTTTAGAAGATAAAAATCCGCTGAATTCCTATCTCTGGGAATCCGAAGTAGAACTACAGAGTGGGTACTAGCACTCTGAAATGTATATCTATATGGATATATCTATATATTTTTGTTATATTTGTGTGGTGGGTAGGCTCTAACTCCCTCCCCTTATTTTATTCTAGTCTGGGGGCAATCCCAAGTCCCCCTTTCTGATTAAAAAACCTACTTTTACCCCTACCCACCCCTTAACCCTAAAATCACCCTTACCTCCCTCTACCTCTACCCATCCCTCAACTCTAAAACCACCCTTACCTCCCTATACCTTTACCTACCCCTTAACCCTAAAATCACCCTTAACTCCCTTTACCTCATCCTTTAACCCTAAAATCACCCTTACTTCCCTCTACCTATTCCAACCTATTCACCCTAAGCTTACACTTACCCTTACCTCCATTTACCCCTACCCACTCTAACCCTAAAATCACCCTTACCTCACTTTACCTTTACCTATCCATTAACAATAAAACCACCCTTACCTTCCTATACCTCTTTCAACCTCTTCACACTAAAATCACCTTTACCTAATCCCTTCACACTAAAATCACCCTTGCATCCCTTTACCTAATCCCTTCACCCTATTCCCTTCACCCTAAAATCACCCTTACCTCCCTTTACCTCCTCCAGCCCATTCACCGTGAGCTTACTCTTACCTGCATTTACCTCTACCCACCATAACCCTAAAATCACCCTTGTCTCCATTTACCTCTACCAACTCATTAACTCTAAAATCACCCTTACCTCAATTGACCTCTACTGACACATTAAACTTAAAATCACCTTTACCCCCATTACCTCTACCCACCAAGTAACCCTAAAAACATACCCTAATTTCCCATTACGCACCTTGCAACCCTAAAATCACCCTCAACTCCTTTACATAATGCTATTTAAAAACAAAAAAATACTTACCTGTGAAGTAAAAATCAGAGTGGTAACGATTCACTGTAAGAGTCAAAATCCAATAGCATCCTTTACCGGTGTATTACATATTTGCATGGTAAATTCTGACAGGTAAATGTCATGCTGGGTAAAGAAACTCATAGAAAAGGTTATATATCTGAGCCGGGCCCAGTTGGAAGAGAGTTGACTGGTTGCTATGGGTACAGCCTTGTCAGCAGAGGCCTGAACTTGTTTAGTTAAAGGTATATTACGAGTCCCTTGCCCAACCCGAGTGTCACTTTTTCTGACGTTACAGCTGTGCAAATCACAATATCCTATCTATGAGGCCACACAAAGCCACTATGCATGGCTTTGAATGGCCTTGTAGATATGGAGTAAGGCAATGTAGCACAAATCACTGAGTTGCCTTACTCTGCCCTTAGGAGGCTTCAATGGGCATTGTGGTGGCTCTTCCCAAGATTTATGAGAGTCTGTAAACCTGGGAAAGTGCAGCACATATAGAGAGAGGAAAACACTTCTTAGGTGCAGGGGTTCCTGCATTGGAGCTAGGGTGACAAAATGGCGCCAGTGCAGGTGGAAAGGACAGGAATGCAATGTATTGCATAAATACTGTGCATTCCTGCCTTTTCACTTTGGCGTAGGGCAGTGCCACAAGGTGGCCCAAATCCCCATAAATTAGGGCCTTAATGTCTTGTAATTGCTACTGTGAACACTTAGGAGCAGATTTCCCAACATTGTGCAATGTGTTTGCATCACATAAGTGACGCAATTCAGCACAAAATGTTTTTATTATTATTTACTCTCAAGTTTTGAGCTGTAAATTGCTTTAAAGTAATGTGAAGTGCTGCATTGTGTTACATAGCGTCAAGGGGCGTCACATGGGTGCTTCCATGACACCACCCATGCTTTTTGACCAAAAATATGAGACACAGGTGTGAGTCATAAATTAAAATACTTTGAAAGCAGGTGTTAAAACTGGGAGAAATATTTGTTTTCTCTCCTCTTTTCAACTTTGCATGTGTGCTGCACTGTACAGCACACATAAAAAGTAGAAAAAGTTTTAAAACCTTTTTTTTAGAATTTTGTACTGTAAGAGAACCCTTCCGGTACAAAGCCTATGCTAGACTCTCGACACACCCTCGCATTATGGTGTACTGGCACTAGGGAGAGGGGAGGAGAGAGCCATATCTCTGTATGGCGCTCTCCTGCTCCTTCATATCATGCAGCGCAGCATTTTTGGCTGCTGTGATGCACTGGTTGACACTTTATAAAATCTGCTTCTTAATGTGCTACTATGGAGGAGGGCTATCAGACTCTTGTCTCCTCCCACATGGCATGTGGCTCAGTCATTTGTCTGACTTGGCTTAGTGGCAACAAAGTCTTTGGCACATCACTATTGCCACCCATAGGATGTTGGGACACACCCATGTGATCATAATAATGAACATTGTGGCATTCGCTCCATACAGGTGGCCATGTCCCCCTGCTACAGAGCACCTGATCATGCAGTCAGGGCAGTCACAACGTGCATGATATTTGTGTTCCAGATTTCTTTATTGTGGCCTGACAGTGAGATTGTGTGTGACCTTTATCTCTGCCACAGGATGCATGAACAGCCGGACAGGTAAGAGTCTCTTCCAGTTACCATGAGCATCACATTTTCACTTAGGGCTGAGGTCGGCAAGGTCAGCCATGGTCTTATAAAGATGCAGCCTGAACAACTTCTGAAAAGCAATTTCA
Source organism: Triturus cristatus (assembly GCF_964204655.1). Classification (NCBI taxonomy): domain Eukaryota; kingdom Metazoa; phylum Chordata; class Amphibia; order Caudata; family Salamandridae; genus Triturus; species Triturus cristatus. Next base: position 926,140,187 of record NC_140591.1, on the reverse strand, counting down.
GCAGCACTCAGACAGCGAACTTCATGCTCTGCAGAGGCCAGTTTGAATAACATCAGCACAAGCCTGACACTGACAAGTACACACAGCACTCTAGAGATGGCAGAGGTGGTCACCAGTGACCACTACTTGTAACAGCAAGGACACTGACATCTAGCTGTGCCCCCAGAGAGACATTTACCTAGGTGGTCTCAGACTCACAGCTAACTGAATCATTCACAGACTCCGCTTGCGGAGTTTGCAGATTTTTGGCATGTTATGACATCACCCTCCATCCCTCTGTTTGTGTCTGTGCGTGTCTGTTTGTGTTTGTTATGTGGGTTTGTATATGTTCTGGTACAGTGAAGTAGTGATCTGGTTTTGGGAGTCCCTCCTGTGTGCGTGTATAGACGATAAATAAGTATAGGCATTACATCCTTCTCTATCTCATCCTATAGAAAACATATTTGTATAGGTGAGTTTCAGCATTTGGGTTTCTGCTGCTTTCTGAGCTAATATAGATATGTCAGAGTGAAATATGTAAATATGATTAGAGTGCAAAGTAATTATAATAGAAGGGTATGACAATATATTTTGATAAAAAAGTAAATTAAAAAATACACTATTTACAGTCTATGTATAAGCACAACACACATTGGTATATCTGAACATGTAAGTATTATTACAAGCATGTGTGTAGGAGAGTAGAATCTGCTTCACATGTTTACCCCCACATTTTGCTGGTGCCTTACTGTTTTTCGACTTTAGTCTGGCTGGGACCCTGCTATTCAGGGCCCCAGTCTAGCTGTTTCCTCTCTAAATTAATTGTATGTACTTTAGGTACACCACAGATTGGATCCTGAGGTACCTTTGTGAGTCCCTAGTATATGGTATACCATGTACGCATGGCATAGGTACCCCAGAGGCCTACCAGGGGCTGAAGCATGTATTATGCCACCCCTGGAAAGCCACCCAAAATGACACCACAGGTCTGCTACTGCAGCCTGGGTAAGGTGGTACATGCACCCCTTACTGAGGTATAGGTTCACTATACCTCACCTATCACTGCATATGGTAACCTATCAGTCACCCCTATTGCAGACCTTATCAATCCTGAAGGCAGGGTGCTTGGTTATATGTAAGAGAATGCCCAGGCATGAGCTGAGCCCCTCTGCAGCCTTCAGAATCTCTTCTCCGGGGTTGTCAGTGGTGCAGACTGACCATATACTCTTAAGTGCATTATATCTAAAACGGTTAATGCTAACTTTGGACTGGCTGCACGGAAACATGTCGTATTTGGTGTCCAACACCAGGGAATCATACCCCCACATCAGTTCTTGATGTGAGCATATGATCCTACCCTTCTAGAGGGAGTGACATGGCAGCACTGGTATACCCGGTAGAAATCTAATATATCCCTGACATCACAAAATGTATGCTGCAGCCACAGACACAGGTCTGGCCTCCTGCTACTGACCAACACTCTGGCATGGGAGACCTGGACAATAGGTTTCCTGTCACAACGGGGTGTAACCACCTCCCAGACATGTTTATGTGTATTGGGGCAGGGTGGGAGCATTCTCTGAGTGCTTTGAAGTCCTGCACTGGGGGCACAATTGGTGTCCCTGTGCATAGTCCAACTCAGACCGGTTCAAGGGCTTCCAGCTACTGCTATGACACAAAACTGGACAAAGGAAATGGGTGTAGCAACCCCTCTTTCCAAATCCTTGCATAGGTGGGTCCCTAGAGCTAGTCCAACCCCTTCCTTAGGTATAAGTAAGGAACCTATGTAATAAGAACTTTAGATATCCCTGGACGAAACTCTGACGCTGAATCCTGGAACTTCGACGCTCTACTAAAGAATAGAGGACTGAAGAAATCTCCCTTGGGGTCAAAGAGTGACTCCCCTGATTGGCAGGCACCAACAAAGCAATTTGCCGGTCTGCATCTCCGAAGCTCCCGCCGGACCATTTGCAGCCCAGGAAGAGGATTTCCAGACATCTCAGAGGCTGACCAGAGGCCCCAGCAAAGCTGAGATCCACAGCCCTCGTGAGTAGCGTGGAACCAGAACTTCTGGTCACCGTGCACTTTTGCAAGTGCATTGACTTCTCAAGGTCCCTTGAAGTCATGCTTGGGGTTACTTGAAGAAGTATCTTTCTCCTTTCTGCGTGGGTTGCTGTTGCCAAGGCTTGTTGTGTCCAATCCGGGCACTGACGCTGCAGCACTTGACATCCTTTGTGGGACAGCTCGAATCCAGCTCCTGGTTGTCCTCGATGCCTCCTGGTCCTCGTGGCTGAAGAGTCAACCTTCACCTTCTTCACCTGAAATCACCCGACATCAGTGGGCATACGCCTATCACTTCCTGGTCACTGGCAAGTGACCCAGACTCTGTCCCCTCTGCTTTCAGATTCTTCTCAACTTCAATCCAGGCTTAGATCTCTTCGGACACTTCGCATTTTCCCGGCAGCATCCCTTTTATGCCAGCTCCCATTGAAATCGATGACGCGACCCGACACCATTTGACACCTATGCATCCGGCTTCAATGGGTGAGGTAACACAAGTACTCCGGTGCTCCCGTGGGTGTTGGCCCTAGAACTTCCTAAGTCCCAAACGGTTTGGTCCTGACTCATTTCTAAGTGTCCCTAATCTTTAAAAATCTAACCGCGACTTTCCCCATAGAAGCTAACGGGAGCTCACGGCTGTCTTCTCACACTGCACATGGCCCCTGTGGGTCCCCTGTGTCACTACCTTGGGTGGTTCCTTGGGGTCCCAGCAATTCTACAGGCTCTAGGCTTTGTGTCTAGTTAAGTCGTGGTTCTTATACCACTATTTTAGTATATGGTTTGGCTCGCCCCTAGGGCCTAACGTGTATTTGTGCTTATTACTGTGATATTTGAAGTGTAACTTATGTGTTTTGACCTCTAGTCTCATAAAGAGACTAGGAGGGTGTGAAATAAATACATATATTTTATATATATACCTGATGTTGTTGTCTTTCATTTAGCCACTCAAGAGATTATAGACTGGTAAAACAAGCTGCTTTACATTCCTTCAAGACTTAGTCTGAAGGCTGCTTTCCATAGCCACCACTAGGATAGCGTTCAATAAAGGTTGTCTTTAACCTACAACTAATGGTGGGCGGAATTTGCATAGTGGTGCTGTGCAAAGCACCGCGAAACGGTAAAAAATCCCCGTGAACACGCAGAAATTCTGCGAATTGCATGTCCGCGATGCTTTTTTCCTGTTCGCGATTACTGTTTGCGTGCTCGGGGGAAATATCTTGCGAACACGCATTTTGAGATCACGAAAAAGCAAAAAAGTCTGCGAAGCCGCGGAACGCAGAGTTTTGGGCAATTCTGCATTTTCCACGGAACGCGAAATTACCCTAATTCCGCAAATTCCGCGAGCGGAATGGAATTTGCCGCCCAGGGCTACCTATAACCAATAAGGGGTTGTTTGGACTGGTACATGGTGCCCACTATAACTAGTGGACAGCATATACCAGGCCAACTTCTCACAATGTTTATATAAATTGGATACAGATTCATATGCATTCAATCTGTGCACATCAATATTAATAAGTAGGCCTGGGCGAAAATTTCGTTCCGTTCGCGGAAATTGCGATAATTTGACATTTTCGCGTTCCGCGGAGAGCGCGAAAATGTCAAAATTTCCGGTTTCCGCAGCTTGGCGATAATTTGTTTCTTGCTCGCGTTGTAAAATAATACATTCTCGTGCACGCGCGATCGCCTTACCTGAATCCCTGCGTTCGCCGACAAGTTTTCTTGATCCGGTCGCGTTCTCCATGAGATGTTGTATTGTTTTTAGCCATTTGCGCTGTCTCGCAGTGACGTCATGCGTCGCGCGATCACGTCTTTCTTCTCGCGATCATGCACCGCGAGACAACTCAAAACAAGATGGCCGCGCCCGCAAGCAACCACATGGGTAAGTTGGCTCGCAATCATGCAGAAAATCTCGCGAACATGCGGGAAAAAAACTTCCGCATCTTCGCGATATTTCCGCTTGTTTGCGATAATTTTAAACATTTTCGCGATAATTTGCGGAAGTTAATTTCGCAAATTCCGCCCACCCCTATTAATGAGTGTAAAGCTTATATGTGTGTATGTTATTCTATATTAAAATACATATTGTTAGATCTAAATGTGTGGTTATGTCTGTGTACATGTATACACATCTTTATATGAAAATAAATGCACATATTTTGAATGATCTAAATATGTTTATGTCACAGTGCATAATAAATGCACCCTACTTACATAACATATGTGGGTGTGTATATGGCTTTTTTCTATCAAAAGACATATATATATATATATATATATACATATATATATATATATATATATATAAATCACAGAATGTAAATCTGACAATTAGATAGTATTAAAATAAATATATTTTGATGTCAAAAAAGCATGTCTCTATCTCACTCTCTTTATGCATGTATATGTGTGAGTATATATACATATACTGACTGAAAAACTACAGGTTTCAGAGATGTTATAGTTAGGAATTAGCATTTAAAAAACATTAGATATTCACTGGCAAAAACACAGGTTTCAGGGACATTATAGGTGCAGAAAGAGACAAGAGAAATGCAGAAAGAGGCAAGAGAGCTGCAGAAAAATGAAGAAGGGTGCAGAAAGAGGTCAGAGAAGTACAGAAAGGCAGACAGAGGCAAGAGAAGTGCAGAGAGAGGCAAGAAAGTTGCAGAACAAGGGAAGAAGGATGCAGAAAGATAAAAGAGAAATGCAAAAGAGGCAAGAGGAGTGCTGAAAGAAGCAATAGAGGTGTAGAACTAAGCATGAGAAGGGCAGAAAAAGGCAAGTGAGGTTCAGAAACAGGCAAAAGAGGTTCAGAAAGAGGCAAGAGAGGTGCAGAAAGAGGGAAGACGTGTTCAGAAAGAGGAAAAAGGGGTGCAGAAAGAAGTAAGAGAGGTGCAGAAAGAGGAAAGAGAAGTACAGTAAGAAACAACCGAGTTGCAGAAAGAGGCAAGAGAAGTGCAGAAAGAGGCAACAGAGGTGCAAAAAGAGGCAAGAGAGGTGCAGAAAGAGGAAAGATGGGTGCAGAAAGAAGCAAGACAGGTAGAGAAAGAAGCAAGAGAAGTGCAGAAAGAAGCAACAGAGATGCAGAAAGACGGAACAGGGGTGAAGAAAGAGGCAAGAGAGGTACAAACAGAGGCAAGAGAGGTAACGAAAGAGGGAAAAGGTGTGCAGAAAGAGGCAAGAGGGTACATAAAGAAGCAAGTGAGGTGCAGACAGAGGCAAGAAAGGTACAGAAAGAGGGAAGATGAGTTCAGAATGAAGGACGATTAGTGCAGAGAGAGGCAACAGGGGTATAGAAAGAGAAAGAGAGGTGCAGAAAGAAACAGGAGAAGTACAGAAAAAAGAAACAAGTGCAGAAAGAGGCAAGAGAGGTACATAAAGTGAGGGGTGAAGATACAAGCAAGAGAAGTGCAGAAAGAAGCAAAAGAGGTGCAGAAGGAGGCAATAGAACTACAGAAAGAGGCAGGAGAGGTGTAGAAAGAAGGACGAGGAGTGCAGAAAGAGTCAACAGAGGTGCAGAAAAAGTGAAGAGGGGTGTAGAAGGGGGCAAGAGGGGTGCAGAAAGAAGCAATACAGGTGCAGGACGAAGCAAGAGAAGTGTAGAAAGAAGCAACTGAGGTCCAGAAAGAGGGAACAGGGGTGCAAGAGGGATGCAGAAAGAGGCAAGATAAGTGCAAAAAGAGCCAAGAGAAGTGCCGAAAGTAGCAACAGAGGTGTATAAAGAAGCAAGAGAAGTGCAGAAAGAGGCACAAGAGGTGCAGAAAGAGGCAAGAGTGGTGCAGAAAGAGGAAAGATGGGTGCAGAAAGAGGCAGGAGGGGTGCAAAAAGAAGCAAGAGAGGTACAGAAAGAAGCAAGAGAAGTGCAGAAAAAACAACAGAGGTGTGGAAAGAGGAAACAGGGTTACAGACATAGGCAAAAGAGTTGCAGACAGATGCAGGAGAGGTACAGAAAGAGGGAAGACGAGTGCAGAAAGAGGCAACAGGGGTGGAGAAAGAAGCAAGAGAGGTGCAGAAAAAAAGAAACTGGTGCAGAAGGAGGCAAGAGAAATATAGAAAGAGGCAAGAGAGGGACAGAAGTGGGAAGTGGGATTCACGAGACCGACAGACCCGCGGGATTTAGACAGCTCTTCATCCACAAGTCTGCAGACGCACGCAAATGAAAACGCAAGCAGATAACTACACCGACGGTTGAATGGTGTTAATTACGACTTATTGACACTTCGGCAGTTCGTAAGGGCTCCACGCTTCCTCGCATTGGAAAGGGAAAGGCTGCTCGACCAACACCGGCGTTGGGAATGTGAAAAGGATTCAACGCTGCCTAGCATTCGAGCAAAAAAAGTGAAGGGCTGTTCGTCCTAACGAAAAGGAGAGCGCTAAGTTCAGGAAGGCAGCGCGTTCTCGTGCTGGTTGAGAGTACAAAGAAAATGCGAAGACAGCCCGTGAACAACAAAAAATATATACACTTGGGAGTAACAGCGCTACCTCACGCTAACGAAATGCCCCCAAAACCGATTCTTTAAGCAGCAGCTCCGGCAATCTCATAGAGAAGATCCAGGAACATTGGAATAAGCTGAGGTTATCCAACCAAGGAGCAGGGCAAGGTACAATCAAGGAAAGCCAAGCACTGAGGCACAGCAGCTGAGGGCTTAGGAACCTCCCAATCACCTGACCACTCCTAACGCCCTATGGGACAGTGCACAACCCACATCTACCGCTGAGCATTCTGGGAGATGTAGTTTACCTATGATACATGAAGCTTGACTCTTAACAGAAGGAAACTCCATCTCGGCTCCCACCTTAGTAAGAAAAATTTTCAGAGAGCTCAGCACGCACTTTCTGTAAAACATTGTGTCTGGGAAATGAAATTACAGGGGGCTAGAGAATCGTTCAAGGAACCGCGTCCCAAGAAGCCTTCGCCTTGACGTTTTCTATGCTGTAGAGTCTGGATGGCTGTCGGCAGCGGACTGCTTTCCAGAACTTGAGATTCGGTCACTCTAAGGTCGCAATTGGAAAGATCCTGCCTCTCGCAGCTGCGGGAAGTTCAGGAAGTGGAGCACTGTGTGCAGAGCGAGCAGTTTACTGAAGCCGCCATCGACAGGAGAAGGCTGCACACTGAATGTATACTGAATGCTGAATATTGCTAGATATTTCTGAACCCCCGGAGGCATCGCGCTGGATAAAGCTCTGTCAGTAAGTGCATCGTTTAAAGCGGGACTGCGTTGGCGGCAGAGAACGCCACTGTGCTGTAGCTGTAATATAACTCACAAGGATCTTTAAGGGTTCATGGTCTGGTAAAAGATCTGGGAAACTCAAGCATACATTTTGATGACTGTGGCCGGAAGGAGGGTGAAGGCAAACACCAGCTTGCCACGCGCTCACCTGCCTGCTATGAGGGGACTGTGAGGGATTCTGAGACTACGACTACGAGTCCCAGCAAAATCCAGCGCTCGCCACAGCGCCGGCGACACCAGAGGACTGTTAGCCCTCTTCTTAGTATATCTCTGCCCGGCTTCCCCAGCGGCACAAGCCCGTCCGAGATTGTAGAGGCTGGGCTGGGTCAGAGCTCTTGGTTTACATTTTCCCCACCTTTCTACTAAGATCTAGCCCCTGTTGCAAAAGAAGGAACTTTAAGACCACCTGGCGGGCAAGGACTACTTGAATTCTACTCGTTTGGACTGGACCAGTTAAAGGTTAAGGGTCCTCGTGCAGCACCCATCCTTATTTTATTTAATAACAACTATATTGTGTTTATGGTTCATTTAATTGGCTTTTCTTTTAGAAGGTTTTATTTTTTAATTGTACAATGCCGCGGTGTAAGGGATGTAAAACCCCAGTCGAGCATGTCAGCTCTACCCTTGATAACTACCTTGTGAGAGCTGTGAGTGTTATCAACGACCAAATAGTTAGAGCAGAGCCCGACTCTCGCTCGATTTAGGTAGCTCAATAGTATCATCATCTCTAGCCCCGCTGGTATCACCTGAAAAAAGTAAGGAGAATATTAGCACAGACGCTACATCACAAGTTAGCTTAGTTGAGATACCTACTGTATCCGCTTCTACCCCAATTCATTTATACATGGATCACCTGCTCCAAGAACCAGAAGGGGATGTAGGAAAGCTCAAACTAAGCAAGGTCCAATTAATCTGGGCAAGGGTGTAAAAAAGCTAGCTGGGAATGCATCTACTGTAGATGACCATTTAGTTAATACTAACACGGTGGTAATAAATGATACCCAGGTTGAGCGACTTATGAACACCTTTGCTGCCAAAATTGAAGGATTTATTAAACCCCTATCTGATAGACTGGATAACCTAACAAGTGAGGTCAAGAGGATCGGGGGCGAGATTTCTCTTCAAAACGAATTATTAAAAACTCAAGTGAACGTCCTGGAGAACTGTCGGGCTAGTATGGCCACCGGGGAAATGGCTAATCCCGAAGTTCTAAATAGTAATGGGAGGGCTCATGCATCTACAGAAGAGTTGAATAGACAAATCCCTAGTATTGAAAAGAGTAAGACAGTTCCATAATCTAGGGGGGAAAAAACAACCTATAACACCAAGCGTAGTAAGACTATAAATGTACCCCCTGATTGTGCCCCATATGTGGCCGTCTTAACTAATGTTCCATCACTGAATGAAAATCTGTCCCTAAACCAGCTGGAGACCCATGAATCTCTTAAAAACAAAACTTCAGCATTCTAGAGGAGGTAGATTGACTGATTTATGGTGAAACCCCTAGCCCAGAGTCAAATAACAGTGATTATAAGGATGGTTCTGGACCAGTGGTGAATATTACACCTCTGTCCTCTGGCACTGATTCCTGCTTTATTGGTGCTAGGAGGGCACAAAAGAGAATCGAGGACATTCCAGTTCAAGTACCTTTAAAAGAACAGGGGAAGGAGCAAGGTTCTGACAAAAGGAAACAGGGATGCTTAAAGATTCTATCATGGAACATAGCTGGATTAAGGAATAAATTATTAGAACCGGAGTGGTTTACCTTTATGGCAAACCATGATATCTGTTTGATGCAAGAAACTTGGGCCCTGGAAGGGAGTGTATGTCATGGTTTTGCGACCTTCGACATCCCTGCAGTTTCTACAGGCAAGGGCCGCCCTTCTGGTGGCTTATCTATTTGGGTAGGAACACATTTGGGTATTCAGGCCATTGTGCTTGGAACAAACTCTTTAGATATCCAATGTGTTCTATTAATCCTTTCTGATAAGTCACGAGTAGCCATTATAAATATCTATTCCAGGCCCACCTTGAACGGAAATGAGTCAAACACTATTACTATGCTTGACTCCTTCATCCAGTCTCTTGACCCTACTATAATGATAATCTTGGGTGGTGATTTTAATTGCCAGTATGAACCTCTGAGCATCCCTGACCATGGTAATCATGATAAAGTGGATTCGCTGGGATGCATTCCAGCCCCCGCGATAGCCCCAGTAAGGGCTTGGACCAAGCTGGTACTGCAAATCAAATCCCTTACACTTGCAATGTCCTTATGGGCAGGCAATGGAAGGTTTGATAATGCTTGCTCTGGTCTACCAACATTTAATAGGTCTAATAGCACTTCTATTTTAGACTATATCCTAATAGAAGCTAAACACTGGGATAAGCTAAAAGATTTTACGGTTGTAAACAGACATGATAGTGACCATAAAGCCCTGGTTTTGACGCTCAAGCCAGGTGCTTTTGGCCTATCTAACCCAGACCCAAGTACATCGACGGTTCCTCCACCGCATATTTTATCTAATAATAGGAGAAGGGTCAAATGGCCAACATGTCTGGACTCACCAATACGTCTTGCAGCAATTTATCAGATCGCCACTCCACTTATTAGTGAAATGGGGGACCTTACCTCCCCTAGCCAGGCTTTAGAGATACACAGGAAATTGACCACGAGTCTTGGTGAAATATTTTATCCAGTCGCCAGGGCCCGGTACTCAAGGGTCAAAACACATCCCTGGTATGATCACGCCTGTAAAATTACGAAGAGAGACATGCTTGCAGCAATTAAATCCAAGGTTACATCTAATATTAGAGCACTTAGGTTATCCTATAAGAAGGAATTGAATAGGGCCAGGAGAGAGTGGGAGGAATCCAGATGGAATGACATGAGACAAGCACTCCTTCTCAAGGATCATAAGCGTTTTTGGGCCATTGTCTCTTTTTCATTGAGAGGCGATCAGGAGGAGGGGGTACCTAATATTGCTCCCTTAGTGTGGGAGGCACATTTTAAAGAACTTTATTCCAGCCCCGATTTGAGGGCTACTGTCTATCTGGCACAGGATAATATACCATCTCAAGGGACTGCTGTACTTGCAGACCCCCTCTTTCTCCACAGCCATTTAGGATTAGGGACGAGCTTACAGGACTTTTGCGTTGGGAATGAGGCTGACTATTATTCTGATCCAATTTCTTTGAAAGAAGTTGAATCTGCAATCGAGGGATTGCCCCTAAATAAAGCGCCAGGCCTTGATAAGCTCCCGGGGGACCTTTTCCGTTCCCAACCCAAAATCTGGGCTCCATACCTGACTGTCCTGTTCAATGCGGTCCTGCAAGGTTCAGCGTTGCCAGAGACATGGCTTGGAGCCGAGATCGTTCCAATATTTAAGAAGGGCTGTCCACTTGCCCCATCCAATTACAGACCCATCAGTTTACTGGATACCACTCAAAAACTGATGGGCAGAATACTTCTGAATAGAGTATTAGATTGGATGAAGGCGAACAAAATATTGACTCCCTTGCAAGCCGGTTTTCGAACGGGAATTTCTACTCTTGACCAGATCTTCCGGCTGCAGGTCCTCTACTGGAAAACCACAAGAGTGGAGGGTGGCAGCCTCTACCTCGTTTTCGTGGACCTGCGGGCCGCATTTGATCTGGTCCCCAGGGAGAAACTATGGACGGTGTTGAAGGAACTTGGTCTCCCAATCTTTTTACTCGACGTGTTGGTCCGCTTTCATACAGGGAACTTCGCACAGGTGAGGTGTGGGAAGAATGGGGAGCTATCAGCTCGTTTTCCTGTAACCCGTGGGGTTCGCCAGGGTTGTGTACTGGCTCCAACACTGTTCAGCTTATACGTAAATGGTCTGATTAATGAATTAAATAATCTTAGGGATAGTGACGCCCCGTTTTTGGCTTCTGGCCGGGTGCCCGCTCTGATGTTCGCAGACGACACATTGTTGTTGTCGCGGACATCAACGGGTATCCAGCGGGTCCTGGACGGCTTTATGATCTTTTGTGCCTCGAGGGGATTGGAGATAAATCTGGGGAAAACTAAGTTTATGATCTTCAATCCCCCGAGGCACACCCACCCGAACCCTGCACTAGCTGGTGTCCCCCTAGAAAGAGTTAAGACCTTTATTTATTTGGGAGTCACGCTGACTGAGCACTTTGTGTGGGACGCTCAAGTAGCTAAATCCTCCCTGAGGCTATCGCAGATAACGGGAGGAATTGGAAGATTCCATAGAATCTCTATATTCAAACCAGTCACTCCTGTACTAGAGATTTACAAAATACAGGTGAGGTCAGCGGCCTTGTATGCTGCCGAACTGTGGGGCCACACAAACACATCCAACTTACAGAAGGTAGAACATGCTTTTATGCGTGGTTTGGTTGGTCTTCCCCAGAGCACACTCTAACACCACTGCGTTTGGATATGGATCTAGAATCCGTTAGTGACCTGGCGGCTGTACGACCACTACTATTCTGGAGAAGGCTATGGTCTGTCCCCGAACTTGCAACTTTCAGAGGGGAATTTATTGCAGTTTGGAGACAGCTAAACTATAAGAAAATACCATGGCTACTCCATATAAAGACTTCCCTCTATCAAGTTGGTTTGCCCCATCTTTGGGATACCCCGGCCATTAGCTGTGTGAGGACTCAAAAGTCAGAGATATTGGCGGCTGTAAGATCTTATAATTTTAAAAATTTATGCTGCTCGACCACTTTGGGGAGGTTGACCTCTGAGTTCTTAATGGTGAAAACTGATTCTGGCTTCGAGGTATTCTTGGACTTAGTACAGCCTCCTTTAGATAGAAAATTATATATTCAGTTGAGGCATGGTTCCCTGCCAATCGGGGCGTTAACATCTAGATGGGATAAAATGAAGGAGGGCATCTGCCCAGCCTGTAAAATCTGTAATGAAGACATTATTCATATTATGTTCTTCTGCCCAGCTTATAGTATGACCCGAAAATGTTGGCTTGTCCCTTTGTGCAAAAATTTGGGCCTCAGATAGTGTGCACAAGCATGCAGAGTTTTGACGTATGACACTAATCCCCTCATTGTTTATGCAGTTTCCCGCTTTTTATATGGCACGTGGCGGAGAAGGATGAGTTTTATTTGATGAAATGCTTTGCCTTAGTTTCTTTTTCTTCTTTTTTCCTTTAACCATGATAACTCATTGTTTAATAATTTTCTTAAACAGTTCCTCTATTTATGGTCTTATCCTTGTACTTGTATATATTTTATTGTACTTTTATGGTCTGATGACCGAAATAAAGTTATTCGTGGTCAAAAACTCAAGTGAAAGTCCTGGAGAACTGTCGGGCTAGTATGGCCACCGGGGAAATGGCTAATCCCAAAGTTCTAAATAGTAATGGGAGGGCTCATGCATCTACAGAAGAGTTGAATAGACAAATCCCTAGTATTGAAAAGAGTAAGACAGTCCCAGAATCTAGGGGGGAAAAAACAACCTATAACACCAAGCGTAGTAAGACTATAAATTTACCCCCTGATTGTGCCCCATATGTGGCCGTCTTAACTAATGTTCCATCACTGAATGAAAATCTGTCCCTGAACCAGCTGGAGACCCATGAATCTCTTAAAAACAAAACTTTCTCGTGGCTAAACCACCAATGTGGGTTCCCGGTGGCTTTATCCGACCAGATTCTAACCACGAGAAGGGTTAACTGGATTGGAAAGTCGACTAAAAATACCAAGGGAGACTGTGTTATTATAAATTTTAAAAATCCGCACTTTGCCACAACGTCCCTGATTAGAGCAATATCATTACCATACAATGAACAGGGAGTCACATTACGCCCCCTTGGTTATTTTTAAAGCCACTTAATGTACCAAACTAATGTTGGGCCCAATAGAGACTCACGCCCACCCCCTGATATACCCAGAATGTTTGAGGTGCCTGTATCTAATAGATATCAATCTCTGAGCACCTTAGATGTAAATGATTGACTTAATCGGGATCATACCGTTATGGCTGAGGTGGTTTCCCCCAGAAGTGCCGAAATGGAGAGGGGTAACACAGGGAAGACGAGGGCTATGTGTGTGGTTGAATCTAGTAATGATACCCAGGAAAGGGTTGGCTTCATCAATATGCAAAGGGAGGGGGGTGATTGGTCCGGAGTCCCCGGCCCGGATCAGATCACCACCCCGCAGAATAAAGGGAAATATCTCTCCCATTGTTCTATTGTTAGCTGGAACATTGCTGGATTAGCCTCAAAAGGGGACACACTGGGATGGTCAGATTTTATTAATTCCCATGACATCATTTGTTTCCAGGAAACTTGGTGTCAGGATTTGGTTAGTTATGATGGTCACGTCTCCTATAATTTACCAGCACAGGGTTCGGTCTCTGGTAGAGCAAAGGGAGGCCTTTTGATATTGGTTTCTGTTAATCTCCCCATTATCGTGAGGAGGTACCTGAAGGTCGGGGCCCACTCACAGATTTTTTGGTTGTATGAGAAACAAGCCCGCAATGTTCTTCTAATTAATTATTATAATAATGTTTTTGTTAACACGCGGCACCAAGTTGTGAAGGATTTAGAGGCCGCTGTAGGTGAATTGATTGCAGGGGAAAATGTTATTTTTGATTTTATTTGGGTGGGTGATTTTAATATTCCTACTAGTTCACCCTAGGGGTATGTGGGGTTAAAAGTAATCTAGAGGAAGATGACTTGCACTTCCCTCATAATTCATATGGCGAGTCACTAAATAAAATAATGGCGGATCATGATTTAGAACTTTTGGCCTATGGCAAGAACGAACTTGGTGATACTATTCCCACATATACCGGACGGCATGCAAATACGGTGATTGATCATGTATGTGTATCATCTAATATCACACCGCTATGTAAGGTCCCAAAGATCGAAGAAACCCTGTTGAGTGACCATAATTGTATAATTCTAGAAATTACTATTTGGGAACGCAGGCCCTCTCCCATTTCGCGTATTGTGATGAACATCGAACCCCACAGACCCAACGGTGTGAGATTAAGATGGAAAGGAGAAAAATCTGAGGTGGTTCTAAAAAGTATTGTTAAAGGTTGCATTGGGGAAATTAATGCCATCTTAAATACTGATTATGACCCAGTATGCATCTTAAGGAATTTTATGTTTAAAAACAAAGTTATTGACACTATGTTTACAAAAATTGGCTCGGGGAGAACTGTTCACAATAAGGGGGGGTTTGATCACACCTGTACTGTAATGCTTACCGAACTAAAGCAGGCCTTAGCAGCTAGGCCGAGAGATAAGAAAGCGGTAATCCAACTGAGATCTGATTATAAATTAGCCCTTAAGCACAGGAAGGTAGAGTTACAACAAGAGGCCTGGGAAAAGCTGACAGAGGCGGCGGAAACTTCTAACTGTGCGTTATTTTGGGCAACAGTTAATTCCCCTTTTCTTAAAGACGATATGGCCCCTGAACTTACATCTAATGTTTCCAGTGAGGCATGGGTAGCTCACTTTTCCACTATATTTAAGTCTGACAACCCCCACTGTGTTAATGATAGTTCCTGGCCTATAGTCCCTCTGGATTTCACGATTGCCGAGGTCGAACAAGGCATTAGTGCTAGCAAAGGGGGGAAGGCCCAGGGGCCGGATGGGGTTCCCATCGATGTATATAAAACTGTCCCGATGCTGTGGAGCCCCGTGTTAACTATTGTATTTAATGCTGCCGTGAGCAACGGTGTCCCATCGACCTGGTGGGAATCCATTATAATCCCGATCTATAAGAAGGGGGATAGGGGGGATGCAAAAAATTACCGCTCTATTTCCTTATTAGATTCCTCTGTCAAAATTATGAGCAGGATACTGCTGGTAAGGCTGGAAGAATGGGCAGAGGAGAAAGGTATCATGGCTAGCACCCAGTATGGCTTTAGGAGAGGGCGAGGAACACTAGATCAGTGTTTAAACTTAGATTTGCTTATTGGGAAGTATACCCAGGCTAAACAGGGCTCTCTCAACCTCTGCTTTGCAGATCTAAGTAGTGCTTTCGACTTGGTGGATCACTCCATTCTTTGGGCGAAGCTGCTTGAACTTGGAGCCCCGGAAGGCATCATTTTCTTTTTAGCCCGGCTGTATGATAACCTTCAAACTAGTGTCCGCTACGGCGTAAATGGGGAATGCACTCCCAAATTTAAGGTTAGGAGTGGTATAAGACAAGGTTGTGTCCTTGCACCCTTGCTTTTTACACTTTTTATCAATGAGGTAGATACAGTTTTAAAAACAATCAGTGCCGATGCTCCACAGGTCAATGGCTTTGACGTGCCGGTATTGTTATATGCGGACGATGCCGTGTTACTGTCCAGGACCCCCATCGGCCTTTTTTATCAGGGATAGGAAACTGCTTATAAACAAAACTAAAACTTATACTATGATCTGTGGGGGTGGCCGCAGGAGATCCCCCTCCTTTTTCATTGATGGACAGAAAGTGCTTCAAGTTGACAAATTCTGTTACCTGGGAATCACCTATGCCAGAGACCGAACCTGGGCACATGAAATTACCAATGTGCGGGCCAAAATGGCCAAAAGTGCCCATGGGGTTTTTAGATTTGCGGCTAAGATAGGCGACAGACGCATCAGGGATATGTTGCAGATTTATCAATCACGATGTTTATCAATTGCCTTATATGGGGCTGGGGTCTGGGGACACTGTTCTAATGGCTGCCTGCAAATTGAGGAAAATATTTTTCTCAAAAAACTTGTGTTTACCAAATTCTGCCCCAAATGATTTGACCCACAGAGAATTAGGGATCAATTATCTGTCAGACTTGATATCTTTGAGACCGTTAATGTTATGGCGCTCGATCTGGCAAAAGGAGGAGACAGCCCTGAATAGATCTGTAATTAACGACTGTCTCTCTCTGGATAACCATCTCTAAGATTCCTTGGTTAAAATACATAATATACAGTTTCCTGGAAATTTTGATATAAATATTTTGGGTGACCCATATGCTGTCGTAGCAATGTCAAAACTTGAGATGAAGAGCATATTCATGAACTACAAGGCAAAGAGGCGGGTGAGTGGCAATGGTTTACTGTCCACCTGCATGTTTTATAATAAATTTGTGGGTAACGAGGGATTTCAACCATATTTAAGTCAGGTGACCAGACCCTCGCATAGATTTGTCCTTACTAGGTTGAGGCTGGGGCTAGTACATCATTTGGTGGCCTTCCCGTCTCCTAAAAAACACCCGGTTGGCCCTTGTCCCTGTGACGGTCAATCTAAACAATGCACTTTGCACTTTCTTTTGCTATGTAACCTCTATAGGAATTTCCGCATTGTTTATTTAAAACCGATCCTTGTAAAATATGGAGTCCGTACTGTTAACGAAGCTATGAAACTACTTTTTAATATGCATAATCCGGATGTTTGCTTTTTTACTGCTACCTTTTTATACAAATCAATTGATGTTAGGAAAAGTATGATGTTTTAAAATTTTGTGTGTCAAATGAATTAATTACCCCTGCATTTTTGCTTGCTTATGTATGCATGTTATTTCGTGCTTTTATGGTCATTTTTGATATGTACTGAATAAAGCTTTATGAAATGAAATGAGTGGTACAAAAACAGGCAAAAGGGGTGCTGAAACAGGCAAGAGAAGTGCAGAAAGAAGCATAATAGTTGCATAAGGAGGCAAGAGAACTGCAGAAAGAGACAAGAGGGTGCAGACAGAGGCATGAGAGGTGCAGGAATAAGAAAGAGAAGTACAGAACGAAGCAACAAAAGAGCAGAGAGGCAAGAGGGGTGCAGAAAGAGGCAAGATAAGTGCTGAAAGAAGTAACAGAGGAGCAAAAAGAGGCAAGAGAACTGCAGAAACAAGCAACAGAGGTACAGAAAGAGGCAACAGAAGTGCAGAAAAGGCAAGAGAAGTGCACAAAGACACAAGAGAGGTGCACAAAGAGAAGTGTAAAAAGAGGGAAGACGAGTGCAGAAAGAGGCAAAAAGGGTGCAGAAAGAAGCAAGAGATGTGCAGAAAGAAGCAAAAGACATGTAGAAAGAGGGACCGGGGTGCAAACAGAGACAAGAGTAGTACAGAAAGAGGGAAAAGAGGTGTAGAGAGAAGTGCAGAACGAGGCAAGTGAGGTGTAGAATGAGGCAATAGAACTGCAGAAAGAGGCAATAGAACTGCAGAAAGAGGCAAGAGAGCTGTAGAAAGGGGGAAGAGGGGTACAGAAAGATACAGGAGAAGTACAGAAAGAAGCAACAGAGGTGTAGAAAGAGGGACCAGGAGAACAGACAGAGACAACAGTGGTACAGAAAGAGGGAAAAGAGGTGCAGAAAGAGGCAAGAGAAGTGCAGAATGAAGCAAATGAGGTATCGAAAGAGACAAGAGAAGTGCAGAGAGGCAAGAGAGGTACAGAAAAAGGAAGAATGGTGCGGAAAGAGGTAAGAGAAGTGTAAAGAGAGGCAAGAGAAGTGCTGAAAGAAACAACAGAGGTGTAGAAATAAATGAGAAGCGCAGAAAGAGGCAAGAAGCACAAGAGGTTCAGAAAGAAGCAAGAGAGGTGCAGAAAGAGGGAAGACGAATACAGAAAGAGGGAAAGGGGTACAGAAAGAGGCAAGAAAAGGGCAGAAAGATGCAAGAGAGGTGCAGAATGAGGGAATAGGGGTACAGAAAGATGCTAGAGAAGTGCCGAAAGAAGCAAATGAGGTACAGAAAGAGACAAGAGAAGTGCAGAAAGAGGCAAGAGAGGTACAGAAAAAGGGAAGAATGGTGCAGAAAGAGGTAAGAGAAGTATATAGAGAGGCAAGAGAAGTGCTGAAAGAGGCAAGTGAGGTGCAGAAAGAAGCACAAGAGGTTCAGAACGAAGCAAGAGAGGTACAGAAAAAGGGAAGAGGAGTGCAGAAAGAAGTAACAGGTGTAGAAAGTGGCAAAAGAAATGCAGGAAGAAGGAACAGAGGTTCAGAAAGAGGGAACTGAGGTGCAGACAGAGGCAAGAGATGTGCGGACAGGCAAGAGAGGTACAGAAAGAGAGAAGACGTGTGCAGAAAGAGGCAAGAGAGGTACAGACAGAAGCAAGTGAGTGAGGCAAGAAAGGTGCAGAAAGATGGAAGACGAGAAAGAGGCAACAAGGGTGTAAAAAGAAGCAAGAGAAGTGCAGAGAAAAGAAACGGGTACAGAAGGAGGCAAGAGAAGTACAGCAAGAGGCAAGAGAGGTACAAAAGAGGGAAGAGTGGTGTAGAAAGAGGCACGAGGGGTACAGAAACAGGCAAAAGAAGTGCAGAAAGAAGCAACAGAGGTCCATAAAGAGGCAAGAGAAGTGTAGAAAATGCAAGAGAAGTACACAAAGACATGAGAGGTGCACAAAGAGACAAGAGAAGTGCGAAAAGAGGGAAGACGAGTGCAGAAAGAGGCAACAAGGGTGCTGAAAGAAGCAAGAGAGTTGCAGAAAGAAGCAGAGAAGAACAGAAAGAAGCAACAGAGGTGCAGAAAGAGGGAACAGGTGTGCAGACATAGACAAGAGTGGTACAGAAAGAGGGAAAAGGGTTGCAGAAAGAGGCAAAAGGGGTGCAGAAAGAAGCAAGAGAAGTGCAAGAAGAGCCAAGAGAAATGCTGAAAAAGCAACAGAGGTGTAGAGAGAAGCAAGAGAAGTGCAGAAAGAGGCAAGTGAGGTGCATAATGAGGCAATAGAGGTGCTGAAAGAGGCTCTAGAACTGCAGAAAGAGGCAAGAGAGCTGCAGAAAGAGGGAAGAGGAGTGCAAAAAGATACTACAAGAGAAGTGCAGAAAGAAGCAAGAGAGGTGCAGAAAGAGGCAAGCGAACTGCAGAAAGAGGCAAGAGAGTTGTAGAAACAGGCAAGAGAGTTGCAGAAACAGGCAAGAGAGAAGCATAAAGGTAGAACAGGTGTGTAGAAAGAGGCAAGAGAGGTACAGAAAGAGGCAAGTTAGGTGCAGAAAGAGGGAATAGGGGTGCACACAGAGGCATAAGAGGTTCAGAAAGAAGGAAGAGGAGTGCAGAAAGAGTCAAGAGAGGAGCAGAAAGAGGGAAGACAGGTGCAGAAGGAGGCAAGAGGGATGCAGAAAGAAGCAATACAGATGCAGGAAGAAGAAAGAGAAGTGCAGAACGAAGCAATAGAAGAGCAAAGAGAGGAAAGAGGGGTGCAGCAAGAGGCAAGAGAAGTGCTGAAAGAAGTGACAGAGATGCAGAAAGAGGCAAGAGAAATCCAGAAAGAAGCAACAGAGGTACAGAAAGTGGCAACAGGCAAGAGAGGTGCAGAAAGAAGGAAGACAAGTGCAGAAAGATGCAAAAGGGGTGCAGAAAGAAGCAAGAGCGGTGCAGAAAGAGGGAAAAGAAGCACAGAAAGAAGAAACCGAGGTACAGAAAGAGGCAAAAGACATGCAGTAAGAGGCTATAGGGGAGTAGAAAGAAGCAAGAGAGGTGCAGAAAGAAGCAAAAGATGTGCAGAAAAAAGAAACAGGTGCAGAAAGAGGCTAGAGAAGTACCGACAGAGGCATGAGAGGTACAAAAGAGGGAAGAGTGGTACAGAAAGTGGCAAGAGGGCAGCAGAAACAGACAAGAGAAGTACAGAAAGAAGCAACAGGTGCAGAAGAAAGCAAGAGAACTGCAGAAAGAGGCAAGAGAGTTACAGACAGAAGCAAGAGAGTTGCAGACATAGGCAAGAGAGGTACATAAAGATGGAACTGGGGTGTATAAAGAGGCAGGAGAGGTGCAGACACAGGCAAGGGGTGCAGCCAAAGGCATGAGAGGTACAGAAACAGGCAAGGGGTGTACCCAGAGGCATGAGGTGCAGAAAGAGGGGTACAGAAGGAGGCAAGAGGGATCAAGAAAGAAGCAAGACAGGCGCAGGAAGAAGAAAGAGAAGAGCAGAACGAAGCAACAGAAGAGCAGAGAGAGGCAAGAGGAGTGTAGAAACAGGCAAGAGAAGTGAGAAAGAAGCAACAGAGGTGAAGAAATAAGCAAGAGAAGTGCAGAAAGAGGCAGGAGAAGTGCAGAAAGATGCAAGAGAGGTGTAGAAAGAGGAAAGAGGGGTACAAAAAGAAGCAAGAGAATTACAGAAAGAAGCAACATAGGTGCAGAAAGAGGGAACAGGGTTGCAGAGTGAGGCAAGAGACGTACAGAAAAAGGGTAAAGGTGTGCAGAGAGATGCAAGAGGGGTACAGAAAGAATCAAGTGAAGTGCAGAAAGAGGCAATAGAATGCAGGAGGAGGAAAGACAAGTCCAAAAAGAGGCAACAGGGGTGTAGAAAGAAGCGAGAGAGGTACAGAAAGAAGCAAGAGATGCACAGAAAATGCAGGAGAGGTACAGAGGAGGGAAGAGTGTTGCAGAAATAGGCAAGAGAACAGAAGAAAGAGGCAAGAGAATTGATGAAAGAGGTAAGAGAGGTACAGAAAGAGGGGTACAGAAAGATGCAGGAGAAGGGCAGAAAGAAGCAGGAGAAGTACAGTACAAAAAAAGAGAAGTGCAGAAAGAGGCAAAAGAGATACAGAGAAAGGGATGAAGGTTACAGAAAGATACAAGAGAAGTGCTAAAAGAGGCAAGAGAAGTGCTGAAAGAAGCACCAGAGGTGTAGAAATAAGCAAAGGACGTGCAGAAAGAGTCAAGAGAAGTGCAGAGAGATAACAAAGAGGTGCAGAAAGAGGGAAGAGAAGCACAGAAAGCAGCAACAGAGTTGGAGAAAGAGGCAAGAGGTGCGGAAAGAGGAAAGAGGGGTGCAGAAAGATCCAAGAGTGGTGCAGAAAGAAGCAACAGAGGTACAGAAAGAAGCAAAAGAAGTACAGAAATAAGCAACAGAGGTGTTACAGAAAGAAGCAAGAGATGGACAGAAAATGCAGGAGAGGTACAGAGGAGGGAAGAGAGGTGCAGACAGAGGTAAGAGAACTGAAGAAAGAAGCAAGAGAACTGAAGAAAGAGGCAAGAGAGGGTAAAAGAAGGAAGAAGGGGTTAGAAAGATGCAAGAGAAGGGCAGAAAGTAGGAGGAGAGGTACAGAAAGAAACAAGAAAAGTGCAGAAATAGGCAAGAGAGGTGCAGAGAAAGGGAAGAGTGTTGCAGAAAGAGGCAAGAGAAGTGCTAAAAGAGGCAAGAGAAGTGCTGACAGAAGCACCAGAGGGGTAGAAATAAGCAAGAGAAGTGCAGAAAGAAAACAGAGAGGTGTAGAAAAAAAAGCAAGATTAGTGCAGAAAGAGGGAAGAGAAGTACAGAAAGAAGCAACAGAGTTGCAGAAAGAGGGAAGAGGGGTGCAGAAAAAGCTGAGGGGGTGCAGAGAGAAGCAATAGAGGTACAAAAAGAAGCAAGAGAAGTACAGAAAGAAGCAATAGAATGCAGGAAGAGGAAAGGCAAGTCCAAAAAGAGGCAACAGAGGTGTAGAAAAAAGCGAGAGAGGTACAGAAAATGCAAGAGAGGTACAGAGGAGGGAAGTGGTGCAGAAATAGGCAAGAGAACTAAAGAAAGAGGCAACGGAACTGAAGAGAGAGGCAAGAGAGGTACAGAAAGAGGGAAGAGGGGTGCAGAAAGATGCAAGAGGGGTACAGAAAGAATCAAGTGAGGTGCAGAAAGAGGCAATAGAATGCAGGAAGAAGCAACGGAGTTGCAGAAAGAGGCAATAGAATGCAGGAAGAAGCAACGGAGTTGCAGAAAGAGGGAAGAGAGGTACAAAAAGAAGCAAGAGAAGTACAGAAAGAAGCAACATAGGTGGAGAAATAGGGAACAGGGTTGCAGAGTGAGGCAAGAGACGTACAGAAAAAGGGCAGAGGTGTGCAGAAAGATGCAAGAGGGGTACAGAAAGAATCAAGTGAGGTGCAGAAAGAGGCAATAGAATGCAGGAAGAGGAAAGGCAAGTCCAAAAAGAGGCAACAGGGGTGTAGAAAGAAGCGAGAGAGGTGCAGAAAGAAGCAAGAGATGCATAGAAAATGCAAGAGAGCTGCAGAGGAGGGAAGAGTGGTGCAGAAATAGGCAAGAGAACTAAAGAAAGAGGCAACGGAACTGAAGAGAGAGGCAAGAGAGGTACAGAAAGAGGGAAGAGGGGTGCAGAAAGATGCAACGGAAGGGCATAAAGAGGCAAGAGAAGTGCTGACAGAAGCACCAGAGGTGTATAAAGAGGGAACAGGGTTGCAAAGCGAGGCAAGAGACGTAAAGAAGGAGGGAAGAGGTATGCAGAAAGAGGCAAGAGAGGTACAGAAAGATGCAAGTGAAGTGCAGAAAGAGGCAAAAGATGAGCAGAAAAAAGAAACCAGTGCAGAAAGAGGCTAGAGAAGTACAGAAAGAGGTAAGAGAGGTACAGAAGAGGGAAGAGTGGTACAGAAAGTGGCACGAAGACTGCAGAAAAAGACAAGATAAGTACAGAAAGAAGCAACAGAGGTGTAGAAATAAGCAAGGGACATGCAGAAAGAGTCAAGAGAAGTGCAGAAAGAGAACAGAGAGATGCAGAAAGAAGCAAGAGAGGTGCAGAAAGAAGGAAGAGAAGTACAGAAAGAAGCAACAGAGTTAAAGAAAGAGGCAAGAGAGGTGCCAAAAGAGGGAAGAGGGGTGCAGAAAGAGCCAAGAGTGGTGCAGAAAGAAGCAACAGAGATACAGAAAGAAGGAAGAGAAGAACAGAAAGAAGCAAAAGAGGTGTAGAAAGAGGGAACAGGGTTGCAGAGTGAGGCAAGAGACGTACAGAAAGAGGGAAGAAGTATGCAGAAATAGGGAAGACGGGTCCAAAAAGAGGCAAGAGGGGTATAGAAAGAAGCAAGAGAAGTGCAGAAAGAAGCAAGTGAAGTGCAGAAAGAGGCAAGAGAGGTACAGAAGAGGGAGGAGTGGTGCAAAAATAGGCAAGAGAGGTGCAGAAAGGAGCTAGTGAGGTTCAGAAAGAGGTAGGAGAGCTGCTGAAACAGGCAAGAGAAGTGCAGTAAGAGGCAAGAGAATTGCAGGAAGAAGGGTAGAGAAAGTGGTTAGAGTAGGGCAGAAAGAGACAAATGAGGTGCAGAAACAGCCAGAAGAGGTGCAAAAAGAGCGAACACAGGTGCAGAAAAAGGCAAGAGAGATGCAGAAAGAGGGAATAGGGGTACAGAAAGAAGCAAAAGGGGTACAGAAAGAAGCAAGATGAATGCAGAAATAAGCAATAGAAATGTAAAAAGAGGCAAGAGAAGTGTGGAAAAAAGCAACAGAGGTAGAGAAAGGCAAGAGAAGTGAAGAAAGAGGCAAGAGAGGTGCAGAAACAGGCAAGAGAGGTGCAAAAAGAGGGAAGAGGAGTGCAGAAAAAGGCAAGAGAGGGGCAGAAAGAAGGAACAGGGATGCAGAAAAAGGCAAGAGAGGTGTAGAAAGAGGGGATAGGGGGTAGAAAGATGAAAGAGGGGTACAGAAAGAGGAAAGAGAAATGCAGAAAGAAGCAAAATAATTAAGAGAGGCAAGAGAAGTGCAGAAAAGAGCAACAGAGGTGAAAAAAGAGGTAAGAGATGTGCAGAAAGAGGCAAGAGAGATGCAGAAACAGGGAAGAGAGGTGCAGAAAGAGGGAACGGGGTACAGAAATAGGCAAAAGGGGTGCAGGGAGAAGCAAGAGATGTTCAGAAAGAACACAAGAAGCGCAGAAAGAAGCAACCGATGTGCTGGAAGAGGCAAGAGGTATAGGAGAGTAGGATCTGCTTCACATGTTTACCCCCACTTTTTGCTGGTGTTTCACTATTTTTTTTTACTTTAATCTGGCTGGGACCCTGCTATTCAGGGCCCCAGCCTAGCTGCTTCCTCTCTAAATTGTTTGCATGTACTTTAGGTACATTACAGATTGGATCTCGAGTGCCCTTATAAGTCCCTAGTATGTGGTAAACTATGTACCCAGAGCATAGGTACCCCAGAGACCTAACAGGGGCTGAAGCATGTATTATGCCACCCCTGGAAAGCCACCCAAAATGACACCACAGGTCTGCTACTGCAGCCTGGGTAAGGTGGTGTGTGAGGAGTTGGCCTGATATATGCTGTCCACTAGTTATAGTGGGCACCTTGTATCAGTCCAAACAACCCCTTATGGTGATAAGTTAAAGACAACCTTTATTGAAAGCTATCCTAGTGGTAGCTATGGAGAGCAGCCTTCAGGCTAAGTCTTGAAGGAATCTAAAGCAGCTTGTTTTACCAGTCTATAATCTCTCGAATGACCAAATGAAGGGACAACCACACCAGGTATCTATTTAAAATATATGTATTAAAGATAAAACACACCCCTCTAGTCTCTTTATGAGACTGGAGTTCAAAGTACTTAAGTTACAAGTCAGTATTCAACAGTAAAACCACAAATACACGTTTGGGCCCTAGGGACGTACCAAACCATATACCAATAAAGTGGTATAAGAACGACGACTGACCTAGACACAAGGCCTAGAGCCTGTAGAAGTGCTTGGACCACAAGGAACCACCCAAGGTAGTGACACAGGGGACCCACGGGGGACGCGTGCAGTGTGAGAACACAGCCGCGAATTGCCGTTTACTTCTATGGGGAAAGTCGCGGTCGGAAATTAAGAGTTTAAGGACACTTAGAGGATGACTACGAGCAAACCCTTTTGGACTTAGAGGTGTCTAGGGCCAACACCCACGGAAGTACTCGAGTTAACTCACCCAGGGAAGCCGGGTGCATAGGTGTCAAATGGTGTCGGGTCGTGTCGCGGTTTTCAATGGAAGCTGCTCAGGAAGTGCTGCTGCTGTGAAGAGGAGAAGTGTCCAGAGAGATCCAAGCCTGGATCTAAGATGAAAGGAACCTGAAAGCAGAGGGGACAGAGTCTGCCTCACTTGCCAGTGACCAAGGGCACGATAGTCCAATGCCGACAGATGTCGGGTGCTTCAGGTGAGTTGATGGGTGTCTTAATTCATCAGCCACGAGGTCCAGGAGGTGTCGGTGACAACCAGGTGCTGGATTCGATCTGTCCCACAAAGTCTGTTGAGTGCTGCCATGTCGGCGACCAGATTGGACCCAACAAGCCTTGGCAACGGCAAGTCACTTGCAAATAGAAAAAGGACCTGGGTGCAGACCAGCAAAGACTGGGGGACTCACCCAGCAAGGGTAAGTTGGGGCAGGTCTAGAGCAACCAGGAAAGCCCAATCAGAAGAGGAGTCGCCTTTGTGGGCACCCACTAGCCAACGGGCTAGCGATCGTGAACGTGCCTCAAGCGGTCACACTAGAAACTGGCCCATAGGTCACTCGTTGAGTGGAGGTCAGAAATCTTCGGTACAGGAGGTGCTCAAGGCTTGGGCTACTCAGAGCCCAAAGCACAACTTCAAGGAAGACCAGTAAGATGATGGATCAACAAAAGATCACAGTGTCCAGGGCTCACGGTCCCACGTCACCCACGATAGCCATGGGCCTCAGCTTTGCTGTGGACTCCGGACAGCCACAGCGAAGTCTGGAAATCTACTTCTGGGGATGCAGAGACTTCGGCATCCGGCGGGAGCTTCAGATTTGCAGACCAGACAGTTGCTTCTTTGGTGCCTGCCAAGCATGTGAGTCACTCCTTGACCCCAAGGGAGATTTCTTCAGTCTTCTAGTTAAAGTAGAATGTCAAAGGTCCAGGATACATGTTGCAGAGTTTCGTCCAGGATAACCTAAAGATGCAAGGACTGGGTTCCCATTCTTATAGAAAAAGTTTGGGGGTTGGACAAACTCTAGGGACCAACCTATGGGAGGGTTTGGAAAGAGGGGTGGTTAAAGCCATTTCCTTTGTCCAGATTCATGCCAGAGCAGGGGCAGGTAGCCCCTGCAACCGGTTTGATCTGGACTATGCACAGGGACACCAAGTGTGCCCCCAGTGCAGGACTTCAAAGCACCAGAGAGTGCTACCGCTCAGCCCCAATACACATCTGCCTGTCTGGGAAGGTGGTTACACCTCCCTCGGACAGGAAACCTATTGTCCAGACCTCCCCTGCCAGAGTTTCGGTCAGCAGCAGGAGACCAGACCCGTGTCTGGGGCAGTGGCATCCATTTTGTGATGCCAGGGCTGTAGAAAGTCTTTCACCGGGTAGACCAGTGTAAACATGTCTCTCCCTCTAGAAGGGTGGAATGCTACCCCCGCTGCCAGAACTGGCGGGGGGGTAGTATTCCAAAGCGTTTGACACCAACACACGACATGTTTTCATGCAGCCATTCCAAAGTTAGCATTTACTGCATGGTTATAATGCACTTAAGAGTATATGGTCAGGCTGCACCACAAACAGCATCAGAGGAGGTACTCCGAACGCTGCAGAGGGGCTCTGCTCATGCAGGGGCACTCTCTCACATAAAAACCAAGCACTCTGCCTTCAGGATTGCTAAGGCCTGCCATAGGAGTGACTTATAGGTTTTATAGGTGTGTGCAATAGTAGTGATATAGGTAGCGTATACCACTGTAAGGGGTGCAAGCACCACCCGACCCAGGCTGCAGTAGCAGACCAGTGGTGTCATTTTGGAGTGCTTCCCAGGGGTGGCATAATACATGCTTCAGCCCCTGGTAGGCCTAGGAGGTACCTATGCCCTAGGTACATAGTATACCATATACTAGGGGCTTATAAGGCACTCCAGAATCCGATTAGAAATTGACCTAATGTACATGGAAACCATTTTAGAGAGGAAGCAGCTAGGCTGGGGTCCTGATTAGAAGGGCCACAGCCAGACTAAGGTCGAAAAACAGTGAAACACCAGCAAAAAGTGGGGGTACCCATGTGAAGCAGATCCTACTCTCCTACATGGTGCATGCACCCCTTACCGAGGTATAGGTTCACTATAACTCACCTATCACTGCACATACAAACCTATCAGTCACCCCTATGGCAGGCCTTATCAATCCTGATGGCAGGGTGCTTGGTTAGATGTGAGAGGGTGCCCAGGCATGAGCTGAGCCCCTCTGCAGCCTTCGGAATCTCTTCTCCGGGGTTGTCAGTGGTGCAGCCTGACCATATACTCTTAAGTGCATTATAACCAAACGGTAAATGCTAACTTTGGACTGGCTGCACGGAAACATGTCGTCTTTGGTGTCAAACACCTTGGAATCATACCCCTCACCAGTAACTGTTGTGGGAGTATGAACCCACCCTTCTAGAGGGAGAGACATGGCAGTACTGGGTTACCCGGTAGAAACTTAACAGAGCCCTGGCATCACAAAGTGCTGCAACCACAGACAAGGGTCTGCCCTCCTGCTGCTGACCAAAACTCCGGCAGGGGAGGCCTGGACAATAGGTTTCCTGTCACAGGGAGGTGTAACCACCTCCCAGTCAGGCTTATGTGTATTGGGGCTTGGTGGGAGCACTCTCTGAGTGCTTTGAAGTCCTGCACTGGGGACACATTTGGTGTCCCTGTGCATATTCCAGCTCAAACCGGTTCAGGGGCTTCCAGCCCCTGCTCAGGCACGAAACTGGACAAAGGATATGGGTGTGCCACCCCTCTTTCCAAACCCTCCCATAGATGGGTCCCCAGAGTTTGTCCAACCCCTTCCTTAGGTATAAGTAAGGAACCTCTGTTACCAGAACTTTAGATATCTCTGGACGAAACTCTGAAGCTGAATCCTGGAACTTTGACGCTTTACTCAAAACTAGAGGACTGAAGAAATCTCCCTTGGGGTCAAGGAGTGACTCCCCTGCTTGGCAGGCACCAACAAAGCAATTTGCCAGTCTGCTTTTCCGAAGCTCCCGCCGGACTCCGAAGTAAATGCAGCCCAGGAAGAGGATTTCCAAACATCTCACAGGCTGACCTGAGTCCCCAGCAAAGCTGAGACCTGCAGCCCTCGTGAGTAGTGTGGAACCAGAACTCCTGGTCACTGTGCAGTTTTGCAAGTGCATTGACTTCTTGACGTCTCTTGAAGTCGTGCTTGGGCTTACTTGTAGCCCCCACCTCGAGCAGTGAATTCCCTGAGGATTGTTGGCCTAGTCACCCCGAGTGACCCGTGGGCCACCATTTTGTGTTTCGTCTTGAGGTCCCTTTGCGATCCCTGGTCCATTGACTGGTGGTTCCCTGAGGGGGTAACTTTGAATTTCCTTGTTTGCTCCAGACGTGCCCTGATTCCCAACCAAGTGGTGAGTCCCTCAGACCTTGCTGGTCTGCACCAGAGCATTTCTTCTCTTTCTGCATGGGTTGCTGTTGCCAAGGCTTGTTGTGTCCTATCCGGGCACTGACACTGCAGCACTCAACATCCCTTGTGGGACAGCTCGAATCCAGCTCCTGGTTATCCTCAACACCTCCTGGTGCTCGTGGCTGAAGAGCCAAGCTTCACCTTCTTCACCTGAAATCACCCGATATTGGTGGGCACCTTTATTGAAAGCTATCCTAGTGGTAGCTATGGAGAGTAGCCTTCAGGCTAAATCTTGAAGGAATGTAAAGCAGCTTGTTTTACCAGTCTATAATCTCTTGAGTCACTAAATGAAAGATATCCACACCAGGTATATATATAAAATATATGTATTTATTACTAAACACACCCTCCTAGTCCCTTTATGAGACTAGAGGTCAAAACACATAAGTTACACTTCAATATTCGCAGTAAAATAGCACAAATACACGTCAGACCCTAGGGGCGACCCAAACCATATACTAAAATAGTAGTATAGGAACCACGACTTAACTAGACACAAGGCTAGAGCCTGTAGAATCGCTGGGACCCTGGGGAACCACCCAAGGTAGTCACACAGGGGACTTACGGGGGCCGTGTGCAGTGTGTGAACACAGCCACGAGCTCCCGTTAGCTTCTACGGGGAAAATCGCGGTTAGATTTTTAAAGATTGGGGACACTAAGAAATGAGTCAGGACCAAACCCTTTTGGACTTAGGAAGTTCTAGGGCTAGCACCCATGGGAGCACCTGAGTACTCGTGTTACCTCACCCAGAGAAGCCGAGTGCATAGGTGTCTTTTGGTGTCGGGTTGAGCCGCCGATTTCAATGGGAGCAGGCGAAGAAGTGCTGCTGCCGTGAAGATGCGAAGTGTCAGAAGAGATCCAAGCCTGGATCGAAGATGAGAAGAGCCTGAAAGCAGAGATGACAGAGTATGGGTCACTAGCCAGGGACCAGAAAGGCGATGAGCAGATGCCCACCAATGTCAGGTGATTTCAGGTGTAGGAGGTGAAGCTTGACTCTCCAGCCACGAGGACCAGGAGGTGTCGAGGATGACCAGGAGCTGGATTCAAGCTGCCCACAAAGGATGTCAAGTGCTGCAGCGTTGGTGCCCGGATTGGACACAACAAGCCTTGGCAACAGCAATCCACACAGAAACGAGAAAGATACTTCGGTGCAGACCAGCAAGGTCTCTGGGACTCAACACTTGGTTGGGAGTCAGGACACATCTGGAGCAACCAGGAAAGCCCAAGAAAATACAAAGTTACCCCCTTTGGGACCCACCAGTCAACGGACCAGGGATCACGAAGGGACCTCGAGATGAAACACAAAATGGCGGCCCACGGGTCACTCGGAATGACCAGGCTGACAATCAGTGCTCGAGGTAGGGGCTACAGGTCAACCCAAGCACGACTTCAAGAGACGTCAAGAAGTCAATGCGCTTTCAGAAATGCACGGTGACCAGAAGTTCTGGTTCCACACTACTTAGCAGGGCTGTGGGTCTCAGCTTTGCTGGGTACTCGGGTTGGCCTCTGAGATGTCTGGAAATCCTCTTCCTGGGCTGCAATTACTTTGAAGTCCGGCGGGTGCTTCGGAGATGCAGACCTGCAAATTGCTTTGTTGGTGCCTGCCAAGCAGGGGAGTCACTCCTTGACCCCCAAGGGAGATTTCTTCAGTCCTCTGGTCTTGAGCATAGCGTTGAAGGTCCAGGATTCAGCTTCAGAGTTTTGTCCAGGGTAATCTAAAGTCCTAAGGACTGGGGACCCATACTTATACTAAGGTAGGGGGATGGACATACTCTGGGGACCCACCTAAAGAGGGGTGGCTACACCCATTTCCTCTGTCCAGTTTCATGCCAGAGCAGGGGCTGGAAGCCCCTGAACCGGTTTGAGCTGGACTATGCACAGGGACATCAAATGTGCCCCCAGTGCAGGACTTCAAAGCACTCAGAGAGTGCTCCAACCCAGCCCCAATACACATAGGCCTGTCTGGAAGGTGGTTACACCTCCCTGTGACAGGAAACCTATTGTCCAGGCCTCGACTGCCGGAGTTTCAGTCAACAGCAGGAGGCCAGACCCGTGTCTGTGGCTGCAGCATTCATTTTGTGATGCCAGGGCTCTATTAAGTTTCTACCGGGTATACTAATGCTGTCAAGTCATTCCCTCTAGAAGGGTGGGATCATACTCCCACACCAGTTACTGGTGTGGGGATGTGATTCCAAGGTGTATGACACCAAACATGACATGTTTCCGTGCAGCCAGTCCAAAGTTAGCATTTATCGTTTGGTTATGATGCACTTAAGAGTATATGGTCAGACTGCACTACAAACAGCATCAGAGAAGGGTCTCCGAACGCTGCAGAGGGGCTCTGCTCATGAAGGGGCACCCTATCACATAAGCACCAACCACCCTGCCTTAAGTATTGATAAGGCCTGCCATAGGAATGACTTATAGGTTTAGATGTGTGTATTTATATATATATATAGTGATATAGGTAACTTAAATCACAGTAAGGGGTGCATACACCACCTTACCCAGGCTGCAGTAGCAGACCTGTGGTATCATTTTGGGTGGCTTTCCAGGGGTGGCATAATACATGCTTCAACCCCTGGTAGGCCTCTGGGGTACCTATGCCCTGGGTACATAGTATACCATATACTAGAGACTTATAAGGGCACCTCCGATCCAATCTGAACTGTACCTAAAGTACATGGAATCATTCTAGAGAGGAAGCAGCTAGGCTGGGGGCCCTGAATAGCAGGGTCCCAGCCATACTCAAGTCGAAATACAGTGAAACACCAGCAAAAAGTGGGGGTAAACATGTGAAGCAGATCCTACTCTCCTACAGCAATGTTCTGAATAAGGGTGTAGTAGGGTTGACCCTGGGTTCTGAGATGGACTCTGGCTAGTCAGAGTTCCAACTCAGGCTGTGCTAGTCTGTGATGGGGGCATGGATATGTCCCCCTTTGTTAGTCCCAGTAATTTGAGCAAATACAGACAGCAGCCTTTAATAAATGGAAGAAAGGCTTTGGCGTTCAGGGACACAGGAGCAAGTGTCACAATGGTGACAAAAGATCTTGTGGATCCTGGGCAGATTATACTTGGTGAAATGTACCAAGTGACCAATGCTAGCAACGTCAGAACAGACCAATCTCTGGCAGTTGTTAACTTCTCCTGGGGAGGGGTAACTGGCCTTAAGAAGGTTATCGTAAGTGCAGACCTACCAGTAGAGTGCTTGCTTGGCAATGATCTAGAATCTTCAGGTTGGGCTGAGGTGGAGCTCAGGACACATGCAGAAATGTTAGGGGTCCCTGCTCGCGTCTTTGCTTTGTCTAGGTCACAGGCCAAAATGCCTAACACTGGACAGGCCCTGGATTCTGGAATAATGGACCAGGTGCCTCCCAAGAGGAGGAGCACGAGGGTTAAGGCAGTGCCTTCCCACCTGACTGCAGCTCAGTCTCCTCAGGGAGATGATCTTGATCCTGAAGAAGTAATTGTCCCAGAGGAGCTTGAACCTGACCAGATTGAGTTCTTAGGGACATGGGGCCCTTCCAGGTCTTATCTGAGCCAGGAGCAGAAAACGTGCTCCTCTCTTGAACCCCTCAGAAAGCATGCAGCTGATGAGGCTGCTGGGGATGCTTGTGGCACCCATAAAATATATTGGGATGATGGACTCCTTTAGTCAGAGAGTAGAGATCCCAAGCCTGGTGCATCCAGGAGGTTGGTTATATCTCTGAAGTTTAGGGGCTTCCTATTGACACTAGCCCATGATATTCCCTTAGCAGGATACCTGGGCCAGAAAAAGACTTGGGATAGAATTGTCCCTCACTTTCACTGGGCCCACATGTCTGAAGACACTAAGGAGTTTTGTCGCTCCTGTGTGACCTGCCAAGCCAGTGGCAAGGCAGGTGGAACCACAAAGGCCCCCCTGATACCACTACCTATGGTGGGGGTTCACTTTGAGAGGGTACGGATTGACATTGTTGGTCCCATGGACACTCAGACAGCATCTGGGCGCAGGTTTATACTGGTGGTGGTAGACCATGCCACCAGGTACCCCAAAGCAATTCCCCTATGGACCACTACAGCACCTGTGGTGGCAAGAGCTCTCTTGGGTGTATTCTCAAGAGTAGGCTTTCCTAAGGAGGTAGCATCTGACAGGGTTGCAAACTTCATGTCTAGTTACTTGACTGCTATGTGGAAGGACTGTGGAGTGAACCACAAGTTCACCACACCCTATCACCCTCAATGCAGTGGTTTAGTTGAAAGATTCAACAAAACCTTAAAGGGCATGATCAAAGGTCTCCCAGAGAAGCTTAGGTGCAGATGGGACATCCTTTTGCCCTGCCTTTTGTTTGCCTACAGGGTGGTGCTGCAAAAGAGGGTTGGTTACAGCCCTTTTGAACTTTTGTTTGGCCATCCTGTTAGGGGTCCTTTGTGTCTGGTGAAGGAGGGATGGGAGTTACCTCTCAAACCCCTCAAACAGGAAATAGTGGACTATGTACATGGTCTCCGCTCCATGATGGCTGAGTATATGAAAAAGGCAACCAAAAAACTTGAGGCTAGCCAGGAATTACAAAAAGATCTGACATGACAAAAAGGCTGTACTGATTATTTACCAGCCAGGACAGAAAGTGTGGGTGTTGGAGCCTGTGGCCCCAGCAGCCCTCCAGGACAAATGGAGTGGCCCCCATACAATTGATGAACAGAAAGGGTAGGTCCCCTATTTGGTAGACCTTGGAACCCCTAGGAGTCCCCACAGGGTACTTCATGTCAACAGAGTAAAACCATATGTTGACAGGACATACATGGGCTTGCTCATGGCTACTGATGAAGGACAGGAGGAAGAGAGTGACCCACTCCATGACCTACTTTCTCAGAACCCTGATGATGGGTCAGTTGATGGTGTAGCCTTGGCAGGCAGCCTCACTACCCAGCAGCAAACTGACTGCAGAAAGCTTCTCAGTCAGTACAGACATATGTTTTCTCTGACTTCAAGTCAGACCACCTGGTGCACTCATGATGTGGACACTGGGGACAGTCTGCCTGTGAAGAATAAGATCTACAGGCAACCTGACCACGTCAGGGACTGTATAAGGACAGAAGCCCAAAAGATGTTGGATATGGGAGTCATTGAACCCTCAGATAGCCCTTGGGCGAGTCCAGTAGTCCTGGTACCCAAACCTCACACCAAAGATGGCAAGAGAGAGATGAGGTTTTGTGTGGATTACAGGGGTCTCAATGCAGTCACTAGGACTGATGCCCATCCCATCCCCAGGGCAGATGAGCTGATAGATAATTTGGCCTCAGCCAAGTTTCTAAGCACATTTGCTACTGGCAGATCAGACTAGCTGACGATGCAAAGCCAAAGACAGCATTTTCTACCCCAAGTGGACCCTATCAATTTGTGGTAATGCCCTTTCGTTTGAAGAATGCACCTGCCACTTTCCAAAGGTTGGTGAATCAAGTCCTTACAGGCCTGGAAGATTATAGCGCAGCATATCTAGATGATATTGCTGTCTTTAGCTCCACCTGGGGGATCACCTGGTCCACCTGAGGAATGTTTTGAAGGCCTTGCAAAAAGCAGGCCTAACTATCAAGGCTACTAAGTGCCAGATAGAGCAGAGTCAGGTTGTGTACCTGGGCCACCTTGTAGGGGGAGGCCAGGTTCAACCATTGCAGAGCAAAATCCAGACCATAATGGACTTGGTTGCTCCGACTACCCAGACTCAGGTGAGAGCCTTCTTAGGCCTGACTGGGTACTATAGAAGATTTTTCAAGGGGTATGGATCAATAGTGACAACCCTGATTGACTTAACTTCTGAGAAAATGCCAAAAAGGTTCAGTGGACAGTTAGCTGTCAAAAGGCATTTGATGACCTGAAGCGGGCCATGTGCACTGCTCCCATTCTGCAAAGTCCTGACTACTCAAAAAAGTTCATTGTCCAAACAGATGCATCTGAGTTGGGGGTAGGGGCTGTACTGTCACAGTTGAATGATGAAGGTCAGGATCAACCAGTAGCTTTCATAAGCAGAAGGTTAACCCCCAGAGAGAAAAGTTGATCAGCCATTGAGAGGGAGGCCTTTGCTGTGGTTTGGACTCTGAAGAAGTGAGGCCATACTTGTTTGTTACTCACTTCATTGTCCAGACAGACCATAAGCCCCTCTTATGGCTAAAACAGATGAAGGGTGAAAACCCCAAACTTATGAGGTGGTCCATTTCCCTACAGGGGATTGACTATACAGTGGAACATAGACCTGGGAGTAACTATGCCAATGCAGATGGACTCTCCAGATATTTCCACTTAGAACATGAAGGCTCAACTGGTCAAGGTTAGTTTAATGTCCCTTCGTTTGGAGGGGGATTGTATAGGAGAGTAGGATCTGCTTCATATGTTTACCCCAACTTTTTGCTGGTGTTTCACTGTTTTTCGACTTTAGTCTGGCTGGGACACTGTGATTCAGGGCTCCAGTCTAGCTTCTTCCTCTCTAAATTGATTGCATGTACTTTAGGTACATTACAGATTGGATCTGGAGTGCCCTTATAAGTCCCTAGTTTATGGTATACAATGTACACAGGGCATAGGTACCCCAGAGGCCTACCAGGGGCTGAAGCATGTATTATGCCACCCCTGGAAAGCCACCCAATATGACACCACAGGTCTGCTACTGCAGCCTGGGTAAGGTGGTGCATGCACCCCTTACTGAGGTATAGGTTCACTATACCTCACCGATCACTGCACATACAAACCTACCAGTCACCCCTATGGCAAGCCTTATCAATCCTGAATGCAGGGTGATTGGTTATATGTGAGAGGGTGCCCAGGCATGAGCTGAGTCCCTCTGCTGCCTTCAGAATCTCTTCTCCGGGGTTGTCAGTGGTGCAGCCTGACCATATACTCTTAAGTGCATAATAACCAAACGGTAAATGCTAACTTTGGACTGGCTGCACGAAAATATGTTGTGTTTGGTGTCAAACACTTCAGAATCATACCCCCATACCAGTAACTGGTGTGGGAGTATGATCCCACCCTTCTAGAGGGAGAGACATGGCAGTACTGGGTTACCCGGTAGAAACTTAACAGAGACCTGGCATCACAAAATGGATGTTGCAGCCACAGACACAGGTCTGGCCTCCCACTGCTGACCAAAACTCCGGCAGGGGTGGCCTGGAAAATGGGTGTAGCCACCCCTCTTTCCAAACCCTCCCATAGGTGGGTCACCAGAGTTAGTCCAACCCCTTCCTTAGGTATAAGTAAGGAACCTCTGTAACCAGAACTTTAGATATCCCTGGACGAAACTCTGAAGCTGAATCCCAGAACTTCGACGCTCTACTCAAAGCTAGAGGACTGAAGAAATCTCCCTTGGGGTCAAGGAGTGACTCCGCTGCTTGGCAGGCACCAACAAAGCAATTTGCTGATCTGCATTTCCGAAGCTCCCGCCGGACTCCGAAGTAATTGCAGCCCAGGAAGAGGATTTCCAGACATCTCACAGGCCGACCCGAGTCCCCAGCAAAGCTGAGACCCGCAGCCCTCATCGTGAGTAGCGTGGAACCGTGCACTTTTCCAAGTGCATTGACTTCTCGACGTCTCTTGAAGATTTGCTTGGGCTTACTTGTAGCTCTCACCTCGAGCACTGAATCCACTGAAGATTGTTGGCCTAGTCACCCCGAGTGACCCATGGGCTGCCATTTTGTGTTTTGTCTCGAGGTCCCTTCGCGATCCCTAGTCTGCTGACTGGTGGGTCCCTGAGGGGGTAACTTTGAATTTCCTTCGGCTTCCCTGGTTGCTCCAGAAGGGCCCTGACTCCCAACCAAGTGGTGAGTCCCTCAGACCTTGCTGGTCTGCACCAAAGCATTTCTTCTCTTTCTGCGTGGGTTGCTGTTGCCAAGGCTTGTTGTGTCTAATCCGGGCACCGACACTGCAGCACTCGACATCCTTTATGGGACAGCTCAAATCCAGCTCCTGGTTGTCCTCGATGCCGCCTGGTCCCCGTGGCTGAAGAGTCAAGCTTCACCTTCACCTGAAATCACCCGACATTATTGGGCATCTGCCTATCACCTTTCTGGTCACTGGCTAGTGATCCAGACTCTGTCCCCTCTGCTTTTAGGTTCTTCTCATCTTTGATCCAGGCTTGGATCTCTTCGGACACTTCGCATCTTCCAGACAGCAGCACTTCTTCGCCAGCTTCCATTGAAATCGACGACACGACCCAACACCATTTGACACCTAAGCACCCGGCTTCCCTGGGTGAGGTAACACAAGTACTCCAGTGCTCCTGTGGGTGTTGACCCTAGAACTTCTTAAATTCCAAACGGTTTGGTCCTGACTCAATTATAAATGTCCCTAATCTTTAAAAATCTATCCGCGACTTTCCCTATAGAAGCTAACGGGAGCTCCCGGCTGTGTTTTCACACTACACACGGCCCGCGTGGGTCCCATGTGTCACTAACTTGGGTGGTTCCTTGGGCTCCCAGTGATTCTACAGGCTCTAGGCCTTGTGTCTAGTTAAGTCGTGGTTCTTATACCCCTATTTTAGTATATGGTTTGGCTCATCCCTAGGGCCTGAGGTATATTTGTGCTATTTTACTGTAATATTTGAAGTTTAACGTATGTGTTTTGACCTCTAGTCTCATAAAGAGAGTAGGAGTGTGTGTTTAGTAATAAATACATATATTTTATATATATACCTGGTGTGGATGTCTTTCATTTAGGCACTCAGGAGATTATAGACTGGTAAAACAAGCTGCTTTACATTCCTTCAAGACTTACCCTGAAGGCTGCTCTCCATAGATACCACTAGGATATCTTTCAATAAAGGTTGTCTTTAACCTACAACCAATAAGGGGTTGTTTGGACTGGTACAGGGTGCCCACTATGTGAGAAGTTGGCCTGATATATGCTGTCCACTAGTTATAGTGGGCACCCTGTATTAGTCCAAACAAGCTCTATTGGTGAATAGCAAGGTCCCAGCCAGACTAAAGTAAAAAAACAGTGAAACACCAGCAAAAAGTGGGGGTATACATGTGAAGCAGATCCTACTTTCCTACAAACCCCCCCCCCCCCCCAACGCAGGGACATTAAACTAACCTGGACCAGTTGAGTCTTCATGTTCTAACTGGAAATATCTGGAGAGTCCATCTGCATTGGCATGGTTACTCCCAGGTCTATGTTCCACTGTATAGTCAATTCTCTGTCGGGAAATGGATCACCTGAGCAATTTGGGATTTTCATTCTTCATCTGTTGTAGCCATAAGAGGGGCTTATGGTCTGTCTGAACAAGGAAGTGAGAACCAACCAAGTATGGCCTCAACTTCTTCAGAGCCCAAACCACAGCAAAGGCCTCCCTCTCAATGGCTGACCAACGTTTCTCTCTGGGGGTCAACCTTCTGCTTATGAAAGCTACTGGTTGATCCTGACCGTCATCATTCAACTGTGACAGTACAGCCCCTACCCCCAACTCAGATGCATCTGTTTGGACAATGAACTTTTTGGAGTAGTCAGGACTTTGCAGAATGGGAGCAGTGTACATGGCCTGCTTCAGGTCATCAAAGGCCTCTTGACAGCTAACTATCCACTGAACTTTTTTGGGCATTTTCTTAGAGGTTAAGTCATTCAGGGGTGTCACTATTGATCCATACCCCTTGACAAATCTTCTATAGTACCCAGCCAGGCCTAAGAAGGCTCTCGCCTGAGTCTGCGTAGTTGGAGCAATCCAGTCCATTATGGTCTGGCATTTGCTCTGCAATGGTTGAACCTGGCCTCCAC
Source organism: Triturus cristatus (assembly GCF_964204655.1). NCBI lineage: Eukaryota > Metazoa > Chordata > Amphibia > Caudata > Salamandridae > Triturus > Triturus cristatus. Next base: position 926,102,131 of record NC_140591.1, on the reverse strand, counting down.
CTACAAGGTGGCCCAGGTATACAACCTGACTCTGCCCTATCTGGCACTTAGTAGCCTTGATAGTTTGGCCCGCTTTTTGCAGGACCTCCAAAACATTCCTCAGGTGGACCAGGTGATCCTTCCAGGTGGAGCTAAAGACAGCAATATCATCTAGAGAGGCTGCACTATAGTCTTCCAGGCCTGTAAGGACTTGATTCATCAACCTTTGGAAAGTGGCAGGTGCATTCTTCAAACCAAAGGGCATTACCACAAATTGATAGTGCCCACTAGGGGTAGAAAATGCTGTCTTTGGCTTGGCATCATCAGCTAGTCAGACTGCCAGTAGCCAGCTGTCAGGTTAAATGTGCCTAGAAACTTGGCTGTGGCCAAAGTATCTACTAGCTCATCTGCCCTGGGGATGGGATGGGCATCAGTCCTAGTGACTGCATTAAGACCCCTGTAGTCTACACAAAACCTCATCTCTCTCTTACCATCTATGGTGTGAGGTTTAGGTACCAGGACTAGGGCTATCTGAGGGTTCAATAACTCCTAAATCCAACATCTTTTGGATTTTTGTCCTTACACAGTCACTTACATGGTCAGATTGCCTGTAGATATTATTCTTCACAGACAAACGGTCCCCAGTGTCCACTTCATGAGTTCACAAGGTTGTCTGACTTGGAGTCAGAGAAAACATATGTCTGAACTGGCTGAGAAGTTTTCTGCAGTCAGTTTGCTGCTGGGCAATGAGGCAGCCTGCCAAGGCTAAACCATCAACTGACCCATCATCAGTGTTCTGAGAAAGCAGGTCAGGGAGTGGGTCACTCTCTTCCTCCTGTCCTTCATCAGTAGCCATGAGCAAGCCCATGTCTGCCCTGTCAAAATATGATTTAAGACTGTTGACATTATGTACCCTGTGGGGACTCCTAGGGGTTCCTAGGTCTACCAAGTTTGTGACCTCCCCTTTCTGCTCAACAATTGTATGGGGGCCACTCCATTTGTCCTGGAGGGCTGCTGGGAACACAGGCTCCAACACCCACACTTTCTGTCCTGGCTGGTAGACAGTCACTACAGCCTTTTGGTCAGGCCAGGCTTTTTGTAATTCCTGGGTAGCCTCAAGGTTTTTGGTTGCCTTTTTCATATACTCAGCCATCCTGGAGCGGAGACCAAGAACATAGTCCAATATGTCCTGTTTGGGGCGCTTCAGAGGTAACTCCCATCCTTCCTTAACCAGAAACAATGGACCCCTGACAGGGTGACCCAAATTAAAGTTCAAAAGGGCTGTAACCAACCCCTTTTTGAGGCATGTAGGAGAGTAGGATCTGCTTCACATGGGTACCCCCTCTTTTTGCTGGTGTTTCCTCTCTAAAATGGTTTTCATGTACATTAGGTACATTTCTAATTGGATTCTGGAGTGCCTTATAAGCCCCTAGTATATGGTATACTATGCACCTAGGGTATAGGCACCTCAGAGGCCTACCAGGGGCTGAAGCATGTATTATGCCACCCCTGGGAAACACTCCAAAATGACACCACAGGTCTGCTACTGCAGCCTGGGTAAGGTGGTGCTTGCACCCCTTACTGTGGTATAGGCTACCTCTATCACTACCACTGCACACACATATACTACTTATAAGTCACTCCTATGGCAGGCCTTAACAATCCTGAAGGCAGAGTGCTTGGTTTTTATGTGAGAGGGTGCCCCTGTATGAGCAGAGCCCCTCTGCAGCGTTCGGAGTACCTCCTCTGATACTGTTTGTGGTGCAGCCTGACCATATACTCTTAAGTGCATTATAACCTTGCGGTAAATGCTAACTTTGATCTGGCTGCACGGAAACATGTCGTGTTTGGTGTCAAACGCATTGGAATACTACCCCCCCCCGCCAGTTCTGGCGGCGGGGGTAGCATTCCACCCTTCTAGAGGGAGAGACATGTTCACACTTGTCTAACCCGTTAAAGACCTTCTACAGCCCTGGCATCACAAAATGGATGCCACTGCCACAGACACAGGTCTGGCCTCCTGCTGCTGACCGAAACTCTGGCAGGGGAGGCCTGGATAGGAGGTTTCCTGTCCCAGGGAGGTTTAACAACCTCCCCAGACAGGCAGATGTGTATTGGGGTTGGGCGGGAGCACTCTTTGGTGCTTTGAAGTCCTGGATTGGGGGCACACTTGGTGTCCCTGTGCATAGTCCAGTTCAAACCGGTTGCAGGGGCTACCTGTCCCTGCTATGGCACGAAACTGGACAAAGGCAATGGGTGTAACCACCCCTCTTTCCAAACCCTCCCATAGGTGTGTCCCTAGAGTATGTCCAACCCCCAAACTTAGTATAAGCATGGGAACCCAGTCCTTGCGACTTTAGATTACCCTGGACGAAACTCTGCAACATATATCCTGCACCTTCGACGTTCTATCCTGACTAGAAGACTGAAGAAATCTCCCTTGGGGTCAAGGAGTGACTCCCCTGCTTGGCAGGCACCAAAGAAGCCACTTTCTGGTAGGATATTCTGAAGCTCCCGCCAGACGCCGAAGTCACTTCATCCCAAAATGTGGATTTCCTGACATCACCGAGGCGACCCAAAGCTGAGGCCTCTGGCTATTATGGTTGACGTGAAACCGTGACCCCTGGACACCGTGATTTTTTGCTGATCCATCATCTTCCTGGTCTTCCTCGAAGTTGTGCTTTGGGCTCCAAGTAGCACCAGCCATGAGCACCTCTTGCACTGAAGATTGCTGGCCTCCACTCCATGAGTGACCCGTGGGCCAGTTTCCAGTGCAACCGCTCGAGGCTCCTTTGCGATCACTAGCCCGTTGGCTAGTAGGTCCCCACGAAGGCAACTCCTCTTCTGATCAGGCTTTCCTGGTTGCTCCAGATGTGACCCGACTTACCATTGCTGGGTGAGTCCCCAGACCTTACTGGTCTGCACCAACATCCTTTTTCTATTTCCAAGTGACTTGCCGTTGCCAAGGCTTGTTGGGTCCAATCTGGTCTCCGACACCGCAGCACTCGACAGACTTTGTGGGACAGATCGAATCCAGCTCCTGGTTGTCATCGACGCCTCCTGGACCTCGTGACTGAAGAATCAAGGCACCTGTCAACTCACCTGAAGCACCCGACATCTGTGGGCATTGGACTATCATGCCCTTGGTCACTGGTAAGTAACCCAGACTCTGTCCCCTCTGCTTTCAGGTTTCTTCCATCCTAGATCCGGGCTTGTCTCTCTCCAGGCACTTCTCCTCTTCACAGCAGCAGCACTTCCTGAGCAGCTTCTATTGAAAACAGCGACGCGACCCGACACCATTTGACACCTATGCACCTGGCTTCCCTGGGTGAGGAAACTCGAGTACTCTGCTGCTCCCATGAGTGTTGGCCCTAGACACCTCTAAGTCCAAAAGTGTTCGCTTGTGGTCATCCTCTAAGTGTCCTTAAACTCTTAATTTCCAACCGCGACTTTCCCCATAGAAGTTAACAGCGATTCACGGCTGTGTTCTCACACTGCACGCGTCCCCAGTGGGTCCCCTGTGTCACTACCTTGGGTGGTTCTTTGTGGTCCAAGCACTTCTACAGGCTCTAGGCCTTGTGTCTAGTTCTGTCGTGGTTCTTATACCACTTTATTGGTATATGGTTTGGTACACCCCTAGCGCCCAAACGTGTACTTGTGCTATTACTGTTGAATACTGACTTGTAACTTAAGTACTTCGAACTCTAGCCTCATAAAGAGACTAGAGGGGTGTGTTTTATCTTAAATACATATATTTTAAAAATATACCTGGTGTGGTTGTCCTTTCATTTGGTCATTCAAGAGATTATAGACTGGTAAAACAAGCTGCTTTACATTCCTTCAAGACTTAGCCTGAAGGCTGCTCTCCATAAATACTACTAGGATAGCTTTCAATAAAGGTTGTCTTTAATCTATCACCATAAGGGGTTGTTTGGACTGATACAAGGTGCCCACTATAACTAGTGGACAGCATATATCAGGCCAACTTCTCACACAAAAGAAGTGCAGGAAGAAGGAAAAGAAATGCAGAGAGGTTAGAGAAGAGCAGGAGATACCAACAGGGCAGAAAAAGGCTAGAGAACTGCAGAAAGACAAGAGAGGTGCAGAAAGAGGTAAGAGAGGTGCAGAAAGAGGCAAGGGGGTTGCAGAAAGAGGCAAGAGAAGTGCACAAAGAAGCAATAGAAATGAAGAAAGAGGCTAGAAAAGTGTAGAATGAAGCAGCAGAAATGCAGAAAGAGGCAAGAGAAGGGCAGAAAGAAGCAATAGAGGTGCAGAAACAGGCAAGAGAGGTGTAGAAACAGACAAGAGACGTGCAGAAAGAGGGAACAGGGGTACAGATTAAGGCAAGAGGGATGCAGAAAGAAGCAAGAGAGGTACAGAAAGAAGCAAGAGAAGTGCAGAAAGAAGCAACGAGTTGCAGAAAGGAAAGAGGCAAGAGAAGTGTAGAAAGAGGCAAGAGGGGTACAGAAAGCTACAAGAGAAGTACAGAAAGAAGCAACAGCAATATAGAAAGAGGCAAGAGAAGTACAGAAAAAAGCAACAGAGGTACAGAAAGAGGCAAGAAAAGTGCAGAAAGAGGCTAGAGAGGTACAGAAACAGGGTGGAGAGGTGCCAAAAGAGGGAACAGGGGTGCAGAAAAAGACAAGAGAAGTGGAGAAAGAGGGAAGAGGAGTGCAGAAAGAGGCACGTGAGGTGCGGAAATTCAACAGAGGTGCAGAAAGAGGCAAGAGAGGTACAACAACAGACAAGAGAAGTACAGAAAGAGGCAAGAGAAGAGCTGAAATAAGCAACAGAGATGCCGAAGGAGGCAAGAGAACTGCAGAAAGAGGCAGTAGAGGTGCAGAAAAACTCAACAGAGATACAAAAAGAGGCAAGAGAGTGCACTAAGAGGCAATGGAACTGCACACAGTAGTAACAGAGGTGCAGAAAGAGGCAGGAGAACTGCAGAAAGAGGCAAGAGAGGTACAGAAAGAGGGAAAAGGGGGCAGGAAGAGGCAAGAGAGGTGCAGAAAGAAGAACCAGTGTGGAAATGTACCCTTCTTGAAGGCACTCTGGTGCCGGGTCACCCTCTCGTCCACGGGTCTGATGACTAACAAAGAGAGATCGGCATGGGAGTTGAAGTAAAACAAACCAAGTTTATTAAACACTCATGAGCGGGACTGCGTCCGAACAACACTCTGAATTTTTGTGGGAGGAACACAAAAACCATCACCCTTATATACAGTTTTTTGCAATGTAATCCCATGGGAAGGAAAACTGGAAGAAACAGGTTTAAACACGGAAATAGCTACAGGCAAACAAGAGCAGATCGCTGACCAGGTGCTCAGGAGATGAGGAAGGGGAGTAAGGAATGTTTATGGCGACAATAAGCAATCAATTGATAACATCTGAGGCCAGGTGCACTGGCAGCTGCAACCCCCCAGCATATACACCAGATTGACCATATCAGAGAGGTCAGCTAAAGTTGAGGACACAGGCCGAGTGGAGAGGCGAACAGCAGAGAGTAAATTAACATGACAGAAATGAAATGGACGCAACAGTCAAAATGGCTGTCGCTTATGCTAACATAGAATTTACACTTTTCCACACCAGAAGTGCAGAAAGAGGCAAGAGAAGTGCTAAAAGAGGTAAGAGAGATACAGGAACAGGAAAGAGAGGTACAAAAAGAGAGAAAATGGATGCAAGTAAAAGGCAAGAGATGTGCAGAAAGAGGCAAGAGGGGTACAGAAAGAGGCAAGAGGGGTTGTGAGAAGTTGGCCTGGCATATGCTGGTCACTAGTTATAGTGTCTACCTTGCACCAGTCCAATTAGACTCTTATGGTAGATAGGTTTAAGACAACGTTTTAAAGAAAGCTATTCTAGTGGTAGCTGTGGAGAGCAGCCTTCAGGCTAAGTCTCAGAGGAATGTAAAGCAACTTGTTTTACCTTATAATCTCTTGAATTACCAAATGAAAGGACACCACACAGATATATATAACAAATATATATGTATTTATTTCTAGAGACACTCTACTAATCTCTTTATGAGATTAGAAGTCAAGGACATTCACAAATATTAACGTTTCACAATAAGTTAAGCACAAATATGGCTGGGGCCCTAGGGGCGTACCAGACCATATACTAAAAAAGAGGTTTAGGAAAGTTGACTTGCAGAGGGACAAGGCCTAGGGCCCGTAGAATCGCTGGGGTTTCACTAATGCAGCAAAAGCAGGTAAGTAAAATACCCACGGGAGACGCGTGCAGTGTGAGAACACAGCCGCGTGTTCCCTATTGATTTCAATAGAGTAAGTAATTTGAGGGCCAACGCACACTAGGGCACCGGAGTGCAAGAGTTACCTCACCCAGGGAAGCCGGCTGCATAGGTGTCTTTTGGTGTCGGGTCACGTCGCTGATTTCTATGGAGACCAAAGAAAATTTGCTGCTTGCGATGACTGAAGAAGTGTCCGGTGGAATCCAAGGCTGGATTCAAGATGAAGATGACCTGAAAGCAGAAGGGACAGTGTTCACAGTCACTTGCCAGTGACCCGGTGCCAGGAAGATGGATGCCCACGGAAGTCGGGTGATTTCAAGGTGATCAGGGGTGTTTTGACTCTTCGGTCACGAGGTCCAGGAGAGATCAATGATGACCAGCAGCTGGATTCCAAATGTCCCACAACATCTGCAGCTTACTGAGGTGTTGGCATCTGGATTGGAGCCAACAAGCCTTGGCAACAGCAAGTCTTGTGGAAAGTGAATAAAGTCAGAGGTGCAGACAAGCAAGGTCTGAGGGACTCACCCAACAAGTGTGAGTGAGGGCAGACCTGAAGCAACCAGGGAAGCCCTTTGGTTTGATAAGAAAGTATTCGGGGGACCCACAAGCCAACAGTCAAGGGATTGCAAAGACGCCTCGTGAGGAAATGCTTTACAGGACCCCAAAGTCACTCGGGATGGGGTAGGCCTCTGATTTTGCTGCAAAACCTGCTGGAGGCTTGGGCCACAAATGGTCCAATGCACAAGTTCACAGAATGTCGTGATGGGGTTGCACTTGACAATAGTACTTGGTACCCGTGTATTGCTGTTCCTCGTCACTTGTGGGGTCCACTCACCACAGCTTTGCTGGGAACTCACAATGGCAGTCGAGAAGTCACGAAATCAACTTCCGGGCTGCAGGGACCTCGGACTCCAGTGGGAGCGGGAAATTTTGTGACCGTTGATTGGAGTTTCTGGTGCCTGCCAAGCAGGGGAGTCACTCCTTGACTCCAAGGGAGATTCTTCTGTCTTCCAAAGGTAGTGGAACATTGAAGGGCCAGGATTCTTCTTGGAGAGCGTCATCCAGGGTTATCTGATTTGCAATGGCAAGGTTTCCCTATCTTATACTAAAGGTAGGGGAGGGACTAGCTCTATGACCACTCCTCTGGGAGGGTCAGAGTAGGGGGTGGTTACACCCACTTCCCTTTGTCCCGTTTCACACCAGAGCAGGGACAGGTAGCCCCTGAACCGGTTTGAGCTGGTCTATGCACAGAGGAGCCTTCTGCTCCCCCAGTGCAGGACTTCAAAGTACTCTAGAAGTGCACCCACCCAGCCCCAATACACTAAATCCTGTCTGGAAGGTAGTGACACCTCCCTGTGACAGGATACCTATTGTTGGGACTCCTCCACTGTGAGTTTCAGTCAGCAGCAGGATGGCAGCCCAGTGTCTGTGCTGGTGGCATCCATTTTGTGATGCCATGGCTCTTTCAGATTTCTACCATGTTACCGCAGTAGGTACATGTAGTCCCCTCTAGAAGGGTGGGATTATACTCCCACACCAGTTACTGGTGTGGGGGTATGATTCCAAGTTGTTTGACATCAAACACAATATGTTTTGATGCAGTCATTCCAAAGTTAGCATTTACCGTTGGGTTATAATGCACTTAAGAGTATATGGTTTAACCACATCCACAAACAGCCACAGAGAATAGACCCTGCCAACTGCAGAGGGGTCCTGCTCATGCAGATGCACCCCCTCGCATTGTAAACCAAGCACCCTGCCCTAATAGGGCCTGCCTTAGGGGTGACTGATAGGTTTATATGTGTGTGTATGGTGAGATATAGGAACCTATACCTCAGTGAGGAGTGATAACACTACCTCACCCAGGCTGCAGTAGCAGGCCTGTGGTGTCAGATTGAGTCTGCTTCCTAGGGGGGGGGGCATAATACATGCTTCAGCCCCTGGTAGGCCTGTGAAGTACCTATGCCCTAGGTACCTAAGGTACCATATACTAGGGGCTCATAAGGTACCACAGTATCCAATCACTAGTGCATCTAATATGCACTCCGAGTCGTTTAGCGAGAACAAAGAGACTGGGGCCCTGATTAGCAGGGACCCAGCCAGACTATAGCCAGAAACCAGTGTATACATCAGAAAAAAGTGGGGGCAACACAAGTGCAGATCCTACTCTCCTACAGGGGTGCACACAGAATCAAGAGGTACAGAAACAGGCAAGAGGTGTGTAGAAAGAGGCAAGAGAAGTGCAGAAAAAAGCAACAGAGGTGTAGAAAGACACAAGAGAACTGCAAGAAGAGACGAGAGGTGCCGAAAGAGGCAAGAGAGGTGCAGAAAGAGAGAAGAGAGGTACAGAAAGAGGCAACGAAGTGCAGAAAGAGGCAATAGAAATGAAAATAGGTGCTGAAAGAGGCAAGTGAAGTGCAGAAACAGGTAAGAGAGGTGCAGAAAGAGGGAACAGGGGTGGAGAAAAAAGCAGAGAGGTGCACAAAGAGGGAAGAGCGGTCAGAAAGAGGCAAGAGGGGTGTATAGAGAAGCAACAGAGGTGCAGAAAGAGGAAAAAGATGTGCAGAGACAGGCAACAGAGATGCAGAAACAGGAAAGAGAGGTGCAAAAAGAAGGAGCATGGATGCAAGAAAGGGTAAGAGAGGTGCAGAAAGAAGGAAGAAGGGTACAGAAATAGGCAAGAGGGCTGCACACGGAACCAACAGAGGTACAGAAACAAGCAAGAGTGGTGCAGAAAGAGGCAAGAGAAGTCCAGAAAAAAGCAACAGAGGTATAGAAAGACACAAGAGAACTGCAGAAAGAGGCAAGAGAGGTGCAGAAAGAGAGAAGAGGAGTGCAGAAAGAGGCAAGAGAAGTTCAAAAAGAAGCAACAGAAATGTGTAAAGAGGTGGGAGACGTGCAAAAAGAAGGAGCTGAAATGCAGAAACAAGGTAGAGGGGTGCTTGAAGAAGCAACAGAGGTGCAGAAAGAGGCAAGAGAACTGCAGGAAGAGGCAAGAGAGGTGCAGAAAGAAGGAACAGGGGTGTGGAAAAAGGCAAGAGAGATGCAGAAAGTGGGAATAGGGGTGTAGAAAGAGGCAAGAGGGGTACAAAAAGAGGCAAAAGGAATGCAGAAAGAAGCAGCAGAAATGTAGAAAGAGGCACGAGACGTGCAGAAAGAAGAAACAGAAATGCAGAAAGAGGCAAGAGAAATGTAGAAAAAAAGCAACAGGGGTGCAGAAAGAGGCAAGAGAATGGTAGAAAGAGAAAAAAATAGGTTTATAAACAGGGAAGAGAGGTGTAGAAAGAGGGAACAGGGGTGCAGAAAATGTCAAGAGAGGTGCAGAAAGAGTAAAGAGGGGTACATAAGAAGGCAAGAGCGGTGCAGAAAGAAGCAAGTGAGGTGCAGAAAGAGGCAACATAGGTGCAGAAAGAGGCAACAGAAGGACAGAAACAGGCAAGAGAAGTGCTGAAAAAGCAATAGAGGTGCAGACAGTGGCAAAATAAACTGCAGAAAGGCAAGAGCGGTACAGAAAGAAGTAAGAGAAGTACAGAAAGAAGGAAGAGGTGTAGATAAAGATGCAAGAGGGGTGCAGAAAGAAGCAAGAGATGTGCAGAAAGAATCAAGAGAAGTTTTTATTTATTTATTTAACCTAAGAAGTGCCAAGGGCCGATCTAATCGGCCCTATGTTAAAAGTGAAAGCACTCAGGCTGAGCTGACGTTCATTCGGGAGGGGTTTATTTCCTGCTATGCCTGTTAAAAATAGACACTAACCTCATTCCACTCAAGAACACATCCCTCTTTCTTCACTGAGCATCAGTTCTGCATATTCTGTCCGAGTTGCAGATATTTTACCTTATAAAAGTTGCGGAGAAATCTTGTTTACAGAATGGAAACCAGGCTGCTTAATGCTGCATTGGACCTTCTGCACCACTAGAAGGCGCAGATAGAGACATTGCTCCAATCTGCCGTGAGCCCCAGAGACAGTGCAGAAAGTGTGGGCGCGTGACTTGACTGGATCGTGAATGTGAGTTTTGGGGTTGAACTGCAGACATTTTGAAACTAGCACAGGTACGGCTCATTTTATTTTAAAAAAACAATAACTTGGATGATACTGAGACTCTGTTGCCCCTCCCTCCAAATACTCCCACTCGTATTTCCATTTTTTGTTGAGACAGTGTAGGAGAGTAGGTTCTGCTTCACATGGGTACCCTTACTTTTTGCTGGTATTTCACTGTTTTTCGACCTTAGTCTGGCTGTGGCCCTGCTAATCAGGACCCCAGCCTAGCTGCTTCCTCTCTAAAATGGTTTCCATGTACATTAGGTATATCTCTAATTGGATTCTGGAGTGCCTTATAAGCCCCTAGTATCTGGTATACTATGTACCTAGGGCATAGGTACCTCAGAGGCCTACCAGGGGCTGAAGCATGTATTATGCCACCCCTGGGAAGCACTCCAAAATGACACCATAGGTCTGCCACTGCAGCCTGGGTAAGGTGGTGCATGTACCCCTTACTGTGGTATAGGCTACCTATATCACTACCACTGCGCACACATATAAAACCTATAAGTCACTCCTATGGCAGGCCTTAACAATCCTGAAGGCAGAGTGCTTGGTTTTTATGTGAGAGGGGGCCCCTGCATGAGCCCCTCTGCAGCGTTCGGAGTACCTCCTCTGATGCTGTTTGTGGTGCAGCCTGACCATATACTCTTAAGTGCATTAAAACCTTGTGGTAAATGCTAACTTTGAACTGGCTGCACGGAAACATGTCGTGCTTGGTGTCAAACACTTTGGAATACTACCCCCCCCCCGCCAGTTGTGGCTGCAGGGGTAGCATTCCACCCTTCTAGAGGGAGAGACATGTTCACACTGGTCTACCCGGTAAAGACTCTCTAAAGCCGTGGCATCACAAAATGGATGCCACTGCCACAGACACGGGTCTGGCCTCCTGCTGCTGACTGAAACTCTGGCAGGGGAGGCCTGGACAATAGGTTTCCTGTCCCGGGGAGGTGTAACCACCTCCCCAGACAGGCAGATGTTTATTGGGGCTGGGTTGGAGCACTCTCTGAGTGCTTTGAAGTCCTGCACTGTGGGCACACTCGGTGTCCCTGTGCATAGTCCAGTTCAAACAGTTTGCAGGGGCTACCTTCCCCTGCTCTGGTGCGAAACTGGACAAAGGAAATGGGTGTAACCACCCCTCTTTCCAAACCCTTCCATAGGTGGGTCCCTAGAGTATGTCCAACCCCCAAACTTAGTATAAGTATGGGAATCCAGTTCTTGAGACTTTAGATTACCCTGGACGAAACTGCAACATATATCCTGGACCTTCGATTTTCTATTTTTGCTAGAAGACGGAAAAAATCTCCCTTGGGGTCATGGAGTGACTCACCAAAGAAGCAACTATCCGGTCTGCAACTCTGAAGCTCCCGCCAGACGCTGAAGTCCTTGCATCACCAGAGGTGGATTTCCAGACTTCCGTGAGGCTACCCTGAGTCCACAGCAAAGCTAAGGCCCGTGGCTATTGTGGGTGACGTGGAAGCATGACCCCTGGACACAGTGATCTTTTGCCGGTCCATCATCTTCCTGGTCTTCCTCGAAGTTGTGCTTTGGGCTCCGAGTAGCCCCTACCTTGAGCACCTCCTGCACTGAAGATCTCTGGCCTCCACTCCACGAGTGACCCGTGGGCCAGTTTCAAGTGCGACCGCTCGAGGCTCCTTCGCAATCGCTAGCCCGTTGGCTAGTGGGTCCCCACAAAGGCAACTCCTCTTCTGATTGGGCTTTCCTGGTTGCTCCAGATGTGCCCTGACTTACCCTTGCTGGGTGAGTCCACCAGACCTTGCTGGTCTGCACCGACGTCCTTCTTCTATTTCCACGTGACTTGCCATTGCCAGGGTTTGTTTGGGTCCATCCTGGTCGCTGACACAGCAGCACTTGACAGACTTCGTAGGACAGCTGGAATCCAGCTCCTGGTTGTCATCGACACCTCCTGGACCTCGTGGCTGAAGAGTCAAGACACCCATCAACTCACCTGAAGCACCCAACATCTGTGGGCATTGGACTATCGTGCCCCTGGTCACTACTAAGAGACCCAGACTCTGTCCGCTCTGCTTTCAGGTTCCTTCCATCCTCAATCCAGGCTTGGATCTTCAGACACTTCTCCTCTTCCCGGCAGCAGCACTTCTTTGCCAGCTTCCATTGAAAACAGCGGCGCGACCCAACACCAATAGAAACCTATGCACCTGGCTTCCCTGGTTGAGGTAACTCGAGTACTCTGGTGCTCCCGTGGGTGTTGCCCCTAGACACCTCTAAGTCCTAAAGGGTTCGCTTGTAGTCATCCTCTAAGTGTCCTTAAACACTTAATTTCCAACCGCGACTTTCCCCATAGAAGTTAACGGCGATTCGCGGCTGTGTTCACACACTGCACACGTCTCCCGTGGGTCCCCTGTGTCACTACCTTGGGTGGTTCCTTGTAGTCCAAGCACTTCTACAGGCTCTGGGTCTTGTGTCTAGTTCAGTCGTGGTTCTTCATTGGTATATGGTTTGGTACGCCCCTAGGGCCCAAACATGTATTTGTGCTTTTACCGTTGAATACTGACTTGTAACTTAAGTACTTCGAACTCCCGCCTCATAAAGAGAATAGAGGGGTGTGTTTTATCTTAAAAAGATATATTTTAAATATATACCTGGTGTGGATGTCCTTTCATTTGGTCATTCAAGAGATTATAGACTGGTAAAACAAGCTGCTTTACATTCCTTCAAGACTTAGCCTGAAGGCTGCTCTCCATAGCTACCACTAGGATAGCTTTCAATAAAGGTTGTCTTTAACCTATCACCATAAGGGGTTGTTTGGACTGATACAGGGTTCCCACTATAACTAGTGGACAGCATAAATCAGTGCAACTTCTCACATTGGTGTGCAGCGTGTGGGATTCCAGCTTGCCATTGTTTTACCAGATAATCTCAATTGAATTGATCAACTGAAAACCACTAAAGGTACCTTAGGTACATATAATATCAAGTTTAGTATACAGTAAGTTCCACTGAACTTAGCGTTGTGTGTCAAGGGCTTAGCACACCCTTTCTACAACTCAAGAGAGTTTAGTAGGCCACACTAGTGTAGGTAGAGCAATACACCACAACACACTAGTAATGTCTAATCAGCCAGGAACCAGTGGGTCCCTGCCAGAAGCCAGTGGGATTCTCCCCTCTAAATATGAGGATCTCACTTTTGCTCAGCTTAGGGCCTTATGTTCCATTAGGAAGCTGAAGACAGGCAAAAGCCCAACCACCCAGCATCTCTTGCAGATACTCAGGCTGGATGATCTCTCAGGGCCTAGTGGGCCTGAAGGGGTAGGCAGAGTGGGTGGGGCAGCAGTTGAGGGTGGACCTAGGAGTGGAACTACCCCTGGCCCAACCTCTGCTGTTGACCAGACTGATGACAATGATCAGGATCTGGGAAGCCCAGCTCCCCTGGATGAGGATGAGGAGGATGAGCACAATCCTCCCCACTTTGTCCCTCCCGGAAGAGTTGAAAGGAGGGTTAGAAGGGATGGATCTCTCTCAAGGGAGTCTGTCAGTCTACCTCACCAGTAGGGACCTCTATTTCTTCTCACAGAGGGAGGGAAACCTCCCAGGAGAGGAGAGAGAGAGACTGCTGAAGTATGAGCAAGCTCAGCTTCACCTCAGAAATCAGCAGATGGCGCAAGATGAGGAAGCCCTAGTGCTCTGCAAAGCTAGAAAAAAGGAGGGACTAGAGTCCCTTGGTGGCAGCAATTTCCCTAGAGAAATGGAGAGGTCTTATGACCATAGAAACCTAAGTAAGATTGCCCCTCCCTACCAGAGTGGGGATGATATCCACAAATGGATAACTGCCTTGGAGAGGGCCTGTAAAGTACAGAGGGTCCCCCAAGGGCAGTGGGCAGCAATCATATGGCTCTCCTTTGCAGACAAAGGTAGAGATAAGCTCCTCACTGTAAGAGAAGAGGATGCTGATGATTACCAGGTCTTGAAAAGTGCACTGGTAGATGGGTTTGGCCTAACCACTGAACAATACAGGTTAAAGTTCAGGGATACCCAAAAGGCACAAAATCAAGACTGGGTGGACTTTGTTGACTGTGCTGCTAAGGCTCTGGAAGGTTGGTTATTGGGCAGGAAAGTGTGTGACTTCATAGGATTGTACAATCAGATAATGAGGGAGCAGATTCTTAAAGACTGTCAAAATCAGCTGTTGCACCAGTACCTGGTGGACTCTGATCTGACCTCTCCCCAAGAATTGGGAAAGAAGGCAGACAAATGGGTCAGAACCAGGGTGAGGCAGAAGGTACAGAACCAAGGTGGTGACCCTAAGAAGCAAGATTCTATGAACTCTGACAAGGGTGGGGACAAGGGTAAAGACCAGAGGTCTTCACAAGGGCCCCAAAAACCTTCTTCAGGTGGAGATTCACAGTTCAACAATGGGAAAGGCCAAAAGCAACCATGGTGCAAAGTCTGTAAGCAAAAGGCACAGTGGACCAGTGATTGCACCAAGTCAAAAGAGAAAACTCCACCCCCCACCAATGCCCCTAAGGCACCTGCTCCCCCTAGTGCAGTTACAATTGGTGGTGGGAATACACAAGCCAAGGGTATAGTAGGGTTGACCCTGGGTACTGAGTTGGGCTCTGGTCTAGTTAGAGAAACCACTCAGGCTGTTCTTGTCTGTGATGGGGGCATGGATATGACCCCCTCTGTGAGTCCCAGTAACTTGGGCAAGTACAGGCAACAGCCTTTAATCAATGGAGTACAGGCTTTGGCATTCAGGGACACAGGAACAAGTGCCACTATGGTGACAAAAGATCTTGTGGATCCTGGGCAGATTATACCAAGTGACCAATGCTAGCAATGTCAGAACAGACCATTCTCTGGCAGTTGTTAACTTCTGCTTGGGAGGGGTAACTGGCCTTAAGAAGGTTGTGGTGAGTGCGGACCTACCAGTCGAATGCTTGCTTGGCAATGATCTAGAGACTTCAGTTTGGGCAGAAGTAGAGCTCAGGACTTATGAAGAAATTCTGGGCATCCCTAAGATGTGTTTGCTGTGACCAGGTCACAGTCCAAAATGTCTGAAACTTAACAGGCCTTGGATTCTGTAAAAATGGACCAAGTGCCATCCAAGGGGAGGAGCAGAAGGGTAAGGCACAGCCTTCCCCCCTGACTCAGAAGGAGGATCAGTCTCTTGAGGGAGATAATCACAGTCCTGAAGAAGGAACTGTCCCAGAGGTGCTTGTGTCTGATCAGGTTGAGTACTTGGAGACAGGGGGCCCTTCCAGGGCAGATCTGAGCCAGGAGCAGCTGAGCTGTCCCTCTCTTGAACCCCTCAGACAGCAAGCTGCTGCTGAGGCTGCTGGGAGTGCTAGTGGTCCCCATAAGGTGTATTGGGATGATGGACTCCTGTACTCAGAGTGTAAAGACCCCAAGCCTGGTGCCACCAGGAGGTTGGTTATACCTCTGAAGTTCAGGGGCTTCCTATTTACCCTAGCCCATGATATCCCTTTAGCAGGTCACCTGGGCCAGAACAAGACTTGGGACAGACTTGTCCCTCACTTTCACTGGCCCCACATGTCTGAAGACACAAAGGAGTTTTGTCACTCCTGTGTAACTTGCCAAGCCAGTGGCATAGCAGGTGGCACTACAAAGGCCCCCCTGATACCACTACCTGTGGCGGGGGTGCCCTTTGAAAGGGTAGGGATTGATATTGTTGGTCCCATGGATCCCCAAACAGCATCTGGGCACAGATTTATACTGGTGGTAGTGGATCATGCTACCAGGTACCCAGAAGCTATTCCCCTTAGGACCACTACAGCACCTGTGGTGGCAAGGGCCCTGTTGGGATTTTCTCAAGAGTGGGTTTTCCTAAGGAGGTGGTAACAGACAGAGGTACCAACTTCATGTCTGGTTAGTTAAGGGCAATGTGGAAGGAGTGTGGAGTGACCTACAAATTCACCACACCCTATCACCCACAATGCAAGGGTGTGGTTGAAAGGTTCAACAAAACTTTAAAGGGCATGATTAAAGAGCTCCCAGAAAAGCTTAGGCGAAGATGAGACATTCTCTTGCCCTGTCTTTTGTTTGCATACAGGGAGGTGCCACAAAAGGGGGTTGGCTACAGCCCCTTTGAACTTTTGTTTGGTCACCCTGTCAGGGGTCCATTGTGTTTGGTGAAGGAAGGATGGGAGTAACCTCTCAAGCCCCCAAAGCAAGACATAGTGGACTATGTACTTGGTCTCCGCTCCAGGATGGCTGAGTAATTGAAAAAGGCAACTAAAAACATTGAGGCTAGCCAGAAACTGCAAAAAGCCTGGCAAGACCAAAAGGCTGTACTGACTGCTTACCAGCCAGGACAGAAAGTGTGGGTGTTGGAGCCTGTGGCCCCAGCAGCTCTCCAAGACAAATGGAGTGGACCCCACACTATTGTTGAACAGAAGGGAGAGGTTACCTACTTAGTAGACCTAGGAACTCCCAGGAGTCCCCACATGGTTCTCCATGTCATCAGGCTAAAGCCATATGTAGACAGGGCTGACATGGGCTTGCTCATGGCTACTGATGAGGGACAGGAGGAAGAGAGTGACCCACTCCCTGACCTGCTCTCACAGAACCCTGATGATGGGTCAGTTGATGGTGTGGCCTTGGCAGGCAGCCTCGCTGCCCAGCAACAAACTGATTGCAGACAGGTGCTCAATCAGTTCAGAAACATGTTTTCTCTGACTCCAAGTCAGACTACCTGGTGCACTCATGAAGTGGACACTGGGGACAGTCTGCCTATTAAAATAAGATGTATAGGCCACCTGACCATGTCAGGGACTGTATCAGGACAGAAGTCCAGAAAATGTTGGATTTGGGAGTTATTGAACCCTCAGATAGCCCTTGGGCTGGTGCAGTGGTCCTTGTGCCAAAACCTCACACCAGTGGTGGGAAAAGAGAGATGAGGTTGTGTGTGGACTACAGGGGTCTCAATGCAGTCACTAGGACTGATCCCCATCCAATTCCAAGGGCAGATGAGCTTATAGATACTTTGGCCTCAGCCAACTACCTTACCACATTTGACTTGACAGCTGGCTACTGGCAGATCAGACTAGCTGATGATGCAAAGCCGAAAACAGCATTTTTTACCCCAAGTGGGCAATACCAATTTGTGGTGATGCCCTTTGGTTTGATGAATGCACCTGCCACTTTCCAAAGGTTGGTGAATACAATTCTCACAGGTCTGAAAGCCTACAGTGCAGCTTATCTAGATGATATTGCTGTCTTTAGCTCCACCTGGGAGGATCACCTGGTCCACCTAAGGAATGTTTTGAAGGCCCGGCAAAAGGCAGATCTCACTATCAAGGCCAACAAGTGCCAGATAGGGCAGAGTCAAGTTGTGTACCTGGGCCACCTTGTAGGTGGAGGCCAGGTTCAACCACTGCAGAGCAAAATCCAGACCATCATGGACTGGGTTGCTCCAACCACCCAGACTCAGGTGAGAGCCTTCTTAGGCCTGACTGGGTACTATAGGAGATTTGTCAAGGGATTTGGATCAATAGTGACCCCCTGAATGAATTAACTTCCAAGAAAATGCCCAAAAAGGTTCAGTGGACAGCTAGCTGTCAAAAGGCATTTGATGACCTGAAGCAGGCCATGTGCACTGCTCACTTTCTACAGAGTCCTGATTACTCCAAGAAGTTCATTGTCCAAACTGATGCATCTAATTTGGGGGTAGGGTCTGTACTGTCACAATTGAATGATGAAGGTCAGGATCAGCCAGTAGCTTTCATAAGCAGAAGGCTGACCCCTAGAGATAAACGTTGGTCAGCCATTGAGAGGGAAGCCTTTGCTATGGTTTGAGCTCTGAAGAAGTTGACGCAATACTTGTTTGGTACTCACTTCCTTGCTCAGACAGACCATAAGCCCCTCTTATGGCTAAAACAAATGAAGGGTGAAAACCCCAAACTGCTTAGGTGGTCCATTTCCCTACAGCGGATGGACTTTACAGTGGAACATAGACCTGGGAGTAACCATGCCAATGCAGATGGACTCTCTAGTTATTTCCACTTAGAACATGAAGACTCAACTGGTCAAGGTTAGTTTAATGTCCCTGCGTTTGGGGGGGTTGCGTAGGAGAGTAGGATCTGCTTCACATGGCTACCCCCACTTTTTGCTGGCATTTCACTGTTTTTCGACCTTAGTCTGGCTGTGGCCCTGCCAATCAGGACCCCAGCCAAGCTGCTTCCTCTCTAAAATGGTTTCCATGTACATTAGGTACATCTCTAATTGGATTCTGGAGTGCATTATAAGCCCCTAGTATATGGTATACTATGAACCTAGGGCATAGGTACCTCAGAGGCCTACCAGTGGCTGAAGCATGAATTATGCCACCCCTGGGAAGCACTCCAAAATGACACCACAGGTCTGCTACTGCAGCCTGGATAAGGTGGTGCATGCACCCCTTATTATGGTATAGGCTACCTATATCACTACCATTGCACACACATATAAAACCTATAAGTCACTCCTATGGCAAGACTTAACAATCCTGAAGGCAGAGTGCTTGTTTTTTATGTGAGAGGGTGCCCCTGCATGAGCAGAGCCCCTCTGCAGCGTTCGGAGTACCTCCTCTGATGCTGTTTGTGGTGCAGCCTCGCGGTAAATGCTAACTTTGGACTGGCTGCACGGAAACATGCTGTGTTTGGTATTAAACACTTTGGAATACTACCCCCCCGCCAGTTTTGGCGGCGGGGGTAATATGTATTTAAAGATGGAGGTGCACTCTATTGTTCTTTGATATTGTAGTATAAAACAACTAGTCTAAGGATGCTACACTACCTTAGTGTGTTGACAACACACGTATGTTGAACAATGTAAAATACAGGAAAGAACCTGAATGTAGTGTGCACTGTTCCTGGAGAACAAAGGTTCTAGAACTTATTTTAACTGATACTATGTAATGCAACACTAATGCCATCAAAATGAGGTTTTCATTCCGTGTATTTGGTATTAAACCATTTCTCAAATTAACATCAATTGAAGTATAATCAAATAAACATGATTGGTGCTCAAGCATTTAAGCATTTAACTTTTCATTGAATGACTATATTTTGTACATTCCAAATGAATTCCAAAAAGAATTGTATCACAATTCAAGGTTTACAATCACAATGAATATATCACTCAATACAAGATTCTTGTGAAGCCTTGTGGTTCATAGAAAGCCCAATGAATTTTGGGGCTTGATGGTCCCTTCTTCAGGGGAAGAATTCTGCAAAATATCAGTGAAGTCGCCGATATTTGAGGCTGCGATGAGTGATTCAAAACACAAGTAAAGACCTGAAGGACCGGTTGCTACTGGTATGGTACGGTGTCGTAAAATCGAGTGTGAGAAGTGCCGGTACTTGAGTAATTTAATTCCAATCATAGAAGATGCTAACGAAGGGTATCTCACTGATCCGATCTATGGAAAAACGCTGTCACTGCGAGCAAGCGGGGGTAACATTCCACCCTTCTAGAGGGAGAGACATGTTCACACTGGTCTACCGGGTAAAGACTTTCTAAAGCCCTGGCATCACACAATGGATGCCACTGCCACAGACACGGGTCTGGCCTCCTGCTGCTTAACGAAACTCTGGCAGGGGAGGCCTGGTCAATAGGTTTCCTGTACCAGGGAGGTGTAACCACCTCCCCAGACAGGCAGATGTGTATTGAGGCTGGGCGCATAGGTGTCTTTTGGTGTCGGGTCGCGTCGTAGATTTCAATGGGAGCTGGTGAAGAAGTGCTGCTGCCGTGAAAATGCAAAGTGTCTGAAGAGATCCAAGCCTGGATCGAAGATGAGAAGAGCCTGAAAGCAGAGGGTTCAGAGTCTGGGTCACTAGCCAGCGACCAGGAAGGCGATGAGCATATGCCCTCCGATGTCGGGTGATTTCAGGTGAAAGAGGTGAAGCTTGACTCTTCAGCCATGAGGACCAGGAGGCATCGAGGACAACCAGGAGCTGGATTCGAGCTGTACCACAAAGGATGTTGAGTGCTGCAGCATCGGTGCCCGGATTGGACACAACAAGCCTTGGCAACAGCAACCCATGCAGAAAAGAGAAAGATGCTTCGGTGCAGACCAGCAAGGTCTGAGGGACTCACCACTTGGTTGGGAGTCAGGGCACATCTGGAGCAACCAGGGAAGCCCAAGAAAATGCAAAGTCACCCCCTCAGGGACACACCAGTCAACGGACCAGGGATCGCAAAGGACCTCGAGACGAAACACAAAATGGTGGCCCACGGGTCACTTGGAATGAACAGGCTGACAATCTTCAGTGGATTCAGTGCTCGTGGTGAGGGCTACAAGTTAACCTAAGCATGACTTCAAGAGACGTCGAGAAGTCAATGCACTTGCAAAAGTGCAAAAGTGCAAGGTGACCAGGAGTTCCGGTTCCACACTACTCTCAAGGGCTGCGGGTCTCAGCTTTGCTGGGGACTCGGGACGGCCTCTGAGATGTGAGGAAATCCTCTTCTTGGGCTGCAAATACTTTAGAGTCCGGCGAGAGCTTTGGAAATGCAGACCGGCAAATTGCTTTGTTGATGCCTGCCAAGCAGGGGAGTCACTCCTTGACCCCAAGGGAGATTTCTTCAGTCCTCTGATCTTGAGCAGAGCGTCGAAGGTCCAGGATTCAGCTTCAGAGTTTCGTCCAGGGTAATCTATAGTCCTAAGGACTGGGGTCCCATACTTATACTAAGGTAGTGGGTTGGACATACTCTGGGGACCCACCTATGGGAGGGTTTGGAAAGAGGGGTGGCTACACCCATTTCCTTTGTCCAATTTCATGCCAGAGCAGGGGCTGGAAGCCCCTGAACCGGTGTGAGCTGGATGATGCACAGGGACACCAAATGTGCCCCCAGTGCAGGACTTCAAAGCACTCAGAGAGTGCTCCCACCCAGCCCAAACACACATAAGCCTGTCTGGAAGGTGGTTACACCTCCCTGTGACAGGAAACCTATTGTCCAGGCGTCCCCTGCCAAAGGTTCGATCAGCAGCAGGATGCCAGACCCGTGTCTGTGGCTGCAGCATCCATTTTGTGATGCCAGGGCTCTATTAAGTTTCTACCGGGTATACCAGTGCTGTCATGTCTCTCCCTCTAGAAGGGTGGGATCATACTCCCACACCAGCTACTGGTCTGGGGATATGATTCCAAGGTGTTTGACACCAAACACGACATGTTTCCGTGCAGCCAGTCCAAAGTTAGCATTTACCGTTTGGTTATAATGCACTTAAGAGAATATGGTCAGGCTGTACTACTGACAACGCCAGAGAAGAGATTCCGAAGGCTCCAGAGGGGCTCAGCTCATGCCTGGGCACCCCCTCACATATAACCAAGCACCCTTCCTTCAGGATGGATAAGGCCTGCCATAGGGGTGACTGATAGGTTTGTATGTGCAGTATATGGTAAGGTATAGTGAACCTATATCTCAGTAAGGGGTGCATACACCACCTTACTCAGGCTGCAGTAGCAGGCCTGTGGTGTCATTTTGGGTGGCTTTCCAGGAGTGGCATAATACATGCTTCAGCCCCTAGTAGGCCTCTGGGTACCTATGCCCTGGGTACATAGTATACCATATACTAGGAACTTATAAGGGCACCTCAGATCCAATCTGAACTGTACCTAAAGTACATGGAATCATTTTAGAGAGGAAGCGGCTAGGCTGGGGCTCTGAAAAGCAGGGTCCCAGCCAGACTAAAGTTAAAAAACAGTGAAACACCAGCAAAAAGTGGGGGTAAACATGTGAAGCAGATCCTACTCTCATACACAGGCCACCGTTACAAATATGGTGTCAGTCCGCTGCTCCACATGTGCAGTTGCCTGTTTGCCAATTGCTGCACTCTCCTGTTTGTTTCAGCCTTCCAGAAGGCAATAAAATTGCATTGAGCCTTTATCTGAGTTAGGGCTGTTGAAGTAAATTTTTCACAGGCCGGCTGACGAGGCCTGCAATCATGGTCTCAGCTCACCGCTACTGCAGGAGCACAACTGCCTGCACCACCCCTCTGAAGAGCCTGGGTCACAGTGCTGAGCCTGCTTCCAATTCGAGGGATACCTGCACAATAAGTACGACTACTTCACTACATGCAGCACGAAACAGGCAGGAGAGCATAAATAACATCATCTGCTTTTATTATTTGCAGTTGAACTCTACCCAAAGGTATTGGCGTTTTACATGAGCACCAGTAACATTAGGCATTCACTCATTATTTTCTTGGTAAGCACGGGGAAATTGTGATTTGCATATGAGCCGAAGCCGAGTCTCAAACCCCAGCTCCAAAGGCGGCAGAGATGTGAGGGCAGTCACTTAGTGCAAGAAATTAAATCTACATCGCCGTGTTTTTGTTGCTGGTATGCCACAAAAACACGGCATTGTAGTTTTAATTTCTTGCAGAGAGGTAAGGGCAGTGCCGAAGTGTGAGAAATTAAATCTACATTGCCATGTTTTTGTTGCTGGTATGCCACAAAAACACGGAAATGAAGTTTTAATACCTGACACTTGTGTGATATGTCTGTTAGAAAGTGGACCAATAATAATGACGCATCTGTTATCTATGAAGTGGTACGCAGAGCTACATTTCCTGAGCTTCCCTTATGCCACATGCCTATGTGTCTACACAGATAATGTGAACAGCAGTGCTGTGCCTGTCTTACAGATATGCAGGATTGCTTTTCCCAAGAATCCCACATACTACGAGTGACTCGATAATTGCAGTGTGTAATCTTTGACAAACTGACTGAAGCACTTTTATTTTCACCGTTTTTCTGAACATTTGTTATAATTTTGAAAGACCTCTAGGACCACCATAGACCGAGATGACTTCATCTTCTTGCCAGCTATACCATTCAAAATGCTGGGTTCTAGCGATTCCATTTTCTATCTAGGATTGAGGCATACTAGCCATCATGGTAGGACAAGGAAGAATGGCTTGTGATCTTTTGAAACAGGCCAGTATCATTAAATGCCCCAGTCTCGGGCAGCTTAGTGCTGCCAATGGCATTCAGAGGTAAGGCTAACTGAGGCTAAAGTCTATGGGCCCGATTCACAGAACAAACTTAAGACAAAATCCTAAACTTAGTACCATTTTAGTATTCACAGAATGCACTTACTACTTCTGGTATTCACAGAATGAACTTACTACTTTTGCGATTCACAGAATAAACTTACTACTTTTGCTATTCACAGAATGGATTTACGACTACTAACTTTACGTCCGCACTCGCAAAATCCCCACCTCCGGGCCGGAAGCTCCGCCTCAGGCCGGGAAGCCCCGCCTCCGGGCCGGAAGCTCCGCCTCCGGGCCTGAAGCTCCGCCTCCGGGACGGAATTTCCGGCCCGAGTGCGGACGTAAAGTTAGTAGTCTTAAATCCATTCTGTGAATAGCAAAAGTAGTAAGTTTATTCTGTGACTCGCAAAAGTAGTAAGTTCATTCTGTGAATACCAGAAGTAGTAAGTGCATTCTGTGAATACCAAAATGGTACTAAGTTTAGGATTTTGTTCTAAGTTTGTTCTGTGAATCGGGCCCTATGTTGGTAGGTTGAGCTTGATGCAAGGTGAGTGCGGAATCATAACTGTCTTGTGTGTCTAGAGTACAGGTACCACTGAGACCACAATTGCCAAAAGGTACACCAATACTTGAACGGTTAAACAGAAAAAAATAATTCTGGTGCAATATTCTTAATAAGGTGGTCAAAACTCCTTTTTTTCCACAACTGAAAACTTTTGTGTTAACATAGTATATTTTACCTCAAGGTCTATTTGATTTCGTTATTAGAGTTTTGAGTCATGTGAACACTAAAGGGTAAAACTAGTGAGGTGTGTAGTATAAAAGCAATGAGAGCATAAATTAGTACATCGAATTCTGGTACGGAATTCAGCCACTTATAATTTGTGAATTGTTCCACACTAGGTGAAAACTAATAAGTTGACTTGCAATATTTTTTTTGATGTACCTTCACTTTTTAGTAGTGGTTTGGTACTGTTAAGTTATGTAGTACCATTATATTTTAGTTGTTATAACATTTACTTTATTGTGTCTCTTGCTTCAATCTTTATATTCTGTGTTCTTACTGTTTGGTGAGTGTGTGTGAGTGTTTTTTTAAAATTTCTTTCTATCCTTTCTGTTAATGTGAGAACCCCTCTCAGAGGGTCACGGGGTACGCATGAGCTACTGGGCCCAACCATGGAGGCAGTTGACTCTGTGATCGCTCTGGTCGAGCAGTCCAACGCTCCTCGTGGGCAGTAGATGCAGGATAAACCAAGGCTCATGTCTTAAAAGTACTCACCAGTGACTCTAATAGTATGATTATCCAGTACAACGTTAATACTTAAAGTAAAAAGCAGTGTTTATTACGCACGCTAGACAGCTATAGACTGTTTGGTAACGAAGTTGACACAAAATGAGTGATATTACTTTTCTGTTTAAGTTTTATTGGCACAATGAGGCATTAATGCATCCTTCTTTCTTTGCTTCTCTTCCGTCTCCTCTTTCTGCAGGGTCTTCTGCTTCAGGCCCTTGGAGGTGGAGTCCTGGCCGCCGTTTCCCCTCGGACAAAAGAAAGGCTCAGGTAAGTGTTTTTGCATTTCCCCCCTTTCCAATATCCCCATAGGCTCCCACGCACCTGGGAAAGCCACGTTCCTCCTGGGCCATGGCAAGGAGTCTCTGCATTCTTCTGTGCTGTTTGGCTTCTTGTTCTTTCGGTCTTCTCTCCACGTCAGGTTCGGGTTTTCCACACCCCGGGGAGCTGCGGTCTTCTCTCCTTTCCAGAGTCTTCTTCCCCAAAGGTGCTGTCTCTTCCTCAGTTCTCGATTCCTCTCCGCAAATGCTCTCGCTTTTGCCCGCCGCCCTCGGCATTCCAAGAAGTATTTTTAATGTGCTCTCTTCACCGTCCTCATGGGGCGTTTCACGCCTGGAAACTTTCCAGATCATCTGCAAGTTCTAACAAGTCTCTCACTATGGTCCTGTTTCCATCTTACACCAACCGCGGTCTTCAGACGACTCCAGGAGCCTGTGCTCCACACCGAGAGGCTCACACTGTTTCCTTCCCACGGTCAGCTGGATCACAGACACAGATGATGTCCCACAGTCTCAGTTGAATGGGCAACAGCCAAATCTCAGTTGTATGGGCGATGGCCCACCACACAGGGTCACAGACACAGGCAATGACCTCAACAAGATGAGTGCTACCGGGTAACTGCCCGCTACTTCACTGCACCAGTGATGGTGTCGTTGCTGAATTCCACAAGAGAACAGACCACTATTTCACAATACTGATCCTGACTGCAGCAGGTGCATCACACTCTGTTGACTTAGATCCACTTGCCAGGGTGCCAACTGGGCCTCGCTCCCTCCAGGATCTCTCCTTTTCCTCACAGTATCCGCTGGTCTTGGTAGGCAGGCTGCTGGTGTTCCAGGCACAGGGCATGTATTCTTGGTTCATGGGCGATGGCCCCTCACCCGTAGGGGAGACTGGCACACCTTGGTCCTGATTTCAGTAGCAAGAAGTCTTGGTGATCTTTCCTTTCCTGATGAGGCAGTGCTATTCAACAAAGTTTGGGGCATGGGCTCCCAACTTTATACTCAGACACACATGTGATTTTGTGTCTCACCTTTAGGGTTCTTTTTGGGGGTGTTGACTCCTTTGAATTTCTTTCTCCTCTGCACTGCCTTGTCAAAAGGACAGTCTGCATCAGAAGACATGGCTCAAGTTCTGAGTGACTCACAACACAGGCCAAGGGAATAACCAGGGATCGACCCTGGCTGCCAGCCTTAACATGAAATAAGCCCCCTAAAAGCTCAAAGGACTAAGCTGCCTTCTCTATCATATTCCCTGGTAATGCCAGCCTTCCCAGTCCCACCATATCCCTGACAATGAGCCCAGGCCCCACTGCCCGGTATCTCTTCCTGGAATCAAGCAGCACCTTGATGTGCACAGAGTATGTCCTGCTCCTCTTTCTTCAGTGTGTGTGTGTGTGTGTGTGCATGTGTCCCCCATCCCAGCTCTCGAGAATGTCAGCAGTACACATCTCCAACCTGAGGGTTGTAGTCCTCTCCAGGCCATGGGCTTCAAAAATAAAACCCACAGACCTACGTCTTCATGTTATGAACCATTGATAGGCATGCACATGCAATCCAGCATACACTCAATTATCTTGTTATGTTATGTCATATTGATTTGTATAATGTACTAATCCCCTGAGAGGGTACCCAGGTGCTTGGGCAGGTGTGTAGGTTTGTGGGCCCCAAAGTGCTTATACAAAGAGCCATGTCTTAAGAAGTGAGGAGGAGGCTCTGATGTGTTGTGAGAGGTCGTTCCACATCTTGTGTGCAATGTAGGTGATTGAGTGACCTCCAGTTTTGCTTTTGCAGATACGGGAAATGTGTGCGAGTGAGGCAGAGCATAGGTGTCTGGTGGGTTGGTGAAAGTGTATGCGGCTGTTCAGGTTTTCTGGTACTGCATTGTGTAGGGCTGCTTTGTATGTGTGCGTGTGAAGTTTGAACTGACTGAGTTTGTGAATGGGGAGCCATTGAAGCTTCCTTAGGTGCATGTGATGGGGAAGGTCGAGTTTGAGTATTGCAGCAGTGTTGTGGATGGTCTGTAGACTGTGTAGGAGTTGTTTGGAGATTCCGGCATAGAGAGTGTTGCAGCACCGTAGTCTAACCTGCTAGCGGTGAGTGCTTGTGTGACGGTCTTCCCATTCAGCCACAGTTCTGTATGCACCCAGACCTGGCAGGGAATAACTTTCTGTGCTGACAGCAGCTCAGTCAAAACTGCCGTCAGCCTGGCAAAGGCTTTTTTGCATGTACATTAAAAAGAGTGAATAGGGCAGTCAGGTGGGAAGACCGAACCCCCCACCTCCCACAAGAAGGTAATATGGAGGATATATTTGAAAATATATTTGGTTAGGAAGATGAAAGAATGTAAATAGACGGTTAGCAGTGAAGACTGGCAGGACAAAAAGCGTTTTAAATTTATTTTTAAAATATTTGTGGTGCAAGGGAAGGTTGTTGCCGACGGTGGTGGGGTGCTCGGTACGATTCTCATGTTTTTAGAGTGGGACGAACAGCTAGAGTTTGGCGAAGGTAGACCGCCGAATACAAGGGAAATAAATGTGCAATCTACAGGATTGGGGTAGTGGCGCTATGTGTCCAAGTCTCCCTCATGATTAATCTACTACTGTGCACCTGATCCATGGTCTCAACTATTCAGCATTAGAGGGACTTGGGGTTGTCAAACGCTACATAACATTTTAGATGGGTATCTGTCATTAAAGTCCAGAATTTAACTTTGGTTTTCCAATTGATATAAACAACTTACACTCCACTCGTGTTGTCTATGATTCCACTTGAAGCCCCTTGGTGGAAAGGAACCCTGATATTGACATCTGCCAGTCTATACTGCTACTATTCAGATGCAACCCACCTCAGCTTATGACAACACAAGGTGGCTAGCAGGTATATTTTAATGCATGTCGGCGGTCCAAGTTTTAGATCCAGTTTATGAGCTGAGGAAGGCCTGACTTGGTCCCGGCACTCAGTTTCTTGACCCAAGAGCCTTACATAAGTGAGAGTTGTTACCAAGACACACTCGATCAGGTACTGTGATTGCAGTATAGTTTTGCACTTTGTAAGAGCTCAGCAGCAGATAAAGTAGAGTATACTGATAAATGCCTTCCCTCCTCAAGATGTGTGTGTGCTGGGCTGGCCAGCTCAGTCCATAATCTGCACATTGTTGTTCGTTCATTGAATTCTTAGTAAAAACTGATTGCATATCCATTTTAGAACTGCAAGCCTGATATAACTAGAGCAACCACCATTTAAAACCATCTTAATCAACAATAAATGCTTGTATTTGTTACTCTGATCACAATCATGTTGTTATTTGCAGTACTTGCCTCAACTGGGCACACTGGCAGCTTGCATTCACAGGCAACAGCACGAGCCCTGAGCACCGTTTGGGGCAGGAAAGTATAGACTCTTCAGCTTTTGGCTATTGGTTACTGAAGTCCACCTTACAGTGGTGTAAGCCCCAGTACCAGTGCAGCATGTGACCTCGGCAGATCATGGCTTTTGCTTGGGTCCCACACACACCCGGCATTCTGTACAACCAGGTATTTATTGTACTGTTCGTCCTTGCTACTTGAGTGTAAGTGTATAGCCTTTTCTTGATGATGTTATATTTCTTTTTCTTATGAATGTTTGGGATTAATTTATGGGCTATCTGGCATGCGTTGATGCCTGATTATTGTGAGTGTGGGTGTCTGTTGGTAGGCGTATATGTCTGTGTGTGTCTATGTATGTGTATATATATATATTCACTTAAAAAGCAAAGGTTACCCACCCTGAGAGGGTTCCGGGGATGGGACCTAGTGGGGATCTCGACCCTGGGGGATATGATGCGGGGTACTACACTGAAATCCTTCCAACAACTTCAGGCGGGGTTTGATCTACACATATCACAATTTTACACATTTCTCCAACTTCGTCATGCACTCACTCTTCTGATCCACACACTTGAGACCCTCCCAGAATTCCACCCTCTATAGGGCCGCCTACTAATGGGTGACCTTGGCCTCCATAAGATTAGGCAAATATACCAGACCCTGATGACTCACACACCGACGACACTCGACAAGACGCATCTGGCAGGCAGGCTGATATCCCAGACCTGACGGATGACGACTGGGCCGAAGCTATCGCCAGCCCGCGGGACATGGCGGTCTCCATACAATACCACCTGATACAGTTTAGATACCTACACTGGGCTTATTACACACGGACCAGACTCTGGCGGATGGGTTTCATCCAGTCCCCTACATCTTTGCGGTGTGACCGGGAGGAGGGGACATTCTTGCACAGTCTGGAGTTGCACGGCGTTGCAACCCTTTTGCCGTAGAATTCAGTCTTGTCTTAGCGAGGTGCTTTCATGGGAGCTTCCGCTTGACCTGCGCCTCTTCCTCTTACACAGCACAGACGACATCGGGGGTAATAAGTACAAACAGCAATTATTGTTTTTAGCTCTCACTATCGCCAAGAGGGACATTGCACAATTATGGAAGGCGACATCTCCCGCGACCCTGTGCCGAGATTGCAGTATTTCTAGCACATGGATGCCCTGCAAAACATTGGAAAATATGGACTTGATGGGCATCATACCGAGGAATCAAGCTTCCCCCCTGCCACCCACAGACCCTTAAATGGTGCCCCGTATCCCCGAGTGCCCCCTGATCGGCCTTTCTCATACTGTCTGTCACCAGATCCCTCTGCAAATATGTTATGTAGTCGTGTCGTGAGATCGGAACCCGTCTGCAGTTTGTTGCATTTGTATCACCTGCATGTTTGGCTGGTGTTGAAAATTGGTAAAAATGCTGGAATTTTCGTGATGGTAATCCTTTTTCTCCTACAGAACACTTTTCAACGAAAAACCTGATAAAATTTGTCGTTAAAAAAAGTAAAAGTTACAGTGATGTTATAGTTAGGTTCAGACTTTACACACTCAATACCATAGAAATTCAGCCGTTATAGTTAGAGTTATTTCAAGTAACTATAGCTAGTGCCCTAAGGTAACTATAACTCGCACCCTTGCCATGCACAGTTTTCTCATCAATAATGCTACTGCAATGTTACAGTAATATTATCAATGATGTCATACAAGAAGTCATGAGTGATGTAATATCTTATGAGGTCATGGGACTTCAGAATGTACAAGCATAACATGAGCATGGGGTGCATCAGTTGCATTGTAAATGTGTCTAAGTGTATTGTCAGTGTCTGGGAGAGAGGTGAGTTTGCCTTCTTCCTCCCTCATAAAGCCTGGAATGATCTGTCCCTGCACATCAGAGCCACCTCCTCAGTTCTTGAATTCTACAAGAAACTGAAGACCTGACTCTTCACCTAGCCCCTACTCTGTCCTAAACATTTCCTGCTTCAGCACTGGGATACCCTTCTGGAATAACATGACATAACCTGGATATCTGATATTCTCCATAGGCATCTGACTTTGTGCCCCCAGCTACATGGCTTGTTTGGTGAACCTGATGCAAGCATTGGTCTCTTGGTATCTCGTTGTATGGGAAATTGTCAGATGGGTTCTTAGTCTAAAGGGCAGGGTCCTTTTCTGTGACTATCTTTGGATCTTCTTTTGGATAAACAATGGGCTTAGCCTTGCTTGACATTGCGGACAGTGCAGAGTAAATAGAACTGCTCTACTCTGCATAAGGAATACCAGTCTAACTTAACAGAAAAGGATACAGAGAAGCAGACTGTGTTGACTGACAAGTGGGTGGATAGAAACCAGTGGCAAGTCAGTCATATTTTATGCGGGGTGAGAGAGGGTGCCCTATGTCTTTTTGGTAGTGATTTGAATGCCCTTGGTTTAGCACTATATGGTTTCGATAATATCAACCATGTTCTGCATGAGAGTTTCTGATGGGATGCTTTGCCTCTGAAAGTGCTACTTACTATCCAACTCTGCGGGGTAAGAGGGTGAGTATGAAACTAATGAATGGGTGTGATTTGGAGAAATGTGACTAGTAGTACTTAATCATTAAATTATGTTTTTTCTTCATATAGTGGAAACTGTACTCATGAGAACACTTTGATGGTGTCTGTGATGAAGGTGAAGGAGATGAATAATCACGTCACGCTGACAAGACTGTTGGATGTTGCCACAGAAACATCATTCAGGTAAGTCGGTGACTAGAAGGTATACCAAAACTGTGGGCCTCCTGTGAAGCATCTTGCTATACGCTCCAGGAATCCGGTTCTAGTTCTTACTCTTTCAACAAGAGGAGCATAGGGTCTAGTTATAGACATACTCTTTTTTTCCTCCTAGGTGGACCATGAACTTTAACAATCGTCAACTACAGATGTTTAGCCTAGGGACAGCTTGTAGGTTTATGGCTGCTTGCCTTGAGCTAATGCCCTCACTGAGATGTTTTTACTGCCAGCAGAGTCACAGCACCACTTTGTACAGTTGGCTCAAGGCAACCTGCCTCTTGTTTTGTATCTCCTTGCTCTGCCATGAATGTTTAGTACAGGGACAGGTTGTAGGCACACTCTCTCTCTTTTTCCCCTCTAGGTAGACCAGGTCTTCAACAACCGTCAAGTACACTTGTTTAGCCTAGGGACAGCTTGTAGGTTTCTGGCAGCTTGCCTTGAGCTAATGCCCTCACTGAGGTGTTTTTGCTGCCAACACAGTCACAGCACCACTTTGTAGAGTTGGTTCAAGGCAACCTGCCTCTCGGTTTGTATCTCCTTGATCTGCAATGAATGTTTAGTACAGGGACAGGTTGTAGGCACACTCTCTCTCTTTTTTACCTCTAGGTGGACCTGGTCATCAACAACCGTCAAGTACAAATGTTTAGCCGAGGTACAGCTTTTAGGTTTATGGCAGCTTGCCTTGTGCTAATGCCCTCATTGAGGTTCTTTTGGTGGCAGGAGACCCACAGCACCACTTTGTACAGTTGGTTCAAGGCAACCTCTGTCTCCTTTGGTTTCTCCTTGCAGTACCAACAATGTTTAGTAAAGGGTCAGATTATAGGCACACTCTCTCTTTTTTTTCCCTCTAGGTGGACCAGGTCTTCAACAACCGTCAAGTACACATGTTTAGCCTAGGGACAGCTTGTAGGTTTATGGCAGCTTGCCTTGTACTAATGCCCTCACTGAGTTGTGTTTGCTGCCCGCTGAGCTTCAGCACCACTTTGTACAGTTGGTTCAAGGCAAATTCGCTCCTGTTTTGTCTCTCCAGACTGTGCCAAGAATGTTATTTTTTTAACATATCTTTATAGACATTTTACAACATATATTCCAATCATATATTCATAGCACTTCTCAAGGATGTAATCAATATCCTTAACTGTTATCCCCAGTATGAGATATGACCCCACATGCATCCCTGGCTGGTGGTACCACAGGGTGTCCATGGGTTACTGATTCTGCCTGTCTGATGTATTTATCCAGGTAGCTTAAGGTCAGTCATTTATTAACACTGTGTGTAAAATACCTCTAAGGGATTTTCCAGGATACCAGGAAAGTGTATAACGTGTTTTGCCATTTTGCAGTGCTCCACATGTGTCTAAGATAAGAACTATTGCAGTGGCCATTCATCAAAATAAAAGGGTAAACTTATAACAACAAACAATCCTATAAGTGGTAATTCTGGGCCGTATAGTGGGTTCACAGCTGTTTGTCATATAAATTGCTTCCAACACTCCAGGCCCACAGGCAACATAATCCCCAGCCTTGAAAGGTCAGCCTTTCAAGCCAAAAGCTTCTCTAGTAATACTTCTTGAGGAGTAAATCTACCCGTCAGGCCTGTTTCCTCCTAGCAGGAACCCGCTGGCCACTGTGCCACCCACTGTAATTGGGCAGACAAATAATAAAACTCAAAGTAAGGGACTCCCAAGCCCCCATCAATGGGAGAGCATTGAAGAGTCTCAATTGGCACCCTGTGTCGACCACCATTCCACACCACCCCCAAGAAATGCTGCTAGGACATGCTGGTCTAAGGAGAGTATACTTGGAATGCCATATTAATTTCACCAGGGGCACAGACTGGGGTATTGTCATCCAAACTGATTTGGGTGATGGGCGTCCCTCGGGACTCAGGTCTAATGAGCCATGCCAACAACTACCAGGTCTACCCTGCTCGTCATGCGCCCACGCTATGTATTATTTATAGGCATGGCACCATAAACGCTCCATTGTTTCGTTAGAGTTCCCTGGCCTCCCCGAGTTGGGTTTGTACATGTTTATCTGGCCACATAACATTGTCCATTTTACTCAAACTGGTGTAAAAGCACAGTAGGTCCACTAATTATTATTGCGCCGGTTAGGCCTCTCCGTGTCCTCTGCGTGTCGTTCCAGGACGCACATTCTCTCTGAGTGATCCCCCACATTAGGGTTCAGTGCCTTCTGTTCTAGCTGTCACTCACTCAGAGAATTTTCAACGTGTCCATCTAATCTGCTAGTTTGCTGTATTCTGCCCAGATCAATCCCAACCCCATCGACACAGCACTGATCTCCTGCTGGAGTGTTAGCTTGGTATCCATGATGGCAGCCAGCACCTTGTCGAAGTGAAGTTGCATAGAAGGCTCCGGTGTATCATTGATGTCCGTAGCCAGCACTGCGGGTGGGACTCCTCAGAACTGGGCTCCATTGTTGGCTGTTTGGACCTCATCTATCCCATAGTAGCTCTGTCACAAGTTTTTGTAGGTATAGAAGTTGGCTCAGGGTCGGCAGTAGTGTTCTCACTAGGCAAGGAGCGTTTTATTTCCTTCTAGGTAAGCGGCACTGAGTCGGGCCAGGAAGGGAGCAGACCTCCACCAACTCTGTGGTACAGCTTTGTACAATAATGGGGAGTAAGGTGGAAGGCACCGGACCCAAATAATCAGACCCCTTGCCTATGCACCACAGTATAGTAGAGTGCCTCTCACTCATTTTTACAACAGGGAGCAGTTAAAGCCATTGGTCCACTGTAAGAAATTCCCATCTCCGTGGGCACCCGTAACTGCAATGCTCTGTTTCTGTTTAGCCGGCAGATCAGGGCATCCCTCCATTGATCTTGGGTACCTTCTGTAGTCAAAGTTCCTCACTGCACAACAGTTGGTAGTCTGGTTGAGCACAGCAGAAAGAGAATAGCCGCCTCCAGCAGAAGTCCTCAGTTAAATTCAAACACGCAGGCCCGTCCCTGTAGGCCCTCAGTGTTGTCCTATGGTTTCTGGTCTTCACTACCACAAAGGCAGCATCGCCCTGAGGGTCACCTACCACGAGCAACAGGTCCCAGGTGTGTACCATCCATCTATCAGTGCTGCCACATGCCCCTCCTTCAGCCTCCTGGTCTAGGCCTGCCCCTCTTAGATACCTCTCCGTATATGATGTAGGGAAGTGACGCAAATTCTAAGAGATAATTCACCTCGGTGGGCTCCAGTCAGGCCTCAGTATCAGGTCACCAGGTTTCCACTAGGGGGTACCGCCACACAGTTCTACCTTTTATCACTGTGAGGATGACCTTTGTCACTTACCCCTTTTCGTCTTTTGTACACAAACGTGTCTGCTTCTAAATGCATATTCTGGAGTAGAATGTGCTTTACAAAAGTCACGGACACATGTATAAGATTTCAATATGGTGTGCAGTTAGACGTTCTGCATGTTTTAATTTGCAGGAATAGAATGGCAGGCCACCTGTTGCCTCAATTGCATAGCCAGTAGTCTTCACAGCATTTCACTTCTTTTGTTATGCAGAAAGCTTGCATATATGGTGGTCAGGGAGACCGGTAAGGTACTGACAAGGAGATCGGTCTCATTCATTAGTGACATTCCAAGGTAAGTGCTTTATGAATCCTGATCATCAAGTTGCCGCACCCCTTTCATCATGTTATGTAGATTTCGACTACAATCATGACTTGTCTCTGGACAGAAGAGGCCTATTCTGGTTTTTCTATTTGTTGCGAGTAGACCATTGACTTGTTAATTCTCCCAGCTACTTCAGCTCATCTGCTGATTGATCAGAACGTAATTTGTCATTGAGGGCTTGTCGAGACTTTCCATCAGAAGTATTCATGTCTGTATTAAACACTGAGGCCAAAAACTTTCCAGAAGGCCTAGTTCGTCATAATATATTGTCTTGTTGACATGAATGATTAACATTGAGTAAGGGTCTTGCAAGCAGGGCTGGCTCTAGGGCGGTGCGACCGGTGCCACCGCACTGGGTGCTGGCTTCCTGGGGGCGCCGTGTTTGCAAGTTTAGTATGTTTTTCAAGCACCTGCTGCAGCGTTTCTTTCCTCCGGCAATTGCCAGGCCTCACAAAAATGTCAAGATAACTGGTGTGATTAATTATCTTCCTGGAGAGAGATCAGTGGTTTGTATAGTTGAGGTTTTGACTTATGTGAAGTTAGTGCAGAGGGTTAATATGCCTGCTGCAAAGAACGTGTACCTGTGAGAAGTTGGCCTGGCATATGCTGGTCACTAGTTATAGTGGCCACCTTGCACCAGTCCAATTCGACTCTTGTGGTAGATAGGTTTAAGAGTAGACAACCTTTAAAGAAAGCTATCCTAGTGGTAGCTGTGGAGAGCAGCCTTCAGGCTAAGTCTCTGAGGAATGTAAAGCAGCTTGTTTTACCTTATAATCTCTTGAATTACCAAATGAAAAGACACCACACAGGTATATATATCAAATATATATGTATTTATTTCTAAATATACTCTACTAATCTCTTTATGAGATTAGAGCCAGGTAAACATTCAAAAGATCAACAGTTCTCAATAAATTAAGCACAAATATGGCTGGAGCCCTAGGGGCGTACCAGACCATATACTAAAAAAATGGTGTAACAAACTCGACTTGCAAAATGAAGAGGCCTAGGGCCTTGGGAATCGCTGGGGCTTCACTTCTGCAGTGTTAGCAGGTAAGTAATCAGCCCACAGGAGACGCGTGCAGTGTCTAAACACACACGCGGGTTTCCTATACGTTTCAATGGCAAATGTCGCGGTTTGTATTTTACAGTTTTAGGGCACTTCGCAAACGTCAACAGGCAAGCAACTTACAGGGTAAGTATTTCGAGGGCCAACACACACTTGGGCACCGGAGAAATTGAGGGGACAGAGTTCAGAGTCACTTGCCAGTGACCGGTGGCCAGCAAGATGGATGACCACAGCTGTCGTGTCTCTTCAGGTCATTGATGGTGTTTTGTCTCTTCGCTCACGAGGTCCAGGAAGGCTCGACGATGACCAGCAGCTGGATTCAGGAGGTCCCACAAAGTTTGCAGCTGTTGACGGTGTCGGCACCCGGATTGGAGCCAACAAGCCTTGGCACCTGCAAGTCTCATGTGGAGTGAAGATTGGCAATGGTGCAGACCTGCATGGTCTGATGGACTTACCCAGTGAAGGTAAGTGAGGGCAGGCCCAGAGCAATCAGGCGAGTCCTTGAAGTTGATGTGGAAGTCTTCAGGTGGGTTACTAGCCAACGGGCAAGCAACCGCGAAGACGCCTTTGCAGGAAAAGTTTAACAACAGCCCACGGTCACTCAGGATGGGGCAGGCCGCTGAATTTCGGTACTAGACCTGCTTGCGACTTGGACAACAAATGGTCCAAAACAGAACTTCGTTGGACGTAGATTAGGGCTTGCACTTGAAATCAGTGCACGGTTCCCTGGTATTGCTGTTCCTCGTCACTCGTGGGGTCCAGATGCCACAGCTTCATTGGGGACTCAAAATGGCCGTTGAGAAGTCAGGAAATTCACTTCAGGGGACGCAGGGACTTCGGGCTCCGGTGGGAGCGGTAAAGTTTGCAACTGTTGTAGAGAGTTTTGGTGCCTGCCAAGCAGGGGAGTCACTCCTTGACTCCAAGGGAGATTCTTCAGTCTTCCAGAGATAGTGGAACGTCGAAGGGCCAGGACTCTTCTTAGTAGAGCATCGTCCAGGTGTAATCTGAATTGCATTGGCAATGCTTGGTATCTTATAGTGAAAAGATGGGAGGGACTAGCTCTATGACCACTCCTCTAGGAGGGTCAGGGTAGTGGGTGGTTACACCCACTTCCCTTTGTCCAGTTTCGCGCCAGAGCAGGGACAGGTAGCCCCTGAACCGGTTTGAGCTGGCATATGCACAGAGGAGCCTACTGCTCCCGCAGTGCAGGACTTCAAAGCACTCTAAGAGTGCACCCACCCAGCTCCAATACACTAAATCCTGTCTGGGAGGTGGTGACACCTCCCTGTGACAGGAAACCCTTTGTTGGGCTCCCTCCACTGTGAGTTTCGGTCAGCAGCAGGAGGGCGGCCCGGTGTCTGTACTGGTGGCATCCATTTTGTGATGCCAGGGCTCTAGATGATTTCTACCGTGTAGTACAGTGGGTACATGTCGTCCCCTCTAGAAGGGTGGGATCCTACTCCCACACCAGTTACTGGTGTGGGGGTAGGAGTCCAAGGTGTTTGACACCAAACACGACATGTTTTGATGCAGTCATTCCAAAGTTAGCATTTACCGCGAGGTTATAATGCACTTAAGAGTATATGGTTTAACCGCATCCACAAACAGCAGCAGAGAATAGACTCTGCCAGCTGCAGAGGGGTCCTGCTCAGGCAGAAGCACCCCCTCACATAGTAAACCAAGCAACCTGCCCTTGGGATTGATAGGGCCTACCATAGGGGTGACTGATAGGTTTATATGTGTGTGTATGGTGAGATATAGGAACCTATACCTCAGTGAGGAGTGCTAACACTACCTCACACAGGCTGCAGTAGCAGGCCTGTGGTGTCAGATTGTGAATGCTTCCCAGGAGTGGCATAATACATGCTGCAGCCCCTGGTAGGCCTGTGAAGTACCAATGCCCTAGGTACCTAAGGTACCATATACTAGGGGCTCATAAGGTACCACAGTATCCAATCACTAGTGCATCTAATCTGCACACCAATCATTTAAGGGAGTAAGCAGATAGGCTGGGGTCCTGGATAGCAGGATCCCAGCCAGACTAGTCAAAAACCATTCAAACACCAGGAAAAAAGTGGGAGCAACCATATAGTCAGATTCCACCTTCCTACAGTACCAAGTAGATGACAGAGTGCATATAATGTAAACAGATCAGCAGGTTACTGCTTTTAAAAGAGACATCCTTTTGTTACTTGCAATTTAT
The DNA here is from genome assembly GCF_964204655.1 of Triturus cristatus. Taxonomy (NCBI): domain Eukaryota; kingdom Metazoa; phylum Chordata; class Amphibia; order Caudata; family Salamandridae; genus Triturus; species Triturus cristatus. The sequence goes on along the minus strand of NC_140591.1, from coordinate 926,064,266 downwards.
AACTTAAAGTCCTAATATTCAAGAGTGAGCTATTAGCTTTCATCATAGAACTGCCTACACACTGCAAATTCTACATTAGAACATTGATTAATGTCGCATAAAGGGTTTATTTGGCTAGAAATCGATTCTTATTATTAAAGAAAACTTCCGACTATGCTGTTTCTTTTTCAACTCTGAATTCGTGCTTCTCCACACCAAACACTCTTGAAATATACTGCCTACCAATATGGATGACATGTGACTCCTACACTTTTAGTCCTTTGGCTTATGTAACATTGCCTATACACTGATTTACACACGTATGATTGATTGTCTCTGTGTAATGTGTGTGTGATGCAAAGTGCTCTGATACCCTACACTGGTATGTGTGGCTCTATATAACTAATTCAATGCTTCTGAGAGAGTGTGGTTATGGAGACTTGGTCACTGTTAAAGGGTGCTAGTGACCATTGGGGGGGCGCCAACAAACATTGTCGCACAGGTGGCCACCAGCGCTAAAGCCGGCCCTGCTTGCAAGCCACATTGGATGTCCATCATCTAGAAACAGGGCTGTTGCTTCAGGATTCTTTTGTGTCTATGCACAGTTTCTTGCGAGAATTCTCTGAAGGTGAATATTATGTGTTCTGTGTGGATGAAGTGTCTCAATGTCCTCAATTCTGTGAGGATCAGATGCACATGTTGGTGTCGGAGGTAACAAGCGACTATCTAAATGTAATCCTACCATACTTGTCATGTGTCTGGAAAGGATCCTGTTAGCCTGTTGGAACTCTAGGGGAGGCTCAAACGTGAGGTTTGTGAGACTTTGTATGAAATGGGTAAGTAAGGCTAACATGTCAATACCTTCCTGGTTCACGGGCACTCAGGAAAGCATAGGTTGTCTCTGTGATGTCTGTCTTTGAGCTCCACAATCTATGTTAGCACACACCAATGGCTATGATGATTTAGTAGGAGAACTCACATCCTCAATTTCATCATGCATCACAAAGAGGCGATGGACTCTGTTTTGTAAAGTCTGGAGGCCATATAGTCAAAAAGTAAGTTGAGCTAAATCCAGCTCTATCTGCACCATTTATCTCCAGGACATCCATGCTGCAGCATGGGCTTCCCAGGCTAACTATGGAGCTGCAGCCTCCAATTTTTCAAGTTTGCAAGGCAAAGGTACAATTGGGACTGAAGCGGGGTCAAACTTCATTGTCGGCTGCCCACGCACTCAAAGTGGTGGACCCATCCACACATTTTCTCCAGTGTGAAACCCTGTTACTCCAGCTATGCTGTGAAAAAGAGGACTCATTCCTGTGCCCTACTTTATGCAGCTGAAAGTGCATTGCTTACTAAGAACCAAGTTCTGACTTTTTTTGAGTTTGCCGTTTCAGTATTGTAAGGGGGTTCAAAGGTGCAGGCCTCCGTTCAGGCTATGCCATGAGGCTAAACCAGACTCCATCCGGCGATGCCTCGGACTCTATGTACACATCTACAACCAAATTAAACTCTTACAGGCCTGCCATTTCACAATTTTACTAGGCGAAAGGACAGGTGAGATTGGAGCAGGGTTAAGACTCCAGTGTTGTACACCTGTGCAACCATTTATACATTTATTTTTCCTTTCATTAAATGTGTTTTTGTAGAAGAGCTGGAATCCGTATCATAATCACAGATACCATGCCCCAAAACAGATTATTTACCCACGTGCTTTGTTTCTTTCTGCTGAAAATATATCTCATTTGGCAGAGTTTGACTTCATTTGTAACTTGGGACCCATTCAAGTAAAAGGTACTCAAAAACTATTTACATATACTATCCTACAGGTTTGAACTATAAAGAATAAACAAAAAAAGAATAAACATTTTTTTTACTTTTTACATTTTTATATTTGTTTTGCTTTTTATTTTTTTATAACTGTTACTTACTCAACCTACAACTACTTCAAATAAACTGCAAACACTGAAATATTTAAATTAGTAATATAGTAATGATAATGTAAAATATTATGATAGTTATGAAGAAAAATGTAAGGCAACAAAAAGCTAGTTTTGTTCCTCCTGAACACTAGGAGAGGGATGACAGTGTCTTAACTGGGGATAACATTGCTCATGAACACCACGTTTACAGGCAGGACACCAGTGGCGGGACCTTTTTCTCCCCCCAGGCTGACTCCTGTCAGAGCACACAGCACAGTCTCTCTCTTTTCGCCCAGGCAACAGCGCAAAGCCGTGCTCCTCACTACAAAGAGAAAGTAGTGGTGTTGTAGATATTTGTTCTCCAGAGACACCATCCTGCCGTAGACAAAGTGCCTCTACAAGACTCACTATAAAACTGTGGCGACTCTGAGCATTGCATGGATCAGTATTCAACTTATACAATTCGTAAGCATTCATGATCAACACATCAATCAGATTACGCCAAACCTGTGTGTTGATCTCTCTGCTGCGAATTCGTATATTTTGCAGTCGCTTACATCAACCACACCCGTTCCTTTATTGTATTCTAGAATGACTTGAGGTTTGATGATTGACTTCCCAGACCTTGTCTGTACAGTCACATCATCTGCTAGGCTAGAGGTGGAAAAGCATTCGAACAGGCTTGCATTGGCTGTTCTTTTCTCTAAAGGTGCATGCCAATACCCCTTTCTTTCTCATATACTTAGACAATTCTGCCTGCAATTTGGCTCTTGCAATCTCTGGAGGCAGCCCTTTAGAGTTTGCTCACACTGTGCCTGTTAATAGAGTTTTGTTCTCAAGTAACTCCTCCGCTAGACTGACACTTGTGTAATAGTTGTCAGTCATTAGATGATACCCTTTACCTAGTAAATCACATGAGCAGAGAAGACTCATCAACTTGTTGAACACAAACCCCTTTTCGGTTTCTATTGCTTTATCCTTCCCAGAATTTAAATCTACATGAAGGACATAACTGTTACTGCTGTCATATACCTCAAATGTCCTAATGCCAAACCTAGCATGCCTTTTATAAGGCATGTATTGAATGTAAGCCACCCTATTTTTCATGCCAATCATTGATTCATCAATACAAATCACCTGATGTGGCACATAGTACCTCTTGAAAGCATGGTTTAGTGAATCAAGTACTGGCCTAATCTTATGCCACGGGACATAACCTTCAACTCCCCTCACCTTTACAGTGGCATTGTCATTTCTGTGAACCATTCTTGTGACAATAAGGTATTGCCACAATGGCATGACTTGCCCAAAGAAAGGTGTGGCCTTAGAAGGGCGTGAAGAATCCCAGTAATGTTTCACGTTATGTTTCTTTATGAGGCCCATATTAATAGATAAACCAATCCATTTTTTCAAGAGGCCCAGAGTCAAGCCCCCATTCATCCATTGGCTTAGCCGTGAATGGGGATGCTCACTGATCCAGTTTACCATTTTGTCCAGCAAATCTCTTGCATACTTGTTTGTTTCACAAACTATGTGTGCAAGCAGTTCCATAGTTAAAAACAATTGCAAATATGCAACTGGGGGGGAATTTCGTGATGGAACTTTCCGGACTCCTGGATTCCTCACAGTAAACTCAATACCATAATTGTTGTTATCATTGCCTGGTGCAACTTCATCCCAGATAGTCTCATACACATTTTCTTGAGATAATTCTTCTTCTTCTTCTCCACTCTCACCAAAGTTCTCACCACCTACACTCTCTTCCCCACTGCTGGACTACTGCCCTTCCCCAGAATCCACCTCAATGTCACTGTCACCCTCTGAATAAATATCTGGAGCTTCATCCAAAAATCTGAACAAAGATTCCTCTGTGTCAATCTTAAATCATTTGGTGTTCATGTTCTTAATTTGAAAAAAAAAGCACAGGTGAAACAATTAGCACCTTCCCTCACAAGCCTTAGTTGTGTAACTTCTGTGAGGTAAAAACCATTAACCAAAACTTCCCATGGGTAATGTAAAAAATAAACCACCCAGATAAACAATCCAAACCCTCCTTCACACTGCCCAATTTTTACTAATAATAATTAAAAAATGAATTCAAACAAACCCTATATATTCACAAAAAAAGAATCGGTAGCACTGAAAAAACAAAAAAATTATTGATTAGTAGTTCTCTCACAAGCTCCTAAAAACCCAACCGCTCTCCAGCACACCCAAATTCCTGTCAGAGAAATTTCTGTCAGTGAGTGGGCTAATGTATCTTTGTGGCTGCTCATGGCAGGAGTATGCTGACAGAGAAGAAGTACAAGCAGATACAGTGCACCTTTCAGTGGAAAGAGTCGACCATTTTGTAATAACTGTTTGAGGTAATTTAGAAAAGCATCACGGCCATATATATTTTTCACAAACTGAAAAAGATGGCCAAAACAAATTTGATATTACCAACATGACTTATTTTTCTTCTGCTAATTCTTCATATAGCAAAATAGGTATTTACATATATTTTCAATGTTAGTTTTGAATAGCTGATAATACTTTTAATACTGGTGACTGAATTTGATTGTAATGTTAACCTCTACTGTAATGATGGCCTTATTTCCATTTCCTGATAGTTAATCGCTTCAAATCTCTCCATTGTATCCAGCTTTGCCCTTGCTGACAAGCACTTGAACATGATTAAAAAGGGGTATTACTACATGTGACACTGCCATTCTCCCATGGCATTCATTATTTCATGCTGTCTTGTTCCTTTCGTGTTTTTAATTAGCCATAGACTAACCATGGTCTGCGGCATTACACTTGCGTTCAATCAGCAGAGCATGATTGAACAAGACTCTGGGCACATTGGTGTTTGATTGTATGCATAGGTGAATGATGCAATGAAACGGTGTCATTCTCAATCACACTTTGTGTCCTTTTTATGGGTTGGGAAAGTCCTAGAAAAAATAAAGATGGCTTTAAGTTCAGTGTTTAACTTTTCACATTTGAAGGTGCTTCACAGACAGAGGTCAAATAACTGGCTATGCCTTTTGACAAATTGCTGCAACATTGGTGTTTACTTTTCTTTCTCTGACTGCAAAGTGAGAGGAGTTTTTAAAGTGAATTATGTGAAAAAGTGCAGGAAGCTGGCTCTGTATATGATATTGCCACTAGGTGGTAATACCATGCACAGAGTCCAGGGGTTCCCCAAAAGTGTACATGGCTCAATATAAAACCCCAAACCCTCTATTAGTGGTAGTGTGGGCAAGCAGTCTCAGGCCTAACACAGAGGAGTGTTGGACATTTATTGCACAACTTTGACACATGACTCAAAAATGAGATCCACACCAATTTAGAAACATATATACTTTGTATTTATAAGACTTAGAGCTTAACAATCAGATTTGTTAAATAAAAATACTTTTCAGTTTCAAAAGTCGACAATTAGAATATTTTCAAAACAGTTCAGTGTTATTCTATTGGGAAAACAATATTGTGGTTAAACAAGTTAGTACCACACTTACAGTTAAAGTCTTCAAGGCCAAAGGTCAGCAAGGGCAAAGGGTCAGGTGAGTACCAAACCTGCACCACCAGTACACAGGGGCAGCCGGGTGCAGAGGTCAAAGTTGGAGTTCGGCCCAGTGTGTTTCAATGTAAATTGGGGTACATGGAGCCACACTAATTACAGGTAAGTATATCGGTTTCAGGAGGCTAACGTTGGTGGTTGGCACGGGGAGGGGCACAAAAGCAGCACCAAACATACACCCCCAGCAGCACAGGGGGGCAGGGTGCATGGTACCACTTCAGCGTCAGGCACCTAATGCTTCTCAATGGAGTTTCTTCTTTTGACAAACCAGCTGCAGGCATTGTTCCAGAGGTTGCAGGAGGGAGACCAATGACAGCAGAGGTAAGTAGAGGTGTAGGGGGGCGTAGGGGCAGGTAAGATCCATCCATAATGGATTAATGACCTTGAAAGACTTAGAATCGTGAAATTAGAGGTCAACGGTCTACAGACATGATCCCCAAACACCAATTAAACCAATGAAAATGGAAGTATTTTTCAAGACAATTACAATGCAACACTAGTAACAGATGATCCAAGGGTAGTGCAATAACGACCTTGAAACACCTAAACAAGTATAATTAGAAGTCAAAGGTCAAAAAGCATAACCTCCTCTAACACAGTAACTAAATAGGAATTAAGTACTTGTCATGATAATTCCAATAATGACTCACAAATGATCTAACAGTATTGGACTAATGACCATGAAACACTTAGAACAATGAAAATAGAGGTCAAAGGTCAAACTACATGACCCCCATACCAATTTACCCAAAATGTAAGTCCATATCATGACAATTCAAACACTGCAATACTTGCAAAAAATTATCTAGCAATAATGGAATAAACACCTAGAAACACTTATAATAAGTGCAAATAGAGGTCAAAGGTAAAATATTATGACCTCTCCAACAATTTGAAAAAATATTAATTTTTACTTTTCTTGACAAGTCCAATAATACCACACTTGCTGAAACTGATCCAAGGGTAACAGAAAAAAAACTAAAAAAGGTTCAAAGAAAATGTGTATTTAGGGGTCAAAGGTCACGGATTTTAAACCTGTTAAAAAATTTGACTAGTTGACCTTTGAGATCAGACAATGACTTTTCCAATGATACCTCACTTTGCATAACCAATTTCACTGTTACAAAGATACATCCTTTGCACGCTTCCAGGAGCTACCATTTGGGGTCAAAGGTCAAAGACTGTGACCTTCAAGAGACTATGCATGAAATCATCTGCCACCTATTCACAAAATAGGCATCACTGCTTTGCATAAAAGTAGGGGTGGGCGGAATTTGCGAAAGTGACTTTCGCAAATTATCGCGAAAATGTTACAAATCTCCGCAAACACGCGGAAATATCGCGAAGATGCAGAAGTTTTTTCCCGCCCGTTCGCGGTATTTTCTGCATGGTCGCGGCTCGCCAACTTACCCATGCGGTTTCTTGCGGGCGCGGCCATCTTGTTTTCACTCTTCTCGCGGTGCATGATCGCGAGAAGAAAGACGTGATCGCGCGACCAATGACATTACTGCGGGCGCGAACTGTCGCGAGACAGCGCAAAGGGCTACCAACAATCCAACATCTTGTGGAGAACGCGACCGGATCGGGAAAACTTGTCGGCGAACGCGGGGATTCAGGTAAGGCGATTGCCCGCGAGAATGTATTATTTTACAGCGCGAGCAAGAAACAAATTATCGCTAAACTACGGATTGCGTAAATTTTGACATTTTCGCGCTCTCCGCGGAACGCGAAAATGTCAAATTATCGCAATTTCCGCGAGCAGAACAGAAATTTAGCCCAGGCCTACATAAAAGTCAGAAAATACATTCTGAGATGTTGAACACATGTCCAATAACAAGATTGAGACCATTATAGAAATAACAACAACAGACAAAACAGCATGTCGGCCATTTTGTAGTACGTAAAGTGCTGTCCAAAGCAGCAAAAATATGAATTTTCATGTCTTTACTAACCAGCATCTCTAAAACATCCATTTTACGACTGTGAACCAATTTGACTAGGCTTATAACTTTAGATTCTGCACAACAATAGAAACACGTGAAAAATGTATGTGCCTTATATCTATGTCAAAGTCATAAAAAACACAAAAACCTAAAAGAAATTCAAAACATGCCTTTTTACCTGGTGAGCTAACAGAATAATAAATATTTCTGTGTATCTGCATTTGGAAAACACTATTTTTTTATTACCCTACCAACGCGGTCATTTACACTTCTCATTTTCACTGTCACCTGTCGGCCATCTTGAATTGTGTCATGCGACTTCAGGCTGTTGTATAAATGTATGTTTTATATATAAATTGATAGTACAAGAAGTACTGAATCCAAAAATATGTAGTTTACCAACATTATAATCGTAATTACAGAAACTACAGCATGTTAGAGCAAAGCACTCCAAAAAGTCATGAAATGGCTTGGCACTGAAGGATTTTCAATGGGCACTAATAGTGTTAAGGAGTTTTATATAGCGCTGGCCTGACCCAGGGGTATCGGAGCGCTTTACAACAATTTTTCGCAAGAGAAATAAAACTAGAGCAGTGTTAAGCACAGAGGTTCGGAAAGGCCAAGAGCTCTGTGCAATGTTGAGGTAGTACGTGAGTCCTGAGGTAACCTCGATGATTGCACTATGTCTTGGGTTGAACTGAGGTAGGTCGTTGTGAATACAAAGTCAGAGAGCAACGGAGTCGGGGCTTGCGTTATGGCGGCGGATATCCATTCGGGAAGGAGTCATTGGGGTAGAAGACTTTAAGGTGTTTTTTTAATTTTGTGAAGGACGAGATAGTTCTGATATCTGCTGGGATAGAGTTCCAGATTTTGGGCGTGTTTCCGGCGAAGGACCTTGCAGCGGTTTTTTGTGTGCGTGTTTTCATAGGGATGAGAAGTAGGGAGTTGGAGCTCCTGAGGTTTCTAGTCTGACCAGCCCTCCTGAGTTTGGCGGCCAGATACTCTGGTTTTCGTGTGTGTAGGGCTTTGTGCGTGAGGCAGGCAGTTCTGAAACTATCACGCTGTTCGACTGGGAGTCATTTTAGTTCCCTAAGTGCTGGTGAAATGTGTTCGTATTTTCTGATTCCAGTTACCATTCTGGCTTCTGCATTGACGGTAGTTTTTAGGGGAGCTAGGTGGGATTTTGCTGTACCAGTGAGGGTTGCGTTCCCATAGTCGAGTCTGGATAGTACCAGTGATTGGGGGGTTTGTTTCAGATCTTTGGTAGGGATGAATGGTTTAATTTTATTGAGTAGCTTCAGATTGAGGAAGGCATTCTTTGCAGAGTTTTTAATGTGATTGGCCATGTCGGGTTTGGGGTCGAGGGTGATTCCTAGTGATTTTACGGAGTTTGCCAGAGTGAGATTACCGTTGAGGGCATCCAAAGCATTTAGCCATTTTGCAATTTGAGGGTTCTCTTCTTTGTTGGAGATGAGGAGGACCTCCGTTTTTTCTTGATTAAGTTTTAGGTGATTTAGAGACAGACAGTGTTGGATTTCTTTTAGAGTGTTGTTTAGTTTGATGATGTCATCTAAGGAGGAGGGTTCTAGATAGATCTGGGTGTCATCAGCATAAAGGTGGAAGGGGATGTTAGCGTTTTTAAGTATGGTGGTGAGGGGTTCCATGTATATGTTGAACAGTTGTGGTGAGAGCACTGAACCTTGTGGTACTCCCCTGCTGACGGGGTGTAGGTCGGAGGAAGTGTTTTTGATTTTTATCCTTTGCAAACGGTTGTGTAGGAAGAAGGAGAACCAGCGTAAGACCACCTTCTCAGCACTTACCCTTTCTTGTAGGGCCTTAATGAGTAGTTGGTGATAGACCGTGTCAAATGCTGCTGATAGGTCCAGGAGAATGAGTAGGCACCATTGGTCGGAATCGAGAGATTTATGGATGTTGTCTGTGATGTTGAGGTTCGCGGTCTCGGTACTATATTCTTTTCTGAATCCCAATTGGTGGGAATCCAGAAGGTTGATGTTGTCCATGTGTTGAGCCAATTGTGCGAGGACACATTTTTTGAGGATTGTGGATAAGAGAGGGAGATTGGAGACCGTTCTGAAGTTATTCAGGTCCTTGGAGTCAAGGCCTTTTTTAGTGGTGGCATGATTTGGCTGACTTTGAGGCAGTCAGGTATGCTGCCGGTTCCCAGGGAGCTGTTAATGATCCTGCACCCGAACGGGGCAATAGAGAGTTTTCGTTTTTTGGTCAGTTGGGTGGGTAGAGGGTCGAGGACGTGGAAGGCGGATTTGGAGGTGGAGATAAGCTTGAGGATCTCAGCTTCCGGGATGGGGTTGAAGGACTTCTAAGTTTTCATGGGGTGCAAGCATGTGCTTTCAATTTTCGCTGGAGGCAGGTTTTTGCAGGCGGGGTTGGTTTTGATGTCTAGAGAGAGCTCAATCTTGGAAATGTTTTGTGCGAAGAAGTTGGTAAAGTTTTCGCACAATTCCTTGAAAGCCTGCATAGAAGATTAGGGGGGCTGGAGGTTTGTTGCTTGATGATTTTAAACAGTTTGTTGGGTCTGTTCTTTGCGTTGTCCAGGGTGGAGCATAAAAAGGCAGATTTTTCCCTGCAGATGTGTTTTTTGTACTTCCTTCGAGCTGCTTAGAGTTGTTTGAGTAGGCTAGTGGAGGGGTTGCTTCTCCAAAGTCTTTATGTAGCTCTAAGTTGTCTCCGTTCATTGTTAATGTCCATGTTGAACCAGGATCTAGATGGGATGTTCCTGTTTTTTTTTTAGTTTCAGGTGGGCTACTTGGTCTAGAATGGATATCAAGGTAGTGTTGTAATGGGCAGTGGGTTTTGTAGTGGATAGATCATCCGTGGAAGTAATGAGGAGGGAGTTAACCCTTTCCTCCAGGTCAGTCATGTTGATCTGAGAGAGGTTTCTGGTCCATTCGGAGTGGTCTTTGGTGAGGGGTTGAAGAGTGATTGGTTGGGTGAGGTGAAAGAGGATGAGGTGATGATTTGACCAATCTATGGGCAGGGAGTGATTTATCGTGACTGTGTCATGTTTGGCGATAATGGCATCAAGTATTTGCTCCTTTGTTGTGGGAGTGCAGAGTTGGATAAGGTTGTTATTGTGTAACAGCTCATTCAGGTTCTGGATTAGCAGGTTGTTTTCTTCATTCCAGTGCAGGTTGAGGTCACCTAGAATTAGGTTATTCGCATCTCGGAGGGAGCAGTGAGCAAAAAGGTCAGACAGGTGTTCAGTGAATGTGGAGGAGTTGCCTGGGGGGTGGTAGATAAGGTGGCAGGTTAGTGTTTTGTTGTTGCTAATGTTGATGTTGACGGTGAGGCATTCAAAGGAGTTGTAGTTGAAAGAGTCTGTTTCCGTCATTGAGATATTGTCTCTGTGGATGATTGCTATGCCTCCTTCTCTTTGGTCTTTTCTATCTTTGTTGGTGATTGCAAAGCCTGGGGGGACGAGACTGTCCAGGAGTGTTAGGGAGGAATCATTTAGCCAAATTTCGGTGATGAATGCTAAGTCTATGTCGTGGGTGAGGATGGATTGTGCTACCTCAGTGGCATGTTTGGTGGCTGATCTGCAGTTTATAAGCATGCAGTTGGTGGGGGTCGTCTCTGTTTTGGGTTTCTTCGTTTGGGGGCAATCGGGATGATAGTGCGGGTGGCTGAGGGTCTGGGGGCCTGGTCTCTTCTTAATCCGGTGATCACCTGGATTTTGGATTGTGGGGTGACAGGGGTAGGATTATCATACGAGGAGGCGAGGTCTGCCGCTTCCCTCTCAGACATTGAATCTCTAGTTCTTTTGGGTGTGTGTGTCAGATAGGAGAGGGGGGTAGAGATCCAACTCTGGTGGGGAGCCTTGGGAGGCCTTAATTGTGTAAGGGGGGAAGGAGTGGATGCTCAGAGGCTGAAGGGACACAGCGAGGTTGGATAGGATTTTGCTAAAACCCTGGATTATGGTTGCTATCTGGTGTCGCTGCCTAGTCTCTAAGTCAGTGGGGTATCAGTGAGGGTCCTGGGCGGGTATGCTAGACCTGTGGGTTGGAGAGACTCATGTGGTTGTGTTGCCTTCTTGTGGTTGTGTTGACCTTGTAGGTTCTGGGTGGGGCCGTGAGTGAAGGGTAGCCGGGTCGTGTTGGGGTGTTGGTGTTTTATTGTATGTGGGTTTAGGGAGGAAGATGGGAGTCAGAGATTGTGAGTTAGGGTTGTTTGGGGTGGATTGGGATGGAAGGGGGCAGGTGGTGGGTGGTGGTGAAAGCCGGTGGCAGGAAGTAGGGAGGTCTTGTTCTCTCTAGGGGTGGTGCAGGTAATGTCGCGTGGCGAAGGGTGTGTGTGGTAGCTAGGGAGCACCGGAAAGCTGGATGGGTTCTGAGGGTGGGCCCAGTTCTTCAGGGGGAGGACTAGGGGCGGGAATGGGGAAGAGTGCGTGAGAGGGGGTAGTCTAGAGAAAGGGGAAAAGGGTGTCAAAGGACTCTAGATTGTTGTTATTGGCTTGTATCAGGACTGTGCTGTTGGAGTAGATGGTCACAGTGGTATTTCCAGTACATCTTGTGTGGTTTGAAGTGGATAGTGTCATCTTGCAGCTGTGTGGGGTGCTGGTAGTTTTGGAAATAGTGAGCTGCGATCTGAGGATGGAGTTCCATATTTCGGGTCTTTTAGTGTGGAAGATGAGATCCGTTTTTACCTGACCTTTGGAGGAGCAATGGTAGGTGTCTGCCAATTGTGAATCCGGATGTTGTCTGATCAGTTTTTGCGTAAAGTTTTTTTTCGCTTTGGGTGAGAGGTTAGGCGGGAAGCCGATCGAGAAGGAGTTTGGGCGGTGTGGTTTTAAGTGGTTTTCAAAAGAGGGGAAGGTGTGGGCTGACATGGTGGAAGGCGTAGTGTCTAGGTAGGACGGGGCAGGTCCCCTCTGGGGAAGGCGGTGGAGAGTATCCAGAGCCATCAATCATTAGATGGTAGAATGGGAGTGATGCAGAGGTTTGTGTTAATATTCTAGGGCTAGTTATTGAGAGCAGGCTCGGGAGTGCTGGCGGGTCGAGGCGCATATGATGGGGATTGCTAGGGTCACCACTGTGGGGAGTTAGATGGTATAAGCTGTGTGCCTTGGGAGACCAACTTAGGGCCCAGTACTTTAGTGATGGCGGGCTGGTAGCCTAAAGGGTGCGCGGGCTTATGTCACAATAGATGATGTGGCCGGAGGGTCAAGGCGAGGTGCAGTTTAGAGATTAGTCTTGGGTGAGTTCAGGCGCTCTGCACATTACAAATTTGGGAGATTCTCAAGGTGCGGCACAGAAATTGGGTGGTACTCAGGGTGAGACATGGGTCACCACTATAGTGGGAGTATGCGGCTCACCGGAGGAACTTTCGTTGTCTGGGGGGGATCGGAACCTCAGGCAGCCAACTTGCAGTCGGGACGTTGAGAGGTGCAGCACCTGGGGTGTGAGGAGGGTGGTCACGTTGTGCAGGGAGGGGTTGCGATACCTCTGAATTTTTAGGTCAGACAGTGATCTGCGTTGAGGTCGCGTCCAAGTGGGAAAGTTTGTCATTCCCCGGTGGAGCTATTTGTAGTCAGTTTAGGATTTGGAGCCCTGGGTGGCCATCTTGTGGTTGGCGCCGGAGAGGCACAGCACCTAGAGAGGTCGGTCTTGGCATGCAGGGTCTTCGCGCTCCATCAGACTCAATTTAGGTTGAATTCACGAGTGTGCAAAGAAAGGGGGCTCTTCGGCGTAGTTGGGATCGAGACTGAGCGTTTTTTTAGGGTGTCGATTTTGAGGCTGTGGCGTCCATCATGGAGTCAGGCACAGATGAATGGAACTTTGCCAGATCAAGGTCTTTATTGGTAGGGAGGGTCACGCCACACTTGGACCGGGTCATAGGCTGACCCATGGGGGTATTGAATCGCTCGCCGAAGTACTTACTGGGACGATCATCCCCAGAGCGATTCTGGTTGCTGTTTTTCTTGTCAGCGCGGCCATCCTGGAATCGGGCATTTTCAGGCTGTGGGGATCGCTGTCTGCTTGGCGACTCCGCACCGCTTACTTTGTTCAGCGAATTCAGTCCGCAACGGCGCCCACAAGGGATCCGAAGGGTGGTAAGTACCAGAGTGCCTCTGGGGCCATTAGTCCGAACCTTGAATTCGACCCATCAGTAGTGCATCAGAGGGGTTGGGGTCGAGGGTTACAGATCGTTCTTCCCTCATCTAGTTTCTCCATGGTTCCTGTGGATGGCGGCAGCGTGATTGCTGTGTTATTTTCCCCTTATTTTCATTGCATGCTCCGGTGGGACCATACTTCTCACGGAAGGGGGGGGAGACAAGTAGGGATTTGCACCTAGTAGGTGATCCTAGTGTCCGGGAGCTCTGGCACAGAGCTCCAACCCAGCGGCCATCTTGTGATTAATATAGAAGTGCACAAAGAAGCAACTGAGGGGCTGGAAGAGGCAAGAGAAGTGCAGAAAGAAGCCAGAGAAATGCAGATAGAGGAAAGAGAAGTGCAGAAAGAAACCACAGAAATGCAGTAAGAGGCAAGAGAGGTGGAGAAACAGGCATGAGAGGTGCATACAGAGGGAACAGGGATCAAGAAAGAGGCAGAAGGGGGACAGAAAGAAGCAAGAGAGGTGGTGAAAGAGGCAAGAGATGTGGTGAAAGAGGCAACAGAAACGCAGAAAGAAGTACAGAAAGTGGCAAGAGAACTGCAGAAGGAAACAACAGAGTTGCAGAAAGAGGCAAGATGATTGTAGAAAGAGGCAAGACAAGTGCAGAAAGAAGCACCAAAAACGTAGAAAGAGGCAAGAGAAGTGCAGATTGAAGCCACAGAAATACAGAAAAGGAGGCAAAAGAAGGGCAGAAAAAAGCAACAGAGGTGTAGAAAGAGGCAAGAGAAGCGCAGAAAGGGGCAAGAGAGGTACAGAAACAGGGACGAGAGGTGCAGAAAGAGGGAACAAGTGTGCAGACATGGGCAAGAGAGGTGCATACAGAGGGAAGAGGGGTACGGAAAGAGGCAAGAGAGATGCAGAATGAAGAATGAAAGGTACAGAAAGAAGCAAGAGAAGTGCGGAAGGAAGAAACAGAGGTGCATATGGAGGCAAGGGAACTGCAGAAAGAGGCAGGAGAGGTGCAGAAAGAGGCAAGAGAAGTACAGAAAGAGGTAAGAGGTATGTAGAAAGAAGAAAAGGGGGTGCTGAAAGAAGCAAGAGAGGTGCAGAAAGAAGCAAGGGAAGTGCAGAAATAAGCAACATATTTGCTGAAAGAGGCAAGACGGATGCAGAAAGAGGCAAGAGAAGTGCAGAAAGAAGCAAGAGAAATGTAGACAGAGGCAAGAGAAGTACAGAAAGAAGCTACAGAAATGCAAAAGGAGGCAAGAGAAGTGCAGAAAGAGGTAAGAGCAGTGCAGCAACAGGTATGAAAGGTGCATAAAGAGGAAACAAGGGTGCAGAAAGATGCAGTAGAAGTGCAGAAAGAACCAACAGAGGTGCAGAAAGGGGCAAGGGAAATACAAAAAGAAGCAACAGAGGTGCAGAACGAGGCAAGACAGGTGAAGAAAGAGGGAAGAGGGGTGCAGAAAAAGGCAAGATAAGTACACAAAGAAGCATCTGAAATGTAGAAAGAGGCAACAGAAGTGTAGAAAGAAGGAAAAAAATACAGAAATAGGATAGAGAAGTGCAAAAAGAAGCTAAAGGGGTGCTGAAAGAGGCAAGACAACTGCAGAAAGACACATGAGAGGTGCTGAAAGAGGCAAGAGAAGTGCAGAAAGAGTCAAGATGGGTGCAGAAAGAGGCAAGAGAAGTGTACAAAGAAGCAACTGAAATGTAGAAAGAGGCTGGAGAAGTGTGGAAAGAAGCAACAGAAATGCAGAAAGAGGCAAGAAAATTGCAGAAAGAAGTAACAGGGGTGAAGAAAGAGGCAGGAGAACTGCAGAAAGAAGCAAGAGAGGTGCAGAAAGAGGGATAAGGTATTCAGGAAGAAGCAAGAGAGGTGTAGAAAGAAGAACCAGAACTGCATAAAGAAGCAACAGAGGTGCAGAAAAAAGGAACAGGGGTGCAGACAGAGACAAGAGTGGTACAGAAAGGGGTGTGCTAGGTGGCGCCCGACCAAGATGGCCGCATGCCTGTGAGGCTCTGGCAGCTTGGTAGCAAGATCCTCCACTAATCCTGCTCATTGCCTGCTGATCCAGCTCCCTCTGCACGTAAGCTGCTTTTTAACCCACCCTCCACCTCCAGTGTGATTGTCAAGGGCCGGCATCCCTCGTTGCTGCCTCCAGTGTTGATAACAGAATGGAGCGGGGCGGCCGTGTGTGATGGCCTGAAGCCCTGTCTGGCTGAGAAGGATACCTGAGCTCCCCGACGCCCACGTGGTGGCAGGCCCTGGTGGCTGGCGAGCGCGGGGCGGGTGACGCGGCTGCTGCCCTGCTGGGAATCCCAGAGCCATCTGACTGCCTGCTCCCACCCCGGAGTGAGAATGCCTGGAATGCGGTGAGTGCAGCATGCTACTGACACATGCAGGTGGCCTGGACGGAGGAAGACTGCCACGTGTGCTGTGACTCCCTGCTCCTGCGTTGAAACCAGGCGGTCTCAGACTGCCGCCCCTGGTTAGACTGCTGCTGGATCTTGGGCTGTAAGACAGCCATGATTGGAGAGGGCTGGGGCACTACTAAAGTGGTGAGACATTGCTGCGGCCCTGCCCTGTGAACATCCCGCCTCATATCTTGCGGCCTGCCCTGTTGTGGATTCAGGGGTGAGATGTAGTCCTTACATTCTTGCTGTGAGAGAATTGTATGCCGCTGACCTGTTGCTTCAAAGCCCTGACCGACAGTTGCTTGGATCCTCTGGCTGCCGTGGGGACACCCTATATGTGTACCTGCTGTGGGGGTCAAACCTGGTCACTAGGTAGCTGTCCGCTTGAGGCCTACTGAAACCCAACCCCACATGAAGGGCTGCATTTTGCAGCGCATCTGGCTGCCATGACCCCCCGATTTGCAGAACCTGTCACTGCCTGCTAAATAATGGGGGGGCTGTGCTTGGGCCACGGCCGTTGGAGCGGCCTGGGCTGAGTGAAGTGGGCCCCTGGTGCTCGTGCTGACTGCAATCCTCCTATGTAGGCAAGGAGGAATATCTGGTGACCGACGTCGTGTGCCTGGCTCTTACCATTGACTCTCATACTGCTGACGGGTAACTCATCATTGCTTTGTGCCCCCCCTTGGACATTGAGGCACACACTCCCCTCCAGTTCTGCAGGGCCGGGTGCCATCCCCTGGGGAGTGTTCTAGGACTGGAAATAGATTATCCCTTGGTATCTAATTAGAACAATAATTCAATCATTCAAATAAATCTTGTCCTTATTCTGTCCCCTATATACACACCCTATTTTGTTCTTAGTAAATATCTCTGTTACAACTCCAATTTAATCACAGCACTTATTTTACTAAAACCAATTGTATACAATTATAGTCATATAAAAGTCACATAATATATGTGACACAATCTTTTTTTATAAAAACTCAACTCATATAAAAAGCAATACAGTTAAAACATTATGCAAAACAAAGTTATATAGACAAAGAGAGAAAAGTAAATTAGACATTATAATTTGTCATTGCTAAAGCATATCAATTGGGACAATTTGCTCAGTAAGCTTTGGTGTACTTAGTTTTACAACATATACAAGACAAAGTATTCCCGTAGATTATGCCACCAATTGCGTCGACGTGTTTCGATGGTTTCTTGTTAGTATTCCATCTTTTTCAAGACTATTATCATTTCAAGTCTCTCTGTGTTCTCATTATTTAGTCACTATGCATGTCCTGTATTAGACAAATATGGACAAAAAAGATTTATATTTAAAAAAACCTTCCTTAACACTGGTTTCTTTGATATATCTCTTAATGTTCTTATGCTACAACCATAGCATTATTATCATAATGGTCACACTATTGTCCCTTTTGTCTTTACAACCATTATTTCAAAAACTGCAATTATAATTATCACATTCAGTTGACATTATATTTCATAACCCTTATATATTCTATCTAATATAGCCTCTTACTGATTCTTGAAACACAAACTACTATTTGACATCTTATTGCATACTACCTACCCCTTGTTTGTCACCTCCTCATACCCTCATGTTACTTCATTGTTCAGTAAAACCCGTGTTTCATTGGGTACCCTTTTATTTCCTTTATTTGTATCTTAATTCACACAGTTATATTCATCTCATCTCAAAAATATTATTCAACTGATATTGCAAAAAAAAACAATTAGCAGTTGTTCATTGCATAAACAGCATTTTATCCACAAACCAAACATAATGACCACTCTCCCATTTTTTCGATAGTTACTTGTTTTTCTCGTAATCTCCTCGACCAAATTGTTTTTCTATATATGCATTGTTTTTCTTCTATCTTTCCTTTTTTTACATCACTAGCCTACATAATACCCATTTATGTGGTCACCTGCTCATTCTAGATCCCTGGCCCCTATTGTTATTAGGCACTAGTATCGGCCATATGTCAGTCCTTCTTTTTGACTGCAGTATTTTCTTACGGTTAAATTTGCCTAAAAACAAGAGAATTGTAATTCACTACACATCTCGCTTATTGCCTATGTCAAAAACACAGTATTACTATCAAAGTAGGTATATACCTCTTTGAGAAATCCCGACTGCCGGCTTATTATTTCCGTTGGCTTAATCTTTCATGTGTTTAAAAAATCACTATTGACCCTTTTCGCTTTAATGGGCCTAAAATAAACGAGAGAACTAGTCGTTATACTTGTCTCTAACTGTGTTTTAATTAATTATAAACACATATTGGACGAAATCATACCTTTACTTAATATTCGGCAACGAGTCTTACTTATTCACTGTCCCCAGCTTCTCATTGCCAATACCTCGAGGGACTGACCATTGCTAGCCTCCTCTAGCTTGTGCCTCAATGTGCTGTTAGGGAAAGGTAAACAAAGGCATAACTTATTAGACTCATTGCCCTCTTTTAATAAAAATTCCCTTGCCCTCCTATCCCATTCGCCTCTTTGCTACCTCACCTTCAGTGTCTGCGGAGTAACGGGATCGTACATGTGTTCTCGATCCGTTCGTTGGATCAAGAGAATCACGGGAAAATGTGACATTTAAAAACGTGTACGTGTGTTCTGATTGGCCAAGGCCAATTGTTTATTATCCCTCAATTAGCTCTCGTTTGTTAGTCCTTGGTTTTTAGGTCGAGGGACCGTCCGGTCTGCCGAAGGCAGAACCGGAAGTCCGGAGATCTTATGTTTCTTAGAGTGGCTATTTAGCCCGCCTCTCTTTTTGCCTCTCCTCCATTGGCTGGCTTCCTAAACGGAGGCCAGCCATTGGAGGAGAGAGCCGTCCCTCCAAATAGGCTCCGTCTTTTTCAGATTCGGGGGCGTGTTCCGTGCTCTTCTTTCCACTTTTTAGCCACGCCCTTTTTAGGCGTGTTTTTCTCTCCTCCAGCCAATGGCAAGAGGAGAGAAAAAGAAACACGCCCCCGAATCTGAAACCGCCGCTGCGTTTCTCCGAGGCATTTCTGCTTCGCCTCGGAGACAGGCGGCGGTTTGGCAAAGCTGCCTGCCCCTTCCAAATGTTACTTTTTATTTTCTTCCATCAGCCGTGAGTGTGGGCACGGTGGGGGCAGCTGAACGATGGCCGGAAGTTGGGTGTCCTCCGCTGGGATAGCTGCTCATACGTTGGGACCGGTGCAGCGCTTGGTCTCTCAGAGAGAACAGAATGAAATGTTTGCAAATGCTATCGGTGCCATGTTTGTGCCTACGACCTCCTGAACAAGCGTTTTTGAAGTTTGATCTTGAAGGTATGCCCAACGCTGAATATCACACTGCACAAGGACGATAGTATTTAGGATTATTAATTTGAAACCAGCTCTTGCAGAATTGAAAAGTGGAACTATTAAAGTATCGTGGCTTAATTCGCTCCATGAGATGGACTAGTTAAGAGGAGCACTACTTTTAAGTGTATACGTGTACAGCGGCGTCACTAGGGTTGGTGTCACCCAGTGCGGTAACTTATGGTGTCACCCGTGCAGTCCGCACATCCCGCACCCCCCTAGTGACGCCACTGAACAGGCGCCATTGTGCCACGGCAGCTGTCTGTACATGCGGTTCATACACACACACACACACAGGGCTTCATTATGTGGGGTTTGAATAGTGCATGCGTGCGGGTTGGGACAAACACGTGGGCCGATCGGTACCTCTGGAGGCGGAGGACCCGCCCTATTATTTGCACAAAGAAGGCGCGAAAGAGGAAGCGAAAAAAATAAGTGAAGGCGCCGCAGGTAAAGATGTAATCAGAATTGTGCATCAAAGCCCAAACTGTGAGCTAGCTTTCGGTGTCCAAAACTAACATCGCCAGAGAGGAGACATCACAGCCAAACAGAACAAGAAGAGACAGCCAAAGTTAGTTCAATCAACATCCGGGGGCTTCTTGCGCAAACCTTTGTGTTTCCCTTTGACACAATATAAAAACAACTTAAAACAACTAATTCAACCAAGCTTCGGGGTACGATCGCTTCTAAGGAAGCTGCCTTCACTCTCCATACAGAAGTTAGGTTTTTATTGATATTTTTCGTCTAAACAACACGGGCTGTGCAGTGAGCATAACATTAGTTTATTAAAAGCAGCACTTACGGGAGACGCGCGAGCGCGCAAATTCAAGATGGCCGCCACCCGGTGAGCTCCTCCGCGTTTTCGCCCGTTTTTACACATATTACGACGAAAATCTGTCAAAAATTATTTAAAAAGAGGTCGCTGCAGTGTTAATAGGCTTACCTGTGCTGGGAAGCGATTTCAAGCCTATCTGGTTGTGGGAAGTGGTGTTTCTGGCTCCCTGGTTCCTGCTCCGGGCTCTGCACTGGGTTTCTGCCTGGTTAGTCTGTCGGGGGGGCGGAGCATACTTCAGGAAAGGGCCTGGCTTGGGCCTAGCCACACCCCTAGTCCAGTTTAGCTGCTGCACCAGTATTTTTGAGGATTGCTTTGCATCTTTTTGCTCTTTTTACTCATAAACTGTTCATTTTTATTCAAATTTCATTATTTATTTATTTATTTTTCTCAAAAATGGATAATAAAAATCCTCTCAACAATAAAAGGAAACAGCAGATTTCACCGCCTCCAATAAAATCAAAAGTGGTGGAGTCATCTGAACCTTCGCTTTCTTTAATTTTGGAGGAAATTCAGGCTCTTCGTGCTAATACAGAAACTATTGCGACTGAAATAAAAAATGTACGAAATGAAATGGCGAGTATGTCGATGAAAATCTCAGACAACTCAATTAAAATACAGGACAATAAAGTTAAAGTCGACGCTTTTACTCCACTTGTGGCGAAAATATCACCTCTGTGCTCACATCTTTTGGACTTGGAAAATCGCAATAGACAATACAACCTTCGCATATTTAATTTACCAGAAGAGGTTGAGGGAACTAACTGTCGACTATACTTAGAGAACTTAATTCCTGGACTTTTAAATGTCAAATTTCCAGAAAAATTTGAAATTGATAAGGCTCATAGAATTCCTTCGCGTCGCAATCCTCAGCATACCAAGCCTAGACAAATTATATTTAAAGTTCTTCGTCACCATCATTTGGTTATGATCAGAAAAGCAGCTAGAGAAATTCCTACATTGATGGTCAATGGTCACAAAATCTTTATTCATCAATATTTTGCCAAGGAAACTGTTGCAATACGTAAGGGATTTACTGATCTTCGTCCACAATTAAGAAGCCTTGGATACCAATATGGCCTTTTTGACCCTTCAACTATGCGCATTTGGAAAGATAATTTTTCAAAATCCTTTCAGCGTCCTGAAGATCTGCGACAATTTCTGGATCAACAATTACAGCAAACTATGGACATTCAGGGTCCTACCACTTGATTCTTTCCTGTATGATCTTCTTTGACAGATTTATATAACTCATATTATTTTGGGCTCCAGCGGTTCTGGCCATGCTTGTAGAGCGTGTGTGCGTCTCAATGTTCATATTTATGTATTTTGTTTGTCTTTTTTGCTGTGTTTTATTTCTTCCATTCCCTTTTGTGTGTTCTGGAGCTACTTTCCTCTTAACATTTGTGTCTTTTTCTGATCTTCTTCTTTCTAACCCTTCTCTCTTTTTATTTTGTCATGGCTAATATTAAAGTAGTGTCACTGAATGTTAAAGGTTTACGCCATCCTGTGAAACGTACAAAAATTTTGGATTATTTGGGTAGTTGCAAAGCTGATTTTTGTTTTCTACAAGAAACTCATATAGATGATAAAATTTTAGACTATATGAAGAAAAAATGGGTTGACAATATTGTTACTTCTCCTGCTAATGGCAAGAAAAATGGTGTAGCTATATTATTTGCGAAAAAAGCGCATTGCCAAATTTTGAGCAAAATTACAGATACGGATGGGAGATATTTAATTGTTAAGGTTAAAGTTCATGATTCTATCTTATTTTTATTAAATGTTTATGGCCCTACTGCAGATGACCCTGTTTTTTGGTCTACTCTTTCAACGGAGGTTGTAAAAATTGGTAATGTACCTTTAATTGTTGCAGGTGATTTTAATGTCATATCTGATCCTTTGTTAGATAGATTATCTCGTACTCAATTCCACCCCCCTAAGGTTTATTTTGCTTTTAAATTATTTCTTCAAACCACTAAGTTAGTTGATATTTGGCGTTTACACTTCCCTACAGACAAATGTTTTACTTTTTTTTCTAACCCACATAGTTCTCATTCCAGGATCGATTACATATTAGTTTCGAAGCAGCTGATCAACTGTGTTAGTACCCCTAAGATTGGCAACATTGACGTCTCTGACCATGCTATGGTTTCTTGTATTCTAAATTTAAATTCAACCTTTACTAACCAGCCTAGATGGAGAATGAATTCTGGTATAGCTCTCAATGAACTTAATAAACCAAAGCTCCTCTCTGCCATTCATGATTTTTTTCAATTTAACCCTGAAGGTTCTACTTCAATGGTTAATAGATGGGATGCTTTTAAAGCTTATATTAGAGGGGTTACTATTTATATTATGGCTCACGAAAATAAGATTTTTAATGCCAATATTAAAAAGCTAGAAAAGCAAATAGCGGAACATGAACGACTTTTTATTTCGTCTAATGATCCTCAATATAGAACTAAGTTGCAAAAGCTTCGATATGAATTTAATACAATTCTTAGTAAAAGAGCTGGCGTTCAGATTTCTAAGGCCAAAGCTAAATTTAGTTTTAATGCAAACAGATCTGGAAGATTGTTAGCGAATTACTTGCGTATTAAAAAAGATAAAACTCAAATCACTTCTATTCACGGATCCAATGGTAAAATTGCTTTATCTCATAAAGATATTGTGAATGAATTTTTGGATTTTTACACTAAGTTATATGATAAACCTGATTTTCATAATGAATCTTTAGTTGATTCTTTTTTATCTTCATGTGGTCTACCTAAAATTTCTCCATCAGATAAAATGGGGCTTGACTCTCCAATTACTAAGGATGAAATTTTAGCTGCTATAAAATCTCTTAAAAAAAATAAATCTCCGGGTCCTGATGGTATCCCGGCGGAGTTTTATAAAGAGTTTCAATCCCATCTCTTACCCTTATTATTTCAACTTTTCACAACGTTTGGCTCTACGGGAATTACTTCAGGATCCTTTACTGAAGCTTTAATTATCGTGCTTCCCAAACCTGATAAAGACCCCACCCTTGTATCTAATTATCGCCCTATCTCTTTAATTAATCAAGATTGTAAATTATATGCCAAAATATTAGCCACACGATTATCCCCTGTACTAGATTCTATTATACATTCAGATCAATCTGGTTTTATGAAAAATAGACACTCTGCTAATAATACAAGAACTTTATTACATGTCATTGAACAGGGTCATACGTTAACTACTCCTTCAGGAATTATGGCTCTGGATGCTGAAAAAGCCTTTGATAAATTGCATTGGCAATTTTTATTCCATGCTTTATCATCATTTAACTTTGGCGATAATTTTATTCGTATGATTTCAGCTCTATATTGTGCTCCTACTGCTCGTCTATTTATTAATGGCCAAGTTTCAAATCAATTTTCCCTCTTTAGAGGTACTAGACAAGGATGTCCCCTTTCCCCGCTATTGTTTTTAATTGGCATTGAACCTTTCCTTCTATAAGAAAATGTGATAATATTAAAGGAATTATTATTAATGAGATTATTATTAAAACTTTAGCGTATGCTGATGATGTACTTTTATTTATTAGTGACCCCTTATCCTCATTTCCTTCTTTATTAGAGATTATAACAAAATATTCTATGGTGTCTGGTTACAAATTAAACACTAATAAAACTGAATTTTTCCCTTTAAACATTTATTGTACTCCTGATATGATACCTATGAATGAAATTGTCTGGCAAAAGAATAAATTAAAATATCTTGGTATTTTATTTTCCTCATCCATAAAATCTACAATGACTTTAAACCGTAATTTTGTCTTAGATTATATTAAAGATAAAACGTCTAAATGGGCATCACTGCATCTTTCATGGTGGGGTAGAATGGAATCTATTAAAATGAATATTGCTCCAAAAATATTTTATACTCTTTCCATGATTCCTACTCAGTTTCCATTAAAATTTTATAAAGATATTGATAAACTTCTATCCAAATTTCTTTGGAATAACAAATCACCTCGCATTAGTTATAAAAAATTAAAAATGTCTAAATGTAATGCTGGATTTGGTATCCCAGATTTTTTTCTTTATCACAAAGCTTTTATTTTAAAACAAAGTGCCATATGGTTTATTCATTCCCCTTTGCATAATCCACCTTCTTGGCTCCAAATTGAAAAATCTATTGTGAAGCCGTTCCCATTACCAACTCTGTTAACTATGTCTAACAACTCATCATTTTTTCATAAATCTATCATTCTCAAATCCACTTAAATGGTTTTTAATGATCTAGATTCCATTTTTCTATACCCCATGTATAACACTGTTTAATTATCATTATGGTATAGCAATATCATTAAATTAAATAGGAACATCAGATTTTGGTTTTCGTGGATTAAGGCGGGTATTTTTTATCTTAAAGACATTTATTCCAACAATACTTTCATACCGTTTGAGGATCTACAAACAAGGTTTGGTTTAACTCAATCTGATCCTATTAAATATGAATATTTAATTAATTCAATTTTAGATTCCTTTCCACAAGCTATTCCGACTAATGTTACAACTGACCTATCCGTGTATATTCAAACTATATCGTTGACAGCTAATGGTGTTTCCATTTTATATAAAAAATTATCTAACACTTTAGGAAGTAACATAACGATGATTGCTACCTTCTGGAATAATGAACTTTCACTTAGATTGTCTAATGATTCATGGGAAATTATATGGATTAGAAATATTTCCGGTTGGTTACCTGTTTCACTTTATCAAACCAATTCCTATATTTTATTTAATTCTTTATGGACTCCATTACGTTTATTCCAGGCTAAACTCCTTCAATCTGACACTTGTTGGCATTGTAAATTACATCCTGGTTCGTTACCACATATGCTTTTTGATTGTCATTTAATTTCAAAATTTTGGACAGAAGTTTGGGATTTTATTAAGAAGTTGTTAAATATACATGAAGACTTATCATATAAAATGTTAATTTGCAAATCAGTTGCATTATCACAATCTCTAAGTAATCTTGAATGTAGGCTTTTTGATTTTTTGATTTCTGCTGCGTTAAAATCTATTACCTTTTGTTGGAAAGATGTTTCTAAGTTATCAGTTCATGCTTGGTGATCTTTACAAGGAGAGGTGCTCAATTATCTTTATCTGGGGTTAATCATAATCCTATTTCCTATCACTCTTTTTGGATTCCTGTTGATATCTATTTTGCATCTTAAGGGTATATTTATGTATTGTACTGCTTTTTACGATTTCTATATTAATTATTATGTCATAGTAGCTCTGTTTAGATGTTTCCCTCCCCCCTCCTTTTAAGTTTATAAGAATATGACTATTTTCTTTTCTATTGAAATGAATTTGCTAATGATTTTGTACGAATTGTATTAGATATTTTAGTTTATTATTACTCTTTTTTGTATGTCTATGTTGTTGCTCTTCATTATAAAATTTCAATGAAATATTTTGAACACAAAAAAAAAGCAGCACTTACGATTTATATTTTAAACATTTGGGCTTCTTTTTTCAAGCCTAAGAATGTTTTAAAACTCGCTTTCTCCAACACGATTGTCATCAATGTTACTGCGTTTTTTCAGCAATTTAGAAATAAATGGAAAAACACACAAACACCACGTACTATGTAAAAGAAACATTTGAGATTTGTCCAGTAACTATGTATTTACGGTTCAATAATACCACGTGTGTTTACACTTTGCAGCACTGCAAAGAGGTGGAAACTAAACAGGGGCAAGGAAAAGGGTAGGACTTAGATAAAAAAAATAGCCAAGGCACCAAAATAAAATCGGCCTCCATTAGTAAATTAGTTTGCTGAAAAAGTGGCTCATGTATGGTTGCAAATTGGGACAGTTTTGAACTAGCAAAGAAACGCCGTATGAATGATTTGCGAGGTATGTGGTGCCCTGCTCCCCTCTCTGATGCCTCCTACCTCCAGGCGAACTCTGGGCGCAGGGGCTGAGAGCAGGTGGCGGGCTCCTCTCTCATTGTGGGTCTCCTGCAGCTCCGGAGTCTATCCCAGCTCGGAGCCCTCCTCCTCAGCCATTCAAAGTGCTCACTGCTAGCAAGCACCGGCGCTGCTCTGGTTCTGCATTCCTAGGAGCCCTCGGGCCTGCAGCTGCTCAGAAGGTGCCCCCTGGCGGCCGCCGAGGGGCGCGCAGCTGTGCACGGCAAAGAGAGCATTTGAGACACTTCGGTTACCTGTCACCTGAGCCGAGATTTTACAGATATTTCGGTTCTTAAAACACGGAAATTTTTACATTTCATTTCAGCGCAATCCGGAACATACAGGTCTCGAAACAGCACCTAGTGGCTCAATTTCGAAAGCACGCTCCCAAGTCACCGATGGTGTCACCCCATGTGATGGTGTCACCCGGTGCGGTCCGCACCCCCGCACCACCCTATTGACGCCAGGCATTCACTGGTATTCTTCAGATTATTAAACGCGTGTTATCCCCACAGCCTTCTTTATCTTTCTTTTCTGTTGGATGTTTCTGGCAGGTTCTTCATACACCTCTTTAAATGTGAAACTTCCGAATGAAGGGCTGGTCCAGTTTCTTTTCATCCTGAGCGTTGTTTCTTCCAGGTGTGACTTATATAAATTGGTGTAAGAAATTTCTTTACGAGTGTTCATCATCCCACTTTTTTAATGAGAACAGAGAGTGCGGCCAATTCCTCTTTGTTCCGTTTCAAAACAGAGTGAAGAGGATGCAGCTGTGTGCTGGACATTCCGTGAGCCATATTCGGTCTGGAGAGAGTCACTTTTCAGACTAGTATTCCGCGTTAAGCATGCGCAGTGCAGCAGCGTGATCATTGTTTTTGTGCTCTTTCCAACACCGATAAGTGCACCCCCCCTTCTAAATCCAGGTAGGATTTTGTTGTGCTCTTTCTTACACCGATGAGTGCACCCCCCCCCCCCCCCCCCCCCCATCTAAATCCAGGCAACTGAATTTGTGGGTTACCTCTAGGATTCCACTTATTCATTGTATGCGCCATTTTGCTGTGTTCGGGACAGAGCAGTGTTTACAAGCCCTTGCGCCACTCATGCGTCATTTTTACCATGGGAAAAGTGACGCAAAAGTGGCGCAGGGGTCTTGTAAATCTGCCCCGTAGACAATCCTCGTTAAAAGAAACGCCCCTTTCACATACTTTTAGTTTTAAGCAAAGCTGCATTATGCTTCATATGAACACCTGTATCGTAGAGCTATTACTGCTGCTAAAGAAACTCTTTCATTTTAGGCATTAAGTTGTAAGAGATTCACTAGTTGCGAACTAATATACTTTATTTGTTTTCCGTTCACTTGTTCCGGTAATGGGCAGTGCAAGAATAATTAATTAAACAAAATTGTACTCCGGTATTTGAGAAACCACCATTTTTTGTGGGGACAGGTACAGGGAGCGGCACCACGCGCAAACTGGGGAGGGGGGCGGTCACGGGTTGCCAGTCACGAAGGGCTGTGTATGATGAGTCGGAACACGGCAGTGAAAACCAGTCTATTGCCTGCCGTTACCCATGGGTTCTTTTTTTAGAAACTGCACCCCTAAAAGAATTAATAACAAGGAAAAAGTAAAGCTGTTCTGATTTTACTAAATTAGTTACTAGCTGAATTAATTTAATAATAGTTTAGGGGTAAAGCATCTACTCAGAGAAAGTTTGGTCTACAACACAAGTAACATATTGGTTTAATGGGCTTGCTGAAGAGATCTCTGTAATCTCCGGGCAAAGGCTTGGCGCACTGTGAAGTAGTTTAGGGAATTAATATGCCTGCTACTTTGCTGAGCATCTCGTGTAATCTTCCCAAATAGGAAAAAGCTCAGTCAAAAATAATTACAAAGTGCCCAGGAAGTGAGGCCGTTGCAGCCCTGTTGTGCTGGAGAGGGACATCAACCCCCATACCCTGCGGCATTCTACTCCGAATGGACTGGCACAGCTGCATTGGTCCCAGTGTTGACGCACTAAACTGTGACACGATTTGCTGTGGCCAGTCTGATATTATTTGAACTTGTTGGGTTCATGCCGCGGGCAGCGCCTGTGCAGAATGCCTGTGTCTAGTTGCTTTTTAGGTCGAGGGACCGTCCGGTCTCTTTCTATCCCCTTCGTTTCCCCCAGTTACCCTTTCCCCGGCCTGCAGACTTCCAGTAGCTGCCCCGGTGTCTACCCCATGGGGATGTCGTTCATTTGTTCACCTCTCGTGTGCGCTGCGAGGGCGCCCCTCCACAAAACGCTTGAAGTTGTGGGGTACTGGATGCCATTATACCCATCTGATAAAAAATTAATGAGCAATACCAATAGCTCTACCTATAATATTGCCGAGACCATTGCATTGTAAATGCTTGTTGTGCTTCTAGTGTTGACACTGCTCCTTGTAACCTTGCAGTGATTATTTTCAGGCTTACTCGCATTCATTGACTTAGCTCTATCACTGCCTATGTTGACCTCGTAATGGTACTACACTTATTTGCGAACAGACCATTCATCAAGCAGTATGTTAAAGTGTTATAATGCAAATCGTGTTCATGGTATGAACATTGCATGTTCCACAGTTCTATGCAAAATGCCTATTTGTGTATCCTATTGTTACATTATAGCTATACCTTTTTAAATACGGGGAGTATTTTGTGCCTATTCAATAGTTTGTTGAAATATTATAATACAACTGGGCTCATTGTGTGTGCATTGCATATTCCACAGTTCTATGCAAAATGGCTGTCTGTAAATCCTATTGTTACATTGTAATAATACCTTGTGAAAATAGGAGTGTATGTTATGCCTGTTAGGATGCCACAATTATAATGCTGTGTGCCTGTGTAATGATACTTGATGACTATATTTCTACTCGTGTATTTAAGCTCGCTACCTATAATTCTCTAATTCTGCAAACTTCACATTTACTTATATGTATTACAATTTATCGTTCTGTGTAGCACCTCTTGGGCCGACTAGGATGATTACACATTATAAGTAGAAATACGATCAAGCCAGACAAAGGATAATTACATCCGATATTGATCATTTTTACAATGCATAACTCTTGATTTATATCCCAATATTGCTTACTTATCCAATGACCTAACTACCTCTCTGTATCACGTGTACTCTTATAGAGACTCGTTGCATGGGTATATTTGAGGGAAGTGGTGTTTTTAATAGGTCACAATCTTCATCCAGTCCTCTCTCGAGTTTAACCCTCTATTAATGGTATCTAGGTGACACATGAACCATCGTTCACGGTTTTTCCTCAATGCTTCAGAGTTGCCTCCCCTCCTACTCCTAATACTTTTTTCTAAAATGAACCATTTGATCTGATTACAGTCATGGTTCAACTTTATGAAGTGATTAGTCAAAGGAACATTCTCTTTTCTTGTCCTCACTGCTGATTTATGCTCCCGAAAGGCGTATACACATCTCTCTGCTCGTCTCGCCTACGTATCCTAAACCACAAGGGCAGGTTAGTAAGTAAATTATATTTTTGCTGCGGCAATTGTTTAAGGTTCTTGATGTCAGAATTTTTCCATTAAATGCCATTCTTTTGGTTTCTATACAGATCATAGATTCAGCTTTATGTGTTTGGACCAGGCAATTGCGTATTGTCTTATTCCGTCTGTAGGAAAACAACGGTTTCTCTAATTGTGTCTCATCTCCAGAGTTTAAAATCTTCCAATTTCTATTTACTATATTTTTAATTTTGTTACTGAGATTGGAAAATTGACTAACAAATACAATTCTTTCTGTTGCTTTGTTTTTTTCTCTCTAGTGTTGCATATTAATTGATGACCATCATAATATCGTGCTCGTTTGAAAGAGTGTTTTATACGTTTTCTGGGATAGAGCCTAGCTTTCAATTTTTTCTCCATAATTTCTGCATGGTGATAAAAATCTTTCAGAGTTGTACAATTACGGAGCAATCTTAAAAATTCCCCGAACGGAATGTTATTTTTTGGGGATTTGGAGTGATTACTCCCATATTGTAGTAATGTGTTCTTGTCCGTGGGTTTAGTAAATAACTCCACATGTAGTACATCCTCCACATTTTTTATTTTTATATCTAAAAAATCCACACTAGTGGTGCTGGAGTGGGCTGTGAACCTCAGAATCTCATCTCCTATATTTAACCATTCCAGAAACAGTTGCAGATCACTGCTGGCACCATTCCATATAAAGATAATATAATCTATGAAACAATGCCAGCATGTGACTTTTCATAATATGGTGCCATCTCATTATAAATATGTCTTTGTTCAAAGTCAGGCCAGACTTGGGGCACATGTAGCCCACATGCTGGTCCCTTTGGTTTGTTTATATAATACATCTTTGAAGAGAGAGACATTATTCTTGAGGATCATACGCACACATTCCATGATAAAATCCTTATAGCCGCCATTTAGATCTTCCTCAGCAGGGATAGTTGAAATCACCCTGATAGTGTCATCCTGGAGGATCTTAGTATACAGGGCTTCAATGTCCAGGGTGACCCGAATATGGGTCACCCTGTTGAAGGCTTGTCCCTCAAAGATGGAAATGGTATGAGCCGTGTCCTTTAAATAGGACCTCTGTTTCTGGACCAATGGTCGCAGAAAAAAATCAGCGTACTTGCTGAGCGGCACTAGCAATGACCCTAAACTGCTGACTATTGGTCTCATTGGTGGATTTGACACATCCTTGTGTATCTTAGGCAACCCATAGATTGCCGGGAGGACGGGGTGCATGTTTAAAAGAAACTTATACTCATTTTCACAAATCAACCCCTCTTCATTGCCTTTATTTAATATCTGAATTACTTCCTTTTTAAGTTCATCAATTCCAGAAATATTAATTGGTCTATAATGTTCTTCAACATTAAGTAGTTTTCTCATTCTGCGGTCGTAGTCAGAGATGTCTAACACAACAACTCCTCTGCCTTTATCGTCTGGCTTGATCGTAATAAAAACACAATCTTGTAGTGATTTTAAAGCTTTCCTCAAATGTCCTGGGAGGTTGTTGTTATATAATGTAAATTCATTTTCCTTCAGGTTCTTAATTTCTATTTCTACTATTCTTTCAAATAGTTCAACATTATTATCTAGTTGACATAAATGTGGCGTGAATGTTGATTTGGGTTTAAATCCTGTCAAATTCAGTGTTGGTTCATATGTTTTATCGCTAAAAAACGTATTTAATCTTATCTTCCTAAAGAAACTTTTTTAATCCTTATCTAATTCAAAAGAACTTGGCGGGCTGTAGGGGCAAAACTAAAACCCTTCCTTAGTACTTCCTCTTCATCTTTAGTTAGAATTTTCTGTAAAAAAGTTCACTTTAGAAAAATCATCTCTCTCCAATATCTTTGATTCCTCGTTTTCAAATAATCTTGAGCTGAATGGTTTTGAGTGTTGTGGGACTACAGGGGATACCTCCTATGCCCCCCCCTTCTCTCTCACTGCAATGGGGAAACCAGATAACCGCCAGCCCAAGTTGATATTTGAATCCAAGAGGGTGGCCACTGGCCACGTGCTCGGCCTCAGAAGAATCGATGCAGTCAGCTGGTGAATCGTCGCAGATGCAGTCTTCCTCCTCCGGAGATGAGGTGAAAGCGTTGCTCCTCGCCATGCAGCATAGCCTGAATGACCTCTCGGGAAAGATGGACACCATGAACAGCCGCTTAGACTTTTTGGTTCAGAAGGTGGACAAACATGATAGTCAGATCAAGGAGGCAGAGCGGCGTATATCTGACAATGAGGATGCCACTTCGCAGCTGCAGCTTCAGGTGTCGCAAATGGACAAACTGCTTAAGGTCATCACAGCTAGTAATGAGGACCTTGAAGCTTGCAGCCGCCGGAACAACATCCGAATCGTAGTCATCCCGGAAATCACCAACACGGGCCGAATGTAGGAGTATGTTGAACGCTTGCTGAGGTGCCTGTGATGAAGATCTTTTCTCATCGCAGCTTATCGTGGAGCGGGAACATCACTCCCTGGTACCCCGACCTCTTCCTGGTGGGCATCCCCAACCCATTGTGGCTCGTCTTCTCAATTATCGCGACCAGGATGCTGTGCTGAAATCGGCTCGTGAACACAAGACACTACGATATGAAGGCGTGGAATTCACCATTTTCCCAAATTTCCCCGTCGCAGTGCAGGAAGCGCGCCAAAAGTTCCTTGGAGTCAAGCAAAAACTTTGCAAAGTGCAAATAGCATATGCTCTCCTGTACCCAGTGCTGCCGCGAGTCTTCTTTCAAGGGAAACACTCCATCTTCACCAACCCACATCAGGTGGAAGAATTTCTCCAATCCGTTCGCGGCGCCTCCATGTATCCAGATTGCCCTCTCCTCACACTGACTGAATCGCTCGCGTGACTGCGACATTGGTAGATACCCTCTGTTGGAGGTGGCAATTTCATGTATGCCTACTGTTACGCTGTGATACATGACGGCTGTGACTTGTAGAGTCGGTGCCTTAGGTAGAGGATATTCCAATATACTTTAATGAGCCACACTGCCAGCTCCACATCACGGATGGATTAATGTACAACTGCCATACAGAGTCTGCGTTTCAGGGTGGAACTATACATTTGGGGCAGGTGGTTTGATACTGGACTAAGCCAAGCACCCTTCCCCTCTTACCTCAATCCCTCTTGGGGACACTGAGACACTGCTTTGTAGCACACTAGCCACCCCCCCTCTCCCATGGGCGATCCCCCTATGTTCTGTTTATGTTCTTTGCAATGCACTATGCAAACACGTTGAACTGGATTACGCAGATATGGTTTTCCTGGGTTTTGTGGGGTGGTATTTTCCCAGCACGTTTGGGGTGCTGTTGTGAGAGGGGGTGGGACGGGGACTGTTGTTGTTTTTGATGAGTCAAATGTTTCTTCCACTGGCAGTTTACAATTCAGCACACTTTGCAGTGCATATACACAGGCATCTACATCTCGACATCTTTAGCGATCTCTTACCCCCATGGTAATGTCCTCGTCTCCTGAACCGCTTCATATAAAACTACTCACGTGGAATGTCAGAGGCCTTGGAGACCCCCGCAAATGTCACCAAATCGTCACCTACCTTGATAGACACCAGGTACATGGGCATGTTTTGGAGGTAGATGGGCATCAGATCGCGTCTTTTCGTCTTACTCCATGTATTCACGAGGCACCCTGATCCTGGTTAAGAAAGGCACGCCCTTCCTTCTGGGAGGCTCGCTCAGTGATCTGTCAAGCCGTCACTGTATGTTATGGGGCGCAATCGGTCACACTCGTTTGCTGCTATGGGCCAAATACTGATGAGCTGGATTATTTCACTGCGCTATGGGGACAAATTCTTAAAATAGCCTCCACTCATGTCATCTGGGGAGGAGACTGGGAGAAGTTGGCCTGATATTTGCTGTCCACTAGTTATAGTGGGCACCCTGTATCAGTCCAAACAACCCCTTATTGGTTATAGGTTAAAGACAACCTTTATTGAAAGCTATCCTAGTGGTAGCTATGGAGAGCAGCCTTCAGGCTAATTCTTGAAGGAATGTAAAGCAGCTTGTTTTACCAGTCTATATTCTCTTGAGTCACTAAATGAAAGATATCCACACCAGGTATATATATCTACAATATATGTATTTATTGCTAAACACACCCTCCTAGTCTCTTTATGAGACTAGAGGTCAAAACACATAAGTTACACTTCAATAATCACAGTAAAATAGCACAAATACACGTCAGGCCCTAGGGGCGAGCAAAACCATATACTAAAATAGTGGTATAAGAACCATGACTTAACTAGACACCAGGCATAGAGCCTGTAGAATCGCTGGGACCACAAGGAACCACCCAAGGTAGTGACACAGGGGACCCACGGGTCAGTGCAGTGTGCAGTGTGTGAACACAGCCGTGAGCTCCTGTTAGCTTCTATGGGGAAAGTCCCGGTTAGATTTTTAAAGATTAGGGACACTTAGAAATGAGTCAGGACCAAACCCTTTTGGACTTAGGAAGTTCTAGGGATAGCACCCACGGGAGCACCGGAGTACTCATGTTACCTCACCCAGGGAAGTCGGGTGCATAGGTATCTTTTGGTGTTGGGTTGAGTCATCGATTTCAATGGGAGCTGGCGAAGAAGTGCTGCTGCTGTGAAGATGCGAAGTGTCCGAAGAGATCCAAGCTTCGAAGATGAGAAGAACCTGCAAGCAGAGGGGACAGAGTCTGGATCACTTGCCAGTGACCAGGAAGGCGATGAGCAGATGCTCACCGATGTCGGGTGATTTCAGGTGAAGGAGGTGAAGCTTGACTCTTCAGCCACGAGGACCAGGAGGTGTCGAGGACAACCAGGAGCTGGATTCGAGCTGTCCTACAAAGAATGTCGAGTGCTGCAGCATCAGTGCCCGGATTAGACACAACAAGCCTTGACAACAGCAACCCACGCAAAAACAAGAAAGATACTTCGGTGCAGACCAGCAAGGTCTGTGGGACTCACCACTTGGATGGGAGTCAGGGCACGTCTGGAGCAACCAGGAAAGCCCAAGGAAATGCCAAGTTACCCCCTCAGGGACCCACCAGTCAACAGTCCAGGGATTGCGAAGGGACCTCGAGACGAAACACAAAATGGCAGCCCACGGGTCACTCGGAATGACCAGGCTGACTATCTTCAGTGGATTCAGTGCTCGAGGGGAGGGCTACAAGTCAGGCCAAGCATGACTTCAAGAGATGTCAAGAAGTCAATGCACTTGCAGACATGCATGGTGACCAGGAGCTCCGGTTCCACGCTACTCACGAAGGCTGCAGGTCTCAGCTTTGCTTGGGACTTGGGTCAGCCTCTGAGATGTATGGAAATCCTCTTCCTGGGCTGCAAATAATTCAAAGTCCGACGGAAGCTTCGATGATGCAGACCAGCAAATTGCTTCGTTGGTGCCTGCCAAGCAGGGGAGTCACTCCTTGACCCCAAGGGAGATTTCTTCAGTCCTCTGATCTTGAGCAGAGCGTTGAAGGTCCAGGATTCAGCTTCAGAGTTTCGTCCAAGGTAATCTAAAGTCCTAAGGACAGGGGTCTCATACTTATACTAAGGTAGGGGGTTGGACATACTCTGGGGACCCACCTATGGGAGGGTTTGGAAAGAGGGGTGGCAACACCTATTTCCTTTGTCCAGTTTTGTGCCAAAGCAGGGGCTGGAAGCCCCTGAACCAGTTTGAGCTGTACTATGCACAGGGACACCAAATGTGCCCCCAGTTCAGGACTTCAAAGCACTCAGAGAGTGCTCCCACCCAGCCCCAATAAACATAAGCCTGTCTGGGAGGTGGTTACACCTCCCTGTGACAGGAAATCTATTGTCCAGGCCTCCCCGGCCAGAGTTTCAGTCAGCAGCAGTAGGCCAGACCCGTGTCTGTGGCTGCAGCATCCATTTTGTGATGCCAGGGCTCTATTAAGTTTCTACCAGGTATACCAGTGCTGTCATGTCTCTCCCTCTAGAAGGGTGGGATCATACTCCCACACCAGTTACTGGTGTGAGGGTATGATTCCAAGTTGTTCGACACCAAACACGACATGTTTCCGTGCAGCCAGTCCAAAGGTAGCACTTACCGTTTGGTTACAATGCACTTAAAGAGTATATGGTCAGGCTGTACTACAAACAGCATCAGAGAAGGGTCTCTGAACCCTGCAGAGGGGCTCTGCTCATGCAGTGGCACCCTCTCACATACAAACCAAGCACTCTGCCTTCAGGATTGATAAGGTTTGCCATAGGAGTGACTTATAGTTTTAAATGTGTGTATATATATAGTGATATAGGTAACCTATATCACAGTATGGGGTGCAAGCACCACCTTACCCAGACTGCAGTTGCAGACCTGCTGTGTCATTTTGGGTGGCTTTCCAGGGGTGGCATAATACGTGCTTCAGCCCCTGGTAGGCCTTTGGGGTACCTATTCCATGGGTACATAGTATACCATATACTAGGGGCTTACAAGGGCACCTCAGGTCCAATCTGTAATGTAAGGTTAAGTCATTCAGGGGTGTCACTGTTGATTCATACCCCTTGGCAAATCTTCTATAGTGGTCAGTCACGCCTAAGAAGGCTCTCACCTGAGTCTGGGTAGTTGGAGCAACCCAGTCCATTATGGTTTGGATTTTGCTCTGCAATGGTTGAACCTGGCCTCCGCCTACAAGGTGGCCCAGGTACACAACCTGACTCTGCCCTATCTGGCACTTAGTAGCCTTGATAGTTAGACCTGCTTTTTGCAGGGCCTCCAAAACATTCCTCAGGTGGACCAGGTGATCCTCCCAGGTGGAGCTAAAGACAGCAATATCACTAGATATGCTGCACTATAGTCTTCCAGGCCTATAAGGACTTTATTCACTAACCTTTGGAAAGTGGCAGGTGCATTCTTCAAACCAAAGGGAATTACCACAAATTGATAGGGCCCACTAGGGGTAGAAAATGCTGTCTCTGGCTTTGTATCATCAGCTAGTCTGATCTGCCAGTAGCCAGCTGTCAGGTCAAATGTGCTTAGAAACTTGGCTGAGGCCAAAGTATCTATTAGCTCATCTACCCTGGGGATGGGATGGGCATCAGTTCTAGTGACTGCATTGAGACCCCTGTAGTCTACACAAAACCTCATATCTCTCTTGCCATCTGTGGTGTGAGGTTTAGGTACCAGGACTACTGGACTAGCCCAAGGGCTAACTGAGGGTCCAATGACTCCCACATCCAACATCATTTGTACTTCTGTCCTTATACAGTCCCTGACATGGTCAGGTTGCCTGTAGATCTTATTCTTCACAGGCATACTGTCCCCAGTGTCCACTTCATGAGTGCACCAGGTGGTCTGACTTGGAGTCAGAGAAAACATATGTCTGAACTGGCTGAGAATTTTTCTGCAGTCAGTTTTCCACTGGGTAGTGAGGCTGCCTGCCAAGGCTACACCATCAACTGACCCATCATCAGGGTTCTGAGAAAGCAGGTCAGGGAGTGGGTCACTCTCTTCCTCCTGTCCTTCATCAGTAGCCATAAGCAAGCCCATGTCTGCCCTGTCAACATATGGTTTCAGTCTGTTGACATGAAGTACCCTGTGGGGACTCCTAGGGGTTCCAAGGTCTACCAAGTAGGTATCCCCCCGTTTCTGCTCAACAATTGTATGGGGGCCACTCCATTTGTCCTGGAGGGCTGCTGGGGCCACAGGCTCCAACACCCACACTTTCTGTCCTAGTTAGTAGACAGTCAGTACAGCCTTTCTTTCATGCCAGGCTTTTTGTAATTCCTGGCTAGCCTCAAGGTTATTGGTTGCCTTTTTCATATACTCAGCCATCCTGGAGCGGAGACCAACTACATAGTCCACTATGTCCTGTTTGGGAGGCTTGAGAGGTAACTCCCATCCTTTCTTAACCAGACACAATGGACCCCTGACAGGGTGACCAATCAAGAGTTCAAAAGGGATGTAATCAACCCCCTTTTGAGGCACCTTCCTGTATGCAAAAAAAAGGCAGGGCAAGAGTATGTTCCATCTTCGCCTAAGCTTTTCTGGGAGTCCTTTAATCATGCCTAGGCTTGCCTGTTTTCAGTTTCTATTTTTGGTAAATTCTGGTGGTGTTTTCTCAGTGTTTTCCAGTGATTGCAATACCTTAAGAAAACAGTAGTTATCAGTGGTTACACATTTTCATGGCATTAAAAACAACATAAACAGTATTTTTCCAGTGTTTATGGAACATTTTGCTTTTAATATTGCTTGCTTTCGGCAATGATAGTAAATGGTATATAGGCAGTGTACTACAATATTCATGGGGTCCAAACACATTTTTACAAATCAAACTTATTGTAGTACTGAGGTTCCGTGTGAATCGGAACGACACTTTTTGGGTGTGTTCGAATATGGACGGGTTTGGTATCTACGAACCGCAAATGATGAGTTTAGTGGGTGTACGCGTTTTCGCTACGCTGCTATGTACGGATCGTCTCATTTCTAGGTATGTCCATCCGAACCCTCGGGTTCCATTTTAGATACGGCATCCATTTTGTTTCTTGCCCTCAAGTAGCCAGCGAACGGACCTTGTCCGTTCTGTGACCCTGGGATTCCCAAGCTTTCACGAAGGACACGTGTTTCTTTGAGGGTGTCCTTTATGATAGGGAAATGACACGGCAAAGGCAGATGGCCCCGCTCAAGGCTCATCTTGCCGTGCCAGTCTATTGTTTCAGTCATGCATGCATTAGACACGAGGTCTTTGATCCTGCAATCAAGTTTCTGTTATTACTCTCTACACTCTTTTTCAATCTGTTGTGCATCCTTGTTCTTCCTTTGCATCTGTTTCTGTCCCTTCTCAGAATAGAATGTGCTTAATGTGGGGATAATGTGCTTTTACAGTTGGGAACCGGCAATGTTGCTGTAATTATGTTCCGGGCTTCTGAAACATGAATGCAACCCTTTTGAAGTTTATTGTGGGAACTGAGTCGTAACCTTTGTTTGCCATGTTGTGCAATAACCAAATTGTGTATAAAAGGAGCGATCCACTTTTGCAATTCGAAGCAGTCTCTCAGAACCTACACGTTGTGTACTTCTTGCGATTTCTGTATCCCTGCAGTAAATAAACGCTGATCTTTGACGCCGCCGGAAGTGTCCCGTGTCTCTGTGTTTTGTACGTCGGAACAGGTAACCCACGAAGGTTTCAGGTGTTGTCCCCTGGCACCGCTGGGCCTTAGAATAACCCAGTCCTTCAGTTGGCGCCCAATGTGGGGCGACATCAGCGGTACCGGTCCAAAGCCCGACGATCGTGAGGAACTTCGTGTGAAATCTCCGAGGGAAGGTGCACCCCGCTTCATCGATCCAGTTGTCGAAATAAGTGGCCCGAAGACTTTTCCCGCGAAGATTCCCGCCTCCTGACGGCTGCGACGGACTGATGCCCTGACTGTCGACCTGTTTTGGCGCCTGGCGTAGTCCTTTGTACGGCGAGACGATAGACGGGCCTTCCTGGTGACGCCATTGCTCTTTCAGTTAAGTATTTGTGGGTCGCTCCCAGAGGTTACTTTGTTGTTTGCATGGTTCCATTGCATTTGTGGTTCTTAGTTGTTGGTTCTTAGTTGTTGGGTTTTATTTGACGATTGCAATTGCCAAAAACCGAGGGTCTTGCATTTTTTGCGAGGACATCGTAATTCGATAGCCCTTGAAGTTTGTAAACTCGGTTAGTGTGCACGATGCCTGGCCGTAGTACTTTGTTTGGTTTCCTTAAATGTTGCAGCACGGATTCCCGACTGGAGGATTCATGCCCGATACCTCCAGTTGGAACTCCAATTTATGAGCTCTATAGTCACCACGGCGTAGGTCCTATTGTATATAATGACTATTGGATTCGTTACACTAAAAATGATGGTGTTCTTAGTTGGCCCTCACATGGTAGTTTCGAAACTGCAATATTAGATAATCTTGAAGCTAAATTGTTTAAAAAGAAGGCTAGGCCGGCCATGTTTGATTCCTTTCGATTATGGCGCAAAGAGGCCAAGCAGAAAGAAATCAAACAGATTAAGAAAAATAAGAGAGAAGGTGTCATTACGGTGATGCGAAATGCAGAACAGTATCAGCGAGACAAAGATGAGAAGGAGCAGGAAGTTAGTGCTAGGCTTCATCATATGGCAGTGGATAGATGTTATCCGGTTTTACCGTCTAGTCCAGATAAGACGGGAGAAGAAGTGGTGGAAGATCCCCTATTGTCCTATCTATTGAAATCACCACCTCCCTATGCACCAGATACCGTGGGTCCTGTGATTCCTCCTGTTCCTCAACCTGTTGTTTTGGCGGCTGCTGGTCAGCCTGTCGTTCCTCCTGTTCTTCCGAATCCCCTTGTGCCACAACTTGTCCATCCTCCTTTACCCGCTCTTTTTCCTACTGCTCCTTTGCCGGTACCTCACCAGCCTATTGTTACTAATACTCCTGTTACCCCGACTACTGCTACTGTTTCTACGCTTCCTCCTAATGTTGTTGCTCCTGTGCCTTCTTCTTCTTCCCCTTCTGTTCGTAGTCGTATATTTAATGCTGTCGCTACTCTCTATTCTCCGTTTTTTGGACCTGTACTTGGGTCAAATCTTTCTGATGTTGCTCAGAAGCGCAGTCAAATCCCTGATGGTGGGGAACGTGAGTCGTTAGTGAAAACGGCGCGTAAATGGATTAGGCATCCTGTGAAGTACGCTTCGCGTATAGTTTTTGAGACATTTTCTCAGTTTAATGAGCCCACTCAAAGATTCGTGTTCGAGGAAATGTGTAAATCCTTGAGAGAAGAGTGGGATAATGAGGAGGTAGATAATGTACCGCCCGAGATCACTGAGCTTCAGAATCAATTTTCGACTGGTACGATTGTAGGTGACAACGTCCGACGCGCTTTAGAGCGTCTGTTATCTTTTCGATCTATAATGCAACCTCGAGCATTGTTTAAGGACGCCACTGAGGAATGGATGGCACAACCAGGTCAGTATCCTATGCGGGAAGTTCCCCCAGTATGGATGCCAGGTGATCCTAATGCTAATCCTGCTATTCCACCACACTTTCAGAGAGTTTGGATACACCTCCCATGGAAGCGATCAGGAAGTTTTGCAAGTAAAGCAAACCTTGCCCGACCCCCGTAAAAATCCTGCAGGTTATTATAAGGAGTTGTCCCAATTAGTGGCTGCTACGGTCATGAACCTTGCCGATATTGACATGTTGTTTGGTAATGTAGTACCTCAACCGATTTGGGCGAAAATCCGTCACGAGAATCACGCAGCTGAGTTAGGCGGTGATTGGGCTGCTCTTGCGGCGGCTGACGGACGGCAAGTTGGTGGGGCTAAACCTGAACAGCTCATTGAGAATCTGCCCCAGAGGATAATTACCCTTATGAAGACACTTATGCCAGCTATACGCGTTAATTGGGACAAATTATCTGCGTGCAAACAAAAGAAGGATGAAAGTGTCTCCGATTTCTTTACGAGATTTGAGGAGGCATTTATTGATCATAGTGGTCAGGATATGAGCTCTGAGGGAGGTCAGCGATTGTTTGTTGATAAATTCGTATCGAATTTTTTGCCTGAATTAAGCAACAAGTTGAAGAATTCTGAAAGTTCGTGGGCCGTTTCTACCACTGCTCAGATATTAGCCACGGCCCAATACTACGAAAATAGAGAGAAAGAAGAAAGCGAACGCGCAGATAAGAAAACGAAGGATCTTAAAACAAAGGTCTTATTGCAGCAAGCGTATCCTCCGTGCTCGAATCACAATGACTCGCAGCAGCCAAATCGATTACAATCGCAGTTTTCTAGATCGCAGTCGCGTAATGACTCTTCTACACCTCGCTTTGTGTTGGGGTATAATCAATGCGCATATTGTAGGGGTGAGGGTCATTTGAAGTTTAATTGTCCAGTGCTGCGTGACCGGAACAATGGTGTTTCGGCTCGAGGAGGTCGTAGTGGTCCTCAACAAGTATCAAGTGGTAGAGGTCGTGGCGTTACTCAGAATCAGAACAAGCGTCTTGCCACTTCATCAGATTCGCAAAATTGCTTTGATCGGCGCGATTCATCGTCTGGTAGATCTGCACAGTATCATGTGGACAACTATTATGTCGAGCATGATGTTGGTGTTGACGGTAATTACTAGGACAGCCCTAGACAAAGAAAGGGAGTAGTATCAGTTCCGGTTGATCAGAGAGGGCCTTATGTCGCAGTTGCTACATTGGGCGTAGTTGAGCCTTTTCTGTTGGACACTGGTGCAGCGAAAAGTTCCATCATGCATTCGAAACTCCCTGGCGCGCATTTGTCTGGCTTGACGAATGTTTCCGTTGGATTCTCCGGCGCCCCCGTTAGCAATCCAGTTTCTAGCCCTTTGCCCCTTACAATTGGGTCTTGTGAGTTAGAAGCTCCATTGATTTTGACTACTGGTTGTGGTGAGAATCTTTTGGGCTTGGATCTGTTGAAACGGTTATATGCGACTTTGTACTGTTCTCCTGCGGGAGTGGAGCTTACGCTAGGTCAGAGAGTGATCTCTCCTATGTATTTGTCGACTGATCAGCTCCCATCGGAATTGAGTTCTCTTCCTGATTCTTTGGGGGCGACAGGTCCCAATGATGTGGGCCTGCTGGATATACCACCTTATGTTGTTCAATTGAAATCAAATGTGCGACTGCCACGTATTCCCCAGTATCGTATCTCTCTTGATGGAGAACGAGCACTTTTAGCGATCATTTACGATTTGATCGATAAAGATGTCATCGAGGAAACACGAGGTAACGTGTGTAATAGTCCTGTGTTACCTATTCTGAAACGAACTGATCCATCTAAGCCTCCTGTGTATCGTTTTGTTATTGATTTACGGGAGGTGAATAAAATCGTTGTTCCACAGTTTCCCGTGGTGCCTGACATTACAGCTTTGCTGACTCTGATTCCAGCCTCTGCATCATGGTTCTCGGTAATCGATCTGAAGAATGCGTTCTTTAGCATTCCGATTGCTGAGGAAAGCAGAGATTTATTCAGTTTCTCATTAGGTGGTCGCAGCTTCAGGTTCAAACGCGCACCTCAGGGCTACTGTGAGAGTCCATCGATCTACAGCCAAGCTCTTAAGAGTCAACTTGATGCGTTTGTGTTGCCGGCTGGTGCGGCCTTGTTTCAGTACGTTGACGATCTGTTGGTAGCTGCTGACACTGAACAGATGTGCAAAACTGCTACGGTATCACTGTTGCAGCATCTATGTGACTTACATCACAAAGTGTCACCTTCTAAACTACAATATTGTTGTCAAGAAGTAACCTATCTAGGTCACTTATTGTCAAAGGCGGGAAGAAGGTTGACCCCTGAAAGAATTGCAGCAATTGCTCGAATGACTGTGCCAACAACTCAGAGAGATGTGCGTGCCTTTCTAGGTATCACGTCATACTGCAGACAGTGGATTCCAAATTTTTCACTGTTAGCGAAGCCATTGATAGCTCTCACGTGCAAGGATGTCTCGACTCCTTTGCCATGGACGGAAGAATGTCAGAAAAGTTTTTCTGAATTACGTGATGCGTTGTGTTCGGCTCCTGTGTTAGGTACTCCTGACTACAGTAAACCATTTACACTATACGTTCACGAGAGAGAAGGTTGTGCGTTGAGTGTTTTGACGCAACAATTCGGTGGTAAGCAGCGTCCATGTGCATATTTTTCCTCGACTTTAGACCCAGTAGCTAGAGCGTTGCCGAGTTGCTTGAGGGCGACAGCGGCAGCTGCGGTGTCTATTCGACAATCCGCAGGTCTGGTCATGGATAATATGCTCATAGTGATGGTTCCCCATGCAGTTGACACTCTCCTGAATCGGACAAAAACTCAACATCTGACAAGTGCAAGGTTGTCCGGGTATGAGTTGACCCTTTTGGCAAGTCATATACAGATCAAGCGTTGTAATGTGCTGAATCCGGCGACATTGTTGCCGATTAATATGGAATCAGATGATGTAGCACCACATGATTGTTACTTACGAACTGAGGAAGAAACCAAGGGTCGTGTGGACCTGAAAAACACTCCGTTGACAGATCCCGATGGCACTTTGTATGTTGATGGTTCATGTTTTAAGTTGCCGAATGGTGATGTGACGACTGCGTATGCTGTAGTGACGTTGAGCACGGTTGTGGAAACTGCGAGATTGAGTCAGAATTCAGCCCAAGCGGCAGAATTGATTGCATTGACAAGAGCGTGTGTTTTGTCTAAGGGAAAGCGAGTGAATGTGTTTACCGATAGTCAGTATGCATTCGGTGTTGCACATAGTTTTGGTCGATTGTGGAGAGAAAGAGGATTTATGACATCGCATGGTACGAAGATCCAACACGGGCAGCTCGTGAATGATCTTTTGGATGCACTTACATTGCCTAAACAGGTAGCGATTGTTAAATGTAGTGCTCATCGAAAGGTTACGGATGATGTTGGTCGTGGTAATGCATTTGCGGATGAGATTGCCAAGGAAACGGCTAAGAATCTTGCAACCCGAATGTATGTTACGAGTTCAGTGAGATGGCCGACGGAGACTGGTATGTGT
Organism: Triturus cristatus; assembly: GCF_964204655.1. Taxonomy (NCBI): domain Eukaryota; kingdom Metazoa; phylum Chordata; class Amphibia; order Caudata; family Salamandridae; genus Triturus; species Triturus cristatus. The sequence continues at coordinate 926,020,209 of NC_140591.1, read as the reverse complement.
GAAGACACTATTGAGAGTGTGAAAGCAATTCAGAATGAGGCCACTGAAACTGAAAGAACCAAGTGGAAAGAAAGTACGGGAAGGTTGGACATGCATGGATGTTGGGTTGACTTGTTGGAACGTCAGAGGTGGATGTTACCGGATGCGTATGTATTAGCTGTCGTGACTATGGCTCATGGTTTGTCACACATTAGTGTGAAAGGTATATGCAAGTTATTGTCCCCTGTATGGAAGAACGATGGTATTGCCAAATGTGCTGAGAGAGTGGTTAAGAATTGTATGGTGTGTTTGATGCATAATCCTGGCAAGGGCACCCCCACTCCACCTGGTCATTTTGCTCCTCCTGCCTGTCCCTTTGAGGTTATCCAGCTGGACTTCATCCATATGGAGAGATGCAATAATCTGAAGTATGTTTTAGTTGTGGTTTGTGCGTTCTCCAGATGGATCGAGGCCTATCCTCTTAAGGATAATACTGCCCTGTCCACAGCGAAAGTCCTACTGAAGGAATACTTTCCTCGGTATGGAATGCCACGGATTGTGTGGTCAGATAATGGAAGTGAGTTTGTGGGAAGTGTGATGCAGAGTGTGTGTAAGGACCTTGGAATTCGACAGAAATTCCATAGTGGCAATCATCCCCAGGCAGCGGGTTTGGTTGAAGGGTACAATGGTACTCTGAAGCTGAAACTTGCAAAGATACAAGCTACGACTGGTCTATCATGGCCTGATGCCTTGCCCCTGGCTCTCCTATCGACCAGAGCGACTGTACACTCTCGAGTAGGGCTCAGCCCATATGAGATTGTGTTCGGCCGCCCTGCGAATATTTGGGGAGTTCCGAGACCTAAGGCCTTTGATAGTCTTGAGTATCCAATGCTGATTGATTATCTTCATGATCTGACTACTAAACTGAGGTTAATTCATCAACAGGTCTTTGAAGCTTTGCCGGCACAGACAGAGGGTCCTGGACATCGGCTCCAACTGGGTGACTGGGTCGTGACCCGAAATTTTGGCCGAAAACGTAACTTGGAGCCGAGATTTGTGGGACCCTTTCAAGTGCTATTGGCCACAAGGACTGCAGTTCGGTTGGAAGGCAGAAAGAACTGGGTACACGCCGGCCATACCAAGAAGGTGCCGATCCCTTCACCAACAGATAGTTGGGTGAGAACTGGTATTGCGGCAACGGAAACTGAGACCCCTCTATGCTTTGTGCCGTTTAGCGATGCTCAACCTGTAGGAGACAATTCATTGCAGCCAGACACACCTGTTGAGTCGTCAGTTGTAGAGAATTCGAGGTCTGAATCATCATCTAATCGACTGGACACTGTTTCACCAGCTGAACAATTGTTTGAAGAACAGACTCGACCTGGAAGAAATCGATACTTTCTTCGTCCACGTAACAGAGACTAATACATTTTTTCTTATATTTCCCCTTCCTGTTGCCACGAACGATTTAACAATTACATCCTTTTTTTTGTTTGAGTTTCTCTTTATGTGTGCTTTTCGCAGCTAAGAGATTTGTATTAAGCTGAGTGTTTAGGAAAACCTATCATCCGGGTTAACCGTAGGGCCGTGCGGGTACTCCCTTTTGTTTAGCAGGTTTCTGACACTAGGTTGGTTACTTTTATCGACTCCTGGGAACTCCTGGGAATTGATAATCGCTACTCAGAACGAAGTGCGTCAAGTACGTCACGGACGGTTTTTAGAGGATGGCATTCTCTAAGCTGTTGGAAGTAGAAAGGATGTCGGCGCAAAGATCAAAATTGCATAAGATTGTACGAACAAAATGTTTTCTGTTTCAGGTATTCCTACTGTTTCTGACTGTGTCTATGCTATTGGTGGGTGGGGTGTATTTTGGAATACAGTCGTTATTGCCTTCCATTTCACCTACTCTTTCTCCTAAACCAAGCTCTATTACCACTGTTTCTCCACATTCCTTTCATCCTCTGCCCCAACATGAACAAGTTAGACGTGCGGAATTCATGAATAACTCCTTCGTTCAACTCCTACATCAGCATCAGTTGGTGATGAATACTACCAACTGTTGGGTATGTGGATTAATGCCACATACCAAGGATAGGGGTATTCCGTATCTGGTTCTTCCTTATAGCTCCCAAGGGTCAGCGCGAGCATTCCAAACTATGTTCCGTAGTGCACTATATTCCTACCCCAGTCGAGAGCCACGCTCTGCAAACTTTGGTCCTGGTCCGTACCACAAGCCTTTGGCGATAGCGATTGCGGATTTAGATAGAGATGTTTTTGATGCATCGCTTATTCCAGATGAAGAGGTGCAAGCCTATAAGGACCTGAGTGAGGCTGAGTATAGTACGTCAGTGGGTGATAGACAGCTTAAGAGCTCGTCTCCAATATGGATCGTACCCCACCTCGGTAATTTCTGCTTGAAAGGTTTGGGTCGAAATCCGAGGGCACAACTTGGGAACAGTGCTTGTACTGATACGTATGTCCTACCGATGTTCTCTTCCCCTGTTTTTCTGACTGCCAAGGGTACCTATTTTGTATGTTATGAACGTGCATATACATGGTTGCCCCGTGACTTTTTGGGTACCTGCTTTATCGCGAATCTTTTGCCACCGACTTTTACAGTTGCCTCAGACTATCACAAGACTAGAATTGTGAGAGGCGTTATTAGCAAAGAGGATACTGCCGGTCAAGAAGCAGGAGACTTCTTTAAGGGTTTCTTGCCGTTTTGGGGACCTATGGTTAATAGTAGGAACCTAAGACAGTTGACCCGTGTGGTAGAGTCGACTGCTAACCTAACTGCGAGTGCTCTTGGTAATTTAACAGCGGAACTTCAGGCGGATAGACTTATGACGTTGCAGAACCGTATGGTTCTAGACGTTGTTCTTGCAGATAGAGGTGGTGTGTGCAAAGTTATCCATTCGAGCTGTTGCATTTTCATTCCTGACAACGCTCCAACTGTTTACCAAGCCATCTCGAAGTTGCATAAGATTTCCGAGTCCATACACGTGGACGAAGGTAATTGGACACTTCTAGGATGGTTTTGGGGCCTGATATCCACTTGGGGCTGGAAGATTCTGATGATCGTAGGGGTTGTTGTGACGTTTCTGTTCACGTGTTGTCTTTGTGTGCAGTGTGGTCCTGCCTTATGTAGTCTCTGTGCTACAACGTGTATAAGACGGCCATCTGTTACCAAGGAGACATTGATGAATAGAATGATGTTCCAGCAACAACTGAACGATCTGATGAATATCGAAATCGATTCTGATCTCGACTAGTGCTTGCCTACATGAGGGCAAAAGGAGCGTCTGAGGTTCCGTGTGAATCAGAACGACACTTTTTGGGTGTCTTCGAATATGGACGAGTTTGGTATCTACGAACCGCAAATGACGAGTTTAGTGGGTGTACGCGTTTTCGCTACGCTGCTATGTACGGATCGTCTCATTTCTAGGTATGTCCATCCGAACCCTCGGGTTCCATTTTAGATACGGCATCCATTTTGTTTCTTGCCCTCAAGTAGCCAGCGAACTGACCTTGTCCGTTCTGTGACCCTGGGATTCCCAAGCTTTCACGAAGGACACGTGTTTCTTTGAGGGTGTCCTTTATGATAGGGAAATGACACGGCAAAGGCAGATGGCCCCGCTCAAGGCTCATCTTGCCATGCCAGTCTATTGTTTCAGTCATGCATGCATTAGACACGAGGTCTTTGATCCTGCAATCAAGTTTCTGTTATTACTCTCTACACTCTTTTTCAATCTGTTGTGCATCCTTGTTCTTCCTTTGCATCTGTTTCTGTCCCTTCTCTTAATGTGTTTACAGTCAGAATAGAATGTGCTTAATGTGGGGATAATGTGCTTTTACAGTTGGGAACCGGCAATGTTGCTATAATTATGTTCCGGGCTTCTGAAACATGAATGCGACCCTTTTGAAGTTTATTGTGGGAACTGAGTCGTAACCTTTGTTTGCCATGTTGTGCAATAACCAAATTGTGTATAAAAGGAGCGATCCACTTTTGCAATTCGAAGCAGTCTCTCAGAACCTACACGTTGTGTACTTCTTGCGATTTCTGTATCCCTGCAGTAAATAAACGCTGATCTTTGACGCCGCCGGAAGTGTCCCGTGTCTCTGTGTTTTGTACGCCGGAACAGGTAACTCAAGAAGGTTTCAGGTGTTGTCCCCTGGCACCGCTGGGCCTTAGAATAACCCAGTCCTTCAGTACAACATACAATGCTTCTTCACTGAGTCTTTGATCATGCACACTCGCTCTTTCCTTCCCATGTAAAATGTCATCTGCGTAAAGGCCCTCTCGACATTGGCAATTGAGACGGGCAATGTCAAAACAGGCAGTACACAATTTGCTAACTCTGGCCACTGCCATAGCTTTCCATGCCAATACTGGTGCAGCTGAAGATTGTGATTCTCTGGGACAGGTGCTGCAACAAATGTATTGAACAGGGTGTATATGCCCTCAGATTTATTTAAGCAGCACTTATCAAAGTCCAGAGAAAATTCACCCTTATGGAAGGAATCTGGAACTTGTGCAGATTAGTAGAATGAGCTATGGGATGAGTCAGAGAGTAGTGGTAGATAATACAATGAGAGTGGTATAGGGTAGTGTATTGGAGATGCTGAATTAGGAGTAATGAAAGAAATATAAAGAAACATAGGTACATGGAAGGTATATATGGTGTACGGAAGGTAATATATCTTCTCTATAGTTTGTTCAATGGGCTCTGTAGGGCAAAGATAGGCTGGGGCTACCCGAGTAAGCATACTATCTAGTTTAGAAATTAGTGTGGGTGCAGAACTGTCTGTGTAAAAGTTCAGTCAGTTACTGGGGTCAAAATGTCTCACACTGCGAGCAGGATTGCCAACCCAGTACCAAGTATGGAAACAAAGGCTCAGTAATGCTGCAGACATGCCAGTGATTGACAGTTTGCATCTGCTAAAACAGGAGTGTCCACCACTGGCTGAGAAGGCCCAAATCACAGTCAGATCTTCAAGACCTCCTGCCAAGCTTGCAATGACACTGACCCAAAAATTAGGTTGCTCCTTCTCTGAGCTTTTGTTTGCTCCAGTGAGTTTATTATGAAAGGAATCTATGGCCTTCCCGAAGTTCCTTTGTAAAGTTTCTCAGCTCTATTTAGAGTGGCTTTTATTTTGTTTACATTTTTTTTGTAAATCCATGTTGGATTGATTTTTGCACCACTTTATTCCCAGCACTCCTCTTTACTTTCATCATCTAAATCTTTGGATTACCAAGGTGCAGGTGTTTTTTTTCTCATTCTTTATCACTAACTGACCTACTTATCCAGCTACTTGTATCTTCGATATTTTTAGGATAAATATCATGATTTTTTTCTGAAAAAACTGCAGAAACTTAGATAAACGATATTGCAAATGAATGATATATTATTTGGTCTACTTTCCTTTACTGGGCATTTGAAATGTTGAGAGCCACAATACTTTTTACAAATGAGTGTTTTATTTGTCTGAGTTAAGGATGAAGTATCCTGGTGCTAACAAAGGTTGGGAATGACTGTTGAATTAATGAGTCCACATCATTAAAAGTCACAGTGTCTCTGATTTCAAATGAGTGAATTGTAGCTAATTTGCAATTATGCAGCAGACATTTCAGAGAGATGTAGGTTGTTGACTCTATGGGTTGGGTGTTAGTTTGTGTGAGGTTGGACCTGTTTTGCAATGTGACCATTTTCTTACATGTATTATGGTGGGAAGTTGGTTGTGTCTTGGAGTGATTTGGTTTCATTTTAATAAGGTTGCTGTAGTTTGTTTCTGTTATTGAATTAGTTGTTCTTGGGTTTGTAGTTGGAAGTTGTGATAACGGGCTGTGTATGTAGTTTGCTGAAGGCAAAATGAGTGCATGGTGTTGGAGCAGTCTATAGTGGCTGACCAGGTTTGAGACTGTGCTGTTGTTCGCAGAGAGTGGAAGAAGTGCTGCGCTGAGCATGAGCATCTCAAGTAGTCAGAAGCTTCTGAGCAATGCTTGGATAGTTTCCTTGGGTGGATTTTTGATTGCAGGATTAAGTTGGGATGTATCAACAATTGGGTTATTTTAAAGTATTGAGTATGAAAGTCAGATTTGAGAAGTTAGGCCTTGCCGACTTTATCATCCACTTTAGAAGGAAAGTGAGATGAAGGTTCCACTTTGAGTTGCAGAGATTTTCAACATTACTCACCCCAGTACTGAGAGTTTTTTTAGCTTCGAGCAATATGGTCTTCCTTTGATGCAGCTTGTATTTGGGTCAGATCTTGATGACCATTTGCTGTGAAAGAAATCAGTCACGCTTGTTCATGTGTGGTCTAGACTTGTTTTCAGCGTCTTATTTGAGAGAATCCGAGAAGTGATTTTAAGGTCTTTATTCTCATGGGCGCTCGGCGTTTCTGGGGAAAGTCCTATTTTATGGTCAGGGAGGTTGTCATTAGATTGCCTTTCTCGTTTGTCACGAGAGAGTTTTTTATTTTAAATCTAGCAGACTCATTCACAGCTTCGGTACCAGCACCGCCAGCCCTCATTTCCTTCACCCACCCAGAAATGTCTTCAGTGTCCTCAGCAGTTCCTGTAGCCTCGTTCAGTTCTGGGTATCTCACGGATTATTTCTCTTTTACTCTACGGTTATTGACACTCCCGAGGAAAAAAATCACAAATGAGCGCTAGTTTCCCGGGCCCTTCTAAATAGTTTGCACTTTCTATCTTTTTTAGAACCTTTGCGAAAAATATTCGCATTCCCAGAGGCACAACTAGAGCCAAATTTCGGGGGAGGGGGTTGGCTGATAAAAGCTTCGGAGGGGGGGGAACGCTCTAAAAAGGGGTGAAAAACAACAAAGCCTCTTTAGCAAGTGAATGGTCTTTTAAAGACCAGTGAAGTTCCCAGGTGTGTCTGCCATAAGATGGACAACAGACAAGCCAGCCAGCCCAGAGCAGCCCCGAGAACTGTCTGTGTGTGTGCTCGGGAAGCTTTCTCAGCCCAGGCTGACACGCACGACGGGGGGTGGTGGCGGCAGCTTGGGGGGGGGCTGAAGCCCTTTAAAGCCCTAGGGGCGTTGCGCACCTGAGAATTCTCCAAAAGGAGGTGGATATCCCTTCGGGCGAAGACTAAGTAGCTCTTGTCCCCAGATACAAAGGGGCCCACCAGAATTCAACATGATAACAGCTCTTGAAGCATCAGCCTGAGGTCCCGCACACAAACAGACCACCTGTGCACCCTAGCCCAATCCACACTATTGATCGAGCAACAAAGGGAAACAAACAATGGGAATCCCTCAAAAAGAGCCAGTGCAGGCAGCTGGGAGGTTTCCGTTGTTCTAAACTTCCCAGAGCGACCATAACAGTACAGTTCTGTATTGTACTGCTTTGGCTCCCTCAAGTGGCCAAGCAGTGTAAGAATGTGAAAAATCAGTGACACTCGGTTTAAACAGGATCAGCTGATTTTTAGGCGGGAGGGTACTGTCAGGCACAATCGGATTTAACCGATTTCCGGACAGCCTAATCATGCCCTTTAAGGTTTTGTTGAACCTTTCAACTAAACCATTGCATTGTAGGTGATAGGATGTGGTGAACTTGTAGTTCACTCCACACGCCTTCCACATAGCAGTCAAGTAACTAGACATGAAGTTTGCACCCCTGTCGGATACTACCTCCTTAGGAAAGCCTATTCTTGAGAATACACTCAAGAGAGCTCTTGCAACCACAGGTGCTGTAGTGGACCTTAGGGGAATTGCTTCTGGGTACCTGGTGGCATGATCCACCACCACCAGAATAAATCTGTGCCCAGATGCTGTTTGAGGATCCATGGGACCAACAATGTCAATCCCAACTGTCGTACTTTAATCTCTGCCACCGCGTAGGGGACAGGGCCCTACCCCTGTCTATCTTGGTATTAGCGAACCGCAAATGGTAAATGCGGCATGTACGAGTGCTTTACTTGTTGTTCTAGCTATGAATGCACTGTGTACACGTTATTCTGCTTTACTACGCAGATTCCATTTTGGAAGCGGTGGCCATCTTGTCATTGCCCTCACATAGGCTATAATGGAGCAAATATGGGCCTCACAGTACATGTGCTTCTCCTCTGACTTCTCTGTGACCTGGGCAGCTGGCTCTGCTGCCCCGGGTCAAACCGGTCTCACGAGCTCCCCTTCCTCCATCCACCTGTGATTAGCATCAGGGCTTGACCCATCATAAAACCCTTTCATTCTACCCTCAACCTCCGGCTAATCTGTTCCACACCTGCTTGTTCCTGCTTTATGACTTGTTTCCCAAAACAGGAGATGCTCATGTTTATTGGGGGGTCTGCTTACATCTAATGTGGGATCTGAACCTTACTGTGTAAATCCTTGTGAGCTGGCCGAACTGGAATGTGGGATGGTCATCATGACTCTGCCTTTTCTTTGTAACATATCCTTGTATATTGCCGTATCATAAAACCTTGGAATGTATGCTTGAGGCCGGAAAAGGCCTATTTAAGATGAAGTCCGTTTCCATGATTTTCAGCAGTCTCCTGAGAACATACACGCTGTTGTACTTCTAGGATACCTGTCATTGGTCTGCAGCCAATAAACGATTCTTTGACTTCACCCAGAAGACTCTGTGTTTCTGTAGGTCCGGAACAGGGTGAAACCCAGAAGTCATAGGGTGTGTGCCCCTGCACCGCTGGGACTAAAATACCCAGTACTTCAGTTTGGCGCCCAACTCGGGACGATTTCAGCGGTACCAGTCCAAGCCAGAGGTTCGTGAGGAGCTTCGTGTGGAAATTCCGGAGGAAGGCCGCCACTTCATCGACCCCTGCATGTCGACGTGGTCCGAAAGTCTTTTCTGCGAGGTTCTCCGCGTCCCGACGGCTACGAAGGACTGCTGCCCTGATTAATCGACCTGTTTTGGACCCTTGACGAGTTTGAGAGAGCGAAACAATCGAGAGAGTCTTCTGGTGACGTCATCGATCAGCAATATTCAGTTAAGTATAAGTGGAGCGTCTCCCATTTGTTTTGGTATCCCTCGGGATCGTTTGGTTTGATTTGGTAATTGGTGATTTGGTGTTTGCAAACCCCAAAGCCAGAGGACTCGTGTATTCACGAGACTATCGTAATCGATAATCCTTTGACGTTTGGATCTAGACTAGTGAGCGAAGATGCCTGGTTCTGGAATATTTGGTAGATTATTCTGTTTGGGTTGCGGAAAAGATTTCCAGCTAGAGGAATCATGTCCGGTTCCTCCGGTTGGAACTCCAACTTATGAGCTCTATGTAAAGCATGGCGTAGGCCCCATTGCATATAACGAAGTATGGATCCACTACACTAGGAAAGACGGTGTTTTAAAATGGCCCCAAAATGGTAGTTTCGATACCGATATTTTAGATAATTTGGAAATTAAATTGTTTAAGAAGAAAGCCCGGCCGGCGATGTTTGACTCTTTCCGCTTATGGCGAAAGGAAGCCAAACAGAAAGAAATTAAGCTAGCGAAAAAGAATAAAAGAGAGAGAGGTATGTCAGTAATGCAGGCAGCTGTACAATTTAGAGACAATGAGGAGGAGCAGATGAACGAGCAATTGCACAGACAGCGTAAGTTAGGGATTGACAAATGTTACCCGGCTTTACTACACTCTAGGCAGAATGAGTCCGAAGACAAGGAGAAAGATCCCCTGATGTCACATTTGTTGAGTTCGCCACCCCCATATGCGCAAAATGCCACGGCGCCTCCCCAGCTTGTGAATATGCCACCTCCAGTTAATATATTGCAAGCTTTGCTGCAACCGCCTGCTGCTGTGCAGCCGGCTCTTATTCATGTAACGCAGCCCTCTCAAGGGCCGCCAGTTGTGCTTCCAACTGCCCCCGCACTTCCTGTGACTTTGCCTAATTCAGCAGCTGCTTCCCCCGACACTTTTTCTTGCACCACTCCGGTACCTGTTCTTACGTCCTCTTTTCTTCCCTCTGTTTTCCCCCCTGTTTCTGCCTCAGCTTCTCCTTCGGCGCGACAGCGTTTAGCTAATGTGGTTACTTCATTAATGTCGCCTCTCTTTGAGTTGTCTGGTGCGACTCCTGGTTTGCAGCGTAAGCAATTGCGTAGTCAGTTGCCTACCCCTGATGAGAAGAAGGTAATAGATAGCATGGCGCGCAGATGGATTGTTTTCCCTTCATTGTATGATGTGGAATCAGTTGTCAGTGTTTTCCAACAGTGGGATGCCCCGAAGCAGAGATATGTGTTCGAGAAAATGTGCGAAATTCTCTGTGAAGAATTGGAGGATAGTGGTAGAAATCCGAGGCCGCAGGAATTGTGTAGAGTGAGGTTTGATTTTGGAACTGGTATAATTGTGGACCGTGATATAGATAAAGCAGTTGCGGTTGTATTGTCCTTCAGGAATGATGATTGTCAACAGTCATTGTTCGAACAGGATGTCCTTGTGGGGAAGAAGGTAAAGGCGCGACAATACCCCATGAGAGAAGTTCCCCCGGTATGGAAGGAAGCGGTTGCAGCTGTCGGTGGTAACCCCGCTGTGGCAGCACATTTCCAGCGCGTTTGGGTGCATGTTCCATGGAAGCGTTCTGAGGTGTTAGCGCTTAAGCAGTCCTTACCTGATCCCCGTAAAAAACCAGCAGGTTATTATAAAGAGTTGTCACAAACGGCAGGGTCATGCGTTATGAATCTGGCCGACATAGACATGTTGTTTGGTAATGTTGTTCCACAGCCCCTATGGGGGTCAATCCGTAATACGGATCATGATGCAGAACTAGGGGATTCATGGGCTAACATTATTGCTGCTGATGCAAGACAAACTGGTGGCGCGAAACCGGAGCCTTTAGTAGCTGAACTCCCTGGTAGAATCATCACGTATATGAAGACACTAATGCCTGCAATGCGCGTAAATTGGGACAAGTTATCTGCATGCAAGCAGAAGAAGGATGAGACAGTGTCAGACTTCTTTACCAGGTTTGAAGAGACGTTTATTGATCACAGTGGGCAGGATATGAGTACTGAGGGTGGCCAACGGTTATTTGTGGATAAGTTTGTGCAGAATTTACTTCCTGACTTGTGTAAAAAGTTAAAAGATTCGGAGAGTTCTTGGGCTGTTTCCTCTTCAGCACAAATACTGGCTACTGCACAGTATTACGAAAATAGGGATAAAGACGAGAAAGATAGAACAGAGAAGAAAACAAAGGAATTAAAGACAAAGGTCCTTTTACAGCAGGCCTATCCGCCACGTGGAGGTCAGAATAATCATAGGCAGCCCCCAGGTGTCTATCACCAACCCCAACAGTTTCAGAGCAATCAGCAAATGAATGGGTATTATCAACCACGTGTCCCTGTAGGTCCCAACCAATGTTCATACTGCAAGGAGGAAGGTCATTTTAAATATAGTTGCCCTAAATTAATGCAGCGGAATGGTAATATGTATGGCGCAAGAGGAAGAGGTGGTCAGCAAGCTCCTAGAGGTAGAGGGCATGGAAATGTTCCCCAGAACGCGCGTCCTCTGCCGCCTCAAAATACCATTAATAGCTTTGATCAGCAAGCTAACGCGACTGGTAATACGGCTCAGTATTATAATAATGATTATTATGCAGAGGACGGCGATGCAGAAAATAATGATTACTAGGACAGCCATAGACAGAGAGAGGGAGTTGTTTCAGTGCCAGTGGATCAGAGCGGACCGTATGTTGAGGTGACTACAGCAAATGTAACGGAGCCTTTTCTGCTAGACACTGGTGCTGCAAAGAGTTCAATTATGCATTCCAAACTCCCTGGCGCACCTTTGTCTGGCGATATAAATGTTTCAGTAGGTTTTTCTGGCGCCCCGGTTAGGAACCCGATTTCTAGTCCTATGTCACTTTCTGTTGGACCTTGCGAGCTGAAAGCACCCCTAATCCTGACAACAGGTTGTGGTGAGAATTTGCATGCTACACTGTATTGTTCTCCTTCGGGAGTGCAACTTACATTAGGCAAGAAAGTGATTTCCCCAATGTACTTGTCCAAAAATACAATGCCACCTGAATTGTCATCCCTTCCGGATGCCCTCTGGGCTACTGGTCCCAATGATGTGGGCCTCTTGGAGATACCGCCATACGTGGTGACTTTAAAGGCTAATGTCAGACTGCCACGTATTCCCCAGTACAAAATCTCTAATGAAGGCCAGAAAGCATTGTTAGATATTGTCAGCGACTTGATGAATAAGGGTGTGATTGAAGAGACAAGAGGCAACGTTTGCAATAGTCCGATTTTACCTGTCTTAAAACGAACGGACCCTTCACAGCCACCTGTTTACAGATTTGTGATTGATCTTAGAGAGGTTAATAAGATTGTTGTACCACAGTTTCCAGTTGTCCCTGATATAACTGCCTTGTTAACGATGATTCCAGCCTCGGCTGCATGGTTTTCAGTGATCGATTTAAAGAATGCTTTCTTTAGTATCCCAATTGCGGAAGAGAGCAGAGACATTTTTGGTTTTAGTCTGGGAGGCCGAAGCTTCCGCTTCAAACGCGCTCCCCAGGGCTACTGTGAGAGTCCATCCATATACAGTCAAGCTTTGAAAGCACAACTTGATGAACTTGTTTTACCTAGTGGCGCTATCCTGATTCAGTACGTGGACGATTTACTAATTGCCGCGGATACTGAGAAGATCTGTAAAGAAGCCACATTGTCACGGTTGCACCATTTATCCGCTTTCCATCATAAGGTGTCTCTCTCTAAGCTGCAATATTGTCGACAAGAAGTGACCTACTTAGGTCATCTCTTATCGAAGGAGGGAAGGAGACTGACCCCAGAGAGAATTCAAGCCATTGCACAGTTGAGTGTGCCAAAGACACAGAGAGAAGTACGTGCTTTCTTGGGCATTACCTCATACTGTAGGCATTGGATCCCTAGCTTTTCCTTGCTGGCGAAACCTTTGTTAGCCTTAACATGCAAAGACACACCAAATCCTATCCCATGGTCTGAAGAGTGCCAGAAAAGTTTTGTGGAATTGCGCAATGCATTGTGTTCAGCACCTGTGTTGGGTACTCCTGACTACAGTAAACCTTTTACATTGTATGTTCACGAGAAAGATGGATGTGCGTTGTCAGTGTTAACACAGCCTTTTGGCGACAGACCGCGCCCATGCGCATATTTTTCATCCACCTTGGATCCTGTAGCGAGGGCATTGCCAAGCTGTCTGAGAGCGACAGCTGCTGCAGCAATGTCTATCCGACAATCTGCTGGTTTGGTAATGGACAACACATTGATCGTTATGGTTCCACATGCTGTAGACACATTATTGAATAGAACCAAGACACAACACTTGACTAGTGCACGATTATCGGGCTATGAACTTACACTGTTAGCGAATCACATACACATAAAGAGATGCAATACGCTGAATCCAGCTACGCTGTTGCCGATTCCAGCAGACTCAGATGACATTGAGCAACATGACTGCCTGTTTAGAACGGAAGAAGAGACGAAAGGAAGAGTGGATTTAAAAGATACTCCCCTGACTGAGTGTGATGGTACCTTATGGGTGGATGGTTCATGCTTCAAGCTCCCTAATGGTGACACGACTGCTGCATATGCTATCACGACTTTACATACGGTTGTGGAAACTGCACGAGTGCCACATAATTCGGCCCAAGCAGCAGAGTTAATCGCCCTCACGAGAGCATGCGTGTTGTCTGAAGGAATGAGAGTGAATATATACACAGATAGCCAGTACGCCTTTGGCGTGGCTCCCAATTTTGGGCGATTGTGGAAGGAGCGTGGGTTCCTGACGTCGCATGGAGCTAAAATTCAGAATGGCAAGTTGGTGAATGATCTCCTTAAGTCACTGACCTTACCGTTGCAAGTTGCGATCATGAAATGCAGTGCGCACAGGAAAGTCACTGATGATGTTGGTCGTGGGAATGCGTTTGCTGATGAGACCGCGAAAGAAACAGCACAGAATGTAAAGACTAGAATGTATGTTGCAGGCCCCGCAAGATGGGTTAATGATGTGGGAATGTGTGAGAACACCATAGAGAGTGTGAGGTCGCTTCAGGCTGAAGCCACAGAGGAAGAGTTAAGTAAGTGGAGAGAGAGTATGGGTAAGTTGGATGAGAATGGTTGCTGGATTGATCTGACAGAACATAGGCGATGGTTGTTACCTGACGCATATGTGCTTCCAGTAGTTACTATGGCACATGGAATGGCACACATCAGTACGAAAGGTATTTGCAAGTTGTTGGCTCCAGTATGGCAGAATGCTGGGATTCCCAAGTGTGCAGAGAATGTGGTCAAGAATTGCATGGTATGCTTGAAATACAACCCTGGTAGGGGAACCCCAACTCCAGCCGGTCACTTTGCACCCCCATCATGTCCATTCGAAGTTTTGCAGCTGGACTTTATTCACATGGAAAGATGCAACAACCTAAAATATGTACTGGTGGTTGTTTGTGCTTTCTCAAAATGGATAGAGGCTTATCCTCTGAAAGATAACACTGCCCTGTCCACAGCCAAAGCCCTCGTGAAAGAGTTCTTTCCCAGGTTTGGAATGCCGAGAATGGTATGGTGTGATAATGGGAGTGAGTTTGTGGGTAAAGTGATGAAGAATGTATGTGAAGGATTAGGTATCCAGCAGAAATTCCATGCTGCAAATCACCCCCAATCAGCTGGACTGGTAGAGCGCTACAATGGAGCCTTAAAGCTCAAGTTGGCCAAAATCCAGGCGAGCACCGGTCTTAAATGGCCTGATGCCCTGCCTCTAGCACTTTTGTCCACCAGAATGACGGTACACTCACGAGTGGGACTTAGTCCTTACGAGGTCGTCTTTGGCCGCCCGGCCAACGTATGGGGTGTGCCAAGGCCCACGAAGTTTAGTGAAATAGAGCATCCAGTACTGCTCGATTACCTGTATGATTTGACTGTTAAACTGCGTGTTTTGCACCAACAGGTACATGATACTCTCCCTCAAGCCTCTGAAACTCCTGGACACCCTATCAACCCTGGTACGTGGGTCCTGGTCCGGAATTTCGAGCACAAGGGCAACGACGAGCCTCGCTGGATCGGCCCTCACCTTGTTCTACTGTCGACAAGATCAGCAGTGCGAGTGAAAGGGAAGAAGCACTGGATCCATGGCACCCACTGCAAAATAGTCCCCTTGCCTCTGCCATATGACCAGTGGGTCAAGGAGGGTATCGCCGACTCTGAGACAGACACTGTACCTCGTTTCATACCATTCAGTGACGCACGCCTAAGAGACACAGTTTCAGACCAAAAGAGTGACAATATTCTGCAGGAAGCTGTGCCACCATCAAATCGACTGGACACCACTGAGCCTGAACTTTTGTTCCGAGACCAAACAGCACCTGGCCGTCTCCGTTATAATTTGAGACCTAGGCCCATGGACAAATAAAGATTTCCTTACTATTTCCTTTTTGACATTTTTTACTCTCCCATCTGAAAGACTTTCTTGATTTTTTGTTTTTCGAACCACCATCCGGGTTCTGCCGCAGGGTCGCGGTGCCAAGACTTTGGGGTACAGGCCGAAGACGTTAGGTCGACGGTTCTGGTTAGTCTAGGGCGTTTCCCTGGACTGACAGGCGTACTCCTCAGCAGAAGAAACTCATCCGCCGCGAGCGGCCCGAGTAGAGGATGGAGTTTTTTAAGATGGAGAGACCGATTGAGGAAATGAACTTTAAAGCAAGGATATGTAAAATTATGAAAAGTAAATGTTTTGTCTTTTTGTGCCTTTTTACACTGTGTAGTATCATGATGTTTATTGTAGGACTTGTGTTTTTCTCCGCTCAAAAGCCCATTGCACCCACTCAACAGCCTACACCTTTTTCTACTGCCTCCTCTCACTCTTTTCACCCTCTGCCTGAGCACGAACAGACCAGACGATCAGAGTTCGTAAATAACTCGTTTATCCAGCTCTTGCACCAGCACCAGCTAGTAGTGAATACGACCAATTGCTGGGTCTGTGGGTTAATGCCACATACCATTAACAAGGGTATTCCCTACCTGGTGCTGCCGTATAGTTACAATGGATCGTCATGGGCATTCCAGACCATGTTTCTTTATGCTCTAGATACGTACTCCCCTCGCCTACCGCGTTCCATCAGACCTATCACCAATAATAAGGCTTTGATGAAAGGAGTTGCCGACATGAGTAGGGATATTGATGCATATTCATCCATTCCCAAAGAAGAGTTGAGACCTTATGTAGGATGGAACGCGACGGGGTATAGTATTAGTCTGGGTGAAAGACAGCGACAAATCTCATCTCCAATCTGGGTCGTACCCCACATGGGTCGGTTCTGCTTACAGGGTAATGGTCAGAACCCTAGGGCTCAACTGGGAAGAAGTGACTGTACTGAAACGTACACTTTCCCGTCACAGTTTTCCCCTGCGTTTCTGGCTGCCAAGGGCACATATTTCATCTGTAATGATCGAGCATATACATGGTTGCCCCCTGATTTCTCGGGCACATATTATATTGCGAATCTGCTACTGCCGACGTTCACTGCTGCCTCTGATTATCACAAGACGAGAGTTGTGAGAGGTGTGATAAGTAAGGATGACACTGCCGGTCAGGAAGCGGGAGACTTCTTCTTGGGTTTCCTGCCGTTTTGGGGACCTATGGTCAATAGTAGGAACCTGAGACAGCTGACACGTGTGGTTGAATCCACTATAAATGTAACGGCTGGTGCCCTTAGTAATCTGACAGCTGAGCTCCAAGCGGATCGCCTTATGACTCTGCAGAACCGCATGGTTTTAGACGTTATTCTTGCAGACCGCGGTGGGGTATGCAAGGTTATCCAATCCAGTTGCTGCATTTTCATACCAGATAACGCTCCAACGGTGTATCAAGCCATCTCCAAACTCCATAAAATATCTGAAGCCATACACGTGGATAAGGGAGATTGGTCACTGGTGGGATGGTTCTGGGAACTGATATCTGCCTGAGGTTGGAAAGTTCTGATGGTCATTGGAATGATCTTAGCCATTCTTTTCCTGCTCTGTCTGTGCATACAGTGTGCTCCTGCGATGTATGGCCTCTGTGCTACCTTATGTGTAAGGAAGCCTGTATCGAGGGACGAGCTAAGTAATAGGATGATGCTACAGCAACATCTCCATGACTTTGCGGACATTGACCTAGACTCGGATTAAGATGAGTATAGTGATTGCCTATGTAAGGGCAAAAGGAGGGTCTGTCGTACTTTAATCTCTGCCACCGCGTAGGGGACAGGGCCCTACCCCTGTCTATCTTGGTATTAGCGAACCGCAAATGGTAAATGCGGCATGTACGAGTGCTTTACTTGTCGTTCTAGCTATGAATGCACTGTGTACACGTTATTCTGCTTTACTACGCGGGTTCCATTTTGGAAGCGGTGGCCATCTTGTCATTGCCCTCACATAGGCTATAATGGAGCAAATACGGGCCTCACAGTACATGTGCTTCTCCTCTGACTTCTCTGTGACCTGGGCAGCTGGCTCTGCTGCCCCGGGTCAAACCGGTCTCACGAGCTCCCCTTCCTCCGTCCACCTGTGATTAGCATCAGGGCTTGACCCATCATAAAACCCTTTCATTCTACCCTCAACCTCCGGCTAATCTCTTCCACACCTGCTTGTTCCTGCTTTATGACTTGTTTCCCAAAACAGGAGATGCTCATGTTTATTGGGGGGTCTGCTTACATCTAATGTGGGATCTGAACCTTACTGTGTAAATCATTGTGAGCTGGCCGAACTGGAATGTGGGATGGTCATCATGACTCTGCCTTTTCTTTGTAACATATCCTTGTATATTGCCGTATCATAAAACCTTGGAATGTATGCTTGAGGCCGGAAAAGGCCTATTTAAGATGAAGTCCGTTTCCATGATTTTCAGCAGTCTCCTGAGAACATACACGCTGTTGTACTTCTAGGATACCTGTCATTGGTCTGCAGCCAATAAACGATTCTTTGACTTCACCCAGAAGACTCTGTGTTTCTGTAGGTCCGGAACAGGGTGAAACCCAGAAGTCATAGGGTGTGTTCCCCTGCACCGCTGGGACTAAAATACCCAGTACTTCACAACCCTCTCAAAGGGAACCCCCACCACAGGTAGTAATATCAGGGGGGCCTTTGTGTTTCCACCTGCCTTGCCATTGGCTTGGCAGGTCACACAGGAGCGACAAAACTCCTTAGTGTCTTCAGACATGTGGGGCCAGTGAAAGTGAGGGACAATTCTGTCCCAAGTCTTGTTCTGGCCCAGGTGTCCTGCTAGGGGAATATCATGGGCTAGTGTCAACAGGAAGCCCCTAAACCTCAGAGGTATAACCAACCTCCTGGAAGCACCAGGCTTGGGGTCTCTACACTCTGAATAAAGGAGTCCATCATCCCAATAAACTTTATGGGTGCCACTAGCATTCCCAGCAGCCTCATCAGCGGCTTGCTTTTTGAGGGGTTCAAGAGAGGGGCAGGTTTTCTACTCTTGGCTCAGATCAGACCTGGAAGGGCCCCCTGTCCCCAAGAACTCAACCTGGCCAGGTTCAAGCTCCTCTGGGACAGTTCTTTCTTCAGGTTCAAGATCATCTCCCTCAGGAGACTGATCTGTATTCTGAGTCAGGGGTGAAGGCACTGCCTTAACCCTACTGCTCCCCCTCTTGGGAGGCACCTGGTCCATTCTTACAGAATCCATGGCCTGTCCAGTGTTAGACATTTCGGCCTGTGACCTAGTCACAGCAGAGACATAAGCAGGGATCCCTAACATTTCTGCATGTGTCCTGAGCTCCACTTCAGCCCAAGCTGAAGTTTCCAGTTCATTGCCAAGCAAGCAATCGACTGGTAGGTCTGCACTTACCACCACCTTCTTAAGGCCAGTTACCCCTCCCCAGGAGAAGTTAACTGCCAGAGAATGGTCTGTTCTGACATTGCTACCATTGGTCACTTGGTACATTTCACCAAGTATAATCTGCCCAGGGTCCACAATATCTTTTGTCACCATTGTGACACTTGCTCCTTTGTCCCTGAATGCCAAAGCCTCTTTTCCATTAATGAAAGGCTGCTGTCTGTATTTGCCCAAGTTACTGGGACTCACAAAGGGGGACATATCCATGCCCCCATCACAGATCACGACAGCCTGAGTTGGAACTCTGCCTAGGCCAGAGTCCATCTCAGAACCCAGGGTCAACCCTACTACACCCTTATTCTGAACATTACCACCACCAATTATAGCTGTACTAGGGGGAACTGTTGCCTTAGGGGCAATGGTGGCTGGAGTTGAGTCTTTGGACTTGGTGCAATCACTTGTCCAGTGAGTCTTCTGCCTACAGATTTTGCAGCAAGGTTTCTTTTGGCCTTTTCCCTTATTAGACAGTGAATCTCCCCCTGAAGAATATTTTTGGGGACCTTGTGAAGACTTCTGGTCTTTACCCTTCTCCCCACCCTTATCAGAGTTTTTAGGATCTTGCTTCTTGGGTTCACCACCTTGGTTCTGTACCTTCTGCCTCACCCTGGTTCTGACCCTCTTCTCTGCCTTCTTCCCCAATTCTTGGGGAGAGGTCAGATCTGAATCTACCAGGTACTGGAGCAACAGCTGATTCTGACAATTATTAAGGATCTGCTCCCTCATAATAAAATTGTACAATCCTTGATAGTCATGCACTTTACTGACAAGTAACCAACCTTCCACAGCCTTAGTAGCACAATCTACAAAGTCTACCCAATCCTGAGTCTGTGCCTTTTGGGTATCCCTGAACATTAACCTGTATTGCTCAGTGGTTAGGCCAAACCCATCAGTTAAGGCACTCTTCAGACTGTTGTAATCATCTGCCTCCTCCTCTTTAACAGTGAGGAGCGTATCTCTACATTTGTCTGCAAAGGAGAGCCATAAGATTGCTGCCCACTGCTCCTGGGGGACCCTTTATACTTTACAGGCCCTTTCCAGTGCAGTTATCCATCTGTGAATGTCATCCCCACTCTGGTAGGGAGGGACAGAGGGACAATCTTCTTCAGGTTTCTATGGTCATGAGACCTTTCCCTATCTCTAGGGATGTTGCTGCCACCATGGGACTCTAGTCCCAACCTTTTTCTAGCTCTGTAGAGCTCTTGGGCCTGCTTATCTATGGCTACCTGCTTTCTTCTGATTTCAAGCTGAGCTTCCTCATACTTAATCAGTCTCTCCCTTCTCTCCTGAGAGGTTTCCCTCCTATGAGAGGAGATTGAGGTCCCTAAAGATGAGTTAGAATGGTAAGACTTCACTGAGGGAGATCTTGACCTTCTTGGCCCACCACCAACTCTCCCAGGAGGGACAAAGAGGGGTCCATTTTGGTCCTCTCCCTCACTGTCTAGGGGAGCTGGATTTTCCAGGTCCAGATCATTGTCATCTGCCTGGCCAGCCTCAGAGGTCAGGTCATGGGAAATTTCACCCCTAGGCCTTTCCGCAGGTGCTGTCCCACCCATTCTGCCTAACCCACCAGATCCTAAAGATCTGCTAAGGACATCCAGCTTGAGTACTTCTATGAGATGCTGGGTGGTTGGGCTTTTGCCTATCTACAGTTTCCTAGTAGTGCATAATGCTCTAAATTCCAAGAATGGGAGGTTATCATACTTGGAGGGAAGAAGCCCATTGGCTTCTGGCAGGGACCCACCGGTTTCTGGCCTTGAAGACATCACTAGTGAGGTGTGGTGTATTGCACTACCTACTCTAGTGTGGCCTACTAAACTCTCTTGAGTTGTGGAAAAGGTGTGCTAAGCCCTCAACACACAACTCTAAGTTCAGTAGAACTTACTGTATTCTAAAGTTTGTATTATATGTACCTCAGGTACCTTTGGTGGTTTTCAGTTAGACACTCAACTGAGATTATCTGGTAAAACAATAGCAAGCTGGAATCTCACACGCTGCACACCAATGTGAGAAGGTGGCCTGGTATATGCTGTCCACTAATTATAGTGGGCACCTTGTACCAGTCCAAACAACCCCTTATTAATGATAGGTTAAAGACAACCTTTATTGAAAGCTATCCTAGTGGTAGCTATGGAGAGCAGCCTTCAGGCTAAGTCTTGAAGGAATGTAAATCAGCTTGTTTTACCGGTCTATAATCTCTTGAATGACTAAATGAAAGACAATCACACCAGGTATACGTATTTATTTCTAAACACACCCTACTAGTCTCTTTATGAGGCTAGAGGCCTAAACACATAAGTTACACTTCAAATAGTACAGTAAAATAGCACAAATACACGTCAGGCCCTTGGGGCGAGCCAAACCATATACTAAAATAGTGGTATAAGAACCATGACTTAACTGGACACAAGGCCTACAGCCTGTAGAATCACTGGGACCCCAAGGAACCACCTATGGTAATGACACAGGGGACCCACAGGGGCCGTCTGCAGTGTGAGAACACAGCCGCGAGCTCCCATTAGCTTCTATGGGGAAAGTCACGGTTAGATTTTTGAAGATTAGGGACACTTAGAGATGACTTAGTTCCAAACCCTCTTGGACTTAGGAAGTTCTAGGGACAACATCCACGGGAGCACTGGAGTACTTGAGTTACCTCACCCAGGGAAGCCGGTTGCATAGGTGTCAAATGGTATTGGGTTGTGTCGTCATTTTCAATGGGAGCTGGCGAAGAAGTGCTGCTGCCGGGAAGATGCGATGTGTCCGAAGAGATCCAAGACTGGGCCAAAGTCGAGAAGAACCTGAAAGCAGAGGGGACAGAGTCTGGGTCACTAGCCAGTGACCAGGAGCACGATAGGCGAACACCCACCGAAGTCGGGTGTTTCAGGTGAAGAAGGTGAAGCTTGATTCTTCAGCCTCGAGGACCAGGAGGCGTCAAGGACAACCAGGAGCTGGATTCGAGCTGTCCCACAAAGGATGTCGAGTGCTGCTGTGTTGGTGCCCGGATTGGACACAACAAGCCTTGGCAACATCAACCCACGCAGAAAAGAGAAAGATGCTTCGGTGCAGACCAGCAAGGTCTGAGAGACTCATCACGCGGTGGGTAGTCAGGGCACGTCTGGAGCAACCAGGGAAGCCCAAGGAAAATCAAAGTTGCTTTCTCAGGGACCCACCAGTCGATGGACCAGGGATCGTGAAGGAGCCTCTAGCGGGAATGCAAGAAGCAGGCTCACGGAACACTTGTGGCGTGTAGGCCCACAATTTCTAGTGCAGATGGTGCTTGTGGCGTGTGCTACAAGTAACTCAAAGCACGACTTTGAGAGACATCAGGAAGTCAATGCACTTGCAAATGTGCACAACGACCAGGAGTTCCGGTTCCACGTTACTCACGAGGGCTGCTGGTCTCAGCTCTAGAGACTCAGGTCAGCCTGTGAGATGTTTAGAAATCCTCTTCCCGGGCTGCAAATACTTCGGAGTCCGGCTGGAGCTTCAGTGATGCAGACTGGCAAAATGCTTTGTTGGTGCTTGCCAAGCAGGGGAGTCACTCCTTGACCCCAAGGGAGATTTCTTCAGTCCTCTAGTCTTGAGCAGAGCGTCAAAGTTCTAGGATTCAGCTACAGAGTTTCATCCAGGGATATATAAAGTCCTGTTGCCAGGGGTTCCTTACTTATACGTAAGAAAGGGGTTGGACTAACTCTAGGGACCCACCTATGGGAGGGTTTAGAAAGAGAGGTGGCTACACCCATTTCCTTTGTCCAGTTTTGTGCCAGAGCACATGCTCTGGGCTATGCACAGGGACACCAAATGTGCCCCCAGTGCAGGACTTCAAAGCCCTCTGAGAGTGCTCCCACCCATCCCCAATACACATCAGCCTGTCTTGTTACCGGATATACTGGTGCTGTCATGTCTCTCCCTCTAGAAAGGTGGGATCATACTCCCACACCAGTTACTGGTGTGGGGGTATGATTCCAAGGTGTTTGGCACCACATGACATGTTTCCATGCAGCCAGTCCAAAGTTAGCATTTACCATTTGGTTATAATGCACTTAAGAGTATATGGTCAGGCTGCACCACTGACAACCCCGGAGAAGAGATTCCGAAGGCTGCAGAGGGGCTCAGCTCATGCCTGGGCACCCTCTCACATATAACCAAGCACCCTGCCTTCAGGATTGATAAGGCCTGCCATAAGGGTGACTGATAGGTTTCTATGTGCAGTGATAGGTGAGGTATATTTAACCTATACCTCAGTAAGGTGTGCATGCACCACCTTATCCAGGCTGCAATAGCAGACATGTGGTTTCATTTTGGGGGGCTTTCCAGGGGTCACAAAATACATGCTTCAGCCCCTGGTAGGCCTCTGGGCCTCTGGGGTACCTATGCCCTGGCTTCATAGTATACCATGTACTAGGGACTCACAAGGGTACCCCAGAATCCAATCTGGAGTGTACCTAAAGTACATGCAAACAATTTAGAGAGGAAGCAGCTAGGCTGGGGCCCTGGATAGCAGGGTCCCAGCCAGACTAAAGTCAAAAAACAGTGTTACAGCAGCAAAAGGTGGGGGTAACCATGTGAAGCAGATCCTACTCTCCTACATATATCTATATATCCTCAAACGACAAAAAACGCGGCACTCCTCTTGATGATAAATGTTGTTTATTCAATTTGTGACTTCCTCCAGGAGGAAGTCACGAATTGAATAAACAACATTTATCATCAAGAGGAGTGCCGCGTTTTTTGTTGTTTGAGGATTAATTTTGCGAGAGCCTGTCCTGGTCTCGACGCGGGCACCAGCTGTTTAAGGTGCTCCCACTGTCACATGGACGATTTGAAAAAGGATATATCTATATATATATATATATAACATATTTTGTGGGTTTCCTGCCTCTTAGCAGTGGCGGGCTCTCAACGAGGTCACGTACCTCCTTATATTCATCTGCGGGTTAAGTATAAATAACCAAAGTTGAGCCCAAATGCTTTGGAGTGAATGCTATTTAATAGAAAACAGCAAAAAATGCCCGACGCGTTTCGAAGCAGCAGCTCCATGATCACGGGTCAAAGTACATTTTCTTACCACCATTACATATAGTGCACAGTTGTGAAAATAAAGGTAGGACTACAATGCAAACATCATTTCATCCCGGGAATGGCATCCATTTTGTAGTAGGTTTTCAATGTACATATACTTCGTGGTACAATTATTTAAATCAATTTAGTCTGCGTTGTTAGACAGTTGTTACCCAATTCCCATATCAATCATGTCAGGGAATGAACACCAGCAAAAACCAAAGTAAATTGGCCATATCAATCATAGCGATCAACATATCAACTTTATCCTGTATTCCCTCAATGATATTCTAAGTTCAAATACTATACAGACTGTAGACAAACACAACCAAATGAAAGGCTTCTATGTATGTGGGGCGTGCAAAGCTTGCAAGCATAGTACAAGCTGTAAGGAAGTACAACTATTGAAACAGCTGGAACCGGGGTCATAGATAAACATCTCAATTGCAATTCAGATGTTTGTGTTTATGCTTTGATTTGCCCATGTGCCCTGATTTATATAGGGAGTACAATAGATAGGGTAAAGAAAAGAATACTAGAACATTTGCGAGCTATCACAAAAGAAGACAAACAGTACCCCGTTGCAAGACACTTTAAGGAATATCACAATAAAGATGCTAGACTGCCTAAATTATGTGCCATAGACAGAATCCCTATCTCTGAAAGGGGAGAAAATAGGGTCGAAAATTACGACGCCTGGAGTCTAAATTAATAATAAGATTTGAGACTATGCACCCAATTGGCCTTAATAAGGAAGAGGAGTTATCCATTCATTTCGGATGACATTGACGACCCAAATATTGTCACGTCAAAATCAGTAGGAACATAATCATGTTGTTTTCTTTGCTTCTTAATGTACATCAAAGTATTGATTTTAAAGGGTATTGAGGGATATATTAATCATGCACTTGTTTTTAATTTGTAGGAGACTGGGACAACATCATGTAAAGATACTGGAATGCAAAAGAACTAGAATATCTGGATCGTGGTTGAAATTGAGAAAATCGGCTTAAGGTTGGATGGAAATGTGTTTATATTTGGACATGAGCCCACTGGGGCGGAATCAACATTTTTTATCAACACTATTGAATTGATGGCCCACTAGGGCAATTTCTGAATTATAGGCCCACTTGGGCAGAAATGGAAACTACAGGATAAAGTTGATATGTTAGTCGCTATGTTTAATATGGCCAATTTACTTTTGTTTTTACTGGTGTTCATTCCTTGACATGATTGATATGGGAATTGGGTAACAACTGTCTAACAACGCTGACTAAATTGATATAAATACTTGTACCATGAAGTTTAAGTACATTGAAAACTCACTACAAAATGGATGCCATTCCTGGGATGAAATGATGTTTGCATTGTAGTCCTACCTTTATTTTCACTACTGTACACTATATGTAATGGTGGTAAAAATTTTTACTTTGACCCGTGATCAAGCAGCGACTGCTCCGAAACGCGTCAGGCGTTTCCCGCTGTTTTCTATTAAATAGCATTCACTCCAAAGGAATTGGGCTCAACTTGGTTATTTATACTTAACCCACTGATGAATATATATATATAGCGATTTAAGCATTAGCACTTTTTTGGCAAAGTGTTACAAAATTAGTAATCCCCTGCTTTTGCCCTATCCCTTTTTTTTTATCTGTGTGTTTCATCAACTATTACTTGGGTTTCTCTAGCACTTTATCACACGATGTTTGCAGATATTTTTATAGGGGGCTTCTCTTTTTAGTGCCTGGCGCCTTTTTTACGATTGTACATTTAAAATACATTTTTATGTATTTTATGATACCTACTAAATTAGTAATTTTTAGCATTCATGGGTTTAGTACTGTATTTAAGTCTTAGTATGTACATTTAGGTACAGATAACCTTTTTTGAAAGGCACTTGCCATTATTTCAGCCTAGTGAGGCAAACTCAATACCACCATCATCTAAAAGAATGCGTAATGAGAGTAATGAGTACCCCTTGTATATGTTTTAATATCTAATTAGGCATGATAAACAATATGTATAGTAATCAATGAGAACTAGCTCTGGTTTAAATTGTTTGTATGTCTGCGGGTGGAAAAAAAAACATTAGGTTTTTTATGAAGGCCCTCACCCACCAACCTAGTTGGTGGCATGCTTCATCATTGGGCCCCACCCGAGGTACCGAGTGTACCTTAGGTGTGCTTCGATGCCAGATTACTGAGAAGCGGGTTTTTTTGGTTCGTGAGGGTGCTGTGAGTGTGCTCTGAGTGAATTTCAAACCGAGTTACACTGCATCTTTAAGAAGGCTATCCTCTAATTAAGTGCTCCCTATATAGCATTGTTTTTATGTTTACCCTTCACTATGACCAATCACATTTTTGATTGGGCGCACTGTATTCAAAAGTGGTGGTCCGGCACCAGCGCGTCATGTGAGCAAGATCGCGGAGGTGATCGAAACGCATCTGGGGCGGACACTTGTCTGCATTAATGCATCCTGTAACAAAATGGCCGACGAGAGAGGAGCTCACTAGGAGAGCTCCTCTAGCTGGGGGATCAATTTTGCTTATTTTGAGCCTTTTATCCCTGCCTATAGCTCCATCTGACTCCCCACCGACACTTAGGAATCAGGATATCTACAAGAGAAACAGGAACATTTTCGTACCTCACCGTTTGTGCACTACGGGACATCTGCAGAGTCTGAGATCGGAGTGTGTCCCCGGCGACAGAGTTTCGATGCCCAGAGACAACTCCACCATTGCTATCGTGGTCGGTCCCCACCTGGGTACCTTGCGAGTCTCTGATCGTGAATGGTGAGCCTCACGGGGCTGCGGCCTCCTCCGACGTGCGGATCTCATTGTGGACGTGGACGTGGAAGGTCGGGTTCACTCATGCATCTCTGCCTCCCCCACCCATGAATTGTTGGCGCTTCCAGGACACCCCCCCACACCGATGCCTGGGGAGAGCAATAGCACTGCAGTGGCAACAGAGCAGTGTACACAGGGAGAGCTTTGCATAGTGCACAGTGCCGTTCGCGATCTCCCGGCTCGGGAGCTGAGCGTGGCAGAGGATCGGCCCATTAATCATTCGGGAGCTGAGCGTGGCAGAGGTTCGGCCCATTAATCATTCGATGGTGCTTCCGTGATGCCCCCCCCACACCGATGCCCGGGGAACTAAATAAACGGATCCAGCACTGTAGTAGCAACGGACCAGTGATCATCGGAAGTGCTCGGCGCGGAGCACAGAGCTGTCGCTATCTACCGGCTTCGGTGGAGAGGAGCGCAACAGGGTGGAGATTTCCTCTCAGAGTCTCCAGTGCCCATGAAAGCAGCAGCAACTCGAAGGTACCAGTGCCTAGTGAACCCCACACTTCCCTCCCCCTCCCTCGTATTACCTCAGCACTAGATGCACAATCTATAAACCAATCTCCTCTAGAGTACGGAGGAAGGCATGCAAGCTCTGTCAGATGGTCCATAATCAATAGACTCCCCCTGATCAGAGGCCACTTTAGAGCTTTGCAAGCATTGTTTGAGCTCTGCAGATACTTCACAGATCGGGCACTTATATAATCACTACGGTCCCACACCTAAGCCCATATTTTCCTGGGTAATTGGAAACCTGTCTTCCCACATGCAGATCCACCTCTATTTTGATGATCCCAGAATTCCTGGAGAGGGGATGAACTCAGATGCCTCTACTGTTCACACACAAAATGGCCACAATAGGTTACCAAATAAAAAGGACTACTTCCCTGCTGGCCTTTAACTGACATAGACAGAAGACTTCTTTGCCAGCACTGCTCTAGTCAGCAAACCGAGCATCCATCTTGGGCTGTCTTCATTCTTAACCCTGTCTCTATTACCCCCTAATTGAGCACCACTTTGCAGCTCTTCCCCGATGGCCTTTAACTGAAATATTATGAGGACTTCCTTCCCAGCACTGTTCTAGTCAGACAACCGAGCATCCATCTTGGACTGTCTTCATTTATAACCTGTCTCTTTTTTCCCCAAACTGAGTAGCACCTCTCAAAAATAGCTTCCATCTGTTTACCCTCCTGAATCTAATTTTACCCACATTATGGAGCGCACCGGCAACTTCACTTTCTCCATCATTTACCCCCCAAACCTCTCAAAAAAAGCAGCTAAAAACTTCAAACATAACTTATTAAAATCTCATCCCGAAACCCCAATCCCTGACCCATACTTCTCTATGAACAATGGGCTTATCAAGAACTACATAATCTTCTTTACCAAAAGAAGAGCTCAATGAAGAAAAGCCTTTCTCCCTCTCTTTAAGGTCTCTTTCATTAAAAAAACAGCTCACGGATTTACACTATCTATCCTTCCCTCCATTTTCTTCAATGCTGCAGCCACCGTTAACATCTATCATAATGGAATCATCCTCATACAATCCTCTGACCGCAACCTCAATATGATAGATCTCATATTTCCTCTCATCAAAGAGAGAGTCTTGCTAACTCAACCCCCCTCTTCATCAACTCTTCTGAAATTGTGAACTCCCAACATGATCCTGCTATAACTCAGGATTCCATGGTGTTCCCTGATGCTTCGACACAAACTCTAGTTCTCATGGACTCTCCACCTAAGAACTCAGCCCACCTTATATCCGTCTCTCTCCTTAACCCTACCAATACACTATCTCTCCCTCCTCCCCCTGCACATCCTCCCCCACCCTCCCCCCTCACCTTTACTCCCAGCACCCCCCTGCAAGCCATCTGCCACATCTATACTACCTCTAAACTTGGCTTAGCCGTCTCTCAGTCCCATCCCCCTTCACCTATGCCCCACCCTCGCCCCCACCATTACTCCCAGCTCTGACCTTCAGACCCTCAGCCCCACCTTCACCCCCACAGATCCTGGCATTGCCCTCTCTCTGTCCCCCACCCATCCTCCCCACCCTCCCCCTCGCCATTTCTCACAGCACATCCCTTCAGCCCATCAACCCCACCTTTAAACCCACTGATCCCAACTTTGCCCTCTCTCTGCCCCCCACCCCACCCATCCTCCCCCACCCTCCCCCTCACCATTTCTCACAGCACCTCCCTTCAGCCCATCAACCCCACCTTTACACCCACTGATACCAACTTTGCCGTCTCTCTGCCTCCACCCCAGCCCGTCAACCCCACCTTCTCCCCCCTAAAGACACCAAGGATGCCTCTTCGCCGCCTATTCCCTCAGCCCATTTTTCCAATAAGGGCTCTATCACACCTGACCCCAGATTTGACCAGATATTAGCAGCCCTTCAGTAAGTCAAATCCGACATCCGAACCCTACACGATCTGATCTTACAAAAACCCAAGTTCACACGCAGCAATCAGGAATACAGCTCTTTCCCTCGCTCCAAGAACTCTAGTCACCCCCAACATCTATCTGCAAGCCCCCAGGCTCAGGGGTTCCCACGTTGGAGGACAGTGCCGCACCCTAATGCCTTTTCCCGCCCCAGCAGGATGATGAACCCTCTTTCTACTATAGAAGTAGGGACCTCCTTCGCTCATACGAGCTTCCGCCACTGATCACCGGGCTCCCATTTATCTTACCCACAGAATCCCAAATTCAATCTATCCCTATCAACACTCACAGAGCCACCAGACATAACTCCAGAGGCAAAGTTGAAAATAACGTCACTAGAATCCCCCTCACAATCAAACACAACACAGTACTCAACAGTACGTGGCTAAATTGTATTCTCCTAAACTGCAGATCTGCAGCCAGACATGCAGCGGAAATAGCTGACCTACTACTCTGTAACAAACCTGACATTCTGATCCTGACGGAAACTTGGTTAAATGATACATCTACACCCATCATGGACATCTTGCTACCCCCCAACTATGACATCACGAGACTCGACAGAACAAATATGCCAGGAGGTGGGATAGCCTGCATACATCAAAGCAACCTAACAGTGTCCAACTCCAATGCCCCTGCTTTTTCTTCCTGTGAATACCTCTGCATAAACATCGCCAGTAATAACAATCAATTCTGCTCTTTTCACACCTTCTACCACCCTCCCGGAGATAACCCCACTTTCATAGAACAATTCATGGATATCCTTGTGTCAAATTACAGCCATCAAACTAATCAAATTTTCCTGGGGGACTTCAACCTCCAATGGGATGACCTGAACGACCCTGGGGAAACAGCCTCAAAGCCTTCCTCGCAGACCTTAATCTCATCCAAATATATAACAGCCCTACACACGACAAAGGTGCGATTCTCGACCTAGTAATCTCAAATGTGGACTCTGTTGTACTCTTACATGAAGTAGACGCTGATAGCCATGTAAGTTCTTTAGTACCTTTATTCCAGTTGTACAGCAAGTTGGTTCACTGGTACATCAAATAGGTAGTACAGATGATTGGTTAAGGTATTGTAGGTTAGCCCAGTAGTCAGACCTTGGTAACATGCCACAGCAAACACCTTTGTAGTATCAAACCCCAACAGGAGCAGCCTGCCTGCTGCTCAGCCCATCTGTAACTGTCATACCTCACCCAGTCAGACTCCCAACGTTCTAAGCATCACAGCATTCTCAACATTCTACTCCAAACACACACTGTGGCTGATCAGCAGGTGAACTGGTAAACTGCAAGATATGAAAATACTATGCAGGGCATAACATATCCCCCTTCTTTTAAAATGAAAAACAAAAGTGACATTTGTACTATGGGAATACAACAATGCTATATGAATAAACCACGCACAAAAAGAAAATACACTTATAATAAAATGATTCAAAACTCAAAGATGTCTAAAAGTGTTAAACAACACGAAAGATTCAAAGGCAATAAAAAGAATATAACAGATTGAGACAATAAGTAGCGTATAGCACAAGGGAAACAAACCCACGACCCAACTCAATCTATAAAACATTCTGAAGCATAATGCACGTATTGCCAAATCTCAAACATAGCAAAATTACCCATGAAAAGAATGAATCAAAACCAGGGATGTGCAATTAAGAACATCACGAGAGATAATGAACCATTCAAAGTAGAGAACGGATAATATACAACAATTGCAAAATTGAGTACAACAACCCATCCTCTCCCAAAAACAAAATGAGAAAGTGTCATTGCGTTAGACAAAAGGTAACCACCTTGCCACTGTATTTGAGTCTAACTCCCATGCATGCACATCCTGAATAGGATTGACCTTGAAAAGCATGGGACCCATCCGACACATACCAACCCTATAGTACAATCCCTAAAGAAAGGGAACAAATGAAAAGCACAGTTCCTAGCATAAGGAAACTTACCTACGTTGTGAAGATGATTAAAACCAAACCTTCACTCCTCTTGTGAGGTACAAAAACTCGGGATTATGACCCTAAAGTCCACCCTAATGCAAGGGTCTAAGACTATAACAAAGAATATGGGACCATATGACTAAAAGATACACCCTGTGTAGGGAACCGTACCCATAAATCTAAACCAACCCTGAGAGGGTAAAATGTTATGTTAACTGGTGGAAACCAAGAAAACATGACCCGCGTCCGGGTTACCAAAAAAAAACGAATCTATAAACCTCGAATGGGACCAATACCCATAAACTCACCTTAGTAAAGGCTGCGTGTAACGCCCTATGGAAAGGGGCTCGTACCCAGACCATGACCATCCCTATAATAAGGGAACTGTGAGTAAAAATCTCACTCACCAACTCGCCTCAATAAACAGGCCGCGTGTACCGCTTAATGTGTAACATGACCACATACCCACCCCAGAGCAGGGGTTCCAATAACTCTAAATGGGAAGGAACTAGAACCAAACCCATACCCATCCCTAAAATAAGGGAACGTGTAAACACAGCCCATTAAAGACACTAAGAGGGCAACCTGTGGAATTTAAACCACTGAGGACTAGACACTTCAACTTTACACTCACTAACAAAATCAGGCATACGTGTAGCCTCTGCCCAATAACACTAATAGGGCATCCCTTGCCTAAGGGCACTATACTGTGTGATGAGCACACACCAAACTCGATCCCTGTAACTAGGGAAAAACCTGTGATAACCACCCCGACAATAGATGTCCCACCCATATGTAGGGAAGTGGAGACTGTGGCAAATCACTATCCTAAATAACTTTACATAAAACTTGCAAATACTATAATTGCAAAACATCTTATAACTGTAAGTCCCACCGGTGAGCGATCTCTCACCCGAAAACATTACCACCAATAAAACGATTCACCGTTCGTGTTGTACACACCAACGCTCCAAAGAGTCACACCATGTTGAACCCCAATGTTCTGAAACAGGAACATTCTCTGAATTTAATTTTCTAAATGTCCACGTGAAGCAGGACAGTCGCCAAACAGTAGATACAAGAAAGATTCTGCCACCGGATACTTTTGAATCTGGAGGAACCAAAACTTCCACTCACCGCCGGTGTGCCAAACAATCACCTGGATCATCAGCAGCGCGCTCACACACCAATTGAGACGACCTTCTCGATCATCTTCCTGCTTCATGTAACTTTATTAAGAGCATAGCGCACAAAAAAAAACGGTTGGCAAAACTACGTGGTTCAGATTTACGTGGTTGGCAGATAATAAATGTAAAAGTCTCAAAATGGCGGCACGTTTTAACACGCAGCGTCGAATGGCTCACGGCACGCTGTGTGTGCCAAACGTCCAAAACAGGGAGTGCAAGACCAGGAAAACGTCATAGAAGACAACACGAAGCTGGCAGCGTCTTCATGAAGGTAGGAATTCACGCGCCATACAGAGCTCGTGCAACGTTTGTATTCAAAATTAAATAGGCGGTTGGAAATCACCGCGACCTGAGGTCTCAAAACGGACTAAAAATCAATGAAAAACAAGTCTCACCTGCCACTCCATAGAGCAACTCGTACTCGACTACCACTAGCCAGTGACACTGCACATCGTACACTCTCCCACGTGTGAACTCTCCAAACGTGCATTTTTTTTTTTAAAAAAACAAATCGTTGTGAGGGGAAAAATCCATCCGATCCATCAGAAACATTGTAGATCCTTGAAAACAAACCATGTAAATCCATGAGGCAAAATCGTTTTTTCCAAGCCCCTCAAAACCACCTCCACATGTAAGACTTGACTTGCGCTGTAACCAAGGTAAACTGTACATTTAAAGTCAGTCTTTATGCACCTCCAAAGTAGCGCCAACACCAGGCATCATCAAAATATGGCGCTAAACAGCAGTCCATGTTTGTCTTGATCTTTGCTGCGCCTAAGTACTTGTAGACATATATTTCCAAGACATTAACTTTCCATTTAGGCGCAGAACTTGTGGGTGTACGCACAACCACACTGTACAACACTCTGTTGCTGGGGCTGTCCGATGTACAGGACACTGGTGGGGTTGCGAAGAGTGCTGTGCCACTTTCCTTTGTTGCTTGTGTCATCTTGAGTTACTTCTTTTGTTGCGCTGTTTGATATTTCTTCTTCTTGTTACTAAATCATCTCCAAGGGCATGTAGGGCAGTGAGTAAGTCTCCAACTCTCGCTCGTCGCCAAAAATATGTTGTACTCTTAAATGAAGTAGACGCTGATAGCCATGTAAGTTCTTAAGCACCTTTATTCCAGTTGTACAGCAAGTTGGTTCACTGGTACATCAAATAGGTAGTACAGATGATTGGTTAAGGTATTGTAGGTTAGCCCAGTAGTCAGACCTTGGTAACATGCCACAGCAAACACCTTTATAGTATCAAACCCCAACAGGAGCAGCCTGCCTGCTGCTCAGCCCATCTGTAACTGTCATACCTCACCCAGTCAGACTCCCAACGTTCTAAGCATCACAGCATTCTCAACATTCTACTCCAAACACACACTGTGGCTGATCAGCAGGTGAACTATACTATGCAGGGCATAACAGACTCCACACACCTCAACTCTGTCCTCCCATGCGACTGGTCTGACCATCACATTATCTCTTTCCAAGTCTTGGAAGAGGTCAAACGTCTCCCAACACAACCCCTGAGAACTAAGATCTGGAAGAGAAACCTGAAAAACATTGGCTCTATCCCTTTAACATCTACTAACCTAAACCCTCTATATCCCCAGGATGACCTAAACGATGTCCAGGGGCTGACCAATCACTATTTTTCACTCCATGAACAACCTTCTTGATAACATAGCACTGCTTCAACTGAAAAGAGCTTCCGCAAAAAACTCAAAACCTTGGTACGATGGGAGGCTAAATGAAGATAGACGCTCTCTCAGATTAATTGAACGACGTTGGAGAGCTACACCCTCAGCTGACCACCTCAAGCTCCTAAGACGCTCCAGAAACTCCTATTTTAGGAAAATCAGGAAATCTAAAACCGACTTCTTCAGGACTCAACTAGATCAAGCCAAGAACCACCCCAAAAAGCTCTTCGATCTTATCAATACCCAAACCAAGAACATACCCAGTCTCCCGAACGCCATCCCTCTTACTCTACCCACCTGTGAAGAATTTGCCTCCTTCTTTGCTTCTAAAACAGAATCCATAAAATCAGATCTACTCAAGGACCTATTATCCATCTCTGACTTGGACAAGAACTCATCTGTGCCGCTGGCTGGTGCACAAACTAACATCCTCCCCAAATTCAACCTCAAAAACAACGCCACTTGGTCTCTCTTCAACACTTACAGTGAAAACGCCATATGAAAGGTGCTAACCTCTCTGAAACCCTCCTATCATTTCACTGACCCGCTCCTGGCCAATTATTTAAAAGACCTCATTCCCCTTGTACTACCTCTCTGGACAAAGATCATAAATACGTCCCTCCTTCAAGGTCTCATTCCAGACAGCCTGAAAACAGGTCAGGTGTGGCCTATGCTAAAGTAAACAACAGCTGACCCCTCGGACCCTAATAACTATCGTCCGATCTCTAACATACCTATGCTAGCCAAACTCCTGGAAAAATGTGTTAACTTGCAGCTTAACAGGCACATTGATCAATTCAACCTGCTTAACCAATTTCAATCAGGCTTCCATGCAGGTCACAGTACCGAATCAGCCATGGCACATATAATTGATGACGCTCTAAAAATCCTGGACCAAAACGAGGCCTGCTTACACATCCTTCTCGACCTATCGTCAGCATTTGACACCGTCAAACACGACAATATGCTTGAACTCCTTAAACACAGAATGGGCTTGTCTGGTACTGTATTTAACTGGTTCGCTTCTTTCCTTCATAACAGATCGCAAAGATTTAAGGTCAACCAATCGCTGTCCAACCCCATGCCAGTCACTTTAGGAGTTCCACAAGGCTCCTCGATCTCACCGACCCTCTTCAACCTTTTTATGGAACCCCTTACCGATCTTCTCAGCCTCGCCAAGATTCACTTCCATATGTATGCAGACGACACTCAAATCTACATCAAGATCCACTCACCTGATGACATCAAATCTCAACTCCACCCTTCTAAAAACCCAAACATGGCTGGCCGAAAACCATTTGAAACTTAACGCCCTAAAAACTGAATTCCTCTTAATCGCTCCCCCTAACAAAACTCCCAATATCCTGGACTGCCTGAAGCACTTAACAGCTCTCAAAGGACAACCTCTCATCGTTGACTCAGCGAAATCACTAGGGATAACGCTAGACAGCAACTTAAAGATGCAGAAGCATATCAGCACTTCCACAAAAGGAGCCAACTTCCACCTGAAGACCTTGCGAAAACTGAAAACCTTTCTGCCAGGTGTTGATTTCAAACAAGCAGTGCAAGCCCTAGTTATACCTAGAGTGGAGTACGGGGTGGTAACCCTATGCGGCCTCCCAAGGTCATCGACAGCCCCTCTAAGAGCCACTATCCACTCAGCTGCGAGACTCATCACTGGTTCAAAGAGAAACTCTCACATATCCCCTGACCTGAGAGCCCTCAACTGGCTACCATTTGAAGCCAGAATTCATCTTAAAATCGCCTGTATGACGCACAAAGCCCTACACCACAATTCCCCACTCTACCTAGCTCAGAAACTGGAGCTCTCTTCAGGCAGCAGAGCCTCCAGGAGTGCCAAGACACTTCTTCTAAAACCACAACGATTTGTCAAGAAAAAAGCATATATCCGTTCATTCTCTGGTATGGCCCCTAGGATTTGTAACGCTTTGCCCCCTGAAACAAGAACGAACCCGTCATCGGCCTACTTCAGGAAAGAAGTAAAAGTGATCCTCATGGCCAAATTCACCTGAACTCTGGCCTATTGCTAGCCTTACTGTATATTATAACTATCTATGTCTTTGTGCTCAATAGCTGTTATTTTATGCTTCTATAGGCCATTCATAGCTGTTCACCAATATCTTTGTTTGATACACCTTGCATTCTCCATTTGACTGTAAAGCGCTCTGATACCCGCAAGGGTCTTGTTCGCGCTATATAAAACCCTCAAAATAAA
Organism: Triturus cristatus; assembly: GCF_964204655.1. NCBI lineage: Eukaryota > Metazoa > Chordata > Amphibia > Caudata > Salamandridae > Triturus > Triturus cristatus. Next base: position 925,983,969 of record NC_140591.1, on the reverse strand, counting down.
TTTAAAAAAAAAAAACATTATTCATGGAAAAACTAAATAAATCTACTATGCATCTGTGAGCCCGCTTACCTGTATTTTGTTGGAGTGTGCACCTGTTTTTGGTCCGGACCTGTTGGTATATCCCCTCCTAGCAATTGGAGGATCAGGACTTTGGTTACATATATATATATATATATATATATATATATATATATATATATATATATATATATATATATATTCACTGAAAAAACCATAGGTTTCACACATGTTATAGTTAGCTGGACATTTTACTGATAAAAAACCAATGAAATTCCCCCGTTATAGTTACTGTAGGCAACTATAACTCACGCGACCGCAATCCTCTGCTGATGCTAATACTGTATTTAGACACTTATTTGCCCATATCTTCTTCCATTAAATTTTAGCTATACATATATTACAAATATTTTTTTTTCATAAAGACACATATGTCATCAGCAGAGGATTACGGTCGCGTGAGTTATAGTTGCCTACAGTAACTATAACGGGGGAATTTCATTGGTTTTTTATCAGTAAAATGTCCAGCTAACTATAACATGTGTGAAACCTATGGTTTTTTCAGTGAATTAGCAAGGTTTTTTAAATGCTATTTCCTAACTATAACGTGTGTGAAACCTATGGTTTTTTCAGTGAATTTGTACGTTTTTTTAAATGCTAAGTTACTTTACGCCATTTGTGGCGTGCGCGCCCACTTAACGCAGTTCGTTCCGTGCACGGTTTTTATCAACTTTAATAAGCCCTGTACATTTGGTGGCCTTCGGCCACCAAAAGCACAGGGGGTGAGGTCAATGTGGATAGTGTTTTTTTTATTTCGATTTTATAATTTCATGTTGCCAAAATTACGTTTTTTTTCTCTATTAATAAGCCCTGCACATTTGGTGGCCTGCGGCCACCAAAAGCACAGGGGGTGGGGTAAGTGTGGATAGTGTTTTTTTTATTTTTATTTTTTTACCGTAAGCGTACGGTAAGCTTACGGTAAGCGTACGGTAAGCGTACGGTAAGCGTACCCCGCGAAATTGCCGAAAAAAAAATAAAACCGTTTTTGCTCTTGGGGGATGTTTGGGGACTCCCTCAACATGACTATGTGGGAGGGAGTTGTCAAAACAGCCCCGTAACATGTTTTTTGCCATCATGTTTGATAAACAACACTCAGTGCGAGAGACAAAATGGCGGACGCCGCTTCCTGGTTTCGGCCGATTCGAATGTTTACTAAGATCTAAGAGCCAATCAGAATCGCGCTCGCGCACGCCACCGTAAGCTTACGGTAAGCGTACGGTAAGCGTACGGTAAGCGTACCGTAAGCGGGCTCAGATATATATATTGATTTAAAGGCTATTTTCTCAGAATCTACTGAACAGATTTACACCAAACCTACAAAAGGCACTTCCTTGACCTAGGGACTACCTCTCTGCCAAATTTCTAGTAATTCTGTTCAGCCGTTCGGGCTGTAGCTCGTTCTAAAGGTCCTATGGAAAAATGCATGGGAAAAACGCGTTTTGGGACCCCCCTTTTATCTCAGCCCCCGCTTGACGAATCCCCCCGAGACTTTCAGGGTAGGAGCGGAGCGTAGCGCCCCACCTATTTTGAGAAATTCGCGAGGATTCGTCGACCGGCGCCAAAGTTATTCAAAATAGAATGTTGAGGTTTTCCTATGGAAACGTGGTCCTAACTATAACTACCTACTGGCGACCGCCAGTAGGTAATATATATATATATATATATATATATATATATTTTTTTTTTCAAAAACAATGGTGTCCCGTTTGAAGAAGCACTGGGACCAGTGAGAAAGGTTACCAGCCTTTAATCAGAAGTACGGACCATTTGTAATCCGCTGGTGCATGGAACAGCCTGCCGTCGTAGCCGACGCGTTTCGAGTATTCTCTTCTTCTAGGGCTTTTCACGGAAGGTGTGTGCATAGCGCTCCTCCTCCGATATTTAAATGTTCACCCTGAGTAGGGTTGCTTAGGCAATTATCAGCATTCTGGGAGTGGGAGCGCCCAACAGCACCCTGGGAATTCGAGTGCTTCATTCACAAGGAGAAATCTCATGCACAATTACTGTTGAAGTAAAGCCTGACATGGCCCCCAGTGGAAAGAAAAGTCCTTAATCTTGCCTCACTTTCCCGCATTGTGGTTAGTAAATCTTGCCCACGCGGCCCCCTCTGTATAATGGGGTGGTGCCTCTTCGCGACTGGGCAGCCGCCTATAGCTTCAAAAACAATGGTGTCCCGTTTGAAGAAGCACTCGGACCAGTGAGAAAGGTTACCAGCCTTTAATCAGAAGTACGGACCATTTGTAATCCGCTGGTGCATGGAACAGCCTGCCGTCGTAGCCGACGCGTTTCGAGAATTCTCTTCTTCTAGGGCTTTTCACGGAAGGTGTGTGCATAGCGCTCCTCCTCCGATATTTAAATGTTCACCCTGAGTAGGGTTGCTTAGGCAATTATCAGCATTCTGGGAGTGGGAGCAACCCTACTCAGGGTGAACATTTAAATATCGGAGGAGGAGCGCTATGCACACACCTTCCGTGAAAAGCCCTAGAAGAAGAGAATACTCGAAACGCGTCGGCTACGACGGCAGGCTGTTCCATGCACCAGCGGATTACAAATGGTCCGTACTTCTGATTAAAGGCTGGTAACCTTTCGCACTGGTCCGAGTGCTTCTTCAAACGGGACACCATTGTTTTTGAAGCTATAGGCGGCTGCCCAGTCGCGAAGAGGCACCACCCCATTATACAGAGGGGGCCGCGTGGGCAAGATTTACTAACCACAATGCGGGAAAGTGAGGGAAGATTAAGGACTTTTCTTTCCACTGGGGGCCATGTCAGGCTTTACTTCAACAGTAATTGTGCATGAGATTTCTCCTTGTGAATGAAGCACTCGAATTCCCAGGGTGCTGTTGGGCGCTCCCACTCCCAGAATGCTGATAATTGCCTAAGCAACCCTACTCAGGGTGAACATTTAAATATCGGCGGAGGAGCGCTATGCACACACCTTCCGTGAAAAGCCCTAGAAGAAGAGAATACTCGAAACGCGTCGGCTACGACGGCAGGCTGTTCCATGCACCAGCGGATTACAAATGGTCCGTACTTCTGATTAAAGGCTGGTAACCTTTCTCACTGGTCCGAGTGCTTCTTCAAACGGGACACCATTGTTTTTGAAGCTATAGGCGGCTGCCCAGTCGCGAAGAGGCACCACCCCATTATACAGAGGGGGCCGCGTGGGCAAGATTTACTAACCACAATGCGGGAAAGTGAGGCAAGATTAAGGACTTTTCTTTCCACTGGGGGCCATGTCAGGCTTTACTTCAACAGTAATTGTGCATGAGATTTCTCCTTGTGAATGAAGCACTCGAATTCCCAGGGTGCTGTTGGGCGCTCTCACTCCCAGAATGCTGATAATTGCCTAAGCAACCCTACTCAGGGTGAACATTTAAATATCGGAGGAGGAGCGCTATGCACACACCTTCCGTGAAAAGCCCTAGAAGAAGAGAATACTCGAAACGCGTCGGCTACGACGGCAGGCTGTTCCATGCACCAGCGGATTACAAATGGTCCGTACTTCTGATTAAAGGCTGGTAACCTTTCTCACTGGTCCGAGTGCTTCTTCAAACGGGACACCATTGTTTTTGAGAATATATATATATATATATATATATATATATATATTACCTACTGGCGGTCGCCAGTAGGTAGTTATAGTTAGGACCTATTTTCCATAGGAAATCTGCAACATTCTATTCCCAATAACTTTGGCGCCGATCTATGAATCTTCGCGAAATTTTCAAAACTTTTGGCCAGCTTCGGTCCGCTCCTATCCTGAAAGTCTCGGGATGATTCGTGTAGCGGGGGCCGATAAAAAAGGGGGGTCCCAGAACGTGGTTTCCCCATGAAATTTCCCATAGGACCTTTATTCGCAGCTACAGCCCGAACTGCTGAACGGAATTACACCAAATTTGGAAAAGGTAATCCGGAGTTCAGGCTCATGCCTTTTGCTTAAATGGTGTCAATCTGTTCAGTAGTTCATGAGCAAATCAAAATCAAAATCACATACAAATCTGGGCAGAGCCTAACCACACATCTCATCGTGAGATCTGATTGTCTGTCAGCACTTCATCCAAGAAGTGTTGGCAGCCATCTTGGGACCAATATACATGATAGCACCTCATTAAAAAGCATTGCAGTTAATAGAAGGTTTTAAGACTTTTGTTACATTATAAATCATTTGTTGATGGTATCATACTCATTTTAGGAATTCTTGTGTGTTCTAAGGTGATTTTACCATGTGAAATAGCCTTCTGCTGGTATATCATGAATCATGTTTGAGAGAAAAATATTTTCTCATGCTTTACCCACAGAGGTTCTACTGCACCTTCCCAGAGTGTTCTAAAGAACAACAAGAGCGCTAACAGTCCTACTTATGACAAACGTATGGCACACCTGAAGCCATCTTGATTGGAATAAAGTGGTAACTCTTAAAACATTTAATTTAAAAAGGAACAAAATGAGGGGGTTCATTTTGCCATAGAAAGTATGATGAGTGCTGCAGAAAGTAAAATTAGGGCACATTTTGAGTGACTTCTCAAATCCTCTTCTATTTCATTAAGAAATTCTGACATGCAGACTGAAACATGCACTTTGAATACCAGCAGCAGACTTCCCTGGTGAGCAGTAGCTTTACTACAGTGATCTAATGAGCAACTAGAGTGCTAACATTCTGAATTTATGGCAAATGTGTGACACATCTAAATGCCTTCTTGATGGAATCAAAGTAAAAAACTGAAAGTATTCCTACTGAGAAGACTGTAGTAAATGAGGAAATTAGGAAACTTCATAACAAATAAGTCTCCCAAGATGGCCACCAGAGACAAAAGAGCCCAAATGTAGCACAGATATCACACGGATGTAGCCCAAGTATAGCCCAGTGACAGAATCTCCCAGAGTGTTCTAAAGAACAACTAGAATGCTAACAGTCTTACTTATTAAAAAAGTATGGCACACCTGAAGCCATCTTGATTGGAATAAAGTGGTAACACTTAAAACATTTAATTTGCAAAGGAACAAAATGAGGGGGTTCATTTTGCCATAGAAATTATGATTAGAGCTGCAGAAAGAAAAATTAGGGCACATTTTGACTTCTCAAATCCTTTTCTATCTCATTAAAAAATTCTGACATGCAGACTGAAACATGCACTTTGAATACCAGCAGCAGACTTCCCTGGTGAGCAGTAGCTTTACTACAGTGATCTAATGAGCAACTAGAGTGCTACCATTCAGCATTTATGGCAAATGTGTGACACATCTGAATGCCTTCTTGATGGAACCAAAGTAAACAAGCATTGAAAATGCAATAGGTCTCGCCCTCGTTTAAGTTAAAGCAATTCTGTTTGTAATTAGGTGGCTTTTTAGCTTTGCTTTTATTAGTGTTTTTCAAACTTTCATGTACATAACATGCATATGTATGCATATATGTATATGTATATGTATGCATGCATTTATATTTGTATTTATATAGATATGCAGATTATATATATGTTTATATATGTATGTATATATATGTATACACATACATATATATTAATGCATATGCATATATATATGTGCATATGTGTGCATGTAGAGAGAGGTAGAGGTAGAGAGGTAGAGGTGTAGAGGTAGAAAGGTAGAGGTAGAGCGGTAGAGATTAGTAGAGAGAAAGGTATACTGAGGTAGAGAGGTAGAGAGTAGAGAGAGAGTAGAGAGTGAGTAATAGAGAGTAGAGAGTGAGTAGTAGAGAGTAGCAGAGAGTAGTAGAGAGAGTAGCAGAGAGTGAGTAGTAGAGAGTAGTAGAGTGAGTAGTAGAGAGTGAGTAGTAGAGAGTAGTAGCGAGTGAGAAGTAGAGAGTAGTAGAGAGTGAGTAGTAGAGAATGAGTAGTAGAGAGTAGTAGAGAGTGAGTAGTAGAGAGAGAGTAGTAGAGAGTGAGTAGTAATGTAGTAGAGAGTGAGTGGTAGAGAGCAGTAGAGAGTAGTAGAATGAGTAGTAGAGAGTGAGTAGTAGAGAGTAGTAGAGAATGAGTAGTAGAGAGCGAGTAGTAGAGAGTAGTAGCAAGTGAGAAGTAGAGAGTAGTAGAGAGTGAGTAGTAGAGAATGAGTAGTAGAGAGTAGTAGAGAGTGAGTAGTAGAGTGAGTAGTAGAGAGTAGTATGGAGAGAGTAGTAGAGAGTAGTAGAGAGTGAGTAGTAGAGTGAGTAGTAGAGTGAGTAGTAGAGAGTGAGTAGTAGAGAATAGTAGAGAGTAGTAGAGAGTGAGTAGTAGAGAGTAGTAGAGAGTGAGTAGTAGAGAGTGAGTAGTAGAGAGTGAGTAGTAGAGAGTAGTAGAGAATGAGTAGTAGAGAGCGAGTAGTAGAGAGTAGTAGCAGGTGAGAAGTAGAGAGTAGTAGAGAGTGAGTAGTAGAGAATGAGTAGTAGAGAGTAGTAGAGAGTGAGTAGTAGAGTGAGTAGTAGAGAGTAGTATGGAGAGAGTAGTAGAGAGTAGTAGAGAGTGAGTAGTAGAGTGAGTAGTAGAGTGAGTAGTAGAGAGTGAGTAGTAGAGAATAGTAGAGAGTAGTAGAGAGTGAGTAGTAGAGAGTAGTAGAGAGTGAGTAGTAGAGAGTGAGTAGTAGAGTGAGTAGTAGAGTGAGTAGTAGAGAGTGAGTAGTAGAGAATAGTAGAGAGTAGTAGTAGAGAGAGTAGTAGAGAGTGAGTAGTAGAGAGTAGTCGAGAGTGAGTAGTAGAGAGAGAGTAGTAGAGAGTAGTAGAGTAGTAGAAAGTGAGTAGTAGAGAGTAGTGGAGTAGTAGAGAGTGAACAGTAGAGTTGTAGAGAGTGAGTAGTAGAGAGTAGTAGAGAGTGAGTAGTAGAATGAGTAGTAGAGAATAGTAGAGTGAGTAGTAGAGAGTGAGTAGTAGAGTGACTAATAGGGAGTAGTAGAGAGTGAGTAGTAGAGTGAGTAGTAGAGAGTAGAAGAGAGCATGCAGTAGAGAGCAAGTAGTAGAGAGTGTGTAGTAGAGAGTGAGTAGTAGAGAGTAGTAGTGAGTAATAGAGAGTAGTAGAGAGTCAGTAGCAGAGAGTAGTAGCAAGTGAGTAGTAGAGAGAGAGTAGTAGAGAGTAAGTAGTGGAGAGTGAATAGTAGAGAGTTGTAGAGAGTGAGTAGTAGAGGGTAGTAGAGATTTAGTAATAGAGAGTAGTAGAGAGTAGTAGAGTAGTAGAGAATGAGTAGTAGAGAGTAGTAGAGAGTGAGTAGTAGAGAGTAGTAGAGAGTGAGTAGTAGAGAGTGAGTAGTAGAGAGTGAGTAGTAGAGAGAGAGTAGTAGAGAGTGAGTAGTAATGTAGTAGAGAGTGAGTGGTAGAGAGCAGTAGAGAGTAGTAGAATGAGTAGTAGAGAGTGAGTAGTAGAGAGTAGTAGGGAGTGAGTAGTAGAGAGTGAGTAGTAGAGAGTAGTAGCGAGTGAGAAGTAGAGAGTAGTAGAGAGTGAGTAGTAGAGAGTGAGTAGTAGAGAGAAGTAGAGAGTGAGTAGTAGAGTGAGTAGTAGAGAGTAGTAGAGAGTAGTAGAGAGTGAGTAGTAGAGTGAGTAGTAGAGTGAGTAGAGAGTGAGTAGTAGAGAATAGTAGAGAGTAGTAGTAGAGAGTGAGTATTAGAGAGTAGTAGAGAGTGAGTAGTAGAGAGAAGTAGCGAGTGAGAAGTAGAGAGCGAGTAGTAGAGAATGAGTAGTAGAGAATGAGTAGTAGAGAGTAGTAGAGAGTGAGTAGTAGAGTGAGTAGTAGAGAGTAGTAGAGAGTAGTAGAGAGTGAGTAGTAGAGTGAGTAGTAGAGTGAGTAGAGAGTGAGTAGTAGAGAATAGTAGAGAGTAGTAGTAGATAGAGTAGTAGAGAGTGAGTAGTAGAGAGTAGTAGAGAGTGAGTAGTAGAGAGTGAGTATTAGAGAGTAGTAGAGAGTGAGTAGTAGAGAGAAGTAGCGAGTGAGAAGTAGAGAGCGAGTAGTAGAGAATGAGTAGTAGAGAGTAGTAGAGAGTGAGTAGTAGAGTGAGTAGTAGAGAGTAGTAGAGAGTGAGTAGTAGAGAGTGAGTAGTAGAGAGTGAGTAGTAGAGAGTGAGTAGTAGAGTGAGTAGTAGAGTGAGTAGTAGAGAGTGAGTAGTAGAGAATAGTAGAGAGTAGTAGTAGAGAGAGTAGTAGAGAGTGAGTAGTAGAGAGTAGTCGAGAGTGAGTAGTAGAGAGAGAGTAGTAGAGAGTAGTAGAGTAGTAGAAAGTGAGTAGTAGAGAGTAGTGGAGTAGTAGAGAGTGAACAGTAGAGAGTTGTAGAGAGTGAGTAGTAGAGAGTAGTAGAGAGTGAGTAGTAGAATGAGTAGTAGAGAATAGTAGAGTGAGTAGTAAAGAGTGAGTAGTAGAGTGACTAATAGGGAGTAGTAGAGAGTGAGTAGTAGAGTGAGTAGCAGAGAGTAGAAGAGAGCAAGCAGTAGAGAGCAAGTAGTAGAGAGTGTGTAGTAGAGAGTGAGTAGTAGAGAGTAGTAGTGAGTAGTAGAGAGTAGTAGAGAGTGAGTAGTAGAGAGTGAGTAGCAGAGAGTAGTAGCAAGTGAGTAGTAGAGAGTGAGTAGTAGAGAGAGAGTAGTAGAGAGTAGTAGAGAGTGAGTAGTGGAGAGTGAATAGTAGAGAGTAGTAGAGAGTGAGTAGTAGAGGGTAGTAGAGAGTGAGTAGTAGAGAGTAGTAGAGAGTAGTAGAGAGTAGTAGAGTAGTAGAGAATGAGTAGTAGAGAGTAGTAGAGAGTAGTAGAGAGTGAGTAGTAGAGAGTGAGTAGTAGAGAGAGAGTAGTAGTGAGTAGTCAGTCACTCAGTGTCAGTTAGTCAGTGCCAGTCAGTGTCAGTCAGTCAGTCTCAGTGTCAGTCAGTCAGTGTCAGTCAATCAGAGTCGGTCAGTGTCAGTCAGTCAGTGTCAGTCAGTCAGTGTCAGTCAATCAGTGTCAGTCATTGTCAGACAGTCATTATCAGTCAATCAGTGTCAGTGTCAGTCAGTGTCAGTCAGTGACAGTCAATCAGTGTCAGTCAGTATCAATCTGTCAGTGTCAGTCAGTCAGTGTCAGTCAGTCAGTGTCAGCTAGAGCAGCTCTCCTGACCTGGTTCTCTGGCTCTAAAGCAGGTCTGCTGACCTGGTTCTTTCCCTCTAAAGCAGCTCTGCTGACCTGGTTTCTCTGGCTCTATAGCAGGTCTGCTGACCTGGTTCTCTGGCTCTAGAGCAGCTCTGCTGACCTGGTTCTCTGGCTCTAGAGCAGCTCTGCTGACCTGGTTCTTAGGCTCTAGAGCAGCTCTGTTGACCTGGTTCTCTGGCTCTAAAGCAGCTCTGCTGACCCGGTTCTATGGCTCTAAAGCAGCTCTGATGACTTGGTTCTCTGGCTCTAAAGCAGCTCTGCTGACCTGGTTCTCTGGCTCTAAAGCAGCTCTGCTGGCCTGGTTCTCTGGCTCTAAAGCAGCTCTGCTGACCTGGTTTTCTCCCTCTAAAGCAGCTCTGCTGAACTGGTTTCTCTGGCTCTAAAGCAGCTCTGCTGACCTGGTTCTCTCCCTCTAAAGCAGCTCTGCTGACCTGGTTCTCTGGCTCTAAAGCAGCTCTGCTGAGCTGGTTCTATGGCTCTAAAGCAGCTCTGCTGACCTGGTTCTCTGGCTTTAGAGCTGCTTTGCTGACCTGGTTCTCTGGCTCTAAAGAAGCTCTGCTGACCTGGTTCTCTCCCTCTAAAAAGCTCTGCTGACCTGGTTCTCTGGCTCTAAAGCAGTTCTGCTGACCTGGTTCTCTGCCTCTAGAGCAGCTCTGCTGACTTGGTTCAGTGGGTCTAAAGCAGCTCTGCTGAGCTGGTTCTCTGGCTCTAGAGCAGCTCTGCTGACTTGGTTCTCTAGCTCTAAAGCAGTTCTGCTGACTTGGTTCTCTGGCTCTAAAGCAGTTCTGCTGACCTGGTTTCTCTTGCTCTACAGCAGCTCTGCTGACCTGGTTCTCGGCCTCTAGAGCAGCTCTGCTGACGTGCTTCTTAGGCTCTAGAGCAGCTCTGCTGACCTGGTTCTCTGGCTCTACAACGGCTCTGCTGACCTGGTTTCTCTGGCTCTACAGCACCTCTGCTGACCTGGTTCTCTGCACTCACGATGCACGCACCCAACTTAGTGAAAATATATTAAAAAATAATATAAGTTTATTATAAGTACAAATATGTTATTTTTATGACTATCTTAGATAATCTCTTGCCCTAATATGTATATTAAAGACACATACATATCATTTTATAACATAATTTTTGTTTGCGGGAGTCGCGCACCCAGTGCGCCCCAGCACGTATATGACGTCACGCGGGACCCGCCACCGCGCAAGCATCTCGTACCGTAATGCGCATGTGTGGTGAATGCGAGGGAGCCGGAGTCGCGGACTGGTCGTACACCAATCGCGCACATCACCTAATATTAAATGTATATGATGTAACTGAAAAACACGCAGCCGTCGCACACCATACGCGGATCCTTCACGACTTTTCTAAAATAGCAGCTAGAATCCGCGCACCCACCGTGATGTGTACGCTTTGAGTGCGCGACTCCGAAAAAAAAGTGATTTTTTTTAAAGAAAATAATATAAATATATTAAATTAAAAAATTAATCATTATTTCACTTAGAATTTTCTTTTTTTTGTTGGAATTTTCAGAAAAATATATAATGTTATTTAATGAATACAATATTTATAAATGAACAGTTAAAAAACTGTAGAAAATCAGTACAAAAAATAGGTATAATTACTATCAAACTTAAAAATTAGCATTTAAAAAATCTTTGAAATTCACTGAAAAAAACCATAGGTTTCAGAGACGTTATAGTTAGTAATTAGCATTTAAAAAAGCTTTGAAATTCACTGAAAAAACCATAGGTTTCAGAGACGTTATAGTTAGAAATTAGCATTTAAAAATCCTTAGAAATTCACTGAAAAAACCATAGGTTTCAGGGGTGTTATAGTTAGCTGTCCATTTCACTCGTACAAAACCATAGAAATTCCTCCGTTATAGTTAGTTCTGCTAACTATAACTCGCGCGCCCGCAATGCACTGCTGATGATGTCACATATTGCATCATTCATGACATGGTCAGTGACATCACTGATGACATCACTGATGACATCTCAAATGACATCACTGATGACATCACTGATGACATGATCCACGTGACAATCTGATACACCTCATCATACACTAGTATAACCTTTCATCACTCACTGTAAAATACAGAGTACCATATTTGAAACCATTGACACACCAATACCAGTTACTACATACCCACTCACTGATTCCTAAATCTACACACACAACTACCCATTCAACAACAGAATCATTTATACATGCAGTCACTAATTAATAGAACACTATCAAATGCACTTATACACATATATAGACATTGATACATCAGCAGTCATCTTAGTTGGTTATGCAGTCATCCTACTCACTCATGAAAAAAATTAATCACACTTACATTTACTCACTTACACAATTATCCAACAACACCTCATTTATTCAAACACATAGTAACTCATAGTTAATATGATAAAAAATCACCATTACAATTATACACTCATTCATATAGTTACTCTCACAATCACTGACTCTTACACATACTTATTTATATACACCAACTCTCACATACAATGCCTTTTATTTTTTTACTTTGTTGAAGATGTACAACTAAAACATATATTCGCTCACCAACACACAAATAAATACACTCAGTCACCCAAACAACTGTTTCCACATGCACTCTTAAACCTATACACCTAGTCAATCAACCATTCACACATCTATGCATAGAGTTACACGCACCCCATTCAACCACACACAAACTCAGTGTCCCATACAAATACTCACTCAACTAATCAATAACTAATACACACTCATGTAGTTAGTGACCAACTGATGTAGCATGTTATACAACAACAGAGACAGTGATGCACACATTCACATAGTTTAGTTACTAATCCATGTATTAAGTGAGGCACTTTTAATTACTCACTTAAACAGACAGTCAGACAGCTACTAAATCCTCCATCCAGACAGTTATATATCCACTCAATCTTCAATACAGATTGGTATATATATAATACATATTTAAATTTCAGACTAAACTACAGTCACTGGATGATGTCATCAGTGATGTCATCAGTGATGTCACTGACCATGTCATCAGTGATGTCACTGACCATGTCATGAATGATGCAATATGTGACATCATCAGCAGTGCATTGCGGGCGCGCAAGTTATAGTTAGCAGAACTAACTATAACGGAGGAATTTCTATGGTTTTGTACGAGTGAAATGGCCAGCTAACTATAACACCCCTGAAACCTAAAAAATTTTCTGGGAATTTCTAAGGTTTTTTAAATGCTAATTTCTAATTATAACATCTCTAAAACCTATGGTTTTTTCAGTGAATATATATATACATAAACACACACACATATATATCTATATATATATCTATATCTCTATATCTATATCTATATTATATATATATATATATATCAAACATCTCACAGTTGCCTGCTAAGAGAAGGACCACACCAGGTACGTAGATTTTCGCCATTTATTCTTTGAAGGGCACACAGACTTCAAACAGAGGTATTGCCTCGCAGCTTGGTTCACCTGCCCAACGCGTTTCATGTAAGAACACTTCCTCAGGGGCTACGGCATTCAGGAGACAAGGACTGGGCAGCGTTCAAATACACCGGTATTTCAATGTTCTCCCCGCCTCTGTGGGCGTGGCCAACTGCATGGCTTGCTGGAAGTTGTGGTGCATGATAATCTTCCTCATGTGAGGCACCGAATACTTGCTCCAAATTAAAAAATAAATCCACAGTGGGTTGCGCTGGCAGAACTCGTGTTCGTGCTGTCTTTTCAGTCCTTCAACGGCATACCTGCTTTGGCGCGGCAATGTCGATTGGCATCACCGCGAAGCCTGCACAACGTGCAGTAGGGTACTTCTCGCGGCTCAGGCTGGGCCGCTACGTATCAAACATCTCACAGTTGCCTGCTAAGAGAAGGACCACACCAGGTACGTAGATTTTCGCCATTTATTCTTTGAAGGGCACACAGACTTCAAACAGAGGTATTGCCTCGCAGCTTGGTTCACCTGCCCAACGCGTTTCATGTAAGAACACTTCCTCAGGGGCTACGGCATTCAGGAGACAAGGACTGGGCAGCGTTCAAATACACCGGTATTTCAATGTTCTCCCCGCCTCTGTGGGCGTGGCCAACTGCATGGCTTGCTGGAAGTTGTGGTGCATGATAATCTTCCTCATGTGAGGCACCGAATACTTGCTCCAAATTAAAAAATAAATCCACAGTGGGTTGCGCTGGCAGAACTCGTGTTCGTGCTGTCTTTTCAGTCCTTCAACGGCATACCTGCTTTGGCGCGGCAATGTCGATTGGCATCACCGCGAAGCCTGCACAACGTGCAGTAGGGTACTTCTCGCGGCTCAGGCTGGGCCGCTACGTATCAAACATCTCACAGTTGCCTGCTAAGAGAAGGACCACACCAGGTACGTAGATTTTCGCCATTTATTCTTTGAAGGGCACACAGACTTCAAACAGAGGTATTGCCTCGCAGCTTGGTTCACCTGCCCAACGCGTTTCATGTAAGAACACTTCCTCAGGGGCTACGGCATTCAGGAGACAAGGACTGGGCAGCGTTCAAATACACCGGTATTTCAATGTTCTCCCCGCCTCTGTGGGCGTGGCCAACTGCATGGCTTGCTGGAAGTTGTGGTGCATGATAATCTTCCTCATGTGAGGCACCGAATACTTGCTCCAAATTAAAAAATAAATCCACAGTGGGTTGCGCTGGCAGAACTCGTGTTCGTGCTGTCTTTTCAGTCCTTCAACGGCATACCTGCTTTGGCGCGGCAATGTCGATTGGCATCACCGCGAAGCCTGCACAACGTGCAGTAGGGTACTTCTCGCGGCTCAGGCTGGGCCGCTACGTATCAAACATCTCACAGTTGCCTGCTAAGAGAAGGACCACACCAGGTACGTAGATTTTCGCCATTTATTCTTTGAAGGGCACACAGACTTCAAACAGAGGTATTGCCTCGCAGCTTGGTTCACCTGCCCAACGCGTTTCATGTAAGAACACTTCCTCAGGGGCTACGGCATTCAGGAGACAAGGACTGGGCAGCGTTCAAATACACCGGTATTTCAATGTTCTCCCCGCCTCTGTGGGCGTGGCCAACTGCATGGCTTGCTGGAAGTTGTGGTGCATGATAATCTTCCTCATGTGAGGCACCGAATACTTGCTCCAAATTAAAAAATAAATCCACAGTGGGTTGCGCTGGCAGAACTCGTGTTCGTGCTGTCTTTTCAGTCCTTCAACGGCATACCTGCTTTGGCGCGGCAATGTCGATTGGCATCACCGCGAAGCCTGCACAACGTGCAGTAGGGTACTTCTCGCGGCTCAGGCTGGGCCGCTACGTATCAAACATCTCACAGTTGCCTGCTAAGAGAAGGACCACACCAGGTACGTAGATTTTCGCCATTTATTCTTTGAAGGGCACACAGACTTCAAACAGAGGTATTGCCTCGCAGCTTGGTTCACCTGCCCAACGCGTTTCATGTAAGAACACTTCCTCAGGGGCTACGGCATTCAGGAGACAAGGACTGGGCAGCGTTCAAATACACCGGTATTTCAATGTTCTCCCCGCCTCTGTGGGCGTGGCCAACTGCATGGCTTGCTGGAAGTTGTGGTGCATGATAATCTTCCTCATGTGAGGCACCGAATACTTGCTCCAAATTAAAAAATAAATCCACAGTGGGTTGCGCTGGCAGAACTCGTGTTCGTGCTGTCAGAGACGTTATAGTTAGAAATTAGCATTTAAAAATCCTTAGAAATTCACTGAAAAAACCATAGGTTTCAGGGGTGTTATAGTTAGCTGTCCATTTCACTCGTACAAAACCATAGAAATTCCTCCGTTATAGTTAGTTCTGCTAACTATAACTCGCGCGCCCGCAATGCACTGCTGATGATGTCACATATTGCATCATTCATGACATGGTCAGTGACATCACTGATGACATCACTGATGACATCTCAAATGACATCACTGATGACATCACTGATGACATGATCCACGTGACAATCTGATACACCTCATCATACACTAGTATAACCTTTCATCACTCACTGTAAAATACAGAGTACCATATTTGAAACCATTGACACACCAATACCAGTTACTACATACCCACTCACTGATTCCTAAATCTACACACACAACTACCCATTCAACAACAGAATCATTTATACATGCAGTCACTAATTAATAGAACACTATCAAATGCACTTATACACATATATAGACATTGATACATCAGCAGTCATCTTAGTTGGTTATGCAGTCATCCTACTCACTCATGAAAAAAATTAATCACACTTACATTTACTCACTTACACAATTATCCAACAACACCTCATTTATTCAAACACATAGTAACTCATAGTTAATATGATAAAAAATCACCATTACAATTATACACTCATTCATATAGTTACTCTCACAATCACTGACTCTTACACATACTTATTTATATACACCAACTCTCACATACAATGCCTTTTATTTTTTTACTTTGTTGAAGATGTACAACTAAAACATATATTCGCTCACCAACACACAAATAAATACACTCAGTCACCCAAACAACTGTTTCCACATGCACTCTTAAACCTATACACCTAGTCAATCAACCATTCACACATCTATGCATAGAGTTACACGCACCCCATTCAACCACACACAAACTCAGTGTCCCATACAAATACTCACTCAACTAATCAATAACTAATACACACTCATGTAGTTAGTGACCAACTGATGTAGCATGTTATACAACAACAGAGACAGTGATGCACACATTCACATAGTTTAGTTACTAATCCATGTATTAAGTGAGGCACTTTTAATTACTCACTTAAACAGACAGTCAGACAGCTACTAAATCCTCCATCCAGACAGTTATATATCCACTCAATCTTCAATACAGATTGGTATATATATAATACATATTTAAATTTCAGACTAAACTACAGTCACTGGATGATGTCATCAGTGATGTCATCAGTGATGTCACTGACCATGTCATCAGTGATGTCACTGACCATGTCATGAATGATGCAATATGTGACATCATCAGCAGTGCATTGCGGGCGCGCAAGTTATAGTTAGCAGAACTAACTATAACGGAGGAATTTCTATGGTTTTGTACGAGTGAAATGGCCAGCTAACTATAACACCCCTGAAACCTAAAAAATTTTCTGGGAATTTCTAAGGTTTTTTAAATGCTAATTTCTAATTATAACATCTCTAAAACCTATGGTTTTTTCAGTGAATATATATATACATAAACACACACACATATATATCTATATATATATCTATATCTCTATATCTATATCTATATTATATATATATATATATATATATATATATATATATATATATATATATATATATATATCACCAGGAATCGCCTCCTCCAACGCGCACCTTCAAAGCGCAGAGACGAACACGGACCCAAAGTAAGTGCTGAAAGTCTTTATTCGGACAAGAACTTTACACAGCCGCCATGACGCGTTTCGGCCTACAGGAGGCCTTGATCACATGACGCTGCTGTCAGAAGCCTGACCTTTTAAAGTGCAAGTGCATACCAAATCAAATGACGTCATAACAATGGACATAAAAAACAGCTTGGGGATAACGCTGTAGGAAAAGTCATCATGTCAAAATGCATACATAAATAAACATGTGTTCTCATGGTTTAAATTAATCCATATTATGCCTGTAAAATACACATAATTTCGGGATCAAACCGCAATCTCAAAACACAAATTTCATATTTGAATACATTATTATTATTCCCCTACTGTTCAGAATTAAACGGGGCAACTTGCTAATATATCTGGTTAAATCCAGTGCCAAATGACCCGCATCGTGCCCCCAGGTTAACCTGACTGATTATCAAGGTTATCCAAACATTGTAACGTCCACTGTACCTCAAGTCATGTAACAAGGAAATCCATGTTTAAAAATTCGTGCAAAAGTGTGTAAATAATATGTAAAAGAGGAAGCAAAAACATAAAAATGAACTATAAAGTGAAAAAGAAGACAATCCATCCTGTGTAGTTATCGGTTACATCATAATAGTTCATTCATTCTAATTTTAGGAGAAACGTGTGCCCCACTGTCTAGTTAATAAATGACAGGAAAATTCATAAAGTGATCAGAAAAAAAAAAAAAAAACATGCAGCACATAAGGACATTCAGAGCCAAGTGAAGAAGTCCTCGCTAGAGTTCAATCCATTGGGGACCTTGGAGTCAAGCTCCAAAATGTATCTGGTCTCTAGCCTTCTAAGGGAGGCTTCCCTATCACCACCCCGCCTAAGTGGAGGCACTGCATCTATGACAAAGTAGCACAGATGTTCCAGGCTGCTGTTATGCTTGTCACTGAAGTGCCTAGCCACCGGATAAGATGCATCTTGATTGGTGATAGCTCTCATGTGCTGGAGTATACGCTTGTGAGCCTGCAACATGGTGCTCCCAACATATTGCAGGCCACAGGTACACTCCAGCACATAGACTGCAAAGTCTGTCTTGCATGTAAGTTTCCTGTTGATCTTACAGGGGGTACTGGAGAAGGGAGAGATATAAGATGTTGTACTCTTACCAAAAACACAGGCCTTACAAGAGGAACATTTAATGAACCCCTTGCTGGCCTGTAGCCAATTACTGGTATTGCTGCTCAATTCCGGACTACTTTTGACCAGCATATCGCTCATTGAGCGGGCCTTGCAAAAGGTTATGGCGGGGGAATTAGACATGTCATTGCCAATAACCGGGTCCTGTCGAATCAGGGACCAGTTCTTTTTGAAAATTCTACGCAAGTTAGAATGCTGGCGACTAAAGGTAAGAATCAGTCTTGGTACATCATTCTGTGCAGATAGAAGGCTAGGAATAACTGCAGAGGAGGGGTCAACCTTAGAAGGACTCAAAATCTGATCTCTAGCCAGAGATCTGGTGCGAGAAATGGCCTTATCAATAATGGCCGGGGCATAGCCCCTTGCCAGAAATCTGAGCTTGCTCTGCTCCTGTGCTTCCCAA
Source organism: Triturus cristatus (assembly GCF_964204655.1). Lineage (NCBI taxonomy): Eukaryota > Metazoa > Chordata > Amphibia > Caudata > Salamandridae > Triturus > Triturus cristatus. The sequence goes on along the minus strand of NC_140591.1, from coordinate 925,965,789 downwards.
CAATGTAGGTCCGTACTGCAGATGCGCCTTATACGCAGCATCTCCCCATAGGGAATACTGCATATAAGATGACTAGGGTGGTGACTAAAAGCATGCAGTACGGTGTTCCCTGCGGTCGCTTTTCGGAACAATTTGGTTTGAAGCTTGCCCTCCAAAACAAAAACCTCAACATCCAGAAAATTCACATGTTCCTGGCTTAACTCAGCTGTAAATTGTAAGTTCAACTGATTAGTATTGATGGCCTGGATAAAGTCAGAGGCTGCTGTCTTTGACCCCCTCCAGATGACAAAAAGATCATCAATATAACGATGCCAGGCAATGATGTTATTTGCCATGACATCGCTGTAATCATTGCGGAGGACTTGCTCCTCCCACATGCCCATGTGTAAACACGCGTAGCTTGGGGAGAAGCAAGCCCCCATCGCCACGCCTCTTAATTGTTGGAACACTGTGTTCTGGAATAGAAAAAAGTTATTGTTAAGGCAGATGTTGATCATGGCTAGAATCATCTTACAATGGTCCATCATGTACATAGGTTCTGTTCTTAAAAAGTATTCCACTGTCTTAATCCCATCCTGATGCTGAATACTCGTGTACAACGCAACAACGTCAAGAGTGATTAGCCAGTAATCTTCATGCCACTCCATACCCTTTATCCTCCTCAAAAAGTCATTGGTGTCCTGTATGTAGGAAGAGAGACCCCTCACATGTTTTTGTAGAAAGAAGTCTATATACAATGATGTCTTCTCCAAGATACTGCCCCTGGCCGAAATGATTGGCCTCCCTGGGGGTTTGGCTAGGTTTTTATGTATCTTGGGGATAATGTAGAAGACTGGCATCACCGGGTGGTTTACTTTCAAGAATTTGAATTCATCTGAACTCAAGAGACCTGCACTTTTCCATGCCAGTAGTTTGTTAAAGAAATCACCCCACGCTGCTTTTACTACTTTCCATTCACGCCTTTTATATATATATGTATGTATGTATATATATATATATATATCTCCACACTTCCGCTCCATTTCAAGGGGCCCCTGGCGCTTCTCTATCCGGTGCAATGCTGCGGCCGAGCTGTGCCGTCATAACATCCTCCGACGGTTCCCTGGTAGGAAACCAATTAGCACGCACTCACGGTTTATTTAATTTCAATCCCTATATATATATATATATCACTCAAAGTTTGCCCTGCAGATGAGCTCGCACTCCATGTAGGTAAGTTGAGCAACAACATTTATTTCCAAGGCAAGCAAGCATTTCAGTTCGCGAATTTCCCCATGCTTTGCCGACGCGTTTCCGAGAATCTTTTCTCCTTTTTCAAAGGCGCATGAAAGACTGCCTTTAATGTCCACAGTTGCTGCCTCCTACTCTGATTGTTTAATGGGCTTCTGGTGTGCCTCAGCCTTCGATGTGATTCTTCCCACAAGGCACTGTGGAACTTGTAGTTCGTATCTTCCTTTTTTTCACGAGTGGATTTATATTGTGATTAGCAGTTTTTTTTAAACGGGACACACAAAATGAAAGTCTTGCTTTTCCTTCATTTAGGATACCTGCAATGTCGTTTCTTTAACTGGCATGATTCCAGTCACGATCCCTTTCCATTTCTAGGGCGGTGCGTAAGCTCCACGGCCGGACCCGCCGTGTAAAATGTCACTCAAAGTTTGCCCTGCAGATGAGCTCGCACTCCATGTAGGTAAGTTGAGCAACAACATTTATTTCCAAGGCAAGCAAGCATTTCAGTTCGCGAATTTCCCCATGCTTTGCCGACGCGTTTCCGAGAATCTTTTCTCCTTTTTCAAAGGCGCATGAAAGACTGCCTTTAATGTCCACAGTTGCTGCCTCCTACTCTGATTGTTTAATGGGCTTCTGGTGTGCCTCAGCCTTCGATGTGATTCTTCCCACAAGGCACTGTGGAACTTGTAGTTTGTATCTTCCTTTTTTTCACGAGTGGATTTATATTGTGATTAGCAGTTTTTTTTAAACGGGACACACAAAATGAAAGTCTTGCTTTTCCTTCATTTAGGATACCTGCAATGTCGTTTCTTTAACTGGCATGATTCCAGTCACGATCCCTTTCCATTTCTAGGGCGGTGCGTAAGCTCCACGGCCGGACCCGCCGTGTAAAATGTCACTCAAAGTTTGCCCTGCAGATGAGCTCGCACTCCATGTAGGTAAGTTGAGCAACAACATTTATTTCCAAGGCAAGCAAGCATTTCAGTTCGCGAATTTCCCCATGCTTTGCCGACGCGTTTCCGAGAATCTTTTCTCCTTTTTCAAAGGCGCATGAAAGACTGCCTTTAATGTCCACAGTTGCTGCCTCCTACTCTGATTGTTTAATGGGCTTCTGGTGTGCCTCAGCCTTCGATGTGATTCTTCCCACAAGGCAGGTTTATATATATATATATATATATATATATATATATATATATATATATATATATATATTACCTACTGGCGGTCGCCAGTAGGTAGTTATAGTTAGGACCACGTTTCCATAGGAAAACCTCAACATTCTATTTTGAATAACTTTGGCGCCGGTCGACGAATCCTCGCGAATTTCTCAAAATAGGTGGGGCGCTACGCTCCGCTCCTACCCTGAAAGTCTCGGGGGGATCCGTCAAGCGGGGGCTGAGATAAAAGGGGGGTCCCAAAACGCGTTTTTCCCATGCATTTTTCCATAGGACCTTTAGACAGGGCTACAGCCCGAACGGCTGAACAGAATTACTAGAAATTTGGCAGAGAGGTAGTCCGTAGGTCAAGGAAGTGCCTTTTGTAGGTTTGGTGTAAATCAGTTCAGTTGATTTTGAGAAAATAGCCTTTAAATCAATATATATATCTGAGCCAGCTTACGGTACGCTTACCGTACGCTTACGGTAAGCGTACGGTGGCGTGCGCGAGCGCGATTCTGATTGGCTCTTAGATCTTAGTAAACATTCGAATCGGCCGAAACCAGGAAGCGGCGGCCGCCATTTTGTGTATTTCACTCTGAAAAAAAAGAGTGAAAACAAGGAAAGGGGGCAATGAGGAGAGTTACAGACCCCCTAACAATTGTAAGGGGGTCAAAGAAGGACAGAAAAGTACAAAAAAAACATTTATTGATTTTAAAAAAAATCACGGGGTACGCGTACGGTAAGCTCACGGTAAGCGTACGGTAAAAAAAATAAAAATAAATAAATGAAAATCAGATTTAAGAGTTTAGAAATTAGGGAGCTCTAAAAAGAGCTGTTGTGTTTATGGAGTCATTTTTTTAGTGGTACCTACAAGTAAGTACCGATGCAGAGTCTAAGGTTCAAGAGGAAGACTCTGTTCCCTTCATCATTGAAGTGCACACCATCTCCTCTATAAATGTCTTGCATGTCGTAACGCAAGTTGTTGTGGTAAATGGCACCCATACCATAGTCACGGAGGAAAGCAGAAACAGATTTGTTGACGTGCTTTCTTGCTTTGTCAATCTGTGGACAGAAATGATTGGACCAGTTCCATTTTTGCCTTTGGCATATGTTGGAAAACACAAAGGCAGTTTTAGGGAAAAGTGTAAACAGTTGTGCAAAGGTGTCCTTCATAAGCATTTCCAGACCTACCCCAGTCAAAGTGCCTAGGTCATTGCCACCACAGTGCACTATTATGAGGTCAGGGTGTTGGATTTGCATGAAGGATTTCACCAATGGCATCAATTGGTGCCACTTTAACCCTCTCTGACCAATCCATTTAATGTCTACATTTGGCAAAGCAAGGTCTCTCACCATATCTGTTTTCTCTGCAAACTTTTCACTCCAGAAGACATAGCTGTGCCCTACAATCCACACTGTGAACATCTTCAAAGGAGAACTGGATGCACTCAGGAGGTGTCTTTCAGTAGAATGGCAATATGAAAAGAAAGACAGTTTGGAAATGGAGGCATACATATTTTTTACAAAACAAAAAGAACTGATTGGCTGTTTCATACCATTCTAGAAAAAAAACTAGGCTGTATGTGAAAATTAATAGAAGCATGTTTTGTATTGGTACAAAAAAATGTGTAACCAAAGAACAGTACTATGGATTTGCAGTTAGGTTTGAAAAGTCAAGCACTCTTGCTCTGTGGAATTGAAACATTGTGTGTCGAACTTCTGACCTAACTGCACACAGCAGTGTTCCATGAGCTGTTGCTATGGTAGCAGGCAGAAGTCAAGTTGGGGGAAGGGTACTAGGCAGAAGTCAAGTTGGGGGCAGGGTACTTTTGGAAAAGGGTTGGTTTTCAACCAATAGAAATGTGTCATTACATTTGAAAAAAAGGGGGAAGCACTGAGATTTGAAACTTACATGTATATGTGTGGAAAAATAGAGGGAAAGTTTGCCATTATCTGGTTCTGCTGAGAGGAGAGAGGTGTACAGAACAGAGATCCTGGCTCTGATAATCTGCTGTTTGAGTGACACATTTCTTTCACAACTAACTAATTTTAAAGGTGAGTTTACAGTTTGAGAGGGGATGTATGTGGTAACTTAAGAAATGAATAATAGAAATGGGAATTGTTTTTGTTGTAGTTACACATGGTGGATTCATAATGTGTCAGTCTGTAAAAGAGATTTTCACTTGGCCCGAAAAAAAAAGAGCAGTAAGTGTGCTTTCAAATTGGCAAAGAAATTTCGTTTTGGCACTAATGTGAAAACATGACTGTGTGTGCATAGAAGAATTATAGGCAGAAATGTATTGCGTCTTGCTCTGGTGATTTCACAGTTGCAGTAGATGGAAAAGAGGAGCGAATTTTTGGGGGAAGAAGCAGAGGTTTAGCACACACCCATGTGCTTGCCATGTATAGTCATGCACAGTAATTAGAAGCGAGTGGGGTTTTCAGGTTTAAGTCTGTAATGCAAATACATTCAGCATCACTAAGGCTGGTTGCCCCTGCTGGAGTGTAGGCAGTCACAGAGAATACACACGGTGGTGGTCTGAAAAAAAAACAGCTTGGACATGTGCATTTAAATAAATTTAAAAAAAAAGGTTTCAGAATGTGTCAGTCTGTAAAAGTGATTTCAAAGTGTAAAAAGAGATTTTCACTTGGCCCGAAAAAAAAAGAGCAGTAAGTGTGCTTTCAAATTGGCAAAGAAATTTCGTTTTGGCACTAATGTGAAAACATGACTCTGTGTGCATAGAAGAATTATAGGCAGAAATGTATTGCGTCTTGCTCTGGTGATTTCACAGTTGCAGTAGATGGAAAAGAGGAGCGAATTTTTGGGGGAAGAAGCAGAGGTTTAGCACACACCCATGTGCTTGCCATGTATAGTCATGCACAGTAATTAGAAGCGAGTGGGGTTTTCAGGTTTAAGTCTGTAATGCAAATACATTCAGCATCACTAAGGCTGGTTGCCCCTGCTGGAGTGTAGGCAGTCACAGAGAATACACACGGTGGTGGTCTGAAAAAAAAACAGCTTGGACATGTGCATTTAAATAAATTTAAAAAAAAAGGTTTCAGAATGTGTCAGTCTGTAAAAGTGATTTCAAAGTGTAAAAAGAGATTTTCACTTGGCCCGAAAAAAAAAGAGCAGTAAGTGTGCTTTCAAATTGGCAAAGAAATTTCGTTTTGGCACTAATGTGAAAACATGACTCTGTGTGCATAGAAGAATTATAGGCAGAAATGTATTGCGTCTTGCTCTGGTGATTTCACAGTTGCAGTAGATGGAAAAGTGGAGCGAATTTTTGGGGGAAGAAGCAGAGGTTTAGCACACACCCATGTGCTTGCCATGTATAGTCATGCACAGTAATTAGAAGCGAGTGGGGTTTTCAAGTTTAAGTCTGTAATGCAAATACATTCAGCATCACTAAGGCTGGTTGCCCCTGCTGGAGTGTAGGCAGTCACAGAGAATACACACGGTGGTGGTCTGAAAAAAAAACAGCTTGGACATGTGCATTTAAATAAATTTAAAAAAAAGGTTTCAGAATGTGTCAGTCTGTAAAAGTGATTTCAAAGTGTAAAAAGAGATTTTCACTTGGCCCGAAAAAAAAAGAGCAGTAAGTGTGCTTTCAAATTGGCAAAGAAATTTCGTTTTGGCACTAATGTGAAAACATGACTCTGTGTGCATAGAAGAATTATAGGCAGAAATGTATTGCGTCTTGCTCTGGTGATTTCACAGTTGCAGTAGATGGAAAAGAGGAGCGAATTTTTGGGGGAAGAAGCAGAGGTTTAGCACACACCCATGTGCTTGCCATGTATAGTCATGCACAGTAATTAGAAGCGAGTGGGGTTTTCAGGTTTAAGTCTGTAATGCAAATACATTCAGCATCACTAAGGCTGGTTGCCCCTGCTGGAGTGTAGGCAGTCACAGAGAATACACACGGTGGTGGTCTGAAAAAAAAACAGCTTGGACATGTGCATTTAAATAAATTTAAAAAAAAGGTTTCAGAATGTGTCAGTCTGTAAAAGTGATTTCAAAGTGTAAAAAGAGATTTTCACTTGGCCCGAAAAAAAAAGAGCAGTAAGTGTGCTTTCAAATTGGCAAAGAAATTTCGTTTTGGCACTAATGTGAAAACATGACTCTGTGTGCATAGAAGAATTATAGGCAGAAATGTATTGCGTCTTGCTCTGGTGATTTCACAGTTGCAGTAGATGGAAAAGAGGAGCGAATTTTTGGGGGAAGAAGCAGAGGTTTAGCACACACCCATGTGCTTGCCATGTATAGTCATGCACAGTAATTAGAAGCGAGTGGGGTTTTCAGGTTTAAGTCTGTAATGCAAATACATTCAGCATCACTAAGGCTGGTTGCCCCTGCTGGAGTGTAGGCAGTCACAGAGAATACACACGGTGGTGGTCTGAAAAAAAAACAGCTTGGACATGTGCATTTAAATAAATTTAAAAAAAAAGGTTTCAGAATGTGTCAGTCTGTAAAAGTGATTTCAAATTGAAAAAAGAGATATACACTTGCCCCCGAAAAAAAAAGAGCAGTAAGTGTGCTTTCAAATTGGCAAAGAAATTTCGTTTTGGGACTAATGTGAAAACATGACTCTGTGTGCATAGAAGAATTATAGGCAGAAATGTATTGCGTCTTGCTCTGGTGATTTCACAGTTGCAGTAGATGGAAAAGAGGAGCGAATTTTTGGGGGAAGAAGCAGAGGTTTAGCACACACCCATGTGCTTGCCATGTATAGTCATGCACAGTAATTAGAAGCGAGTGGGGTTTTCAGGTTTAAGTCTGTAATGCAAATACATTCAGCATCACTAAGGCTGTTTGCCCCTGCTGGAGTGTAGGCAGTCACAGAGAATGCACACGGTGGTGGTCTGAAAAAAAAACTGCTTGGACATGTGCATTTAAATAAATTAAAAAAAAAGGTTTCAGAATGTGTCAGTCTGTAAAAGTGATTTCAAAGTGTAAAAAGAGATTTTCACTTGGCCCCGAAAAAAAAAGAGCAGTAAGTGTGCTTTCAAATTGGCAAAGAAATTTCGTTTTGGCACTAATGTGAAAACATGACTCTGTGTGCATAGAAGAATTATAGGCAGAAATGTATTGCGTCTTGCTCTGGTGATTTCACAGTTGCAGTAGATGGAAAAGAGGAGCGAATTTTTGGGGGAAGAAGCAGAGGTTTAGCACACACCCATGTGCTTGCCATGTATAGTCATGCACAGTAATTAGAAGCGAGTGGGGTTTTCAGGTTTAAGTCTGTAATGCAAATACATTCAGCATCACTAAGGCTGGTTGCCCCTGCTGGAGTGTAGGCAGTCACAGAGAATGCACACGGTGGTGGTCTGAAAAAAAAACTGCTTGGACATGTGCATTTAAATAAATTAAAAAAAAAGGTTTCAGAATGTGTCAGTCTGTAAAAGTGATTTCAAATTGAAAAAAGAGATATACACTTGGCCCGAAAAAAAAAGAGCAGTAAGTGTGCTTTCAAATTGGCAAAGAAATTTCGTTTTGGCACTAATGTGAAAACATGACTCTGTGTGCATAGAAGAATTATAGGCAGAAATGTATTGCGTCTTGCTCTGGTGATTTCACAGTTGCAGTAGATGGAAAAGAGGAGCGAATTTTTGGGGGAAGAAGCAGAGGTTTAGCACACACCCATGTGCTTGCCATGTATAGTCATGCACAGTAATTAGAAGCGAGTGGGGTTTTCAGGTTTAAGTCTGTAATGCAAATACATTCAGCATCACTAAGGCTGGTTGCCCCTGCTGGAGTGTAGGCAGTCACAGAGAATACACACGGTGGTGGTCTGAAAAAAAAACAGCTTGGTTTCATAATGTGACAGTTTGTTATACAGATTTTCACTTGCCCAAAAAAAAAGAGGAGTTTGTGTGCATTCAAATTGGCAAAGAAATTTCGTTTTGTGACTATTGTGAAAAGAAATGTAGTAATATATTTAAATTCAATAAAGAATTTTTTTTTTAGTTTTTTTGCAGGTATTGCTGAAGAACAGTGAACAAAATTTAAGATGCCTACAAAATCTCGAGTTCAAAAAACGCTAAAAAAAAAACTATATTTGAGGACAACTGGAGGACCAAAGTTAGTAGAAGATGCTGATGTTGGGAAAAAGAAAAAATCTTCTGGTAAGCAAAAAAGACAATTCCTAAACAAAATATTGAAAACAAACAAAAATGTACAAAATGTCTGTTCTCGGAAAAATGTAACAAAACCTACAGAACAGCAAAAAATTGAGGATTTAGTTAATGCAAATATACCTTCTGCAATTGAAAAGTTTAACATAAACAGAAAAACAGCATTTAAAGAGATACGTAGAAAAATGTTTCAGAGAAGAGTTATGTCCAATTTGATAAAGGATATAAAGAAATATAAGCAAAAGGCTAAATATTATAAGAGAAAAAAAGAAATTGAAGCCATTGCAGCAAAGGCATTAGAATTAAAAAGGAAACTATTCATATTAATTTTGAATAGGATGCGTACATTAGATAAAATGGTTAATGTACTGAAATCACAAAGCAAAAGCAAAAGAGTAGTGAACAGAACAAATTTTTGTAAAGTGTTTTTAGGAAAGTGGATGCATAGCTCAAGTAGTGAACCTTTTTTTAATGAAGAGAGCTATTTTCAAAGTAATAGTTTGCTGCATGCAGTTGACACCAGAGGTCGTTCATACGAAGTAAAAAATGGTTGCATAATGGAGAAGGAGATAATGGTTCCAAGAGATGAGGTACAAGTGATGGCAGATGAGGCAATGGGGAGACGTCCTAAAGCCCCAGTGTACACTTGGAATTGTAGTAGTATTTGCACTGTGCGTCAGGAATCTATTGACAGATTTCGAGAGTTTCTAAGAGAATATAGTAAAAAAAGTGTAAAACAAAAGATTAAGGTGCTTCAAAGTCTGGATCCATGCAGAGTGAGAGAGAATACTGGTTTGCAGGGTCATTCTCTTGCTTGTCTATCTAGAAAAGTGTGCAATAGTGTTTTCCATCATTTTAGGATGCTGGCTGTTCATCATACTGAAATGAGAAAGTTTGTGAGACGGTTGTATTTTGCCAAAAGTCCAGCAATAAAGTTAAATGAATTGAATAGGGCTCTGTTCCGAGGAACGGTATCAGATGTAGAGAAGGTTGTTGATGAAATTCAGTTTTGTTACTTTGGTCCTGAACAAAACAGTGCAGAGAAGGACACAGTAAATGAGGCAGAAGTGGAAGAGAATGTAGAACCTTGTGTAAGTAAGACATTTAATGATCACATAACAAAATTTGCAATAGTCTCTAATGAAAGACCAAATGTTACTTGTATTTGTTGCCGCAGAACTCATTATAGAAAACAAACTAGGAATGTTGATCTCTACAGAAAGAGTGAAAATGAAGATAATTATAAGTGGATGGATTTTGCAACATATATATTTCTTGAAAATTGTTTTGAATTGGGTGAAGATCAGCGTATTTGTAAATACTGCTACAACAAGTTAGAGGAAAATAGAATGCCGACCAGAGCTGTACATAATAATTTAGAATTGGATGCTATTCCTGCTGAACTTTCTGAATTAAATACATATGAGTCTATACTCATTCAATGTGTTCATCCGTTCCAGACCATAGTACGTATGGAGCCCAAAACTGGTAAATTACCTCCTTCAGATTTAGTGAGAGGTTTAAAAGGTAGAGTGGTGTATTTGCCCTTGGATTTGAAAAAAAATATGGAAACTATTGATGCGGATACTTTGGAAACTGAACCATTAATTATTCTGGTTAATGGTGTACCTACAAAGAATAAGAAGATTTGGCAGGAGCTGGTAGATGTGCGGAAAGTACAAAGAGCAAATTTGTATTTGAAAAAAAATAACAAATGGTATGAATCAATTTATATAGTAGAAGAAGAAGAAGAAGAAGATTTACAAGGAGATACAGAAACACCAAGTGGACAAATTGAAAAAGTGGACAAGTCAAAGGAAGAAGAAATTTATGAACATTTTAGCATACATCCTCTCCATTCGAAAGAAGTTATGGGAGACAATATTGATCTCTTTCAGATGAAGAAAGCAAAAGGAAATCCCGTGAGTGTATGGGAGGAGAGCTTGGAAGCTCGATGTTTTCCCCAGCTGTTTCCTAAAGGAAAAGGAGGACGATACGATGAACGTCCGGAACAGATTCCAGCTTCTGAGTATCGGACTACAAGACTATATGCTGAAGATCCCAGATTTCGACAAAGTATCCCTTATTTGTTCCATCTTTTATTTGAAAGCGACTTGTCTGCACTGTCTTATGCAGTAAATCACATTTTAAAAAGTGGAGTACATTTACAAAATGTGTCTGCTAAGGATTTTATGGAGAAAGTGCAGCACCGAGATGATCATTTGGAAACACAACTGATCAATCTGATGGCTTGTCAGCGTGGGACAAATGAATATTGGTACCGACGCCATGGTGAACTAAAATGCATGTTACGCAATTTAGGAACACCAACATGGTTCCTTACCCTAAGCTGCGCCGAGTACGCTTGGGATGATTTACTGGATTTTCTACGAGAGGCCAATTCAAACATTGAAAACATCGAATACAAGACAGCAGGAGAACTGTGCTCATTGGATCCGGTTAATGTTTGCAGATATTTCAATCATAGATTTGAGGCTATGATGTCCTTCATCTGCAATAAAAAAAATCCACCCCTTGGAGAAGTAGTGGATTTCTTTTGGAGAAAAGAGTACCAGGCAAGAGGTGCTCCTCATATTCATATGCTGCTGTGGATCAAGGATGCCCCAAAGTTTGGAACAGATACTGATGAAGCAGTGTTATCTTACATTGAAGAATATGCAACATGTGCTATACCTAAAAGCACAGAAGAGTACAAGTTAAAGGAGCAAGTTCTACGTTTCCAAAGTCATCGGTGTGGAAAATACTGTCGACGGAAATACAAGAGCAAAGAAAAATACTACACTAAATGTCGATTTGGATTTCCTAGACCTGTTCTTACAAATGGAAGAGTCAACAGTTTTATGTCAGCTGTGAGACATACTATCACAAGAAAATCACCTAAGAATACCTACAACCTTAAAAGAAAAGAAGAATCAAAAAATATAAATGACTACAACCCAGTCATTTTATCCATGTGGAACGCTAACATGGATATACAGTATGTTGCTGACAATTCCATTGCTGTTGCTCGATATGTAACGTCTTACATTACGAAATCAGAAAAAACAGAATTGAAGGAAATGTGGGAAGAGATTTCTCACGAGAAGACTGTCAGTAAGAAGCTGTACAGTTTCAGTTTGAAGATGTTATCGCATCGAGAAATTGGATCCTACGAATGTTCAGATAGATTATCTTCTGCAAGTCTCTACTCGAAGTCAAGAAGAATAATTTGGGCAAGTTTAGGCCTTGCAGCAATGAGAAATCGGGTACTGAAATCTGTTGGAGAAATTGAATATTTGGCACAGTTCGAACCTGAAAGTACAGATATATTGAAAACAAACATGTTGGACACATATTATCCCAAGAGAAGTCATCATCTGGAGAACATGTGTCTCTATGAAGTGCTGCAGAACTACATTTATTCACGGAAAGCTGCAGAAGACATCAATAATGGAAAATATAAAGTCGTTGGTGAAGAAGGATGTTTGGTGAAGCAAACCAAAGGAAGTTTGATAAATCACCGGAAGCTGAGTTGCGACACTACCGACAAGAAAGAATTTTACTACTTGGCTCTTTTACAGTTGTTTAAACCATGGCGTTCAGAGGATGAACTACTGGGAGAATTCCAGAGCTATGAAGATTCTTTTAATGCTTGCAAAGACAGCATACAATGCAGTACATTCTCAACTTATCTGCAAATGTTAAATGAAGAAATTGAACAGGAAACTACAATTGCAGCAGAAATTGCTAGAGACAGTTCTCAGGACAGCCAAAGTTCAGGAACATACAGTCAAGATCCCCTAGGACAACCAATCGTTGAAAATGAAGCATCAATAGCCATGAATGAAGTGGAAACGGCTATGAATCAAGCTCAAGAAGAATTTATAGACTTAGAAAATTTGGAAAGACAACTGAATCAAGAGCAGCAACAAATTTATGAAGAGATCAAAAACAAAATTGAACACGGATTTCTACATGAAAAAAAAGAGTGCTCATGCACATCATTTCATCCAATCAGGATGTATGTAAGCGGACAAGCTGGCACTGGAAAAAGTTTCCTAATTAAAGTCATCAGAAGCTACCTAAAGCAAAAAACAGATTCTACTTTGTCTTGTGTGGTTACTGCTCCAACTGGGTTAGCAGCATATAACATAAAAGGAATCACCTTACATCGTTTGCTAATGTTACCAGTGGAGCATGAGAACAAAATACAATTCAACAAGCTAACTGGAGAAGCATGCTTGGAAGTTTCAAGAGTATTGAAGAAGATGCAAGTTCTCATTATTGATGAGGTGAGCATGGTATCAAACTTAATGCTTGCCTTTGTGCATTTAAGAATGCAGCAAATTTTGAAGACAGACTATGACGTGTTATTTGGTGGAAAACACGTCATCGTTTTTGGGGATCTTTTGCAACTTACTCCGGTTAAAGGACAACCAGTGTTTAATACTGTGACACATGAAGACACGAAGAAGTCATTGGGAAGCATCGGTAATACAAATATTTGGTCCTTCTTTGAGTACAAGGAACTTACAACTAATATGAGGCAAGCAAACGATGAAGAATATGGAAGTATTCTGAAAGATATCAGGATTGGACTACTCACAGAAGCTGGCAAAAAAGCATTACAGACTCGGCTGCTACATAATTTATTTCCAAAGGAAGAAATAGTTGCAGAGAAGATATACAAGAACATTGCAGAAAACAAAAGTGTCATCTGCTTAATGCCAACTCTACGTGAATGCTCAATATTCAATGAGGAGCTTTTGAAATTGGAAAAGGAAGAGATCATGAAATTGGAAGCAGTGGACAAAATTGAGGATGGAAGAATTACTGTCACAGTAACAGGCAAACTGAAAAATAAATTGGACTCACTAGAGAAGAACATCTCCAAAACAGCAGGATTAGAAAAAAATCTATATGTTTGCATGAACTGTAGAGTGTTTTTAAGGAGAAATTTGGATGTTGAAAAAGGCTTAGTAAATGGAGCGATGGGAAGAGTTGTGGGTTTTATTAATTATCAGAAAAAAGATGGAATTGAATGGTTAAAAATAAAATTTGATCAGATAGAGGAAGTTAAAGACATTTGTCGTTGTTCAGTTCGTTTCATGCTTGTGAAAGACTTATATGTACGTAGGAAGCAGTTTCCGTTTTCTCTAGCATATGCTGTAACTATTCACAAGTCTCAAGGATTGACTGTAGATTGTGCATTTGTGAACATTGGATCTAGTGTGTTCAAAGAAGGTATGGCATATGTTGCTTTGTCACGAGTCAAAACATTATCAGGTTTATTCATGATAGACTTCGATGACTCAAAAGTTAGTGCTGATACAAACTGTGTAAAGGAGTATAATAGATTAAGAAGAAGCTATGCTCCTCATTTAGGTCAGTATCCTGTGTTGGAGAAACGTGTAGTTTCTCGTAAAAGGAGAAATGAGAATATCTGTAATGAAGATGTAGAGAAGAGGAAAAAAAAGAGGAGTGATGTAATTGCAAGCAAAAAGAATAAGGAAAATGAAGAACAGGTTGTAGGATGTCATTTTGAAAATAGCTCTGGTGTCAACTGCTACGCAAATGTAGTGCTGAATGTTGCTTTTTATCTGGAAAGTTTGCAAGAGCAGATAATAATAAATCAGGGAAAAAGATTCTGTTCAGAGCTCAGTCTCCTTTTTCAAAAGCTGAGTAAAGATAAAACTCAAATAGAAAGTGCTACTGATATTAGAAAACTTTTAGATGTATGTTCAGGACGAACACAGTTTTCTCAAAATGAACAGCAAGATGCTCACGAATTTTTGATGTATTTTCTTCAGGTAGTGGAAGAAGAAGGAGTTCCCATTGACATTTTTTTTGGTCTCTCTTATAAATGGGAACATAGTTGTGATAATTGTTATAATATAAGTGGTTCTATTGTTGATAATGAAAGGTTTATTTATTTGACATTGCCAGAGAGTAAAACAGTCACTTTTGCAAACTTAGTTAAAGATGCTAATCATAGCATGAAATGTGGTGAGTGTAATTCTGACATGTTATCAACATTAATTTTAAGGGAATACGGACAGTATGTAATTTTAATGATGCAACGATGTAGAGCTGATGGATCAAAATTGGATACTTTAATAAAGAAGTTTACAGGACAGCAATTATCAATTTCAGGAAAAACTTTTGTAACTGTTGCAATAATTTTCCATGATGGACCTACTGTTACTTCTGGACATTACACAGTTTATCTAAAATGTGAAAAAGGATGGACACTGTGTAATGATTCCCAATTGATTTTCAAACAACGTTTGCCTTTTGATTTAGCAAATTCCTATCTAATCTTCCTGAAACCTAAATTTTAGAGAGACTTGGCAAGATCTGGACAAAATAATTTTACCATTTTACAGGATTACCATTGCAATTTTGTAGAAAAAAGATTTTTAAAATTATCATTTGGCCTAAAGGAAAGATAACCAATTGTAATGTGGACTTTTTAAATTTTTAATGCAATTTTGAAAAACCAATAATTTAGAGATTATCGGTAACTTCTGCACATTTTAAATTTTGGAATGTTATTGGACTGCCACTGGAAATTTTTTCAAAAATAATTTCAAAAATTACTATTTGGCCATGTGGAAAAGTAAGCAATTCTATTGTGGACTAAATAAATTATTCGAAAAATTTTCGTGAACCAAAATGTTACAGAGAATCGGTGAGATCTGGACAGATTAAACTTTAGAATTTTAATGGTTTTCCCTTGGAAATTTATTCCAGGGAAAGAATAAAAAATACTATTTGGCCTAAAGGAAATAAAATCAGATGTATTTTGGAGTTATTTGAGATATATTATTGTGAATGTACTTCTGAAACAAAAATATCAGACGGTATTTTAAAGAAAAAAGTATTGTTTTTAGATGACATTTTTTAAGAATAATATGCATTTCTGTAATGATAAGTTTAAGTGAGAAGAGATTCTGGGCTTTTTTAATACAATCTTTGAGATTGTTATTTTTTTTTGCCCGCTGTAAAATGATGAATGCAATTGCTTTCACAATTTATAGTGAAATGCAATATATTCTGAAAACAGCAAAAATAAGGCAAAAATATTTTTTGGGAAAAAATGTAAATATGTGTACTGTATTATAAAATGTTTTAAAAATATTAATACTTTTTTCTTTTTTTTCAGATCGATATAGAAAATTTTCGTAAACTACAACCATTTTAAAAACTATTTTTTAAAAAAACAAATGAATAAATATTTTTTTCAGTGAGTATGGTAAGTCAATAGTAATAATTGTAGTCTTTCAAGGACCTTGTAATGTGAAAAATGATTTTTAGTGTTTTTTTTAAAAAATAAAAAAAAAGGTACGCTTACCGTACGCGTACGGTAAAAAAAAAAGTTTTTTAAAAAAAATGTAAAAAAAAGATGAAAGATAAGGTTGGCTCTTAAAAGAACCGTTGTGTTCATGCAGGGACAGAGGAAAGGAACCATGGGAAAATCATTCAAAGCTACAAATGTGCTGATCTATTTTGTTATTCACTAGGGAAACACTGGTCTCCCTATAACAAATTAGAGCTTTACAAAATGTGCAATGAATATCAACCTTCCGAAATCGAGGGTTCATTTCCAGAGGGCCAGCAAAAGGAGATTCTCCCCCCACAGATGAAGGGCTCACCTGAGCTGCAGAAGAAGGAGTAAGCTCTGCAGGTGATGGTCCAGGCTGAGCTGCTGTGGATGTACTGGCTCGTCTTTCTGAAGAGTTACCTCCAAAAAGTTGAGCATGTGTCCTTTTGTGTACATCCTTGAGGTGCCTCATCATGGTGTGATTCCCAAAGGAATACTTCCTGTCAGGATTACCTCTAGAAAGTACACGCTGACACAGCTTGCAAGTAACTAAGGGTGCATTCACCTTTTGCTGGCCTTCTGGAAAAGTAAAATAATCCCAAACATAAGAAGGTTTTACTTTCCTCGCTCTCTGCCTCAAGACAGTGCTGCTGGTGCTAGCCTCACTCTCAGAAGAGCTCTGCTGTTCTGCCATCGTATCCCAAAGACAAACCAGCTCCTTCTCCCAAGGGATCACAAGCAGAAATGAGGGGAATGGGTGTGGTGTAGGAGAGTTCTAGAACTGAAAGTACTTTCAACCAATCAAAAGTTGTGTTTCATGATCACATGACCTACCGTACGCTTACGGTACGCTTACGGTGCGCTTACGGCAAAAAGTACGCGTGCGCGTAAAAAAGACACGCGCTTGCGCACATGCGCATAACAGTCATTTCCCGGCACTTCCGCGTAACGTGCGCGTGTTGCGTAAGCGCGCACGCGTCCCACGCGCAGTACGCGCGGCTACGCAAAGTGCGTAACTATACGCAAGCAGCGTAGATAGATTACGGACGTTGCGTAAACCGTACGCTTACCGTGAGCTTACGGTACGCGTACTATAAAAAAAAAAAAAAAAAAATCTGGAAATAAATTTTACGTTTATTTTAAAAAATATATATAAAAAAAATATTTAAGGATTTTAAAAATTAAAGCATAGTCTTTATAAAAGATAAGAAAATTAAAATAAAAATATGTTTGAAAAAAATGAAGAATATAAAAAAAAAATAGCATTTAAAAAACCTTGCAAATTCACTGAAAAAACCATGGGTTTCACACACGTTATAGTTAGGAATTAGCATTTAAAAAACCTTGCAAATTCAATGAAAAAACCATGGGTTTCACACACGTTATAGTTAGGAATTAGCATTTAAAAAACCTTAGAAATTCACTGAAAAAACCATAGGTTTCACACACGTTATAGTTAGGAATTAGCATTTAAAAAACCTTAGAAATTCAGTGAAAAAACCATAGGTTTCACACATGTTATAGTTAGCTGGACATTTTACTCGTAAAAAACCAATGAAATTGCCCCGTTATAGTTAGTTCAGCTAACTATAACTCGCGCGCCCGCAATGCACTGCTGATGACGTCACATATTACATCACTCATGACATGGTCAGTGACATCACTCATGACATCACTGATGACATCTCAAATGACATCACTGATGACATCACTGATGACATCATCTAGTGAATGTGTGTTATTCTGAAAATTAAATATGTTTTATATATGTATATCTCATGGTCGATGGAAGAATAAATGGGTATATAAGTGTCTAAATGGATGATTTGTTTTTGAAAAATTGATTGTGTAACTGACTGATTAAGTGTATCATAGTGAATACATGGCTTAGTGAATAATGTTTAAATATGTAAATATCTGTATCAGTCTCTCACTTTGTGTATAAGTGGCTGCATGGGTTGGTGAGTAGCTACATGGGTGCCTATTTAGGTTATTAGTTGTTTTTTTGAGTATCAGTCTGAGTGTCTGCATGGTTCGGTGGGGGGTATTACGTAGTGCATCGGTGCATGAATGAGTGACTCACTGTTTGTATGTGTTGAACACAGCATGTGTGCAGGACTGTATGGGTGGATGAGTGTGTGTATGGGTGTGTTAGTGAGTGAATGACTGTCTCAATAGTGTCTTCAGGAGTAACTACATACGTTTTAAACTAGTATATGTGACTATTGGTGTATATATGTGAGTATATGTGAAAGTGAGAGATTGAAAGAGTTCCTGTATGAATAAGTATGTGTTTCTATAAGTGATTGTTTAAAAGACTAAGTATGTGTAAGTTTCCGTAGAAGTAAGTGTGGTGGTGTGTGTATAACTGTATATGCAAGTAAATGTATGTTTGATTCTTTATTAGCATGAGTGACTATGTGTGTGAGTAACTCTATGGATGAGTGGCATTGTGTAACAGGATGTATAGATGTATGAGTACATATGATGAGTGAGTACATGTATGAGTGACTGTATAGGACTGTTGGTGAATGAGTGGATGTGTATGTGGATCTTAGAATTACTGAAGAGGTTGTTGTAACTGGTATTGGTATGTCCATTGTTTTGAAATTTTTAGTCTCTATTTTTGAATGTGTGTATCAAAGCTTATATTAAGGTGAGAGGAGGTCTGCCACTCTATCACAAGGATGATGTCATCAGTGATGTCATCAGTGATGTCATTTGAGATGTCATCAGTGATGTCATGAGTGATGTCACTGACCATGTCATGAGTGATGTAATATGTGACGTCATCAGCAGTGCATTGCGGGCGCGCGAGTTATAGTTAGCTGAACTAACTATAACGGGGCAATTTCATTGGTTTTTTACGAGTAAAATGTCCAGCTAACTATAACATGTGTTAAACCTATGGTTTTTTCACTGAATATATATATATATATATATATATATATATATATATATATATATATATATATATATATTCATATTCTACTGGCGGTCGCCAGTAGATAGTTATAGTTAGGACCACGTTTTTTCATGTGCTTATAACTTTGGCGTCATTTGACGAATCTTTACAAAATGTTCCAAAAAGTTTCTCTTTTTTGATCAGCTCCTATCTTGAAAGTTTGGGGGTGATTGGTCAAGGGGGGGCTGAGAAAAAAGGGGGGTCCCAAAACATGTTTTCTTAATGCATTTTCCATAGGAAACTTTAGACAAGGCTACAGGTCAAACTGCTGAACGAAATTACGCCAAATTTGGCAGGGAGAAAGGTCTTGGTCCAGAAAGCACGCTTTGATGAAATGGTGTAAATCCGTTCAGTAGTTTTTGAGATATTAAAGGAAAAACTATAAATATGTATCTGGGCGGAGCCTAACTCCGAAGCACGAGCTTGCCTCTGATTGGCTGCTAACTCTTCAAACCAGGAAGTGTCCTCTGATTGGCTGCTAACACTTCAAACCAGGAAGTGTTAGCAGCCATCTTGTGCCTCGCATCGAATGAAAATATGAAACAAAGGTGCCGGGGGCAATTTAATATACCGGAGCTCTGTCTGTGCGAGATATCCCTTTCACGCACCCTCTGCCCATATCACCAGCTCGCAGCTATGCCTTTAGAAGGCAGTCCGTCGGCTCGCAGCTCTCTACCTTTCCGAGCTAGAACGCTGCTGTGCCTCTTTGCGATCAGACGCGCTACATTTGGCAGGGAGAAAGGTCGTGGTCCAGAAAGCACACTTTTGTTTATACCCCTTTGACGCTCCCTCTGCCCACATGACCAGCTCGCAGCTATGCCTTTAGAAGGCAGTCCGTCGGCTCGCAGCTCTCTACCTTTGCGAGGTAGTACGCTGCTGTGCCTCTTTGCGAGCGGACGTGCCACATTTGGCAGGGAGAAATGTCGTGGTCCAGAAAGCACGCTTTTCTTTAAATGGGGTAAATCCGTTCAGTAGTTTTTGAGAAATATATTGTACAGATATCGATATTTGAGAATTCTGACACCTGATTGGATGAGGCGTTACGAGCACGAGCTTGCGGCTCATTGGCTGTGAACTGTTGAGACTAGGAAGTGTTTGCAGCCATTTTGTGATGCAGTCCGTCAGCTCGTATCTCTCCGTAGTTCTACCTCTGCGAGGCAATACTGAAAATATACCGGAGATCTGTGCGAGATTCCCGTTTCACGCTCCCTCTCCCCACATCACCACTTCGCAGCTATGCCTTTAGAAGCCAGTCCATCGTCTCGCAGCTCTCTACCTTTGCGAGCAAGTACGCTGCTGTGTCTCTACCTCTGCAAGCTAGTACGCTGGGGTTCCTTTGGGAGCGGACGGCCTGTAGTTCTCCCTCTGAGAGCCGAGCCCACGGGCCGCAGCTGTCCCTCTGCGAGCCTGGCTGTGAACTGTTGATAAGTCACACTATATGAGCATTGAAAAGCCATTTTGTGATTCAGTCCGTCAGCTCGCATCTGTCCGAGGCAACTCTGAAAACATACCGGAGCTCTGTCTATGCGAGATACCCCTTTCACGCTGCCTCTCCCTACATCAGCAGGTAACGCACCCTCTTCCCACATCACCAGCATACCCCCAACAACCTTCTTGGGCCCGCAAGTCTCCCTCTGTGAACCACCGGGCGGATCGCAGCTCTTCGGGTGCGACTTCTCGGGCCCACAGTTGTATCTGTGAAGCCAAGACTGGAAATATACTGCATGTCTTTCTCTGCGAGATACCCCCTTCACACTCCCTCTCCCCACATCACTGTTCCTCAGCTATGCCTTTGGAAGCCAACGGCCCACACCTTTCCCTATACCTGTCGGCCTGCAGCTATTCCTCTGCGAGCTGGCCCGCAGTTCTCCCTCTGCGAACTGACGGGCTGCGGCTCTCCCTCTACGAGGCAGCCAGTCGGCTCGCAGCTTTTCATGTACGAGTCAGCCCGCCGGCTAGCAAGTCTCAGAGAACAGATGGAATGGAGCCAACGATCATGCAGGTCGGACACCCAACACTGCTCTGACCCCCCCTAGCAGCAGCTCCTTGTCCGCCATCACCCCTCACCCTCACCACCCACAAACAAATGTGACAGTCACGTTAGGGAATCTGGAACGTAAAAAATTGGCTAATGTCGTACAATTATTAATAAGAAGATGCTTGTGAGGTTGGACAAATAAGAATCTTAGTCATGTATGGGTTTACATATAAAACATTTTATTTAAACAAAAGAACAAAATAAATGTAGGTACAGGTATGGCGTGTCATCCCTCGACAATTTGTGAATCACAGCCTGCAAGACAAAAATAAAAATAAAATGGTGCGTCATGCGTCCAGCAAAGGAGACAGAGAGAGAGAAAGAGTGAGAGAGAGGAAGAGAGAGATAAAGAAAGAGTGAGAGAGAGATGAAGACAGAGAAAGAGTGAGATACAAGGAAGAGAGAAACAGTGTGAGAGAGGAAGAGAGAGAGAGAAAGAGTGAGAGAGTGGAAGAGAGAGAAAGAAAGAATGAGAGAGAGAGGAAGAGACAGAGAAAGAGAGAAAGTGTGAGAGAGAGAAAGGAAGAGATAGAGAATAAGAGAGAGAAAGAGTGTGAGTGACAGAAAGGAAGAGATGGAGAGGGAGAGGGAGAGGGAGTGTTGACACTGTGGAGAAAATCTTCACAGCTCACCTTTCTGCCACCGGTGTGCCTCCAACCACGTGCCGGGATATAGTGCAGCCCTCAAGTTTAGTCATCTGAAACATAGTATAGAAACAGTGATCGCAGAGTACATGCAACTGCACACACGTAATTCTCTGTTTCGCCCCTGCGCACTCAGGCTGCTGCACCCCATTGACTCCCATCGCCCAGAGGTGTCTGTCCGGCCTGCGCACTCAGGCTGTTGCACACCATTGACTCCTGCCGCCCAGAGGTGTCTGCCCACGTCTGCGCTCCCAGGCTGATGTACCCCATCCACTCCCATTGCCCAGAGGTGTCTGCCCGCTGCTGTGCACCCAGGCTGCTGCGCCCAATCCACTCTCAGTGCCCGAAGGTGACGGCCCGTTCCTGTGCATCCAGGGTGCTGCACCTCACCCACTCCCAGTGCCCGGAGGTGTCTGTCCACTCTTGTGCACCCAGGCTGCTGCACACTATCCACTCCCACCACCCAGAGGTGACTGGCCGCTGCTGCGTAAACAAACCTCTCTGCTCACCTTCCACCACCGGCGTGTGTGTAAGAGGGTGCACCACCTGCCGAAGCAACCTTCTCAGGCGTTGCGTACACTCGGTAAAGCAGAGCTCACAATTCAGACTGGGTGTTGATTGTCAGGATGGCCACATATCATTGCAGGCTGCACAAGCGTTCAGCTCTGGTGGCACTGAGTGGCGGGAGTTCCGTGTTGGGGGGGACATCAATCCATGAATCACAGCCTGTTAGACAAAAAGCAAGATAAGATTGTGCGTCATTCGTCCATCAAAGGAGAGAGAGAGAGTGACAGAGAGAGACAGAAAGAGTGTGAGAGAGGAAGAGAGAGAGAGAGAGAGAGAAAGAAAGAGTGAGAGGAAGAGAGAGAGAAAAAGAAAGAAAGATTGAGAGGAAGACAGAGAAAGAGAGAAACAGTGAGAGTGAGGAAGAGAGAGAGAAAAAGAAAGAAAGAGTGAGAGGAAGACAGAGAGAAAGAGTGAGAGAGACGAAGAGAAAGAGAAACAGTGAGAGAGGATGAGAGAGAGAGTGTGAGAAAGAGGAAGAGAGAAACAGAGGAAGAGTGAGAGACAGAGAGAAAGAGAGAGAGAAGGAGTGAGAGAGAGAGGAAGAGAGAGAGAAAGAGAGAAACAGTGTGAGAGAGAGGAAGAGAGAGGGAAACAGTGTGAGGGAGAGAAAGGAAGAGATGAGGAGAGACAGTGACTGCCCACACTGTGGACAAAACCCTCACAGCTCACCTTTACGCCACCACTGTGTCTCCAACCACGTGCCGGGACCTAATGGAGCCCTCAAGCTCCCACATCTGAAACATAGTACAGAATCAGGAATGACAGAGTATATACGACTGCACATGCCTAAATCGCTGTCCTGCCTTTGTGCATCCAGGCTGCTGCACATCATCCTCTTCCACTGCCCAGAGGTGTCTGCCCGCTGTTGCGCACCCAGGCTGCTGCACCCCATCCACTCCCGCCTCCCAGAGGTGTCTGCCCGCCCCTGCGCACCCAGGCCTCACTGCTCACCTTTTCGCGGACAGGGCATCCTCCACATCATGCAGCCACGCTCCGCAGGCCAACAGGTCTTACATTTGGTGCTGCGTCTTGATTTTGCTATGGCAGAGGACCTACCAGTTCAGCCACCATCATCGCAGGTTGCACACCCGCTCAGCCCTTGCAGTGCCACTAACTCAGTGACCAGCGAGGCCACGCAAGTGGCGGTAGGCCCCCACTGTTCGATGGCTCAGGCCTACACTGCGGTTTAGCAGGGCACACAAAACATGAGCTGTCCGACTCACCGGGACAGGGCATCATCGCAGGCTGCACACCCGCTCAGCACTTACAATGCTCCTACCTCAGTGGGCCGAAATTCAATGTCCCATGGCGGTGTGCCCGTGGCGGCCGCAGTGCAGCCGGTGCACCAAGTCTGAAATGGAAATGGCGTGGAGCACGTGCGTCCGGTCATTTTTATTGGCAGGGTCACGTGTCCTGTGACGCTTGTGCTTGATGGGTGTGGTGTGGGTGTAAACCAGCCGTCAGGGAGTGGCTGTGGCGTACTGAGAACTAGACCTGTGAGCAGCAGATCACTACAATGAAAAGCTGGGCCATGTAGCGTTGTTGTCCCTCCCTGTATGTGTAAACGGATTGGGCTGGCCTGGCGTATGCCAGTCATGCGTAAGGCTGTGAACAATGACTCCGGAGATCTGGGCGTGGTTCCATCCTGGGCTGTATGAGGAATCAATTGAAGCGGGTATCCCTGTTGTAGTGCTGCCGCCACCCGGGCCGCAAGCACCAATGTGTCAGCCTGTACTCATTGTACGGTGTTTTCGTGTTATTTTTGTACAGGAACGCCTACTCTGCATATTATTTGCGTTAGTTGATGCTCTCATTTGTGGCAATTTTGTTGGGCAGGAGCTATTGCTGGAAATCTGGCTATATTGGCTGTTTTAACCAGGTTGAGAATGGAATGATAATTTAAAATCACTGAAAAAACTATAGGTTTCATGAACATTATAATTAGAAATTAGCATTTACAAAAACTTTGAAATTCACCGAAAAAAACATAGGTTTTTGGGACGTTATATTTAGTTGGTCATTTAACTCGTACAAAAACAGAGGAATTTTAACGTTATAGTTAGTAGAGCTAACTATAACTTGTGCCCCCACAATGCACTGCTGATGACGTCACATATTACATCACTCATGACATGGTCAGTGACATCACTGATGATATCTCAAATGACATCACTCATGACATCACTGATGACATCATCCACATGATAATCTGATGCACCTTCTCACACCCTAATATAACCTTTGATACACCCAGTCTAAAATACAGACTACCATTTTCGAAACCATAGACAAATCAATAGCAGTTACTATATACCCACTGACTAATTCCTAGCTATACACACACACATTCATTCATTCACTCATACAGTTACTCTTACATGCAGTCACTCATCAATACAACACTATTATATGTACTCATACACCTATACAAACACTCATACACCGTCACTCATCCATAGTGTTATTGACACACCTAGCTAGTCATGTAAAGAATCAATAACACTGCCATTTACTCACCCATACAGTTATACATTCACCATCTAACCTATTGGTACAGATACTAACACAAACTTACTCTTTTATACAATCACTGACACAAGCACACACTCATTTATACAGCCACTCTCACAATTACTCACTCTCACATACAGTCATTTATAGACTCCAACACTCACATATACTGCCTTTCACATATGTAGTTGCTCACACATATACCAATGAGACATACATTCACTCACCAACACACTGATACACACACTCACCTATACAGCTATTTCCACATGCACTATTGAACCCATACACCCAGTAAATTATCCACTCACATGCAGGTGGAAAGGCACACACCACCCACCCACCCACACAAACACTGAGGCACCCATACAGATACTCATGCAACTAATAAGTAACTCATGTACCTAATCATCAACCCATGCAGCAGCTTACACAACAACTGAGAGACTGATACAGACATTCACACAGTTTAGTCACTAACCCATGCATTCAGTAAAACACATTTAATCACTAACTTATACAGTCAGTCACACACCTATTAAATTCTCCACCCACACACTTATACACCAACTCATTCTTCAATACACCTTGGCATTTATATAAAATATATTTAAACTTTACAGAAACACACATTCCCTGGATGAGGTCATCAGTGATGTCATTTGAGATGTCAATAGTGATGTCATCAGTGATGTCACTGACCATGTCATGAGTGATGTAATAAGTGACGTCATCAGCAGTGCATTGCGGGGGCGCGAGTTATATAGTTAGCTCTACTAACTATAACGTTCGAATTTCTCTGTTTTTGTATGAGTGAAATGACCAACTAACTATAACGTCCCTGAAACCTATGTTTTTTTCAGTGAATATATATATATATATATATATATATAGTCGACAACTTTGTTGGTGTTTGGTGCTGAATGCACAAAGCGGCGCCCCCTTGCCCAAGATAATGTTCCTGGTATCTAGGAGAGAGCAGCAGCAGTTTGCTGCTGATTTGGATGGCGACAGGCGTTTGTTTGCTGCCATGGTCCCTGCGGCAGTGGATGAGCGGACTCACAGGCTGGCTAAAAGCTGGGGCATTACTTAATGTACGGACCGGTCACTGTACCAAAGTCCGCGGTGTGGGATTGCTGACATGCACTACTACTTTTGGGGACCCTTACAGACTGCAGGACTTCATTTACCAGCATCCTTGGCGTTTACTGCTCACAGTGATTGAAGAACAAGGTCTGTGATTGGACACTTGAGTACCAATAGGAACACCACGAGCAGTATGTAAAGTCCCTGCACATTGCAACTAATTTTTAAAACACAATGCTGGCAATGATGAAGGCATTCGCCGAAACGCGTCTGCCAGGTGTTTTAAGCTTGAATCTCTCTGTTTGGTGGCAATTAAACCTACCTGATCCGTCCAAAAGCATGTGTCGGACCCGTTTTTTGGCAAAGAGGCGGGTGTGGTGGTGGATATGTACGCAGCTGTCGACGCTGCTTGACCGGCACGCCTCTCGATCTGGTGCTCCGCTTCAAGTCGACAACTTTGTTGGTGTTTGGTGCTGAATGCACAAAGCGGCGCCCCCTTGCCCAAGATAATGTTCCTGGTATCGAGGAGAGAGCAGCAGCAGTTTGCTGCTGATTTGAATGGCGACAGGCGTTTGTTTGCTGCCATGGTCCCTGCGGCAGTGGATGAGCGGACTCACAGGCTGGCTAAAAGCTGGGGCATTACTTAATGTACGGACCGGTCACTGTACCAAAGTCCGCGGTGTGGGATTGCTGACATGCACTACTACTTTTGGGGACCCTTACAGACTGCAGGACTTCATTTACCAGCATCCTTTGCGTTTACTGCTCACAGTGATTGAAGAACAAGGGCTGTGATTGGACACTTGAGTACCAATAGGAACACCACGAGCAGTATGTAAAGTCCCTGCACATTGCAACTAATTTCAAAAGCATGTGTCGGACCCGTTTTTTGGCAAAGAGGCGGGTGTGGTGGTGGATATATATATATATATATATATATATATATATTCACTTAAAAAACCATAGGTTTCACACATGTTATAGTTAGGTGGATATTTCACTCATAAAAAACCAATGAAATTCCCCTGTTATAGTTAGTTCAGATAACTATAACTCGCGCGCCCGCAATCCACTGCTCATGACGTCACATATTACATCACTCATGACATGGTCAGTGGCATCACTCATGACATCACTGATGACATCATCCTTGTGATAGAGTGGCGGTCGCGCGAGTTATAGTTATCTGAACTAACTATAACGGGGGAATTTCATTGGTTTTTTACGAGTGAAATATCCACCTAACTATAACATGTGTGAAACCTATGGTTTTTTAAGTGAATATATATATATATATATATATATATATATATATATATATATATATATATATATATGTATATATTACCTACTGGCAGTCGCCAGTAGGTAGTTATAGTTAGGACCTATTTTCCATAGGAAATCCGCAACATTCTATTTGGAATAACATTGGCGTCGATTGATGAATCTTCGCGAAAGTTTCCAAACTTTTGGCCAGCTCCGGTCCGCTCCTATCCAGAAAATTTCACAGTGATTCGTCAAGCGGGTGCCGAGAAAAAAAGGGGGGTCCCAAAACACGTTTTCCCCATGCATCTTCCCATAGGACCTGTTGACGCAGCTACAGCCCGAAGCGCTGAACAGAATTACACCACATTTGGCAAAGAGGTAGTCCTCAGTTCAGACACGTGCCTTTTGCTTAAATGGTGTAAATCCGTTCAGTAGTTCCTGAGAAAATCAAAAGTAAAATCACATATATATCTGGGCGGAGCCTAACCACACATCTCATCGTGAGATCTGAGTGGCTGTCAGCACTTCATCCAAGAAGTGTTGGCAGCCATCTTGGGACCAATATACATGATAGCACCTCATTAAAAAGCATTGCAGTTAATAGAAGGTTTTAAGACTTTAGTTACATTATAAATCATTTTAGGAATTGTGGTGTGCTCTAAGGTGATTTTACCATGTGAAAAAGCCTTCTGCTGTGATATCATGAATCATGTTTGAGAGAAAACTATTTTCTCATGCTTTTCCCACAGAGGTTTGGAAGGTGATCTATAAGCTAAACTGAGAGCATATTTTCTGTAAATTCACTTTATCTTTCTCAGTCATGTGAGAATGAAGTCTGACATTCTCAGTAAAACATGTACATCCAACAAGGGCAGAGACTGTCAGCTGATTCCTTTGTGTTCTACTGCAGCTTCCCAGAGTGTTCTAAAGAACAACAAGAGCGCTAACAGTCCTACTTATGACAAACGTATGGCACACCTTAAGCCATCTTGGTTGGAATAAAGTGGTAACTCTTAAAACATTTAATTTAAAAAGGAACAAAATGAGGGGGTTCATTTTGTCATAGAAAGTATGATTAGTGCTGCAGAAAGAGAAATTAGGGCACATTTTGAGTGACTTCTCAAATCCTCTTCTATTTCATTAAACAATTCTGACATGCAGACTGAAACATGCACTTTCAATACCAGCAGCAGACTTATCTGGTGAGCAGTAGCTTTACTACAGTGATCTAATAAGCAACTAGAGTGCTAACATTCTGAATTTATGGCAAATGTGTGACACATCTGAATGCCTTCTTGATAGAATCAAAGTAAAAAACTGAAAGTATTTCCTACTGAGGAGACTATAGTAAATAAGGAAATTAGGAAACATCATAACAAATAAGTCTCCCAAGATGGCCACCAGAGACAAAAGAGCCCAAATATAGCACAGATATCACACAGATGTAGCCCAAGTATAGCCCAGTGACAGAATCTCCCAGAGTGTTCTAAAGAACAACTAGAATGCTAACAGTCTTACTTATGACAAAAGTATGGCACACCTGAAGCCATCTTTATTGGAATAAAGTGGTAACACTTAAAACATTTAATTTACAAAGGAACAAAATGAGGGGGTTCATTTTGCCATAGAAATTATGATTAGTGCTGCAGAAAGAAAAATTAGGGCACATTTTGACTTCTCAAATCCTTTTTATTTCATAAAAACATTCTGACATGCAGACTGAAACATGCACTTTGAATACCAGCAGCAGACTTCCCTGGTGAGCAGTAGCTTTACTACAGTGATCTAATGAGCAACTAGAGTGCTAACATTCAGAATTTATGGCAAATGTGTGACACATCTGAATGCCTTCTTGATGGAACCAAAGTAAAAAACTGAAAGTATTTCCTACTGAGAAGACTGCAGTAAATGAGGAAATTAGGAAACTTCATAACAAATAAATCTCCCAAGATGGCCACCAGAGACAAAAGAGCCCAAATGTAGCCCAAATATCACCCAGATGTAGCCCAAGTATAGCCCAATTACAGAATATCCCAGAGTGTTCTAACGAACAACTAGAGCGCTAACAGTCTTACTTATGACAAAAGTATGGCACACCTGAAGCCATCTTTATTGGAATAAAGTGGTAACACTTAAAACATTTAATTTACAAAGGAACAAAATGAGGGGGTTCATTTTGCCATAGAAATTATGATTAGTTCCGCAGAAAGAAAAATTAGGGCACATTTTGACTTCTCAAATCCTCTTCTATTTCATAAACAAATTCTGACATGCAGACTGAAACATGCACTTTGAATACCAGCAGCAGACTTCCCTGGTGAGCAGTAGTTTTACTACAGTGATCTAATGAGCAACTAGAGTGCTAACATTCAGAATTTATGGCAAATGTGTGACACATCTGAATGCCTTCTTGATGGAACCAAAATAAAAAACTGAAAGTATTCCCACTGAGGAGACTGCAGTAAATGAGGAAATTAGGAAACTTCATAACAAATAAATCTCCCAAGATGGCCACCAGAGACAAAAGAGCCCAAATGTAGCCCAAATATCACCCAGATGTAGCCCAAGTATAGCCCAATGACAGAATGTCCCAGAGTGTTCTTAAGAACAACTAGAGCGCTTACTGTCTTACTTATGACAAAAGTATGGCACACCTGAAGCCATCTTGATTGGAATAAACTGGTAACACTTAAAACATTTAATTTAAAAAGGAACACAATGAGGGGGTTCATTTTGCCATAGAAATTATGATTAGTGCTGAAGAAAGAAAAATTAGGGCACATTTTGAGTGACTTCT
Source organism: Triturus cristatus (assembly GCF_964204655.1). Classification (NCBI taxonomy): domain Eukaryota; kingdom Metazoa; phylum Chordata; class Amphibia; order Caudata; family Salamandridae; genus Triturus; species Triturus cristatus. The sequence goes on along the minus strand of NC_140591.1, from coordinate 925,936,069 downwards.
CAAATCCTCTTCTATTTCATTAAAAAATTCTGATATGCAGACTGAAACATGCACTTTTAATACCAGCAGCATACTTCCGTGGTGAGCAGTAGCTTTACTACTGTGATCTAATGAGCAACTAGAGTGCGAACATTCAGAATTTATGGCAAATGTGTGACATATCTGAATACCTTCTTGATAGAATCAAAGTAAAAAACGGAAAGCATTTCCTACTGAGGAGACTGCAGTAAATGAGGAAATTAGGAAACTTCATAACAAATAAATCTCCCAAGATGGCCACCAGAGACAAAAGAGCCCAAATACAGCACAAATATCACCCAGATGTAGTCCACATGTAGCCCAACGACAGAAGTGTGCAAAACACTTATTTTTTGTGTATTTGCAGTTTTATATAGTGCAGACTTGTCAGGTATTGGAGTGATTTACATGAGCATTGGTTACATCACACAAGATCAAATTCATTTTGGTTGTAGACATGGGGAGATTAAGTGATTTGACCAGAATCACAGAATGTTGAGCTGAAGCAGTAACTCCAACCTGGTTCCCCAGTTGCAAAGTCTGCAGCTCTGGAAGTAACACCACATCCTCTCCCCTAGGTGCAACATTTAATCAAGTGGTCAACTGGATCAAAAAACATAAAGATTACAAATAATTTAAAAGTGGGGGAGGAGCCTAGCGCGCAATCAAGATGGCCGCGTAGGTGCGAGGCTCCCGAGGACCTCCGCGACCTCCTGAATTAATCCTGGCTATCTCCTGTCCTTGTTGAGGGGACTGTGTCGGTGAACCCGAGCTGAGGCGCCACCCGTTTTCCGTTTTCGAATCGGACCCCGGATACCGGTGGGAGCACCGATCGAAGGTTGCGGCCTTCTCCGCGCCGGCCCCCCGGATTGGAGTAGTGGGGCGATCCGGGGACAAAGCGAACAACAGCGGCGGGCAGGACTGGGCGACTCGCGTACCCCGCGCTTTCACTTTCGCTTTTGCACCCTCCTTGCCCTCAAGCGAGGTAGGGTTGCGGAGCGGGGTGCAGTGTTGTGGCCTTGTCCAGATGCCCGGCTGGCCCGCCGGCTGTGAGTCGTCCTGCGGTCCAGTGGTCGCCCTCCCCCCCCGGAACCCGTGAACTGGTTTATCGGCCCTGTCGAGGAGATTGGCACGACGGTGGGAGAGCAGGCATGTCCACCAAACAAGATGGCGACCGGGCGAAGGTGAAGACGACCCGCCGTGGCCCGGCGCATCAATCCAACAGTATGGACCGCTACACCCTCCAGAAGGGATCTCCGGAGGCATCGCGCACATCCCCGGCGGGCCCGACTGAGGCGTCTGCTCAGCCAGGGGATCTGACCCTCCGGGACGTCATGGGCGCCATCGCAGAGATGAAGGCCTCGGTGGACCAGCGCTTCGACACCCTAGCGCAAAAGATAGACTCGGTCCTGGTGGATGTGAGCCTTGTGAGGGCTGACTTGTCCAAAACAAACGACCGGGTCAATTCCCTGGCCCACACCACGACGAGCCTCACGACGGATGTGGTGGCCCTCCAAAAGGAGGTGCGCCGGCTTGGCCAGGCGGGCGCCCTGATGGACCGGCGACTGGAGGATTCCGAGGGTCGGGCCCGGAGGAATAACATTCGTATTGTGGGGGTGCCGGAGGGACGAGAGGCGGAGGCGGCAGATCTCTTTGTGGAAGAATTGATCCTTACCCATCTCCAGCCCCGGGGGCTGAGTAAGCTTTTTGCGGTGGAACGTGCCCACCGGGTCCCTGGGGGCAGACCGAAGGCCGGTGCCCCGCCGCGGCCTCTCATTGCCCGGATTTTTAACTTTCGGGACAGAGACGCTATCCTGCAGACCTCCAGGCAACAGGGACCGGTCAAGCTTGATAACATGGATGTGCATTTCTACCCTGACTTTACTCCGGCGGTCCAAAAGCAGAGACTGAGTTTTCTCGGAGTTAAACGTCGCCTACGGGACCTGAACCTTAAGTACTCGATGCTTTTTCCAGCTAAGCTAAGGGTGGAGGTGGATGGTCGCACGCACTTTTTTGACCGCCCCGAGGCGGCTGGGGACTGGTTGGACACTCTGCCTGGAGATCGGGGCCGAGGGGGGGGGGTGGGGGGGGTGCGGTTGGCGGGGAGGGCCCGCCGGATCAGAACTGAGGGGTGAATAATAGGCCTTGCTCTGGACAACATTCCTTTACCATTTACCGATCGTGTATGTTCCCCTCCTATGGAGGTCGTACGGGGTCTGTTGGGGGCTTCCCTCCTCCTCTGGGGGACTAGTTAGTTTTTCATTCATGGGGCGACAGGCACACTGCACTTTGGGGGGGCTGTCCGGGCTCATGCAGGGGTGCAGGGAGGGGGGAGTTCTGTTGGGATGGGGGGGTGGGGGGGTGTGTTGTTTGTTTGCACCGCAAGGCAAACCCTTTACTGTATTGTTGCTCTCGAGATGCTCTGTGGGGGACGACTGATTGCTTCTACGTATGATGGGGGGTAGGGATTTGACTGTGTTATCATGGAATGTTAACGGCCTGGGGGACAGGATTAAGCGTGGTGTGGTCCTGCAGTACCTGAAACCTATTTCACCAGATGTTGTCTTTCTGCAGGAGACACACCTTATAGGTAACTCCTTTCATGCCATGAATCGGCGGGGCTATCGTTTGGTGGCCCACTCGGGCTTCACCTCGGGCTCGCGGGGGGTGGGTATCATGATCAAGAACTCGCTCCCGTTGGAGATTGATGAGGTGCGCCATGATGAGAGGGGACGCTACACTGTCCTGGTGGGTAGAATGGAGGGTAGAGTGTTTGTTTTCATATCAGTGTACGTTCCGCCTGGGTTACAATCTACTACATTTGCGGACCTGGGGCGCCTTCTCCTAGACCTTCCGGGTGGTCTGCTGGTGGTTGGGGGGGACTTCAATGCAATAGCTTCTGGGTCTATGGATCGTCATCCCCCTAGGGACCTCCCCCGGGCACAGGCGTGGCTGTCCGGCCTTTTAGATACATTGGGACTGGTGGATTGCTGGCGACTAAAGCATCCCGCGCAGCTGCAATACACCTTCCACTCGGGTGCCCATGGTAGCCTTTCGCGGCTTGATTATATCCTTGTCCCGGCGGCCTATGCTGGGAGGGTGGGAGAGGTGTGCCATCTGGCGCGGGGTATTTCAGATCACTCCCCATTACTGTTACATTTCGATGTCTTCCCGAGGGGGGAGGGCAGGGTGGCCCCAATCAATGCTTGGTACTTGCGCGACCCCACCATTCGTGCCGACTTGATCAAATCCTTACAGCGATATTTTGATGAGAATGTGGGGTCTGTCCCTTCGGCCATCTCCCTGTGGGAGGCTTTTAATGTAGTTCTCAGAGGGGAGGCCCTCTCCTTTATCTCCCATGCCCGGAGGCGCGAGCGGGAGGAAGTAACCCGGGTGGAGGCCGAAATTGCGGAACTAGAGGGTGACCTGGGGAGCGGGGTAACGGATGCCAAGTTGCATGTTCTACACCTCAAGCAGGCGGCCTATAGGGCCCTCATCACGGAGGCGGCCAGGGGCCTCAGTAGAGAGCAACAGGGGCGATTGTATGATGTGGGTGATAAGGCTGGTAAATTGATTGCGTGGTTGGACAAGAGGGAGAGAGCGAGTCGTGTGGTTCCTTTGATCGAGGGGATGGATGGTGTGCGTGTCACCGAGCCGGAAGCCATTGTCTCCTGCTTCGCGGATTACTTCCGCGAGGTGTACTCCCCGGTTTCTCCCTGCTCGGAGGAAGATTCCCATGCCCTGCTTCGGGACATCGCGCTGCCCTCCCTTACGGTGGAGGACAGGGATTTGCTGGACGCTCCTCCCACCTCGGACGAAATTGCCCTGGCTATTCGCTCGGTCGCATCCGGCAAGGCCATGGGCCCCAATGGTATTCCCATCGAACTGTACAAGCTGCGACCGGATGTACTGGCGCCCCACCTGCGCGCGATGTTCCTGGCGGCCCACTCGCGGGGTTCCCTCCCGCCGGACCAGCGTCTGGCCACAATCGTGGTGATCCACAAAGAGGGGAGACCCCGGGAGCGGGTCACATCCTATAGGCCTATCTCGCTCTTGAACGCGGAGCCCAAAATCCTCGCCAAGGTGTTGGCCAACCGGCTGGTCGGCGTGGTGGGCGATTTGGTCCACCAAGACCAATCTGGCTTTATACCCCATCGCAATACCGCTCTTAATCTGCGACGCTTGCACGGGGTGCTCGCGCGTGTCCCGTTTGTGCGGGAGCCGGCCATCTTGGCGTCCTTAGACGCCACCATGGCGTTTGACACGCTTGAATGGCCATACATCTGGGCGATGCTGGCGAAATTTGGATTTGGACCGGGATTCATTAGCTGGGTCAAATTGTTGTATTCGGGCCCGTTGGCACAGGTGGTGGTGAATGGGCGAGTCTCGGCCCCATTCGCGCTGGGACGGGGCACGCGTCAGGGTTGCCCCTTGTCGCCGCTCCTGTTTGCACTAGCCTTGGAGCCCTTGGCGGAGTGGCTGCGGTGGCACCCCTCTATCCGTGGTCTCCGCTGGACCCCCGAGCATGAGGACCGCGTGTCCCTCTACGCCGATGATATCCTTTTGTATCTCACCTCCCCGCGTAAATCGCTGATTGTCCTGGTTGATGTTTTGCGCTCCTTTGGTCGTAACTCAGGCCTTGTCATCAACTGGGCGAAATCCTGCGTATATGTGCTTTCCGGGGAGGCTCCGGCCCTACCACGGGACTGCCCGATCCAGATTGCCTCCCAGGGGTTCCGGTACCTGGGTATATATATTACTCTAGACCCGGAGGCCCGCTACGAGCGGAACTTGCTACCTCCCCTCCAGCGCTTGAAGGAGGACGTTGCGCGTTGGCGGCGTCTTCCGCTTTCGCCGCTTGGCCGAGCGGCCTTGTTTAAGATGATGTCCTTGCCGCGCTTTCTGTACGCGCTCCAGAACACTATGGACTTGGTTCCGGCGCGCTACTTCCGTGAGGTGGAGAGCCTGCAGCGGCGCCTGTTCTGGGACGGGAGGCCGCGTATTTCTCTGGCTAAATTGACGCTCCCGTGGTACGATGGGGGGGTTGCCCTCCCGGACATTAAACGGTATTACTGGGCCTCCCAGCTAGCTGCAATTAATCATGGCCTTTACGGGCCCGCCTTGAACCCGGCATTTGAAATGGACAAGATGCTCCTGCCCGGTGGCGATTACAATCGAGCGCTCTACTCTGGCGCGCCCGACTCCCGTCTGACGGGACCGACGCGTGTCATGGTGCGTGTATGGCACGCGGCTAATGCAGCTATGGGGTGGAAGGACCGTTTGACCCGGGCGTCACCGCTGTATGCGTCTGAGAGGTTGGGCTCCCTGTGGACATCGAAGGGCTTCGAGAAGTGGGACACGATCGGCATCAGCACAGTGGGAGATCTCTGGACGAGGGGGGGATTCAAAACTTTTGAGACGCTGCAGACGGAGTTTCAGCTGCAAGGCAGTGAGTACTTTCGGTACTTGCAAGTCCGCCACGCACTGGGTTCCGTCTTCCCGGATGTTGCGTCCATTCCGGAGTCTTCCCCCCTGGAGGACAGAGTGCTGGATGGCCATGTCCCAGACAGCACGATCTCCCTTATATATAAAAAACTGATCAACGACAGATCGTGCCTGCTGACTAGTCTCCGCGAGGCCTGGGTTGCCGACGGGCTGGAACTGGACGACGAGGACTGGATTTCCGCGGTGGCCTCTCCGAAGGAGGTGGCCATCCCGGCTCGCCTTCGCTTCGTCCAGCTTAAGATCCTCCACCGGGTCTACGTGACGGGGCCAAGGCTTCTACGTATGGGCTTTGCTGGTGATGGATTGTGTAAGCGTGGCTGTGGTGCTTTGGCAACTTTTATGCATATTCTGTGGGAGTGCCCAAAGGTGGAGCGATTCTGGCGTGGTGTGCATGAGGTCCTGCGTGTGGTTACGCGTGTCGCGCTGTTGCCTGAAGCGAGGAGATGCTTGCTGAATGTGTGGGAACCAAATGACTATTCGGTCCCGCAGACGCGGTGGGTGACTCTGGAATACATGATAGCTAAGCGTGACATTGCTCAATTGTGGGGATCCCAGAGGCCCCCGGCAGTGTTGGCCTGGAAAGAACACATGGATTGGTGTATGTTTCGTGAAAAGGTAGTGTATGTGGCGAGGGGTAAGCCTGGGGCGTGGGTGAAAATCTGGGGCCCCTGGAACGCCTATCGCGGGGGTATTTGTGAGCCGCCACTGCTACCGGCTGCCTCACCAGCTCCGTCCCCCTAGCCGACCCCCTCCCCCAGCCGTGGGCATGTGGGCCCCCAGCCCCGGATCTGCTCCCATTCCCCCTCTTCAGAGTTATGCTGCAGGTTGGGATCCCCCACTTAAGGGGCACGTGCTGACATCTTGGATTGCGGGTTGCCTTGCGGGTGTGGTTTTTGGTGTTGTTCTGTTTTGATAAAAGGAAACCGTACTGTGGGCTTGGAGCTATGTGGCCCGCGCTACTGCTATCTCCTGATTTACCGATCCGTACCGCCAAGAGACTCTTACTGTATGTATGTCATATGCTTCTTCCACTCTAGCGGCCGGCCGGATGGTTGTAGGCCCATACTTGTAACTAATTTAAAATGCAATAAACGGTTTCAAAAAAAAAAAAAAAAAAAAATAATAATAATTTAAAAGTTCTTTGTCGCTATTTGAAAACTCAGAAAATATGTCCTCATTTTAATTTTTTAGAGCACTAACCATAATTTTGATGCACATAAGACCCTCTCATATATGTAATTCCTAAAGGAAATACTCTAGGTATTACAATTTTGATTACATCAAGATGACGTCAGGCGTTCCACACTTTTGTAATAAATATAGAATGTTAGCAATCTAGTTGTACATTGGGATACTGTTGAGAGGCAGAGGCCAGGGGCATGGACTCTGAAAATTGAAGGCAGATAGGAGAGTGCAGAGGCAACAATTTGACAACACTGGGCAGGCAGGAAGGGCAGTGGCAGCACAACAGACTATGAAGGGCAGTGGAAAGGGGGGCAGGGGCAACAAACCAACAATACAGGACTAGCAAGAGAGGCTGTGGCAATATAATAGACCATTGTGGGCAGAAGGAAGAGGCAGTGGTAGTATAACCATACATGCCAACAGACCCGTTTCAGCCAGGAAACATCCAATGTTTTTAAGCTCAAATGGGCTTTGTTTGATCTGTCTCCTGTCTACAATCTCTTCTTTTTCATTGTAACTCAAAGGGGAAAATCAATACCCCAGTTTTTTTCAAAATCTCCCTCTTACCAAGTTCAAAATGTTCGCAAGTATGGTACATTGGATCATGGTAGGCAGGAGGAATTGGGGTAGTGACATTGACTCGGATAACAGAAGACAGGAGGGACATGGAGAGGTGCACCAAGCTGACCCTACAGGGCAGGCATCAGGGTTTGCAGCAGCACAATACACCACACAGCGCATGCGGGACGGGAGTGCAGCACAACAATCCATAGAAAGCAATAGGGAGGGGACAGGACCATGCACATGGACAACAGAGAACAGAGGGGAAAGAGGCAATGGTAGCTAGCTGACCATAATGGACAGACAGGAGAGAAAGCTGCAGCATAACAGACCATAAGGGGCAGGAGGGACGGATCAGGGGCATTACAATGGAACAGACAAGCCAGGAGGGAGGGAATAGGGGTCTGCACATGGAAACAGAGGGCTGGGGGCAAGGGGGCAGGGCAGGAGCAGCAAGATGACCATGGAGGTCAGGCAGGATGGGCACTAGAAACAAGACACACCATGGAGAGCAACAATGAGACTATGATGGCATACACACAGAGGGAAGGTGGGAGGGGGTCAGGGGCAGCTAGCTGACCACACAGGGAAGGTGGGAGGGGCCATGGCAGCACAGAAGACCATGCATGGCAAACGGGAGGGTTAGTGGCACCACAATGGCTATGATGGGCAAGTAGGAGGGTGTAGGGGCATGCACAAAGTACCATGGAAAATAGAAGGGAGGGTCAGGACCTGGGCACACACAAGAGAGTTCAGGGGAAGGGGCCTCACAGCAGACCGCGCGTGGCAGGCAGGAGGAGCAGTTGCAGCACAACAGACCAGGGAGGACAGAAGGGTGTGGCAGTAAAATAGACCATGGAGGACAGGAGGAAGGGGATAGGGGCATGGCATGTGGACAAGCAGGGTGGAGGTGGCAGGGACAGGTTACAGTCATCTGACAATGCTAGGCAGGTGGGAGGGGAGTGGCAGCTCAACAGAACACTCAGAGTAGATAGGAGTGGCAGGTCCATGGAACATGGTGGGCAAAAAGGATGGAGCAGGGGCATGCACAAAGACATCGGAGGGCAGGGGGAAGGAGAATAGGGGCAGCAAGCTAAGCACAGAGGCTAAGCAGGAGGTCAATGATGGGCCATAGAATTGGGCAATGGAGGGCAGGAGGAGTGGACTGGTACATCATGCTAAATGGAGGGCAGTGGCAGCACATCAGACCATGCATGGCAGGAGGGAGGAGGCTAGTCCATGCATTAAGACAACAGAGGATAGGGAGGAGGTGGATGGGGCAGCAAGTTAACTGTTCAGAGAAGGTGGGTATTAGGAACTTTATTGTTTTTAAAATGTGTGTCTGTGCGAACTACTTAAAATATGAACAAGTAGCAGCATAATCTCACTTTTATTCAGGAAGAAGAGGACGTTTGTGACTGTGACTCCGGGCTCACTTGGCAGAAACACCCCCTGACCCTCCACCCCCATCGCAAAATGTAATGCCCGTGAAAAGGGTAGGTGGATGCAGTGTTATATAGAACATAGTCCCGAGAGCACAATTGAAAATGAAAACTAGATATAGTATATGTTAGATCTGGGGGTCTCTAGTTGGCAGGGTAGGTACCACTGTCCAAGTAGGGACCCTTGCTTCTAGTCAGGGAAAGGGGGATACACTGTTAAGATAACCCCTGCTCACCCTCTAGGTAGCTTGGCCTGAGCAGTCTAGGCTATCAAAGGCAATGTGTAAAGTATTTGTACCAACACTCACAGTAACACAGTGAAAACACCACAGATTTACTCCACACCAGTTTTAGAAAAATAAGGTATCTTTACTAATAACTTCACAAGACCAAATACTACAGAAAAACCAACATACAATTAAAAGATTACTTTAAAGATAGTTCAAGAGTTTGCAGAAAGTACTCCAGGATGTAAAAGTCAGTGTCCTGCACAATGCGACTCTCAATGCACAAAATGCGACACTCTCGTGCCCAACAGTACCTGTAGTTGCGATACGGTTCCCAAAAGCTATAACAAGGAAGATGGCAAAGGCGATGCGATACTCCTGAGACCTTGGGGAGGCTTTGCAGCAGCCCTGCTTCACGCAGCAGAGGTGGATGGGCCGGCTCCGATCTGTAGGGGGAGGATGCGATGACTTTGGCCTTCGTTGCGTAGGTTTCTTAGGGGGAAGCTTCACGCACAGGTACGATGCGACGATCTTCGGTGCGGCGCGATGCGCTGCGTTGACTTCTGGTGCCGCAACCCTCGATGCGTCGCGGTGCGCGGCGCAGCGTTGACTTCTGGCGCTGCAACCCTCGATGCGTCACGGAACAGGACTCTGCGTCGACACATGCAGCGACTGGATACTTTCACGCACCGGCAGTGGTGTGGCCCGCAAACTGGTTCTGCGACGACCCTCGCAGCGTCAGGAATCTTCTCGCACCGGGACGTTGCTCGATGTACTCGGCGATGCGGGGACTCCGGGTGCTGCGATGACGCCGCGATGAAATTCTCCGCACACTCTCGTTCTTGCGACACGCAACCAGATGATGCGTTGGGTACCAGTTACTCTTTTTCACGCTTCTGCTTCCCAGCTCCCAAACACAGCAAAACGACCTCCTGAGGCCCCAAGACTGGGCAAGCACTCCAAGGCAGGTCAGAACTCCTTCAGCAGAGTTCCAGGGGAGCTGGTGGTGAAGTCCTTTTGTCCCTGGGACTTCTTAACAGGGAGCCAGCTCTTCTCAGGCCCTTGGAGCTCAGAATCAAAAGAAGGGGACACCGCAAAGTCCTTCCCCTCTCCTTGGCAGCAAAGCAAAACAGCAAGCAGGCAGTCTTCTCCTCTTCAGTTCTTTTCAGCTTTCTCCTTGGCAGAGGTTTCTTCTTAGTTCCAAAGTGATCTAAAGTTTAGGTGTCTGGGGTCCTCTTCTTATACCCCTCCAAGTCTTTGTCTCTCTGTGTTTCAGTGGGGGGATTCCCCTGCTCAAACCGGTTCCTGGGTGTGCTCTGCCCTGGAGCACCTGGTTCCTTTCAGAGTGAGGGGCAGGGTCGTTAGACGCTCAGCAGGAGGTGGAGCCTTCTTTGTGCCAGCAGAGGCAGAGTCCTCAGCCTGGCCAGCAGGAGGTGGAGCCAGCATTGTGCTGGCAGAGGCAGCCCTATTCAAACCCAGGGGCTACTCCTCCCACCCATCTAAAGCAGATCTCCCTATTCACCCTGCTGCTGACTCATCCAGGCTCCTGGAGCCACCTTCCCCATCACATGACACCAGTCAGCCAACCAGCACACAGGCACACAGGAAGGTTAAACAGGAGAATAGCTACTTTCTAAAAAGTGCTATTTTCACACAGTGAATTTAAAAACCATCTTGCTAAAAAGATGTATAATTAAATTCTGAACACAAAGATACCAAACTTGGATTTTCTATCTTGCCCTTATGGGAAGATAGGCATGTAAACAGCCTCCCCCATTCTATCCTATGGGCAAGATAGCCTCTCAGCAGTGAAAAACGAAAATGGCTGTAATTCACTACCAGGGCATGTTACACACCTCAGTACATGCCCTACCTTTCAGATACACTGCACCCAGCCCAGGGGGGTACCTAGGGCCACCATAGGGATGCCTGACATGTACAGAAAGGGAAGGATAAGGCCTGGTCAGTGGTTGCACTGGCCAGGTCGACATGGCAGTCCTGGACTGCACATAGGCACTGCAAGCAGGCCTAAGACATCATTTTAGCGCAACTCCTGTGGGTGGCACAATCAGTGCTGCAGCCCACTAGTAGCATTTGAATCACCAGCCCTGGCACACTCAGTGCGCTTTACTAGGGGATAACAGGTGAAACAAATATGCCAATCATGGATAACCAATCAATATAACAATTTATACAGAGAGCATATGCACTTTAGCACTGATCAGCAGTGGTAAAGTGCCCAGAGTCCTATTGCCAACAACCAGGGGTCAGAAAAAATAAAGGAGGAAGAAGCAAAAAGTTTGGGGATAACCCTGCAAAAAGGGCCGTTTCCAACACAACCCCCTTCCAGCCTAAAGCCAGGGTAGACCAAGCGATACCTCAATGGGATTCCCTGCTTAGGGCGATAGAACACGGAAACTGGCCCAAACAGCAGGGCACTATTCCTGTTCTACGCCTTCCTGAACCCGGTTGGATCTCTCCATCCATACTCTCAGGGTCCACCCCGCCAACCCATGTGGAACCCTTCTCCTTACCTGTGGACACCACCTGTGCAGCACCTAGCCTTAACTTGCTCACAGGTGTGTCCCGACAGACAGACAGCAAGCCGCAGTGACCAGTGACAGTGGTCAGGGATGAGACCCAGGCCTTATGCCTCTCAGGGCCCTCAAACCCCTGTGGCGTCAGAAGGTGGGGGGCAGTAGCCCCAGGTGCTTGGCAACCTTTGTCCACTTCCTTTCCTGTCAGGTCGGGTCTGACAACCTGGCACTGACCCACCAGCCCCGGGCCTGTATCCGATGGCTGGACAGGAGGCTGGGGTAGGCTTTTCCATACCCAGTCCTTCTCTTCCTTGGGGCTCTGTACCCTCCCACCTGGAGCGGTACCCCCTTCTAGAATAGTCAGGGCACCTGTGGCAGGTGTCCTGCACCATTCGCCCACCAGTGCAGGGGTTCTATCCTGCAACTGGGATCCCAGGTCAGGGGGGACACCCCGGACCTGGCCCTCCAACCTAGGGTCTACACCCTCCAGGTGAACCGGGGTCAGAGGCGAGGACTCCCTCCCTCTGTACCCCCTTCCAGAATTCTGCACCCTCCTACTCAGAGCGGTACACCTCAAAGACAACTTGGTAGAGACACTGCTTACCGATGTCCCTCCCTCCAGTTCAGGACCTCTCTCCAGCAACTGGTCTCCCAACCTAGGGTCTAAACCCTCAGGTTGCACCGGGGTCGGAGGCGAGGACTCTCTCCCTCTGCACCCCCTTCCAGAGTGCTGCACCCTCCCCACTGGAGTGGTACCCCTGGAAGCCAAACCGGTCAGGACACAGTTTACAGATGTCCTTCCCCCCAGGTCAGGCAGATCCTGAACCTGGCCTCCCAACCCAGGGACTAAACCCTGCAGTTGCACACCTGCCTGGCATGCCAGGACTTCTGGGGACTCACACAGTATCTCCCCGAGGGTGACACATGACTCATGTGTCTCATGACAGTCTGCCTGGCGCAGATCTCCCGGCCCCTGTCCACCTGACAGTGCGTGAAGATCCCCCAGGACAGAAGTGGTGTCATCATGGTCACTCCTAGGGGACTCAGACCTTCTGGCTGGTCCCTGACCCACTGGTTCTCCCACTGGGGAACACATCCCCCTCTCACCCCTCAGTCTGGACTTCTGCACCCTTCCAACTGGCGCGGTACCGCCAGACACCAGAACCACTGGAGCTCTGTTTACAGAGGCTCCAGGTTCTCCTGACACTAGGAGATCCTCCTCAAATGGCCTACTAGCACTGTCTAGGCCCCCAACCTGGTGTTCCCTTAAGGAACCCACCAGGCCCTTTCGGGCACCTTGGGACCCACAGTCCCACACTCACCCCTTCTCCACTGAGACAGGATGTGAGCCCCTACACCCCTCCCACTACACTGGGACCTAACTGGGCTACACTGAACCTCTTCCACCTCACAGGTCTGGAAGATATCTGGGCCACTCCTTTTGGGATCACTCCCCAATGCCTCTCCAGACCTTCTGGCATCCAACCAAAGGTCTGCCTCCAACGCAAGCTCTCTGGAACCAGAGAACTCACACTCCACCGGGTGTTGGCATAGCTCTGGAAAACAGGGACTTAAAATATGCTCTCCAACAAATGAATCACACAGCCCCCCACAGTTGTTAACCAAGCTACCGTTTGCCTCACCCTCCAGTGCCTCACACAAGTACCCCACACCACTCTCCTGAGATTGGCAAGACAGTACCTGACTGTCTCTGTCACACAACTCACACTCTTCTGGGCGGTCTCCACACTCACACACCAATGTTTCTACCATGGGGGAACCCCTCTCCCTGTACCTCTCATCTAGGGTCAGTAGAGTATACCTCCCACTACTAGGAATATGGTCCCCTGTGCCAGTTCCCCAATCCACTTCAGGGACACTGCAATCCACTGGAACTACATCATAAACCTGAACCCCCTGGTGTATGCCAACCCCCTCCTTCAAGTAAGGTGCCACATCTCTGGGTGTTTGTACCTTTCTCCCAGCACTAGAAACTACAATCTTGCTGCCACCATCTGAGCTGGACTCCACCTCCAACTCAGCAAAGCTCACTTCTTGAGCTACCCATTTTTCTTCTTCAGCTGAGACACTCATGGCCTCAAGCCTCTCGAGCTCCAAATCAAGCTCCCTCATCCTCAACTCATGAGCCAGAAGCAATTTATTCTCTTCCAAGGCACGGGCATTCTTGCTCTCCTCCGCCGCCTTTTCTACTTCCAATTGCTTCATTTTCATTTTCATTATTTCCAATTCATGGTTTCTCACCCTTTGATTCTCCTCCAACTCCTCTGGAGTGAGCCCCCTACTGGAATGGGAGCTGCCAGCCCTAGAGACTGGTCTGCCCACGGGCAGATCTTGGGGAACAAAACCATTCTCTTCATACGCATCATCTTCCTCTTGGGCCTCCCACCAGGCCTTCAAGACTCTTTGTAGCACATCCTTTCTAGATCCGCTTTTCACAGGGCAACCAAGGTCTTTGCAGAATTGCTTGAGCTCCTCAGCTTTGTATGAATATAAATCCGCAATGGAAAACTCCAATTCTGCCCTCTCACTTGTTGCCACCTGAGGCATGATGCTCTTGAAGAGTTACTCAAAAATAGTATGTGGTTGCGTATTGGTCTGCACTTAAACTAGTGATGTACACCAATTACTGTGGGTCAAGTACAAATACAAGTTCAATCCTCACCGCTGACCACCAATGTTAGATCTGGGGGTCTCTAGTTGGCAGGGTAGGTACCACTGTCCAAGTAGGGACCCTTGCTTCTAGTCAGGGAAAGGGGGATACACTGTTAAGATAACCCCTGCTCACCCTCTAGGTAGCTTGGCCTGAGCAGTCTAGGCTATCAAAGGCAATGTGTAAAGTATTTGTACCAACACTCACAGTAACACAGTGAAAACACCACAGATTTACTCCACACCAGTTTTAGAAAAATAAGGTATCTTTACTAAAAACTTCACAAGACCAAATACTACAGAAAAACCAACATACAATTAAAAAGATTACTTTAAAGATAGTTCAAGAGTTTGCAGAAAGTACTCCAGGATGTAAAAGTCAGTGTCCTGCACAATGCGACTCTCAATGCACAAAATGCGACACTCTCGTGCCCAACAGTACCTGTAGTTGCGATAAGGTTCCCAAAAGCTATAACAAGGAAGATGGCAAAGGCGATGCGATACTCCTGAGACCTTGGGGAGGCTTTGCAGCAGCCCTGCTTCACGCAGCAGAGGTGGATGCGCCGGCTCCAATCTGTAGGGGGAGGATGCGATGACTTTGGCCTTCGTTGCGTAGGTTTCTTAGGGGGAAGCTTCACGCACAGGTACGATGCGACGATCTTCGGTGCGGCGCGATGCGCGGCGCTGCGTTGACTTCTGGCGCCGCAACCCTCGATGCGTCGCGGTGCGCGGCGAAGCGTTGACTTCGGGCGCCGCAACCCTCGATGCGTCACGGGACGGGACTCTGCGTCCACACACGCAGCGACTGGATACTTTCACGCACCGGCAGTGGTGCGGCCTGCAAACTGGTTCTGCGACGACCCTCGCAGCGTCAGGAATCTTCTCGCACCGGGACGATGCTCGACGTACTCGGCGATGCGGGGACTCCGGGTGCTGCGATGACGCCGCAATGAAATTCTCCGCGCACTCTCGTTCTTGCGACACGCAATCGGATGATGCGTTGGGTACCAGTTACTCTTTTTCACGCTTCTGCTTCCCAGCTCCCAAACAGAGCAAAACGACCTCCTGAGGCCCCAAGACTGGGCAAGCACTCCAAGGCAGGTCAGAACTCCTTCAGCAGAGTTCCAGGGGAGCTGGTGGTGAAGTCCTTTTGTCCTTGGGACTTCTTAACAGGGATCCAGCTCTTCTCAGGCCCTTGGAGATCAGAATCAAAAGAAGGGGACACAGCAAAGTCCTTCTCCTCTCCTTGGCAGCAAAGCAAAACAGCAAGCAGGCAGTCTTCTCCTCTTCAGTTCTTTTCAGCTTTCTCCTTGGCAGAGGTTTCTTCTTAGTTCCAAAGTGATCTAAAGTTTAGGTGTCTGGGGTCCTCTTCTTATACCCCTCCAAGTCTTTGTCTCTCTGTGTTTCAGTGGGGGGATTCCCCTGCTCAAACCGGTTCCTGGGTGTGCTCTGCCCTGGAGCACCTGGTTCCTTTCAGAGTGAGGGGCAGGGTCGTTAGACGCTCAGCAGCCCTATTCAAACCCAGGGGCTACTCCTCCCACCCATCTAAAGCAGATCTCCCTATTCACCCTGCTGCTGACTCATCCAGGCTCCTGGAGCCACCTAGCCCATCACATGGCACCAGTCAGCCAACCAGCACACAGGCACACAGGAAGGTTAAACAGGAGAATAGCTACTTTCTAAAAGGTGCTATTCTCACACAGTGAATTTAAAATGACATCAGTGATGTCATTTGAGATGTCATCAGAGATGTCATGAGTGATGTCACTGACCATGTCATGAGTGATATAATATGTGAAGTCATCAGCAGTGCATTGCGGGCGCGCAAGTTATAGTTAGCGGAACTAACTATAACGTGGGAATTTCAATGGTTTTGTACGAGTGAAAAGTCCAGCTAACTATAACGCCCCTGAAACCTATGGTTTGTTCAGTGAATTTCTAAGGTTTTTTAAATGCTAATTCCTAACTATAATGTGCCTGAAACCTATGTTTTTTTTAGTGAATATATATATATATATATATATATATATATATATATATATATATATATATATATATATATATATATATATATATATATATATATATATGTATGTATTACACAGTGGCAGCTGCCACTGTGTAGTTATGGTTAAGACTAGGTTTAACAGCTTAATTCACCTCAGCTCCTTCATGAAAAATTTCGGGCTGATCTGTCAAGTGGGGAGCTGAGAAAAAGATGGGTCCCAAAATGCGGTTTCCCAGTGTAAGTACCCATAAAAACTTTACACACAGCTACAGACAAGATGGCTGCATGGAATTACACCACATTAGGCAGAAAGGTAGATCTTTACCCACAAATCATTCCGATTGTGGTTCAGTGTAAATCCATTCAACAAGTTTTTTAGAAGTTCAGGTTCAACATTTATAGATATGTCATGCCAAGGTAATACCGCAGAACTGGCAGATCAAAATATATGTTTTTATTGGCTGCCTCAAATCAACTAGGTTCCTTGGCAGCCATTTTAGGACTCCGAGACCCAGTCTCAAGGTCGCGAAAAAAAAACGTATAATGGGCAGGGTAAGGATATTCAATTTCCCTAGGCCTTGTGGGAGGGGCCCAGAATAACACCTCCTGGGCCAAATCAATTTTTTCCAGTACCATTATTAATGTTGTGGGGGCCCCAGGTGGCACCAGGCACCCATGAGAAAAAAATCAAAATTGCCAACTCCAGCTGACAACCAGGGTTTGTGCTGACTAGGATGTTGGTGCGACCAGCGAGGTAATGGGCCTAACCCCCCGAAACCCCCAATGCTTTAAGGTTGTTGGATGTGCCGTGTATGTGGGCACCCAAATATTATATAAATGTTTTTTTTTAATGGAACAAATGAAAAATTATAGGAGTAGCCCCTCATTTTACATTCACTGCTCCCTCCACGGAGCTCCTTATATAATGCTGAGTGAGGGCTTTGTATTTGTATATTTTCATCCTCGTTTTGCCCCTAGAAGAGGCAGGTATGCCACCACGCTTTTTCTAAATTTTGTAGAAGAATACAGGAAACTCAGCAGCCCCCAATGGAATATCTTTAAAAAAATCACAGTAAGTCTCCTGGGCCATTGAATACATGACCACAGGAGATCTAGCCATATTTTTAAAGCACTCTGGGCTGAACTGTATGCTCTTCAGCTGGAGTGTAGAGACCCCTTGTGGTTGGTTCTCTAGTTGCATTTTGAGCCTAAAGAGAGTTTATGAAAGGCTACACGACCAACATGTTTAGGGCTGTTTTGAGCAAAATAGTTTTCTTTGAAATATTTACAGTGATTATTATTAGTCATTGCTATTTATGTACATGGCAATTTATTGGATTGTACTTTTAATAAATTATTTTGGTGATTCAATGGCAAAAACAATAGGTCTGGTTTGTATAGGTTGATGTGCTGACCACCCAATAGAGCCAATGGTCCTGCTTTTTAATATTTTGATGTTCTGACCCTTTGACAAAGTCAGTAGATCTGGCATGCTTGAAATGAAACCCATTTATATTGTTACTTTACGTTGAAAACACCTCAGGCATTCCCTGAAAAAAAGGTTAAAATGATGTTATGGTTAGGTTATGGTAATATCTTACTTTACATTGAAAACAAAACTTCATTAAAAAAAACCTCAGAAACTCACTGAAAAAACAAAGGTTAAAGTGATTATATAGTTAGGTGAAAATGTCAACAAAAATATAACATTTTAAACTCAAGAAAACACTGAAATTCACCAATTATAGTTAACTGAAGTAACTATAACCTGCTTCCTCGCCATGAACAGCTTATGACCTCACAAATAATATCATTCATACCATAATCTATGACATCATTGATAACATTACTTATGATATCTGAAATAACATCATTGAGGACAGCACTGTGTACTTACGGGGCCGCAAGCTATAGTTACCACAGTTAACTATAACTGGTGAATTTCAGTGATTTTTTTACTTTAAATTGTAATGTTTTTGCTAATATTCTCACCTGACTATAAAGTCACTTTAAGCTTTGTTTTTTCAATGAATATATATACATATGTTTGGGTATGTATCTATATATGGAAAGTGCTTGTATACACAGACATGGCAAACTATGCTATTCACGTTTTGGAAATGAGGTTATTATACATGTGTCATTGTACATTGAACTATGCTACCTGTAATAAGCAGATACATTTATATAAGGGAAAAATGCATTTTACACCACAATATACATGTTTGTATAAGACCATGTACATATTACTGCTTTTATGTGCATATGGTTATACATAGAGGGGTTTATTCCAGCTACTAAAACGGCACTGTGTCATGTGCATACAAGTATGCATAAGTTAATTTCAGTTTTGCTAAAAAAGAATCAACTCCATTCAACCTTTGTCCCATCCCTCTTCTCTCTGACTCATCCCAAACCTTTCTGACTATCAACTCTCAAACATCATTCTCAAACGCCTCCCTCCTTTAGCAAAATTTACCAACTAAAAGCCATACATGTCCACTACTTACAATGGCAACTTACTACTTCCCCTTTTGTGATCCATTCCCATCAGTCTATCCCTACTCAAAACACTACTAAACACACAAACTCAAAACAACTAATCTACATGGGGGAAAAAGCACACTACTAATCCTGGGTTCTCGCATAGCGTGCTACTCACCCCAAAGTATTTCAACGCCTCATCAGTTGTAGTAAGTGCTATATAAAGACAATTTACAATTCCATTACAATTTCCGAGGAAGTTATTGAGCGTGTCGAATAGGGCTCTCGGCTTTGCCTTAGGCTCTCGGACTCCACCCAGTCATTAACTACTCTTCTTTGGATAATATTTTTTAACTACAACACCAGTATGGACTAATGCTATGCATGAGTAAACAGGATTCTGATGCACGTTTGCATTTTAGGAATTCATTGCAGCAGAAATCAAGCTATTTTTACCTGGAAATCAGGTTTATAACCTCAATGGCGTTCTGAATCGGGCTCATTGTCTACATCTCAAGTGACCTTCGATTGGCCAAATGGTGCCCATTCAGATAATTAAAAGAATTTCTCTGTGATCCTAATATACCTAGTATGCTAGAATTTCTAAGTGCATGCACTGCATATTACTTTCGTCTTTGTTTTTTTGGCATCTATTTTATGGAAAGTGCAATTATGTGTGAGTTGCTATGCTTAGTACTCAACATATTTTTGCTTTGGGAAATAGTCTCTTTTTCTTCAAGCACAATTACCCAAATCCCGATGTAATCTGTTATCGTGCCTGCACCGCGAATCAGGAATCAGTATTGCAGCTGCAATTAAAAAGCCTGTTGTTTCTTTCCATCAACTCCACAAACAGTAAACGTGCCGGCGACTATCCATGGGCTATGCCTCTGCAGTGGATGAGATTATTTTTTGAAAGTATTAATATACTAAATATAACTATTTTAAGGCCATCTCATTCATATAAGAAACAGATATTCATCTAGCAGAGTGAGTTGATCTTTGCAAAAAGCTCTGTGTAGTGTGGAGGTTCTAAGATTAATTTAAATGACCTCTTCTCATTCAGGTCAGATTTTATAGTTTTTTTTCCTGCTGGGAATCTAGGATTAAAGGGATTAAACGGTGACATTACTCTTTTGTCTGTACCAGACTGCACTTGAGAATGTGTTGCGTGGGTAGATAAGCCCAGTGTTCAGCTGAGAGAGGTCCGAGAGTCAAAGAAATGGAAATGCTTCAAGGTCAGATGAATCCAACTGCGCGGCTCCCAGGATGTACCTGGAGGCACTAAGCAGTGGCGGCGATTCGGCACGAGCCCCCTAACATGGATTCTAAGCGGGGGCTGCGCCAAGGTTTTGCTGATTTTTTGGAAGCTTTCTAAAACCTCGTTGGCGACTATATTGATGGTGTGCAATGCTTCTAGTTTGCAGTCCACGGCTCCTTTCTTCGATAAACACAGCGTATTATAGGATGTCTTTAAGGCTCTAGGCGAAAGGAACTCGACTCTGTTTTCCAGAACGATGGTGCTGCTGGTGAGAACGCTCCTCGTATTCACCTGCGTATGGCCAAGAGCGGTGCTGAATGGTGTAAACTCGCAAGGTCACCACAGCCAACGGCAGAAGCACTTTGTACCCTTGGTGGACAACAGAAAGCACAACAGGTAAGGTGTCTCCTTGTTGGTTTCCTTCAGGGCACGAGTCAAGGAGGGGGGATGGGGGGTCATTACACGCGGCTGGAGGGCGTCCACCCACTATTTCACAGGGTGATGCCAAAAGTGTGGACCCCACTGGGACAGGTTTTTTTTTTATTTAAGGCTCCCGCTGTGCCCATAACAAAGGCCGAATTGGAGGGGTCATCAGGCCTGCTTTTGTTGGAGTCTCCTGGCTGGCAGCAGTCAGGAGCCTCACACCTAGATGCAAATGAAGCGAGGGGAAACAAAGGTTAGCACTTCACACATACTTAAAGGCACCTTTTCACTTTGTTTTCACTTTGTTCAGTCCCTGTTTAGGAGATATGAATGCACTGTATGTATGCCATATGTGTTGGTCTTTCCCAGTATTTACACAAAAGAAATTGCATTGACATAGAGCTTACTATACCTGAGGAGGCGTTGAAATAATTTAAGTGCCACTATTTTTTCTTGTATAGCCCTACTCATCCGAATGGACGGTGTCGGAGCGCTTTACATCAACACACACATATTACATGTACAATACATTATATAAGTTTGTAAATTAATGTACAGGATGTGTTACATAAAACTGGGAGATTGCAAGGTGTAGAAGGCACATATCTTCCATAGCTAACGGTGCTATTATCCTTGCAATGCGCTCAAACGTACACATGATAGACCTGCTAAACATATATGTGAGGGCTTTAGATCTGATGTCACTTCTTGTGATGCCACTTCCTGTAAAGTCGTGGCTTGTGATGCCACTTTCTATGATAACAATTCCTGTGATGCCATGTGTGATGTCATGCACTATGATGTCATGCGCTGTGATGTCATGTGCCGTGATGTTGTGCGCTGTGATGTCTAACTAGGTTAGTCGCCCCACTTCTGTTTTTTAGGACTTGTGACCTGGTTTCCTTCCTCTCTATGTATTTACACGTGCCAGCAATATACATTGTTTCTGAGCTGCATTATGACTATTGAGCACGGTGTGACAGCAGCATATACTTCCTGTGACTCAGTATATATGGAATGCAAAATTGTGATATTATAGGCCAGCCTACAATATCGAATAACATATGTGAGCATATATGTATGGGCTAGTTGTAGAGTGAGAATGTCGGCAAAGGCAGTGGAGCGCTGTACCGGGTCGATTACAGAAACCTTGCTCAAATTCATTTGCTCAATGGTGCTTTTGTAACACGTGTGAAGCAAAGTGTATTTTCATCAGGGCAGATATGACGCAAACACATTTACAGTTTAAGTGCTGTTTTGACTTTATAAATTGATTTTCTCATTCAATAGTTTGGAGGTTGTCGTACTCCTCGTGAGTTTAAGGAGTGTTGCAAGCTGCATTGAAGTCCCTCGGAGGGCTTTGCAAAGATGGGAGTGCTAGGGTCATGGCAAAGAACTTTGCAATGTGTCTGTCCAGGATGTTTAGTTCATTTACAGGCGGGGCAGATGGGCTTAATTGAGACCCATTTTTTGAAATATTAAAACGAAAAGTCTTGAGTTTGAATAACATACTAAGGAGAGGTATTTGACCAGCGGCAACTTCATAAAGACAGAATTTATTAGAGGCCATAAATGACCTTTCATAATTTGATGCAGTCAGGCTCCAGCTGAACAGAAACTGCATCATTCCATACTGCACAAGTAGAAACATTTGTGCTGATAAATTTGTCAAGTTTTTTGCACCAGTGAAAAGTGTAACCAGTGAAAAGTTTCTGTAATATGGTTTAACGCGTCTAAAACGCCGACTAGGGACACATTGTTTATATTTACCATAATAGTGAAACTATTTTAGAACGGCGTACAGTATCAGAAGCTGAGCAGATACTTAGTTCAAACGAGACGAGTACAGTCACTAGGGATAAGGGGTGAGGTGACTATAGGATGGATTTTTTTATCTGAAACAGTGGCTATTATGAATTGAAGACATGCAGTAGGACAGAAAGGCCAAAGCCATTGAATTCCAAAGCTGATTGCATTAGAAGGCTACCATAAAATGTCTTCACGTATATTATTTTTTCTTGGCACAATGCATTTGGTGCTGCAAAGAAACATCAGATTTTGAGGTGAAAAGACACACTTTGAATTTGCTACCTGGGTTGTTTCAACAAAGAGAAATGCTATTTGGG
Organism: Triturus cristatus; assembly: GCF_964204655.1. Classification (NCBI taxonomy): domain Eukaryota; kingdom Metazoa; phylum Chordata; class Amphibia; order Caudata; family Salamandridae; genus Triturus; species Triturus cristatus. The sequence continues at coordinate 925,913,622 of NC_140591.1, read as the reverse complement.
TTTATCACATTTTCATATAAATACAAATTATAATTGAACTGTTTCTTAATATTGATCAACACAACAACGGATGATGGTTCACTTGTGAATATTTCAGTGCGTATATTATTTTATTTTCGTTTTATACAGAGTTAACATAATATTCCCTGTCAAATACGAATTTTCTTCATCTTTTCTAAGATTTAATATAATGAGAACAAGAAGTAATGTGCTTTTTTATATGTTTATGAAACACTTGAATGCAGATTTGGAACAGCAGTCCCTAATTTCTAGCGTGGCTGAGAGTAATAGCTGCATTTAAAACCAGTTTAGCATCCCCCCCCCCCCCCCCCCCCCCAAAGAGCATTGTGGTCGATGAGCTTAGGATCAGACTCAGTTAGGATCTAGTTTCCATCGGAAAATAATTTTTGACTCTCCCATTACTTTGGCGTTGTTTGACCAATTGTCATGAAATTTCCCCCAAAAAGTGTCAAAGTAGGTTCTGTGAGTCAGCATGGAAAGTTTGGGGGTGCTCCGTACAGTGGGGACCGAGAAATAGAGACGTGACAGAAGGATGCATCTGTAATGTTAATTCCCATAGGAACACACTGTTGAACATACAGCCTGAACCGCTGGACGGAATTACACCAAATTTGGTAGAAAAGTTGATGTTGTGATGCAGATCGTGGTTTTTGTTATTAGGTGCAAATCCGTTCAGTAGTTCTTGAGAAATTAAGTCCAAACAGTATAGTGACTTCTGTGGTCTTGGATATTTCACAGCGGTTTCACAGTAATCACTGTTAAATTGCGAGGAGTTTGCAGTAAACCGTGAAAGCACGCCAACGGAAATGCTGTGATTGGCTGGACGTGACCTAAACAGAAAGTTGTGGCCACCATTTTATGCATCAAGGACGGTTCCCGAGGCTGTAATGTTTTTCAAAAGTGGTATAAGGGGTCAGGTTGGAGGTACTCTGATCCCATGTTTGAAAAAATGGGGGTTTTAGTGACACAAGTTATTTGTCCCAAAAAGATTTATTGAATCACATGCAATATTTGCAACATCACCACGACCACCACCCCCGCCCTTGTGTACTATCACTAGTATCAACTTATTTGCAATGCCCGGAATTCCCGCGAAAACAGAAGATCGATTTTAAAGAAGAACGTTATACAAACTACCTTGAAAAATATGATTTTGAACAGTGCACAAATAAATTCCTAGGCACAGATGTACAACCAATTTTAGCATGCGCAAACAGGTTAGTGACCTGTTTGTGCATGCTAAATTGGTATGGCCATGTACTAACACAATTTTGCGACTCGCAAATGAATTGCAACTCGCAAAAAATTGTTAAGAGACTCGCTATTTGGAAGGGGAGTTCCTTTCCAAATAGCAACTCTGTAACCCATGTACGAATGTTTTGCGACCGTAATTGCAGTTGCAAAACAGTCACAAATTACCACCCTTTTCAAGAGGGTGGTAATGGAGTCACAAAGGGGAAGGCTCTGAATTTTTTTTTCAAGGGAGGCAGTGGTCCCAGGGACCACTACCTGCCCTAAAAAAATTAAACAAAAACGTTTCATTTAAAAAAAAAAAATGCATCCCATTTTCCTTTAAGGAAAACGGCTGCATTAAAAAAACAGCTTTATTTAAAAGCAGTCCCAGACATGGTGGTCTGCTGAGCCCAGCAGGCCACCATACCTGGGAGGGCCTGCCATTCCCAATGGGCTCGCAAATTGCGAGATGCTCATTAATATGATCAACATGTACAAAGTGGCAGCCGGGTTATCGGCAACTGCACTACCTAGGCTAGTCACGTTGTATATCCTGCCTTAGTATTGCCCACCTCAAATGGCCAGCTGCCACATGAACACAAATAGAAACATGAAGAAGATAGCTGCGAGGCAATATACACGAGCAGCAAATTACAGAGTGTACAAAGTGATATTGAATCAATAGTCATTAGTTGGTGTTGTTGTATGTCTTTATTTCATACACGCTTGGTGTACAGCTTTACAAACAGCCAACGCGTTTCGCCCTAGCAAGAGCTTCTCCAGGGCTGTAATAGCATACAACATAAACACATTTTAGACATCACTCTTGGAAAATCATAATGGCTCTTATTTGAAAATGTAGCAGTAAGACAGTTCAGAGTAGGATTGGACAGTCATAGTCCAAGAGAAAAAAGAATGCGCCTCAATAATCATGCGAGAGGAAGGAATAGCTGTGCTGAGTGAGAGTATTGTTCAAAGTTGAGAAGTTTGTGAGAAGCAAAAGGAAGAAGGCACGCATGAGACAAAAGATCTCCAAAGCTATAGTATAATCCCACAGTGGAGTCAACAATCAAAGTGCCACTCTGTGAAAAAAAGTTTTAGAATGTCACCTCATCAAATGCTTACCAAAAAATGGTAATGAAGTATGTGAGCCACAACAAGTCCAATCCGGTAACGTGTAATGAGTACGATTCATCCTAATGACGGATGTAATCTCCAAAGAAGAGGCCTAGAAAAAGAGAAATGGTATAAATCCAGTGGAAGCCCACTAACACATAAATGGGCGCATATGGGATGAGTTGCTCCAAGAGTAGAGAAAGCATAGCTTAGGCTGGTTGGATGTGCCTATGTATCCTTATTCAAGAGATAGTGTACGTGGCCTCCAAGGTGGAGGTAAAGCTCCAAAGGCCAATAAACGCCTCCAATGTCTTTCAGAGGTGTATCTGAGGGTAGGGTAAAGGGAGAGAGTAAACTAAAACAAGAGAGAAGGGATATAGGCCTCTAGGTTCTAGTGTCCATGGCGGTTGGGTCTGTCATGCTGTGTAATGCCGTTCTCTTATGCTTATATTAAAAAAATATGTAGGGGTTTACCCAAATTACCCTCCTATACCTGGGTTAAGATACAATACAAAGGTAAGAAAAAATGGCCAGGAGGAAAAGATATATATATATATATATTTCCACAGGGAACTTCATATTACCCTGTTAACAGTACATAGTCCTGTATTCATTTAAGTACCTTATTCCAAACAACAAATCACGTACTAAAGGCACATTTTTACATAGTTTTAATTTATCGCACTCTTGATATTAATCATCTTGAAATGTGAAATTATTTTATCAAACATATAAACATATGTATATACACAACACAAATATATACAAATCACAAAACAACACAATTCATGAATTCCTTTTACCCACTTGATAGAAACAATAGTGTTCACCTATTCAATAAAGGAAATTCACTTCGAGGTCGTCCTAAATGCACTTGAGGTTATTATTCCTCAAAAGACCTTAATTTCTCCACTGTGCATACAATTGTCACAAAATAAATCAATTATAGTTAGACTCCTCTTATCAAAACATGTCGACGCGGACGCGTTTCGGCCTTCACATGCGTCTTGGCCTCCTCAGGACAAGGGTGAGGGAACAAACTTAGAGGACTAAATCCTGATGCCGTCCAGTAAGAACACAATAAGATTCTTGAGGCAATCTTCAGGGTTTACCACTTCAATATTTGCTTGCAAGTCAAAAGACGTCACTGGCAAGTCTCCAAATTCTTTACTTGATACACACTTTGGGGCCACTACAAAATTACCCACTCTCAGCTTCAATGCGTCTGTCGGTTAGAAACTCCCTTCATTCCATCGGCACCGGGTATTACAATTCCTTATTCAAGAGATAGTGTACGTGGCCTCCAAGGTGGAGGTAAAGCTCCAATGGCCAATTAACGCCTCCAATGTCTTTCAGAGGTGTATCTGAGGGTAGGGTAAAGGGAGAGAGTAAACTAAAACAAGAGAGAAGGAATATAGACCTATAGGCTCTAGTGTCCATGGTGGTTGGGTCTGTCATGCTGTGTAATGCCGTTCTCTCATGCTTAAGCACATGCTTGATATACAGAATAATGCGGTAGAATAGCGCTTGTCAGTACGCACGTGGTAAAGACACCATAGAGGGAAGCGATTGTCGCCATTACGGTTAAGGTGAATCCAGCTACATGACAAAAAACCCCAACCCCCATAGTTGGTTGAAAGCAAAACCAACGAGGTAACAGTTATGCTAGTTGAGGCCAACAAACTATATTCAGTAAAACCAGTTTCTTCAGTAAAGCATCTGACCCCCAGTACTGAGTGAGAAGCAAGACCAACATGGTTTGGAACGTGGAGCCAAACCCCCAACATGTCCTGTAACTTACTTATTCATCGGTGTGTGTCCGATCTGAATCCGTTTTCAGCAGGCGCAGCAGTAGCAGTAAAATGTGATGCATCTTATAAGCCCACTGGTCTCTACTTCCCAGTGATACATAAAGCTACGTGCCCGTGAATTCCGATTTCTGGGAGAGGTAAAAGACTAGAAAGCTAGCCTGCCTCCCAAACTGTCAGTATGCGTGTAACTTCCGGTTTCAAAAAGTGGTAACCAACTGAAAAACTAGTCTGCCTCTCAGTATGTCAGTCTAGTGACATCAACCGGAGATGAGGCAGAAAATGATAAAAAAGCCTCTTACATTGACAAAGGTGTCAGCTAAAGTTTATCGTGTGAACCATTTTTAAATGTATGAGGAATGGCTTTAAGGTCCCAATTAAAACCGGATTTGGTGCAAAAAACATCAACTTGATAGTGAAAAGGAGACAATATCATCAAAATACCAGTCTACAATGTATGGAAACCCAAGTTACATAACCGTCATGAAATAGAGAATTAAGGCGAAAAATGAAAAAAAGAGAATAAAAACTGTGAGCTATCTTAAAAACAGCAATTAGCTCACAAGGTATAAACTTAGCGTTATTTAAGAACGGTGACTAGTACTACCCTGTTGGATAAAGGGGTACTTAATAGCAAAGTTGGCTATGTAAGAGTGATCTATGCAATGTTAAAGTGTTATCTGTGGGTAATGCCGGAGAGCGATACAAGGGAAAGCAATGAAGGGCCTTTCAGCTAGAAAGAGGAGAGACATGTGATATGTGCCAAGAGACCTGACAGATTGTTATTGAAACACAATCCAGAAAGAAACATTTGAAATCCATGATGGGAATGTGATCCAATTGAACATTGTAAATTTCCCCAAGTTATTCAGTGTGTCCTGTTTCCCAAGGATAAACGAAGAACTAGAGAATATTTCAGAAGCAAAGAAAACATTAAAAATGCCAATGCACCAGTTACTGAGTTCAGCCATAAAGTAAGCAAACGAAAACAGTGAAGGCTAGAGTGCTCACATGTCCTTATCCATTGTCTCTTGGGCAATGAGGTTACAGTGCCCTAGGTGCATGAGTCTTAACATTGTCTCATTTCATGAGCAATAAGGTTACAGTGCCCCAGATGTATAGGTTATAATACAGAATTGATTGATATTCACTAAACTGTGAGATCAGAACACAATACTGATGTCAGGTGTTACATTCAGATTCAGCAGGAGAGTTAGACAGATAGAGAGATTTTTTAAGGAAAAACTTAAGGTTACAGAAAAAAATGCATTCCCTTGTCAGTATTGAGACCCAGTGTGGTGGTACGCAGAGTGCATAACCATCTCACTTCCAGCAGTCTAAGTGCCAGTTCCCCTGTCACCCCCCCTCACGTTGCCCTGTGCAACATCTATGCCATGGAAGCGGAACTTAGTACTGTCAACGCCACTCCTACATTCGTGCAATATCAATGCGTATGCAGATTCTCCATTCAGGCGTGCCCTGAGATGTTCCTGAATGCATATTTTGAGCTGTCTTGTGGTACTGCCTATATAAATCTTGTCACATCCATAGATAAGTACATAGATTACATAGCTGGTAAGACAGTTGATAAACTGGCGTATCCTGTACTGTGTCCCTGTGTTGTACCTGAAGCTCATCGTTTTGTTGCAACCTAAGTTACATATGTTGCAAGTTCCACATGTATAGAAGCCCAAGGGTTTTTGAAGCCAACATTGCTGTTGTGGTGTTTTGCAGAGGGTATAACTCGGACCCAAAGCATCCCTGCTTGTTTCGCTTCTTTTAAATGTTAAGAATGGCCTCTATGAAATTAATATTCATGACCCTCGCAATTTGAGAACCAATTGGGAATCACATACAGTGTTGAAGACACTGTTGTACATGCAAAATAGCACCTCGCAAATTGCTAGTAGCAAAGACTCGCAATTTGCGAGGCGCTATTTTGCGCATAGTACATCTGGCCCCTAGTATCTCAAATACTGTAAAATGTGTGCATATATGTGTTTTACACTTTATAAAAAAAAGCCCGATCATCGCGGTTACCGATGTCTTTGTGATACTTGCGAACAATAAAACCTGGTTTAAAGGATTGTTTTTGTACAAACTCCCCATAAAAATATTACTTTTAGCAGTGCAATAATAAACCCCTAGTGTCTAAAATACTGTAAAATGTGTGCATATATGTGTTTTACACATCTTAATAAAGGCCAATTGTTGCAGTTAACGAAGTCCTCGGACTCACGGCGTAATCGCTAAAACAGGCTTCAATTTTTTTTTTTTAAAGTTACTACAAACATGTGTACAGACATTTTCTTTAAGTTAGTAATGTGTGTATTGCAATAGTTAGAATTAATTTTGTAAGTTATAATTTTTTTGATGTGGTGGTGGTCATGGAATATTTGCATTTGTTTTGCAATTTCGCTACCTGATTGCAATAATCACAACGTCACGCGAAGTTCAAAAATTAAAAAAAATATAATTTAACAATAAAATGAACAACATTTTGGGCTCTTGGGTGGCTCTGACAAGACTCTTTGTGTTGAGAGTGTGTATAATACAGCTCCATATAAGAATGTATGCAAAGTTTCAAGGTTGCCTAGAAATATCCTGTTCCCATCGTCTGTAAAGTGAACTCCATCACCTCTATATATTCCATGCATGTCAAAACGCACATTGTTGTTGTAGTTAGAGCCCATGTTATGGTCTCTGAGGCACGCAGAAAACAGTTTTATAAACATGTTGCCTGGCTTTGCCAATCTGTAGACAGAATTGATTTGACCACTTCCATTTCTGTCTTTGGCATATATTGGAGTACACCAAGACAGTGTGAGGGAAAAGAGATATCATTTCTGCAAAGATATCCTTCATTAGGATTTTCAGCCCTACCCCAGTCAATGTAATTAGGTCATTGCCACCGCAGTGCACAATCATGAGGCGAGGAGCTTGGAAATCCATAAAGGTTGTAACCAAAGGCAGCAGCTAATGAAATCTTAACCCTCTCTGGCCAACTAATCTCCACATTTGGCTAACCCAAGTCCCTGTCAATACCTTTGTTTTTTGCTGCCTCTTTATCCCAATAGACAAAGGAGGAGTAGCACACAGAACAGGCCTGCAGCTGAATATTACAGTAGGTACTAACAAAGACAGTGAAAATGCATGTGTGCTGGTGGTTTGAAAAAAACATCAAAAATTGATTAGATGAAGGTAGTATGCATGTAAATAAAAGTAGCTTGTATTTGGAAATGAGAAGAAAACAGATGTTTCATTGGCTCTGACAAATATAAAATGTAATAAAGAGTTGGACATGTTTTACAGTATGTGCAGTAATCCACACCTAATGTAGTTCATTTTGAAAACTAGTATGGGCTTTCTGGAATGTGTTATGAACTTGTGACCTACTGGTTCTAGTGAGTTTCTATGGAGAATCTGCAGGCAGAGGGTACTATGGGGGAAGGGTGCAAAAGAAACAGGTATTACATTTTACAAATTGGAGAGTTTTAGGTTCATTGTTATATAAGGTAGATAAGGTTCCCTAGTGAGGATGTTCGAAGAACGTGTAGTATAGTGATAGAAGTATAAAAGTATTAAGGGAAGTACGTTTTCCCACTCCTGTATTTTTTGCAACAACATCGCAATTGTCGTGATTACGTCGTGAGTGTTGACACAAAGGCCAGCATTTTTGGCCACCTCCAAACAGGAGTGCAAGGGTTAATACACAGTAACCATTCAGAGATGCAGTCACAAGACTGAAATATGAAAGCAATGTTTTTATTCGTTGACCTTTGCAGTATCAGGCAATGCAAAGTACAGAAGGTTGTCATTTATGGTTGCTTTGCATGAGAGTGGTGTGCCATTCTTGTGCTATGTATTTACAAATCCTAAGAATATTACATCCATACTATAAGACTGCTCTATCTTCTGGTTTGTTAATTACATTTTTTTATAAGTCAAACAAATGATTAATAGGGTATATAATTATGTCACATTGTAATAAAAAGAATTTGACATATATATAATCATTTAAAAAAAAGAAGGATGATATATAAATCAAACTGTAAGCTTTTTTTATATATCTATTAATAGGTAAGTAAGGCATAGTTTGTCTCAGGTGCTGATCAGATGTTCAGAATGTGTTTCCTTGGATGTCAATGGTACACTTGTATTTCTTTACTGTATTCTGGAAGTTGTAGGAGAATATACTGCACACTAATAGTTAACCCCTTGGGTGCCAGGCCTTTTCCCCCTCCTGTGCCTGGCGCTTCCTTAGCGGGTGGGTTTCATGACGAGATAGTCTCGTCATGGGCACAGCGCGACTGTGCTCCATGACGAGACTATCTCGTCATGGGCACAGAAGAGGTTAAACCTATATGTAATCTTGTAGTATATCATGTCAACGTTTTATATGTGTATATATGATGTTCTGCTTACAATTAATGTTTTTATTTGAATTCTGGGAGTTTTAGTCTCATTTGTTTGATTAAGAATACAACACTCAGTTTTGAAAGTGGAAATTACGCACAATAGCTGTATATAAATTAAGAATTTGAATTGATCTTTGTATGGAGGTTCATTAGTAGGGCTGTGTTATCACTTAAAACTGCTACACAAGATATAATTTTTTCTTAAACCATATATAAACCATATATAACTGAACAGTTAGGTATGCTGTAGCTAGGTCATAGCTCAGGGAGCTATTCTCTTAAAAAGTAAAAGATGCACTTTGATGTTTCAGTGAGCTATATGCACTCACAGAAACCTATGTGCCCATTATTCATCCAGCCTACACTCCAACTTAACTCTGACATACCTAATTAGAAAAGCAGACAGACAATGAAACAGATAGTGAGGTAGTTAGAGAAGAATGCAAAGATTTAGTCAAAAAGACAGGCATAGCTGATATGTAACTTCTGGTAAGAAATATAGTTTCTTAAACACTTAAATAACTCAATATTCACTGGTACACCCAGAAGGCAATCTATGCAGGCCATTACAGACACATTCAGACCATCACATATTACATAAATAGAGGCAGTGATTTAGGAATAAATGTACATACACATGGTATCGCAGCCACAAATAGGACCTGAAACACTCATTCAGATGTCTGCTAAACAGACAATTTCAAGTTTAGAATGCAGAGAAATAGTCCTTGCATTATGTCTCACGTACGGTATACTTGAGCATGAGCATGTGGTTTTACTGGTAGAGCTGTTTTATCACTTTGAGTGCTACACAAGGTGAAGACTGTGCTTGTACCACATTTAAGTGACCACTGAGTAGGCTGTAGCTAGGCCAGAGCGCAGGGAGCTATTCGCTTGAAAAGTAAAAGATGTACTTTGATGTTTCAGTGAGCTATATGCACTCATAGAAACCTATGTGCCCAATTTGGCATCCAGCCTACACTACACCTGCCATACCTAAGTAGAAAAGCAGACTGACAATGAAACACCAAGTGAGAAAGTTAGAGAGGCATGCAAAGATTCACTCACACAGACTGAAACAAGTGATATGCATGTTGTGCTAATAAGGGTAGTTTCACAAACTTAATAACCCAATATTTTACAAACAAATTTAGAGGACAATAAATATCACAAAGAGAGACAGCTTTTTAGGAACAAACTGACAAGCTCATGGAATATCAGCTCCTCATAGAGACTCACACAGTTATTCACATATATATGAAAAAGCTGACACGGTCTTCTGGTAAAAAGGCAATTTATTACACACTTAAACAATCCAATATTCACTAGTAGACCCATGAGGCAATCTATGCAGGGCTGTACAGACATTTTTAGACATTCTCATATCACATGAAGAGAGTCAGTGTTTTAGTTATAAAAAAATACATACACATGGAATAACAGCCTAGATAGGAACTGTAAAACGAATTCAGATATCTGCTAAACAACTGATACTTTCAAGTTTACCATGCAGAGAAGTAGCGCTTGCATTATGTCTCAGGTCAGGTATCCTTGTGTTTGGAGACATAGTTTTACTGATAGAGCTGTCTCATCACTTAAAAGTGCTACAGAGTGTAAACTGTTCTTGTACCAGATATAAGTAAACACTAATGTAGGCTGTAGCTAGACCATAGTGCAGGGAGCTAATCGCTTAAAAAGTAAAGATGCACTACGATGTTTCATTGAGCTATGTGCAAACTTATTTGCCCACTTATAAATCCAGCCCACTCCAGACTTAAATCCAAGATACCCAAGTAGAAAACCAGCTCGACACTGAAAGACCTAGGGCCTCATGTAGGTAAATAAATTTTACCGGTTCTTAAATACCGAGCCGTACCGAATCGGTAAATTAGAATCGGTAAGTTATATGTAGGTAAAAATTCGGTAACAGTTACCGATTCGGTAACATTCGGTAATCACGAATCGGAATTCACCGAATCGGTAAATACCGAGGTGGTATTTACCGAATCGGAAAATACCGAGGTGGTATTTACCGAATCGGAAAATACCGAGGTGGTATTTACCGAATCGGAAAATATCGAATCGGTATGTACGGATTCGGTAAATAAAATCACATGACTTGACGAAACAGCTAATCCTGTGCAACGACAGCCCACCCAACCAGGAAGTGCCCACACCCAGGCAGGTGTACATAATTAGCCAAGGTGGCCACACCCAGGCAGGTGTACATAATTAGCCGACCCTGGAGAGGCTTGGAGTGCAGAGGAGAGGCAGGGAGCCGTTGCATGTGCGAGCGGGTAAACGAACAGCAAGTCCAGCCAGAGAACACAGAAAGACGGAGGGGAAAGGAGGAGGAAGCTGAAATTTAGCCCCAAGGAACTCCAGGTGCTGGTGGAGGAGGTGGTGAAGCAGCACCAGAAGCTGTTTGGAAGGCAATCCCTGCAAGTGCCTGAGGCTGAAAAGCGCAACATATGGCTGGCCATCCAGGCGCAGGTCAATGCTGTGGGAGTGACCCACAGGGACATTGAGGTCCTCAAAAAGCGCTGGTATGACCTGAGGATTGTAACCAAGAGGAAGATGGGCGACATCCAGAAGGAGGCCAGCCAGACCGGAGGTGGAACCAACAGGGCACCTGCCCTCACCGAACTGGAGGAGCTGGTGGCGGCCACAATCGAGCAAGAGAGCGTCGTGGGTCTTGGGGACGCCGACAGCTCTGCCAGAGCCGCAACACACCAAGGTAAGACGAAAGCACAGCAATGTAGCCCCCCCTACCCCTATCCCACATCCCCCATTGTGAAATGAGAATCACACTGCAGTCCACACGTGTCAGTGCAGACAGGCAATGCATTCCGGGAGATGTAGTCAGGGCAACACTAACCATGACGTAAATGTTACAGGGCAACAAGGCATGTCACGCACTCGAGGCACAAGGAGACAGAGGACATATTGGAATGTGAAATGATTTATTGTGACGCTTGCAATGCAGCCCTTCGGGGACACTGAGCCAATGTTGTATTTCTGTCCACAGATGTGACATCATGCAGGACAGGGCATGCTGCAGGAGAGACGGCACACCAGCCACAAACATCACCTCTAGCCAGCACAAGTTCAGACCAGGGAGCAGGCCCACTGGCAGCCGCACCACCAACACAGCCAGCCTCGCCGCACACAGAGCCAGCATCACCTCACCGAGAGCCAGCAGCACCACAACCAGAGCCAGCATCGCCACTCATGTTCGAATCACCGGCCACATCTCCGCTTGCAGGTGTGAGAATGAGGAGGCGTCCAGCAGCCAGGCTACGAGCCTTAGACACCTCGTCAGACGACAGCATGGGCCCAGAAGACCGCACCGGGCCCCAGGAAGGGAGCCATGCCACTGTGCCCCACACCTCACAGCCAGCACAGACGGGAGCAAGAGGGCGCCGCAGGTCGCGTGTCCAGAGTCCACCAGCACCCACTGACGGCCATGGTGTCTTCTTGGGGCTCGAGGGCCAAATGTTGAACAACAGCGCCTGCAATCAAAGGCAGTCATGTCAGTCCAGAGGCACATGCGGGTGATGAAGACAACATTAGTCAACATGGACAATAACATTAGCGGCATGGCTGCGGGCATTCGGGACATGTCCCAGTCAATCCAGCAGTTGTGCAGCAAATTAGATGCTGACATCGAAGCACGGCGCCGGGAACGCCAGAGAAGGGACACTACCAGCAGGGCACTCAACCGTCTGGCAACTGTGACTTCTCTACTGTGCTGGCGCTCTGTGACGATGCAGGAGGGCCTAACACAGTGCTGCAGCGACCTGTCTCGGGGGATGGTGCAGGTGACAAGTGCACTAGGGGTGCTATTGACTAGTCAGGCGTCGACAACTGCTGCAGGGGATGCTGCGGAGAGCATCGACACCAGCAGCAGCATCACACCCCCCGTCCCAGAAGCACGCAGGAGCAGCAGGCGGCTTGGGGTTGGCTCTAGTGAGGATGCACAGGCCGTGCAATCCACCACTGCAGCGCGTATGCGCAAACATTGATGTAGCCCTGCTTAGCCACTTCCCATTGGGTGACGTAACCCTGGACATACTCCTTGTATAGATGGTATATTGCCAGATTGGCCTGTTCATGTGTTCATGGCGTGGTGCCACATTAAAACTACGTCAGGACTTCTCACAACTCGCTGTGTCCCCTCACTTACTCAGAAATAGTTGCATGTGATCACTGCCCGTCTCTCTCTCCCATCGATTGCAGTTGGCACTCTAGCTGCGTTGCCCTCTGGCTGGCCTGACTCATCCTCGTTGTCCTCAAAATATGTTAGTTCCACATCTGTACCTTTTTTCGTGGCAAGGTTGTGCAGCATTGCACAAGTGGCAATAATCTTGCAGCAGGTGATGGGTTTGTACTGGCGTTCGCCTCCGCTCTTGTGCAGGCAGCGGAACCTGCTCTTCAGTAGTCCAAACGTGCGCTCCACCACATTGCGTGTTGTTTTATGTGCCACGTTGTATCGTCTCTCACTCTGGGTTGCTGGGTGTAGGTAGGGAGTGAGGATGAATGACCGGCATGCATATGCACTGTCGCCTGGATGAGTAAAAGGGAACCATCAGTAACATGCCTCTATACACTATGATTTGCAGGTTTCAAGGGGCGTCACTGTTACTTACCTAGCAGGTATCCCTCTCCGAATTCTCCGGCACTCAGTCGTGTGTAGATCCCACTATTCTGGAAGATGTAAGAGTCGTGGGTGCTCCCAGGAAACTTTGCAACAATATCTGTGATGATGTTCCCTGCATCACAGATCACCTGCACATTGATGGAGTGGGTGGACTTCCTGTTCCTGTAGATGTGCTCTGTATCAGCTGGTGGACAGATTGGGATGTGTGTACCATCAATACAGCCGATGACATGGGGGAACTGTGCCATGTGATAAAAGTCAGTTTTTGTTTTCTGCAGTGCAGCCTGTGTGTTTGGGAAGCTTATGTAGTGGTGCATTCTCTGCATCATGGCATCCAGGAACTTCCTGAAGAAACGTGACAGGCAACTCTGGGATACCCCACCCACCGCAGCTATCACCACCTGATAACTGCCGGATGCCAACAGATGTAGGCTGCAGAGCACCTGCACATGTGGGGGTATGGCGTGCGCCCTTCTTATTGGATGGTCCAGGAGTGGGTGTAGGTCCCTGATTAAGTCCATGATGGTTTCGGGGTGTAGCCTGTACCTCTCATGTATCTCTGCATCAGTCAGCTGGAATAGTGTGATGCGCTGTCTGTAGATTTGTTCCTCCCGTCGCCACACCCTCAGTCCTGCTGCCTGTAGACGTAGGCGCCTTGCAATGACGTACATAGCGGCCATGTTGTCCACGCTGTTGCATTTTGGGATTGCTTATATGCATTGTTGATGGTTACCACCTGCTTTCAATCCGTGTTAATTACCGACTCTTATTTACCGATTTTCCTGGATTTCTTAATTACCGAGTGCTCCTACATGTCATTTTAATTTTTACCACTTCATATTTACCACTTCATGTTTACCGAATCGTTAATTATGTATTCGGTAAATCTGATTCGGTATTTTGGAATTCGGTAAATATGAATCGGTATTTACCGCCTCATATTTACCGAAAAGTGGTTTTTGGACTCCTACATCTCACTTGTCTGAATACCGGTCGGTAACGGCATATTTACCGAAAATAGGCCGTTACCGACCGGTATTTGGCTACCTACATGAGGCCCCTAGTGAGGTAGTTGGTTCACTGATAGAATATCGACCCCCAAAATATTCCCGTACACAAATATCGAGTTATAAATATCGATGTCAAAATATATCGACATCCTATATTTATAATGAATGGTAAGTACAAAAATATTGGAAAAAAATATAGGTGTAAAAAATATAGTTGTACAAAATATAGATTTTAATATATGTATAAAAAATAATATTAAATATAATAAATAATAAAATTAACTTCAATAAAGAAATGAGATTTAATATACATTTTAACAAATATAACAATGAAATGTAATTAAAAAAATGTAAATTAAATATATAAAATGTAATATATATTTACTTTAAAACAATTAATAAACTATTAATTTTCATTTATTTTTTAATTGTATATATGAAAATGTACAAATATATACATATATTCATTGAAAAAAAAGCCAGGTTTCAGGGACGTTATAGTTAGTTGGACATTTCACTCATACATAACCAGTGAAATTTGGCCGTTATAGTTAGTTCAGCTAACTATAACTCACGCCCCCGCAATGCACTGCTGATGAGTCTGCTTAACATTCTTGGAGCATATACCGAAAAGAAGGGCCTGGAAATACATTTTTCAAGAACAAGTGTGATGGTGTGCGATTGTCCTTCTAAGACCAATCAAAAATGGCTTATCAAGGGAAACAAAATTGACGAGGTCAAACTCTACATATATCTAGGAGTGAAAATAGATTCAAATGGCTCCTTTGGTTCCCAGAAGAAGGCGATAAGTGTGAAAACACAGGCCATTAATTATGGCTTCTCATCACTGGCCAGATCCAATTGAGGCCATGATCTAAATCCCATGGGATCAGTTATGAAAGCCAAATTGTTGCCAACGGATCAGAGATCATGCTGGGTGATGATACTCTTCTGTTAGATAAATTGATGATAAGAGCCTATAGACAAACTTTTAGGCTCCCCAGGACAGCGTCTCCTGCGCAGATCCGGCTAGAATTCATGCTTACAAAACAGACACTTGCTAGACAGGCGACTTTCATAATACTATGTAATAACCTGCAAGCAACAGCTGAAAACACCCTGGCTCATCTAGTCTGGATCGAAATTGACCTACAACGTGGCAGTGGAGCTCACAAGTAATATTTAGAAAACAGCATTAGGACGCTTGAACTGGGTGACCTTTCGACCTCTAATACCTCTGGGCAAACCTTTAAGAAACTAGTAAATAAATCTACTAAACTGCAAAGTTGGGTGGCAAACAAAGATAGCTTGTCTAGACGTCGCCATGGGTGTCTGGTGTTGAAATCATATTCCATTCTAAGAGAATCAGCCCTGCTGGCCGCACCCTTCCACCAGAAGATAAAACAGTAATTTCTGGCCTTAAGATTCAGAGAAATACCCACACTAGACATCATCCCAAAATGGAGGATGACCGGTCTGAGTGAAGATCGGTCCTGCCGTCTATGTCACCAGAGGAATGAAACATTGCTTCACATTGTATATATTTGTCCTGTATTGATGGTTCAACGAAGATCTCTATTAGGACTTGAGTTCCTTGAACGGGGAATTAGGTCGCGCAGGCCTGCACTGGTAGAGACATGGACCCATGCAGCACAATGCTGAGCATTAGACTGACTCAGTAATTGAACATTTTTAAAAGGATGATCAGCTAAAAGGTTATGCGATGAGTAATTTGGAGGGGGCTCCGGAATCTAATTTTAAAACGTGATAAATCATAAACCTCTTGGGCAAACTTAACATGCGCAGATAATCGTTAAGGAAGGGCTGCTAGGGATTGCAATAATCAGCTGTTTCCATCCCGTTACGCTCAGGTAACTACTTTGCCTATTCTGGTATTTTTAATGATGTGAAGTTTTGCACATTTGCAGTTTTACAGCGGAACTTATATACTGTATACATACCCCACCGCGGTCCTGCTTATCTGCACCTTAATTACTTATATTAATCTACTGAAGGGAACTTTAGCTGGCTGTATGGCAATCCTGCATTTTAGAAAATAGGGAAAATATCAGCCCCTTTTTAGCCACTTTTATCCAATGTATCATTGTGTTTGGCATCTCGACTAAAATACCTAGAAAGGAAAGTTGAAGAAAGCGAAGGGCTTGTGGCGCGATGCCCAGTGGTTGTATTAGTTGTATGATAAATTGCCTTTTAATTCATTTTGTATGTATCTTTAAATATTATGAACTGTGTGATTTTGTTTATGATTTTAATTGACTCAAATTAACTAATAATAAAAGAAATAAAAAAAATAATAATTCCCACTCCAGTGAATGCAACAGTAGGGAAAGTGTTGGATGGCGGAGGTGTAAATATTACTATTCCCACTCCACTGAGCGCAACAGTAGGGAAAGTGTTAGATAGCGGAGGAATACAAATGACTATTCCCACTCCAGTAAATGCAACAGTAGGGAAAGTGTTGGGGCGGAGGGGTAAACATTATTATTCTCACTTCAGTCAGTTCAAAATATCACCAACACAAAATTTGTAAAAAATTATTAAAATGAAAAATATGTAAAAATATTTTAAAACATCTAAACAATTGAAACATATTATAGTGTTAAATAGATATGACGAATACCTAGAAATATTATATTAAATACATTTAAATTTTTTTACAATCAAACAACTATTTTTAATGTGAAATTATTTACAAACAAAAACATTAAATTTTACATACATTTAATCTTCTTTATTTCATACTCTATAACACCACACAATTCACAACACATGCCTAAATTTAAAAAAAATGTACCCCCATAATTAACATAATTAATTAGCAATTAAAGAAATATAAATAAAAAACAAATTAGAACAAATAAAAAGTAATTTATTTAAAAAAAATTATATTTCTTACCTTAAAGTCGATATTCTTGACTACAATAATTTTGCTGTCGACGTTTCTGCAAAAACAACAGTTGATGGACAGAATGCAGAACAATGTCATACATTCACCCCAGTATAGAGTTCTGGGCCTAAATCCATCGTTTTTTTGCTCACCATGCCATTCCAGTTTGAACCCAGCCATATGCGAATCAGTCTTGACCCTGTGCCTCATGGTAACAGTCCAGCCCAAACTGCCAAGCCAGGTCCTCCCTGGACTGGAAACAAGCATCCTAGGACCGGTTTCGGGGTTTCGCCCCTCTTCAGCCAGCATAGCTTGATTCCAGTGGCATGGAGAGCACGGGACTCACGTCTGAGCATACCTGTCACACTCGGGGTGACAAATGCAAAAACAACAGTTGATGGACAGAATGCAGAACAATGTCATACATTTACCCCAGTACAGAGATCTGGGCCTAAATCTATCGTTTTTTTGCTCACCATGCCATTCCAGTTTGAACTCAGCCATATGCAAATCAGTCTTGACCCTGTGCCTCATGGGAACAGTCCAGCCCGAACTGCCAAGCCAGGTCCTCCCTGGCTTGGCTAAGCTTAGCCAAAAGTCTATGATGTAAAAAGCAGAAGGTGGAAGCAGTTCAAAAGAAATCAGAAGTAGAATGTTCCGTATTACAGTAGTTCAAAACTTGTCAGCATCTCTGAAAAATACATCCTTTGCAAGGATTAGGTCTACGCAAAGTAAAAAAGCATACCAATTTACAAGGTCACTCTCTAGCTTGTCTGTCAAAAAAAGTGTGTCAAAGCAGCTTACATCATTTTAGAATGTTAGATGTACGACATCCAATATTGAGAATGCTTGTGAGAAGGCTTCACTAAGTAAAGACTCCTGCTCTAAGTTTAGGAGAAATTGTTGGACTTGGCCCTTTTTGCAGGGTCATCCCTGAACTTTTTGCCTTCCTCCTATATTTTTTCTGACCTGTTGTTGGCTGTTTTATGACTTTGGGCACTTTACCACTGCTGATCAGGGCTAAAGTGCATATGCTCTCCCTATTGTAAATTATTGTACGAATTAGTGATTCCATGATTGGTTGGTTTGGTTTACTTGTCAGACCCTAGTCCAGTGCACCAGGAGTGCCCAGGGCTGGTAATCCAAATGCTGCTAGTGGGCTTGCAGCACTGGTTGTGCCACCCACAGAAGCAGCCTGTAAAAGTGTGTCTAAGGTCTGCCATTGCAGAGCCTGCGTGCAGTCTGGTACTGCCATGCTGACTGGGTGAGTGCACCCACTAGCCAGTCCTTCCCTTTTCTTCATATCAGACACCCCTATGGTAGGACCAAGGGCAGGGTGCATTGTAAGGATAAGGTAGGACATGCCCTGGGGTGTGTGGCATGTTCTAATAGTGAATTACAGCCATTTAGTTTTTTTCACTATTGCAAGGCTACCTGTTCTCTATAGGCCAGAATGGGCAGTTTGATAATTACATCTTATAATTAAGGCTCTCTGTTTTCCGTTTTTACTGATTTTTACATATAAATACAGACAGAAAACCATTCATTTTCTTGTCTGTATTAATTTTTAAATGTGGATAAAAACATAAATTGGGTGCTTTTTGACTGATTCTAAATATACTTTGACATGACTGTTAGGCCAATAACTGTGTGGATTGATAGGTAAGGGGTTTAAAAAAGAAAGGAATTTTATTAATTTTATTAAAGAGGCTTAAACTGCAGTAGCAATGCAGGAGGTTGATACTTAAATGTGCATATATTCATGTAAGTGCATTGATTTATCTTCGGCAATTGCTCATATCCCTGAAACCTGGCAGGCATTCAAGCATGACTGCATATTTATTGGTTAAATAAATGTGGAAATATATCAGTTTCAGCTTTACTTTTTTCAAAAACCCATAATAAATATGGATAAATACTGATAAAGCTGACAAAAAAATAAATATGGATAGATACAGACAGAAATGCCTAAAAAATAAATACCATAAAACCGGAAGCCCTACTTATAATCTTAACTGACTCAGGGAACATGGTAGAAATTTGAATTTAGTATGCCTGAACTCAGAATTATAAAATACATCTTTTAGTGAAGTTGGTTTTAACATTCTGTGTTTGAAAATACCACTTTTAGAAAGTAGGTATTTTCTTGCCTAACCATTCAAACCTGCCTCTGCTAGGCTGTGTATTCCTTGTCTGGAGTAAAAGTTACAAGGCTGGGGAATTCCAGGAGACAGGGTGAGGTGTCCCAGTGGTGAATAGAGAGAGCTGCATCGAGATGGGTGGGAGGAGTTGCACCTGGGACCTGAATAGGGCTGTGCCTTCCATCCACAATGCTGGCTCCACCTCCAGTGGTGCGTCTGATGTCTCTGCCCTGCACTCTGAAAGGAAAGAAGAAGTCAGGTAAACAAAGTGCTCCAGGACTGACCAGAACCGGTTTGAAAAATGCAAAGGCCCCTCTGCCCTCAGAGGACAAAGGATGTTGGAGTATAAGTATTGGGACCCTGATCCCAAGAATTTAGATCACTTTGGGAAACAAGAAGAAACCTCCGCTGAGGAGAGGAACCAAAAAGAAACTGAGGAGAGACTATCCCTGAAACTGGAGGATTGGCCTGCAGTGGTTGCCTACTGCCAAAGAGAGGAGAAAGGAACTTTATGAGTACTTTTGCTCAACTTGTGAAGGATCTCCAAGGGCTTGGAAAAGAGCTTGCCTCCTGCTGAAGTCTCAGGAACAACAGACTTCAACCCCCAGTTTCCCAGAGTTCTTTGGCAGTGCCTGCTGCTGTCTTTGGGCCTTCTGAGGGACTGCGTGTCGCAAGGAGCTGGAAGCGCGACTTGAGAAGGAGAAGCGTGCCGCCGTCTGAGCTGTTGTCGTCGCATCGCGTAAAGTGTGTCGCCGCTGCAGCTGTCGCATCGAGCGGAAGCGTCTCGCATCATCGAAGAAGTGTCTCGCAACGTCGAAGATGCGGTTCACCATGGCAGCCATCGTAGCCTACGCATTGCACCGCATCAAGAGAAGAGTCTGGCACCGAGGAAGAAGCGTGTCGCTATCGCAGCCATCGTAGTTGTCGCATTGCACCGCATCAAGAAAAGCGCCTCGCATCCACGAAGAAGCGTGCCGCCGTCGGAGCTATTGTCGTTGCATCGCGTAAAGTGTGTCGCCGCTGCAAGCTGTCGCATAGAGCGGAAGCGTCTCGCAAACGTCCGAGAAGAGTGTCGCCGCCAAGGCTGCTGTCATCGCATCACGTAAAGTGTGTCGCCGCTGCAGCTGACGCATCGAATCGAGTCTTCTTGCAACATCGGAGAAGCGTGCCGCATCTGGAAGATATTCACGTATTAATTTCTTTGCACCAAAATCTTCAACGCATCAACATCGTTGCAACACTTTTGTTGCCCTGCATGTCGCATCTAAAAGGTACATTGACTTAAAGTGTCGCATTTAAGAACTAAAGAGAACTAAGCTAAATTCTACCATCTAAAAGAAACAGTATTGTGTATTTTTGTCATTTATGGTCTTGTGGTAAATCTATATAAAGAATACTTATTTTTGATATAAAACCTGTGTGGTGTCCATCTGTAGTGTTGTCACTTGATTACTATATGTGTTCAGAAATGCTTTACACACTGCCTCTGAGATAAGCCTGTCTGCTCGTGCCAAGCTACCAAGGGGGTGATCAGAGATTATTTTAGGAGTGTACCCCTTTACCCTGACTAGAGGCGAGGGTCCCTATTTGTCACAAGTGCATACTTGTGCCAACTAGAGACCCCCAAGTCTAACAGAAATGAATAGAGCTCTTTTGCATGGTAGTGTAGTACAAGTAGAAAAAGTTTGTGATGATGTTGAATTTCATTTTTTTGGACCAGAACAGTGGTGCAGGGAAAATGAAGAGCTGGTAGCAACAGGAGTTGTGGAAGAGAACAAAAGTAAACAAATTGTGTTTGTATATGTTGTCGATGCACTCACTACAAGAATCAAACGCATAATGTTGATTTGTACATTAAAACTGAAAAACAGAAAAATTATAAGTGGCATGAATTTGCTGTTTACTTATTTGTAGAGGGACGAATTGACTTGTCTTGTCCACCCAACAAGTTATATGTAAGTACTGCTATAATAAGTTAGAGGAGAACAAAGGGCCTTATCTTCAAGAAACTGATGCAGCATGGCACCACAGGCCCTTTGGCTGTGCTGCATTCATTCACTTTCAAAGCACAGGGATGCCTCATATTTATCCCTGTACTTTCCCCTGCGCTGGCGCACAATTGGCTTCCATGCGCCAATACCGGCACCCTTGTACCGTGGTGTTGTGTAGTTCCTATAGAAAGTATACAGGATCTGCGCGTTAAGACAACATACACTGTAGGATTGGTGTTAGACAATATCTAATCACCCCCAACGGGTATACCGGCTCTTTTTGGAACAACTAGCTCACAGTGCCACTAGAATCTCCTCTTACCAAGGAGAGAATAGTTCTTGGCAACTATCGAACATGACAAACATGATCCCTCAGAACTGTGGAAACAATATACTACCTTTTGCTCAGTCACTCGTGCTTACTTAGTCTATCTCAGGGAAATACACAGAAAAAACAGGCTGGGCATTTTAAATAAGAATTTATTGAACAGTTGATATTCTGGTGTAGAATAGATGAGTTGCAACAACCGTAAGGCAGTATAAGATATAAATTATTAGCAATACGATAAAAGTAAATTGGTGATATAGCCCTACTGTCTTACTACAGTCATGAATAAATATGAATATATAAAACACATGATAAAAGATGCATACTCCTACGATGCCTCCCAACTAGATATACCTAAGTGTACCTAGCATGTATGTAGGTGTTAAGCCATGAATCCCTCTAGGATTTAGTTAACCCCATTACCTGAAGTGAGGGACTGTGGGACCCCATCCTGGCCTCGAGTTGGACACCCCACGAGGGATGTTAGACCACTTCAAGCTGGAGTGTCTGCATGCAGGAACCTCAACATCTCTGGTCACTGTGTCGGCCGTGAAGTATCGATCTCCTCTGTCTTATCTTAGTAAGATGTGATGTATATATACCCATAGGTCTCCCCAGGTGTCCTACCTTGCAGCATTACTGTGTCGACTTAAGGATGAGGTTGGGCATGAACTTTGTACATAGATTTTATACAGGAAATTGTAGTCCTACTGTGCTTCCAAGAATCCTCATGCATAATGTATGAGATTTAGAACTAGGGAAAATCCGCGATCTGACTGCAGTGTAATATCCAGGTAAAAGGTCAGTCCCTGTAAACCGTGACAAGTGTACTGTAGGGAGAGAATATAGGTGGCAGGTAATGAGATTACTGGGGCCTATGTTATGATACCTCTTTGTAATATAACAGTGATGCAAGAGTTTCTGCGTTTTAGGGGAGGATGTTTTTGTGCACGAAGAGACACGTTTCTGCAGCAAAACAATCATGAGAGGTGATTTCATCTTTATTTGTGTGCTGCTGAATCATAATGCAGCACGCATAGAAAGAGGAAAAAATGAGGAGAAATCAAACCACCTCCCTCCACCTCCCCTGGGAAGATGCAGCATTCTTACGTATTCCGAGGTTTAGGAAAAGTTGTAAATATGGGAATGTGGCAGAAGCCATTGGTGTTGCGTGGGAACACCCACTGCAATACCCATACCCCTTTCACACAAAGTGCTGTGTGAAAAGGGGACGTATTTACATTGACACGAAAAGCCATGCAGGGTGTCCTGGTATATATGGGGCAGCAAAATGTGCCACCGAAGCATCACAAAAAGTGATGTACCTGCAGCATAAGGCTTGTAAATAAGCCCCAAAATTCCTGCTGGAGTAGTACACAACAAGTTAGAAATAGTGCCTGTTCTAGAAGTACTTAACCTCTTCGCTGCGGCGCAAATTCCGCCGCAGCGCTCCCGCAGTGCTGACATTCCGATCGCGGGCGTGGTCATGACGTCTCCCGGCCGTCGTCCGCACACGCCCATCGTGACTCATGACGGCCGGGAGACGTCATGAGCATGGAAGAGGTTAAAGATTTGAATGTTTATGAATCCATAATAATACAGGCTAAACATCCATTTCAAGCTATAGTTCCAATGGAGACAGAGACGTAGAAATTCCTCCTACTGAACTCCATAAAAGTCTTAAAGGTAGAGTTGTATACTTGCCATTTGATTTTAAGGAAAATATTGAAACTATAGGGTTACAGTGTAGTTGGGAAGAGGGACTTGTAATTCTAGTAAATGGTGTCTCAACCAAGAGTAAAAAGATATGGCAAGAGTTAGTAGATGTTAGTAAAGTTAAAAATGCAACTTCATATCTTGAACAAAATAACATATATTATAAAATTGCATAAAATCTTCAACATATCACACATCTGGAGGACAATACATCATCATCAACAGGTCATATAGAAAAAGTGGATCGGTCCAGAGTAGAAGAAATTTATGAACATTACAGTATAGAAAAAGTGGATCGGTCCAGAGTAGAAGAAATTTATGAACATTACAGTATAGAAAAAGTGGATTGGTCCAGAGTAGAAGAAATTTATGAACATTACAGCATATATCCTCTACATTCAAAAGACATTGAGGCTGATGCTATTGATGTATATCAACTATAAGAAGCCAAAGGAAGTCCGTTAAGTGTATGGGAAAAAAGTGTAGAAGTTTGCCGTTTTCCTCATCTCTTTCCTACAGGAGTAGGTGGTAGGTATGATGATCAGTCTGTACAAATACCCGCGGCCAAGTACAGATCTACTGTACTTTATTCAGAGGAACCTAGATTTCGTCAGTGAATCCCTTATATATTTCATCTATTATTTGAAAAAGATCTGTTTGCATTGTGTCATGCTGTAAATCACATTTTGAAAATAGGATTACATTTTCAAAATCTGTCTGTAAGAGAATTTGTGGAGAAAATTAACTGAATCTTGAACAACTGGAATATAACTTGAATAATCTCACGGCATGTCAATCTTTCACCAATGAAGATTGGTATCATTGTTAGGGTGAACTAAAATGCATGTTGAGGAATTAAGGAGTACCTATATGGTTTTTTAACACTCAGTTGTGCTGAGTACGCATGGGATGACCTCCTTCAATTATTACGTGAGGCAAATTCAAATATGAAAAAGGCATCGATCTAAACACAACAAGGACTGTTGTACATAAAATGCCCCAGGGGGGCAATGGGCGTTTGCGCCCACTTTGCATGCCCCCGGGGCACTTTGGGATTACAGAAGGGGCTGCAGATGAGACGAGTGGCCCCTTCTGTAATACCAATATCGCTGGCGCTATCTTCAAGGGGGTGTTCCCTCATTTGCATGGGGGCATGCCCCATACAAATAAGGGAATCCCTTTGCCTCTGTGCCCCAGCTGTATTACCAATATGAGCACAAAGGCAAGGAAGCCCTCAGACCACATAAAAGGTGTGCACTGTCAGTGCAACTCCTGAGAGCAGCCCTCTGAAGGGGGTGAAAGGAGGCGAGTGCAGTGACTGACTGCTCCCACCTGCAAGGGGATCTCTAATCCCCTTTAAAAGTGCAGGTGGGCAAAGCAGCCGCTCCATATTTCACATATATGCACTGCCACAGGGCATTATGAGTTCACAGATAACCTGGGGGCAGAGCATTCCACATAATTCAGTGCAAATTTCTTCGTTGCGCTGGGCGCACCTGTTTAAAGGTGCACCAGGCTCAATGAAGGAAATTTCCCTGCATGTATAATGTGCCCCCAGGGGCCATATTATATAAAGTGCCCTGGGGGGCAACAGGCATTTGTGCCCACTTTGAATGCCCCTGGGGCTCTTTTGAATTACAGAAGGACCTGCAGAAGCTTATGCAGCCCCTTCTGTAATACCAATAGTGCTGGCACACTTAAAGCGCCAGCGTTACCTTCAAGGGGGCACTCCCTCATTCGAATGGAGGTGTGCCCCATGCAAATGAGGGAATTCCTTTGCCTCTGTGCCTGTGCCGTATTACTGACATGGGCGCAGAGGCAAAGAAGTCCTCAGGAGGTGCTCTAACAGTGCACCACCTAAAAGGTGGCACACAGTCACTGTGCCCCCTGATGTCAGCCCTCTGCAGCTGCCTGCAAAGGGATCTCTAATCCCTCTTCAAAGTGCAGGTGGGTTGCCGCCTGCACTGTGAAAACACAGAGCAGCTGTAAAGCAGCTGCTTCGTTTTTCACCTGAATGTTTTGGCCCCAGAGAAGCTTGAGTTCGCGGCTGCCCTGGAGGCAGTGCATTCATCGTAATAGGGCACATTTTTGCTGTTTGCGCCCAATGCAGCTTTTCAAAGGTGCACCTGGTGCAAACAATAAAAATTTGCTTTATATGTAAAGTGGCCCAAGAAGAACTCTGTTCATTGGAGCCTGCAAACGTTTGCAGATATTTTAATCTCAGATGTCAAGCCATGATGGTTTTATGTGTAATAAAAATAATCTGCCTCTTGGTGAAGTGAATGATTTATTTTGGTGCAAAGAATACCAAGCACGAGGTGCTCCACATATTCACATGCTATTATGGGTGATGCTTATGGGTGATGCCCCAATGTTTGGAACAGACACTGATGAGTTTGTGTTGTCTTTCATAGAGCAGTATATCACTTGCATCATCCCAAAGGATAGTGATGATGACATGTTAAGACAACAAATTCTACGATTCCAAAATCATAGGTGTGGGAAATGCTGTCGTAGAAAATATACATCAAAAGGAAAACTTTATACAAAATGTCGTTTTGGATTTCCACGGCCGGTGATCTCAGAAGGAAGAGTTAACAGCTCTTTATCTACAGTCAGACACATTCACACAGAAATCACCAAAGAACACATACAACCTCAGAAGAGTAAAAGCTTAAAAATACATTAATGACTACAATCCTGTCATTTTGAAGATGTGAAATGTGAATGTGGATCTACATTTTGTTGTAGACAATTCAATTGCTGTTGCTCGGTATGTCTCCTCTTACATAACAAAGTCCGAGAAAACAGAAAGGGACTAAACGTGGGAGGAGATTTCAGCAGAAAAGACTGTTACAAAGAAATTGTACAGTTTTAGTTTGAAATGCCTTCTCACAGAGAGATAGGGTCCTCTGAATATGCAGACTGGGTAAGCTCAGCTAGTTTGTTTCTGAAATCTAGAGGAGTTCTATGGGTGCGTTTAGGGCTTACTAATACTCGTAACAGAGTAGTAAAGTCTTTTCCTGAAATTCAACATCTTCTACAGATATTCCGAAGACTAACATGCTGGATACATACTATCCAAGAAGGAGTCCTCACCTAGAAAGAATGTGTCTGTATGAAATACTTCAATATTATACATACAAAAATAATGTTAGTGAAACTGTACAAAAAGGAAACTTTGCTGTTGATGGATATGAAGAATGTTTGGTCAGACATAACAAAGGAAATTTAATCAACCAACAAAAGCTAAGCTACCAAACTGTGAACATAAGAGAGTTCTTTTATTAATCTCTGTTGCAGTTTTTTAAGCCATGGTGAACTGAAAGTGAGCTACATCGAGAATTTGACTGTTATAAAAACTCTTTCAATGCTGTGAAAGACAGTATTAAGTGCTCTGTGTTTCCAGTGTATCTTCAAATATTGAGAGATGAAATTCAACAAGAAGAAACAATTGCTGCTGAGATAGCAAGAGAGAGTTCTCAGAGTAGTCAAAGTTCAGTAGCTGGAATACAAGATCCTCTTGGACAGCCAATCATTCAAAATTAAGCTGGAATTGCCATGAGTGAGGCGGAGAACGCAATGCAGCAAGCAAGACAGGAAACGGTGGATTTAGGAGAAGTAATTCAGCAATTGAATAGAGCGCAGAAAGGCATTTTTTAACTAAGTGAAAGAGAACATAGAACAAAGATTTTTGCATGGGAAGAAAGGGTGTGCATGTTCTACATATAAACTAGTTCTATTGTACATAAGTGGTCAAGCTAGAACTAGAAAAAGCTTTTTGATTAAAGTGCTGACAATTTGTCTACAGAAGAAAACAGATTCCTATGTGTTGTGTATAGTTACTGCACCAACAGGCTTAGCTGCACATAATATTAAAAAAGTTACCCATCATCAATTATTAATGCTGCCTGTTGAACACAACAACAAACTAGAATACAACAAATTATCTGGTGATGCTTGTCATGAAGTGGCAAGAGTATTAAAGAAATTAAAGCTATTAGTTATTGAGGAAGTTAGCATGGTATCTAACCTAATGCTAGCTTTTATACATTTAAAAATGCAGCAAATATTACAAACTGACTACACATCCCTTTTGAAGGAAAACACTTAATAGTCCTTGGAACCTGCTACAACTTACTCCAGTCAAAGGATTACCCATATTCAAAACACTACTACACAATGAAACTAAGAATTCACTAATAAGTATTGGAAATGTAAATATTTGAGAATACTTTGCATTCAAAGAGTTAATCAGAAATATGCGTCAAGTATCAGATATGCAATATGGAGGTATACTAAAGGACATGAGAGTGGGAGTGTTCACAAAAGAAGGAGAAAGCACATCACAAACTAATGTTTCAGCTGCAGAAATAATGTATAATTTTCTTAAGGAAGATAAGTCCATTATTTGTTTGATGCCAACCTTTGAGGAGTGTAGTAAAATTAATGATCAATTACTTCAACTGGAAAAAGAAGAGCTCATTGAAATTAGAGCAAATGATAAAATAGAACATCAAGGAGTTAGAGTGCTCCTAACAAAAAACGGCGATCAAAACGGAATAGTTTAAAAAAGTATGTGTCAAAAACTGCAGGATTAGAAAAAGACTTATGTATCTGTAAAAATTGTCGTGTAATGTTACGTCACAATTTAAATGTTGAAGAAGGACTAGTGAATGGTGCAATGGGTAAAATTATCAAATTTATTTATTATCCAAACAGAAATGATGTGGAATACGTAGGCATAAAATGTGATGATATTGGTAAAATTAAGCAGATAGGTAAATGCATTGTATATTACAGGCTCGTAAAAGATTTGAATGTGCAGCGAAAGCAGCTTCTAGTGTCTTTAGCGTATGCAGTACCTATCCACAAATCACAAGGCTTAAGTGTAGATACAGCACTTGTTGAAATTGGTAGTAGTGTATTCAAAGAAGGAATGCCATATGTAGCTTTGTCGCGAATTCGAACATTTTCTGGTTCATTTCTAATTGAATTAGATGAGAAGAAAGTGAGTGCTGACGGGAGCTGTATAAGGGAGTATAATCGGTTAAGGCGTCTATATGCTCCTCATTTAGGCCAGAATCCCATGTTGGAAAAAATGATAATGTGTCGAAAGCATAAAACTTCAAAGCAGTCTAGCAGAGGTCAACAGAAAAATGAAGAAAAAGATAAACAACAACATGCCAAGAAAAGAAAACTACAACACGATGAGGAATTGAAAGGCTATGAAGTTTAATAATAAATCTGGAGAGAATAGTTATGCAAATGTAGTGTTAAATGGACTGTACCATTTGCCTCATTAAAGAAAAAGTAGATAAAAGAATGTCTTCACAACTATGGGCCTGATTACTATGTCGGTCAGAAAGGGGCCGAACGGCATTCGGATTTTCCTATACTGTGTCGGAAACTAAACATTTCCGACCAACCAGTTATGATGGAAAAGTAACCATTAGGTCTTTCCGACTCGGATCCGACCGGCATTCAGAAACTCCAAGTCGGTCGAAGCCGAATCGTGCAGCTCTATGGACCGCGTTTCCAACCAACACGTTACAATGTCGGATTTGGACAGCCTTTCCGGCACGAAAAGGCTGTTGGAAACTTTAGGGGTCCGTGGCGGGCCCCCTCGTTCATCATTGGGCCTCCGATTGGGGGCCATGGAGGTACCTAAGTGACCCCTCTATAGAACTATGCACAGTGTGACAGGCCACATGGGATGCCTGCCACAGGGTGCAAGGTTTTCCGAAACCACACATTTTTTCAATGGGAGCCTGTGTTGTCAGTCAGAACACAGACTCCTATTGAAGTCAATGGGAGACTTTCTGAACAGTGTTCGGAAGCATCATAATCAGTCAGTCGGAACCTCCGACTACGAGTCAGTCTGAACAGATTCCGACAAGATGTAGGGAGGTTTAGTTTCTGACCAACATCCTAATCAGACCCTAAGAAGTTTAGTTGAAGAACTAATTAGTGACAGAAGTGTAATAAATGATGTTTCTGCAAGAAGAAAACTTGCAGATGAGACTACTAGAACAGTAGTGTTTTCTCAAACTCTTTAGCAGAATGCTCAAGATGTTTTAATGGTAATGCTAGGAGTATGTGAATATCAATGAATTATTTGGTTTAAGTCATAAATGGAACCATTTCTGTGAAGATTGTGAAGATTGTTAATTCACTTCTAGAACTTAAATCAATTCAGAATGATTCATCAACTTGACATTAGCAGATTGTAAAGCTGTGGCATTTAAAAATGTGGCAAAAAATGTCCATCAAGATATGATCTGTTCAAACTGCAGATCAGAACTTAGGTCTACGTTGTTACTACAAAGGTATGGAAAATATCATTATTATGCTACAACGTTGCAGAGTGGATGGTACTAAATTACAAACTGAATAACAAACTTCCTAGCTGGGCACATTTCCATTACAAAAAGAACTTTCAGCACTATAGCAATTATATTTCATGAAGGAGTTAGTATAACATCTGGACACTACACAATATATTACGATGTGTAAGAGAATAGTCAGAGTGCAATGACAGACAAAATAACACTAAAAGCAAGACTATCTAAAAGATTGCCAAAGTCATATTTTCTATATCTAGAACCAAACTTTTAAGGACTATTTAGGATAACAAAATCTAGTACTGTGTTGACATGTATATGGATTATGTGTTTCTGAGACATAATTCGGCCTGCTTGGGGTATTGTCTAAAGTAGCCTATTAGAAATGAAAGACTCATTTTAACTGTGGGAAAGGAATTTATGAAACAGTAGAGGACTTAATTCTCTTAATATGATGGTACTATAAGACCAGCAACCTCAAGTTGTATATAAAAAGTCTCTTCACCACTAAAATAATTACCGTTTTTATTTCTGCAGCAACAACCTCCACATACTACATTGTGTTGTGTTTTTCGCACATGGACAAAAACATTTTAGACATCATTTGGCCTAACAGGGATTATGGTTACAAAAGGATATCCAAAAATAAAGCCTGCTTCATAATTGCTGGATATTTTGTACCAGATATGAAAGTATTAGAACCTGTTTTAACATATAAAGTCTTTCATTGAGGTGGTAACCGTGAGTCGAAACCGCAATATCACATATTTGTAATGATGTACTGTGCACATTTTTTTTACAATCTATTGATAGTTTTTTTCCCACTTTAATGATAATGCTTCGTACAGACCACTGTTAAAAAGTGAAGAAGTATGAAAGCTGAAAACAGTAAAAAATGTTAAAATATTTTTCTTTGTACTAATGTTTTGAAGAAAAAATATTGTATCTTGTTTTGCTTGCTTGATGTTAAAATTAAATCTTTTTTTACTATTGTATTTTTGTTAGAAAGATCAAGAGCTACAAAAGTAGACGAAAAGCTTATACATCTCATATTATTTCCCATCGAGCAGCAGTAGTAGAAAACCATTAAAGTGTATATATAAATAGTGGCATACTGATTACTAAATATTATTTAACCCAGATCTCTTGACTGGGGGAGAATGTCTGCATTGTCAGCATTCCGTCCATCATTTGTTTGTTGTAACGCTTTTCGCCCTAAGTGGGATGGGTATGCCCAGACGTGGGTCCCGTGCTCACTACGCCACTGGAGTCAAGCTATCCTGGCTGATGATGGCTGATAGCCAGAAACCGGTCCTAGGATGCTTGATTCCGGTCCAGGGAAGTCATGGCTTGGCAGTTCGGGCTGGACTGTTCCCATGAGGCACAGGGTCAAGACTGATTTGCATATGGCCATGTCTGAACTGGGGTGGCGTAGTGGGCAAAAGAACAATGGATTTAACCCAGATCTCTTGACTGGGGGAGAATGTCTGCATTGTCAGCATTCCGTCCATCATTTGTTTGTTGTAACGCTTTTCGCCCTAAGTGGGATGGGTATGCCCAGACGTGGGTCCCGTGCTCACTACGCCACTGGAGTCAAGCTATCCTGGCTGATGACGGCTGATAGCCAGAAACCGGTCCTAGGATGCTTGATTGCGGTCCAGGGAAGACATGGCTTGGCAGTTCGGACTGGACTGTTCCCATGAGGCACAGGGTCAAGACTGATTTGAATATGGCCATGTCTGAACTGGGGTGGCGTAGTGGGCAAAAGAACGATGGATTTAACCCAGATCTCTTGACTGGGGGAGAATGTCTGCATTGTTAGCATTCCGTCCATCATTTGTTTGTTGTAATGCTTTTCGCCCTAAGTGGGATGGGTATGCCCAGACGTGGGTCCCGTGCTCACTACGCCACTGGAGTCAAGCTATCCTGGCTGATGACGGCTGATAGCCAGAAACCGGTCCTAGGATGCTTGATTCCGGTCCAGGGAAGACATGGCTTGGCAGTTCGGGCTGGACTGTTCCCATGAGGCACAGGGTCAAGACTGATTTGCATATGGCCATGTCTGAACTGGGGTGGCGTAGTGGGCAAAAGAACGATGGATTTAACCCAGATCTCTTGACTGGGGGAGAATGTCTGCATTGTCAGCATTCCGTCCATCATTTGTTTGTTGTAACGCTTTTCGCCCTAAGTGGGATGGGTATGCCCAGACGTGGGTCCCGTGCTCACTACGCCACTGGAGTCAAGCTATCCTGGCTGATGACGGTTGTTAGCCAGAAACCGGCCCTAGGATGCTTGATTCCGGTCCAGGGAAGACATGGCTTGGCAGTTCGGGCTGGACTGTTCCCATGAGGCACAGGGTCAAGACTGATTTGCATATGGCCATGTCTGAACTGGGGTGGCGTAGTGGGCAAAAGAACAATGGATTTAACCCAGATCTCTTGACTTGGGGAGAATGTCTGCATTGTCAGCATTCCGTCCATCATTTGTTTGTTGTAACGCTTTTCGCCCTAAGTGGGATGGGTATGCCCAGACGTGGGTCCCGTGCTCACTACGCCACTGGAGTCAAGCTATCCTGGCTGATGACGGCTGATAGCCAGAAACCGGTCCTAGGATGCTTGATTCCGGTCCAGGGAAGACATGGCTTGGCAGTTCGGGCAGGACTGTTCCCATGAGGCACAGGGTCAAGACTGATTTGCATATGGCCATGTCTGAACTGGGGTGGCGTAGTTGGCAAAAGAACGATGGATTTAACCCAGATCTCTTGACTGGGGGAGAATGTCTGCATTGTCAGCATTCCGTCCATCATTTGTTTGTTGTAATACTAAATATTATTACCTCAAACCTCCGGAATCTTAAATTGATCAGAAAAAGTAGCACCACAGTTATAAAAAGCATCAAAACAATTTGAAATAAAGTGTGGGAGTGCAATTACAAGTAAAAGTATTTTTCTAATTACAATAAAATTTATTAATTTATAAAAGATTGTCCATATTGCCTTAAATCTCTGAGTGGCACGTAACCTCTTTGCATAAGCCTCCTCAAATAAATGTGTCATACACATTTTATTCATCCAGTGACCAATCTTTAGGTGCAGAGTTGTTTTCCAACTCTGTAAAATAAGTGACCTTGTCACTGTTATGGATGAGAATAAAATACTGCTGATGTTTACCTAAACATTTACCTCCCCTGATGAACCAAAGAATACCAACATACAAGATGGAGCAATTGCAATAGACATCCATTGAGTGATACTTATAAAAACTTCTTCCCAGAATTGCTGGAAATAACTGCACTCAAAAAATGAGTGTACCCAGCCACCTTCATCCTGTTTTTTACATCTAAAACATTGGTTACGTATTGTTGGAACATCTTATGTAATCTTATATTAAATGTACAGCCTGTCTCAGAATACATTTTCTGCAGCCTGTCCATAATAGAGTTTTCCCCATTAGTACTCTGGTGCAGCAGGTGATACCATGTGCCTACGCCTACAATCTTATTTGCCATCTGACTGGCAATCTGACCTGCTGATTCACTTAGTGTACCATAATTATTTTTTAGGAAACTTGCTACCTGATGGAAGCTTATACACAAAGCCATGCTTTGGTGACCAAATTGCATCTGTAATGTTTCCCATGTAATCAATCTATCTAGACTGTAAAACTCCCTAAGCTGAACAAAGCCTAATTCTTGCTATGATAGAGAAAGTCCTTTGGGCAGCATTGGGCGTCCTGCTGCACAGTCTTGGATAGTGGTACAGGCATGCTAATTTCATTAATTAATTAATTGATAATTATGTAAATTGTATTATTCTTTTTAGGAGCGGGTTGTGGGTTTGTAGGGGAATAGGTTGGGAAGTATTTTAATTATAATAAAGTAATTAAAATGTTTGTGTTATTAGTATTTATAATTAAACATTTTTAATTATTAATGGGTTATCAAATTCTATTAATTAATTGATAATTATGTAAATTGTGTTATTTTTTAGGAGCGGGTTGTGGGTTTATAGGGGTATAGGTTGGGAAGTAATTTAATTTGAATAAAGTAATTCATAATTTTTATTTATTAGCATGTATTTTATATTTTGATTTTATAGTGTTGTTTGTGGTAATTTATTTAATATTAATTAATTATTGATTGTTTGTTAATTATAATTAATTAATTGTTAAATATGTTAATTGTGTCAATTATGTAGGAGTTGGTTGTGCGTTTATGGGGGAATATGGTGTTAAGAAATTTATTTAAAAATCATTAATAATTCTTTTTTTGATTAAAATTAATTTATATTAAATATAGTTATTTGTTTGTAAAATGTTTTTAAACTTGTATAAATTAATGTTTGTAGTTAAATCTTAGTACTTTTTAACATTACAATATTTTTCTATCTTTTGTAATCTATTATATTTGTATATGTTTTTTATTTTTGTGTTATTAACAATTTTTGTATTCTAGTTGGTATTTTGTTTCTTTTTTATTTTAATTTAAAAAAATTGTAAATATTCATTCTAACCCTCCACTATCCAACACTTTCCCCACTCTCTGGAGTGGAAATAGTAATTTTTACCCTTTGATATCCAATACTTTCCCTACTGTTGCACTCACTGGATTGGGAATAGTAATTTTTTCCCCTCTGCTATCCAACACTTTCCCTACTGTTGTACTCTCTGGAGTGGGAATATTAATTTTTACACCTATGCTATCCAACACTTTCCCTACTGTTGCACTCTCTGGAGTGGGAATAGTAATTTTTACCCCTTCGGTATCCAACACTTTCTCTACTGTTGCACTCTCTGGAGTGAGAATAGTAATTTTTAAACTTCCACTATCCAATACTTTCCCTACTGTTACACACTGGAGTGGGAATAGTAATCTTTACCCCTCCCTTATCCAACACTTTCCCTACTGTTGCACTCTCTGGAGTGGGAAAAGCAACTTTTACCCTTTGCCATCCAACACTTTCCCTACTGTTGGACTCACTGGAGTGAGAATAGTATTTTGTTCCCCTTCCCTATCCAACACTTTCCCTACTGTTGCACTCGGCGGTTAAATTAGGATTAACCTCCCAAAAAATCCGACCGCGGCGGAACTAGGCCAAGAAAAAACGCCCGTAGCGGGCGGAGATGGCCAAAATCCGTCCGCGGCGGTTGGAATCGCAGTGGAAAAACAACAACCCGCCGCAAGTATAGCGGAGACACCGCCCGGGAAATTAGAATATCCCCGACGGTCCTGCGGTATGTACCGCTCTCTCCGACCGCCACGGTCGCACAATGGTATGAATGGAAGTGCCAGTGGAAGAGCTGAAGCACAGCCACCGTGGCAGATGAACCGTCAAAAATATGGCAGACGAAGCCAGAACCCCACAAGAAGGCCAAAAAGTGCAAACAGAAAACTAGCCATGTCCCCCAAATACATAAAAAACACCCCAATGACACAAGCACATGGCAAAACGAAAAATACAAATCCCAGGAAAACACACCTGTCAGCAACACACCAATTGGACACACCCACATAGCTGAGAATAAAACCAGCCCCTTCCCTGACCACAATCCCTGGCAAAACTCCAGGAGAGAAGGGACACATACCCCAGCTGACAGGAGAGGCAAAGAACACAACATCACTAGCCCCACCACACACAGCGCCACCACCACCTCCACACCAGCACAACTAACCCCCTGCACAAAACACACCATACACAGCACAACCACAACCACCACTCACACTCCTGCACCCACAATCACTTTGCACACCACACACCATGGCCACACGGAAAATGCCCAAATTCACTGAGAGTGAGTTGAAGGTCATGGTAGATGACATAGTCAGAGTGGAACCACAGCTTTTTGGTACCCTGGTCCAACAGACACCAGTAGCCAAAAGGACGCAAATGTGGGCAAGGATAGTCCAAAGGGTCAATGCAGTAGGGACCACCCCAAGATCAAAAAAGGAGATCATGAAGCGTTGGCATGATCTGAAGAGGGTGATCAAGGAGAGGAGGAGCAAGAACCGTGAGCTGGCTCAGAGGACTGGTGGTGGCCCACCCATTCCACAAAAAACGTTCACACAATGGAAGGAGAAGGTGCTTGCCATACTGCATCCAGAGAGTCTCACAGGAGTAGCCGGGGGAGTGGAGACTGGTAAGTACAAACAAATGACTACCGCCACTCTGCCATGTACTTGCTTGCACAACTACAAGGCTACACCACCTAGGACACATACCATCCATCTGCACCACACACTCAGAAAAACATGGCTCACAGATCCAACATTCACCCACTCCCATTCACCCCAAACATAGCTACCAACATAACCATAGGGGCATGTGTACAGGCAGACAGCACTACAACTCCCACCAGGCCCTCTGGCACACAGCATCAGCAAGATGGATCCCTCACCCCACCCCACCCAGAAGCATGTGTCAGCCAAAACACAACCCACATCAAACTCATAGGTAGGTAGCCACCTTCCCTGGGAGGGTGTCTAGGGTGGGAGGCCTGTAACACTACTCCCACCAGGCCCCCTCTCCCACACCTGAGCAGAATGGATCCCTCCCCATCCCACCCAGGAACAGTTGGAAGCTATTGCAGTACACCAAACAAACTTACAGGTAGGTAGCCACCTTCCCTGGGAGGGTGTTTGGGGGTGGGAGGCCTGTACCACTACTCCCACCATGCCCCCTCTCCCACAAGTGAGAAGGATAGAGCCTTCCCCCACCCCACCCAGGAGCAGTTGGAAGCCATTACGGTACACCAAACAAACTTACAGGTAGGTAGCCATCTTCCCTGGGAGGGTGTTTGGGGGTAGGAGGCCTGTACCACTACTCCCACCATGTCCCCTCTCCCACACCTGAGCAGGATGGAGCCCTTCGCCACCCCACCCAGGAGCAGTTGGAAGCCATTGCAGTACACCAAACAAACTTACAGGTAGGTAGCCATCTTCCCTGGGAGGGTGTTTGGGGATGGGAGGCCTGTACCACTACTCCCACCATGCCCCTCTCCCACACCTGAGCAGGATGGAGCCCTCCCCCACCCCACCCAGGAGCAGTTGGAAGTCATTGCAGTACACCAAACAAACTTACAGGTAGGTAGCCATCTTCCCTGGGAGGGTGTTTGGGGGTGTGGGCCTGTACCACTACTCCCACCATGCCCCCTGTCCCATAGCCTAGCAAGATGGATCCCTCCCACCACCCCACCCAGAGGCATGTGTCAGCCATTACATCACCCTCATCAAACTTACAGGTAGGTAGCCATCTTCACAGTGAGGGTGTTTGTGGGTGGGAGGCCCACCCAGGAGCATTTGGAAGCAATTGCAGTACACCAACCAGACTTACAGGTAGGTAGCCAGTACGTGCACCCACCCATTTTAAAATAATCTAATGGTGCCATATGACAACACCAGCCCTCTCATTGCACACAGAGGCATATCTACCCCATTGCCAAGCACAGTGTCAACAAGTCCCTGTAAACCTGAATTGTGCACGGGTCGCATGGTATGCCTTGACACCTCACACCATGGGCAAGTAATGCCTGTACCACTGCATCATGTCAGGAAGCACAGTACTGCACATAGTCAACAATGTGATGATATGTCAATTGTGCAGTGTACAAAAAGTGAATGGCACACAGCTAACACAAAGCTTGCCGCGTGCACTGCAATGACCATTTCACATCTGACCCACAGGTGACCAAGAACTCACTGTAGAGGACAACACCAGCAACCTGCAGAGCCAGTCTCCACCTTGGGTACAAGGACTCTCGGATGTTGACTACCAG
The DNA here is from genome assembly GCF_964204655.1 of Triturus cristatus. Lineage (NCBI taxonomy): Eukaryota > Metazoa > Chordata > Amphibia > Caudata > Salamandridae > Triturus > Triturus cristatus. Next base: position 925,876,159 of record NC_140591.1, on the reverse strand, counting down.
GATTCCATGGACGATGAGCTCGAGGCTGGCCCATCTGGTGTGCCAGGGAGCAACAGGTCCCAGGACCCCATCGTCCCCCCCACCAAATCTGCGCCAACAACAACTCCACAGCAGACCCCTGCTGTCACGGCCTGTGCTGCCACCACCACCACCTCCAACACCACCAGAGCTGCCTGCAACACCCTCCCTTTCCTAGAGAAGGACCAGCACACACAACCAACGGAGGAGGGCAGGGAGAGGATGAGGGTGCCCACAGTGGTGAGGCAACAGGTCCATGGCTGCAGAGCAGGTGGGAGGGGCAGGGTCACCCAGGTACACCAGGAGGCTGGGACCCACTCCCTGGAACACATCACCAGAGTCCGGGGTGCATACGAATAGGCCCAGGGACAAACAGGCCAGTCGGACCAACTGTTGCACGAGCTCATCCTGCTGATGAGGTCCATCGACACCCGCATGGGACAAATTGCGGACCTCTTGGGCCAGCAAGTGGCGGTACTGAGGGACAAAAGAATTAGAAATTCTAGACTGATGTCCAGAAATACCGAGTGCACTACGAAATGCCCCCAAGGGGGCGTACTCACATATTCAGAATTACCAACAGCAAGTTTGCAAAACATTTGCGAACAAAATGTTATCAAATTCAGGCACAGTCCTTTGTACAGTGTATCAAAATTAAATGAAACACACTAATAGAAATAAACTTCAAGAGGATAAATGAAGTCTTCTGCCTTTATTCTTGGTGAATGCAGATAGCTTCTCGTTTAAAATCAACAGAACGTTGCTTGTAGTCAGCAGTATTACATTCTTTAAACTCCAAAAATCAACAGAAAATCCCAATGCATTTCGGGCTGTAGAATGAGCCCTTCGTCAGGGGAATCTACAAGTATAAACAATAATCATGTATGATTTACACACATAAAAAATAACTACAATGAAATGCTTTACAAGTTGTGGACACAAAAGAAGTCAGGGGTTTATGAATTATGATATTTAATTAGCAGACAAAGAAAGAATCCACCGTGAAAAGCTACGAGTTAAGGCCCACAACCAAAAGAAAACTGAAAATTCATAAAGATCAACACCCGTGTATATTTAACAAATACGTTCTAGTACTAATCTCCAGTGACTGAGAAGCGTACCTTTAGATTACTGAAGTACGTGGATTCAAGTACAAATGCGTTGAGTCAATCTGTACGCAATTTATGTGGTTGTAACAAGACTGTCCTCGTCTTTAATTGTCTGTAATCCGAAAAGCACTATATCAATAAAAGGTGCCGATGACCAAAACTATACGTATCAATGAACAGCAAGGTCCTCTTACCAACAAGCATCCTATCGTAATGTTAAGAATGAATTCCCAACACCTGTCGTAAGCGTCATTCGTTTGACGCTTACGACAGGTGTTGGGAATTCATTCGTCATTGTATGGCACCCAAATCACGGTAGCTACCGCCTGGCCCCAGCGGTGTGTCACCAGCACCCCCATTCACACAAGTGCGGCAGTCATAGGCATGGAGACATGTGGCAATGGTGGTTGGCATGCTCCACCGCCTGAATGGCGGTGCCTCGTGTCAATGCATGGCACCCAAATCGCGGTGGCTACTGCCTCGCCCAGGCGGTGTGTCACCAGCACCCCCATTCACACAAGTGCGGTAGTCATAGGCATGTAGACATGCCCATATGGCGGTTGGCATTTTCTGCCGCCTGAATGGCATAGCCTCGTGTCAATGCATGGCACCCATATCGCAGTAGCTACTGCCTGGCCCCGGCAGTGTGTCACCAGCACCCCCAGTCACACAAGTGCGGTAATCATAGGCATGGAGACATGTGGAAATGGTGGTTGGCATGCTTCACCGCCTGAATGGCGGTGCCTCGTGTCAATGCATGGCACCCAAATCGCGGTGGCTACTGCCTCGCCCAGGCGGTGTGTCACCAGCACCCCCATTCACACAAGTGCGGCAGTCATAGGCATGTAGACATGCCCATATGGCGGTTGGCATTTTCTGCCGCCTGAATGGCATAGCCTTGTGTCAATGCATGGTACCCATATCGCAGTAGCTACTGCCTGGCCCCGGCAGTGTGTCACCAGCACCCCCAGTCACACAAGTGCGGTAATCATAGGCATGGAGACATGTGGAAATGGTGGTTGGCATGCTCCGCCACTAAAATCGCGGTAGCGAACACCGGGCCCCTGCGGGGTGTCACCGCCATGGAGCTCACCCTAGAGCCAATGCGAAGCTCGATAGCAGTGGCATGATGCAATTTTGAAGATCGCGGTAGGCGTGCTCCGCCACCGCGGAGGCAAACATTGGCTGCATTTGAAAGATGCTCCATCGCCGTAGCGCACCCCGGGCCCCAGCGTTGAATTACCGCCATGGAGCATTCCCTTACAGCCAATGCGAGGCTCGATAGCAGTGGCATGATGCAATTTTGAAGATCGCGGTAGGCGTGCTCCGCCATCACGGAGGCAGACATTGGCTGCATTTGAAAGATGCAACATCACGGTAGCGCACCCCGGGCCCCAGCGTTGTATCACCGCCATGGAGCATGCCCTTACAGCCAATGGGAGCCATGATTGTGGTGACATGATGCAATTTTGAAGATCGCGGTAGGCGTGTCATCAGGGCCGGACTGGGAACCAAAACCGGCCCTGGCAAAGTGCTCGGCCGACCTCCCCGCCCCCCACGGGGGGGTTGGGGGTGCCACCGAGCTCTTTTCCAGGGCCGGTTTTCGGATGATTTTTTTACAGGGCCGATTTTGCAGCTATGGTGCAAAGACGGCCCTGTAACAATAATGGCCCCCAGGGACCGAAAACCGGCCCCACCCGTGTGGCTGCCCCCGGGGATTGCCCGGTGCCCGCTATGGCCAGTCCGGCCCTGCGTGTCATTGGATGCATTTGAAAGAGGCAGACCTGGACCACCAATTGCAGCAGCTTGGCACCTTTGAAACGACCCCAGGGGGCTATATATGTGGGAGTGAGCCTCACATTGCCACTGCTCACAGAGCCAGCTGCCTGAGACCCCTCACATGCTGCTGCCTCCAGGGACTGCTGCCTGAGACCCCTCACCACCAAAATCCCCTGCTGTTGTCTCACGTCCACAGTGATGGCAAGGACAGAGAAAATCCGTGCCAGTCCCTTCACGAGCGAGGAGCTGGAGGTCCTGGTGGACGAGGTGCTCACACAGTACCCAAGGCTATATGGTGCCCCAAATGTCGTGCTAAGTCTTCAACAGTGGTGGGGAAGGGCAGGGGTGCCACACATGTAGTTGGACTGGTGCAGTATGTGCCTGGGAGTGTGGGGTAGTGTCATGCACTGCCAGACATACTGTCTCCAGTGGGAGGGTGTGTGTACCCAATGCCACAGGTTTGCCTCCCTACACATGTATGTATGAGTGACCTGTGTTGTGTTGTCAGCCATACAGTGACACAGAAGGTTGTTCATACTGTAGTCAGGACAGTGATTGCTTGGCTGGATGGCTGTGTGTGCCCCTGTAGTCCATCGCAGTGTGAGCCCAGCTGGCCTGCACAGTCCCCGCCTACAAAGACAAGGGCAACTCACTTAACTTACAGAGTATGACATCAGTCTTTTCACATAGCACTCCAGCTATCGTCCATCTCAGCACTGTGGTTTGCACGGAACTGTCCTTGTGAATGGCATTTTGTATTTGTGATATCATGTCCCTCCCTGTGACCATCATGACACATTCAAATATTCACAGGACAGGGACATTGATGGCTGCGCAGTCTTGGACACAGTGAGTCCACCCCCAAACACAGGTTGCCATGTGATGTATGTGTTGCTCAAGCCAACAATGGACTGGAGATGTGGGCAGGCTATATGGGTGTTTCAGTGCTGGCATCCTGCATGTGTGTGAGTTGTGCAGGGACTGTGTTCCCCCTCACACCTGCATGCTTTAACATCAGCTTTTCCCATGCAGGGGTCCCATGTGGGCTGTACTATAGTCTCTGATTGACCTATCGTTGGATATGTGACTATTTTGTACCTTGCTGCTATACTGATAGATGTCGGTACATGACACTGTGTCCCTGATCATTTCTCCCTCTTGTCTCCCATGCCTGCAGCTCAAGGTACACCAGCGTAAGGCCGTGTGGAGGGCCATTGCAGCGAAGGTGCAAGCCCTGGAGGTCTCAAACCGACGGCGCACCCACTGCCACAAGAGATGGGACGACATCAGCCGGCTGGCATAGAATGTGGCGGAGATGACCTTGGACCAGCTTCCTCGCACTGAGCGTCTGGCACGGCGCAGTATGACACCACTAATGGGGCGCATACTGGCAGTGACACAGCCTGAGCTGGATGCACATTTGAAGGAGCATCAGCAGCAAGCCAGGGGTGAGCATTTGGGGAGTCTGACTTTGGCTGGGAGTGGCTGCATGTGTACAGAGCCTGTGCCAGCGCTGGCCTCTGTGATGTTGGTAGTGTGATGCTTTGGCATGTAAGTGGCTGCTCGCCTGGGTGCCTGTTGCATGCATTTGCCATACCTGTACTTACAAAGGTGCCTGTTGCATGCATTTGCCATACCTGTACTTACAAAGGTGATTCAGATGCTGTGCCTTCACATTACATTCTGAGTTGTGCTCTTCTGGTTTATTCTGCATTGGTGAAGTCTTGGGAATCCCATGGGAGGGAACAGCAGTGTGCCCAATCAGACTGTGCGTACATCATTGCGTCCATTGCATGCACCTATATTGGGGAGGCCTACACATCTTACAGCAATGTGCAGCTTTATATTGTCTCCAAGGTACAACATGGTGGGTGGCATTGGCTAATGTCCATTGTGGACTGTTATGTTGTAGTCTGTGTTGTACCCTCCTGTTCCATCCAGTTCTGTCATTGGCAACAAGTAGTGTGCCCCCATCATGTCCCTAGGTGTGCTCAGAACTAGTTCTGTGTCTGTTTGAACAGAGCCACAAGCAGGGTATTGTGCTGTGTGGTCATCACATGGCTCACTCATGCCTGAGTAACCTGTTTCCATGCACTGCTTGAGTCTATGTAGAGAGTTGGCACAATGTGATTGCACAGGGTGGTGTGCAACATGTAGATTTGGTCAGCTTTTGTCATGCATTGCTTGCATATGTTTGTTCTTTTGCTGCCACTGACCTGACCCTACATCTCTCTCTCCCATGCGGCATTACCTGTGGTTACGAAGGGACAGGAGATGGACACCAGTGGGGGTGAAACTAGCACCACAGCTGCCCAGGAGCCCAGTGACACAGATGTCACCAGCGCTTCAGAGGGGGACAGGAGTCTGCTGGAGGAGTCTCAGCCTGAGACGCAAAGCACCACATCATCCGATGCCAGCGGGATGCATCCATGTTGGAGGGCACAGGGAACGGGGACTCTGCATCAACTTCCACCACACAGCGGCCATTTCCCACCCGCCCAGCCACTTCCTCTGGTGCTGCCCGTGTCTACCTCAGTAAGAGGGGAAGAGTGACCCCTGGCACCACTGCCCCTGCCCCTGTCCCCCCTGCTGCCATCAGTGCTGAGTCTGTGGAGCTTTTGCGCCAGCTGTGTGTAGGCCAGACAGCTCTCCTCAATGCCTTCATTGACCACAACAAGAAATTGGCCCAGGGGGTTGCTTTCATGGAGGGCATACATTTCGACGTGGGTGGTCTGTACTGGACAGTCCAGGCTTTGTCATCAACAGTGACGTCTGCCATGTAACAGGCACATACTCACAGTCCAGCTCCAGTTCCTTTGTCCACCCCCTGGGTAGTGGCCACGTCTGATGATAGTGACCATGGTCCACATACATCTAAGTCACGATACAGCACACGGAGCACACAGCAGCAGCAACCTAAGCGGTCCCGGGCGCAGACACCATCCCCACAGAAGACCAAAGGCACCCCAGAGTGCAGGGAGGAAAAGCCTGTCAGGCGACACCAGTGGACAATTAGCAAAGCAGCAGACCTCAGGCACACATGCCTCAGTGGCATCCTCATCCAAGGACTCTCCTGCCCCTAAAGCATCATGCAAAGATAACCGTACAGTGTCTGTGCCCACCAAGGAGGTGGTGCATGCCCAGGGTACACCTAGGAAGGGCTCCAAGGCAGGATCACCAACCGCCTCGACTCCCATTCCAAGCCCAGTGAAGCAGGGGCTGGAGGGCACTGTAGGTGGAAACACCAAGTACACAGGGGAAGGGGGGGGGCAGGGGTGAAGCAAGGCAAAGTGTTCCGCTGGGTCCAGCACATCACCAGAGGGTCTGCCAGTGCCTGCACCTGCTGCAGCAGTGGTGGTGAGTGTGCCTGTTGTGCTCACACCACTTCCCATCGATCCACAGTCATTCAAGCCATTTAGGATCCCCAAGAAGTGGAAAGGTACCCCTCCACAATCTCCCAGCCACACTGTGACTTCCATCTGCATGACTCCACCGCCACGTGCCACTACACCACCTGGTCCAAGCAGCCCTCCAGATTGCCAAGCCACTGATAGCTCTACCTCAGCTGTTCTGCTCTCTCCCCCGTCAAGTGCCCCGACAGTCCCCGAGACACAGCCAGCTCCCAGTCCGCCTGACAGCCAAGTCTGAGTGGTAGTCACCCTCACACACCTGTGTCTCACACAGGAGGGCCTGTACTGCACATTGTTGCCCTGACTGTGTTGCTGACCATGGAAAGGTACAGTCGCACACATTCCCTGTGCAGCTTCTCATGGACTCAGTTTGCACTTTGTCCTGCCCACTGGCCTTGTCATTCACTGCTGTATGCCCCCTGTCTGTGCAGCTTCTCATAGACTCACTCTGCACCTTGGACTGGTCACTGGCCTTGTTGCTCTTTGCTGCGTTGGACCCTTCCCTGTGCAGCTTCTCATGGACTCAGTCTGTAGTTTGTCATGCCCACTGACCTTGTTGTTCACTGCTGTTTGCCCCCTGCCTGTGCAGCTTCTCTGGACTCACTCTGCACCTTGGACTGGCCACTGGTCTTGTTGCTCTTTGCTGTGTTAGACCCTTCCCTGTACAGCTTCTCATGGACTCAGTCTGCAGTTTGTCATGCCCACTGGCCTTGTCGTTCACTGCGGTGTGCCCCCTGCCTGTGCAGCTTCTCATGGACTCACTCTGCACTTTGTCCTGCCCACTGGCCATGTCGTTCACTGCTGTGTGCCCCCTGCCTGTGCAGCTACTCATGGACTCACTCTGCACCTTGGACTGGCCACTGGCCTTGTTGCTCTTTGCTGTGTTGGGCCCTTCCCTGTGCAGCTTCTCATGGACTCAGTCTGCAGTGTGTCATGCCCACTGGCCTTGTCGTTCACTGCTGTGTGCCCCCTGCCTGTGCAGCTTCTCATGGACTCACTCTGCAGTCTGTCCTGCCCACTGGCCTTGTTGTTCACTGCTGTTTTGCCCTTGCCTGTGCAGCGTCTCATGGACATACTCCGCACTCTGCCCTGGCCACTGGCCTTGCTGTTTTGCCCTTGCCTGTGCAGCTTCTCATGGACATGCTCTGCACTCTGCCCTGGTCACTGGCCTGGTTGTTCACTGCTGTTTTGCCCTTGCCTGTGCAGCTTCTCATGGACATACTCTGCACTCTGACCTGGCCACTGGCCTTCCTGTTTTCCCTTGCCTGTGCAGCTTCTCATGGACATGCTCTGCACTCTGCCCTGGCCACTGGCCTTGTTGTTCACTGCTCTTTTGCCCTTGCCTGTGCAGTTTCCCATGGACATACTATGCACTCTGCCCTGACCACTGGCCTTGCTGTTTTGCCCTTGCCTGTGCAGCTTCTCATGGACATGCTCTGCACTCTGCCCTGGCCACTGGCCTTGTTGTTCACTGCTGTTTTGCCCTTGCCTGTGCAGCTTCTCATGGACATGCTCTGCATTTTGTGCCTTACTCTTCTCTTCTCATGATGCCTATCTGTGCAATGTGTGAATAAAGACAGTTGCTCCAGTTGTCTATTTTGTCAGTGTCCTTACTGAATAAAGTTCTTTTGATGTGTGTAAATGGTTTACTGGGCCACATGGTCTGTTTGGCACTTCAACATAGTCAATGTTTGGGCTCACTTACTCTCTTTTTTTCAGGGGTGACAGGGTCTTCAGTTCTTCTTGACCCAGATACTTGTGGTGGCAATGGTGTCAATTTTGAATGGTTAGCAGTAGTCATTTACTTGATTAGTTCATGTTGGCTATATTGTACACATGTCAGGTTGGGGGCACTGCCAGCACAGAGTGGGTTTCTGCACACAGTATTGCAGGCAGGCTGTCCAGGGTCATCATGCGTGTGTTCTTCCTATATGTGTTATGGCATGTGGCCGAAATAAAGTATTACATGAGAAGATAGCCCTAAGGCTTTTTCAATGTAAAGACCTGCATGAAATGAAACTTTTACAAATCCTGCTCTTAAATACCATGCACCCTGAGTTGTGGCAGCTAGGCCTTTTTAGGGGTTACTTATTATGATGTAAAAGGATGGTTTAGGCCTGTCAAAGGGAGTTATTTTGACAGGTAGCATTTGCAGTTTATAACTGCACCGCCAGACTACACATGGTGGGCCTGTATACATTTACAGTCACTGTAGTTGATGGCACTATGAGTTCTGCAGTCCACTTATGGCATTTAACTTACAGGCACTGGGTACACGTTATACCATATACTAAGGTCTAAAGATAAGTTAAATATGCCATTTTGGGGTATGCCAATTTCATCATGTTGAAAGCAAGGGCACAGGTGCTTTACCACTGGTTAGCAGGGGTAAAGTGCATAGAGTTCTACAGCCAGCAAAACATGTCAAGGCAAAAATCTGGGGGTACATCATGGAAAAGATGGTCGTTTCCAACAATCATATTTTCTGGAATCAGATTTGACATGTACAGAGTTGACGGACCATAAAAGAAGCTTCCTTCATTCCAGAAAACACATTGCCTGTACAAAGATTGCCACAGGGATAAGTGTGCCATAGATGTAGGTTACAAAAGACACACAATTGAAGGACGGAATGCAGAACAAATGAAAACCTTCACCCCCAGTCAAGAGATCTGGGTAAATCCATCATTCTTTTGCTCACCATGCCACCCCAGTTTAGACCTGGCCATATGCAAATCAGCCTTGACCCTGTGCCTCATGGGAACAGTCCAGCCCGAACTGCCAAGCCAGGTCTTCTCTGGACTGGAAACAAGCATCCTAGGACCGGTTTCGGGGTTTCACCCGTCTTCAGCCAGGATAGCTTGATTCCAGTGGCACAGTGAGCCCAGGACCCACGTCTGGGCATACAGTCCCCACTTAGGGTGAGAAAACAAAAGACACACAATTGATGGACAGAATACAGAACAAATCAAAACATTCACCCCCAGTCAATAGATCTGGGTTAAATCCATCATTCTTTCGCTCACCATGCCACCCCAATTTAGACCTGGCCATATGCAAATCAGTTTTGACCCTGTGACTCATGGTAACAGTCCAGCCTGAACTGCCAAGCCAGGTCCTCCCTGCACCGGAAACAGGCATCCTAAGACCGGTTTCGGGGTATCACCCCAAGTCAGCCAGGATAGCTTGAATCCAGTGGCACAGTGAGCCCAGGACCCACATCTGGGCATACCCGGCAAGCTTAGGGTGAGAAAGCAAGACGGAATGCAGAAAAAATTAAAACATTCACCCCAAGTTAAGAGATCTGGATTAAATACATCATTCTTTTGCTCACCATGCCACCCCAGTTTAGACCTGGCCATATGCAAATCAGTCTTGACCCTGTGCCTCATGGGAACAGTCCAGCCCGAACTGCCAAGCCGGGTGCTCCCTAGACTGTAAACAGGCATCCTAGGACCGGTTTCGGGGTATCACCCTTCATCAGCCAGGATAGCTTGAATCCAGTGGCAAAGTGAGTCCGGGACCCACGTCTGGGAATACCCGGTGCACTTAGGGCGAGAAAGCAAAAGACACACATTTGATGGACATAATGCAGAACAAATAAAAACATTCACCCCCAGTCAGGAGATCTGGGTTAAATCCATAATTCTTTTGCCACCATGCCACCCCAATAAAGACCTCTGTTGGATCATCCAGACCTCAGGGTTTGCCCAGTTGTGGGTCCCTTGCTCACTTTGCCACTGGATTCAAGCTAGCATGGCTGATGAGGGGTGCTACCTCAAAACCGGTCCCAGGATGCTTGTTTCCGGTCCAGGGAACACCTTGCCTGGCAGTTAGGATTGGACTGTTCCCAAGAGGCACAGGGTCAAGACTGATTTGCATATGGCTGGGTTCAAACTGGAATGGCATGCTGAGCAAAACAACGATGGATTTAGGCCCAGATCTCTGTACTGGGGTGAATGTTTGACATTGTTCTGCATTCTGTCCATCAGTTATTGTTTTTGCATTTGTCACCCCGAGTGGGATGGGTATGCCCAGACGAGGGTCCCGTGCTCTCCATGCCACTGGAGTCAAGCTATCCTGGCTGATGAGGGGTGAAACCCAGAAACCGGTCCTAGGATGCTTGTTTCAAGTCCAGGGAGAACCTGGCCTGGCAGTTAGAATTGGACTGTTCCCATGAGGCACAGGGTCAAGACTGATTTGCATTGTTCTGCATTCTGTCCATCAATTGTTGTTTTTGCATTTGTCACCCGAGTGGGACAAGTATGCCCAGACGTGGGTTCCGTGCTCTCCATGCCACTGGAGTCAAGCTATCCTGGCTGATGAGGGGTGAAACCCTGAAACCGGTCCTAGGATGCTTGTTTCCAGTCCAGAGTGGGACGGGTACGCCCAGACATGTGTCCTGTGCTCCCCATGCCACTGGAGTCAAGCTATCCTGGCTGATGAGGGGTGAAACCTCAAAACCAGTCCTAGGGTGCGTGTTCCCTGTCCAGCGAGGGCCTGGCCTGGCAGTTAAGATTGGTCTGTTACCATGAGGCACAGGGTCAAGACTGATTTGCATATGGCGGGGTTCAAACTGGAATGGCATGGTGAGCAAAAAAAAGATGGATTTAGGCCCAGATCGCTGTACTGGGGTGCATGTTTGACATTGTTCTGCATTCTGTCCATCAATTGTTGTTTTTGCATTTGTCACCCCGAGTGGGACGGGTATGCCCAGACATGAGTCCTGTGCTCTCCATGCCATTGGAGTCAAGCTATCCTGGCTGATGAGGAGTGAAACCCTGAAACCGGTCCTAGGATGCTAGTTTCCAGTCCAGGGAGGACCTGGCCTGGCAGTTAGGATTGGACTGTTCCCATGAGGCACAGTGTCAAGACTAATTTGCATATGGCTGGGTTCAAACTGGAATGGCATGGTGAGCAAAAAAAAGATGGATTTAGGCCCAGATCGCTGTACTGGGTTGAATGTTTGACATTGTTCTGCATTCTGTCCATCAATTGTTGTTTTTGCATAGATGTAGATTACAACACTAAAAAAATCAAATCTGGACTGTACTGAAAAAACACATAATAGGATTATATGAAATGCATATTGCAATCTGAATGATTACCAATAATCCACAATATAACTTCCTGCATAATCCAAGTATAGTTAAGGCATGTGTATTGTGATAGGAGTGTAGTGGAGACGGAGTCCAGGTACACACATTGCTATGTTAGCGTATGCATCTTAGATTTAAAACGCCATTGTTGCAGGGATTCTGCTGATACACAGAACTATGCTTAGAACCCCAGGACCTCAGTGAATTGTGGTGTACCAGAAACTCACCTCAGAACCCAGAACCCAGTATCCGGCTAGCATAAGTGTCCCATTCGTTATCCGAGATTTAGCTCAGAGATCCCAATGAATAGACAACCCAGAACAAGCTACTTAGTGTACTCTCAGGAATGGTGGGAATCGGAAATACCTGTTCGTATATTATTCTCACATCAGTCCACAACAATAATCAACAGAGACACGTTGTAAATAAAAGGGGTTTATTTTTATAGACCACGTGTCCTAAGATGCAGTACTTTGGCTAATACAAGCAGACAAATGATTAATATCAAAACCAGCAACATAGTTACAATACCATAGAATATAAAAGGGGTGATCATATTATAATGACAGTGGATACTACCACCTTCCCTTTACGAATAAGCTAATATTATTATTATGCTAATAGAAGGTCTCTTAGGCTTGAATAGGGGACCCCATACCTCAAAGATCAGCTTAGTGAAATCACATCACAGGAGCATCAGGAGTCTTCTCGCAGGAAGGCTCGTCTTCGGTCTGAATAATAAACATGATGTCTGTGATATTAAAAGCACCAACTTTCAGGCATTTGCAGCTGCGCGTGTGTTATGGCTAAATAGTGGGTCGATCAACCTAGAGTGGAAAACATGCATTGTGTAATATTCCAGACTGTTTGTCACACCATGTACAGACCAAGGTCGCTGCGCAGAGCTTGGGATGGTAACAACAGATTGCTCTCGTGTGAAGCAAGTCTCGAGTCAGCAGTTTGTTTAAGAAATAACATGTAAACGCAGTGTCGTGTGCAAAGACAAAAAGATGGCTTTCTAACATTTAACGTGGTTATGCTAACTTAACAATGTATGTACGTATTCAGGGAGAACTCACTACACCATCTTGCCACTTTTGCTGCTTTTGCACACGACACTGCAGGTAGCTGTTATTATAAGAAAAACTGCTTGCTTGCTTTTTCTTCACATGAGAACGATCTCTTGTTCACATCCCTAGACGTGCACCGCGACCTTGGTCTAAACACTGTGTGTAGAAGCCGTCAGGGCCAAATAACAATGTATGCCTTTGAATTCATGTTGACCGGCCCACACTCTAGCCATAACACGCACACAGCTGCAAATATCTGAAACTCGAGTGCCTTTAATATTGCAGTTTGCATGCATGATTCAGACACTTTGGAAAAGACTTTTTCCAGAAGCAGAGCAGAGCTGATCCTGTGATGTGATTCACCTAAGCTGATCTATACGGTATGGGGTTCCCCATTCAAACCTAGAGACCTTCCATTAGTTTAATAATACTAGCTTTCTTATGAAGGGAGGGTGACTATAATCCACTATCATTTTTAACATGATTTCTCCCTTCATTTTATATGGTATTGCAACAATGCTGACGGTTTTATTTTTAATAATTTGTCTGCTTATGTTAGCCAAGGTACTGCATCTTAGGGCACGTAGTTAAAAATAAACGTTTTAAACTATAATGTGTCTCTGATTATTCTTGTTGTGGACTGATATGAGAATAATAACGAAAAGGTGTTTCTGATTCCCACCATTCCTGAGAGTACTCTAAGTAGCTTGTTCTGGGTTGTCTAATCATCGGTAGCTTCGAGATGATACGGAGAACGAATGAGACACTGATGCTAGTCGGATAGGGGATCTGGGTACTGAGGTGAGTTATTGGTACACCGCAATTCACTGAGGTCCTGGTTTCCTGCGCATAGTTCTGTGCATGAGCAGAATCCCTGCAACAGGAGCAAAGCTTTAAATGGACAGGTATTCACATGTACTGACGACCTCCACTTTTTTTTTAATTTTAAAGAAGTACCTGCTCTTCCCTGCACTGGCTGAGTTGATTAATTTTCAAAAATTCGCCTCAACTAATGTGTCTCTGTGTTATTTAGATTTGTTCCTTTTATTTGTTGTAACCTACATTAGTTTTACCTTTCACTTCTTTTGAAACATTTTTATCATTCAAAAAGTAACTTATTTTATGTGGCTCTTGCTACAGCAGACTTTTCTATATTATATCACTGTAAATATCACATGTTAATATTAGTCAACTAAGTGATACCCTTTGAATCTATCTCAGAATGATGAAATCCAGAGATGCCCAGACTAACATTCATACAACCAAACTGAAAGTCAAGCATTTGATGTGTTTAGGTTTGGTGCGGCCAGCACATTTTAATTTTCCTAAATGTATATAAGTGATACTTACTTAAAGGGGCTTTCAGTCAGCCATCTTCATTTATTAATCTGTTGTTGAGTTATTCACAGTTTTTGCTGCCAATCACAGCACACAGCATAAGGTAAGGGGTCAGCTACCTTCACTGTGAGTGACAGCATTCTATTGTTTCACGATGAGCACATCCACACCCAAAGTAGCCCCCTTTAGTGCCTGGGACTATTATGGCAATGTGTTTTTAAGACTAAAACATGTGTTCACTTATATTCAAATTTGTAAGTATGACAGTCATTAGGTAATTTGAGTTATTTAGTGACTGCATTTTGCCAGGGCACATGCAAGCATTATTTCATGGTCTGTGTTGTTCTTTCTCGTGTGTTGCGGGCTGATGCAAAACATTTTTGCATGAAATTTGTTTTATATTTGTGTTTGAACATTTTTTAAATGATGCCGTTATGTAAATGTTTCCGTACATTTGTTTAGCATTTGTCTGTGTTGATACCACTATCGGTACATTTCAGTGTTGCTGTCTGTGTGTAAATGTGAACTTTTTTGACGATGCATCTTACCTGTCCTTACTCCGTTTTCTGCTCTTAGTTTTCATTGCACCGTCGTCATGCAGGGCATACTTAATCAGTGAATGTCTATTTTTTTACTGTATCCTTCTTTTGTCAATATTCTGGAACTTTTAAGTAGCCATGCCCTGTTACCTTGTACGTGTTGTATTTCATTCATAATTGCATGTATGGATTTGGCTTTTTATTCGTTTTTGTGTCCATAAATTCTATCCAGTTGCTGTTTTGATGCTGCAGTTTTATTGTGCACATCGGAAAAGTTCGAAAATTTGGGAAAATACGCTTCATTTTATGATATACACAATCGCCACATTTGCATGGGCAACTATATGAATCACTTCACTTTTAATGTGAGAAAACATGACGTTTGATTGTAATATTGTTTTGGATAATGTTGCCATGATTTACCGTTTCACTTGCACCTAAGTTGCACTCTATTCGTAAACAAGGATTTTACTTTAAAGGTTTGTGCCGTCACGCCCCTGCTGTCTACTTCCTCGTTCGATTTTATCATTGATGGGCGATGGCGCAGTTTACCTTGCTCTGTCCAGAGCAATGGCGTATCAAGATCAGGTGGTACCCGGTGCCGAAAATTTCTTGTCACCCCGTCTTGACCCTCCTCAGTGACGACACCTGGGGTGGCCTGCACCCACCGCACCCCCCTTCCTACGCCACTGGTCCAGAGATATATTAGCCAGCGCCGGTGATGAATTCGCTGACTGTATAAATGGAGCTCGTCTTCATTAGAGATGAGTGGTATTTTTTTCATCAACACAATCACATAAGTACACGTACACTATACGAATCTCTTGTCTTCTAATATGCTACTATCACATTGGATCTCATTACGTTTATTGTGTGAACATGGTTGTAATCAAGATGTTTACTATTCCTTCAATGTCGATGCACTATTCTATCACCACTACCTTTGTTTCCTCCACCGTTACCACGACCACCACCAATACCACTACCACTTCCACTCTCACCACCATCACCATTACCAACCCTACTTTTGATGCCACTATCACCAACACTGCCACTATCATCACCACTATAGCCATATTCTCTACTATGCCACTATCGCATCGTCACTGCTAACATCTTCCTCACTACTATGACCACCACGCTTACCACAATCAACACAAGTGCTGCAATCACCCGTACTGTCATCAGCACTATTCTCACAATCACCATCTACACCACTACTATCACCACTACTATCGCCACCACTGCCACCATCACTGCAACAACCATCATCACTACCTCTACCATGACAGTCACCCCTACTACCAAGGCTACCACCACTACATCCACCACAAAGTTCTTGTGTGTTTGTGGGTGTACGAGGATTGTGTGTTTGACTGTGATTTTAAGAGAAAGGGTAATGTTGGCATGTGTGTGAAGATAATGTGTGTTTGCTATCAGCAATAAAAAAAATGTCAGAACTATGCTTACTTAACTGTTCATACTACAGCCAAGATACATCGCTCACTGAAGGCACACTGGAAGCACACCAATATCTACAGGTTTGACTTTAACTTACACCACACTTTTCCTCTTGTTTTATGTGATGGTGTTTCAGGAAAATGTAAGAAAATTATAATCAGTGCTGGTGAAATTTGCTTTTAATTTCACCTTTGCAAAAGAAACGGGTCCCATGCTCTCCATGCCACTGGAGTCAAGCTAGCCTAGCTGATGAGGGGGTGAAACCCCGAAACCGGTCCCAGGATGCTTGTTTCCAGTCCAGGGAGGACCTGGCCTGGCAGTTCATGCTGGACTGTTCCCATGGGGAACAGGTTCAAGACTGATTTGCATATGCCTGGGTTTAAACTGCAATGGCATGGGGAGCAAAAAACACAACGATGGATTTAGGCCCAACTCTCTGTACTTGGGTAAATGTTTGACATTGATCAGCATTCTGTCTATCATTTGTTCCTTTTGCATTTAATTTCACCATGACATTTACAACATCTAAATATTTGGTAATTGTTTCAACTTTCAAAAGCAAGAACACTTCTCACCTCTGCAAGGTTTAGGCGATGTCTTTCTTTGCTGATATTTGATTAATATTGATATGCCTATTAAGCCAATGGTGTCGCTTTGGATAGAAGTTGCTCAATGAGGTCTTTGACATCACTTAGAAGAGTAAATTAATTTGTTGCGATATGCCTATTAGTACGGCTTGGCTCATTAGTGTAAATATATGTTTTAGTGTCACATTGTGTTTACTTCACATATGCACTTATGCAGTAATTGTCACTGTCGGCGAAAACACACAGATATGTGTAATTTGAAAGTTTGAAAGAGTACATGTGGTGCAGTGTACTTTTCATCTAAATAGAGAAAATAAATATTATTCATATTTGGTGTTATACTTATGTTTATATAGAAGGAAATTAGATTTATATTGGGACAGCATCAATCCTTACACCAAGGAAATACTTTAGTCTCTCGATAAAAAGGAAAAGGCGGCTGGACATATTCATTAAACACAATGTTGCACTCTGTTGAGATGTGCTAATGCGCCTTTCCAGTACATTTCATTTTCAAACCCAAATATAAAATGCACTTTAATGATTCCGATAATGCATTTACGCTACAAATCATTCTTTTAACCTGAATGCTAATGGAAGTTTCTGGTGGATTTCGCCTGTGTTCGGTTGGATAGACAGCGGATTTATTTATAGTACTTACTGGCTCTATTTATGGAAATAAGTACTTCTGGAATGTCACTAACTGAAAATCCCAAAGCTGATATTCAGTGTTTCCAAAGGGGTTTTAAGACCGCGATTTAAGCACTAAAGAATTCAATCTTCATTTACATCTGTCTGCCCTTGCATGCTCCCTCTTTCATTCTGTAACTTTCGTTTTGACGAAGGTACTCATGATCTATCTCTTTCTCGCTCTCTCTCTCTCTCTCCCTCTCTCTCTCTGTCTCTCTCTATCTCTCTCTCTCTATCTCTATCTGTCTGTCTACCTGTCTGACCATCTGTCTGATTGTCTGCTTGTTTGATTGCCTGCGTATGTATTGCTTCAGTCCTGCACGTGACTCACAGCATGCACAATGACGTCTCCTCCAGCATCCTAGTAAGTGATGAGATCTCTGCCACCAGGGCAGCTATCTCAGTGCAGGAAAGAGAGAAAAGAAGGAGGCATTTAACACCGGTTGTATGTTTGTGAATTACATGTTGTTGTGCGTAACGTAGCACTTCAGGAGTACTACTTTACATACTCCAAAATGCCTTTTGTGAACTGGGCCCAACATTTCTGTAAGTATAATGCAACACAAGAACAATTGTATGATGGTTTACGTACTATGAAAAAATATATATACCTGGCCAATTTTGTAATTACCACTTTTAGAAAGTTGCCATTTTCTTCCCCTTATCTCTTTTCTCACTATAGCCTGGCCTGGGTCACATGACCGTGTGTAACTGACAGTTAGACTTTGTGAATTCGTCTTAGATAGTCACACAATAGTGGACTTAGTTATGCCTGAATAGCCCATCAACTGATAGGGTAGGGGGACGGAGCTGAGCACAGCTCCAAATACACTTGAATAGCTTGTGCTCTGCCTCCACACAAATGTCCTAACAACCCTCTATTGTCGCTGCAGCCAGTTTAGCGCCAGGGCAGACCAGTCAGCAAATTCCATGCATTTCAAAGAACCTTTATAGAAGACTCTCCCACCTTTCAAACTTTCAAAAGAACGGCAGCAGGATATTAAAATAGTACCTTCAGACCCACTCTTCAGTTTACTACCAGACCTGTGGAAGGACTGTCTGAGGACTGACTGCTGCTATGACCTGCTGTGCACTCTGCCAGACTGCTGCTGTATCTGGAAAGACTGTCCTGCTGCCTGGAGCATGCCTTAAACCCTCAAAGGCCAGCACTGCTGTTGAGCCCTGCATCTGCACCTACACCAAAGACTACCAGAAGTGACTCCAAGGGCTGGTTTGCTGGCCTCCTGTTCAGAGACACATGGACATAACAGGCTCCCACCTTCTTTAATGTGGACCAGGATCTAGCCTGAGTGAGCCCTGAACCCTCAAGAGGTGTTCCACCAGACCCAGACATTTAGTCATTGTGCTAAAGTATCCAGATGGCCATTTTCTAAAACTGAGAACTTAGACAAAATTTGGCCAAAAAGTGCTCAGAGAACCAGGGGGAGACCGGGACTAACCTGCTCACCTATCTACCTTAGATGCATCACCGGTTAGATTGACTTTGCGGCTTCTCCTGCTACCTTGTTCTCCGCAGCAGCAAATTTATTGCAGCGGTCCTTCGCCAAAATGGTATTCAATCTCATTGAGTTGTCTTCAGCTACTGCCTTCTGACTCGTCCAGCTGAAGTTTTTTCGACTTCCATTTCGGTGACTAAATCTGAACATCAAAATCTTCACTGTGGCTTCAACCCAAGGCCATCTGACGATGACACTCTTTTCTCGGTCACTACCTGCAGCCTTGTCCTGCTGAACTTTAACTTCTCAGACATTTTTTAAGTTCAAACGTAAGCGATGACCAGCCCCAATCCACTTCTTGTGTCATACTTGCATTCTATCCTGGTTGGCCATATTTTCTTACTTTGACCGTGTATCACACAGCTACATGCCCGTGGTTGGCGCTTTGATCTTTTAGGTGCTAGTGTTTACCTTAAAATTTCAAGATTCATACTAGTTCCAATTATTGCATTTTTGTCATTTTGCTCTGAAATAATTTACTAAAATGTACTCTATATTTCCAAATTGGTTTGGGATTTTTCTTGTGTAGGGTTTTTACTTTGTTACTGTTTGTGTGCTGCAAAAATGCTTTACACATTGCCTCTAAGTTAAGCCTGACTGTTTTTTGGACCACGCTACCTAGGGTTAAGCACAGGTTAATTTTGTGACTTTTTCTGGTTCTCCCTGCAAGGGATTGTGGCTGTTATTTGACCAGGGCTCTCACCCCAGTCAACCAACAACCCAATTTCTCACAATGTTCACAACCACAAAGTGGTACTCCATGTAATATTTAAACATTATAATTCTGCCCTTAGGGCATAATACCATTAATTGAACAAAATATAACTTCTGGCCCTTATATCTGAAATGGCACTAACAATGAACCTGTTAGCAATTTTTTATTTCTCTGTCTGTTAAACACAACTATCTCTAAATGTTGACTCCATTGCATCAATACATGGAAAGAAGAACATTTAAGTAAATCAATGCAGGCTACTATGACATGACAGCACACTGGTGAATTGATGCTTTGAATATTTTAAATGACATTTTATTTACTTGTGTAAAGTAATTGATGGTGTAATGGTTTTAAACTGATAATAACACAACAAGACTATGCGTTTGGAGTTCTCTTCTGTGAGGTCTACGTCATGTGAGATTTAAAGGTAGTACTTACATTTTACATTGGAGTACTGTTTTTAGGAATCAACAATAACAATTTAATTGCTTATGATTGTTAGTACTACATATGTTTTTTCTTAATATCTTTAATGCCCACCAGATGCCGCTGTAAATTAACCTGATCATGACTCTGAATCTTTAATCCTGCAAATGGATCATTTTGTTCATACTTTTTGTATGAGGACTGTATTGTTTTAAGAATGCTGGATTCACAGTAGTAAGATAACAAAACAGATTAGTGTTTATGTAGGTGATTTTTGTGATAGATACATTCTTCAAACCACCTAGCTTCAACTAGTTGAAACCTTTTCCTTCTCCCTGTTGCAAACAGCAGCTACTATCGGTGTGGTAGCTTGTGGAACTGTAGCCTCTATCTATTCAAGAGGGATTTACCATGACGCCTACAATACAACGCCTATTAGGAGCAGAAAAAGGTAGTATGTTGTGCTCCTAAGAAGAGTTATGAAATGCTCCAGCCAAATAAGAACACTGCTGTTTAAATTTCAAGTAGGCACTTTAAGTATTTGACTGTAACTCTGTGGTCTTGTATGATAGGCAGTTTGCATAATGTACAACGTGAATCACAGCTTATGAAGTAATTAACAATCGTGTAAAACGGGCAGAAACCATTTACTGATTATTTAGCACTATTTACCCAACGACTTCTGAATTCTAAACTCCTCATCAGAAGCGCTCTTCCATATTAACGGCAGAAGGGCCACAAATGCAAAGACAATCTATCTTTGCCTCTCAGAAAATGAAAATACATTTAATTAAATAATTTTAAAGTCACAGAACTAGGATGATTGTATCACAAAATCATGCCTTTAACCATTAGAAAAAGAAACAAGTATGCAGAACAGCTGAAGCACAGACATCAACCATACAGGATTTTCGTGTATGTGTATCTTCAATTCTTATACTGGATAATTATAAAGTGGGTGAACAATATATTAACGTTGCAGGAAGAGATCAGGGGATGTTATGGTGCAGAGGGAGTAGCAATACAATTAGGAAGAAAATTGAGACTGTTCTACGGTGATGAGATGACTGGAATGGCTATGCCTGGAATCTTGTGTTCTTGAGGGTTTAACTGGGGTATTACCATATGGTCCCATCTTAGAAGCGCATTGGAAGTATTGTGTCCCATTCTTGAGGTTTCATCTGTATATTGCTCCTACTGTTAGAGACCACTGTTGGAAAATGGAGCCCAAACTTAATAACATATCTGGTGTATTTTTTTTTGGTACCTATGGGCACATCTGGATTGAGGTGTTCAAGTCTACAGACTATCTCTCAAGTCATGGCCTTACATTGGAGTTAACATAAGAAGGGTAGTGTTCAATTCTGAAGGCCACCTTTGGCATTTTGTGTCGGGTTCTAAGGTCACCATTGGCAACTTTTGTCGTGTTTTGAATGACACCATTAGTGTATTGTTCTCCGAACTTAAGACCACATCTGGAGTGAGGTGCCTCATTTCTAGAGTATCGATAGAAAATTGAACCAATTCTGGTCGCCACATCTGCAGAGCTCAACCCCCCACTGTGATATTTATGAAGAACTAAATCTTGAGAGTAGATGGGTGGTGTTTCAATCATGTGAAGGAAACAAATATTATTTTCTGCATTGTTTGTAATAGTTATTGCCCAGCAGCATTTGGCATCTCAATTCACAAGCACACTCTTGTGTTTTCCCTAGCGCTGGTGCAAAAAAAACTGCCTAGCGCCCGCCAGGCACCTTCCTGCCATGATACAAGCGCTACAGGGACGATTGTTTACATGTGGGAAGGGACACCTTCCTGCACATATACAATCAATAATGGGGATTTGCACCTTCGAGCAAAAAACAAGGAGAAACTCTTATCGTCATTCTAATGCCTGGTATTCCATGGTGATCGTTTTTGGGGCAGTATAAAAAAGCAATGGATGTTGCGGTGGAACTTCCACAGCAACATCCATTGCATGCTCTTTTGCAACAGAGTACTGCAGGGTAATGGGCCATATTTACAAGGTAGGGTTAAGCCATGCTAAGTGGCTTAGCGCCACTGTGAAAAATGCGGAAAATTGCGCTGCGCTATCACAGCATCAAAAAAAGTGACACTCCGATGGTGATGAGGGCTTGTAAATATACACCAGAGAATCTGAAAACTAGAGATATTCTGAAGTTATATCAATTCTGCAGAGAGAGATGTGTGATGTTCTCTAATGATCAGGTTCTCAATGTTTGTCTTATTGTTAGATATCCGCCGTGACCCCCATCCACTAATGCCCAGCAGAGTAGCGAGTTTAAGTGATGATATTCAGTGTCTCTGTTTTTTCTCTTATGCCCTTCCTCTTTCCCCATGTCTTCATATAGCCTACATATTGTAACTGCGTGTGTAGTTTACTGTAACTGTTGACAGTAAAGTACAGAATATAAATCACTCTCGTTGGATGCACACTACAAGGTTAGTGCTTACTGACACATTCTCATTGATAATTGTGCTGAACCATCTGTGTGAAACAAAAATGTATACTATTGAAAGGGTAAAATCTGCAGAGTCTGTGGGGTTTCTTCTTTGTATTGTAGAAACCCCTGATTTCTACATATAGGATTGTATCAATCTTTATGTCTAAAAACATTTGCATCAAGGCATATTGCATCTATTGCATGTGAAGGTCATGGGCAATTGGAAAATATGCTACAGAAGCTACTTCTAGTATTGGTATTGGGGAGACCAATGTAATTTGTTTCCCATGTGCAATAGGTATTTCCTTTATGATGGTAGTCCGTATTACCATAGGAATGTTCCAGACTGGTACAAATAACTTCTCTGCATCTGTGTGCAAATTAAATTAGATGGCTTTCGGGGTAGAGTGCCTTGCGTTGCAATATATTTGTGTGCCCTAAAATGCTGGAAATAACCCAAATAATCATATTTCTTGTACTATCTTCATCTGCAGGAATTTAAATTTTAGCATGTCTGCCTGTAAACCACATACATGGTGGTATGGGTGTCAGTATGATCCCTCGCTGAGAAGATAGGCATAACATATTTTTAAACCTAGATGACAGGGGTAATATCAGAGTATGTCCATCTCCAGGTGCCCTCTATTGTGTTAGTTGCCCCTCTGAAACTTGTAAATAGTTAATAACTAAATCCAGGGGTTAAGAATCACCTTTAAATGAAATATTTTGCAAACTCTCTGGTTGGTGTAAGGTTATCAGACTGTAAATGTATGTTCACAAATGTTACTGCTTATACAAATAGTTAACCTACGGTATGACAAAAAATAAAACATAAAATGCAATCTGGTTTACCAGAGCTGTAGTCTTGTTATTTTGTGACAATAGTGCTCCTAAGGTATTATTAGAGAGGTCAGTCTCTTAATAAAAAGGTTGTGGGGCCCCAAAATTGTATGTAAGAATATTGATAGCAAAAATATATGTCAGCATAAATATTGTAGCCTAAATATCATTTACAAAAGCATCAATCCATTGGGTAAGATTTTCTATTATAAACTCCTGAGAGATAATATGTTTGTAAACAATACTTAAGATAAAATATTTTTGTCAGACAATATTTAGGCCACCATATTCTTATACCAAACCACGTCCAGACAGAGCAGAATTGGTGCAGATATTAAGTATGCTTTTAGAATCTAAATGGCTTGTTTAGCTTTCGAAGTCAAAAGAATGTTTTTCCCTTTTCAACATCAGGAGTTTTTTAGAGTTACTATTCAGAAAAAGCTTGACAGAAATCCCCTGTAGAAGTTACCAAACCACATAAAACGTTGGATGACCATCATCATGAATGGAATAGGCAACCACCCAATGATATGCATCTTAGCTGAGTCTGTGGTTAGACCGTCAGGTGAGCAGACAAAACCCCAAACTAGATTTCGGTTGCATTCATTTTTCATTATTCTAGCTTTGTGTACAGAGTACGTTGTCATGGTACTTGCAAAGCCTTCGTCATATGGACATGTTCTGCTTGGGATGTAAAATATCAGTATATCACTGTAAACTGACACGTTATAGTTAGGAATTAGCATTTAAAAAACCTTGCAAATTCACGTAAAAACCATAGGTTTCACACATGTTATAGTTAGCTGGACATTTCACTCGTGAAAAACCATTGAAATTCCCCCTTTATAGTTAGTGCAGGCAACTATAACTCACGCGACCGCAATCCTCTGCTGATGACGTCAGATATTACATCACTGTATTTAGACACCTATTTACCAATGTCTTCTTCCATTAATCTTTAGCTATACATATATTACAAATTTTTATTTTTCAGAAAGACACATATTTAATTAGTGATGTAATATCTGACATCATCAGCAGAGGATTGCGGTCGCGTGAGTTATAGTTGCCTGCACTAACTATAACGGGGGAATTTCAATGGTTTTTCACGAGTGAAATGTCCAGCTAACTATAACATGTGTGAAACCTATGGTTTTTTAAGTGAATATATATATATATGTATTTATTACCTACTGGCGGTCGCCAGTGGGTAGTTATATTTAGGACCTAGTTACTATAGGAAAATGGCAACATTCTATTCGCAATAACTTTGGCGCCGATTGATGAATCTTCGTGAAATTTTCAAAACTAATTCTTTGT
This sequence comes from Triturus cristatus, assembly GCF_964204655.1. Taxonomy (NCBI): domain Eukaryota; kingdom Metazoa; phylum Chordata; class Amphibia; order Caudata; family Salamandridae; genus Triturus; species Triturus cristatus. The sequence continues at coordinate 925,851,773 of NC_140591.1, read as the reverse complement.
TGAGATCAGCTCCTATGTTGAAAGTTTGGGGTGATTCGTCAAGGGGGGCCAAGAAAAAAGGGGGGTCCCAAAACTTGTTTTTTCAATGTTAATTTCCATAGGAAACTTTAGACAAGGCTACAGGTCGAACGGGTAAACGGAATTACCCCAAATTTGGTAGGGAGAAGGGTCTTGGTCTAGAAAGTAAACTTTTGTGTATTTGGTGTAAATCCGTTCAGTAGTTTTTGAGAAATATCGAAATTTACAGATATCGATATTTGAGAATACTGCCATCTGATTGGCTGAGGCATTACGAGCACAAGCTTGCTGCTGATTGGCTGCGAGCGCTGTGAGCGTTTGCAACTAGGAAGAGTTGGCCGCCATTTTGTGATTCCGTTGAAGCGAGTAAGGGGGAAAAAGGGTGAAAAATGTGTGAAAGAGAGGGTAGGAGCACTGTAACCTTTGTGGGGTGTTTAGGGTGTGCTATAGAGGGGATGCGAAGTTAACTAATCATACCTACCGGTGTGAAAGTTCTAGGCTACGAAAATTAAGTGAGGTATTGGCTAGTGTGTGATGTTTCTAAGGTGAGCTTGTGTGTAACTCGAGGATTAAAGCGTGAGCCCACACTGTGTGACTTATGCTGTGAAGTCATGTGCCCTGGCCACTGCAGTACAGTTGTGGAAGTAGTGTCAGCATGTGTTTATACCTACTAGGATGAACTACTGACCGGTAGTGGTGTGAAAATCCTGGGTACGGAAAATATGTGAGGTATTGTCTAGAGTCTCATGGAAGGAGGAAGTGTTGGCTGCCATTTTGTGATTCTGTTGAAGCGAGTAAGGGGAAAAAAGGGTGAAAAAGTGGGAAATAGGAGGGTAGGAGCACTGTAACATCTGTGGGGTGTTTAAGGTGTGCTATAGAGGGGGTGCAAAGTGAACATATCATACCTACCGGTGTGAAAGTGCTAGGCTACGAAAATTAAGTGAGGTATTGCTTAGAGTATGATGCGACTAAGGTGAGGTGGTGCGGGACTCAGGGATTAGAGTGTGAGTCTAAATTGTGTGTCTTATGCTGTGAAGTCATGTGCCGTGGCCACTGCAGTACAGCTGTGGAAGTAGTATCAGCATGTGTTTATAACTACTAGGACAAACTACTGACCCGTACTGGTCTGAAAGTTCTGGGGTATGGAAAACATGTGAGGTAGTGTGTAGAGTCTCATGCTGCTAAGCTGAGCTGCCGCCGGACTCGGGGATGAAAGCGTGAGCCCAAACTGTGTGTCATATGCTGTGAAGTTATGTGCTCTGGCCGCTGTGCCACATCTGTGCAAGTAGTGTCGACATGTAGTTATAGCTACTTGGAGGAACTTTTGTTTCAAACATTGTAACTTGTGTATGGTGCTTAGGGGGTGTAGCATAGGGAGTGCGAAGGTAAATTTGTGTGTATGAAATGAATTTTGTATTTGGAAAGTGGAAAGCACTGACTCCTACGGATCTGATGGTGCTGGGGGCGTAAGGTGAGGTGCTGCTGGAGTTGGGAATAAAGCTGATGAACTACTGACCCCTATTGTGAACTTTTAACATGCACGTGCCTTTAAATGTTCGATAAAATGTTGCAAAAGTATGACGTTAGGTTAAAAACAAATTGATGAACTTTTAACCTGCAGGTGTCATAGAAGTTTCCAGAAAGTGCGGTGATAAAATAGGTTGAACTTGTGACCTGTATGTGGCGCGGAATATTAAGTAGCTTTTCGGAAGGAAAAATCAAAATTAACCAATGGAGGTAAGTTTTGGAATGTCGTTAAAGGAATGAAGTATTCTGATTTGTTCTTTACATGTATTTATGTGTGGAGCAACAGAGAAATTGTGCCATTCCTGGTTTCATTCTTGATGAAGTGGGAGCTTAACATGTACTATGTGAGAAAGAGAGAATTGTATGCGTGTGTCATTTGAAATCTGGATAACAACTACAAAGGTGAGTTAGAAATGAACAAGGTGTGTTATGTGTTTCATAGTATTGATTAAGTATTTGAGGTGATGTTTTTAATTTTGAAAGTATTTTTTATTTCAAAGTAATATAGTATTAGTAAAGTGTCGTGTTTAATATTGGTTATGAAATATGCATAAAATTTGAGCTGTTGCTATATAAGTATTTAATATATGTTTAGGAATTTTTCACAGAGAAGAAGTGTACTTTGTCATCTTTATAAGACTGTATTGTTTCGAAAATGAGGTACATCGTTAATTTGAGTTTGTAATGTATTTGGGGAGATAAAGAAAATGTTGCACGTTTGCAACTGATATTTTTTGTGGAAATAGTGGGGTAGGGGGTGCTGGTAGGAGACGTATGTGTTATTAAGTTAAAAGCGATAAAACGAAATGCAGAAATGTTATGTGGGCAGGTTGTGATCTTATTTTTGACACTGAGAGGTAGGTTTGAATGTAAGTCAGGGTAGGTTGTTGTACAGTGGGCCCGTGTACAGTGTTTGGAGATTACATGGAGAGGAGATGGAAATAGGAAAAGTGATACGTTCCTTTTATATGTATGCATAGTTTGAATCATGTGATCCTCAGTTAAGATATAATAAGAATATGGTTTCTGGTTTGCATTTGGGTACAGTTAATAGTTTTTGTACTTTCTGACTGGTGAATAATAAAAAGGTAGATATACTAAAATATATGGTAGTAAACGTATTCATTATTGTCTGTTCTTATGGAATAGAAGTAGTTGGGGAGTGCTTCTTTAGAAGAGATGTTTTATGAATGTGTGAGAGATAAAAAAAATGCAAATGTGCGGTATATTTTCTGTATGACTTTGTTGGCATTAGAGAACTACATGTGATTATATGTGATACTATTTGTCAGGCTGTGTCGCTGTGGCGGATATATGTAGGTGTTGAAGTGGTTCGTGTTTTACTGATGGTGGTCTTCACTATCCCTTTTGAGACACTCGACAATTTATTCATTCCATTTAATATCTTTAAATAGATACAGTAAAGGGACTATATATCAAAAGTTTGGGAATCAGAATTTGTTTACTCTCCCCATTCCCTGCTATACACTCCACACAGTGTTTAAACGACTTTCATAACATATAGATGTCTAGCTAGTAAAGGTGGTGTAGTTCGACTGGGCCCATTTATAAACCGTCCTATGGGATGGTTTATGTTTTACCCGCCAATTTGCATGTTTGAATACTTTTTGCTTATAACTGTTCCGGCAGACACTTGTTAAAATTAACGTCGTATATGGGTATAGTGGCGCTACTAGGAATGGGGTGGTTTCTGTTTGATTTCGTACTGTTAAGCAAGGGCGGGGGTGGGTGTGGGGGAGGTAGTTATGTTGCTGTTTGAAACACAGAGTATAGTAACGTGGAGATGTGGAGGTACTCAAGGTGATGTAGTACCGCTGGGAGCACTTATAAAGCGCCATATGGCATGGTATATGTTTTACCCGCAAATTTGCATGTTTTAATACGTTTTGCTGATGAGCTTTTCGGGAGACATCTGTTGAAATTAAGCCTTTGTATGGCTATAGTGTGTTTGTGGGGCTCTTTCTTTTATTGCGTAAAGTTAAGCAAGGGCGGGTGTTGAGGTGGTGTAGTGGTACTGTGACTATTTATAAACCGTCTTATGGTATGGTGTATGTGTGAGTTGCAAAATTGCAGGTTTTAATAGCTTTTGCTGATGAGCGTTCCGGCAGACACCTGTTGAAATTAAGTCTATCTATGGCTATAGTGGCGGTAATGGGAGTGCAGTGGCTCGTTGTTTGATTTCGTAAGGTTAAGCATGGTGTGGGTATGGGTGGGGGTGGGGGGTGTGCGTATGTTGCTGATTATAAGACGTACATTTGTAACATGGGCATGTGTTAGTAAAGGTAATGTAGTTTCAAGGGGCCCATTTATTAACCGTGCTATGGTATTGTTTATGTTTTTCCTGCGAATTTGCATGTTTGAATACTTTTTGTTGATAAGTGTTCCGGCACACACCTGTTAAAATTAAGCCTGTGTATGGGTATAGTGGCACTACTAGGAATGGTGGGGGTTTCTTTTTGATTTTGTACGGTTAGGGAAGGGAGTGGGTGGTAGTGGGTGTGGGGGAGGTGGGTATATTTCTGATTAAAACACAGAATATAGTAACGTGCAGATGTCGAGCTAATAAAGGTGATGTAGTACCACTGGGAGCACTTATAAAGTGCCCTATGGCATGGTATATGTTGTACTCACAAATTTGCATGTTTTAATACGCTTTGCTTATGAGCGTTTCAGAAAGTGGGGGTGCTCTAAAAGGGGGGGCAAAGCTCTTAAAGGGGTGTGGGCTATGCAAGTTGGGATGTGGTCTAAATAAGTATCATTGTGTTCTTTAGAAAATCCTCTCCAATTATCCTACGTTTGGAAAAAAACATTCTTTAACGGATTTCCCTTCCTTCTACAACATGGGTAACGTAGCGTGATGTCTCCAGTTCTCAGTAGTGAGCAAAATAAGCATGCGTACATCGATGTGCATGCTCTCACTGCAGTGCAATAAAAAAATTGAAAAATTGACTATGTTTGCGAGGGTCGAAAATAAAATTGACTATGTTTGCGAGGGCTGAAAATAGAGTCTGATAGAGACCCTTTTGGAGGCTCCTTGAAAATAAGTGCTGGTCCTCAGACCCGGCCCAATTAAAGCCTAGCATTCATCTATCCTAAGCACTGCGCCATCCAACCATCTTTTAATTGATGCATACATTCCTACTTATATAGATACATACATCTGTTCCTGCACTTATCTTAAGCATCTATGAGCGCACTCGCCTATTGTAAGCACTGTGTCATTCATGCAGCCATACTCCTATATATCCACAGATACATCTGTCCCATAACCAATCCTAAGCATCTATCAGTCTACCAGTCTATCGTAATTACTGGTCCCTGTATTCATTTATCCTTCCATTCATATATTGATATGTGTATATATGCATTGATGCATTCATGCATCTGGCCATGCATCCACTCGCCTTTTATTCAACTATACGTTCTTATTTTCGGGCATCGTCCGCCCCTGATCCTAAATAGGACGTATTATACGCATCCATCCAGCCTGTTAAGGGGTCAAAAAGGTTTGCGAAAAGCATTGACAGGCGGATTATTTTCTAAAGAATAACAAAGCTTTTAGTTGCTCTTTGTGGAGCATACTTCACCATCCTTCTCTGGTGGTGTTTTAAAGAAATGTACATATAGCGAAAGAAATGTAAAGGAGCTTTTAAGTGTAAGACGTTAATTAAGAAACATAACATTTTGTCGAGTTGTATATAGGTACACTGTTTAAAAGGGGCCGTGACTGACAGATACTGAATACCTGTATTTCTTACATTTGAGAAAGTATACCAGAGAGGTAATTTGGGGTGGTGAGGATCTTGATTTCTATATTTCCATGTGAAGTACAGTATAGGAATATAAAAGTAAGTGGAAAGCTTTTATGTTCATATTAAAGAGGGGGTGTGAGAACTAAGTGAGGCAGGCAAAGCGTGTGTTTTCGTAGCCCTAAAACAAGAGAATGTGTAAAGTCAGAGCAGGTTCGTGCAGGAGTTGCTTGCTTGTGGTCGTTTCAAGATGCGCATCCAGAGCGAAATTTTGGGAGAGCCTAATTTTTTCAGCAATAGGCAGAGTGGGGATGTAGGGGCTGTAAAGAGGGGTGAAAAAGAACAGAGTCTTCTTTACCAAAAAATGATCTTTTGAAAACCTGTGAAGTACTTGGGTGCGGCTGTGTGTGTACGCTCGGGAAGTTGTTTGAGAGAGTCCGGGGCAATGGGCGATGCGTGCCTGGTGGTGTGTTTGCTAATTACCCCATGATGATGTTGCTCCTGCGTTGCAAAAAGAGAAGGGAAATTCTGAGAGAAAAAGTGTCTTTTTAAAGGATTTCCCTTCTCCTACAATGCGAGTCACCTGGCATGATGTCTGCACCTCTAAGTAGTGAGTAATGTGCATGCTCTCACAGTCTCACTGCAGTGCAATAAACAAAAAAAAAAAAGGGATGAGGTTTGCGAGGCCCGAAAGTAGACCCCCATAAAGACCTGTTTCGAGGCCACCTAAAATAAAGTAATGTTGCTCAGACACCCACAGACACCACCCTTTCGCACTTAAAACCGGGGGGGGGGGGCAGTGTTATGTTTGGAAAGTTGTAGATAAAATTGTAGGCTAATAATGGTAATTTTTGTGTGTGCTTTTTGGTTGATAATATCATCTAAAGTACGTAGATTAAACATTTTTAAAAATACTATCTATAAAGTTGTCTGTGGTGGGTTGCAGAGAGAGTGGTGTGGGTGGTGGGGTGCAGCGGAGAGGTGAAAAGTACGATGTAGTGCAGTTACATATAAATTGTAAAGATGTTTATAAATAGATAAATGAATACTTGCTGTATGTTCTATGGCACTACTTGTTATGTTAGTGCTGCTCTGTCGTGTTCAATCACGTTGCAGCACTGGGTGTGGAAGTCATTAGTGGAAGTTTTGTAATTGTATGTTATAATTTTAACATAGTGAACAAATGTGAAAATAATTGAATCTATTTTTTTTTCAGAAAATTATTTTGTTTGGATTAAAATTTGGAAATGTCAAGAAGAAGTAAAAAAAAAAAAGAAAAGAGAAGAAAATATATATTTATGCAAAAGGCAAAAGTTTGTATTTGGAAAAAATGGGAGTAGTACAGAAAAACTTTGTTCTACTATAATATACAAGATGAAAAAAGGATCACACAAGAGAAAAATAGGAATTTTTCAAGTAAGGTAAAGCAGAGTTCAATTTCAAATACCAGGAAAAGGAAAGATGATAAAGAAATAGTATCTGTTACTCGGAGACAAAAGGAGTTTCATGAAAATTGTCAGAGACTTTTTCGATCGAGAGTGATTCAGAATTCAATGAAAGAATGCTTCAAATATAAAAGGAATGTTTTTGAATTGAAAGAGAAACAGCGTATTGAAAGTATAGTGGATAGTGCTTTCAATTTAAAACAGAAGTTATTCATTGTGATTTTGAAGAGAAAGTATTAAACACAACGTTAAGTTGTTACAAGGACTATATCTATGTCACGTAAGAAAATATTCTGAGAAGTATGGGCATTCTCTGGCTTGTCTTTGAAGAAAAGTTTGTAAAAGTGTTTTTTCTCAGTTGAGGATGTTAGCAGTATGTTATTCAGAAATGCGGAAGTTTGTGAGGAAAGTGTACTATGTAAAAAGCTCTGCATTATTTTTAAGTGAACTGAGTACAAGTCTTTTATATGCTTCTTTATTAGTTGTCCAAAAAAAGTGTGATGATATTGAAATGTGATATTTTGGTTCAGAGGATCTGTTCATAGAACGTGAAAGTTTGACAATTACAGATGTTGGAGGAGAAGGGAAAGGGATTAGCACTGATCAGTTTGAAGAAGAAATTGGAAAGTTTAATGTAGTGTGGTGTGAAATACGAGACTATGTTTGTGTTTGTTGTCGACGTACTGATTATAAAAGTCAAAGTAGGAATGTTGATTTGTATTTGAAAAGTGAAAAGGAGAACAATGGTAAGTAGGTAGAATTTACAATTTACTTGTTGGTGGAAGGTCAATTTGAGTTAAGTAGTGATCAACGTATATGTAAATATTGTTATAACAAATTAGAAGAGAACAAAATGCCTTTTAGAGCAGTACATAATAACTTAGAATTAGTAGCTATTCCAGAGGAACTGGCAGAAATGAATACATATGAGTCTGTTCTAGTTCAATGTGTTAATTCTTTTCAAACTATAATTTGGATAGAGCCTAAAACATGTAAACTGTCACCAACAGACTTGCAAAGAGGTTTGAAGGAAGAGTGGTGTACTTACCTTTGGATTTTAAGAAAAATATTGAAACTATTGCTGGAGTGAAAGAGGAAAATTAGGCAGTAGTCATTTTAGTAAATGTTGTAGTTGTAGTAACAAAAAGTCGGAAAATATGGAAAGATTTTGTGGGTGTTAATAAAGTTGAAAAGGCTACCTTATATCTTATAGAGAACAATATTTATTGCAAAACTGTAAATGTGGGTGAACAGGTAATAAGTTTAGAAGATGAATCTTGTTGATCGATATTCTGAAGCTGCAATCGGTACAGGTGGATAATTATACTGTCCACCTTCTCCTGTAGGAAACAGCTGTGGAAAATAATGACCTTCCAAGGTTTTCTTCCATACACTTATTGGAGTTCCCTGTGCTTTTTTCATTTCAAATAACTCAATGCTGCTTCCTATTAATTTTTTTTAATGCAAAGGATATATCGTGTAATGTTCATAAGTATCTTCAGTCCTTGACTTGTCCACTTTCTCTATTTGACCACTTGAAATTTCAGATTATATTCTGAAGATCCTTGATTTCGACAGTGCATATTATACATATTTCACCTTTTTGTTTGGAAGTGATCTGTCTTCTTTGTCGTATGCAGTGAACCACATACTTAAAACTAAAGTTCATCAATAAGTTCTTTCAGCGAAAGAATTTGTGGAGAAACTTCAAGAAAGAGATGAAAATTTAGAAGGATGCCTAATCAATTTGATGGCATGTCAACGTGAAACAAATGAGTATTGGTATTGTCGTCATGAAGAACTCAAGTTTATGTTACGGAACGTAGGTACAAGTACATGGTTTGTCTCACTTAGCTGTGCAGAGTATGCATGGGAAGATTTGCTTGACTTTCTAAGAGAAGGGAATTCCAATATAAAAAATGTTGAAATAAAGACGCGTGGTGAATTGTGTTCATTGGATCCTGTATATCTGTGCAGATATTGTAATGATAGGTGTCAACCTATAATGTCTTTTATCTGCACTAAAAATAATACAGCTCTTGGAGAGGTTACCGATTTCTTTTGGAGAAAGGAGTATCAAGCAAGAAGTGCACCTCATATACATATGCTACTATGGATCAAGGATGAACCTAAATTTGGAAACGATTCTGATGAAACAATATTGTCTTTCATTGAATAGTATGTGACATGTGAGATACCAAGAGAAGAAAGTATTGCAGAAGAAACTACAACTTTAAAGGAAAATTTTACACCAGATGGCGGTTTGGTTTCTCCTGTCCAGTCAATTGTAAAGGAAGAGTAAATTATTTTTTTTCTTCTGTAAGGCACAAAATAACTCGGAAACCACAAAAGAATAACTACAAGTTAAAAAGAAGAGAAGTGTCAAAGTATATCAATGATTACAATCCAGTCATTTTAAAAATGTGGAATGCGAACATGGACATTCAGTATGCTGCAGATCCCTCAACTGCTGTTGCATGTTACGTTACATCGTACATAACAAAATCAGAAAAAATAGAGATGAAAGAATTGTGGGAAGAAATTACACAAGAGAAAAGCCTTAGTAAAGAATTGTACAGCTTTACTTTGAAAATGCTTTCCCACCGAGAAATTGGATTGTATGGATGTTCAGACTGATTGTGCTCTTCAAGTTTAAATTCAAAGTCACGAGGAATCATTTGGATAAGTTTAGGTCTTGCCTGCAAACGAAATGGAGTCTTGAAATGATTTGAAGAAATTGAAAAATTAGCAGTAAATGAAGCAGACAGTACAGACAATCTTAAAACTAATATGTTGGACACTTACTAACCGAAAAGTAGTCAACATCTGGAACAGCTATGTCTGTATGAAGTACTTCAACATTACAGCTTGAAATGTTAAAGAGAATGTAAAAGAAGGAAAATATGCAGTAGTTGGATGTCATGGTTGTTTAGTAAAACATGCAAAGATTAATCTCATAAACCACAAGAAAGTTAGTTGTGAAAGTTTAGATAAGGGAGAATTTTACTATTTAGCACTTCTGCAACTGCTTAATTCATGGTGTAGTGAAAGTGAATTATTTGGAGACTTTGACTGTTATGAAGATTCATGTAATACATGTAAAAGTAGCGTTGCATGTACAATTTTTGCTATATTTTTAAAAATGTTGAATGATGAAGTTGAACAGGAAAATACTATTCCATCTGAAATTAGTAATGAAAGTTCTCAAGATAGTGAAACTAGTGGTCCATGTAGGCACGATCTTCTTGGACGAGCAATGCTGGAAAATGAAGCAGCCATCGCTATGCATGAAGATGAAATTGCAATGCGGTACAGCAGGTCCGAACAGTGAAACGGGGGTCTTGATTCTATGATTGAGGATGTCAGAAGTTAAAGTCTGAGATAATTTCTGTGTACCCCCTCTGACCAGGTGCAATCAACTCTAGGTCCCAACAGTGGAATGGCATCTTGATCCCACAATCGACAATGTTACAACTGCATCTGAGAGTGGAGATGAAGGTACTCCCTTCAACCAGGTGCAACTAACTCTAGGTCCCAACAGTGGAACGGTGTCTTGCTTCCACCATGGATGATGTCCGATATTACCTGCTGCTTGTTTTTCACAGAACTCACTCTGTTGAGGTGCATCAGACTCTGTGCTTCTGTAGCTAACTGCTGTACAGGATTATTGGGGTTGGTTGAGTGTAGTCACTGGAGTACACCGCGGTACAGCAGGTCCGCATACTGAAACGGGGTCTTGATTCTATTATTGAGGATGTCAGAAGTTAAAGTCGGTGTTTATTTCTGTGTACCACCTTCGACCAGGTGCAACCAGCTCTAGGTCCTAATAGTGAAATGGTGTCTTGATCCCAGAATTGAAGATGTCCAATTTTACTTGTTGCTTAGTTTTCATAGAACTTCCTCCGTTGAGGTGCATCAGACACTGTGCTTCCGTAGTTAACTGTTGCACATGATTATTGTGCTTCGTTGACACCAGTCAGTGGAGTACACCGTGGTACAGCAGGTCCGAACAGTGAAATGGGGTCTTGATTCTGTGATTAAGGATGTGAGAAGTTAAAGTGTGTGATGATTTGTGGTACCCCCTCCGATGAGGTGCATCAAACTCTAGGTCCCAACAGTGGAACGGTGTCTTGATCTGACAATGGAGGATGTTAGAACTTCTTCTGATAGTGGAGATGAAGGCACTCCCTTCGACCAGGTGCAAGCAACTGTAGGTCCCAACAGTGGAACGGTGTCTTGATTCCACAATGGAAGATATCCGATATTACTTGTTGCTTGGTTTTCATAGAACTCCCTCCGTTGAGGTGCATCAGACTTGGTGTTTCTATAGCTAACTGTTGCACATTATTATTGTGCTTGGTTGACACTAGTCGGTGGAGTACACTGTGGTACAGCAGGTCCGAACAGTGAAATGGGGTCTTGATTGTATGAATGAGGATATCAGAAGTTGAAGTTTGATATTATTTCTGTGTACCCCTTCTGATCTGTTGCAAGCAAGTCCATGCTTTCGAATTGAACGGTACATGGCTGCCAAGTGTTAATGAATAGTGAGTCTGGCCTACAATGCAGACAGAAGTCTTCACAATTCAGATCGAGTGCTGATTGTTTAATTATAGAATTCAGTAGTCAAGTAACTACAACATCTATTGGAATATACATATTATGTTTTTAGTATACTTCTTTGAAGACATTTTTTGAAATGATTTATAGGTTTAGTACAATGACCAGATTTAAATTGCAAGTGCAATGAAACACTGAATAGTCTACACTGTAGACAGCAGAAATGGTATTTGAATTGTTTTGTTTTATTTATTGCATATTTTTCTGCAATTTATGTTGTTGTCTTTTGTTACGAGGAAGTGAGAGAAAGTATTCATGAATGTCTGTGTGAGTACTGTTTACAATTAACACTGCAGATAGCAGTGTTCACAATTCAGATCGAGTTGGTCTGGTAGATGAAGCAGTTTTGTAGGAAAAGACATTGCTCCAGTGCGCTCTGTCTACACCATGAATACGTATTATTACAGGCTCCAGACACGATTTTGTTGCTTCGCGTACGACAAACTGTGTGGCTGAATTCCAGCTTACGTAGCTGTGGGCCCTTGCTGACCACTCTCTCTGGCCTACACTGTAGACAGCAGTGTTCACAATTTAGATTGAGTTGCTATTGCTGATGATGTTCTGTTGATGGCAAAATATATTACTCCAAGTACGGCCTGCCCATCTACAGCCCACATTATTGCTGGTTGTTGACATGCTGAATGATTTTGATGTGGCTTTCTGAGTGATCTAAAACTGATGGACCCTTTATGATAAAATCTTTTTGTGTATTATTTCTGATCTATTAATTGTGTCTCAGTATACCATAAGTTGTGTTTCTTTTACGATAGAATATTTTTCTGTATTACCTCACATCTACTGTCCCTACCTTACTGCAGTACAAACTATTGATTCTTTTATTATTGAATGTCTGTGTGTGATCCAATGATTACTGTTGTAGTAGATGATAGCAGCAACTATTCCTTGAGGAATGGTTTACACTGACTCCACAAGCATCCACCACAGACGTTACTGGATATGTGACCCTGGTAATAAAAATGTGTTGAGCACATGTGCTCATGCCCACTTCCACTATCTATCTGTGTCCGTGTGTTCATTATCTATGCATGATAGTGCCCCTGGGCCGTATGATATTACATTGTGCTGTGGGCAGTGTATGTAACTATGTTACCTCTGGTAGCGGGGAAAACTTCGGTTATGTAACTGGTAGGTGTATGGCTATCACAGGTGGAAGGCTACTTTACAGACCATGAATATTGATGAAGAGGATGGTTCCATGTTGTGTGTAGTGTAAGATATGTGTACATTGTAAAAAGTTTGGAAAAAAGCTCTCTAAGCAGAAGAGGTGTGTCTCATCAAATGCAGTACAGAGATTGACTAAAATGGGTGGCGTTTTCCAACTTTTACAATGGGAAATGTTATGAACTAATGAAGTGCTTTCTTTTATGGTCACATGGCAATCGCGCACCTAGTGCGCAAGGAGACCGCACCCGACATGATTTTGAGAAAATATAATTGCTAAAATATAAGTTTATTAAAGTTAGAAATATATAAATGTTGAAAATATGTTAGATTATCGCTTGTTCTCACATACACTTTAAAGTTATTTAGATATAGTTTTGAGACAATAAAAATGAGGGAATGGCATACGTGGCGCAACACAGTACATTTATGATGTAACACAGGGTGTGGCAGCGTGCACTTGTCGCATTCGCAATGCGCAGCGGGCACGACCCCATACGTACATAAAGTAATGCACGGCTTGGTAGTGCATACCCGTTGCATACTAAAGTAGCAGCTGGCGCGACCTCATACGTACATGTTGTTACATGGGACGTGGTGTCACAAACCTGTCGGATACGAAATGCGCATCATTTAAATGTGTTGGAGAGGATTCGCGTGCTGATCGAGGTTGGTAGAGTACCGGTACGGGACTGTAGTTTTCTTAAAAAAAAAAAAGTTTGGTATGCATATTTTTTGGGGAAGATATAAAACATTACATCATTTTTAAAGTTAAAAAAAGGATAATAGAGTTGCAAAATATTAATAAACAATTTGAAAAAATATAGGTTTTATTAATATTAAAATATGAAATTAACATTTAAAAAACCTTTCAAATTCACTGAAAAAACCATAGGTTTTACAGACGTTATAGTTAGGAATTAGCATTTAAAAAACCTTACAAATTCACTGAACAAACCATAGGTTTCAGGCACGTTATAGTTAGTTGGACATTTGACTCATATAAAACCAGAGAAATTCGCCAGTTATAGTTAGTTGAGCTAACTATAACTACCGCGCCTGCAATGCACTGCTGATGACGTCACATATTACATCACTCATGCCATGGTTAGTGACATCACTGATGACATATCTATGGCCTCGGAGGATCCGTGCACGCTATGCGCACCCTGAGCGCACCCTCTGTGAACCAAGCGCGCACCCTGCCGATCACACGCTGAATGCTAATTGGCTGCCAAGTGTCTGTCTACATTCGAAACCAGTAACTGTTGGCAGCCATTTTGTGCCTCGGTAGAAGTGAGGCTGATTAAGTAAGGGAAATAAGTGTGTGAAAGACGTAAAGGGGGCAGGGTAGATATACTCTGACCCTCTAGTGTTGTTTAGGGGGTCCCAGAAGGACCCCCCGGAGCCCCCTTTTTTTTTTAACTGCAAAATGTGCGCAGGTTGCACGGATCCGGCCGAAAAAATTAAAAAACCCGAAGCGCAGGCTTCCAGGCTTCCTTAATAATTAGCCCCCGGGGGGCCAAATCCCGGGGGCAAAATCTGTAAAAATTATTGGGGGGCCCCGGGGACCGCTACCCCCAGGGCTAGAAAATAGACAGGGTGGGGGGCTGAACGCCCCCCCAAGTCCCGGGGCTTTATTGTTGGAGGGAGGGGGGCTATGTGGCCCCCCTCCTGGAGCCCTTGAGGGCCCTGGGGACCGCCACCCCCCAGGGCCGGCTCCTACAGTGTCCTGGGGTGTCCACCCCCAGGACACTGTTGTTTGCTATGAGAGGACGGGAGTCTCCTGCCCTCCCATAGCAAACTTCGTTTGGATTTTGAAAGAGAGAGCAGGGAAACCTGCTCTCTCTTTCAAAATCCAAACGATATTGCTTTTCCACACGGGTAGCTTTATGTCAGCAGCTCCCCATGTGGAAATGCAATGCCGGCTCCCAAAGGACGCGAGGGACCATGGGGGCGTTGGGGCTCCCTCCACGGTCCCAAACGTATTTTAATAAACCCCGGGGGATGGGGTCCCCGGGGATAATAAAAATTAGTGATGGGGCTATTTTTTTTTAACGGTAAAATTAGGAGTCGCGCATCCTAACGCGTTGGGTGCACGATTTCTCTCGCGTAGGGTGCGTGGTTCCTAACCCGTTGGGTGCGCGACTCCAAGGATAGATTGTAAATAAAAATAACAATGTATTAAAAATATAGTTTAAAAAATATTTTAAAAAATATAAAAAATAGTTGAAAAAATGTTTTAATTAAAAAAAACATTCATTAAAAACAAATTATATTTTTTAATTTTTAAAAGACTTAATTGAAAAAAAAACTTTAAATTGTGAAAAACAATATAAAAAACATAATTAAAGGAATTGATACACTGAAATATAAAGATTTAGAAATCCTATGAAAATCATTAAACATCATAGCTTTAGAGATAAGTTATAGATAGGAATTAGCATTTAAAAAACCTTTGAAATTCACTTAAAAAACCATAGGTTTCAGATATGTTATAGTTAGGAAATAGCATTTAAAAAACCTTTGAAATTCACTGAAAAAACCATAGGTTTCAGGCACGTGATAGTTAGGAATTAGCATTTAAAAAACCTTAGAAATTCACTGAAAAAACCATAGGTTGCAGGGGCGTTATATTTAGCTGGACATTTCCCTCGTACAAAACCCTAGAAATTCCCCTGTTATAGTTAGTTCAGCTAACTATAACTTGCGCCCCCGCAATGCACTGCTGATGATGTCACATATTACATCACTCATGACATGGTCAGTGACATCACTCATGACATCACGGATGACATCTCAAATGACATCACTGATGACATCCCTGATGACGTCATTCATGTAATCATTTGATGCTTCTTGTCACACCTTTGATACACCCACTCTAAATTACATACTGCCGCTCTCAAAATCATAGACACTGCAACACCAATAAGTGCATACCCCATCACAGAATCTTACGTCTAAACACCCATCCACTCACTCACCCATACATTCACTCATACTTATGGTCACTCAGTACAAGACTATCATATGCACTCATACACCTATATAGACACTCCCACACCGCTACTCATCCATAGAGTTACTCACACACAAGTAATTAATCACACTGCCATTTACTCACCTATACAGTTATACACACACAAGGTCAATTACTCATACAAATACTAGCACATTCTTATGGTCTTATACAATCAATGATACAAGCACATACTCATCCATACAGCCACTCTCATACACTCTCAGTTATAGTCATTTCTGTACTCCAACATACATATATACTGCCGTTCACATATGTAGTAAATTACACATGTACAAATGAAATATATATTCACACACTAACACAACCATACAGATATTCACCCACCCATACCGTCCATTACAGACCTAGTGTTGAAACCATGCACTCAGTGAACCACCCACTGACACATCTATGCACAGAGTCACACACATCCCACCCACACAAACACTCAGGTACCCATACAAATACTCAGACACTCAGACAACCAATCAATAACTTATATAGACATTCATGTACCTATTCACAAAACCATGCACCTGGTTACACACCAACAGACAGACGCATACAGTCATTCACACAGTTTAGTCATTAACTCATGCATTCAGTAAGATACATTTAATGACTCACTTATAGAGTCAGTCACGCACCTACAAAATCATCCATTCACACACTTATACCCTCACTCATTCTTCAATATGCCTTTCCCTATACATAATAAACATATTTAAAGTTTATAGAAACACACAGACACTGGATGATGTCATTGGTGCTGTCATTTGAGATGTCATCAGTGATGTCATCAGTGATGTCATTGACCATGTCATGAGTGATGTAATATTTGACGTCATCAGCAGTGTATTGCGGGGCGCGAGTTATAGTTAGCTGAACTAACTATAACGGGGGTATTTCTAGGGTTTTGTACTAGGGAAATGTCCAGCTAACTATAGTTAGGACCGCGTTTCCATAGGAAATCCGCAACATTCTATTTGGAATAACTTTGGCGCCGATTGACGAATCCTCGCGAAATTTTCAAAATAGGTGGGGCGCTCCGCTCCGCTCCTTCCCTGAAAGTCTCAGGGAGATTCGTCAAGCGGGGGCTGAGAAAAAGGGGGGTCCCAAAACACGTTTTCCCCATGCATTTTTCCATAGGACCTTTAGTCCAAGCTACAGCCCGAACGGCTGAACAGAATTACTTGAAATTTGGCAGAGAGGTAGCGTGCGCGTACGGTAGAAACGGAAAAATCCCGAGAACTGCGTAACGTGGGAGCGTGGTGAGTGAAGCTCACCGCGCGCCCACAGCACGCTCACGGTGCGTGAAGCGCACCGTGCCCGTACGGTACGCGCGCAGTCAAAAACCTTAAAAAAACAAAACAACAAAAAAAAACATAACTTAGCATTTAAAAAAACGTACAAATTCACTGAAAAAACCATAGGTTTTACACACGTTATAGTTAGGAATTAGCATTTAAAAAACCTTGACATGATGACATATGTGTCTTTCTGAAAAATCAATTATTTGTAATATATGTATAGCTAAAGATTAATGGAAGAAGACATGGGTAAATAAGTGTCTAAATACAGTGATGTAATATCTGACGTCATCAGCAGAGGATTGCGGTCGCGTGAGTTATAGTTGCCTGCACTAACTATAACGGGGGAATTTCAATGGTTTTTCACGAGTGAAATGTCCAGCTAACTATAACATGTGTGAAACCTATGGTTTTTTAAGTGAATATATATATATATTATCTACTGGCGGTCGCCAGTAGATAGTTATAGTTACAACCTAGTTTCCATAGGAAATCTCAAAATTCTATTTTGAATAACTTTGGCGCCGGTTGACGAATTCTCGGGAAATTTTCAAAACCAATGGGGCGCTCCGTTCAGCTTCTACCCTGAAAGTCTCGGGGTGATTCGTCAAGCGGGGGCTGATAAAAAGGGGGGGTCCCAAAACGCGTTTTCCCCATGCATTTTTCCATAGGACCTTTAGTCGGAGGTACAGCCCGAACGGCTGAACAGAATTACGTGAAATTTGGCAAAGAGTTAGTCCTCAGGTCAGGCATGTGCCTTTTGCATATATGGTGTAAATCCGTTCAGTAGTTCCTGTGAAAATCAAAAGTAAAATCATATACATATCTGGGCGGAGCCTAACCACACATCTCATTGTGAGATCTGATTGGCTGTCAGCACTTCATCCAAGAAGTGTTGGCAGCCATCTTGGGACCAAAATACATGATAACACCTCATTAAAAAGCATTGCAGTTAATAGAAAGTTTTAAGACTTTAGTTACATTATAAATCATTTGTTGATGGTACCATACTCATTTTAGGAATTGTGGTATGTTCTAAGGTGATTTTACCATGTGAAAAAGCCTTCTGCTGGGATATCATGAATCATGTTTGAGAGAAAACTATTTTCACATGCTTTTCCCACAGAGGTTTGGAAGGTGATCTATAAGCTAAACTGAGAGCATATTTTCTGTAAATTCACATTATCTTTCTCAGTCATGTGGGAATGAAGTCTGACATTCTCAGTAAAACATGTACATCCAACAAGGGCAGAGATTGTCAGTTGATTCCTTTGTGTTCTACTGCAGCTTCCCAGAGTGTTCCAAAGACCAGCTAGAGCGCTAACAGTCTTACTTATGACAAAGGTATGGCACACCTCAAGCCATCTTGATTGGAATAAAGTGGTAACATTTAAAACATTTAATTTAAAAAGGAACAAAATGAGAGGGTTCATTTTGTCATAGAATGTATGATTAGTGCTGCAGAAAGAAAAATTAGGGCACATTTTGAGTGACTTCTCAAATCCTCTTCTATTTCATTAAAGAATTCTGACATGCAGACTGAAACATGCACTTTCAATACCAGCAGCAGACTTCCCTGGTGAGCAGTAGCTTTACTACAGTGATCTAATGAGCGACTAGAGTGCTAACATTCTGAATTTATGGCAAATGTGTGACACATCTGAATGCCTTCTTCATTTTATCAAAGTAAAAAACTGACAGTATGCCTACTGAGGAGACTGCAGTAAATGAGGAAATTAGGAATCTTCATAACAAGGTTCCCAAGATGGCCACCAGAGACAAAAGAGCCCAAATGTAGCACAAATATCACCGAGATGTAGCCCAAGTATAGCCCAATGACAGAAATCCCAGAGTGTTTTAAAGAACAACTGGAGCGCTAACAGTCTTACTTATGACAAAGGTATGGCACACCTGAAGCCATCTTGATTGGAATAAAGTGGTAACATTTAAAACATTTAATTTGCAAAGGAACAAAATGAGGGGGTTCATTTTGCCATAGAAATTATGATTAGTGCTGCAGAAGGAAAACTTAGGGCACATTTTGACTTCTCAAATCCTCTTCTATTTCATTAAAAAGTTCTGACATGCAGACTGAAACATGCACTTTGAATACCAGCAGCAGACTTCCATGGTGAGCAGTAGCTTTGCTACAGTGATCTAATGAGGAACTAGAGTGCTACCATTCAGAATTTATGGCAAATGTGTCACATCTGAATGCCTTCTTGATGGAACCAAAGTAAACAAGCATTGAAAATGCAATAGGTCTCGCCCTCGTTTAAGTTAAAGCAATTCTGTTTATAATTAGGTGGCTTTTTAGCTTTGCTTTTATTAGTGTTTTTCAAAATTTCATATACATACCATGCATATGTATGCATATATGTATATGTATATGTTTGCATGAATTTATATTTATATAGATATGCAGATTATATGTTTATATATGTATATATATATAAACATACATATATAAATGCATATGCATATATATGCATATATAAAGACAAAGTCCTGAACTCCCCAATAAAACAAAGGGAGCTGAAAGCAGGTAAGGACCTCTTCACCATGCACAATGCTGACGTCCAAAAGTAAAGACAGCAAACGATTCCAAGTTTTCAATTCTGACGTTTAATTCATTTGTCAGACAAGTGTCCGCCTCAGACGCGTTTCGATCGCCTCCGCGATCTTGATCACCTGACGCGCTGGTGCCGGACCATCCAATTTAAAATCAGATTCACCCAATCACGATGCTCAGTGTTAATAGACATAACTGAAATACTACAACTTAGAGTGTGTTTTTCTTAAAGGGATGCCGAAAATCAGTCAGAAACAAAAGTAACCGGGTTGATGAAACAAGTTGATACATAAAATGCAACAAAGCAGTTCATAGCAAATGGAATACAGGGCAAGTGCCCCTAAGTGCTAGAATGCTAATTTCCAAATCATAACCACGGCTTGCATGTTTCAGAAAAAAACAACAACAATAATTCATTTCTTGAATCTACAAATAACACACTCTCAATGAAAAAAGGTTAAAGAAAAAATAAAAGTTGAAATAAAAGTTGAAAGCATAAATAGGGATGAAAAAAAATTAATAAATACAAAAAAGGAAGTGAAACAAAAAGACTCGAGCAAGAAGCATTAGAGTGAATACTCATACTGTAAGAATCTGCCAGTAACAAAAAAACCGCTGGTTTGAAGTTGTAAGTGCTGTTGGAATAACCACATTCAGAATAAAGATAAAAGACCCCAAATGAAACATATTTTACAGAAAGTTATGCAAATCCTCACTCGTGTTCATCCCATTTGGCATCTTGGTGTCCAATAATAGGATGAAGGAGGATTCTAACTGGCGTAGTTGTTTTTCTCTGTTACCCCCCCGAATTGAAGGTGGTACCGCCCAAATCACAAAGTAAGTTAGGTCACTGACCTTGTTGGCATGAATGGCTTTGAAGTGACGTGCAACGGGATATGTGGGGTCCGAGTTGACAATCGCAAGAAGATGTTGTAAAATGCGGTTGAAAACCGGTAGTTTGGTACTCCCCACATATCTCAAGTGACAGGTACACTCTAACACGTAAACCGCAAAGTCAGTGCGGCACGTGAAATGTTGTTTAATTTGTACCGGAACATTGCTAAATGCAGTGCAATATTCAGAAACATTAATTCCGAATTTGCACGCACGGCATGAAGCACATTTGAAAAAGCCAAAGCGTGTTAGCCACGTGATCTTTTCCGTGACTTCAGGATTGGATTTAACCAACGCATCCCTCATTGAGGGTGCTCTCCTGAAAGTGATGTTGGGTAGATTGGGCAGTAAAAACTTCAGAGTCATATCGGTTAAAACAATAGGCCAGTGCTTGTAAATAATATGTCGCAGGCTTTTGTGTTGTTTACAAAACGTGGTAATAAGTCTGATAGGTTGAATGACCTCTGTGTCCACCTCCAAACTAGGACTAATAGTTTGAGGCTGTCTGGTATTTAGGCAGATTTCCCGAGAACAAAGATTAGCTTTGTCAAGGGCTTTTTTAAGGTTGTCCGGTTTGTACCCACGGGCAAGGAACCGATTAGTGGCCTCCTGTTGGCATTGTTCTAAGTCACATTGACGGCTACAAATGCGACGTAGACGGAGATATTCCCCGTAGGGTATGCTACGTATGAGATGTGGTGGGTTTGCACTGCTGGCATGTAAGATAGAGTTGCCAGCAGTGGATTTCCTATGAAGTTTAGTTTCTATGTGTTGGTCCATAATGAACACTTCCACATCCAGGAACTCCACCCTCTCAGTGCTAATAGTAGCCGTAAATTGTAAATTCATTGTGTTGTTGTTGATAGAAGCTACAAATGAGGAGGCCTCCTCTTTGGAACCTTACCAGACGATAAAAATATCGTCTATATATCTGCCATAATACCGGATGTGTGCATCCCATATGTCTTTGTGGTCGGCCCTGAGGACATGTTCCTCCCACCAACCAACCAAAAGGCAGCATAGGTTGGAGAGAAACATGCCCCCATAGCCACACCCCTCAACTGTTTGTATAGTACTTTATTGAACAAAAATAGGTTGTTATTGAGACAAAGTTCAATCATTTGAAGGAGCATGGTGTTGTTGTCTTTGAAATTAATGGAACGGGAATCTAAAAAATGTTTGACAGCATTTAGCCCTTGGGAATGTAAAATACTGGTGTAAAGGGAGGCTATGTCAAGTGTAATTAGAACAAAAGTAGATTGCCAACCAATTGCCTTGATTTTAGTTAAAAAATCCCCAGTATCCTTGATGAAGGACGGTAAAGCGGTCATATGAGGTTGGAGAAAGTAATCTACATATTTAGACATAGCTTCCAAAAGGTTATTCCGTGCAGAGATAATGGGTCTGCCTGGTACCGGGTGAATACCCTTGTGGACCTTAGGAATAAAGTAAAGGGTAGCTGTAGTTGGAAAATCATTTTTGAGGAACAGATATTCATTCTTTGACAAGAGTCCCATTCTTTTCCATTGAGCTAATAGGGAGGACACAGATTTCTTAATTTCACCCAAATGATCTCGACCTACTTTGCTGTAACAATTAGTGTCGGACAGATGGCGTTGTGCCTCTTGTAAGTAATCATCTTTGGGCCAGAGAACTATGTTACCGCCCTTATCAGCACCCATCACCACAATTTGACCATTCCCACGAATTTTCTTGATCAGCGCCCAATAATTTCTCAATTTTGCATTTATTTGTCTACATTTGGAATAAGTGGACAGATTAAGACTTTTGAGGTCACTGATTACCATGTCACTGAACACATCAACAGAGTCCTTGGGCATAATTGGATAAAAAGTAGAAGGAGGACGAAATGGACTGGCAGCCGCCAATCCTGTGTTGATTCCTTCCAGTTGTTCAGGTACAGTACCAGATATAGTAAAGTCCGAACTTTCATATATATATATGTGCATATGTGTGCATGTACAGAGAGGTAGAGAGGTAGAGGTGTATAGGTGTAGAGGTAGAGAGGTAGAGGTAGAGAGGTAGAGAGTAGTAGAGAGAGAGGTAGAGAGGTAGAGAGTAGAGAGCGAGTAATAGAGAGTAGAGAGTGAGTAGTAGAGAGTAGTAGAGAAATTATCAGAGAATGAGTAGTAGAGAGTAGTAGAGTGAGTAGTAGAGAGTGAATAGTAGAGAGTGAGTATTAGAGAGTGAGTAGTAGAGAGTGAGTAGTAGAGTGAGTAGTAGAAAGTAGTAGAGAGTAGCAGAGAGTGAGTAGTAGGGAGTAGTAGAGAATGAGTAGTAGAGAGTGAGTAGTAGAGAGTAGTAGAGAGTGAGTAGCAGAGTGAGTAGTAGAGAGTAGTAAAGAGAGAGTAGTAGAGAGTGAGTAGTAGAGAGTAGTAGAGAGTGAGTAGTAGAGAGTGGTAGATAGAGTAGTAGAGAGTGAGTAGTAGAGAGTAGTAGAAAGTGAGTAGTAGAGAGTAGTAGAGAGTGAGTAGTAGAGAGTGAGTAGTAGAGAGAGAGTAGTAGAGAGTAGTAGAGTAGTAGAGCATGAGTAGTAGAGAGTGAGTAGTAGAGAGTAGTGGAGTAGTAGAGAGTGAGTAGTAGAGAGTAGTAGAGAGTGAGTATTAGAGTGAGTACTAGAGAGTAGTAGAGAGCGAGTAGCAGAGAGCAAGTAGTAGAGAGTGTGTAGTAGAGAGTGAGTAGTAGAGAGTGAGTAGTAGAGAGAGTAGTAGAGAGTGAGAAGTAGAGAGAGTAGTAGAGTAGTAGAGAGTGAGTAGTAGAGTGAGTAGTAGAGAGTAGTTGAGAGTGAGTAGTAGAGAATCAGTAGTGGAGAGTGAGCAGAAGAGAGTAGTAGAGAGTGAGTAGTAGAGAGTGAGTAGTAGAGAGTAGTAGAGAGCGAGTAGTAGAGAGTGAGTAGTGGAGAGTGAGTAGTAGAGAGCGAGTAGTAGTGACTGAGTAGTAGAGAGTGAATAGTAGAGAGTGAGTAGTAGAGAGAGAGTAGTAGAGAGTGAGTAGTAGAGAGTAGTAGAGTGAGTAGTAGAGAGTGAGTAGTAGAGAGTAGTAGAGAGAGAGTAGTAGAGAGTGAGTAGTAGAGAGAGAGTAGTAGAGTAGTAGAGAGTGAGTGCTAGAGAGCAGCAGAGAGTAGTAGAGTGAGTAGTAGAGAGTAGTAGAGAGTGAGTAGTAGAGAGTGAATAGTAGAGAGTAGTAGTAGAGAGTAGTAGAGAGAGAGAGTAGTAGAGAGTGTAGTAGAGAGTGAGTAGTAGAGAGTAGTAGCGAGTGAGTAGTAGAGAGTAGTGGAGAGTGAGTAGTAGAGTAGTAGAGAGTGAGTGGTAGAGAGTAGTAGAAAGTAGTAGAGTGAGTACTAGAGAGTGAGTAGTCGAGAGTGAATAGTAGAGAGTAGTAGAGAGTGAGTAGTAGTAGACAGTGAGTAGTAGAGAGTAGTAGAGCGTGAGTAGTAGGGCGTGAGTAGTAGAGCATGAGTAGTAGAGAGTGAGTAGTAGAGCGTGGAGAGTGAGTAGTAGAGAGTGAGTAGTAGAGAGTAGTAGAGAGTGAGTAGTAGAGAGTGAGTAGTAGAGAGTAGTAGAGAGTGAGTAGAAGAGAGTGAGTAGTAGAGAGAGAGTAGTAGAGAGTCAGTAGTTGAGTAGTAGAGAGTAGTCAGTCAGTGTCAGTCAGTGTCAGTCAGTCAGTGTCAGTCAGTCAGTGTCAGTCAATCAGTGTCAGTCAGTGTCAGTCAATCAGTGTCAGTCAGTCAGTGTCAGTCAGTCAGTGTCAGTCAATCAGTGCCAGTCAGTCAGTGTCAGTCAATCAGTGCCAGTCAGTGTAAATCAGTGTCAGTCAGTGTCAGTTAGTTAGAGTGTCAGTCAGTCAGTGTCAGCTAGAGCAGCTCTGCTGACCTGGTTCTCTGGCTCTAAAGCAGCTCTGCTGACCTGGTTCTCGCTCTCTCAAGCAGCTCTGCTGACCTGGTTTCTCTGGCTCTACAGCAGGTCTGCTGACCTGGTTCTCTGGCTCTAGAGCAGCTCTGCTGACCTAGTTCTTATGCTACAGAGCAGCTCTGCTGATCTAGTTCTCTGGCTCTACTACAGCTCTGCAGACCTGGTTCTCTGGCTCTAAAGCAGCTCCGTTGACCCAGTTCTATGGCTCTGAAGCAGTTCTGCTGACATGGTTTTCTGGCTCTATAGAAGCTCTGCTGACCTGGTTCTCTCCCTCTAAAGCAGCTCTACTGACCTGGTTTCTCTGGCTCTGCAGCAGCTCTGCTGACCTGGTTCTCTGGCTCTAGAGCAGCTCTGTTGACCTGGTTCTTAGGCTCTAGAGCAGCTCTACTGACCTGGTTCTCTGGCTCTAAAGCAGCTCTGCTGACCTGGTTCTATGGCTCTAAAGCAGCTCTGCTGATTTGGTTCTCTGGCTCTAGAGTAGCTCTGCTGACCTGGTTCTCTGGCTCTAAAGCAGCTCTGCTAACCTGGTTCTCTGGCTCTAAAGCAGCTCTGCTGGCCTGGTTCTCTGGCTCTAAAGCAGCTCTGCTGACCTGGTTCTCTCCCTCTAAAGCAGCTCTGCTGACCTGGGTTCTCTGGCTCTACAGCAGTACTGCTGACCTGGTTCTCTGACTCTAGAGCAGGTCTGCTGACCTAGTTCTTAGGCTCTAGAGCAGTTCTGCTGACCTGGTCCTCTGGCTCTACAGCAGCTCTGCTGACCTGGTTTTCTGCACTCACGACGCATGCACCAGACTTCGCGAAAATATATTTAAAAATAATGTTTCTTATCAGTACAAATATATTATTTTGATGAATATCTTACATAATCTCTTGCCTTAATATGTATATTAAAGACACATACATATAATTTTGGAACATAAATTTTTTTTGCGGGAGTCGCACACCCAGCGCGCCCCAGCACGTATATGATGTCACGCGGGACCCGCAAGCGCGCAAATATCTTGTACCGTAATGCGCATGTGTCGCGAATGCGCGGGAGCAGGAGTCGCAGACTGGTCGCATACCAATCGCGCATATCACGTGATATTAAATGTATATGATGTAACTGAAAAACACGCAGCCGTCGCACACCATACGCGGATCCTTCATGACTTTTCTAAAATGGCGGCTAGAATGCGCGCACCCACCGTGATGTCTACACTTTCAGTGCGCGACTGCGGAAATTTTTTTAATTTTTTTTAAAGAAAATGATATAAATATATTAAAATTAAAAATGAAAATTAATCAATATTTCAGTTTTAATTAAAAAATGTTTTTTTGCAATTTTCAGAAAAATATATGTTATTTAATGAATAAAATATTTATAAATAAACAGTTAAAAAACTGTAGATAATCAGTACAAAAAAATAGATATAACTACTATCACACTTAAAAGTTAGCATTTAGAAAACCTTTGAAATTCACTGAAAAAAAACATAGGTTTCAGAGACGTTATAGTTAGAAATTAGCATTTAAAAAACCTTAGAAATTCACAGAAAAAACCATAGGTTTCAGGGGTGTTATAGTTAGCTGCCCATTTCACTCGTACAAAACCATAGAAATTCCTCCGTTGTAGTTAGTTCTGCTAACTATAACTCACGCGCCCGCAATGCACTGCTGATGATGTCACATATTGCATCATTCATGACATGGTCAGTGACATCACTGATGACATCACTGATGACATCTCAAATGACATCACTGATGACATCATCCACTTGACAATCCGATACACCACATCATACACTTTTATAACCTTTCATCACTCACTGTAAAATACAGAGTACCATATTTGAAACCATTGACACACCAATACCAGTTACTACATACCCACTCACTGATTCCTAAGTCTACACACACAACTACCCATTCAACAACAGAATCATCTATATATGCAGTCATTAATTAATAGAACACTATCAAATGCACTTATACAAATATATATAGACATTGACACATCAACAGTCATCTTAGTCGGTTATGCAGTCATCCTACTCACTCATGAAAAAAATGTATCGCACTTAAATTTACTCACTTACACAATTATCCAACGACACCTCATTTATTCAAACATATAGTAACTCATCGTTAATATGTTAAAAATGCACCATTACAATTATACACTCATTCATATATTTACTCTCACAATCACTGACTCTTACACAAACTTATTTATATACACCAACTCTCACATACAATGCCTTTTATTTTTTTACTTTGTTGAAGATGTACAACTAAACATATATTCGCTCACCAATACACAAATAAATACACTCAGTCACCCAAACAACTGTTTCCACATGCACTATTAAACCCATACACCTAGTCAATCAACCATTCACACATCTATGCATAGAGTTACACACACCCCATCCAACCACACACAAACTCAGTGTCCCATACAAATACTCACCCAACTAATCAATAACTAATATACACACTCATGTAGTTAGTGACCAACTGAGGCAGCATGTTATACAACAACAGAGACAGTGCTGCACATATTCACATAGTTTCGTTACTAATCCATGTATTAAGTGGGACACTTTTAATTACTCACTTAAAAAGACAGTCAGACAGCTACTAAATCCTCCATCCAGACAGTTATATATCCACTCAATCTTCAATGCAGATTGGTATATATATGATACATATATAAATTTCAAACTAAACCACATTCAGTGGATGATGTCATCAGTGATGTCATCAGTGATGTCATTTTAGATGTCATCAGTGATGTCATCAGTGATGTCACTGACCATGTCATGAATGATGCAATATGTGACATCATCAGCAGTGCATTGCGGGCGCGTGAGTTATAGTTAGCAGAACTAACTATAACGGAGGAATTTCTATGGTTTTGTACGAGTGAAATGGGCAGCTAACTATAACACCCCTGAAACCTATGGTTTTTTCTGTGAATATATATATATATATATTACCTACCCATAGGAAATCCGCAACATTCTATTCCCAATAACTTTGGCGCCGATTGACGAATCTTCGTGAAATTTTCAAAACTTTTGGCTAGCTCTAGTCCGCTCCTATCCTGAAAATCTCGAGATGATTCGTGTAGCAGGGGCCGGGAAAAAAGGGGAGTCCCAAAACGTGTTTTCCCCATGAAATTTACCATAGGACCTTTAGCCGCAGCTACAGCCTGAACTGCTGAACGGAATTACACCAAATTTGGCAAAGAGGTAGTCCTCAGTTCAGACTCGTGCCTTTTGCTTAAATGGTGTCAATCTTTTCAGTAGTTCCTGAGAAAATTACAGTTAAAAGTACATATATATCTATGCCGCGCTGGATCTGCGCACCCTGAGCGCACCCTCCCGATCACGCGCTGAATGCTAATTGGCTGTCAAGTGGTTGTCAACATTCGAAACCAGGAACTGTTGGCAGCCATTTTGTTCCTTGGTAGATGCGAGGCTGAAGAAGTCTGTGGAATAAGTGCGCAAAACGTATAAAGGGGGCAGGGTAGAAATACCCTGACCCTCTAGACCTGAGAAGAACTCCCAGGGCAGCCCCAATTTTTTTTTTTTAAAACAGCAAAGTGCGCGCAGGTTGCTCGTATCCTGCCGTAAAATAAATAAATAAATCAAACTGGGCTTTTTTTATAATTAGCCCCCGGGGGGGCAAATCCCGGGGGCAAAATTATTAAATTTAAAGGAGGCCCAGAGGGGCCCCCCAGCCCCTGGGACCACCACCCCCCCGGGGCTACAAAATAAATTGGGAGGGGCTCGAAAGCCCCTCCCAGTATAATTTGTGGGGGGGCTCAACGGTCCCCCCAAGCCCCGGGGACCACCACGCCCCGGGGCTTTATGTATTGAGGGAGGGGGGCTGTGTGGTCCCCCTCCTGGAGCCCTCGAGGGCCCTGGGGACCGCCACCCCCCAGGG
The DNA here is from genome assembly GCF_964204655.1 of Triturus cristatus. Classification (NCBI taxonomy): domain Eukaryota; kingdom Metazoa; phylum Chordata; class Amphibia; order Caudata; family Salamandridae; genus Triturus; species Triturus cristatus. The sequence goes on along the minus strand of NC_140591.1, from coordinate 925,823,548 downwards.
CCGGCTCTTGCAGTGTCCTGGGGTGCCCACCCCATGACACTGGTGTTTGCTATGAGAGGGCGGGAGTCTCCAGCCCTCCCATAGCAAACTTGGTTTGGATTTTGAAAGAGAGAGCAGGGAAACCTGCTCTCGCTTTCAAAATCCAAACCATATTGCTTTTCCACACGGGAGCTGCATGTCAGCAGCTCCCAATGTGGAAATGCAATGCCGGCTCCTGAAGGACGTGTGGAGCCGGCTGAGACTGACGAGGTGTTGGGGCTCCCCCCACGGTCCTCAAAGTTTTTTATAAGCCCCGGGGGATGCGGTCCCCGGGATAATAAAAATGAGTGATAGCTGCTTTTTTTTTTTACGGTAAAATTAGGAGTTGCGCATCCAGCACGGCTCTCAGCGCGGCCCCCTGGAGTGCACGCATTGGATGCACGACTGCTAACCTGTAGGGTGCGCGACTCCAGCGCGTTTGGTGCATGACTTGTACGCGTCGGATGTGCGATTCTAACGCGTTTGGTGTGCGACTCCAAGCAAAAAAAATTTATATAAGTATATGTAAAAGAATATAAAATAATAAAAAATATATATATATTTATTTAAAAAAAAAATGTTTTAAATATGTGTAGTGTAATTTAAAAAATATATAAAAATAAGTAGATTAATAAAATGCAGTTAAAGAATATAAAAAAAATTAGAACAAGAAATACATTTTAAAAATATCATTTAAAAAGCCTTTGAAATTCACTGAAAAAACCATAAGTTCAGACATGTTATACTTAAGAATTAGCATTTAAAAAACCTTTGAAATTCACTGAAAAAACCATAGGTTTCAGACATGTTATAGTTAGGAATTAGCATTTTTAAAACCTTTGAAATTCACGGAAAAAACCATAGGTTTCAGACATGTTATAGTTAGGAATTAGCATTTAAAAAACCTTTGAAATTCACTGAAAAAACCAAAGTTTTTAGGGGTGTTATAGTTAGCTGGACATTTCACTCATACAAAACCATTAAAATTCCTCCGTTATAGTTAGCTCAGCTAACTATAACTTGCGTGCCCGCAATCCACTGCTGATGATGTCACATAATAAATCATTCATGGCATGGTCAGTGACATCACTGATGACATCACTGATGACATCTCAAATGACATCACTGATGACATCACTGTTGACATCATCTAGTAGATGTATTATGTGACGTCATCAGCAGTGGATTGCGGGCGCGCGAGTTATAGTTAGCTGAACTAACTATAACGGAGGAATTTCAATGGTTTTGTATGAGTGAAATGTCCAGCTAACTATAACACCCCTAAAACCTATGTTTTTTTCAGTGAATTTCTAAGGTTTTTTAATTGCTAATTCCTAACTATAACATGTCTGAAACCTATGGTTTTTTCAGTGAATATATATATATATATCCTACATACTGGCGGTCGTCAGTAGGTAGTTGTAGTTAGGACCCTGTTTGTATTCGAAAAGCGTTTTTTGATTTGCCAATATCTTTGGTGCCTTTTGATGAATCTTCGTGAATTTTTAATTTAAAAAAACAAAACTTTATTTACCAGTTTCAAAATAAGCGCAATTTCATTACCAGCTTGAAATTGAATAACATTTACAACAATAAACAGTATTCAACAGATATACCTGTTACACATGAGACAGAACCCTGTATGACTTCTCCGAACATGGCTCAACATCACATTTCGTACATAGTAAGTCCCCCAGACCAAGAACATTCCTAACTTCATAGTATTGTATCGCAGTTAAATCACATTTCAGGAGTCAGTATCCAATTAAATTGACATATCCCAGTTGTGTACGTAAAAAAAACCAATGATTTGGAATTTAGCCAATACCTGCAGGTACAATCCCCCTATTTGGCCGCGTGTGAGATTGTGATTGTGTTGTGGCTGTGCATTGCTTAAAAGGACCCCATATATCCCGGGGGTGGGATTTACTGGGCAACGTGGATGCATATAAATCATAGTTATATTGGCAATACGCAAGACTACGCAGCCAGTCCTTGCACTGCCGTATCGCCCTCTGTCCCCATTTAAGTGTAATCTCCCATTTTGCCAGCAGCAGCCCCAATGATGTGAACTTCCTGGCCGGTTTTGGGATGCTGAGTACATATCCCAATAAGACTATGGCCGGTGCAGGGTCTGTGTCAAAACCGATCATGTCCCCCAATGTGTGAAATATGTTTGTTGGTCCAGAATATGCCTATATTGGGACAAGTCCAAGCTGGATGCGCAAAGTCTGCATGTGATGCCCTACATTTAAGGCAGCGGTGGGGCCTGTCCGGGTCTATAGTGTGTGACATTTCAGGCGTGATGTAAATTCGCCATAGAAATTTGAAGTGGAGAAGCTTATGTCTGCTATTTAAGGACACCTCCTTAGTTTGTAAACAGCACGCAGCTCATTAATCATCAGACATAGGGTGGCCCAGGTCTGCCACCCACGCAGCCCATATCTTGGTGTCGTGGATCGGAACCAACTCTATGCAGGCCCTGTATAGTTTAGAAACCAAATGGTCCACTTTGCTACTGTCTAGTACTATTGGCTGGGGCGTTAGAGGATAGGGTTCAATGGGAAAGTCGGGACCCTAGCTTTTAAAGCTGCTCGCATCTGGGCAAGCACAAACCTATCCATAAATGAAGCCTCTGGAAACGTGTCCCTGTCAGAGACCGAGAAAACATGGCCCTCAATGTAAAGATCGGCTATTCTTTTCAGATTCAACTTAGTTACTGTACGTTGCACTATCCTTTACCCTGTAATTGGTATCCATCACAGATTCAGAAGCGGTAGGCTTGGGGAGTACATACTCGGAGAACCCAGCACCTTGAGCATTTTTTTCCAGGCCCAACTGGTAGTGGACACCGTCTGGATGTCAAGGGGATCACGCAGGAACCCCTGCGGGAGCACTGTGCTCAAGAAGTCCGGAAGGACGAGATCTGCATCAGGCCTCAGACAGGGGATTCTGGCATCAGGGTGGAACCAGGAGTGCGCATAGCCACATTGAGCAATCAAATTATATAACTGAAAGTTAGGGACTCCCAATCCTCCCCTGTGATATGGGAGGGTCATGACCTCCCAGCGGACCCTGGGGTGCTTTCCCCCCAAGTCAGCTGAATAAGATGGGTGTTGATGGACTGGAAGAACCGGCTTGTGAGAGGGATGGTTATGGTATTGAATAAATACAAGAACTTCAGCAGGACAATCATCTTAACACGCCCAGTTATCGAAAGTGCAAGCCGAATCCACCTTTCCACCTGCTGCTCCAAATTGTATATTGCTGTGCCATAGTTTAATAATAATATCTCATTTATGTTTAAGTGTATGTTTATCCCTAAATATTTAACAGAATCGGAGCACCAGTCGAGGGGGTACTCACATTCCCATAGGACAGTGCCAGTGGTAAGGAGGAATATCACAGACTTGTGCCAATTGATACCGAGACCAGAGAAACTGCCAAACCGAACTATTTCTCCAACCAAGGGGGCCAAATTAGTTTGGGGGTCCCTGACATATAGTATAACATCATCTACATAGAGTGACACCAATAAAGGCCCGGTGTTGAACTGGAGCCCTCTATGGAGATGGCGTTCCTGAAAGTGTCTAATGAGGGGGTCCATTTCCAATATGAAAAGCAATGGAGACAAAGGGCAGCCTTGCCTTGTGCCTCGAGATAATGTAAAGGAGCGGGAAAGCATTCTATTTACACGCAGTCGGGCAGTGGGGGACGAGTATTTCAATGCAGTCAGGTAGATAAATCCAAAGGGCATGCCCAACCGGCGCATAATCGTCCATATAAAGGGCCACTCAAGATGCTTTCTCTGCATCTAAGAGCACTGCCGCTGCCAGAACAGCCGGGTTGATGCGGTTGAGGACTGTGAAGAGAGTACGTAGGTTTAGGGAGGTCGATCTATGGGGGACAAACCCCGACTGGACTGGGGATATTATTTTGTCTAACAGTAGGGTAAGACGCACTGAGATCATTTTAGCTAGAATTTTATATTCAAAGTTTAACAATGATAGTGGCCGATATGATCCGCATTGCAAGGGGTCTATGCAGGGCTTGGGCAATAGTACGATAACCGCCTCTCGTAGTGTCGGCAGAAGCAAATTACATTCCAAGGATTCATGATAGACCTCCAAAAGTTTAGGGGCTAGGATATCTTTGTATTGTTTGTAAAAAAAGCCCATGAAGCTGTCTAGACCAGGGGCGGAGGCACCGTTTAAAGCATCAATCGTGTCTGTTAGCTCATCCTGTGAGAAAGGCTCAGCAAGGAAATCCTGCATGTCTTTGTCCATATAGACAAGCGTGATCTCATTGAAATAGTCTTCACGCGCCTCAGGAGAATGCTCAAGTTTAGAGGTGTAAAGTTTCTCATAATACATTAGGAGGGTGTCTCGGATATCAACCGTATCCATTAACGGGAGTCCTGAGTATGAATTTAGAGCCGTTATAAATGACTTCGAGCATGGTGGTCTCAGTAGCTGTGCAAGTGTGTGCCCCAGCCTTTCGCCTTTGCCATACTTGCATGCAACCACATATTTACTGAGCAAGTGGGATTCCCTTTCAGCAGCCTCTCTAAATTCTAGTAGCAGTGCCAACCGGCGCGTTCGCAGTCGGCGGCGTCTGGGGAATCTAGCATGGAGACCTCCATGATGGATAGCTGCTGCTCTATGTTGGCCAGAGTTTTCCTCAATTCCCTCAGTATCCCTGCATGTTTGGAGATGACTACACCCCTGATGTAAGCCTTGAAGGCTTCCCAAAGAGTCACCCACATGTCTACTGACCCAGTTCAAAGTATTCCTCAATTGCCACCCTGATGTCATTGTCAAATAAGTTATCATTTAATGCCCTGTTTGGAAACTGCCACTGGCGCTCATGACCCTCCGGTCTGGGAATGCAAAGTTTTAACAAAAAGGGTGAATGCTCAGAATAGGTGCGAGGGAGGATGTGCATTGTGCTATGCCATGTGTGCGGAATCGAGGCAAGCAACCAGAAATCTAGTCTGGTCCAAGTGTCGAGTGTCGAGTTGGAAAGAGTAGTGGGTGTAACCTGGAGTCGTTGGATTGTTGCATCAGTAAGTTGGAATGTCTCGCACATCTCCATCAGCACCTTGAGGGCCCGGGGTTTGGTATCTGCTGTTCTAGAGGAGCAGTCTTGTTACGATCTAAAAGCAAATTGAAATCCCCTCCCATTATCACGTTGCCAGAGCTAATACGCAAAATGTGAGTATCTAGTTCCTGGGAAAAGTCAGGCCAGTCTACGTTCGGGGCGTAAGCACATACTAGAGTAACCATAACACCCATCAGTTTACCTGTGACTATAGTGGTACACCCTTCCTGATCAGTATGGCAGCAAGTCAGTGAGAAAGGAAGACTCTTGTGGATTAGTATTGCTGTGCCCCAAGCATAGGTGCTGTACTTGGAGAAAAAGCGATGGGCACCCCAGCCAACCGCAAAGCGTGTGGTTTTGGACCTCGGTAAGTGTGTCTCATGTAGGAAGGCGATGTCTACTTTGTGCCGTTGTAAATAATGGACAACATATTTAGGTTTTTTAGGGTTATCTAAGCCCCTTACATTCCAGGTGATGAAAGACAGATGTGAATGGGTTGCTAAGTCAGGGGCTGTCAACATGTGCAACGTGCAATGTAATCATGAACGCGAAGCACGCAATGAAAATCAGTTATAACGCTACGGCTAGAGCTGGTAAAGGAGTAACATCTAACAAGTGGGAAATTTATACCCTCCCCACCCACCTCCCAACCTCGCGTCCCGGTACGCAAGGAAATAACCTAATAGACAATAACCTAATGAATCCTGGAAGTTCCCTATTCGGAAAATACAGGGACAGTGAGTGATGCATTTGAGTGGGAAAGTTCAACAACGTGCTATGCACCTAGGGGGGAAGCAACACTCCCATGAGGCCCAGCATTATTTAAACAATAACAGAAATATATGCATTCTGTCTAATTACTTTGATTGACAAAACTATACGGCATGTGTTCAGATTATATCAGTACTATATCAAGAGTCCTTCACGAGAAAAGAGTTCTACGCTGGCCACCGAACCACTGTGAGGAGGGGATGAATCTGGACCACCATCTCTCCTTTGGTTATCCGCGCCCTTATTAGATTTACAGAAGGCTTGAACTTCCATAGGGTTGTCAAAGATGCAGAATCTCCCATTGACGTCGACCCGCAGATGTGCAAAGGTACAGCATGCCTTATTGAAGGCCCAGATTCCGCAGTGTGACCTTGACCCCGGTGAATATGCAGCGGGCGTCTTGTACCATAACAGTAAAGTCTGAGAAGAAGGACACAGCAGAGCCCTGCCATGTGATCACATCTCGCTCTCTGGCTAGACGCAAAGCAGTATCCCTTTCGCGGAAGTTCATTATACGGGCAATGATGGAGTGAGGCGAGCAACCAGGATTGGGACGAGGGCCCAACGAATGATGTGCCCGTTCGACCACGAACCCGGGAGTGAATGCTTCTTTGCCAAAAATGTCAACTAGCAGTGATTCTACGAAGGTGTCCATTCTGCCCGTATTTGTCTACTCCGGAACTCCAATTATATTGAGGTTGTTTCGATGACTACGTGCCTCCAAATCTTCATTTTTGATGGCGATGTCCTTTAGGATTTTCTCCATGCGGTCCAATTGTTTCGTCGATTGAGCGGCGCCATCTTCGAGATCCGATATACGACCCTCTGCCGTGTCAAGCTGCCTTTCATGAATGTCTAATTTGGACCCTAGGAAGTCCAGGCGGTTATTGAGCATGTCGAATTTGGTATCGATCGACTTGAATCCAGCCCTGAGTTCAGCAAGAAGCTCAGAGTGGGATGCAGCAGTACCCCTGACCCTGAGCACTGTCCGCCATTGTGACACTGGAATCTTGTGGTTTGTCTGTGGCAGCTGCGAAGGTTAGCACTCGCTGCTTGGGGTCTTTTTTGCCCATTCCTGTGAGCCCACAGCTAGAGGAATCACCCACCATCACTCACTGTAGTAGCACTGCAGGGTAGGAAGGGTACGAGTCTGAGGAATAGGTGGAGGGACAGTGTAGGCAGGCAGCTCCCAACTGGCAGGAAGCCAAGCAAAGGTGGAGGGTCACTCAAAGTTGCTGAGCAGGAGCAGCTCTCAAGACAGGCCCCGGGCACACTTGTAGCTATAGTGGATCTGAAGACCAAGAGTAGGTCTGCCTTCTAATCAGGAAGAAGAAGCAGTGCTGTCCACTGGGGAGACATGTGGTAGCCAGGATAGTGAGGGCTGGGGAGATCGAATGTCCCGCTCTGCAAGGGACTGTCGTGTTGATAGGAAGCCAGATGCCACCGAAATCATAAGCCAGCGTTCTCCTACGCCCAGTGTGCGGCGCTGAGGAAGTAAAGCAATGCCCCGATTGGGCTGTCTTAGTCAGAGTTTTTAATTCCCCTCATCCGAGTTTCAGTCAGGGGCACTCCAAGTCCGCGGCGAGTTTATCCCCCCCTCAATCCCCAAACGCAGCCGGGTGGCGGCCCCCCTGACACACCCGAGGCCCCTGGCACCCCAGTGGCCTACGGGAGCATCAGCAGCTGAATGCGGGGCCCTGAGACTGCTGGCGAAAGAAGGAGAGGTGCGCCGCAACGGCTGCTGGTGAGAGGATTGTGGCGGGGAGGGGGAGAATGCTTGGAGGACTCACTCACCACAGGTCCAAGCCTTCGGTGGGATCGCTCCAGTGACGGCAGCGGGATCACGCAGGCATCGGGCCGGAGGCCTCAGCAATCTGTGATGTAGGCCGTGACAGGCCCCGCCTCCAACCACATAGGAGCCGATATTCAAACGCCACGGGCGAGTTTCTGGGACCCAAACAGCTACATCACTTCTCCCACAGGTACGGATGGAAAGCCTCGCGATTTGGAGCTTTCAGCCAGCCATTACTTCAAGACAGCCGAATCGGAGTTGGACTGCCGGATCGGAGCTTCACTGCCGCACGGCCATCTTGGTGCGAGGCATGGCTCCGCCCCCAATCTTTGTGAAATTTTCAAAACTAATGGCCCGCTACAGTCAACTATTGTCTTGAAAGTTTTAGGTTGATTCATTAAAGCGGGGCCAAGAAAAAAGGTTGTTCCGAAAACGTGTTTTCCCCATGTTAATTTTCATAGGAAAAATCAGTCTACAGCCTGAACTGCTGAAGGGAATTACACCAAATTTGGCAAAAAGGTAGCTCTTGGTTCAGAAAGCGACCTTTTTTTTAAAATGGTGTGAATCAGTTTGGTAGTGCCTGAGAAATTAAAAAAGAAAACATTCGATATTTGGACACCGAAGAGGAGTCTTGACTCCTCCCGAGCACGCAGGGGCCCCCACCGCCCCGGGGACTGCCACCTCCCCGGGGCTTGTTTTAATAAGATGGGGGCCTCTCAGGCCCCCACAAGCCCCGGGGACTGCCACCTCCTCGGGGCTTTATTTAAATAGGCGCGGGGGCATGCACCCCCCCGCTGCCCCGGGGACCACTACCTTCCCGGGGCTAAAATTGGAATATAAAAATGTGTGTGGGGGTCTCACGGGGGCTGTCACCTCTCAGGGGCTTTCTACAATTATTCGTGGGGGGCTTGCGGGCCCCCCAAGCCCTGGGGACCACTACCTCCCCGGGGCTTTAGAATCATTGGTAGGGGGGCACTTGGCTCTCCTTCTGGAGCCCTTGATGGACCTCAGGACCGCCAACCCCAGGGCCAGCTCCTGCAATCTCCTGGGGTGCCCACCCCCGGGACATTCCCATTTGCTATGACAGGGCGGGAGCATGGCTCCTGGCCTGCCATAGCAAACTCTGCTTTGCTTTATTGAAGCGAGAGCAGGAAAACCTGCTCTCGCTACAATGAAGCAAAGCAGATTGCTTTTGATCAAGGGGACAAGCATGTCAGCAGCTCCCCTTGCTCAAAAGCAATGCCGGTTCCCGAATGAGGCGGGGAACCGGCGGGACTGTGGGGGCATTGGGGCTCCCCCCACGGTCCGCAACAGTGAGGCCAGGCCCTGGGGGATGGAGTCCCCAAGGCCAAAAGCAGCCCCCTTTCTGCGAATAAAAGTAAAAAAAAATTAAGAAACGCAAGACCTCAGGACACCAGAGGACCTCATCACCCCACCAGCAGTGCACCAAGAGGCGTGTTTGCAGAGTGGTTTAAAAAGGTATGTGGCCTCAGACCACCTCTCTGCAATCCAGCTGTGTGGTGCTTACTGGAGGTACCTGGTAGGCTAGTTGGCCTCCAGGGACCCTCTGTATTCAAGGGGACTTAATCCCCCAACTTAGAACAGGGGGTACGTTTGCAGGGTGGTGGAGAAAGGGGGCATAGCCTGTGTCCACCTCTCAGCAATCCCAATATGTGGGGCTTACTGGAGGTAAGAGGTAGGCTAGTTGGTGCCCAAAGGACCCCCAGCAGCAAAGGGGACCTCAATTCCCATCCAAGAGCACGCCAGGGAGCGCGTTTGCAGAGTGGTGGGCAAAGGGGGCATGGCCTGTTATGAGAATTTAGCAATCCTGCTGTGTGGGACTTAGTGAAGGTAATAGGAGTGGTAGTTGGCCCCCAAGGTTGTCGTTGGGGCCAACTACCCCTCTTCTTACCTATAGTATGTCTCACACAGTAGGATTGCTAAGACATCTAAGGAGGACATTCCCCCCTTTCTCCACCACTCTGCAAACGCGCCTCCTGGCTGACTACGTAATGGGGGATGAAGTCCAATTTACTCCTGAGGGACTTTGGGACCCAAGAAGCCCTCTTGGTACCTCCTCTAAGTACTATGTAGTGGAATTCCTGAGCGCTGGTTGGAGGCTCAGCACCCTTTCTCCATCACTCTGCAAACATGACTACTACTTAAAGAAGCATCTTTCTGCACCTCTGATTTAGAGGTAGTTTTAATCCCCCTGCCCTATTATGTACTAGGGCCTTACAGAGGAGATCATGCCAATCACAGCGGTAACCCAGCATATAGTGTCCCCTAGTGAATGTAGGTGTTTTCACTGTATTCTAAGTGTCTTTTAGCATAGCACTGGTTCTAGGCATTGTTAGTCAGAGTCAGTTGCCACCAGTACCCATCAGCAAAAAGTTGGGGGCACAGGATAACGTTGCAACAAGGCCTCTTTCTGCTCCTCTGTTGGTTCTTTGTGCACATCTCTTGCTTCTTTCTGCACATTTCTTCGTCTTTCTGGACTTCTGTTGCCTCTTTCTGCATTTCTCTTGCTTCTTTCTGTGCCTTTCTTCCTCTTTCTACACATGTCCTACTGCTGTAGGCTTAGTTAGAAATTAGCATTTAGAAAACCTTTGAAATTCCCTGAAAAAAACACAGGTTTCAGGGACGTTATAGTTAGAAATTAGCATTTAAAAAAAACTTAGAAATTCACTGAAAAAAAACGGTTTCAGGGACGTTATAGTTAGTTGGACATTTCACTCATACAAAACCAGAGAAATTAGGCCGTTATAGTTAGTTCAGCTAACTATAACTATTTAGTTCAGCTAACTATAACTCATGCCCCGCAATGCACTGCTGATGATGTCACATATTACATCATTCATGACATGGTCCGTGACATCACTGATGACATCTCAAATGACATCATTGATGACATCATCCATAAGATAATCTGATGCACCTCCTCACACTCTATTATAACCTTTTATACACCCACTCTAAAATACAAACTACCATTTTTGAAACCATAGAAACACCAATTCCAGTTACTACATACCCACTCACTGATTCCTAGGTCTACATACACATCCACTCATTCACCCATACAGTCACTCATACATGCAGTCACTCATCAATACAGCACTATCATATGCAGTCATACACCTATACAGACACTCGCACTCTGCCACTCATCCATAGAGTTACTCACACACCTACTCAGTCATGCAAATAATCAATCATACTCCCATTTACTCACCTATACAGTTACACACACCACCTCACTTATTCATACAGATTCTAACACATACTTAATCTTTTATACAATCACTTATACAAGCCAATACTCATCCATACATCCACTCTCACAATCACTCACTCTCGTGTATAGTCATTTATATACTCCAACACTCACATATACTGCCTTTCACATATGCAGTTACTCACACATGTACCACTGTGACATCCATTCACTCACCAACACCCCATACACATACTCACCCACCCATACAGCCCTTCACAAATACACTCTTGAACCCATATACCCAGTGAATCACCCACTCACACATCTATGCACAGTCACATACCCCCCACCCACCCAAATAGACACTCAGGCACCCATACAGATACTCAGACAAGCAATCAATAACACATATAGACTCTCATGTAGCTACTCACCAACCAATGCAGCCGCTTACACACCAACTGACAACTAATACAGACATTCACACAGATTAGTCACTAAACCATGCATTCAGTAAGACAAGTTTAATCACTCACTTATACAATCACTCACTCACCTACTAAATCATCCATTCAGACACTTAAAACATATTTAAACTTTATAGAAACACAGTCACTGGATCATGTCATCAGTGATGTTATAATTGATGTCATTTGAGATGTCATCAGTGATTTCATCAGTGATGTCACTGACCATGTCATGAATGATGTAATATGCGACATCATCAGCAGTGCATTGCGGGAGCGCAAGTTATAGTTACCTGAACCAACTATAACGGCCGAATTTCTTTGGTTTTGGACGAGTGAAATGTCCAACTAACTATAAGGTCCCTGAAACCTGTGTTTCTTTCAGTGAAAATATATATATATATATATATATATATATATATATATATATATATATGACATCACTCATGACATCACTCATGACATCTCAAATGACATCACTGATAACATCACTGATGACATCATCCAGTGAATGTGTGTTTTTCTGAAAATTAAATATGTTTTATATATGTATATCTCAAGGTCGATGGAAGAATAAATGGGTATATAAGTGTCTAATTGGATGATTTCTTATTGTAAAATTGATTGTATAACTGACTGATTAAGTGTATCTTAGTGAATACATGGGTTAGTGAGTACTGTTTAAATATGTAAATATCTGTATCAGTCTCTCACTTTGTGTATAAGTGGCTGCATGGGTTGGTGAGTAGCTATATGAGTGTCTATACAGGTTATTAGTTGTTTTTTTGAGTATCAGTATGAGTGTCTGTATGTTTTGGTGGGGGGTATTATGTAGCGCATAGATGCATGAATAAGTGACTCACTGTTTGTATGTGTTGAAGACAGCATGTGTGCAGGTCTGCATGGGTGGATGAGTGTGTGTATGGGTGTGTTAGTGAGTGAATGACTGTCTCAATAGTGTCTTTATGAGTAACTTCATATGTTTTAAAATAGTATATGTGAGTATTGTTGTATATAAGTGAGTATATGTGAGAGTGAGAGATTGGAAGAGTTCCGTATAAATTAGTATGTGTTTCTATAAGTGATTGCTTAAGAGTATGTGTAAGTTTCTGTAGAGGCAAGTGTGGTGGTGTGTGTATAACTATATATGCAAGTAAAAGGATGCTTGATACTTTGTTTGCATGTGCCACTATGTGTGTGAGTAACTCTATGGATGAGTGTCAGTGTGTAACAGGATGTATAGGTGTATGAGTACATATAATGAGTGACTGTATAGGACTATTGCTGAATGAGTGGATGTATGTGTAGATCTTGGAATTACTGAATAGGTGTGTTGTAACTGGTATTGGTGTGTCCGTTGTTTTGAAAATGTTACTTTCTAGTTTTGAGTGTGTGTATCAAAGGTTATATTAGGGTGAGAGGAGGTCTGCCACTCGATCACAAGAATGATGTCATTTCAAAGGTTTTTTAAATGCTAATTTCTAACCATAATGTGCTTGAAACCTATGTTTTTTAAGTGAATTTCAAAGGTTTTTTAAATGCTAGTTTCTAACTATGCCTACAGAGGTAGGACATGTGAAGAAAGAAGAAAAAACGCACAGAAAGAAGCAAAAGAAATGCAGAAAGAAGCAACAGAAGTCCTCAAAGATGAAGAAAAGTGCAGGAAGAAGCAAGACATGTGCAGAAAGAACCAACAGAGGAGCAGAAATAGGCCTTGTTACAAAATCATCCTGTGCCCACAACTTTTTCAGACGGGTACTGGATCTGACTAACTAGGCCTAGAGCCAGTGGTATGCTAAAAGACACTTAGAATACAGTGAAAACACCTACATACACTAGGGAACACTATGCATTGGGGTACCCCTGTGATTGGCATGACCTCCTCTGTAAGCCCCTAGTACATAATAGGGCAGGGGGATTAAAACTACCTCTTAAAAGGCGTCACAGGGTGCGTTTGCCCACTGGTGAAGGGAGGGGGGAGCCTGAGGTGACGTGTGCAAACACGCCCTGTGGGCATTTTAAGTTGGGGGATAAAGTCCCTTTGAATCCTGAGGGTCCCTGGGGTCCAACTAGCCCACTAGGTACCTCCAGTAAGCGCCACAGAGCTGCATTGCAGAGATGTGTAAAAAGGGGCACGGCCTAGACCACCTCTCTGCAACACAGCGCAGTGGCGCTTACTGGAAGCACCTGGTGGGCTAGTTGGCCCCCAGGAGGCCTCAGGATTGAAAGGGAATTATTTCCCCAACTTAAAACGTGCCACAGGGCGTGTTTGCACATGTCACCTCAGGCCCTGTCCCCTCCCTTCACCACTGTGTAAACACGCCCTATGGCCATTTTAACTTGGGAGATTAAGACCCCTTGAATCTTGAGTGTCCGTAGGGTCCAACTAGCCCACTAGGTACCTCCAGTAAGCGCCACAGAGCTGCGTTGCAGAGAGGTTTAAAAAGGGGCACGGCCTGTACCACCTCTTGGCAACGCAGTGCAGTGGTGCTTACTGGAAGTACCTGGTGGGCTAGTTGGCCCCCAGGGTCCCTGAGGATTGAAGGGGAATTATTTCCCCAACTGAAAACACGCCACAGGACGTGTTTGCAAACGTCACCTCAGGCCCCGTCCCCTCCCTTCACCACTGTGTGAACACGCCCTGTGGCCATTTTAAGTTGGGAGATTAAGACCCCTTGAATTCTGAGGGTCCCTAGGGTCCAACTAGCCCACTAGGTACCTCTAGTAAGCGCCACAGACCTGCGTTGCAGAGAGGTGTAAAAAGGGGCTTGGCCTCTGAACACCTCTCTGCAACGCAGCTCCCTGGCGTATACTGGAGGTGCCTGGTGGGCTAGTTGGCCCCCAGGGACCCTCAGAATTGAAGGGGAACAAATTCCCCACCTTACAACTCGCCAAGGGGCGCATTTGAACGCATCACCTCAGGCCCCGTCCCCTCCCTTCACCACTGTGTAAACACGCCCTATGGCCATTTTAAGTTGGGAGACTAAGTCCTCTTGAATCCTGAGGGTCCCTAGGGTCCAACTAGCCCACTAGGTATATCCAGTAAGCGCCACAGAGCTGTTTTGCAGAGAGGTATAAAAAGGGGCACGGCCTGTACCACCTCTCGACAACGCAGTGCAGTGGTGCTTACTGGAACCACCTGGTGGGCTAGTTGTCCCCCAGGGGTCCTCAGTATTGAAGGGGAATTATTTCCGCAACTGAAAACGCGCCACAGGACGTGTTTGCACACGTCACCTCAGACCCCGTCCCCTCCCTTCACCACTGTGTAAACACGCCCTGTGGCCATTTTAAGTTGGGGTATTAAGACCCCTTGAATCCTGAGGGTCCCTAGGGTCCAACTAGCCCACTAGGTACCTCCAGTAAGCGCCACAAGGCTGTGTTGCAGAGAGGTGTAAAAAGTGGCTTGGCCTCTGAACACCTCTCTGCAACACAGCTCTCTGGCGCATACTGGAGGTACCTGGTGATCTAGTTGGCCCACAGGGACCCTCAGTATTGAAGGGGAATTGATTCCCCAACTTACAACTCGCCAGGGGGCGCGTTTGAACACGTCACCTCAGGCCCCATCCCCTCCCTTCACCACTGTGTAAACACGCCCTGTGGCCATTTTAAGTTGGAAGATTAAGTCCCCTTGAATCCTAAGGGTCCCTAGGGTCAAACTCGCCCACTAGGTACCGCCAGTAAGCGCCACAGAGCTGCGTTGCAGAGAGGTGTAAAAAGGGGCTTGGCCTCTGAACACCTCTTTGCAACGCAGCTCCCTGGGGCATACTAGAGGTACCTGGTGGGCTAGTTGGCCCCCAGGGACCCTCAGTATTGAAGGGGAATTAATTCCCCAACTTATATCTTGCCAGGGGGCGCGTTTGAACAGTGGTGAAGGAAGGGAGTGGGGCCTGAGGTGACATGTGTGCAAACACGCCCTTTGAAGCATTATAAGTTGGGGAATTAATTCCTCTTCAATCCTGAGGGTCCCTGGGGGCCAACTAGCCCACCAGGTACCTCCAGTATGCACCAGGGAGCTGCGTAGCAGAGAGGTGTTTATAGGCCACGCCCCTTTTTACAACAGTCTGCAAAGGAGCTCTGTGGCGCTTATTGGAGGTACCTGGTGGGCTTTTTTTAAAAACAACCCCACCAATATTTTATAAAAGCCCCGGGGGGTGGCGGTCCCTGGGGCATGTGGGGGCCTTTGAGCCCCCCACCCGTTTACTATTGAAGCCCCAGGGGATTGCGGTCCACGGGGCTGCAGGGGGGCCATGAGCCCCCCGCAAATACTTTTGAAAAGCCCCGGGGGTGGCAGCCCCTGGGGCTGGGGGCCCCCTTTTGGTCCTCCATTATAAGCTAAACATTGCCCCCGGGACTTTGCCCACCTGGGGGCTAATTAAAAACGGAAAAAGAAAAATTAATTTTCGCAGCCGGATCCATGGATCCTCGAGCATCCCTGTGGTTGTTTTTTTACAAAAAAAATAAATGTGTTTTGTTGGCCCTGGAGGTCCTTGTGGGGCCCCCTGACAAGGCCTAGAGGGTCGGGGTGTTTCTACCCTGCCCCCTTTTTGTGTTTTGCAAGGCACAAGATGGCTGCTGTGAGAAGTTGGCCTGGTATATGCTGTCCACTAATTAAAGTGGGCACCCTGTACCCGTCCAAACAACCCCTTATGGTGATAGGTTAAAGACAACCTTTATAGAAAGTTATCCTAGTGGTAGCTATGGAAAGCAACCTTCAGGGTAAGTCTTGAAGGAATGTAAAGCAGCTTGTTTTACCAGTCTATAATCTCTTGAATGACCAAATGAAAGGACAGCCACACCAGGTATATATTCAAAATATATATATTTAAGATAAAACACACCCCTCTAGTCTCTTTATGAAGCTGGAGTTCGAAGTACTTAAGGTACAAGTCAGTATTCAACAGTAAAATCACAAATACATGTTTGGGCCCTAGGATTGTACCAAATCATATACCAATAAAGTGGTATAAGAACCACGACTGAACTAGACACAAGGCCTTTAGGTAGTGACGTAGGGGACCCACGGGGGACGCGTGCAGTGTTAGAACACAGGCGCAAATCTCCGTTAACTTCTATGGGGAAGTCGCGGATGGAAAATTACAAGTTAAGGACACTTAGAGGATGACTATAAGCAAACCCTTTTGGACTTAGAGGTGTCTGGCGCCAACACCCACAGGAGCACTGGAGTACTCGTGTTACCTCACCCAGGGAAGCCGGGTGCATAGGTGTCTTTTGGTGTTGGGTCGCTGAGTCGTTTTCAATGGAAGCTGGCAAAGAAGTGCTGCTGCTGTGAAGAGGAGAAGTGTCTGAAGAGATCCAAGCCTGGATCGAGGATGGAAGGCATCTGAAAGCAGAAGGGACAGAGTCTGGGTCACAATGGTGTGCAGCGTGTGGGATTCCAGCTTGCTATTGTTTTCCAGATAATCTCAATTGAATTGATCAACTGAAAACCACCAAAGGTACCTGAGGTACATATAATATCAAGTTTAGCTACAGTGAGTTCTACTGAACTTAGAGTTGTGTGTTAAGGGATAGCACACCCTTTCTACAACTCAAGAGAGTTTAGTAAGCCACACTAGTGTTGGTAGTGCAATACACCACACCACATTAGTAATGTCTAACCAGCCAGGAACCAGTGAGCTCCTTCCCTATAAATATGAGGATCTCTCCTTTGCTCAGCTTAGGGCCTTATGTTCCATTAGGAAGCTGAAGAGGCAAAAGTCCATCCACCCAGCATCTCATAAAGATACTGAAACTGGATGATATCACAGGGCCTAGTGGGCCTGATGATGTAGACAGTGTTGGTGGGGCAGCACCTGAGGGTGGGTCTAGGGGTGGAAACTCCTCTGACCCTAACGCTGATCAGACTGGTGACAATGACCAGACTCTGGTGAACACAGACCACCAGGATGAGGATGAGAAGGATGACAATAATGCCACTTCCTTTATCCCTCCAGGTAGGCCTGACAACAGTGCTAGAAGGAATAGTTCTCTGTCAAGGGGATCTATCCAGTCTAACTCCTCTATAGGAACCTCTGTTTATTCTCACAGAGGGAGGGAAACCTCCCAGGAGAGAAGAGAGAGACTGGTGAAGTATGAGCATGACAAGTTCAACCCCAGAAAGCAGCAGATGGCCTTAGATAGGGAAGCCCCGGAGCTCCACAGAGCTAGTAAAAAGGAGGGACTAGAGTCCCTTGGTGGCAGCAATTTCCCTAGAGATAGGGAGATGTCTTATGACCATAGAAACCTAAGTAAGATTGTCCCTCCCTACCAGAGTGGGTATGACATGCACAAATGGATAACTGCCTTAGAGAGGGCCTGTAAAGTACAGAAGGTCCCTCAAGGTCAGTGGGCAGCAATCTTATGGCTCTCCTTTGCAGAAAAAGGTAAAGACAAGCTCCTCACTGTAAGAGAAGAGGATGCTGATGACTACAAAGTTTTGAAAAGTGCTCTAATAAATGGGTTTGGCCTAACCACTGAACAATACAGGTAAAAGTTCAGAGACACCCAAAAAGCACAAAATCAGGACTGGGTTGACTTTGTTGACTGTGCTGCTAAGGATCTGGAAGGTTGGTTATTGGGCAGTAAAGTGCGTGACTTCAAAGGATTATACAATCTGATAACGAGGGAGCAGATTCTTAATAACTGTCAAAATCAGCTGTGGCACCAGTACCTGGTAGACTCTGATCTGACCTCTCCCCAAGAATTGGTAAAGAAGGCAGACAAATGGGTCAGAACCAGGGTGAGGCAGAAGGTACAGAACCAAGGTGGTGACCCAAAGAAGCAAGATTCCAAAAACTCTGACAAGGGTGGTGATGAATACAGGCCCCAGCTAGGCCCGCAGGACACAAGGGTTCGCTCTCCTGCAATGGAATCTATAAGGAAGTTGGCACGGAAACTGCAAAGTACAAAGACAAAGTTTATTAACCCTTAAGGGTGGTCCTACAATCCATACAACACCCTTCGGTATTGCATAGAGTAGCACAAAGAACTTGCATACACGGTCCCCTTTTATACACAACAGAGGGGCTCATAAGTGGGTGGATACAACATGAGGCAGAGAATATTACCTTTTATGGTCATTTTCAATACTGAATCAATATATGGGCGGAGCTGACACACTCCTTGAGCCCGCGAAAACATGGTCAAGCAAGGCTAACTGATAACAGATGTGGTCAAGTCTGGGCATGCGCCAGACGGACAAAGGAGCTATTTATAGACTGTTACTAGGCAGAATACAAGAGCAACTAACACGAAGGTAGGACTCTTCTCGTGTTGAGCACGTGGAGACATGACAATACAAAATGGAGTCCAAACTTTAGTCAACATAACAAAAGAGACATGCTCTAAGGAAGGGGAATTCATGTCTTTAGTAAATGCTTAATCACATCGTCGTTTCAATTTACAACAGACGACCCTTTCAGCATTTACTGAAGACATCCGGTTTGTTAGGATAATCATCATATATGTCAATTGTCATCATTTCTTCTACTTCTTTAGCTAAATGTTTCTGATAAGTGACATCGGCAATAGCTTTCTTATCAGGAATACAGAATGATACACATAAGGAACAGAGCAAGGGACCACATTGGACACAGATACAACAAGAAAACAGAACTGCTACAATAATACAGAGACCAGTTAAAACCTTCCACCCCCAAGCAGTGATCAATGCCCAAAACCATCCAGAAAAGGACCAAGTGCCGTTTTCTGTATGGATTTCAGCTGCAATTTTATGCAGCCTGTTAATAGCATTATAGACTGATGGCGTGTGGTCAGGGATAAACACACAACAACTACTTCCGATAATTTTACAAGCTCCACCTCGGTCGGCTAACATAACATCTAACACCATACGATTCTGTAATGCAACAATCCTAGTAATCTGCAATTCTTCCGTAAGATTCCCAAGAGCAGCAGCGGTTTGATTTGTCACAGCCTCTACCACTCTTGTTAACCTTCGAACTTTCCTACTATTTAGGGCAGCTCATACAAAGAAAAACAATCCTAAATTAAAATCAATATACTGTTGCAGACTGGTGTCAGTCTGATCCACGTCATCAATTGATAGAGTACGTTTATACCTATTTACAGTCACATTGTTCAACAATTTCAAATCTTTATGATAGGATGCTGGTGCTAAGAATACAGGAGGTAATAGGAATGCCACATAACATACCCCGGACCAACCAGCTGGCAAGCGGTAATAACCTTTATTTCCACATACAAAGTATGTATTATGGGAGGCTAAGAAGGTACTGTTATTCAACCCATCAATGTTCAAAACGGTAATACAATCACTAACGCCAACAGGAATAAAACCCACACTCTGGACACACAGGTCCGCTTGAGCTTGTGCCACTTGAATCACAAATTTGTCTTTTCCCACAGTGTCTCTGGTGTTCGTGAAAATATAGGGAATCGATTCATTGTCTGGTCGGTATTCTTCCCTTCCCAAATTGTCCCTGATGACATTCTTTATTGAGTCTGAAGAGTAATCGTCCCACTGTGGGTTTCCGAGTGGCAAAAAGCAAAGTGTACCATGCTCTACAAGAGCCATTATGAGAGAAAGGAAGTGGTATGAATGGCGTTCCTCCTTTCTTCTGATGAGCTGGCATCATACCACATATCCAACAGTTCGTAGCATTCGTAGCAACGTGGGTATGATGCAACATCTGGATGAAAGTGTTATTCAAATAAGACTGACGATGCTTCAACTCTTGATACGGTAATGTATAAAAGTAGTGCTCCTCAGGCACTGGAGTAGTCAACACAAGTAGTTTTCGAGCGGGAGTCACATCCTCCACAAACCATGTGGTTATCCCAACAATAGCTACTGTCAGCATAAACCCTGATGCACAAAGGATTTTCTTTTTCTCCATGTCAGAATAAAGAGTCAATATCTTCCTGAAACTAAAAGGTTTGTCAGAACTCTTCCCCTTGGGCAGCGGTCGATTTCTTCACCAGCGGGCCAAGACGGGTGTCGCTACACTAATGCAGGGCTGATCCCCCCCCCCCTTGCCTCATTGGCTCTCCGTTTCACTAACCCAAGGGCCGTTCTGACAACATGTCCCGGTACTGAAGAACTCACTTCCTTGGC
The DNA here is from genome assembly GCF_964204655.1 of Triturus cristatus. NCBI lineage: Eukaryota > Metazoa > Chordata > Amphibia > Caudata > Salamandridae > Triturus > Triturus cristatus. Next base: position 925,803,083 of record NC_140591.1, on the reverse strand, counting down.
CTGAGATGATATCGCTTTCCTCCAGGAATCGCGTGGTCCGGGAAGAGCTCCTCAGTGTCGTTTGGCTCCGCAGCACGGCCTTTCTCTGCAGCCAGGATTTCTCGTTGATCGGTCAATAGAGCAGGCTCCACCAATCCGGGCGGTACTTTCCGACAGTGCAGGGAATGGATCCAATTCTTTCTGTTGGAAACTCGCACAGCCGTCCTCGTTGCAAGGAGGACCTGCTCAGGACCAACCCACCTCGGTTCCAAGCTGTTCGTCCTGTCGAAAATCTTCACCATGACATAGTCGCCAGGTCGGAGACTATGTCCTTCACCGGTAGACCGATCAGGGAGCGCCTCCCGGACCTGTTGATGAATAGAAACCAAGTTATCCGTTAACTGCGCCAGATAATCATTCATAATTACACAAGGTACATCGTACACAGTCTTAGGTTTTGGTGGACCCCAAATATTCATTGGGCGTCCTAAGACAATCTCATACGGTGTAAGACCGGTTCGAGAGTGCGGTACCGATCTAATTGACAATAACGCCAGCGGTAAAGCATCTGGGCAAGTCAAAGATGTCGAAGCTTGGATTTTAGCGATCTTGAGCTTCAGCGTACCATTATACTTCTCGACTAGCCCCGCAGATTGAGGGTGAAACACTGCGTGGAACTTCTGGGTGATGCCCAGGCCCTTCAGAACATACTTTATAACATCCGCTATAAAGTGGGGTCCGTTATCACTCCACAGAAGTCTACAAACGCCATATCGAGGGAAGAACTCCTTCAATAGCAGCTTAGCGGTAGTCATTGCAGTATTGTCTTTCGTAGGGTATGCTTCAACCCATTTACTGAAGGCGCAAACCACTACTAGAACATACTTCAAATTATTACAGCGCTCAAGCTGGATGTAATCCATCTGCAAAACCTCAAAGGGTGCAGTAGGTGTCACAAATCCTCCTGCTGGAGTTCGAGTACCTTTCCCTGGGTTGTACCTCAGGCAGATCATACAGGTCTGCACCACCCTCTTTGCCGTGCTAGCAATCTCTGGATGCTCCCAGACTTGGGTAAGCAATTTCACAATTGTGGAAGCTCCAACATGTGCTAGCCCATGTGCCATCTGAACCATAGGTTGTACAAAAGCCGTGGGTAATTTCCATCTATCCATCTGCTTATTTCTCCAGCAGCCCTCATCATCCAATTCTCCCTCACTGGACCATTGCTCCCGTTCTTTATCAGAAGCGGTCCTTTGCATTTCTCGCACTTCTTCCTTCGCATCGTGCCATCTTTCTACCTGCGACTTCACTACATACATGGCCGTAGCACCGGGCTGCATCGCAGTCTCCCGTGCCACCCGGTCTGCTAACGCATTCCCTTCTCCAACTTTATCGACTACTTTCCTATGGGCGCTACATTTAACGATGGCAATTTTCTTCGGATATGTCAATGCAGTTAAAAGATTGTGAACTAACTCCCCATGCATTATTTGTACTCCATGTGACGTTAAAAACCCTCTCTCCTTCCAGAGCAGGCCGAAATCGTGCGCTACTCCGAAGGCATACCGGCTGTCTGTATAAACATTCACACACAATCCTGTACTGAGCTCACATGCTCGTGTTAATGCTATCAGTTCCGCTGCTTGAGCTGATTTCTGTGGTATGCGTGCTGTCTCCACTATTGTTTGCAATGTGGTAATTGCATACGCTGCTGAAGTCGTACCATCTGGTAGCTTCAGGCACGACCCGTCCACCCACAGTTCTCGATCCACATCTGGAAAGGGCGTATCCTGGAGATCAATACGACCCTTTGTTTGTTCCTCAGTCACAAGAATACAATCATGTGCTTTCTGTGCTTCAGACTGAACCTCGGGGTATGGCAACAATGTGGCCGGGTTTAACGTTACGCACCTCTTTAACGTAATATGAGGAGCCACAAGCGTCAGCTCATATCCCGTTAAACGGGCACTGGTCAAATGCTGCGTCTTTGTTTGATTAAGCAGGGCATCAACAGCGTGGGGGACTAATACCAACAGCTTATGAGATAACACAATTCCCTTGCTTTGGCGTATTGACACAGCTGTCGCCGCAACCGAGCGAAAACACCCTGGTAATGCTCGGGCAACAGGATCAAGTACAGCCGAAAAATATGCACAAGGGCGCTGCTTGTCGCCGTGCATCTGCACTAAAACTGATAATGCACATCCATCTTTCTCATGCACATACAACGAAAAAGGTTTTGTATAATCAGGGGTCCCTAACACTGGTGCTGAACAAAGGGCCTGTCGTAATTGCTGGAAAGCAGCGTCACACTCATTTGACCAAGGAATCGGAATAGGTGTGTCTTTTGTCAAAAGGGCTAATAATGGCTTAGCTATGTGTGAAAACCCTAATATCCATTGCCTACAAAAAGAAACAAGCCCCAAAAATGCACGCACGTCCTTCTGCGTGGACGGCGTCGGCGTGTCCAGGATTACTTGGATACGATCTGGTGTGAGTGCACGCCCCTCCTTAGACAAAAGGTGACCCAGATAAGTCACCTTTGGTCTACAGAACTGTAATTTCTTCCGAGATACTTTATGATTGTGGGATGCCAAAAAGGAAAGCAAGGACAACGTACTCTTTTCACACAACTCCGGAGTGTCGGCCGTCAGCAAGATGTCATCGACATATTGAATGAGGGCGACACCCTCGGGCAGAACAAAGGAATCCAATTGTCTTTTCAAAGCTTGACTGTAAATGCTAGGGCTTTCTGTGTAGCCCTGAGGGATCCTACAAAATCGGTAAGACCTATTATTTAGAGTGAAACCAAAAAGGTATCGACTATCGGGATGAATAGGAATTGAAAAGAAGGCATTTTTCAAATCAATAACTGAGAACGTGGTCGCCGTAGGCGGGACCAAAGTAAGCAACGTCGTGATATCAGAAACCACTGGGTACTGAGGTATCACGATCTTGTTCACTTCTCTCAAATCAATTATAAACCGATAAACTTTGGCATCCGTATCCTTTTTCAAAATGGGTAGAATCGGGCTATTACAGACGTTGTAGGGAACTTCCTCCACTACTCCCACCTTAATCAAATCCTGCACAATCTGTATAAGAGCCTCCTCCCCCTCCTGGGAAATACGATACTGTGGGAGGCGTGGTAACACCGCCCCCTCCTGGACACTAATGTGAACCGGCGGAATCACCATCTGTCCCACATCAGTATCCGAAGTGGCCCACAAAGCACGAGGGAGGGTAGCTAACACAGCATCCTCTGCAACCACACACATCCGTTCAGACCGAGGGTAATTGTCATTTAATATCACCCGCACTCCAGCAGGGGAGCAACGGACCGTAGCTCTGAAGTGCTTTAGCATATCAAGGCCCATAATGTTGTCCGGCGTGTTTGGGGCAAGCAAAAACGGACAAGGTGCAGAAAAGGAATCAACCTGAAATGTGAGGGGCCGTGAAAGAGGGCTTCGGGAGAGTGTACCGTCAAACCCTACCGATGTAACCATTAAGCCAGATGGGGGAGCCCTCGGAACCAATTGTTTAGACAGCGCACTACGAGTTGCTCCTGTATCCACTAGGAATTGATCAGTAGAGCCCAAAACCTCAGCTGATACGTAAGGACCCTTCTGATCAACCGGCACCTCAACTGATTCTAACCCCCATCCAACGCATTCCTATGCATGCTGAGAATCATGGTACCCAGAGCGGTCAATCCCCGACACTTGATACTGGGTCTGTCGATCGAAAACATTAGGTCTATCTCGTTGCTGCCCGGCAGGGTCAAAACGAGTGTGATCGTTAGAATTCCCTCTAAAATTCGAGAAACCCCCTCTACCTCTCGGGCCACCCTGACTATGCCCCTGACGCGAAGCATGCAACGCCGGGCAATCTCTGGCCCAATGTCCCGATTGCTTGCAATACGCACATTGATTCCTATTCAAATCAGATCGGCCCGAGGGAGGACCATAAAATCCTCCCCTACCTCTATTAACACCCCGTCAGGGCGGGCCATATACTTGTGCCAACATCACCTTCGTTTTTAAATCTTTCGATTTCTTCTCCTCCTGGCCCTTCGCTTCTTGCTCCTGACGCTCATAATACTGAGCTATAGTCAGGAGGGGTGTCGGGGTCGCAGAAGACCAAGAACTCTCACTCGCTTTGAGACGGGCCGCAATTGCCGGCAATAAATTCGCCACATATTTATCAGCAAAGAGGTGTCGACCCGTATCATCCGTAAGCGACTGACCACTAAAATCATGAAACGTCTCCTCAAAGCGCGTAAAGAAATCTGCAACTGACTCGTCAACTTTCTGCTTACACGAAGCTAACATATTCCAGTCAATCTTTTTAGGGGGGATGATTGTCTTCAGCTTAGTCAGAATAGCCGCAGGGAGATCTAAGATAATCTGTGGTGGTTTCTGCGCGGGCTTCCTCTCCCTATCCTCATCCTCAAGCTCAGACCACCGAGCCTTAAAAGCGGCAACATCATCCACCTTCCGGACAGATCGCCACATATCCGGTGGTAGAATAAGGCCAAAGAACAGATCTATATTCGCTAAGGTCATAGTACAAGAATTCAAGGCCCCTTCGACTTCTTCGTAAAAGGCCGCTGGATTCTTGCGGGGATCAGGCAATGCATTCTTTAATGCCATAACATCAGCTCTATGCCAGGGAGTATAAACCCAATTATACACAAAATATCCCTTAGCATCGGCGGAGGTAATGTCCGAACTAGTCCCCGCTCCTTTAGGAGGAACATACAAAGGCGCCGCCTCTCGCATTGGTTTAGCATGCACTAGGTCACTCTTATCTGACTGGGAGGTGAATGAGTGGCCATCTCCGGTATGCGAATCCGACTGCTTCTCCTCCTCAGCTTGTTGGCGCGCTTTTTCTTTAAGGTTCCTCACCGCGTCCCCCAATGCAAACAGCCGCCGCACCGCATCAGGTGCCTTAGAGGGAGAGAAAACACCGTTACGCAATGCTTTAGCATCTAATACCACATCGTCAGTGTAGTATGTCATAAGCTTGGCATACACTTATAATGTCTTGTCTGGGATTGGTTGGAAGCTATAGAATGTCGATAGTGTCATCTGCGATGTCACTGGATTCTAGATTGGGGATCTGTGAAGGAAACTGGGAGACTGATGACAAGAGTTGGATGGATGGGATCTCTTTATGGAATAAACCTTCTTCAAACTTCATACCTGCCTCATGATGCCTTTTTGAGGGATCTTACACTGGCGTAGTCGGCTGAGAATTTCCATTTGAGATCCCAACAAGTGATATGGATTTTGGCGAGTTTTGACCAAATTTAAATGAACTCTTGGACATCCCTTTATCTGCGTGAATTCCTCTTCAATGATATCCCTAACTGGATTTTATTTGTGGTAAGGAAGACGTCTCGTATACCAGCCTTCATTCGTTAATTTCCGTTTGCGTGGTTCACTTGAGTTGAGGACTAAAGACTCTTATATTTTATTGATTGTCTTTTATCAAAAAAAAAAAGAAAAGAGACGGAATCGTACGAAGCTGTTTACTTTGTTTCGACTTACAATCGTTCGATGTAAAGGCTTTCAAGTTACGTTAACCATACTTGCGAAGACGTTCAAAAAATAACAAAGCTACTGTTCAACGAACCTTACCCGTCAGCGGTGTCTCGAGGAGCGTTTTGCTGTGTTGCCTGGTGAGGAATCCTTGTCTTCGTGAAGAGAGCGGCCATCGACGTAGGATAAGAATCCCGTTCCTCTCCTTTGTCTTCGTGAAGAGAGCGGCCATCGACGTAGGATAAGAATCCCGTTCCTCTCCTTTGTGCGCATGACGTCAGAACGTGATTGAAGATTTACCCAATTGAGCTCAGGCGTCGAAGCGTATCTTAGCAACGGCATGCTGTGCACATGATGTCAGTACGTTGTTGAAAAAGTTACCCTATGGTGCGAAGGCGTCATAGTGTATCCTAGCAACGGCATACGCTCGCTGATACACACAGCTTTTCTGTCATTGTGTGCCAGCGATATCTCTACGTTGCAACGGAATACTCTCGCCGGCACGCACGCCCCTCTCTCTTCCAAGCTAGAAAATGTGGTCTTGCTGAATCTTGTGTATCCTGGCAACATATTACTTTCGCCGATACGCACGGCTCTGTCAGTAAGATTTATCGCTGATGCACATGGCTTTCGGTTTGCATTGCGCTTTGTCTCTTAGTTAAGTTGATGCAAAAATCTTATTACTGTTTAAGGACAGCGTACAGTTTATGCTTTTAACTATTTTTCCCACTGTTTTGCTTATTTTCATGTGGGCATATTTATTTGGCATAAAGGTTTGTCTTTTTGCTTCTTTTTTTTTGAATATATATTTCTATATCTGTACTGGTTCTGTGGAAATGCAAAATGTCACTGCAGCGCCGTTTTTCTTATCTGAGCCAGGTGAGCCCAATATTAAGTGGAAAAAATGGAAAGTTGTTTTCGAGCGTTATGCTAGAGTATGTGGCCCTTCACTCAGTGCAGAAAGGAGAACTGCCTTGTTATTACACTGTTTGGGGTCAGAAGGACAAGACGTATTTGACCACTTGCCAGATTTATCCCTTGAAGAGGCTAATGGGCTCAATGACTATGAAATATGTATCAAGAGACTGGATAAGCATTACTTGCCAAAAGTGAGTACCATTCTAGAGAGGTACACCTTTGCCAAGAGAATGCAAGCAAGTGAGGAAACAGTGGAGGGTTACATAACTGTTTTGAGGAAGCTTGCATCTTCGTGTAAGTTTGAAGCAAAAACTGATGAACGTATTCGTGATCAGTTTATGTTTGGGTGTAATATAGAAAAAGTTAGAGAGGAATTGTGGTCACGCGATGAACCCACTCTAGATGAGGTTCTGGTCGTAGCGAAAAGGATAGAGCATTCTATCAAATGTGTGGCTGTTTTGAAGAAAGATACTTCGAACGAATGCAAGGTTCAAGTGGTGAAGAGTAAGAATAAAGGGGACTTGAAGTATAAGGAGATGTTAAAAAAAGAATCTATGTCAACGAAAGGAAAGTTAAGTGAGAATTCGTTTAATGGCAAATGTTTCAGATGTGGTAAGGTAGGACATTTAGCTAATAATCCGAAGTGTCCAGCTCTTGGTTCATTGTGTCCCAAGTGTAAAAAGAAAGGTCACTTTGCTCATATGTGTAATAGTAAAAATGTTGCAAAAGTAAAAGACGTTCAAGTTGATGAGGACAGTGATGATGCGATAAACTCGGATGATTATGAATGTGGTCAAATTGTTGTGCAGGTTGTGACTGGGGAGAGAAAAAGAAATTCTCCGTTAGATGAGATTTTAGTTGAAGGAGCTAAAACCAGAGTTCTATTTGATTCTGGGGCTAAAATCACAATTATCTCAAGTGAATTCTACATGTCTAATTTAAAAAGCAAAGTTCAACTTTTAAAACCAGACATAAAGCCATTGGCATATGGTGGGGAGCCAATCAAATTACATGGGTTCTTCACTGGATTAATTGAGTATAAAGGGAGATTTATCTCAGGGAAAATATATGTTTCAAGAAAGGGGGATAGCATCATCAGTTGGATTCATCAAGGAGAACTTGGTGTATTTCTTGATCCTAATGCTGACCCCCCTATTCAATTGAGAAGCGTGGTGAACTCCGTTGAGAAGGCTGATGATGTGAATCTAATTGATGGTCTCAAAAGAGATTATCCAAATGTTTTCAGGAAGGAGCTAGGTTGTCTCAAAGGTTACAAGCATAAAATATTACTTAAGAAAGGTTCTACTCCAGTATGTTGCAAGGTGAGAAATGTTCCAATTTCTGTGAGGGATGACATGCAGAAAGAAATTGAGAAGTTAAAGAAAGGGGGCATCATAGAAGAAGTTGAAGGAACTGAGTGGTTGGCACCAGTCGTAGCTGCACGCAAACCTAATGGGGACATGAGACTCTGCATTGACTTGAGACAGTTGAACAAGTGCGTAGTGATTGACAAATATCCCCTGCCTAACATAAACGAATTGCTATCTCTGTTGGGTGGAGCTAAAGTCTTTAGTACGATTGATTTAACTTGGGCGTACCACCAAATAGAGTTAGAGGAGTCGTGTAGAGACTACACTTCTTTTATAACACCATTCGGTACTTTTAGGTTCATACGCATGCCTTTTGGGCTAGTGTCGGCCTCTTCAGTCTTTCAAAGGGTTATGGAGAACATGCTTCAGGGTTTACCAGGCACCTATGTTTACCAAGATGATATTTTAATTTTTGGGCAGAATGCTAAGCAGCATGACATTCGTTTGAGGTCAGCCTTGGGAAGACTTTCTGAGCATAACTTAACTATTAAGGCGGAAAAGTGTAGATTTGGAACCAACTCAATTGACTATTTGGGGCATAATATAACTAGTGATGGTGTCAAGCCTAAGAAAGAATTAATCAACACTATCCAAGAAATGAGCTCACCTTCTAACAAAAGCGAACTCATGAAGTTTTTAGGGGTAGTTGAATACTACTCGAAATTTGTAAGAAATTTTGCAGATTGTGCGGCAAGCATGAGATATTTACTGAGGAAAGGAGTGGACTTTCAGTGGACGGAAAGTTGTGAGCAAGAATTTAGAGATATCAAGAGTAAACTTAAAGCAGCTCCTTCTCTTGCTAGCTTTGATCCTATGATCAAACCTATTCTCATCACTGATGCCAGTGAAAAGGGTTTGGGGGCTGTCTTACAACAACATGGTAAAGATGGCATTCGTACCATTATGTGTTTGTCACGTAGCCTTAAGGATCCAGAGACCAGGTATTCGGTTGTTGAACGGGAATCTCTGGCAGTGTATTGGGCCATAAAAAAGTTGAAGAAGTTTCTTTGGGGTATAGATTTCGAGGTGAGGACAGATCATAAACCGTTGGTTGAAATTTTCAGCAAGAAGGGCTTGGATTCAATATCTAGCAGAATTACCAAGTGGATAATAGGTTTGCAAGAATTTAATTTTGAAATGAAGTACATACCAGGCGTAGAAAATAATGTGGCGGATGTACTGTCACGCCTCACGCCTATGAAATCATCTGATGGGGATGATTGGGAAGATTCAGAGGAATTAGTTTGTGTCATTGATCAAAATATGATTAGTGAAGAGAGATGGGGCAATGAGATGGTCATGGATGCTGTTCTAAATGAAGTTATGGATCTTCTCAGGAGAGGTTGGAACAGCAACAAACAAGGTTCGTTAGAGACTAAGAAATTTTGGGCGGTTCGTAACGAATTGTCTGTGGAGAATAGGCTTCTATTTCGGGGAACCAGACTGATTCCTCCCTGTTCCCTTAGGAAAGAACTGATAGATTTGGTTCATTCCTCTCATGCAGGCATTACTAAGTCTAAGGAACGCTTGAGAATGTCGTATTGGTGGCCGGGCATGGATATAGAGGTGGAACGGGTTATTCGTGATTGTGTGCCGTGCACCTTGAGTGATAAGTCTAAAAACACCCGTGTCCAACCTATGATCATAAGGAGGCGTCCTTTGAATCCTTGGCAGGACATTGCTTTAGACATTCTTGGTCCTATTCACTTGAATGGTTCTCAGACATTTGTTTTAGTGATAATTGACATGTTTTCACGTTGGCCTATAGTTTTCTTTTTGACAAGCATTAGCTCAACTCACATTATTAAATGTTTGAATAACATTTTCTCTGAAGAGGGAATCCCGGATTCCATATTAACAGACAATGGGGTGCAGTTAGTATCCAATGAGATGAAGGATTTTCTAACATCCAAGGGGATTTCGCATAAATTGTGCTCCCTCTACCATCCCGAGGCAAATGGGATGGTGGAGAGATTTAATAGAGTGATCAAAGAGACGATTGCACTATCTAAATCAATGTCCTTAAATTGGAAAGAGGAGGTGTTGAAGAAAGTTGAAGAGTATAGGCTATCTCCGCATTCCACTACTGGGAAAACACCTTTTCTATTATTCCGTGGGAGAGTTCCAAACACTAAAGTGGAACCTGCATGGGTTAATAGATATGAAGTGGAAAGGGGAAAAGAAAAGAAGTGTGATGGTGAAGTGATTCAAAAGAGAGAGGAAGAACAAAGTAAATTGAGGAAGAGTTACTTTGACAAGAAGAATGCTGTAAAGGTAACTAAAGTCAGAGTTGGTGATTTGGTTATGATCAAACGCCCAGGTTTGGTGGGTGGAGCTGTTTCCAAGTTTATGAAACCGATGAAGGTTATTATGATCTTTAAAAATGCTGTGAAGACTCAAGATCACAGGATTTGGAATTTAAACAGGGTTGCAGTATTAAAAAAAAAAGTAGATGGTGATCATCCTGATGTGGCGAATCCGAGTTTATCTGAAGGTGGTAAGATTCGAGCTTCTAATAGGATTTGTAAGAAGCCTTCTTATCTGTTGAACTATGTTTAAAGTGAATTTTAAGAAGCCTTCTTATCTGTTGAACTATGTTTAAAGTGAATTTTGTTGGATTTGATTTGGTATTATTTTGGGGAATGTGTTCTGAATTTTGTGTGACGAAGGGAGGTGTGTAGTATGTCATAAGCTTGGCATACACTTATAATGTCTTGTCTGGGATTGGTTGGAAGCTATAGAATGTCGATAGTGTCATCTGCGATGTCACTGGATTCTAGATTGGGGATCTGTGAAGGAAACTGGGAGACTGATGACAAGAGTTGGATGGATGGGATCTCTTTATGGAATAAACCTTCTTCAAACTTCATACCTGCCTCATGATGCCTTTTTGAGGGATCTTACAGTCAGGCTCAAAGACACTGGAATATTTCCGGAAAGCAGCAATCACTTCCTCAGAAAAGTGGCCCAAAAAATACAACTTTTCTCTATCCTGCCACAGCTCCCAGGAATTCAACAATTCATCCAGGGACAACTTGCCCTTGAGTGCACGAAAAGAAACTTGCCGAAGCTCACTCATTCGGTCAACCGATAGCATGGACCGCGTGTCTACCTTACCCGGAACCGATCCAGAATCTTGTGGCCTCGGGGCAGACGCGCCAACATAAGGGGGCGGAGAACGATCTAATAGGGAAAAATCATCCTCAAGATTAGTAAGGACAGGATAAAGAGGCTGCCGAACAGCATATTGACCCGACACTTGTAGCCTACGCTCCTTCTCCTGTCTCTCCGCCTGTTCTCTTTCCTCCCGACGCTTCGCTTCCTGTGCTCGGACATGATCATTCTTCCGTTGCTCTTTATCAAACAGCGCTTTCTCACGTTTCTCCCGCTCATGCACTTCCTTCACCCACAACCGCACACACTCAAACATATCCTGACGAGCACGCCGTTTGCACATACACTGTTCCACATACTCAATCTTACGCATATCAAACGATCCATACAAAGGCCATCGTAACTCAGGATCCTTCTTAGCATATTTCCTCCATACTGTGCTGTACATTATGGAAGAAAGACCATGCTTTACATACATATCCCTATTAGGAGTCCCCTCTGGGGGAGCTGGAGCAGATTCCTCGAGGTTTAACCGGTTTCCAAAACAGCAGCACCACTTACGGAGTGCGCTAAAAGCAGGCATGCTCAAAAAGTAAGGCAGAATATGCAGTATTATCAAAAAAAATGGCACTTAAACGTTGCGCCGTTCAAAGTTACACAGCTCCGGAGAAATCTCTCCACATTACCTGCCTAAATGTGTTGCAACGCATATATTTTCACAATAGCCAATACAAGATATGACCGGTCATCACAAATCAAACTCAAATAGCCAAACCAGGCTTCAAAAACTCGGAGCAAGTACCGTACAACGGTTCTTACCAATCAAGAGTCCAGATTCCAACTGCCAAGCTCCAGAATTCGCCCAAATGGCTGTCACGGCAGGACCGACAGAAGAGGTCTCAGTCGAGGACCGGCGCCACCCAGATGGTCAGTTCGGAAGGGAAGGAAGAAAACCTCGGGATGCCAGGGCTGAAAGACGCCGCTGGCAGTGATCACATCCCCGGCCAAATTCCTCACCTTCGTCGCGACCAGTCCTTCGAGCATCCGAGTCGCCGATGAGCCCCACGTGACGGGCGCCAATTGATGAATACAGGCCCCAGCTAGGCCCGCAGGACACAAGGGTTCGCTCTCCTGCAATGGAATCTATAAGGAAGTTGGCACGGAAACTGCAAAGTACAAAGACAAAGTTTATTAACCCTTAAGGGTGGTCCTACAATCCATACAACACCCTTCGGTATTGCATAGAGTAGCACAAAGAACTTGCATACACGGTCCCCTTTTATACACAACAGAGGGGCTCATAAGTGGGTGGATACAACATGAGGCAGAGAATATTACCTTTTATGGTCATTTTCAATACTGAATCAATATATGGGCGGAGCTGACACACTCCTTGAGCCCGCGAAAACATGGTCAAGCAAGGCTAACTGATAACAGATGTGGTCAAGTCTGGGCATGCGCCAGACGGACAAAGGAGCTATTTATAGACTGTTACTAGGCAGAATACAAGAGCAACTAACACGAAGGTAGGACTCTTCTCGTGTTGAGCACGTGGAGACATGACAATACAAAATGGAGTCCAAACTTTAGTCAACATAACAAAAGAGACATGCTCTAAGGAAGGGGAATTCATGTCTTTAGTAAATGCTTAATCACATCGTCGTTTCAATTTACAACAGTGGGGGACAAGGGTAAAGACCAGAAGTCTTCTCAAGGGCCCCAAAAATCTTCTTCAGGTGGGGATTCACAGTCACGAAAGGGTAAAGGCCAAAAGAAACCTTGGTTCAAAATCTGTAAACAGAAAACTCACTGGACTAGTGACTGCACCAAGGCCAAAGAAAATACTCCAGCTCCCACCAATGCCCCTAAGGCACCTGCTCCCCCTAGTGCAGTTACAATTGGTGGTGGGAATACACAGAATAAGGGTGTAGTAGGGTTAACCCTGCGTTCTGAGATGGACTCTGGCCTAGTCAGAGTACCAACTCAGGCTGTGCTTGTCCGTGATGGGGGTATGGATATGTCCCCCTTTGTGAGTCCCAGTAACTTGGGCAAATACAGACAGCAGCCTTAAATTAATGGAGTAGAAGCTTGGGTATTCAGGGACACAGGAGCAAGTGTCACAATGGTGACAAAAGATCTTGTGGATCCTGGGCAGATTATACTTGGTGAAATGTACCAAGTGACCAATGATAGCAATGTCAGAACAGACCATTCTCTGGCAGTTGTTAACTTCCCCTGGGGAGGGGTAACTGGCCTTCAGAAGGTTGTGGTAAGTGCAGACCTACCAGTACAGTGCTTGCTTGGCAATGATCTAGAGACTTCAGCTTGGGCTGAAGTGGAGCTCAGGACACATGCAGAAATATTAGGGATCCCTGCACATGTCTTTGCTGTGAACAGGCCACAGGCTAAAATGTCTAAAACTGGAAAGGCCCTGGATTCTGGAACAATGGACCAGGTGCCAAACAAGAGGAGGAGAAGTAGGTTTAAGGCTGTGCCTTCCCACCTCTCTCAGGATACTGATCAGTCTCCTCAGGGAGATGATCTTGAGCCCAAAGAAGTAACTGTCCCAGAGGAGCTTGAACCTGACCAGGTTGAGTTCTTGGGGACAGGGGACCCTTCCAGGTCTGATCTGAGCCAGGAGCAGAACACCTGCCCCTCTCTTGAAACCCTCAGACAGCAAGCTGCTGATGAGGCTGCTGTGAATGCTAGTGGCACCCATAACGTTTATTGGGATGATGGGCTCCTATACTCAGTGAGTAGAGACCCCAGGCCTGGTGCATCCAGGAGGTTGGTTATACCTCTGAAGTTTAGGGGTTTCCTATTGACACTAGTCCCTGATATTCCCCTAGCAGGACACCTAGGCTAGAACAAGACTTGGGACAGAAATGTTCCTCACTTTCACTGGCCTCACATGTCTAAAGAACAAAAGGAAGTGGGAGAACCCACTGAGTACCTCGCACTGTTCACTGTGCGGGACAAAAACCCCTTTAAATGTGTGTAGTCAAAATACGAGTTTCAAACACAAATAACGTTCATTGTAAACCAATAGTCTAGTGTTAACTCACAAACAATTTAAACCTTAAATATAAGGCAAGACCAAAGGTATTTCATTATCACATGTATATTGTTGATTTCACAATATATTATACAGTAAATGAAAACATCTTGTATACATTATACAATTTCTCATTAAGGAAAAAACAAATCAAGCGAATTGCTTTTATCTTCATAGATGTTGAAGCCCAATGCATTTCGGGATTTGAAGTATCCCTTCGTCAGGGGAAATCTAAAATGAAAACATAAACAGTAGTCTATCTCTGAATGAAGAATAATCAGTTTTCTAATACAAGTCAATCTGCTGGTGCGTGGGTAGGAATACATTTGTGTAGACAATACATGCTGTGCGATGGTGATGTTAATCGGTAAAGATACTAGAGAGATGGATGGGATGCACCGGGTCAATCGTCTATTCAAGTTTCACCGTGAAAAGAGTCCTGTCAATGGGTGATCAATGTGCTCCATTCGTATCTGAGTCGGGTTGGCAAGTAAAGTTAAGAAAGCTGTAGTCTTTTCCGAATATCGTACTAGCTCACATGTCTAAAGACACAAAGGAGTGTTGTCGCTCCTGTGTAAGCTGCTAAGCCAGTGGCAAAGCAGGTGGCACTACAAAGGCCCCCCTGATACCACTACCTGTGGTGGGGGTACCCTTTGAAAGGGTAGGGATTGACATTGTTGGTCCCATGCATCCCCAAACAGCATCTGGGCACAGATTTATACTGGTGGTAGTGGATCATGCAACCAGGTATCCAGAAGCAATTCCCCTGAGGACCACTACAGCACCTGTAGTGGCAAGAGCTCTCTTGAGTGTGTTCTCAAGAGTAGGCTTTCCAAAGGAGGTAGTATCTGACAGAGATGCAAACTGCATGTCTAGTTACTTGACTGCTATGTGGAAGGAGTGGAGAGTGAACTACAAGTTCACCACACCCTATCACCCACAGTGCAATGGTTTAGTTGAGAGATTCAACAAAACCTTAAAGTGCATGAACAATGGACTCCTAGAGAAGCTTATGCGAAAGTGGGACCTTCTCTTGCCCTGCCTTTTATTTGCATACAGGGAGGTGCCTCAAAAGGGGGTTGGCTACAGTCCATTGGCACTTTTGTTTGGACACCCTGTCAGGGGTCCATTGTGTTTGGTGAAGGAAGGATGGGAGTTACCTCTCAAGCCCCCAAAGCAAGACATAGTGGACTATATACTTGGTCTCTGCTCCAGGATGGCTGAGTACATGAAAATGGCAAACAAAAACCTTGAGGCTAGCCAGGAACTGCAAAAAGCCTGGCATGACCAAAAGGCTGTACTGACTGTTTACCAGCCAGGACAGAAAATGCGGGTGTTGGAGCCTGTGGCCCCAGCAGCTCTCCAGGACAAGTGGAGTGGACCCCACGCTATTATTGGACAGAAAGGGGAGGTTGCCTACTTGGTAGACCTCGGAACCCCTAGGAGTACCCATAGGGTACTTCATGTCAACAGGCTAAAGCCATACGTGGACAGGGCTCACATGGGCTTGCTCATGGCAACTGTTGAGGGACAGGAGGAGGAGAGTGACCCTGTCCCTGACCTCCTCTCACAGAACCCTGATGATGGGTCAGTTGATGGTGTAGCCTTGGCAGGCAGCCTCACTGCCCAGCAACAAGCTGATTGCAGACAGGTGCTCAATCAGTTCAGACACATGTTCTCACTGACTCCAAGTCAG
Organism: Triturus cristatus; assembly: GCF_964204655.1. Taxonomy (NCBI): domain Eukaryota; kingdom Metazoa; phylum Chordata; class Amphibia; order Caudata; family Salamandridae; genus Triturus; species Triturus cristatus. The sequence goes on along the minus strand of NC_140591.1, from coordinate 925,787,408 downwards.
ACTACCTGGTGCACTCATGAAGTGGACACTGGGAACAGTCTGCCTATTAAAAATAAGATTTATAGGCAACCTGACCATGTCAGGGACTGTATCAGGACAGAAGTCCAGAAAATGTTGGTTTTGTGTGGACTACAGGGGTCTCAATGCAGTCACTAGGACTGATGCCCATCCAATATCAGGGGCAGATGAGCTTATAGATATTTTGGACTCAGCCAAGTACCTTACCACATTTGACTTGACAGCTGGCTACTGGCAGATCAGACTAGCTGATGATGCAAAGCCAAAGACAGCATTTTCAACCCCTAGTGGGCACTATCAATTTGTGGTACTGCCCTTGGGCTAAAAAATGCACCTGCCACTTTCCAAAGGTTGGTGAATACAGTTCTCACAGGTCTGGAAGCCTTTAGTGCAGCATATCTCTATGGTATTGCCGTCTTTAGCTCCACCTGGGAGTATCACCTGGACAACCTAAGGAATGTTTTGGAGTCCCTGCAAAAAGCAGGCCTAACTATCAAGGCTACAAAGTGCCAGATAGGGCAGAGTCAGGTTGTGTACCTGGGCCACCTTGTAGGTGGAGGCCAGGTTCAACCATTGCAGAGCAAAATTCAGACCATAATGGACTGGGCTGCTTCCACTACCCAGACTCAGGTTAGAGCCTTCTTAGGCCTGACTGGGTACTATAGGAGATTTGTCAAAGGGTATGGATCAATAGTGACTCCCTTGAATGACTTAACGTCTAAGAAAACACCCAAAAAGATTCAGTGGACAGCTAGCTGTCAAAAGGCATTTGATGACCTGAAGCAGGCCATGTGTACTGCTCCCATTCTGCAGAGTCCTGACTACTCCAAGTAGTTCATTGTTCAAACAGATGCATCTGAATTGGGGGTAGGGGCTGTACTGTCACAATTGAATGAAGAAGGTCAGGATCAGCCAGTAGCTTACATAAGCAGAAGGCTGACCCCTAGAGGGAAACGTTGGTCAGCCATTGAGAGGGAGGCCTTTGCTGTGGTTTGGGATCTGAAGAAGTTGAGGCCATACTTGTTTGGTACTCACTTCCTTGTTCAGACAGACCATAAGCCCCTCTTATCGCTAAAACAAATGAAGGGTGAAAATCCCAAACTGATTAGGTGGTCCATTTCCCGACAGGGGATGGACTTTACAGTGGAACATAGACGTGGGAGTAACCATGCCAATGCAGATGGACGCTCTAGGTATTTCCACTTAGAACATGAAGACTCAACTGGTCAAGGTTAGTTTAATGTCCCTGAATTTGAGGGGGTGGGGTTGTGTAGGAGAGTAGGATCTGCTTCACATGGGTACCCCCACTGTTTGCTGGTGTTTCACTGTTTTTCGACCTTAGTCTGGCTGTGGCCCTGCTAATCAGGACCACAACCTAGCTGCTTCCTCTCTAAAATGGTTTGCATGTACATTAGGTACATATCCAATTGGATTCTGGAGTGCCTTATAAGCCCCTAGTATATAGTATACTATGTACCAAGGGCATAGGTACCTCAGAGGCCTACCAAGGGCTGAAGCATGTATTATGCCACCCCTGGGAAGCACTCCAAAATGGCACCACAGGTCTGCTACTGCAGCCTGGGTAAGGGTGTGCTTGCACCCCTTATCGTGGTATAGGCTACCTATATCACTACCTTATACAGACACATATAAACCTATACACCACTCCTATGGCAGGCCTTGACAATCCTGAAGGAAGAGTGCTTGGTTTTATGTGAGAGGGTGCCCAAGCATGAGCTCAGCCCCTCTGCAGCTTTCGGAAATACTTCCTTATGGCTGTTCTGTGATACAGCCATACCATATACTCTTAGGTGCATTATAACCTCGCAGTAAATGGTAACTTTGGGATGGCTGCATCAAAACATGTTGTGTTTGGTGTCAAACGCTTTGGAATACTACCCCCTGCCAATTCTGGTGGTGGGGGTAGCATTCCACCCTTCTAGAGGGAGAGAAATGTTCACACTGGCTAAATGCGGTAGGACTTTCCTGAGCCCTGGCATCACAAAATGGATGCCTCTGCTACAGTCACGGGTCTGGCCTCCTGCTGCTGACCGAAACTCCAGCAGGGGAGGCCTGGACAATAGGTTTCCTGTCGAGGGGAGGTGTAACCACCTCCCAGACAGGCAGATGTGTATCGGGCTGGGCGGGAGCACACCCTGGTGCTTTGAAGTCCTGCACTGGGGGCACACTTGGTGTCCCTGTGCATAGTCCAGTTCAAACCGGTTACAGGGGCTACTTGCCCCTGCTCTGGCGTGAAACTGGACAAAGGAAATGGGTGTAACCACCCCTCTTTCCAAGCCCACCCATAGGTGGGGCCTTAGAGTTAGTCCATCCCCTAAACTTACTATAAGTATAGGAATCCAGTCCCTAGGACTTTAGATTACCCTGGACGAACCTCTGCTACATATATCCTGAACCTTCGACTTTCTATCACGACTCGAAGACGGAAAAAATCTCCCTTGGGGTCAAGGAGTGACTCCCCTGCTTTTCAGGCACCAAAGAAGCAACTGACCGGTCTGCATCGCTAAAGCTCCCGCCAGATGCCAAAGTCTTTGCATCACCAGAGGTGGATTTCCAGACTTCTCCGAGGCTACCCTGAGTCCAAAGCAAAGCTGAGGCCTGTGGCTATCGTGGGTGATGTGGAACCGTGACCCCTGGACACCGTGTTCTTTTGCAGCAACAGCATCTTCCTGGTCCTCTTTGAAGTTGTGCTTTGGGCTCCTAGTAGCCCAAGCCTTGAGCACTTCCTGCACCGAAGATTGCTGGCCTCCACTCCACGAGTGACCCGTGGACCAGTTTCAAGTGCGACCGCTTGAGGCTCCTTTGCGATCACTAGCCCGTTGGCTAGCAGTTCCCCACGAAGGCAACTCCTTTTCTGCTTGGGCTTTCCTGGTTGCTCCAGAGGTGCCCTGACTTACCCTCACTGGGTGAGTCCCGCAGACATTGCTGGTCTGCACCGCAGTCCTTTCTCTGAATTCCAGTAACTTGCCGTTGCCAAGGCTAGTTGGGTCCAATCTGGTCGCCGACACCGCAGCACTCAACAGGCTTTGTGGTACAGCTCGAATCCGGCTCGTGAACTTCGTCGACGCCTCCTGAACCTCGTGGCTGAAGAGTCAAGACACCCATCAACTCACCTGAAGCACCCGACATCTGTGGGCATTGATCCATCTGGCCCTTAGTCACTGGCTAGTGATCCAGACTCTGTCCCTCTGCTTTCAGGTTCCTTACATCCTAGATCCAGGCTTGGATCTCTTCGGACACTTCTCCTCTTCACGGCAGCAGCAGTTCTTTGCAAGCTCTCATTGAAATCGACGACACAACCCGACACCAAAAGACACCTATGCACCCGGCTACCCTGGGTGAGGTAACTCGAGTACTCCGGTGCTGTTGTGGGCGCTAGCCCTAGAACTTCTTAAGTCCAAAAGGGTTTGGTCCTAACTCAATTAGAAGTGTCCCTAATCTTTAAATTTCCAACCGTGACATTGTCCATAGAAGATAACGGCAACCTGCGGTTGTGCTCTCACACTGCATACAGTCCCCGTGGGTCCCCTGTGTCACTACCTTGGGTGGTTCCTTGGGGTCCCAGCAATTCTACAGGCTATAGGCCTAGTGTCCATTCCAGTCGTGGTTCTTATACCACTTTATTGGTATATGGTTTGGTACGCCCCTAGGGCCCAAACATGTATTTGTGCTATTACTGATGATTACTATCTTGTAACTTAAGTACTTCGAACTCCAGTCTCATAAAGAGACTAGAGGGGTGTGTATTAACCTAAATACATATATTTTAAATATATACCTGGTGTGGTTGTCTTTTCATTTGATCATTCAAGAGAATATAGACTGGTAAAACAAGCTGCTTTACATTCCTTCAAGACTTAGCCTGAAGGCTGCTCTCCATAGCTACCACTAGGATAGCTTTCAATAAAGGTTGTCTTTAACCTATCACCATAAGGGACACTATCTGGTGCTTTGAAGTCCTGCACTGGGGGCACACTTGGTGTCCTTGTGCATAGTCCAGTTCAAACCGGTTGCAGGGGCTACCTGCCCCTGCTCTGGCACAAAACTGGACAAAGGAAATGGGTGTAACCACCCCTCTTTCCAAACCTTCCCATAGGTGGCTCCCTAGAGTATGTCCAACCCCCAAACTTAGTATAAGTATGGGAACCCAGTCCTTGAGGCTTTGGATTACCCTGGACAACACTCTGCAGCATATATCCTGGACCTTCAACATTCTACTTTAACTAGAAGACTGAAGAAATCACCTTTGGGGTCAAGGAGTGACTCCCCTGCTTGGCAGGCACTAAAGATGTAACTGTCGGGTCTGCAATTCTGAGGCTCCCACCAGACGACAAAGTCCCTGCATCCCCAGAGGTGGATTTCCAGACTTCCCTGAGGCTCCCCTGAGTCCACAGCAAAGCTGAGGCCCATGGCTGTCGTGGGTGACGTGGAACTGTGACCCCTGGACACCGTGATCTTTTGCTGATCCATCATCTTCCTGGTCTTCCTCAAAGTTGTGCTTTGGGCTCCAAGTAGCCCCAGCCTTGAGCACCTCCTGCACCGAAGATTTCTGGCCTCCACTCCACGAGTGACCCATGGGCCAGTTTCCAGTGCGACCGCTCGAGGCTCCTTCATGATCGCTAGCCCGTTGGCTATTAGGTCCCAACGAAGGCAACTCCTCTTGTGATTGGGCTTTTCTGATTACTCCCTTGCTTGGTGAGTCCCCCAGACCTTGCTGGTCTGCACCAACGTCCTTCTTCTATTTCCACTTGACTTGCCGTTGCCAAGGCTTGTTGGGTCCAATCTGGTCTCCGATACCGCAGCACTTGACAGACTTCATGGGACAGCTCAAATCCAGCTCCTGGTTGTCATCGGCACCTCCTGGACCTCGTGGCTGAAGAGTCAAGACACCCATCAACTCACCTGAAGCACCCGACATCTGTTGGCATTGGACTATCATGCCCTTGGTCACTGGTAAGTGACCCAGACTCTGTTCCCTCTGCTTTCAGGTTCCTTTCATCCTCGATCTGGGCTTAGATCGCTTTGGGTACTTCTCCTCTTCCCGGCAGCAGCACTTCCTGAACAGCTTCCATTGAAAACAGCGACGCGGCCCGTACCATTTGACACCTATTCACCCGGCTTCCCTGGATGTGGTAACTCGAGTACTCCGGTGCTCCCGTGGGTGTTGGCCCTAGACACCTCCAAGTCCAAAAGGGTTCACTCGTAGTCATCCTCTAAGTGTCCTTAAACTCTTAATTTCCAACCGCAACTTTCCCCATAGAAGTTAACGCCGATTCGCGGCTGTGTTCTCACACTGCACGCGTCCCCTGTGTCACTACCTTGGGTGGTTCTTTGTGGTCCAAGCACTTCTACAGGCTCTAGGCCTTGTGTCTAGTTCAGTCGTGGTTCTTATACAACTTTATTGGTATATGGTTTGGTATGCCCCTAGGGCCCAAACGTGTATTTGTGCTTTTACTTTTGAATACTGACTTGTAACTTAAGTACTTCGAACTCCAGCCTCATAAAGAGACTAGAGGGGTGTGTTGTATCTTAAATACATATATTTTTAATATATACCTGGTGTGGTTGTCTTTTCATTTGGTCATTCAAGAGATTATAGACTGGTAAAACAAGCAGCTTTACATTCCTTGAAAACTTAGCCTTAAGGCTGCTCTCCATAACTACCACTAGGATAGCTTTCAATAAAGGTTGTCTTTAACCTATCACCATAAGGAGTTGTTTGGACTGATACAAGGTGTCCACTTTAACTAGTGTACAGCATATATCAGTCCAAATTCTCACAATCACATACTTTCTATCCACACAATTTCACTGCACAACATACCACATAATTCCACTTCACACAATGTACATCCACTCCACTCCCCCAATGTCCCTCAGGAGTAAAGTGAACTTCATCCCCCAACCAGTAGTGTGCCAGAAGGCACATTTGCAGAGTGGTGGAGAAAGGGGGCATGGCCCCGAAGACCTCTTAGCAATCCCACTGGGTATGACTTACTTCTTGGTAACAGGCGGGGTAGTTGGCCCCTAAGAACAACCTGGGGGGGCAACTACCCCTTCTATTACCTCAAGTAAGTCCCACACAGCAGGATTGCTAAGTACTCATAGCAGGCCATGCCCCCTTTGCCCACCACTCTGCAAACGTGCTCCCTGGTGCACTCTTGGATGGGGATTGAAGTCCCCTTCGCTGCTGAGGGTCCTTAGGGCGGCCATGCCTCCTTTCTCCACCACTCTGCAAACGCGCCTCCTGGTGCACTCTTGGTTGGGGGATGAAGTCCCTTTGCCTCCTGAGGGTCCCTGGGGGCTAACAAGCACTCCTATTACCTCCAGTAAGCCCCACACTCTGCAAATGCACCTCCTGGCACACTGCTACTTGAGGGATGAAGTCCACTTTAGTCCTGAGGTCCTCAGGACACCGGGGGACCTCACTGCCCCACCAGCAGTGTGCCAAGAGGTGCGTTTGCAGAGTGGTGTAAAAAGGAACATGGCTCCTATCACCTTGCCGCAATCCCACTGTGTGGAGCTTATTGGAGGTACCTGGTGGGCTAGTTGGCCCCTAAGGACCCTCACCAATACAGAGGGCTTCATCTCCCAACCTAACTATAACTAACTACTGGCGACTGCCAGTAGGGAATATATATAGGGTCATTCTATAGCGTGAAAAAGGCAGCGAAGTGCTGTGTATGGTCAAAGACGAGCATAATATCAATGCGTAATAAGAGAGGAAAATAGGTTCTGGATAGTAAATACATTGTGAGGAAGTGTTCTTTAGACAGGCGAGTCTTCAACCTTTTCCTAAGGTGGAGCAGCATTGGGGTGTTCCTGATAGATAATGGAATGCTGTTCTAAACCCTGGACGCATAGATAGAAAAGGGCTGCGGTTTCATTTTTTATTTTTGTACTTTTCTCAGACTATATTCTGATGGTGTCCTGGCTACGGCTGTTCAGTGCAGGTAGGCAATGGAAGCCAATGCAGTTCCATCAGGATGGGGGTGATGTGATCATATTTCTTCAGGCTCTAGATGAGACATGCTGCAGTGTGGAGGATGCCCCTAAGGGGTGCCAGTATAGTGCTTTGGAGGTCTTGAAGGTGGGCATTGCAACTATCAAGATTCAAGAATATGAGGGTTTCAACAGCAATTCCTAAGTTGGTTTGTGGAAAAAACGGTTTGACTTGCTTTAGAAGAGAGAGCTGGTACCAGGTCATCATTATTTTGGCAATGTGTTCTTTGTGAGTGACATTGGTGTCCAGGGTGAATCTAAGTGACTTGGCATTTGGTGACATGTGGGGTTCAAAGCTGCCATGGTTCATGTCATTAAGCCAGGTTTGTACTATACCTTGTTTTTTGTCCTTGCCAAATAGCAGGAATTCTTTCTGGTTCGGTTGAGCTGCAGGTAGGTGCATTAGAGGGCATATTCATCAATCTTTTATGCAGCGATATGCAGAAAGCCACCAATGTGAAAGGGAAAGGGCAGGAATGTGCCATAGTTATCATCATATGGTGCATTCCTGTCCTTTCCTTATTCTGGCACAGTTGGCTGCCTAAAGCCAAAGCAGGCATCCTTGGTTCATTGTGCAACGGGGCCTGCATTGCAGGCAGGATTGATTTTGTGCAGGAAGGGAGACCTTTCTACACAAAAACAATACTCAGAAGTAGTTTTCTCTTACTATGTGTGCTGCAAAAGAGGACAAATAAATATATTTGTCCTTGTTATGCCTCCCCCATGGAGGCTTAGCATTTTGATGCATTCTCAGGTCTACCGCTAATGGCAAATCTGGGATTGTGCCAAAACCCATGGGTGAAAGCGTGAGAACACCCATGATCCACCCATGGAATGCCTCCAATGGCATGCAGAGTATGTAAGGCAGCAATTTTCTCTGTCTTGCATTACTCCAGATTTGTCAAGCCATGCAGGGCTAAGGAAGGTGGTCTTGCATGGCACGATAAATCTTACTTTATTATCGCATTGTCCTTTTTCCCCCTTTGCATGGCAAAAGAGCGACGTAACACCATGATAAATTTGCCCCCTTGTCTGGATGATTTACAAGCAGTTTGTGGCATTGGATTTCTGGAGAAACATCAATGTTTACACTATGAACACTATTTAGGAAACATTGAAAGTGTCAGGTGCATTACTTGGACCAAAGTGTATCATTTGATATTCAAGCAATGTATGCTTATTTAAAAAAATCATTTTCCATTCATTCCATTCTCTGACATGTTAGGTGACAAGCTTAATAAAGTGTGTTGCTTTGCAGACCTGGTCAAGCAAAATAGGAACCAAGGAAAGGGTTTGACATTTTTATTGTATTGTGATTGCCACCTCTGTAATCTACACAAGAGCTAGCTTGTCACACGTTTTTGGGAACAAAAAGCAAAGAAGAAGCATAAATGTTAGGATGCTTGATGACTCTGTTTGCCAGGCATTTCTCCAGATGTGCCTTCAGGTATTCATTTTCCTGTTCATTCAGAAGATAGATTCTGCAAAAGGAACACATGCCTCGGGATCATGATTGATCTGGCAGTCTTTCTGTGGTCATCTTTAGATGTGCCCATAATCTGAATCACTTTGCAGTAGATCTTCAGAGGGTGCCATAACTTGAAGGTCAGTAAAACAAGGAGCTGAACCTTTCATGGTTGAAGACTCAGGAATCTCCCTTTCATGGTTAAAGACAGACTAAGAAATATTTCAAGTGATGTACCTTTGCATGCAATACGACTTATCATGGAAAGAAAGTTGCTGCCCAATATCTCTGTGCTCTCTTGTAAGGGTTGTAAAGTTCCAGACACAGTTTTGGCCACAGTCAAATACAGAGGAGTGGCTATCCTGAAACAAATCCCTTCAGAGGTATAATACTTCTAGGTAGAAAGTATTTACTAAATCCATGTAACACAATACTTGCAATGCTCATGTTACCTTTTATGATGTTCAAATGTTCTGCACAAAACACACCACTGTTGGGTCACACAACTGTATTTTAAAGTGCACCCACAGGATCCCAACATGACACGTGTCAAAGTACGCTATACAACCTCAGTACTCAAGGAAAGCAAGGAGGAATTTCAAAGGGCAGAACAAAGTGTAGCAGAACTATTTCAATCATTAACTGATTTTCACATATCTCAAGAATCCTTATGCTTAGTGGCTCTGAAAGAGGAGATGAGATACAGAATCAGTGCTCAACTCTTATCCAGCAGTGTTGCTGATGCGCTCAATATCACAACTCCAGAAAGGTATGTCATTCATAAGTGCATTTGCAAAATGGCTTCAGACATGCAAAGACGCACAAGAGGTCCCTTACTTTTGTTAGACTTGGTGCCTAACTCCTTTGGAAGCATAATCATGTTTCCATGATAAGGTTTAAGCAATGTATCTAGTGCCTCAAGCGAACCCTTGTGCTCAGGAGTTATTCCAGGACATGATAATGATGATAATAATAATAATAATTGCCATATGCTAAGAAACCAAGACAGACTGCTCAACTTTGATTAAAGAAAGTAGATTATTAGTTGGAGAGGATGTGAGTCCTCACAAAGTAATAACATCACAATTGCGTACAATGTGCAGTTAGGTCTCAATAATTGAAAATCTGAACTCAACCTCGTATCTGTAGCACAGAGCAGCCAGGCTTAACTTAGACAACCCAACACAATAATAACCCTAATTCAATTTACAAAAATATATCACAGTTTAATAAAACCAAAATAAGACCACTTGGATGTAGGGTACCAGAGATATAATTTTTAGAAGTTTAAAAATTCCGGTTGCACTAAACTGGATCAAAGTAAAAAAGTAAGACCTGCCACAATGAAGTCGGTTGCAGAGACCAGTTCATTCTGGTGGAAAGCTTACTTTCAGACTTAAGTCATGGCTCTGCAGACAAATCCTCGTTCATGAGATTAGACATGAAGAGGGGCTTGCTGGCAGCGGCCGGCTGAAGCGTGGGTCCATGGTAGAGGCTTTAGCTTTTGTGTGAAGTTTGAGGCTCTCAAAGTTGATGGCGGTAAAACTCCATCAGGCTCAGGGAGTTATTGATGATAATGGGCTGCTTTTTGATGTTGGCCCCGTTGGAGTCCTCTATATTCTGGCTCTGTCAAGTGACAGCTGCAAAGTATTTTAAAGAAAAGTTCAGTAAATGTTGGCTAAAGTGTCCAGTCTTGCAATTTGGAAAGGGGGGAGAGTACACTTTTACGCTACCCAAGTATCCAGTACCTCTAGTGTACCACTTGGGGGTTAGGACTCAATTTAGCAGAAGCTACCAGCAGGGTTCAGGATAAATCAAATTAGAACTGGGCAGCTGGGCTCAGCAGAAGTTTGGGCTGGTGCAGATTTTCCGTTCCTGGAGCTTAAATGGAGGCTAGCCTACTAGCCCTTGAAGTCCAATATTCTGTCCTGGGTACAAGTATAGAACAGGTCTCTACAAGTTGAACAGTAGGTACAGTTCTTCTTCTGCCTTCCACAACTCCAGAGGAGTTCTGATGCAGGCACTGAGGGTTCCACTTTGATGCCTAGTGTCAGCCTGTGGGTGGTAGACACTCCTGGCCACTCCCTAACCAATGGGTTTAAAATATCCAGGGTTGTTCCTACACACATTTACAGCATTTCCTGCGTGTTTTAGTGTAAGCCATCCCACTGTGCTCCTCTTAACATAAAAACAATTTCACAGAGACGTTCTCCCCTAGTGCAGAGCTCCCCGTGCCCATCCAGAGGTGTGGCTAGTATAATTGGCAAACTCTCCCTAATGTTCATTAAAAATTGGTTTTGGGAGCGGCCATTCTACCGCTGAGATTGGTGCCTAGTTGGGTAGCAGAAAAATGAAGGGCATGCCTGGTTGTGAGTTACATTCGCTTGTGACAGAGTAGGCATATTTTGAAGTGTAATGAAGTCTCTTCTGGGCACAGCTCAGATGTCCAACCTGGCAAGGGGAAAAGCATCATCACTCAAGCCTTGCATCCTCTATCTGGGAGCAATACACACCTCACCCCAGGAGAGCCATTAACAGCTAGGTGACACTCAACACTGGCAGAAAGGCACATTTGACTTAGGCTGGAAAATACCAACTATCTAAAAGTGGCATTTTCGAAATAGTAATTTAAATTCAACTTTATCATTACATTAGATTTTAAAATGCTGACAACGTACTTAAAGTCCTTGAATCATTGTTCTATCTATTCCCAAACTAAAGTTATGGGTTATAAAGTGTTATAATGTGCTTTTCTATGTAAGAGCCAGCATTGCCACAGTGAAAAACAACTTTGGAGATATCTCACTGTCAGGACATTTATAACATCAGTACACCACCCTACATTTTAAATACCATGCACCCTACCTCATAGGCATTTAGAGCATCTAAGGGGTGACATAAAAGTATTAAAAAGGAAGGTTTAGGTCTGCCGAAAAGATTATTTTACCAGGTAAAATTTGCAATTTCAAAACTGCACTTCCAGGCTGCAGGAGCAAGCCTGAAGGCATACAGTTGCATTGTCACTTCAATGGTGGGCAATATATACAGCAGTCCAGTTACATTTAACTTAGAGCCCTGGGTACCATGGTACAATATACTAGGGGCTTATGATTACATTGAATGTTAAAATTGGGGATGTTAGCCAATTCTACAAGTTTTTAGAGGTCAGGGTACTTTCACTGGGGCCTTATGCGCGGTGTCTTGGTGTACTGAGTCCTAAAACCAACAGTATCAATCCACAAAAATGGGGGTGTTCATTCACAATGAGGCATTTTCCTACCCTATAGATAGTGAAGGCAAGTCTAACAAACATAACAGAATAAATGGTATGTAATAGGGGGAACAACCTTTACAACGCAACTTTTACAACGCACTACCTTTACAACGCATTTTTTACAACGCATAATCCATTACAACGCATGACATTACAACGCATGACACTACAACGCATTTTTAAAAACTACCTTTACAACGCATTCCATTACAACGCATACTACCATTACAACGCATACCATTACAACGCATAATATTACACTACACTATCCAACACTTACCCTACTGTTGCACCCCCTGGAGTTAGAATAGTAATTTTTACCCCTATACTATCCAACACTTACCCTACTGTTGCACCCCCTGGAGTTAGAATAGTAATTTTTACCCCTATACTATCCAACACTTACCCCACTGTTGCACCCCCTGGAGTTAGAATAGTAATTTTTACCCCTATACTATCCAACACTTACCCTACTGTTGCACCCCCTGGAGTTAGAATAGTAATTTTTACCCCTATACTATCCAACACTTACCCTACTGTTGCACCCCCTGGAGTTAGAATAGTATTTTTACCCCTATACTATCCAACACTTACCCTACTGTTGCACCCCCTGGAGTTAGAATAGTAATTTTTACCCCTATACTATCCAACACTTACCCTACTGTTGCACCCCCTGGAGTTAGAATAGTAATTTTTACCCCTATACTATCCAACACTTACCCTACTGTTGCACCCCCTGGAGTTAGAATAGTAATTTTTACCCCTATACTATCCAACACTTACCCTACTGTTGCACCCCCTGGAGTTAGAATAGTAATTTTTACCCCTATACTATCCAACACTTACCTTACTGTTGCACCCCCTGGAGTTAGAATAGTAACTTTTACCCCTATACTATCTAATACTTACCTTAAATGCAATTTAATATTATGCGTTGTAATGGTATGCGTTGTAAAGGTAGTATGCGTTGTAATGGAAATGCGTTGTAAAGGTAGTTTTTAAAAATGCGTTGTAGTGTCATGCGTTGTAATGTCATGCGTTGTAATGGATTATGCGTTGTAAAAAATGCGTTGTAAGTGCATGCGTTGTAAAAGTGTGCGTTGTAACGACATACATTCATGTAATAGCCATATACTAAAGAAACAGGGCAACCTGCTTAGCATGTATATGGCAAAGGCAAACTTGACAAAATTTAACATAACAAATGCATTATTATTTTTTTAAATAATTTTTATTGGCATTTTTATGTTACTTTGTATACACATAGGCATGTAAACATTGCGATTAATTTAAACAATACAATTATACATTACATTTCATTGGTTCATACAAGGGTGTAGGAGTACATGCCGAGGAAATATGTTTGGCCAGTGCACACCTTGCATCTAACGTTTGATGCCGTATTGGGTCATCAGGTGTGTTCGATAGCAGCGCTGGCTGCTGGGCGTTAGTTACTTGGTGATGGAATTGGTGCAGCAGCATGGCCCATTCCAATGAGATATGTCTCTTGCGCACAATGCCTCCTCCCTCCTTATTTTGTCTTCTTCCGCCGAGTCCCATTTTCTAACCACCCCTACCCAGGCTGCCAGGAGGGGCCCTCCCAGAGTTCTGAAATGCATGGTGATCCCTCATTTTGCCAGTAGGAGGGCTGAGGAAACAAAGCGCGTTTGGACCTTGAGGATTTTGGGTTTTCAGAAGAGCCCTATCCCACTGGCCTCCCAATTGTCGATGTCATTAAGTCCTGCTAATTCCTGTAAAGTCTCATGTACTGTTTTCCAGTAAGGCTGCAATACGGGTCATGACCAGAACATGTGTATAAATGTTGCGTCTGGGTATTGGCATCCCAGGCATAATAACTGTGTATCTGGGTAAAAGCACTGGAGCCGCGCTGGAATGAGGTTGGCACTGTGTAGTATAGAGAACTGTATATTTTTGAAACTGGCATTTCCGGACACTTTTTTAAGAAATTCCAGGGCCCTCTCCCATTCCTTATCATGTAGTGGGCACCCTAGCTCCTCTTCCCATTTTAGGCATGACAGGGTTAGTGTAGTTGCAGTGAGGTCCCAGATTGCTCTTTAAAGCCATATGATTAAATGTCACCCCAACCCCATGTGGAGGACTGTGTGAAGTCGCTGGCTCCCCTTCAGAGAGATCCCATATGCGGCGGCTGCTAAGAGTTATTTGTCTGTGTAATAAGAATTGCCCTGGTGGGAGGCCTGTCTCATTTGAGAGTCAGTCGAATGATAATAGCTGTCCCTTCTCAAAGGATTCCACCTCTAGAATGTTGTGACCCGTCCAAGTTTACATTGTTCCAGCAGAGTAAAATCCCTCGTTCCGGGGCAGGCTGGCAAGCGGATATAGGGGAGTATATAAGGGGGTGTTACCGGAGATGCATTGGATTCGCAACAGGCATGCTCGTGCCACCTTTACCTGCACTGAGTGCATCGACCTGGGCTAGGTGCCTGGGAGCAGTAGACGACAGATGGCTTGCACCGACATAAGCCCTCCCTCTGAAGCGGTCTCCGCTAGATGATGTCCTGCCATCCAGCAGGATATCCACTGGGTTTGTGCTGTGAAAAAGTAGGCCTCAAAAGACGGTGCTCCTAACTCCCCTTGACTTATCAGGAGTAGCAATTTTTGGAGAGCAACTCTACAGCGTTCACCGCCCCATATGAGGGAGCTTAATAGGGAGTCTAATTTTCGGAAAAAGGATCGTGGGGGAACAACAGGGGTGTTGGTGAAATAGTTAAGAAATTGTGACATTAGGATCATTATGACCAAGGCTATTCTGCCAATGGGTGCCAAGGGTAGGGTCTTCAAAAAATTTGTTTTGGCTCCCTCCAAAGCCTGGCGGTGATTGCCTTCGAATAGGTCAGCAGGGAAGTGGTAGAGCCAGATGCCAAGGTATTGTGGGGCACTGTTGCTCCAGGCTATATGCGAATTCCTAATTCTTATCTCTCGCGGGGGAGGTGTGGGCTCAGGGGGTATACCGTGGGTTTTGCCCAATTGACTTTGAGTCCTGTGTTGGCTGCAAACTCTGAGAGGATGTTTTCAATTGGGCTGAGGTCTGAGTCTATGTCCCTTACATATAGCAGCAGATCATCCACATACATGGACACTATGTGTGTGTGGTTCCCGCATTTGGGATGCCCCATGCATCTCTCTCCCGGTGCAATCGGATCGCAAGGGGTTCAATTGCCATGGCAAACAGAAGGGGGAGAGGGGCACCACTGCAGGGTAATCTTCTCTATTTGGAAGGGTGAGGAGATGTAGTTGCCCAGTCTCACTCTGGAGGTGAGTTTCATGTATAATAGTTGTATGTATGCCCCAAAGATTGGCCGTGTCCCCATTCTTCTCAGTGTTTTGAAGAGATACGGCCTTGTTAGAGTGTCAAATGCTTTCTCCAGGTCTAGAATCAGACAGGCCACTCTAGGGTAGTGATCCAGGGTCTGATCCTGAACCTGAAACAGCCTACGGAATTTTTTTTGACATATTTCTGCCCGGCACAAATCCGTTCTGGTCTTGATGTATGAGCGGTGGAAGCCATGGGCTTAACCAATTCCCAAGTATATTGCCTAAGACCCTGCAATCGGCAGAGAGTAGTGTGATTGGTCTGTATGAGACTAATTGCAACGGGTCCCGGTCAGGATTCGGGATCGAGACTATAAGAGATTCCCGTAATTAGCCCGATAGTTCCCCCTCCTCCAAAGCCGATGCATACATGGCAGTCAGTCATGGTGCCAGTTGCGTAATGAAAGTGCTATAATATTCTAAGGGCAAGCTGTCCATCCCTGGCGTTTTATTCCAGGCCAAGGCCTGGATTGCTTGTTTCACTTCTGACGATGTGATCTCCGCCTCTAGGAGGTCTCCGTCTTCTCTCGGTATCTGGGGTATTGTCAGGGGTCCCAGGAACGGGGTGAGTGGTTCCCAGCTGTCCTGTACAGGGCATCGGTAAAGCGTTGCATAGTGGGCATGGAAGAGCCACAGGATGTCAGACTGGGAAGTTGCAAATCCACTGTTCGGGTCTCTGATTTCAGTGATTGGTCATATGTCCTGGTTCTGGCAAGCCAGCCAGGCTAGAAGCGTTCCCAATCTATCTCCATCTCTATGTCTTTTAGCTGCATATAGCTTTAAGTTGTAGTGTCTCAGGTCCACCAAGCCTTCCTCGTACTCCATCTTAGCTTCTGCGACTTGTGTGGGGGTCGCTGCATTCAAATCTTCTGCCTTAGTCATTGTCGCTAGTTTAAGCTCTGCTTTTTCAAAGCTTTGATCAAGGGTCTCGTGGACTCCTGTTATTTGCCTAATACAGGCTCCCCTCTTGACAACCTTAAAGGCGTCCCATTTCAACGCCCTGCTGGACGCTGTGTTGGTGTTGTCATCAAAGAATTCTGCTATGCTATTTTCATAGTTCGGGCGAAATACAGGATCCTCAAGACATTCTCGCTGCAGTTTCCAGGTAGGTACTGGCGGATGGGGTGGTCGCCATCTAAGAATTAACAGGTGGGCGTCGTTGTCGGAGGCTAATCTCCCCAAATAGTCTATGTGCTGGGTCATAGATAGCACTTCCGCCAAGCAAAGGAACCGATCAAGCCATACCCGCAGATAGTGAGGTATTGAGTGGAAAGAGGATAGTTTAGAGGTTGGGTTTTGGCTCCGCCAGGCATCTGTTAGAGGCCAATGTTGCGCCCATGATCGGAACCGCTCTGCGCGTGCTTGTGCAGAGGAGCCTGGACCTGGAGGGTGCGATCAGTCTGAGGATGGGTCTAGTATGCAGTTATAGTCACCCCCCTGTATCCATGGTGATTGTGTAGATTGTAAACAGCGAGTCCCAGCACTGTCCTTGGTCAGGGTTTGGTGCATAAATACTGCCTATTAATAAGGGCCGTCAGTCTAATAGTCCCTCCAGAAATGTGTATCTCCCTTCTCTGTCCACCACTCTGCTAGTTTCTTTAAGTGGAACCCCTGGCTGAGCCGTATCAGTGCTCATAGGGCAAATGCGGAATAGGTAGTAGTGCAGAAAGTGCCGCGCCAGCGCCTCTGTATCTGGTCTAGCTCGGTTTTTGTGAGATGTTTTTCTTGTAATAGTATGATCTGCGCTTTTTGTCGCTTAGCATAGGAATAAACTGTGTATCACTTTTGCACTGTGTACATTCCCCTGACATTTAGGGTCAGAAGACTAATGTATGTGTCTATTGACTTATTTTCACGCGATTGTGGGGGATAGGGGTACGGACAGGGAGAGTATTGCGTCCTGGCCCTGCCCCCAGCTCCTTTACATGTTTGTCTGTCAGATGGAGGCACCCGCATGAAGTGGGGGGGGGTGTTCTTGAGAATCGTGGATAACTGGGAGGTGTGTCAACTGGTTTTGAGGAATGGGTTCCAACATTACGGACCTATAACTGGTGATACCTCTAAACTACACGCATAAATCAGCGTTCTAATGTATTTTGGGGTTGTGTGCTTTTGGAGTCCTGGGTCCGTTGTCCATTATTTTATTTTATTTATTTTATGCCCATTGTGGCCTATGTTGTTATATGTGTCGGTCATGGGGCTTAGTGCGTTCAGAAATAAGTGTTCATGGTAGTGTGTAATGACTTGGTTTCAGTTGTTGTTACTGGGTACAAGTCGAGTGTGGGTTGCATAGAGGGGAGATGTTTAATCTCAAGTGTCCGGCCCTATTAGATCAGTCTGTTCGCTGTTTGGGGAGTCACCAGGGGAGGGGTCATCGAGTCCTCATGTGATATGCTTGTGTGTCTGTAATTGTCCTTGGATGAAAAGATGTGCAGACCATCCTCTCTGTCTGATGTTGCCGTGGCCATATCTAGATCAGCCGCCGCCAGAATAGCTCTCCTGCGCTCTGCTATTTTTTCCTCGAGGTTGGGGGACCCATCAGCGGGCTTTGTCCCCTCTGTCTTTTCCTTTTAGGGCCTCTTTTCCCACAAATCCCTCGGCCTTGTGACCTCTTCGCACTGCAGACCATTTCCCTTTGCGGGCCTCCCGGAGCATTGGTTTCCGCTCAATCAAACACAGCCTTTGGGTCTGTAAAGAACATCGTGCCACCATCGCTGATGATCCTGAGGCAGACCCGGAACAGTAGCGAGCATTGAATCCCTTTTTGGTGGAGCATTCTCTTTGCTTCCAAGAAAGTGGCTCTTTGTTGCTGTACGGTTTCAGACTAGTGTGTAAAGATCATCAACCCTTCTCTTAAACTTGAAGTGGTCCATGTTGTATAGCTGCCCTCAGCCCAGCATCCCTGTTCCGTAATTGGAGCAGCTTCAGGAGAAGTGTCCGTGGAGACGTCCCCGAGGTGTCACCTCTGAGAAGAAAGGTGTGATTTCGGTGTGTGGGGCAAATGATTTATACCAAGTTTCAATGTATTTTTCGGGGTGGGACTCTTCAACTCCCTCCGGCAAGTTAATCACCCGGATAATGCTGCAGTGGGATCGCTCCTCCAAATCATCCGCCCTCTCCTCCAGCTTGGTTACATGGCTTTAGCAGCTCCGTATGCTGTCCTGTTGTGTTTTAGCCAATGCCTTAAGGTTGGCCACAGTTTTTTCCCCGTCTGTCAGCCAGCTTCCGCTGGTCATCGCATAATAGACCAAGGTCCGAGGACAGGGTCCCAAATCTATCCTCCATTGTGATGCAAATGTGTTCAACTGCAACTAGCACCTTGTTTAGTTTGTCGGACATTGCCTGCGGTGTAGTTTGATCAGTTACTTGGGTTTGGTCCAGGTCCAGTGGGCGGTAGGTGTTCCGGAGCTACAGACTGTGGTCCATTGGTTTGGTGTTGTCGCCCCATGACCGCTTCTGTCTGGGGTGCTGTTGTGCTTGTAGTCTCCTGTGGTTGTAGACCTGCTGCCTCTTTCTCAGGGTCTACAAATAGGGGTAGCAGTTTGAGGGCTGATGGTAGGCAAGGGGGCACTCCTTACTCCCTGTTCAGGTGCTTCTGGTACTTTTGATTCTTTGAGATCCTTCACCGGGACCTGGGGCATCTTCTTAGGTGCATTTCCCGATGCAGCTGGGTCCGTAGTTGGAAAGTGGGAGTGGGGGAAGTTTTTCTTACTTCTTCCCCTCCAAGGTAGTTACGGGTGATGTCTTCTGTCCTCACGCTTGGTTAAAAACCCCTCCAGGGACGCTGCCTGTCTTTCCGGCTGAGCCCGCCTGTGTGCTCCTGCCAAGAAGTGGCGCTTATGTTGACATCAGGTGTGGTTGGCATGGCGAGTACGCTCTTGCTCTTGTCTCAGCTGAGCTTACCAGTGCCCAGAGTGACCAAGATGCCCGGAGGGGAGGTCTCCCCATATGTTTCATATTGGTGGCGCTGTCACCCGTGCCCTCCACTTCTTGCTGACTCTCAGGGACTTGCCAGGAAGTGCCAGGCGGCGTACGGTCATTCTCAGGGCCCCCGTCACTCCGCATTGTTAGGGGTTACCGGGTGATGTCTGGCTAGCACTTCTGACTGGAAATTTGTTTGTGTGTCTCTGGCCCCTGCGAGTGTTGGGCTTGTGGTAACCTCAACGATTCCAATCGGCTTTGTAGGAGGATTTGAGGGGATGTGACCTCTAAGGGGACATTTGTTTCCCCCTCCAGTGTACCGGATTCACTGCTGCTCCTGCCGCCCCCTGGCGTTATGGTGAGATACTCTTTGGGCACAGGGACTTTCCAGTCGAGGGGAATGCAGCTCTGCTTTTCTAGCATCAGCGGGATTGACCTCGGGGTAGTCGCGGTGCTTCCGATCTATCCAGGGGGGCAATGTGTGGGGGCTATTACCTTCTCCCCCTCCATCGCCCGGAGCACGTTTTCATTGCCACTCTCAGCTCTGGACGCTGGGAGGGGTGCTCGATCAAGACGTATTCTCCGTCGTGTCATGGGCCTCTTTCGGTCCAGTCACAAGCAGCTCAGGCCCTCTCTGTTGCAGGGTGCCTGTTTCTGATATGTCCTCCGGCAGGACATTGCTGCTGGTGCCTACTTGGTCTGGTATGTGGTGGTCCTCACCCCTCCCTTTGTTCCAGTGCACTATCCCTTCTCTCTTAGCCCGTGGGGAGTGCGCGGGCCGGTCCTCCGATCTTCTGGCAGTGTTGGCTATCTAGGGGGACACCATTTTGAGGAAGGTTCCCGTCTCCGCCAGCATGCGTGGTGCTTGCAGCCCCCCAGTGCAGATTCAGTGGTGGTTTACAACACCCAGGTACTGTCTCTCTAGTCCTTTGTTGGGTGGCAGGGGATGTCTCCCTCCGGGGCCCTCCATCCCCAGGCTCAGCTGCGTCCACCGCCCTGCCGCGGAGTTTGCGTAAATTCTGTCATGGATGTTTCTGACCACCTCAGCCGTGGAGCCGGCGCCCCCAGGACATCTCCTCACCTGGGCATTGCTGCTGGTGCACTCTTGGGTTGGCGCGTGGCAAATTTGGACTCCCTCCGGGAATGTCGCTCCCCGCTTTCTCTCAGCTGCGTTCGCGGCTTAGGGTGCAGCCATTTTGTGGGGACAATTCAGTTATCTATTTGCTGGCGCTGCCTTTGCCTCTGCTCATTGCTACACAGCTTGTTGTGTTGATCCGGTAATCACTGGTGTGTGGGTAGTGTTTGGGCATGCCACTAGGCCCCTTCTATCAGGATGGCTACCAATGTTAAATGTCAGTGGACGTATCTCAACTCAAGCACCGGAAAGTGAGACGGATCCTCCACACACTCTCCTGCTACCATGAACATAGGGCTACACGTAAGACGGACACACCCGCCCGCTTACTGCTTCTGGATCCTGAAAACGGGGGTGGTGACTTACCCGTCCTACCCTTCGCATCACCCATCACGTTCTGTTTACCAATTCTGTCCTCACGACACCCGATTAGACCAGGTTGGAATTTTCACCGGTCCAGCGATATCGCACGTTCTAAAAATCTTGCCATACAGCCCTGAAGAGTAATGGGATAATTCCCAGGTGAAGAAATACGTGTCGGCTGGTTGTTTTTTTCGATTTATTCTAAGAATTATAAAAAAATCAGCATAAAGAACCTACTGGTGTCGACCTCAGCTTACTTTACCTCAGGAAGAATCATAACTGTATATTTATACTCTGAACGTGTGCCTGGGACTTTGTTTCAAGTTTCAGTGTGCGTCCACACCCACACACTTACAGGGGTTGTTTGGGTTTTTCCCCTGACCTGGCAGCACCGTAGTAATTTTCTTGTATCCCATACTCCACCGCGAACCAGCTTGAGCGCCATTCTTCCTTACTCAAAACCCAACGCAGAATCAGCACTCAACTCGCGCACGACCGCCATGTTGGCCAGCTTAGCCACGTCCCCATAACAAATGCATTATAATGACACACAACCAGGATGCATCATGTTATGCGACATATGCAAGTATGTAAAAATGGGGTATCTGTAGAATGTGAACATAGCTGAAAGGCAGCTGAGCACTGTACAGGGTCTAAGGCAGTTACAATCAGATAATTATTCCAGCTGAGGGTGAGAGGTTGTGAAAAGTGGTAACCTATTCACAATATCACAATGTAGCCTTCTTTAAAGAGGTGTGTTTTCAGCTCTTTTCTGAACTGAAGAAGAGTGAGAGTGATCAAGAGAGACACACAAAGTGAAAGTTCCATCAGTTACCTTCCTTTTATAATTGTGGTATTTGGAGTAATCATCGGGCACCCTTATCAAGACAGGACTGCAATTGATTGAGCTCCTGTTTACAGACCTCATTTGAAACACAGCTGAAATTTGTTTGCTGTCGTCAAGCTTGTCACAGAGTATTTGTTACGGTCTTATAGTTGGAAGTGAGATAGAGACTGTGAAATCCTGAGGGTTGGGATGGAACACATTTTTACAGAGTTTGAATAGCTGATCAGAAGTAGATCTACAAGGTTTGTTTCAGGACAGTTTCTGACCTGCACCTCTACAGACTATTGAACTGATGTGGTGGGGACAGCTGATCTATGGTCAGCTAGTTTTGCATGCTTTTTAGGTCGCGTGTAAGCCTACGTCTTCTTGTATACTTTAGTATACTTCTGTTGTAGACGTAAAGTCATCCCCCTGCTTTCGAGTTGTTTTTTGTAGTGTCATTTAGAAACCCTTGCTTGCTAGTGGTCAGTCCTGCCTCTTTGTCCCTCCTTTTCTCCTTCGTTGATCCCAGGACTAACTAAGGTATCATTATACATTGTGGTGTTTATTTCTTCTTTGGGGAGTTTTTTTTTCTTGGTTTCCTGCTCATGTTTAGCAAACCTTCCCTTTTTGTTTGCAGAGCATTCTTGCGCTGAGCTTAGCTTCGCTGCAATATTGTTTCTGCAAACGGCTTTAAATCATGCTTTTTCGGTCACATTTACAATGCCTGTAAGAAGGCAGGATCCTTCTGCATGGTTACCCCCATTTTGTGCCTGGTGCTTTGATGGTTTCTGACTAGTCTGACAGGGATCCTGCTAATCAGGAGCCCAGTTTCTGTGCATTCCCCCCTAAATTGGTACGGTAAGTACTTAGGTACATCTCAGATTAGACACTGTTCACTTACCACTATCTTAGTATATGGTTTGGTCTCCCCCTGGTGACCACTGTGTATTATGTGCTATTTACCTGTTTCTGTTGAAGTGTTCTTTGTGCATTGTGTATATCGCCAGCTAGCAGATATCTGTACGTGTTAGTGAGTGTCTTATAATAAATACATATTTTTATAAATACACTGTGTGGTTCTTTTTCACTTAATCTATACCTATAAGATTATGTTCTGGTAGAACAAGCTGCTTTACACTCCTGGACTAAACCTAACAGCTTCTCTCCACAGCTACCACTTAGAGGGCTTTCTAAGGTTGTCTAAGACCACTTAAATCACCATAAGGGTTGTCTGGATTGGTGCAAGGTGCCCACTTACATAGGTGTATACCATATACCAAGCCAGCTTTTCACAACGACCTTGCCCCATTTGTTTTTAATTTTACTTCTAGCACTCCATAAGAGCGCATGTATTTGCAAGCTGTCTCCCACTCTCCCAGCTCGTTTGCTTGCTTGCAAGTAAATTGTTGAATTTGAGTTTGTGATTGGGAAACTGCTGTATGGAGGCATCATCTTGCTAACAGTCCCTGTAACGTTGTAAGGATGTGCTTAGCGAGAATCTCTTAATATCATTCACTTGCAATGATGTGTGCGTTAAATTAGAAACTGAAAATCAACATAATATATAAGTTGTCCAAAAAATACAGTAAGTCATTGGATGGATCTGAAATAATAAAGCCTTTTCTTCCTCAGCAATCACCGCTGATTTTGCTAAAACCAAATATTATATCAATTAATATACATCGTGATCACCATGTTCAAAAGTAACTGATTAAACAATTAATGTACAAAATCTCTTTTATATAATGGTGCATTTTGATGATACGATAAAGAGGTCAAATGTAAAGCTTTAAAAAGTGTCCACAACATTGGCCAAAATCACAGGATGTTTAGCCAACACGGGGACTGGAACCTGGTTCCCAAGTTTTAAAGCCAGTAGTTCTTGCCTTAACGCCAAATCCTTGTTGTTGCTCTGATGTTGTTTCCTGTCCATATATACATAAAGCATTCGTTTTACCTGATTGGTGTTGTTCAATAATAAAGTCTGCAATGCAATACTTAATTATTTTTAAGACGTATGAATTGTGTATTTAGATGCTGTAAATTGCACAGAGTAATTGTAAAAACCAGTGACAACAAACCAGGGATTTTGGACAGAAATGTCCAAGTTGATTGGTCACACCGTTTAATCTACATGCCTGACCTTTCAACAACAACCACCTCCTCTCTTCTTCACCCCTCGGTCTGTTCAATAGGGATGAGGTCATCTTTGGACTCTTAAGCGAGTTGTTGATTGCCAGGCAACAAACTGGTGCCACTCATTGAGAGGGCTCACACCGAGTACCAGCCCCCACCTGTAAGGTCATTCTCATTTCCATGAGAGTTGTTGGACAGTCTTGAGCTGTAGGTATATCCATGCAGCATTACATGGCCACTGCCTATTAAGAATCAGATGATAAATAATGAATGAAAAAGTACTAATAATAAAAGTATTTAATAATGAATGCAGAGCTATCAGTAATATTAAAGATTCATAGCTAAACTATTGAAACCACAACATCAGTAGAGAAAAAAATGCATGCCAGAAATACTTGCTGATACAAACAGGAACAAACCTCTGCATTCATGCCTTTCTCTCTAGGTCGTTTTTCGGGCCCTCCTCATTGTGGGATGAACCCTGTCGAGAAATGCATGAACCCTTATCGTACTTCTCTTTTCTTTCCTGCTTCCTGGCTCATTTATCCACCACAAGAACTGAGGCTTTTGCAATGGATAGAAGCTCTCAACAAGGTTAAACAAGCATTTGCAATGCAATAAGTCTTGCACTCAAGCAAGTTTGAGCTACTGGCATTGTAACTGACAATGCCTTTTATTTATGTTTTGGGTTTTAAAACATAAATAAAAGGCATTGTCATTTACAATACTAGCAGCTTAGACTCCTGCAAATGTGGGACCTATTGCATTGCAATAAAGGGCCTTCTCGACTGCTTGTTAGATCGTAAATATCAGAGGAAGAAGCTGGCCTGCGACGTCTTCAAAGTACTGATAAATAGTGCAGTGAAGAAGTGTGTAAGTGTTGTAAATTACACAGACACAAAGTGTTAAGTGAGAGTTACATATGATCCGAGCTATAAACACTAACAAAGCGTCCCAACACCTTTCACTCTGTAATTACACTGTCATGGCTCAGGAGGAAGAGCAGGAGGGGGGGGGGGTGCTATTTCCTGCCCTCTCCGTGATTTGAGTGGGCAGTGTGGCATTGTGTAATGTCATTGCTATCTTTGGCCTAACAAAAACACTCCAGCTGTAGTAGGGCCCTGGCTTCATCTCTTGGTGCAGAGCAGGCTGTGCTTTATGGCAGGCATGGAGGGAAGGCGGGATGGTGTCGGCTGCAGCTCCAGCCTCGTACAGTGCCCCTGCTATTACAAGTGAGTGAGAGGTGCTGAGGAGGTGGTATTGGTGGTGGTGGTATTGGTATTGGGGGTGCTGGTATTGGTGGTGGTGGTATTGGTGGTGGTGGTATTGGTGATGGTGGTATTGGTGATGCTTGTATTAGTTTTATTAGTGGCACTGGTATTGGTGTTGGTGGTATTAGTGGCAATAGTGGAATTGGTGGTGGTGGTAATGGTGGCGGTATTGGTATTGGCGTTGGTGATTTGGTGGTGGTATTGGTATAGGTGTTGGTGGTACTGGTATTGGTGGTGGTGGTATTGGTATAGGTGGTGGTGGTACTGGTATTGGTGGTGGTGGTATTGGTGGTGGAAATGGTGGTGGTGGTATTGATGGGAGTATTGGTGGTATTGGTGGTGTGGTGGAGGCATTGGTGGTGGTATTGGTGGTGGGAGTATTGGTAGTGGTGGTGGTATTAGTGGTATTGGTGGTGGTGGTATTGGTGGTGGTATTGGTGGTGGTATTGGTGGTAGTATTGGTGTTGGTGGTGGTGGTAATGGTGGTGGTATTAGTGGTAGTATTGGTAGTGGTGGTATTGGTATTAGTGGTATTGGTGGTGGTGGTATTGGCAGTGGTATTGGTATTAGTGGTGGTATTGGTATTGGTATTGGATTGGTGGTGGTGGTAGTGGTGGTGGTGGTATTGGATTGGTGGTGGTGATATTGGTGGTGGTGGTGGTATTGGTGGTGGTGGTCATATTGGCGGTGGTGCTATTGGTAATAGTGGTGGTATTGGTGGTGGTGGTTTTGGTGGTGGTGGTATTGGTGGTGGTGGTTGTAGTGATGATATCGGTGGTGCTGGTATTGGTGGTGGTGGTGATATTGGTGGTGGTACTATTGGTGGTACTGGTGGTATTGATAGTGGTATTGATGGTGGTATTGGTGGTGGTAGTATTAGTATTGGTGCTATTGGTGGTGGTATTGGTATTGGCGGTGGTATTGGTGGCGGTGGTAGTATTGGATTGGTGGTATTGTATTGGTGGTGGTGGTATTGGTGGTGTTGGTATTGGTGGTCTTATTGGTGGTGGTGGTATTGGTGGTGATAGTGTTGTTGGTGACATTGGTGGTGGTATTGGTGGTGGTGGTATTGATTGTGGTATTGGTGGTGTTGGTTGTGGTATTGCTGATGGTGGTATTGGTGGTGGTGAAATTGGTGGTAGTAGAGGTGGTGGTATTGGTGGTGGTAGATGTGGTGGTATTGGTGGTGGTGCTGGCATTGGTGGTGGTGGTATTGGTGGTGGTGATATTGGTGGCAGTGGTATTGGTGGTGGTGGTGGTGGTATTGGTTTTGATGGTGGTATTGGTGTTGGTGGTATTGGTGGTTGTGATATTGGTAGTAGTAGTATTGGTGGTGGTGGTATTGGTGTTAATGGTATTGGTGGTATTGATGGTGGTGGTCGTGGTTTGGTGGTGGTATTGGTGGTGGTATTGGTATTGGTGGTGGTGGTATTGGCGGTGGTATTGGTATTGGTGGTGGTGGTATTGTGTTGGTGATGGTATTAGTGGTGGTGGTATTAATATTGGTGGTGGTAGTATTGGTGGTGGTGGTGGTATTGGTGGTGAATGTATTGGTGGTAATGGTGGTGGTGGTATTGGTGGTGGTGGTGTTAATGGTGGTGGTGGTATTGGTGTCGGCATTAGTGGTGGTGAAGGTGGTGGTATTAGTGCTGTTGGTGATATTGGTGGTGATGGTGGTGGTGGTATAGGTATTGGTATAGGTGGTGGTGGTGGTATTGGTGGTATTGGTGGTGTGGTGGTGTGGTGGTGGTGGTATTGGTGGTGGTGGTATTGGTTGTGGTGGTGGTATTGGTGGTGATGGTATTGGTGGAGGTATTGGTGGTGATATTAGTGGTGGCATTGGTGGTGGTGGTAAACGTGTTGGTGGTGGTATTGATGGTATTGGTGGTGGTGGTATTGGTGGTGGTGTTGATGGTGGTGGTATTGGTGGTGGTGGTAATGGTGGTGGTGGTGGTTTTGTTGTTAATAAAACGGTTTCTTGAAAACAACCCGTCAGGTGGCTTTAGTGCAGATGGCATATAACACAGATGTGCTGCTATCAGCTTCAGCCCATTGCCACACAATTATGTGCTACCTGGAATTCACATGACTTAATTCACGATTCATTTCTAAATTATTGTACTTGGGGGTTGAAACAGACATGAGATAAGCCGGGTTAAAGTGATTGAAAGCTGGCACCGTGTTATGGGGGCGCCCTTGCTGCTTTAAAAAACACAAGTGGTTTCAGATGAAGCAGCACATGTCCGGCCTGCAGTAAGAGCAACTCAATATAGTAAATAGCGCTCACAGACTAAATAACAGGTCCCATGTAACAACCAAAGCAAAGGGGCCAGTAGCCATGGGAGGTTACAAATTAAGACAAGGCCGTACTAAAGGGAGACTAACAAGCCTATTAACGAATCCAAAGGCAGCATTTCCGAAAATCAATGACACAAGCCAATGAAAAATATGGGCTTAGAGTGGGCGCGGCTTCTCTCCCATACTCTCCTACAGCAGTTTTTTTTACTTATTGTAATTGGAACAGCAAATCGAACAGAGATCTCTGGTGGAGGTGCATTAACCCACAATACCATTTCACAGACTCTGCCACCTGTCCCCCTGCTTAATCTTCCCATGCCTACCAAAAACTGAATGTGTTCGTGTGTAATGTAACTGGTGCTTGGGATAGGGAATGGCTTAATGCCAGAGCTCCCGACTTTGGAATTGGGAAAACAGGTTTGAGTCTTGGCGTGGGCTCAACATCCTGTGATTCTTAGTAAATCACATAATCTCCCTGTGCCTATCAAAAATGAATGAGTCCTTGTGCAATGTAATTGCTGCTTATGTAAAGTGCTCCAATACCTTCGGATTGAGGTTATGTTATATGAAGCTGCAAATTACTTTTTTTAAAAAGAAGCATTCCAATACCTTCGGGTCAGTTCGCACTATATAAAAACTGCAATGTTTTTTTTTTTTAAAAAGCAGCTAGGAAGAGTATAGTAGTATGCCAGATATGTATTGAGCAAGAACCAGGTGCATTGGATCGGGACCAGGTTTAATGTTGCCGGCGCCTAGTGCAACAGTGTTTGATGGGGTCCCCCAATGACTGCCTCTGCCACGGATTCCTCACTACCACCATTTAATAGTGCCTCTCAAGTCTCCATAACCACTCTCTCTCAGATGCATTAAATGAGTTTTATATAACCACCCATACCAGTGTACAGTAGCAGAGCACTTTACATCACACACACACACACATTACACAGAGACAATCAATCATACCTCTGAAAATCAGTGTATGGGAAATGTTACATAAATCAGAGGACTACATGGTGTCATCCACACTGGTAGGCAGTGTAGTTTAAGAGTGCTTGATTCGGAGAAGCACAAACACAGAATTTGAAATCTTACACCTTGGTTGGGAGTTCTCGTTAATATACAGAATGTTCTACCCAAAGGAACCCATTTGGAACATAAGGACAATGAAAGACTGGGGAAAAATCATAACACTTTAATCTCTACATTGCAGTTTGCATGCTGCTCTTTGATGACAGTTCATAGCTCACTGTTCTATATTAGGATGTTAACTTATAAACTGCAAGTATCAAAAGGATCTCTCTGACAAAAGCAGTAATCCACTGAGCTTTTTACATTACTTTGTGGTCTTCCTTGTACACATTCTTTGCAGCAGGCATATTAATCCTCTGTACCTTAAGATGAGTCAAAACTTCCACTAGACAAAACTCCATATCTCTCTCAGAAGAACATTACTCACCTGAGTTATCATGACATTTTTATGGTTGATGGAAAATTGCTGGAGACATGGCATGCGGCAGCAGGTGCTTTTAAAACCATAATATACGGTGCCCCTACCCGAAGTCAGCGCCTGGTGCAAGGCACCAGTCGCACTGCCCTAAAGCCGGCCCTGGAGTGAAACAGAGCATGACAGGATGACACCCACTACTCAGAATGCTGAATTCTGCAGTGCTAAGCTAGCACCTTACAGCATGTACACAGCCCAGGGCTACAAATGCACATTTCATGGGTGCCTGTGAACCTGCCAGTGCCAATACTTGGGCTTCTAATGCGTATCCCTGGGCTGCCAGTGACCATCACACAGCTGCCACTACACATCCTGTAAGTGGTAGCCCCTGTAATAGAGCTTCCAGTGTGCTTCCGAGGGCTGCCACTTAGCATATCGCACATAACTGAGCACCCAGTGCGCATCCCAGGGCTGCCACACCCATTCTAGGACTCCCAGTGCACATCCCAGAGCTGCCACTTCACATCCCAGGACTGTCAGCACCAATACCAGAACTTCCAATGCATGCCTCAGGGCTACCACTAGACATCCTAGAACTGCCAGCATCGATAGTAGTGTTTCCAGTGCACATACCAGAGCTCCTAGTGCCTATAACAGGGCTTCTAGTGAACATACCTGGGTAAAAGTCCTCATCACATGGTTTCCATTATACATCTAAGGGTTACAACACTGCACACTGCTCCTAGTGCCCACACCAGGCCTGCCAGTGTACGTCCCTGACCTGACAATGTACATTCAATGGCTCCTAGTACATATCCCAGGGCTCCTTGAGTCCATCATAAGTCTTTCATTGTAAATTCCTGGAGTGCCTGCAGCTGTCAAAGAGCTGCCACTGCACATGCCAGGGCTGCCAATGCCCCTAACAGGGCTTCCAGTCCACATTTTAAGGCTGTCAGTGTACAATATGTCCATTTCATGGCTTCCATTGCACATCCCAGTGCCGTGGCTGCAGGATTGCCATTCCCTTTGCCTGATATACATGCTCCTGGTTTGGTGGTGTGCAGCCACGCCCTGCTTGTTCCCTGGTGGGAACATCCAATGGCCATCTGGTGCCAGCAATTTGTTAAACTCAAGCCAGCGAATTAAAAGTCTAGATGATCTGAAGCATCTGGCTAACTCAAATTGCACATAGGCAAAAGAAGATTGATTTATAAATTTTTTTTGCAATGGTTTGAGCAACTGAACCAACAATGAATTAAACATACTAGTGCCCACTGTATCATTTGTAATATCAAAGTATTGACTTTTACATCATGCAAGGTGTGAAACATGTAAAACAAAAACATTGACAAACGCCAATGGATTTTGCATAGGAGAAACCTATTGGTTTTGCTAATACTTGTTCTATTTGTTCCACTTTTGTGCAGTTTTTTGGTCGTTTCTTCATCTCTATTCTGGAGACCATCCCTGCCAGCTCTCACAACATCCACATGCACATGCATGGGCCAACGTCTCCATCCTCCCCCCACCTCCTGCCTTGTTTTTCTCCTACATGTATTTTTTCTTTTAAAGCTTTCACCCAACTTGTCTTTTTTGTAGGTACGGGGTGAGCTGAGTCCTATTTTCCACCCCAACTGCACTCCCATTCACCATCAACCTCCTCTCTTGTTCACCACCCCAACCCAATTGCCAAAGGCAATAAAACCCTAAAATGCGAGACCTGTTGGCTTTACCAATTCTTGTTTTCTTTGCTTCTCCCTCTATTGTTTATCGCCATCCATAAAAAATGGTTAAATGTATTTGTAGAGTAGCTATGTTTAGCCTTTTAAATTGTCCTATTTTTATTTTCTTTGCTTTTTGGATGCGGTGTCAGAGTCAGAAAATGAAGAAAAGGAAACTGAGACAGGAAAATATAGCAGCATGTTAGCATGTCCAGGTTGGAGGTGATCCTGGGGTTTTATATGGGGATGTGTGCTAGTAATATTCCAAAGTAAAAATGTGGCCAGGAATTCGGTCCGTTTGGCAAGGTTAAGAGAACAAATAATAGATGGGGAAAATGTATCTAGAATTCAATTCTTCTTTCATTCAGTGTGTGATCCCTCCCACATGCAAGTGAAGCATCAGATTGGTGCAGCTTTTACAGAATTAGCCATATTACCACATTTTACACATCTGCATGGTCTTATGTTTGTGTTTGTCGCAGACCTTTTCGGTGAAGGTCTGCTTGTGTCATTTGAGGACAGACCAAGGGTTAAAATGGGCTTTTGTTGGCCATGATGGTACTGTTACAAATCGGGGTCTCTAGTTGTCAAGGGCTTGCACCTTTGTCCAAATAGGGACCCTTCTTCCTAGTCAGGATAAGGGAGTTACACTCCTAAAATAACCCCTGCTCACCCCCTTGGTAGCTTGGCACGAGCAGTCAGGCTTATCTTAAAGGCAGTGTGTAAAGCATTTGCACATAACCAACAGTAATACAGTGTACGCACTACAAAAGGGCACCACACCAATTTAGAAAAATATCCAATATTTGTATATATTTAAGACAAGATCAAAACGATAAAACATTTTTTACAAATATCAAAATACGCTGGAAAAATAGTTCCTTGATGTCGCTAGCTCCGTCCGGGGCTATCACGGCGTCGTGAGCAAATAAATCCAAACAGTTCTGGCTGACCGCGGCGTCGTGGGCCAGCTACTGTGTTGGGTAGACCCGCAAACAGTACCATCTAGAAATGCCGTGTGTCGGCGACCTCTCATTGAGCTTCCAAAAACACGGCGTCCTCAGGCGTCGGTTCCGGAGGTCGGTCCAGGAGTCGTCGGGCCCTCGAAGTCACACGCGTTGCCGATTGATCTACTCTCTGTTGGAGTCAGGAGCGCTGGCGTCGGCAGTCGTCATGTGCTGCGGGGCCAAGTGCAGCGGTGCAGCGTGCAGTGCCCTCAGATCACGGTGCGAGCAGCGGCATCAGATGGTGTCATCAGTGAGACCAGGGTCGCTGTGCGAAGTGAATGCGGTGCTCGTCGCGGTGCTGGCAGGTCACGGTGCAAGCAGTGGTGTTGTTGTTGCTAAAGCTTTGTCATCAGCTGATGAACTGGAGTCGATGGTATGGCAGGCCGAGGCTGCGGTGCGGGATGAGGGTGGTGCGTCGTGTAGCTTTACGAGCGGTGCCCTTGAACCATGGTGCAAGCAACGGCGTGGATTTTGGTGTGGAGCGTCGTCATCGGGGATACTAAGGCGTCGTCGTGAAGCGAGGGAGTGCGGAGTGCGGTGCTAACAGGTCGCGTGCGAGCAGCGGCTCGATGGCAGTTTTAGCAGGCATCGTCGGTGAGACCAGCGTCGCGGTGCTGCATTGCGGCGGTGCCTTCAGGACACTGAGTCAGCAGCGGCGTTGTCGATGGCGTTGGGTTGCTTTTCCCTTTGTTGCGTTACAACAAACAAATGATGGACGGAATGCTGACAATGCATACATTCTCCCCCAGTCAAGAGATCTGGGTTAAATCCATCGTTCTTTTGCCCACTACACCACCCCAGTTTAGACATGGCCATATGCAAATCAGTCTTGACCCTGTGCCTCATGGAAACAGTCCAGCCCAAACTGCCAAGCCATGTATTCCCTGGACCGGAATCAAGCAACCTAGGACCGGTTTCTGGCTATCAGCCGTCATCAGCCAGGATAGCTTGACTCCAGTGGCGTAGTGAGCACGGGTCCCACGTCTGGGAATACCCATCCCACTTAGGGCGAAAAGCGTTACAACAAACAAATGATGGACGGAATGCTGACAATGCATACATTCTCCCCCAGTCAAGAGATCTGGGTTAAATCCATCGTTCTTTTGCCCACTACACCACCCCAGTTTAGACATGGCCATATGCAAATCAGTCTTGACCCTGTGCCTCATGGGAACAGTCCAGCCCGAACTGCCAAGCCATGTCTTCCCTGGACCGGAATCAAGCAACCTAGGACCGGTTTCTGGCTATCAGCCGTCATCAGCCAGGATAGCTTGACTCCAGTGGCGTAGTGAGCACGGGTCCCACGTCTGGGAATACCCATCCCACTTAGGGCGAAAAGCTTTACAACAAACAAATGATGGACGGAATGCTGACAATGCATACATTCTCCCCCAGTCAAGAGATCTGGGTTAAATCCATCGTTCTTTTGCCCACTACACCACCCCAGTTTAGACATGGCCATATGCAAATCAGTCTTGACCCTGTGCCTCATGGGAACAGTCCAGCCCGAACTGCCAAGCCATGTCTTCCCTGGACCGGAATCAAGCAACCTAGGACCGGTTTCTGGCTATCAGCCGTCATCAGCCAGGATAGCTTGACTCCAGTGGCGTAGTGAGCACGGGTCCCACGTCTGGGAATACCCATCCCACTTAGGGCGAAAAGCGTTACAACAAACAAATGATGGACGGAATGCTGACAATGCATACATTCTCCCCCAGTCAAGAGATCTGGGTTAAATCCATCGTTCTTTTGCCCACTACACCACCCCAGTTTAGACATGGCCATATGCAAATCAGTCTTGACCCTGTGCCTCATGGGAACAGTCCAGCCCGAACTGCCAAGCCATGTCTTCCCTGGACCGGAATCAAGCAACCTAGGACCGGTTTCTGGCTATCAGCCGTCATCAGCCAGGATAGCTTGACTCCAGTGGCGTAGTGAGCACGGGTCCCACGTCTGGGAATACCCATCCCACTTAGGGCGAAAAGCGTTACAACAACCAAATGATGGACGGAATGCTGACAATGCATACATTCTTCCCCAGTCAAGAGATCTGGGTTAAATCCATCGTTCTTTTGCCCACTACACCACCCCAGTTTAGACATGGCCATATGCAAATCAGTCTTGACCCTGTGCCTCATGGGAACAGTCCAGCCCGAACTGCCAAGCCATGTCTTCCCTGGACCGGAATCAAGCAACCTAGGACCGGTTTCTGGCTATCAGCCGTCATCAGCCAGGATAGCTTGACTCCAGTGGCGTAGTGAGCACGGGTCCCACGTCTGGGAATACCCATCCCACTTAGGGCGAAAAGCGTTACAACAACCAAATGATGGACGGAATGCTGACAATGCATACATTCTCCCCCAGTCAAGAGATCTGGGTTAAATCCATCGTTCTTTTGCCAACTACACCACCCCAGTTTAGACATGGCCATATGCAAATCAGTCTTGACCCTGTGCCTCATGGGAACAGTCCAGCCCGAACTGCCAAGCCATGTCTTCCCTGGACCGGAATCAAGCAACCTAGGACCGGTTTCTGGCTATCAGCCGTCATCAGCCAGGATAGCTTGACTCCAGTGGCGTAGTGAGCACGGGTCCCACGTCTGGGAATACCCATCCCACTTAGGGCGAAAAGCGTTACAACAACCAAATGATGGACGGAATGCTGACAATGCATACATTCTCCCCCAGTCAAGAGATCTGGGTTAAATCCATCGTTCTTTTGCCCACTACACCACCCCAGTTTAGACATGGCCATATGCAAATCAGTCTTGACCCTGTGCCTCATGGGAACAGTCCAGCCCGAACTGCCAAGCCATGTCTTCCCTGGACCGGAATCAAGCAACCTAGGACCGGTTTCTGGCTATCAGCCGTCATCAGCCAGGATAGCTTGACTCCAGTGGCGTAGTGAGCACGGGTCCCACGTCTGGGAATACCCATCCCACTTAGGGCGAAAAGCGTTACAACAACCAAATGATGGACGGAATGCTGACAATGCATACATTCTCCCCCAGTCAAGAGATCTGGGTTAAATCCATCGTTCTTTTGCCCACTACACCACCCCAGTTTAGACATGGCCATATGCAAATCAGTCTTGACCCTGTGCCTCATGGGAACAGTCCAGCCCGAACTGCCAAGCCATGTCTTCCCTGGACCGGAATCAAACAACCTAGGACCGGTTTCTGGCTATCAGCCGTCATCAGCCAGGATAGCTTGACTCCAGTGGCGTAGTGAGCACGGGTCCCACGTCTGGGAATACCAATCCCACTTAGGGCGAAAAGCGTTACAACAAACAAATGATGGACGGAATGCTGACAATGCATACATTCTCCCCCAGTCAAGTGATCTGGGTTAAATCCATCGTTCTTTTGCCCACTACACCACCCCAGTTTAGACATGGCCATATGCAAATCAGTCTTGACCCTGTGCCTCATGGGAACAGTCCAGCCCGAACTGCCAAGCCATGTCTTCCCTGGACCGGAATCAAGCAACCTAGGACCGGTTTCTGGCTATCAGCCGTCATCAGCCAGGATAGCTTGACTCCAGTGGCGTAGTGAGCACGGGTCCCACGTCTGGGAATACCCATCCCACTTAGGGCGAAAAGCGTTACAACAACCAAATGATGGACGGAATGCTGACAATGCATACATTCTCCCCCAGTCAAGAGATCTGGGTTAAATCCATCATTCTTTTGCCAACTACACCACCCCAGTTTAGACATGGCCATATGCAAATCAGTCTTGACCCTGTGCCTCATGGGAACAGTCCAGCCCGAACTGCCAAGCCATGTCTTCCCTGGACCGGAATCAAGCAACCTAGGACCGGTTTCTGGCTATCAGCCTTCATCAGCCAGGATAGCTTGACTCCAGTGGCGTAGTGAGCACGGGTCCCACGTCTGGGAATACCCATCCCACTTAGGGCGAAAAGCGTTACAACAACCAAATGATGGACGGAATGCTGACAATGCATACATTCTCCCCCAGTCAAGAGATCTGGGTTAAATCCATCGTTCTTTTGCCCACTACACCACCCCAGTTTAGACATGGCCATATGCAAATCAGTCTTGACCCTGTGCCTCATGGGAACAGTCCAGCCCGAACTGCCAAGCCATGTCTTCCCTGGACCGGAATCAAGCAACCTAGGACCGGTTTCTGGCTATCAGCCGTCATCAGCCAGGATAGCTTGACTCCAGTGGCGTAGTGAGCACGGGTCCCACGTCTGGGAATACCCATCCCACTTAGGGCGAAAAGCGTTACAACAACCAAATGATGGACGGAATGCTGACAATGCATACATTCTCCCCCAGTCAAGAGATCTGGGTTAAATCCATCGTTCTTTTGCCCACTACACCACCCCAGTTTAGACATGGCCATATGCAAATCAGTCTTGACCCTGTGCCTCATGGGAACAGTCCAGCCCGAACTGCCAAGCCATGTCTTCCCTGGACCGGAATCAAACAACCTAGGACCGGTTTCTGGCTATCAGCCGTCATCAGCCAGGATAGCTTGACTCCAGTGGCGTAGTGAGCACGGGTCCCACGTCTGGGAATACCAATCCCACTTAGGGCGAAAAGCGTTACAACAAACAAATGATGGACGGAATGCTGACAATGCATACATTCTCCCCCAGTCAAGTGATCTGGGTTAAATCCATCGTTCTTTTGCCCACTACACCACCCCAGTTTAGACATGGCCATATGCAAATCAGTCTTGACCCTGTGCCTCATGGGAACAGTCCAGCCCGAACTGCCAAGCCATGTCTTCCCTGGACCGGAATCAAGCAACCTAGGACCGGTTTCTGGCTATCAGCCGTCATCAGCCACGATTGCTTGACTCCAGTGGCGTAGTGAGCACGGGTCCCACGTCTGGGAATACCCATCCCACTTAGGGCGAAAAGCGTTACAACAACCAAATGATGGACGGAATGCTGACAATGCATACATTCTCCCCCAGTCAAGAGATCTGGGTTAAATCCGTCGTTCTTTTGCCCACTACACCACCCCAGTTTAGACATGGCCATATGCAAATCAGTCTTGACCCTGTGCCTCATGGGAACAGTCCAGCCCGAACTGCCAAGCCATGTCTTCACTGGACCGGAATCAAGCAACCTAGGACCGGTTTCTGGCTATCAGCCGTCATCAGCCAGGATAGCTTGACTCCAGTGGCGTAGTGAGCACGGGTCCCACGTCTGGGAATACCCATCCCACTTAGGGCGAAAAGCGTTACAACAACCAAATGATGGACGGAATGCTGACAATGCATACATTCTCCCCCAGTCAAGAGATCTGGGTTAAATCCATCGTTCTTTTGCCCACTACACCACCCCAGTTTAGACATGGCCATATGCAAATCAGTCTTGACCCTGTGCCTCATGGGAACAGTCCAGCCCGAACTGCCAAGCCATGTCTTCCCTGGACTGGAATCAAGCAACCTAGGACCGGTTTCTGGCTATCAGCCGTCATCAGCCAGGATAGCTTGACTCCAGTGGCGTAGTGAGCACGGGTCCCACGTCTGGGAATACCCATCCCACTTAGGGCGAAAAGCGTTACAACAAACAAATGATGGACGGAATGCTGACAATGCATACATTCTCCCCCAGTCAAGAGATCTGGGTTAAATCCATCGTTCTTTTGCCCACTACACCACCCCAGTTTAGACATGGCCATATGCAAATCAGTCTTGACCCTGTGCCTCATGGGAACAGTCCAGCCCGAACTGCCAAGCCATGTCTTCCCTGGACCGGAATCAAGCAACCTAGGACCGGTTTCTGGCTATCAGCCGTCATCAGCCAGGATAGCTTGACTCCAGTGGCGTAGTGAGCACGGGTCCCACGTCTGGGAATACCCATCCCACTTAGGGCGAAAAGCGTTACAACAACCAAATGATGGACGGAATGCTGACAATGCATACATTCTCCCCCAGTCAAGAGATCTGGGTTAAATCCATCGTTCTTTTGCCCACTACACCACCCCAGTTTAGACATGGCCATATGCAAATCAGTCTTGACCCTGTGCCTCATGGGAACAGTCCAGCCCGAACTGCCAAGCCATGTCTTCCCTGGACCGGAATCAAGCAACCTAGGACCGGTTTCTGGCTATCAGCCGTCATCAGCCAGGATAGCTTGACTCCAGTGGCGTAGTGAGCACGGGTCCCACGTCTGGGAATACCAATCCCACTTAGGGCGAAAAGCGTTACAACAAACAAATGATGGACGGAATGCTGACAATGCATACATTCTCCCCCAGTCAAGAGATCTGGGTTAAATCCATCGTTCTTTTGCCCACTACACCACCCCAGTTTAGACATGGCCATATGCAAATCAGTCTTGACCCTGTGCCTCATGGGAACAGTCCAGCCCGAACTGCCAAGCCATGTCTTCCCTGGACCGGAATCAAGCAACCTAGGACCGGTTTCTGGCTATCAGCCGTCATCAGCCAGGATTGCTTGACTCCAGTGGCGTAGTGAGCACGGGTCCCACGTCTGGGAATACCCATCCCACTTAGGGCGAAAAGCGTTACAACAACCAAATGATGGACGGAATGCTGACAATGCATACATTCTCCCCCAGTCAAGAGATCTGGGTTAAATCCGTCGTTCTTTTGCCCACTACACCACCCCAGTTTAGACATGGCCATATGCAAATCAGTCTTGACCCTGTGCCTCATGGGAACAGTCCAGCCCGAACTGCCAAGCCATGTCTTCCCTGGACCGGAATCAAGCAACCTAGGACCGGTTTCTGGCTATCAGCCGTCATCAGCCAGGATAGCTTGACTCCAGTGGCGTAGTGAGCACGGGTCCCACGTCTGGGAATACCCATCCCACTTAGGGCGAAAAGCGTTACAACAACCAAATGATGGACGGAATGCTGACAATGCATACATTCTCCCCCAGTCAAGAGATCTGGGTTAAATCCATCGTTCTTTTGCCCACTACACCACCCCAGTTTAGACATGGCCATATGCAAATCAGTCTTGACCCTGTGCCTCATGGGAACAGTCCAGCCCGAACTGCCAAGCCATGTCTTCCCTGGACTGGAATCAAGCAACCTAGGACCGGTTTCTGGCTATCAGCCGTCATCAGCCAGGATAGCTTGACTCCAGTGGCGTAGTGAGCACGGGTCCCACGTCTGGGAATACCCATCCCACTTAGGGCGAAAAGCGTTACAACAAACAAATGATGGACGGAATGCTGACAATGCATACATTCTCCCCCAGTCAAGAGATCTGGGTTAAATCCATCGTTCTTTTGCCCACTACACCACCCCAGTTTAGACATGGCCATATGCAAATCAGTCTTGACCCTGTGCCTCATGGGAACAGTCCAGCCCGAACTGCCAAGCCATGTCTTCCCTGGACCGGAATCAAGCAACCTAGGACCGGTTTCTGGCTATCAGCCGTCATCAGCCAGGATAGCTTGACTCCAGTGGCGTAGTGAGCACGGGTCCCACGTCTGGGAATACCCATCCCACTTAGGGCGAAAAGCGTTACAACAACCAAATGATGGACGGAATGCTGACAATGCATACATTCTCCCCCAGTCAAGAGATCTGGGTTAAATCCATCGTTCTTTTGCCCACTACACCACCCCAGTTTAGACATGGCCATATGCAAATCAGTCTTGACCCTGTGCCTCATGGGAACAGTCCAGCCCGAACTGCCAAGCCATGTCTTCCCTGGACCGGAATCAAGCAACCTAGGACCGGTTTCTGGCTATCAGCCATCATCAGCCAGGATAGCTTGACTCCAGTGGCGTAGTGAGCACGGGTCCCACGTCTGGGAATACCCATCCCACTTAGGGCGAAAAGCGTTACAACAAACAAATGATGGACGGAATGCTGACAATGCATACATTCTCCCCCAGTCAAGATATCTGGGTTAAATCCATCGGTCTTTTGCCCACTACACCACCCCAGTTTAGACATGGCCATATGCAAATCAGTCTTGACCCTGTGCCTCATGGGAACAGTCCAGCCCGAACTGCCAAGCCATGTCTTCCCTGAACCGGAATCAAGCAACCTAGGACCGGTTTCTGGCTATCAGCCGTCATCAGCCAGGATAGCTTGACTCCAGTGGCGTAGTGAGCTCGGGTCCCACGTCTGGGAATACCCATCCCACTTAGGGCGAAAAGCGTTACAACAACCAAATGATGGACGGAATGCTGACAATGCATACATTCTCCCCCAGTCAAGAGATCTGGGTTAAATCCATTGTTCTTTTGCCCACTACACCACCCCAGTTTAGACATGGCCATATGCAAATCAGTCTTGACCCTGTGCCTCATGGGAACAGTCCAGCCCGAACTGCCAAGCCATGTCTTCCCTGGACCGGAATCAAGCAACCTAGGACCGGTTTCTGGCTATCAGCCGTCATCAGCCAGGATAGCTTGACTCCAGTGGCGTAGTGAGCACGGGTCCCACGTCTGGGAATACCCATCCCACTTAGGGCGAAAAGCGTTACAACAAACAAATGATGGACGGAATGATGACAATGCATACATTCTCCCCCAGTCAAGAGATCTGGGTTAAATCCATCGTTCTTTTGCCCACTACGCCACCCCAGTTTAGACATGGCCATATGCAAATCAGTCTTGACCCTGTGCCTCATGGGAACAGTCCAGCCCGAACTGCCAAGCCATGTCTTCCCTGGACCGGAATCAAGCAACCTAGGACCGGTTTCTGGCTATCAGCCGTCATCAGCCAGGATAGCTTGACTCCAGTGGCGTAGTGAGCACGGGTCCCACGTCTGGGAATACCCATCGCACTTAGGGCGAAAAGCGTTACAACAACCAAATGATGGACGGAATGCTGACAATGCATACATTCTCCCCCAGTCAAGAGATCTGGGTTAAATCCATCGTTCTTTTGCCCACTACACCACCCCAGTTTAGACATGGCCATATGCAAATCAGTCTTGACCCTGTGCCTCATGGGAACAGTCCAGCCCGAACTGCCAAGCCATGTCTTCCCTGGACCGGAATCAAGCAACCTAGGATCATTTGTTTGTTCTAACGCTTTTCGCCCTAAGTGGGATGGGTATTCCCAGACGTGGGACCCGTGCTCACTGCGCCACTGGAGTCAAGCTATCCTGGCTGATGACGGCTGATAGCCAGAAACCGGTCCTAGGATGCTTGATTCCGGTCCAGGGAAGACATGGCTTGGCAGTTCGGGCTGGACTGTTCCCATGAGGCATAGGGTCAAGACTGATTTGCATATGGCCATGTCTAAACTGGGGTGGCGTAGTGGGCAAAAGAACGATGGATTTAACCCAGATCTCTTGACTGGGGGAGAATGTCTGCATTGTCAGCATTCCGTCCATCATTTGTTTGTTGTAACGCTTTTCGCCCTAAGTGGGATGGGTATTCCCAGACGTGGGACCCGTGCTCACTGCGCCACTGGAGTCAAGCTATCCTGGCTGATGACGGCTGATAGCCAGAAACCGGTCCTAGGATGCTTGATTCCGGTCCAGGGAAGACATGGCTTGGCAGTTCGGGCTGGACTGTTCCCATGAGGCACAGGGTCAAGACTGATTTGCATATGGCCATGTCTAAACTGGGGTGGCGTAGTGGGCAAAAGAACGATGGATTTAACCCAGATCTTTTGACTGTGGGAGAATGTCTGCATTGTCAGCATTCCGTCCATCATTTGTTTGTTGTAACGCTTTTCGCCCTAAGTGGGATGGGTATTCCCAGACGTGGTACCCGTGCTCACTGCGCCACTGGAGTCAAGCTATCCTGGCTGATGACAGCTGATAGCCAGAAACCGGTCCTAGGATGCTTGATTCCGGTCCAGGGAAGACATGGCTTGGCAGTTCGGGCTGGACTGTTCCCATGAGGCACAGGGTCAAGACTGATTTGCATATGGCCATGTCTAAACTGGGGTGGCGTAGTGGGCAAAAGAACGATGGATTTAACCCAGATCTCTTGACTGGGGGAGAATGTCTGCATTGTCAGCATTCCGTCCATCATTTGTTTGTTGTAACGCTTTTCCCTTTGTTGCAGCACAAAGCACACAGTCCCCAGTGCTGAGGGCAGAAGAGCTTGAAGTCTCTGCTGTTTCTGAGGCTTCTTGAACAGGGTGCAAGCTCTACCTCAAGCCCTTGGAGAAACTCACAAAATTGGAGTTTTAAGAAAGTTCAGTCCAGTCCATTTACTGCCAAGACAGAAGCAGCCACTGCAGGCCAACACAGCTAAGTACACAGAAAAGTGGTACTTCCTCCACACAGCTTCTCCGGCTCTTCTTCTTGGCAGTCTTCTTGGTCCAAAAGAGTTCTAAAGTTCAGGGGTCTGGACCCCAATTTTTATATCCCAAAATCCTTTGACCTCTTAGGCAGAGAGTGTCTGTGCCCAACCAGAACCAGTTCTGCCTTCTCTGGTGTGATTTCCTGGCAGGAGGTGGAGACGACATTGTCAGAGGCAGACTAGGCCCTTTGAGGTGCAAGGAAATCTCCTCCCCCTTCCCCCATCGCAGCCCAGGTCTATTCAGCCCTTTCCTGACCCACCTAGACTATCTGGGGCCACTCCTGCTCCCCAGCCTTCTGTCATCCAAAACCCAGACAAGCAATTCACATTCCAACAGAGGCACACAGGATGACTGAGCAAGAAAATACCTACTTTCTAAAAAGTGGTATTTTCAAAAACAGAATGTAAAAATCACCTTCACTAAAAGATGCATCTTTAGATTCTGAGTTCAGGCATACTAAACATTATTTTCCACCTAATTCCCTGGGCCAGTTTTGTCTATAAGATGTTATAAACAAACTCCCCATTCTGTCCTATGGGGAACAGGTAGCCTTGCGATAGTGAAAAACGAAATTGGCTGTAATTCACTACCAAGACATGCCACACACACCAGGGCATGTCCTGCCTTTCACATACACTGCACCCTGCCCACAGGGGTACCTTGGGCCTACCTTAGGGGGGCCTGACAAGAAAAAGGTAAGGTTAGGGACTGGCAAGTGTGTGCACTGGCCAAGTCGACATGGAAGTTACAAACTGCATGCAGACTCTGCATTGGCAGGTCTGAGTTACCTTTTCAGGGCTACTCACGTGGGCGGCACGATCAGTGCAGCAGGCCCACGAGTAGCATTTGATTCACAGGCCCTGGCAAACTCAGTGCACTTTACTAGGGACTGACAAGTAAATCAAATATCTAATCATGGAAACACGAATCCATAACACAATTTACCACAGGAGCACTTGCACTTTACCACTGATCAGCAGTGCAAAAAGTGCCCAGAAACGCTACGCCAGCAAAAACAGAGTAAAAACCAAAAGATGCCAAGTCTAACAGGTACTGTCTGCCTACTGGAATGCATCTGTGAGCAAATTAAAGTTAGGTGCTGTACAGATGGGGTCTACAGATGAGGAGAATGGGTTCCCCATGGGTTAGTTCAGTGGCTCAGGAGCGTGTATTAAGAGGGTTCCAGATGAGCTCAGGAGAACATAGAACTGGCAAGGGCGTCTACAGTACATGGACATTGTCCAAGTTCTATCACCTAGGCAGAGGAGCCCATCAAGCTATTGAGTAGTCTCTGATTATTTTTTTGCTGGATGGGGGTTGTGTTGGACTTGGCCCTCTCTGCAGGGTCACCCCCAAATGTTTTGCCTTTACCTGTCCGTTTTATCTGAATTCGTTTTTGCTGGCTTTAGGACTCGGTGCATTTTACCACTGCAAACCAGTGCTAAAGTGCTTCTGCTCATTCCCTAAAACATGATAAAATGGCTTACACTTAATTGGCATATTTAATTTACTTATAAGTCCCTAGTAAATTGGTATACCATATACCTATTGCCTATAAATTAAACGTTACTGGTGGGCTTGCAGCACTGATTGTGCCATCAACTTAAGTAACCCCTTAAAACATGTCCCAATTATGCCATTACAGGCTGAATGCAGTTTTAAACTGACATTTCGACTTGGAAAAATAACCCCTCACCAAGCCTTCAACTCTTCTTCTTTTGCATACAAGTCACCCTCTAAGGTAGGTCCTAGGCAGTCCATAGGTCAGGGTGTATTATAATTAAAATGTTTGACATGTACTTTTAAGTTTTGCATGCCTGGTTTTGAAAAACTCACAAATTTATTTTTCACTAATGTGAGGCCTACCTCTCCCGTTGAATAACATTGGGTTGCCTTGTTACATTTATTAAGTGCTAACTTTTGATTGGGAACAGGTGGAGGTTTCACACTGCAGTTCACTTTCTGTATCAGCGAAAGGCCTCCCAGAGAAATGTCTGCTGCTGTGGCCTACTGTGTACTTCAAAAGGCTACTTTGCTGCACATAAAAGGACTGTTCTGCTTCCTGAAGCCTGGCTTGAACCTGCAGAGGCCTGCTCTACTGCCTGTGCCCTGCTCTACTTCCCCGGACTATCAGAGTGACTCCAAGTGCGTGCTGTTTGCCATCACCTGTTGCCCTGCTGTTGGGGGGGACTACCGGCTCCAGGATCCTTTGCTCTCCCAGGAGGGAGGAGCTGGACACCAACCACACGCTTAAATAGCGCCAGCACCTATCGTGTTGTGGGAAGCGCGAGCTGTTTACCCTCACCTGTTGCCCTGCTGTTGGGGGGACTACTGGCTCCAGGATCCTTCGCTCTCTCAGGAGGGAGGAGCGGGACACCAACCACACGCTTAAATAGCGCCAGCACCTACCGCGTCGCAGGACGCGTGAGCTGTTTGCCATCACCTGTTGCCCTGCTGTTGGGGGGACTACCGGCTCCAGGATCCTTCGCTCTCCCAGGAGGGAGGAGCGGGACACCCGGGACAAGGGCGGGCCCATTTGAGCCCGTCAGAGACAGTAAGAGGCTGGGATGGGCCATTCTCATAAGATTTCCTTATTGTTTTTGGGACTAACATTGTACAGTGTTGTATTGCTTTGCTAACTATATAACTGTGGCTAGCTATTGCTCAATATGAGTAAGCTAAAATACAACAAAGGGCCAAACGTTGTAGGACCCTAGATGCTTTTCTCCAGAGTGTGGAGTCATGTCTGATAAACGAAATAAAACTTACTGAACACAGGCTGTCCCTAACAGCTCAACCCTCTCAGAGTAGACTCTCTATTACACCTGCACTCACGGAAACTGCAGCGGCAATTAACAACGAGCCATCCCCTTCACTGCCCAGCACCTTGGCACAAGCCATAATAGAACAAATATCAGATATTTCTTCTTCTTCTCCCTCTGATCCCGGATCCAGCCCCTTCAGATCTAAAGTCACCACTAGAGTGCAAAAGTCCATTCGCAGGTTAGATTACGCCGCCGAATCCGCCCAGAAAAAAATGAAAGGCAAAAATACATTAAAACAGAGCAAACCTGCACAGAGGGCAAATGGGAACAAGGTGAAACCTGCCATAGGCACGGATAAACCCAATAAGGGTCCCCCGATTATTGTAAAACAGAGTGAGATTGATAAACCTATTGACAATATATTAGGCGGGAACTTCTAGGGTAGACTTGAGACAATGATGTCAACCCTCCGGGAACCCATCATGTTAAAGGTAACTACCATAGAAGCAAGACTTGCAAAAATAGAGGAGTTGGTTGGTAGCATACATCCAGCAATATTGGCAGATAGCACCAACTCAAACTAACGCATCCAGCCGAACAGGGGGACAGGTACAGGTGTTGGATTATTCATTAGTCCTAATGCTGCTGATCAAACATGTCATAGGAGTAATAATCCCAACATGATTACATACAACATAGAGAATCTACCTATCCACGCTGGCCAACA
Source organism: Triturus cristatus (assembly GCF_964204655.1). NCBI lineage: Eukaryota > Metazoa > Chordata > Amphibia > Caudata > Salamandridae > Triturus > Triturus cristatus. Next base: position 925,742,428 of record NC_140591.1, on the reverse strand, counting down.
CCCTACTAAGGACGGATCTACTACGATAGTCCCCAGCAACCACATTGGCACAGAAAAGGGGAGCACATACTGTAGGGGTAAATGGCAGAAATAAAGTAAAAAAGACAGGCAGAAATTTACAAGAACAAAAAGATAAGTTCCATAGCCCACCACATAACTTAAATCTGCCCCCAAAAGTGACCCTGTATATCGGTAGTTCTAGCAAATGTCCCTCCTTTAACCAATTATGCCTTTGAACATTGGTCGACCTTAAGGAATAAGTCCCTTCATTTTCTAACCAGAAGGATTGGCTTAAAAGAGCCCCTTTTTTCAGATTTTAAAATGGTATGAAAAATTGGGTGGGTCGGCCCTTCAGCCAAATCATTCAGCGGAGATTGTGTTGTACTAACCTTCAAATCACCTTTATTGGTGCACACAATCCTAGAGAGGGGCAATAGTGGACCTTCTAATCCTAACGACATACACATAGTACAATTGGGATACTTTTATCGACCATCGAATTTTCCTACACAACAGGGTTTTCTGTCTGAGAGAAACAACCTTTTAAGACTTAGGCAGCCTAGATATCCCATCCCAGTATATAATCGTTTTGATCCTCTGAACTCACTTGAAGACATTGATTGACTGGACTCCAGGAAACGTGTACTACATAATCATGAAATCTGTAGACTTGATTACAGGGGTTATACCGGGTTGAATCTAACAAGTAATCATGGTACTGTACGTGAATATTATGTCAGAAACAATAGAGGACTGGCTGAAGGGCCTTTGAACTTGAATAAGGAGATTCAGGATGACCCCCATAGTATTCTAAATGTCTCTCCTCCAACCAGTGACCTAAATGCATATTCGTCCGATAGCAGTAGAGTTGAGGTACAAGGATTTTTGGGCACAAAGAACGTGGCTCAGATTAATTTACAGGGTACTTTAATTGTTTCCTCTCCATCTTCACATGCAAAAGAGGACCTACCATGGACAGTAATTCACCCTTATAACCACCCTGTGGATATTAAACCTCCTCCTTGCAATATTGTCTCATGGCATACTGCTGGGATTCGTTCCAAGTTAAAAACACAATTGTGGTGGGAATTTAGTCTACAATTTGAGGTCCTGTGCTTTCAGGAGACATGGTCTAAGGAAGCTATTCACCTGAATGGGTACAGGACCTACCACACTCCAGCAGGTAATATTCAGAGTGGCAGGGCTAAGGGAGGCTTATGCACGTACATATCAAGCAGTATGAACATAAAGGACATTACGATGCTTGCCAGTGATGATTACTACCACATAGTTAGATTGGACCTCGATAAATCATCCTTCATAGTTCTGGTTTATTTCTATGATAATATTCCACCTTGGAAAGTGTGCACTGTTGTAAAAAACATGTCACAAGTATTGAGATGAGTGGGTAAAAGCATGAGAAAAGATACAATACTTATATTGGCAGGGGTTTTCAACTGTACGTTATGTGATAACGCTGGGAGTAACCTGTGCAGAGTTTTAAGAGAAGAAGGAGCATGTTCATCCCATTTTAGGCATACTGCTCTGGGGGAGCAGCTAAATGAACTTATTCTCAGTTTCGATCTGGGATTTGCTAATGAATTATGTCCAATACCAGCTCCAATGCCATGGACATTCAATGGTAGGGGCCTTTGCTCCACCACTGATTATGTCCTAGTATCAAGTAATCACGCACAAAGTTTACATTCTTTATATGTCTCCGAGAACTCGCTTAGCGACCACTTCCCCCTCTGTCTGGATATTACGTTACCCTCTAGTAAAACCTCCAGATCTAACACCAATAATGATAGGCTGCTAGAAAACATATCCATTGGCAGTACCAATGGGTATTCCCTTCGCTGGGCCATGGTAGACTATGCTGTCCTGACCAAATCAGTGGTTAATAAATGCAAATCACACATAGAGATATGCCTGACCGAAACAGCGCCCCCTGATAAAACTTTTAGCTTCCTTCATGGCAATAACCACCGTGATAGGAGAGTCTCTCACTAGGCGCAAAAAGAGTAATAGATCTCAGAACGGGTGGTTGACTCTAGGTGTACCCAAGCCTACTCCCAGCTAAAAAAAGAGCTCCATAAAATTCCAAGAAATACGCTGGAAATAAGCTTGTCTAGAGGGGCATGTAAACAAGCAATAAGGGACAGAAAAAACACATTGAAGTAGGAGGTATGGGAGACATTACATGCGGCCTCAGTAGCTAGAGATAGTGCGGCATTCTGGAAGGTAATTAGGGCACCATTTTTAATTAGAGAGGTTATCCCATCAATCGAGATAGCCATAACTGAGGAACAGTGGATTGGGCATTTTGCTCAAGTATATAAGGGCGAGGGAAACTCTGACACGGTGGAAATTCAAGCCTGCGGGGCTCAGGGCTTAAATTATACCTCAAACCATAAGGAATTAATGTTCACCCTAGAAGAAGTGGAGCGGGCCCTAAATGCAAGTCAAGGCGGTAAGGCGCCTGGACCGGATGGGGTACCCGTAGACATGTTCAAATCAAGCATCTCTCTGTGGGGGCGCCTAATGGTACAGGTGCTTAACGCCAGTTGTAGTATAGATTTTTTTACCCATCTGGGTAGAGTCCACTATCGTGTCCATTTTTAAGAAGGGGGACAGACGAGATCCAGGATGTTACAGACCAATCTCCCTGTTGGACGCTATAACAAAGGTAGTGGGCACAATTGTATTGGAACGCCTTCACAACTGGGCAGATGAGAATTCTGTCCTCTCTGACCTACAATATGGCTTTCGGACTGGTGTGGGGACTGTAGAGCAGGGCATACATCTCTCTCTCCTGGTGGAGAAGTACACCAGAGCTAAAAAAGGGAATCTTTTCTTAGCACTTGTGGATCTCCTAACCACATTTGACTGTGTATGTCACATTAAACTATGGTCATCATTGGAAGGCATGAGGGTTGATGTAAATATTACTTATTTTATTAAGCGTTTTTATAGCGGTTCCAAGGCTCGTGTCCGCTGTGGTCTGAAGGGTGAGCGTTCAGCTGCTTTTCCGATCAGGAGCGGAGTTAGGCAGGGCTGTGTCCTGGCCCCGTTACTTTTTAATCTGTATATAAATGGGTTGGGAGAGGCTCTTCTTAAAGACAAGCAAGACTTCCCCCTAGTAGCCAGTCGCTCTATCCCATCCCTTTTGTATTCAGATGACGCGGTGTTGATGTCTCGTACACAAGTAGGCCTACAGCGCGGTCTGGACAGTTTTTCCCTTTTTATGAAAGACCTAAGTTTAAGGGTAAACTCTTCCAAAACTTTTATTATGTGCTCTGGTATCGGCATAAAGAAACACAAAGATATGTATGTGGCAGGACAAAAGATCGGGGTTACAAAGAAATGTTCATATTTGTGCATTCTTTTCACCCATAACGGCACCTGGGTAGAAGCAACCGCAGCAAAAGAAATGGGACTTTTACGCACTACTTCTGCTCTTACCGCCCTTGCGAAAAAACTAGGCAAAAACCCCCAAGAGGAGCTTATTAAAATTTACAAGGCCAAGTGTGTCTCAGCAGCAGTGTATGGGAGTGGGGTTTGGGGGTTTGCTGATCCGCTTCCAATCCAGAGAGTAGAGAATTTTCTTCCTAAGATAAATCCTATCGGTCCTGATTAGTAGCTCAGCATACATCTGTCATGCAGAGTTAGGATTACCCTTTATCGCTGATCTAATTAGGCTCGAGCCTGTGCTGTTATGGCACAGGCTCTGGACTAAAGAAGAGGCCAAATTGAACAGAGATATCCTTTCAGAAATTCTGAAATTGGAAGGTGCAATGAGGATTCCATGGCTAAAATATGTTTATAATTTCTTAAAAGATCTTGGTCATTTAGATTATTTTACTAATCCTACTACCATTAGGGCAATAACAAGGAAGGAATAAAGACAAGAGGGTACCTTGCTCCTGGTTACCATTAGAATGTCATCCGAGATTTTAAAACCCACAGTCCTGCGTAATCAGATGGTCTTAACCACTTTTAATATTCAACCCTACCTAACTTTTGTACCTAGTGCCTATGATAGATTTTAACTAACTCGTTTTAGGTTGGGGGTCTTTTATAGACTAGTTACTTTTCCTACAATGAATGACTGGTCTCAAGACCTCCTACTATGTCCCTGCGATAATACTTCCCCACAATCCACGATACACGTTACTTTTTTCTGTAGGTTTTATTCTGCCCCAGGAGTTCGCTCTTGGTACTTATTTTGAATAAGTGTGGGCTACGCCAATGCCGTCCTGCTTTCCTGGCTCTACAAAACCTAGATAATGAGCATAGTGTTTTCAGGGTAACACTCTTCCTGAAAAAGGTTTTGAGCCTAAGGAAACTCATGTGCACTTAATCGTTTTTAATGAGATACGGGCTTCTGTAAGTTTAATACAGTTTTTTAACCCATTGTATGAAGGCTTTGTAAGTTTAATATATGTTTTAACCCCTTCAGTGCCACGCCCTTTCCCCCTCCTGTGCCGGGCGTTGTATTAGTGGGTGGGGTTCATGACGAGATAGTCTCGTCATGGGCACAGCACAACCGTGCTCCATGACGAGACTATCTCGTCATGGGCACAGAAGAGGTTAACCGACTATATGAAATTATCAATGTAGCTTTTATGCAAATTATGTCTATATCAATTCTCTGAATGTATTTTTTAATTTTGTGCTTTTATGATTGTTTGTTTAATCAATCTAATAAAGCCTTCTTTGACTTGACTTGACTTGACTCGACTCTAAGTGCTGGTTGGCGTGCCTCCTGATCAGATCCTAAGGGACAGAAAAGGCTCCAACCATCTTGAACCTGCGCCTGGACCAAGCCTGAGTGAGTCCCAACCCTCCATGTCCTGGAACGTTGGATTGGTGCTAAAAGTGCCCAGATATCCAAAATCCAAAACTTGGGACTTAAAAAATGTTTGTTTAGAATTTGTTCAGTGAACCGAGAGGAGACCAGGGACAACCTGCTCGTCTATCTGCCCAAGGTGCATCGCCGGTCGGCCTGTCTTCACGACAGCTCCCTCTACATTCTTCTTTGTAGCAGCAAATCCTGTTCAGTGGTCCTTCACAGCAGGGGTATCTGGCTTCATGAAGCCTTCTTCTGCTAAAGTCTCCAGCCTTGTCCCCCTGGAGGTTTTTGACTTCTAAAGAAGAGACCAGGTCTGAACAAGAAATATTCACCGCAACTTCATCCAGCGGCTTCCCAAAGACAATGCCTCCTCCTTGGCCAGTGCCTGAAGCGTAGCCCCTCTAAACTTCTACTTTCTCAGAGGCTTTTTGCTGAAATTTCTTCTAATTCTGAAGGTAAGGGCTGACCAGGCCCAATCCACTTTTTGTATCAGACTTGCTCTCCATCCCAGTTGGCCATATTTTCCGACTTTGAACCGGTCTTCCACAACTACATGTGCGTGGTTGGTGCTTTTAAAAATTCATACCTCCGGTTCAACTGATTTGCTTTTTGTCATTTTGGTGCAAAATAATTTAATAAAATGTACTCTATTTTGCTAAATTGGTGTGGGATTTTTCTTGTGTTGTGTTTTCACTTTATTGCTGTTTTTGTGCAGCATACACATACACATTGCCTCTAAGTTAAGCCTGACTGCTTTTGTGCCACTCAACCAGAAGGGTAAGCACAGGTTGAGTCTGTGACTTTTGTGGTTCGCCCTGACAGGAATTGTGGCTGTTGCTTGAGCAGGGTTAACACACCTCTCAACCAACAACCCAATTTCTCACAAGAGGTTTTGCAGTTTTTCACATAGTCAGTGAGGACAAGATGTCTAGAATCACTTCTGAGCAACTTTATTTTGATTTATGACTTTAGCATGCATATGAGAAGTCATTGCTTTGTGTGTCACATCTGTGTGGTGCACTGCAAAAAACAGTGTACTTTCTTGTGGAACAAGCACACAAGTGCCATAAGCTACGCATAGTAGGGGCTTATTTATGTAGCTTTAACTCAGTGCAGCAAATCACCTTGCTGCGCTGAATGAATGGAAAAGTGCAGGAATGTGCAGTATTTAACATAATACAATGCATTCCTATCCTTTCCTTGTGCCGGTGCTGTTTTGACTCCCTAGCGCCATGGAGTAAGGACGTCGATCAGATCGTCTCCAGTTAAAATTACGCTCTGCCCTGGATTGCCCTGGATTGCCTGATTCATTCAGCAAACTTTTGCCACACATACGGGCCTGAATAATTCGTTCCATGGATGGTCTGGGCACCACGGCCATGGTCTATATCTACTGAATAACGGGATTTGTCCTTAGTTGGCCTTTGCCACTTTATGGGCATTGGTGCAACCAGGTTTTGGACTGCAATTGAGCATTGCAAGATTGATGAGGGTCACCTCACCTGTCCCCTTGTCCTGAGGAAGATCTGCATAGCTGAGGTATTAAAGTCCCTCGTTTGCCAATAAGCCAGATCTAAACGTTGACGCTACCCCCTACCGCACCTGGACCAATTTCCCCTTCCCCATTACCCCTGTTTACAGCCTGTTTATATTATAATAATACATAGTGGTTTTCTGCGCATTTATGTTTACGATTTACAGACGTTTGGGAGCTGATTAATGCAAGCTCACATAAATTGATAATTCTGTTAATCTAACTCTTCCTTGAATAATTGGTCCAGGACCATTGTTTCTTTATAATTACCGATACCCAGGTCCAGGGAGCATTTGGGAATACCCCATTGTTTATAAAAGCGCCAATGCAGGCACCCTTGCACCACAGTGCCTGTGTGCATGCTTTGTAAGCAGGATTGTTTTTGTGCGGTAAGGGACACCTTCCTGCACAAAAACAATTCACTGAGGCATTTTCCTCTTCCTATGTGTGCTGCAGAATGCAGCATACTTAAAAACGGTAAAGAACGAGGAGAAATAAACAGATTTCTCCTTGTTACTCCTCCCCTCAGGAGGTGTTGTATTTTGAAGCATTCCCAGGTTTAACAGTGTTGGTAAATCTGTGAATGCGTCAAAATCCATGGGTAGATGCTTGGGAACAATCATGCTCCACCCATGGAACGACTCTCTGGTGTAGAGTAATGCAATCCAGCGATTTGCATAGCGTTGCGTTACTCTGGATTTATCAAGCCATGCAGGACCACGCAGATGGCCTTGGGTGGCTTGATAAATCCAAGTTAAGTCTTGAGTCTCCCTTGTGACCCACTTGCGAGGTGCAAAGCTGCTGCAGAATATTCATAAATATGCCCCTCCGTTTATTACTTTCTTTCTATTCAAATGGGAACATATTTTAGTATTGTTATTGGAGAAAGTTAGTTTGAGATATATCGAAGTTCCCTAGGGAATACAAACCAAGGGTATCGGTCACATTGCGATGTTCTAGAGGGACGGTGTAGGTAGCGTTTTAGACAAAAAGCCCATGTGCAAATATTATTAACGTGCAAACTGTGCTGGTTTCAGAAAAAAGCCACATACTACCTCCCCGTGGAAAGCTATTTGTTTGTGCTCCCTTGCAAAGAAGATTGTAAAGCATTAGCCAAAAGTACATGAGAAAGGAATTATTCTCCTGATCCATTTATTAAAAAAAGCACTGACTATTTCTAATGCATTAATGAATCTGGTCCAAGTGACTGAAATTTTAAGCACCATCGAATATGTCTGGACTGTTATGTAGGGAAAAAAAATCCGATTACAGATATGTGAGAAATTCGCTAACCTCTGCATATGTTTGTGAAGGACCACGATCTCTCTGTTGGTGTGATAACCGGTTGGTTCCAAAAAAAATAAAACTTTTTCGGTCAGAATGCAATGTCCTTAAAACCGATTACGTTAGCAGTACAGAGTACTGATTGATATATAGGATAAAGTTCTACCTGTCGTACATTATAAGGATATTGCAATCACTGATGAGTTCCATGACCATATAGAAAAATGAGGCCAAAGGCCTAGTTCCTTTACAAGTTATGGAACTCCGATGTGACTTACAATATCCTTTGCATGTATGGCAGGGAAACGAAAATAAAAGAGAGAGCATATTCACGAACATGAAGAATAAAAATAGAATCTCAAATCCAAAATTAAAAACATGAAAAAGCCGTGAGATATGTGTTGCAAGGAAGATATTCTAGCCCAGCAAAGGAGAAGGGGGAGAGAGAATTTTCAGGCGGTATGTTACACTTTTTTTTTAGCAGTTTGAGAAGGAAATATATGGTAACTATAGTTTGATCAGGGAGGTCTTATTGAATTTAATAAACGATTTAAACCCAATTTCGGCAAATAGAACACCCTGCGAAGTCTGGTAATATCTACACACATGTAGAATATATGCTTCTTACACCCATTGGACCCTGGTAGTTATCGGGACATAGTTGATGTACCAGGGGGAATTTCACAATTGCATGTTTCCATGTATTTAGAACTTTCCTTGATGCAATGCTAACTAAAATCTATGGTAATAGGGCTTTCCCAAACACACAACAGAAATTGCAGGACCCCTTGGTTAAATTTGAACAGCTAGCAGTATTACCACAAGCAATATAATGCATAGATTGAACATATGTATTAATAAATCCACCTTTAGGCATTGAAATCTAATAAAGAATTAGTTAAAATCTGCATTTTGGAACATTCGGAATACTATGTAACACTGAATGTCTGAACAAAGACCTTTAAGCACATTACCCAAGCAGTATTCACAATAATTGTATGCTCCGCCATTCCACCCTGTATGCCTGTGGCGTCACTAGGGTTGGTGTCACCCGGTGTGGGTAACTCATGGTGTCACCCCCTCACGACTTACCGCATGGACCTCCACCGCCCCGAGTCCGCCAGTGGACACAGTTAGCAAATAATGGGACCATACAGAATCCTTAGTAACGTTTGTAAATGTAGGTCCTATATTTACAAAATGTTCCTGTTAACAACAGTGTGATAATGACTCATTAATCAGGTTGTACAGTGGGCTACCTGCTAGTCAACAGTTTATTGGAATTTATAATATCATAGGTATGGTACTTTTTACTGGTGTGGTGTTCCCACTATCCAGCAACACGAGATATCAGTGGTCGAAGTGGGGGAAAAAACGTAGGGGAACTGTGGGCGGAGAATCAGAGGGCGGGAATAACCCAAGGATTGGATCAGTGGGCAGAGCCAGAGGCGTGGCCAGAATGCGCAAACATCCCAATTTTTTGTATTTGTTTGGTTTAACTGCCCAGTTTTATCAACCAACGGATACACATGATTATTTAAGGTTATAATGAGTTATTGACAGTAAAATGTGTTCACAAAGTGGGATATGCTTCTAATCACAGAATGTCCCCAAATACGATAAAATGTGGAAGAACAAGCCATTTGTTTCTGAGCCATGGAGTTTCTGTCATCAGCACTTCTCCCTTTTCCAAAACAGCAGTTCAAACATGAATGGCTAAAAATCCTAGTTTGCAAATGTTTTCTAAATAATAATGGCTCTGCCATATTTGCCTCATAATGCAAGATCTGCAGCATGATCTGACCATTTAAACTAATAAATTGTTTGTAGCTCAAACGTTTCAAAAGTTAATAAAAAATGTGACTTGTGTTGCTGCGGAGTAGATGACAGTTAATAGCTCACTGTTCTATGTTAGAATTTTAACTTATAAACTCCAAGTAACAAAAGGATCTCTCTGACAAAAGCAGTAGCCCACTGGCCTATTTACATTATGTGCACTTTGTGATCTGCATGGTACATGTTCTTTGCAGCAGGTATATTAACCCTCTGAGCTACCTTTCCATGAGTCAAATCTTCCATTAGATAAAATTACGATCTCTCTCTAGGAAGAACATTAATCAACAGAGTCATCATGACATTTTTATTGTTACCGAAAATTACTGGAGGCCAGGAAGGAGGCAGCAAGCGCTTTTAAAACCTTAATATACTTGCAAAAATGATGCCTCCACCTAAAGTGAGCACCTGGTGCGATCACACCGGTTGCAACGCCCTAGAGCTGGCCCTTCTCAAGGGTCCTGTGATCTCAGTGACAGGGTCACTGTTCTAGGGTGTACTGCTTCTTAGGCCTGCCCACAAGACTGGAGGTGAACTTCAGTATGAATAGTGGTGGACAAGTCTTGAAGGTTAACCTACACTTGTCATGCTAGGGTCCACCTGCTGGTGCTACGACACCGAGGCTTCTAATGTCTTGCGAAGCCTTCTAAGGTCTAGCATGAGATAGTGCTCTCTCAGGAGAGTGGTCTGGCAGACTGGTTATTAAGGCTGAACCTGATTCCCCAGTTCCAAATTCAGCAGCTCTGGCCATAGTGCCACATCCTCTCCCCCACTGAACACCATACTGCCCCACTGAGAAAAACTCAGACTGCCTTCAACTACAACCCAATTGTTGCCAGCTATAAACACCTGGATGCGGCACAATTTAAATTACGCACTGGGCAAGAGCAATATGTGGCCTACAAAAAAAAGTTACAGCATCCCGGAAAAAGCAAACAATCATAGGGAATGCAAAATTTTGCAAACCATGTGAAATGTAAGCAGGAACAACATGGTTACCTTAATGCTTTTACACTCACTGTTCAGAAATCAAGTGTGCTTTTGCCTGAAAAGTTAAGGACATGACAACAGGACCCTGAATGGACCCATTTCAATGGCCATTGCTTATATCCTTACAAAACGTAAGCAGTATGGTAAAAAAAGACAACATCCCTAGATACAGAGCAGCAGTACAAATTTTGTTTTTCAATCCTCACATTGCAGTACCTCCAGGATTGGTGCACTAGTTCCAAGCCCAGGGAAAACAAAGCCAAGACAACAAAAAATAGCGCTTCACTGGCAAACTCTGTAAAAGTGGCGCTAATATGTTTGGGTGTGAATAAAATCAATCTGGCCAGTTTGCTACCACTCTGTCTTACTTTATTTAGTTATTTATTTTTCATATTTTTAAACTTTTATTCCTGATGCTGCACTTTGGAATTAAATATCAGAAAAATATACATTGATTACCAGCAAAAGTGATTTTTTTTTATGGATCCATTTCACAGGGAAGCAAATAAAAGAAAGGTGAGGAGACAGTGCGCACTGCGCACAGGCACCTCCTCCTCCTAAAAGGTTAGGTTGCTCTGCGCACACCGGCCCTGTTGGTGTCACCCCATGTGGTCCGCACCCCCCGCACCCCCATAGTGATGGCGCTGGTTTGGCTCTAGGAGAATTTGGAGGCAAGTTATTTTGCAAAGATCCCATAACATTATATATAATCATATCCTTTGCAACTTAGTGTAATTATTTTGTTATTTCAAGAGACTGTGCTTACCCTAATTAGTTTTGTCTCCTATTACAATAACTGCATTACTGATGCTCATAAGAATAAATGGTCTGTAGTTGACTGTACATTAGTCTACTTAAGGGAAGATTACAATGGGGCCCTGCAGTATGTGCCAGAGACCTGCCTCAAAATCATTTCTTGTTATATTGTACAACATTGCATCTAAAAGAGGGCTCCCCATTGGCCCTGACAACGATGACACGGACGATGAAGCTCTACCACCAACTCAACAGGCATCCATAGATGTTGAAGCTACAAGAGCAGTATAGGTAAGAGCACCAGTAAACCCATTATTAACAATCATTTTTAAGGTAAGAAACATATATATCGTTCACTTATAAAGAGATCTTTAGCAACATTTTTATATCTAATCAAAACTTTAGTTTTTTCACATGTTGAAGATAGAAACAAAAAATGAAGAAATTTCAGAATACTATCACAATCTTATTGTTATTAAATTATTTGTTAATTGTTTTCTGAACAATATAATTTTAAAAAGCATAAACTTCTTTATTATTCTCTTTGTCTCCTCCATACTCCACCAACTACTGGTCTCTCTGAAAAGGTACCCACACTTGCCTTTTCTTCCTATGCAACCCTGTTTCATGAGTGCAGCACATGTGATGTCTCTGCACCAGACATACTGCTTAGGCTTCAGGTGCCCTCAATTTCCATTGGCTCAGCATCCACCCTGGTAGGAACCTAAGTCGCTTGCATCAGTTCCAAGGCATCTATTCCGTGACGTGTCCCAAAACTTCAGTAACATCAGCACTAAAGGGCCATATTTCTATTTGTAAATTTCTAGTTCTGTTCTACAAAACACCACTTGTAGCGGATGGTCAACAGATACTTGAAACCCCAGATGCCTGCTTAAAGATGTTGATGCCTCCTATTGTGGCGTAATCATTCTTCTTTGACAGCACCACGTAATTCAAACACTGTTGGAAAGTGGGTATTAGTAGTGGTGAATGTGTATCTACCACTGGCAATAAGACCACTAACTCAGTCTAGGACTCAGTACAGGTCACAATAAATTATGCCCATATTCAACCAGGTAGGCTTTATTTAGGAGACAGGTATGTTAATCATTTAAAAACATCAATTCAGTCAATATTTAAGACACAACACATAATTACAAATCCCACACAAATTTACAAAAATAGGTAATATTTTTATCTTCACAATGACACCAAAACAACAAAATTCCAATGTAGGGACCCGGAGATATGATTTTTTAAATATTCAGCACTATATAGCCCTTAGAAACCTATAGCGTCATCGTGGGACAACTTGTCGTGCTGGACCAGGACAAAGTTTCAGGCCAACCACGATGGAGCCCTGCTTGGATACCCCTTGCGGTAGGCCTCGGTCGAGATTTTACCTTCAGACTTAGAAACTTTTCTGGAGCTTTTTCTGCCGGTGTCCCTCAATGCTCTTCACCAGTTTGAGTTCCGGAGAGGGTTCGCCGGCTTGCTGTCCAGGGAGCTCCCAGTCAAACTGTGGAAGTCAGACCCCCGGAGCTTTTCAGCAGTACAAACCTGCAGGGCAGGCAAGCTCATGGTTGAATGTGGCCGGCTTGGCTCTTGCAGCTGAATCAGGCCCCCTTATGGACCTTTTTTCCAAAGTTATTCCAAACTTTTGGAACTTCTTTCTGAAGTTCCTCTTGAAGATCCAAAGTGTCAAAAACCCAATCCAAGAGTCTGGAATCTCTAGGATGGTCCTTGAAAGTTTGGGACTTCAGTTCCCACAATCCACTAGGACAAAACCCCTACATACCCACTGGATGCACTCCAGGCTAGGGATTCTTGGTGGTGATGGTCTAGGTGAGCTCTATTAACCTGTAGCTTGCAGGAGGTGGTGACTTGTCTGGCTCTCAACAGGTTTTGTTACCCAGAATCCCTTGCAAAGCTCAAACTTTGTAAACAAAAAAAAGCATTTTCCTCACATTACTGTGATGGAAAGTTCTGGAATCTGAGTTGGCCTATAAACTTTCACCCACCCTGCATTCTGCATAGTCTCAAGATAAAGATGGTACCTCACTCGTGTGGGTGGGCTAAGTACCCGCAAAAGGGGGGATGGGGGAATTGGCCTGCCAGTTCTGGGCAACCCCCACGTATAAATAAAATAATCTCTGGTGTCTAGTGGACTTTCTGCCCCCCACAGGGGCAGATCAGGGGCTGTTGCCCAATTTGCCTCCTGCCAGGGGACAGAAAGACCTTTGCCTTTTTGGGGGGAAAGGGTGGGGGCATTGGCATGCCCATTCTGGGCAGCACCCACCCCTGGCCTATAAAAAAAGAATCCCTGGTGTCTAGGATGCTTCCAATCAGGGGCTATTTCCCCCATCTGCTGCCCCGGGTCTGAAAGACTGTAGCAAATTTTTCTGGGGTGGGGGCATTGACATGCCCGTTCTGGGCAGCCCCCATGCCTACATACACAAAATAAATCTCTGGTGCCAGGTGGGCTTTCTGCCCCCCTCAGGGGGCAGATCAGGGGCTACTGTCCCCATCTCCCTCCTGGGGGGGCAGAAAGACTTTTGCCTTTTTGGGTGGGAAGGTGTGGGGGCATTGGCATGCCCATTGAGGGTAGCCCCCACCCCGGCCTATAAAAAATAATCTCTGGTGTCTAGGGTGCTTTCTGCCCCCCCAGGGGGGCAGATTGAGGGCTACTGCCCCATCTGCCACCCGGGGGGAAGAATGGCTAGTTATGCCAGAATTTATTGGGGGAGCAAAGGCCATTGCCCAAGGGGCTGCTCCCCCCTTCCTGGTGGCTAGTGGGTGCATCCCTGCTTGGGGATTGCCCTCCTGGGTGATTTCCAAGCAGAGATCCACTAGGGCGTGGTACCATTGTAAAGGGAGGGACTTTCCCCTTTTGAACAATACCCTTCCCATGTGTTCCGGTGCTCGGGGGCTGCGATAGCCCCAAGAGCACTGAAACAGTGAAACTGAAACTAAGTTTCAGTTTTGTTTCCAGTGTAATGACAACAGCGCACCATTTGCAGTGTGAGGCTTTAGCTTTTAAAAAAGAAAACATTTCTGCAGAGTGCCTAGTGGCTAAGTCAATAATTAGGTATTTACCCTCCAGCCAAGAAGTACCCCATACGACCCCCAAGACATTACAAATTTGCATATTGATCTTCATTGTGCCTCAAGATTGGGCAGGGGCACCCCAATGTTTTGAGAGATTTAGGGGGCTCCCAGAGGTATAGTATAGCTCCCTAGACGATGCCTCAAAAAAGGTGGCCCTATGTCTCCCAGATACTTACATCAGTGCCCCTGGGAAAAGATTCCAAGATTTTCAAATACTCTTAGAGTTTGTTATTTTGGTCATGGGTTCTGGAGTGCAGGTATCTCTGCTCGCTGCTAATATTGGTGCACTTGCAGCATGTTGAAAGAAAATAAAACCACTCTTGAAGACATTGAATCGTAATCCTCATGCTTTATCAACAAAGAAGATATTGGCGTGAAATATTACATTTTAATGACAATTATTTAAAGATGCTACTATCCCTATTGATTTTAATGGTGTTGCATAGGTTCGGTGTGATCTATTTTTGCTTTTAATAAGGTGGCACAATCTAACACAGCAAACAGGAGGCTACTGAAAACTAGAGTCCTTTACATTGTGTATGATACTTTTGGGGGGTACTGTGTGTGAGAAGTTGGCCTGATATATGCTGTCCACTAGTTATAGTGGGCACCCTGTATCGGTCTAAACAACCCCTTTAAAGACAACCTTTATTGAAAGCTATCCTAGTGGTAGCTATGGAGAGCAGCCTTCAGGCTAAGTCTTGAAGGAATGTAGAGCAGCTTGTTTTACCAGTCTATAATCTCTTGAATGATCAAATGAAAGGACAACCACACCAGGTATATATTTAAAATATATGTATTTAAGATAAAACACACCCCTCTAGTCTCTTTATGAGGCTGGAGTTTGAAGTACTTAAGTTACAAGTTAGCAATCAACAGTAATAGCACAAATACACGTTTGGGCCCTCGGGACGTACCAAACCATATACCAATAAAGTGGTATAAGAACCACGACTGAACTAGGCACACGGCCTAGAGCCTGTTGAATCGCTGGGACCCCAAGGAACCACCCAAGGTAATGAAACAGGGGACCCACGGGGGCCGTGTGCAGTGTGTGAACACATCCGCGGGTTCCCAGTAGCTTCTATGGGCAATGTCGTGGTTGGAAATTTAAAGATTAGGGACACTTAGAAATGAGTCAGGACCAAACCCTTTCGGACTTAGGAAGTTCTAGGGTTAGCACCCACGGAAGCACTGGAGTACTCGTGTTACCTCACCCAGGGAAGCCGCGTGCATAGGTGTCTTTTGGTGTCGGGTCACGTCGTCGATTTCAAAGGAAGCTGGCGAAGAAATGCTGCTGCCGTGAAGAGGAGAAGTGTCCGAAGTGATCAAAGCCTGGATCTAGGATGGAAGGAACCTGAAAGCAGAGGGAACAGAGTCTGGGTCACTTACCAGTGACCAAGGGCACGATTGCCCAATGCCCACTGATGTTGGGTGCGTCAGGTGAGTTGACGGGTGTCTTGACTCTTCAGCCATGAGGTCCAGGAGGTGCCAATGACAGCAAGGAGCTGGATTCGAGCTGTCCCACAAAGTCTGTCGAGTGCTGCGGTGTCGGCGACCAGATTGGACCCAACAAGCCTTGGCAACGGCAAGTCACTTGGAATCAGAGAAAGGACGTCAGTGCAGACCAGCAAGGTCTGGGGGACTCACCCAGCGAGGGTAAGTCGGGGTACATCTGGAGCAACCAGGAAAGCCCAAGCAGAAGAGGAGTCACCTTCGTGGGAACCCACTAGCCAATGGGGCTAATAATCGCGAAGGAGCCTCGAGCGGTCGCACTGGAAACTGGCCCATGGGTCACTCATGGAGTGGAGGCCAGAAATCTTCGGTGCAGGAGATGCTCAAGGCTGAAGCTACAGGGAGCCCAAAGCACAACTTCAAGGAAGATCAGGAAGATTATGTTGTTGCAAAAGTTCATGGTGTCCAGGGGTCACAGTTCCACGTCACCCACGATAGCCACGGGCCTCAGCTTTGCTGTGGACTCAGGGTAGCCTCAGGGAAGTCTGGAACTCCAACTCTGGTGATGCAAAGACTTCGGCGTTGGGCGGGAGCTTCAGCGATGCAGACCGGTCAGTTGCTTCTTTGGTGCCTGCCAAGCAGGGGAGTGACTCCTTGACCCCAAGGGAGATTTGGTCAGTCTTCTAGTCAAAGTAGAACGTCGAAGGTCCAGGATATATATTGCAGAGTTTAGTCCAGGGTAATCTAAAGTCGCAAGGACTGGCTTCCCATACTTATACAAAGTTTGGGGGTTGGACATACTCTAGGGACCCACCTATGGGAGGGTTTGGAAAGGTGGGTGGTTACACCCATTTCCTTTGTCCAGTTTCGTGCCAGAGCAGGGCAGGTAGCCCCTGCAACCGGTTTGATCTGGACTATGCACAGGGACACCAAGTGTGCCCCCAGTGCAGGACTTCAAGGCACCAGAGAGTGCTCCCGCCCAGCCCCAATACACATCTGCCTGTCTGGGGAGGTGGTTAGACCTCCCTGGGACAGGAAACCTATTGTCCAGGCCTCCCCTGCCGGCCAGACCCGTGTCTGTGGCAGAGGCATCCATTTTGTGAGGCCAGGGCCGTAGAAAGTCCTTCCGGGTTAGACCAGTGTGAACATGTCTCTCCCTCTAGATGGGTGGAATGCTACCCCCACTGCCAGAACTGGCGGGGGGAGTAGTATTCCAAAGCGTTTGACACCAATCACAACATGTTTCCATGCAACCATCCCAAAGTTTGCATTTACCGCAAGGTTATAATGCCCTTAAGAGTATATGGTCAGGCTGCACCACAAACAGCATCAGAGGAGATACTCCGAATGCTGCAAAGGGGCTCTGCTCATGCAGGGGCACCCTCTCACATAAAAACCAAGCACTCTGCCTTCAGGATTGATAAGGCCTGCCATAGGAGTGACTTATAGGTTTTATATGTGTGTGCAATAGTAGTGATATATGTAGCCTATACCACAGTAAAGGGTGCAAGCACCACCTTACCCAGGCTGCAGTAGCAGACCTGTGGTGTCATTTTGGAGTGCTTCCCAGGGGTGGCATAATACATGCTTCAGCCCCTGGTATGCCTCTGAGGTGCTTATGCCCTAGGTACATAGTATACCATATACTAGGGGCTTATAAGGCACTCAAGAATCCAATTAGAAAAATACCTAATGTAAATGGAAATCATTTTAGAGAGGAAGCAGCTAGGCTGGGGTCCTGATTAGCAGGGCCACAGCCAGACTGAGGTCGAAAAACAGTGAAACACCAGCAAAAAAGTGGGGGTACCCATGTGAAGCAGATCCTACTCTCCTCCACTGTGGTTAAAGGGTGCAAGGCTCACTAGGCGTGTAACATGTTATGAACGTGTTGCCATAGGTATCTCTTTCTGTCTACTTATACATATTTGTAAATCAATGTGTGCTATTCTGCATTTAATTGTGCGAAGCATTGTTAGGGAGTTCACTTGCCCCTGTCCACCTTTGCAGACAGTCCTCCCCTTCTCCTTTCTTGAGACCAATTCTTCCTATTTTCCTTTGCATAGAGATACTCCCGAGGGTATATGCGTTTCTTTTTATTTTAATTGGAACCTTTATGTGGTTCCTCTTTCAATTTTATAATGGTGGACACCTGCTGCCTTTGAATTTCCCTGATCTTCCCACAACTTCAGCTCAGAACTAGGGAGTTGCCTTAATGGGAACAAGTCCTTAATTTCACATGCATATGTTATCTTTCATAAAGCAACATTAGCATTGTAAATTGAACTGCTTGAATTATATTTGCGTATGCTGTATTCAGGTGATTATCGACTTCATCTAACTGATTTAAATGGAGATTGTAACTTTAATCTATTAATCTGTTATGTTTTGCAATTTACTTCTCTCTGTCATTATTGTGGGGCATATCTGCTTCACTGTCATGCAATGCTAATAAATATGTGATTCCAGCCTCAGTTTGAGATAAAGATCTATGGGTGAACTTAGCATAATTCACAGTATGCGCTAAATTAGGGCAGCGCAAGGGCCATCCTAATCGTATCCATCTACAGTGGAGCTACTAATTCTTCTTGACTCTCCAGGTAGATGTACATGATCATCCAAGGCTTTACTGAAAAGAAGATAGGTGTGAGTCAGAGTATAGTACCAGACAATTGTCACAGTCACTAATAAATATGTGAATGCCCAGTGAGGGTACTGAGATAAAACTATTTTCCAGGTTAGAGATATGTAATATTGTCTATTTGAATGAGGATAGCTTATCACATGCGTGTATTAGGGGCTCAGAAGCTGCTTGCTTATGGGGGACTAATCTTGATCAGGAAGGAGTGCAGTCTGATCTACGGTTACAGTGGGCAAGACTACATGTACAAATGGCTCATATGGGACCACTAAGGCCAATATTGATCATGCAAGCACATAGGCCAAAAGGGAACTGGACCGCTACTCAAAGGCCAGGGATGGAAGGAAAGTGTGCAGCAGACATAATCACTAAACAGATGGCATGCATTGTAGCAGTAATTCCTCTTTTGATCTGTGATTTAGGTAGCAAGGGCTTCTAGGTACTGTGTCTCTGAACTTCCTGGGCTGGTTTGGGGCTTTCATCAGGCATGGACACCAGAAGGTCAGCAGAGCTTCAGCATAGCAATCAGCCTGTTTCCATCCCACTGGAAATGAGTCCCACATTATGGAAGCAAACGCAGCAGCAGGATACAGGCAGGTTTGGGGAACGCGAGTATATATATTCCTGAGAGCAATAAGAATCAGTTTATACAATAAAAGCCAATAATTTAATTAACCAAATTGAAGCATAGTTTTCCTTCTCATTGGAGTTTTCGGCAAAGATATCTCTTGCTGTCTTTACACAATGAATTTTCCTGGTCACTATTTGAAAATGGCCAGTGTGAGAAGTTGGCCTGGTATATTCTGTCCACTAATTAAAGTGGGCACCTTGCACCAGTCCAAACGACCCTTATGATGTATGGGGTCAAAGATAACCTTTAGAAAGCTATCCTAGTGGTGGCTGTGGAGAGCATCCTTCAGGCTTAATCTTGAAGGAATGTAAAGCAGCATGTTTTACCAGAATATCACCTTCAGTATTAACTTAATGAAAGGAGAACCACACAGTAGTTATAAAAATATGTATTTATTTATATAACACTCTCTAGTATCCTCTACCCAAGGATACAACAAATAACACACAAAACATTAGCAAAGAAACAGTTGTAAGTAGCACAATACACAGTGGGCTCCAGGGGGAGACCAAATCATGTACTAAAATAGTGGTATAAAAACCACGACTGGAGTCAAGACAGTGTCTAGAACACGTAGAATTGTTGGGACCCCAGGGAGCCACCCAAGGTGAGTAGAAAGGGACCCCACCGAGGACGGTTGCAGTGTGCTAACACGACCAAGGGCTCCGTACAATTCTATGGGGAAGTCGCGGTTACACCTTTAAAGTTTAAGGACCCTTCTCATGGACTTTGAGGAAACCCTTTGGAACTTAGGAGGTTCCAGAGCCACCCCGCCCGTAGATACCATAGTACACGAGTTACCTATCCCAGAGGAGCCGGGTGCATAAGCCTGGAGTGGTGTCGGAAACCACCGTCGTTCTCAATAGAAGGCTGCAAAGAAGAGCTGCTGCCGGAAAGGATGAAAGTGTCCGTAGGAATCCAAGGGTGGATTCGTGATGGAAGGAACCTGAAAGCAGAGGGGACAGAGTCTAGGTCACTTAGGGTGACCAGGGGCTTGGTAGACGAATGACCACCGATGTCGGCTGCTTCAGGTGAGAGGAAGGGATGCTTGACTCTGCAGCCACGAGGTCCAGGAAACATTGAAGATGACTAGGAGCCAGATGTGAGCTGTCCCACTAAGGATGTCGAGTGCTGATGGGTCAGTGTCCACCTGGAGCACCAACAAGCCAGACCCACGTAGGAAGGTCAAGCAGGTTATGGTGTGGACCAGCAAGGTCCAGGGGACTCTCCAAGCAATGGGGAGTCATGGCACGTCTGGAGCAACCAGGGAAACCCAATAGAAATCAAGATGACCCTCAAGAGGACCCACAGGCCCAATGACCAGGAGTCGCAAGGGGACCTCAAGCAATACCTTATGTTATGTTAATATATTTGTTAAGCGGACAAATACCCAGAGGTGTCTTGGTGCTGAGATCTGGAGAAGCAAGTTCATGTAAGGCACAGGTCATTATTTATTGAACAACCAAGTTTCCAGGGCCTTCCTGAAAGCAAACAAGGTTGGAAGTGTTCTAATGGAGAAAGGAAGTTCATTGCAGAGTTTAGGGGCTGCCACCCTAAAGCTTCTTCCACCCCAACTGGCTTTGAAAAATCTTGGAATTGCTAACAATTTAGCTCCTTCTGAGCGCAGGTGCCTTTTAGGGACATACCAGTTTAATAGGCGTCTCAGGAACTTAGGGCCAGAATCGTGGAGTGCCTTGTGGGTAGTGCAAAGGACCTTAAAGATGATGCAGATCTTGACTGGGAGCCAGTGCAGCTTTTGCAAATGTTTCCGGACTGAATGATACTTAGGAATTCCCAGCAGAAGCCTTGCGGCCACATTCTGGATCATTTGCAACTTATTGAGTTGTTTCTCAGGCCGCCAAAATAGAGACCATTACAATAGTCTAATTTGGCAATCCAGACGATTTAGTAAGAGATTGTAATTGACCGTGTCGAATGCCACCGACAAGTCGAGCAAAATCAGAGCAGCAGCTCACCCTGCATCCAAATCTGTTCTGATTTCGTCTGTGGCTTTAAACAGGGCTGATTCTGTACTGTGTTCTGCCCTGAATCCAAACTGTGTTTCGTCCAAAAAGTTGTTGGAATGCAGGTAATGAGTTAACTGTTCATTCATGACTTTATCTACCAGTTTTGCAGCCAGAGGAAGGCGGGAAATAGGTCTGTAGTTCTTCGGTTCCGTGGGATCAAGATTGTTTTTTTTTAGTAATGGCAAAATAGATGCCTTTTTCCAAATTGTAGGAAATACACCCTGAGCAAACATGAAGTTAAAAATAGTAGTAAGACTGGTAAACAACATCTCAGGGGCTTGCTTAAACACAGTGGGGGGAAGAGGGTCGTAGGGGGAGCCTGATTTCGCCTGCTGAATAGGAGTACTAATCTTCTGGTTGGTAACTGATTTAAATTCGGAAAAAGTCATGTGGCTATAATGTTTTTATCCGTGCAAGTATTAGTATCAAATATAATATATATTTGTTCCACTTTCTTCAAAAAAGTGTTGTCCTAAGGAGTTACAAAACTCTTGTGATGGCTCAGTGGTATTTGTTTTTAATGGTTCAGACAATTTAGAGACTACTTGAAAGAGTTCCTTAGTAGAATTCTTTGCGTTCCAATTGGTTTAGAGAAATAGGAGCGCTTGTCTGTCATTATCAGGTTTTAATATTCAGCCAATCGAGATTTGTAGATGGCGAGTTCGTGGGCATTATAATCATTTCACCAGCATCTTTCCTGTCGCCTATATGCCTGTTTCTTAGCTCTGAGGGTTTCCGAGAACCAAGGAGCTGAGGTGATTGTCTTTTGTCTGAGGCTTTTTCAAAAGGGGCTATCTGATTGGCAGTGTATGAGAGCCAATTATTAAATTAAAGTGAAGCTTCTTTCACGTCATCTGGAAGTTTATTTTGAGTTTTATACAGTTGATCATTGGGCATGTTGGTGTCGACCTGTTTCCAACTATCGCAGGTCTTAGTAATTTGCTTTGGGCAGGTAATCTTGTCCATGAGAGGATCATGCAACTCAAAAATAACAGCTGAGTGATCTGTCCATATTAAAGCCACTCCTAACAACAGGGGAACCCTACTCACAACGGAACCAGGGTAATGGTTATATATGGAAGAACAGTGGTTCCAGTGGATAATAGAAAGAATGATTTAAGCAATGAATACGCACAATGGCAATAGATTTGAAAGGACTTTGTGATGTCAGAGGACAAAATGAAATCTCTACACAGTTGAATCAATACAGTATTTTATATAAAGCAGTAAATAGTATATTCACTTCTTTTAAATCACAAACATAAAGACATTTTTGTGCATAGTGTCCCCAGGTGAAAATTGGAACCAAAAAAGTGACTGTACAAAACCAAATAGCTTTTTAGACAAGTGGGTTTCCATAAATAAAAAGAAGAAAAGAAAGAACGACCATATAAATACACTTTTTCAACAGTCTACGTATGCAATGATACAGGCTGGATTGTGATCTGTTCTATATGTTTTCGACGGCGTTTCGACCCTCCTGTGAATGCGGGGTCTCTTCAGGACTAACGATGCAGGGACATCTGGGTGTGGAAAAAGGCGCAGCCTGAGTGAAGTGCCTTCGTGAAAAGTGAAACAAATGACTCACGTGAGGACCCAGCCGGGTTCTCACGGAATGGGCGGCCGGCTCTTTAAAATGGAAACAGGGCTGAAAAGGCTCCTCAGATGTATTGCTACAGCCGTAGCAATTGGATTCCCCTTATCGATCTCAGCGTGCAGGGGTGTAGAATGAGATGGTACCGCAGTGAATGGAATTAAGGACAGGCGGACCAATCTCCGCGTATGCCGTTGCAGCGACCTGGATATGCTGCAGGAAAATGAGCGTGCAATCCGCTCTTGGTGTTATTACACCAAGAGCGCATTGCACGCTCATTTTCCTGCAGCATATCCAGGTCGCTGCAACGGCATACGCGGAGATTGGTCCGCCTGTCCTTAATTCCATTCCGGCTCTTTAAAATGGAAACAGGGCTGAAAAGGCTCCTCAGATGTATTGCTACAGCCGTAGCAATTGGATTCCCCTTATCAATCTCAGCGTGCAGGGGTGTAGAATGAGATGGTACCGCAGTGAATGGAATTAAGGACGGGCGGACCAATCTCCGCGTATGCCGTTGCAGCGACCTGGATATGCTGCAGGAAAATGAGCGTGCAATGCGCTCTTGGTGTTATTACACCAAGAGCGCATTGCACGCTCATTTTCCTGCAGCATATCCAGGTCGCTGCAACGGCATACGCGGAGATTGGTCCGCCCGTCCTTAATTCCATTCCGGCTCTTTAAAATGGAAACAGGGCTGAAAAGGCTCCTCAGATGTAATAGTGTTATTACACCAAGAGCGCATTGCACGCTCATTTTCCTGCAGCATATCCAGGTCGCTGCAACGGCATATACGGAGATTGGTCCGCCCGTCCTTAATTCCATTCACTGTGGTACCATCTCATTCTACACCCCTGCACGCTGAGATCGATAAGGGGAATCCAATTGCTACGGCTGTAGCAATACATCTGAGGAGCCTTTTCAGCCCTGTTTCCATTTTAAAGAGCCGGCCGCTCATTCCGTGAGAACCCGGCTGGGTCCTCACGTGAGTCATTTGTTTCACTTTTCACGAAGGCACTTCACTCAGGCTGCGCCTTTTTCCACACCCAGATGTCCCTGCATCGTTAGTCCTGAAGAGACCCCGCATTCACAGGAGGGTCGAAACGCCGTCGACAAACACATAGAACAGACCACAATCCAGCCTGTATCATTGCATACGTAGACTGTTGAAAAAGTGTATTTATATGGTCGTTCTTTCTTTTCTTCTTTTTATTTATGGAAACCCACTTGTCTAAAAAGCCATTTGGTTTTGTACAGTCACTTTTTTGGTTCCAATTTTCACCTAGGGACACTATGCACAAAAAGTTCTTTACGTTTGTGATTTAAAAGAAGTGTATATACTATTTACTGCTTTATATAAAATACTGTATTGATTCAACTGTGTAGAGATTTCATTTTGTCCTCTGACATCACAAAGTCCTTTCAAATCTATTGCCATTGTGCGTATTCATTGCTTAAATCATTCTTTCTATTATCCACTGGAACCACTGTTCTTCCATATATAACTGTCCATATTAAAGGCATACACTTGATGATATCTTTCCTTGATCATAATGAATCTGCTGTTGGTAAAGATACCATCAAGAGTATGCCCAGCTTGGTGTGTAGGGCCTGTAACTATTTGGTTTAACCCTGCCATAGTCATAAGATCAGTTAGGGCGACAGTGTTTGAGTCCAAGTCATCTTCAAGATGAAAATTAAAATCGTCCAGAAGATGAATTGAATTCTCTAAAGCATAAGTTTCAAGAAGGGATTTAATTGTGTTTAAAAATCCAGTTTTGCTTCCTGGTGGGCAATAGAGTAAGACCCCTTTGAATGCAAGGCAGTTGGCTATTTTTAGGTTAAAGGAAAAGGCTTCACAGTCTGGCCTGGGTATGGGCTCAAAGGATGCCTTAAAGGAGTCACGGTAGATCAGCGCAATTCCACCTCCTTTTTTTCAATTCTATTGTGTCTAAATACCATGAAAGCCTGAGGAACAGCCTGGCAGAAATTTGGTCCTGCCGCCTTATCACCCCAGGTTTCAGTGATAAAAAGTATGTCTAATTGCTGAGCCTCAATCAACTCAGCGATGTCTAGCCTATGTTTAGGTAAAGACCAGGAGTTAATGACAGTGCACCGAATTGTGCTAGTAACTTTTGGTGTTGGTGGCACGTTGGAGGGGAAAGAAATATGGGGTATCAGTGCTGTCTGAATGAGGAAGCCACAGTTAGGCCATTTTTCTGCTGTCTTTGCAGCTAGCTTACTAAGATCTAGGCAAAAACAATCTTTGGACCCATTTGCCTCAAGAGTGGTTTATGTAGGTCCTTACCAGAGTATAACTGGCGTTCCCTAGGGTGAATGGAAAATTGGGCAGCATCCCTGGAGCTCAGTGCGGTCTTAGCGCGGATGGGCGCAGACGGGCTTGCCTTAGGTGCGCCATTAGCGCGCCATCGGCGCGTGCCTGCTGCGCGCGTCTGCTGCGCGTCCAATTCCCCAGAATAAATATTCCCCCCCCGGGAAATGCTGAAATGCTGAAAAAACTAGACCGTCACCACCACCCTTACGATGGCGGCCGTCACCGTAAGTCTCAAGGGAATGAAGGAGGCACTCTCTCCGCTCAATTGGGATCACCCATGGTGGTGTGGAGAGTGAGAACTCAGTGCAGGTAAGTAGGGCGATCAATGTATTGGGGTCGGGATTCTTTGTAAAATAGCACAGCAGAAAGGCTAAAATGCAGGTTTAAAATTGGTTAAAACATTAAAAGTGCGGCGCCTTAGGCGAACCTATGTCACAAAGTACCAGCCCACGGAGCAATCGGTGCGAGGAGGCCAAAGTTCTTTGGTGGAAATACTGCTCGGGGTCAGGACTACAAAGAGTCCAAACTCAGGAATTGTCAACAAGCATATGCACTTGCGAAAGTACGTGGTGCACAGGGGCTCGGGTTTTGCGGTCCCCACGAGAGATACTGGCCTCAAACTCGGTGAGTGGGCAGATTGACTGAAGGAAATTCGGAAGCCACCTCCTGTGTTGCTGGAGCCTTCAGAGTCCGCAGGAGCTCAGGGTCAGCAGACTGGTCAGTTGTGTTACGGGCCTGCGAATGCAGGGGAGTTACTCCTTCGCCCCAAGTGAGATTCTTCAGTTGTCCTTAGTGCTCAACAGGTCCTGCACAGAGCCTATATGGTGCAAGGGCACAGACGATACTTTGTACGAAGATGGAGATGAAGTCGGGTCCAGTTGCAGTCCAGCAAAATCCAGAGTGTCCAGACGGTCGAAAGTCAGTGGTTTCTTGTTGCAGAATCTTGTCCACGTGAAATCTAAAGTCTTACAGTCATTTAAGTCCTTTTGCACCTACGGAAGAGGGTTGGACAGATTCAGGGGACCCTCCTAGGGGAGGGTCAGGACAGAGGTGAGGTTACATCCATGTCCTTTGTCAAGTTTTGTGCCAGAGCAGGAGCCAAAGGCTCCCAGAACTGGTTTGAGCTGGACTATGCACAGGGACACCAAAGGTGTCCCAGGTGCAGACTTTCAGGCGCTTTGGAAGTGCACCCAACCAGCCCCAATACACTAAATCCTGTCTGAGAGGTGGTCACATCTCCCTGTGACAGGATGCCTATTTTGCTGCCTTCCTGTGCTCGAGCTTGGCTCAGCAGCAGGAGGGCAGAAATGTGTCTCTGGTTGGCAGCATCCATTTTGTGCTAACCGGGTCGAGAAGGCTGGCACCGGAAAGACCAGTGACATCACGAAGCTCACTTCAGAAGGGTGGAATCATACCACCCACACTGGCTACCGGTGTGGAGGTATGATTCCAAGGTGCTTGATACCAAACACAACAAGTTTTATTTCAGCCGTTTTCGAGATAGCATTTACCACAAGGTTATAATGCACCCCTACCTATATGTCTGGCTGAGTCACAGACAATCCAGGAAAATGGACTCTGAAAGCTGCAGAAGGGCTCTGCTCATGCAGGGTCACCCTTTCATGTAAAACCCAGCACCCTGCCTTTAGGATTGTTAGGGCCTACTATAGGGGTGACTTATAGGTTTTAAGTGTGGTGACCTATAGATATAGCGAACCTATATCTAAAGTAAGTGGTGCAAGCACCAACTTACACAGGCTGCAATGGCAGACCTGTAGTTCCATTTTGCATGGCCTCTCATGGGTGGCATAATACATGCTTCAGCCCATGGGAGGCCTCTGGGGTACCTATGCCCTGCGTACATTTGTGACACATATATTAGGGACTTATAAGGGTAACCCAGTATCCAATCTGGAGTGTACCAAAGTGCATGGCATGTTGTTTCAAGGAGAAAGCAGATAGACTTGGGTTGATTAGCAGGATCCCAGTCAGACTAGTCAAAACAGTGTAACGTGAGGCAAAAAGTGGGGGTAACCATAAGAAGCAGATCCTCCTTTCCTACACAGCCACCCCCCCTCCCACAAATGTAAGGCGATGAGACTAACCTTGCCCAGTTGAGTCTTCTTTTTCTAAGTGGAAATATCTGGAGAGTCCATCTGCATTGGCATGGTTACTCCCAGATCTATGTTACACTGTATAGTCCATCACCTGTAGGGAAATGGACCACCTCAAAAGTTTGGGATTTTTACCCTTCATCTGTTTTAGCCATAAGAGGGGCTTGTGGTCTGTCGGAACAATGAAGTGAGTACCAAACAAGTATGGCCTCAGCTTCTTCAGACCCAAACCACAGCAAAGGCTTCCCTCTCAATAGCTGACCAACATTTCTCTCTGGGGGTCAACCTTCTGCCTATAAAAGCTACTGGTTGATCCTGTACCCTCTCCATTAAGTTGTGACAACACAGCCCCTATCCCCAACTCAGATACATCTATTTGAATTGTTTGGAATAGTCAGGACTTTGCAGAATGGGAGCAGTACACATGGCCTGCTTGATATCATCAACTGCCTTTTGACAGCTAACTGTCCACTGATCTTTCTTGGGCATTCTTTTAGATGCGAGATCATTCAAGGGAGTCAGTTCAGTTCAGTTCATAAGGCTTTATTCGGAGCTTAAAAACAAAGTCCATAAAAGCACAAACATACATAAAAACTTCATCATTATAACAATCAAACATATAAATACTTTAAAACAGTTTAAAATGACAGATTAGGCCTCGCTTTAATAGCCCGTAAAAGGAAGGTGGCAGTGAAAAAACATACATCAGGTGACGGGTTAAATAACAGATTCAAAGTGTCTTTTACAGTCCTGACTCCATATTTCCTAAAAACAGGTTTTAAAAAAGCTGATCGGAAATTTCCATAAAATGAGCAGAACAGTAAAAAGTGTACAGTACTTTGTGCGGTAATATTGTCACATGGGCAAGGACCTGTCGGGTGTTTCTTAATGCTTGGAAATGCGACCAGATGATGAACAATACCAAAACGGAGTCTTGTCAGAACAAATCGATGGAAGGATCTAGAAACAAAACTCAGATACGGTTGAAACCCTATCGTTTCACTAAAACTTCCATAAAAACGACAGGTTGTTAAATTACCACTGGTCCTCCCACGCTTCTCATTCCTGTGGTTCATAAAAGTAGATTTCAACTCATTTTTGGTAAAACAAGAGGCTGCATGATGATCCTTTAATACATTAAGATCATAAATTTCAGAAAAACTTTCTGAAACAAATTTTACCCATGGAATCAATAGATGCTTATCGGTGGAGAGACAATCTTCAATAATGGCTCTGTTTAAAGATGTCTCTTCCTTTATCCATATTGCACGCCAAAGCATAAGCGGTCTAAGGGCTACATGGTCTGAGAGATGTTGGATCCCAAACTCCCTATGCACCAGATCGGTGGAAGCCGAAGTGGGTAGACTTAAAAGTCTTTTAAGAAAGGTATTTTCTTCCACTTGAAGACTACTACTCGGTGCATGCCCCCAAATACCGGCACCATAGAGAGTAATAGAAAGGCACCTCATTTGGTAGATTTTCAACATATCCATGAGCCGTTTATCCCCTAGTTTAAAAGCGAACTGAAATACCCCATGGGCACTTTTCGCCATTCTACCCCTTACATAATTAATCTCATTGGACCAACTACCGGATTTAGAAAAGGTGATACCTAGGTAGTTGAAAGTGTCCACTGTTAAAACCTTTTGTCCTTCAATGAAAAAAGAATGTGGCTTCTTGCAACTATTGCCACACTCCATGACAAAGGTTTTTGATTTATTGATCTTCAACTTCCTGTCCTTAATGAACAGAGAAAATCTGTCCATTAGACGTTGCAGACCGATGGGAGTCCTAGATAAAATAACGGCATTGTCTGCATAAAGTAAAACAGGAATATGGAAATCAGGGGTTTTAGGGGTATCAGCCGCAACAGTCTTTAAGACCGAATCGACCTCGTTAATAAAAAGTGTAAAAAGCAGGGGAGCGAGTACACATCCCTGCCTGATACCACGTCTAATAGGGAACTTAGGGGTACACTCCCCAGCCGAGCCATAACGTACGCTCGATCTAAGATTGGCATAGAGCCGGGCCAAGAAATGAACAATGCCCTCTGGTGCACCCATTTCCAGGAGTTTCTCCCATAAGATCTTATGGTTCACCATATCGAAGGCACTGCTCAAATCTGCAAAGCAGAGATAAAGAGATCCTTTCTTAGCCTTCGTATATTTCCCTATTAGAAGTTCAAGATTGAGGCACTGTTCTACTGTTCCCCGTCCCTTCCTAAAACCATATTGAGAGTTGGCCAGGATATTATTAGAATCAACCCATTCTTCAAGTCTAACCAAGAGCACCCTACTCATGATTTTCACGGAGGAATCAAGAAGGGAGATTGGGCGGTAGTTCTTGGCATCACTTCTCTCCCCCTTCTTGTATATTGGTACTATAATAGATTCCTCCCATGAGGGTGGGACACCGAGGCAGACTGCTGCATTAAACACAGTTGTTAATAACGGGCCCCAGATCTCTGGTTCTTTTTTGTAGACATCAATGGGCACCCCGTCCGGCCCCTGGGCCTTACCTCCCTTACTGGCAGAGATACTATTCTCAACCTCAGTAATGGAAATATCTAAGGGAATGGCAGACCAGTCGTCTCGGTCTACATCCAAGCTTATGTTCGACTCAAAAATCATTGAAAAATGGGAGACCCAGCTTTCCACGCTGACGTTAGCAGTCAACTCAGGCATCTCCTCGTTTTTAAGAAATGGACTGTTAACAGTAGCCCAGAAAAGGGAGGAATCTGAGGTTTCAGCCGCTTGTTCTAACTTATCCCAAGCCTCTAGCCTTAATTCGGCCTTCCTGTTATTAATTGCAGACCGATAGCTGGCTCTGAATTCCCTTACCAAATTTATGTCTCTAGGTTTAGCAGCAAGCGCCTCCTTGAGACCCTTAAGTGCATTGGTACTAGCATGATCGAACCATCCTCTTGACCTACATGATTTTCCCTTTAGGTACACTGTAAATTTGGCATCAATAGTAGTGTTAATATTAATAAACTTAGGGATAGTTACCTCCATTACTTCTTTATTCTCTAAAATAACAGTAATATCATTTAAACAGCTATTAATAATGGAGTTGGACAAGATATCTGCTTTGTCCCCTTTCCACCTAATTCTAATGCCATTGGGACGATGGGGTTCAATATTAGCAATGATGTTAGGTTTAGGGCCCCTTTTCGCCTTCCATAGTACAGCTTCCATAGTTAAACAATTATGATCGCTGATAAGGTTTTCCACTATCAGAGGGGCTGTACACCACTGGTTAAGGCTGGATGAAATGCAAATGAAATCAATCACAGTATTTGCATTCCGGCCCGTAAATGTGGGGATAATTTCACCAGAGTCCCCCGTCAAATTCTCCAATGGTTCCATATCATAGGTCACCAGAATTTTATTAAGTGATTCTCCATATGTATTGTGGGGAAAGTGACAGACACCTTCCCCGCAACAGTTAATAAAACCACATGCCCTATGAACAAGAGGTGGACAAACAACTGTGTTAAAATCCCCTAACCAAATAAAATCAAACATAACGTTATTACCCGTTACTATATCCGCCAGAGCGGACTCTAAAGCAAAAACCACCTCATGTCTGGTGTTATCAAACACATTATTATAAAAGTTGATTAAAAGGATATTTCTACCCAGCTCCTGAGAAAGCCATAAAACCTGGGAGTGGGCCCCAATGGTTACGTGTTTCTTTACAATAAGTGGCAACTCTACAGAGATCAGAGTCAAAAGCCCACCCTTTGCTCTGCCCGAAGTGGAAGCCACAGCCGGCAAGTGGTAAGAAACAAAACCTGAATAATTAATGGGTACCAGACTCCAGGTTTCCTGAAAACAAATAATACTAAAATTGTTAATAAAATCAAACCATCCTAGACAAGTATCCTTTTGTGAGAGACCAGCAACATTCCAACATGCAATAAAGCACCGGCCTCTATTGTCTAATGTGGTAGGTGTAATTTGATCAATCCTGTCCCCAACGTCATTGACTGGCCTTACAATTCTGCTGTCCACTAAGACATCATTTAGATTAACATTGGGGTCTTTTAGACAAATGGTCTCAACTAATTCGTAAGCCCCCTTGATCGGACTACAATTTCCTCTTCCCATAGAGACAATCGCAGACCCAGAAACCACCGAAGGTAGCCCCAGTCAGTCATTACAGTCAAGGCCACTCAGAGGCTGGAATCTGTTAAACGTAGGGATAATAGGGCCATCGCACGTATTCAGGCCACTAGACCTCCCTTGATAACACTCAGCGTCTGATTGAATTTTGAAATCCCTATAAAAGAACCCCAAAGGGCGTAAGGATATTCCTTCATCCCGTGCCGGAAGAGAAGCAGCTTTAATCAGCACTGTAGATGTAAGTTGGGGGTTTCGAAAGTTGATAACTATACAATCCCCTCCACAAGTCTTGGGTGATTTCCCCACCCAATTCGTTCTTCTAGTGCTTAGAATATCCCCCGAAAGTGCAACTGGAAAACCGCACTGCCTATGGAGCCAATCCATGGTTTTGTTCTTTAAAGATGAATGTGATTCAACAGAGCCGTGGTTGCTTCCAGATGTATTAAAAGGGGGGACATTTGTTAATACTGCTACAAATGGTGCACAGGACGGTGGTAAATCCGGCTGAGGTCTGCTAAAACTATTATGACTTAAGTTGGGGCCCATATTTTTCCTCGATACTGAGTTGAAAGTGGATTTAGCTTGAGCCGGCAGCTGCAAAAGGGAGTTAGGTACAACAGGTACAGCAGGGATAGCTACACGATCGTTCTCAGAGCTAACATTATTACTATCAATCATCATTGTGTCAGATATGTGGTGATTGGAGGACGCCACAACAGATGCCAACTCTTTGTCAACTACAGATACTGCCTTTATGGTGCTTACTGAACTTAAGAGGGTATCCACTAAACCACCCAGTCTGGCTACTTCATCAGTAATTGTAGCAAGTTTGGTCAGTAGGGGTTTAACAAGGAGGTCAAGCTTGGCCTCTAGAGCATTCAGCAAAAAGTCTAGTTGCCCCTTATCCAAACTGATCGTAGGCCCATCCTGTGACTTAATTGGGTCATGCTGAATAATAGACGTTGAGGGGTCGGTTCTTTTAACAGGGCGATTCCCCCCTCGTTTGGGCTGGTTGGTTTTACTATTAGTCCTACAGGAACGTAATGATCTTTGTGTCCTGGGGGCCTGCGCATTTGGGGTTTTTGGATCTAGAGACAGATCCACGCCTGATGCTAATTCAATGGTGGGCGTAATAGTATCAGTGGTCTCACTTATAGTATCATTGAGATCACCCAAAATGGGGCTATTCGATAAATTCGTATGGACACTTACATTTAGGGTGGAGGATGACTGAGATGCTAACTCAGTAGGGGAAAAAGGGCCTATACTTTGTGGCCCCGGTCGTCCTAAGGACTTTCTCCTTTCCTGATTAATTTTGTCCACCATCTTTACTAAATAATTATCCATAGGGGACGACGCTGCCGTTGGTTTAGCTTTGGGCATTGTAAGTAGCAACTTTTTGCACAACCAATATAGTTATACACAGAATAACACACTAATTATCAGCATACGTTGATTAACCGGCGAATAATCAAAGATAATGGCCCCCTCCTACCCGCTCCTGTCCCGGACTGTCTCAGACTGTCCGCCCTTTGTCCGGGCTTAGTCCAGGGCGTCCCGCGTCGCGTCCCGCTCTGCAGGAACTGATGTATTTTGACTGGGACAACTGCCAATAGGAGATTAGGGCGGGCCGCTAAACAGGTAGTGGGTGGGATGGCGGGAGGGCGGGCCGCTACACAGGTGCGAAGCTCAGCGGCTCAAGGGCTCCTGGGACCTGCAGTCCCGTCCGGCGACTCCTCTCGTGAACAGCGACCCTGCGACCCAGCAAGTTGTCGGCACAGCCCCTCCTGGGACACCAGGCTCAAAAGATAAGAGCCTCCACCAGCAGTACGATGCGGGACCCGCGCCAGCGGGTTCCGCGAGGTTTTTTAAACAGGTAGTGGGCGGGATGGCGGGAGGGCGGGCCGCTACACAGGTGCGAAGCTCAGCGGCTCAAGGGCTCCTGGGACCTGCAGTCCCGTCCGGCGACTCCTCTCGTGAACAGCGACCCTGCGACCCAGCAAGTTGTCGGCACAGCCCCTCCTGGGACACCAGGCTCAAAAGATAAGAGCCTCCACCAGCAGTACGATGCGGGACCCGCGCCAGCGGGTTCCGCGAGGTTTTTTAAACAGGTAGTGGGCGGGATGGCGGGAGGGCGGGCCGCTACACAGGTGCGAAGCTCAGCGGCTCAAGGGCTCCTGGGACCTGCAGTCCCGTCCGGCGACTCCTCTCGTGAACAGCGACCCTGCGACCCAGCAAGTTGTCGGCATAGCCCCTCCTGGGACACCAGGCTCAAAAGATAAGAGCCTCCACCAGCAGTACGATGCGGGACCCGCGCCAGCGGGTTCCGCGAGGTTTTTTAAACAGGTAGTGGGCGGGATGGCGGGAGGGCGGGCCGCTACACAGGTGCGAAGCTCAGCGGCTCAAGGGCTCCTGGGACCTGCAGTCCCGTCCGGCGACTCCTCTCGTGAACAGCGACCCTGCGACCCAGCAAGTTGTCGGCACAGCCCCTCCTGGGACACCAGGCTCAAAAGATAAGAGCCTCCACCAGCAGTACGATGCGGGACCCATAGCCCTTAACAAATCTTCTGTAGTATGAGTCAGGCCCAAAAAAAGCTCTGACCTGAGTCTGGGTAGTGGGTAGTGGGAGCAACCCAGTCCATGATGGTCTGGATTTTGCTCTGCAATGGTTGAACCTGGCCTCCACCCACAAGGTGGCCCAGGTATACAACCTTACTCTGCCCTATCTGGCACGTAGTGGCCTTGATAGTGAGGCCTGCTTTCTGAAGAGCCACCAAAACATTTTTCAGGTGGGCCAGGTGTTCCTCCCAGGTGGAGCTAAAGACAGCTATATCATCAAGGTATGCTGCACTATAGGCTTCTGGGCCTGTACGGACTTTGTTCACCAACCTTTGGAATGTGGCAGGCGCATTCTTCAGACCAAAGGGCATCACAATATATTGATAATGCCCACTATGGGTTGAAAATGCTGTTTTTGGTTTGACACTCTCAGCTAGTCTGATTTGCCAATATCCAGCAGTCAGGTCAAATGTGCTCAAGAACTTGACTGAGGCCAAAGTGTCTATGAGTTCATCTTCCCTAGGAATAGGGTGAGCATCAGTCCTAGTGACTGCATTGAGCCCCCTGTTGGACACACAAAACCTAATTTCTCTCTTACCACCCTAGGTATGAGGTTTGGGTACCAGGAACACTGGACTAGCTCAAGTGCTCTCTCAGGGTTCAATTACCCCGAATTTCAGCATCTTTTGGACCTCAGTCCTGATGCAATCTCTGACATGGTCAGGCTGCCTGTAAATCGTATTTTTAACAGGTAAGCTCTCACCTGTGTGCACTTCTTGGGAACACCAGGTGTTCTGACTAGGAGTCAAAGAGAACATGTGCCTGTATTGATTGAGGACCTTCCTGCAATCAATCTGCTATTGCTCAGCGAGGCTGCATGCCAAGGCCACACCATCAACTGAGCCATCATCAGGATTCTGTGAGAGGAGATCAGGGAGTGGATAACTCTCGCCCTTCTGCCCCTTATCAATAGCCATGAGAAAGCCCATGTCTGCCCTGTCCACATAGGGTTTGAGCCTGTTTACATGGAGCACCCATACCTTCTGTCCTGGCTGATAAACCGTCAGTACAGCCTTTTGGTCATGCCAAGCTTTTTGCAATTCTTGACATGCCTCAAGGTTTTTGCTGGCCTTCTTCGTGTACTCAGCCATTCCGGAGCAGAGACCATGTACATAGTCCACTATGTCTTGTTTGGTAGGTTTGAGAGTTAACTCCCGTCCCTCCTAAACCAAACATAGGGGACCCCTAACTGGATGCGCAAACAAAAGTTCAAAAGGTCTG
Organism: Triturus cristatus; assembly: GCF_964204655.1. Classification (NCBI taxonomy): domain Eukaryota; kingdom Metazoa; phylum Chordata; class Amphibia; order Caudata; family Salamandridae; genus Triturus; species Triturus cristatus. The sequence continues at coordinate 925,707,310 of NC_140591.1, read as the reverse complement.
TGGGACCTCTCTGTAGGCAAAGAGAAGGCAGGGCAATAGGACATCCCATTTTGGCCTAAGCTTTTCTGGGAGGTCCATGATCATACCCTTTAGGGTTTAGTTGAAGCATTCAACCAACCCATTGCATTGTGGGTGATAGGGTGTGGTGAATTTGTAATTCACTCCTTCCACATTGGAGTGATGTAACTAGACATGAAGTATGTACCTCTGTCAGTTAAGACCTCCTTAGGGAAACCAACTCTGGAAAAAAATTCCCAGGAGGGCCCTGGCCACCACAGGAGCTGTGGTGGTTCTAAGGGGTATTGCCTCTGGATAGCTAGTGGCATGGTCCACCACCACTAGTATGTAACTGTGCCCAGATGCAGTTGGAGGGTTCATTGAACCAATTATGTCAATCCCAACCCTTTCAAATGGAACCCCCCGCCACAGGTAGTTGTATTAGGGGGGCCTTTGTGGTACCACCTAACTTACCACTGGCTTGACAGGTGGTACAGGAGCGACACAACTCCTTAGTGTCCTCTGACATGTGAGGCCAGTGAAAGTGAGGGACAAGCCACTTTGGCCTAAGTGACTTGCCAAGGGAATATCATGTGCTAGGGTGTGTAGGAAGCCCCTAAACTTCAGAGGTATGACCAACCTCCTGGTGGCACCAGGCTTGGGGTCTCTACCGTCTGAGTATAGGAGTCCCTCATCCCAATAGATCCTGTGGGACCCACTGATACTCCCAGCAGCGTCAGCAGCAGATTGCTGTCTGAGTGGTTCAAGAGAGGGGCAGGTTTGCTGCTCCTAACTCAGATCTGCCCTGGAAGGGCCCCCTGTCCCCGGGAACTCAACCTGGCCAGGTTCCAGTTCATCTGGGACAGTTCCTTCACAGGGACTGGGGTCATCTCCCTCAAGAGACTGACCCTCTTCCTGATCCTGGGAGAAGGCACAACCCTACCCCTCCTGCTCCTTCTCTTGGAAGGCACCTGGTCCATTTTTTCAGAATCCAGGGCCTGTTCAGTAGACATCTTTTTGGCCTGTGACTTAGTCACAGCAAACACATCTGCAGAGATGCCCAACATTGCTACATGTGTCCTGGGTCCCACTTCAGCCCAGGCTGAAGTCTCCAAATCATTGCCCAACAAGCATTCCACAGGGAGGTCTGAGCTAATCACAATCTTCATTTGGCCAGTTACCCATCCCCAGCTGAAATTAACAACTGTCAAGGAATGATCTGTCCTGACATTATTAGCATTGGTCACTTGGTACATCTCACCAAGTATGATCTGTTCAGGGTCCACAAGATCTTTTGTCACCAAAGTGACATTTGCACCTGTGTCCCTGTATGCCATGGCCTCCTTACCATTAAAGGCTGTTGTCAGTTTTTGGCCAGTTTACTGGGACTTACAAATAAGGTGGCAACGTCTATGCCACCATCACAGACTAGCACAGCCTGAGCTGGAGTTCTGACTAGGCCAGAACCCAACTCAGAGCCCAAGGTTAACCCTACAGATGCAGGTTTTTGTGGACCTGATAAAGACTGTTGATCTTCACCCTTGTTCCCACCCTTATCTTGAGTTTTAGAGACTTGCTCCTTCTGGTCAACATCAGAGTTCTGGTGTTTCTGCATCACCTTGGTTCTGACCCACTTATCTGCCTTCTTTCCCAATTCTTGGGGAGAAGTCAGATCAGAATAAACCAGGTACTGATGCAACAACTGATTTTGATAATTATTAAGGATCTTCTCCCTCATACTCAAATTGTACAATTCCTTGAAATCATTCACTTTGCTGCCAAGTAACCAGCCTTCCAGAGCCTTAATAGCACAATCTACAAAGTCTACCCAGTCTTGAGTCTGTGTCTTCTGGGTGTCTCTGAGCTTAATCCTATACTGTTCTGTGGTTAAGCCAAACCCATCCATGAGAGCACTCTTCAGTACTGAATAATTCTAAACATCCTCTTCTCTAACAGTAAGGAGCTTATCTCTACCTTTGTCAGCAAAGGCGTGCCACAAGATAGCCGCCCACTGCTCTTGAGGGACCATCTGAACGTTACAGGTCCTCTCCAAAGCAGTTATCCATTTATGGATGTCATCCCCAACATGGTAGGGAGGGACAATCTTGCTCAGGTTCCTATTGTCAAAAGAATGTTCCTTAACTCTAGGGACACTGTTGCAGCCACCATGGGACTCTAGTCCCAATTTCTTTCTAGCTCTCTGGACTTCTAGGGATTCCTTGTCTAGGGTCAACTGTTCTTTCCTGAGCCTAAACCTAGCTTTCTCAAATTCAAGCAGTAACTCTGCACTCTTCCAGGAGTGGTGAAGAGGGGGCCACCTTGCCCTTCTCCACCATCTCCCTGAAGATCTGAGTTGTCCTGGGGGGAATCATCTTGATCCTCCTGGCCAGGGTTTGAATCTAGGTCATAGAAGGTGTCACATCCTGACCTGTCTTCATTCCCTGCCCCACCCCCTCTATCCTGTTCATCTTCCTAAGGTCATCTAACAGTAACGCCTCAATGAGGTGCTGAGTGTTGGCATTTATCCCAGTCTTCAGCTTTCTAGAGACACACATGCTTTCAATTCCTGGAATGTTAACTCATTGTACCTAGAAGGCAGAGAGCTACTGGTGGCTTCTCCTTTGAAAGACATACTAAGTGTGGTATGGTGTATGCACCTACCTAACCTAGTGGGAAACTAAACTCTCGTAGGTTAGAGAAAGGGTGTGCTAGACCCTTGACTACCCAACACCAAGTTCAGTAGGACTTACTTTTTCAAAGCTGGTATTATATGTATCTAATACTTTAGTGGGTTTCAGTCAATACAAAGATATATCGGGTAAAATAATGGCAAGCTTGAATGCCACCCACTGCACACCAGTGTGAGAAGTTGGCCTGGTATATGCTGCCCACTAATTAAAGTGAGCACCTTGCACCATACTTAACGACCCTTATGATGTATGAGGTCAAACGTAACCTTTAGAAAGCTATCCTACTGGTAGCTGTGGAGAGCAGCCTTCAGGCTTAATCTTGAAGGAATGTAAAGCAGATTGTTTTACCAGAATATCACCTTTAGTATTAACTAAATGAAAGGAGAATCACACAGTAGTAACAAAAATATGTATTTATTTATAATACACTCTCTAGTATGCTCTACACAAGGATACAACACAAAGCACACAATACTTTAGCAAAGAAACAGTTGTGAGTAGCACAATACACAGTGGGCTCCAGCAGAAAGAGACCCCATAGAGGACAGGTGCAGTGGGCTAACACGACCGCAAACTCCCTATAATTCTATGGGGAAGTCGCGGGTACAATTTTAAAGTTTAAGGACCCTTCTCAGTGGACTTCGAAGAAAACCTTTGGAATGTAGGAGGTTGGAGAGCCACCCCACCCGTGGATACCATAGTACCCGAGTTACCTATCCCAGAGGAGCTGGGTGCATAGGCCTGTAGTGGTGTCGGAAACCGCCGTCGTTCTCAATGGAGGGTTGCGAAGAACAGCTGCTGCCAGGAAGGAAGAATGTGTACATAGGTGTCCAAGGGTGAATTCATGATGGAAAGGACCTGAAAGCAGAGGGGTCAGAGTCTGGGTCACTTCAGGGTGACCAGGGGCTTGGTAGACGAATGAGCACCGATGTCGGGTGCTTCAAGTGCGAAGAAGAGATGCTTGACCTCAAAATCAGTGAGACGGCAGATCAACCTCAAGGAACTTTGGAACCCACCTTCTGTGTTGCTGGAGCCTTCGGAGTCCGCAAGAGCTCAGGGTAAGCAGACCGGTCAGTTGCGTTACGGTGCCTGTGAATGCAGGGGAGTGACTTCTTCACCCCAAGGGAGATTCTTCAGTTGTCCTTATTGCTCCACAGGTACTGCACGGAGCCTGTATGGTGCAAGGGCACAGACGATGCTTTGGAAGGAGAGGGAGATAAAGTTGGGCCCAGTCGAAGTCCAGCGAAGTCCAGAATGTCAGAGCGGTCGAAGGTCAGTGGTTTCTTGTTGCAGAATCTTGTCCACGTAAAATCTAAAGTCTTACAGCCAGGTAAGCCCTAATGTACCCACGGGAGAGGGTTGGACAGATCCGGGGGATCCTCCTAGGAGAGGGTCAGGACTGAGGGGAGGTTACTCTGATGTCCTTTGTCAAGTTTCGCGCCGAGCGTAGGAGCCCACGACTTCCAGATCTGGTTTGAGCTGTACTATGCACAGGGACACCAAATGTGCCCCAGGTGCAGACTTTCAGGCACTTTGGAAGTGCACCCACCCAGCCCCAATACACTAAATCCTGTCTGGGAGGTGGTCACACCTTCCTGTGACAGGATGCCTATTGTGCTGCCTTCCTCTGCTCAAGCTTGGCTCAGCAGCAGGAGGGAAGAAATGTGTCTCTGGTTGGCAGCATCCATTTTATGCTGTTTGGGTTGAGAAAGCTGGCACCGGAAAGGCCAGTGACCACACGAAGCTCGCTTCAGAAGGGTGGAATCATACCTCCTACACCAGTTACCGGTGTGGAGGTATGATTCCAAGGTGTTTGATACCAAACACCACATGTTTTATTTCAGCCGTTTTCGAGATAGCATTTACCGCGCGGTTATAATGAACTTCTGCTTATATGTCTGACTGAGTCACAGACAACCCGGGAGAATGGTCTCCGAAGGCTGCAGAGGGGCTCTGCTCATGCAGGGGCACCCTCCCACGTAAAACCCAGCACCCTGCCTTCAGGATTGTTAAGGCCTGCTATAGGGGTGACTTATACGTTTTAAGTGTAGTGACCTATAGATATAGTGAACCTATATCTAAAGTAAGACCTCCAAGGACGAATTGCCAGAGAGAAAGAACAAGTGTAGGACAAGGCTCCTCAATTTTTCCTATTTCGGCAACAGTATTCATCCATCTTGCAACCATCATTCTCAAAAATATAGAGTTGGTCATACCAGCTAATTGTTTACCAAGAATAATTGAAAACATTACAAAATACAAAAAGAAAATAAACATGAGGACATTTCTCTGCATACAAACACCTGGGTATACTTTTTAATGAAAGGCTAGTAGGAAGATCCCTAGGTTTTAACACTGCACCCTAAAAAACTTAGAGTTGGTGTCACCACCAAGCACCCTAAAGAGAGGGTCTTAGGGAGTTACATTTCAGACTGCAAGGTGGACAAACCGACAGAATGTCTTCCACCTCAGGACACATCAAAGTTGGTCCCTGTCAAACACCAAAGTCTCAAAAGCTTCACACCAGGCTTTAAAGTATAGCTGCTAAAAAGGAAAATTGGTGCATGGATGCAAGAGCTATTATTAAAGCGTTTGTCTTAACTGTCTTTCAAAATCTAAATTAACTGATAACATTCATGTATATGTGTAAGGACAGTCTTTTCTTCATAAACACCTTTAAAGGCAGTGTTACCTTTCTGGTCAGAGAAGAAAGAAGGTTCCGGCATAGAAAGTGGATGGTTCCTGAAAGAATTGTCTTTCCATCCAAGCAGACAATGGTTACTGGATAGAATCTGTGACAGACACCGAAATTTACCAATAGTATGCATGGTCTTTTGTGCAATTGCATTGTACTTGACTAACCATATTAATCCTTATGTACACTTAACAATCCAAAAATGTGCAAGGTTGATGCTCAGTGCAGGAAGTGGTGTAGAGTTTTGAATACAGACAACATATGGCAGAAATAATTATACTTAATAATTTCAATGTCCTGCTGAAGCAACATCTATTGTTGCAGGGACTCTGCGGGCTCACAGAACTATGCTTGGGATCATAGAACCTTTGTAGGCAGGGACTGATTCATCCTACCACCTGAGTGCCCATGAGCCCGGGACCGACTTGCTATAGTCTCTCACTTTCCCTCCCACTCACTCACAGAGGCACAAGTGATTAGACTCCCCAGGACACAACACTCTCGCCCCTCTCAGGAATCGTGGTTGCAGGGCCTACCCTTTTGCTCTCAGACTCGTACTAATCCACAAAAAGTTCTGACAGAGACACAAGAGAAGTTTAAAATGTTTATTTGAACTATTGCGCTCTAGTATGCAGTATACGTGCCACAATAAGTAAGAAAATGCCTAACACAAATACAGTCAGTATAGCATGTAGTCAATCAATCATAAAAGGAGCTGTCATTGTATAAGACAGGATAGCTGAACCTCACTCCCCTTCTACAGAAGAAAAATGATTATATATCAGAAGATCTTTGGGTGTTGGCAGCAGACCCCGGACCTTACCATATACAGATGAAAGTTCAACATCCCAGGTGTCGTCATGACCTCTTCCCTGGAAAGAACCCGCTCCAAGTGTGTTGTTACCTATCTGTCCAAACTACAAATTCATTTACATGTTTTGTCTAGGTGCTAGGGCCTGACCTGAACAGAATAACTTGGGGCATTGTTGCTTGACCTTGTTTACAGTGTTCAGACTACATCCCAGGAAAGAACAGAACATGAAAACAACAGCAAGTTCTGTGTAAAAGGACAGTGTGGCAAAAAGTGTCTGTATAGTAATGTGTGCAAACAGAGGGCAGTCTGCAATGTGCTCATGCTAACAAGGACAACAACGGGCTTGCATGGGACATATGACACTATCAAAAGTATAAAGCCTACTGTTTCAGCAAATTACATAATCTCTTTATTAGCTGCCGGAGGATTGCCGAAAACCATTGTCCATGCCACTATGCCCAGACGTGGGTCCCTTGCTGGGGTGGTGGAGTGAGCTAAATAATGATGATGGATTAAACCCAGATCAGTTGACGGGGGTGAGTGCTTGATTTGCTCAAACGCTCTGTCCATCATCCCCTTTGGTATCACTTTGTTCGCCCTAAGTTGGCAGGGTATGCCCGGACGTGGGTCCCTTGCTCACTTTGCCACTGGATTCAAGATAGCCTGCCTGATGAGGGTTATGAACCCGAAACCGGTCCCAGGATGCTTGTTTCCGGTCCAGGGAAGACATGGCTTGGCAGTTCGGGCTGGACTGTTCCCATGAGGCACAGGGTTAGACTGATTTGCATATGGCCATGTCTGAACTGGGGTGGTGGAGTGAGCTAAAGAATGATGATGGATTAAACCCAGATCAGTTGACTGTGGGTGAGTGTTTGATTTGCTCAAACGTTCCGTCCATCATCCCCTTTGGTATCACTGTGACATCCAAGCTGGTCTATGCAAACGGCCTTTATTTAGGCCTGTCAGTGTACCTAGTTAGAAGATTGCAGATGCTTCAGAATGCGGATGCGAGACTGATTAGACATGTTCCATTCCGGCATCACATCTCTCCACATATCAAAGAGCTTCACTGGCTGCCAGTGGCAAGGAGAATTGAGTTTAAGGCTCTGACCTTGGCTTTTTGGTCATGTCATTGGCAAATTCCCGAGTTATCTGAAACGTCAGCTATGTCATTATAAACAGAAGTGTTCATTGATATCTAATTCTCAAAATCTGCTCTGGTCTCCACGGTTTATGAAAGCGTGGCTGGGTGGCAGATCTTTCATGGTGGGAGCTACCAAACTATGGAACTCTTTGCCAAAGAATTTTCTCCAGATTGAATCAGAGCCAGTATTTAGGAAGGCTGTGAAAACTTGGGCTCTTTAGTCTGGGTTACTTTCCCAGGCCGCCTCGGGGGTCTGCTTTTTCGGTCACTGCTGCATGCTGCCACAGCTGGAGCGCCAGGACACCTCTGTAGAGGTAGCTGTTCGCGCTTTATAAATGCCGGCATTATTATTATTTTAAAAAGTATTAAAAACTGTTAAATGTATGGGAGTTTATTTCCAAACATACATTTCAAGGCAGTTAAAACAAGGATGTACCCAAGAAACTGAAATTTCTGGCAGCTTCTTGAACTGAGCTACATCGCTAAACTCTAACTCAGCTTTTATACTCTAGGTGTCACAGTCCTACCTAGAATTGTGCCTTACAGAAAATATTAGGCAAAGGGACAAGCTACCAGACAGGACCCACATCGAAACAAATCAGCCATACAACTTGACTTTTTGAGATATAACTTGATGGCTATATAGAATGGAAAGATGGATATTGCATTTTAGGGACAAGAACTACAAGCATGACCACTCCCAGAAGTAAGAGCAGAGTCACTTCTGAGTCACTGCTAGACCTTGTGGGACAAGACCAGCAGAAGCAATATAAGAACACTTCAAGATAGAAACATGGTACCAGACTATGTGTCCTAGTTGTATCTGGTGTTTTGATGTCACCCAAATTCACACCTAGCCTCCCAAGCTTCAGCTTGGTTGTTTTCTTCTGTCTCTCCTTTGCTCTCTCTTCAGCTCCCGGTGCTTGTGTTTGGGCACTTACCAGTCTTCAGCAGCTCTTGTGTGTACTGACCACTGAATATGGCTAATTTGAATACTTGGTGGTACCTATAGACTTATTTAACCCTTCATCTGCAATACACCACTCTGAGGGTTTTAGACATCAATGTAATTGAGTAGCTTGATACCGACTTCAATTTTTCCAGAAACCTGCAACAACACCTCAGGCACATTAAGAAAGTCTTGTCTAGATTACAAGAACATTTGCTGTATGCTGAGGTTAAAAAAAGTTGCCTTAAAAACTTATAGCATCACATATTTGGGCTTCAGTATTTCAGCAGCTGGTATCAATATGGATGAGGAAAACTTAAGCTATTGCAATACTGGTCCAAATCCACAAGAAATCGAACATTTCGTCTCTTTAGCCAGCTGTTAACATCAATTTCTGCAGAATTTCTCATATATTGTCCTCCCCGCTGTTGACCTAAATGAAAAGGGGGTCAATTTCATCATACTGAGGCACAAGAGAAAACTTTTACATCATTGAAAGTAGCCTTTACAGTATCTCCTATTCTTATTCATTCAGATGTTCAGAGACTTTAGATTGTAGAAACAGATGCCTTTCCTGTAGTTATATTGGAACAAATTACTAAGGTGTCACATCCTATTAATCAAGAACATTATCCATGGTAGAAATGAAATACACTACCTACGTAGAGGTGACTAAGCATGTAGATACAGTTCTGACAGACTATAAAATATACTTTCTCCATGCCAAGGTGGGTGTCAACTCATGTCATGCCAGGTGGACCTCATATTTCTCTCAATATAAATATAACACCTCTTATCGACCAGGGCATTGACATAGCAAGGCTGTTGCCATGTCAAAAGAATTGTCAGAAGGCCCAGCTTCAGCCCAATATATTCCCGCCTCTGTGTCAAAGCTGTCACAAGAACCACAACAAATGTTCAATTGGGAGCTGAAGTTAAGACCACTGTAGAGGCCAATGAATGGATCAATGTCAACCATAAGGCCTTAATTAAAGAGAGATCGTTGTTGTATCCCAAAACAGCCCTGCTCTTGCCAACACAGGAGCTACAACAAAAGGCTTTATGGTGGTGCCAAATTCCTCCCATGGTAAATCACTGTGGAAAACAAGCATTGGAAATGCAATCGGTCTTGCTTTTGTTTGAGTTACAGCTATTGGTATTGTAAATGGCAATGTCTTTTACCTATGTGTTATGGAGTGTATGTATGTGGTGTGTAGTGGAATTATGTGGGTGGGATTGGAGTAGTTAGTTGTGTAATTGTGTGGCTTGGATTTGTATTGTGGAATTATGTGGTGTGGTGTGATGTGGAATTATGTGGATAGTAATTAGGTGGTATTGAGTGTTTTGGAATTTTGTGGAGTGGGATTGTGTTTTATGGAGTGTAATTATGTGGAATGGTATTTAGTGTTGTGGAATGGTATGTAGTGGAGTTTAATTATGTGGGGCACGATGTGGAATAGTGTGGTGTGTATTGGATGTATGTGGTGTGTTGGGTAATTGTATTTTTTAGTTGTATTATGTGGTTTGGTGTTGAATTATGTGGTGTGGTTTGGAAATGTGTGGAGTTGAATTGTGTGGCATGGAAGTATGTGGATAGCTTTGCATTTAGTGGAGTGGATGTATGTGGTGGGAATTGAAATTAAGTGGGTTGGATTGGAATTGTTTGTTGTGTAATTGTGTGGCATGGATTGTGTGGTGTTGAGTGGAGTTATGTGTAGTGGAATTATGTGGCATGGCATGCAGTGGTAGTATGTGGATAGTGATTATGTAGCATCAAGTGTACAAGAATTTATGTGGAGTGGGATTGTGTGTTATGGAGTAATTATGTGGCATCGAGTGTACTGGCGTTATGTGTTGTGTGATTGTATGTTAATGAGTGTAACATTCTCTCCTGCTTGATCTCAGAGGGGTTAAGCGAGGATAAAAGACCAGAAAAAAGCCAAAGAAAACAACCACAGCCCTCAAAACTGGCAAGGAAAGCAGGAAAACTATATATGTCAATGCCACAGTAAATATACCACAAGTTTACTGCTTTAGTTAAACATAAACGTAAATAGAGGTACAATAGTGCCCAAAACCGGGAACACATGCAGAGGCCTGGCAGGCAGTTTTAGGGGTCACTGCCATCACATACATATACGTTACGGGAAGTCCTTTATGACGCAGCAGTTTTCAGAGTGTAGTGCTTTAAGGTGCAGAGGATAGTGTTTTGTGGGGGCCCTGAAGCCTGAAATTATGACAGTTGGTGATTCACACCGTTTGTGAGATTGCCCGAATATCCAGACAAAGGTTAAATTATAATATAGCTGTTACACTGAGTAAAGCATCCTCATTATGGCCCCCTATGCTGTCAACTTGTTGAATGATTCACCCAGTTTGAATACTGTTGATTTGTGATCTGCGTCACACGGTGAGTTCCAAGGAGGGTAAAAGGGAGTTGACTACTTAACATTCTTAGGGACCCTTTCACCATTATGGCGGTGAGGCAAGACACAAAGTTGAAACGAAGATTCTGTGCTACCAAATTCAACAAACCCAGTGTATAAACTTTCTTGGTGATGGGTGAGCTTTCATAACAAAATATTTTAATGTTTGGCTGATTTCTATAGAGGTGGCTTCCTCTCAGGATCTTGCTGGATTGCCAAGCTCTACCAACACCCATCCCCATGCTAAGCTGATACGGACAGCTGAATAGGTTTTTGTAACATACGTAATTAGCTATGCACCACATCATCCTGTGGTGCTACAACATGCAGTGTTATTGGAAGCAAACTCAGGGAGCCATGCTGTTGCCCAAGTCTGTCTGCATGATAAGAAATGAGGTTGTGTGTTATGATGTGCAAAGTAGATGGAGGTGCGCTACGTAAAGATAGCAGTACATGCAAGGCAACCCCCTGAATCAGTACATTATTACCACCTACCAATAACTTGGCACACCATATTAACGAGGTGCTAAGTCCATCAATGAAAAACCTAATTAAAGTACTGCCCTTACCCTCAGTAATATGACCAGCGCCTGGAATGAATCCCACTCATCCGAACATGAGAAGCTTGCTGAATACGGAATGTACATTATTTATAAAAGTAACAGGAATGAAAATGGGACACAAGTTCCTAAAGGCATGGTGGGGATGCCCCAAAGGTATAGTTGTGGTGGTGTGTGAAAAGGTTGTATTTATCACTAAGAAGGGAGAGTTTCACAACTCAATAGAGTTATAATGCAAATAATGTCGGCTGCATAAATCGTGCAAACTGTCCTTTAAAACTAGTCCATACGCACAAATTAATGTGCAGACTAGCGAGAATATAACAAAAAGACTAGAGGCCAGCCCTGCAAAATTGAGGTAAAGCTGTGATTGGTGATGGACACGGAGTTGGAGGGAAAACAGCTTACCGCCATAGATCTTGTAGGCGGAAGGTGCTGTAACTGGTGAATGTGGTACATAAGGGAAAAATCCCTCTGTAATGGTGCCTGGACAAGAGGTGTCTCAAGCAGACTGTTGACCCCCCTCGGTGTGTACAGAGTGTTTCTGGTCCTTCCCGCTGTAAACGAGCGCTCCAAGGCTGGGAAGTGCGGGCGTGGGCTGAAGCGAGGAGAGGCACCCGAGTGGCCGTTACAAGTGTGCAAGCCATACAAACAACAATCATTTGCAATGCAATAGGACTCGCATTTACCCAAGACCTATTGCACTGCATCACGGACAACAGGAGGGGGGAAGCACAAACAACGGGAGTGTGGGTGGGGGGAGGGGGGAGAATGGGGCGAGAAGGCATGGACAAAGTAGTGCTCACAGTTTAAATAACATGTACTGTACTGTGTAAAACTCGAAGTAAAAGAGCCAGTAGCCATGGGAGGGTACAAATGACGACATGGCCATAATAAAGAGGGACTAACAAGCCTCATAATCAATCAGAAGGCAGCATTTACGAATGACAATGAGACGAGCCACATAAAAACATGGGCGGAGAGTGGGCGAGCTTCCACTGCATACTCCATTACTGCATGGCTCGAACTAAAAAGAACTTGATGCAACTCTTAGATTCTTACATTTGACGGGCTAAAGTACGAGAACAAATTACAAGCCACATCAAAACACAAGAAACTTAAGATGACTTTACAACCTCTACAAACAACTGCACAGGTATGGACCAGACTTTCTTTGGATTTCATTGTATCACCAAACTCTCAGGATATGATATGTTGTTAGCTGTGGTGGACTACTTCACAAAAATAGCCCACTTCATACCCCTCTGCCCCTGAATTAACAGGAATCTTTTTGGAAATATATTCAAGCTCCATGGTCTCTTAAAGATTATCATCACAGACTGGGGTACCAAGTTTACATCATGGTTTTGGAACATTCTTTTGAAAATGCTAGGAATGGTAAACTTCAAATCCATCAGTTATCATCCACAAACAGGTGGGCAGACAGAAAGTTTAAAGTGAGTCAATAAACAATATCCCCTATGTTTTCCCATGATTCATCAAGGGGACTCAAGGAGAATCATCAATGGGAATCATCAAGGGTGGCTCTGACTGAACTGGTTCAAACATTCAGAGATCAAAATATTGACAAAGTTAGTGCATATAGTTAAAAATAGATGTACTATTCTTAACTCCACGTCTATATACCTTGAAGATATATATATATCGTCAAGGTACATATATGTGGAGTTACATTTAGTTAAACTTTACTTACCTATAGAAACTTACCTTCACAATATTTTTGTCCTTGATATTCTTCACACAATATATTGCCCCACAATATTTTTAGGTCAGATATTCTGTGTAAGCGCCACCAACATTTGCATACAGGAATATCTTGAATACAACAATTTCTTGCATAGTTTTTTCATGTGTTCACCCTTGTACTGCACAAATGGCTTACATTCACACATTTTGCCCAAATGCATTTCTCTGTAAAGCCCCCCTCTGCACATTACCTGTATGTGTAGCTTTCCTCCTGCCTTGCCCTGAGGTGAGGCTGAGCTGTAGACTAAAGCTGTGTTAAGCCCTCAGCGCTGTGTTTTGGCTTTGCCCTGAGGTGAGGCTGTGGAACAAAAATGTGCTATGTAGCCAGCCACTGTATAACTAAAGATCTGCTGTATACAGACAATGAAAAGATGGTGCACCTGAAAGTCTTGCACATGTTCACGCAAGACTTCAGGATTCAACAGCAATCTTGAGTGTGATCTTTCTATGAAAACCATGCTCTGCCTCTTTCCCAATGCCAGTTCTAGAAAACATTTGGAGAGGTACCATTGTAGGAGTGGTTGTCTTTGAACTTTACTACTTACATGTTTAGGAGACCAACAGGGTACTCAAAAAGTGAGTGCGCTGCGCTCTAGGAGATCATCATTTACTGCCAAGAATTTGGATCATCGAAAAGACCGTCAAAAGAAAACAAAGCACCCACTTACAAGGACAACAGACAACATAAGAGTAAGTCCACAGGAAACAAAAACTGTTATTTTTAAAATAAAAAGTCCAGATAACTTCTAGAGTTGTTTCATTAACCCACATGTATAGTGTGGAGAGCGGACAACAGTTCTGATATATGGGAACAATTTAAAGGGGACAAGCCTAATTGTTTAGACTTAATAGACTGTGAAGACAACAGTAATCATTTAAGAATGAGGAATGTTTAGTTTGAAAAGACTCGCTGTCATTATCAGGTAAAACCCAAGAAAGCAAGATCTGTAAGTGTGAATAGTGACAGCGTTGTATTGCTGAGACTGGGATGTCAAGTTAATTGTGCATTACATTTCAGTGAACATTAGGGAGTAACAATCCATGAAGATTCAAATGTACAACAAGAGTTTTAACTCCTGAGAACAGTCAGGGCTAGATCAGATCCCAAGCTCAGGTTCGCATTGCAACCTGAGAGTAAGGAAAGAGAGGGGGAAGTGACAGTCTTAACATTCCGAAACTATGTAGCAGGCTAAATATTGAATGTTTTCATTCTCATACAGACACAGCATTAGCAAGGAAACTAATATTGAGTGGCCCCATCCATGAATAGGCCTGATGAAGAAAGAGACCTTTACTGGCACTACATAAAAAACCAGCAGTGTTGCATTCTCTCTCACCTCAAGCCTCTCCCACCTGTTCTTCATCTTGGCTGCCTGTGATACCTAGCAGAGAGCCGTGTTCAAGCTCAGGAGAGATTTGGGATTCACGTTGTTCTATATCACCTCTTACAACAAGCCTGGGATCAGTTTTATTCCTCCCCCACTGGTGATTGTAGGTGGATGAAAGGAGTATGAGGTAGAGTCTATCCTTGACTTTCATACAGCATGGCACACTGCAATATTTGGTGGCCTAGAAAGGTTACATCATCTCAGAGAGATTATATGAACCTGGTTATTTTGTACATGCTCCTCAACTAGTGACCAAGTTTCATTGCAGACATACTGATATACCTCTTTCAGGGTATTTTGTGGGTGTGTTTGGATAATACTGTTGGTACCCACGTGCAGCAAGTCAGGTGGATACATTGTATTCCTAGAGATAGAACTTGGTGGCTGTGGGGCATAGGAAGATAGAGATTGCACTCCTAAATATGAACGACAAACATGGCTGCCCAAAGAGGAAAGATTAGTCTCACTTCCAGGAAGCTACAAGGTCCTCCAGGGCAAGTCCAACTGTAGCAATATAAGAACACTTCCTGGTGGAAATGTGGCACCTGACAACTTCTACTGGTTTTCTCTGGTGTGTTACTGTTGACCAAGTTCATATCCAGTCTCTCTATCTCACAAGAGAAGCGGCACTCATGGGCATGGTTTTGGCTTGGCTCAGTACTTTAGTCGTGTCCAGCAGCCTTGCTTTCTCTACCCACATTCACCGAATGTATTGCCTGAAACAATGCATGAGTGTATGAACACAAACTCACCAGTACTGAACTGTTAAATCTCATTCTGAGATAGCATGAACTCCAGAGCAAATCCTTACACAAAGGACAAACTTAATGTATGCATTGAACAGGAACAATGTGGATATCTAAGGAAGGGGCAAAGTAGTGAAAAATAGTGTGTGTATTTAGGTTTGTGATTTTAACTAATCCAAGTGAATCCATTAAATGCAAAAATCTATCCAGTATCCTGTATTCTAATGATTCCTGCTTACATAAATCATACAGATATTTCAGAGATAAATGTTTAACATTGTAAGAGTATAGAAAAATAATCTGTAAACATTGTTAACAGTAATACATGTCACCGATTGTAAAACATATGGCAGCTTCTTGATCTGTTCCATTAGTAGAAAAAAGACATTCCTCTTTTGTATAATTTTCACTCTTTCAAGAGGGTGAGAAACTCTGCAAAACATACAGTTGTATGGTCATTTGATTCAGAGTTGCTAAATCTGAAACAAGTAAATCATGAATTGGTCACTAAATTAACGTATTTTACTTGAGGAGGCTGGCCAGAGGAAAAGGAGTTCTCTCTATTATATCAAAGTCTCTAAGATGACCTTAATTATCTTTTCGCATATGGAGATAATCCTGTGGAGTCTTGTGCCAAATTGAATGATTAGGGCCTGATCCATAAAGGCAAATTTACACTTTTGTGTAAGTTTACCCTTTTTCGATATTCCAAAACAAATAATATTGTCAATCAATCAATATAAGCTTTATTCGATTCTTTGAATAGAAACCATAAAAGCAAGGTGCCAGAAAGCAAGCAGTACAGAAAGGTGAATCAGTGTGAGGTATACTAATCATACACAAGAGGAAAAATACGTACCAAGTTAAAAATATCAAACACAAAATGCATAAAAAGAAACATTAAAAGGGTTTATAAAAGGATTATATATAAAAACAAGCCCAACTTCTAAAAATCAACCATTATCAAACAGATTAAATAATTTATCAAAAGCTTTCCTCAATCTCACGGCAGCTTTAAAAAAACAGACCGGATTTAAAACAACTTCTTCTGAAAGCAATTGTAGCTACAAAAAGGCAGGTCCTACTTGGGAGAAATTCATTCTTTTTAGCAATGGAATAAAACGTCTTCATGGGGCCCACTGAGAACTTGAAGAACATTATAAAATTAAAGGTGTCCTGCGGAGAAAAATTGTCGCAGCCGCAGTACTTAAGTAGTTGGCCCCTGTTGCCCCCCCCCCGAGGGAAAGCTAGTAAAAAGTGCAAGAGGTCAGCCTGAATCTGATTGGTAGAAAACAATTCTATTACTTTTTAGGCCTCGCCTGACCCAGCGCATGCGCAGGTCTGGCGAGACTTTTTGTGAGGGCTCAAAAAAATGCTACCATGGCCAGTCTAGCGCTACAGTGCATGTGCATGGGCGCGTGCTTAGGAGCAGAGGCTGGCAAACCTCGTCATGCTCATTAAGCACCCGCGATCACTTTCACTTTCGCCCGCGATCACTTTCGCGGCGCCCCTTTGATGTTCTTGTTCAAAGGCATCAAACATCAAAGAACATGTTGTGTTAATGCTTTGCTGCGCCTCTTTGACTTACAATGTGCTTTCTCTTTCCACAAACTCGATGTTTGTGTTCCTTTATTTTGAGATGCTTTTAATATTACTGTTTTGTGACTTAAAGAACATTAAGGAAATGTTACTGCAAAACTGGACAACATTCACAGTGTTTATTTCTGATCGCAGCGGCTGCTTCATGTCCGTTGCACCATTCAGAGAGTCCTTTCATTGGCGCTTTCATGAGGACATGATGAGGAAGCTGGAAACTTTTGGCACATTCTCTTTAAAAGCACAGCAGGTTGGCGACTGGTTAATCGATTAGACCTATGTAGCGCTTTCGATCTCAAAGTGATATGGTGGGTGCAGCAGTTACAACTCATGAAATATAGGGTGCAACTCACAAGTAGGGGGCAGGTTTGAGTGCACATTGGCTGCAATCGAACTCTTAAGATGATGGGCTGTGTGTATCCATTATCAACACTCAGTCTTCGCTAAGTGATCTGGTTTGTTTTGTTGTTGTGTTAATGCTTTGCTGCGCCCGTTTGACTTACAACGTGCTTTCTCTTTCCACAAACTCGATGTTTGTGTTCACTTATTTGGAGCTTTGAAGGTGTGTCTGGGCGAGAGTTTTAAATCTTAGATTTCTAAGGAAGATATTTCCAAATCAATGCAGATAGATCCGATGATGTTTAGTCATATATTCGTACTTTATTCGTCAAGTGTGAATAAAGGAAGAGATGGCACAGCCCACACGTGTTTCGCCCCCTAAACGGCCATCAGGCCTGGGGCTTCCTCAGGGCTGTACATAGGCAATGTAACATCACGAATTTAAAGAGGATTCGGTTAGTAATGTGCAAATATCACACAAAATTGTGGAAGGTAAGTATAGTGGGGTTAGTAAGAGGGAGAGAGGAGGAGGAGAAAAGAGAAAGAGAGTTAAGGTGTAAGAAGTGGGAGAGGTATATTTACAGGAGGTTAAATGTAAGAATAACGGGAAGCATATGGATGAGGGATTAAAGAGAAGTAGGGTGGGAGTGGGAAGGAATGTGTGGAAAGCAAGAGTTAAATTGTATTAAGTAACATGTAAGCGACAGGGGGAGTGCACCGAGTATTAGTCGTGAAGAAGTATAGGTTTTATTAGGTTAGTTCGTAATTATATCATATCCAAAGATAAATACAGGTTCATGCAAACCGGAATGAGTGTGGCAGAAAGATAGAGTGCGTGGTATGTTGGCCAAGAGTAGCGAAAGATGATAAGAGGTAGATTTAACGAGAATGGCAAATTGAAGAGCGGATTGGCATTACACATATGCATGTCAAACATTACAATTGTTATAAACACGGGATTTCGAGAATAGTCATTTTAAAACATATTAACATGGAGCACACTTTTCGACAAAAATAATCGTAACATCAATCTACAGTTTACTCAGTTAAAAATGAAAGGAGAACACCTAAGCTCTTCATTCGCTAATAAAAGTGCAACAGAACACAACCCTGAGTGCATACAAGAACAAAGTTAACCAATTACTGTAACACCCGACTTAGTGGCAATATGGGACTTATTCTTCAGCACTTCTCCTTTAACGATATAAGCTCTTACGTATCAATCAAATCAAATGGAAGTACCAATTGACCTCCTATAAGCTATGGCAAATTCTATGGCAGGTATAGAACAGAAATTGGCCACTTTAAATAACTGGCTAATAGGAGCGCAAACACAATTAACATGCCCCATATTTAGATTGTGTGTGTGCCCCATTGAATTATAAATTGGCTATGATCCCTGATGCACTGAGCAGGGTACTTGAGGACTAAAAGGACACCTTTTTTGTCCTGGCTGTGCGAGGACTCTGCTGTCCCAGCTCCAGGAGTCCTGAAGGAGGGGCGCGCGAAGGGCCACGTGAGCTGGTGGAAGATCCCGCCATCGTAAACAGTAGTAGAGGCAGTGCTGCGTAGGCTCTGAGGTGCTCCCTGAACCGGGCAAACGCTGATAAGGCAGTTCAAGGGTTTTAAAAGAAGAACGTGCTTAACCAGTCCATTGACAATAGCAGGACGCCTGTTATTCTGCCGCCGCTGTTGCCACTCTGCTTGGGGGAGCCGGACCAGGATTGCAAGTCCCAGGCTCCTTTGCAGCTCTTTGCCGCCACCGACGCCAGCATTCCGCACCTAAAGGCGCTTTAAAAGCATCTGACAGCTCCCGCAGCCCGGGCCAAGGGCGGGCCGTCTACGCCCATCCGCGGCCTGAAGAGGTCGATGCGCAAGCTAAAATCCCAGCTAGGAGTTGTGGAGTTATGGTAAAACAAACAAAATTTTCCTTTTAATTCTTTATTGTGTATATCTAAGTATTCCTTTGTTATGGGGAGGAAAAAAAAGAAGCAATGACTGTTGCCAAAAGCACTGATGCTACTCTTCCTGCAGAAAGCTGTGGAGGTTATTAACAAGGAATTCAAACTTGCCGAACACGAACTTTCGTTAGTCCCACTACCCCCATCTGTTGTTCTGACTGTTCAGCCTGTCGCTTCCACCAAGGTTCTCAACACAACATGTGCAACGTCCTCTGATTCATTGGCACAACCCCCACCCCCACTTTTACCCACCATTATCATTGTGAGCCAGGGCGTCCCAGGTGCAGTGCCAGAGGGTGGGGTAGCTGCTACATGCCCATCATCGGGGAACCGGGGGGCTCAGAGCACCGCTATGTGAAAAAGGAAGTGCACTGATCCAACTGGGATTGACCATCATGTAATGGGCCAATTGCCAAGGGTCAAGAGAACAAAACAAAATCCTCCAGGAACTGTTGGACGATCCCGAAGTGGAGGAGGGAATATTAGTTCTTAGACTGAAATGGACACGTGATAGACCGAATTGGTAAAATAGTGTTGGACTCTTTAGAACCTATTTTATCCCGTCTGGGGCGTATAGAGGAGCAGCTTGATCAATTATTGTTGGCTACAGGGAATTCAGCAGCGCAAATTAAGCAAAGCAGTGTGCCCTTTTTAGCTAATGGTACGGGTGAAAGGGGAGTTAATGCCTTCCCTAGTGTCTCCTATGGCGGAAGGGCTGTAAAAAAATGGGCCAACAAACACACACAATGCGATAACATCACTCGAATTCACCCCGACCATGGATAATTGCATTAACCATTTGACAGCGCTGCAAGTTATGGCACCTGGCCAAGATGGGACCTTTAATGGGGAACGAGGGGCTTTCCATTTTTTAAGATCCGATTGGCATAACGGGGAGAACCAATTGAAGGGAAAAATGTCCACAACTGGCTCTGCGCCTGGTCTGGTAAGCAGGAAGGGCGAGAATGCCATACCCCCGGAGTGTACATCTTATACTCTGATCTTGACAGGGGTCCCGTATCTCTCAACTGGACAACAGGAAAACTGTCAGAGCCTTATTAATAAATCTGCCCATTGGTGCACTAGTAAAATTCAGTCCCAGATAAATTGGCATAAACAAATCATCATGGTAAGGCGGGTGAGTTGGCTGGGCAAAACACCTAAAAATAGAGAAGGGGATTGTGTAGTGCTGAATTTTAACGATAGGATGTGCACTGACTTCGCACTGGGACATCTTAGAGACTCCCCCACTAAGCTGATACAGGCCCGTCCCTTGGGTTTCTTCTACCCTTGATATCAAGGGGCTCTTAAGACCCAACAGCCCTGGCTGCGACCTAAGAATAGATACCCCCACCCCCAGCACCCCACATGGCTTCACCCTAACCGCTTTGAGATACTTTCAGGCTTAACAGATCTAGATTGACTACCTGCCCATCCGAATAGTTTAGATAAGATGGCAATAATAAGCGGTCAACCAGGTAGAGACCCTAATGCAGTTGCTAGTATAGCAGGGAATAGGTTGGCTGAAAACTCCTTGGGTCTTTCTTCTCATAGTACAACCATTATCCATACTAATACATGAGAAATTGAGATAGGAATTGACCCACCTATTCCATCTTCTACACATAATTCTGGAGGGGTGGGGCTCTACTTGGACACCATGTCTGCCAGGCCTGTCACTACTAGTAACAGGGAGGCACAGTGATAAGGAGCCATAGTACCCGCCCACTTAGAATTATCTCCTGGAACATTGCAGGCATTCGCCCAAAACTATCAGATGAGGTTTGGCTAGAGTATGTCAAGGTCTTCGATATCCTTTGTGTTCAGGAAACATGGTATAAGGAAAATATCGAGTTAGATGGCTATTGCTCTTTTAATGTCCATGCAACACCTTTGCCAGCAGGGAGGGCAAAAGGAGGGCTGGTGACAATGATCTCAGGGAAATATGGGTCTATTAAGGCAGAGACCGTATTTGATTCTCCTTGGTATCAGCTTATTCTGATTTCCAGCCTGATTGAGGCTAAAATATTACTGATCAATTGGTATTATAACATCTTTGATCAAAACAGCTGTGATATTATCGACACTCTCAAGGAAGAAATTAATAAGAACTGCGGGAAAGTGGCAGCCCCTGTGTATTTTTTGGGTGGGGGATTTCAATTTTACTTTTTGTCGGTATAGCCCACACCAAGTGTGCGTGCTACTGGACACTGAGGGTCAACCACTGCCGCATTTTATTCTTACACCACAGGGTGAAGCCTTAAACGCCATTATTGTTGTAAATGATCTGTGCTTGGTTGATACCCTGGTCAGCAGCCCCCCAATACAGTACCCCACTTATATGGGGGGAGGAAGGGAAAGTGTTATTTTGTTTTTATGTTAATATCTAGAAAGTTTGCTTTTCTTGTTGATAGCTTCGAGGTGGAGCCAAATAACACAAGAGACCATAACCCCCTCACTGCCTCCCTATGTGAAACAGCCCAGAAGGAGAAAGGTGATAGCTGCCCCCTCCAGTATAACTCCAACCAAGGGCTGAGATTGAAATGGAGCAAAATAAATCCCCTCCAATTCGAGGAGAATATTGTCAAAGCTAACTTAAGGTCCATTCTGAAATGCCTACACCATGACTCTCCTCCAGATATGGTTATACAGGGCTTCCAACTAATCTGTAGGGAAGTATCCAAAAGTTTGATAAAGTCAGTAGGAAGAAGGGAAGCCCAGGAGACAAAATAGTTCAATGCCGAGTGTTCAAAGGCTCAAAAGGACCTCAAGAAGGCACTGCATGCAATCCCTCACGATAAAATTCTAAGTAAAAATGCGAGACAGGCTTATAAAAGTACAATCAACCTGAGGAAAGATGAATTGAGAAGGTTAGCCTGGGAAGACCTTGAGAGAGCCAGTGCGCTTAAAGACACCAAGAGCTTTTGGGAGGTCGTAAATCGTCCCCTATTCTCGAAAGGCGTGAGGGGTATGGAGTCAGTGATACCGGGGGAAGTTTGGGAATCTTATTTCTCAAACAAATTTGACCCAAATGGCATTTCACCTCCGGAGCCATGCGAAGACGTCCCAACAAATTCAATTGCCGCATACCAACTTAGCTCCACCCTGACAGTGTGTGAGGTTGAGGATGCCCTGGTGAAGGGGATTTGCTTGAAAGCCCCAGGTCCTGATGGGGTCCCTTTAGATCTGTTTAAAAGCAATCCTTATCTTTGGGCACCGCTGTGTACCAGTGTCTTTAGAGCAGTAATTACTGCACCCATTCCATCTTCTAGGAAAGAGGCCATAGTGGTACGAGTGTACATAAAGGGTGCCAAGAATGACCCGGCTTGCTAAAGGCCCATTTCTTTAATTGACGCCACCATCAAGGTGTTGGGGAGGGTTATTCTCGTGCAACTCGAGGCCTGGGCAGATACCTCCGGGTTTATGTCCCAAACACTATATGGCTTTAGCCCCTTCGCTGCTAGTCCTTTTCCTCCCCCGTGCTAAGCCTTTTTTTGGCTATTTGGGGTAGTGCGCGCCTAGGCCCCTGTAACTTTTTGACCACATAAGGTATCCACGCCAAATTTGTGTCCTTTTCTTCCAACATCATGGGAGTTCTAAAGGTACCCGGGGTTTTTGGATCGCCCTGAGGGGTCCCAGAAATTAGCCAAAATACAGCTAAATTTTGTTTTTTGGGGGAAAAAAGGGCTGCAAATGAAACCGTCTGGGTTTTACCCTGCAAATGGTATCAAAAAGGGTTTGTGGGGCTGAAATCACAATTTTTACAGCTTTTAGGGAATGACAGACTTTTGTCAGAAAACCAACATATTTTGCACAGTTTTGGTATTTTTCTGGGTCATAGCCTATTTTTGCTATTTTTTGTGCTTTCAACCTCCTTCCAGTTAATGGTAGAAATGGGTATGGATGCAATGATGGATCCGGGAAAGCTATACATTTTAGAAAAGTAGACAAAATTTTGAATTCAGCAAGGGGTCATTTGTGTAGATCCATCAAGGTTTCTTTACAGAAAGTAACAGTTAAATATAGGAAAAATTGAAAA
Source organism: Triturus cristatus (assembly GCF_964204655.1). Taxonomy (NCBI): domain Eukaryota; kingdom Metazoa; phylum Chordata; class Amphibia; order Caudata; family Salamandridae; genus Triturus; species Triturus cristatus. Next base: position 925,684,199 of record NC_140591.1, on the reverse strand, counting down.
TTAGTTGAAAAAAACAGCCTTTTGTGTCAACGTTTTCACCTGTAACTTCTTCTAATTATGACAGCTCCTTGAAATCAATATACTGTTACATCCGCTGGACCTTACTGGTTGTGGGGATATATAGGACTTGTAGGTTCACCAAGAACCCGACGAACCCAGAGTCAAGAACTGAACTGCAATTTGCAATGACTTTTTATTATGTACCGGGTATATAGCAATTATTGTGGGAAAATGTATACATGGAAAAATCGATATGAAAGACACCTATGTATTTCTGAAATGGGAACAAAATATAGAGTTTAAAAACAGTAGATATTTGCACATTTCCGAAATTGGGAATACTCATATAAGCATGAGAATTATCGGTCATTTTTTAAATTCACTTTTATTTTACACAATGTCTTTCATTTGGAAGGCAGAAATGCATCGAAAGTCAATAGGTAATAACAGTTGCTTTACATATCTGAATTACCTGAAGTCTCCCGATAAAAATGGTACCATACTTGTGTGGGTAGGCATAGTGTCCACGACAGGAAATGGCTCAAAACCCAACGTGGACACACCACATTTTCACAATGAAAAATTACCCTTTTTTTGCAAAGTGCCTGGCTGTAGTTTTTTAACCCTAGCTCTGCCGGCACCTAGGGAAACCTAGTAAACCTATACATTTACTAGACACCCAGGGGAATCCAGCATGGGGTGACTTGACTGCCTTTCACCAGGTTATGTTACCCAGAACACCTAGAAAACCTAAACTTTTGTCAAAAAACCCACATTTTCCCCACATTTCTGTGGTGGAAAGTTCTGGAATCTGCGTGAATCCACAAATTTCCACCCACCCCGCGTTCAATGTCCCCTATTATTTCAGAAAAACTAGCTCTTTTTATACGTGTTAGTTCCTTTGCATCTTCATTGCTTCCAGTGATTCTTTTCACATGGTACACCTTTGGGAATACTATTCCAAAATAGCAAATCCCGTACCAATGACCAGGCAATCTGAAATAGGCTTTATTGCCACACACGTAATAAATTCTAGGAAATACTGGATCTGTTCCACCCTTTAGTCCCCATCCCCCAATAACTAGGAAATTATGTTCACATTCACTGGAACCAATAAATAGATTGTTATATTCAGTCTTTAATCTATGGAGGTAGATCTTCCCTTTCTTTTCAAAGTCCAAGGACATAGCAGCATGACTCTTGCCAGTTTTATAAATTTCATCTTTCTCAGCCCATTGAGGTATTTGTGGTTTCGGTTCAGAAACCCTTCTCATGAAGTCCTGTCTCCTTTTCTCAACTAAATTCAAAAATATCTTTTCTTCTTCGTGTAATTTACATGTTAAATTGTTCTTGTGTGCTTCAGCTATAGCTATTCTTTTCATGGTTAGAAAATATTCTCCCATAAACTGTGCGTCTTTAGTACTAAGAACTGGGTTCATGCTCTTTCGCATAGGAACCTCGGAAAAAATCACTTCTACATTAGAATAATAATATTTCCCTGTTCTATAAAACAAACTTGCTAAAACGCTACAAGAGATACCATATGTTAATGGAATATGATGATTTGTCATACCTTCTGCTACTGATGTTGGTAATTTCATACACACATAACAATCACTAACTTCCATAGTGTCCACGTTCTGCACTAGCAACTTTGTAAATACATTTAAAGCAGTGTCATTATCTGTCACAGTGTGGGGTACATCTAACTCATCTGGTGCTTCTAGATCTCCTTTGTCTCCTTTTGTCTTATTATCATCTGGTGCTTCTATTGCTACCCTATTTCCCTTAATATTAGGTACTTTCTCATTCATTTCTGTGTTCTTCCTTTCTTTTGTAACTATCAAATAAGGGATGGCTACTGTCAGTACTAACCAAACTATGAGTACTAAAAATATACTACATATGCATATTCTACAACATTTTTGTACCCAATTTCGTTTCGGTTTTCCAGCAGCCCTATCATCAGCCATTTTGAATTAAGGAGATTTCTCTTTACTTGTGGAATTAAAAATTCCTTTGGGATATTTTCAGGTTGGTCTCACTTCTTAGATAATCTGTTCTGCAATTAGTTCTTCATCCCTTTCCGAATTTAAATCTAGATTCTTGAATTCTTTGAGAATTACATAGGTCCATTCAGGACCATTGAACTTATTGTTCAATACTCTTAATCTTTGTCTTTGTCGTCTGGGCTGTTCAGCAGATGTCCCAGACTGACTAGAAATTTTGTTTACTTGGTCAGGTTCTTGATTAACTGTTTTGAACTGATACTTTAGCCTTTTCACAACACTTGGCCAGTTGTCACCTTTCTTGACCTTCTTTGCTTGCACTGCACTGCCACTGTCTTCGAGTGCTCTTTAATTTTCGTTAAGTTGTGGCAAAACTTGGTTATCTTCAGAATTCCTCTCTGTCTGACCCTGTCCAGGGCTTACTCCTGTACCATCCTTTTCTGCCTGGATGCATTCTTCTTTCCTAGACTGACCCTGTTCAGGTTTTATCTGGATTTTATCTTCTTCATCTTCTACCTGAACTTGTTTTTCTTTTCCTAACTGGTCCTGCTCGGGTCTTATTGCACTTTGGGTTTCTGCAGCCCGAACGTGTTCTTCTAGACCTATCTGTCCCTCCCCAGACTCGTAAATGGTTTCATCCACTTCCGTCTGAGTAGATTGTTCTTTCCTTATCTGTTCCTGCTCAGGTTTTCCAACAGCTGTATTTTCTCTTTCCTGAGTTGGTTCTTCTATACCTGACTGGTCCTCACTACTCTCCTGTCTTTCTAAACGGATTTGGCTTCTTGTTCTCACATTTACTTTAGGTATGTCAACCACTGGTATCCAGTCATCCTGACTTGTACTTGGTTGTTCTTGATCAGCTATTTCAGGATCTGTTATTCTAGATCCTTCAGCTGTACAACCTTCCACAGCCTCAACTGCTTGTGTCAGTTGGGAACCTTCTGTGCCAGGTGCTGGTACTCTCTTGGTATGGCTTGCATGAATCCAATTAGGTAAGCCTGCACATTTAACTGCTGTGGTTGTAACCAATATAACTTGCTGTGGTTTTCCCCACCTGGGTGCTAGACACGACTCTCAAGTGTGTTCCTTCACCACCACCCAATCACCAGGAATCAGATCATGTGCTTGATTCGGCTGCCTGGCAACTGCGTCTTCTCCAACCTGGCGACAGATAGAATGCGCTGGGTCAGCGAGTTTTTTGCAATATTCCAATACCAAATCATCAGATTTATTCAACAGTTTGTGTCCTGGTATACATGCCTGCTTCATTGCTCTTCCCATGAGTATTTCATGGGGACTCAACCCTGTATTCCTAACAGGAATGCTTCTGAGCCCCATCAGGTAAAGCATCAGGCCAATCCAGTGGAGTAGATGCATATACCTTTCCCAGTCTTGCTTTTATAGTGCCATTCAGTTGTTCTACCACTCCAGAAGCCTCTGGGCGGTATGCACAGTGCAGTTTTTGTTCAATTTTAAATGCTTCACAGATTAGTCGAATTACTTCATTATTAAAAAGAGACCCTCTATCTGATTCCAAAGTTACTGGAGAACCGAATCGCGGAATCAGTTCTCTCAACAAAAGTTTGACAACTGTTATACTGTCATTTCTTCTAGTAGGGTATGCGTCCACCCACCATGAAAACAAACAGACTATTACGAGTATGTACTTCAATCCTCTGTAAGGTGGCAATTGAATAAAGTCAATTTTTAGTCTCATAAATGGACCTTCTGCTTTTCTAATTTTTCCCATACAGACCACTGTCTTTTGTCCTGGATTCATTTGTTGACAAATTAAGCATCTCTGGCATAGACTCTCTGCTACACTCCTGAACTTTGTATTTAAACCAATCCTGTCAAAAGAGTCTGATCATGGCATCCCTGCCTACGTAAGTGTCTCCGTGATACATCCTAGCCATTTGTGAAAGCATGCAGTCTGGCTTTACTGGCCTGCCATCTGGGAAAATCCCTACATCATCTTCTAACCTCTTTTGGCACCCAACTTTCACCCATTCTTCCCTTTCCTTCATCTCTGCCTCGTCTTGCAGTTGTCTTACTTCTTCCCATGTTTCTAATCCTGAAAGTAGCATAAGTTGACAGCTGATTCCACTTGTTTCAATTTTCTTGTTCACTGCCATTTTCTATTTGGCACAATGTTGGGCAACTTGGTCAGCATACCTGTAACCAGCTGTCACATAGTCATTTCCTGACTGATGTGTGGCACACTTGACTACTGCACCTTCTTTTGGCAATTGTATTGCTTCAAGCAATTATTTTACAAAATTTCCATTTTTAATTTGGGATCCTGAAGAAGTCAAAAAATCCCTCTGCATCCAAAGTTGGCCAAAATCATGCACAACCCTGTAACCATACTGACTATCAGTGAAAATGATTACTTTCCAATTTTTCCCAATTTTGCATGCTTTAATCAAAGCCACCAATTCGGCTACTTGTGCAGATTTGACTCCTGGCAAATAGGATGCTTCGACTATTCCAGCCAAAGTACCTACAGCGTAAGTAGCACTCAGCCCTCCCTCCTCATGGCCCATACACGGACCGTCTACAAACAGCTCATGTTCCGTGTTTTTCAAGGGTTCTTCCTGTATGTCTGGACGGGGCTAGTACAGAACTCAGTCACGTCCAGATAATCGTGTTCGACTTCATCCCTCACTTCTTCTCCATAGGCATCTGGTAACAAGGTGGCAGGGTTCAACACTGTACACCTGACTATTGTCACGTTTTCAGCACCTAAGATGATTCTTTCATATTTAGTCATCCAACTAGGAGTGAGATATCGAGTTTGAGTTCTTGTTAATAGAATCTCCACTGAATGTGGAACGTGCACTTTTACTGGATGTCCCATCACAATTGACTCACTTTGCTCTAGACTTGTACAGGTTGCAGCTACTGTTTTTAAACAACCAGGTAAAGCTGAGGCTACAGGGTCCAAAGTAGCAGAAAAATATGCCACCGGTCGTCGCATCAAGCCATGTCTCTGAGTTAAAACCGAGAGTGCACATCTATTCCACTCCCAACAAAACAGTGCGAATTCTTTCGAATAATCTGGCATTCCTAAAGCTGGGGCTTCACATAGACATTTTCTTAATTTTACAAAGCTTCCACACTTTCATCATCCCATTCTATTGGATATTTTGCTCGTTTCTTGGTCATTTGTATTACGGGTTTGTCCAGTAAGGAAAACACTACAATCCACTCCCTACAGTATCCCACAACTCCAAGGAACATTCTGATTTCTCTCTGGGTTTGCGGCAATTTAATTTGTCTTATTATTTCTATTCTCTCAGAAGTCACTCTCCTCACTCCATGTTCTATTTGGTGTCCAAGATATTTGACTCCGGTTTGGCAAAACTGTAATTGTTCTGGGGAAACTTTATGCCCACCTTCAGCCAAATGGTTCAACAAGGCAATCGAATCAGCAACACAATCATCTCTTATTTTGGATGCGACTAGTAAGTCGTCAATATATTGTACTAATACTGACTCTCTGGGCAACACTAAGGTTTCTAGGCACTTTTTCAGTATCTGATTGAAAATTGAAGGACTTTCAGTTTACCCTTGAGGAACACGATTCCAAACTAAAATACGGTCCTCAAATTTAAAGGAGAAAAGATATTTGCTATCTGGGTGTAATGGGATAGAGGAAAAGGCATGGCACAGATCGATTACGGTAAACCATCCTGCCTTCCATGGTATCTGGCACAGAATCACAGCTGAGTTGGGCACTACAGGGCAACAAGTCACAACAATTTTATTAATCTTTCTCAGGTCCTGAACTATCCTATATTTTCCGTTAGGTTTCTTTATGCCAATTATAGGTGAATTACAGGGACTGCTCATTATTTCTTTTAGAATGCCTTGTTCAATCATTCGATCAATTTCTGCTGCAACATCAGCTTTAACTTCAGGACTCATCTTGTATTGTCGAGTGTTTGGGTAATCTGCACCTTCCTTTACGGTTACTTTTACTGGGTCTACATTTGCCATTAACCCTACATCTTTTCCTGTAAAATCCCACACATCTGGATTTACTGTCGTTTTGACCTCATCTGGTAAGTCATCTTTGGTCTACATAGAATACATCTCGTCTATCTCTGTGCCTTATTTAACTAACATGAATTTGTAAACTCCCTCTTCATCTGGGGTTTGAATTGCAACACTATCCGGTGTGCAAACTATTGTGCAATTCATTTTGCACAGTAGATCTCTTCTTAATAAATTTACAGGACTGGAGTCACACACTACGAATTTGTGCATTTCCCTAAAATTGCCAATGCATACCACCATGGGTTCTGTAATACGGGTTCTAAACTGTTTATTGGAAACTCCCACTACTTGGATCGCTTCTCCCGAGAGGGGTAAGTTTGGAGTGTCTGCTGTTCTCACCAGTGTCCAATAAGAAGGTAATATCCTTTCTTTCTACTTTACCATCAACATATGAACCTGACTGATCTACCGGTAAGGATGCGCCAAGTACGCACTCCTTTTCCTCCCCCCTCAGGCACCTTCATTGGTCGCTGTCATCGAAATAAGGGTCCTGTAAAAGAAATTGCAAGGTTACAGAATTTTTCTGACCACTTCCTCCTTGAAATCCGGTGTCCGCACTGTACTTGGCCTGGTTCACAAAATTTGGCATAGGGGCAGGTGGCAACTGACTCTGCAGATTTACAACCTGCTGTGGTTGATTCATTATCACCTCATTCTGTGTCTGTGGATTTAAATTTTGATTTGGGCCATTATTGTTCTGGATAATTTTACACTCATTTTTCCAATGCCCCAATTTTCCGCACCCATGATAAGGAAACTTTTTCTTTGCCTCCTCTCTTATCATTAGTCCCTTCTGTTTTCCCCCATTATTTTCATTTTTGCTTTGCCCCTTTCCTTGATTTTCTGTCTGGCTATTTAGTTGGAGTTCCTCTAATTTCTTTTGTTTATTGTCAATCCCATCTCCGCAATACTTTGCGTATGTGAGAATATCGTCCATGGGCCTTACTTGCCAACACAACATGTGTTGACGAATCATGTCTCCAATTTCTGGTTTTAATCACATTAGGTATCCACGTCAAATTTGCGTCCTTTTCTTCCAACATCATGGGGATTCTAAAGGTACCCAGGGTTTGTGGATTCTCCTAGAGGGTTCCCAGAAATTAGTCAAAATACAGCAAACATTTTTTTTTTTTGTGAAAGATGGGGAAAAGTGGCTGCAAATGAAAGCGTCTGGGTTTTTCTCTGCATATGATATCAAAAAAGGGTTTGTGGGGCTGAAATCACCATTTCTCCAGCTTTTAGGGAAGGACAGATTTTTGTCAGAAATCCAACATTTTTTACACAGTTTTGACATTTTTCTGGGACATACCCTATTTGTGCTATTTTTTGTGCTTTCAACCTCCTTCCAGATAATGGTAGAAATGGGTAGAAAAGCAATAATGGATCCTGGAAAGCTATACATTTTTGATACGTAGACAAAATTCTGAATTCAGCAAGGGGTCATTTGTGTAGATCCATCAAGGTTTCTTTATAGAAACTAACAGTTAAATATAGGAACAATTAAAAATTTGTTGAAAAAAGCAGCCTTTTGAGTCAACGTTTTCACCTGTAACTTCTTCTAATTATGACATCTTTTTGAAAGCAATATACCGTTACATCCGGTAGACCTTCCTGGTTGTGTGGATATATAGGACTTGTAGGTTCACCAAGAGCCCAACGAACCCAGAGTAAAAAAACTGAGCAGCATTTTGTAATGGTTTTTTTTTTGTTCCGGGTATATAGCAATTATTGTGTGAAAATGTATAAATGGAAAAATTGGTATGAAAGACACCTATGTATTTCTGAAATGGGAACAATTTACAGAGTTTGGAAACAGTGCATATTTGCACATTTTCGAAATTGGGAATACTCATACTTGCATGACAATAATTGGTCATTTTTCAAAAAGACTTTTTTTTTACACAATGTCTTTCATTTGGAAGGGAGAAATGCATCAAAAATCAATAGGTAATAACAGTTGCTTTACAAACCTGAACTACCCTAAGTCTCCCGATAAAAATGGTACCTCACTTGTTTGGGTAGGCATAGTGCCCACGACAGGAAGTGGCTCAAAACCTAAGGTGAACACACCACATTTTCACACTGAAAATGTACAAATTTTTTGCGAAGAGTCTAGCTGTAGTTTTTGAACCCTAGCTCTGCCGGCACCTAGGGAAACCTAGCAAACCTATACATTTTTGAAAACTAGACACCCAGGGGAATCCAGGATGGGGTGACTTGACTGCCTCCCACCATGATCTGTTACCCAGAGTCCCTTGCAAACCTAAAAATTGCCCCCAAAAAAACTTTTTCCCCACATTTCTGTGGTGGAAAGTTCTGGAATCTGCATGGATCCACAAATTTAAACCCACCCCGCGTTCCCCAAAGTCCTACGAGAAAAATGGTACCTCACTTGTGCGGGTCGGCCTAGTGCCCGCGACAGGAAACGGCGCAAAATGCAATGTGGAAAAGCTGACAGAACAGAAATAACGGCTTTGCTGTCAGTATTAGGGGACAACACTCGCACATACCTGGGCAGTACGTGGACCTGCTGGACGGCGTTTGGATCGCCATTGCCTTTGCCTCTGACCTCACGCCTCGCGGAACCCGCTCCGCGGGTCCCGCTTCGCCAAGGGGCGCCTGAAACTTGGGAGCTGCCGCTGTTGGGACAGACCAGGGCTAAGGGCTGTGAGGGCTGCGAGCAGGAGGGGCTGGACTCAGTTTCCCAAGAGTCACAGCTCAGCTCCGCCCGCAACACCTGGGCCGCTCTCCCTCATCGCCACCCCTCAGCTGACCAGTGAAAGCTGCCGGATTTCTCCCTCTACGTGGGACAACACTCGCACATACCTGGGCAGTACGTGGACCTGCTGGACGGCGTTTGGATCGCCATTGCCTTTGCCTCTGACCTCACGCCTCGCGGAACCCGCTCCGCAGGTCCCGCTTCGCCAAGGGGCAAAGTGCCTAGCTGTAGTTTTTTAACCCTAGCCCTGCCGGCACCCAGGGAAACCTAGCAAACTTTTTGAAAACTAGACACCCAGGGGAATCCAGGATGGGGTGACTTGAGTGCCTCTCACCATGGTCTGTTACCCAGAATCCCTTGCAAACATAAAAAATTGACAAAAAAAACACCTTTTCCCCACATTTCTGTGATGGAAAGTTCTGGAATCTGCGTGGATCCACAAATTTACACCCAAACCGTGTTCCCCAAAGTTCTACGAGAAAAATGGTACCTCACTTGTGGGGGTCGGCCTAGTGCCCGCGACAGGAAACGGCGCAAAATGCAACGTGGTCACACCTCAATTTTGCAGTGAAAAATGACCCTTTTATGGCAAAGTGCCTAGCTGTAGTTTTTGAACCCTAGCCCTGCCGGCACCTAGGGAAACCTAGCAAACCTATATATTTTTTAAAACTAGACACGCAGGGGAATCCAGGATGGGGTGACTTGAGTGCCTCCCACCATGGTCTGTTACCCAGAATCCCTTGCAAACGTAAAAAATTGACAAAAGAAACACATTTTCCCCACATTTCTGTGATGGAAAGTTCTGGAATCTGCGGGGATCCACAAATTTACACCCACCCCGCATTCCCCAAACTCCTACGAGAAAAATTGCACCTCACTTGTGCGGGTATGCCTAGTGCCCGCGACAGGAAACGGCGCAAAACGCAACGTGGTCACACCTCAATTTTGCAGTGAAGAAATGACCCTTTTTTGTCAAAGTGCCTAGCTGTAGTTTTTGAACCCTAGCCCTGCCGGCACCTAGGGAAACATAGCAAACCTATATATTTTTGAAAACTAGACACCCAGGGGAATCCAGGATGGGGTGATTTGAGTGCCTCCCACCATGGTCTGTTACCCAGAATCCCTTGCAAACGTAAACAATTGACAAAAAAAACACATTTTCCCCACATTTCTGTGATGGAAAGTTCTGGAATCTGCGTGGATCCACAAATTTACACTCACCCCGCGTTTCCCAAAGTCCTACGAGAAAAATGGTACCTAACTTGTGCGGGTCGGCCTAGTGCCCGCGACAGGAAACGGCGCAAAACGCAACGTGGTCACACCTCAATTTTGCAGTGAAAAATGACCCTTTTTTGTCAAAGTGCCTAGCTGTAGTTTTTGAACCCTAGCCCTGCCGGCACCTAGGGAAACCTAGCAAACCTATATATTTTTGAAAACTAGACACCCAGGGGAATCCAGGATGGGGTGATTTGAGTGCCTCCCCCCATGGTCTGTTACCCAGAATCCCTTGCAAACGTAAACAATTGACAAAAAAAACACATTTTCCCCACATTTCTGTGATGGAAAGTTCTGGAATCTGCGTGGATCCACAAATTTCCACCCACCCCGCTTTCCCCAAAGTCCTACAAGAAAATTGGTACCTCACTTGTGCGGGTCGGCCTAGTGCCCGCGACAGGAAATGGTGCAAAACACAACGTGGTCACACCTCAATTTTGAAGTGAAAAATGACCCTTTTTTGGCAAAGTGCCTAGCTGTAATTTTTTAACCCTAGCCCTGCCGGCACCTAGGGAAACCTAGCAAACCTATATATTTTTGAAAACTAGACACCCAGGGGAATCCAGGATGGGGTGACTTGAGTGCCTCCCACCATGGTTTGTTACCCAGAATCCCTTGCAAACGTAAAAACTTGACAAAAGAAACACATTTTCCCCACATTTCTGTGATGGAAAGTTCTGGAATCTGGGTGGATCCACAAATTTCCCCCAACCCCGCGTACCCAAAGTCCTTCGAGAAAAATGGTACCTCACTTGTGGGGGTCGGCCTAGTGCCCGCGACAGGAAACGGCACAAAATGCAATGTGGTCACACCTCAATTTTGCAGTGAAAAATGACCCTTTTTTGGCAAAGTGCCTAGCTGTAGTTTTTTAACCCTAGCCCTGCCGGCACCTAGGGAAACCTAGCAAACCTATATATTTTTGAAAACTAGACACCCAGGGGAATCCAGGATGGGGTGACTTGAGTGCCTCTCACCATGGTCTTTTACCCAGAATCCCTTGCAAACGTAAGAAATTGACAAAAGAAACACATTTTCCCCACATTTCTGTGATGGAAAGTTCTGGAATCTGCGTGGATCCACAAATTTCCACCCCCCCCGCATTCCCCAAAGTTCTACGAGAAAAATGGTACCTCACTTGTGCGGGTCGGCCTAGTGCCCGCGACAGGAAACGGCACAGAACGCAACGTGGTCACTCCTCAATTTTGCAGTGAAAAATGACTCTTTTTTAGCAAAGTGTCTAGCTGTCGTTTTTGAACCCTAGCCCTGCCGGCACCTAGGGAAACCTAGCAAACCTATATATTTTTGAAAACTAGACACCCAGGGGAATCCAGGATGAGGTGACTTGAGTGCCTCCCACCATGGTTTGTTACCCAGAATCCCTTGCAAACGTAAAAACTTGACAAAAAAAACACATTTTCCCCACATTTCTGTGATGGAAAGATCTGGAACCTGCATGGATCCACAAATTTACACCCACCCCGCATTCCCCAAAGTTCTACGAGAAAAATGGTACCTCACTTGTGGGGGTCGGCCTAGTGCCCGCGACAGGAAACGGTGCAAAATGCAACGTGGTCACACCTCAATTTTGCAGTGAAAAATGACCCTTTATGGCAAAGTGCCTAGCTGTAGTTTTTGAACCCTAGCCCTGCCGGCACCTAGGGAAACCTAGAAAACCTATATATTTTTTAAAACTAGACACCCAGGGGAATCCAGGATGGGGTGACTTGAGTGCCTCCCACCATGGTCTGTTACCCAGAATCCCTTGCAAACGTAAAAAATTGACAAAAGAAACACATTTTCCCCACATTTCTGTGATGTAAAGTTCTGGAATCTGCGTGGATCCACAAATTTCTACCCACCCCGCATTCCCCAAAGTCCTACGAGAAAAATGGTACCTCACTTGTGCGGGTCGGCCTAGTGCCCGCGACAGGAAACGGTGCAAAACGCAATGTGGTCACACCTCAATTTTGCAGTGAAGAAATTACCCTTTTTTGGCAAAGTGCCAGCTGTAGCTTTTGAACCCTAGCCCTGCCGGCACCTAGGGAAACCTAGCAAACCTATATATTTTTGAAAACTAGACACCCAGGGGAATCCAGGATGGGGTGACTTGAGTGCCTCCCACCATGGTTTGTTACCCAGAATCCCTTGCAAACGTAAAAACTTGACAAAAGAAACACATTTTCCCCACATTTCTGTGATGGAAAGTTCTGGAATCTGGGTGGATCCACAAATTTCCCCCAACCCCGCGTACCCAAAGTCCTTCGAGAAAAATGGTACCTCACTTGTGGGGGTCGGCCTAGTGCCCGCGACAGGAAACGGCACAAAATGCAATGTGGTCACACCTCAATTTTGCAGTGAAAAATGACCCTTTTTTGGCAAAGTGCCTAGCTGTAGTTTTTTAACCCTAGCCCTGCCGGCACCTAGGGAAACCTAGCAAACCTATATATTTATGAAAACTAGACACCCAGGGGAATCCAGGATGGGGTGACTTGAGTGCCTCTCACCATGGTCTGTTACCCAGAATCCCTTGCAAACGTAAGAAATTGACAAAAGAAACACATTTTCCCCACATTTCTGTGATGGAAAGTTCTGGAATCTGCGTGGATCCACAAATTTCCACCCCCCCCGCATTCCCCAAAGTCCTACGAGAAAAATGGTACCTCACTTGTGCAGGTCGGCCTAGTGCCCGCGACAGGAAACGGCGCAAAACACAACGTGGTCACACCTCAATTTTGAAGTGAAAAATGACCCTTTTTTAGCAAAGTGCCTAGCTGTAATTTTTTAACCCTAGCCCTGCCGGCACCTAGGGAAACCTAGCAAACCTATATATTTTTGAAAACTAGACACCCAGGGGAATCCAGGATGGGGTGACTTGAGTGCCTCCCACCATGGTTTGTTACCCAGAATCCCTTGCAAACGTAAAAACTTGACAAAAGAAACACATTTTCCCCACATTTCTGTGATGGAAAGTTCTGGAATCTGGGTGGATCCACAAATTTCCCCCCAAGACGCGTACCCAAAGTCCTTCGAGAAAAATGGTACCTCCCTTGTGGGGGTCGGCCTAGTGCCCGCGACAGGAAACGGCACAAAATGCAATGTGGTCACACCTCAATTTTGCAGTGAAAAATGACCCTTTTTTTGGCAAAGTGCCTAGCTGTAGTTTTTTAACCCTAGCCCTGCCGGCACCTAGGGAAACCTAGCAAACCTATATATTTTTGAAAACTAGACACCCAGGGGAATCCAGGATGGGGTGACTTGAGTGCCTCTCACCATGGTCTGTTACCCAGAATCCCTTGCAAACGTAAGAAATTGACAAAAGAAACACATTTTCCCCACATTTCTGTGATGGAAAGTTCTGGAATCTGCGTGGATCCACAAATTTCCACCCACCCCGCATTCCCCAAAGTCCTACGAGAAAAATTGTACCTCACTTGTGCGGGTCGGCCTAGTGCCCGCGACAGGAAACGGCACAAAACGCAACGTGGTCACACCTCAATTTTGCAGTGAAAAATGACTCTTTTTTAGCAAAGTGTCTAGCTGTCGTTTTTTAACCCTAGCCCTGCCGGCACCTAGGGAAACCTAGCAACCCTATATATTTTTGAAAACTAGACACCCAGGGGAATCCAGGATGGGGTGATTTGAGTGCCTCCCACCATGGTCTGTTACCCAGAATCCCTTGCAAACTTAAACAATTGACAAAAAAAACACATTTTCCCCACATTTCTGTGATGGAAAGTTCTGGAATCTGCGTGGATCCACAAATTTCCACCCACCCCGCTTTGCCCAAAGTCCTACGAGAAAATTGGTACCTCACTTGTGCGGGTCGGCCTAGTGCCCGCAACAGGAAACGGCGCAAAACGCAATGTGGTCACACCTCAATTTTGCAGTGAAAAATGACCCTTTTTTGGCAAAGTGCCTAGCTGTAGTTTTTTAACCCTAGCCCTGCCGGCACCTAGGGAAACCTAGCAAACCTATATATTTTTGAAAACTAGACACCCAGGGGAATCCAGGATGAGGTGACTTGAGTGCCTCCCACCATGGTTTGTTACCCAGAATCCCTTGCAAACGTAAAAACTTGACAAAAAAAACACATTTTCCCCACATTTCTGTGATGGAAAGTTCTGGAACCTGCGTGGATCCACAAATTTACACCCACCCCGCGTTCCCCAAAGTTCTACGAGAAAAATGGTACCTCACTTGTGGGGGTCGGCCTAGTGCCCGCGACAGGAAACGGTGCAAAATGCAACGTGGTCACACCTCAATTTTGCAGTGAAAAATGACCCTTTTATAGCAAAGTGCCTAGCTGTAGTTTTTAAACCCTAGCCCTGCCGGCACCTAGGGAAACCTAGCAAACCTATATATTTTTTAAAACTAGACACCCAGGGGAATCCAGGATGGGGTGACTTGAGTGCCTCCCACCATGGTCTGTTACCCAGAATCCCTTGCAAACGTAAACAATTGACAAAAAAAACACATTTTCCCCACATTTCTGTGATGGAAAGTTCTGGAATCTGCGTGGATCCACAAATTTCCACCCACCCCGCATTCCCCAAAGTCCTACGAGAAAAATGGTACCTCACTTGTGCGGGTCGGCCTAGTGCCCGCGACAGGAAACGGTGCAAAACGCAATGTGGTCACACCTCAATTTTGCAGTGAAGAAATGACCTTTTTTGGCAAAGTGCCTAGCTGTAGCTTTTGAACCCTAGCCCTGCCGGCACCTAGGGAAACCTAGCAAACCTATATATTTTTGAAAACTAGACACCCAGGAGAATCCAGGATGGGGTCACTTGAGTGCCTCCCACCATGGTCTTTTACCCAGAACCCCTTTCAAACATAAATATTTGACAAAAAAACACATTTTCCCCACATTTCTGTGATGGAAAGTTCTGGAATCTGCGTGGATCCACAAATTTCCACCCACCCCGCGTCCCCCAAAGTCCTACGAGAAAATTGGTACCTCACTTGTGCGGGTCGGCCTAGTGCCCGCGACAGGAAACGGCGCAAAACGCAACGTGGTCACACCTCAATTTTGCTGTGAAAAATGACCCTTTTTTTGGCAAAGTGACTAGCTGTAGTTTTTGAACCCTAGTTCTGCCGGCACATAGGGAAACCTACGCATTTCTAAAAACTAGACACCCGGCGACATCCAAACGGAATATCACAAAACCACCTGGTTTTGCAAGGGGGGTCACTTGGGTTTTTGGCCCGGTGCTCGGCGCCATCTAGGGAAACCTACCAAACCCACGCATTTCTGAAAAATAGACACCCGGCGGCTTCCAGGGAGGTATGACTTGCGTGGATCCCCCAACGTGTCCTTACCCAGAATCCCCTGCAAACCTCAATTTTAGCTGAAAAAATCACTTTTTTCACACATTTTGGTGTGGGAAAGTTGTGGCATCACTGGGCTCACACAAATTTACCACCACCCAGTGTTCCCCCAGGTCTCCCGGTAAAAATGGTGCCTCACTTGTGTGGGAGGCCCAAGTAACCGCGGCAGGCAATGTTAAAAATGGTAGCGGCAGTTGCAGTCGATAACCTTTCAAGTATTGCCAGGCGGTAATCGCCTCTTATACCATTTGAAAATTAACCAACAAAGAGGCAGGCGCCGGAGACTGGAAGGCAGGAAACAAAGTTTTATTCCGTCGGAGTAGAACACATCAGATCAGACAGCGAGGTATTGTCACGAGGTGCTCTAACTGCATCTCTGAGACCTGGTCTCTTATACACACGTTTATGACTTTATTGCAGGTTTATCATACATGGCACATTCTTGAGATCGCTTTGATACATGAAAGAACATCCTCAGAATCCCCGGCTCAGATCCGCTCCAACACATAGCTACAGTAGAAGTCCCCACCCCACCCACAGTAGGAGATGGCTATCACACAGCTGGACATTCCGCCAATTCCCGGGGGTGTGTGTCGGGTCTCAGGGGGTTGGGGGGCCTTGATCTATTGTAATCCCTTTGATGTGGGGTGTTTCTCATACAGTAGGGGCAATAAACTGCATCCGCAGGGCTAGGTGATGGCCTGGGATCGGTTCGGACAATCGGGCGCAGAGGAAGGGGGTTATCAAAGAGATGTATGACCATGTATGGGATGTCGGTCAGGCGTGGGATGTGGTCCCATGGCAGGGTCGCGCAGAAGGAGAGGGTTTATGGCCCATGTATGAGAGAGCGGGGGTGGCCGGCGCGCGGGGGGTGTTCGCAGCGCCAGGGGAATGCGCCGGCGATCGGCAATGAGCAGGGAGAGAGACCAGAGTGCCTAAAATGGCTGCCGTGCGTTTTTCTGTGTGTCGCGCTGGGGAGAGACAAGATGGCGCAGATAATGTTCAGTTACG
The DNA here is from genome assembly GCF_964204655.1 of Triturus cristatus. Lineage (NCBI taxonomy): Eukaryota > Metazoa > Chordata > Amphibia > Caudata > Salamandridae > Triturus > Triturus cristatus. Next base: position 925,667,795 of record NC_140591.1, on the reverse strand, counting down.
AGCTACATTTCCACAGTCCTCCCTTTTAACATATCTCGCCAGCTTGTTTTAGTTCGGATCTATCCCCATAATGCCACGAACTTCTACCTCGTATAGAGCCTTCATATGTTCTGCTTCAAAGTTCAGAGTCTTAGGGCAGATGCAGTTTATGAAGAGCGAACATAAGGGTGGCAAACACTGAATCCCTAGGCAACATCCACATAGGATCACAATTGGTATTAGGATAAACGTAAACAACCTCCACTCCCAACTTTTAATAGTGTCCCAAAACCAACTCCCAAGCGTCCATCCTTCTTGCTCCTGATGAACCTCTGCGGAAAGTCTGTGGCGGTGTTCAATCGCCTTGTAGACTGAGGGTGAGTTATCCGGTACGTAGGTACAACAGCTGGACCCAATGATGCAGCATGCTCCTCCACGATCAGCCAGAACCACGTCTAGAACGAGGCGGTTCTGAAGAGCTACCAGGCGGACGGCCTGAAGCTCAGCGGTGTTGTTGGTGAGGATGCCAGCTGTAATGTTCATTGTGGTTTCGACTGCCTGGGTCAGGTGCCGGATGGCACGGCTGTTTGCCATTGGACCCCACAGTGGAACAAGTCCCTTTACTGCATCCATGAACTGTGCTCCAGTGGAGTCGGCTTGTACAATGTCCTTTGCACGTTTCTGCCGGTGATGGTTTGCTGGAGCCACATATTTCGGAGGAAGGATAAAAGCGATGTAGCAGGTGCCTCCCCACCCTTTCGGAAGCCAGGTGTAGGCCTTAGTACCACAGACGAAGTACATATTTGGGGAGGTAACAAAGGAGGGTGGGTCAACTGAGTCCAATGTTCGGGTGATGAGACAGGAACTGTGGCCCACCAGCTGCGTTGCCAGACCTTCGATACACACAAGACCTGTGATGTTGATGACGGATAGGGCCACCGTCAGGGTGGCGGCCGTTCGTTTCCGGAGGTAAGAGAAGGTGGGTCTGACTGGGTTGTTGAACACCTGCATTTCGACTCGCTCTTTGGCAGGGATGTTCATATGAAAGGAAGTGTTTGATTTCAGAGGACAGAAGGGAGCAAAAGTTTTTCCAGTTCTGTTCAGCCAGAACCCATGGTAGAAGTGTGACATAGTTTTGCCGGAAGTAGCATTGTCCTTGTAGCTTGCTTGCAGGAGGATTAGCCAAGCGAGGCAAGAGCCATGGACAGAGAAGGGTGAAGGGATGAAAGGGATAGAATGTCCAGTGGCATGTGGCAGCAATCCACAGATCCAGCAGTCGGTTGCATTGGCGGCAAGATTGTGTTGGTGGAGCAACTGTACAAAAGAGTTATTCCAGAACTCCTTACGCCTTTCTCGGAGTTGGGGTGAAAGTGAGATCAGATGGTGTTCTTTCATGGTGGTAGGTTGGACAGTGGTCAACAATGTCTCATGAGCGGGTGCACTCTCTTCCACGATCCAGAAGGTGATCATGAGGTGAAGGCAAAAGAGTAGGATAATAAAAAGCGCGATAGTCTTTGAGCTGTGCATTTTGTCAGTCTTTGGGTTTTTGTAGTGGGTATTCGGACGTTCGGTTGCTTCCATCATCTTCATGTCGGGCGCTTCCATCACCTTCAAGGGACTCGGTAGCGGGCAGAAACACAGACTTTGTCAAATTTCTCTTCTGGAGGCCTTTGAGGTGATTAGGCTCCCAGTTCGAGATTTCAACTTAGTTCATGGTCTGTTTAGCGGATGTTCCCTCCTTTCGTCGCAGGTTATACCCTTCTTTGGACGGCACAGTGGGATCGGGATATTTCATTAATTCAAGTGTCTCTGTATCCGGGTAGCAGCTCAGGGATGGTCGGCCTTTGTCCAGGAGTTCTTCTTGGCCGGCGATGTTGTCAGTTGTCGTCAGGGTCAGTGATACCTTTTTGCAATGATGTGCGTGCAGCCAATTGCGCTTCCCCTCCACTCGAAGAGCTGTTCGGGTGGTGATCAGGACTTGCAGGGGGCCCGTCCACCGGGACTCCAGACTCCTTGCACGCTGGAAATTACGCACTAGGACGAAATCTCCCGGTTGGATATCGTGTCCGGGGCCCCTGGAAGCATCGGGAATGGCTTGCAGCACCTGCTGATGGATAACAGACAATGTTTTAGTTAGGTTGTACAAATAGTCAGACATGAGGACGTCCGGGACGTCGTGAATGGATGTTGGTTTTGGTGCGGTCCAGAGGTTCATGGGCCGCCCAAAGGCGACCTCGTAGAGGTTAAGTGGTGTTTGGTGGGAGTGGAACGCATTGATAGCAATGCTAGCGGGAGAGCGTCTGGCCATTTCAGTCCTGTGGTGGCAACTATTTTGGCTATTTTGAGCTTCAGTGTGGCATTATGCCGCTCAACCAAGCCTGCAGATTGGGGATGGAAGACCGCATGGAACTTTTGTTTTATACCCAACCCCTTTAAGATGAGTTGGATAACTTCGGCTACAAAGTGGGGGCCGTTGTCACTCCACAAAATTCGACAAAGGCCGTAACGGGGGAAGAATTCTTTCAGCAATACCTTTGCGGTAGTCATAGCAGTGTTGTCGCGGGTCGGGTAAGCTTCTACCCACTTGCTGAAAGCACACACAACGACAAGTACGTACTTCAAGCTTTGGCACCTTTCTAACTGGATGTAGTCCATCTGTAGGACCTCAAAGGGATGATTAGGAACCCCAAACCCTCCCCGGGGTACAGTAGTTCCTTTACCAGGGTTGTGTTGGAGGCATACCAGGCATTGTTGGACCAGACGTTTGGCTGAGTCTGGCATCTTGTCGTTGTGCCAGACCTTGGAGATGAGTTCGATCATGGGGGCAGACCGTATGTGCGCGGGGGAGTGTGTCATGGTTAGCATGGGAATCAGGAACGAGTCAGGTAGCAACCATTTGTTTGTGTCTTTAGTTCGCCAGCAACCGTCATCGTCCTTCAATCCCACCCGTGCCCATTCAGTCAATTTGTGTGGTGAGCTGGCTAATTGGATGTCCCTAATCGTTTCCCTAGCATCCTTCCATTTCTCAGTTTGTGACCTGGTCACGTACATGCGTGTTGTTGACCTATTCTCGGCTGTGGTTCGGGCAGTGATGTCAGCCAGTGCATTTCCCTATCCTATAATGTCCGTCACCTTTTTGTGTGCCTGGCATTTGATCACAGCTAGCGGTGTGGGGAGGAGGACTGCTTCGGTCAGAGCGGAGACTAGATCTCCATGTAGGATGGGTGTGCCATGGGAAGTCAGGAATCCCCTCTCCTTCCATAGGAGCCCAAAGTGGTGAACCACCCCGAAGGCTGTCGGTGTAAATGTTTGCGGTTGTCCCCGCTGCTAGGATGCATGCTCGTGTGAGAGCAATCAGTTCAGCCGCCTGTGCGGATCGCTGTGTGATGCGGGCTGTCTCGACAACTATTCGGGCCGTGGTGACTGCATAGGCGGCTGAGGTGGTGCCGTCGGGGAGCTTAATGCATGAGCCATCTACCCACAGCTCTCCGTCAGGATCTGGGAAGGCAGTGTCTCGGAGGTCAACCCTACTCTTGGTCTGTTCGTCGGTGAGGGTCACACAGTCATGTATAGGGGACACATTGGGGTCAGTGTCAGGGAGAGGTAGCAGAGTAGCTGGATTCAGAGTGGTGCATCGTTTCAATGTGATGTGGGGTGCAAGCAGAGTCAGTTCATAACCAGTCAGTCGTGCGCTAGTCAGGTGTTGAGTCTTGGTCTGGTTCAGGAGGGTGTCAACTGCGTGGGGTACTAACACAGTGAGGGGGTTCGAGAGCACGATCCCCTCACTTTGCCGGATAGAGACAGCAGCGGCGGCTACTGCTCGAAGGCAGGCGGGCAAAGCTCTGGCTACAGGGTCAAGGGTAGCAGAGAAGTAGGCACAAGGGCGTTGTTTAGGACCTATGGACTGGGTTAGGACAGACAACGCGCATCCCTCCCTTTCGTGGGTGAAGAGGGAGAAAGGTTTAGTGTAGTCTGGGGTTCCTAGGACTGGTGCTGAACAAAGGGCATTTCGCAATTCTTTGAAGGAAGACTGGCATTCGGGTGTCCAGGGGAGGGGGAAGGGGGCGTCTTTAGCTAGCAGGGAAAGCAGAGGCTTTACAATAAGGCTGAAGTTTGGCAACCATTGTCGACAGAAGGAGGTGAGGCCGACCAGGGACCGCACTTGCTTCTGAGTTTTGGGGACAGGGGTTTCTAGGATGGTCTGAATTCGGTCAGGTGTAAGTTTCCTCCCGTCTTTGGATAGGAGGTGGCCTAGGTATGTTACTTGGGGTTGGCAGAATTGTAACTTCTTCCTGGAGACCTTGTGACCGTTCTCTGCAAGGAAGTGGAGGAGGTGAATGGTGGCTGTGACTGCAAGTGGAGTGGTGTCGGCCGCCAAAAGAATGTCATCGACGTACTGTATTAACACCACTCCATCTGGTAGTTGGACTGCAGCTAGTTGTCTCTTGAGGGCTTGGCTATAAATGCTGGGGCTCTCAGTGTAGCCTTGGGGTGTCCTACAGAATCTGTATGAACGGGCTTTTAAGGTGAAGCCGAACAGGTAGCGGCTGTCTGGGTGGATGGGGATGGAAAAGAATGCGTTCTTGAGATCAATAACGGTAAAGGTGGTGGCAGTGGACGGAATCAGGGTGAGGATGGTGGTGATGTCCGAGACCACGGGCTACTGAGGTATGACTACTTTGTTAACCTCTCGCAAGTCAACAATGAAGCGGTATGCTTTCTCATCTCCCTCGCCTTGCTTCTTAACAATGGGTAGGATAGGGCTGTTGCAAACATTACTGACTACTTCTTCTACCACTTCTGCATCGACTAGGGACTGGATGATTTCCACCAAGGCCTTCTCGCCTTCGGGCGATATCCGATACTGTGGAAGTTTTGGGAGCACCGCGTCTGGTCGGACAGTTATGTGTACGGGGTCGATCACCATGCGTCCTACGTCCGAGTCGGTCTTTGCCCATAGGTGTGAGGGTAACGTGTCGAGTAGGGACAAGTCAGCATTGGTTATGGAGAACATACGTTGTGTGAGACAAGACCTGAACAGATCCGGGTTATCGTGCAGGATGACTCGCACTCCATCTGGGGAACATCTGATGGTAGCTCGGAAATGTTTTAGCAAATCAAGTCCCATAATAGCATCGGGGGTGTTGGAGGAGAGCAGGAATGTCGTGTCAGTGGTGTTATCTTCTAAGTCAAAGGAGATTGGTGCTGACAAGGGGTTAGTGGAGGGCGTTCCATCGAAGCCTATTGAGGTTACGTGTGAGCCAGATAAGGGTGCCCTAGGAATCAGTCGTTTAGATAACGCACTACGTGTCGCCCCAGTATCTACCAGAAATGGGGACTTTGTGCCCAAGACCTTAGCAGTGACGTAAGGACCTTGCTGGTCAACACGGAGTTCGACTGGATCCCTCCCTTGCCCCTGGCGGTCCTATGCAAAGTCATGGGTGTTTTCGTAGTCGGATTGCTGGCACTGGTTCTGTCGGGGCGATCAAAGGTGTTTGGTCTGCCTGACCTATCGTTGGCGGTGTCGTTCGTGTACCCTCGTCCCTTTCCTCTACTTCTGGGGTCATATACTATGTCTCTGGTGTCTCTATTTTTGTTCATTTCCAGAAGGACCGGGCACTGGGATTTCCAGTGTCCGAACCCTCTACAGAACGCACATTGGTTCCCGTCTAAGTCTCTTCGTCCAGTGTAGGGTGCAGGTGTATGGTCTCTAGGGGATAGCTTTCTAGGGGCGGTTGGTTGGTAATTTCCTTTAGGGGGCTCCCTTCCTATGGTCACCCCTTGCAACTGTGCTATCATTACCCTCTCCTTCAGTTCCTTTTTCTTTTTCTCGGACGCCCTATCGTTCTCATTCTTTTGATGTTCGTAGTATTGGGCCATCTGGAGGATAGCAGCGGGTTTGGAGGCTGCCCAACTACTCTCGCTGGTCTGTAGCTTCTGGGAGACTTCTTGTGACAGACCCTTCACATAATTCTGGACAAAGAGGTGATGTCCGGTTGCAGTGGTCATGTCCTGGCCACTATAATCGGAAAACACTGTCTCGAATCGAGAGAAGTATTCAGACACATCCTCCTGGGGTTTCTGGCGACAAGCCGTCACTATCGACCAGTCTACCTTTCTTTCTGGGATTAGAGTCTTCAATTTCTGTACGATCTTGTCTGGGAGTTCCAATATGGCTTTTAGGGGTTTTTGTCCAGGTTCTCGCTGCTTATCTATGGTATCGAGTTGTACCCAGGTATATCCGAACGGTTCAGCGTGGTCGACTTTCCGGATTTGCTTCCACACATCAGCTGGTAGACATAACCCGAAGAACAAATCGATATCCGCTAAAGTCATTATGGTTGAACCTAAGGCCGTACCTAGTTCGGTGTAGAAGGCCGTCGGGTTCTTTCTTAAGTCGGGTAGGGTTTTTCTAAAGGTCAAGATGTCTTGTCGGTCCCATGGCTGGTAAACCCAGTTATATACAACCCTCCCCTTCGCATCTTAGTGGTTGATGTCGTCGTGTGTTCCCTGACCTCGTGGAGGAACCCAGTAGGGGGCGGCTTCTTTGATGGGCATCATGGTATCAGCCTTCCCTGCCTGGGGTTCAGTCGCTATGGGGGTCTCCGCTTTGGTTGTCTGTCTGTGTTCTTTAAGATGCCGGAAGACTTCGAGTGTACGAGTGAAGAGGTTCGTCACATCGCCCTCTCCTTCCTCCCCAATGTCTACCTTCCTATGCAAGGTCGCTAAGCCTTCGGGACCGCTATCTTCGTACCTATCCTCATAGGCATTCAGGGTGTGATAACAAAGTCGTACGACAAAGTGTCGTCTGCGGTTGTCGGCATACGAGTTATACATGTCTGTTACATATTCCTCACTTTCTTTTTGTTCTACTAGTGTCCTTACTACCTTCTCGATTCCGGCTTGTTCATCCTTTGTTAGTCGATTCATTCTAGCGGATTCTTTCTTTCTCATCTCAGGGTCATCTAACGTTATTGCTAACGTTGGGCCCGATTCACAGAACTAACTTAAGACAAAATCCTAAACTTACTACCATTTTGGTATTCACAGAAGGCACTTACTCATTTTGGTATTCACAGAAGGCACTTACTCATTTCGGTATTCACAGAAGTTAGGAGTCCTAACTTTAGGACTCCTAAATGCCTTCTGTGAATACCGAAAGTCTTAAAATTAGGATTTTTCTCAGTTTAGTGGTAGTATAGTTAGGACTCCTAACTTTAGGACTCCTAAATGCCTTCTGTGAATACCGAAAGTCTTAAAATTAGGATTTTTCACAATTTAGTAGTCCTAAGTTTAGGACTCCTAACTTTAGGACTCCTAAATGCCTTCTGTGAATACCGAAAGCCTTAAAATTAGGATTTTTCTCAGTTTAGTAGTAGTATAGTTAGGACTCCTAACTTTAGGACTCCTAAATGCCTTCTGTGAATACCGAAAGTCTTAAAATTAGGATTTTTCTCAATTTAGTAGTCCTAAGTTTAGACTTAGGACTACTAAATTGAGAAAAATACTAATTTTAAGACTTTCGGTATTCACAGAAGGCATTTAGGAGTCCTAAAGTTAGGAGTCCTAACTATACTACTATTAAACTGAGAAAAATCCTAATTTTAAGACTTTCGGTATTCACAGAAGGCATTTAAGAGTCCTAAAGTTAGGACTCCTAACTTCTGTGAATACCGAAATGAGTAAGTGCCTTCTGTGAATACCAAAATGAGTAAGTGCCTTCTGTGAATACCAAAATGGTAGTATGTTTAGGATTTTGTCTTAAGTTAGTTCTGTGAATCGGGCCCCATGTGTTCAGTAGAAGAGGCTCGGCCGGCGCGGAGGCCGTGAGGACCGAGGCCCTGGTACTGCTTTCACTTGCGTTTGGGGGTTGCGGGTGCTGTACTACAGGTTGGGAGGGAGCGTATGGAGGGGGCATGTAGATGATCGGGGGACCTAATAGCAATTCGTCATTCGCTCGTTGCTTGGAAGGTAACTCAGGGTAGAGCGTAGAGGAGGTCCTAACAGGGCACTGGCCTGATGTTTCAGACTCTTGTTTTAGTTTAGCTTCCTTTCTCTCCTTTATCTCTTCCTCTAACTTTCTAGCGGCAAGGTGAGCTGCCTTTCGTAAATCCCTTTCTGCTTTTACTTCTTCCCTCTTTTTCCGTTGTGTTGCTTCTTTGCGCCACATGCCGACACTGTCAAGCATAGTAGGCGTCGTTTTATTACTACGTAGAGCTATTTCTAGTGCTTCTATTTTATGATCATCGAAGGATCCCATCAGTGGCCACTGACTTTCGGAGTCCTTTTTTGTATATTTATGCCATAGTTTGCTATAAGCTACAGCGACTAGTCCATATTTAGTAAACATGTCCTTATTAGGGGTGCCTTCCAGAGGAGCCGGATGGTTCATCTCTAATAAGCGGTCCGGGCAGAACCAACTACTAATCAGTGGGGAGAAGACAGGCATGACGGGTTACAACGGGGACAAAAGTCTGCACTACCTATCTTTTCACTGCTTGCAAAGACTAGACAGAATATCTCTATTCCACGTTATTTGTAAGCAGAGAATACCTCCAAAGAACCAATATCGAACAACCAGTGTTCGGACAATCAATCAATCAATGGTGAGAAAGAGAGATAGGCACGACGGGTTACAACGGGGGACAAAAGTCCGCGTTACCTACCCTTCACTATCTGCAAAGACTAGACAGAATATTTCTATTCTACGTTATTTGCAAACAGAGAATATCTCAAGAAGTACTATTCTTCAAAACAATCAATATTCGGTCAATCAATCAGTGGGGAGGAAAAATAGGCGCGACAGATTACAATGGGGGACAAAAGTCCGGCGCTACCTATCCTTCACTATCTGCAAAGGAAGAGAGAGAGTATTTCTACTCTTCTCCGTTTGTAGGCAGCGAATACCTCAAAAAGAACAATCAATAAGCAATACTAGTATTTTCAATCAATTAGTCAATCATTTAGCAATTCGTCGTATTTCACGACCTTACCCGGACCGCGTGGACAGTTTTCTCGTCTTCCGCCTCCAGCGCCCGATCGTCCTCTACTTTCCGTTATTGCTGCGGCACTCCTGATGGTTCCCAGTCAGGACCGTAGATCACTCGAGAGAGGTCTGCTCGGAACCAGTGAAGTTCGGATGATCGGCTGCCAGACGAGGGTCTATCGGGCAGGAGCTCTTTCCGATCGTTGCAGTCGTTCACTCTGTCGTCGGGACCTCTCCCACTGGATCCACGTGTCGCTGATGGGCCCCACGCTTGGGACGCCAATTGTTAAAAATGGTAGCGGCAGTTGCAGTCGATAACCTTTCAAGTATTGCCCGGCGGTAATCGCCTCTTATACCATTCGAAAATTAACGAACAAAGAGGCAGGCGCCGGAGACTGGAAGGCAGGAAACAAAGTTTTATTCCGTCAGAGTAGAACACATCAGATCAGACAGCGAGGTATCGTCACGAGGTGCTCTAACTGCATCTCTGAGACCTGGTCTCTTATACACACGTTTATGACTTTATTGCAGGTTTATCATACATGGCACATTCTTGAGATCGCTTTGATACATGAAAGAACATCCTCAGAATCCCCGGCTCAGATCCGCTCCCACACATAGCTACAGTAGAAGTCCCCACCCCACCCACAGTAGGAGATGGCTATCACACAGCTGGACATTCCGCCAATTCCCGGGGGTGTGTGTCGGGTCTCAGGGGGTGGGGGGGCCTTGATCTATTGTAATCCCTTTGATGTGGGGTGTTTCTCATACAGTAGGGGCAATAAACTGCATCCGCAGGGCTAGGTGATGGCCTGGGATCGGTTCGGACAATCGGGCGCAGAGGAAGGGGGTTATCAAAGAGATGTATGACCATGTATGGGATGTCGGTCAGGCGTGGGATGTGGTCCCATGGCAGGGTCGCGCAGAAGAAGAGGGTTTATGGCCCATGTATGAGAGAGCGGGGGTGGCCGGCGCGGGGGGGGTGTTCGCAGCGCCAGGGGAATGCGCCGGCGATCGGCAATGAGCAGGGAGAGAGACCAGAGTGCCTAAAATGGCTGCCGTGTGTTTTTCTGTGTGTCGCGCTGGGGAGAGACAAGATGGCGCAGATAATGTTCAGTTACGAGCTACATTTCCACAGCAAGGGCCCAAACATTTTTTTGATAGGCAATGTTAATTTCGCCTCACAACGTTTTGAAACCTTGCCTGCCGCGGGTACTTGGGCCTCCCACACAAGTGAGGCACCATTTTTACCGGGAGACCTGGGGGAACGCTGGGTGGTGGTGAATTTGTGTGAGCCCGGTGATGCCACAACTTTCCCACGCCAAAATGTGTGAAAAAAGGGATTTTTTCAGCTTAAATTGAGGTTTGCAGGGGATTCTGGGTAAGGAAACGTTGGGGGATCCACGCAAGCCATACCTCCCTGGAAGCCGCTGGTTGTCTAGTTTTCAGAAATGCATGGGTTTGGTAGGTTTCCCTAGATGGCCGCCGAGCACCAGGCCAAAAACCCAAGTGACCTCCCTTGCAAAACCAGGTGGTTTTGCGATAGGCCATTTTGATGTCGCCTCACTACGTTTTGGGCCCTTGCCTGCCGCGGGTACTTGGGCCTCCCACACAAGTGAGGCACCATTTTTACCGGGAGACCTGGGGGAACGCTGGGTGGTGGTAAATTTGTGTGAACCCAGTGATGCCACAACTTTCCCACACCAAAATGTGTGAAAAAAGTGATTTTTTCTGCAAAAAATTGAGGTTTGCAGGGGATTCTGGGTAAGGAAACTTTGGGGGATCCACGCAAGCCATACCTCCCTGGAAGCCGCCAGGTGTCTAGTTTTCAGAAATGCGTGGGTTTGGTAGGTTTCCCTAGATGGCCGCCGAGCACCGGGCCAAAAACCCAAGTGACCCCCTTGCAAAACCAGGTGGTTTTGCGATAGGCCATTTTGATGTCGCCTCACTACGTTTTGGGCCCTTGCCTGCCGCGGGTACTTGGGCCTCCCACACAAGTGAGGCACCATTTTTACCGGGAGACCTGGGGGAACGCTGGGTGGTGGTAAATTTGTGTGAGCCCGGTGATGCCACAACTTTCCCACACCAAAATGTGTGAGAGAAGTGATTCTTTCAGCTAAAATTGAGATTTGCAGGGGATTCTGGGTAAGGAAACGTTGGGGGATCCACGCAAGCCATACCTCCCTGGAAGCCGCCGGGTGTCTAGTTTTCAGAAATGTGTGAGTTTGGTAGGTTTCCCTAGATGGCCGCCGAGCACCGGGCCAAACCCCAAAGTGACCCCCCTTACAAAACCAGATTGTTTAAACATAACTATTGCTTGGTTCCTACAGCGTGAGAATTTTGGAACAATATTGCAATGAAAATGTGGCAGACATTTTGAAGTTTGCAGGACATTGGGGATAAAAAAACTTTTTGAATTCACAAGAGAGACATCACAATGAACTCCCATGGGTTTTCGAGAATATCTGCAGTTGGTGGGTTATTCTTACATGGAAAGTACACCTTGGCAGAGAAACTAAAGACAAAGATTCCTGCACAACCATCTATTCCTTAAACACACACACATACTGGTTGGATTTGGCACGAGGGCGAGTCATGGTTCAGTGTATTAAATTTTATTAACAAGAGATTTCACAAAAATGAAATGCACTGTCAATAATTAAATTCACAAAAAACCAAACCAATGACTCACAGCTCAAGAGCTGTAAAGCCACGTCAAGGCACCAACCACTTTACAGTCCATTCACACACCTTTCATACGTGATACAAACAAGACCATTCGCACCACCAGGCACAAAAGCAACACATTACAAAATTCACAAAAAGGGACAAGGTACACCCTGCTTCAGAAAGACAAATATTATTGCACAGCCATCTAATCATCAAGCACACACACATACTGGTTGGATTTGGCACGAGGGTGAGTGATGCTTCAGTAGATACAATTGTATTAGAAAGTGATTTCACAAAAATGAAATGCACTGTTAATAATTGAAAGGGCGAGAAACTGAACCATTGACTCACAGCTCGTGAGCTGTAAAGCCACGACAAGGCACCAACCTCTTTACAGGCCATTCATACACCTTTCATACGTGTGAGACATACAAAACCATTCACACCGCTAGCCGCGGGCCTATCACATAACAAAACTCACACCAGCACACAGCGCCATTCAAGGGCCCATCACTTTCACACGCCCACAATCCTGACACAGCAACTACACAGGCTAGCAGAGCGCCAGTCCACGCACACCGCTAGCCAAACACCAGTCCACGCACACCGCTAGCCAAGCGCCAGTCCAGGCACACCGCCAGCCAATCGCCAGTCCATGCACACCGGCAGCCAATCGCCAATCCATGCACACCGCCAGCCAAGCTCCAGTCCACGAACACCACCAGCCAAGCACCAGTCCGCACACACCACCAGTTCACGCACACCGCCAGCCAAGTACCAGTCCATGCACACCGCCAGCCAAGCACCATTCCACGCACACCGTCAGCCAAGCTCCAGTCCACGCACACCACCAGCCAAGCACCAGTCCACGCACACCGCCAGTCCATGCACACCGCCAGTCCACGCACACCGCCAGCCAAGCACTATTCCACGCACACCACCAACCAAGTGCCAGTCCACACACACCAACAGCCAAGCGCCAGCCTACACAAACCGCCATCACATTTAGGATTTTTTTAGAAAAAAATAAAAACACAAACAAATCGCAAATAGATACAAATCTTCAAACACAAAATCAGCAACTAAATACATTGCACTAACACCAACCTTGAAACAGAATCAAATTTTCCAAAGAATACAGACCAGGCAGTTCACTTTACCACTCATGAATGCTCCCAAAAATTATTTTGCGTGTGGTACGCTCTAAAACAAGCAGGGACACACAGTCCAGGTTGAGAAGGACAGTCGGGGCAGTACATACGACTCTCCTTCCGCGTACCTCTTCGCCAACAGACTCTACATCTCCTACTGGGAAAATCTTTTGAGGGTGTGGGAGGAATGTGATCAGGAAAGTGGCGATCTTTCAATCTAGCAACATCCTCCACCACTCCAACTCTAGGAACACTTGCCTGTTCCACTACAACAAGGCTGCCTATTACAGACTACTGAAACTTAGCAAAAGTCATCTTTGACTCAGGGCAAGAATCCTGGAACACAACAAAAGCATTAAACATTGCCAAGTGGAAAAGATGGATAGCCAACTTCTTGTACCAAATGTAAGCCTTACGAAGAGCAGTGTAAGGTTCCAACCTCTGATCTACTCTGTCAACACCACCCATGTGCCTATTATAGTCTAAAATGCACACAGGTTTGCGCGCTTCAGCGACCTGACCCCAAACAGTCACAGGTGCAGTGCTTTCATCATGGATGGTAGTCAGCATGTAGACATCTCTCCTGTCTGAAAACTTTACAGCAAGAAGCTCCTCGCAACGCAACGCACTGCACTGTCCCCGCACAAGCTTTTGACAAACAAGTTCTTTTGGGAAACCTTTACGGTTAGAGCGGATTGTGCCACAAGCAACAGTGTCCACTTTGGCCAATTCCCTGAACAACCGCACACCAGTGTAGACGTTATCTACATATAAATGGTGGCCTTTGTTAAAAAATCCTCTACCAAGTTCCCAAACACTTTTCTCAGTCACTCCAAAAGTGGACGGACAACCAGGGGGGTTAATCCTGGATTCCTTACCGGTGTACACCCTGAAATTAGAGACATATCCAGTCCTACTGTCACACAGCATATACAGCTTTATTCCATAGCGTGCCCTCTTACTAGGAAAGTATTGCCTAAAAACCAAGCCGCCCTTGAACAACACCAAAGACTCATCCACTGCAATTTCTTTCCCAGGAGCATAAATCTCAGAAAATCGATCAACAAAGTGATCAAGGACAGGCCTAATCTTAAAAAGACGGTCACACTCAGGGTGATCTCGTGGCAACGCTAAACCATTATCAACAAAATGCATCATCCGAAGCAGAAGCAAATACCTGTCACGACTCATGACTGCCAGAAAAATAGACGTTGCCATCAAGGGACTGCTAGACCAATATGAAGACATTGATGGCTTCCTTAGCAAGCCCATCAAAAAAGTTAAACCCAAGAACTTCTTCATCTCTTCAAGATTTGTGGGTGTCCACCGGGTAGCTCTAGAGTGTGGCTTAAGGCTGGCACTGTTGTCCCTCAAAAACTGTTTGGCATACAAATTAGTCTGCTCAACAATCTCTGCCAAAAACACATCGTCCATAAACAACTGAAAAGAAAATTCTCGGCAAAAAGTTTTCAGTATTCACTCTACACCCTGGAACACCAGTAAACTCTGGCAATGCCGGCGGCACCATGCCAGGGGCAACCCAGAGGTCATCACTTTCAAAGGGAAGCCTTGCAACCCCAGCCTGCAGCCCAGATGCCTCTTGCCGCACTACACCAACGGGAAGCCTTGCAGCCGCAGGCTGCAGCCCCGAAGCCTCTTGCCGCACTACACCAACGGGAAGCCTTGCAGCCCCAGGCTGCAGCCCAGATGCCTCTTGCCGCACTATCGGCACATCAGTCTCCTCCTCTAACACAGGCACTTCATCTGCACTAAGAGTATCTTCATCATCCGATGACTCCATATGGAGAGAAAACTCACTGCCAGAATCGTCCCCTGTCTCCTCTCCCTCAGATGCAGAGTCAGTCTCTGAACCATGGTCAGAGGAAGACTCAAACAGCAAACCAACAACCTGCTGAGCAGTAATCCTGCGGCTAGCCATTATACTTACTAAGATAGAAGACTGCACAAACAAGTCAACAACAACCAACAATGTGCAAACCAAGTAAGTAAAGAAATGTGTAACTTTATCACAAAGATCAATGTACTCAAAAACTATACAATTCAATTACAAGAGACAGCTGCACTCACCAGAACCTACTCTGCAGTGACACAGCAAAAACCAACGAAATCCAACTAGAAAGAAGAAAAAAAAATAATTATTATTCACAAGACAACAAAATACACATCGAGCACAAATGCAAACAGTTTTTGACACTCAAAAAACAAATATACTGCTATTATTACACCATTTGCAAAAAGAAATTCATGCAGAGAAATCAAACACATTTACATTGCACAAAAAAAGTCTCTTACCAAACTACACAAACAGTAACGAAACCGCAAACTGAAAAGAGCAAAAGCCTTCACCTAGAACAAAAAAGTTTTTAAAAAAACAATTAGAATTGCAATTCACAAAAAATATAACAATAAACATTTTAACATGCTATGTTACTACCCAAATGGTAAATCGGGTTGTGTGCCAGGTGGGGCAGAAAACAGCAGGAAAAAAAAACAGGCTAATCTGTCCCGGGGCGGGGGGGGCAAAATACATATTATAAAAAATTGCCCCCTGGAAGGGACCCTTGCCCAAGGGGTCACTTCCATTTTTATTTAAACTAATTCCCTGGTGTCTAGTGGGCTTTTCTGCCCCCCCTAGGAGCAGAAACGGACAGAAAGACGACCGATCTGCCCCCAGGGGGGGCAAAAAAGTCGTAACATTATTTTGCCCCCAAGGAAGCGACCCTTGCCCAAGGGGTCGCTTCCTACTACAGAAACAGACATCCCTGGTGTCTAGTGGGCTTTTCTGCCCCTCCTGGGAGCAGAAACGGATACAAACACGACCGATCTGCCCCCGGGGGGGCAGAAAAGTCTTAATATTTATTTTGCCCCCAAGGAAGCGACCCTTGCCCAAGGGGTCGCTTCCTAATGACAGAAACAGACATCCCTGGTGTCTAGTGGGTTTTTCTGCCGGACAGAAAGACGACCGATCTGCCCCCAGGGGGGGGCAGAAAAGTCTTACCATTATTTTGGCCCCCAAGGAAGCGACCCTTGCCCAAGGGGTCGCTTCCTAATAAAGAAACAGACATCCCTGGTGTCTAGTGGGCTTTTCTGCCCCCCCTGGGAGCAGAAACGGATAGAAACACGACCGATCTGCCCCCAGGGGGGGTAGAAAACTCTTGACATTAAAATTTGGCCCCAGGAAGCGACCCTTGCCCAAAGGGTCGCTTCCTTTCTGCACACAAAGACATCCCTGCTCCACGATCGCAAGGCTGTGCGCGATCGTGAAGCAGGAATGCCCAGCATTGAGACATCAGGGGAGAGGAAATACTCTTTCCTCTCCCCCGATGCCTCAATACTTACGAAATCACCCCCGCGGCCCCACCGGAGATGAAAACATACCTGCTGCTGCTGGGACGCCTGGAAGCAAATGGCTTCCAGGCGTCCCAGCGCTTCCTGATGACGTCGGCGCGCGCTGTGCGCGCTGAAGTCATGGGGAAGCGTGGGGCGTGGGCTCGGGGGTGGCAGCGGAAACTCTTCTGCTGCCATCCCCCTCTGTGGGGGCAAGATCGATGCCCCAGAGGGGTGAAACCCCGAAACCGGTCCTAGGATGCTTGTTTCCAGTCTAGGGAGGACCTGGCTTGGCAGTTCGGGCTGGACTGTTCCCATGAGGCACAGGGTCAAGACTGATTTGCATATGGCTGGGTTCAAACTGGAACGGCATGGTGAGCAAAAAAACGATGGATTTAGGCCCAGATCTCTGTACTGGGGTGAATGTATGACATTGTTCTGCATTCTGTCCATCAACTGTTGTTTTTGCATTTGTCACCCCAAGTGGGAAGGGTATGCCCAGACGTGGGTCCCGTGCTCTCCATGCCACTGGAAACAAGCTATCCTGGCTGAAGAGGGGTGAAACCCCGAAACCGGTCCTAGGATGCTTGTTTCCAGTCTAGGGAGGACCTGGCTTGGCAGTTCGGGCTGGACTGTTCCCATGAGGCACAGGGTCAAGACTGATTTGCATATGGCTGGGTTCAAACTGGAACGGCATGGTGAGCAAAAAAACGATGGATTTAGGCCCAGATCTCTTTACTGGGGTGAATGTATGACATTGTTCTGCATTCTGTCCATCAACTGTTGTTTTTGCATTTGTCACCCCAAGTGGGAAGGGTATGCCCAGACGTGGGTCCCGTGCTCTCCATGCCACTGGAAACAAGCTATCCTGGCTGAAGAGGGGTGAAACCCCGAAACCGGTCCTAGGATGCTTGTTTCCAGTCTAGGGAGGACCTGGCTTGGCAGTTCGGGCTGGACTGTTCCCATGAGGCACAGGGTCAAGACTGATTTGCATATGGCTGGGTTCAAACTGGAACGGCATGGTGAGCAAAAAAACGATGGATTTAGGCCCAGATCTCTCTACTGGGGTGAATGTATGACATTGTTCTGCATTCTGTCCATCAACTGTTGTTTTTGCATTTGTCACCCCAAGTGGGAAGGGTATGCCCAGACGTGGGTCCCGTGCTCTCCATGCCACTGGAAACAAGCTATCCTGGCTGAAGAGGGGTGAAACCCCGAAACCGGTCCTAGGATGCTTGTTTCCAGTCTAGGGAGGACCTGGCTTGGCAGTTCGGGCTGGACTGTTCCCATGAGGCACAGGGTCAAGACTGATTTGCATATGGCTGGGTTCAAACTGGAACGGCATGGTGAGCAAAAAAACGATGGATTTAGGCCCAGATCTCTGTACTGGGGTGAATGTATGACATTGTTCTGCATTCTGTCCATCAACTGTTGTTTTTCCAGGGGGGAGTGCCAGCGCTTCCCCCAGGGGCTGTGCTCATGACGGAGCGGTTCCGTCATAAGCACAGCCCAACCTATGCTCATGACGGAACCACTCCGTCATGAGCATCGAAGGGGTTAAACATGACACATTATTGCAAAAATTATTACAGCAACATAATATCAAATAAATGCATAAATGGAAAAGTCTAAAAGAGACTAAAAGAGAAAGAGTTGACAGAAAAAATGATTATTTTTGTCCAAAACTTAGCCCCCTCCTAGTGCCTACAACCGGAGTAGAGAGGATGCTATGTGCACACAAAGGGCTAAGTGAGCCTGATAGTTTGTTGCTAACAGCTTGGAAAACAAAAAATAACAACAATTTGTGTGGGTAAAAAGGAATAACCTGACAATTTATCGGAACTCTGTGGCCAGACACAAACTATACCTTATTCACCAGGGTCCGAATTTTTCCTTAATGCCGAAATTACACCCTATATCACACCCAGGGGTAGTATGTACCGACTGCCTGATGCCCAGCAATCCATGCGCAAACAAAAAAAACCACCTCTCACTTCTTTTAGGCACTGCCAGTTTCAAAACCGGCAGTCCCTAAGAAAAACAATTTGACTAAAAATAAGTTCCAGGTGGAAGCCCTATATGACACCCAGAGCCTATGCGCACCTCCGTACGATGCCCAGTGGTCCAAGCGATCTCCTAATTACACCCAGGGACGAGGCGTACCTCTGTTCCATACCCAGTGGTCTAAGCGATCCCCTAATGACACCCAGGAAGGAGGTGTACATCTGTTTCACACCCAGCCGTGCAAGCGATCCCCTAATGACAGCCAGGGAAGAGGCGTACCCTGTGTCCCTCACAGTGGTCCCAAACAGTAGTTGTCACCTCAACCCTCTCTAGTGTGCTGACTAGGGAAAAAGCTAAAAATGATATATGCTTGTCATAGTTTGCCATACGCTACCTACTGGGACTAAGGATCAGTTGTAGTCTCTTACCCTGTGATGGCTGTCTCCGAATGGATCCCCGCCCCGTGGATTCAGCAGAACGTCTAATCAATTGTGGTGTCTGATCACCATTACCATTTGCGCAGATGTGAGTCTGGTTGGGCAGTGGTCCTTCCTTCGACAGACGTTGGGTTTGATGAATGAATCTTTCCTGTCTGGCTCACCAGAATGTCGCTCAGGTATTAATTTGCCTTACCTAATGAAAAGAAAAGAGGCATTAGGCAAAACATGAAAAAGTTGATTTAATGAAATGCAGCTGCCGGGAGTGAGTTGACAGTGTTGCATCTGAAAAAGTCTCTCAGTGTACAAGGTTTCGTCCGACAATTTATACATCTTGTGAGGTACAATAAACTGATTTTACATTCTTAACAAAGCATCTCAGTTGTAAATAACAACTTTTGGTCATCTGATAAGGACACAGATGGCTCTCGATCTCTGGGACAGTTAGTGTGGGTCAGTGTGTATGTGCCCAGATGTCTAGTGTGGGGGGCACATGTGTGGTGTGCATGTCATGTCCTTAGTATTTCTATCTACATGTGGCATCTATTTGTGGTATTTTTGGGGGATGCGTGCCTTTGGCCAAACAGGTTTTATTGGGGCCAATTTCCTTGGACCTGTTTGTGGTGTAACTGGCTATCTGTCAGATCGATCAGGGTTTACCTGTGTGCACTTTTGTCTTTGGGGTAATCGAGGCCCCACCTGTCACTTGTCATATGATAACCAAGGGTTGGAAGTCACAGGGCCTATCTAACAATGTGTCTCTGACTGAGGGTCGTAGGGGTGGTCACCTTGGGTGAATCCGACAGCAATGATGTGAGTTTATTAGAGCTCTTAGGAATAATGTGGCAGCCATTGATATTATTATCTTTACGGATTTTGACTTTGTCATTCTAGGACCTTGCCACCAGACAGGAGAAGGAATGACTGCCACTGTAGATTTGATCTATTAAGCGAGGTGAAGTGAGGCAGAGTGTGGTGTCTAGAGGGTTGGTGGAAGTTCAGGCAGTGATTAATGTAAGCTGGTCCTTGGATGTGCAGGGCCTTGTATGGTAGGATCAGCAGCTTTAACTGGCATCTCTTCTGAACAGACAGCTAGTGAAGTTTTCTGAGGTGGGGGATGATATGGGTCTGCTTAGGGAGGTCGGGGATGAGTTTGGCAACAGAATTCTGTATGGTCCGTTGTCTCTTCAGGAGGTGCAAAGTGAATCCAGTGTATAGTGTGTTCCCATAGTCCAGCCTTCTGGTGACTAGGGCTTCGGTGACTGTTTATCTGGTGTTAATCTGGAGCCATTTGAGGATCTTGTGGAGTGTGTGGAGAGAGAGGGAGCAGGCAGAGGAGTCTGCATTGATCTGGTTTTTCATGGTGAGCTTGCTGTCCAGGATGATGCCAAGATTGTGGGCATGGTCTGTCAGTCGGTGAGGGTCCTAGTTCGGCAGGCCACCAGAAGTCGTTCCACAGGGAGGTGTAGTTCCCGAATATCAGTACTTTTGTTTTCTTTCTGTTGAGTTTTAGGCAGTTGTCTCTCATCCAGCCAGCAATGTTCTTCATGCACCTGTGGAAGTTGGCCCTCATGATGGAGGACTCTCTGATCGTTAGAGGATGAGCTGGGTGTCTTTGGCGTAGGAGATGATGTTCAGTCCATGGTTTCTGATAATGTTGGCCTGTGGGGTCATGTTGGTGTTGAACAGGGTGGGGCTGACGGATGAGCCGTGAGGGGCTTCGCAGATGATGCTCTTGTGTTTTGAGATGAGGGAGGAAGGCTTATTCTTTTGGTTCTACCGGTGAGGAAGGAGGTGATCTATCTGAGGGCATCTCCTTGAATTCCGATTTTATGGAGCCTCTTGATAAGAATGTGGTGGGATACGAAGTTGAATGCTGCTGAGAGGTTTAGGATGGTCAGAACCACTGTTTCCCCTCAGTCAAGGAGGGTTCTGATGTCATCGTTAGCTGTGAAGAGGGCGGTTTCAGTGCTATGTTTGGTGCAGGTTTCCGAGTGGGAGATGTGAAGAAGATTGCAGTTCTCCAGGTGTTCCGTGAGTTGGTTGTTGATGGCTTTTTCAAGGTCTGTGACAGGAAAGAGGAGCAGAGAGATGGGGTGGAAGTTCTTGAGTTTGCTGGGATCGGCAGATGGTTTCTTCAGTAGGGATTTGCATTCCTCTGAGAAGGTGGCCATGGTGATGGAAGTGTTGAGGATAGTGTCAGTTTGTTGCTGATCGACTTCCTTCCCAGGTTGAATATGTGGTGGGGACAGGGGTCCGTGGGTGGCCCTGAGTGGAAGGAGTTCATGATGGTAGTGGTGTTTTGAGTGGTGAGCTGGTCCCAGGTGTTTAGCAGGTGGCCGGGATTTGCATCTACTTGATCAATGAGGCTAAGGATGTTGATGGCAGCATTTTGGTACTTGAAGTTTTTGTAGATGCCAGAGATCTTGTTGTGGAAGAAATCTGTGAATGTGCACCTAGTTTCTGGGAAGGGGTGAAGACCTTTTCAAAGGCGTGGAAAACTCTCTGATGATATCGAAAAGTTCTTTGCTGTAGTTGGAGACGACCTCAATGTGGTTGGCAAGGACATTCCTTTTTGTCCTTCTCAGAAGTTGGTGGTAATGGTTGAGTGCTGTTTTGCAGGTGGTTCTGTCTGTGGTGTCCTTGATGGTATGCCACTTTGTCTCCAATTTCTTGCAGTTACATTTTGTAGCTCTTCGTTTCGTGGTGTACCAGCTGGCTTGTTTGGAGGCTCTCTTGAGTTTTGCAGGCTTGATGGGGGTAACTCTATTGGTGCAGTCGGTGATCCAGGTGAGAAGTTCTTGACAGCCTGTTCTAGTTTGGTTGATAAGTTCGGGTGGGAGGAGTTGAGGGATTCAGACCATTGGCTCTCTGAAACTTTGTTCCTGCTTCGGTGAAGAGTGACAGGAGTTTTGGTGGTGGTGATGGGGAACCAGTGATGGTGCAGTGGATGCTTTCATGGTCTGTCCAGGTGAGTTCGGTGATGTGGCTGTACTTGACTCTGTCGCTGGCTTTGAAGATGGGGGTCAAGTGTGTGCCCTGCGATGTGTAAAGGATTGGCGACTATTTGAATGAGGCCATGGGTGTTCATGCTTTCAAGAAGGTTGGCAGTTTTGGAATCATCAGGGTCGTCGAGGTGAAAGTTGAGGTCTCAGATGGAGATGTTGTGGTTGGAGTCAATGGAGAGTGGGGTGATGAAATCAAGAATGGCGTCTCAGAATCTGGGGTGGGGTCTTGTAGGTCTGTAGGCGAGGGTGCCTCTGATGGTGGTTTCGCCGTTGGTGTGGAGTTGGTTGTTGAGATGTTCCATGATGGGGTGACATTGTCTGAGATATTGGTGCAGTAGACACTTTCCTTGTGGATGATGGCAATTCTAGGTCTGTGTTTGTTGATGTGGTCTCGGTGTCTTATCTTCTAGCCGTCGGGACTGCTGAGGCAATGTAGGGCGCAGATGCAGGATTGAGCCAGGTCTAGGTGAGGAAGATTACGTAGGGGTGAGAGGGGTGATGGTGTCCCAAATCTCGGTGGCATGCTTGCGGAGAGATGTTGAATTGAGCAGGAGGCAGTGGAGATGTCTGAGGTGGTTGTGGTTGGCATGGCAGCGGTAGCTGTAGCTGTACCTGCATGTACTTCGGAGCGGCAGGCGAAGCGGCAGTGCAGGCACGTGAACGGTCCTGCTGTGAATATCAGTGAGGTGGGCAGTAGCTGTTGTAGAGGATTCCAGGGTCCAGGGCTTGGTGACGGTGTAGCTTCGGGTGATGGGAGTGCCAGGGTTCCTGACGCTGGACATGGTCTAGGTGCGGACGGGCTTTAATTTCGTGCACTGGTGGCGCGCTTGTGGCATTCGGCTGCAGCCTCCATTAACTAGGTCCTGGGTAGTGGACATCATTTACAGGAAGTGGGAAGCAGGAGGAAGCGGGCAAAAAATGGCCCCAAAATTAACTGCAGCAGGGGAGTGGGGGCGGGAAAACAGCATGTCAGAAAACAACAATCATAGGCTAAAAGATAGAGCAATAAAACAAAACAAAAGTAATGATTAGTACAATAACAAGGATTCAAAACAAAAGTTACACAGTGGCAGAGACAAAGGCTATGCAATACGAGCAAGTACGGTGATACAGACAGCGCAAATAAGAAACAAAACAACGCTACTGAGTGGGAAACCAGCAGCAGCGGAGGGGGCCTGCTATATGTGTAGGAGGTGACACAAAAGGGAAAGATCGAAAGGTGAGATCTGTGCGCCGTTCTACTAAAAATGATGAATGTGATGCTTTAAGAGTAACTCTAAAAATTACTTTAAATCATGGCTTTGTATTTTGTTCAGTTCTCTTATAGTTATTCAGTTTCTCACACAGCTGTAATTTAGTGAGTATTCGTTTGCGTCCTCGTGAATAGCTTCATCTCACTCCAACAGCTGGAGATTATTAGAACCCATTCACTGTGATTTAATACAAACTGTAATGCACGTGCATTATGTTCCTCTGAATCCAGGTCAACGAGGAGGACATTCCCTCAGCATGCACAAATGAAGTGTCAGTTTAGGACAGCTGTTTTTCCACCTCGTGTGAGAATTTGGACGAGATTTTTACATTTGGTACTGTAACTATGGGGGAATAATTTCGCATGTTTCTTTCGAATGCTAAACGAATGCCATTAGCATTAGCCCTTTGTTTTGTAACAGCTGTATCTCAGACGGTAACATCTCTAAAAACTATTAATTCTTGCCTGCAGTGTCTTTATTTGAGTTACTGATAGGAATCTGAGCGAAATATTTTATATTTAGTTGAAGAAATTATTTTGTATCTGTCATTATTCAAGGTAACCAACTAGGTTTTAAATAATGATTCTTAGACTATTTAGAAGAGTTAGATATGATTAAAATTATATCACTGAATGCAATAAAGAAAAAAACAACACGTTTATGTTTGTATTTAAAAAAAAAAAATCTTTTTATTTCGAAACACATAACACATATGTCATCACTATGTTTACGAGGTAATCAAAAAAGAGGCACTGTTCCGTAGTGAGTGCAGTTGGAAGGCAACCTACACTCACACAAAGGTAAGAGGTGGAAAAGACGGAGAAGTTAGGTCAGGGACTTAGTGCTTAAGGTGGGGAGAGGCATAAATTGTCTCTTGTTGCCCTCACACACCCCGAAGGATGTCATGCTTCATCATCGGGCGGTTGCTCCTCGTTGGGCCCGCGGTGCAATACCCTACTGGTCCCCCGAAGGGTCTCTTTAGCGGAGATCTTTTAGAGAACTGCCGATGGGTTTATTTACCTGCTGAATAAAAACCTGACAGCATCAGGTCAAAGATGTCAATATTTTCCACATATTCGTGCAATTAATTGTAAGAAGATCTCTCAAGTGGTTTAGATAGGTAGAAAAGCTGAGAGAGTGATTGTTGGAAAACGGCCATCTCTGAAGGGTCCCCCCAAACTTTTTGCCTTCCTCCTCCTTCTTGTTTGACCTTCTTTTTGTTGGCCTTAAGACTCTGAAATCTTTACTACTGCTGACCAGTGCCAAAGTGCATGTGCTTCTCACCTAAACATGGTAACTTTGGTGTATACATAACTTACATATTTAGTTTACTTTGTAAGTCAGTTGTAAAGTGGGATGACATATGCCCAGGGCCTGTAACATAAATGCTACTAGTGGGTCTGCAGCACTGATTGTGCCACCCACACAAGTAGCCTTTCAAACCTGTCTCCAGCCTGTCATTGCAAGGCTTATGGTTGCAGCTTACTGCCACTTCGACTTGGCATTTAAAACCACTTACCAAGCCATAAACTCTCCTTTTGTTACACAAAGGCCACCCCTAAGGTAGTCCCTGGATATCCCTAAGGATAGGGTGCTGTGCAAACAAAAGGTAGGACACGTACTTTTAAGTTTTACTGTCCTAGTAGTGACAAACAGCTAAATTCTTGTTTCACTACTGTGAGGCCTACGCCTCTCATAGGTTAACATTGGGAATTTCTTAATACACTTTTAAGCTGTAATTTCTGATTAGGAAGGACAAGCTGCAACATGTTTCATATCTTTGAAATGGTTATGATATAATCTCTTGCTGGTAAAGTTGGATTTAACATTACTATTTTAAAAATGCCACTTGTAGAAAGTGGATATTTCTCTGCTCTTACTGCTCTGTGGGCCATATGTAAAATGTTATTTGAAGTTTGCAAACGTCCTGATTCGGGCAGTTTGCGACCAGAAGAAAGCATTTTCCTATGGACCAAACCCTATTTTGTGATTCAGTAACCTATAAATGAATGGCAAAATGGGTTAGCGATTCGGTGTTAGGAAGGGGAGCCTTAAGAGCGCCCCTTCCTAATAGCGACTCTCAGTGGTTTGTGTGAATGATTTGTTACGAAAATTCAGTCGCAAATCATTTGCATTGTACTGTCTACTTCAAGTAGGTGGTAACCCATTCGCAAATGGGAAGGGGTCCCAATTGTTGTAAGAACATTGTTTAGGAGCAGGTGGTCCAAAGGACCACTGCCTAGTTTTAAAAAATGAAAAGAAAACTTTTCATTTTTTTTAAAAAATGCATCCTGTTTTCCTTTAAGGAAAACAAGCTGCATTTAAGAAAAAAATAGCTTTATTTAAAAGCATTCATAGGCATGCTAGTCTACTGACCCTGTTAGGACACCATTCCTGTGATCTTAGTGATTCACAATGGGTCCCAAGTTATGACCTACCTCATGAATATTAATGAGGGATGTCTATTTGCGACCCAATGGGAATCGCAAACAGTGTAAAACACACTGTAGGGCATAGCTGTTTGCGATTACCTAATAGCGAATCGCAAGATTTTGTAATTAGGTAATCGCAAACACAAACCTATGGCCCTGTTTGTCTTGCAGCTTGTCTCCAATACTTGTCTGGGGTGGGTGACAGCTACACTTTGTGCTTTCCCTCTAGACAGCCACAAACACAAGAAGGGCGGCTGTGACACAGAAGTATTCTGCATTCTATAGCACTTCCTGAGCAGGAAGAGAGGGGGGAGTTGACACTTGCACCTGAAAAGGCAGTGTCCTGTTTTCCACACAGAGTGCTGATTACTCCCTACTGAGTCTGGAGCCGAGGCTGAGATGAAAGGGGAAACTGTGCACTTAAAGAGTCTGCTTTAAAGTCACCCCCACTTCAAAGGCTCAACTGGATATAAGTATTGGACCTTTGATCCTTCCAAGACAGTATAATATTGGACTTGTAATGAACACTGCCAGGAGTAAAGACTACTGTATTACAAGAAATATAAATCTCACCCAAAGGGTCACAAGGGAGTTTACACTACCCAATTCAAAATGTACTGCTCCAAATAAGTCTCAACTCATACTGTGTACAAGGTAAAAAGATGAAAATATATAGGTGAATGTGGGCCACTACTTATGTTTGGATGCAAACCCTCACTCACCCTAGGGTGACATGCTTCATCATAGGGTCCCCTCCGCACACTGGGACCACAAGGTACCAAGTGTGGGCTACGACTTTTTCATGGGAAAGGAGCAGGGTTGTTCAGTAGCACAAAAAGTACTACTACCTACGGGGCAGAGTGCCAAAGAAAAAAGTGTCTTAAAACTATCTCAATAAGGGCAAAAAACATTATTCCTATGCCCTAAAGGAGAGAGGTTAAAAGCATAGTGAAAAAGGGATGTGGATGTTTACCCTGTATTAGGTCAACATGTTTCTGCCGTGTATGACTGTAATGTTCAGGGCATTCTTCGGTACCAAGACGATAAGTCACTCTGCTGTATATAAAACGTGCAAATATATATATATATGTCATACTCCTTATATAATTAGGCCATACAAACACTTGACCAGCTGTGCTTATAGCATCAAATTCTTGGGTGGGTCAGATGGCACTGTGAAAACACAAAGGAAGAAATATAGAATGGATTGCATAGAATAGGGTGCAACACCAGTGTCTACCACCACAGCTGTCAAACATGTTTAGGGTGTTCTCAGTGAGCATCTACTTATACCTGCCAGAATTATTTAGATAAGGTCCGACTCAACTGTGAACAGAATCTCTCCACACGTAGAAATCTAAATAAGCATAAACAAACAACTTATCACAAAAAATGGAGGTACAAAATAAAGCACCTCCTATCATGCATAGTGTGTGATCCCCTTGTTATATGCTTAAGTAATGTTATAGTGGGGTATGAAAATACGATAGAACGAAGACAGGGAAAGCAATGCTCTCCAACGGGATGACCCTTATGTAATTGCATAGAACCTCCTCTTCGTGAGTAATACCATAATTCTCTAAGACATACCATATTTCGTGCCAGTGTGTTAGGCCTAGTAAGGCCCTATGGTGTCCGGAGAGGCACCACCTAATTGCCACCATCACTCCCATTACATAGAGTAATATCTATTCTAATGGTGGTTATTCATTACAGCAATGTAGGTCCCAGATCGTGGATAGACTCTGTATTGAGAAAATAGGCAATTGGTATCCAATGTCATACCAAAATCATAGGTCCTGTCCAATCAGAACTGACCACCATGTAGTAGTAGCTGTTCTTTTCGTAAATAGCGATAATATGATGGATGATGGAACCCCCCCCCCCGCAATAGCGTGTGTGTCAAGGCAACAATGGCCGGGAAGAAATTAAAGTTGAGGAATCATTTCAAAAGTAAAACTTAAACAGCCCCATTTCCAAAGAAAATGAGGTCTTTGGTATTACAGAAGGGAGAGCAGAGGCTTGTATGCCCCCTTCTGTACTACCGATTGCACTGGTGCACATAAGGCGCCAACGCTTCCTCAAGAGGGCGTTCCCTCATTTGCTTGGGGTTGTGCCCTATGCAAATGAAGGAATCCCTTTGCCTCTGCGCCTGAGCCATATTACAGACGTGGGCGCTGGGAGAAAGAAGCTCTCAAGAGGTGGAGTGACAGTACGTCACCTAAATGGTAGCGCACAGTCAGTGCGCCCACTGATGGCAGTCCTCTGGAGTGGGTGAAGGGGGTCCCATGGACCCCCCGGCATCCCCTTGCAGGTGGGTGCATTCACTGACTGCACCTACCTGCAAGGGGATCTCTAAATCCCAGGATGCCGTCTGCACTGTGAAAACACTGAGTGGCTTTAAAGCAGCCGCTCCGTTTCTCACATGAATGTGGAGCCCCCAGGGCATTCACCATAATGCAACGCATTTTCCTGGATTGCGCTGGGGGCACCTTTTAAAAGTTGCAGCCAGCGCAATCCAGGAAAATGCACAGCATCTGTAATATGGCCCTTGGTAGATGAGTAAATGGCCTAACAATATTGGCTTAATTTTATCTCGAAAAACATTTGAAGAATGGCTATTTGTTCAATAGCACCAGTGATTTTGTTAATTTGTTGCGTTCATAGCTCAGTCACAGTTTAAAATATATCTCTCAAGAGATTCATGGCAGGGAATGGTTTCCAAGCAGAGACGGATTTTGCTGAGCTGCTTGCTAACTTATGTTTATAGCTTTGTGGCCCTTGTATTTTCGTTTTTAAGTTATGTTCCTTGTATCCCAGATGCTCCATGGTGCAAAGCTGTTTTTCCGTTCCAGTGAAAGAGGCATTTTTAATCTTTCCAGGAACAGAATGTTTGCTTTAACTGAGGAATCAAATGATTAGTTTGTTGTACATCAAAAGCTGAAGATCAAGCAATATTTTAGAGTTGATTTCTAGATAGAAAGTGAAATGCCTTCACAAGTTGCAATTTTGCAACCTTAAAAGAGTATAAGAAATGTTTTAGCCACTGAATGTTAACAATGTGTCACTGTTATCTTGAAAGCAATGTTGAAATGGTCAGTCTATAGGGAGACAGTGGATGCTTCATCTGAGCAACGTGGAGTTTTACAACAGATTATATCTAATGCGTGGCCTTTACAATTTGTGGGATTACCATCTCCTAATATTACTCCTTCTTTTAGGAACCTATACCCAACCCTTCTAGTACAGGGAATGGGCTCCGTCGGCGCCTCGGAGATGGCAAAAAGAGAGAGAGTCAATCCCGGCGCACCACGGAGGAGGGGTAGGTTTCCACACCCTGGGCAATCAAGCACTCTCTCT
This sequence comes from Triturus cristatus, assembly GCF_964204655.1. NCBI lineage: Eukaryota > Metazoa > Chordata > Amphibia > Caudata > Salamandridae > Triturus > Triturus cristatus. The sequence goes on along the minus strand of NC_140591.1, from coordinate 925,639,164 downwards.
CTTTTTGCCATCTCCGAGGCACCGACGCAGCACATTCCCTGTACTAGAAGGGTTGGGTATAGGTTCCTAAAAGAAGGAGTTCCTATCAGCGCGAGGACGCTTTATCCCTTTATTACTAAGGTACCACAGGTTCACAGTACTGTACTTCCCTGGAACCTTGTCTTTAGAATATAATTTATTTTCTTATATATATTTTTTCACTCACCCTATATCCGGTCCTGACGAAGCGCTAATGGATCCCTTAAGGACCAGCATTAATGCGCGAAACATGTTGACCCCATATTTGTAGGACTTCCACTCACCCATCCTGAGAATAGCAGTTTATTACACACCTGCCCTCAATCATTCTTTACAAAGAGGAGCTCCAGGATCATTTTTAATCTTTGCTACACGGAGTCGTGAATAAAAACTTAGGTTCTGGGCTCCGCATAGCATTTTTAACGCACTAACTCACCTCCCTTTTTATAGGCCCACACACCCCCATGCACAACTGCGGCGTCTCCATAAAAGATCTCCGATAAAGAGCGCTCTTGCGGGGCCCGTGGGGGACTGCAGCGCCACCCCTACGAGGAGCAACGCCCGATGATGAAGCATGACACTCGAAAGGGTGTGTGAGGGCACTATATTCTAAAGGAGAAATTCCCCACACTCACTTTTCACCCGACCGCACTAACAGCACACATAACATCTCTTCAGCATTTTTTTAGGAACAGTTACCCTCTCAATATATACACTGTATTCTGAGGGAGCACGGGTACTGGACCTTTCTCTAATTATGCTCCCGGTCCCCCATTCTATTTGTATTACGATCCTTCCAGATCATAACAGCCAGAGTGGCAGGAATATGGCAGTCATCATTTTCTGCCTTCCTACCCCTTGCCTTGGATGCCATTATCCGCCTCACCCCCAGTACCCGACTCAATATGTTACCGCTAAGAAGGCAAAATCTCACTCATAGGCATACTATGACAACTAAAAAACACACAACAGAAAATATTAAACCTGCCTGGCAAGAAAAGAGAAGCAAGGAAAGTGAGCCTAAGGTGTGATTTCCTGCATTGCACATTTCCATGACAATAGGCCGCAAGACACAACAACAACAGGTGGACACCAAGCATGACTATTATGCCATTGCAGAATTTTCTGATGTGTTAGGTACCATGGATTGCACACATGTGCTACTGGTTCTCCCGGCAGAAACATCATGTCTGTACAGGCCTGAAGCATACCTACTCCATCAACGTCCAGGCCATTGTGGACCATCTGGGAATGTTCATCAATGTGCTAGCAAAATACCCTGGAGCTCGCATGATGCCTACATCTTCAGTCACGTGCAAAAACAACAATTGATGGACAGAATGCAGAACAATGTCATACATTCACCCCAGTACAGAGATCTGGGCCTAAATCCATCGTTTTTTTGCTCACCATTCCATTCCAGTTTGAACCCAGCCATATGCAAATCAGTCTTGACCCTGTGCCCCATGGGAACAGTCCAGCCCGAACTGCCAAGCCAGGTCCTCCCTGGACTGGAAACAAGCATCCTAGGACCGGTTTCGGGCTTTCAGCCCTCGTCAGCCAGGATAGCTTGATTCCAGTGGCATGGAGAGCAAGGGACTCACGTCTGAGCATACCCTTCCCACTCGGGGTGACAAATGCAAAAACAACAATTGATGGACAGAATGCAGAACAATGTCATACATTCACCCCAGTACAGAGATCTGGGCCTAAATCCATCGTTTTTTTGCTCCCCATGCCATTCCAGTTTGAACCCAGCCATATGCAAATCAGTCTTGACCCTGTGCCCCATGGGAACAGTCCAGCCCGAACTGCCAAGCCAGGTCCTCCCTGGACTGGAAACAAGCATCCTAGGACCGGTTTCGGGCTTTCAGCCCTCGTCAGCCAGGATAGCTTGATTCCAGTGGCATGGAGAGCAAGGGACTCACGTCTGAGCATACTCTTCCCACTCGGGGTGACAAATGCAAAAACAACAATTGATGGACAGAATGCAGAACAATGTCATACATTCACCCTAGTACTGAGATCTGGGCCTAAATCCATCGTTTTTTTGCTCACCATGCCATTCCAGTTTGAACCCAGCCATATGCAAATCAGTCTTGACCCTGTGCCCCATGGGAACAGTCCAGCCCGAACTGCCAATCCAGGTCCTCCCTGGACTGGAAACAAGCATCCTAGGACCGGTCTCGGGCTTTCAGCCCTCGTCAGCCAGGATAGCTTGATTCCAGTGGCATGGAGAGCATGGGACTCACGTCTGAGCATACCCTTCCCACTCGGGGTGACAAATGCAAAAACAATTGATGGACAGAATGCAGAACAATGTCATACATTCACCCCAGTACAGAGATCTGGGCCTAAATCCATCGTTTTTTTGCTCACCATGCCATTCCAGTTTGAACCCAGCCATATGCAAATCAGTCTTGACCCTGTGCCCCATGGGAACAGTCCAGCCCGAACTGCCAAGCCAGGTCCTCCCTGGACTGGAAACAAGCATCCTAGGACCGGTTTCGGGCTTTCAGCCCTCGTCAGCCAGGATAGCTTGATTCCAGTGGCTTGGAGAGCAAGGGACTCACGTCTGAGCATACCCTTCCCACTCGGGGTGACAAATGCAAAAACAACAATTGATGGACAGAATGCAGAACAATGTCATACATTCACCCCAGTACAGAGATCTGGGCCTAAATCCATCGTTTTTTTGCTCCCCATGCCATTCCAGTTTGAACCCAGCCATATGCAAATCAGTCTTGACCCTGTGCCCCATGGGAACAGTCCAGCCCGAACTGCCAAGCCAGGTCCTCCCTGGACTGGAAACAAGCATCCTAGGACCGGTTTCGGGCTTTCAGCCGTCGTCAGCCAGGATAGATTGATTCCAGTGGCATGGAGAGCAAGGGACTCACGTCTGAGCATACCCTTCCCACTCGGGGTGACAAATGCAAAAACAACAATTGATGGACAGAATGCAGAACAATGTCATACATTCACCCCAGTACAGAGATCTGGGCCTAAATCCATCGTTTTTTTGCTCACCATGCCATTCCAGTTTGAACCCAGCCATATGCAAATCAGTCTTGACCCTGTGCCCCATGGGAACAGTCCAGCCCGAACTGCCAAGCCAGGTCCTCCCTGGACTGGAAACAAGCATCCTAGGACCGGTTTCGGGCTTTCAGCCCTCGTCAGCCAGGATAGCTTGATTCCAGTGGCATGGAGAGCAAGGGACTCACGTCTGAGTATACCCTTCCCACTCGGGGTGACAAATGCAAAAACAACAATTGATGGACAGAATGCAGAACAATATCATACATTCACCCCAGTACAGAGATCTGGGCCTAAATCCATCGTTTTTTTGCTCACCATGCCATTCCAGTTTGAACCCAGCCATATGCAAATCAGTCTTGACCCTGTGCCCCATGGGAAAAGTCCAGCCCGAACTGCCAAGCCAGGTCCTCCCTGGACTGGAAACAAGCATCCTAGGACCGGTTTCGGGCTTTCAGCCCTCGTCAGCCAGGATAGCTTGATTCCAGTGGCATGGAGAGCAAGGGACTCACGTCTGAGTATACCCTTCCCACTCGGGGTGACAAATGCAAAAACAACAATTGATGGACAGAATGCAGAACAATGTCATACATTCACCCCAGTACAGAGATTTGCATATGGCCATGTCTAAACTGGGGTGGCGTAGTGGGCAAAAGAACGATGGATTTAACCCAGATCTCTTGACTGGGGTAGAATGTCTGCATTGTCAGCATTCCGTCCATCAATTGTTTGTTGTAACGCTTTTCGCCCTAAGTGGGATGGGTATTCCCAGACGTGAGACCCGTGCTCACTACGCCACTGGAGTCAAGCTATCCTGGCTGATGACGGCTGATAGCCAGAAACCGGTCCTAGGATGCTTGATCCCGGTCCAGGGAAGACATGGCTTGGCAGTTCGGGCTGGACTGTTCCCATGAGGCAGAGGGTCAAGACTGATTTGCATATGGCCATGTCTAAACTGGGGTGGCGTAGTGGGCAAAAGAACGATGGATTTAACCCAGATCTCTTGACTGGGGTAGAATGTCTGCATTGTCAGCATTCCGTCCATCAATTGTTTGTTGTAACGCTTTTCGCCCTAAGTGGGATGGGTATTCCCAGACGTGGGACCCGTGCTCACTACGCCACTGGAGTCAAGCTATCCTGGCTGATGACGGCTGATAGCCAGAAACCGGTCCTAGGATGCTTGATTCCGGTCCAGGGAAGACATGGCTTGGCAGTTCGGGCTGGACTGTTCCCATGAGGCACAGGGTCAAGACTGATTTGCATATGGCCATGTCTAAACTGGGGTGGCGTAGTGGGCAAAAGAACGATGGATTTAACCCAGATCTCTTGACTGGGGTAGAATGTCTGCATTGTCAGCATTCCGTCCATCAATTGTTTGTTGTAACGCTTTTCGCCCTAAGTGGGATGGGTATTCCCAGACGTGGGACCCGTGCTCACTACGCCACTGGAGTCAAGCTATCCTGGCTGATGACGGCTGATAGCCAGAAACCGGTCCTAGGATGCTTGATTCCGGTCCAGGGAAGACATGGCTTGGCAGTTCGGGCTGGACTGTTCCCATGAGGCACAGGGTCAAGACTGATTTGCATATGGCCATGTCTAAACTGGGGTGGCGTAGTGGGCAAAAGAACGATGGATTTAACCCAGATCTCTTGACTGGGGTAGAATGTCTGCATTGTCAGCATTCCGTCCATCAATTGTTTGTTGTAACGCTTTTCGCCCTAAGTGGGATGGGTATTCCCAGACGTGGGACCCGTGCTCACTACGCCACTGGAGTCAAGCTATCCTGGCTGATGACGGCTGATAGCCAGAAACCGGTCCTAGGATGCTTGATTCCGGTCCAGGGAAGACATGGCTTGGCAGTTCGGGCTGGACTGTTCCCATGAGGCACAGGGTCAAGACTGATTTGCATACGGCCATGTCTAAACTGGGGTGGCGTAGTGGGCAAAAGAACGATGGATTTAACCCAGATCTCTTGACTGGGGTAGAATGTCTGCATTGTCAGCATTCCGTCCATCAATTGTTTGTTGTAACGTACATCTTCAGTCACAGCCTAATCAATTAGGACTTCCAGAGTGGGCGATATGGGAATGGCCTACTTGTTGGTAAGCAAATCTAGAGTACATACCAGACTTACTGACATTAAGCAATGTATGACATAATAGCCATCTCTGTGTTTGTCGACAGAGCTAGGACCACATGTATGAGGGGTGTGCCTCATATTTGCACCATGCATCATGGTCCATGTGTAATACAAACCGCTAAATTAGGCATGATAAGACACGCAGAGCCACTTTGTGTTCCTTTAAGTGGCATAGAGATCCAGGGCAATGCAATGCTGTGCAAAATGCAGTGTTGCATCACTGTGTGCAAGGGAGGGATTCCAAGAACTGTGTGTGGGTGTCTCCATGCAACTCCCATGATTAATGAGGCATGTCATGTATACCACACAAGGTAAACTTGGAAATGCGCAAAATCTATTAGTCTCCCCAGGTGATGTGCAACAAGGATAAAAACCTTTAGTCATCCAAGTCACTCCGCTTCCCTTCTGTGCTGCATACTGTGGCACACATACATAGACCTTCAGGCCTGTAAGGGTTCATTATGTGCAGGAAGGTGACCCCTCCTGCACAAAGACAATCATGCATGCATTGCAGGCATCCTAGTACCATGGTGCAAGTGTGCCAGTGGGTTTGCTAGGCAGCCCAGTGTGTGCCAGTGCTGGGTGAAAGGGCAGAATTGTGCTGTGTGGCCTGAATACTGTGCAGTGCTGCCCTTTCTCAGTGACACAGTCTAATGCAGATAGGTGACTTTCTGCATTGCAAGGTGCCATTTCCCAAAATATTTGGGTCTTTGTGTTGTGTGCACATAGTGGGTCCAACACACTGCAAAGTATAGACAATGATGTCCCACATTGACATGCACTCATTAATCAGTCAATGACTAGCTACAGAACATCAGTGAGTAGTGATGTGTCATTTCATTCTGTGTTGATGAAGTGAACCACATCAACTGAACTGGGTAACGATCAAAACCATATGGCATGCGAGACAAGCTAACATGAGTGCAAAGGCAAAGCAAAAGATAAATGTGGGATGAGCGTCTCCTCAATGGCGTAGCTACTCTGAGTATCAGTCAAAGGTCAACAATTTCAATGGTATGAAAATAAGTGCTATGGGAATGAGTAAGTGCGTCACACATGGCAGTATACTTGTATGTTTACCAAAGTTTCAGGAGCAGCACAGGAAGAAGTATATGGAAAGGCAATGTGTGGCAGGTCATGTCAGTGTAGGCCTCAGACGTGTTAATGTTAGCATTGTGACACCAACAGTACAAAACACTCAAATGACTCAGCCATACTGACAGTCCGGAGGTGTGCCTGAAATTCCGGGAAGTGGCCCGCTCTCTGGGGGCCATGAGAACGGTGGGGGCAGACCACAAGCCCCAGGACTCCTTGCGGCTGGAGACGCCAACAAACGTTTCCTGCGCCTGGAGGCACACCTAAAATACTGGGAAGCGCCACCGCTACGCGTGGCGCACACGGGGCACGCCTGGGCGAAGACCGGGCCAAGAGCAAGACCATCTGCGCCCATCAGCGGTTGGAGGAGGCCGGGCTGGGCCTACCCTGTTGGCTCTTCGACAGGCTCCCACCCTCTAAATTTTGTGTGGTAGGGGCAATACTAGCAGCATACTGTGCAGCAGAACCCAATAAGAAGAAGCATCCTCATTAAGTAGCTGTTTTACAGTGCAACGCCCTGGTCCCATTGTCTCCCATTTTTGTGACACATTGACTATGGGGAAAAGGAAAGTTATGCCTGCTACGACACCTGTGGGGCCACACCGTTCAACTTTTGACACCTTTTTAACAAAAGCAGTGGGGGCTATCACAAAAGAAGTTGAGCTGTCTAAAAGGTGGCTATCTGTAGGTCCTGAGGGCTCACCCCAGCCTTTGCCCCTGAAAGCCCCTCACTCAGTGGTCCCAAATGCTCAAGGGCCAGAAAAAGATGTATCACTGATAGGCCCAGATTCCCTCATTCATAATAGGGTCTTCAAGGCTCCCCCTCTGGCCTTATTAACTAGTGAAAACAAGGAAGGCTTGGGTCCTGTGCTCCCCAGACTGGACCACCCAAATATTGAAATCACAGAGAGGTGTCAAGGGAGGTTTATTTTAAATATGCGGGATAAACCTGAGACCACTAATTCTGAGATTTTTGAGCATTTATTCTGCTTAGTTTTGATCATTCAAAAAGACATTCATAAATCAATTGGACATGTCTTTTAAAAGGAAACACCACATTAGTAAATCACACAATTGCAACACATTTGGATGCGTGATTTAGAACCATTTCTTTTGTGAGACAATATATACAACACATACATAATACCAAACATTATTTGTGACAAAAATATATACAACAAACCAATGATCACACGACAAACATCGATAAATTATGTGTGCCAGCCTGAAATTAAACCAGTCCTGCATTTGCACTGAAAACACAAGGCGGACAATTGCTCATTCAAAGACACATGTCTACTGTCCTTCCTGTGGGAGGGTGGGGATGCATATCCTACTTGAGGGTGTTGACAACCGAGAACTAGGGGAAATAATTTCTATTCAGTCCCCTCGTGGCACACCCTGTTCTACTGTCCCCCACACTCAACAGCCAACGCGTTTCGAATCCCCAACAATTCCGGGGCTCTCAATTGTGCTGCAGACAGATGTCCATTATCTGTTATTCAATTCATGGGATTAATCGAGGCTTACATTTTCTGGGCGTGTGGAAACTCTTGATAATGATTTAAAAACGGTCCAGGATCTTGAGACTTGTGAAATGTAGTTAGAGCTCCTGGGCGCATCGCCATGAATTTCTTTTGCAATAATCCTTTCATTTCAGCCAATCCGAAGGCAGTTAGAAAATCATCTGGCTCCTCTCATTCAAGCCGGCAGCACCAGTTTGAATGAGAGGACCGTTTTGAAATCATTATCAAGAGTTTCCACACGCCCAGAAAATGTAAGCCTCGATTAACACTATGACTTGAAGAACAGATAATGGACATCTGTCTGCAGCACAATTGAGAGCCCAAACCAAACCAAGTCCGAGTCCTGAAGAGAATCCCGGAATTGTTGGGGATTCGAAACGCGTTGGCAAAGTACAAACCCTGAACTATCCCCTAATGATCACCCGAGCACCAGACAGCCCTGTATATGTAAACTCGTGCTACCGGCAGCCACGAGTCAGAATGCCATCACGCAGCCCATTGATTCTCATTCCCGGGATAAGGATTTATGCCATACTAGCCAGCATATCCTGTCATGCACCCCTGTTGTAGCCAAGCATATTTCTGGCACTGTCATTAGTAGTCCCCTTCTACCGGTAATTATTCTTCCCCCAGCTTGTTGTCCTTATACTTTAGTCTTGACAGGTGTCCCATGGCTTACTTCCCCCAACCAGGAAGCAACAGGCCAACTAATCAGCAAGTTCTCCCACTGGTTAGGCAAACAAACTAGATATAATACCTCAGAACACAGGCACATTCTGATGGCCCAGAGGGTTTCTTGGATTGGGCCCTCCCAGAAATTCTTTTAGGGAGCTTGTGTGATTGTTACCATCAGATATCCTGAAATGGTAGGAAACATGCTTAGGCGTTCTTCCCAGACTTACTCCCCCGTAACTGGTATTAAACTACTGCTGCTGGGCTTCTTTTATAGACCCTCTCAGAGTATTTCAAATGGATCTCTGTCTCTTGCCAGCAGTGAGGCACTATGTGCCTGGGATGGGTTTCAGGCACTTTTAAATCATTACGTGCCCCTGGTGGACCTAAATGATTTGTACTGACTTCCAGAAAGTGAAAACAGAAGCACATCTCAGGGCTTTCTCACAGGGCCGCCCCTACGGGAAGTGGGAAATAGCAAGGTTTCACCCCCCTTTAATTTCAGAGCACCAACTTAGTAGGTTACTTTCTCACGGGGCCACAGAACCCTCTGCAGGCCCTATAATCAAGCCACAACCAGGGTACTGGGAAAGATTTAAGCCTCGTCTCATGGATTGTGGCAGGCCTATCAGCAATGTTTTTAGATGAAAGGTGAATATTGTTTATCAAGTCCTTTATTATTATTTGTCCTTGGTAAACGTGGGAAGTTGAGAGCAATTTCTTTCTTGAGGGGTTTAAAACCTTTTTCCGTCCGGCTGTGGGTTCCAGAGCAGGAAGAGCGAGCGGGGACTTAATTATTTTTTTAGCTCTTGAGCAGTGTGGGTCAGTGCAGACAATAGTGGGACTCCAAAGTGTTTCAGGGCCTTAAATTGATAGTGGGGAGATCTCTCTGCTTGGTACTAATTAATTTTTATATTGCAAAAAAGGGGAAACAAGGGCCCTCCAATCTTTTAATCTTAAGTGGCGCTATTGACTCATTAAGGGGAGAGGGCCTCACTCAGGAGAGTCTTATCTTGGCAGGGGATTTTAATTGCCATTTATGTCTATACTCAATAAACTCTTTGCATAGTTACCAAACCTACACGATCAACGAGGGCACCCACATGGAACATTGCCTGCAAGGCGCTGAACTGAGTAATTTTTTAAACAATCTTAAATTCACCCTTGAAAAGATGACTAACTTGTTTAAGTCTTTTGTCCCCCCAACATATAAAGGAAGGGGAAGTGCCACAATAATTGCTGGTGCTCATATATCCACCATCTTATCAATGCTATTGCCTTGGGTGCATCAGTACCAAAATCCTGGAAGGGTGCAGTGATTATCCCCATTTTCAAGAAAGGAGATCGATCATTGCCAGGTAATTACCGCCCTATAAGCCTTATAGATACCATCCAAAAGGTAGTGGGGCGTGTGATCGTCAATAGGCTCCTGGATTGGGCGGAAGAGACGAAGGCCCTTTCAACCTTCCAGGCTGGCTTTCGACGATCCACAAGTACGGTGGATCAGGTCTTTCGTTTTACTATGATTCAATGGAGGACGGTGGTGCTCGGCAAAGGAAGCTTGTATGCGGCCTTTGTCGATCTAAGGGCCGCTTTTGATCTGGTCCCTCGACTAAAGCTATGGTCGGTTTTACAGAAGCAGGGCATCCCAAACGATTTGTTATCTATGATAATGAGACTCCATGAATCAAATTATGCAAGAATACAGTGGGGTGGCTTAGGCTCAGTTACCTCAGATTTTCCAGTAGAGAGGGGCGTAAGACAGGGATGTTCGATGGCCCCAGTCCTTTTTACACTTTATATCAATGATGTTGTAGCACGTATGACTTCCGCCCAAGTGGATGCTCCTTTTTTAGATGGTATTAAAATTCCTATTTTAATGTTCGCAGATGACACACTCATCCTAGCTAAAACGCCAAGTGGATTGCAGTGTGCTTTGTCAATCTTTGACCAATTTTGTAAAGAGTATGGCCTCGAAGTAAACATTACAAAAACGAAGCTGATGACTTTTAACCCCCATCGTAGTTTTAAGACAAAAATTACCTTAAACAATCGTCCACTGGAGGTAGTTAACAATTTTACTTATTTGGGTATGCATATATCCAATGCGCAGGCCTGGCGGCACCATATTGAAATTGCAACAATCAAACATAGGCAATTGGCAGGCACAATCAGCTCAGAACACAGAAAATCATTCACTAAACCTGTGAAACCTGTCCTACAGGTTTATGAAGCTAAAGCTCTGGGTTCTGTACTTTATGGTGCCGAGTTGTGGGGGTTTGAAAAAATGCCGGCTCTTCAACTTGCAGAGAATATATTTTTTAGGGCCATCACAGGCGTTCCCAAAAGCACCCCGCTACTGCCCCTTAAGTATGACTTGGGTAGAAGAGCCATTGTAGATATGGCACGGCTCCGCCCAATATTGTACTGGCGCAGGTTATGGACCACGCCTGCGCTTTCCCACTATGCAGGGGGTTTTCTAGACATCATAAGAACTGACCTTCACCATAAAATAGGCTGGCTAAAAGCACTTAGGGCATCCTTGCTTGAGCTTGGTTTGAGCACACTTTGGGAAGATCCTGCAGGAGCAACCTTCCCTTCTAAAAGTACGATTAAGACCATTTATTGGGAGAAGGTTGCCCAGCGGAACTGGTGTAGCCCAAGTGTTGGTAACATGACTAGAGAGTTCCTAGAGGCCAAGATGTACCCCCAGCTTGAGCCTTATTGGGATATCATAACCAAGCCAAGAGATAGGAAGCTTTTTTTCCAACTAAGAGCTGGAGCACTTCCCCTTAGATCTTTAACAGTAAAATGGGAAGCGGGAAATAGTGCTGTTTGCCCTGCCTGTGGTACAAAAAATGAAACTATTGGTCATTTCTTGTTTTCTTGTGAAATCTATGCTGCTCCACGGCGTATATGGCTTACTCCAATGTGCAAAAATCTAGGAACTACTAGTGGCACTGTTGCTTTACGCATTATATGCACCAGCACATTGCCTTGGATTTCAATTGCCACTGCAAAGTATCTAGGATGGGCGTGGATGATTAGATCGAGACTGCTAGTCAATTGACTATTCTCTTGAACCGGGGGAGACTGCTAGTCCTTTTACTATTCCCCCCCCTGCTAACTCTTAGCATTTTATCGTATGTAATCTGTTTTAAAACTTTTAATTATTTAAATATCATTGTTTTAACAACAAGTATCCACTGTTATTATCGCGGAATGTCTAACCCAGGGCTTCAATTGTGTCAACCCGCATGTGATTTGAACAGCACTGCTGCCAAATGAAATAATGTCTCCCTTTTGGATGTAATTTAACCAGATTTTGTTAAAGTATGTAGTATCGAAATGTATTGTATTTAATAGTATTTTAATGTATCTAATGAACTGTTATTGTATAATGTATCTTGCTTTTATGAATATCCTTCGAATAAAGCATACTTTGATTGATTGCCACAATAATTGTTTCTATTTTTGTATCGGCCTCATTGGTTTGGCCTTCATTTTCTTTTAATATCCTACACAGCCCATTCATCGATCGCATACCCTTGCCTTAGTACTTGAAGGAACGGGGAATCAGGTGGAGCACCCCTGCACATCACCAGGCACTCTATCTTTAACCAACTTGGGGAGGCGTCAACGATGATCGCAGATAGACGCTATGTCTTTCAATTGTAACCAATTTAAAACTTGACAGCAGGAGATATTAACCTGCTTAGACCCCTTAGCCCCTGGTGAAGAGACTTTAAACTCATGTATTTCCATCGCCCAGTTGGTCGCTGATTTGTTAAAGATGCCTATGGCTGGCCCTGCTCCTGGCCACCTGAAATGGTTTGACACTGAGTGCTCATGGGCCCTTCACCTCATGAATAAAGCACTGAAGCAGTCCCCCGAGATAGATTACAGGTGGTTAATTGTCATAATAATTGTAAGAGAGCACTGAAAGAACAGAGGTGTCTCCTACAAAGACAGGCCTGGGATGAACTAGCCCAAGCGAGTTAGATGCGGGCTAGAACACTCTTTTGGCTGGTCATAAACAGACCCTGTTTTGCGGAGCCATCAAGGCTGTGCTATGCTATCACATAACCACAGAACAATTGGATGATCACTTTGAAAGGGTGTACAACTTTGGACACAGTGAAGGGCCCCCCACTGAGATAGAATCCTGCCCGGGTGATACATCAGTTACTTTCTCTCTGGAGAAAGTACGCATCAGCATTGAGGGATTGTCCCGGAATAAGGCGCTTGGACCCAATGGGATCTCTCAGGATTTCTTCCGGGACAACATAGAAGTGTGGGCCCCCGGTTTCGACCAGAATGTTAAATGTAGCAGCAAGGAAAGGGATGCCACCTTCTTGGTCAACTGCCACCATTATACCAAATTGGAAGAAGGGGGATAAGGATAACCCTTTTTGCTATGATCCCATATCCCCCATTGACTCTACAGTTAAGGTTCTGGGTCGGGTTCCACTGAATAGACTTTCTGCATGGGCTGACACAAACGGAATATTCTCTGAGGGGCAGTTTTGTTTCCGTGTGGGAAAATCAACCACGGACCAATGTCTTATCCTCTATTTATTAGTGTCCAAATACACTTTAGCTAAACCTGGTGCCCTTTTAGGCTTCATGGACCTTACGTTTGCCTTCGACCGGGTGCACCGCAAGAAACTGTGGGACCTACTTAGTTCTCTGGTAGTCCAGCCCGCACTCTGATTGCCCTCGAGTGGGCATGAAAGCATTGCCAGTCCTTTTATATGCTGACGATGCGATGCTGATGGCCCGTACAGGAATGGGCCTCCAAGACCTGATCAACAGGTGTTTCTACTTTATGGACAGGCTGGACCTGTCGGCCAACTTCACAAAATCGTATGTTTTGGAAGTTGGCCCTCAGGCGACTTGGTCCAAAACTTTTATGGCATGCGCTCATACCTTAGCGAAGGTTCCACTTTCACCTACCGGGGAATTTTATTTGATGCAAAACTTAATTGAAAAGAACTGATGGAGGGAAAGTTGTGTGACATGCATAAAGCCATGGAAGCAATTGCCAGCTATGCCCACAGATTGGGTTCTTGGTCCCCTGAGATGATCTTAAAGTCATACCAGTCTACATGTATCTCCAAGGTCTTGTACTGTAGCGTGGTTTGGGGGTACACAAAGGCCAATAATTTACACATCTCTCAAAATACGTTTTTTGAGTTGAATTTTGAAGGTCTCACAAGGCACCCCCTCGTTTACCGTACATGAAGAACTAGGAGTTAATTCCATAGAGGATTTGGTGGCAGTGAATCCCTTGTTGTGGTGAAGATATGATCGAGGGATGAGGCTGGTTCGATTATTTTAGACTGTCGGTTGCTAGATCATGCACTCAAAATACATGGCCTCAGGACATGAGAATTGTCAAGGAACGTTTTTGTACACATGCCGCTGCTCACCACGAAAATACTGAGCTTATGAAATCAGCTGTGAGAGGGGATGTTTTGCTAAAATCAGGGCAGGGAATGGAGAATTATCTTTTGACCCTTAAAAACCCTTCTGAAAGATTTTTAGTAACACGTTTTAGATTCAATCAGAACCATTATCTGCTGGCAACCCCCTTTGTGTTTTTACCTGCAAATGTGAGAGGGCCCTGTGGCTGTGACGATAGGCCTCCACAGGACACTTTACACTTTGTCCTCTTGTGTAAATATTTTAGCCAACACCAGGAGATTGTTTCTTAGGCCCCTTTTAAAAGCTATGAAATTTAGACAAGCCTGGGTTTCGCTTATGTACTGGCAGCTATTGCCCAACGACCATACTCTTTTTGTTTTCACAAATTTCTTGAGGTCTGCTTTTAGATTAAGAAGCTCAAGATGTGATTGATGCCCGCTTAAACCTTGTGATTTTGAACAATACTTCTTTTAATGAAATATATCTGAAATGATGTTCCTTTTACAGTATGTTTTTATCTGATATGGTTGTGTTAACTTCTGAATAAGTATTTATTTATTTATTTAAATGACTGACTACGTATACACATACAAATGGGTTTACAGGCGCATTGACTGATGTTACCAATGTGAGGGTTCACCTGAACTGAGGAGTAAGTTGCCCAAATGAAAATCAAATGAGTCAAGCAACGGGAAACTTGTAAAGTCTAACACAATACTGGCAAACATGTCATACATCAGTCATCAACATAGGATAAAATGCAATCTGGACAAGGCATCACAGTGAACATTCATATTTGCCACAGACTTATATACATCGGAGAACGGCACCCACTATATGTTGTATTAAGCAAATATGGTCTGTTCTGGTTCAACAAAGTATAATTAGTTGCAACACTGATTTAAACACTATTCAATATACCAAGTTTGCTTTTTGATTCCCCAAGTTCATTAAACTGGTTTCAGACTTGTCGTGTGTTGAAAATTCTTTATTGATGGTATAAAAACATGTTCACAACAACGTAGCCAATGTATTGCGTCTCTTTTCACAAGACATCTTCAGGGCTCCAAAGAAATACAAATAGCATATATACAATTAAAATTATATACACATGACAACATTGTTTGTAAAAACCCAGGGCCAATTGATCAAACACTGTACTACCCATCCATAAGTGCTTGTATAAAACATTATGCCAGCCCTGCAAAAAAAGACCCAGAGACTTTATACCAGTTTAATTTTTCTATTGCATTTGTACTCGATGGTTCCCTCATTGTACGGGCACCATACTACTAATATGCATTACACATTAAAATCACTATTAATTACCAGGGATTCTTGTTACCCTACTTAATATAACAAATTGTCATTACAATTTATTATCATGTTATAAAGTTTCAAATCCAATAGAAATGCCACTTCTTAAAAGGCTAGAGAAAAATAGGGAAGAAAACAGAACATGGCAAACACATTTATACGCTTGGCCACTAATCACCTTTTCGTTTGCAGATCTGGGGGAGTCTAACTATGTCATTCTGAAGGCTACACCTTTTTAGAGACTATATTTTATTAAAAACAGGGCATCCCAGATATTGGTGAAGTAAAAGAAGTACCCCTTAATTGTGCTCCAACATTTTTACCTTAGTCTTTAATCGAGAAGTGTTTCTCAAAACATCTGCTTGTATTGATTATTCAGAAAAATCCTGGTAACAATATGAAAAATCCTCGTGTCATAAAACCATTCCTATTCAGTAAAAATGTGGCTAAAAATTCTACATACCACTGATTGCTCAGACATACCTTGGTTGTTAGAATGGACGTCTTTGTTTTTTGGGACTTGTGACCACTTGATGACCGTTACCTTCTGGGCCCTGAGGAAGGAATTGGTGGACTTTAGGTCCACTCCGAAACGCGCGTCGGCGCTTTGTTTGTCAATTAATTGAAATGAAGAATTTCCTTTGCTATTTGTAGTCCTATGTTTGTTGTTTAAACTCTAATATAATTTCTGTGACCATTGTATATCTGATGTACTCTTGTTTTTTCTTTCCTTCCCATTTATGTACTGTTGGTATGTATGTTTTGTTTAGGTGTGTTTTGTGAGTTATGACTTTCTGTATCGTCTATATCCTTGCTCTCTGTAGGGTTGGCTCTTCTGACATTTATAAGCAGAAATTTCAGGAATTGTTTAAATTGAATACATATTTTATATAATTGTTTTTCTATATCATTGTTTTCATAAAATAAACCAAAATGAAAATATTTTCTGTCGCACAATGAGGTTTTTAATTATTCTTGGATGTATTACCCATTAAGAATTGAATAGGGGTAGGTAGTAGGTGACGCAACCACCTTGTGTAGAATTCCTTGGTGTAAAATTCCATTTACTGGAGGGACAAAATTTCAGATGTGACCTAAATGTGCAAAATGTAAATACATGTTTGTACTTTACCTGTGCTCAAAATATTATGTCACCGTCACTCTAAACATCAACTCACATCTCCTCAACTTGAATTAGGCCTCAACATGTAACAATCATGTTATCATTGAGTAACATAGGGCCATAGCTCCCATTATTTAAACCATCTATACAGGACAGCAATGTGATGCAGTGGACTGAATTAAAGGGACAGGCCATGCATGCCTCATATCCATATCCCAAATGGCAATTCTGTCCACACTATTGAATAGTGCAGAGCTGCACAGCTAGTAGTCTTGCTGTATTCTGCTGCAGAAAAGTGTGTTTCAGATGGCACTCAGCGATTGTTGGAACACAAACCACCAAATATATTCATACCTGAGACAATCAACTCAGTGTAGCGAGTCTCACCAATGTGGTACCATTCACAATGGCAGCACTTTTCAGGAGCAAATATAGTACCACATGCCTTCACAGATCATGAGTGACAGTTGTCATGGCAAAAGGCCAAGTATGATGTGTACAAGATGACATTTTCTTGTTAGAGAATCGATACATGCATGCATTGGGAACCTCAACACACTACAGATGTTACTCAATTCCTGGCCTAATTGCAATACATACCACTTTAGTCCACAGTTGTCAGTATACACAACTCACAGGCCTTGTACAGTTATGTGGTGAGAGTCAAAGTCCTGTAACACAGCAATATGAGAAGATGGCTTTGCATTGTGAGTAATTACCCAGAGGAGTATGACAATGGAGATGTGTTTTGCGTTCAACACAACACTAGAAGAATACAGAGATGTTAAGAGTGTGATATGTCCATCTGAAAAGTCTGGCAAAACCGCATAGTTACACATACACACACATTCATTGAACATGGTGTAATGGAGGAATGTGGATAAACACTTAGGTCTGCATGGCTAGAGTAGTTTACACCTGCCCTGAGTGTACAAGTGCATAGTTGAGGGGTTCTCTAATCTTGTCTCATCCCAATGGTGAAATTGCATTTGCGTGTGTGCCATTACAGGAGGCCCACGCAAAGACCGACCCTCAGAGTATATGTGCTGCAAGAATATATGATGTTATCCCGCAAACAAACACTCTGCATACCATTACAACAAATTTTTTACCACGCAAATTCAATGACCCCACAAAATATCACATCAAATACAACGAAATTTGTATGTTTACTATTAAAAGTATATTTACCTTGCAATTTAAAACACCGCATGCTATTACAACGAAAAATAAATGTGAAAATATGTTAAAATATAAAAATTAGACACTTAACTACTGGCACGGGATGCAATGAAAATAGGGGTTTTGTGTGGGTAAATAATTTTAAAATAATGTAATGAAAATTAATGCTCGATTATTAATTTAAAACTGATTATTTCTTAGTATATTTAACAAAATATTACTTCTCCAATTTGACTGGATAGCGGGAAAACAGGGGTTTTGGATGCATATGTAATTTAAAAATAATGTAATTTTTATAAATTCTCGAGTATTAATTTAAAACTTTACAATTCTAAATATTTTTTTACTAAATGTTACTTCTGCACCAGGACGGGATGGCAGTAAAACAGGGCTTTTGGGTGGTTAAGTAATTTAAAAATTATGTAATATGTAATTAAAATTGATAATCGATTAATAATTTAAAACTGCACATTTCTTAATAATTTTAACAATATGTTACTCCTCCAGTACACTGAAACACTACCCTGCACGACCCCCGACACTACCCTAAAACACTACCCTACACTACACAAACACCACAACACTACCCTAAATCCTAATACACTACCCCCTGCATGACCCCACCCCTACCTCCGTCCAGTCCCTACACTCAAACACTACCCTGCATGACCCCCCGACATTGCCGTAAACCCTAAAACACTACCCTACACTACACAAACACCACAACATTACCCTAGACCCTAATACACTACCCCCTGCACGACTCTGCCCCTACCCCAGTCCAGTCCCTACACTGAAACACTACCCTGCATGACCCCCGACACTACCCTAAACCCTAAAACACTACCCTACACTACACAAACACCACAACACTACTCTAAACCCTAATAAACTACCCCCTGCACGAACCCCCCTACCCTCAGTCAGCTTCTTACACTGAAACACCACCCTGCACAACCCCCAACACTACCCTAAACCCTAATACACAACCCTACACTACACAAACACCACAACACTACCCTAAACCCTAAAACACTACCCCCTGCATGACCCTCCCCCCACCCCCAGTCCTGTCCCTACACTCAAACACTACCCTGCACGACCCCCTGACACTACACTAAACCCTAAAACACTACACTACACTACACAAACACCACAACACTACCCTAAACCCTAATACGCTACCCCCTGCACGACCACGCCCCTACCCCCAGTCGGGTCCCTAAACTGAAACACTACCCTCCTCCTACCTCCTTTCCGGTCCCTACACTGAAACACTACCCTGCATGACCCCCTACACTACCCCCACCCCAGGTCCAATTCCCCTTACCTCAATCTCCTCATGGTTCCTCTCTACTGGAACTATTAAAATCATTTTTTTCCTTCTTTTACGCACATCTCTGTAGCAGTCATTCTAGCTTGCGACGCTCTGTGAAAAAAAGCATTAAACGTGTTAGCGCTTTCATCATTTTCATGTATAAACATGAAAAAGGGACAATTTTTCATAACAGTTACAACGCGGTTCCTGGACACTCAATAGTTGAGTGTACTGCAGGCAAATAGGGCCCTATTAATACTTTTTTCTGCACTCATTATGGCCATTCTTGAGTAAGTGGGGGCACAGAGCTCGCTGAATTTTCCCTCCTCCATGAGCTGAGCATGCATAATTATTCATGAGTGCCGTTGACCGGGGTGCTGAGCCAGTTCTGGACTTTACGTACCATGGAGATAGTGATCTTCAACAACGAAGCTACAGGTGGGAAGTATGTTCCTGGTGCGGGAGGCGGAGCTAGCTCATGACCAAGATGGCCGCTTGAGCCCTTTGCTTCGTGTATTTCAGAAATATCCTTTCAAATATCCGGTATTCCCACGGTGCCCTACATGTCACATACAGTGGCCTGAGCTCTAGACACCATCAGAACCTTAGCGATCTGACTCTGGTTCCTCTCAGATCATGCATAGTGGAGCTGCGCAGCTGTGGAGAGGAGTGTCCCAGTAGGCCCAGATCCCCAAGCCACAGTGAACAGTGAGGCGGAACCTGTTACACGGCGAGCCGCTGGGAGGCAGTGACGCCGTTCGGCATACGGCGCGCCAGGGAGGACTATTGATCTGACTGCCTCTTCATGCTCGGAGTTGGTGCTGCACCCCAGGGGAACAATTGAAGGGCTAAAGTCTGCGTTGCGAGGTGGTAGGAAGACGCGCTGCCTCCCGGAGCTGTTGGTCGATCCCGGGCCGTGTTAATACACAGGGCGCACATACATCGGCGCATGCCCATTTTTACCGCTGTGACCTCCGTGGGGGTGTGCTGGACAGTGGTGAGAGAGCTTTTTTTTTTTTTTTTTTTTAACAAAGCTATATAGGAAACAATTTATAAAAAAGCCAGATAATGTGCAGACAATTAAACATTTCTTATCTGCACCCCATCCAACAATTATGACTGATAAAAGACCTTTCTTTTCAATAAATCTCTTTATTTGTTTTTTTATGTATTCTTTTTAGCAATAGAAGGTCATTTCATTTTCCATATTTCCTTATAACCCTTCTTTCTGAATGCTTATTATTATCAACGTAGTATTGTTCCATGCCCATTCAAAAAAATACATTTATATTCCACATTTTAGGTACAAAAGAAAGGAAAACAAAAAAAGAAGAACAGAGGGTCATCATTAATTATGAATTATGGCTAATATTTAGGTCTACGCGCGTTTCGGCGTTCAGCCTTCCTCAGGTGGCCATATTTTTGATAACTCCAATAATAAGAGAAACACAAACTGTAATTGCCTGTACACATCGGCTCATTTAAGTGTACATTTACAAGTATAAAAACAGTTTCTTTATATACATTAATTTACAAACATATATACATCCTGATCTTGTATATATACATATTATTTACAAAAAATCAAGTAATCAATCTTATCCATTTCCAATTATCACTAACAGGTCTACAACATCTTTTTGCAGGGCCGATGCCTGGGCAATTCAAAACAGAGCTAAAAAAGCCGTAATTAATATCTGGGTGTCTGTGTCGTGCACAATGCCGAATTATATCCCATCAACTATTTATCCTGATAATATTGTATCTTTACAATTAGAATACATAGATTTAGTCAAAAACTCTCTAACATAATGTTCACAATGATGTGGAATCATTTTGTTTCTTGAAACCTTAATTTTGGGATTAATCAATTAACTATCGACAGGCAACGGGTTAATTAATCATATATTCCCTTATTCTACATATATAATCGCATTACTCTGCATATATGATGACATTAACGTATTATCCCTGTTTTCTTGGGTTTTAATATGTCTATCCGTTTGCAGATTTCCGATGAAGATAGGTTTAAACAAAGGTCATCCCTTCTAGTTTAATGATATCCTGTTAACTCAAAGACCTGTCGACCGTGTTAATAACTTCAATTCTCAAACCTATAGGGGCAGAACGGTACACATGTTTCAACAGTGGCACCTTCTCTATACTTCCGGCCTTTAAAGAATGTTCAAATAAGTGTAACATTTGTTGACTTACTTCCCAATGATCACGTAAGCCTAATGTTTGTTGGTTAATCGTTTCCTCCAAACCACAGGCGTGTCAGATAATGTTCACTTTCCGAGTTATACTGCTTCGTCATCTAGAAAAAGACGTATATTAACACTACTATTTTGAATTAACGTCTCGGTATAGACAATATCATTTATTATTGCCATGCACTTAATGCTTTTATCGAGCACTTACTAGAAAATGTTAGTGTGTTACGGGCGGACAGTAATTGGGTTATCCCACCAGAATCCCAGCGTTTAGTTGAACTGCTCGTTCTCTTAAAGATGCAGTAATGTCATCTAAAAGTTAAGCACGCATCATTATGAACACCTGCCACAACCGCGGATTTTAAAAAGAGAAGTTCAATGTGTTCGCTTAGGAATATATTCAGGTCGCACTCACCAGGTCATCGTCATTTTCATTACGTCTGGATTTACAAAGCCGTGTCGATGCACAACCAATGCCGTTATGCTACCTGGTCATCTAGAAAAAACGAGTATTCACAGTAATGTTTTTAAATTACCATCTCGTCAAAGAAATCGCTCTCACTATTGCTTCGGACTTGATGCTTTTATCGAATACTTACTGGAAAATGTTACTGTATCATAGGCGGACGGCAGTTTGGTTATCCCACCACAATCACAGCGTTTGGTTGAGCCGCTCGTTCCGTTAATGGTGCAGAGCCGCTATCTAAAAGTAAGCATGCATCATTATGGCTATCTGTCACAGCCGTAATGTTTAAAAGAGAGGTTTTCCTATAGGAACAGATTCCGGCCGCACTTACCCTGCTATCGTCATTTTCATTTCGTCTGGTTTCAAAACGCCGCGTCGGTGTGAAGCCAATGCCGTTAGTCGACGAGTTTGATATATGGCCTAAACCATTCTGCCATTGGTCAAAACAGTTATTTGGTTTGACCAATGGCCTGTCCTGAACTCTCAATGTCCATTTGCAAGTTAAAGGCGTATATACGCGTTAGTGCCGCCATGCAAATCGGCAGCACCGCCAAAAGATGTAGAAGTGGGGTCAATGCCCAACTACATGCTGCAGACATATAGGCGCTCCCCTATTCTGCATTTGATTGCAATTAAATTATATGGACAACGGGAACAAAAAAAGCCTATAGTGCCTCAATACTCCTCTCATCAAAATACGGTAAAAAGCAACTTGTCATGCCAGTTTATTTTAATTCAAAGCAACAAGGACCCGTCAGGTGTTGTAACGAATCGCTTGACTCCAAGGAATCTCGTTGTTTAAACCCCTTTTGTATGTGTCCAGGGAGAATATCCAATATACTTCCCTTCTCTTGCGGATCTCCATTCCTTGAGGTCCACTGATATTGACTTTTTCCAAGATTAGCCATCGAATGTCCTCAATGGTATGATTAAAATCAATGAAGTGCTGTACCAGTGGTGCTTGTAATTTTTTCGTCCTGATTGCTGATCTATGTTCAGTTAGGCGGGCCGCCATAGATCTAGATGTTTCACCCACATAGGTCTTATTGCAGGGACATAGGACTGCATAGATTACATTGGTAGTTTTACAGTTCGTAAAATTTTGCAATTCTATTGCAACTCCGTTGATGGAGTATTGCTTTACCTCCAATGCCGAGTTGCAAGCAATGCATGACATGCACCTGTAGTTTCCTTTGATGACCGGGAGCCCTCCAATAGTAGTTTGTATGGAGGTAGTTGTACGCTTTGGCATCCGGGACCTTGTTATTAGATCCTTAAGGTTTTTATTTTTCCGATACGCAAACATAGGTTTTGGTAGGGGATTTAATTTGTTTCTTGTTGCATTGAGAATGTGCCAATTCGAATTTACAATCTGCCGTACAGACTCATTCATAGTCGAGTGCCTCATTATCATTACCAAGCGGTTTTGTTCTTTAGGTGTCTTCTTATTTAACAAACATTGGCGATCATAATAACATGCTCGTTTAAAGGAGTCGCGTATCAATCTTTTTGGATAGCCTCTAGCTAAAAATTTAGCTTTCATGATCTCTGACTGTTTATCGAAATCTACAAGATTGGTACAATTCCTCCGAAGACGGAGGAATTGTCCAAACGGGATAGTTGTTTTTTGTGTTCTAGGATGGTAACTAGAAAAATGCAAGAGTGTGTTTCTTGCCATTGGTTTAGTGAACAGGTCCACCCATAGTTGCTGCCCTTTGGCTTTAATAGTCACGTCGAGGAATTCGACATTATTTTTGTTGCTGACAGCTACAAAGCGGATGTTCGTGTCGCAAAGGTTTAACCAAGAGACAAATTCCGCTAAATCATCCTCTGCACCATTCCAAATGTAAAAGACATCGTCTATGAATCTAGACCAACTAGTGATAGATTCACTGAACGGTGCCACATCGTTGTAGATACATTTCTGTTCGTAATGCGCCATGAAGATGTTTGCTACCGTTGGGGCACATGAAGCCCCCATGCTTACTCCTTGGGTTTGTTGATATAGAGATCCATTACATTCAAAGGTGTTTTCTTGGAGTATGATTTCAAGGCATTCCAGTATGAATTTAGCCGGGCAAACAATTTCATAGGTCTCAATGAACCATCTCACGGCTTCAAGTGCTGCTGCTTGTGGAATATTGCTATAGAGGGCCTCTATGTCCATCGTTACCAAAAGTTGTGCCACCTGATTGAAATTGATTTGTTCAATTTTATTGATGATATCAGATGTGTCCCTAATGTAGGATTTTATTCTAGGGACATGAGGACGTAATATGGCATCAACATATTTGGATAGGGCCTCCGTGGCTGACCCAATGGTGGTTACAATGGGCCTATATGGTGGATTTGTGACACTTTTATGGATCTTAGGGATCCCATATATTGAGGCCATCTTTGGTTTGGCCACATTCAGAAACATCCATTCTTGTTCACAAATATCCCCATTATCCAGGGCATTTTTAGTCAAATCTTTTATCAATTTAGATACTCTTTTGGTGGGATCAATACTGATGGGGGCATAGTGGTTTCGGTTGGATAACATAGTTGTCATGTTATTGACATATTGATCTGTATCCATCACCACTATGCCCCCACCCTTATCGCAGCCCTTAATCGTAATGTCTTTATTGTTTTTCAAGGTGGCTAACGCTTGATGTTCCTCCCGAGGTATATTGTATTTGGGCGCAGGGATAAATTTAGTGGCTGCTGTGATTTTATTGAACACCACATGTTCAAAAACAGCAACCTCAGGTCCCACCTGTTCAAGTGTTGGAACAAATGTGGATGAAGGTGCTAGCCCGGATCTATTAGGTGTAGGCGACATTTGACTAGATCGTTCCTCAAAAAAAGCACGTAGTCTAATCTTTCGAAAAAAGGAGACTAAATCCTGGAATAGTTCGAACTTATTCGTTTTTGTGTGGGGGATAAAAGATAGCCCTTTAGTTAGTATGGCTTCTGTCTGACTATCAATATTGATGGTACTTAAATTGAAAATAGGAATCTGGTTTACTCGCGCCAATAGTGAGCATGTCTTGTCGTCAGTACTTGGGGGTCGTCCTGGTGGAAATTTTGTGCCTGCGGGTAATTGTATGCCTGTTGGTAATTGCCCCGCTGGCGCCGCTGGTACCTGGGTCGCCATCTGGTTCTCCGCGTCCCTCGCCGGGCTAAAAAACCAGATCTATCACCCCTATTGCTACCTGGGGTCTGTTGGCCCGATGTGCTGGCTTGATATTGGTTGTAGCCCTCCCCTTCTGAATCTGTAGTGTCCGAAAAGGTCACTATTTTTTTGGCAAATCTATCATTCCTTGGTTGGAACTCATCTTTCTCAACCGGTGATTGTTGTTAGAAGTTATCAGCTAGATATGGGTACATTTTTTCCTGATTAGTATACCTCACATCTTTTTTAAGTTTTTCTGTCTTTCGCTTCATTAGATATTCATGATAAGATAACATTTCAGTTTCTACCTCTTCTAATTTCTTTTTCGCCTCTTCAATTGCTTGATCACTTTTGATTTTATTTTCCAGTTCCTGGATTTCCTCCATCAATGCTTGAATCATTTTTTTGGATCTTTCTACAATAAGGATCATCAGATCCCGGGAGCATCTGTTCGCTATATGAGACCAGCGTTCTAAGAATTTTCGGATTTTGACAAAGAGACCTGGAATATTTCTGACCCTTAACCCTTGCGGGATGATTCCTACTTTTAAGTACTCTAACATAAAGTGCCCGTGCATCTCAATTCGTTTAGCCTTTTTCTTTAAAGATGTTAGTTTGTTGAAATCTTCATTACCTACAGTATTAGATATCTGTCCCATCTGGCCACCCATGGATGGCAAAGTCATCCAATAGGGACGCTAGATCCTCATCCGTAAACCCAAATGTTTGGAGCTTTTCCATGTTGCTATACTAGAGTATCGGGAGATTTTTAATGTCTATTAACTTTAGACTACGTTAGAGTATCGGGAGAATCTTGATGGCTATTCAACTATAGACTGTAAGTACGGTTCACTAGGGGCTTTGACTTAATTAAGCCCTCAATTTTATTAGAGCCTGTAAGTATATTGGAAATGGATTTCAACGTCCACTATTACAATTTTAACAAACATGCTACCCCACATGGACCGGCCATGGAGAAATATATTGTAACATAACAAGGGTACCCCTAATTTAGTTTCCTATCTCAGGGTTTTCAAGCAAAACTTTTTTTGAACAAAGCTATATAGGAAACAATTTATAAAAAAGCCAGATAATGTGCAGACAATTAAACGTTTCTTATGTGCACCCCATCCAACAATTATGACTGATAAAAGACCTTTCTTTTCAATAAATCTCTTTATTTGTTTTTTTATGTATTCTTTTTAGCAATAGAAGGTCATTTCATTTTCCATATTTCCTTATAACCCTTCTTTCTGAATGCTTATTATTATCAACATAGTATTGTTCCATGCCCATTCAAAAAAATACATTTATATTCCACATTTTAGGTACAAAAGAAAGGAAAACAAAAAAAGAAGAGCAGAGGGTCATCATTAATTATGAATTATGGCTAATATTTAGGTCTACGCGCGTTTCGGCGTTCAGCCTTCCTCAGGTGGCCATATTTTTGATAACTCCAATAATAAGAGAAACACAAACTGTAATTGCCTGTACACATCGGCTCATTTAAGTGTACATTTACAAGTATAAAAACAGTTTCTTTATATACATTAATTTACAAACATATATACATCCTGATCTTGTATATATACATATTATTTACAAAAAATCAAGTAATCAATCTTATCCATTTCCAATTATCACTAACAGGTCTACAACATCTTTTTGCAGGGCCGATGTCTGGGCAATTCAAAACAGAGCTAAAAAAGCCGTAATTAATATCTGGGTGTCTGTGTCGTGCACAATGCCGAATTATATCCCATCAACTATTTATCCTGATAATATTGTATCTTTACAATTAGAATACATAGAGTTAGTCAAAAACTCTCTAACATAATGTTCACAATGATGTGGAATCATTTTGTTTCTTGAAATACACAGGGCGCACATACATCGGCGCATGCCCATTTTTACCGCTGTGACCTCCGTGGGGGTGTGCTGGACAGTGGTGAGAGAGCTACATGCAGCGGGAGGAGCAGAACGGAATAGCGGAATACCGCTGGGGCAGCCCTGGGGGAGCTCAGCTTTCCATGTTTTCACGGACAAAGAAAAGCGGAGTAAGACCCATGCGGTGAGCGGAGCTGCGGTAATAGAGGAACACGCTGCAGAGGCGCGGTGAAGAAACACGAGTGCCAGGAGCAGGGCGCAATAGCTCTGGGGTCAGCTGTTTGTTGTGTGTGGAGTGGCAACGGACTGAGACGCAGTGAGAGAACGGGTGAGCTGTGAGCTACAAGCTGAGGCAGTGAGTGAGCAGTGGCACTGCAGGTCTGCCGAACTGCAGTGCTGGGCTTGATGTGCAGCGCAGATCAGCCGTGTCAGCATTGGTGAAGCTGAAGCCGTTTGCTAGGACTTCCGTGAGGCAGGGAGGAGACACAGTGAGAAAACGAGCCATAAGAGGCAAGCTGTACCAGGATAAGCTCTGAGGTGTTTTTCATTATTACCCCTCAAGAGTGGCAGCGTGTGATCACCTCATGTTCGAAGAGGTTATATGGAATTACTAACGGAATTGCTAACGGAACTACTAGGGGATTGCTACTATTGTCTGATCAGTTGCCCTCTGTGTACCCCCATGAGCTCTGGCCATAAGTGACTTTGTGGGGAGCCTCTACTTGTTTGCACCGTAGCACCGTAGCCTTTTGCCTGTCGAGAGCCATTCATGCTGGTGAGAGGGTGAATCCTGCTGCATTATGCTTTTTACTGGGCTGGAGCCACATCCCAGGGTACAGAACTACTACGCCCAGCAGCCCTCGTGCTAGGAGCACGTTTTGTGCGCTTTGCGCGCGTTGGTCGGCCCATTTAAGTGGCCGCGGACCCTTGCAGCATGTCTGCGCCCGTCGGAGGCCGAAAGAGGCTTGGCTGGGTCACCTTATCTCTATTTTACATCAGCACCTTATTTGGCACTGGACTCAACCCTTGTTTAAAGGTATTGTGATATTGATGCGCCACCCTGCAGCGGGTTCAGGGCGAGATTACCATGACGGATTTGAGATTGGCGGTTTGGGGCCCTTACTAACACCGAAATTGAACCTCTGCACCTGAGAGGCTAACTGCGCCCTGGGGATACCATTTGCCGGGCGAGTGAGTATCGTGCAGCGCTACTGTAGCATGCTGGGGGCTGAGACAGCGAGGGCCAACAGCAGGCACCTGTAAAGGGGCACACGATATCGCTGCATTGATAGTTTGGTCAACAGAGAAGCCTTGTACGGTTGGAGGTTCCCCATACCCTGGTGGTAGTTTGGAGTGAATATACTCAAGGCTGGTGCCCTGGTGGACCTTGTTTGGGAGAAACAACCGAGTTACACCATGGGCAGAGTGGACAGGGCTCAGCCCAAGCTCTCATTTGAGCAGAAACGGTTGAAATCACATGATGCCACCACAGATGGAGCGGATAGGACCCAGACCTCCCCCGTGTCCGACGATTCTAGCCCAGACATTCAGCGGGATGTTAATAGCCATGGAAAAAAGTCTGCAAAGTGGTGTTGCATCACTGGGCACGAAGATGGAGGCCCTCTTTTACCGGATGGACAGAATGGGGGAACGCTTAGACAAACATGTGGAGCGCTTGGATGTGTTGGAACGGAGACTGATGGAGTTGGAGGAAGCACACACCACACTGGACTCAGACCACAAGCAATTGGGGAGGGTTATGCGTGTTCTACATGACAAAACGGAGGACTTGGAAGCTTGTTCTCGTCGCTGTAACCTCAGAATCACCGGTCTGCCGGAGTCCACCCTGACGGGCAACATGGAACACTTTATCGAAAAACTGCTGGTCATGTTGCGTGGCGAAGGGGTCTTCTCTGCCATGTTTGTGGTGGAGAGGGCGCATCACTCCCTGGGACCACGTCCGCCCCCAGGAGCACCACCACGCCCGATTATTGCAAAATTGCTCAATTACCGAGACAGAGATGTTGCCCTGAGACTGGCTAGGGAAAAGGTAACGCTGAACTACGAAGGCTCGGAGATATTGCTGTTTCCTGATTTCACAATCCGAGTGCAGGAGGCGCATCATCAGTTTGTCCCCATGAAAAAACAGCTGCGGGATATGGGCATCGACTTCGCCATGCTGTACCCGGCAAAGCTTAGGGTCAACAGATAGGGCCGTTCCCACATTTTCACTGACCCAAAGGCCTTGCAGAAGGAGAGACGCCAGATCCCGGAGGGGCAGCTACTAGACGAGGCGTCTGGGGGTGCCTTAGAAAACAAAACTAATAAAAAGGAATGGCAGCTAGATGATAAGTATGGTCAATTGGTCGGAGTGAAAAGGGTTGAGGGTGGAATTCTATCTGTTCTTGAAGATTCGGAATGTGGGCTGTAGCTGCCTATCCTTGGTATAATGTGGGGGAGGAGAAGACACTTGCTGGGCCTGAGCTGCTTCGAGGTGCTGCTAGGGGGACTATTAGACACAAGTCTGAGTGAAGGTGTTAACGACTGGCAGTTGGGGCAGGGATAAGCGGAGTTGGTGGTTTTCATTTCAGAATCAATACTGGTGGTACCTTCAACTTCACGACATAACATACAACGGATATGGGGAGTCAACTTCCTACCTTGTACTATGTGATAGTTACGGCCTGTATACAATGAGCCTGTGGGAATGCATATCTATTCACTGACAATGCACGGGGTGGGTTGTTTCATGCTGTTTTTCTTTCATTGTTATCTATAGCAAGTCGAGCTACATCCGCCCACGAGTGTATCACACAAGGGGCTGGATAATTGTTTTTTGAGGTGGGGCGGAGGGTTGGCGACTTGGGGTTATTGGGAGATGAGTCACGGCCGAGTTGGGGAGGTCTGTTGTGGGTGGGGGAGGCTGGATGGGAGGGATAGTTGGGTTATTGCGATTGTTTGAAGCTCCTTGTCTATATGCCTATGTAGTGCTTATTGCCAATTTGTTGCTTGGGTCGGGATATACTCTGGGCTCCACTATGCATGACAATGGGAGGAGGTGACACAAGTACGCTAGAAGCCCCTGGTTCTTTACGAGCACTTACGTGTAATGTGCGGGGACTTAATGACTTCCGGACGTTGCGCAAGGTGCTGAACTATCTCAATAGACAGAACATTGATATTGCCTTGATACAGGAGACACATCTACCACTAAATAGTGTAGTGTTGCGTAGTAGAGGACTGTTGAATAACATCACTGTCTCAGGATTCACCACACATGCTAGAGGGGTGCTGACATGGGTTAACCCCAGGTCGGCCATCACAATGGTACACTTGGACTCAGACAGAGACGGCCGTTTTGTGGTCTCCAGGTGTCGAGGGAAAGGAGTCGATATCATTGTAGTTAATGTTTATGGGCCCAATTATGACTGCCCGGAGTTTTATAATTCCCTTGCTCGGACGGCCTCTAAGTATCCAGAGGCACAATATCTTTGGGGTGGAGATTTTAATCTAGTCAGAGAGTGTGCTGCTGAGCATGGATCTCTGTGATGTATGGCGAGTCAGATGTCCAGATAGGTGGGGATACATGCACTACTCTGCTTATCACAATTTACACACTCATATAGACTACTGATTGATTTAATCGCCTCTCATGGGACGCATTTGGGAATGCTTAGTACTCCCTCGTACACTCTCCAATCACTCTTCCGCCATTTACTTGGCGGTTTCCACCTTATTCGCTGCTGGACCCAGTCTTCAAAGAAGAAACGGCTGACGCTATTGAAACTTTTTTCAGCATTAACGTGGGGTCTGTGGGTAGCTTTCAGGTCGTCTGGGAGACATTCAAGGTCTACATTTGGGGGTGGCTATGTCTAAGCACTCGGGTGTTTTGCGCTCTATTCGTCAAAGACTTGCCGAACTCAAGCGGAAATTGGGTGACCTGGAAAAACGACAACATACGTGTAATGATGAGGCAGTATCGAGTAATATTAAAGCCTTACTTGATGAATATCAAGAGGCGGCAGACAGTGAAATCAAGCATCTCTGTAAATATGCCACAGCAAGAGTATATGGGGAGGGTGATAGGCTGGGTTCCGTATTAGCACAAATACTGAAGGCGAATCGCGGTAAAACGCTGGTCACAGAACTCAAGACGGCAGAGGGTGAGATATTAACTGATGAAGTAGACATAGCGGATAGGTTTAAACAATTTTACGCAGAATTATATGCATCTCGGTCATCTGGCACAGAAGAAGACATCCTCTCCTATCTTGAGCATATTAAGTTGCTGTTTCTCACCATTACCCACGGGAGTATCTCATGCGCCCTATCGAAAAAGATGAAATCATATTGGCTCTGTCTGGTATGAAAACTAAAAGCGCACCGGGGGCGGATGGCCTGACAGTTGACTTTTACAAAAGTTTTCTTTTGCTACTCCCTCACCTCTCAGAGCTTTTTGACGACATGTGCCTGTCGGGCACAATGCCACCAACAATGAGAGAGGCAATTATTGTGGCCATTCCAAAACCTGGCAAACCATTGGCCGACTGTGGGTCCTATCTTCTGCTCTCCCTGTTTAATGTAGACACCAAGTTGTTTGCTAAGATTCTTGCTAACCGGCTAGCACCACTGGCGCCAATATTAGTGTCTCCGGAGCAGGCGGGGTTTATTCCAGATAGGAACCTCACATATAACCTTTGCACGGTGTTTGGCACGTTCCAACATACCAACCCTAGCACAAAGGCGGTCGCGGTCTTCCTTGATATGGAGAAGGCCTTCGACTCTGTCGAATGGCCCTTCATGCGACGGGTCCTAACTAGGATGGGATTGGGCGCAGTCTTTCTCCAACTGATTGGGGTACTTTATAATTCTCCCACAGCGTGGCTCAAAGTAGGTGACGGATTCTATCATTGTATCCAGAGGCACGAGGCAGTGTTGCCCGCTATCCCCTATCTTTTACGCCTTGGTGGCAGAACCGCTAGCTTGTGCATTGCGAGAGTACCACAGCCACAGAGGTGTTCGCTTTCCAAATTAAAACATTATAGTGTCCACATATGCAGATGACACATTGTTATATGTCTGTGAGCCAGAAAACAATCCCTCCCCCGTACTTAGAGAAGTGGTGCATTTCGGAGCGCTGTTGGGTTTGCGCGTTAATTGGCCTAAATCCATAATTTTCCCGATCACTCCAGCCACGCTACCTTTCAAACCGGACTTCCCGCTACAATGGACGACTGACGCAATACGATACCTCGGAATCCGGCTACACACGGACTCGGAGATTGTGTTCAGAGAAAATGACGGTACCGCGGTCAGTAAGATGGAGAACGATGTAGAAACCTGGATTAGACTGCCTTTGTCGTTACTTGGTAGTATCTCTATCATGAAGAAGGTGGTTCTGCCGCGATTTCTGTTCCTTTTCAGGAATATTCCTATTGTTTTACCCTTTTCTTTCTTCCGGAGAGTTAACACACTACTGATAAAATTGTCTTGGCCGGTTAAACAAGCGAGGGTCAATTGGCGGATACTTACCTTGCCATATCATTTGGGGGGGGTTAGGCGTGCCAGATTTAAAATTTGTATTATAGAGCGGCGCAGGGTGCCCAAGCTTATTATTGGATGCATGGTGCGCCTGATATTCCGTTTCTACGTATTGAAAATCTCTTCGCTGCTCCCCTTCCCCTGCCGGCCATGCTACTTGAGCGCACCGACCGCAGGACGGGGATTCTAGACTCTCTTAATTCCACTCGGCATGCATGGCACAACATACGTCAAATGCAGGCAGGGGAACAGCTCTACTCCCCAGACATGCACATAGATTGGAACCTTTTGTTGGCTCCGTGCAGGGATAAAGGGGTTGTACGGGTGTTACAGTCATTGAATATAATGACGACAGGAGACTTATTTCGAGATGGTGCAGTGAAAACCTGGGAAGAGGTGGATAACCCTGTGATAGCTAGTAATATGCTACAACGGTTTCAATTTCATAGAGTGAGGAGAGCATTATGCGGTATTTTAGGAGATGAGTTACAGGAACCCCCAGAAGTCCCAGAATTGACCTACATAATCAGAGCTAAGTCGCCCTGCAAAATGGTCACTAATATATATAAACTAGGGATGTCCCATCGCGCGAACCAGTATACTAAGGCCAGACTTGCCTGGCAACGAGACTTACAGCAGGATATAGATGATGCCATGTGGACTTATTGTTGCACTAGTACTCGGCGTATCTCCTTACACGGAAGACACAGGCTGATTCACTTCAAGTATGTCAATAGGGTGTACTACACGCCAGAAAGATTGCACAGGTATGGATTACGAGAGACATCGGCTTGTGATAGAGGCAGAGCACAAGTTGCCGCTTTTATTCATTTGGCGTGGCAATGCCCGGGGGTGTATGCATACTGGGAAGTTAGCGAACATAGTAGACACAGAGCTAGCCCCGGACCCGATTAGTGCCCTTCTGGGGTATACCAAACAACTGCCCAAGTCAGTGCATAGGCTAGTAGATATGGGTCTTCTTATGGCAAAGAGGCGGGTTGCAATGTGCTGGTCGAAAGGCCCCTTACCCACAATCACACAGTGGTCACATGACATGCTATATTGCAGCACACAAACTGAGAATTTTAGTGAAGACCCAAGAATTTCTGGGTTCTTTACACAACCTATTTACTTGCCAAAAATGTGGATACTGCAGACGCAAACCCCACGGACCCTGGTGACACAGCGCATGCCGACACTGTTTAATCTGTACCAGGCAATGCTCTTCTGAGTAGGTTCACTTGGAGGAAATACTGAGACTATGTTTAGATGACACTCCCTCACTGTCAGTGATACTGGGAGGCGGCAAGTACGGGTCTAGTGACTGAATAGCTGGATTGAATAGCTGGATTGACACTGTGCTCCTCCGTGTGTTCACCCACAAGCAACATCTCAATGCTATATGCGCAATTGGACACCACAGTACGGACATAGGCTGAATGGGTATTGTTTTTGGAGCTTTTGTTGTATTTTGAGGGTTTTTTTTGCATATAGACATCCTTCATTCTTGGTCATTGATTGCTGCCTGCCCCTTGGGTTGTTGGCTTATTAGTAGGGCTCCCGGTTTTCCGTATTTACGGATTTATACATATAAATACAGACGGAAATCGATATTTCCTTTGTCTGTATTTATATTTATAAACCGTAAAATACGAGTAAATGTTGCCGCGCTAGTCTCCCGCCTCCCGATTCCTGCAAGCAAAAACCCGATGCCTCTGGGTTTCAGCTGACAGGGCAGTATTGTGTAAGGTGCTAATTCTTCCAGCAGTGGCGATGCGGGGGCTCTAGAAGGGGTGAACAACCAACAAAGCCCCATTAACAAGCGAATGGTCTTTTAAAGACCTGTGAAGTGCTCGGGGGCGGCTGTGTGTAAGCTGTTTCAGCCCGGGCTGCCACAAACGTGGAGGGGGGGGGGGAGGTACGCACTGCCAGCAACCTGCCAGGCCAGTGCACAACTCTTGCAGGGGCAATTACTTCACTGCCCCAGGCCCTCAAAGTAAGCGCAGCTGTATTCTTTCTATGATGAACGTTACGTAACAATGCACATCCTAAATTACAGTCCTCATAGCACACCCTTGGCTATGTTTTTTAACTCACTTCTCAGTTTGCAATATCGTTAGAACTAACCTTGCAAACAGATGTCCTATGAATGATATTTTAACTCTTTTCCATTTATTTTGTATGTTAGGCACAACCATCTCGAGGGAACTCTTTAAAGGTGATATACCAGTTTTGGTGTTTTTAAATATTGTGATGGTTTCTATCCTCACATACCTATGAGCAGCACCCTTGGCTCCGTTGCTCAGTTCATTGCAGGTGTATGCTTAACGTTACAAACCAATGCGGTGTTTGTAGTACAGTTCTGTTCCCTTTTAATGCTTGTAGTATGGGGGGTCCATCATCTTCATATAAACAACACAACACTGAAGATGGTCTCGTGGATGCTCAGCAAGTCAGACTGAAACATCGACGCTCAGCCCATCTTTCCGCTAGCGCTATATAAAACTCCCAGTTAAGCCCACGCCTGACACCCTTCCCCCCCCACCCCCACCCAGCCTCGTTAACAAGTGAATGGTCTTTTAAAGACCTGTGAAGTACTCGGGTGCGGCTGGCAGCTCAAAGACTGTCTGTGTGTGTGTGCCTGTCAGCATCGGCACTTCCCCCCTCTCTGCCCAGGATCTTCTGTGCCCGCCCAAGTTCATCATCAAATGATTAAATATTAGGTGGATATGAAACCTGCATTTATACATCGTCCTTTCTGTCGGTGTATCTCCCTGTTCCTCTCTACGTGCCCAAGTGTGCACTGTCTGATTGTTTTTGCATAGGGTGAGACTGAGTTCAATCCTGTTTGTACTTCGTGTGTGTCAGCCTCTGCATGTTGGGTTGTGGGTATAGGTACCTGGCTCTCCCTCATACAAGTGTAGGGTGCCAGAGCACTTTGCATCAAACACACACATTACATAGAGACTATCAATCATACATGTGTAAATCAGTGTATAGGAAATGTTACATAAGCCAAAGGACTAAAAATGTAGGTACATGTCATGCATACTGGTAGGCAGTATAGTTTAAGAGTGCTTGGTCTGGAGAAGCACAAACTCAGAGTCGAAAAAGAAACAGCATAGTTGGGAGGTTTTTTTCAATAACAATAATCGAATTCTAGCCAAATTAACCCTTTATACAACATTAATCAATGTTCTAATGTATACTTTGCAGTGGGCATGCAGTCCTATGAAAGTTAATAGCTCACTGTTGAATATTAGGACTTTAAGTTATAAATTGCAAGTAACAAAAGGATGTCTTTTTTGAAAGCAGTAACCTGCTGATCTGTTTACATTATATGCACTCTGTAATCTACTTGGTACACGTTCTTTGCAGCAGGCATGTTAACCCTCTGCACTAACTTAACATAAGTTAAAACCTCAACTATACAAAACACTGATCTCTCTCCAGGAAGATAATTAATCACACGAGTTTTCTTGACATTTTTGTGAGGCCTGGTAATTACCAGAAGAAAGAAACGCTGCAGCAGGTGCTTGAAAAACATACTAAACTTGCAAACACGGTGCCCCCAGGAAGGCAGCACCCGGTGCGGTGGCACCAGTCGCACCGCCCTAGAGCTGGCCCTGTGTGCATTGTCAATTTAAATAAATGTGGAAAAATACTAGCTGTAGCGTTGGCTTTTGTTTGTGGCAAAAATAAATGTGGATAAATACAGAAAAAATGCCCAAAAAATAAATATGGATAAATACAGACGGAAATGGCAAAAAAATAAATACCATAAAACCGGGAGCCCTACTTATTAGCTGTGTTAACATATTCAAGACGATATGCTGCCGGCCCAGGGTTTGTAGGCGAATGGCTGTGTATAATTGTGAAATATGCAATAAATAATTGAATTAAAAAAATAAAAGTATGTTCCTTGTGCAGTTTACCATAGACTCTGTGTGACTCCACAAACTATTACAACAAATTAATTAACGCGTTGTAAAAGATGCATGGTAATAGTCTATTCGTTGTAATGATATGCGGAGTAAAAGACAGCGTTGTAATACACCATGCGGTGTAATTTAATGCGGGGTAATAGTATTTGTTATAAACAATTTGTTGTGAAGGATATTTACCGTGCTGCAACTGCCTATAACATGAGGGAGGCAAGGGATTGGCAGAATGATGTACATTGAACAAAAGTAGTGTATCTGACCATGTGTCCCTGGTTCACTGCAGTGAGGCCTAATGGCTCACTCACCTATTCCAAAAGTCAGTTGCTGTGTGTCACACTTACCCCTGCTCAACATCATGTCTGTTGAAACGTGTGCATGTTAACAACATGTGCAGAACACATGTGCCTGAGCAAGACATACACAACAGGAATCTTGCAATAAGGAGCAGTGCGCACATGCTGAGAGTGTGTGTGCTGAAACAATATGTTCAACTTCAGACCCTCTAGAAGAGTGCAAAGGGAGTGTAGTTCCAAACATTGTACAATGACTGAGTGTGTGTGCTAACTGTCATGAGTTTTTATGCCATATTACATATGTGGATCACAGTACAGTCTCCTGATGTCCTGGGACTGTAAACAGAGATGCATATAATGAGCATGGCCACACAGTCTCCCTACACCACAGCTATCTTTGAAAGCAAATTGCAAGAAAATTTACTGTATATAACAAAATACATTAACATCTTACCTTGTCCACTGTGCTGGTGCTTCCTACTGCTGACCAATATATGCTGTGTACCACAGTGATCCATCTATGTGTGCTGCTATACAGAGGACACAAAGAAAAATGAAGGAGAGAGCAGATGTTAAGGTCTAACTCCATGTAATGTCACTGCTAGGAAGGTACTACTGACTGATGCATTTGCAGGTCTGCCTGGCGTTGTCTGTAAATGCATTGATTACTATCTGGTGTGAATGGCTACCCACATGCAAAGGTCAAGGTACCTCTCTCTGGTACAGAGTAAAGCAATGCAGTGAATTGCAATATATTGTGGCGCTCATGATTAATGACACTTGTTTTGGCTACTCAAGCTGCCCATGTGATGCTCAAGCAATAAGAAACAGATTTGCAAAATACATTTATCAAGGTGAATTGTGCATGCGCCATGCACATTGTTTCAGATATGTAGCCCTGACTGCAGATGTGTCTGTCCCACCACATTACATGATGAAAGTTGCCTACTTAAGTGTGCAGATAAATTGCTGTCAGACAATCACAGGTGCCAACTTGGTCTTATACCATATCTATCATATTCATTCAGTAAAAGCTGGCTGCCACATACACTGTGGACTGGATGTACCAAGCTGACTCTGTGCTTCCCTGATTGTGTGCTGCATCCGTAACACATCTTATAGCAGGAATCCTACTAGATGGTCTGAATGTAGATATTGTGCATAATAGGAAATACAATAGCGTTGCACATAGGCATAGTAACACCATATATTTGACATAAAGCTGCCTACAACGCAGCTGCCTATGTTCACTCAAGCATACTACAAACCTCAAAAGGAAGAAATATTTGTGAATTTATCTATACATTGCAATAAATACTTGTTTTTACTTTAAAACATTTTGTAACACAATATGTCACCACTAACTAGGAAAAATCTCACACATAGGCACACTATGACCACTGAAAAAACACAAAACAGAAAATATTAAACCTGTCTGGTAAGAAAAGAGGAGCAAGGAAAGTGATACCGAGATGTGTTTTCCTGCATTGCTCATTTCTCTGCAGTGTATTCCAGACAATAGGCCAGTTGCATGTGTCAGAACCCACGCATCAACCCATTTGCGCTGTGCTTTGCACCTGTTGCAGCGGTCGTAAGCAGCTCATCGAGGCCAATGCTTTTTAAGTGCTAATTTTGCTGTGCGTTAATCAAGCAATGTCAGTTCCTGTACTCATGCATTATAAAAAATTACTCATTTATTCAAAAAGGGCTGGATACAGCCATGAAGTGATACAATGGGTGAGGCAGGCTGCAAAGTAGGAAGTGAGAAGTTACTTTCCTTTTCTCTTACTCTGTTAATCTGTGGTTGGTGTTGGAGGTGTTTGGAGAGTGTGTGTGCACATTTCTAGTGTTATTTTCTTGTCAGTGTGCCCATTGTCCCTATTTGGCTCTTCGTCATACCTATTTTGTCCTGTCACATTGTTTTGTATAAATATTTGTCATTGTGTTGTTGGAAGTTAGTCTTCT
The DNA here is from genome assembly GCF_964204655.1 of Triturus cristatus. Lineage (NCBI taxonomy): Eukaryota > Metazoa > Chordata > Amphibia > Caudata > Salamandridae > Triturus > Triturus cristatus. Next base: position 925,600,844 of record NC_140591.1, on the reverse strand, counting down.
TGAGGTTTGATTTTTGGGGTAGTAATAGTTAGTAGTAATAGTTAGTAGGGGGGTTGTTTTGAGTGTTGTATGTTTGAGAGGGATAGAGAAATGTCTGGAAAGGGTAGGAATTTTTCAGAGGCAGATTTGGAAGTGCTGATATGTCTCATAGTGCATTATCTGCCAAGGATGCTGGCAGCTGGGAGCAGGGTGAGCCAGGGCTGAGAGCGTGGGTGCAGGCACCATCAGCAGACTTTCAAGATATCGCGACCACCATTCAGATGTAACACAGATGGGCTGATATCATTGCATGTGAGGCCGATGTCATTGACCTCCTTGGACTAAAGATTGGTGGACCCATAGGTATGTATGTATGTTCCTACTGCATTTTGTGGCATACTGTTATCAGTGATGCCAAACATAAACATGGCCTATACATCTTTTGTGTATTTTTCCTATATTGAAGTGTGCAAGATCTATATCTGGATACATGTATATAAGGAGATAATGCACAATAAGGAAACTTTGTGTGTCTCAGAGTTCCTAAATGAACAATGGTTCTTGTGCACTCAGTTACACAAATGTAACCAATTCTTTTAGAAGTACAACATTCAGATACACACTTAGCGTGCAGTGCTGTTATGAGCCCTGCCCAGGACCGTGATTTACCTTGAGGAAAAGCTAGATCATCGAAGTGTACTAGACACAACATGCACTGCTGGTGACCTAAGGCTTCTAGGTAAACAATGTCAATCAAAAAATATTCAAAATAATCAAACAATGCAATGCTAAAGAGACTCGAAACAATGCTTTTACTTAAACAGAGTTATTCAGTAAGTTGCTTGTAGGCTTGTCATATTTTTTGTGAATGTTGTGTCACACTTGCATATGACGAGAAAATAAAGTTCTCATTAAGAGAGGATATTCATGGCTGTAACACATGACCCACGGCATTTTGGGTAAAAGGTACCCTTCATCAGGTGTAACTGTAAATTTAAAATGAAGAATCACTTATTACACATCAAAGGTTTCATCACAGGTTCAAATACAGACAGCATGCAGTGAGAAAAACTTGGAGCGCACCCATATCCTTACAAAATGATAAAGCCAAGGCATTACGTGCATTGCACTGCAATTTACCAAAACATCACAGTCTGACGTGCTGTAGTCATCAATTATAAACATAAACATTTTAAAACATTAAATGAAAATATTTGCTCTTTGTGAAATTGGCCAATCTGCTCAATAAGGAATGGAATGAAGAAAAGTAAATAAAACCATCAAGTTGGGGCATGCAGTAGTTCCAATGGCACAAAACATGGCATGCCATAAAAACCTGGTGTAGTACATGAACAAGCAGTCATGTGTTAGATAGTGCCATGAATGTGAAGTGTAAACTGAAAGATATTAGGAGAAATCAATCCCTGAGATAGACCATGAATAGAGTGTGACGCGAAATCAAAAAATGGCACTGAAGTAAATGTAGACCGGGTTTGGGCGATCCCCTGTCAATGGAGATAAACAGACAATGCTATAAAAAAGTGCAATAAATCAATAGTACCAGTACCCGGCTGATGTATCAAACAGAGAGCAAGTACCAGTGAAATTCAACATTTAGCCGTATCCTCAGGCTGAAACATCACCTCCAACAGATGACTCTGTGAACCCAACACATGTGAATCAGGAAAAAAATGACCATAACGATAGTGCTCAGTGCTTGGATAAAAGAAAAATGGGATTTACCTGTAGAATTTCAGGAATCTAGAGCATTCTGCATCAGTGTTGGCACCAAAATAGGGTGGTGTACCACGAGGGGGAGTTCGGAAGTGACTAGGGCTTGGCAAGTGGGTGCACTTGCCAAGTCGACATGGCAGTAAAAACTGAAAGCAGACACTGCAGTGGCAGGTCTGAGAACCATTTGCAAGGCTGCTCGTGTGGGTGGCACAATCAGTGCTGCAGACCCACTAGCAAAATTTGATTTACAGGCCTATCACTCTCAGTGCACTTTACTCAGGACTTACCAGTAAATCAAATATGCCAAAGCTTGGTAACACCAATCCATAATTCAAGTCAAAACCGGGAGGTCAGAAAGCAAAAAGACAGGGGAAACATGACAAAAGATGCCAGGTCTAACAGGCTTTTAGAAATTGGGTCAGTAGTTGGTAAAGGTTTGCACCCTGTCCAATTAGGGACCACAATCCTAGTCAGGGTAAGATGGATACACAATTTAAATTACCAAGGGCTCACCCTCTGGTAGCTTGGTACAGAGCAGGCAGGCTTAATTTAAGAGGCAATGTGTAATGTATTGTGCAACACACGCACAGTAACACAATGAAAACACCATAAAAGGATCCAGACAGGTTTAGTAAATTGAGAATATTTATCTGAGTAAAACAAAACCAAAACAACAAAACTCCTAAAAGTAGAAGTCCAGATGGGAATTTTTAAAGAATCAATGCAAAAACAGTGCTTAGAAGTCAATAGCACCTAAAGATTACTTGGAGTCACGTGAGAGCGGGGCAAATCCAAAGTTCAGGCCGACCGCAATGGAGGACAGGCTGGCTACGAGACTCCTGCAGGTACTGCTGAAAAAGTGTCTTGGATGGAGCAAAGCACTGATGCTGAGGGTATGATGCATAGATCTTTTCCACGCAGTCAGGTCACTGCGTGGTCATGGAGCTCCGTTGAGATGAAGGCAATGTGTAGTCATTAAGCCGCGCATACCGTAATCACCGGGACACACAGGCTGTTGAACCGCTGTCTTCAAATAGACTCTGCATTGGCGTCAAAGGGTGATGCTTCTGTTCCAACCGGTGTAGTGGTGATGATGCGTCGGTTTTGTAGAAAATCAGCTGCAGAAACCTCTTTTGAGGCCCAGACTAGAGGTGGCAACTCACGCAAGAATCGGACTCACAGATGGCAGAGTCCAGCAGCACCAGCATTATTCCAGTAAGTCGTTTGTGTCCCAGAGACTCAGAGAACAGGAGGAAAGACAGCAAGGCCTTCGAGTCACTCTGGGTTCAAGTGAGATGGGTCCATTACTTGTTCTCAGCAGGGCAGAGATTAGCAGACAGCAGAGCAGCTCAGCAAAGCATAGACGCAGTTCTTCAGAACAGTCAGTCAAAGCAAAGTGGCAATCCTTACAGCACAGTAGTAATTACTCAAGCTAATTTCTTCCCGGATCCAGTAGTGTACTCATTTGGTAGGGTCATAGCCCCAGCACTTACAGCAAATGATGTGCCTTTGATGTGGGGAAGGAGCTTCAAAGCAGCTCCTTGAAATGCACAGGTCTTCTTTCATTCCAGACCTGTCTGCCAGGCTATCTGTGGGGGATAATCAGTCCTTTGTGTGGGGATATGACACCGCCTATTCAGATGTAGGAGTGAGTTCGCTCTCGCCATTCCTGCCCAGGAAGACTATCAAAATGCAGATGAATGCAGATGAGTCCTCTGTCACACCCACCCTTCCTGTGTTTGTGGATCTCTAGATGGAATGCACAAGGTTTACCTGTCATCCAGCCCAAATTTGTATCGGAGACAGGCTGCAGGCACACAGAGCACAGGTAAGAGCAACAAAATGACCACTTTCTAAAAGTGACATTTTTAAAATAGTAATGCTGAATCAAACTTTGCAACCAAAAGGATTTATCATTACCAATCCAAAGATATTAAACATGAATTAGCTACTCCTTTCTAATCAGTAATTACAGCTTAAAGGTTTATTAAGGAATTCCCAATGCTAATGTCAGAAGCCAAACACACATGTGCACTAACCTGTTGTATCTAGACACAGCAGGAGCGATCAAGATGATAGTCCAATCCACTCTCAATGCCGTTCACTGCGGAGAACAGTAAATTGCTCGCCGAGAAGCCAGTCAAGGGGAATGGGGGATTGGGATAAAATAATAAATGACAGCTTGCACAGATAGCGGACCTCCCTCACCGGTTAGTCTTCCTGGAAATGGTGACTGCAAGGACTGGAAGACCCATGGAGTGTTTACCAACTGCGTGAGAAAATAACAAGAGAATATCAGCACGCTTAGCCTCCTCAATCGTTCACTCAACAAACATACGGGAAGTTAGGTTTGTATGAGGTTACATTCATACTTGCGTACTGCAGCTAATGTGAATAAACCACTTACATAAAGGCTACAAACTGCGTGTCTTTGTTAAACACGTGGATGAACAGGAAACGCAGTGAAACTTAAGTCCATAGAGATGAAAGCCTCTCTATTGAAAGTTCCCTCCTGCTTTCCTAGAGCTGTGTCACATGCGGATTATAAACATGTTAGTAGGTTGTAATGCCTTCTCAAGGTTGCATTACCTGTGGTCCGCCAGGGTTAAAAAGTTTGGAAATGAGCTGCCTAACATGCGGTTTCAATAATGTTAATGAGGTCCTTTACACGTGCTGGCACTGAAACGACTAATGAGTCTTAGCCTTTAACATACTATGGGAATTGTCACATCAGCAAATCATGTCCAGCACACTTGATTTATGAGTTAGTTCAACACAACAATGCAATTAGTCATGCGCGTGCGCGAGGCCTCGGCCGCACTGAATTTGCTGACTGGGGAATCCTCCCCATTGCACAGGACCGCTTCCCTGGAGCTGGAGCGGATGCTGGGAGCAGATGCCGGGAGCGGAGATCGGGTGGGCATTCCTCGACGGCAGGAGCCGAGTTCTGATGGGCGTCCCTCGACGACTGGAATCTGGTCGGAGAAGTTTTCCGGCTGGGTCTGGATCCAGACGGCAGGAGCGGAGAATGTCACTTGTTGATAGGCAAGAATTGTTTAAAGCTAAACTCTAGCAAAACGGAGGTTGTGCTTTTCGGCAACAATCTTATTTTCTGGCCCCCAGACTGTTGTCCGAACTCCCTAGGATCACTGCCTTCCCCGACTAGAAAGGTGAAGAACCTGGGAGTATGGATTGATGATTCACTTAATTTCAAGGACCAGGTGAACTCTTTGGGATCTACTAATTCGTACATTCTTAGCTCATGCAAAAACATAATGCCTTTACTACATAAAGACGCACAACAGACGGTAGTCACCACATTAGTAATGCCCAGATTGGATTATTGTAATAGTCTCTACCTCAAGCTACAAGAAGGAGCAATGTATGAATTACAAATGCTGCAAAATGCAGCGGCCAGACTCCTCACGGGCGCTCCTAAGTATGCATCCGTCAAAGCAGAGATCAAAAAACTTCACTGACTGCCAGTCAGGAAGCGCACCCAATTCAAGGCTCTATGCCTGGTATTCAAGGCTCTATGCCTGGTATTCAAGGTCCTTCAGGGAACAGGGCCAGACTTTTTAAAACAACACTTCTGCTGGTATTCACCTTAAAGAGCACTCCGGTCCTCGGATGCTAAGTTGGTGATGATGCCCCTGATGAAAAAAGCTAGCTGGGGCGGGAGAAGTTTCATTGCCAATGTTGCTAAAGCTTGGAATACCCTCCCAATACATCTGAGACGCATGACTAATCTGATGGCCTTCAGGAAGGCTTTAAAAACTTGGCTTTCACCAACTAGGTCGCACAATACACCAATCGTTTGATCCCCCTCGAGATCTTCACCTTAGCGCCAGGACACCTTCGGGTAGAAGCTGCACTCTACAAATGCAAACATTAACATTAACATAGGCGGATTGCCTAGCAATGGGCGTGAGCGGTGGGAGTTGTTATATACCCTCCCAAGACCAACGCTGACAACAACATGAGCGCAAAGCAGGGCCTGATGGGAGATGAAGTTCCCAACCAGTAATGCTGTGTCACTGTAACATAGCATAGTGCAAGAACGTGAGCGCAAAGTAGGGCCTGATGGGAGATGAAGTTCCCAACCAGTAATGCTGTGTCACTGTGACATAGAATAGTGCCGCTTCACCCTAATGCCTGATTGCGGTGTTTGTTTAAGTAGACACTGGCAACAAGACACACAGATCAACTCAGGCGCTATGAATAACAGCAATAACTCCTGCATTTACACAGAACCCTCCATATCCTCCCAGTCATGATCAAGCGGGGATAAACTTAAGGTCTTAGTGCAATATCTCCTGCGCCAGCGCTGGGAGCAAACAACCCAATGGAACCCTGTGGACAGAATGGTGCTTTTCCGTACATGAGGTGTCTGTGCCAAAACTTGGGTACCCATGACAGCTATCCTATGAGAGGAGTAGGGCTCACAGTAGTGAAAAAGGAATTTAACTGTGTGTCACTACCAGGACATGTAAAACTTAAAAGTACATGTCCTACCTTTTGTTTTTCCCAGCACCCTGACATTAGGGATACCCACGGCCTACCTTAGGGGTGACCACAAAAGGAGAGTTTAAGGCTTGGAAAGTATTTTTTAAATGTCAAGTCGACGTGGCAGTAAGCTGCACACACAAGCGCTGCATTGCCAGGCCTGAGAGAGGTTTGAAAGGTTACTTGTGTGGGTGGCACAACTAGTGCTGCAGGCCCTAAAGTACCATTTAGATTAGAGGCCCTGGGTATGTGGTATACAACTTTGCAAGGTACTTACATGTAAACTAAATATGCCAGTCAGGTATTTACCAATGTCACCATCCTTTAGCAGAGAAGCACATACATTTAGCAGTGGTGAAATGCTCAGAGTCCTAATGCCAACAGAAAGATACAGCACAAAGTAGAGGTAAGCAGACAAGAAGTTGGGGAAGACCGCCCTAAGGATTGCAGGACTAACAAGGACTCTCATGGCAGAGGAACAAATAGACCCTACATATCCCCGTGTTCCTTTCAATTCAATTTATCTGCTGACACAGGACCCCAAATACTTATAACTTGCATGTCATGCATACTGAAATCCAAGGTGTTGCACTGAGCTTCTTCATCCTTGATTGGCAGAGGTATTATGCTAAATCAGAAAGAGTCTGGTCATGAGTATCTGCATATTGTCGGTGCATAATCATAGTACTTATAGGATATCTTCAATGTAAGCATTGGGGATATCATATGTGCATGATCACTTAGTCATGATCACTGAGCAAGATATATGTGAATGTGTGAAACTTTGTTAGTGGTTCACATGCCTCACAGGACCCATTTTGTGCAGGTAGGCATTTGTGTGATTAGTAGCCAGCTTTACTGTGTGACAGTCAAGTATCTGATGCTTATTGTCACACCATGACGTTCAATAGTTAAATTAGACTTTCTACATAAAAACCATGGCAGTTGATTACATGATGTGTGGGTATGTTGAACCCAAGCATGTGACTGTGACTGTGACTGTAGTGCTATTTTCTTGAGATGCTAAGAAGTGGCTTTTGTCTATAGACATCCACCATGGTCTAGTTAGTCCTATCTACAACAGCCATACAACACCCTGGTTCATAGGAGTGCATTTATTTACTTGTATGTGAATAGATATTTACAAATTTGCAGCCCTTGAGCAACAACCCCAACATTGTTTTAGACCAAAAGATGTCCAGACAGAGATCATATGGATACATATAAAGTGTCATGTCGAGGAGAATTCCAGTGAAAGGAGGTCCAAATTGCCATTAGGGAAGTTAGGCTTCATCAAGAGTCCACAAATGGATCAGATAAACAGGTGGGCATGCAAAAAGGGGACAGTACCAGGTGACAAAGGAGGTGGCATGGTGATAAACACATGTCCAATGAGAAACTGGCCAAGAGGTATTGACAAAGGTTACTGGGCACTTTGTTGCTGGAAATTGGTAAAGTCCACATCTTCCTCATCTGATGTGTATTGTGCCTCCCCTGGGGGTGGTGGTGTTTGTGTGGGAGTCATCTGAGGCCCACACACTTCAGGGGCAAAAGATGCAGCTCCCCTGTCCCCAGCAGCATTTGTCTTTCCCAGCAAGTAAGGCAGCACAGAGCGTAAAAGGGCCTGATGGCTTGTCAACAAGGCAACAACGTCACTGTGGAAGGCACCCATAGTTGTAATATAGGAGTCCTGCTTGTGCTCCATAGATTGGAGGATGGCGTGGATGGCCTCTAGGTGGGTGGCAACCTCACTGGTGTCATATTAGCAAGGCTGCTGTTCTTGACTCTGCCTCATGACACCAGCAATGTTATCCAGGGACTGTTCCATTCTGTGGAGCGAAGGGTAGGTTCTTTTGATTGCCTCAGAGGAGAGCTTATTGGGACTCAGGCACATAGGAGCTCCCGCTAGAGTGCCCACAATGGACTCCATCCCCAACCACATCTCATCTACCAGCTGCTGCTAGACTCCTACCACTTGCCATTGGAGAACAACTTGGGGGTCCTCGAGGTCCAGAGCTGGGCTTGGGCTGGCAGATGGGGCATATCCTGTTGTAGGCAGTTCATCTGAAGACCCAGCGATGCTGTCAACCTTTGCCATGACTGGAGAAGGTTTTCAATTAATTCCAGGAGTTGCTGGAAGGTGTCATTACCAACAGGTTGGTAATCCAGGACAGGCGGCTGATCAGGAGGTGCTGTTTCATCCTCTGCAATTAATTTGAAATATGTTAATGGTGGTCTATGCTAGATGTTGACATGAGTAATTTTGGGGGACATACAGACTTTTTTTCTCATACACTTTCAGTTAAACGTTCAAGTGTAGGACATATGTTACTCATAGGAATTGAAGCCAAGTTGCACTGTAGTTGCCTTTCAGATAGCAATACTTTACATTGTTCACACGACCACTGTGTGACAAAGGTGTCTTTTTGTGTCATACCATACATTGCAACACAGTTACACCGCTTGCTGGCCAGCCTTGCTTGGGAGGCTAAGCTTAGGTAAGGGCCACATCTGTTTTGGTGATTAGCTTTCTCTTTCACGATGGCTGTACTGATTAGAGTGTCACTCATTGGTACCACTACTGTGAACATTAAACTAAGTCACCAGGATGCTTGCATTCCTTCTAGCCACTACTCAGACCATACTCCTGGGACAGTGATGCAGTTTTGGTCATGTATTTGATTTGATCCTGCAGTCTGCCTTTAACACAGTACACCATGCCAGTCTGCTTTGTCGTGCTGTCTTGCATACACATTGTGCACTCATGTGGCCAAGGGCTCATATTTAGCATGCTTCCACACAACACTGCACATCTAGCAACCTTGCTGCACTGCAGGAATGTGTAAGGCCATGTACCTACTATGGTTTGCTTACTTGTGTATACTCATGTAATTTCATAACACACACAGTTATCTCCATAGTCCAGAACAGTAGCCACTGTGCACCAACTGGGACGGGGATAGGCCCAGCCAAAGTAGGAAAATTGCTACCACTGATGCTCTAAATATTTCTGCCCCTTATTGTCGAAACCGATCTTTCTCATCCAGTCACTTCACTGTTCCATGTTTCACATCCTCCTGCTTTGGTATATGTGGCATAGTCAAACATTTGATTTACAACTCCCTTCTGACACCTGGTCCACATTACATATAGGATGTAGTACACCACTGCTCAATTCTATGGCATCCCTTTACAGCTGCGATACAAGTGTGACACTATCAGACACAGAACTGCATGACTATCACTCAAGCTACCTTGAAGTGCAAATATCACAACTCATTTCTTGCTATGCAATGGCCATTCAGACACAGTGCTTGTTCAATGTGCTCAGCCACACTGACATTGCACTACACTACCAGGGGCCCACCAGGCCCATACAACATCTATTCTGGCAATAAACACTCATGGTTCTCTGGTGTGCATCACTTGCATTGACCCCCACTTCCAGTATACCTTTGTACATGAAAGGAGGTAGGTTGATCTCTGACATGGCGGGTGACACCAGTGTGCTCTCACCCAACACATCAGGATAGCTCCATGCAAAGTAGTTTCATACTAGTGGCTATTCATGTGGCTGTTCGCAAGATCCTACTTGGTGATACTTTGCATACTCCAAACCTGTATCCGCTCTCAGAAGAGGAATTAATCCTCAGGTAGCCCCATGCCATTCCATTGCTTTACAGTCCATATTTAGCTGCATGGGCCTAAGTTAGACTCACTAGCCCCATGGTGCAAGCGGGTCGGCATTGTCACAGTCAGGTTGAGCAGGGTTCAATTGTCCATGCATGACGTGCTGCTCCAGTCCAGGTTTTTCCCTTTGTATTGTAGGATTATTAGCCCTGGTCACTGTTCTATATTCAACTACAATTATCAGTATACAAAGGTGAACCTGGACTGGTGCTGCACATCACACATTGACTGGACATACTTGACGGAGCTAGACTGGACTGTACAACATGTCACTGGACAATATGACTTATAGTAATGTGATGGATGAATTAATAAGTGAGAGATTCCTGTGTTTTTCCTTGCACACAGCACAGTGCAGTGCAGGAACATAGATTACTGTGCTGCACAGTGTGACATTATTAACCATACTGTCCCTTGTTGCCACTTACCCTGTAGATCTTCCTGGCCCTCTAAACCAGCACTGTCTTGTCCGGGAACTCCTGCCACCAACTCTGCTGGGATGACTGAGGCGATCTACTCCTCCAAGGGGTCCAGCTCCTCCTGGTTCTCAGGTCCTCCACCTCTGGTTCGCATGGCTGCCTCAGGTTGCTGGCCACTTTCTCCTTAGTCCTGTGCTTATAGTCATGCCAGTGCTTCTTGCACTCTGGCACTGTTCTTTTAGTTTGCACTCCACTGTTTATCTTCTCCACCATGGACTGCCAAAAGTCTTCTTTCTTGCCTAATGGCATTTTTGAGGTGACAAAGAGTTAATGTTCATGCTTTGTCATCTGTTTTATTAAAATGTGTTTCTCCTCCTCATTAAAATCACTCTTCCTCTTTCCCCGAGGTTCTCTCTGGACATCCTGGCTGGTGTGGGGGATGTTGGGGTTTCTGCCATGACGGCTGCTGCCTGCTCCATGTCTCCCTTTTCATGTGTTGGATTTTTTTTTCAATGCATCACTTCTTAAGGTAATTTTGATGCATGACGCAATTCAATGTGGTGCAAAGCTGATTTGCGGCACATAAGCCTTGATTTACGACCCACAAATGCATCACATTTCGCTTCACTCTTCAGCCAGTGTCCTGCTTGAATTAACCCCCTTGAGATATTACCCTATTGGTTTGTCATTCACGTATTTGGACATGGAATTTCACAGATGGTGCACAGTCTTGACTATTACAGTTTCCATGGGTCAGGAGAAGAGGTGTTTATAGCATTTGGTCTCTTTATATGTACATAGCCAGACTGTCATCAATGATAAATCCATGTTAAAACAATGCTGCAGCGCTTGTGTATTTGGCACTTATTTGTATTGCCTGGTGTAATTGCAAAAGCAAAAGGAAGAAATGATGGACGGAAGGATGAAAAATGCAAACATTCAACCCCAGTCACAAAGATCTGGGTTTAATCAGTTTGGACCCAGCCATATGCAAATCATGCAAATCAGTCTTGACCCTGTTCCTAATGGGAACAGACCAGCCTGAACTGCCAAGCATGGTCCTCCTGGGCCCAGAAACAAGCACCCTGGGCCCAGTTTCGGGGCATAACTCCTCATCAGACAGGCTACCTTGAATCCAGTGGTGCAGTGAGCATTGTACTTACGTTTGGGCATACCCTTCCCACTTAGTGTGACAAAAGCAAAAGGAACAAATGATGGACAGAATGCTAAACAATCCAAACAGTCACCCCCAGCCACAAAGATCTGAGTTTAGTTCATCGTTCTTTTGTTCACCATGCCACCCAAGTTTGGATCCAGCCATATGCAAGTCAGTCTTTACCCTGTTCCTCACTGGACGCAGTCGAGCCCAAACTGCCAAGCCAGGTTCTCCCTGGACTGAAAACAATTATCCTAGGACTGGTTTTGGGGCATCACCCCTCATCAGCGAGGCTAGCTTGAATCCAGTGGTGCAGTGAGCATGGGGCCCATACCCTACCTACTTAGGGTGACAAAAGCAAAAGGACCAAATGATGGACAAATGATGGACGGAATGCTGAACAATGCAAACATTCACCCCTAGTCACAAAGACCTGGGTTTAATCCATCATTCTAAACTGGAGTGGCATGGGGAGCAAAAATAAATTATGGATTTAGGCCAAGCTCTCTGTACTAAGGTGAATGTTTGACATTCTTCAATATTCTGTCCATCAATTGATCTTTTTGGATTTGTCACCCCGAGTTGGACGGGTATGCCCAGATGTGAATCCCATGCTCTCCATGCCACTGAAGTCAAGCTAGACTGGCTGATGAGGGGTGAAACCCAGAAACTGGTCCCAAGATCCATGTTTCTGGTCCAGGGAGGACCTGGCCTAACAGTTCAGGATGGACTGTTCCCATGTGGAACAGGGTCAAGACTGATTTGCATATGGCTGTATTTAAGCTGGAATGGCATGGGGAGCAAAAATCGATGGATTTAGGCCCAGATCTCTGTATTGGGATGAATATTTGACATTGTTCCACATTCTGTCCATCAATTGTTCGTTTTGCATTGGTTTAATTGCAAACCTTATGCCAGAGCAGAATTCGGGGAACTTAATGTGGTATGCACCAATCAGGTTATTGTTGCATCATGCGCAGTTTCACATCCAGCACACACAGCAAAGCAATCTGCACTGCAACAACACTTTTTCTTTGAGTTCAGTTGCCCGCCCATTCAGGGGAACTGCTTTCATGGCACTCGGCACAAAGCAGGATCTGAGGTGTACTCTGGTGCGGGATAGCAGAACATTCCATCTGGAGGGCCCATGGAGGGGTTCTGAAATTATGGTGCTCATTGTCGGAGTAGGATCTGTGGTGTACTTTGCGCTGAGCATCATGCGAGCTGTATTGCAGTCACACTTCACATCATGTTGAAGTTCACAGGCACAGCACTATGTGAGTGTTGACTCACAAAAAAAGCCAAACAGCAAGAGCCTGAACTAGGGTCGGGGTATACAGCTACCTACTTTGCCTCTACTTGATAAATCTGGATTATTGCCTCAGCCTTAATATTCTGCCAACATCTACAATCAATATACTTTGTTGTTTTGTTGTATTGGATTCTTTCAAATATCTATTGGCTTTGTCATTTGTTTAGGTCTGCAGCATCGCTGAAAGTAAAAAAGAGTGCTACGATGCGGTTAACACTAGAGGCGTCATAACTCTCTCAGAGCCAGCAGCACTCATGAACGCCTTTCTGCGTCATCGCGATCACTATCGCTTTCACAGCGATCGTGATTGCGATGACTTTCGTGACCAATGCTTGTATATCTTCTGTCTTGCCTTCATTCTCTTCCACCTACTCTTCAATTACCTCTCTTCCCCCTCTATTGATTTCTTCCTTCTCCGGACCCCTTTACTCTTTCCTTTCTTTCTTTCTTTCCTTGCTCCTCTTTTTAACTCATTCTAGCTCCTCCTGCTCTGAAAGCAGCCCCCAGCATAAACCACATGGGGTAAATAGCAGAATTGCCCATCCGGCTCTGGGTGCTGTTCTGATTAGAGCACTTTTACTCCTTGCAATACACATGCTGTCTTGTTGTGAGTGGGCAGCTGCATCTAAACTCGACTCAGCGCGCACTGCTCCTGGCGGCAAGTATATAGAGCAATAGTATAGCAAGCGCTGTAAAGGACAGCCCTTATTATTAACTGATGGCGCTCAATTTTCTGAACTCTCTGCGGCGAACATTTAACTCACTGAGCTATCGTGACGGGATAGTGTTTATGTCAGTAATAACCACAGCACATCCTTTATTTATATTATTGCTACTGTAATTGCTGGTCTTAGTGCAAGTATTATTGTTTAATATCGCTACATGAAGCATTTGTTCAAGGCACTAGACAGAGAAGACATATTGTCGCCAGTCATTTGCCCGCCGCATCCTCCTCTTTGTGCCTGTCACACTAGGAGAGATGGAATATGTGCCTGTAACTTTTTTTTTTCTGTAAAGTGCATTTATCTAAATAAGATGTGCTTTCAAATAAATGCCACCTCTGGTGTTTAGAGCAACACAGGTTTAGAGGGAGGTGGTGCCACCACAGTACTGACTGTCCGTCTTAGGAGGGCCCTTCCGGGCACCCCGCCACCAGCATACTAACATCTTGAGTCCTCTGTACTGCGACAGGCCCTCACATCGCTCGCACAGTACCTTTAAGAATAAAATGCCCCAAACGTTTAAAATTAAAAAAGCTCAAACGTACCTTTAAACACAAGCACCAGCTGCACTTTCAATGTAAAAATATTTCCAAACACCAGCAATGCAGGATTTACTGTTTCGAAAATAAACGTCTTTTCAATGACACCGGCTGTACCTTATATTTAAAAATAAACGGAATTTCAAACACAAACATCCCTGCAATTTTAAATACAAAACGTGTATGCTTTCAAATAAAAAAAATATTTTCGTATTTTAAAAAATCAAATGAAAAAATGCCGGTACTTCAAGGTGTAAATGCCAGAATTTTTTATCAAAACCTACTTCCACTTCCAAACTTGTGAAAAGCAGCACAGCGCTTAGAAACATAAGCTGTGTTAATAAGGGTTGCACAAAGGACATGTTGTTGCTTCTGCGAGCAAACAACTTTTTGTGAGTGGGCCGCCGCATCTAAACTCGATTCAGCGCACACTGCTCCTGGCGGCGCAATAAAGCGCATAGAAAGCCTGTAACACGGAGGTAGGCGCATAACTTCCTGGACGGGTTTCCTCGCACATCATGTACTGCATTCTGACAACTGTATACTTGTTTCCCTGACTGTCGACATATTTTTTCTAGCGCTCTGACTGCGCCTCTTAGTATTTTAATGGGGTTTCTTTACTTTAATCCTGTTTTTTTTCAGAATATATGGATGGAGTGCTTTCCAGAAGGCACCAATTCAAGCATTCATCCCCTTCCCTTTATTTGAGTTTAATTTGTTTTATGCTGGATTGTTGTAAAGCGCTACTAACCACTCCACAGTGGCCGCAGGGCACATTTATCTCTTAGTTTCATCTCTCTCTTCATTTCTATCCTCTTTGGCTCCTGCCTCGGAGATCTCTTAACCGTCCACCTTACATCCTTCCCCCTCCATTCTTTTCGTGAGCACACTTCAAATACTTTCCCCCCTTTTATCTGTCTGTTACATCCTTTAGTTTAATACGTTATTTATGTATGTATGGTTTTGTATAACATCTACTTGGATTTGGCCATTATACAATTGGGACTGAGTAGGGCATCCACCCCTTAGTCGGAAGGCCTAGTATTAAAGAATGTTTGTGGTGTGATGCCAACTTGTGTGATAGAGGTAGCCAATAGGTCTCGCTTCTCGGACCTTATTAGTATTAAGTTATGCAGAACAATATCCTTGGTGCAACAACATCAACCGTTGCATGGCTAAACACTTATAATGTCCCAAAGGCGAGACCTATTGGCTATGCCAATGCTTGTTTTATATGGGGTGGGAGGGCCAACATGGACAAAGGGAGGGAGTGTGGTGTGGTGACTGATGCTCTGATGACACAGGAGTGTCAGTTGGCTGCTACACTGTAGGTAATTTGTGGCCGACGGGCCTAGAAATAAACACTCAGGAGACTGAAACTTGATTGTCAGCAGTCGTGGTGCAGTTGGTCCCGAAACGACCCTGCCTGCTCGCACCACAATGCATTACTTGTGGCCCACGTGGTACGCAGTACCAAGCCACCAGACCCAAAGAGCGTGTAACATGTCTAGGACACCCCTGCTGCACATGGGTGTGTCCTTTTACTACGTCCCACAAGGTACTTCACTGGTGGGACATTATAATCCTCCTTTATTTTAATATGAAGCAACTAAATGTAAGAATATGCAAAAAAAAATAACAGACCCTCCCCTTATCATTGGCGTCCTTGGGCTCACCTCAGGACATAATGTGATTAATAGATTCTTCTTCAAACTGTAAACACCCATCACTGTACTCCTATCTGTGTCTGGTGCTCAAACTAGAATGTGAGAATTCCAATACATGGTCTCTCAAACGAATGGAATGAGCAGTTACCTCTCAGTCCATACCCAGTGTGGGTGCTGCAGTTCTCCACTCTGTCAGGCTGGGTGGTTTCACTGTTTGCCCTTGAAGAGGCAGTAGGGGTGGTGTCACTACTGCCCCTCTCGCCAGTTCTGGAATATCAGGGGAGGAATCAGTACTCACCGAGGCATAGTCCTGGTTCATTCAAATTCCTTTCATGTCTTTCTTGGTCAACATTAGGAGTGGCTTACAAATTAAATTGCTAAAAATGTGAGAGGTTTCTGCTGACTTCCTTCTCACCCTGGTCATGGTCACTCTGGTACCCTGCATATGGTTCATCACCCAGGGGTGATGTTCGGAAGGGAGCTGGGATTTGCTACCAGTGCACTGGTCCTTCACAGGCACCATGTCACTGACTCTCAGTTTGGACTTTCTGGCTCTTCTCCGCCAACTGGCCTGGTTGTAAGTGGACTGGCATTTTTCCAATACTTGCTGATCATTGAGTGTGGTGGGGTCCATTCTAGATGGTGGTGCATAGTTTCCTGAATAACTCACCCATGTGGAAGTGTCCAGTTGCTTGACCTGTCATAGAATGTGGGATACAGTGATACTCTTGTGAGAAGGAGTAGATGTCCCATTCTATTTGCTGTAGGTTTGGCCTGTGCAATTCTAGTGACGTTATGTAAAGTCCTCATGAAGCATTCCACTTCCCTATTAGCCTGGGACCAGAAGGGAGTGACTTTCTTGTGTTTGATATTCATAGGTATTAGGTATGTGGCTACTTCTCGTCCCTGAAAGGTGGGCCAATATATGTCCTCAACACTTGGGAAGCACTTCTTGCGACCCTTGGAAATTCAGGATGCCCCCCGCAGCTTGGCACCACAGGCATGAGCAGACTACTGTCTCAACCAGCTCATTCATGAGTGGGTAACATACTTTTGATGACTTTTGATATTAACCATCCCCTGGTGGTCGTGATGGGCAACCTACACTACGTGATTGGTGAGATTGGTAGGAATGACAAGTGGGTGTCCTCTCAAAAGACAGCCATTTTGGTCCTCAGCCAACTCATGGTGGACATGGTACAGACTGTCCCAACTGCGCAGGGCCTCAGGCATGCGTTGAGCCCAGTGGGCTTCGAAATTGATGCTACTGACCAGTTTGGGCAGCCTTCAACGCCCTCTGCAGAAACTCATCACATGTGGTGGCTTGGCATATGGTGTCCATGGACATGGGTAGAGGGTAGGAGTGATCTGCAGCATATTCCTCAGTCTCCTCAGCATTCTCTTCTTCTTCGGGGGTAGTTTCTGGGGGATAGCATGACAAGTAGTCAACGAGTTGGTGGTTCCCAGACGATATTCCACTTTGTAGTTAAACTCCTGTAGTTGTAGCATCCATGTTTCAATCTGTAGTGGTGGCTTTGATGCGGTTCCTTGGAACAGTGGAATTAGTGGTTTGTGGTTAGTGGTAACCACAAAAGGGTGCCCATACACGTACAAACGGAAATTGTGTCACCCTCACTATACAGCTATGATTTTCTTCTCGATTTGCAAGAAATTTTGTTCTTTTGGAGTCAGGGATCTACTCGCAAATGTAGTTTCCATTAGAATGTTTCTGTGCACACCTTGTTTTCCTTATGGTTTTTAGAAGGAACTTTGTCGTAAACAGTTGGCTCTATGTTATAATCTTGGTCTTTTATATCATGCGCTTTGTATAATTTCATCCATGTCATGTGAAAATTGTAATACATTATGTATACCAGATATCAGTCCGTATTTATGAATTGCAACATGTTTTGAGCAGCGTGGTATATATTATCAAAGGAGAGGGCGGGTCAATCATGTAAGTGTCCAGGGGTGTTAACTGGTGGGACCGGTTTAACCATTGAGGAAGTAAGGAGCTGGTGCCGCTGTTCGTGAACGAGCACGATTGTAAACATTGCATTGTGGGGCGGGTAGTCAAAAGTATGGAAGTTAAACGGTTGCTGATTCATCATTGGTTCACGAGGAGAGAAGGGGCAACTTTACACAGGTTTAAAAGTTCAGAAAGATCAGGAAGTCAGTTGCTGCTTTCAAGAAAAGCTTAGGAATATAGACACGAAGAAACACGAAGGTACGTGAACACAAGGTTGATTATTGCAGTTGGGGTATCGAGTTACAGGAGATTGATGCTGGTTGATACCGTCATGGGTTTTAACAACTGTACGGTAGAGCGGAAATAGCAATGTGAAGCATTTTGATCATGGGACCCCTAGGACATCTATTGGGTAACGCAGTGTTACGGTTGTAGAGGGAATACGTTGCTGTAGTGTTGGTCATAATATGAGGCATGGTTTTTAAACATTAAAAAAAAAGCGCAGAATCCTTGTTGTTATGGCTTGGTAGTTGCAATTTATTAACTTATGTTTTCTTATTTGTAGTGAAACCACTGAAAAAGAGCTTATTCATAGCTAGAAATGCATTGGGTACCATATTATTCACTCCTGAAGATGTTTTATGTGTTGTGTCATGCCCAGAGAAAGGCTTGGATTAGCATATCTGAGGCATAAGAAGCATTTCAAGACATATTGTCTCACGTGTGATTGTTCATCTGAAAAATAAATCAACTCATGATAATGTTTGGAGTATATGGACTAACTTTTAGAAAATTCGAAAATAAGCATTAAATAAAAGGAAAATGCTGTGCGCGCATGCAGGAGCGCAAACACGGTCCTATTCTTTAAGTTATCTACTCACAAATGCCACAGGCGCACACTCTCCAGTTTCTGTCTGTTGCATCAGTGCTGCCCGAGTCCTTTGGGGCATGCATATACTGCATTGGTGGTGTTTCTTCTGGTCTCAATGTATGTGAGGGTGGTGTCAGATAAAAGGGCATCTTTGATGGCTTGCAATGACCATTCTTGTTCCTCTCCCAATACCCAGGGGGCTAAGTCCTGGAGTGGCTGGGTCAGGGTAGTCAGGTGTTTGATGAATCGGCCACAGTAATTTACCATGCCTAAAAAACTGTAAAAACCTCCAACACAGTGGGAGGCGAGGATGCTTCCTTGATGTCTCTCCCTTTTTGCAGAGTCTGACGCTACACCCTCCGCTGAAAAGCTGTATCCAAAGAAGTTAATCTTCTGCTTGAGGAATTCACATTTTCTCCTGTGTAAGGTGAGTCTTGAGTCCTGGTACTGATTTTGTGTAGACAAACATGTAATCACTGATTTTAATCACCCCTGGTAGGCTCCCTAGCAGTTCCTGTATGGTGTCTGGAACACCTCAGCGGCACTCGAAACCCCAAAGTTAAATCTCCGGTTGTGTCGTAGGCCCATGTGAGTGGAGAATGTTGCGATCAATCTCGACTTTTCATCTTGGGTGAGCTGGTGGTATCCTGACCGTAAGTCCACTCTTGAGAACCAGCTAACTCCACTCAGTTCTCCAATTAAGTCATCAATGGTGGGGGTCAACTGGCATTTTCTTATTATCATCGCAGCATTAGGGAGCTGAATATTTACGCATATGTGTACTTTACCTGGTTGTTTTGATTTTTGAGCCACTATGATGGGTGGAACCCATGGGGTAGGGCTTGACACCTTCTCTATGATCCCAGTTGCTTCCAACTTCTCTAGTTCTCTTTCCACCAGGGGCCTCAGGTCGACAGCAATGCATCTGTGTCTCAAAGCTACTGGTTGGACTGATGAGTCTATGGGTAGTTTCGCAATCTTCCCTTTGGGACAGCCAATACCATTGAATACTTTCAGAAACTCCGCCAATATTTGGGGCACCCTTTTGAGATGGACTCCAAATGCAAAGGTGACGACTCTGAGGGCCTCTACGGTGCAACAGCCCAGCAGCATGCTATGACCACTGTCAGCAACATAAATGTGTGAGCCCACAGTCTGGGATCCATAGGTAACGGGTGCTTTGAATCTTCCAAGCATGGGCAGTGGTGTGTCTTGTCCATATGCGAACACTCAGAATGGAGTGGTGGAGGTGGCATCATGGATGTGAAGGCTTCTGCCGCCATGATGTTTAGGGACGCACTTGTGCCCCCACAATAGTTAGGAGTGGATGCTCCCCCACCTGGATTTGGCACTGTGCTAAATGACGCTGTGATTTAGTGTCAGTCCCTACTGTAAAGACGGAGTGTGCTGTGTGATCAATAGCTTCATCATCATCCATGTCGCTGTTTTTGATGTTGTTTCCAGTATTGTGTTGACAGTTATATGGGATGCCCGGCTTATGTTGGAGTGGTATACGTTTGCAAAGTGGTTGAATTTTCCAAATCCTGCACACCGTTTGCCCTTTGCTGGGCACTCTGCTTGATGATGGGTCCCCCCACAGTAGCCTCATGTCTGTGATGGCGTTGTGGTCTTCTTGAGCTTCTCTAGTCCTTTCAAAGGCATGGCCCCCATTGACCGGCTAGGTCTTCACCGTTCTTTGCAATGCTGCTTCCATGTGGGATGCTCAGGCTTTTGACGGTTCCCTGGAGTGGCCCAGGGTCAGAATGTCGGCTAGCGATTTGCCTGATTCTTGCAGGATATGTTCTCTTAACTTCACTGAGGCTTAGCCCTGAATGATTTGGCCCCATATCTCCTATTGCTCATTCGCGAAGCCACTCGTACTCGCTAGTTCTGTCAATCATGTATAAAATGTGTCAATTGATTCTTCAGGGTGTTGCCGAACTTAGTGAAACATGAAACATTCATTGTCCTGATTCACCATCTGCTCAAAATATGCGATAAGAGCAGCTATGAGTGTGGCATGTGTCTTCAGGGTAACTTCAGTTATCGTTTTAGATATCTTATGGATGGCTTTACCTCCAAGTTTGAAAAGCATGGCTCTCTTCCTTTCATGTGTTACTTCTGTCGCCTCGAAGAATAGTTCTACTCTCTCAACCCAGTCTCTCCATTTGTGCGCTTGCACAGTCGTCAATCATAAACAGTTCAATTGCAGGGATCTGAGCCAAGATGGTGGCAGCGCACTGTTGCTATGATCACATAACCTTGCCAAGGCTGTGTCACAGGTTCCCAGGAGAAGGCGGACGCACTTGATGTGAGTCTCTTGGGTAGGCAAAGGATGGCCCCTTCTGTGACTTAGACCTGAAAAACCCGAAATGTCGGGTAAAAAACCTAGCAAAAAGGGAGAGATTTTCGCTCAATCTAAGCCAGAAAATCTGCAGGAAAGAAAACTTTCTTTCTTGAGTCCCCTCACTCACCAGGGTTTCCCCTTGGTGACATGCTTCATCATAGGGACCATCTCAGTCCGCTGCAAACTGAGGAGTGCTGCGACTTGCGGAATTACGTAGGAGCACTGTTGTGAAGACTTTGTGTGGTGCAGTGGTGTAGTGGAGTGGACAGAGGTGAATTAAAAATACCTAGCTAGTGGGCGAAATTTCTTTATTCTTGCTCCTAGTTGGTATGTCTAAAAATGGGGTAAGATACTGGAAAGACCTAGCTGTAATGGGTTAGGAATCCCTAGTATACGTCAACATGTCTCGAGCATTCCCCAGAGCTCTTCGTCAGGACTACACAGGGTCCAGCCCTGTGTACGCCACTCCTAAATGACCTACAATCAGGAATTCAAAAGAAAATAGAAAATACCCTGCAACTAATAAGCATGCGTTAATACATACGATCAACCATTGTCACGTAGTATTTATATGTAAGCAAAATTGTGCCCCATGGTCTTGGGTGGATGAGGGTTTTCGTGTATCTAATTTTGACGGGAGATCTCCTCATGGTGTGTCGCCTACTTGGTTCCCTTCCAGACTACATCTGTGACTTGCCAGGTTTGCTGTCTGTTAGACTCTGTTTTATTTCTAGGTATGCGAGGCAAAGGATGGCCCCTTCTGTGACTTGCAAGGTTTGCTGTCTGTTAGACTCTGTTTTATTTCTGGGGGCTCTGCAGGCTGATTCCTTTATTTTTATGTTTTTTTCCTTCCCACTGGGCTCCAGCTGACTAGCTGATGTCTGAAAAGCCCACTTTGCACTGTGTGGGGCCTGCTTATCCACTCTGTAGGCATTTAACAGGACGTGGGAGGGGCCAGATATTCTTACTCCAGGCATGTGGGCACTTGTGCCTAGACCAGGCTCCCGTACCATTGGCCCTGGGAGGCCCTTTGTGGGGTCCACGTCCTTGCGTAACCTCGATCTCAGCAGAGGGGAATGGAGTGGCCAGTGCGAACTCTATCCAGGCACAGCACTGGGGACGAATCACGTGGCACAAATACTGCGCTCCTGACACGAATAAGGACCCTGTCCAACTGAGCAAAGAAAATGGCACGCCTACCTCCTCGCCATTCCTCGTGATTGACGTTCTGGTGACTGGGGAGCATCAATCACCTGCTGCACTGCAGGTAATGTGTGGCCTGTGGACCTATAAATAAAGCACTTGGGAAAATGTGGCTTAGTTATTAGGAGTCGTGGTGTAGGTGGTCCTGAACTGACCCCGCCTACCCACAGCACGATTAATTACTTGCGGCCCATGTGGTACCGAAAAACCAGAACACCGGGGCGGGTAACATATCTAGGACACCCCTGCTGCACTTTAACTACATCCCACCCGTTACCTCACTGGTGTGTCATTACCTCCGTGTCCTTCTTCCTGGATGCAGCCCTTATGCATGATACTTCTCCCTTCTGGCAGAACCAATTCCCTAGCTGAAAACTCAAAAAAGTTCCCCAAGATGGCCCCCAGTACCCATGAGCCACCACAAAAGGGAGGAACAAACAAATCACTTCTTGTAACATGCCATGCTAAATGACACAAGAAAAACAGGAAATAGTCAACAGCCATGCCTGGGTTAGAGGGTGGGACTCAGCACTGCATCCAGGAAGACCAGGACTCGAGTAATGAAGATTACCGGTAAGTAACCAGGGCATTACAGGTCGGAGCAGCGCAGGAAAATAGGAACAGGGCAACATGGACTCTGTCACAGCCCTAGTCAATTTCAAAATACCACACTTATTAGGAAATTCGCTAATTTTGCATACTAAACGGTTACTAAGGGCTGCATTGTGCATAGATTTGGGGGACTACCACCAGTGGTGGTGGGACCAGTGCAGTGCTACTACACTGAGAAAACATAACAATCATTGGGATGGTCTTCTTTGTGGAGCTGCCCACTGTAATAATGATGGAAAAGTCTCTGTTGAAACAAGTTTGTTTTATCCAGGGCCTGGGGAATAATGCCATTTTGCGGCCAAAGTGATTTCCACATAATTATTTGATATTGATATTTCTTAATTTACAAAGCGCCCGAATCACCCCAGCAGGGGTATCTACACGCTATGGTTACAATAGCCAACCAGGAGCAGCAGCGGATCAGAACAGTGAGGTTTTTAGCAGCCTTCTGAACTTCAAGTAGTCTGGGCACTGACTCAGGTGGATGGAGAGTTGGTTCCAATAATACGGGGCTAGGTGGAAGAAAGCTTTACCACCCAAGCAAGATTTTTTTGTCACGCTGAATAAGAAGTAGAGATTTGGAACCTGATCGAAGAGACCTAGGTGGTAGATATTTGGTGAATTTATCTGATCGATAACTGGGACCTAGGTCATTTAGAGATTTGTGCACAATGCAACAGATGTTAATCTGATCCGGAAGCTAATGCAATTGTTGCAGAAGAGGGAGGGAGGCCGTTCGGGGAGGAGCATTGGAGACCAAACAAGTTGCGGTGTTCTGGGCTACTTGTAATCGATTTAAGGAGACTTCATTGGCTGAGATCAGCAGGGCATTGCAGTAGGCCAGGAAGCTTAGCACTAGTGCCTGTATCAGAGTAGTTAGAGGTAGGAAAGGGAATACTCTTCGGAGAAGACTAACTACGTGGAAGCACGCCCCAACAGTATTAGTGGCATGCTCTTTCAATGTTGATCTCTGAACCATTCGGACTCCCAGGATTTTGACCACCTGTTTTGGAATTGGTGCGGAGCCCAGTTCCAATGGCCACCATCTTGGAGACCACCTCACCGCTGCATCTCCAAACAGCACTATCTCCGATTTTCCCGCATTAAGTTGGAGGAAGTTATCCCTCATCCAGCCAGTGATAACCGTCATGCCCTCCGAAAACGTGGACTGAACACTGGGGTTGTTTTTATCAAAGGAAAATAGGAGTTGAGTATCATCAGCATAGGAAATTGGGATGAATCCTAAATTCCTCAGTAAATCCACCAAGGGAGCAACATATAAGCTGAATAATGTAGCGTTTAAACAAGAGGCCTGAGGTACTCCCTTGGTCAGTCTTGTGGTCTCAGTGCAGAAAGGGCCCAGATTAATGGTCTGAGTTTTATCAGACAGGAAATTTGACATCCATTTTAAAGCATTCCCTTGGAGGCCGATTTCCCTGAGCCTCCTGAGCAGAGTCTGATGGGAAATTGTGTCAAAAGCTGCAGAAAAGTCAAGCAGCACAAGAAGTACTGCTTGACCATTGTCCAGTAATATTCTGATGTTATAAGTAACTGCAACCAAAGCCGACTCTGTGCTGTGTCTGGGTCGAAAGTCCAACTGAGATGGATCAAGGCAGTTTGAGGTTTCGCCAAATTCAGACAGATGTTTGTTAATGTGCTTTTCTAAGATCTTTCTCTGGAGAGGAAGCAAAGAGATGGGGTGATAGTTGGATAAATCCTTTATGGGTGCTTTAAGACTTTTTCCGATGGGAATTATTTGCACCGCCTTCCACTCATGGGGAAGCCGGCCTTCTTTCATGGAACAATTGAGGATAGAGCAGATGGGAGCAGCGAGTTGTTTGGAGAGCCGGGAGGTGGTTTTAGCGGGAATAATATGAATTTGCTTCTTTTGTACACAATACACCATCTGCTGCATAAGCTGGAGATTTTGACAAATTGAATTGTTTTAGGTGCTAAGGGATAAAAAGTTACTTAAAACCTGGGGACATGTGATGCAGTGTAGTGGAAGTTCCTTCCCAAATTTTGACCAGTCACCTTTCTATTGCGTCTTGCTGCATTTGAGTTTTAGGTTGGTACTAATTAGTTTTAAACTTTGTCAGTCAGTGGAAACCTGTCTAAAATACCATTAAGTAATGTACCACATTACACAACATTTTTTTCTTTTTTCTTGCTGCATTATGTAGTATCCTGAAGCATAATTGGCCCCCTTAGCATTACTCCAATGGCCATGGTCATATCATTAGCGAAGAGTGGCAGTGAAGAGCAGAGTACCTCGGGTCTCTCTTTGCTGCCTCATACTGCAATGTCGGAGTTCAATTTGTGCCCAAGGCCTCAAAGACTTTTGAGAAATTGTATATGAACTGTGTTGCCTTCATGGCCCTCATTTTGGACTTGTTGGATAAAGTGATCTCCTGGACAACTTGTGTACATTTAAAACAATTAATTTAGTGAGGGTACTGCATATTTTTAAAAATTCAATGGCGCATTGTGTATTCTTAAGTGCATCCTCCACAGAAATGAAACAAAAAATGTACTCTAAAAATACTGCACAAGACGCCCTGACCATTTTGGTACTGCGGTGGGAATAGAAACTGATCAAAAATGCAGAAAGGTCCGGCCTGCGACATAGACAAATGATCGACAGTTATAGATACTTGGGGGCAGATTTACAAGCCTCTTGGGACACTTTTACGCCCCCCCCCGTTGTGTCGCTTTTGTGATGCAGCGGCGTGGAAAAAGGCGCCATGTTGCAACATATTTACAACGTGACGCATCTAGGGAGTTGTAAAGCCCTGCGCTACATTATACCTGCGTCAGGTATAATGTATGCAGGGTGGGTGTTCCCACGCAAGAAAGCCTTGTAAAAGCGATGCAGTGAAATCTACAAGATTTCACTGAGTCACTTTTACGATACCACTGCGTCAAAACCTTCTGCCTGATTGAAGCAGGCGTAAGGAGTGACGCAGCACAATAAGTATAGGCCACCCCTGAGCATTGCTGGAGTTGTGACACGACTCCAGCAATGCTTTGCCTTTTCGTCACGCATCTATCAATCCTTGCGCCACAGTGCGCTGCATTGTAAATGCGAGCATCCATAGTGGCGCAAGGGTTTTTTTCCGTGAAGCAAATTAACTGGCGCATCTCTGCTGATATGCAGAGATGCGCCAGTTCTTGTAAATCTGCCCCTTGGTTTAATCCAAATGGTTGTTCATTCACTGTGAATTGCAGACCCAGGCATATAGACACTGCATTTGGAAATAATTGAAGGTTGAAATGTATTGGAAAGTGGTTGAGTAGCAATTGCCTGGAAATCCGTTTATATTTGGAGATTATCGGTATTCAGTAATTCGGGAAGACCTATCACTGCCTTTATTTCTGTTATAGTTTTAGGGTGGGCTTCCTCTATAATGTAGTGCTGGTTACCCTTTCATGCAGCCCCCAGCCAACTGGGTTAATTGTTTCTTAAGGCCCCCACCCCGTTCCCCTTTTACCTTCCAAATTAGGATGCCCCAAACAAGCAGACGCACCACAGCGGAGAAACTGCCCAACCAGAGACAGCGGAAGCTCGACAACAAAGCGCGAAACCAGAGTCCCGGTCCATACCACCCGGTCACGACCGCCATGAATCCAGCTGTACATGTCTTTCCGGTGCTGTACCTGCTACATCACCAGCAACTCATGGACCGCTGTGGACGCCACCGCAGGTACGCAATAACACAACACATAACACATGGGCCGACACAGGGTCCAAATCCACATCAGACACCCTGGTGGGGACAGGCACACATCCACAAGGCACCCACACATCACCCACCTGCCACCAAGTCACCCCTCTGCATCCTGAACACACAGCAACCGCCACCATGCAGCAATGTCCCGGTTACGTCACCGCTGCGGTGAACACAAGGAAATACATGCGCACAATGCAGAAGGTAGGGCCAATGCCAGGCATGGGCAGGGCACAAAGACCACAGGGCCACACCCCCTCCCAACACACACTAGCACACCCCATGAAGGCACATGCCATGTGCCCCTCCTGTGCACCCCCATGCACAACAACAAGACAGGTCAATACACACCCTACACCACACAACAAACAACCAGGGAGACAGACACTGCAGGAGTGGCTTCACAGGAACACACATCACAGTAGGCCAGGGAAACACACACACCACCACAACACCACACTCAGGGAATGCAAAAATTAGGAGGACAATCGCCAAATGAACACATACAAGGAACAAACAACCAAATGGACACACAGCCTGCATAGTCACACATACATACCACAGACTGACACACAGAGACATACACACCCCACATGCCAACAGCAATGGAGCAAAACAAATTGGAAAACCAAAGTGGTCTGCACACAAATGGAAGGCCATGGAGACACACAACAAGCATGTGTACATCATATTCACATACAAGACAAGGAACAGAGAACAACACCCTCACACCATCAAAGCACACATGGCTGGTACAGTCAGTGAGGTCAAACCACAGACATCACAGTGCAACAACACAGGGAGACAGCAAGGCAAACCATATAGAGGCACAAAGATGAAAGGAAGGCCCTGAAGTCAAACTGTGAACAGCCACACATCTAAACAACTATTTCACAGGAGTACACTAGCAGCACTACACACAGGGACCATTGACACACCCCATGACTGACAAACACCAGTAGGAATCTACACAAATACCCACCCTCACACCAGCAACACACAACACCAGTGTCAAACACACTGAAGGCTGGCAATACTTGCCAGGCAATACACACACAAACAATCACATACCCTGGGGATAGCCACAAACAGCACACACAGGGATGCCACAACAAATGTCTGCACAAAAACAACACACAAACACATAACCCAACCAAAACACACACAGAACCACAACAAGACCACACATACCCTGTGCAGCTAAACTGTGGAAAAGCAATAGGAGCACAGACACAACAGGAGGGCACAACATCATCACTCAGGAACAATGCACAGACAACATACCACAACACACACAAGAAGTACACCATCACAGAACAACACAGCCACATCAAACAAACAACAGATGTACAGGGAAAGAAAACACATAGCAAACACAGCAGGACATCAGGGGATGCACACCAGGCAATAACAAGGCAACAGACACACACAGCACTGCATTCACAACAAGCAGTGTGTGCACACCAAGCATACCAGCCACACACAGACATCAGTGATAGAACAGCAACCCACACAACACCATACAGCACAGCGACAACAGCACACCCAGGAAGTGAAGCAATAACACAGCCAACACACATACACCCAACACAACACCAACAGATGCACAAGTCTGGGACACAAAGGTGGAACCAACTTGACCAGAGGACTGGGCAGCACACACAGTTCAACTGCATAGGAGCAACCATGACTGACAAACAGCACCAGAACATCACATACAACCCATTGGGGAAATGCCCTGAGTGACACATTGACCCTGGCCAAAGAACTGCACCACAAAGCACAGTGTCACAAATGAAGTGATGGGGAGGCACACACACATGTAAACCAAGGGGACAGCTGACACCAAAGTGAAGTGTACTGCATGCCAGTAGGGGACATGGCAGGAGTGTACCATACACAAAGAGAGGGAGTTCAGACCCACAATGGGTAGGCATCTGAAGCACAGATAGGGGATGGTATAACAACACAAACAACATGCCACACTGGAGGCAAGAAAGCACTATGTGACAGCAATGCATGAGAAAACACAACCACAATGGCAGTGTGGAACAGCAGGTCTGCACAGTCTCCATAAACAGCAACAAGACACATGGATGTGCAACAAAACACAACACTGACTTGCCAGTCACACACTCTGCATACTCACAAGTGACAAAAACAACAAGTAGGAGGCAGACAGAACTGCAAGGACACACCAACACACTGCACAGTGCACAACATACAACTCACACATGTGCATACAACCACATCCACAGGGCTGAACAATCAAAACAACAGGCATACAACTCCTGGGTGACACATGTGTGTAGTTGACAATGCAGGGGCATGCACACATCAACACTCCCGACAAACTCACCACCTCCACACTGCACACTACCTAACCATCCAAGAGCACACATGAAAAGTAAGCCGTGGGACTAGGATGACTGGCCATCACAAGATGACCACACACATACACCACTGGGCACACATAAAGGAAGAATACACATACATGATGACCCTGGACAGCCTGCCTGCAATACTGTGTGCAGAAACCCACTCTGTGCCAGCAGTGCCCCCAACCTGACATGTGTACAATATAGCCAACATGAACTAATTAAGTAAATGACAACTGCTTCCCATTGTAATAGTACACCATTGCCCCCACAAGTATCTGGGTCAGGAAGAACTGAAGACCCTGTCACCTCAGAAAACAGATTCGTAAGTGAGCCCAAACATTGACCATGTTGAAGTGGCACACATAGCATGTGGCACAGTAAACTATATACACACAGCAAAATAACTTCATTCAGTAAGGACACTGACAAAATAGACAACAGGAGCAACTGTCTTTATTCACATATTGCACAGATAGGCACCATGAGAAGAGAAGAGCAAGGCTCAATATGCAGAGCATGTCCATGAGAAGATGCACAGGCAAGGGCAAAACAGCAGTGTACAACAAGGTCAGTGGCCAGGGCAGAGTGCAGAGTATGTCCATGAGAAGTTGCACAGGCAAGGGCAAAACAGCAGTGAACAACAAGACTAGTGGCCAGGACAGAGTGCAGAGTAGGTCCATGAGAAGCTGCACAGGCAAGGGCAAAACAGCAAGTCCAGTGGCCAGGGCAAAGTACAGAGTATGTCCATGAGAAGCTGCACAGGCACGGGCAAAACAGCAGTGAACAACAAGGCCAGTGGCCAGGGCAAAGTGCAGAGCATGTCCATGAGAAGCAGCACAGGTAAGGGCAAAACAGCAGTGAACAACAAGGCCAGTGGCCAGTGCGGAGTGCAGAGTAGGTCCATGAGAAGCTGCACAGGCAAGGGCAAAACAGCAGTGAACAACAAGGCCAGTGGCCAGGGCAAAGTACAGAGTATGTCCATGAGAGGCTGCACAGGCAAGGGCAAAACAGCAGTGAACAACAAAGCCAGTGGCCAGGGCAGAGTGCATAGTAGGTCCATGAGAAGCTGCACAGGCAAGGGCAAAACAGCAAGTCCAGTGGCCAGGGCAAAGTGCAGAGTATGTCCATGAGAAGCTGCACAGGCAAGGGCAAAACAGCAGTGAACAACAAGGCCAGTGGCCAGGGGAAAGTACAGAGTAGGTCCCTGAGAAGCTGCACAGGGAATGTGTGCGACTGTACCTTTCCATGGTCAGCAACACAGTCATGGGGTAACAATGTGCAGTACAGGCCCACCTGTGTGAGAGACAGGTGTGTGAGGGTGACTAACACTCAGACTTGGCTGTCAGGCGGACTGGGAGCTGGCTGTGTCTCGGGGACTGTTGGGGCACTTGAACGGGGAGAGAACAGAACAGCTGAGGTAGAGCTATCAGTGGTTTGGTAAGCTGGAGGGCTTCTTGGACCAGGTGGTGTAGTGGCACATGGAGGTGGAGTCATGCCAACTGCATACGTCCCGATAAAGACTCGCAGATCCTTTGTAATAGTTCAGGCATCAGCCAATCGCTGTGGCCACACTGACAGGAATCAAGAGCAGGAATCCACTGCAACCAAGATGTACTTGTAAGCCCTGTGTGATGATAAAGGGCCACAATGATTCACATAAACACAAGTCAAAGGCATGTTAGAAATAAGTGGAGATGTTTGTGGTGGGTGCGCCATGGTGGAACCCTTCATCTGGTGGAAGATGTCTCATTTAAGTACAAATTCCTTGGTCTGTTCATAAAGACCTTACCACCAATAGTACTGCTGCAATAACAAAATTGTAGCAGCCACCCCTGCATGTACAGATGCCAGACCCTCGTGTGCAGCTAGTACTAAATCCACTTTGCGATCACTATTTGCTATTACTCTATCTCCCACTCTAGGAATGTAAGTGTATGGAATATTTTGTGCACCTAACTTGCAGGAGTACTTTAGTGGAAATCCTTTTGGCAGGTGGTTGTTCTTCAAAGCAGCATTGACAGCCACCATGATGTCTCTTTCTATCCTTGTACTTGAATGAGTGATTGCAGCAACTGCAGCAGTGCGAACTGTTGCTTTTGCAGCTTAATCAGCCATGGAATTCCCCACAATGTGAACACCAGCACTTTGATGACTCAATGTGTGTATTACATGATTCCGTGGCAAGCAGTCTTTCTGCCTTACCACCTGTTACCAAAGCAACTTGTGCTTTATTGTGCAACCATTTGAATCTCTGAATCTATTCTTGCTCCAGTAGTGTAGATATTCATTGTAAGACTGGACATAATAATACAAATTGCACATTGCACACTATGAGTGTGGGGAAAGCAGGATCCGAATTTTCAAGTGCCAAAATTAGAACCTTTAGTTCAGCCAACTGTGAAGTCACCAAGGGCCATATGTAGAAAGCAAATTTGCGATCGCAAACGCTGAAATTCGCCGAATTTCGGCGTTTGCGATCGCAAATTTGCTAAGTGGAATGTAGGAAGGCAAATCTGCATGCAAAATAAGGAATCGCTAAATTTGCGATTCCTTATTTTGCAATTGCATTTAAGGAATCGCAAATTTTGCGATTCCTTAAATGCAATGTAGGAAGCTCCAAAAAAGTGCTATTTGGCCTTAAGGAATCGCAAATTACCACCAACTACAGGTTGGTGGTAATTTGCGATTTCTTGTAATAATGCAGTTTTTTGCATTTTTCAAAGTGGAATGTGGTGCACACACATGCCCTTAGGGCATGTATGTGCACCACATGTGCACCCATGCTAATTTCAGGGGTGCAACAGGGTGTCCTATTGACACCCTTGCAACCTTGAAATTGCATTCTCAATTTGCGATTCTCTAATTGAGAATCGCAAATTGAGAATGTCTTCCTATTCATTCCTATGGGCCTTTTAGCCCATAGGAATGCATGGCAAGGTATTCCTTATTTGCGATTCTCAATTAGAGAATCGCAAATAAGGAATGGGTGGGATTCGCAAAAAAAATTGCTAATCCTACCTACATTGCATTTTGCTATTCTCTAATTGCGATTCCTTAAAAATTGCAATTAGAGAATCGCAAAACACAGTCTACCTACATATGGCCCTATGTGATTGTGTGTAAGTTTTCTCAGGATGGAATTCTTCATTGTGCATGCGCCCTCTTACAATTGTGCACGCTGCTGAGTATTGGTGCTTTGTCCCTATGGCAGGCTTGGCAGAACCGTCAGTATATATAATGTAATCATAGCGTTCTAAAAAGCATTAATTTTATTAGGCAGAATATATTCTTGTTTGTACAGCAGGAATGCTTGTATTTGTAGTGTTAAGTCAAATCAGTAATGTACATCTGTTGCGGTGAGTGAGTTAGCCCATTGTATCTATTGCAGATGTAATGCTTTAGCATTTAGAACACTTGTTCTGGTGATGGGCTCTGCATTCAGCACCAGGGTCACAGCAATATTGTGTTTACCCTGAGCCAGGGCTCACTCTCTCACCACAGCAGTCTGTACTGCTGTCAGTATGTTTTCTGGAGGAGCAAACGCATTTCCGCATTGTTGTATTAAATGTGATTTATATACAATCGGTACAGTGTTACCTTCATTGAACCAGACAAAGGTGTATCCTGATGCCCCTGAGATGACACGGTTCACCAGCTTTGTTGTGTTTACTCATGTGTGTAAGTGTTTGTAAGCATTCCTGTCAGCTTGTGTGGAACATAAGGGGGCCGATTCCAATCCTGGGAAAAGGCTGTACGAATCGTTGTACGGAGCGTGCTCTCCGTACGACTCGTACCCGGTAAACTGTCCGTACAACCTAGGAAGTACGATTCGTACAGAAAGCCTATTTCTGTACGTTTCGTACAAAAGACCGTACGGGTAAAAATAAACAACGATTCTGATCCGGAACAGCTTGTACGCGACGTCCGGACGCATTCAAGCAGCGGTTTCCGGCCCAGCAAGTACATTTCATTCCTACGTCACTCCGTACTGCTCTTTTTTTACGGGAGCCAAACACAGCCAGAAAAGCAGAGTCCGACGCGAACTGCTATGCAACGGAGCCCCGGTACGCGACGTACACGCCATGAACCCCATCGTACGTGTCATCCCGGTCCTCCTAGCCTACGACCTGGTGCACCGGACCCGACGCACATGCCGCAGAAGGTGAGAACAACACCCAGGGGCCGGGGGGGGGGCAGGAAACATACCCCAAACCCAAAGCAAAACCTATAATATGGAGCCCATACATTACCACCAGGGTCTGGTCACTTGGGGGGGCGTGGCCAGCAACCCCTGCTTACCGCAACAACGGAAGTGGACATGTACGGTGCGTTGCACACGTACCCCTAGCACCAGTAGAACAGTGATACGGACCGTACACACGCAATGAATGCGTGGGTATGGTGTGTTCCACACGTACCCCTACGGCACCAGTAGAACAGTCATACGGACCGTACACACGCAATGAATGCGTGGGTATGGTGCGTTACACACGTACCCCTACGGCACCAGTAGAACAGTCATACGGACCGTACACATGCAATGAATGCGTGGGTACGGTGCGTTCCACACGTACCCCTACGGCACCAGTAGAACAGTGATACGGATGGTACACACGCAATGAATGCGTGGGTACGGTACGTTTCACACGTACCCCTACGGCACTAGTACATTTGGGATACGAGGCGTACACATGCCAGGAATGTGGGCTTATGGACTGGCCCTGCATGTTACCTTCATATTGGTGTGTGTGTAGGTTCAGGCCAGCAGTGTACTGCTCCAAGGGGGTGGGTGGGTGGGTGGGTGCAGAGGATTCCCAGCAGTGGCCACACATATAGGGGTGGGTGCAGATTAATACCAGCAGTGTACAGAGACATGGGGTGGGTGCAGAGGACTCCCAGCAGTGGACAGAGACATGGGGGTGGGTGCAGATGAATACCAGCAGTGTCCAGACATATGGGGGTGGCTGCAGAGGACTCCCAGCAGTGGACAGAGACATGGGGGTGGGCGCAGAGGACTCCCAGCAGTGGACAGAGACATGGGGGTGGGTGCAGAGGACTCCCAGCAGTTGCCTGCAATATGAGGTGTGTGTGCAGATGAATACCAGCAGTGTCCAGACATATGGGGGTGGGTGCACAGGACTCCCAGCAGTGGCCTGCAATATGAGGGGTGGGTGCAGATCAATACCAGCAGTGTCCAGACATATGGGGGTGGGTGCACAGGACTCCCAGCAGTGGCCTGCAATATGAGGGGTGTGTGCAGAGGAATACCAGCAGTGTCCAAACATATGGGGGAGGGTGCACAGGACTCCCAGCAGTGTACAGAGACATGGGGGTGGGCGCAGAGGACTCCCAGCAGTGGACAGAGGCCAGGGGGTAGGCGCAGAGGACTCCCAGCAGTGGACAGAGGCCAGGGGGTGGGTGCAGAGGAATCCCAGCAGTTGCCTGCAATATGAGGTGTGTGTGCAGATGAATACCAGCAGTGTCCAGACATATGGGGGTGGGTGCAGAGGATTCCCAGCAGTGGACAGAGACATGGGGGTGGGTGCAGAGGACTCCCAGCAGTGGACAGAGACATGGGGGTGGGCACAGAGGACTCCCAGCAGTGGACAGAGACATGGGGGTGGGTGCAGAAGACTCCCAGCAGTGGACAGAGATATGGGGGTTGTACATCATTATCAGATGACCACACCTACATGGTGATATGGACGCATCCCTAACTTTGGACTATGATGATAGTGCTATAACAACACATCACTGACAGCAGTGTCCCACTCCCAGGAGGATGGATGTATTTCACACACTGCATGACACACCACATGTGGGTGTGAGGACATATAACACATGCATACCCACCCATGGCGGATGCAGCACAATACACACCCTGATATCATGCCACAAAACTGTATAGTCATGTAACTGCCTACAAAACTAAGATAGCCAATGGGAACACACACTGTCACGCACATCCCAGGACTGATAGGAATGTCCAGGTGCTGGTCCAGCCACCAAGATGTTGTCTCTCATGGAAGGAATAGGGTGGAAGTCCCCTAGACACAATGCCCACAATTGTCAGTCAGGTGCCCAAATACCCTGCATAACAAGTACCATTTGTGTGGTAGGCCGTGATTACACACATGCATAGTGCTGAAAAGGGGGAATTTGTCCATGAAGGCATTTTGACATACTCAAAACACAAGTACAGTGACTAGCAAGGATGGCACAGACGATTCAGCAGGAGACATCGGTGAGCAGGCATGGCCATTGTTGAAGGGATCCGTCACCAACAAAGGAAATGTTGACACAGGTCAGCACAACAATTGTGCAATTGTTTGCAGGGAAGATGTCAGGTGCCACAGAGGAAGGAACACTCCTTGGGACAATGTCTCTAAACAAAATTAACACACACTGCCAATGATTCTTTGCAGAGACATTGTGATGGCACACCGATACCATGGTCCACCTCATGACCATCATACAAAAAAATTTCTCTGAACCCTAACACATTACCAGAACACCAACTCCAGGAGCTTCCATTTGTGTGCAGCCCCCTTTGGTTTTCATATTTGTTGTGCTCCAATGCTGTTGGCATGTGGGGCATGTGGGGTGTGTATGTGTATGTGTGTCAGTCTGTGGTATGAATGTGTGACTATGTAGGCTGTGTGTCCATTTGGATGTTTGTTCCTTGCATGTGTTCACTTTGGTGTGTGTGTTTCCCTGGCCCTGTGCTACTGTGCTGTGTGTTCCTGTGCAGCCACTCCTGCAGTGTCTGTCTCCCTGGTTGTTTGTTGTGTGGTGCAGGGTGTGTTTTGACCTGGCTTTCCAGTAGCGATGCACAGCAAATGAAAACAGGAACTCTCTGTGGCCAAACCTGTTCCTTGAATGTGTGCTGATTTTATATGGTTTGTGGTGCTGGTCTTGCAGTTGATGTTAATTGACTTCATCTGATGCATGTGGGGGTTGTAACTAGGCCTGAGCCAAAATTCCGTTCCGCTTGCGGAAATTGCGATAATTTGGCATTTTCGCGTTCCGCGGAAAGCGCGAAAATGTCAAAATTTCTGCAATCCGCATTTAACCGGTAATTTTTTTCTTGCTCGCGCTGTAAAAAAATACATTCTCGCGTGCGCGCGATCGCCTTAACTGAATCCCCGCGTTCGCCGACATGTTTTCCCGATCCGGTCGCGTTCTCCTCGAGATGTTGGATTGTTGGTAGCTATTTGCGCTGTCTCGCGACAGTTCGCGCCCCCATTAACGTCATTTGTCACGCGATCACGTCATTTGTCGCGCGATCACGTCTTTCTTCTCGCGATCATGCACCGCGAGAGTATGAGAAGATTGAGATCTCGAACACGTCATTCTCCACCGCAAGCGAGAGCATGAGGACGCGAGCACGTCATATCGAACGCGGGCGGGTGGGACAATTGAAAAGAGGATGGCCGCGCCCGTGAGCAACCGCATGGGTAAGTTGGCGAGCCGCGATCACGCAAAAAATACAGCGAACAGGTGGGGAAAAAACTTCCGCGTCTTTGCAATATTTCCGGCGTGTTTGCGGAGATTTTCAACATTTTCGCGATAGTTTGCGAAAGTGAATTTCGCTAATTCCGCCCACCCCTAGTTGTAACTTGTTAGGCACTTGGACAGGTGTTTAGCATTGAGGAAAATGATCAACCGGCCAGGATGCTGGTATTACGGCCCGGAAGTGGAGATTCCGGCCTGGGTGCGGAAATTCCGGCCCAAGTGCGAGACATTCGCATCGGGTGCGAAAATTGGAGTGTGGACGTAAAGTTAGGAGTCATAAGTGATTTCTGTGAATACCAAAAATCGTAAGTGCCTTCTGTGAATACCAGAAGTAGTAAATGTATAATTTTGTCTCAGGTTAGTTCTGTGAATCGGCTCCTTAGTCTATGCTCATGTATCTTGATTCTTCTGCCATAGGTCCTACTATGGAAGTGTATTAATTTTGGCAAAAATAGTTTTGTGGAGCTCGTACACAGCTCAAATATTGAGAACATTCACTACTTTGGACATAAAACCTCTGGTGTCTTCCGTCAGAAAGGGGTTGGGTCACTTTAGCTGCTGGCAAGCAATTCTCCTTCTCCAGCAATAGGGAGAATGTTACCTCATAATCATTAGGAAGGCAACCTGAATAGTTCAAATAGTGCAATTCAGACCTTGCCAATCAGAAGGGTTTCTTTCATAGGACCTGCATTTTAAATCCCATGGGGCTAATTTTAAGTGGATATGTGCCAGGGCTAAGAGACAGCAATATTGGAGCCTTAAAATACAGTTACAGTTTGTCCAATCAGATACAATTTTAAATGTAGATGGGGTGTGTTGGAAATGTAGAGTGATATGAATAAGAGGGGAAGAAGACAAGAACATCACAAGTTTGGATATATTCTTCATGACTACCCCAGAAACCTTGATCACTCCATACTTAGCTTGTCCATTAGAGCAGCTCAGTTGGGAATGTGAAAAGCTTTGCAGGTACTTAGTTACCATAGATCATGTCACAGTGGTAAAATTCAAGAAGGGGATATTTTCACCTTGTTATACCGTGAGTGATTTATAATGTTAATCTGAATCCCTTGAATAAAAAACATTATTAATAGTTACATGAGTGCAAGTCTATTCATAATAACATAGAAAGGAACTCAAAAATCCCTATTGTTCAGAATCAGTGACATCAGCCAATATCCCCAACAGAGCTGCCCCTCTCGTGGTCTCACTCTGGCAAGTCACTGGGAATCCACAGAGTCAATGTTAAGATGCAACAGGTCTCTCAAGGGTGTGCTGGTGCAGCTTTCAACTTTGTATATGTACCTTCTCCGATGCAACCACTCTGCTGGCAGTGTATTGAGCTCATTGAGTTCACAAGTTAGTACCCACTTGGATGCTGATTTACCAAAATGGCAGGAGTAGCGGAAGTGGCATCAAGTGCTTTTTTGCCCCCTCCATGATATTGCATGAATCTAACTTTGGCCAAACAAGAAGAGGCACTACATGACAAATGGCTCTGATTACATCACAGGGTGTGACATCACTAAGTCTTTGAAGCACAGGGCATCATAAGATCTTACATCATGAAAGTGGGTAATGATTTCCTATGTGAAATTAATGTAAAAACAAATGCTCAATAATAAAATTAACCCAAATCCTATAAAAGTATTCCCAACTATTGGTAGAATCGGTGTTCTCAGGAAAAGTTAAATAAATATGAGTTTCATATTTAACATGGAAAAAGCACTGATAAACAGTACTCATTCTTGGTAAATATGTAGGTCAAGATACAGTAAAAGATCAGCCACCTCAACCTTGGGTGATTGACAGAAGTAGGAGAACTAGAGTCACTATACTCCTGCTGCTATTGTATGTTGTGCAGTGATGTTGTGAAGTACTCACATGGTGGCCCTGTAGTGTGCAGTGTGCACATGCAGTGATCCTATACTGTATAATGCAATGTGATGTGCCGGGGTGAAACAGACAAAGGAAGCAAGGGAGGCAGGGAGATCAATCCACCAAATTGAAATTTACCCCTTGCGACCCCTAAATGATGTCCACAAAGATAGGGAAAAAATCAGGAGAGCAAAAAGTGTTATGTCTTCATGTATTCCATAGTGAGTAGTGGAGAACGCAACCATCTAATTGCATGTCCATTGAGCGTGTCTTAACTTACATACTTTTATGGCAAGGAATAGAAAGGTGCAGCACATGGACCAGGCCAGGCATTTCCACTGTTACACTGCTAAAGCAAATGTATCAGGATAGTCACTAAATCATTACATTTTGTTGGAACAGCTACTTGCTCTGCAGAATCTATTTGAACTTCACACTCACCACTCCATTCAGAAAATTCCTGAGATTAAA
This sequence comes from Triturus cristatus, assembly GCF_964204655.1. Taxonomy (NCBI): domain Eukaryota; kingdom Metazoa; phylum Chordata; class Amphibia; order Caudata; family Salamandridae; genus Triturus; species Triturus cristatus. The sequence continues at coordinate 925,562,145 of NC_140591.1, read as the reverse complement.
CATGCTCTCACCATGGAGACACCTTGAATGCGGGCTAGAAATGTGACCGAATGCTAATAAACTGCTTTGTTGGGGCAGGTAATTTGTAAAAAAAAAAAAAACAAAAAAAAAAACACATAATCTTGATCCATATGGATCTGCTTCCTCAAAGAAGGTGATGATATTGGCTTTTTTCCCCCTTCACAGTATAATTCATATTATTGGGACAATGCTGACATTTTACTTGACATTTTATCACTGCAGGGGATTCTTACAACCTGACCTTTGCTCTTGCTGGTTACTGTGTGGGAACGCTTCGTTTGTATACCTGGATTCTGCTTTGGCTGAAGGGGTGAGCCGTTGTGGACTGCAACCGCTGGGGATCACATGTTCTGCAACATCCTCTGGGGTCTCCACCTGTTTACAATAAACGCTATTTAAGCGTCTTGCATCCCCGCTGTGCAGGATGCGCAAGTGCCGCCCCCAGACAAAGCCTGGGCCAAAGGTGGGCCTGTTGGTGCCATCAGGCCCCGGAGAAGGCTGGGCCCACTCTCTTGGCTGGTCCATATGCACTTGGGTTCATGAGGAACTTGTCTAACTTTCTATAAGCACCTCATTTTTTTTTCAAACATACTTTATTGGTTTTCTATTTATATCCAGTGCATCCATTAAGAACATTAAGACATTACATTTTGGTCAAGTTTGGTGCTGTACAGCATTTGATTACATGTAGTATGCATCAAATTACTGAATTGTTACAGGTGTCATTTTTCATGCATGTAGACTATACATCTCTGCATTTGCACAACCTATGAGATTTCTATAAGCACGTCACAGTAGTGACCAGTGGCCTTTCGGACTCCTAACCCTGGACTGGAACGCATATCAATTATATGATTTAATTACATGATGGTTTTACTGCTTTTAGAGCTGTATCGTTTATAATTGAGGCAGTACTTGCATTTTGTGTACTTTTGCTGTCTTTCTATGTTTATTAATCAGTTATTGCACCCATTGTTCTATTCTAGGGCATTTTGGTGGCAGAGTCCCGTTTTCCAAGGTTTCCTTTTTCTTCTTCTTCTTCTTTTCCTTCTGCATAGCATTTAAATATGGGCAAGCGAAAGCATCTGACCTTGTACAGGGCAATGCTAAACACTCAAAGTGCTCCCCTAACCCAGACAATTGCAAACTTAAAGAGATCCACTTACTAATAGAGGTGGTCGAGTCTCTTATCAGCATATACTTCTATCCAGGCAGAAAAAAAATAAAGGGCCTGTTAAGACTTTAGCTAACCTAGGAGCTAAACCCTAGAGGATGTCTACATTTGACACCCAATTGCCAGCTAGAACGACATCAAAGGCAAGAAAGGTCCTGCATCAATCTCAAGCTTCTTTATAGGGCAGACAAATAAAAAGCACAGCTGTGAACCACCTCCCCTGGCCTCAGACGTTTTCAATGCCGAACTTAGTGGCAGCCAAATATGGAAAAACCTGGTGCTCACTTCTGCCCGCTCTCTTGCAGTAACCGTTTCCTGCCCCTACCCGTGCAGATAGAATCGTTATCACTCCCAGAGAGAACTGGAAAGTCTGATCTAGCTAGAGCTTCCTTGTCTATTCCCTCAAATGCCACTGCAGATCTTTTGCAGCAGCTAGGAAAACTCAGAAATGAGCTAGGTGCCCATCAGGAAATTGTTTTGTCAGGAGTCAGCAATGATAGTGTGACAGTCCCGATCACTGTAATTGTAACTGCTTGTTGAGTGGGGCAGTAGGCCTGGAAAATACGACTCGGAGGCAGCTTAGATTGCACTCCATTCTGGCAGGGTCTCACTTGAGGCCAAGCCCAGGGGAACACATTTATTCTCTAACCCAAGGTGGTGACGGGGTCTACCAATCCAACTTACATTAACAGGGGTGAAACCGCAACCCCCTATATGTTTACACACACTAAAGTTAAACATTTGTGAGCTCCAGTTAAGTCACTTGAGCGACACTACATTCTTCTTCAAAATATAGACAAGATTTTATCAGCAGGTGATCAGACATGTAGATACACAGCATTACGTCCAAAGTTCACACAATAACTACTGAGAGGGCAACATGTAACATACCTGGGGACAGGTGTTACCTGAGACATGGAAGAATCACCACCATCACACCACGTGATCCTTCAGCCGAGTTGACGGAACTGGATTGCACCTGGTGCGAGTAATGCGACTATACTGAGGGTCAGACAAACTGGCACCTGGACTGTCTGAGAGTTCCACAGGGGAGCAAGGAGAATCATTCCCACTGTCAGTAGATCCCGGCGATAGAGGATAAGGGTCACCCAGTTCAATGTAACTGTCCTTTTCCTCCATCACAGGGACACTCTTGTCTATATCCAGAGGACAATTTGCTACTTGGATGAAATCTCTTAAACACGGAAATGTTCCGGGTGAATGTTTCTTTCCCACAATCTGAAGTGACCTTGGTGCCACGCAGGGAGACAACAATCCACGGGTTCCACTTAAAAGGCAACCTGAATTTACTGCCAGCGAAAAGATCCAGAATCAGTACCAAGTCACCAACCTCCAGATCTAATCCTTTGGTGCCATGGCTAACTCTGGCATTGGACTTCTATCTTCTTTCATAGACCTGCTGGTCATCAAGAGGGTCAGAGACCCACTGGAGATGGTAAGGGATCAAATCCAGGAATGGAAATGTGCCCCGGGGCTCGCCAAGTAGTGAAGTAAGGGCTTTGGCGACAATCTAGAAAGGAATGAATAGATAGCCAGCTCCAAAGCTTGCTGGCCCACAGAGGCGATCCAAATGACCTTGTTCAAAGTTCTCATAAACCTTTCAGCTTCTCCGTTCGCTTGGGAACAGTGAGGAGTGATTTATCTGTGAATGTAACCAAATAATGTTAGATACGAAGCATTTCTTGTCCTTGGAAGGGAGGGCCGTTGTCTGCCCTGAATTCTTTGATCATACTGTGGGTAGCCGTAATCTTCTCCAGCTTGGGCACTAGCTCCCTAGCACTCAGAGAGGATGCAACCTCCACTTCAGGGTATTTTGAGTACTCATCAATCATGACCATGGTATGCAAACTGTCAGGGAGACTCCCGAAGTCAAGACTGGCACACACCAAAGGAAATTGCGGTCCATTTTCCATTATCACTGGAGAAGGCTGACTGGCATTGCTGGAGCGGGTAGTACAAAATTTTGTATACCCCCCCATTCTGCCTGTTTATGTTAATCTGAATAATCAACTAATAGTAATCTTATTAATGTGTTTGCAGTGAAAGACTTATCAATCATACTAACAAAAGAATTACACGTGGGAATTGCACTTTGTATGGCTATACTAATTGTAAACTAACTTGTGTACGCATACTGATAATAGAAAATTAGAATATTGCATGAAATATGTTGCTTTGGTGACGTGATTGTAAATTGTGCTTTATTAAGTGAGTATAAACGCTTTGAATGTTGCTTTCTGCTAGATAATTACTCACACATAAGGGTATTAGCGAGGGGTTAACATTTTATTTGCCATTTCTATGTTTTAATTACGTTTTTGTGTTTCTTTTGCTTAAGTTGCCCATTTTGGCCTAGTCAAAATGGCTGAACGAGAAGTTGAACGTGACTGTCACTGACAACACGAGGTTCTGGGTGAAGTGCGCAGGCGACCCCGCCAGCAGCAGTGGCCTGGTCCTGACCCTAGGAGAAGATATCCTATTCAAGGTTGCTCCGGGAACTTCGCCAACGTCAAGACAATAGACAATTTAAAACCGGAACCAGCAAGTGAGATGACTTCATTTTGCAGACTCTATGAGAACTTTACCCCTCGACCCCAAGTCAACCAATCAGAACTTTCTAAAACCCCAATCTTGATACTTTTTGACATTATTTTCATTATAAAAGTAGGTAGGGAATTGAACTAAAAAAACGCTCTTCTTTGACAAACTTGATTTCCTGACATTATGCTGACGGAGAGGACGGTGACACTGCTGGACAGCTGTTATCCTGAATCTTTGAGAGATTGAATTGCGGCCTAACTTTGATGAAATAAAGATTTTTTTCCTCGACCTGACTGACTTAGAGGACGACTTTTAGCCAGATTAGGTAACTATGATGTTCTGCAATGCTGATGATGATTTCTAACCATTTTGCAATATTTCTTAGATAAATGATATTTGATTAATTGACAAATGTGTTGTGTCGGTTATTTAAAGAAGAGAATTTAGTTTAGTGTGTAATGTATAGGTAAGTGATTGTGTTCACTAAACCTATAAAACAACTAAATGATTCATTACCTTATGAGGGGAATATTTTAGGATTGGAGTCAATGAATTTAGAATTAGGTAAAGATATTCCTTTCATGTCAGCGTTTGGAAACTTATTCCTCTAGGGAAGCAGATCAACGGAGTGTGAGTATTGGTGTTATGGGCCCCACCAATAAATGTATTTGAGTGAATTTGCTGTTGAGGTAATTGGTCTGTGACGAAGGGGGAATTAGATGTTCCACGCTGCAACAGTTTTTCTTGTAGCAGAATGATGGTTTTTATTGTTTTGGTTTAGTGATTATTGCTTGTAAATAGCTTAGTGATTATTGGTTATTGATATTGGTTTATGTACTAACACTCTATGTGAGTCGTGTTGAGTTTTATGTTGTTTGCACGGCTTCTGGGATGTAGGAAGTCGGAAGTTTGTAACGGTTCCGTAGTAGAGCAGAGGTAAGCACTGCTCTCGGGAAAGACGGAATTGTTGTTGCCCTGTAGGTACACAGGGAAAACCTGTAACGAATGAAGTTGCACAACGCATTGTCTGGGTTCGATTCGGTGACATCGCCGTGTGTTGCCATTAGAGACATTTTCTGTGTGAGAGAAGTGTGTATGATAGCGAAGGTTACCTGTGAAATTTTGGTCTTAGGTACCAGGAGTCCAAATGGCATTCCAATAACGCTTATCCCTGGAAAGGTAATGGGTATTCTCTGAGCTTGCTAGAAGGACAAAGTAGAGGGAAGCGCTGCTTTGTTAACGTATGTCATAATTCTGTAGTAGGACAGACTGTTCGCTGTTCTCTGGAAAGACAGGGTTCTGTGTGAATGTACTACATTTTCTTGTATGAAAGTGCGTGAATGTAAATGCATTCGGGTTAATTGTGAAACTCTAGTTTTATTTCTCAGGAGCATTGGGTCTCCAACTATGTGTCTTAATTCTGGAGAAACGGTTAGCTAATGCTTGTTAGAAGGGTAAGGTAGAGGGATGTGCTACTTTATCAACGGAAGTAACGATTCCGTAGTAGGGCAGAGGTAAGCGCTGCTCTCGGGAAAGACGGAATTCTCGTGAGAAAGGTCTATTGCTATTCCTTGGTTAGCGAAGCGGACAATGGTGGTGTTTTTATGTTACTAACAGAATTGTAAATTTGAAACAAAAACTTACTGAGCAGATTTTGTGAAGGTGGGGTAGACAGGAGCAGGAGCTGCCGCAGTGGCTGCTGACGTCAGAACGACCGCGCTAGGATTGGACAGTAGGTCAGAAACGTAAAATGCTCCGGATTGGTGCGTTAGGGTGCGCCGTGCTAGGAGTGGAGAAATACAGGGTGACGTAAACGCTCCCTATTCGTGCGTTAGTGAGAGTCGCGCTGGGATTGGAGAATTGTAAAAGTGACATAAACTCTCCGGATTGGTGCGTTAGTGTGAGCCGCGCTACGATTGAACAGAATAGCGGTACAGTTGTAAGAGAGACTAGTGATACACGGAAAGAAAGGAAAATGTATTACGATCCACCAGAAAAGGAGAAAAAGTCTTGGTTTGGTAGAATTAAGAAGTGGTTTAAGAAAGACAAACCGATTGTAACTAGGGAAGGACAGTTACTTCCTCCACCGAAAACCCCTGCATTCTTTATGGTTGCGAAATACGGATATCACACTTGTATTTGGTTAGATAATTGGGTCAAATATACCGAAAAGGATGGAGTGTTGGCTTTTCCAGAACATGGTTCATTTAATTTGGCTGTCTTGATAAATTTGAGAGAGAAAATGATGAATTTAGAACCAAGACCTAGACCGACCCAATTTGAAGCTTTGACGGAGTGGGAAGACGAGATGCATGACCGAGAAAGACAGAGAAATGGTAGAGGATATAGGTACCTGTTTGGCAGATCATACGGACATGAGATGCATGATGATCGAATAAGAAGGTGGCGGAATGCGAGTATGTTTGTTTCCCGTAAGAACTGCAGGAGAGAATGAAGGAAGAAAGTGTGTAGAAAAGAGGCATAATGTGGAATCAAGAGGGTATGGAGTGAATGAATCAGAGGATGATGTTCTTGATGATATGTTCTATAAGAATCCACAACCAGAAATATTAACCCCAAGTGCCCCAATGAAAGAAACAGTACGAATCATAAAATCGGAACCAGAGTTCCAAGATTTGGGAAGAAACTATTCCATTAGAGAGGTAGAGAAGAAGTCTGGAGGTAAAGTATATGATGAAAATTCAGCAGAACTAGCGAAAACGACCCTAGAATTAACCGAGAAAATAAGAGAATTGACTAAGAATCTAGAAACGGTAACTGTTCCAGTAACGAAAGGTCCAGTAATGCCTATTTTTGATAAACAGAAAGATAGCGAACATTGTTTGACAGTCCCTTATAAAAGTAGTAAACTGGCTGAACAACCAAGAATAAGTCAGAATGAGAATCCATGGAGACAGACTATGAGTATGATTGAACCGAATTTTTCAAATAACCCGTTTGTAGGCCAAAACTGTGCAGAAAAGCGTATGACAATAGTGGAGTCAATGTCAGAAACACAAAAGGATTTTGGACAAGGGAATGTAGAGAAGCCAGTAGGACCATCTACAGAGGAATTGAGTGAATGGTTGAGAAGCTTACAAAAGGAAGACAAAGGGCCCGATTCACAGAACAAACTTAAGACAAAATCCTAAACTTAGTACCATTTTAGTATTCACAGAATGCTCTTACTACTTCTGGTATTCACAGAATGAACTTACTACTTTTGCGATTCACAGAATAAACTTACTACTTTTGCTATTCACAGAATGGATTTAAGACTACTAACTTTACGTCCGCACTCGGGCCGGAAATTCCGGCCCGGAGGCGGGGCTTCCGGGCCGGAGGTGGAGCTTCCAGCCCAGAGGTGGAGAGTTTAAATCTCCGCCTCCGGCCCAGAAGCCCCGCCTCCGGGCCGGAAGCTCCACCTCCGGGCCGGAAGCTCCGCCTCCCGGCCGGAATTTCCGACCCGAGTGCGGACGTAAAGTTAGTAGTCTTAAATCCATTCTGTGAATAGCAAAAGTAGTAAGTTTATTCTGTGAATCGCAAAAGTAGTAAGTTCATTCTGTGAATACCAGAAGTAGTAAGTGCATTCTGTGAATACCAAAATGGTACTAAGTTTAGGATTTTGTCTTAAGTTTGTTCTGTGAATCGGGCCCAAAGAATCCCAGTCAATAGATGTGGCCAAACTACGAATGGTATTGGAAGAATTAATAGTAGGAACTATACCGACAGAAAAGTTAAAAACTTATCAAGATGAGGAGTTGTTATTTCTGTGTAAAAGAGTAACATGGAGAGCCAAAAGTCTTCATGAAAGATTAGAAGAAGTGGAAAATGAAATGGGTATTGATATTGAAAAGGTAAAAGCACTACAGAAACCCTATTGAGTAGATTTCACTGAAAAGACATTGAAAACATGAATACCACAGGACGAATAGGTCAGATTAAAGAAATAATTATTTTGTTGAAAAAATGGGGAGATGTGAACAAATGGAAAAGCAGATGGTATCGTAAACGAGATGAAGTTTCAGACAAAACGTTTTCGGCTTACCCTGTCAGAGAAGGTTGTGACAGAATGCCCTATGAGAGAGATTCCAGGAGGAGGATATGTACATGTCCCATGGCCTAGACAGGATATTTTGTCATTTACGAATGACTTCCCTTGACTGCGTGAAAAACCCGTCGAGTGGTATAGACAGGTGGACAGATTTGTAAAATTATCCAAAGTATTGTGGATTGATTTGAATAGCCTGTGAGACATAATAGTACCAGCAGATCTATGGACAGAGTGTAAAATCGTGATAGATTGGCCAAAACAGGAATATCCAAGGGATCCAAAAAGAGGGGCTCCAGACCCCGAGGTAATGAAGAAATATGAACAGGTTATGGCATTTTTGAAAAACAAGGTACCCCCTAAAGAGGCAGATTGGGTAAAAATTGACAGAACAAATCAGGAAAGCAAAGAGTCAGTACATGCCTATTATGAGAGGTTAATTTTAGCCTTTAAACAATTCAGTGGAGATGAAAATCTAAGTGACAAGGATTTGAGTCATTTCGTATACAAATTTGTATATGGTCTTCGTCCAGAAATTAGTGAAATGATAAAACAGCATACAGTAGATTGGCAAAATAAAAAAATAGACGAAGTATTGAGACATGCTAAATATTTCTGTGACGAAATTGAAGCAAAACAGCAAAAACTGAAAGTAAAGGCTATGTGGGCACAAGTAAAGGTAGCAGAGAGACAGGAAGCACAATCAGTGGAATAAGCTGGGTCAAGACAAAAATTTAATCCTGGGAAAAATAAAGGGAATATCGAAGAGGCTAAAAAGAAATTTCCATGTCATAATTGCGGTAGGATAGGGCATTGGAAATCCGAGTGTAAATTTCCTCCAAGTACTAACGATGAAAATGCATCATTGAATCCACAGTTGCAGAATGAGGTGAGTGGTCAACAGCAACGACAACAGCAGGTTGTAACACAACAGACTCAGGTGCCAAAACCACCTTTTCCACAGAACAAAAATTGCCAGAAGTATAGTAAAGAGAATGGATTCTACAACGAAGAACAGGTAAATAAGCCGCAACGCGCTAGCGCTGCTTCGCAGTATTGGCTGCAACGCAATGAAAGCGATTCAGAAGAGGGATTTTGACGGTGCCGAAGGGAGGAAGAAGAGTGCGTACTTGGCACAACTCTAGAAGTAGACCAGACAGGCCCATTTGTAGATGGAAAAGTTAATAATGAAAATATTACTTTCCTAGTTGATACTGGTGCTACTCAATCAACTGTTAGATCAGCTGATGTCAAGAATCTTCCTCTCTCGGATGAAACGATCCAAGTAGTTGGTGTATCCAACAGACAGATCAAAACATACCTTACAGTACCAGTGAAGGTTAGTATAGGGAAATTTTCTGAAATGCACTGGTTCGTAGTGTGCGACACTAGTCCTGTGAACTTCTTAGGTAGAGATTTATTGTGCAAGATGAACTGCACCATATTTTGTACTCCAGATGGAATAGCCTTTGAAACACCAGATGATGATGTGCTTTATACAATGACAATGGCAAACAGAGAGAAAGAGGTTACAGGAACCTATTCTGTATTTAACCCTGACGAATTACCAAAAGAATTAAAACAATCTGTTAAATCAGAAGTTTGGGATTTCACTGAAGATGTAGGATTGATGAGAAATGTAGATCCAGTAAAAATAACTGTAAAAGAAGGAGTGAGTTACCCAAATGTCCCACAATATAAACTGACACCTGAAATAATTGAAGGAGTTACTCCTGTGATTGAGAAAATGATAAAACAAGGAATTTTGAGAGAAATGATGAGTAGCCCATGTTATTCACCAATAATTGGACTGAAAAAGCCTAGTGGAAAGTTCAGGATAGTGCAAGATCTGAGAAAGATAAACAAAATTGTTGTACCATGTTGTCCCATTGTACCGAATCCATCTATGATTTTATATCAGATCCCTCATGACGCAGAATGGTATACAGTGATTGATCTGTGCCATGCTTTCTTTTCCATCCCATTGCACCATGACAGTCAGCAAATTTTTGCATTTCATTTCGGTGAGTGTATTTTGGCGTGGTGCCGAATTCCACAGGGATATACAGAAATCCCCTCAATATTTAATCAGCTATTGAAGAAGTCTTTGGAAAGTCTAGAAATGCCTGTATTAGTCCAATATATCGATGACCTGCTTGTGGCATCGAAAACTCGTTAAGCTTGTGAGGTAGACACAGTAGCCTTGCTGAATTATTTGGCAGATGGAGGACTAAAAGTGTCACCATCGAAATTAGTTTTGTAAGAAGGAAGTACAATATTTGGACATAGCATTGAGAAAGGACACAGGAAAATAACCATAGACAGAATCAGGATCATAAAAAGAATGAGTCCACCAATGACCCAAAGAGAAGTGAGAATGTTTCTGGGAATGGTTGGATATTGTCGTCAGTGGATAAGCAATTTTTCACTGATTGCAAAACCTCTGGTACGATTGACAAGAAGTGATGTGAGAGATCCAATTCATTTGAACAAAGAGGAGTTGACAGCATTCAAAAGATTGATAGAAGGATTGTGTGAAGCACCTGCATTAGGTATGCCTGATTATGACAAGGAGTTTGAGTTGTATTGCAGTGAGAGAAATGGATGTGCACTTTCTGTTCTAGTACAGAAGCATGGAAAACTGAGGAAACTAATTGTGTATTTTTCATCCATGTTGGACCCAGTCTCTGTAGCCCTTCCTGGGTGTTTGAAAGCAGTAGCTGCTACATGTCGAAGTTTGGAACAGAGTGAGGGAATTGTGATGGGATATCCTGTGAAAGTGTTTGTACTTCATGATGTGGCGATCCTTTTAAAAGGAGCCGTACTCAGTATATGACGCACAGGTCATATTGGGTGCAACAAATGTGAGTCTTGTGAGATGTGTGAATGTGAATCCTTCAACGCTGTTGCCAGATGTAGAGCATGTAGAAGTAAGAGATGAAGCAGATCATGACTGTTTGGATGTACTTGATTTTGGTACAAAACCAAGACCTGACATAAAAGATGAACCCTTACCAGAAAGTGATTATGTCATGTTTGTTGATGGATCTTGTTTGAGGACAGATGATGGAGTGCTGAGTGCAGCATATGCTGTACGTACAGTTGCAGCAGTGATGGAAGCATCCTATTTGAAAGGAGTAAGATCGGCCCAAGTAGCTGAACTTGTTGCCCTAACCAGAGCATGTAAGATTGGTAAAAGTGTGAGAGTGACTGTGATAATCGATAGCCAGTACGGCTATGGGGTAGTCCACGACTTCGGCCAAATATGGCTGCAGAGAGGTTTCCTAACCTCAAGTGGAACTCCCATTAAGAATGCTGAAGTGGTTGGAAAGTTGCTTGAGGCGATACAGCTGCCTAGGCAATTGGCTGTGGTAAAATGTGCTGCCCATAGTCGCAGTGGTGATTACATTGCCACTGGTAACAAATTCGCAAACGATATGGCGCAATATTGTGCACGGAATCAGAATTCAATCAATCGGGCAAAGGAAAAGGAATTGATTTCTTGTTTCCCAATGTTTACTAACACTGTGGGAACATGGGAAGAAGTGAGACAATTGCAGGAAGAAGCAGGAGAGGAAGAAGTAAAACAGTGGGTAAAAGCAGGATGTGCACCAAGAGAGAAGGATCATGTGTGGGTCTATCGAGATGGAAGACCAGTTATGCCTGATAGCATGATGTCTGCCATGGCATGGATGTATCATGAGCAGCGACATATAGGGAGAGACACCATGATTAGGTCTTTTAAGCAGACCTGGTATAATGCAAAATTCAGACTTGTAGCAGAAAGTCTTTGTCAGAGATGTCTTATTTGTCAGCAATACAATCCAGGAAGAAAGACAGTAGTGAGTCTAGGAACAATAGGTCAAGAAGGAGGGCCTTTTACCAGAATGCAAGTGGATTTCATTGAGATGCCTCCTTGTAACAGGTTGAGGTATGTTTTGGTTATGGTATGTCTATTTTCCAGTTGGGTAGAGGCGTTCCCAACAAGAAGAAATGATGGAATGACAGTGGCAAAATTACTGTTGAGGGAATTTATACCTAGATTTGGGTTCCCAGTAACAATTCAATCAGACAGAGGAGGACATTTTCATAATGAGATCATAAAACTGATTTGTGCGGCATTGAATGTACGACAAAAACTACATTGTGCCTACCGACCAGAGGCTTCTGGTGTGGTGGAACAGATGAATGGTACAGAATAGGGAAAATGTGTTTAGCCACAGGTATGAAATGGCCTGATGTTTTGCCTCTAGTACTCATGACTATTAGATCAATTCCAGACAGAACTACTGGTTTGAGTCCGCATGACATCATCATGGGACGTGCCATGCGCTATGTGTTTATACCAGTCAACAAGCTGATGACTATAACTGATGACATGGTGTTGGAATACTGTAAAAGCCTGGCTGACGCAGTTCATTCTGTGTTTCATCAGGTTGGAGCGGATGCCACCACTCTTGAAAAGAAGCCAGTCCATGATCTAAGCCCAGGGGACTGGGTAAGGATAAAAGTCCACAGAAGAAGAAACTGTTTGGTTCCCAGGTGGGGATAACCAAGACAAGTCATCTTGACCACATCAACAGCTGTGAAGTGTGCTGGATTGAAGAACTGGATCCATGCAAGTCATACTTTGAGAATTCCAAACCCAGTTGACAGCAAAGAGGAGTATTTTGATGAATCAGAATCCAGTACTGAGTCGGATGACGGAGTGCCGAAAGACAAAGAAAAAGAAAACCCTGAAAAGGGGGAAACAGAGCCGAATTTAACTTTGGTTCCCAGAAGTAATTCCCTGAGGAGGAGGTTACAGATTTCTGATACCAGTTCAGACTCAGAGACAGAACAAAGAGCACACTCTTCCAAGAAAGAACAAGGGAAGAACAAAGAAAAGGAGAGCAGAGAGACAATAAAAGAAATTCATGAGAAGCAAGTGCCAGATGAAAGATTGAGAGAAATTCCACCTGAAACAACACCTTTAGATGGACAGGTGCCAGATACAGAGAGAGAGGGAAAGATTATTGCGGAAGACCCCCGAGGAGGTGTAGGGAACTCCAACATCCAGTTAGAAGCAGGGACAAGTAGTCAGCAGGAAGATTGCGTGCCGGAAATTCGAGGAGGGACAGAAGAAGGGAAAACAAAAGAAGTGGTGGAAAAAGAAACTGTTGAGAGTAAAAAGCAAGTTGAAACAGAGTCAGAGGAAAGCGAAGATGAAATACCAGAAGGCCGAGTTCTGAGAAAGAGAGCTTGGAGGACTGAAAAGAATGATAAAGGGAGTAAATTGAAAAGAGCAGCAAAGGACGAGGTGTGGCCGAATAAAATAAAAAGACTGAGATATCGACTGACAAGTGTAAATTCGCCAAGGGCTGAACAGGTGAATGAAGTGACAGTTCAGGAAAAATCGAAAGGAGAAGAAATAACAGTGGTTCAAGAAAGCAAAAGAACAAGGAAACCTAACCAGAAGTATAAATCACCGGAATGGACATATGTGGCCCTGCCTGAAATAAAAGAAGAGGCGGATAGCCAAGGAAATCCAGAGGTGATTGTACCGGAAGTGGTTGAGGAAGACGAAGAATCGGAAATCCTGAGAGTTATCTTGTCCAATATTGGAGAAGAAGCGGACGTTCAGGACAACCTGTATGCTGAAAACGAAGGGAAAGTGAAAGATGATGAGATGCCAAACTGAATGAGACAAGACATATACTGATTGAAAGACAATAACATACTGGAAAAGACAAAAACTGGTAGAACCTTGGGTTAGAAACTAGTTGTGAAGTAGAAGAGGCTAAGTCAAAAGACACGGCTCATTTTAGCTAAGATGGCAAACATAGAAAGTAGCAAAAGTAGATGTACCTTCTTTAGAAGATGGTGCAAAATGTGTTGTTGTTGTACAGGATTATTAATGCTATTTTGGAGTATTCTCGCACTACTAATTTCATTTAAAGTTACTATAGATACATTAGAAGAACATAGTGATAAAATAACTAACATAGGGAAGATTCAAAAGGTAGTTCCGACTAGAATAGATAGAAACTATTTACATAAAGACAGGTCTATAACAGATTTTTCTAACAATGTGTTTTCAAAATTATTGTATGAATATGTAAAAACAATGGACGTAAGGGATTGCTACGCATGTATGCAATTACCTGCATCTGTATCTGAAGGAGTGACTTATCATCACCTTCCAGTAACATATGGAATAACATGTAGTGTAATAGCTAGTTTATTTTATCAAACAGGTAAATTAAAGTATTATTTTTCAGATGTAGATACTATATTTTCACAAGTACCCGCAATTAACAAACTAAACAAGGTAAAACCTGCAAAAGTATTAGGTGAATTTTTCTTAGAGACTAAAGAACTAACATTAGAATACATATTTAGAAATAATTTGACTTACAGTTTAAAGAAAGAGGAGAAGACATTTTTAGATATGGTTGAAGAAAGGATATTGAAAATGCAAAGAAAGGCTTCAGAAGGGAAAGTGGAGAAAACAGTTTGGGATGTTGAAATGGAAAAACACTTGAAAGCGGAAACAAGTCCAACTATGGCTTTAGATTGGCCTCAGAAAGGGAAATTGTGTATAAGAAGGAATCAAACGGCGTATGACAATTATTTTCTAGGGAATAGAGAGTGCCATGATACATACCGAATCATGGGAGGATGGGGATGTAAAGGTGGAAGAGATCCAGTCTTTCCAGGACTGTATTTCATTTGTGGGAACAGGGCATATTATCGTTTGCCAGACCATTGGTATGGCACATGTTATGTTGGCCTGGTTTTTCCAAAGATTTTTCATATGGATAGAGGAGAAGATGGTGTACATAGTTTAGGTAGTTATTTAGCACGTAGTAAGAGGGAATCTTGGACTGAAACTGTGGGTGACATTTTTGGAGCACTGATACCCGCAGTGGGAATATGTCTGAATGCAAACAAAATTAGAAGACTTTCAACAGTAGTGGATCGCTTGTCAAGAAGCACCGCTGGAGGATTTTTATTGGTAAATACTGAAATGGTTGCCATGCGTACTATGGTAATGCAAAATCGACTTGCCCTTGATATTTTATTGGCAAAAGAGGGTGGAGTCTGTGAAATGCTGAAAGTTCAACATTGTTGTACTTACATTCCTGACAAAAGTAGAGATTTGAAAATTTATATTAAGAATATTACAGAATTGCATGGAGGTTGAAGGTGTCTGGGAGAAGATTGGTAAGAACATATCAGCTATTAAAGACTTTGTAGTAAAATTAGGTAGTACATTTATAGGTAAGATATTATTTCCATTAACATGTGTGATTTTCTTTGTATTAATAATTAGATTAGGATGTATTGGTAGTAGAAAAGATAAAAACCAGAAAAGAATAAAAAGAGAGAACTTAAGGAGAAGGGATAAGAAACAAGAAAGAGAATTTGAAGAAATAGAACTAGAAGAGACCAAGGAAAGTATGTATAAAACAGCAAAGAGAGAAGAAACAGGGGAAACTGAAATATGAATGAAACAAGAAATCAATTTGGAATTCCATAAAAGGGGATACAATTTGTCGGTGTGGTGATATAATCACCAAAGGGGGGATTGCTGGAGCGGGTAGTACAACATTTTGTATACCACCCCCCCATTCTGCATGTTTATATTAATCTGAATAATCAACTAATAGTAATCTTATTAATGTGTTTGCAGTGAAAGACTTATCAATCATACTAACAAAATAATTACACGTGGGAATTGCACTTTGCATGGCTATACTAATTGTAAACTAACTTGTGTACGCATACTGATAATAGAAAATTAGAACAGTGCATGATATATGTTGCTTTGGTGATGTGATTGTAAATTGTGCTTTATTAAGTGAGTATAAACGCTTTGAATGTTGCTTTCTGTTAGATAATTACTCACACATAAGGGTATTAGCGAGGGGTTAACAATTTACTAGCCATTTCTATGTTTTAATTAAGTTTTTGTGTTTCTTTTGCTTAAGTTGCCCATTTCGGCCAAGTCAAAATGGCTGAACGAGACGTTGAACGTGACTGTCCCTGACAACACGAGGTTCTGGGTGAAGTGCGCAGGCGTCACCGCCAGCAGCAGTGGCCTGGTCCTGACCCTAGGAGAAGATGTCCTATTCAAGGTTGCTCCGGGAACTTCGCCAACGACAAGACAATAGACAATTTAAAACCGGAAACAGCAAGTGCAATGACTTCATTTTGCAGACTCTACGAGAACTTTACCCCTCGACCCCAAGTCAACCAATCAGAACTTTCTAAAACCCCAATCTTGATACTTTTTGACATTATTTTCATTATAAAAGTAGGTAGGGAATTGAACTAAAAAAACGCTCTTTTTTGACGAACTTGATTTCCTGACGTTCTGCTGACGGAGAGGACGGTGACACTGCTGGACAGCTGTTATCCTGAATCTTTGAGAGACTGAATTGCGGCCTAACTTTGATGAAATAAAGATTTTTTTCCTCGACCTGACTGACTTGGAGGACGACTTTTAGCCAGATTAGGTAAATATGATGTTCTGCAATGCTGATGATGATTTCTAACTATTTTGCAATATTTCTTAGATAAATGATATTTGATTAATTGACAAATGTGTGGTGTCAGTTATTTAAAGAAGATAATTTAGTTTAGTGTATAAAGTATAGATAAATGACTGTGTTCACTAAACCTATAAAACAACTAAATGATTCATTACCTTATGAGGGGAATATCTTAGGACTGGAGTCAATGCATTTAGAATTAGGTAAAGATATTCCTTTCATGTCAGCGTTTGGAAACTTATTCCTCTAGGGAAGCAGATCAACGGAGTGTGAGTATTGGTGTTATGGGCCTCACCAATGAATGTATTTGAGTGAATTTGCTATTGAGGTAATTGGTCTGTGACGAAGGGGGAATTTGATGTTCCACGCTGCAACAGCATCATCTGAAACTTGAGACCAGGGGCACAACCTGACCAAAGCCTTGACATTCTCATCCATCAAGGGGAACCATACTTTGGTTCCCAACAGATTCTTGGTCTTGACCATACCCTGATGTACTGCATGAGCAAGCTGCACCACCCGATCAGTGAATTTGGTGAGGATGACTAAACGATATCCTCCCAGAAGACAGCTATCAGGGTTGGCGCTAAACTCCTGGTGAACGTGATACAGGCTTTCCATGAGTCGCCGAGCCTCTGGTGTGAGCAGGGACCAATTGCTCTTGAATGCATGCCACTGGTTGTTCTTCCCGGCTTCCAATGTCTTTCGGAGACACTCATCTTGGCTAGAGACTTGTAGTATAGCATCCATGGAGAGAGGAATGGGACAAGACCGGTCAGCCACATACTTCACATACTCTTCTGTCTCATCTGCCTCTTCTTCCTCATCAAGTGTGGCAGCACGAGGGTGCCTGGACAGGTAGTGCGCCGGGTTATGGATCCAAGGGTGATATTCCACTTGACAATTATACTCCTGTAATTGCAGCATCCACTTTTAAACCCGCAAAGGTGATTTTAAAGCGATACCTCTCCTCTGAAAAGCAGAATTAAAGGCTTGTGGTCAGTAGTGAGAGTGAATGGATTGACATATGGCAATGGCGACATTCCCAATGAATTGTTTTTTGTTTGTTTTTTTAAACTTATTTTTATTGTTAATGCCTCTTTCACAATTTGAGAATATTGCTGCTCCGTCATGGTAAGAGATCGGCTCACAAATGCAACAGGGGTCCATTCTTCATATTTTGTATTTCGTTGCATTAACACTGCTCCCAGACCTTTTGGCCCTCGTCTACTGATTTAGTGGTATTCTTCCGGCAGTCAAAGTAAACCAATGTCGTATCAGCAGACACAGCATCTTTAGTGGCTTGAAAAGCTGCTTCTTGCTCGGGCCCCATGACCATGGAACTGACATCTTGGTAAGCTCTCTGAGAGGTTGTGCTCCTCTGTCACAGTGGCTGGTAAAGGAGTGTCCTTAATGTGCCAGATCAAGGACCATGCCCTCAAACGAGAAGACATATCCAAAGAATTGAAGCTTTTGCTGTAGGAACTCACACTTGCTGTGATGTCGAGTGAGGTCAAAGTTCTAAATTCTCTGTAATACTTTCCTTAGCCTCACATTGTGTTCGGACACAGTATCATAATGTTATTGCTGACGTTGACGACTCCTGGGAGGTCAACAAAAAGGCTGTGGATAACGTTTTGAAAAACTTTGAGCACTCAAGATGCCGAAACTCAGTCGCTTGTAGCGCCTCAAACTGACAAGTATCGAGAAAGTTGTAATATAACAGGATTTTTTTGCAGGGACTAGTTGATGATATCCTGAATGCAAATCTAGCTTAGAGAACCAACCGGTCCGCTGAGTTCACCAATCAGGTCTACTGTGGGTGTTAGGTGACATTGTCTTGCGGCATTGGGCAGGCGCATATTGACTCACATTTGCACCTCACAAGCTGCTTGGGCTTCCTTGCTACCATGATCGGAGATATCCACAGGTTAGGCCCTGTCACTTTTTCAATGATGCCTACAGATTCCATTTTTTCTAGTACCTTTTCCACGTGGAGTATCAAATGAAACGCAATACGCCAGTGCCGGAGGGCCACAGGCTGCACCAACTGGTCAATGTGAAGGTGAATCTCCTTGCATCTCAGACATCCAATATTCTGAAAAACTTTCTGAAATTCTTCAAGGATGTGAATGACTGTTTCTTGATGCAGTCCAAACCCAAAAGTCACAATGCCAAGAGTTTCCTCTGCCCAGCACCCTAGGAGCATGCTGTGGCCTTCTTCAGCAACATAAATCTGAGTGTCAACAGACTGAGATCTGTAAGTTATAGTTGTCTTGAACTTTCCTTTCACAACAAGGGGTTTGTCTTGGCCATAGGCAAACACTTTAGTCACAGTCTGGTGTAAAGTTGAGAGTGGCTGCATATCACAATAAGCATCAGAGGACATTATGTTGATGGTAGCCCTGGTATCCACCACTGCTAGCATTGGATGATCTCCAACTCTTATATGGCATTGCGTCAGGCAACGCTTGGTTTGAGAGGCCATGCTGATGGTACAAACGGAGTGGATGGTGTGTTTTTCGCTTTCATCATCATCCAAGCCACTATTTCTTTCTTGTACTTCGTGTACAGCGTTCACTGTGATATGCTGGGCATGCCCTTATCCTGATTGGCAAACATTCATAAAGTGGTTGAGCTTACCACACCCAGCGCACTTCTTACCTCTCACTGGGCACTCCAACAGGCAACGGGTAGGTGCTCCACAATAGCCACAGGCTTGGGAAGTTGTGTCTTTCCTCCAGAATTGTCTTGGATTGCAAGTGAGTGCGACAGCATGGACTGGTTCAGTCTTTATTGGCATTGTGTAAAGCAGATTCCATGTGAGCATCATGAACTTTTGAAACTATCTTGGTCCAGCCCATCGTTAGGATGTCAGATTAGGATTTACCTGACTCTTCCAGTATTGCTCATGAAGCTTCGCTGATGCACACCCTTGAATTATTTGTCCCCTTATCTCCTCATTGTCATCAGAGGAGCCACATGTACAGGCCTATTCCTTCAAGTGCAGGTAGAAGTGGTCAATAGATTCTTCGGTCTGCTGCCTCGCCTTTCGGAATACGAACCTCTCATAGTCTTGGTTCACCATTGGTTCAAAATGAGCATAAAGAGCCGCAATGAGAGTAAGGTGCATCTTTAGAGCAGCTTTAACAATTGATTTTAGGACTGTCCTTGCTCCCTAAGAATAAAACCATTGCCCTTTTCTGTGCATTGTACACTTTAGTGGTGTCAAGGGAGAGTAGTACTCTCTCAACCCAGTCCTTCCAACTGGGTGTTTGTGCAGATGGGTCGCCCTGAACTATGAAGGCTTCAATGTCTGGCATATTGGCCACATTGCAGATGTTGAAAATGTGAGCGTAATCGGCACCATGCACCATGCACCCAAAGAGTGTGTAGAAGAGAGAGATACTCCTCACAGTGGTCCACAATTTTTAGCACTCAAAATTAAGAGGCTGCTCCTCCACATGAGGTCTACACTATCAACTTGCAGCTGTAGCATGCACATGTGGTAAGCGTGCACAATGTGTTTGGAAAAACCAGCAGGGGGCACTCTCACCTCGAGCCATATTCTTCCATGGTGCCGGCAGCAGGCTTTAACTCAACCACAGCGGCTGAAGTCAGGGAGTGGCACACCACACCTTCCTCCGCAAAAGCAGGTTCAGGGGCTGACACTCTACGTGTTGTGCGCAGACCAGGAGAGTTACGATTCCACAGAGATACGCACACAGGGTGCTACCACTCTGCACTGGCGCATGCAGCATGAGCAGCAGGCATCCTAGAAAGGCACTCAGCCGCCATGTCGAACCAGGGGCTAGGAGACCAGGGGCTAGGAGAACGACCCGCTAGTCACCAGTGTTGATGGCATGCCTTTTGACATTGTTAAGTCAAGCCAGTATGAGCAAAAACATTCTTGTAGATAACACCATGAGCCCCACACACATATGGGACCAACAGCCCCGAAATCAGGTATCTCTAAAAGAACCCACTCATTTGACTAATTCTATGGAGACTTCCAAAAGGAATGGGGGACAGAGACTTAACAATGATGTCTGGACTGCCTGTGCCAATTCTTCTAAGCATTAGCAAGTAGACTGGCCCTAAGTGCACACAAGCACTTGTACAAAATATAATTCCACACGTGTATCTACCAGCTTCAACTAGTAGTTGTGCTATATTTTTGACTAATGTTCCCAAAGTTAAGCATCCTTTGATTTATAAAAGGGAGGAAGCTCGAATAAACAAATCTATTCATTGGATTCGCCAGGAGAGAGGCTGTTGTTCACTCATGAGGGAAGACATTTTGAGAGTTAAGAGACACCCGTTAACTGGCACTAGCTTCAACAAAATCAAACTAACCCTCTTAAACAGAGAGCTAGTCGATAAGCTAGTGACCTTTGATATGCTTAGTCACTCCCTGGTAAAGACTGGTGTTTGCTTAAATGAGAGAATTTATCTTACTGATGGGTGTAACCCCCTCTCACTTCCCACCCAGATATTCTCCTACCCGGATGGTAGGCTAACAACTATTCCCCATTAACAACTACCCTAACTTAGGTCGCCCTCCACTTTTAGATAATCATCAGCAGGGTATGGTCAATCCTTCCTCAACCACTCTTACCGCCTCCCTTATTAACATTGTTTCAGCTGGCCGATGTGATGGCTCTAGAACCCATCTACCCTGACACTGCGTCTATAGATGACCCTAATTCTCAAGACAGGGTTTGAGGTAGAACTCACATGTTATCCTTCTCTTCAGGTTAGGGACATGGTTTCCATAGTTTAATGGAATGTGGCAGGTCTCAAATAAAAAATTCCACTTCCTGAATGGAACATCTTTATAGGAACATATGATAGCTGCCTGTTCCACGAAACTTGGTGTTTGGACCTAGTCTTCAAACATGGGTATCTAAATCATTCTATCCCTGCAATATGTGGCTCTGCTGGAAGACCTTCACGTGGACTAGTAAAATGGACCAGATTAGATCTGGACGATTCAACCCACCAAAAATATAATGGCTGCCCTGACATTCTAGCCATAAGATTAGTGATAGATAATACAATCTGCATTGTTGTTTATAATATCTATGCTACAGGAGTCTGAGGTCCAAAACCATTATGATTCCAGAGGAACATTTGGAAAAGCAGCCAAACAACTCACATTTAATAATAGCAGAGAATTTTAATACCGAGTATGAGCTATGACGGAGAGACACGCCTCCGCGTAGCTACTGGTGACCACGCCCCTCCCGACGGCGGTGCTTCACAGCGGCTTTGGCGTTTGCAGCAGCAGCAGCTGAAGACAACGCGGTTTAGCAAAACTTTTCTTTTTTCTCCGCTTGCTGCCAGCAGAGGATCCAGGAAAGTAACAAGACAGAAAGCTTAGTAATATTGGGACCGGACCGGACCATAGCGCGACGACAGCTTTTTTCCCTGAGTTTGAGTGGTGAGAAACGTAATGCTGGTCTAGTTCAGAGGTTAATACCTATAATTTATTATCTCAGCTGTCAGGAAGCAAGAAGAAGTAAACCACGGCAGAAAGAAGTGGAGGTGAGAGGCGAGGAGAGGCGAGGAGGTGAGGAGATTGGGAAAAGTGAAGTGAGGACTGGTGGAGCTCAGTAAAAGTGGTGAAAGTGGGGATAAGTGGTGAAAAGTGGTGAAAAGTGAACTTTAAGGGCGAAGTAGCGGTGATAATTTTCGCTAGAAAGAGGAGAAATTGCCTTAAGTCACGCATGGTAATTTATTACTTGCATCGCACTGCTGGAGTCGGCAATGGGGAGACATAATAGACAAAACAATCCTATCTCTAGAGTCGATACGGCAGCTGGCCTAAAGGCAAAAACCCGTCAGGCTCTGGCTCAGGCAAAAACTGTATCTTCTGGTACAGGAAAAGCTGGACCGTTGGGGAACCGCCCTGATCATAACTGCAGTTTTGAGAGCTCAGAAAACGATTCTACTGACGAGTGTCCCCGAGTAAGCCTGGGAGACAGAATCTCCCCTACGGCATTTACAAAAGGAATCGATGGGATACATGAACCGAAAGCAGATAATTCCGCAGTTGTCGCAACTACTAAAAGTAGTAAAGAGGAGGGAAAAGTCTTAAAGAGTTTCCCCTCTTTATGAAAAAGTTAACGCATTCGGCTCCTTCCCTGCCTAATACATCTCAGATGCGGGTTACGGATCTTGCCAGCCCTTGCCAGCTCCCCCTCGATCTCAGTTCGCCTTCTTCGCCGGATACCTCCTCCGTCTCTTTAGCGCCTCCTCAAGATCAAAACTCGTTGACTTTATCCATCTTATCACAAGGTTTGAATGTTGATTCCTTGAATTTCGCTCCTGCGCCTGTGCCTGCAGTAGAATCCATCTAGCCGGCACTCTCTCAGCCTGTCCTTAACCAGTCTTTATTTCATAATAACCCGGTAATTTCCCCTGGGTCCCAGGAACAGCTACGACAACTGGCTCATAGCCAAAAGGTGCGGAAGTTATTAGATACCTCTCAAAAAACTGCTTCCAGCTAAGTTTCAGATCCTGTACATTCTGTAGACCCTGTAGAAATTCAGATGGATGACTCAACAAGACAGCTCGATATTAAAACAATGCTTAATCTTATTCTGGATGAAATAAGAGATATGAAAAGGTCCCAGGAAAATGAAATTGCTTCTCTTCATCTCCGTCTGGGAAAGATAGAAGAGGCTGTGGCAGGATCTCCCAATTGGAGGACCAGACAATCGGATTGTCAAGCAAAGTCCGAGAAGCTACAAAGGACAGGAGTACTCTAGAAATGAAGCTCGAGGAGTTGGAAAACTATTCTCGGCGTTCCAACTTACGTTTAGTGGGAATTCCGGAGAGAATCGAAGGGGCCCAGACATTGCAATGGGTAGAATCCTTTATTAAGGATAAAGTCCTCCCAGAGTTTAGCGGGGATCTCACAATTACTAGGGCCCATCGAGTTCAGTTTCATTCCTTGCCAAGTACGAGTGGCTCCCGCACTATTTTAGTCAATTTTGCTGACTTTCGAATAAAGGAGAGGATCTTGTCCAAAGCCATTCAGCAGAGACAATTCCCAGTTAATGAGACCTCCAATTGTAGAATTTTTTCGGATATGTCTGCCGCTGCTGCTCGGAGATGTAAAGAATTTGTTAAACTGCTGTTTTTGTTTAAAGCTCAAGGTGCTCAGGCTTCAATTGCACAACAGTCGAAATTGCGTGTACTTGTTAAGGGGAAATTTCTTATGTTCACTAACCTAGAAGATGCACAGGTTTTTCTTAAGGAAATTTCCAGTTCTAGTTCATAATGAAGACATTCTCTTAAGAATGTTTTTCTTCTTTTTGATAGCCTTTTTTGTATCTCTTCAGGGTTTAAAAGTGAGCTATTGTATGTATTTTCCTATCTCCTATTGCTTGTTTGTTTTGCAATTTTCTGTTTTTGGCAGTTAGGTGGTGTATAACATCCGTATGCCGGTCAAGGGGGGGTGGTTACCACGGGTGCAGATTCATAGCACCCATTAAAATCGCTAGGGGTAGTAAGAGGTGGTTAGCGTGTTGGGACACCTCTTCTGGGGGTTGGGTTGAGAGGGCAAAGGGGGGTGTAGGGAGGGTAAAAAAGAATAACAGTAAAAAGAGCAGAAGTAGGGGCATTGAAGTAAAAGATTTTAAGAAAATGGGAGGGCCCGATTCACAGAACTAACTTAAGACAAAATCCTAAACTTACTACTTTTGGTATTCACAGAAGTTAGGATTTTGTCTTAAGTTTGTCTTAAGACAAACTTAAGACAGACTTAAGACAGACTTAAGACAAACTTAAGACAGACTTAAGACAAACTTAAGACAAACTTAAGATAGACTTAAGACAGACTTAAGACAGACTTAAGACAGACTTAAGTTAGGATTTTGTCTTCAGTTTGTCTTAAGTCTGTCTTAAGTCTGTCTTAAGTTTGTCTTAAGTTTGTCTTAAGTCTGTCTTAAGTCTGTCTTAAGTCTGTCTTAAGTTTGTCTTAAGTTTGTCTTAAGAAAAACTTAAGACAAAATCCTAACTTCTGTGAATACCAACAGTAGTAAGTTTAGGATTTTGTCTTAAGTTGGTTCTGTGAATCGGCCCCCGAGTGTTTAAATGTTTCAATTTTGGTATGCTTTTTTTTAATTTTTTTTATTTCTATTTATCCACAATCAGGGCAAAATGAGTAGTACGTGTCGCATTATCTCCATTAATGCTAATGGGATATTAAATAAATCTAAATATGGACCTTTAATAAGGTGGCTAGTATCCTGTATGCATCAAACAATGATTGGGGTGTCCTTAACACCCCAAGCCAGGCGCACAGCGTAATTCATTAATTCATGCTGCTAAACTTGTCCAATCTTGCACAACTCGTCATTATTTATCTTTAGTCTACTCAGCGCCGCTTGATCCACACAAAGAACCATGCAATTTTCCAAGTTTCATATACTTATGATGAGACCATCCGGACTTCTATCACAAATACGAACAACGCATGATTCTTCCCAGGCATGTTCTTTATTTAAACCCAATGCATTTCGGACTACATGAGTCCTTCTTCGGGGGTAACTGCAATTAAAACATTTTATAATTAATATCCACTTCGTACAATCTCATGATGCTTTAAAATTTGAAATAGAATTTGGTAAACAGCAACACTAAACTGAGCTCTAAACATTGTTATGCTTGTTGTATGTACACACTGTGGCGCTTATTATATGACAATAACTAATCCCCTTCTGTCTTTAACTCCCCAAGAACCTCACCCTTACATGATATCGAACTTCTGAGTTAGGTATTGTTAAGTTAGCCACCCACTTTTCCTAGTCTCCTAGTTGTCTTCATACCCTTCTATTATGCCGACCAATGAGTAGTACGTGTCGCATTATCTCCATTAATGCTAATGGGATATTAAATAAATCTAAATATGGACCTTTAATAAGGTGGCTAGTATCCTGTATGCCCCAGGTATTATTTTTCCAGAAAACCCATTTGAAAACTAATTTTCCTAAATTATATCTCCCCAGGTTTTTTTCGCATGTGTTTTTTGCCTCTGCTGGGTTAGCTAAAAGAGGGGTTGCTATTTATTTTTGCCGTAGTCTTCCTTAGGAAATTGGTGAAATTCGGAGAGACCCCCCTAGGGAGCTGGCTCTGGGTTAAGGCCAAATTAAACGGGACGGCTTTAAATGTCTTAAACTATTACGGCCCGATAGTAGATGATACTAAAGCCCTACTCAAAATCAGTGAGCTACTCAGAGGGGCTCCGGGAAAATAATTCTGGGTGGGGATTTCAATTTTATTCAAGAGCTGAAAAAAGACACCTCAAATAAAAATAAAAAAGAACTGAAACCCCAAACAAAGAAAGTCTTGGAAGCCTTAAAACAGCAACATCTACTCGTGGATCAATGGCGCCAACATAATCCGACCGTTGCGAAATTTATTTGTTACTCTAAACCAGAGGTCTTCAAACTTTTTTACTCTGAGCCCCCCCTAAGCAAAATGGTTTGAGGTCAGGCCCCCCTCCAAAACTTCATGACAAGGATTGGGGGAGCGGGAGGGACATGGCTGCGTGCAGGGAGCGGGGCTTATGAGATGATTTCAGGAATACTTTTTCTATAGCTTATGAACTGCACCAAATATGAAACTTATAAAACAGCAAATGCATCAAACAAAAACAGATATCCCAAACAAACTGCTCCCCATAATTGGGGTGTTTTGAGCCCCTCACACTCTTTGACCCCAATACAACTATACCTGCTGCATTAATGATAACTGCAGTCCTGAGTAGCAGGCTATCTCCTTTGCCTTTTTTACCTCTTCCCCTCCATGATCGATCATCACCTCTGTCCTAATGCTTGAAAGGACAATACGCTCTGATGCCCCTTTTTTTAAAGGTAGACGGTCATAATTGTGATGCAGTGGGCCCCCCAAAATCCATGGGTCCCAGTCCTGCTGCATCTGCTCCTTTATGATAACCAGCAGTGGCCACTTACACACTTGGCAGGGGTACCAGCTTCACTAATGAATCTCCCTTTTAAAAAAACAAAAACACTTATATTGTCCCCTTCTTTAGGGTATCTCGCTGAAGAAGTGGTCTCTGGCCATTTGTAAACATAAAAATGAGTGCCCATACAGTGCTCCCTATTCTAGGCCCTCTCTTTATCAATATCCATGAATCTCGCTCCTTTCCTCTGTCTCCTAGACCATTACTATGAGGCCCCAGGGATCGAGAGGATTAGGGCTCTGCAGCTGAATGTAATCCTGCTGGCCTTCTACCTGCCACCCCATGGACTCAGCTTTCACAAAAAAACTGCCCCTGAATGGTTAATACTGACTTTGAGATGCCTCTGCCTGAAATTGAAGTGCGGGTGGTAGTGCAGAAAGTTAAAAAGGAAACCATGGAATTATGAGTTTCTGCAGCAGCGTTTTCCACATAATTATCAGTGTATTGCATTTGCTACATAATCTGCAGATTTCAACAACAAAAAACTTGATTCTAGCTCAAACGGAACAAAAGTTACTTGAAGCGTGACAAAGTGTTCCGGAGCAGACGAAGGCCCTTTGCAAAGATTGACTGGTAATCTTGTGGTTGCTTACTGCTGTATTTAGGTGCTACACTGGTACTAATGAGGTGAACTATTTCCCCTGACAGTGTTACCGTGAGTTAAAATGACAAAATAATGAAGTAATGCTAACCACAAAATGTGGCGCATTGTGCCGCATAATTTACCTTTTTTTGCTGCATAATTTAGTCAAACCTGCCGCATAATGTTGTCCTCTTCTGCTGAATAATTCCAGTGGATCTGTTTAAAGCTTTATGGTGGCATAGATCTATTCTTTTTAAGATGTAATGTAAAGGAGTTATCAGCTGGGATCTTGACTAGTGGAGACACTTACAAAAATGTCTGCATTTGATACAGTTGGATTACTTATTACTAAAAAGTATGTTTTGTAAGAACTTGTTTTATCTCAATCACTGCATCATGTTGCCGCTGTCTAGCTTAGAGTATGTAAATACTGTTTTAAAATAATGACTTACATATTCACAGTGCTTTCTGCTACAGGCTGGGACCTCATAGCACTATATACAGGGCCATTGGAATTATGCGGCAGGAGAAGACCAAATTATGAAGCATGGTTGACTAAATTCCGCAGCAAGCAAAGGCAAATTATGCTGCATATTTTGTGATAGCATTACTGCACTATTTTGCTATTTTTACACTTGTTAACATTGTCCTGGCCTTTATTGCCCCTCATAAGTATCACATTAACACCCACATATAGCAGTAAGCAACATAAAGGTGACCAGTCAACATTTAGAAAGGGCCTTCCACTGTGAGGTAACCTGTGTTGCTGCATTTTTCAATCTGCAAATTATACAGCAGATGATGGATTGTGTGGCAAATGCGGGAAAACCATAACTATGCGCTGTGAGTGCAGGGCGAGTGTGAAAGTGAAGGGTGAGAATGAGGAGTGAGTTGTCTGAATGCAGGGTGAATTCCCAGACACTTGAAGTTAATCAGCATGTTATTGATGGGGCGTAGGGTTTCAGACACAAGTTAAACTATTGCTACTATGGAATTACATCAGGGAATTGAGGGTGAAGGAAAAAAATTAAGTGCTGATCCTGCAACAAACTTCCAGTCTTATGATTAGGGTTGCCAGCTCATTATTTGGATGTTGCAGACGGTACAAAAATAAACAGTCACCTAAAGCCCTATTTTCAGCACGTATCTGTGCATTCTTCGAAAAGCAAATACAAAGCACTTTTAAATGTGTTCTAGGGCTGCCTGAATGTTTCATGACTGAAAATAAAAGGATCAGACAGAAAGTCAAATTACAAATGAATACATACTTTTTTATTTAAGACCCTATTTAGTGTCAAAGCAGGCTCTTTAAACATACATGGCTGGCATTTTTTCTATTGGCAACCCTTTTTTATATTCATTTTCATGAAATGCATTTCACACTACAGCAGTGTATGTAAAATACAAATGTAAGGAGGAATAGTCAGAGTCGGGGCCCAGGGGGTACTGGAAAAAGAAAAAAAAACAGCCTCCGTAACCAGTTTCCAAAGGTATGTAAATGGTCTTTAAAGACCTGTGAAAAACCGGGGCGTGCTGGAGTCTTAATAAGACTCCAGACACTGCCCAGCCGAGCCCCCAGCAGCACACCCACTGACCTCTTGCCCCAAGGCACTCTGAGGGCTTCAGAGTAAATGAAGACAGCCTGGAAATGCAGCAAATAAACATCGCTGCACTTCCAGGCGTCTTCATTTACATGTGCTTGCAGAGGCCTTCGCGCCCCCCTGGGAACCCATCCACGCCCCCCCAGGGGGGCGCGCCCCACAGTTTGAAGAACTGTGCTCTAAACAATTTCACACGGCTTCTTGGATTGATTTTTTTCTTACATCACGATCCCTTAAGGTCTTTGATACCACTATAGGCGCTAACCCATTTTCAGATCATTCTTTAATTTCTGTAGAGTTTGAGATCGAAGGGGGAGCTAAGACTCAATCCAGGTGGCAGATGGATCGTCTACTCCTCCAAGATCCCAATTGGGTAACCAAAGAGTGGATACTAGAGTTCTTTAAATTAAATGAAGGCTCAGCAGAATTATTTTCAGTTTGGGGCGGGTTTAAGGCAGCCATTAGAGGCCAGATGATTGCACGCTCAGCTGCTCAGTCAAGAGAAAGGAGGGAAAAGATCAATCAACTCCAACAGGCTGTAAATCATGCTACCAATCTGAGAGATACTCTTCCTGTGGGGAGGGGAGATGCTGCTTTACAGCTAGAAAGGGCGAAGGCAGCCTTAAAAGAATTTTTTTTAATTGAGGAAATCAACAGTTCCAAAACTTTCCAACAAAAAGTATACGAGGAGTGTCAAATGGTAGACAAAATGTTAGTGGGTCAAACAAAAACTAAACAGGAAAAAGCTTTAATAACAGAGATCGTTGACCCCAAGACTCAAAATATTATTAAAGATCAAGAAGGCATAGCTCAAGTATTTATGGATCACTACTCTCAGCTTTATTCCACCAAATATGAGGTAGGGGCAGATCTTATTCATAAATACTTTGATGGAGAGTGATATTTTGGACACAGAAATTTTAGACACAGTCAAATCCATAGCTGGAGCGAAAGCCTGTGGAGCAGACGGGCTCCCAATAATTCTATAAAATCTTTGCTAAAGAATGTACTCCTTTTCTGGTCAAATTATTCAATGTCGTTAAATCAGGAGGCATTGTCCCCCCGAGATTTAAGGAGTCTATCATCGTCAGTTTTGTTAAAAAAGGGAAAGATCACAAAGATGTAAACTCGAATAGGCCAATCAGCCTTCTTAATGCTGATTTCAAGATTTTGATGAAAATATGGGCCCAACGTTTTACCCCGATTGCCCAGGCTTTAATCCACCCTGTTCAGTCTGGCTTTGTGTCTGGGAGGTCTATGTCGTCAAATACCGGGTTTTTAATCCAGGCCCTTGATTATGTTTCTATCAACAAAATTCCAATTTTGGTTTCAATGGTCGATGCCAAAAAGGCATTCGACCTGGTAAACTGGGATGCTTTATTCCTCGATATGCAAAAATTTGGTTTCCCGGCCCAGATAATTACTATGTCGAAAAATATTTATCAAGGTGCCCAAGCCAGGGTGGTAGTTAATGCCAATGCGACAGGGACAATCAATATTAATCGAGGAACCAGACAAGGGTATCCGATGTCCCCCATTTTGTTTACTTTTTTTATTGAGCCCCTAGCAATAAGAATTCGTGAAAATCTTGAAATCAAAGCACCAATAAAAGGAGTGGCGAAATTAAAATTATTCGCCGATGGTATAATCTTATATCTACGACCTGATAAATCCTTAATCAAGTTCTATTTGAATTTAGTCAATTTGAACAGATCGGTGGATATAAAATTAATCAAAACAAAAAGGAGATTCTAGTAATGAACGCTGATTGTAATTTTTTGCCTTTAAATCTTAAATCCCAAGCCCTAAAAACAGAACCGATTAGATACTTGGGTATCTATGTTTCTAATCAGTTTGATCAACTATTCAGTTTGAACTATTTATTTATGCGCAATAAAATAAAAATTCTGCTTGATAGATGGACTCTTCTTCCTTTAACCTTAATTGGCCATGTAGCACTAATTAAAATGTCAATACTCCCCTTATTAATTTTTCTTTTTATAAATGTTCCGTTAAAGACCAACTCTAATTTCTTTCGAGAAATTGAGTCAATGATCAGGGATTTTGTTTGGAATAAGAAAGCATACAGGGTTAAATTGTCAGTATTGCAGTTGGGAACTGCTCAAGGGGGTCTAGCATTTCCAAATATTCGTTTTTATTATATGGCAGCGATTATGGATCTCGCAGCACGTTTACTGGATCCTAATGGGCTGCTTGATATGTTTTTTTATCACAGAATGATACAAGAGGCAGGTTTGCAAGTTCCGATTTTTTTAAAAACAGTTTAACTACCCAAAAAGACCAGGTATAAGACCTTCCGGGAATTCTCCTACAGACTACAGTCTTGTTTTAAACTGGTAGGGTCCGGTGGTTTTTATTACTTAAAATTGGAAGAGTGTAAGATCTTTGGGCTTCAAATTCATTCTGGTAAGCTCAAAAAATGGAGAGATTCTGGATTGGGTGATTTGGGCTCTTTTTTTCTAAGCCGGAAACTTATCACCTGGCAAGAGGTCCAGGTCAGGTCTAGTAATCAATTAAAGACGGGGTTTTTGGAATATTTACAGATTGTAAATGTAATAAATAAATACAGTCTTTCGGAATGCGGGTCACCACCACCTCTGGCTAATGCCCTTTATGAAGCGAAATTAAAAGGAGTGGGGAACTGGTACACTTTACTGAGTAAGGGCGAAGAGTCGTTTTTGGTTGAAGGTATTTTGGCCAAAATAACTTATGAAACTAACTACTCCTTCTCGAGGCAGAAATGGGAGCAGAACGCCCAATTAGGAGGCAAGGCCCTTAGAGCTGCCAATTTCAAAAGGATGTTGTTTTTATCCCGTTGGTTGGCCTATTTTACTCCAAAAGCTTTAAATAAACGCTTTCCGGGAGTTGAAAATAAATGCTTCCGATGCCAGCTTCGAGAGGGGGGCGGCTGGCTTCACATTTTTTTTTACCTGCCCTAAACTCGAAATGTTTTGGCGTAAAAAAAATTCATCAATAAGTCAGGCCATTGACAAGACGCTTGATCCTGAAGCTGAGGTTGCTTTATTTGATATCTCAACAAAAAGATCTGACTTGTCCAAAGCCGAAGAGTTTTATACGGCGATCTGTTCTTTAGTAGCCCGCTCCTTAATCCTTCAAAATTGGAGATCAGAGGAGATTCCTTCTTATCTAAAATGGGTGAATAAAATGAAAAGGACAAAAAAGTTTGAAGAGGCCTATGCCAAAAGAGATGGGGCAATGAACAAGTTTACCAGAAACTGGACATTTTTTAATAGTGAACAATTAATGACTGGCACCTAGCACTTTAGCACAGGACATTTTATCTATATAAGAAGTCCAGGATTAATAAATATGCACATTTTTTTTGGGTTGGCAAAGGGAAACGATAAGAATTATAATGTAGAGTTGTCTACATATCCCATGTCTAAGTCTTTTGCACCATTTGTATCTTTCTGGAATATTAGAAACGACTGCATGCTGTACTTTTTTACCGGCTTCCTGCTCTGTATCAACCATAATTGCTAAATGCTATTAATTAATTAAGGATTTTTTTAGATCTTGTTTGATGTTTTCATAATTTTTTCTATCCTTGATCATTGATTAGTGTACAATGTTTTTATGCCCATCTCTGCTGGTCAATAAAAAAAATTAAAAAAAGAGTATGAGCCCCTTGATCATGATGATGTTAATCTGGGGGAAGAGGGGGATGAGGTATGGGGCATCCCACAGCTTGACTTACCCCATATACGTAGATGGACTGAGGCTACCCTACAGCTCAAGGCCCTATCCCTGGAATTTGGGTAAGATCAGCTAATGGCAGGATTAAATCTGATCGGAAGGGAGCCAACACTTACAATGGTGCTTTACACTCTAGTCACTTAGATTACATTCTAATTGACCTTCAACTATGTTCTCTTGTCACAGATATGGTGGTCCTCAAAAGTAATGATATCAACCATATTCCGTTGTACTTGTCTATGAAATACCTTTGTTCTAAGCTGGAAAATGAATCCCATATATCAGTCTGTACCAAGGATATATATACCGCTAATAATATGCAGCGAATCACGTGGTCCCAGGCATTGGAATCTCCTGACATCCTGCTTGCTATAAAGGAAGATCTTCTTGACTTCCTAGTGGAATTGTCTAGGAGCTCCCAGTATGCATTAGGCATAGATATAATAACTGATATTCATAATAAATTCTTCAAGAAAATATTATCTCATTTTATTATATCAAATAGCAACTCTAGAAGACGATTGCCTAGAGCCAGAACCTGGTTCAATAGGAAATATAGGCTCGCATGTAGACAGCTGGACAAGGCACTGAGAATGAAGGTTATGCAACAGACCTATTTGGCTAGGAAGATTCATAAACAGGCACAGTTTTGGGACAAAAGGCATTGTGATGATGGTAAGTGTCAGGACTTGAGGTTGGCTTGTTTCAGTAAGGAACCATGAGGTTCTGGATTCTAATTAATTGGGGAAGGGATGCCCGTGTGTCAAACCCACAAAATAACATCACCCCTTTCACCTGGGTTGACCATTTTGCTAACCTTTATTCCGAGGACCCCCCCATCACGGTAGGTGAAGGCCATAGTGCACTCTGTATTGAGGACTTCCTTGCTTCACCGACCAGCCCCCAATGCAATCTAGCCAATTCCTCTGCTGCTCTAGACATAACTGCAAGGGGAAGGGCACCAGGAACGATGGCATACCCGCTGGCGTATTCCTGCAGGATAGGGACACCTGGTCCAGTTATATTCTTGTTCTGGCTAATCCCACTGTATGTGGAGCACCAATACTCAACTCTTGGAAAGGACATTCTGCAGATGCCTTACAATTTAGTTCTTGACAGTACATTGATGACCTGCCTGAGTCATCGAGTGTGGAAGAAGCTTGTAAAGATGACTCATTGCTCTTTGGAATAATTTAGCTGAAAATAAACACAAGGTGACCCAGAGCAAATTTCAATACTGTCAAAAAGACATCTTAAATTTTAGATATCAAATTGAAAAGGGAATGAGAAAGGTGTCAAATGAGAGAATAGAGACAATTCTAAAGATGAATACACCCAGAACCCAGAGAGAAGTCAGAATGTTCCTGCGAATGGTTGACTGCTATAGGCATTGGATGCCAAACTTTTCCCTTGTGGCCAAGCCGTCTCTGAGGCTGACACAAAAAGATGTCCCTGACCGGCTTCCATAGGACAACAATTGCTTGAAAGCTTTCCTAGAGCTGAGAGAAGTTCCTGTCATGCACCGGCACCAGGAATGTCTGATTACAATAAAATGCTCACGTTGTTTTGCAGTAAGAGCGAGGGCTGTGCTCTCTCAGTGTTTACTCACATGCATGAAGACCTTTGGCATATTTTTTAACCACATTCGACCCTGTTACCACAGGATTGCCCGGCTGCCTTAAAGCCGTTGCTGCAGTGGTTGTGAGTATTGAGAGATATAAGAGCATAGGGTTGGGACACCCTCTTTAAGTGAGGGTCCCTCAATCTGCAGAGATTTTGCTCACCCGTACAAAAACACAGCATTTGACAAAATGTAGACTTACAAAATATGACTAAATACTTGCTACAGAAAATGTTTCTTTAAAAAGATGTTAAACACTTAATCCAGCTACATTTTTACCATTGCCTGAGAGTGAAATTGCTGAAAATTAAATTTAATATGTTATGGATGTATACACCAAGCCAAGACCAGACATTAAATATGAACCCTTTGATGAGCCCAACTATGTAATATTTGTGAACAGCTCATGTCTAAGTGACAATGATAGAACTTTGAGAGCAGCTTACACTATTTGCACAGTTCAAGAAGAGGTAGAAGCCTCTTGGCCTCGAGATGTAACCGCTGCACAAGTGGCACAATAAATTGCCCTTACAAGGGCTTGCTCCTTTCAGCTCAATTGAAAGTGACTATATTTATAGATAGTCAAAATGGCTTTGGTTGGTCTATGGTTTTGGTCAGTTATGTTTACAAAGGGAATTTATGATGACATCAGGTTAGAAATGGGGAATATGTAATGAGATTATTGGAAGATTTGCAGTTACCCCAAGAGAATACAGAAGTTAATATGCAGCTCACAAAAGTGGCAATGACTATGTCACTGTTGGAAATCGATATGCTGATGAAGTTGCACAATATTTTGCATGCACATTTAACAGGTAATATACAAACAAATATGATGAGGACACTACCCTTTCTATGTTGTTGTCTGTAGCTGATACATGAGATGAAATTAAAAGATTGCAGGAAGACGTTTCAGAGGCAGACAGTAAGGGCGGATCAGTGCAGGCTTTGTTAAAAATGCAAATGACATTTGAGGTTCAGCAGACAGAAGACCAGTGATTCCAGACAGTTAATTGATTACCATGATGCAAAGGTTTTATATTCCTGCACACATTGGAAGATAGGCACTGGTTAGATTGGTTAGATTTTAATTGTTTGGACAAAATTGGTTCAATACCCTATTCGGAGCATTAGCTGAAGAGCTATGCTATAGGGGTGTAAAATGTCAGCAGATGAATGTAGGAAGGAGAACCCCTGTCACACTTAGCCACACTGGAAGATCAGGAGGACCCTTATACAGGAGGCAGCTGGAGTTCTTCTAAATGTCTGTCTGCAGTGGGCTGCGCTATGTTATGGTTATAGCGTGCATGTTCTCCTGATGCATGGAAGTCTACTCAAGACGAAAAAATGACAGTCTCACTGTAGCTAAATTGCTTTTACATGAACTCATTCTCTGTTTTATAGTCCCGGTTTCTCTGGAGTCAGACCGAGGGACACTTTTCAATAATGAGGTCCTTTGAATGCTGTGTGTGGCTCTTCAAGTGGAACAGAAATTACTCTGTAGCTATCGCCCAGGGGCTTCAGGGTGAAGTACTGGGTATTTTAAGCCCAGCGGTGCAGGGGAACACACCCTATGACTTCGGGGTTCTTCCTGTTTCAGACCTACAGAAACACAGATTCTTCTAGGTGAAGTCAAAGATCAGTTTATTGGCTGCAGACCAATTACAGGTATCCTAGAAGTACAACAGCGTGTATGTTCTCAGGAGACTGCTGAAAATCACAGAAACGGGCTTCTTCTTAAATACAGAATATCCTGCTTCAGGCATACATTCCTTAGTTTACGATATGGCCATTACATGTATACATTACAAACGAAAAGGCAGAGTCATGATGACCATCCCACATTCCAGTTAAACCAGCCCGCAATTATTTACACAGCAAGGCTCAGATCCCACATCAGATATCGATAGGCCCCAATAAACATGAGCATCTCCTGTTTGGAAAACAAGCCATAAAGCAGGAACAGTCAGGTGAGAAAGAGATTAGCTGGAGGCTCGTGTAGGATGAAAAGACTTTATGGTGTGTCAAGTCCTGATGCTAATCACAGGTGGCCAGAGGACGGGGAACTCGTGGGACCAGTTTGACCTGGGGCAGCGGAGCCAAGCTGCCCAGGTCACAGAAAAGTCAAAGAAAGGCACATGTGCTCTAAAAGGCCCGTATTCGCTTCATGCTATATAGCCTATGTGAGGGCAACCATAAGATGGCCACCGCTCTAAAATGGAACCCACGTAGTGAGGTGAAATAGCGTATACACAGTGCATTCATAGCTAAAACATTACACAAAGCACTTGTACATACCGCATTAACCATTCGCGGTTCACTAATACCGGGATAGACAGGGGTAGGGCCCTGCCTCCTACGCGGTCCCAAATTCTAAAGTACGACAGACCCTCCTTTTGCCCTTACATAGGCAATAACTATACTCATTTCAATCCGAGTCTAGGTCAATATTCACGAAGTTATGGAGATGTTGCTGTAGCATCATCCTATTACTTAGCTCGTCCCTCGATACAGGTTTCCTTACACATAATGTAGCACAGAGGCCACATATCGCAGGAGCAAACTGTATGCACAGACAGAACAGGAAAAGGATGGCTAAGATCATTCCAATGACCATCAGAACTTTCCAACCCCAAGCAGATATCAGTTTCCAGAACCACCCCACCAGTGACCAATCTCCTTTATCCACGTGTATGGACTCAGATATTTTATGTAGTTTGGAGATGGCTTGATAAACTGTTGGAGCGTTGTCTGGTATGAAAATGCAACAACTAGATTGGATAACCTTACATACCCCACCGCGGTCTGCAAGTATGACGTCTAGAACCATGCGGTTCTGCAAAGTCATGAGGCGATCCGCTTGGAGCTCAGCTGTCAAATTACCAAGGGCACCAGCCGTAACATTAACAGTGGATTCAACCACACGAGTCAGTTGTCTCAGGTTCCTACTATTGACCATAGGTCCCCAAAACGGCAGGAAACCCAAAAAGAAATCTCCCGCTTCCTGACCGGCAGTATCCTCCTTACTAATCACGCCTCTCACAACTCTGGTCTTGTGATAGTCAGAGGCGACAGTAAATGTTGGCGGTAGCAGATTTGCAATATAACATGTGCCCGAGAAATCAGGGGGCAACCATGTATATGCTCGGTCATTGCAGATACAATATGTACCCTTGGCAGCAAAAAACGCAGGGGAAAACTGTGACGGAAAGGTGTACGTTTCAGTACAGTCACTTCTTCCCAGTTGAGCTCTAGGATTCTGACCATTACCTTGCAAACAGAACCGACCTATGTGGGGTACGACCCAGATTGGGGATGAGATTTTTCGCTGTCTTTCACCCAGACTAATACTATACCCTGTTGCGTTCCACCCTACATAAGCTCTCAATTCTTCTTTGGGTATAGATGAGTATGCATCAATATCTCTGCTCATATCGGCAACTCCTTTCATTAAGGCTTTATTATTGGTGCTAGGTCTGATGGAACGCGGTTGTCGCGGGGAGTACGCATCTAGAGCATAGAGAAACATGGTCTGGAATGCCCATGACGATCCATTGTAACTATACGGCAGCACTAGATAGGGAATACCCTTATTAATGGTATGTGGCATTAAACCGCACACCCAACAATTTGTTGTATTCATGACTAGTTGGTGCTGGTGCAGGAGCTGAATAAACGAGTTATTCACAAACTCTGATCGTCTAGCTTGTTCATGTTCAGACAGAGGGTGAAAAGAGTGTGAGGAGATAGTAGGAGGAGGTATAGGCTGTACAGTGGGTGCAATGGGCTCTTGAGAGGAGAAGAATACAAATCCTACAGTAAACACTACCATACTACATAATACAAACAGGCATAAAAATACAAAACGTTTGCGCTTCATTATTTTACACATTCTTGTTTTAAAGTTCATTTCCTCAGCGGGTCTCTCCATCTCGAAAAACTCCATCCTCTAATCGTGCCGCTCGCGGCGGGTGAGTATCTTCTGCTAAGGAGTACGCCTGTCAGTCCAGGGAACGCCCTAGACCAACCAGAACCGTCGACCTAACGTCTTCGGCCTGTACCCCAAAGTCTTGGCACCGCGACCGCGATGGTGGTTCGAAAAACAAAAATCCAGAAAGTCCTTCAGATGGGAGAGCTCTGGTTATCAAAAAATAAAAAGGTAAAAGAAAAAGAATATTTATTTGTCCATAGGCCTTGGTCTTAGATTGTAATGGAGACGGCCAGGTACTGTTTGATCTTGAAACAAGAGTTCAGGCTCTGTGGTGTCCAATCGAATTGACGGTGGCACAGCTTCTTGCAAAATATCGTCACTCTCCTGTGCTGAAGTTGTGCCTTTTATGCGTGCATCACTGAACGGCACAAAACGAGGTACAGTGTCTGTTTCAGAGTCAGCGATACCCTCCTGGACCCACTGGTCATACGGCAGAGGCAAAGGGATCCTCTTCACGTGGGCGCCGTGGATCCAGTCCCTTTTCCCCTTTACTCGAACAGCTGATCTTGTAGACAGTAGCACGAGATGAGGGCCAATCCAGCGGGGCTCATCGTTGGTTTTCCGCTGGAAGTTTTTCGCAAGGACCCACGTGCCAGGTTCGATAGGGTGTCCAGGAGCTTCAGAAGCCGGGGGGAGAGTATCATGCACCTGTTGGTGTAAAACACGCAGTTTAACTGTCAAATCATACAAGTAATCAAGCAGTACTGGATGTTCGATTTCACTGAATTTCGTCGGTCTTGGCACGCCCCATACATTGGCCGGGCGGCCAAAAACAACCTCATAAGGACTAAGTCCCACTCGTGAGTGTACGGTCATTCTTGTGGATAGGAGTACTAAAGGCAGAGCATCAGGCCATTTAAGACCGGTGCTCGCCTGGATTTTGGCCAATTTAAGTTTTAGAGCGCCGTTGTAGCGCTCTACTAATCCAGCTGATTGGGGGTGATTTGCAGCGTGGAACTTTTGCTTTATACCTAGTCCCTCACACACATTCTTCATCACTTGGCCCACAAATTCTCTCCCATTATCACTCCAC
Organism: Triturus cristatus; assembly: GCF_964204655.1. Classification (NCBI taxonomy): domain Eukaryota; kingdom Metazoa; phylum Chordata; class Amphibia; order Caudata; family Salamandridae; genus Triturus; species Triturus cristatus. The sequence continues at coordinate 925,523,239 of NC_140591.1, read as the reverse complement.
ACCATTCTTGGCATTCCAAACCTAGGGAAAAATTCCTTCACAAGGGCTTTGGCTGTGGACAGAGCAGTGTTATCTTTTAGAGGATAGGCCTCTATCCATTTTGAGAAAGCGCACACAACCACCAATACATATTTCAGGTTGTTGCATCTTTCCATGTGGATAAAATCTAGCTGCAAAACTTCAAATGGATATGATGGAGGCGCAAAATGACCAGCTGGAGTTGGGGTTCCCCTACCAGGGTTGTACTTCAAGCATACCATACAATTCTTGACCACATTCTCTGCACACTTAGGAATTCCAGCATTCTGCCATACTGGAGCCAACAACTTACAGATTCCTTTCGTACTGATATGTGCCATTCCATGTGCCATAGTAACCACTGGGAGCACATATGCATCAGGTAACAACCATCGCCTATGTTCTGACAAATCAATCCAACAACCATTATCATCCAACTTTTTTTTTATTTTATTTTTTATTGGCATTTTAATACCAATACAATGGCATACAATGTCAACAGATCTGTAACATACATACTGTGGCGCAACAACATTCGTCATCCACTTATGAACGAGAGTGTCCCAAGGCTGTGGATCTCCGTAAGTACAATTCCAGCATACATCTACATTGAGGCAATCGGGTAAGCTTGCAAGTATTGCACCAGGTAGTGCCAGTAGTCTCTGGGCCGAGAGCCCATTGGTAGCTCCTCCTCGTACGTTTGTAACGTTTCTTTACAGTATGTCAAATCCTGTAACCATTGTCTAGTCTGGGGTGCCCTTCTTCCGCCCCAGCACAACGACACCCTTCTCTTGGCCATTAGCAATGCCACCGCACAGAATTTTCTCTTATTCGCCCTTATCCCCGGTATCAGTCCCAGCAGACAGGTTTTAATGTCACATTTTATTGTCGCCTCTACCATCTTCCCCACCGTCTGTGTGACCTCCACCCAGTATCCAGCTATCTCACTGCAGTACCATGCCAAATGTGCGAAATCTGCGTTGTCCATCCCACAGCGGCAACATCTGGAATCCGCCCGCAGCCCATATTTGTAAAGTTTTTCTGGGGTATAATATGTGCGATGTAAGTATTTGTAATGTATCATACGCAGGCCTCCATTAGGTGTTAGCATACCAGTGAGGGAGCAGGCTGTAGCCCACTCTTCCTCCGTCAAAGGCTCTTCCAAGTCACTGCTCCATTTACCCTTCGCATCATCTGTGTTTCCCGCTATGTCCTCTTGCAGTGAGGTGTATAGTCTCGAAACCATATGTGTGGCCGTGTCAGTCGTCATCAGCAGTTGCAATGTAGCCATTGCCGGTGGTTCCTCTGGGTGTGACGGGTAGAGCGCTTTCAGTGCTCCCTGTAGCCGATGATATGTGAATTGGAATAGCAGTGTTTGATTACTTATAAATGTCAGGTCTGTGAGTGGTCTAAAAGCCCCCTGCTCATAGAGGTCACCCATTGTGACAAGCCCCACCTGCCTAAGCAGTCCCATACCCACTTCCTCCCGAGTGACCGACAGCTCCGGATGATGGTGTATCGGCATCGCCGGTGCATACAGTGGCAGTTTGCCCGCCTTCCTGCCCATGATTTTCCACGCTTTAGCGGTTGCGTCAATAGTGTTGATATCACGATTATGTAATGGGGGTCTTTGGTGGGGTAGGATAGCGTCTAAAGGAATTGGGTGTGCATCTCCCTCTTCTATCGCTGCGTGTGTCAAATAGGGAACTGGGTGGTACCACACGTGGGCATGCTGGGCCTGCGCGCATAAATAATACAAGAAGAAGTCAGGAACCCTAAATCCCCCTTTGGCATAAGGTAGCGTAAGAGCACGCATTCCGATTCTAGCGTGTCTGCCTGCCCATACTAGGCGAAGAACTAGGGTGGATATCCTACGGAACACCTCGAGCGGGGGTTGAATCGGAATATTGTTAAATAAATACAACAACTTCGGCAGTATGACCATCTTCACCACAGCTAAGCGGTCCGCCAGGGACAATGGCAACTGAATCCATCGCTCTACTTTTTCTTCTAATGCCGCAATTGTTCTACCGTAGTTTGTGCGAATCACCACTTCCGGATCCCGATGGTACCAGACACCCAAGTATCTCACCGGGTCCGACTGCCACTCCAGGGGGTAGTCCAAGTCGCACGGATTTGTGGTGTCCGTTAGTGGTACGATTAGGGATTTAGACCAGTTTATTTTTAGGCCCGAATGTCGTCCGAATCGGATATATTCCCTCAGCAAGGGGTTCAGGTTGAGCTCAGGGTCACGGACATAGAGTACCATGTCGTCTGCATATAACGAGATGTGTAGCGGTCGCTGTGGAAACTGCAGCGCCGAGTAGTGGTGTTTTTGCCGAATTTGACATGCCAAGGGCTCCAACACCAACGCAAAAAGCAGGGGCGACAGCGGGCAGCCCTGCCTCGTGCCCCGCGCTATGCGTATGGGGTCAGAGATGTAGTTATTGACCTTAATACAGGCGGTGGGTGCCGTGTACAGCAACTGTATCCCCTGGAGGAAAAGCTGTGGGAAGCCCATGCGTTGCAGAATCGTTTGCAGGTAAGGCCATTCGATGGAATCGAAGGCCTTCGCCGCATCAAGGAGCACTGCCGCCGCCTTGGTATTAGGAAGCAAATAGTGCGACAGTGCAAATAGCGTCCTGGTGTTATGAACCGTGGACCTAGTCGGAATGAATCCCGACTGGTCCGGCAACACCAATTTAGTCATAAGCGGTTGTAACCTCATGGCTATGAGCTTAGCTAGTATTTTATTATCGACATTTATTAAGGACAATGGCCTATACGAGTCACAGCATTCGGGGTCTTTATCCGGTTTTAAGAGGGTTATAATCATGGCTTCTCGCAAGGACGGCGGCAGCCTCTGTCTTTCATGAGCCTCACCGTACATGTCCACCAAGTGTGGCACCAATTGTTCTACGAACGTTTTGTAGAACTCGCCTGTAAACCCATCTGGGCTCGGCGCTTTGCCGTTAGGGAGAGATTTGATGACCTCCGTCACCTCCTCCTCAGTTATAGGCGCAGATAAGTATTCCCTCTGTGCGTCTGACAGCCACGCAATCGCAACATCCGCCAGATATTCCATTATCTCTTCCGACGTTGCCTTAGATTGTGACGCATAGAGAGCTTCATACGTTTTCTTGAATTCCGCCATTATGCCTGGCATGTCCGACCGTAGTTCGCCCCCGTCATCTCTTACCGCCCTGACTACCTGCGGTCGTCGGCCGGAACAGATTTTTGCTGCCAGACTGTTGCTCGGTCGGCCACTCTCCCCATAGCGTCGCGCTTCCTGTCGCCTGCCCATATATTTTAATTCATCGTCTGCATATGTCTGTTACTCCGTGAGGAGAATACGAATTTCACCGAGCAAGCGCAAATCGTGTGTGCTTTCATATTCATGTTCTAAGTCGCTGAGCTTATCTTCTCGTATAGTAAGCTGTCGTCTGATATCCCTTAGAATGCCCGCAGTTGTACCAATGCAAACGCCCCAAACAGTCGCCTTAAATGCCTCCCATAATAGGCCCTTGTCCTTCGTTGTGGGGGCATTAATAGCAAAATATTCCTCTATAGCCTGAGTTAACGTTTCCTTATAGTTCGGGTCCAACAGTGCCCTAGCGTTGAATCTCCAGCTATACGGTGGCGGTGCATAATGCGGGATCACCAGCGCCAGCAGGACCGGACTGTGGTCCGATAGCGTCCTGGGGAGGTGTTTAACGGTATCCACCCAGTGTATTATCTCCTCCGATCCTAGCCAATAGTCTATGCGTGACCAACTACCATGAGCAGCCGAAACATGTGTCGCCTCTTTGCCGGCCGGGTTCCGGACCCGCCAGATATCTAACAGACGCCTGTCGATCATGAGTTCCGTTACTTTGCTTACCGCCTTTCTATGTGGCTCCTATGCAGTGCCCGACCTATCTAGTGTGTCATTCAGCGCAAGGTTGAAGTCTCCTCCCCATAACACTGGCATGTCTGGCAGTTCACTTAGTGTGCGCCAGATCTTGTGGTAGAACTCGGGGTCGTCCACATTGGGACCGTATGTGTTGAGTATGGCTATTCGTTGCCCCCGCACTCTGCCCGTGATGAGGACCGACCTCCCCGTGTCATCAGTGAGCGTGGTGTCAATATCGAACTGTACCCCCTTCTTTACCAATATGATCACTCCCCTGGCGTATGATGAATATGATGATCCGTGCGTGGCCTCCGCCCACCGGCTCCCCAGCTTTGACCTAGCTGTGGGTGCTATGTGCGTTTCCTGTAGTAGTGCAACGTCTATCGCATGTCTATCTAAGTATGCAAAGACTTGTCTAACTTTTTTGGGATTATTGAGACCCCTGACATTCCATGTTAGAAAATGCAGTAGCTTATGTCGTGCTGTCATAGTTGTGTAGATGCATCTATCAACTCTGTAAGATGAAACAGTTGAGAACTTGCAACCATGTACCAATACCCCCACAGCCACATAATCACATATGTCCAAAAAGTCCCAGTGGATTCAGCAACGTATCTCAAGCGCCCCAGTCTGTGAACAAACAAACCCCAACCCCCTCGTATCCCCCCACCTCCCACTTCAGCACCCCAACCATGCCAAAGCCATATCCCCTCATCAGTTGAACACATAACTCAAACTTTGTTTGGGGAGCTCCCATGCAGGGGATCCACCTAGAGCACACATCTTCATCCACCGAAATGGATGTGGTCAAGCATACGGATATTTCGCAGACCTATCCCAGCCCGCAATTCCAGGTTCACTGCCGTGCAGGCATGAGCACTCCCTGAGACTCTTTGTGCCCAGTGTACCCACGATACATCATGTTTACTGATCTCTTTTCCACCAACCCGGCGTTTAATAGCAACAATGGCGGTCTGATTTCCCGCCCCGCAGCCCATGTCCACCAGTGTCTTACTGCACTTCAAACCGTTCATTAGTTTGGGGCTCGCCAGGTCCAGTCTATAATATCCCATAGGAGTATATATAGGTAGTTCTTACCAGTGTATGATGCTTCAGTATCAAGTGTCAACATACCCACGGTGGTCAATTAGTCCTGGTCAGTCTCTTGCACTGTACGCTGTTGTTCTTTGCGCCTGGCTAGTAATTGCTTGAGGAAGTCCTGAGCTGCTTTTGGTGACTGCAAGATGGTGACGCGGCCTTTATAGTTCACTTTTAGTCGCGCGGGATACAACATTGCGTACTCGATTTTGAGATTTCGCAACCTCTCTTTTACCGCTCCGAATTCTTTCCTCATCTGCTGCACTGCCATCGTGAAATCCGGGTAAAATTCCAGTTTATTACCTTTGTAGTTGATCTGCTTTTTTTCCCGTGCCATCCTCAATATAGTATCGCGGTCTCTATAGTTTAGAACACGGACCAGTATAATACGTGGCGTGGCTCCTGGCTTCGGTCGCGGGGCCAGAGATCTGTGGGCACGTTCTACCACGAACATTGTGGATAGATTCTCCACGCCAAATACATCACGGAGTAGTTCCTCAATATATGTTTCCATGCGGCCTGTGTTTGTTGGCTCAGGAATCCCCGCGATACGAACGTTATTACGTCGGGACCTCGCTTCTAAATCTTCCGACTTGGCTCTAATAACGTCCAGTAGCCGTTCCATCTCTGCACATTTCTTGGTCGTTCCATGTGATTCATCTTCCACCGCCGAGATACGAGTTTCCGCCTCCACCAGCCGTTCCCCATGTTTGTCCAGTTTAGCCGCCATGTTGTCCACATGTAGAGTGATCGTGTCTAGCTTGCCGTTTATGTCTTGTAGGCTTCGTTGTATGGCTTGCAGTACCCCCTCCATGCCCTCCGACAACCTCGGGTCAGTGTCCGGTGCGGTGGCCTGCGTCGTCGTCGCCTCCTTGGACGCTTTTTTTGCCTCAAATTGGAGCTTGGCCTGTCCCTTGTCCGGCTTTCCCATGGCGCCTTTCCGCTGATGCCAATCCGGCACTGCAACCGTTTGCGCCGGGCGGCGCCACGCCAATGGCAAGGATCACAGCCTGGTCCTGTGGGCACTGCCACTAGGTTAGTAATGCACTATTGCCGGGGCTTTTACTCCAGGTCCTATTTTGTTTGCGTCTGGGCCCGCAGTGGGGCTGGCACCCAGGTCGTCAAGCACCACACGTTGTTGCACACTGTTCAGCCCTCCATCGTCGTCATGGTCGCAGCATTGGGACAGGACACCGACAGCCAGACCATCCGCAGTGCATTATGGAGCTGCATATCTCACAGCGCTACGGCTTGACCTCCGAGACTGCCCGATCGAGCAGAACCACATCGGGGACACCGCCACAGTGAACCGATGGCGTCAGACTCAGCTCACTTCCACAGGTAGCCGTCAGGCCGGGTTCCCCTCGCCAGCTCCCCAATGGGAGGGAGCAATTGCGGTCTTCTATTGCCCCGACGCGGCACCGCAGGTGTCACAGGCGCCCCCACTCAACGAACATGTCTCAGCAGCCCCCACCGCAATGTCCAACACTCCTCCGTTGCATGCCGCTGGCAGTCGCTCGCCGCTCCACTGACTGCACTCACCTACTTCGCCACATGCAGCGCCGCCCCAGGCGAGGCGGACACTCGTCGGTGTGGGTCCCCCTCCTCACCCTCAGGCGCCCCACACAGCCATAGCAAGTCCCGGGGGGGGCCACGCAGCGCTCCGTTTGCCTCTCTGCGCCACCGAGGTAGCCCGCCTCCGTCGTCGCTCCAGCGTTTACCGTTGGTCCCTGGGCGCCGCCATCTTGTTCGCGCCGTTTCTCTTCTCCGGGTCGGAGAGAAAGTTCGGCTCACGGGTCGCAGCAGCCGTGAGTCCGCTTTATCTCACGGTCCGATCAGAGCCCCACGTTTCCGATGACCATTGCTTCCATTTGCGGGCCGTTCCGAGTCCGCCTTACGCTTGTACTACCGCATTTTCGGCTTGACCAGGCGGAGCCGTCTTAACAGGCGGCCATCTCGCCGTGCGCCCTCTAGCGCCCCCCCATTCTCATCCAACTTACCCATACTTTCTCTCCACTTGCTCAACTCTTTCTCTGTGGCTTCAGCTTGAAGGGACTTTACACTTTCTATTGTGTTTTCACACATTCCAACATCACCAACCCATCTTGGAGGGCCTGCAACATACATTCGAGTCTTTACATCTTTTGCTGTTTCTTTCGCGACTTCATCAGCAAACGCATTACCACGACCAACATCATCAGTGATTTTCTTGTGCGCGCCGCATTTCATAATCGCAACTTGCAACGGTAGGGTCAGCGACTCAAGGAGATCATTCACTAACTTGCCATTCTGAATCTTAGCTCCATGCGAAGTCAGGAACCCACGTTCTTTCCACAATCGCCCAAAACTATGCGCCACGCCAAAGGCGTACTGGCTATCCGTATATATGTTCACTTTCATTCCTTCAGACAGCACGCATGCTCTCGTAAGGGCAATTAATTCTGCTGCTTGAGCCGAATTTTGTGGCACACGCGCAGTTTCCACAATCGTGTGCAAAGTCGTGATAGCATATGCAGCAGTCGTATCACCATTCGGGAGCTTGAAACACGAACCATCCACCCATAAGGTACCATCACACTCAGTCAGGGGAGTATCTTTGAGATCTACTCTCCCTTTCGTCTCTTCTTCTGTTCTGAACAGACAATCATGTTGCTCAATCTCATCTAGGTCTGCTGGAATTGGCAATAGTGTAGCTGGATTCAACGTGTTGCATCTCTTGATGTGTATATGATTTGCTAACAGTGTCAGCTCATAACCAGATAATCGCGCACTAGTTAAGTGCTGTGTCTTGGTCCTGTTTAACAATGTGTCCACAGCATGTGGAACCATAACAATCAATGTGTTATCCATTACTAGGCCAGCAGACTGTCGAATAGACATAGCTGCGGCGGCTGTGGCTCTCAGACAACTTGGCAATGCCCTCGCTACCGGGTCCAAGGTTGACGAAAAATATGCGCATGGACGCGGTCTATCGCCAAAAGGCTGTGTTAACACTGATAATGCGCAACCATCTTTCTCGTGAACATACAATGTAAAAGGCTTGCTGTAGTCAGGGGTACCCAATACAGGAGCTGAACATAATGCATTACGCAATTCCAAAAAACTTTTCTGACACTCTTCAGACCATGGGATAGGATTCGGTGTGTCTTTGCATGTTAATGCTAACAAAGGTTTTGCCAACAAGGAAAAATTAGGAATCCAATGCCTACAGTATGAAGTAATGCCCAAGAAAGCACGCACTTCTCTCTGTGTTCTTGGCACACTCAACTGTGCAATGGCTTGAATTCTTTCTGGGGTCAGTTTCCTTCCCTCCTTCGATAAGAGATGACCTAAGTAGGTCACTTCTTGTCAACAATATTGCAATTTTGAGAGAGACACTTTGTGATGGAAGGCAGACAAATGACGCAACAATGACAAGGTAGCGTTTTTGCAAATCTTTTCAGTGTCCGCGGCGATTAGTAAATCGTCGACGTACTGAATGAGGATAGCGCCACTGGGTAAAACCAGTGCATCAAGCTGCGCTTTCAAAGCTTGGCTGTATACTGATGGGCTTTCACAGTAGCCCTGAGGAGCGCGTTTAAAGCGGAAGCTGCGACCTCCTAAACTAAAGCCAAAAATGTCTCTGCTCTCCTCTGCAATTGGGATGCTAAAGAAAGCATTCTTTAAATCGATCACTGAGAACCATGCAGCGGAGGCTGGAATCATGGTTAACAAGGCAGTTATATCAGGGACAACTGGAAACTGTGGCACAACAATCTTATTAACCTCTCTAAGATCAATCACAAATCTGTAAACAGGTGGCTGTGAAGGGTCCGTTCGTTTTAAGACAGGTAAAACAGGACTATTGCAAACGTTGCCCCTTGTCTCTTCAATTACACCCTTTTTAATCAAATCGCTGACAATTTCTAACAACGCTTTTTGACCTTCATTGGAGATCTTATACTGGGGAATACGTGGCAATCTGACATTGGCTTTTAAAGTTACCACATATGGCGGTATTTCCAAGAGACCCACATCATTGGGACCAGTAGACCAAAGGACATCCGGAAGGGATGACAATTCAGGTGGCATTGCATTCTTAGACAGATACATCGGGGAAATCACTTTCTTGCCTAGTGTAAGTTGTACTCCTGAGGGAGAACAATATAGCGCTGCATGCAATCACTTTAGCAAGTCTAATCCTAGCAAATTCTCACCACAACCTGTTGTTAGGATGAGAGGTGCTTTTAGCTCGCAAGGTCCAACAGAAAGAGACATAGGACTAGAAATCGGGTTCCTAACTGGGGCGCCAGAAAAACCTACTGAGACATTTATTTCGCCAGACAAAGGCGCGCCAGGGAGTTTTGAATGCATGATTGAACTCTTTGCAGCACCAGTATCCAGCAGAAAGGGCTCCGTTACATTTGCTGTAGTTACTTTAACATAAGGTCCGCTCTGATCCACTGGCACTGAATCAACTCCCTCTCTCTGTCTACGGCTGTCCTAGTAATCATTATCTTCTACATTGTCATCTTCTGCATAATAATCATTATTGTAGTACTGAGCTGTATTACCAGTCGCGTTGGCTTGCTGATCAAAGCTATTTATGGTATTTTGAGGCGGAAGAGGACGCGCGTTCTGAGGAGCATTTCCACGCCCTCTACCTCTAGGAGCTTGCTGACCACCTCTACCTCTTGCGCCATACGCATTACTGTTACGCTGCATTAATTTAGGGCAACTATATTTAAAATGACCTTCCTCTTTGCAATATGAACATTGGTTGGGACCTACAGGGATTCGTGGTTGATAATACCCATTCATTTGCTGACTATTCTAAAACTGTTGGGGTTGCTGATAGATACCTTGTGTTTGCCTATAATTACTCTGTCCTCCACGTGACGGATAGGCCTGCTGCAAGAGGACCTTTGTTTTTAGTTCTTTCGTTTTCTTATCTGTTCTATCCTTCTCATCTTTGTCTCTATTTTCATAATACTGTGCAGTAGCCAGTATTTGCGCTGAAGAGGAAACAGCCCAAGAACTTTCTGAGTGTTTTAATTTTTTACACAACTCGGGAAGTAGATTCTGCACAAATTTATCAACAAATAACCGTTGGCCACCTTCAGTGCTCATGTCTTGACCACTGTGGTCGATAAACGTTTCTTCGAACCTGGTGAAGAAATCAGACACTGTCTCATCTTTCTTCTGCTTACATGCGGATAGTTTGTCCCAATTTACGCGCATCGCAGGCATTATAGTTTTCATGTAGGTAATAATTCTACCAGGGAGCGCTGCTATGAGGGGCTCAGGTTTTGCACCACCAACTTGTCTAGTGTCTGCGGCAATGATATTAGCCCATGTGTCCCCTAGTTCCGCAACATGATCTGCATTACGAATGGATCCCCATAAGGGCTGTGGAACCACATTCCCAAACAACATATCTATATCGGCTAGATTCATGACACATGATTCTGCAGTTTGTGATAACTCCTTATAATATCCTGCAGGGTTTTTACGGGGATCAGGCAATGTCTGTTTAAGCGCTAACACCTCAGAACGCTTCCATGGAACATGTACCCAAACACGCTGAAAATGTGCTGGAGCAGCAGCAATACCTTGAGCGGCATCAGCCGCAACGGCTTCCTTCCATACCGGAGGGACTTCTCTCATGGGGTATTGTCGCGCTTTTCCCTTTCTCCCCACAGGGAAATCTTGTGTAAACAACGGCTGTTGACAATCATCATTCCTCAAGGATAATAAGATCGCAACTGCTCTATTGACATCGGGGCCCACAATCGTACCTTTTCCAAAATCGAATCTCACTTGACACAACTCCTGCGGGCTTGGATCTCTACCATGATCATCCAATTCCTCACAGAGGATTTCACACATTTTCTCAAACACATACCTCTGTTTCGGGGCATCCCATTGATGAAACACGTCAACAACTGATTCCACATCATAGCATGAAGGGAAACCAATCCACCTACGCGCCAGATGATCTAACACCTCTTTCTCGTCAGAATCAGGCAGCTGACTGCGCAATTGCTTACGCTGTAAGGCAGGAGTCGCACTAGATGACCCAAAGAGAGGCGACATTAGACTAGTAACTACATTAGCTAGTCGTTGTCGTGCTGAAGGAGAAGTTGAGGCAAAAACGGGGGGATAGACAGAGGGAAGAAAAACAGATTCAGATACAGGTACCTGGGTAGTGTAAGAAGGAGCGCCAGGGGAAGCCGCTGGCGTGCTAGGCAAAGTCGCAGAAAGCGCGGGGGTAACAGGTAGCAAAACTGGCGGCCCTTGAGAGGGCTGCACTGCAGGGATAGGAGCCAGCTGAAGAGGAGCTGGCGCCTGTGGGAAGGCTTGCGGCATATTTACTGGAGGCTGCGCATTCACAAGCTGTGGAGGTGCGGTGGCATTTTGCGCATATGGGGGTGGCGAACTCAACAAATGGGACATTAGGGAATCTTTCTCATTCTCTTTTGTCTCATCTTGCACAAGGGGTGACAAAACAGGGTAACATTTATCAATCCCTAGTTTGCGCTGTCTATGTAACTGTTCCTTCATTTGTTCCTCCTCATTATCTTTAAATTGCACAGCTGCTTGCATCACTGACATACCTCTCTCTCTCTTATTTCTTTTCGCTAGCTTAATTTCCTTCTGTTTGGCTTCCTTTCGCCATAGGCGGAAAGAATCAAACATCGCCGGCCGGGCTTTCTTTTTAAACAATTTAACTTCCAAATTATCTAAGATATCTGTATCGAAACTACCATTTTGGGGCCATTTTAAAACACCGTCCTTTCTAGTATATCGGATCCATATTTCATTATATGCAATGGGGCCCACGCCATGTTTTACATAAAGCTCATAAGTAGGAGTTCCAATTGGAGGAACCGGACATGAATCCTCTAACTGGAAATCCCTTCCACAACCCAAACGAAACAATCTACAAAATACACTAGAACCAGGCATCTTCGCTCACTAGTCTAGTTTCAAACGTCAAAGGATTATCGAATACGATAGTCTCGTGAATACACGAGTCCTCTGGCTTTGGGACTTGCAAGCACCAAATCAAAATGATCCCGAAGGATACCAAATTCAAACTAGGAGACGCTCCACTTATACTTAACTGAATATTGATGATCGATGGCGTCACCAGAAGACTCTCTCGATTGTTTCGCTCTACCAAAAAATCGTCAAGGGTCCAAAACAGGGCGATTAATCAGGACAGCAGTCCTTCGTAGCCGTCGGGACGCGGAGAACCTCGTAGAAAAGACTTTTGGACCACGTCGACATGCAGGGGTCGATGAAGTGGCGGCCTTCCTCCAGAATTTCCACACGAAGCTCCTCACGAACCTCTGGCTTGGACCGGTACCGCTGAAATCGCGCCGAGTTGGGCGCCAACTGAAGTACTGGGTATTTTAAGCCCAGCGGTGCAGGGGAACACACCCTATGACTTCGGGGTTCTTCCTGTTTCAGACCTACAGAAACACAGAGTCTTCTGGGTGAAGTCAAAGATCAGTTTATTGGCTGCAGACCAATTACAGGTATCCTAGAAGTACAACAGCGTGTATGTTCTCAGGAGACTGCTGAAAATCACAGAAACGGGCTTCTTCTTAAATACAGAATATCCTGCTTCAGGCATACATTCCTTAGTTTACGATATGGCCATTACATGTATACATTACAAACGTAAAGGCAGAGTCATGATGACCATCCCACATTCCAGTTAAACCAGCCCGCAATTATTTACACAGCAAGGCTCAGATCCCACATCAGATATCGATAGGCCCCAATAAACATGAGCATCTCCTGTTTGGAAAACAAGCCATAAAGCAGGAACAGTCAGGTGAGAAAGAGATTAGCTGGAGGCTCGTGTAGGATGAAAAGACTTTATGGTGTGTCAAGCCCTGATGCTAATCACAGGTGGCCAGAGGACGGGGAACTCGTGGGACCAGTTTGACCTGGGGCAGCGGAGCCAAGCTGCCCAGGTCACAGAAAAGTCAAAGAAAGGCACATGTGCTCTAAAAGGCCCGTATTCGCTTCATGCTATATAGCCTATGTGAGGGCAACCATAAGATGGCCACCGCTCTAAAATGGAACCCACGTAGTGAGGTGAAATAGCGTATACACAGTGCATTCATAGCTAAAACGTTACACAAAGCACTTGTACATACCGCATTAACCATTCGCGGTTCACTAATACCGGGATAGACAGGGGTAGGGCCCTGCCTCCTACGTGGTCCCAAATTCTAAAGTACGACAAGGGCTAGGAGAACAGGTAAACGGGATTCTGAAGTCTTAATTGGCCAAAGTCTGTGCATCCATCTCATTGAATTGACTGGATGCTTTACCACTGGTTTGATGAGTCTTCAAAGCACTCCTGACAGGAGAACTGGATTATCTCCACATGAAATACTCATGGGTCGAGCTATGAGACTGCCTTCTGTGCCTGCAACTGCACTTATAAACATCACAGATGACATGATACTCAATTACTGCAAAGGATTAGCTGATGTGGTGCGTTCTGTTTATCACCAGTGTAGAGCTGCTATTGCCAGTCCACATCTGGAGCAGTGCCATGAACGTAACACTGAAAATTGGGTTTGGTGAAGAAAAATGTGCAACAATCCTGCTTGGAGCTGAGGTGAAAAGACCCCTACCATGTCATCCTGATAACCAACTCTGCTGTCAAATGTGTTGAGCAACCTAACTGGGTGCAAGCTTCACACACTCAGAGAGTAAGGTGCCCATACGAAGAAGTAGTGTTCCTTGAACCAAGTCCGAGATCTCCTGTACCTGCATGTCTGGAAGAATTAGAGAGGGTTGAAGTGCAGCAAAATCTCATACTGGTACAAGTTCCTGAAATTTCACAAAGTTATGTGGAAATACCCACTGACAAAGATGAATTGAGAGCTGAGGATAAAGGAACTGTTGAATCATCCTCAGGGCACCCAAATGATCCAGGTGAAAGAACAAGTGTGAAAAGAGAAAGACCCCTGTGGAGATTAGAATGGCCAAATGGTAGGAGGCAATTGAGATCAATGTGTTAGTTTAACACATACCACAAACCATCACTGAAGAAACATAATCTAGTGGCAAAAGTGAAAGCATTGAAGATCAACTGCCACCAAGGAGATCCAAAAGAGCGAGAGTACCTTGTCACATGTATTCTGCACCTGAATGGACTTATTACTCAGAGACTGTGCCAAATGCATCTGGTCAAATTCCAATTGAATTCAGATAAGAAACATTTGAGCCTTAGTGATATACCACACTATAAAACAGAATTGATTAATTGACATTTCTGAAGCAAATAATAGAAACAAGAAATTGACAAGTATTATTTGGTGAATTCAAGACTGAAATAAGTGAGAACGACAAATGATGAACTGAGTTGAAAGCAGGAAAATAAATGATGGAAATAAATGGAATAGAATATAAACAATAAACAGAAGTGGAAAACAAATCAAGAAGAATTCCCTAAGGGCAAGGTTCAAATAGAAGAGTAGGGATAAAATAATTAGAAGATGGAATAGGGCTAGGATGCCTCACGATGATCATTGTATATAAGCAAAATGTTTTGCTTGTTTGTACAAATAGAAGCCAACGCAGAATATTGAACTTGCCTGCTGCTATATTTTACTAAAGGTCTGATTGTAGACAAACATGTGTGTCCTTACCACAGCTAAGTGTAGAATATTTATTGTTGTCGGACTAATAGTTGTAGTATTGGCAATATTAATCCTTTTGGTTGGAATGAGTTTCACACCAGAAATAGAAACACTTAAGTGTACACCTGCATCTATGTCTGCACACACTACAGATGACACGAAATTAAAGGCTTAATTTGTAGATCATCCAAAACACTATTTTTTGACGAATGTTTACTCTAGATTACTTAGGAATACACTCAAGCTTTAGATACTAAGGACTGTTATGTTTGCGCAAACATACCTTCTTCAGCTCCAGAAGAAGTGACGTATCATCACATCCCACTTTCATATGCAATTGCATGTAGCATTTTACTTAGATTATTTTATAGATAGGAACACTTTGAATATCATTTTTCTAATTATGATATGATTCGTTGCAAAATTCCTCTTCAGAAAATAATGAATCCTGATTCACAAAGCAAAATACATTGGAATTGCATGATATGTCTTTAGATAACCCACTGTTAAGCCATACAAGAAGAAACTAACATTCTTAATGAGGCCATTAGAAAAAAAGGTCATTTTAAGATTAGATGAGAGAAGAGCTCACATTTTTCAGAATGCCAATAAAGGGGAAGATGTTTTGAGAAATGTTTGTAAGAAAGTACAAGATGAAAACAAAAAGAAAATGGTTTAGCCAAAATTTAAATTAGATAGAAGACACAAAGGGAAATTATGTTTTTATGAAAGGAGGAATCAAATTAGAAAACAACATTTTGGAATAAGTAATTATTAACACACATTCAAAGTTTTGGGAGGACATGCCCACATTTTAACAGGGGAGGAAGCAGTTATTCCAGGAGTTTATTTTGTTTGTGGACAATATGCCCATTTTCAGTTAATTGCTGGTTGGGTGGGTGTTTGCTATTTAGTCTTATTGTTTCCTAAAATGTATCATGTGAATAGCATAGATGCTTTAACAATGACACCACCCCATAAACACATACGTAGTATTAATGATGGAATACAATTAGTGGGAGACATGTTTGGAGCAATCACACCACCTGTAGGAGTAGTTTTAAATGATGAGAACATTAGAAAGTTATCAACAGTGGTAGATAAAATGACTACTAGCACATCTGATGCCTTGCTGGTAGTTAACCCAGAATTAGTGGCTATTAAGTCAATGGTCATACAACATCGATTTGCTGCAGACATCATTAGCCAAAAGATAGAACAATTTGCAAAGAATATTTCTGACTTGAAACCTGAATTAGAATCTTAAGAAACCACTAGTGTATTACGGAGTTTAGGCAAATCAGCTTTTGGTAATGACTTGCAACAGTGGGTAGAAGACTTTTTTAATCATATTGAGACCTATATTATTCATTAGAATTTGTATAATATGCTTATATGCTCTATGTGAAGGAATTAGCTGCTATTTAACAAAGAAGAAGAAAAGAAAAAGACAAATTAGAGAATTAGAAATGTAAGGGAGAAAGAATAGTGAATATAAGAAGTTGAAGGAAATGCAAACCCTGAAAAATAGATAGGATGACTCAGTTGATAATAAGAGTACTCTCTTAAGATTCATTTGTGAAGAAAATTGTGATGGTTTTTCAATCATCAGAAGGGGGAACCTGTTGATGCGAATTTTATTTTACAACAGAAGGCTTTTACTAATAATGTACAAAGCTCACGTCTAAATAAAATATAAAATAAAATGCAAGCTTTGAGGTGGGTCATCATACCTAAATGTTATAGGCTTGCAAAGAAATAAAAGTGCTGATTTAAGTTAGCCTAACTATCAATGCTATGTTAACTGAAAATAATACATTAACAATTTCCAGAAGCCTTCTGTTAGCTAGTGAATAGGCATTTTTTATGTATTAGACAACTGATTGTGAGTTCTCACAGGGAGAAGTGGAGGTGACCTGAGTAATTATTCATGGGGAGAACTGCCTGGACAACAAAACATCAACAATGTAACTTTTCAAGATTTAATGAATGAAAGTATATTGTGCCTGTAAACGTTTGCCTGTTCCCAGGAGTAAACTGAAATTTGATTGGGGGACTCAGATGAAGAAAGAAAATTATGTTTCGACATTCAATTTGTGTGTTTTTATGAGTCTGTGTACCTAGAGTGGAGTAGAATTCCTTCCCCAAATCTCTGACTAGAGACTCGCCTTTGAATTTCGAATGCCTTATTTAAATTTTAATAAATTGTCTGCTGATAACTTGAACTTGTGTTTTCTTTGTTCGCCCTAAGTTGGCAGGGTTTGCCCAGACGTGGGTCCCTTGCTCACTTTGCTACTGGATTCACGCTAGCCTGGCTGATGAGGTGTGTGACCCCAAAACCGGTCCCAGGATGCTTGTTTCCGGTCCAGGGAAGACATGGCTTGGCAGTTAGGACTGGACTGTTCCCATGGGGCACAGGGTCAAGATTGATTTGCATATAGCTGTGTCTTAACTGCCGTGGCGAAGTGAGCAAAATAATGATGATGGATTCAACCCAGATCTGTGACTGGGGGTGAGTGTAAGTGTCAAAAACGTTTCAGCACTCCATCCATCATCTCTTTGTGTTTGCTGAGAATACTTTCCAGCTCATTATGCAAAGACTTTACATGTGTGCATTGATTCTCTCATCAGTACTCTTCATGGGTATCTGAACTGACACCTTTTTCTCCCATTATTCCAACTTAATTAAGAATTGGGAGTTTCCTTTATGGAACACGCTTGCTGTATAATTACTATATTAACTGTGATGCTAACAAATAGTTTCTTCTATTTTATAATCAAATATTGATTAATGGACAATATTAGCATTTAATGACAAAATCTAAAGATTAATATCTAATGAAGAAAATTAAGAAAAACTAAAAGGATTAGAAATAAAACCCTTCAACTTACTCTAATGCTCTAAGTCTTCGATGATTTATTGCTATCTAGATGATTGCTCCTTACTACTCCTTGTCTCCAAGCAAAGGTCCATATGACCAGTGGCAGAAGTTATTTTGTGATTACACCCAGACTGAGAAATAGAAAACCCGCTCCCTCAGTTACTTGTAATTAAAGACAGACTTCAAGAGTGTTTCTGATTGATTCTGATTGATTTAGGCCAAAAGGCCTTGGTTATAGTCTACAGTGACTTCCTAGTAGCTCTGCTCCTGTTGAAAGTTCAACCAGCAGACAGGATTGGACAGGGGAATATCCTCTCTTTACCCCAGGATCAAATTGGGAAAGAAAATAGCCCAGGAAATAAAAAAAAAGCAGCCTTCAATCGTGAATTCAGTAACTAAAAACAGGGCCCGTATTTACAAATATGTCTTATTTTCAACTTGTAAAGACATGGGTCCAGTTTAGGTGACCTCAGTGGTGATGGGTTAGGCTGCCCCTCCTGGGTGTTGGATGGCCCTCCTCATCCTTGGACGGTTGTGGCAGGTGTAGGTGGGCAAGGGGGTCAAGCTATGAGTAATGGTCCCAAAAATAGTTATGTGAACAGAGTTGTTAGTAATTCTTGATATGGAGCCAAGTCTTCTTCTAAAGACGTCACCCTCCAGGCCCAATCTAGGCTAGACCCTCCCCCGACTGTTGTCCATATGTAGCTGTCCTCACGGGAGTACCTCCGCCACGGGACTCTAGCAGACAATCATATGTTGATCGTAAAAACAAAGCTTGTCATTGACTGAATCGAAACACTAACTTTAGCCTATTGGAATATGATGGCATTTTGTTAGTCAGGAGGGTGGGTTGAATCGGCCTGAGGGCGAAGACTATTGATGGGGACTGTGTCGTCGTCAACTCTAGGGGCCCTGGATTAGCTCAACAGCTGGATACCTGTGAGAGAGAGACCTCATTGAATAAAGATGGTATTAGATTTATCCCCCTTCGGTTTTTTTTATCGTCCCCCAGCTGGAGCAGTGGCGAGATCCAGGAGCCCTGTCTCAAAGGATCAACAGTGGAAAAACACCCCTTGTCTCGACCTCCAACTAATTTGCTCCCCTCACCAAATCGAACTAACAATATTGATCCTCAGGCCCAGCCAATAGTTGTAGCACTGCTTTAGTTATTGAGCCCCATAAGGTGGGAAGGGAGGTTGATTGTTGCTGGCCATCGGCTGGTGCTAACTCTTTGCTGAAACTCCCTCTGGTTCCATGCATGCACCTTCTGGCTTGTGTGCATTGCCACCTAGGTGTGAGGTTTCACCTATAACCTCGCTGAATGCACCGGACTATTCTGAATCAAGTGCTTCTTCACCCCCAAATCACAGCAGTACTCTGTTAGTCTCCTGGAATGTTGCTGACTTACTCTTAAAACTCTCTTGTCCCATTTAGGGCGCATCTATAGACACATTTGATATGGGTGCTTTCCAAGAAACCTGGGCACTGGTCTCGCAATTTCATGCAGGGTATGTGAATTTTTTTGTGCCTGCTACCACCTCAGAGAAAGGCAGGTTATTTGGGGAGCCTTCAGTCTGGGACAGGACTTCTCTATGTTGTAAGTCTACTGTTATCCACCTGGACAGTGTTGATCCCCAATGTACTGCTTTATTGTTCCCCTCTGGTAGTGTGTACTATTTTTATAATGTGTACTCTAGGATCAGCAATAGTGGAGCTGAGTCCCAGGTAATTTATCTGCTGGCTGGCATTTGACCGACCTGCAGAAATCTTTTATTAAAGTAGTTGTGGGGTACTTTAATTGTAGATATAAACCTTTGGCAGCCCCGCAAGAAGCCATTTGCAGCGAAGAAGACCAAGTTTGGGGTATCCTAGAAATATTACTCCCTCCTGTAAAACAATGGTCTCCTGTAGGATTTCAGCTGAATGCATTTACTCTCAGAAATGGCCTTCGGGCATGTAATGGAAATCTAAATCAGATAGGGTGGGGAGAGTTACATATAATCGACCACACTACTCCAGCCTTATCAATTAAATTCCCATGGATATAAAACTGTGGGCAACCTTGGAAGACATGATGGTAATTCAAAGGCCGGATAGTGATCATAATGCTTTGAGCCTATCACTGGCAGCCCAGGGTGATTCTCTCCCTGCAGCACCAAGTGTGGCCCTAGATAGAAGACTAGTGCCCGCTAATAATTGGTGGAGGCTTCAATGGAGTCTGGTGGCTGAATCAGAAGAAACTCTCAAGAAGATGCTAGAGGTTGTAACTGCAGGGCTAGAGTCAGTGGCAGGTGTGATTGCAGACAATAATCCCCTAAACCCTTTGAAAAATGTACATGCAATGCATAAATCTATGTTTGCCTCACTCAGGGCACTACTTACAAAAGACTCCTTGGGAGCAAGGAACAGGAAAAAGGAGGCCTGATATACCTTGCCGGGAAGCCAGGCGTGCTTTGTAAAGGTCCATCTGAGCAGGATATTGCGATGCTATACGGGCATCCATGTTCCATTATAAAGACTCTATACTAAAAGCTAAAAGAGAGTGGTAATGTGATTAATGGTCTATGATGATAATGCAATTAGAAGCAAAGATCTCTATACCTTTTGGCATTTAGTTGCTGGGGGTGACTCAGGCATACAGTCCCCACTTGGTAACAATATTGCAGCAAGTGTCTGGTTTGAGTATATTTCCAACTTGTATGCTTGAGCAGAAACCCAGGGAGCTTCCACTCAAAATCTGTCAGGAAGTTTCCAGAACGTGACTATAGGAGAGGAATAATCTCAGGCTACAGCTGGCAATGTGAAGGTTATGTGGAGCACTGGCAATTTTGTTGGTGTTGCCACTGCTGGCCTCGTTATTGATCAATCACACTTAGATATTCTGCATAACAGAGGTAGAGGGTTTCAATGCCCTGGACCTGATTATGAATAATAAGGCACCATGCTTTGACAAAGTGCCTGGTGAGCTGTTTAGGATGTTCAAAGACATATGGTAACCATATTTTGTCCTCATTTTTAATGCCTTGCTGTCCGGTGCTCCCATGCCCTCAACGTGGACCAAGGCAGAGATCATTCCAGTATTTAAAAAAGGTTGCAGATCATCCCCTGCTAACTAAAGACCTATAAGTCTTATTGATAGTGCCCAAAAATTGTTTTCTCATATCATCCTGAATATACTGAGTGAATGGATGGTGGAAGTCTTGACTCTGTTGCAGGCTGGATTAAGAAAGGGCATTAGCACTATTGATCAGGTCTTTCAAATACAGCTATTTACTTGAAAATGTGTCTTTGAGCAGAGGTTGATTTTTTTCTCTTTTGTAGATCTTTGATCTGCTTTCCATTTAGTCCCAAGAGAGTTTTTATGGGGAGCTATGGGGGTGCCTGCCTATTTTTAAAAAGTTGTCATTAAGGTATATACCAATAACTTTGCACAGGTCAGATGTGGACCCAAGGGCGAACTGACCGATCCTATACCTGGAAATCGGTGGGGAGTAGGGGGTGTGTGCAACCTCTTCCTTCTTTATATAAATAGTTTAATTTCACATCTAGAGAAATGTGAGGGTGAGGTTCCATCTCTTGCTGGGGTGAAGGTCCCGGCTCTACTGTTCGCAGATGACACCCTTTTGTTATCCATATCTCCCATGGGCATTCAGTTCAGTTTATAAACTTTATGTGGTTGAAAGATAACAACCATAAAATTACATAGATAAAACTCGTACAAATATATAAATACAAATATAAAAACCCCAGTCTCATCATCATGTTCCTAATGTGGATGACCATGAACTCTTCACCACAATATGTAATAGAATATACAAACTACAACCTTCCACTATTATATGGTGAGGGGATTTTAATTTTCCATTGGATCCAGCTGTAGATAGATCCGGAACTCATGCAATTCTGATCAAACAATCAAGCAGAATACTCAAAGAGAGGATGTTGGGCTGGGAACTTAGCGATATCTGGTGGCTCCATAATCCGGGAAAAACAGAGGGAACATTCATATCGACTGCACATGACATGTGGTCCCGACTAGATTACTGGCTGGTAGCCCATAAAGTAAATAACTGGACAAATGAGGTGAGACACTTGCTCAAAACACATCTGCCCATTCCCCAGTAATATTGTCGCTGACCCTACCTACTGACACGCCGCACCGCTCTAATGGAGGTTGCAGGCCTCAGCCCTTACAGATGCTGTCTACAGGGATGGGGTAAGGATGGCTACTATACCACATTTCACGGAAAATGAGGGATCAGTAGACACAGCAGGAGTACTGTGGGTGGCCTTCAAGGTCACCATACTGGGCACACGCATTTGTCTCGGGCTGGTGTCCTCTTGACACCATGCACTCGAATGTCCCAACTTGAAACACAGCTTCGGACGTCCAAGAGAGCATATGAAGCCGATCCAAATCCCCAAACACTGGCAGATATTAGAACACATCTTAAAGAGTACACAGAGACAGTGGACCAAGATATCCACTTTCTATCCAAAAGACGGGTGGCGAGGGCATACAGGGAGGGAGAGAGACCGAGGCACAGAATAGCCACCAAAATAAAAGGGCCTTGTGACATACCCCAGGTACAGACCCTTAGCACACATAATGTAAAAGGAAGCATAATTCCCAAGAAATTCTTAAAAACTTTGTGGACTATTAAGTGAACCTGTATGGATGTTGACGGTCTGCCACTGCGTGCAAAACAAATGCATATTTAAATGACATAGTGCTAGCATGGATATTGCCAGGGCAGAGAGAATACCTGGTGCAGCCAATAGCGGAAGAGTATGTGGGCGATGCTATCCGTGTTCTACCCAACGGAAAGTCGCCTGGCAGTGATGAGATTCCAAATGAATTCTACAAAACCTTCTCGGATCTGCTAACACCTCAATTATTAGATATGTATCAGGAGGCGTATAATAAACAATCTCTTCCTCCTCCCTACGTGACGCGCTATTAATAACGCAGCAGAAACCCAGTAAACCACCCAAGCAGGTAGGCCGCCTGCTGACGCTAATTAATACGGACATAAAGATTCCGTTGATGATTAATGCATCGCGGATTCAGCCGCTACTGCAGGCTCTGGTACTACCAGACCAAGCAGATGTTATACCTTCGAGGTCTACCACACACAACCTCCGTATTCTGTTTGCAGTTATGCATCAAATAAACCCCTTGTTGCCTGCGGCGGCAGTCTTTTTAGACGCCGCAAAGGCGTTTGACTGCATATAGTGGCCGTACATATTTCCGATCTTGGCCAGGATGGGAATGCCCCAAACATTCTTGAAATGGATACAACTGCTGGACACGGACTTGGTCGCCCGGGTTAGGGTCTATGGTATAAGATCAGAGGCAGTTAAAATATGCAGAGGAACATGACAGGGATGCCCACTGTTGCTGATCTTATTTTCCATTGTACTAGAACCCCTGGCCTGCATCATACGACAGAAACACTCATCTGGGGCCCTGCGTTTCTGGCAATGGCCTCTCGCAATCTCACTTTATGCGGATGAAATGGTGGTCTATATTGGAGACGCAATCTCACACCTGGAACCCACGGTGAGGGAATATATTAAATCTGAATGGTACTCTGGGTTGACTATTAATTGGAATAGAATAACAGTGCCGGTAACCATGCCTCATTCAATAGAATGCAGTGGTGAAAAAAATCACTAAAATACCTGGGAGTTTGGATACACAGGGACCCTGAAGAAGTCATACGCCAAAATTACAAATGCAAAAACAACAGTTAATGGACAGAATGCAGAACAATGTCATACATTCACCCCAGTACAGAGATCTCTGCCTAAATCCATAGTTTTTTTGCTCACTATGCCATTCCAGTTTGAACCCAGCCATATGCAAATCAGTCTTGCCCTGTGCCTCATGGGAACAGTCCAGCCCGAACTGCCAAGCCAGGTCCTCCCTGGACTGGAAACAAGCATCCTAGGACCGGTTTCGGAGTTTCACCCCTCTTCAGCCAGGATAGCTTGATTCCAGTGGCATGGAGAGCACGGGACCCACGTCTGGGCATACCCGACCCACTCGGGGTGACAAATGCAAAAAGAAAAGTTAATGGACAGAATGCAGAACAATGTCATACATTCACCCAGTACAGAGATCTGGGCCTAAATCCATCGTTTTTTTGGTCACCATGCCATTCCAGTTTGAACCCAGCCATATGCAAATCAGTCTTGAACCTGTGCCTCATGGGAACAGTCCAGCCCGAACTGCCAAGCCAGGTCCTCCCTGGACTGGAAACAAGCATCATAGGGCCAGTTTCTGGGTTTCACCCCTCTTCAGCCAGGATAGCTTGATTCCAATGGCATGGAGAGCACGGGACCCACATCTGGGCATACCCGTCCCACTCGGGGTGACAAATGCAAAAACAACAGTTAATGGACAGAATTCAGAACAATGTCTTGCATTCACCCCAGTACAGAGATCAGGGCCTAAATCCATCATTTTTTTGCTCACCATGCCATTCCAGTTTGAACCCAGCCATATGCAAATCAGGCTTGACCCTGTGCCTCATGGGATCAGTCCTGCCCGATCTGCCAAGCCAGGTCCTCCCTGGACTGGAAACAAGCATCCTAGGACTGGGTGGTATCCTCAAGTTGGATAGCACCGCAGTTATTTGTACAGAATTAGCAATTTATATTGTGGAATCTTGTTGGAGCGCTAAGTCTATTCCCTAACACCTAATTTTATACATCCTAGGGCCGGTTTCGGGGTTTCACCCCTCTTCAGCCAGGATAGCTTGATTCCAGTGGCATGGAGAGCACGGGACCCACGTCTGGACATACCCGTCCCACTCGGGGTGACAAATGCAAAAACACGGCACTGCTATTACAAAACTGCTAGATCCAATAGCGCACTGGATTAGGCTCCCTCTGTTGCTCACTGACAGATTCACAATAATAAAGATGGTCATCCTGCCCAAATTTTTATATTTATTCGTCAACGTCCCCATCTCCCTCACGCAAGACTTTTAAAAAACATTGCAATCTTGCATGATAACTCTTGCCTGGGCGGGTAAACAACCCAGGATAAGCTGGCAGACACTCACACGCCCCTACGCACAGGGTGGGTTTGATGCCCCAGATCTCAACCTCTACTATTGATATGCCGATGCCCACTTTGCTAACAACTGGTATCACCCCCAAAGAAACATTGCACACACAGCAAATTGAGTCTGATGAAGTACATCCGACACCCCGCGATGCTATCGCATGAGTGCCGTGAGGCGAACCTCAAAACTGTAAGTCCGCTAGATAGCACAATCAGAGCATTGAATCAACTTGCAACACGAGCGAATAAGGCTCCGCTATATGCTGCCAAACTACCCTTACTGCATCACCCCTCTATGTTGGTTACTAGGGAAGAAGGAGCACTGATAACACTGTAGGAAGCAGGGCTCAGAACCCTGGTGAATGCCTTCCCTGTGGAGAGATTATCTCGCTAGATGAGTTTATCGATAGCTCTAGTGGCACTCTGATGCAGGGATTCGTGTACCATAGATTGAGGTTTGAAATGAAGGCATTTTACCCTTGCTTCCCTCGGGCCTCACCCAAATTGACGTCGTTGCAGACCATGCTAGTGAGTGCCAATAGGAAAAACATGATAACTAAGCTGTATAAGGCATCTCAGCAGGAGTGCAAGGTCCCAACAGATGCAGCCAGGGAGAGGCGGAATATGACCTTAGACACATCTCTAACACCAGAGGACTGGGTGTCCTGTTGCGTGCTGCTAGACAGACTCACTTCAAATTGCAACCTAAAAATCATCCATTTTAAATACTTACAACAGACCTAACACACCCCCAGCAACTGTATAAATATGAGTTATGCCAGGAGTCAAAATTTAAAATAAGAAGGGAGGTGGAGGCAGGATTCCTTCATCTAGAATGGACCTGTAGCCCAGTAGCGCAATACTGGAATCAGATAATGCGAATACTAACGGCAGTAGTGGGAATCAGAATTCAATGCTCTCCCGATGTCTGTTCACTTGGTCTCCTCAAATCCATATCAAAAACACAGAGCAAATTTGTGGCTGTAGCCCCGCTGTTGGCTAAACGTAGAGTATCTATTTGCTGGGTTGGAAAAAAGATGCCAGAGCCATCAAAGTGGATGCGAGATTTGGCCTACTGCAAGACGCAGCTCGAAACATACGCAGAAGAACTGCCTGAAGTATCAAAACCAAAAGACTTTTGGGCCCCATACGCGACACATTTGCAATCCGTAAATAGGGAAGCCGAAGACTGAGTGAAAATAATGTTCCTAATGTGGGGAGGGGCTTGACATTGATGGGGTAGTGTGCCGAATTCATGTCATGGTCTATACTGAGAAGGGTTTAGGAAGCTCTTTTATTTTTAGGGTGGCAGTTCCTTCACTTAAGGGTATTTCAGGGGAACATTTTAAAGATATAGGACGCATGTTATGATTGTCTCCAATACAAGCAATATGTGTATGTTTAACTATATAATGTAATGGCATATGACTCTGTTATATGAAAAGTTCAATAAAAAAAAACTGTGGAGCCAAATCTTGAAGTTGAGATTGGACTTTTGAATGGACTCTCTGCTTCGGTGTTGTTGTGCTGCTATTGAAGTCGAGGGTTCTTCAACTTTGCATTACCTTCTTGGTGCTCACTATGAACTCCTCTCATCAAATCTGCAAAAAATATAAAAGGAGGAAAAAAAACATGTATGATTTTTGGCAGCATTGTGAATAGCTGTAACACACTGCTCACCAGCTGTTTTAACAACACTACAGTCCAAGCAATACATGGCCATTCTTGAAAATTGTGGAGCCATATCTGTTGTAGTAGTCTGTACCTCTAAAGGGACTTTCTGGCCGGGTATTGTTGCTGCTGTCACTGAGGTAGATGGTCCTCCAGATTCTCTCTTTGATATTACCAGTTGGAGATATTCCCTATGGCAGGTTTTACGATAATATGAGATGAACGTAGTCCTACATGGATATTTTTTGTTCATCCTTCTAGAGAGGGTCCTGTCACACATTGTGCATTGCACTAGTTTTGAGGCATACCCTATGAGTTTGGGTAACAATGGATAGTTTGATGTTTGTTTAAAAGTTATGTTGTGTTCGTGAATTCAGATGTGGAAAGTTCTTTTTTTAAACTGTAGTTTTTTTTACAAACATGTTGTTAAAATAAAGTTAAACTAATATGTTACTAAACAGCTAGACTGAAACTTTTATTTGAATTCGTGTCTACTGATGTCATTGTGACCTCTGGTCCTACTGAGAAGAAGGAAAAGGCATTTTTTATGTAGTTGTTTCGACAAATGAATACAAAGGGGAAAGTTACATTAATATCTTACAAAATAGCTACACTAAAACCTTATGTCAAATATGTCTATATATGTGTTTTACACTTTGTCAAAAACACCTGGTATTCGCAGTCTGTCCTTGGCAATTGCCCTCATAGAATCATACAGGCACTACCTGTGCAATCATCAAGGACGTCCTTTCTGCATCACTCTGCAAACGTGCCTCCTGAAATAGTACTAGTTGGGGGATGAAGTCTATTGAGGGTATTTGGGGGCCAAGTTTCTCTCTTGTTACCTTCAGCAAGTTCCACACTGTCAGTTTGCTAAGAGGTGTTCTGGGCAAAACTCCCTTTCTGCACCACTCTGCAAACATGTCTCCTGGCACACTAGTGGCTGGGAAATAAAGTTGTCTTGGATGCTAAAGAACCTTGGGGACAAAGAAGCCCTCCTGGTACTTTCTATAAGTCCTACTCAGTGGGATTTGTGATAGCTGGTCAGAGGCCCTGTCCCCTTTCCACACCTTTCTGCAAAGACCATTGCTAAAACCATGGAAAATCAAAGGTTACAGGTAAGTTATAGTTAGGAATTTCCATTTAAAAATCCTTAGAAATTCACTGAAAAAAATCAAAGGTTACAAGGTGTAATAGGAAAAAGGATTAAAAAAACTTTAGATATTCACTGAAAAAAACAGAGGTTACAGGGACGTTAAAGTTAGGCTGATATTTCACTCATACAAAACCATCGAAATTCAGCAGTTATAGTTAGCTGAGCTAACTATTACACACGCCCCCATAATGCACTGCTGATGACCTCACATATTAAATCACTCATGACATTGTCAGTGACATCACTCAAGACATTTCAAATGACATCGCTGATGATAATACTGATGAGTGTTTTAAAACAAATATGAGTGTCAATTATATCTACCAAGGTGAAATGGTAAATAAGTGGGTGTATGAGTGCTTGTAAGGATGATTCAGTGAGTGCGTGGCTGGCTGTATAAGTGAGTGATTAGGTGTGTTACTGAATGTATGGGCAAATGGCTGGTTGTGTGAGTGTCTGTTTCAGGGTGTCAGTTGGTATCTAAGTGGTTGTATGTGTGTAAGTGGGTACATGTATACCTCTATTGGTGTGTCATTGCTTGTCTGAGTAGCTGAATTGGTGTCTGAGTTACTGTTGGTGTAGGGGAGAGTGTATGTGACAGCCAGTATGGATGAGTAATTTGGTTAGGTAGTCACTGTATGGGTTAGTGAGTGCATGTGGGAGGGGCTGTATGGGTGAGTGAGTATGTGTATGTCTGTGTCAGTGAGTGAGTGGCTGTGTCAGTAGCATATGGGTAAGTACCTGCCCAAGTGAAAGGCAGGATAGGTGACTGATGGTGTATATGAGTGACTGTATGGGTGAGTGACTGAATGTAAGAGTAGTTGTATGGGTGTGTGCTTGGGTTAGTGACAGAATAGGTGAGTGAGTATGTATTAATATCTGTATGAGGAAGTGAGTGGGTGGGTGTGTAACTGTATGGGTGAGCAAGTGGCTGTTTTATTGACTGTATGTGTGAGTGAGTAGGTATGTCAGTAGCTCTATGATTGACTGAATCAGTGTGTGAGTGGCTGTATGGGTGTAGGAGTGGATATGTCAGTGGATGTATTTGTCAAAGCATGGTATATGAGTGATTGTGTGTGTGAGTAAGTAGATGTGTGTATAGACCTATTAATTAGTGGGCAGGTATATAAGTACTGGTATGGATGAGTGAATGGGTTTGAAAACAGTAGTGAGGAAGTTGGAGTGGGTATAAGAATGGTTAGATGAGGGTGTGAATGGGTGTGTTAGTGATTCTGTGGATGAAGTCATCATTAATATCATCAGTGATGTCATTTGAGATGTTATCAGTGATGTCACTGATGGTGCCATCAGTGATGTAATACGTGAGGTCATAAGCAGTGCATTGATTGGGCGCGAGTTATAGTTAGCTTACTAATTATAAAAGCCGAATATCACTAGTTTGTGTGAGGGAATTATGAGCCTTTGGTTTTTTCAGTGAATTTCTAGGGGTTTTTAAATGCTAATTCCTAACTATAACATCCTTGTACCCTTTGTTTTTTCAGTGAATTTCTAAGGTTTTTTAAATTATATCTCCTAACTTTAATGTCTGTGAAATATTTTTTCGTGTGAATTTTTATTGTTTTTTGTAAATATTTTTTTAACTTATCTTGTTCATCATAACATTTGATTACTTTCCAAATATTTTATTTTTCTATATTCATAGCAGATTATTGTCAACAGGGTCTGCTTGTGGCTAGATATTGGGGTTAAGTTGTGCATGCGGAAAATTTAATTTTCTTTTTATTTCATAATTGAAAATTTGTTAATGACTTTCTTTTATTTGTTTTGTATGACGCTAGTTTTTTTTCTATTTGTTCTTATATATTTTTTAAATGCTGTAAATATTCGCAAAGCCTTCGAAAGTTTTTCGATGATGTCCCAAAACATAGCAAATTTATAAACAGTGTAAAACATACATTTAGCATTTTCAGACACAGTAATGATCACTTGGGGTTTTGTAGTTCACCCTATAAAATAGTGCATATTAAGTATTTTAGTTTCAAATGAGCTCCTCATTTTGTTTCACTACGCGGATTCACCAGCCGTCATGGTGACGTCTTCATCCACAATGCTTGCGCCATTTTTAATATTTGAGGTTTGCATATATTAAGATACCCTTGAGTTTGCTGTATACTAGAGGCTTTCTAAAAAAAGAAAGATTATGTTTCATATTCATTTTACTTTAAAAATGCTGTTTAATATATATTCCAGAATTCGTGATGTCCGCAGACGCTACGAAGCATCCGGCAGTCGTGACCACTGTTTGTTTTTGAGAAAGTGTTTAATGCACATTTAGATATTTTATGTTGGGTTTTGATGAGTAGGAGTTTATTGCTACATTATTTACACTTATTTTTGTGTACTAATTTAAAGGATTTCCTGTACTTGCAATGACATCAGATGTCGCAAATATCATGTGACCGCGTCACAAGGGAATATGATTGGATACTACACTTTTCAAGTATGTGGACAGGAAGTACACACCCATTAACCTTTCCTTATCTTTCTATCAGCAAATTTGATAGAGAGTATGTGGCTGCATTTAAGAAAGTAATTTGTGGGGTTTTTTAAGTAAAAAATGGCAACTCAGCCTGGAGAGGGAGAAGAGGAGGTCCAGGAGGAGGAGCAGGAAGTTCAGGAGATTGATTCAGGGTAATCTGAAGAGGAGGAGGCTCCCCGAAGAAATTCAACATTGCCTGGGATTTTTTTAGAATTCCATCACGAGAATCGAAAACAGTAGCAAAGGTTGTGCAATGCAAAGTATGTGATAAAACTCTCTCTTGAGGTAAAAATGCTCTACCATCTAAACATTTTCCATGGAAATCACCTGAAGAAAATACTAAGAGAGAGAGAGAGGAGGAGCGTTTTCTGCATCATCTCCACTAAGCAGACTGGGCCAGTATATTTCTTCTGAAGTCAACACTGCTGCTGACGACATGGCTCCTGAATTAAGTCATGTTGCAACCTACTGCTTAGACTGCAGAACAGTTTTGAGTGTGGGAGAGCAGTCTATCACAGTACTTAGCAATGCTGCTAAGAATCACAAATGCTAGGTTTTGTTATTGAACAGTACAGTTTTTGCACCTTTTGTGAGTGCACAGTTTTCAAGGTTTCCCTCTCCATTTTCCACAGCATTTCAAAAAAGTAAAAAAAATACAACATTTAAGCTCTCAAAAAAAGGTTCCTGTTGGAACCAAATTTCACAATTAAAAAAAGAAAAAGTAGTCTGTATGAGTGTATGCCTCTGTGATTGCATCAGTGCATCTGCAATTCCTGTATGTTGTTGGAGGCCTGCATTTGTCCTGCCTGAGTTATTGGATGGGTGCATGTGCACTACCTGGTAACTGAATGACTGCCTAGGTAGTGCCTGGATGATTGGATGAGTGCAGGTGTAGTGCTTGGGAGAAGGGATGAGTGGAAGTTCAGTGCCTGGGAGAAGGGATGAGTGGAAGTGCAGTGCCTTGATGAATGGATGAGCACAAGTGTAGTGCCTCGCTGAATAGATGTATGCAAGTATTGTGCCTGGGTGATTGGATGAGTGCAAGTGTAGTGCCTGAGTGAACAGATACGTGTAACCGCAGGGCCTGGGTGAATGGATGAGTGCAAGGAAGTGCATGGTTGATTGGATGAGTGCAAGTGTAGCACCTGTGTGAATAGATGTGGCAAATGCAGTACCTAGGTGAATGGATGAGTGCAAGTGTAGTACCGGGGTTAATGGATGAGTGTAAGTGCAGTGCCTGGGTAAATGGACGAGTGCATGGGTTGTTCCAGGATGATTGGATGAGTGCCTCAGTATTGCCTGGGTGACTTAATGAGTGCAAGTGTTGTGCCTGGGTGAATGGATGACTACAAGTGCAGTGCCTGGGTGAATGGATGAGTGCATGGTAGTGCCTGGGTGATTGTATGTGTGCAAGTGCAGTGCTCGGGCAATTGCATGAATGCATGGGTAGTACTTGAGTGAATGGATGAATCTGTGAGTACAACCTAGGTGTTTGGATGAGTGCTTGATTAGTGGCTGAGAGATTGGATGAGTGTAAGTGCAGTGTCTTGGTGAGTGGATGAGTACAAGTATAGTGCCTGGGTAAGTGCATGAGTGCAAGTGTAGTACCTGGGTGATGGGATTAGGGCATGGGTAGTGCCCAGGTTATTTGATGAATGCATGATTAGTGTCTGGGTGTTTGTTTGAAAGCATGAGTAGTGCTGGGTGATTGTATGTGTGCATCAGTAGTGCCTGGGTGTTTGATTGAGTGCATAGGTAGTGTGTTTGTGATTGGTTGAGAATAGATTAGTGATTTGTCACACATAATATACCCAAACAGCAACCACTGTAGAAAAATATAAACAGAGAAAAATGTATTCGGATTTCATTTTCAACATTAGGCAACCAAAACAAGATACATTATTTTTTCTCCAATACTTTAATACAACATGAAAAAATGTTTTACTGTTTTTTACTGTTTACAGCTTTCATACTTCTTCACTTTCAACAGTGGTCTGTATGAAGCATTGTTATCAAACAGTGGGGAAAAACAATCAATGGAATGTAAAAAAAGTAAATGTGCAGAGTACATCATTACAAATATATGATACTATGCATTGCACGCACTACTATTTTGTTGATAGTGTCTTGCTGATATGTTTCTACCTCAATGAAAGCAACTATATGTTAAAACCATGTCAGATATTTTTATATCTGGTACAAAATGTCCAACAATTATGAAGCAGTCTAAAAAGTTCTTGGTCCATGTTCCAAAAATAACACACACTAGTACGTAGAAGTTGCTGAAGCAGAAACAAAAGGGGTAATTTTTTAGTGGCGAAGAGACTTATTAAATGCAACTTAAGGCTGCTGTTATTATAGTACATCCATTTAGTTTTATCTGTAGTAACAGAATGTAGTCCTGTAATCTTTTATAAATTCCATTCCCGCATTTAAAAATACTCTTTCATTTCTAACAGCTTGCTGTAGACAATACCCCTTAAAGGCCACATAATGTCTCAGAAAAACATAATTTATATACATGTCAACACAATACCACATTTTGTTATCCTAAATAGTCCTTAGAACTTCGGTTCTCGAAATAGCAGATATGAGTTTGGTATCTTTTTAGGTAGTCTTGGTTTGAATGTCAATTGCATGTCATTGCACTCTGAAAATCCTGTTTGACATCTTAAATATACTGTGTAGTGTCCAGACGTTATATTAACTCCTTTACAAAATATGATTGCTATAGTTGTGAAAGATCTTTTTGAAATGGGAATGTGTCCAGCTAAAAAGTTTGTAAATTAGTACCATCCACTCTGCATCATTGTAGAAAAACCGTGACATATTTTCCACACCTTTCTAGAAACAATGAAGACTTAAGTTCTGATCTGCAGTTTGGACAGGACATATCTTGATGGGCGTTTTTGGTTACATTTTCAAAGGCCACAGCTTTACAACATGGTTATGTCAAGTAGAGGAATCGTTCCAAATTGATTTCAGTGCTGCAGGTGAATTCACAATATTTACAGTTATGGTTTCATTTATAATTTAAACCAAATAATTCATTGATATTCACATCTTCTTCCTGTAATAGTCCTGGAATTACCAATAACAATTATTGATCTTCCTGTTGAAGATTATGAGAAAACACTACTGAGCCAATACACTCATCTCTAACTTTTCTTATTCCAGAAGCAGAATGTATAACAGTTCTGTCACTTCTTAGTTCTTCAAGTAAACTACATAGCTTTGAAGACATTCTTGTATCTACTTTTTCTTTATTAGAATTTGTAAAATGGGGCAAATGGTACAGTCCATTTAACACTACATTTGCATAACAGTTCACTCCAGATTTATTACCAAAGTGATAGCCTTCCATTTCCTCATTGTCTTGTAGTTTTCTTTTCTTAGGTCCTTGTCATTTTTCTTTTTCCTTTTTGTTCATCTCGCTGGTCAGCTCTGATAGACTGCTTTGATATTTTACACTTTGGACACATAATCGTTTTTTCAAACATAGGATATTGGCTGAAATAAGGAGCATATTGACCTCTTAACCGATTAAACTCCCTTACACAGCTCAAGTCAACACTTACTTTCTTCTCATCAAAATCCATCAGAAATTATCCAATGTTCTAATTCGCTAAAATTCTAAATATGACATTCCTTCTTAGAAAACACTACTATAGATATTAACAAGAGCTACATCTGCACTTAAAACTTATGATTTGTGGATAGTTACTGTATACGGTAAAGACACTGAGAACTGCTTTCGCTAGACAAACAAGTCTTTCACGAGTAGGAAATGTACAACGCATCTACCAATCTGATTAGCTTCAAAAACATCATAACATTTTATGGCTAAGTATTCCACATCATTTCTATTTGGAAAATTAATAAATTTCATAACTTTACCCATTGCGCCATTCACAAGCCCTTTGTAAACATTTAAATTGTGACGCAAGATTACACGACAATCTTTACAGACACGTAACTGTTTTTCTAATCCTGCAGTTATAGAAACAGACTTTTTTAAACTATAGCGTTTTGATTGCAGTTTTTCTGTAAGTAGCACTGTAACTCCTTGATGTTCCATGTTATAATTTGCTGTAATTTCAATTATGTCTTCTTTTTCCAGTTGCAGTAATTGTTCATTGAATTTACTACACTTCTCAAGGGTTGGCATCAAACAAAAAATAGACTTCCCTTCCTTTACAAATTTATACATTACTTCTGCAACTGAAGCATTAGTTGTAAACAGATTTTTGATGAGGTGGGTTTGTAATGATGTCTATCCTTCTTTTGTAGGGACTCTCCCTCTTATGTCCTTTATATAGCTCTGTGTTGCATATCTGATGCTTGGCGCATATTTTTGATTAACTGTTTGTTTACAAAGTTTTCACAAACGTTTACATTTCCAATACTTCCGACTGAATTCCTAATGTCATTATGTAGTAGTGTCTTGAGTACAGGTTTTCCTTTCACTAGAGTTAGTTGTAGGACGTCTCCAAAGACTATTAAGTGTTTTCCTTCGAATAGCACCTAGTAGTCAGTTTTTAATATATGCTGCCTTCTTAAATATATAAATGTTAGCATTAGGTTAAACACCATGCTGACTTAATCAATAATTAGTAGTTTTCATTTCATTAGTACTCTTGCCCCCTCATGAAAAGTATCACCAGATAATTTGTTGTATTCTAATTTGTTGTCATGTTCAACTAGCAGAATTAATAATCTATGAAGGGTAACTCCTTTAATATTATGTGTGGCTAAGCCTGTTGGAGCAGTAACTACACTTGACTAATTAGAATGTGTTGTTTTCTGTGGATACATTGTCATTACTTTAATCAAGAAGCTTTTTCCAGTTCCAGCTTGACCACTTATATACAATAGAAATGGTTTATATGTTTTTTATCTGTATTCAATTGCTGTATTAGTTGATGAAGATCAACAGTTTCCTGTCATGCTTGCTGCATTACTTTCTCCACCTCATTCATGGCTATTGCAGCTTCATTTTGAATGATTGACTGTCCAGGAGGATCTTGATATCCAGGTGCTAAACTTTGACTGCTCTGAGAACTATATCTTGCTATCCCAGCAGCAATTGTTTCTTCTTGCTTTAATCTCATCTCTCAACATTTCTAGATGCAGTGGAACACACAGAGCACTCAATGCTGTCTTTCACAGTTTTGAATGAGTCTTCATTTCACTCAAATGCTCCAAGTAGCTTGCTTTATGTTCAACCTGGCTTGAACAACTGCTAAAGGGCTAAATAGAAAAACTCTCTTTTGTCTGGAGTTTGGCAACTTTGCTTTTGATGGTTGATTCAATTTTCTATGTTATGTCTGACCAAACATCCTTCACATCCAATTATAGCACCTTTTCCCTTCTTCTATGTTTTACTGACATTATTTCTGTATGCATAATGTTGAATTAGTTTATAGAGACACATCCTTTCCAGATAAGGACTCCTTCATGGATACTACGTATCCAGCATGTTAGTCTTCAGAATATCTGTACTGTGAGGCTCAAACTCCGCAAGATATTTGATTTCAGTCGAAGACTTCAGTACTCTGTTACGAGTGTTAGCAAGCCCTAAACTCACCCATAGAACTCCTCTAGATTTAGAAAACAAACCAGCTGAGCTTAACCGTTCTGTGCATTCATAAGAGCCTATCTCTCTGAGAGAAAGCATTTTCAAACTAAATCTGTACAATAACTTTGTCTGACTCCTTTTTGCTGAAACCTCCACCAGATCTCCTTCATCTCAGTTTTCTCTGACTTTGTTGTATAAGCGGTGACAAGTCGAGCAACAGCAATAGACTTGTCTGCAACAAATAGTAGGTCCATGTTTGACATTCCACATCTTCAAAATGACAGGATCATAGTCAATTATGTATTTTGAAGCTTCTGTTCTTCTCATATTATATATCTTTGGCAATTTGCATGTGATAGTATGTCTGACTGCAGGCAAAAACCTGTTAACTCTTCCTTCTGCAATCACCTGTCATGGAAATCCAAATTGACGTGTTATGTGAAATTTCCCTTTTGCTCCTTATTGTCGCTGACAGTATTTTCCACATCTATGATTTTAAAATCGTAAAACTTGTTGTCTTAACATTTTGTCACCGCTCTCCTTTGGAAAGGCGCAAGTCACATACTGCTCTATAAAAGACAACACCGACTGTCAGTTCCAAACTGTGGGGCGTCTTTTACCCACAACAGCATAGTAATATGGGTAGCACTGTGGAATCTAAAATAAGAAAAATAAATAATACCACAGATACTGTTCTCTGTCAGCACAGAATATAGCAGAATTTATTGGAGACCAACAAATAATTCAAAATACATGCAGCACAGAGACAGAAATAGTAGTCACTGAGAGTCCGAAGATGTGACGTTTCTGACAGCTTTTATAAGCACATAAAATACGTTACACAAATTAAGCATGGCCTACTGGACCAATTAGCAAAGGCCTAGGCTGCGCTATACCATTTATGGTCCGAAATATACTGTTGCTGACCATGTGTCTCAAGCAGGCAGTTTCTAGGACTTTCCACTGTAATGCAATGTATTAGTCCTGGTACTTTTCCATGTAACAATTTGTAATATCATAGCATGTACCATAAATATTTCTAAATGTGATATGCTGAAATACTTTGTGGTGAGGCTATCATCTTTCTCTGTTCTCGTATGTTTGCTGAGCAAGCCTTGCGTTACAGAAGCAGTTTTACTGAGGTACATTTGGAAAAGTACAAGCATCTTGTGCAGTGATTTTTATGTCAACATAACAGGGCCTAAATCTTCAAGCATTTGGTATCATATAAGAAAGATGACTTCGACAGCACCACTGGCTTGGTACTCTTTGCCATCATTACTTGAAATCTGTGATTGCGATATCTGCAAACAGTTGCAGGGTCTAGCAAGCACAGTTCTCCTGGCATCTTCAGATGGATGTCTTTCATATTTGAATTTGCTTCTTGCAAGAATTCCAGCAGGTCATCCCATGCATGGTCAGCACAACTGAGTGCCAGAAACAAAGTAGGTGCTCCAAGGTTCCTCAACGTGCATTTGAGTTTACCATGACACCGATTCCAATATTCATTAGTCCCAAGTTGACATGCCATTATGTTTATTAAATTGTATTCCAAGTGTTCATCTTTTCCTTGAACTTTGTCTAGAAATATTCTTGCTGATATATTCCGCAAATTAACTTCTGTTTTTAAAATGTGATTCGCAGCATATGAAAGGCCACACAAGTCACTCTCAAATAGTAGATGAAATATATACAGAATATACTAGCAAAATCTAGGGTCTTCTCAATAAAGTCTAAAGTCATAGCTGCAGGTATTTGCACAGGCCGCTCACCATACCTGCCACCTACTCCAGTAGGAAAAAGGTGTGGGAAACATAGAGCTTCTAAACTTTTCTCCCACACACTCAATAGAGCTCCTTTTGCCACCTTCATTTGAAACAGATCAATGGCATCACCAATACCTGCTTTAGATTGCAAAGGGTGGATGATATAATGTTCATAAATTTCTTCTGTTTTGGACTAATCCATCTTCTCAATCTGACCTTTTGATGGAAATGTCTGATACTCCTTATGAGTGATATCTTGCAGGATATCTCCATTTCTATAGTAAATATTATATTGTACCAGATATAAAGTTGTTTTTTTTAACTTTGCTAACATCTACTAACTCCTGCCATATCTTCTTCGTCTTGGTAGGCACACCATTTACAAGAATTACAAGTCCTTCTTCTAAAACTCTATTTACCCCTACAGTTGCAATATTTTTCTTGAGATCTAATGGCAAATACACTATTCTACCTTTTAGACCTTTCTGTAGCTTTTTTGGTGGTAACTCGCCTGTCTTTGGCTCCATACAGACTATAGCCTGAAATAGATGCATACTTTGGATCAGAATTGGCTCATAAACATTTAAATCTTAAAATGCTTCTGGAATGGGATCCAGTTCTAACTTGTTATGCACAGTTGCAGCTGGCATTTTATTATCCTCTAATTTATTGTAACAGTACTTCCATATAACTTGCTGTGTCTACAAGTCAAATTGTTCCTCTTCAAATAAGTACACAGCAAACTCTTGCCAGTTATCATTGTTTTCTTTGTCACTTTTAAATACAAGTCAACAGTCTGTGTTAATCTTGTAGTGAGTGCGTCGAGGACATATACAAACACACTCTAGTTATTCAGAAGACACTGTATTAAATTTTCTAATATTTTCAAAACTATCAACTGTAATACCAGTATCCTCTTCCACTCCTCCGCCTGTGTCAACTCTTCATTTTCCCTGGCGTCCAAAGAAACAAAACTGTACCTCATCACAAACCTTTTCTACCTCTGCCACAGTACCATCAAAAGTGCTGTATACATTTCTCCTAAACATAGAGCAGGTATCTTCACATAGTTCAGCCTCCTTACTAAAGTTTGCATTGTTGAGTGGTGTACAGCTAACATCCTGAAATGATAAAAGGTGTTCTGGCACGCTTTCTTTGATAAACAAGCTAGTTAGTGTCCCTGCAATATTGTATGCTTTCTAACTTTGCAAGGATCCAATCCTTGTAAAGTACTTATTTTATGTTTTAAATTTGACCTTGGAAAGCTACATAGAAATATTCTTAATATATCAATAGATTTCTGTTGAATACTACAAACACTACTACAATTCTATTTGTATACAGGGGCCTGACTACGCCTTCCCTATACCTCTTCTGCAAGAACTTATTCTATATTTCTAGCTACTATCACCTCTTTCGGTATAGGAGTGCCATTCTTCATTTCATAACATCGTTCTGTTTCATCAATAGAATGAACTAATGTGTTATCCTTAAGATAGCTTTCTTTATTAAAGAAAGGCTCTCTTCTAGAAATATGTAAATATTCTCCAGTAAAAACTGTACAAATGTTACTTCTATTCACTAATCTTTTCTTCTTGTTTTGTCTGCTCATGCACTACACTATTTTGCCAAGGGTCTTCATGCTATTATTTATATTCAAAATGAAAAGCTTTCTCTTCAAAGCAAAGGCCTTATCAACTATTCCCTAAAGTTGTTCTTTCTGTCTTTGTGCCTCTCTCCTTCTTTTGTGTGATGTGTAATAGGTTGAGAACAATGGCAGTGCCTGCATAATTGGATGAGGGCATGAGTAGGGCCTGAGTATTTGGATGAGTGCACAGGTTGTGCCTTGGTATTTAAATGAGTGCATTGGTTGTGAGTGAGTGTTTGGATGAGTGCATGGATTGTGCCTGGGTGGTTGAAGGAGTGCATGGGTACAGCCGTGGTGATTGGAAGAGTGCATGTGTAGTGCCTGGGTGATTGGGTAAGTGCTTGGGTAGTGCCTGAGTGATTCAATGACTGCCTGAGTAATGGCTGGGTGATTGGATGAGTGCATGAGTAGTGCCTGGGTGACTGTGAAAGTACCTACATTGCTGTTAGCTATATAACAGTTGTGACTACATGTGTGATTGATCGTTTAAGTCCTTCTGTCAGTATCAAACTACCTGTTTTAGTATATTTATCCTTTCATACTGAGCTATGTGTGAGTGAAGCCTAGATATCACACTTGATATATAATTGGATACATGGCTTTCTATGAGTGTCCATTGCTCTGCTACTCTGTGTGCACATACATTGGTAAGTTTCTAAAACTGAAAACAATTGTTACTTTTTCAAAGCACAAAACCTTTTCTTATTGGCATACCTACATCATTTCTCAAATGTTTGTTGTGTGTTAAAAACATGTATTCATCATTTCTCAATGAAACGTTATAGGCCAAGTGAAGCTAGCACAAGAACTCTAGAGCGACATTCTGTACTACTAACGCTCCTCAATTTTAAACAGAGCATGTGTAAAGAAATACCCTAACCTCACCATACACATTACATTTTCAACAGCCTTGAAGAACATAGATCATCATGTAGGCATATGTGCGATTTCATAATAGATATACACCTTTGGACCATCTTTTCAAAAATATGTGGTTCTCTGCATGTTAAAAGTAAACTCAAGACCATTCTGTAGCTTTTTGGGTGGTAACTTGCCTGTCCTTGGCTCCATACAGACTATAGCCTGCAATAGATGCATACTTTGGATCAGAATTGGCTCATAAACATTTAAACCTTAAAGTGTTTCTGGAATGGGAACCAGTTCTAACTTGTTATGCACAGCTGTCATTGACATTTTATTATCCTCTAATTTATTGTAACAGTACTTACATATAACTTGCTGTATCTACAAGTCAAATTGTTCCTCTTCAAATAAGTACACAGCAAACTCTTGCCAGTTATCATTGTTTTCTTTGTCACTTTTAAATACAAGTCAACAGTCTGTGTTAATCTTGTAGTGTGTGCGTGGAGCACATATACAAACACACTCTAGTTATTCAGAGGACACTGTATTACATTTTCTAATATTTTCAAAACGTTCAACTGTAATACCTGTATCCTCTCCCACTCCTCCTCCTGTATCAACTCTTCATTTTTCCTAGCGTCCAAAGAAACAAAACTGTACCTCATCACAAACCTTTTCTACCTCTGCCACAGTACCATCAAAAGTGCTGTATTCATTTCTCCTAAACATAGAGCAGGCATTTTCACATAGTTCAGCCTCCTTACTAAAGTTTGCATTGTTGAGTGGTGTACAGCTAACATCCTGAAATGATGGAAGGTGTTTTGGCACACTTTCTTTGATAAACAAGTTAGTGAGTGTCCCTGCAATATTGTATGCTTTCTAACTTTGCAAGGATCCAATCCTTGTAAAGTACTTATTTGTGTTTTAAACTTCACCTTGGAAAGCTACATAGAAATATTCTTAATATATCAATAGATTGCTGTTGAATACTAAAAAACACGACTGCAATTCTATTTGTATACAGGGTCCTGACTACGCCTTCCCTATACCTCTTCTGCAAGAACTTGTTCTATATTTCTAGGTACTATCACCTTTTTCGGTATAGGAGTGCCATTCTTTATTTCATAACATTGTCCTGTTTCATCAATAGAATGAACTAATGTGTTATCCTTAAGATAGTTTTCTTCATTAAATAAAGGCTCTATTCTAGAAATATGTAAATGTTCTCCAGTAAAAACTGTACAAATGTTACTTCTATTCACTAATCTTTTCTTCTTGTATTGTCTGCTCATACACAACACAATTTTGTCAAGGGTCTTCATGCTATTTATTTATATTCAATATGAAAAGCTTTCTCTTCAAAGCAAAGGCCTTATCAACTATTCCCTAAAGTTGTTCTTTCTGTCTTTGTGCCTCTCTCCTTCTTTTGTGTGATGTGTGATAGGTTGAGAACAATGGTAGTGCCTGCATAATTGCATGAGGGCATGACTAGGGCCTGAGTATTTGGATGAGTGCACAGGTTGTGCCTCGGTATTTAAATGAGTGCATTGGTTGTGAGTGAGTATTTGGATGAGTGCATGGGTTGTGCCTGGGTGGTTGAATGAGTGCATAGGTACAGCTGTGGTGATGATTGGAAGAGTGCATGTGTAGTGCCTGGGTGATTGGGTAAGTGCTTGGGTAGTGCCTGATTAATTCAATGACTGCCTGATTAATGGCTAGGTGATTGGATGAGTGCATGAGTAGTGCCTGGGTGACTGTGAAAGTACCTGCATTGCTGTTAGATATATAACAGTTGTGACTACATGTGTGATTGATTGTTTAAGACCTTCTATCAGTATCAAACTACCTGTTTTAGTGTATTTATCCTTTTCTACTGAGCTATGTGTGAGTGAAGTCTAGACTTTCTACATCGCTCAACCACTATCACAGCACCCATGGCCTATCAAGACATCACCAACCTCACAGATAAACGCGCCGAGACGTTCGCGTTCGGCGATGATGAAGCTCAAAGGATCTACTCATTAATAGGAGACATCGAAGCAACCCCCTCAGGCACAGGCACCATACAAAGTAACATTAAGCAACTTCTGTACTTGACGAAACGTGAGATCAATCAACGTCTGCACGCTAGCACAATGATTCAATATCACCGAGCACAACGAATTCCGAGGGGCCGACGCATCCCTCTCAAACCATCCTTGTGCAAAAATGACCCAAAATTTGTCGACGGATGGTATGGGATCCTTAATAAATGTTCTCTGGATCTCATATTACTGATAATCGAGGAACTATCCAACATCCTAGAAGACTTGAATACAGAAATCACTCAACTCAAAAATGAATTGGCCACAAAAATGTCTTCAGATGATCTATCTCAAACTCTCAATGATATCAATGAACAACTCGAGAAACACAAACAAGAAGTGAACGAGAGAAAAATTCGAAAGTTTCGACGTGACACGATCGATTATAAACTGGGAGAGGTTTATAATTGGGCGGAGATATACGCCCGAAGAAGACAGTTCAAACCCACGTCAAAAGCATCTGATACCGATACATCTCCAGTCTCTAGTGACTCAGATACTTTTCGTCGAAAACCAAGAAATGTTCCTCAAAAAGATCGCCAACAACCACAAACAACAACAGATACTGAAATTCCCTCAACCTCAACTTCCACCCCTTTATCTTCTGCGGTCCCTTTTTTAGGGACAGGCCAAAAAGATCAAGGAGACCCAGGAGGGGCAAAAAAAGCAGTTCCACCACTAGACAAGAGAACTACAAGGAGCCAGCGGTGAAGGATAACTTGGTTATTAACATTTCTACAAGCACCTTCAATAAATCACAACTACGCTTACTACAGAAGGGGTCATCTTTTGTTCCCACCTATTCCAGTAACCTTATGGAAGCAGAGGTAAGCCTTCATAAATTCATGCGGAAACTCAGACTTAGACACTTCTTTGACAACGTCCTTATTGAACCTACAAAAAAAACTGAAAACACATTGAAAGGACTATCATCAAAAAGTACTTTTGTGGCTCCAGTGAGTCACAAGATTCTTGATACTTTTGAGACTTTGGTGAAACAAGATCTTCAGTCGGTTTTCAAACATCGCAAACCCAGACATCCTAACATTACGACAAAAGAAAAATCATTGCTCAAACAACTGGCAAATAATCCTGACATCACCTTCCTCGATGCTGACAAAGGCGGCGCACTTGTCGCCATGGATACTACACACTACATTCGAAAATTGGATGAACATGTGCTAGATTCAAATACATACTCTAGACTGGATTACAACCCTACATCGGCAATTTTGAAAACATTACAGACCTTGGTGGACAAAGCAGTCCTATCTGGTACCATTGGAGATACGGAAAAGAAATTTTTGATTTCCAGATTCCCAAAAAATCCATCTTTACGCATGCTACCCAAGATACACAAGAACTTATTGGATCCTCCTATGCGGCCTATTGTTTCCACCAGAGGCTCGCTCCATGAACCAGTTGGCAAGTACATAGACAGACATCTTCAACCTTTAGTGCAGGCCATGTCTACCTTTGTTAAGGACACCACGGATTTTTTGAATATCCTCTTGAACTTCAATATTCCATGGGAAACTGATATGTACTTTTGCACTATAGATGTGACTTCTTTATATACCTCAATCCCCCATGACATGGGACTGGAGGCCACGGAACATTTTCTTTTACAATCACAGACTCCTCACGATCTACAAGTTTTCTTAATGGAGCTTCTACATTTCACACTTTACCACAGCTATTTCTGTTACAATAATCAATTCTTCCTTCAACTGAATGGAACTTCGATGGGCAATTGTGCAGCCCCTTGCTATGCCAACCTGTTCATGCATAAGTTTGAGTTGGATCACATTCTACACACCGCACCATGGGTAAACCACTTGTTACTGTTTGTTCGTTACATTGACGACATCTTTTTAATTTGGAAGGGTCCCAAGCCCATCCTGAGTGAAGCGATTGAGGATCTTAATACCATCAACGACAGATTGAAATTCACTTTTCAAATCAGTGATACACACATAAACTTCCTTGATGTTTCCATTTACATTGTTAATCAACACATTCAAACCACCCTGTACAGGAAGGACACTGATAGAAACAACTTACTACACTACCTCAGTTTTCATCAGCCATCATTGAAACGTCACTTACCATACTCACAGATCCTCAGGATAAAACGCATCATCTCTGAGCCGGATCAACTGAACCAACAAACTTCAGACATGGAACGACGCTTTACTGAGCGGGGCTATCCATCACAAATTCTAGAGAAGGCTATTGAGAAATCTCTAAACAAACCAAGGAGATCATTATTAAACAAACAACCGATATCCTCAGAACCACATGCGAGATTGGTCATGGTGACCAAATTTTCAACTGAAAGTTTCAACCTACGAAAATCAATCCTTAGGCATTGGCCTTTGTTACGTATGGAGCCTGACTTCAACCAAATTTTTTCAGATCAACCACTGTTCGCCTATGAAAGGAGCAAAAATCTCATGGATCTTCTGAAACCAACAAGCTCACCACAGTGTATTTCTGAATATAAGGGCACCATACCCTGCCATAACTGCGGCAACTGCAACAACATTATCAAAGGCAACAACATACAGCACCCAACCAAGGGTCACAATATTAAACTTTTTGTGTCAGCAACTTGTGATTCCAAAAATGTCGTGTACATGTTGAAATGCCCTTGTGGTCTTCCATACATTGGGAAGACGGAAAGAAAGATGAAGATACGATTAAATGAACATAAGAGTAATATCCGAAACAACAATCTCAAATCTTCAGTAGCAATACACTTCAACGAACACAAACACAATGTCAGTCAACTACGCTTTTTGGTGTGCGAGACAGTTCCACTAAAAGAT
Source organism: Triturus cristatus (assembly GCF_964204655.1). NCBI lineage: Eukaryota > Metazoa > Chordata > Amphibia > Caudata > Salamandridae > Triturus > Triturus cristatus. Next base: position 925,478,526 of record NC_140591.1, on the reverse strand, counting down.
GGATGTGACAATCGAAAATTCTTGATCCAAAGAGAAACATCTTGGATATATAAAATGAACTCGATGGTACCACATGGTCTGAATGACCGCCTTGAACTCAGTTGCTTTATTTGACTTTGCATCGATGCCTGTGTGAAAACTTATGTATTCACGTTTAATTCTACAATGTTTTAATTACCTTTCAACGCTTTTTCGTAAGTTGTTCTTTTCTTTTAATTTTCTTCAACCCTTACTTTTTATACTTTCGTTTTTAACGTTTCTAACATTTCCGAACTTTTTTACCTATTTTATCTTATTTTCTTGAACATTTCTTTTGAACTTTATTATCCCTTTCAACTCACTTTCCTAACTTTATTGTTTCTGACATGTCTTTCGTTTCAACATTCCTGTTTCAGCATACCTTTGTTATCACGTAAATCTCTTGTCTTTTCTTTGGTTTACATTTGCCGATAAACAGCACAACTACGAATACACTTAGCATCTTTAAAATGGCCGCCGTACTTTGAGTCCTCTTTTTTTGTCTATCACCTAATTTCCTATTTAACATGGTGACCGTTACAATTCACGATCTTCCGGATCGGCACAATTTCATCATGCCCATTTCACCAACGAATCGAGGTAATTTTCTTTTCTAACCCTGATTCCTTTGACCCTGTTTCTTTGATTCCGTCACGGGCATTAGCCTGTTTACAACGCTGGAGCACTATTTTAAGCGTTCACCCCAGCGCTTCAAACGTACAACTTCACACACGCAGTTTCACGTATTAACCCGTGTTTGACCCAGGTTCATTCAATGTTTGATTTTTTCGCATATATGTTGAACTTACTGTCGCATCACAATGTGTGGTGTCTCTCACCATCCAAGTTTACTTGTATTTTATTTTTCACTTCTCACCGTTGTAATCTCTTAAGTGTCATCGTTACTGTGATTCTTTGCGTTTCATTTTTCACTGCAACATTGTCACATATACTTTTTCGAGTAACTCTATTTAGTTTAATTCTGACCTTTCACGGAAGGGCAATGTCATTTACTCTTTAGTATGCTTTGTTCAATTATTGTATCTTAAAGGGGATTAGCAACATGCTCTCCTATTTCTGTTACAGGATTCCTCCTGATGAAGGGTTTTACCCGAAATGCATAGAGGATATCCGTTGATATCGTTGTGATTTAACATTTGAAGTTTACAATATGACAACATACTTTTCATCATGAATAGATGAAATTTTGACTTAAACTCATTCTTGTGAAGATTGGTAACTTCGTTACCCCACAGTGTTGTGCGCACAGAGGGACACCACCCCGAATGGGGCAGTGCAACTAACATGAAGTCTAGATATCACATTTGATATATAATTGTATACATGGCTCTCTAGGAGTGTCCATTGCTCTTTTACTCTATTTGCACATACATCGGTAAGTTTCTAATACTGAAAACAATTGTTGCTTTTTCAAAGCACAAAACCTTTTCTTATTGGCATACCTACATAATTTCTCAAATGTTTGTTGTGTGTTTAAAACATGTATTCATCATTTCTCAATGAAACGTTATAGGCCAAGTGAAGCTAGCACAAGAACTCTAGAGAGACACTCTGTACTATTAACGCTCCTCAATTTTAAACAGAGCATGTGTAAAGAAATACCCTAACCTCACCATGCACATTACATTTTCAACAGCCCTTGACGAACATAGATCATCATGTAGGCATATGTGCGATTTCATAATAGATATACACCTTTGGACCATCTTTTCAAAAATATATGGTTCTCTGCATGTTAAAAGTAAACTCAAGAGTCTCATCGTACATACAAAAAACATATCTCACCATCTAAGCATGTGCAAACCGGTCATATAAGTTATGACCCACATTGACAAACACTTATTACATACCTAACAAGTATTACTACTTCATAATTCATATACAGCCCATTTTCTTATCTTTCACCTGTGACTACACTACTCCTGTTTAATAATGTGAATACAAGTACTACAACTGCCAGAATGCAAATAACATCGATCTGTATGTTCTGCACCTGATGCTTGGACATTGAAAACATTGTCATTTTTAAAGGCATTGCTCATTGTAACTTTCAACAGCACTATACTATTGTTTTTCTATAAAGTACTCAATGGAATAAAGGGGCACAAATTCATTTTCTTCTTACTTCCAAAGAAATTCGGTATCAATATCTTTAAGACATACCCTACAAGTAATACACACTAAATATAAGCCACCTATCTCAAAATATTTAAAACCGCACACACTGCCAGTTACAGTTCATCTCATATATTTTTTTCATATGACCGTGATACTCTTTTTTATCAAACTCCCATATGCATCTTCATTTTAATGTTTTTTTTCTATGATTAAAATATTATGTACATCCAGTGAATTGAGTTTGGAGATCGTATTGTTGTTTTAGCTCGTTTTGGACGGTTTTGACAATGTTAGTATTTGTGAAAACTGAGCATAAGAATGGTACACCACTCTCATACAAAGCAACAATAAAATGGAAACATCTTCAACTTTGCATTCTGTGATAATGCAAAAGGCAGCAAAAGAAATCATTTCTTTTATTTTAGACTACCCTATATCCACTTGTGAATGGTTAGTATCTGTTAACACGTTTCCTCACTTTCAAAAAGATATTACTGTCTATTCATGTTTGCTGTATCTTCGCGATCACTGCAGAGAATTTGAAAAATAATTTGGAGTCCAAACTTATATTTATCTTAGTTTTTTTATTTAAATACTGCACAGCAGTTTATTATATAGTCCTGAGTTGGAATTAAAATGTATAATTAGTTAACTCGTATACTTTTTAATTACCTTTCTGTCTCTTTAACACCCTTCCTCCCCAATACACTCTTAACTCAGTGTGTCTAGCAACCCAGAAGGTCACAAGTTCACAACACATTCTAGAAGGACCATACTACCTCCAAATGAGGTGCAGCAGGTGTGGTTTACTCCACAGATTCCAAAGCATATCCATGTCTGTATTACTTTTTTCAAACAAGAGCCAAAAATGGGACTTCTTGCTAATGCATCCAGCACACTCCCTAATTTTAGTCACCTACATACTGATAGCATCCAATAATTTATTATAAAACACAACCATTTTAACCACTTTCCATTTGTAAAACTGCCTCATTCAGCTCCTGCCTCATTCAGCTCCTTCACTTCAAAATAGTTAGAGTGTGGTGTGTTGGCCACAGCTAGGTCTAATGAGCTAGAGAGGCTGCAAGAGAGAGAGGTATTGACAAGAACTTGGGTTTGCCAAATGTGGAGATTACTTGGTGTGGCCAGAGAGGGTTACAATCTCATCAGTTGCTGGCTTTTGTTAAAACTATTGTGGATTGCCAAGCTCCTCACCTCATGATTGTGCACTGTGGTGGAAATGACCTGGGCACACTGACTGGGGTAGGACTGGACATCCTAATGAAGAATACCTTTGCAGAACCTATGTCACTTTTCCCTCACACTGTCTTGGTATATTCTAATATATGCCAAAGACAGAAATGGAAGTGATGAAATCAATGCTGTCCACAGACTGGGAAATCCAGGAAACATGTTAATACAACTATTTCTGCATTCCTCAGAGACCATAGCATGGGCTGTATCTATAACAAAAATCTGCAGTTTGACATGAATGAAATCTACAGACCTGATGGAGTGCGCTTTACAGATGAAAGCAACAGGGTAATTCTGTGCAACCTGAAACTCTGCATCAAGACTTATCTGTAGCCGGAACATAATCAAAATTAACCCCAAAGGCTCTAATCATAGCCCTCCCTACTGCCCTAACTATATTACATTTTTTCCTAACATGAATCTCTTTCTGTGTTTTTTTTTTTAATTATTCGTGAATGGGCAAAACAATAGCAGACATTCACTAGCCAGCAACACTTGAAAAAATGTTATCTTTAAAATGCATTTTAAATTTGGGTGTATGATTGGATGGGTGCATAAGAGTGTACCTTAATTACTGATTAGGAACATCAGTGCAAGTATAAGCAACTCAATGACTGTATCAGTGTCTGTATGAATCAATAAATGGATATATAAATTGGTATAATATGGTAAACTGGTAACCAGGTCACATCAACAATAGGCGATCTGCAATGAGTGTGGGAAAGTGATACAGCCCAAGTATCTATACTGGTGCTCACAGGAAAACAGGGTTGGTTACCAAACAACCCTAATATGCTCATCAACAGAGGAACACACAAAATAAACAGAATAATCAGAGCACTCAAAAGGTAAAAAATTGAGATGTCCATCCAAAATTAAGGAATAAAAGTCCACTTTAATCCATGGTCGGGCCAACAGAAGGTGTAATCCAAAACTTCTTCAGATCAAGAAACATTGATTTCCACATAACCAAAGAAGATTCCAATACAAATGTTTTAAGAGAAAAACGCAGCCAACGTGTGTTTCATCAACAGGTGAGTAATACCTCAACTTCATCAGGGTTGAAAAACTTAAATTTAATATTATCGAACCAAAATGAAATAGAATATCTGAGTAGTGTTAGATTAAACCTACGACAAGTGTCTGGCCTGAAATAATAAAGCCACAAAAGGAAGAAGGAAAAAAAAAGAAAAGGATAAAAAAGAAAAATTTACAGTGTCAGTGTATGAGTGGGTCTCTGACTGGGTGTCTCTGTGTTTGAGTAGATCTGTGGGTATCTGTGTCTCAGTGGGTTTGTAACTGGGTGTGTGTCAGTGTATGTGTGAGTCTGTGAGTGGGTGTATGAGTGTCTCAGTGGGTCTGCAAGTGGGTGTGTCACTGTCTGAGTGGGTCTGTGAATGGGTGTGTCAGTGTCAAATTTGGAGTGTGAGTGGGTATGTTAGCATCTGAGTAGGTCTGTCACTGGAAGTGTCAGTGTAAGAGTACATGTGTGACTGGATTTTTCAGTGTCTGAGAGGGATCTACATTTTAATACATTAATCTCAAAAAGTAGTCACTGTACTTTTTTGTTGTCGCTGATATTCAAGACAACCTCGCAAAGCTGATCACAACGTCGCCACGAATATCACAAGTTTGTTTAAAAAGAGTATTTCAGTCTCATGCTTGCTATATTTATCACTCTTCACTGTTCATTATTGGTTCAAGGTACCTTTGCCCTCAACCCTTACAGCTATTTCAGTTTTTTTTTATTTGCCCAATGACTGTATACCAGTCGAGGAAATAGCAGCCACAATTTTCTAGAGGGGTTGCGGGCAGCCAATCACTGCATTTCGCTGGGCTCGTGCCTCCGCGAATATTTGGGGAGTCCCCGCAAAAATGACTGCAACCAGAGATATATATATATATATATTACCTACTGGCGGTCGCCAGTAGGTAGTTATAGTTAGGACCACGTTTCCATAGGAAATCCGCAACATTCTATTTTGAATAACTTTGGCGCCGGTTGACGAATCCTCGCAAATCTTTCAAAATAGGTGGGGCGCTACGCTCCGCTCCTACCCTGAAAGTCTCAGGGGGATTCGTCAAGCGGGGGCTGAGATAAAAGGGGGGTCCCAAAACGCGTTTTTCCCATGCATTTTTCCATAGGACCTTTAGACACAGCTACAGCCCGAACGGCTGAACAGAATTACTTGAAATTTGGCAGAGAGGTAGTCCTCAGGTCAAGGAAGTGCCTTTTGTAGGTTTGGTGTAAATCTGTTCAGTAGATTCTGAGAAAATAGCCTTTAAATCGATATATATATCTGAGCCAGCTTACGGTGCGCTTACGGTGCGCTTACCGTACGCGTACGGTGGCGTGCACGAGCGCGATTCTGATTGGCTATTAGATCTTAGTAAACATTCGAATCGGTCGAAACCAGGAAGCGGCGGCCGCCATTTTCTCACTCGCACTCTGAGGGGGGCAGCATAAACAAAGTCCAAAAACATATAAAGGGGCTGTTTAGACAGCTCCCAAGCACCTAGCCATGTCGAGGGTGTCCCCAACGATCCCCCAAGTGAAAAAAGTCAATTTTAATTTTTTCGAAAATTTCGCCGATTACGCTTACCGTACGCGTACGGTAATAAATAATAAAAAAAAATAAAAATATCCACATTCTCCCCACCCCGTGTGCAAATGGTGCCCGCAGGGCACCATTTGTGCATGGCGTATTACCTTATAATGCAAAACATATATTTTACCTGTCACAACGATGCTCATCATATGTCCTCCATGTGCGCACGGTGCGCGAAGCGCATCGTGCGTTCATGGCCCATCTAGCGTAACGTGGGCACGCGGTGCGCGAAGCGCACCGCGTGCTCACTGTGCGCGCACGGTGCACGAAGCGCACCGTGCGCGCACGGAACGAACTGCGTTAAGTGGGCGCGCACGCCACAAATGGCGTAAAGTAACTTAGCATTTAAAAAACCGTACAAATTCACTGAAAAAACCATAGGTTTCACACACGTTAAAGTTAGGAATTAGCATTTAAAAAACCTTGCAAATTCACTGAAAAAACCATAGGTTTCACACATGTTATAGTTAGCTGGACATTTTACTGATAAAAAACCAATGAAATTCCCCCGTTATAGTTACTGTAGGCAACTATAACTCACGCGACCGTAATCCTCTGCTGATGACATATGTGTCTTTATGAAAAAAAAATATTTGTAATATATGTATAGCTAAAATTTAATGGAAGAAGACATGGGCAAATAAGTGTCTAAATACAGTATTAGCATCAGCAGAGGATTACGGTCGCGTGAGTTATAGTTGCCTACAGTAACTATAACGGGGGAATTTCATTGGTTTTTTATCAGTAAAATGTCCAGCTAACTATAACATGTGTGAAACCTATGGTTTTTTCAGTGAATTTGCAAGGTTTTTTAAATGCTAATTCCTAACTATAACATGTGTGAAACCTATGGTTTTTTCAGTGAATATATATATATATACGATTTTCCTCTTAAATTTCTCAAAACTACTGAACGGATTTACACCAAATAAGCAAAAGGCACTGCCTTGACCCAACATCTACCTCCCTACCAGATTTTGTTTAAGTCCATTCAGCAGTTTGGGCTGTAGGTGTGGCAAAAGGTTCCTATGGTAATTGACATCACAAATACACACTTATTTCACACCCCTATTTCTCGGTCTCCATTACACGGATCACCCTCATACTTTCCATAACACACAGAACCTAAGACTGGTTGAACGACACCAAAGTTATAGACAAGTCAGACAATGCTTTTCCTAGCCGTAACTAGCTACTGGCGACCGTCAGTAGGTTATATATATATATATAATAATTTTCCCTCCATGGTGTCTCACTGTATGCCATAAATACATTGTCACAATGTGTGTTCCCTAGCTTTGACAAAGACTTCCTGGTCGAAACGCGTCAGCTACCCCAATAAACTTTAATGGACTTACCTGGAGTGCGGGCACTTTTCTTGTGGTGTGGCATGGCTGCGTCAGCAAGGACCTTCAAGCATATATATATATGGACTCAAAACTACAGGTACCAGCATGCTGCAATCGTGACTCACATGGGAAGCCCACGTGGGCTGTATATATAATGCATGCAGTTAATGGCGCCTACCTTGCATTTCAGTTTGGCAGTGTCATCCTCTGAAGAAAGAGCCTGGGGGCTCTGAAACGCGTCAGGAACTTGTAAATGTTTGGAGCTGAAAATGCCGGTTTTCAACAATAGAGGCTTTTGAAAAGCAACTCAGCTGGGAAGTTGCGTCCTTGTTTCAGGGCAAATTTTTTGTGGATTTATACTCGGCAGCCTGGCCGAGAAGGATGCCTCACCATGGAGTCTAAATGGGGCCACAGAGGTTTGAACATTCATGACCTTTAGGCGCAGCTGAGTTATGGAAAAAGAAAACTGGGGATTTCATTCCGAAACCCACTGTGGTATTTTATTTGTTTAAAAGAAAGGATACTGTTACCTAAACTGAACCCACATGGGGAATACTTTGATTGGACTCAAAACTACAGGTACCAGCATGCTGCAATCGTGACTCACATGAGAAGCCCACGTGGGCTGTATATATAATGCATGCAGTTAATGGCGCCTACCTTGCATTTCAGTTTGGCAGTGTCATCCTCTGCTGAAGAAAGAGCCTGGGGGCTCTGAAACGCGTCAGGAACTTGTGAATGTTTGGAGCTGAAAATGCCGGTTTTCAACAATAAAGGCTTTTGAAAAGCAACTCAGCTGGGAAGTTGCGTCCTTGCTTCAGGGCAAACTTTTTGTGGATATATATATATATATTCTGCTCCAAGTTGCCCATTCAGCGAAGCGCACTCTAGATGCAATCAATCTCCTCAGGCCTCAACACACAGTGGGATGTAGCCGACGCGTTTCGGATAGTATTCCTTCTTCATAGGCTGGTTTACCAAGTGCACAGCGTTTCTTGCCACACCTTAATACCACTTTCTGCCTTCTGATAGGCTGATAGGCTTGCTCCAATGAGCTTTCTCCAAGGACTTATGGGAGTTGTAGTGCAGTTCATTCTACCCAAATGGGTGCTGTGTGCATAGGGTCCCCAAATCAAACCCTCAAATGGGCCCCATCGTGTGCTGGGTCTCTATTGCTGGGTATTGCTTCTCCCAGGGTGCCTGACGTGATTCCAAGCCCCTCAAACCGCTGTTATGATGCGGTGGTGCGCATTCCACGGCTGGGCTGCCGTGAAAACATGATGCTCCGAGTTGCCCACAAGCGACGCGCACTCTGGATGCGATGAATCTCGCTTCCCCCAAGGAGCCAGACGTGATTTCAAGCCCCACGGCCCGCTTGCATGTGCGGTGTTGCGCTGTCCACGGTTGGGCTACCGTGAAAATATTCTGCTCCAAGTTGCCCATTCAGCGAAGCGCACTCTAGATGCAATCAATCTCCTCAGGCCTCAACACACAGTGGGATGTAGCCGACGCGTTTCGGATAGTATTCCTTCTTCATAGGCTGGTTTACCAAGTGCACAGCGTTTCTTGCCACACCTTAAAACTACGCAAACATGAAGTTTCCAAATGGTGGGAGTGTACATCTCTGAAACGTTACCTCGATGTGGGCCGTATCCCCAGGGGGCTGAGGATCCTAGTAGCACCCACATATGAAAATCCAGACCCTGCAATGCTACAGGAATGGGCAGAAAATAATGCGCAATCCTAAAGGAACATGTTACAGATCCTAATCAAGTATGCCACTACCGACAGAGAAAAAATAATGGTCAGAATTGAAGAAATCCTCAATGAACTGAAGAAATTAGACCAAGAGGAAGTCAACAAAAATCTTGAAGAAATTAAAGTCAGAGTAATGAAACATGAACAAACTATCAAGGAACGCAAAGCCGTGAAATTCCAACGTGATAGAAATGACTATCTGCAAGGAAGGATTTATACTTTCTCGAGAAAGTTTGACAACATTCGCCGTCAACAAATGTCATCAGCAAGCACCAGTACAATAAGACCAGTGGTACCCAGCGAATCTGAACTGAGTTCAGAATTAGAATCTGACACTGAAGCTATGAGCAACATTACCCACACCTGCAATGCGCCAACATCTGTAGAGGAATTTGGTTTTTTACGTATGGAGCGCATAATGAGTCTACGACCAAGACCTATGCGCCAAGACCAAATACCAAGAACACAAAGTCAAAAAGGAGACGAAGGAAAGACAGGAGATGGGGCAAACGCAACGCAAAGAACAGGCAAACCGTCGTACAGAAGGAACAGACGCAGATAGACATGAATATCGACAACCGCAGTACAGTTATCAATCTTACCAACATGGCGTTAACTAAAAAAGAAGAAAGTATCCTTTCCCTTGGCTTATCATTTTGTACCAATACAAATTTTGACTACACACAAACCAGGATTGATTTATATAATTTCACACGGACATTAAAACTACGTAAATACTTCTTCACCAGTACTAATACCAATACTGAAGCAATCAAGGAGACATCCAGCACTTCACGATTTGAAGGACTTAATGTAGCTGACATGACCATCCTCAAAGACATCACAGAATTGGCATATGATCAAGAAATTTGCCCCATCACTACAACTCAGGCGGCAATCAGTTCTGACTTAAATATTTTCGAATCTGCTCCAACACCTTTTAAACCCAAGTCTGTATTCACACCACTCATGCCCAAGGATGGCATTGATATTTTCGCAGAAAGGGTAATCAAAGACCTAAAAGATTTGGCTGTAATGAGTAGCAGTGACTTTATAAGAACGAAGCACAATGTTAGAATTGAATACGCAAATGTCATGAAGAAAATCAAGGACAGAACTGACATTGTTGTTCGTTGTTCCGATAAAGGGGGAAACGTGGTCCTTTGGCCCATTGAAATGTATAACAAGGAGGCACTAAATCAATTGCAAGATAAAGAATGTTATACTCGTATTAGCACTACAGGCATTATCAGTGTAAAAGAGAAATACCATAAGTGTTTATATGATTGGAGATGTGGCGGACTTATTTCGAAAGTTGAATTTGATTTTTTGAAAAAGGATTACCCCGTCACGCCCCAACTGTACCTCCTCCCAAAGATACATAAGAATGCTCAGACCCCCCCAGGCAGGCCAATTATATCTGCAATTGGCAGCCTATTTGAAAACACCAGCAGATTTATAGACCATTTTTTGCAACCGTTTGTTAAAGAACTCCCAGCCTACATCCAAGACACTGGTGATTTCCTGGCAAAAATGTATGATCTAGCTTGGCACGATGATTATGTACTCATGACTCTCGATGTACAAAGTCTGTACACGAGTATCAGACACAAAGATGGCCTGAATGCACTCAACCACTATATAGGCACCAGACCCATAGGGTTACACCACCACACACTCATGCTTTTACATATGGCTGAGTGGTGTCTGGAGAACAATATATTCATTTTTGACAGGCTACTGTACAAACAAGTACAGGGAACTGCCGTGGGTACCTGCTTCGCCCCCAGCTATGCTAATTTGCATATGGGCTGGTGGGAGGAGCAGGTACTCAGGATGAGGCATGAAAACATTTTCATGAATAATGTCATTCTATACAAAAGATATATAGATGACATTTTTATCTTATGGAAAGGCACTGAACAGAGCGCTATTGATTTTGTGTCCGTCATCAATGAGAACTCTCTAAACCTGAAGTTTACATGTGCTACCAGTAAAGAGTCCATTTGCTTTTTAGACTTGGAATTGTATATAGAAAATCAACATATACAATCAAGAACATTTAGGAAACCCACTTCAGGCAATGCTATCCTCCATGCCAGCAGTTTTCATCCACGTAATCTTATTGACAGCATCCCTTACGCTGAATGCCTAAGGATGAAACGTAACTGCAGCACTCAAGACAGTCTCAATAGCTCTATAGACAGTCTCTTTAAACGGCTAAAGAATAGGGGTTACAATACCACAACATTAAGTTCAGCCAAACAGAAATGTGACAAATTTAAAAGGGAAGATTTGATCTTCAAGGATAGCCAACAACCGACACACAAGATAGTCGACAACACACCCCGACTCATTACTGGTTATAACACCTACCACATGAATCTGAGAAAGATCTTATATAGACATTGGCCTCTAGTGCGTGATGACCCTACAATAGGATCTACATGCCAAAAATTCCCCCAGTTGACTTTCAGAAGAGCAAAAAGTATGCAACAGGAATTGGTAACTAATGCACCTACACTTACCAAGGGAGGTACCTGGCTTAAACCACAGAGAGGCTTTCAGAAGTGTTCAAAATGCAAAGCCTGTAAACACGGTGTGAATACTAGATCTATCTCTCTTCCCTTCAGAAAAACCCCTTTTGAAATCCGGGGAAGTTTTTCTTGCAAAACAGACTTTGCAGTATATGTCCTTCGCTGCACCTGCAACAAAACATATGTAGGGAGTACGATACATCCTGTACATGTCCGGATATTGCAACATCTAAGGGCCATCACTAATGATGACCAGACATATCCGGTAGCGAGACATATTAACCTACAGCACGATGGCAAAATAGATGAACTATCCTATTGTGTCATTGACAGTATTCCTAAAAACATAAGGGGAGGGAACAGACAATTATGTCTGAGAAGATTAGAATCCAGATACATTATACTTCTGGACAGCAAGATCCCTAATGGGATGAACGCTGACGAAGCGTTAAATGTACATCTCTAGAAAATTATTATAAATGTCTACCAGCTGTGTATGTATCTCGCTCTTGAATTTCGATCCGCAATATTGGATCCTTCTTTTTTGCATAACCTTTTTCTTACTTTCATGGCACTCTCACCTGTCATTTTCTTCTTTATCCTTTTTGAACACTTTGTTTGTCGGCCCACTTGGGCTCAAATAACGAACATTTCATCAATATGGCACACTGGATCTTTGATTAACTGTTTAATTGTCAACCAGCATTTGTAACATACTGCATTTAATTATTTTCACATGCAAGTATACATCTTTAACTGTATAACGTCCACACACTGGTGTATCATTACAGTTCCTTAAGCGGGTTCAAACTAACACTTGGTTTGATTGTGCCACAATGTATTGATTGTTTCCCATTAGGTTGAAACCACAGTGTTCTTTCATTATAATTTTCAAATCACTGCATTTTAATTATTGCCATTTGGCACAGACATAAATGAGATTTCTTTTATGTCTATGATAAGTGTTGTTGTGACAACTATGGTGGATTGTGCCTCGTTTTCATTATATAAGTAAACACTATAGAGGGACCCGATGTAGTGAAGAAGACGGTTGTATCCGTCGAAACGCGTCAGGGCATACTTTTGAAATAAATATTTCTTTGATACATCGTCCCACGGTGTCAGCGCCTGTCTTCGTATGCTTGTAATTCAGGACTGGTTTAAATATATATATATATATATATATATATTATCTACTGGCATTCGCCAGTAGATAGTTATAGTTAGGACCTATTTTCCATAGGAAATCCGCAACATTCTATTGGGAATTTCTTTGGTGCCGATTGACGAATCTTCGTGAAATTCTCTAAACTTTTGGCCAGCTCCGCTCCGCTCCTACCCTGAAAGTTTCGTGGTGATTCGTCAAGCGGGGGCCGAGAAAAAAGGGGGTCCCAAAACGCGTTTTCCCCATGCAATTTCCCATAGGATCTGTTGTCGCAGCTACAGCCCGAACCGCTGAACGGAATGACACCAAATTTGGCAAAGAGGTAGTCCTCAGTTCAGACTCGTGCCTTTTGCATATTTGGTGTGAATCTGTTCAGTTGTTCCTGAGAAAATTAGGGTAAAAAAGTTAGTGATATCTATGGCCGCGGAGGATCCGCGGACCGTACCCGCACCGTAAGCGAACCCTTCCCGAACGGAGCGCGCACCCTCCCGATCGCGCGCTGAATGCTAATTGGCTGTCGAGCGTCTCTCTACATTCGAAACCAGTAACTGTTGGCGGCCATTTTCTGCCTCGTTAGAAGCAAGGCTGAAGAAGCAAGGGGAATAAGTGCGTAAAACATATAAAGGGGGCAGATCGGAAATACTCTGACCCTCTAGAGGTGCTTAGGGGGTCCCAGAAGGACCCCCTGAGGACCCCATTTAAAAAAAAAAAGCGGCGAAAGGCGCGCACGGTGCGCGCATCCTATCGCGTTGGATGCACGGATTCTCTCGCGGTGGGTGCACGGATCCACGGCAACGTTTTTTGAAAAACGACAAGAAATCATTGGTTGTATAACAACTTTCTACACTGAAAGGTAGGGTGTATATTTTTGTTTTTTAAAGGTATGATTGTTATTGGTTAACAAAAACAGATTGTAAGGAACTTTATATATGATAAGCTGATATGTTGAAAAGTCAAGCACACTTCCTGTCTTGTGTAGGAACATTGTGTGCTGAACTTGTGACCTGTGAGCTCAGTGCAGTGTTCCATGACCTGTTTCTATGGTAACAGGCAGAAGGCAGATTGGGGGAAGGGTTGAAATGTATTTCAGTTGGAAAGGGTTGAAATGTTTAACCAATAGAAATGTGTGTTTGCTTTTGAGTTTATGTGCGAATGATTGTGATTTGATGTTTACATGTATATGTGTGGAAAATGAAAGGGAAACTTTTTCATTCTTTGCTTTTGCTGAGAGGTGCACAGTGCAGAGATTCTGTACAAGAAAATATGGTGAGTGATTGATATACTCCTTAATCTACAAAAGAACTTGAAAGATGAGGTATTTAATTGTGAGGGGAAGTATGTAGACTATTTTAATCAGACTAATATATTTTTCCTGCTAAAGTGTAGGGAGTACTTTTTTTCTCTACAATGTGTGTGCATGTAGAAACCATTCTGTGATAGGCATTTGTGTTTTTCATGTGTTTGTAGACTGATAACTGTGCAGTTTTTATATTTTGGTAGAATTAGAAACCAGTCATTGTTTATGAATTTGTGAAATGAGTTATGTTATATTTCTATACTAAAATGTAGTACTACTTCTAGATGAAGAAATGTGTTTTGATATAGTGCAAGGGATAGTGTTGTTTGTCTAGAATCACACAGTGAGTCTGTGTGCATTTGGGAACCACTGTGAGAGAAGCATTTGGTAACATTGTGTATTTGCTGACAGATAACTGTTTTAAAACATGTTATGTTGTCAAGTTTTAGTAGCATTAGAAGACAGTTATGGCTTATGCTTTCATTAAATGAGTCAGGCTTTGACATAAAAGTGCAGTCCTGAAATATGTAGATTGTGTGCAGTTCCCTTACCACTTGCACTGTAGTGGATGAGCTTTGGTAAACTGATAGGGATAGTGGTGCTTGTCTAGAATCACACTGTGAGTTAGTGTGTATTTGGGATCAGTGTGAGAGAATCATTTGGTTAAATCATGTATTTGCTCACAGATAACTGTTTTAAAATCTGTCATGTTGTGAAGTTTTAGTAGCATTAGAATCCAGTCTTTGCTTATATGTTGATTAAATGAGTCATGCCTTGACACTGATGTGCTGTACTTAAATATGTAGATTGTGTGCAGTCCCCTTACCCCTTCCACAGTAGTGAATGATTTTTGGTAAAGTCCTAGGATAGTGTTGATTGTCTAAAATCACACTGTGAGGTCTGTGTGCATTTCGGTAAGGATTGTGAGAGAATCATTTGGTAACATCGTGTATTTACTGACATAGAAATGAGTTTTGGTAAACTCCTAGGGATTGTGTTGTTTGTCTAGAATCACACTGTGAGTCTGTGTGCATTTGGGAACCAGTGTGAGAGAAGTGTTTGGTAAGATCGTGTATTTGCTGACAGATAAGTGTTATAAAACATGTCATGTTGTCAAGTTTTAGTAGCATTAGAAGACAGTTATGGCTTATGCTTTCATTATATGAGTCAGGCATTGATAGTAAATTGCACTTGTGAAATATGTAGATTGGGTGCAGTTCGCTTACCACTTGCATTGTAGTGAATGAGTTTTGGTAAACTCATAGGGATAGTGGTGCTTGTCTAGAATCACACTGTGAGTTAGTGTGTATTTGGGATCACTGTGAGAGAAGCATTTGGTAACATCATGTATTTGCTGACAGATAACTGTTTTAAAACCTGTCATGTTGTGAAGTTTTAGTAGGATTGGAATCCAGTCTTTGCTTATGCGTTGATTAAATGAGTCATGCTTTGACACTGATGTGGTGTACTTAAATATGTAGATTGTGTGCAGTACCATTAACTCTTCCAGAGTAGTGAATGAGTTTTGGTAAACTTCTAGGATAGTGTTGCTTGTCTAATATCACACTGTGAGTCTGTGTGCATTTGGGTAAGGATTGTGAGAGAAGCATTTGGTAACATCGTGTATTTGCTGACATATACCTGTTTTAAAACCTGTCATGTTGTGAAGTTTTAGTAGGATTAGAATCCAGTCTTTGCTTATGCGCTGATTAAATGAGTCATGCTTTGACACTGATGTGGTGTACTTAAATATGTAGATTGTGTGCAGTACCATTAACTCTTCCAGAGTAGTGAATGAGTTTTGGTAAACTCATAGGGATAGGGGTGCTTGTCTAGAATCACACGGTGAGTCTGTGTGCATTTAGGAACCACTGTGAGAGAATCATTTGGTAACATCATGTATTTGTTGACAGATAACTGTTTTAAAATCTGTCATGTTGTGAAGTTTTAGTAGCATTAGAATCCACTCTTTGCATATATGTTGATTAAATGAGTCATGCCTTGACACTGATGTGCTGTACTTAAATATGTAGATTGTGTGCAGTCCCCTTACCCCTTCCACAGTAGTGAATGAGTTTTGGTAAAGTGCTAGGATAGTGTTGCTTGTCTAAAATAACACTGTAAGTCTGTGTGCATTTGGGTAAGGATTGTGAGAGAAGCATTTGGTAACATCATGTATTTGCTGACAGATAACTGTTTTAAAACCTGTCATGTTGTGAAGTTTTAGTAGGATTAGAATCCAGTCTTTGCTTATGCGCTGATTAAATGAGTCATGCTTTGACACTGATGTGGTGTACTTAAATATGTAGATTGTGTGCAGTACCATTAACTCTTCCAGAGTAGTGAATGAGTTTTGGTAAACTTCTAGGATAGTGTTGCTTGTCTAAAATCGCACTGTGAGTCTGTGTGCATTTGGGTAAGGATTGTGAGAGAAGCATTTGGTAACATCGTGTATTTGCTGACATATACCTGTTTTAAAACCTGTCATGTTGTGAAGTTTTAGTAGGATTAGAATCCAGTCTTTGCTTATGCGTTGATTAAATGAGTCATGCTTTGACACTGATGTGGTGTCCTTAAATATGTAGATTGTGTGCAGTACCATTAACTCTTACAGAGTAGTGAATGAGTTTTGGTAAACTCATAGGGATAGCGGTGCTTGTCTAGAATCATCCTGTCACTTCCTTTGCAGTCCTCTAGAGACCCATTCAACAGCATGTAATAATCCATTCACTGTGCCAAAACCCAAACACTTATAAATTCACCCAGACTCTCTCTTTCCAGTACTCTAATGATTCAGTCACTGCCTAAGTATTCATGCACAGAGCCAGGTCTTTGCATATGGACTTCTTCAAACCCCTATCCACTATGCATGCAGTCCTCTAAGCACCTACACACTTGTCTTTCACTCCTTCAATTCCCCAGTCAGTATCCGTTCACTTCCAGCAAACACCCTGTCACTCCATTTGCACTCCTCTAGTGACCCATTCAGCATAATGTACTAATCCATTCACTGCGCCAAACCCTAATAAATTCACCCAGGCACTCTCCTTGCAGTACTCTAATCATTCAGTCAGTACCCAAGTACTCATTCAGTGACCCAGGCCTTAGTATATGGACTGCTTCAAACCGTTATCCACTATACATGCAGTCCTCTAACCACCTACACAATTGTCTTTCTCACCTTCAATTCCCTAGTCAGTATCCATACACTTTCAGGAAATACCCTGTCACTCCCTTTGCAGTCCTCTACTGACCCATTCAGCATCATGTACTAATCCATTCACTGTGCTAAAACCCAAACACTTATAAATTCACCAAGATACTATCTTTGCAGTACTCTAATCATTCAGTCAGTGCCTAAGTATTCATACACTGAGCCAGGCCTTAGCACATGGACTGCTTCAAACCCCTATGCACTATGCATGCAGTCTTCTAACCACCTAGATACTTGTCTTTCACACTTTCAATTTCCTAGTCAGTATCCATACAGTCCAGCACTTGTGACTGCCTTTGCACTCCTCTAGTGAGTCATTCAGTACCAAGTACTAATCCATTCCCTGTGTGAAAAGCCTAGCACTAATAAATTCCCCTAGGCACTCTCTTTGTTGTAGTCTAATCATTCAGTCAGTACCCAAGTAGTCATGCACTGAGCCAGGCCTTAGCACATGGACTGCTTTAAATGCGTATGCAGTATTGATGCAGTCCTCTAATCACTTACACAGTTGTGTTTCACACCTTGAATTCCCTAGTTAGTATTCATACACTTCTAGCAAACACCCGGTCGCTCACCCAGTGTGTCTCCTTATAGTACTGTAATCATTTAGTCAGTTAGCATGTAGTCTTTTAGTGAGGTAGGCTTTAGGGCATGAACTGCTTCAAAGTAGTATGCACTACGCATGTAGTGTTTTAACGATCGTCACACTTGTGGCTCAGGGCTATAGTTTCTTATTCAGTTTTTATATAAAATGTGTTTGTACAGTAATGGAATAGTATAAATTTGAAAGTTATTAATATACATTTATTTGTGATTCTCTTTTACAGATACAGAATAGGAGTGTTTCTCATCCATTTGCACTCTTCTCGTGCAAGATTGTTTGGATGAAGGGTCCTTCGGTGTTTCATCATACTTGCCATGCCGTACGAGTATTTCTTGTTAGGATCCCCTCGCAACAGAACTCTTTTGCAAATCTTGCACGTGACCAAGGTGGCATTGATCTTTGTTTGCCCCTTGGGAAAAGTACAAAATTTCCACACCACTGAAGGAAAACGTTGTGGGCGTGGTGCCTTCTGCAAAAAAATTCCTCAGATTCTGTAAATATTTTAAAGCGGCAACAATTACAATTTTTGTAAGTTAAACTTATAAAATGTTGTTAGCTGTATACATTTTATATATCTGTGATTTGTTTCTTGTGGTATTTTGTTAAGAATACCATGTTGTTGTTTTTTTTAACAATCTTTTTGATTTTGCAGGTCTGTCATCGACATCCGTGGTTCCCACAGGAGTGCTCCGCTTTGTTGTTTTGGATTATGGTTGTTACATTTTGTTTATTAGTTTATTGTTTATATTTATGTTAATAAAAATATAAAGTTTGAAAATAGTTTAACGTTTATATATTTATTATTATAAAAAATAAAGTTTGAAAAAAAATTAATAGTGTTTTTGGTTGTTCTCTTAAGTGCTGTGTGACTCTTTCTTGTTCTTATTACTGTTATTTGATGGAGTCCACCATGGTGTTACATTTTGGGGCACATATCGCTGGAATACTAGTGATATCTGCAGTTTGCACCAACTTCTGAATAGTGTGTTAGATTTTTCTGAACTTTACTTCCGTTAAAGTGCTGATAATGAAATAGAGAGTAGCCGTTCCCGTGCAAAAAGACATGAGGTGCACGTTTGTGATTCATTCTAAATACTAAAATCCTGTATTGTATTGCACTGAGGTAATTGCACTGAGGTATTGGCTGCACTTACAGTGTACACACGAAATCTCTAAAATCTCATTGTATTGATATTGATTGGGAATAGTGCGTCAGGTGCTGGATCTTGATGAGATACACTGCTCAGTTCGTATATTGTTCTGCACACGAAAAAAATCACATCACAACTTTCACAGCAATTGCAATGCGAAACAAATTCCGGCGATAAGACACGTTAGCACCAGGGATTTTACACCTGCTTTCTGCTGGTGTTAAGCAGGACAACTACCTGCACCATGAAAGGGAACACAGCCAAGAGCCACACCAGAACACCCACAGGTGCCATAGAGTCAATGAGCATGACACAGGGATACCCATGAGGGCCAGAAGACTCATCGCAACAACTCCAGGACCACCAATGCCCCCCAAACCCATATCTTAGTAAGTGTGTCCCTGTGGTCATTGTCTAAGCATGATAGGCACGAACCCTGCAACATCACAGTGTGCTGTCACCTCAACGTTGGCAGTGAGCCTGGATGTGTAGCTACGTATGCATCCTCCTGCATGCACAACTGGCGTGTGCTGCTCTGGGTTTCACAGGTCAGTGCAGGGGTGTGCCTATCCGGTAAGGGGAACGGGGTGTCTCGGACATGTCCATGTACAGGAAGTGCGGTAAGTGTGTCTCTGTGTTCTGGTGTGGCCTGTTGCAAGAGCTGCAGCAGTCGATGTTGTAAAGTGGCATGCACCACCTCCAAACGACACTGTGATGTTGTAGTTGGAATGTAGCAGGACATGCGCAAATAGGCATTACAATGGCGTGCCGTACGAGTGCACGAGATACAACAGCTCACCGTACAAAAGTGTGGGGGCTCGTGGGAGGGAGGAGCAGCCATTTGGAAACATAACACACAGTGAACTCGACCATGTGCCACATGCTGGGCATCTCATCCATGATGACCATGGTCGCATACATCCCACAACACCAACGACTGGCCTTTGTACACATCCTGTATGAATGCAGCGTGGTTTTCACTTCTATGCTCGTTCAGTGGTGTGATGTTGGCGGGTTGTGTGACTTGTGCTCCTTGTTGGTGTGTTTCATTTTTGACATTGTTAGTCTATATGTGTGTTGTACTTAATTGTGCATGTGTGCCATTCTGCCCATCTCCCCCCACTCCCTGTTTCTTCCTCTTCCTAGTGCTGTTGTGCCTATAATGTTGTTGCTGCACACATAAATACATGTAAACAATAAATTAGAATAGTTCCTTGATTCTTTTAGGTTTGAAAACTTCTCTATTGGTTTCTTTCTAATTTTCCATATGAACCATTTTTTTAATATTCAACAACACATAGAAGTCAGAAGTGCAACGTATTCTATCAACACACTTTCTAGAACATTCTACAACACGTGCAGGTTAAAAGTTCATCAATTTTTTAAAACTTAACGATATTTTTTTGTAACATTTTCTTGAATATTTAACGACACGTGCAGGTTAAAAGTTGATGATTGTTTTAAGTTCCAACAGTGCCTTCCAAATGCAAGTAGCAGGTGTGGTTGATCTGAGCAAATTTTATCCTATGATATGTACTCCACGTTGAAACTGCTTTTTCTTAACCAATCACAAAGATGCTTTTCCACAAAACTAATGTGCACCCTACTTTTAAAAAAGAATGCTTTTCATGATATCTTTAGAGATAAGTTATAGATAGGAAATAGCATTTAAAAAACCTTTGAAATTCACTGAAAAAACCATAGGTTTCAGGGGCGTTATAGTTAGGAATTGGCATTTAAAAAACCTTTGAAATTCACTGAAAAATCCATAGGTTTCAGGGGCGTTATATTTAGGAATTGGCATTTAAAAAATCTTAGAAATTCACTGAAAAAACCATAGGTTTCAGGGGCGTTATAGTTAGCTGGACATTTCCCTCGTACAAAACCCTAGAAATTCCCCTGTTGTAGTTAGTTCAGCTAGCTATAACTCGCTCCTCCGCAATGCACTGCTGATGACGTCACATATTACATCACTCATGACATCATCAGTAACATCACTGATGACATCACTGATGACATCTCAAATGACATCACTGATGACATCACTGATGACGTCATCCATGTGATAAATTACCGCATCTTCTCACACCCTAATATAACCTTTGATACACCGACTCAAAATTTCAGACTTCCATTCTCAAAACCATAGATACTCAAAAACCAATATCTACATGCCCACTCATTAACTCTTAGGTCTGCACACACCCCCACTCATTCACCTGTACAGTCACTCATACTTACAGTCACTCCGTACTATCATATGCATTTATACACCTACATAGACACTCACACACCACCAATCATCCATAGAGGTACTCTCACACCTAGTCAGTCATGCAAATAATTAATTACACTCCCATTTACTCACCTATGCAGTTATACACACTCAAGTTCACTTACTCATAAAAATAGTACCACATTCTTACGCTCTTATACAATCATTGATACAAGCACACACTTATCCATACAGCCACTCTCACAATCGCACACTCTTACATATACCCACTTATATACTCTTACACGCATATATACTGCCTTTAACATATGTAGTTAGTCACAAATGTACCACTGAGATACATTCAATCCCTAACACACCCATACATACACTCACTCAACTATACAGTTCATCACAGATGCACTCTTAAAACCATGCACCCATAGAATCACCCACTCATACATCTATGCACAGACAGCCTACGCACACAAACACTCAGGCACCCATACAGATACTCAGACAACCAATCAATAACCCATATAGACACTCATATAGCTATTCACAAAACCATGCAGCCACTTATACACCAACACACAGACACATACAGACATTCACACAGTTTAGTCACTAGTCTGCAGTAAGATACATTTAATGACTCACTTATAGAGTCAGTTACGCACCTAGAAAATCATCCATTCACACACTTGTACACCCACTCATTCTTCAACAGGCCTTTCAATATATATATTAAACATATTAAAACTTTACAGAAACAAAGACTCACTGGATGACGTCATCAGTGATGTCATCAGTGATGTCATTTCAGATGTCATCAGTGATGTCATCAGTGATGTCACTAACCATGTCATGAGCGATGTAATATGTGACGTCATCAGCAGTGCATTGCGGAGGCGCAAGTTATAGTTAGCTGAACTAACTATAACAGGGGAACTTCTAGGGTTTCGTACGAGGGAAATGTCCAGCTAACTATAACGCCCCTGAAACCTATGGTTTTTTCAGTGAATTTCTAAGGTTTTTTAAATGCCAATTCCTAACTATAACGCCCCTGAAACCTATGGTTTTTTCAGTGAATTTCAAAGGTTTTTTAAATGCCAATTCCTAACTATAACGCCTCTGAAACCTATGGTTTTTTCAGTTATATATATATATATATATATATATATCCCAAAGAAAACACGTTTCTTCAGCAAAGCAATACGGGTCACACCAACAGTGCTTGACAAGTCTCTTTATTCGAAGAACAACAGGCATAACTAATTTCGAGTCCCACAACTCTTAATCATATGCCGCTTGCTGTGATCTCAGTGGGTTCGTTAGATTTCAAATATAACGTAACTCATGAGACATTGAAAAAGGACAACCGTCAATGCTTCCAGTTTTTAAAGGGGCAGTTAGTTTATCAGTTTTTGTTGTTGTTCATAATTATCACCAATTTTCAATAATACAGCGAAGATAAGTACAAATTCTTGTCTCAGGTTACCTTTTAACCCCCAAATGGTATTAATATCAATGTGTTTTTCGTTGCATGATTTCGTTAGTTCTTACTCAAAGTTCGGGACTATAATTCACCGAATACATTGTAACTGCCCGTTTCATTCTTACTGGTTCTCAACGTAGATTTTGGCAAAACTGCACAATGTTTCACTGTGTATCGAGTGCAACACTTGCTTTAGAAGGACAGTTCCAATACTCGGTCACAGTGTTTCAAAGTAAAGTCCCGCTACCACTGAGTTTCTATACAGCTGTAGTTTGCCTTTCAAATTCATTACCTCAGGCACGAAGTGCGTAGGAAAAATTCCTCGTGCAAATCCTGGCTGCTTCCATGTTCATTCCCCAAGTTGAGGCGGGCCTCACACAGTGGCCCTTCCATCAAAAACTTTGTTCCTGTTCAATTTAACAGCCGGAGGGCACTCCATAAACATAAGCTACTCGCTTCATCCATCATCCTGACACATAGGAGTGCCACTTCCTCACGTATCGGGGCCCGTTTTGAGGTGTGTCAGACACCTCTAGTGAAATCCCAAAGAAAACGCGCTTCTTCAGCAACGCAACACGGGCCACACCAACAGTGCTTGACAAGATTCTTTATTCGAAGAACAACAAGCATAACGCGTTTCGAGTCCCACGACTCTTAATCATATGCCGCTTGCTGTGATCTCAGTGGGTTCGTTAGATTTCAAATATAACGTAACTCATGAGACATTGAGAAAGGACAACCGTCAATGCTTTCAGTTTTTAAAGGGGCAGTTATTTTATCAGTTTTTTTGTTGTTCATAATTATCACCATTTTTCAATAATGCAGCGAAGATAAGTACAAAATCTTGTCTCAGGTTACCTTTTAACCCCCAATATATATCCCAATTTCATTGCTTCTTCCAGATCGCCAAGACCCATAGCAAAGTGGCACGCTCGCCAGCAGAGCGTACCGGCAACAAAGACCACAATCTAAAGTATCAGTAAACGCGCTCTCAGGATGTAAAAACACTCAAACCAGGTAGACGAATGAAAATTGTTCATTACACTACACTTTTTGACTGCCCCGCAGTCTTGGTCACGTGTAAAGTGCACACCCAATGAGTGCCTTATAAAAGCATGTTAGATACAAATGACGGTCGTGTACTCAAATGTTCATAGATCGGACATATAGGAATGGTTACAGAGGTATAAGATATCGTATCTGCTCATAGTCTTCCAAAAGTAGTCATGGCATTCCTTACTAAAAATGATCGCGTGAAAACGTCTATTTCAGGCCAAATAATGACTGGCAAATAAATGTACATATGCGCATGGTCATATTAAAAACAAGTTCATGGATCGGCCAAATTGAATTATATACATATGAAACATGGTGGGTAAGCAAATAAACAATGATCATGCACTTCTTCAAAACTCAAGTGAGCAGGAGCGCACTGACATGCCAAATCATGATGAGGTAAACGAATATTCATCATGTCATAATCCAAAAGTTGGAAATCCAGCAAAAACCAAATTAAATCTGAACCGTATTGACAATGTGTCCAAATAAATCATAACCATATGAAAGACCGAACAGCCTTAGCTGGGCACGTGGACATCTGACAGTAGGACACATGGAAAATCCCAAAGGTAAAACCAAAACTTGCTGGACATGTGGAAATACATCCAGTGTCTATATATCAGATAATGTCATGCTAGTACTTAGGCTGTTCTCTTTCACAAGAAGACACCAACATCCACTTTTAAAGAGTTTCAGTCGCTTTATTTTTCTCTGGAGATATACAGCAGTTCACTTCCAACCTTACATGTTTCAGCTCTCTCAAGGGCCTTGATCACAGGTGAACTTCTCTCCATTTTAGACTGACCAGGTGTCCCTCGTAAATCAATGTCGTTTTCTGGCTGTGTTCTTTCTATGGAATGTGCACTGAAAACCATAAAATCAATTAATTTCACTGAAGCGTATTTGTAGAAATCACAGTCCATTATTATAACGCTGCAATTGTAATCATGTTTTTATACAGTTCTAATGCACACACAAAGTTTGTTGCCACATAAATGGTGCCACTACCTTGCTTTTACATTTCTTTATATGTACTGTGAGTTCCTTCAAAATCTGCAGGCAGGAAACCAATATTCCAGCTCGCTCCCTTGCTCTTCTTACTCCTGATTTCATTAAGGAATAATCCTGTTTTTTTATCTGTAAGGAAGGGCAGGTCAGGCTCCTTTCAACAAATCCAACACTTTCTTCTCTGTGTGAAGGAGCCCTAGACCCTAGCAGGGCAGCTTCAACGTGATGGGCACAAAGCATCTCATCTATTTACAGAATATATTTCTCTTTCACAAGAAGACGTCTACATCCACTTTTAAAGAGTTTCAGATGCTTTATTTTTCTCTGGAGCTATGCAGAAGTTCACTTCCAACCATACACGTTTCAGCTCTCTCAGGAGCCTTGATCCCAGGTGAGCTTCTCTCCATTTTAGACTGACCATATGTCCCTCGTACATCAAACCACTTTATTATTGTAGTTTTCCGGTTGTGTTCTTTCTATGAAATGTGCACTGAAAACCATTTTCACACCAGCATATTTGTAGAAATCACAGTCCATTATTAAACGCTGCAATTATAATCATGTTTTCAGACAGTTCCAATGTGCATACAACGTTTGTTGCCACATAAGTAATGCCACTGCCTTGCTTTTACGTCTCCTTATATGCTCTGGGAGTCCCATTAAAATCTGCAAGCAGGAAACCAATATTCCAACTCGCTCCCCTAGAAGTGATACTACTTCTAACATATATTATGTGAGTGGCTATGTGACCATATCCTTGTGTGTATGGGTGTGTAAGTGGTTTCATGGGTGTATGAGGGGCTGTGTGAGTAGTTTTGTGGGTGAGTGAGATGTTGTGTGAGTGGTTGTATTGGTGAGTGAGTGGGTGTCTAAATGGCTATATGAGTGAGTGAGCAGATGTGTGACTGCTTGTATTGATGTGTGAATGGGTATGTAAGTGATTGTGCAGATATGTGAGTGAGTGTGTGAGTGCTTATATGGGTGAGTGAGTGGATGGATTGAGAAGCTGTATGGGTGAGTGAGTGGGTATATGAGTGACTGTAGGCAAAAAAGTGGGTGTGTGAGTAGCTGTATAGATGAGTGTGTGGCTATGTGAGTGGCTGTATGATTGAGTGACTGGATGTATGAGTGGCTCTATGGGTGAGTGAATGGTTGTATTAGTGGCTGAATGAGTGAGTGTGTGTGTGTGTGAGTGCCTCTATGGAGGAGTGAGTGGATATGTGAGTACTGGTATGGGTCTGTGAATGGGTATGTGAGTGGGTGTGTGGGTATGTGAGTGGGAGTATGAAAGGTTGTATGAGTGGGTCTGTGGATGATATCATCAGTGATGTCATTTGAAATGTCATCAGTGATGTCACTGACCATGTCATGAGTGATGTAATATGTGAGGTTGTAATCAATGCATTGCGGGGGGCATAAGTTATAGTTAGCTCAGGTAAATGTAACTGCTGAATTTCACAAGTTTTGTATGAATGAAATTTGAGCCTAACTATAACCTCCCTGTGACCTTTCAAGTGAATTTCTGTTTTTGTAACCAGTAGTTGCGTTTGCAGAGTGAGGGAGAAAGGGGCTCTTCTCAAGAATGCGCTGTATGAAACTTACTGGTGGTAATATGAGGGCTTCTTTGCCCCCAACATCATTCAGCATCCAAGAGGACTTCATCCCCCAAACAGCAGTGTGCCAGGAGGTGTGTTTGCAGAGTGGTGGAGCAATAGGGCAGGGCCTCAGAAGACCTCTCAGCAATGCCACTGTGTGGGACCTACTGGAGGTAACAGAAGGGATAGTTAGCCCCCAAGGATCCTCAAGAGCCAAGCGTACTTCACCCTCCAACGAATGGCGCACCAGGTGGTGCAGTTGCAGTATGGTGGAGAAAGGGTGTGTGGCCTCCACCAAACTCTTCATAATCCTTCTATGTGAGACTTACTGGAGGTAAGGGGATGGGTAGTTGCTCCCAAGGACCCGCAGGAGAACAGTGGACTTCATCCCCCAACCAGTAGTGTGACAGGAGGTACATTTGTGGAGTGTTGGAGAAAGGGGATGTGGCCTCCAAAGACCTCACAGCAATCCCGCTGTGTTGGACTTACTGGAGGTAACAGGAGAGGTTATGGGTCCCCAAGGACCCTCTGCAGCCAAGGGGACTTTGTCTCTCAACCAGTTGTGCAACAGGAGGTGCGTTTTCAGGGTGATGGTGAAAGGGGGCGGTCCTCCAGTGACTTGCTGATCCATTTTATTAAAAATATATTTTTGGTTTACTTCCGAAGGGGGGCTGCGTGTCCTGCCTTCCCTGGGCTGATTTAGGCTCCTGCAACCCCATCCTCAGGGCCCAGCCTCTTCATTTCCATTTCTTTTTATTGAAAGGAAGGAGGGCCAACCTTTTTTTATTTAGTTTTAAATTAGTGGAGGGGACCACACAGACCCCCCTCCCAAGCTGATTTCGGCCTTGGGGACCCCATCCCCCAGGGCTGGGCCTCCATTCTGGGTCCCCTGGTCCCACACCCTCACCCAGTGACTTTAGTTAGGGAGCGCGGAGGAAACCTGAAGGCACCCGCGCTCCTTGCTGGATACCCACCTCTTGCGGGAGCTGGCATCGCTTTGACAGACAGGGGGCTGCTGATAGGGAGCTTATTGTCTGTCAAAGCAAAGTTTTTATCTGTTTCTCTACATGCATATTTGCGTGCGGAGAAACAGATGAAAACTCAGCTTCTGTAAGCCGGGGCTGTTTCATTGCTATGGATTGCAGACATCAGAGTTATGTGTGCTTTTGTTCTGTGGGAGCTGGCAGCTCCCACTAATATGTCCAGGGATGTGCACCCCGGGACATAGCAGGAAACACCCTGGGGGGTGGTGGACCCCAGGGCAATGCATGGCTCCACGAGGGGGGCCATGCGGCCCCCCTCCATTGCACAATATAGCCTGGGGAGGTGGTGGTCCCCGGCGACGGACCCCCTACATTAATATATTTCAGTCCCAGGGAGGTAGCAGTTCCTGAGACTATGGAGGGGCTGCGGGGACTCCCTTATTATTGGCGTAAGCACTCCCACATTAATTTAGATTTCAACCTCTGAAGTTGTATGGGGTGTGGGTGGGTATGTGAGTGGTTCTGTGAAAGATGTCATCAGTGATGTCACTGACCATATTTTGAGGGATGTAATAAGTGAGGTCATAAGCAGTGCATTGCAGGTGCATAAGTTTTAGTTAGCTCAAGTAACTATACTATAAAACTCATGGTTTTATATGAGTACAATCTGAGCCTGACTATAACGTCCCTGCAACATCGGAGCTTCCTCATAAACAATATCCCATATGTGTGGGTGAACCTACTGTAAAGGCAACAAAAAGCCAAAACAGTGACACATGAAGACAGTGTAGTGTCAATCTGCTTTTCACAAGCTGATGAAAAGTTTTGGCTAATAACTGTTCCATGTGATGGACCATGTTCAATTGGAGAAGTGTGGGAACAACAAATAGAAGTACTATTGCCATTTGGCAGAAAAGCTAGCATTTTTTGTTGTCATAGAGAATGTAGAAAATATGATTTACTTTACTCAAACTTTAAAATTTGCTTAGAATTCTGGGTAACAAATTGTGCTTTATTTCATGCAACCCACAGCATTTTAGATTCCCCTGGGTCTCTAGTGTCAGAAATATCCAGCGTTTGTACGATTCCCTGGGTGTCAGTCATTCTCTGGTCCATATGTGTGTATGAATGCATATATGTATGTATGTATGTGACTTTGTATGTATGTCTGCATTATTATTAGTATGCATCTATGTATTATTTATGGCAATACTTCATTTTAGTTTTAACAAGTTTATGTCAAGTACACAGCATATCACTGGCACTCAACTGATGACAGTGAGGTTGAACCAAGTGCAGTTGCTTGCAACTACGGCAAGTAACAGAAACAATATTTTGCAGGTACATCATGAGACAAGAGTCTACGCTTGGTGCGACTGCTCCTTCGTACAAACGCATTTCCATATCACTGAATATAAACCAGGCTCTGGCTTGAAAAGAAATCGGTGCAGGCAGTAACAAAAGGTTGTAGGAATTATGTGATGGGAGGAAGGGGTAGTGGGGAGTCGCCTAGTTGTGTGAGTATAAGTTACCGTAGCATAGTGTCTTACCAGTAGCAAGCGGAGGGACATAGGTGTGTGTTCCATGAGCTAGGGTATTGAAATTAGTACTGTAACGCCTCCTGGTATTACCAAGCATCAAGTGGGTGTAGGCCTGTAGAAATTAATGTAGCCCACTCATGGTGGTAGAGTGTAATCTCAGCATGCTGCCGGAAAGTGAAGCATATTGTGAGAAGTTGGCCTGGCATATGCTGGTCACTAGTTATAGTGGCCACCTTGCACCAGTCCAATTCGACTCTTTTTGGTAGGTAGGTTTAAGACAACCTTTTAAAGAAAGCTGTCCTAGTGGTAGCTGTGGGGAGCAGCCTTCAGGCTAAGTCTCTGAGGAATGTAAAGCAGCTTGTTTTACCTAATAATCTCTCGAATTACCAAATGAAAGGACACCACACAGGTATATATATCAAATATATATGTATTTATTTCTAGACACACTCTACTAATCTCTTTATGAGATTAGAAGCCAGGAACACATTAAAATATCAACGTTTCACAATAAGTTAAGCAAAATATGGCTGGAGCCCAAGGGGCGTACCAGACCTATACTAAAAAAATGGGTTAAGAATGTCGACTTGCAAAATGACAATGCCTAGGGTCTGGGGAATCGCTTGGGCTTCACTACTGCAGTGTTAGCAGGTAAGTAACAGGCTCACAGGAGACGCGTGCAGTGTGTGAACACAGCCGCGGGTTCCCTATTGATTACAATAAAGCAAGTCGCGGTTTGATTTTTAAAGTTTAAGGGTACTTCGAGGAAGTCTACAAGCAAGTCACTTACAAGGTAAGTAATTCGAGGGCCAACATGCACTAGGGCACCGGAGTGCACGAGTTACCTCACCCAGGGAAGCCGGGTGCATAGGTGTCTTTTGGTGTCGGATCTGGTCGCTGTTTTCTATGGAGACCAAAGAAGACTTGCTGCTTGCGTCGACTGAAGAAGTGTCTGGTGGAATCCAAGGGTGGATTCAAGATGGAGATGACCTGAAAATTGAAGGGACAGTGTTCAAAGTCACTTGCCAGAGACCGGTGGCCAGGAAGATGGCTGACCACGGATGTTGGGTGATTTCAGGTCGTCGATGGTGTTTTGAATCTTCACTCACGCGGTCCAAGAAAGATCAATGATGACCAGCAGCTGGATTTGGAGTGCTCCACAATGTCTGCAGCTGACTGCAGTGTCGGCAACCAGATTGGAGCCAACAAGCCTTGGCAACTGCAAGTCTTGTGGAAAGTGAAGATTGTCAGCGTTGCAGACCAGGAAGGTCTGAGGGACTCATCCAGTGAGAGTGAGTGAGGGCAGGCCTGGAGCAACCAGCGAAGCCCTTTTAGTTGACAAGAAAGTCTTTGGGGGACCCACAAGCCAATGGGCAAGTGATCGCAAAGACGCCTCTAGAGGAAATGCTTTACAGGAGCCCACGGTCACTCGGGACGGGGTAGGCCTCTGATTTTCGCTGCAAAACCTGCTTGAGGCTTGGGCCACAAATGGTCTAATGCACAAGTTTGTGGATGTCGTGAAGGGTTTGCACTCGACAATAGTGCACGGTCCTTGGGTATTGCTGTTCCTCATCACTCATGGGGTCCACTCGCCACAGCTTTGCTGGGGACTCACAATGGCTGTTGAGAAGTCAGGAAATCTACTTCCAGGGCTGCAGGGACTTCGAACTCCGGCAGGAACGGGAAAGTTTGCGACCGTTGATTAAGGTTTTTGGTGCCTGCCAAGCAGGGGAGTCACTCCTTGACTCCAAGGGAGATTCTTCTGTCTTCCATAGGTAGTGGAACATCGAAGGGCCAGGATTCTTCTTTGTAGAGCGTCGTCCAGGGTTATCTGCTTTGCAATGGCAATGCATGCTATCTTATACTGAAGATAGGGGAGGGACTAGCTCTATGACCACTCCTCTGGGAGGGTCAGGGTAGGGGGTGGTTACACCCACTTCCCTTTGTCCAGTTTCGAGCCAGAGCAGGGACAGGTAGCCCATGAACCAGTTTGAGCATATGCACAGAGGAGCCTACTGCTCCCCCAGTGCAGGACTTCAAATCACTCTAGAAGTGCACCCACCCAGCTCCAATACACTAAATCCTGTCTGGAAGGTGGTGACAGATCCCTGTGACAGGATGCCTTTTGTTGGGCTTCCTCCACTACGAGTTTCAGTCAGCAGCAGGAGGGCAGCCCAGTGTCTGTGCTGGTGGCATCCATTTTGTGATGCCAGGGCTCTTTCAGATTTCTGTCGTTTTACATGTCGGTCCCTCTAGAAGGGTGGGATCATGCTCCCACATCATGGACTGATGTGGGGGTATGATTCCAAGTTGTTTGACACCAAACACGACATGTTTTGATGCAGTCATTCCAAAGTTAGCATTTTAATGCACTTAAGAGTATATGGTTTAACTGCATCCACAAACAGTTATAGAGAATGGACTCTGGTAGCTGCAGAGGCACCCCCTCACATAGTAAACCATGCACCCTACCCTCAGAATTGATAGGGCCTGCCATAGGGGTGGCTGATAGGTTTATATGTGTGTGTATGGTGAGATATAGAAACCTATACCTCTGTGAGGAGTGCTAACACCACCTCACCCAGGCTGCAGTAGCAGGCCTGTGGTGTCAGATTGAGTCTGCTTCCCAGGGGTGGCATAATACATGGTTCAGCACCTGGTAGGCCTGTGGAGTGCCTATGCCCTAGGTACCTAAGGTACCATATACTAGGGGCTCATAAGGTACCACAGTATCCAATCACTAGTGCATCTAGTATGCACACCAAGTCGTTTAGAGAGAACAGAGAGACTGGGGCCCTGATTAGCAGGGACCCAGCCAGACTATAGCCAGAAACCACTGTATACATCAGAAAAAAAGTGGGGGCAACGTAAGTGCAGATCATACTCTCCTACACATATGTAAGTATGTATGCATGTATGTGTGTATGTATGCATAGTACTTCTATAGTGCAAACCAAGGCAAAAGGCAGCAAAGCATTGTACATGAATGCTGTAGTCATTCATCTTGGAATCTCTCCCATCAAAAATGTTCCCACTTGTCTGGTTTCCTGTACTCAAGAGACCCAAGAAAACACAAATTTGGGTACGTGGGTGAAGCTTTGGCAGTGTCATATTACTGAGTGAGGAAGACCTGAGAAATTACCATGTTTTGGAGAAAAATTGCTGAAAATATAACAAATGTCAAATTGAACACACTCTCTCAGCCAGCGAACAAAGACTAGAGAGGACTGGCAGCCAGTGATAGAAACAGCTAGATGTGTACATTTTGAAAATGCATGGTTGTCGTAGGTTTCCATGGAGCCCACTGCCCATACCTGCAACCAAAAGACACTTACTCTAAACCAGCATTATACTTTCAGTTGCTTTTGAATTTTGCAGAGTGAAATGTATCCATTTAATTCTCTGTGGGCACCCAAAACCCATTTAAAACAAACCATGTCTGACACCTGCACTCAGAGACCTAGAGGAACAAAGATGTTGGCCAAGCCTTGGCAGGGATATATTGTGGCATGAGTAAGACTAGTGAGAATTGCCATGTTTTGGGGAGCATTTTTTAAAAATCTGACAAATGTCACGTTCAACACATTCTCGCAGCAGGCCAACCATGCCAACAAGGGTCTTGCTCCCAGCAATAGAGACCTTAAATGTTGAAACGAAATGTTTGTGGTACCTGGGATGAGACAACCTATATACAGATACAAGAAATAGACAGGTACACTAAACTATACATTTCACTTTCAATTGCTGTCACATTTTGCCAACTTTATCCTCTGTGGGCACTCCAAACCCATTGGAAAAGCACACTTGTCGAATACCCTCACCCTGCATAAACCTATAGGAACACACATGTGGGCCAAATAGTGGCAGTAATATGTTCCTGTATGAGCAACATTGGAAGAAATGACAATGATTTGAGAAACAATTGCTGAAAATCTGATAAAGGCAATGTTTAGCACATTCTCCTTGACTGCCAGTGAAGGCAAGTGAGATCTGGCATGAACCAGATACCTTAGATTCTAAAGAATTTGAGAGAGTATAGTTTTTATACTTTCCTCAGTTTAATATTAGCACCAACATAGTAGTGCACCACAAACAGTGATTCTTCGTCAATTTGGTAATCTGTTCCAGACTTACATAGTGATTGTGCAGAAAAACATTGCCCTAGGAAAAGCCCACATATATTTGGCATTTACAGACTCTTGGCATCAGGGCAACATTTCTTCAGTTATTGTTCCTGGATTTATGTTTCTCAGTTTGAAACAAAATGGGATATTGAGATCCAATTTAACGTTGTATTGAAAACTCATATTAATTGGCATGCTACGTAACTGCCTAAAGATAGAATAATTCTTAATACAGATAAATTATCATGTTTTTGTTTTGAATTTTTATATATTCTGAAATAACTTTGTTCTAGAGTAATAAATCCAACAAACACTTAAAGCACACACAAAGAAATTTACTAGGCTAACATAGTTTCATTTTTTTCACAGTAAAATAAGAAAAATTGATAATACCAAATTCCGACAAGTAAAATCGGAACAACTGCTACGCATAGAAGATCATGACTTTGCAATGAGACCAGGATTTGGAGGTAAGTTGTACTCTTAAATTGGGAACTGTAGTTGTCATCTTCCATATTTGTAGTTATTGTTCTTTTTATGATGTGGTGTTTTTATTGAATAAAAAAAAAGTACCATCATCCATTTCATTTTTTGGAATCCCAAATACAAACTTCATTTGAATAATACTCGTTACGTTTTCCACCAAAAGTTCTCTTTGAGTATTTATTCTCCATCAGTTCAATCCCAGAGTGGAGTTTTTTTATTGGGGATCTGAAGAATTCTGAGGCTGGAACAGATTGGAAGTATTGTGGTAAGTTTATTACATCTGACCGGGAGGGAGACAAACAGCCAACTCACATGAAACGCTTTCTTCTCGAGCCCGGGGATCACAGCGCTCTTGAACAGAGTGACATTCCACAAGATTATACATAGTGGGAACACTACACATATCCTTCCTTTAACAAATGTAGCAAAACAGAAAAAATTCTAATAAGTAAACAGCAATGAAAAAAAATCATAAATAGCATTTGAAAGTTATCAGTTCAAACAAAAAACATATTGCATTAAAAAATTAGTGAGAAACAGTAGTTCACAAACAAAAATGTTTTAATATCAGTACAATTCCTGAGGACTCTGGACTTGTTTCTCCCACACAAACCAGCTCTGGATTCTTGATCCAGTTTACCTTGTACTTTCTGTTCTATTTTCAATATTGTCTTTACTATTTTCTTTCTATTCCACACATTTCTATCACTTAACAAGAGTGTATTTCTGTACACTTTATTCGCCTGAAGTGGCTCTGAATACTTAGATCACCCTTTACTAATCATTAGGCCTGGGCTAAAATTCCGTTCCGCTCGCGGAAATTGCGATAATTTGACATTTTTGTGTTCCGCGGAGAGCGTGAAAATGTGAAAATTTCCGCAATCCACATTTTACCGGAAATTTTTTGCTTGCTCGCGCTGTAAAATAATACATTCTCGCGTGCGCGCGATCACCTTACCTGAATCCCCGCGTTCGCCGACAAGTTTTCCCGATCCGGTCGCGTTCTCCACGAGATATTGGATTGTTGGTAGCCATTTGCGCTGTCTCGCGACAGTTCGCGCCCGCAGTAACGTCATTCGTCGCGCGATCACGTCTTTCTTCTCGCGATCATGCACCGCGAGACAAGTGAAAACAAGACGGTCGCACCCGCGAGCAACCGCATGGGTAAGTTGGCGAGCTGCGACCACGCAGAAAATACCGCGAACGGGCGGGAAAAAAACTTCCGCATCTTCGCGATATTTCCGCGTGTTTGCAGAGATTTTTAACATTTTCGCGATAATTTGCGAAAGTGAATTTCGCAAATTCCGCCCACCCCTACTAATCATATGGCTTTTGTATACCTAAACCCAATCACCACTCATATATTCACTAAGTTGTCTGGGCTCACTCTCCACCACCACCGTTATTTACTCCACTCCTTTGAACAACAGTGCTCTCTCATTGCTTTGAACTGAGATTTTTCAGTTACAGAGTGAAGTGTGGAGCAGTAAGACCACAACTATTTTCTCATCGCCACTTTCCAATATTCTCCTCCTGCCAAAGCCAGCTGTATTCCCTCTTTCAGTGTTCTGATCCACATCTCCACAAGGCCACTGATTTGAGTATAATACACAGAAGAACAAACTTTCTCTATGCCTTGCTGTAGAATAAAATCTTTCATTCACTGAGAAACAAACTGGAAGCAGTTATCGCAAACCATAATTTCCGCCACTTCTCTTATAAACAGTTTCTTTAAAAACACAATAACTGTCTCTGAAGTCACTTCTCCAGTAATTCTTACTTCAGGCCACTTAGAGAAATAGCCAATCACAACAATGGCACATTTGGGACTACCACCCAATGCATGCAATTCACCAGTAATATCAATTCCTATTTTCTTCCAAGGACCATCTGATGTTTCAGACTCTACTGAAGGATAACTCACAGTTTTCTGGGATTTGTCTCTCCAAGCACAAAGCACACACTCTCTGATGTTCTTCTCCACATTGTGATCTAACCTGGGCTACCAATACTCTTCTCTTTCTGGTCTCTTATTAGCACTTATTCCCTTGTGTCCCTCATGCGCCACTTTAACTATACTCTTCCTTAATACTGAAGGTACTACCAGCAAATCACCTCTCAACAATACACCATTCAACACCACCAATGCCTGACTGCCCTGTGGAAACACTCTGCATCAAAAGGTGGACATGCCTTGTTCCCCAAACACATTGTCTCCTTTAATGGCATCCAACCATTCTTCATGTGACACTCTGTCTTTAGTTGTAACACTCACTGTCACCACCAACCAGTCCTCTTCTTCATTCAACACACCAGACACACCTCCTGATGGCAATCGCGACAAACAGTCGGCCAACACTTTTTTTTCCGGGCAGATAATACATGCAGAACTTGTATTCTAAAATGTTCATAGACCATCGTGTACATCTTGGAGATGCTCTCCTTCCCCCTTTTGTTGTGAATACTTCTATAAGTGATTGATGATCCATTCTGACTGTAAAATTAGTTTCCCACACTTATGTTCTAAAATGATTGACTCCGCCCCACACTGCCAATGCCTCTCATTCTATGGTGGAATAGTTCTTCTCTGCATCCCTTGATAGTTTAGAAGTATGGGCAGTTGTCACAACTACATCTTTTTTCTTTGAAGTAACACAGCACCTAAACCCACCAAACTGGCATCAGTATTAACTACAATAGGATCATTGGTGTCAAATGGTTTAAGTGCTGGCGCTGTGGCAATGTTCTTCTTCAAATATTCAAACTCTTTTTCACAACTCTCAGACCAAACATATTTAACATTTTTGACCATGAGACCACGCATGTGTTTAGGCATATCAGCAAACATTGGTACATATCAGTAATAATATTCGGCCAATCTTAAAAATTACAATAACTGATCTTTACTTTTTGAAGACGGGGCTTCCTCTATGGCAGACTCTGGTTGCATTTTTTGAGCTATACCATCAACACTGATGCAATGCCCCAAATACTCCACCTCCTTCACTTTGAACTTACATTTCTCCTTCCTGATGGTTAACTCTCTCTGTTGTAAAATTCTTAATACATCCCTCAATTTTTCATCATGTTCTGCATCATTATTGCCAAAGAGTAATATGTTGTCTTGAAACTATGTCACCATAGGCATGTTCTTTAGCAGATGGTGCATAGTTCTCTTAAAAACGGCTGTTGCTGAAGCTAAACCAAAAGGCATACGTTAGTATCTAAATGCCCCCTACAGAGTGACAAAAGATGTTAAGGGGTTCGACTTAGAATGCGGCGCAATGTGGTGACAGACTGAAGAGAGATATAAAGGAGAAAACACCTTTGCGCCCATGATAGTGGTAAACATTTAAAAAATGTTGGGAAGAGGATGCCAATCGACTCAAATGGCCACATTAAGATCCCTCAAGTCTACATACAACCTGATGTCACCGTTACCTTTCTTAGCCATACCCAATGGAGCAAGTACCTCTGATGATTCTATTTGTTCAATCGTCCCACTCTCACATAACCTGCATAGTTCTTGACGCAGAGGTTCTCTCATCACTAATGGTATACTCCTTGCTTTATGCGCTACCGGAGTTACACCTTCGCACAACACAATGTTATGCATACATCCACTGAGAGTACCAAACTGTTCCTTAAAAACATCCGGGAACACCATAACGTATAGCAGTCCTTCCCCAACCCCCCAGCACTTGATCAGGATGATTAGGAGCCAAACTAATTCCTAAGTCCCTTTGCTGAGGCCAGCCTAACAAACACAAACCTTCCTTACCAAATACACTTTAGATTGCACCACCTTCTGCTGAAACTCTAGCTGGGCTTCAATGAAACCCACTAATTCAATGGGTTTATTATCATAGGACGTTAACCTCATGTATGGATTTCTCAGAACATGTTACGAAACGTCTTTTAAATATTCCTCACCAATAAGAGTGTGCCTAGCTCCCAAGTCTGCCATTATTTTCACCACAACACCATCAATACTGATGTTACAAAGTGGATTGTCTTCACTAACTTTTCCAATTTACAAAATTACATATTCTTCAATATCATCACCCTCTCTTCCCTCTGTCATAATTAGTAAGGGTCTTCTCATATTCACCCTTCCCATTCTACCTCTACACATCTCACAAAGTGCCCTTTATTCCTGCACTTCTCGCACATTTGTCCCATGGCTAGACACAATTTGCCCAAAGCCACATGACCCCTATAACCACACCGGTAGCACATAACATTTCTCTTGTCTCCCATTCTTTTACTCCCACTGTCCTCTTCTTTCCACTGTTTGCATGCCTCCCTGTCCTCTTCTTTCCTCAGTTTGCGTGTCTCTTTCTGGACCGCCTCAACCTTGCATTCTGACTTCAACCCTTTTAATCCCTCATACATCAACTCTGCTCTTTTCATTCAGACAATACCCATTTGAAGATTCAACCCTTCGGTGTTCAATAATTTTTCTTGTACCTTCTTAATATTTACTTTCAACACCAGTTGCTCTCTTAGCATTTATCTTGAAACCCCTTATAGTTACAAGTCGCAGCTAGCGATCTTAAAGTGGCAACATAACTCTCCACTGATTGACCAAGCAGCTGACTTCTCTTCAAAAACTTGAACCTCTCTACAACCTCATTCTTTTTTTTTCAAACTGTGCATCTAATTTCTTTACGGCAACCTCATACCTTCTCCATCATCACTATTCTCTTCCCCTTTGTCCACTTCTGAAGATAAATCTAGAAGATGTTTCAATAAACGCCCACCCTCTGCTCTGAAAATGTTTTAGCAAAGGTAATTTCCTTGCTGTAGTAAAGATGTCACCCCAAATGACTTGTACATAAGCTTTGAACCCTTCCTTCCAATCCTCCCATGGGATAGGAGGCTCTCCGGGGCTTTGCAGAAAATATACAGGTGCTAATAAATTATCTAGACTTGCTTTGTAGATCAAAACAAAATGCACACAATTTGTGTGAAACAAAATTTGTGTGACTGTGTGTCACTAAACTGTGCTCCACACTACTGCACTCCAAATGTAACACGCAATGGGTATCCAGTATGCATATCACTGAGTTAAGAATAAACATCTATATATACATGAGGCGCAGGAATTGACACACCAGGTCCAAGTGTCTGTGGCCCTGAAACTGCACTCCAAAATATAACAACTGACGGGTATTCAGTGTGCGTATCACTGAGTTAGGACTATGCACACCGCTGATCCTGCAAAATATTCTATTGGCTAGGCAACCAGATGATCATATTCAAAATAAGGAACTGTGTGTGTTACTGATGCTCTCCCACTAAGAATTATTTGCAAGTAAACCCAGATATACAGACACAAAACACGGAACAGTGTGCATGCCACTAATGTGTTCCTGCTATGAGCTGTAAATTTTAAAGCAAAACGCACTTGGACATCACTGTCTCTTTATGTGGGGCAGTAATTGAAAAAACATGAGATTGCAATGCGCCTCCACTG
Organism: Triturus cristatus; assembly: GCF_964204655.1. NCBI lineage: Eukaryota > Metazoa > Chordata > Amphibia > Caudata > Salamandridae > Triturus > Triturus cristatus. The sequence continues at coordinate 925,439,443 of NC_140591.1, read as the reverse complement.
TCAGTCAATAAACTTTATTTGGTTTTTGTTATTAAAATCATAAAAGTTACACAGATACAATACAAACAATAAGTTGTGACATATTCTAAAAACAGGCTCCATTGCCACACAAGGATTCATCTGAAAACAGGTCTAGATAAAAAGACTCTACATGTCCATAAAGTGCCTGGATTTCATAGTTGCCTTTAAAACCCCTACAATAAAAATAATACAATCATCCTTCAACAGTTGGAGATGCATTAATGCAGGTCTAACCTGTTTAAAATTCAATTTCTTTAAAATAGGAACTAAAAAATGCCTCCTGGGGACTTCATACAGTTTGCAAAAGAACATAAAGTGCAGCAAGTCCTGAGGAGACTTTCCGTCGCAGCCACAGGGAGCTACTAGCACTTGACCTCTAGAAGCCCCCTTGGGTCTTGCTAACAGGAGATGGAAAAGATTAATCCGGAACCTGGTTAAAAGAAATTTTTCATGTGACGTCAAGGACCCCATAAGGTATGGTTCAGACAGTGGCGGCGATTTAAGCAATAAATGTGCCCGAACACTTGGTTTCCGTACCTCTTCTGCATCCTGATCTGCTTGTCTCCTGCTCAAGAAGGCTGTCTTGGTTAATTTCACATCCTCTCGTACAATAACATCTGGTTTAAAAAATAAAACTCCCCGCCCAATCAATTCAAATCCTCTTTTAATATAGTTAAGCCAGGGGATACGAGCCATATTATCTAAAGACAAACACTCTCTTAGGATCAATTGAGTGAGGAATAGCTCTTCGTTTAACCAACACGTTAGCCAAAAAATCAAGGGACGCAGAGCAAGTGTATCACTTAGGTAGGAGACCCCCAATTCCTCATGTACCTCCATGTTTGCAGTTCCTCTCGGGACATATAATACCCTTTTAAAAAAAAACATGTTCCACTACCTGGAGGGGTTCCGTTGTCGTATAGCCCCAGCTCTCAATGCCATAAGTCGCTGTAGCTAAGCTTTTTGCTTGATAGACTTGAAGCATAGCTCCTGTCGGTTTCTTTCCCACTTTAGAGGCAAAATTAAAAATTGCAGCATTGCCCCGCACCAGTTCCCCTTTTTTCCTTTTGATTAAGGCGTTCCACCCAAGTTGATCATCAAATAAGACCCCTAAATAAGAAAAAAACTTTGTACGGGGAATCTTGTCCTGGCCAGATCTAAAATGGAAACTCTTTTTCGTATCTTTCCCTACTTTCATGACATAGGACTTTGAATTATTAATGGCTAAATCCCGATCTGTCATGAATCCAGAAAATGCAGTTAAAAGGGTTTGTAAGCCCAGTTCGGTTCTGGATATTAGAACGGCGTCATCCGTGTAAAGCAGAACGGGGATGCCCCGCCATCCTACATAGGGGAAATCAGCGCCAGTTGCCCTCAACACACTGTCTAATTTATTAATATAAAAATTAAATAAAAATGGCACCAAGATGCAACCTTGACGGACACCCTTCTTAATCTCAAAGTCCCTGGATACCTGCAGGTTCTGAGCGAACCTGACGTTAGCTTTGGTCAATAAGTGCAGGTCCTCAAGAAAATTAACAATACTATTATCCACCCCCCTAGCCCTCATGGACTGCCATAGCCTTGCCCTATTTACACAGTCAAAAGCAGATGACAGATCCATAAAGGCAAGGTGGATGGTTCCAGGGTGTGCAACAGTGTATTTATTCAATATCATAAATAAATTAAGACACTGTGCAATGGTGGAGTGCCCCGGCCGGAAGCCATACTGGACTTCCGACAAAATCCTATTCTCGTCTGCCCAAGTTGTTAATCTCTGTAAAAGGACACGGCCCACCACTTTGACCACTGAATCAATAAGCGAGATTGGTCTATAGCAGTGAGTACTATTCCTATTGCCCTTTTTGAAAACTGGGACTATGGTTGACGAAGCCCAGGACTGAGGACACCCCTTTTTGGCCGCCGAATTAAATAGGGACTCTAGAATCGGGGCCCAGAACACAGAGTCTGACTTAAATAGGTCTGGGGGGATCCCATCTGGGCCCGGGACTTTGTTGATAGTTAACCCTAGAATCCCTGCCAAGATCTCACTCCTGTCAAAACATATCACTGCTTCCTTCCTGTTCAGCGGTTCACTACGAGTAGGCTCGAGCGGGCAGTCAAACATGGTTTTAAAATGAGTCACCCACTCTGTGATATGAGCCTCAAGGCCCTCCCCCCTTCAGTGAGAAACAAGGGCCCATTTACAACACTCCAAAACTGCGAGCTGTTCCTCAGAGTACTAGAGTCAATCAGCTCCTTCCAGACGTCTTCTTTCAGGGCTCCCTTACGTTTGGCCAGGGCTATCTTATATTCCCTACGACAAACACGGACCTCAGATTGGATTCTTGGTTTAGCTGCCAGAGCTTCCCTTATCCGCTTAGCCGATTTGGAGCAATCTGAGTCAAACCATCTGGGGCCATGAGAGGCAGTGCCTCCGACCTGAGCACTTAGCAGTTCACCCACAGTTTGCGCTATTACCTCATAGGCACCAAGGATCTCGTTAGGAGTGGACCTCTCAGATGTACATAACGACAGTTCCTGGGCACAAGATGTTTTCACCTGGTTATAAAAACTGTCCGGAGACACCTGAGACCATTTTAATCTTCTCTTTCCGTCCATCGGTTTTATAGTGCCCCTATTGGTAGCCTCCCCAATTTTTACCAGTAGTGGGCCAGACATATGAACTGTTAGGGGATTGTGATCACTAAATTGACGCGCTGCAATATTAAAACCATTAAAAAAGGATAACAATGACGAAGAAATTAAGATAAAATCGATATATGAGCCTCTTCCATTTCCTTTAAACGTTGGTACAGGGAACTTAGTGTGAGGGTCAGATAAAGACATAAAGACTACCAGATCTAATTCGTTTAACATGTTATTCAACAATTCTCCTTGGGGATGGTGATCAAAATGAAAGCCCCTCATACGTGGACAGCCTAACTCCGAGATGCAGGATGTTGAAGGATTACCACAAGGGCGTATATTAAAATCACCAGACACCACGAACTTATAAAAACCGTGATCCATAAGTTGTTTTAAGAGAGATACCAAGTTGGAGATGTTACACCCCTCTTGCGGACAGGCCACCGAGTTATAGAAATTAAAAATTCCCCATCTTGTACAGATACTGAGAGTGCCAGAATTCCAGGATTTGTATTTGGAACCACCTGCAACTTGCAATCAACGCCACAGAGATATAAGTAACTAGGCCACCCCTTGGTCTTCCACTCACCGATGGAATGGCAGGGACAAAAAATACCTTATAGCCTTCTAGGAAAAGATCACAATTCACCGACCATGTTTCTTGAAGACTAATTACAGTATGTTGCTTCATATAACGTAACCACCGAGGATCTTGGAACTTATTGGCCAACCCTGCAATGTTCCAGGATAAAAAGTTATTGGGTCTCACAGTGGTATGCCTCACAACTATCAACCCTGGGGTTTGAGGAGGTATAACTGATTGTAGTCCAGGAGGTGCAGAGGTTTTAGTCAATCGCAGTTATCCAATCCGGATAAAACTGTGAATCTGTTATCCAATGCCAATGTGTTGGTACTACAAGACTGCCCGTCTGGCTCGGAGGGTAAATGGGCTAGGGTGGAAAATTGTTGCCTGGGGGCTGGTTTGGTTGACCAGCCTCCTTGATGACATACCTTATGACCGAATTCTGGCAATTCCCTATTGGGGGCTGGTTTATAAAATTAGCCCAGGGGTAAAGCCATAACATCGGATCCCCTTGTCGAGAAGAGACTATTATCCCCGGATAAGATACGCCCAGCAGTAAAGGGGTTATCACAGTTTACACTGACACAATCTCCAGTGGCCAGTTTACGTGAGCTCCCTATCCAACTTACCCTGCGTGCCATGAGAATATTTTTACAGACACGGTGGCCCAGGGTGGTATTATGGGTAAACCAATGATTTACTTTATTTTTCAGCTGCCCAAAATTTTCCTCCGCCCCGTTGGGGAGAGGCGGTACATTCCCCAGCACCACTACATATGGGGTAGATTCAGGTGGAAGATCTATAATCGGAAGATTTGGTGATTGATGATTCCTACCCTCCGACCCCCTTTCCGTACAGATTCCTGCTCGACTAGGGTGCTGACGAGTAGTGGCCAGGGTATCTGGACTCCTGGGCCTGAAACTGGTGGGACTATTATTGTCTTGTGCCTCGCTGTTCACTGCAGTCCTTACAGTAGGCTCCCCCTTATTCCTTCCCCCCTGCTCTTTTGCCCCTCATAGCTGTGACATCTATGTTTGTAGGTAGGCTCACTATCAGCAAAGCTGGAGGGTTACAAACAATAGATCCCTACAGTTTAGCCAACCCAGCTTCTATCCCACATATTTTTTGGAACATCGGCTCTAATAGGATAGATAGTATAATTTGTACTCCACAAATTACCCTCCGCCATGCTATCAAGCAGTTGCCCTGGCATAGTCTGATTCATATAGGAAGAATTGCCCTCTTTATCACCACTTGTTGAGGGAGTAACTGATACTGACCCTCCCGGAAATCCCTGTACAGTTTTTTTTATTTTGTACACCCTTGGCCCTTTCTTTTTGTTGCAATCTAATTTAAGTTTAGCTTTCTGCCCTCTGGTAGTCACCTTGGATTTCAAGGGAGTATGTTCTTGCTCCTTAAAGGGGCAGGAACCAGAGTTTATTAATATAACTGGAGGTACAGATAGCAGCGAACTCGGCCTAACTGGTGAAGCGTCTTGGTTCAGTACAGGCAAGGAATCAGGAAGTGCAGGGGTTAGGGAGAGTCTACTTAGCGGGGAATGTGTGTCAAGGGATAATCTACGTTCTGTTAGTTGTATTTCATGAATGAGGGCAGATTCAGCCCTCAAAATGAAGGCCTCTAAAGTGCCGGCCACATTTTTCCCTGTGTTCCCGTGCCGCTTGCTCATTTTCAACAGCCTACGAACACGTTTAAGGTGAATACACCCTGCCCGAATAGGATACGAATGTGAAGGTAATGGCCGGTTACGTAAAGCAATGTGCAAAATACAAAGTGCAAAGCCTTAATCAAAAGTTCCTCCAACCATTAGTTGAAATCCACAAAAATCCAGAAGAAAGTGCAATGTGCGTTAAATACTAATTAGCAGCATCAGTGAAAACAGTTCAACAGTAAAATGGCGCTAAAGTACAAAGTGCAGTATAAAGTCCAGGCACGTAGGACAGAGTATTTTGGTCCAATGTCTCTTACAAAAACGCGTTTTATGTGTGAATGTAAGTTCATGCATTGTCCATCAGGATAAAATGCAATGAGAACTAATATATATCCAAACAGCACCTTACTGCTGGACAAATACAGTTACAATAACTCGGGAGAGGGACAACAACAGTACCTGTATCAACGACCTTACTCGCAGATGAAAGGTGATGACGTCCTTCACCGGCAACGAGTGGGGCCTTCTGGGAATTGTAGTTTCCGCCTGCCACCTAGCCGTTTCCCTCAGAGCGGTGTAGCGGTACAGGCAGCGGGGCTCAAAAAGCCTTTTCCCCTTGCGACGGCAAAACAAAGCGGGAGAGATTAATAACAGGGTGCTCCCCTCATGGCAGCTGGCCAAAGAGTAGTGCAGGCAGTCCACAGCCCAGTTCCCCTCCCCGGCCAGCAGTCAAGCCGGGGCCTCAGTTTCTTGTGCAGGTCTGGAAGGCCCTGTTTTCCTCCTCATGCAGACAGGTCCCCCACTCACCGCTCTGTGGCTATACTGCGCACATCAGTCACAGATTACAGAAGTCCAATGCGTTGGGCAGCAGGTTTATGAGCACGCCTGGAGCCTGGGATGCAGCGCGCCTCCCACAGGGTCTCTACGTCGGGAGCATGGGCGCAAGCTGCTCTTCTTATGTGTAGAGACGGCTTGGGCGCACTCTGTCTTCCGAGGGAGCTCTACAAAGGGCAGCCCGCAGGTGGGAAAAGGAACCAGGGCGCAGAATCCTTCCGGAGGAAACGTGGAGGTGGGGGTGCAGTCTCAGGAGCCTTGCAGAAGCTCGCTATATGAGGTAACCCGAAATGGCAGCCTTTCTGGGCTCCCTGCATGCAGCCACACACTAGCAAAGTCCCTCAGACCAGCACTCCGTCGTTGCTCTCGAGGTAACCGGGCATACATTCAGTCGCATGCTGGTGTCAGAAAAAGTCCGACATACCGCCTCACCAGCAGCCCGCTATCAGAGAGAGTCAGGGTGCTTAGCACTGAGGGTGGCATGGACACGAATAAAAGCGCTAATTACAATCATGCAGGCTTCAGATGTGCTTTGTGGCAGCCCAAGAAGAAGAGGATTAAGTCCTTGAAATGCGTTGGCAAAAATGAATTGCAAATGAATGTGAAAAGCGGACTGCATTGTGAAACCGGATGGTGAAACGCTTGTTGAGTGACCCCTCGCTGTACAAGGATACTTTGGGAAACAAAATTACTCGCGGCGACCCGGCCGCGGAGGGGAGCACCATCGCTAGCTGGTGAGGACTGGAATTGCCGGCTATGTGGGGCAGAGGGCCTGCACTGTTCAGAACCGAGCGCACAGCGTTATTAATGCTCAAATTAGTCTGCTCTCATGTTTATACCTACGAAGGCAGAAATTAGCCTAAAGTTAACATGGCGCATTTGAATTTACCAAAAGAATACTTATGCTAGTATTGGGAACTCCATGTCCCATAATCCATGCACTTGGCAGACGCCCACTGGGGGCGGCATGGACACAAATAAAAGCGCTAATTAAAATCATGCGGGCTTCAGATGTGCTTTGTGGCAGCCCAAGAAGAAGAGGATTAAGTCCTTGAAACGCGTTGGCAAAAATGAATTGCAAATTAATGTGGAAAGCGGACTGCATTGTGAAACCGGATGGTGAAACGCTTGTTGAGTGACCCTTCGCTGTACAAGGGTACTTTGGGAAACTATATATATATATATATATATATATATATACATATATATATATATATATATACACATATTACCTACTGGCGGTCGCCAGTAGGTAGTTATAGTTAGGACCACGTTTCCATAGGAAATCCGCAACATTCTATTTTGAATAACTTTGGCGCCGGTCGACGAATCCTCGCGAATTTTTCAAAATAGGTGGGGCGCTACGCTCCGCTCCTACCCTGAAAGTCTCGGGGGGATTCGTCAAGCGGGGGCTGAGATAAAAGGGGGGTCCCAAAACGCGTTTTTCCCATGCATTTTTCCATAGGACCTTTAGACAGGGCTACAGCCCGAACGGCTGAACAGAATTACTAGAAATTTGGCAGAGAGGTAGTCCTCAGGTCAAGGAAGTGCCTTTTGTAGGTTTGGTGTAAATCTGTTCAGTAGATTCTGAGAAAATAGCCTTTAAATCAATATATATATCTGAGCCAGCTTACGGTGCGCTTACGGTACGCTTACCGTACGCGTACGGTGGCGTGCGCGAGCGCGATTCTGATTGGCTCTTAGATCTTAGTAAACATTCGAATCGGCCAAAACCAGGAAGCGGCGGCCGCCATTTTCTCTCTCGCACTGAGAGTGATTTCTAAAATATAAAGCCCAAAAACATGTAAAGGGGCTGTTTAGACAGCTCCCACACACATAGCCATGTTGAGGGAGTCCCCAAAGATCCCCCAAGGCCAAAAACTGAATTTTTATTTTTTCGGTAATTTCGCCGATTACGCTTACCGTACGCGTACGGTAAAATTTTTTTAAAAAAACAAAATTATCCACACTCTCTCCCCCCCGTGTGCAATTGGTGCCTGCAGGGCACCAATTGTGCATGGATTATTTGAGCTGAGATAAACTAAAATATTTAAAAAAAAAATAATAAAAAAAAAAATTATCCACACTCTCTCCACCCCGTGTGCAAATGGTGCACGAAGGGCACCATTTGTGCATGGCTTATAAAATATACGAAAAATTAAAATATTACCTTTCAAAACGAAGTGCATCATATGTCCTCCATGTGCGCACGGTGCGCGAAGCGCATCGTGCGTACATGGCCCATCTAGCGTAACGTGGGCACGCGGTGCGCATAGCGCACCGCGTGCCCACCGTGCGTGCACGGCACTAACTGCGTAAAGTGGGCGCGCGGTGCGCGAAGCGCACGCGTGCTCACTGTGCGCGCACGGTGCGTGCACAGAACGAACTGCGTTAAGTGGGCGCGCACGCCACGAATGGCGTAAAGTAACTTAGCATTTAAAAAAACGTACAAATTCACTGAAAAAACCATAGGTTTCACACACGTTATAGTTAGGAATTAGCATTTAAAAAACCTTGCAAATTCACTGAAAAAACCATAGGTTTCACACATGTTATAGTTAGCGGAAATTTTACTGATAAAAAACCAATGAAATTCCCCCGTTATAGTTAGTGCAGGCAACTATAACTCACGCGACCGCAATCTTCTGCTGATGACATATGTGTCTTTATGAAAAAAAAATATTTGTAATATATGTATAGCTAAAAATGTATGGAAGAAGACATGGGCAAATAAGTGTCTAAATACAGTATTAGCATCAGCAGAGGATTGCGGTCGCGTGAGTTATAGTTGCCTGCACTAACTATAACGGGGGAATTTCATTGGTTTTTTATCAGTAAAATTTCCGCTAACTATAACATGTGTGAAACCTATGGTTTTTTCAGTGAATATATATATATATATATATATATATATATATATATATATATATATATATATATATATATATTCATTCAAAAGTGCCCTGAAGCATCGGGATGGCACTAGGGTTTGAACTTTTGAATAAATAACACCGGAAATGATGGGAGCCTGTGATGCGTTTTTAAAAGCAGCCCATGAAGAAGAGGCCTTGAGCCTTGAAACGCGTTGGCATTGTACGTTTTAATTTGGAGTTTGAAAAGCGAGCAGCATCTTACAGCTGAAAGGCGAGAACGCTGGGAGTGCTCTCCCAATGCTTGAGGGCACTTGGTGGAACATGAATTAACACGGCAGCCCAGCTGTGGGGAAGAGCACCGTCACTGCAAGTGAGGCTGAGGATCTGAAATGTCCAGAACCGTGACAGCGCAGCATTCTACATGCATTACTAGCCCGTTTTTCCACTCTGCAAAATCCTACTAAGGACTTTAAAAATGCTTAATTAATTAAATGCGCATCAACCTACTAAAGGGAACTAAATGTCCCATCATGCATTTCAAATATCTGCACTTGGCAACGCCCACTGAGGGTTTGAACTTTTGAATAAATAACACCGGAAATGATGGGAGCCTGTGATGCGTTTTTAAAAGCAGCCCATGAAGAAGAGGCCTTGAGCCTTGAAACGCGTTGGCATTGTACGTTTTAATTTGGAGTTTGAAAAGCGAGCAGCATCTTACAGCTGAAAGGCGAGAACGCTGGGAGTGCTCTCCCAATGCTTGAGGGCACTTGGTGGAATATATATATATATATATATATATATATATATATATATATAATATATATATATCCACAAAAAAGTTACTCTGCATTATATATATATATATATATATATATATATATATATATATATATATATATATATATCTGAAAACAACATCCATGCATTTAGATATGCACTCTTCCAGCCGGTAATTTCACAAAATCTTTTAATTCAAAGGAACAGGCACTGTTACTCTGATCATTTCTGTCCTGCTGCCTGACGCGTTTCAGAGACTTCGAGCTCTTTCCTCAGAGGCAGTTTGATTGCACCAACTTTCCTCTGCTCTCCACAGCTCCCTGCGTGCTTCAAACAATTAATTAGGCCTTAGGTATGCCCCTCTTGAACAGATCGTATTTCAAATGCACGTCGGGACTTGTAGTACAGTTCAATTTCATTTTTTGCCTCCAGTGGCTTACGTGTGCATTTCAAACCATTTATATAATAAAATCTTTAATGTGCTCACCCATTGGTGTGCCACTTGAAGTTACTTGGTAGGTCCCAAATAGTGCTTCAAACAATTAATTAGGCCTTAGGTGTGCCCCTCTTGAATAGATCGTATTTCAAATGCACGTCGGGACTTGTAGTTCAGTTCAATTTCAGTTTTACCCTCCAGTGGCTTACGTGTGCATTTCAAACCATTTATATAATAAAATCTTTATTGTGCTCGCCCATTGGTGTGCCACTTGAAGTTACTTGGTAGGTCCCGAACAGTGCTTATTCATGGAAATTGCATTTAGCGGTGTTGTGACCGCTGCAGGCAATCGGCGTCGACAGGAGAGTGAACGACTGTTCACAACGAGTTTGTCTAGACATATGTATATATATATATATTCACTTAAAAAACCATAGGTTTCACACATGTTATAGTTAGCTGGGCATTTTCCTCGTGAAAAACCAATGAAATTCCCCCGTTATAGTTAGTGCAGGCAACTATAACTCACGCGACCGTAATCCGCTGCTGATGACGTCAGATATTACATCACTGTATTTACACATTTATATACCCATGTCTTCTTCCTTTTTTTTTTAGCTATACATATATATATTTTTTTTTTCAGAAAGACACATATGTCATCAGTGATGTAATATCTGACGTCATCAGCAGCGGATTACGGTCGCGTGAGTTATAGTTGCCTGCACTAACTATAACGGGGGAATTTCATTGGTTTTTCACGAGGAAAATGCCCAGCTAACTATAACATGTGTGAAACCTATGGTTTTTTAAGTGAATTTGCAAGGTTTTTTAAATGCTAATTCCTAACTATAACGTGTGTGAAACCTATGGTTTTTTCAGTGAATTTGTACGGTTTTTTAAATGCTAAATTACTTTACGCCGTTCGTGCCGTGCGCGCACGGTGCGCTTTGCGCACGGTGCGCGCACGTTGGGCACGCGGTGTGCTTTGCGCACCGAGCGCCCACTTCACGCAGTTCGTTCCGTGCGCGCACGGTGAGCACGCGGTGCGCTTTGCGCACCACGCGCCCACTTCACGCAGTTAGTGCCGTGCACGCACGGTGCACTTTGCGCACCGTGCACGCACGGTGGGCACGCAGTGCGCTACGCGCACCGCGTGCGCACGTTACGCTTAATGGGCCATGTACGCACGGTGCGCTTCGCGCACCGTCCGCACAAGGAGGACACATGATACGCTTTGCTGTTAAGGGTTTTGGCATAATCTGTTAGATAGTGGTATGCCATGCAGGCGCACACTGCGCAACGCGCAGCATGCGCACACGGGGGGATTGAAATTATAATTTAATTTTTAAGCATTTACACCGTGCGCGCACGCTGCGCGAACCTCGCGGAATATTTTACATTTCTATAGTGCGCGCACGCTTCGCGCACTCGGCGATTTACCGAAAAAAATTACATTTTTTTAATTGTCCTTGAGGGACCTCCTAGGACCCCTTGACCCCTGCTAGGGGGTCAGGAACTGTCCAGCGTGCCCCCTTTACATGTTTTTCTCCTTTGTGTTTCACCCCCCTCTCAGTGCGAGAGACAAAATGGCGGCCGACACTTCCTGGTTTCGACCGATTCGAATGTTTACTAAGATGTAACAACCAATCAGAAGTGCGCTCGCGGACGGCCGAGTGCGCGCACCCTGCGCGCACGCTGCGCGCGTATAGATATATATATTGATTTAAATGCTATTTTCTCAGAAAATACTGAACAGATTTACACCAAACCTGCAAAAGGCACCAAACGGACCTTATGGCTACCTCTCTGCCAAATTTCACGTAATTCTGTTCAGCCGTTCGGGCTGTAGCTGCGACTAAAGTCCCTATGGAAAAATCCATGGGGAAAACGTGTTTTGGGACCCCCCCTTTTTCTCGGCCCCTGCTTGACGAATCACCCCGAGACTTTCAGGGTAGGAGCGGAGCGGAGCACCCCATTAGTTTTGAAAATTTCGCGAAGATTCGTCAATCGGCGCCAAAGTTATTCAAAATAGAATTTTGAGATTTCCTATGGAAACTCGGTCCTAACTATAACTATCTACTGGTGACCGCCAGTAGATAATATATATTACCTACTGGCGGTCGCCAGTAGGTAGTTATAGTTAGGACCACGTTTCCATAGGAAATCCGCAACATTCTATTTTGAATAACTTTGGCGCCGGTCGACGAATCCTCGCGAATTTTTCAAAATAGGTGGGGCGCTACGCTCCGCTCCTACCCTGAAAGTCTCAGGGGGATTCGTCAAGCGGGGGCTGAGATAAAAGGGGGGTCCCAAAATGCGTTTTTCCCATGCATTTTTCCATAGGACCTTTAGACAGGGCTACATCCCGAACGGCTGAACAGAATTACTTGAAATTTGGCAGAGAGGTAGTCCTCAGGTCAAGGAAGTGCCTTTTGTAGGTTTGGTGTAAATCTGTTCAGTAGATTCTGAGAAAATAGCCTTTAAATCAATATATATATCTGAGCCAGCTTACGGTGCGCTTACGGTACGCTTACCGTACGCGTACGGTGGCGTGCGCGAGCGCGATTCTGATTGGCTGTTCGATCTTAGTAAACATTCGAATCGGCTGAAACCAGGAAGCGGCGGCCGCCATTTTCTCTCTCGCACTGAGAGTGATGATGAAAATACAAAGCACAAAAACATGTAAAGGGGCTGTTTACACAGCTCCCACACACATAGCCAAGGTGGGGGGGTCCCCAAAGATCCCCCAAGGCCAAAAACTGAATTTTTTTTTTTTCGGTAATTTCGCCGATTACGCTTAACGTACGCGTACGGTAAAAAATTATATAAAAAAAAAAATTATCCACACTCTCCCCACCCCGTGTGCAATTGGTGTCCGAAGGCCACCAATTGTGCATGGCTTATAAGACAAATAGAAAAACTATAATATTTAAAAAAAATAAAATAAAAATAAAAATTATCCACACTCTGTCCACCCCGTGTGCAAATGGTGCCCGAAGGGCACCATTTGTGCATGGCTTATAAAAATTACGAAAAATTAAAATATTACTTTTCAAAACGAAGTGCATCATATGTCCTCCATGTGCGCACGGTGCGCGAAGCGCATCGTGCGTACATGGCCCATCTAGCGTAACGTGGGCACGCGGTGCGCGTAGCGCACCGCGTGCCCACCGTGCGTGCACGGCACTAACTGCGTAAAGTGGGCGCGCGGTGCGCGAAGCGCACCGCGTGCTTACTATGCGCGCACGGTGCGCGAAGCGCACCGTGCGTGCACGGAACGAACTGCGTTAAGTGGGCGCGAACGCCACGAATGGCGTAAAGTAACTTAGCATTTAAAAAAACGTACAAATTCACTGAAAAAACCATAGGTTTCACACACGTTATAGTTAGGAATTAGCATTTAAAAAACCTTGCAAATTCACATGTTATAGTTAGCGGAAATTTTACTGATAAAAAACCAATGAAATTCCCCCGTTATAGTTAGTGCAGGCAACTATAACTCACGCGACCGCAATCTTCTGCTGATGACATATGTGTCTTTATGAAAAAAAAATATTTGTAATATATGTATAGCTAAAAATGTATGGAAGGAGACATGGGCAAATAAGTGTCTAAATACAGTATTAGCATCAGCAGAGGATTGCGGTCGCGTGAGTTATAGTTGCCTGCACTAACTATAACGGGGGGATTTCATTGGTTTTTTATCAGTAAAATTTCCGCTAACTATAACATGTGTGAAACCTATGGTTTTTTCAGTGAATATATATATATATATATATATATATATATATATATATATATATATATATATATATATATATATATATATATATATATATTCAGTCGCTTCACAAGAGGATTCGTTTCCGGGATCCATATCCCATTGTCAGGTGGCGTGTTGCACTCGGCCAATCCCCCCGCCGAGTTAAAGTCAATAAGGTTTCCTGCTACGATAAGCAAAAACACGCTCTCAGAAAGGTACAGCTAGTGGGAGTTTATTCACAAGATAACGCTACGCGTTTCAGCACAGAAGTGCCTTGATCACACGTTAACCACAAACCAATCAGGAACATCTTATGTACAAACACCAATGATCACCATGTATAGTCAACATAGTAGAAGGACACTGACATTCAAGAAAATGCATCGGCCATTATTGAATAGTTCTTTTGCGTTAAATCTCTATTACATTATAGAAATTTAGAAATCAAAACAGTGAATTCAATCAATATATATGGGAAACCTGAACTCCATCTCATATTGAAAAAACTGGTTTTTTTTATTTTTTTTTTTATAAATTATAACCAAGCTAATGAATCCGGTAGATGTATTGCTGGGTGGGCATCGCCCCTTAATGCAAACATGTTACTCTGTAAGCAACCGGACTTAAAAATAATAATAATACTTGAACAAAAGCTAATCTAGTAGTTCGTAATACATAAACATTGGGTCCTTGTATGACCTATACGTAACATTACGACCATGCAATGAAGTCAGAGTCAATTGTGCATAAAAGTGACTGCATTTCCGCATTTGACAATGCTATTACCACGATTCAAACAGTTTTTGACCCATGTGGCATTAAATCAATAGAACTATATCGTCTGACGTGATTCAAACAATTGCATATGCACCAATGTCAACATAATCATGATCCGTATAGGGTGCTTGTTACAAACCATTGCTAGACAAGTAACCGTTATAGCTAAATGTGAGCTGTAAGTAACAGTTTGATCATGCGATGCAGTCAGAGTCATTTGTGCATGTAAGAGAATGCATTGTCGCATTTAACAAGGCTATAACCACGATTCTAACCATTTCTGACACATTCAGCATTACCCCCATAAGACTGAGTCGTCTGGCATGTTCATAGTGCATAGGAATAACTTATTGCTAAGCGCCTATGTCGCAGCATCACATATTTACAAAAAGCAAATTGCACTCGGTCTAGTGCCCGAAAAGAGTCAAATTGAGATTTGGTGAGTGATCAGGCTAAATCTCATAGTCTCTAAGGTATCCTTCCTCCAATAAGGTGATCAAAATGGGTTCTACTAGGGATGTTCCATCAAGGTTCACAGAGTGCATCTAGATCCAAGGATCAAGGAAAATCAAAAAAATCAAAAAAAGGGGGGGTGCTCAGATTTTCTAAGGAGTGACGTGCCCCCGGCTGACTCCTAAAAAGAGGCAATAAGAACAAGTGATTAAAATGGATTAAAAACATCATCATCAATCAGTTTGCAAGAACACTCGGATTACATGTTGAACATCAGGATTTTTTTTATTTTCCTTGATCCTTGGATCTAGATGCACTCTGTTTATCTTGATGGAACATCCCTAGTAGAACCCATTTTGATCACCTTATTGGAGGAAGGATACCTTAGAGACTATGAGATTTAGCCTGATCACTCACCAAATCTCCATTTGACTCTTTTCGGGCACTAGACCGAGTGCAATTTGCTTTTTGTAAATATGTGATGCTGCGACATAGGCGCTTAGCAATAAGTTATTCCTATGCACTATGAACATGCCAGACGACTCAGTCTTATGGGGGTAATGCTGAATGTGTCAGAAATGGTTAGAATCGTGGTTATAGCCTTGTTAAATGCGACAATGCATTCTCTTACATGCACAAATGACTCTGACTGCATCGCATGATCAAAATGTTACTTACAGCTCACATTTGGCTATAACGGTTACTTGTCTAGCAATGGTTTGTAACAAGCACCCTATACGGATCATGATTATGTTGACATTGGTGCATATGCAATTGTTTGAATCACGTCAGACGATATAGTTCTATTGATTTAATGCCACATGGGTCAAAAACTGTTTGAATCGTGGTAATAGCATTGTCAAATGCGGAAATGCAGTCACTTTTATGCACAATTGACTCTGACTTCATTGCATGGTCGTAATGTTACGTATAGGTCATACAAGGACCCAATGTTTATGTATTACGAACTACTAGATTAGCTTTTGTTCAAGTATTATTATTATTTTTAAGTCCGGTTGCTTACAGAGTAACATGTTTGCATTAAGGGGCGATGCCCACCCAGCAATACATCTACCGGATTCATTAGCTTGGTTATAATTTATAAAAAAAAACAACAAAAAAAACCTGTTTTTTCAATATGAGATGGATTTCAGGTTTCCCATATATATTGATTGAATTCACTGTTTTGATTTCTAAATTTCTATGATGTAATAGAGATTTAACGCAAAAGAACTATTCAATAATGGCCGATGCATTTTCTTGAATGTCAGTGTCCTTCTACTATGTTGACTATACATGGTGATCATTGGTGTTTGTACATAAGATGTTCCTGATTGGTTTGTGGTTAACGTGTGATCAAGGCACTTCTGTGCTGAAACGCGTAGCGTTATCTTGTGAATAAACTCCCACTAGCTGTACCTTTCTGAGAGCGTGTTTTTGCTTATCGTAGCAGGAAACCTTATATATATATATATATATATATATATATATATATATATATATATATATATATATATATATATATATATATATTACCTACTGGCAGTCGCCAATAGGTAGTTATAGTTAGGACCTATTTTCCATCGGAAATCCGCAACATTCTATTTGGAATAACGTTGGCGTCAATTGGTGAATCTTCGTGAAAGTTTTCAAACTTTTGGCCAGCTCCGGTCCGCTCCTATCCTGAAAATTTCACGGTGATTTGTCAAGCGGGGGCCGAGAAAAAAGGGGGGTCCCAAAACGCGTTTTCCCCATGCATTTTCCCATAGGACCTGTTGACGCAGCTACAGCCCGAACTGCTGAACGGAATTACACCAAATTTTGCAAAGAGGTAGTCCTTAGTTCAGACTCGTGCCTTTTGCTTAAATGGTGTAAATCCGCTCAGCAGTTCCTGAGAAAATCAAAAGTAAAATCACATATATATCTGGGCGGAGCCTAACCACACATCTCATCGTGAGATCTGATTGGCTGTCAGCACTTCATCCAAGAAGTGTTGGCAGCCATCTTGGGACCAATATACATGATAGCACCTCATTAAAAAGCATTGCAGTTAATAGAAGGTTTTAAGACTTTAGTTACATTAAAAATAATTTGTTCATGGTACCATACTCATTTTAGGAATTGTGGTGTGTTCTAAGGTGATTTTACCATGTGAAAAAGCCTTCTGCTGTGATGTCATGAATCATGTTTGAGAGAAAACTATTTTCTCATGCTTTTCCCACAGAGGTTTGGAAGGTGATCTATAAGCTAAACTGAGAGCATATTTTCTGTATATTCACATTATCTTTCTCAGTCATGTGAGAATGAAGTCTGACATTCTCAGTAAAACATGTACATCCAACAGGGGCAGAGACTGTCAGTTGATTCCTTTGTGTTCTACTGCAGCTTCCCAGAGTGTTCTAAAGAACAACTAGAGCGCTTACAGTCCTACTTATGACAAACGTATGGCATACCTGAAGCCATCTTGGTTGGAATAAAGTGGTAACTCTTAAAACATTTAATTTAAAAAGGAACAAAATGAGGGGGTTCATTTTGCCATAGAAAGTATGATTAGTGCTGCAGAAAGAAAAATTAGGGCACATTTTGAGTGACTTCTCAAATCCTCTTCTATTTCATTAAAAAAATTCTGACATGCAGACTGAAACATGCACTTTGAATACCAGCAGCAGACTTCCCTGGTGAGCAGTAGCTTTACTACAGTGATCTAATAAGCAACTAGAGTGCTAACATTCTGAATTTATGGCAAATGTGTGACACATCTGAATGCCTTCTTGATGGAATCAAAGTAAAAAACTGAAAGTATTTCCTACTGAGGAGACTGTAGTAAATGAGGAAATTAGGAAACATCATAACAAATAAGTCTCCCAAAATGGCCACCAGAGACAAAAGAGCTCAAATGTAGCCCAAATATCACCCAGATGTAGCCCAAGTATAGCCCAATGACAGAATGTCGCAGAGTGTTCTAACGAACAACTAGAGCGCTAACAGTCTTACTTATGACAAAAGTATGGCACACCTGAAGCCATCTTGATTGGAATAAAGTGGTAACACTTAAAACATTTAATTTACAAAGGAACAAAATGAGGGGGTTCATTTTGCCATAGAAATTATGATTAGTGCTGCAGAAAGAAAAATTAGGGCACATTTTGACTTCTCAAATCCTCTTCTATTTCATAAAGCAATTCAGACATGCAGACTGAAACATGCACTTTGAATACCAGCAGCAGACTTCCCTGGTGAGCAGTAGCTTTACTACAGTGATCTAATGAGCAACTAGAGTGCTAACATTCAGAATTTATGGCAAATGTGTGACACATCTGAATGCCTTCTTGATGGAACCAAAGTAAAAAACTGAAAGTATTTCCTACTGAGAAGACTGCAGTAAATGAGGAAATTAGGAAACTTCATAACAAATAAATCTCCCAACATGGCCACCAGAGACAAAAGAGCCCAAATATCACCCAGATGAAGCCCAAGTATAGCCCAATGACAGAATGTCCCAGAGTGTTCTAACGAACAACTAGAGCGCTAACAGTCTTACTTATGACAAAAGCATGGCACACCTGAAGCCATCTTGATGGGAATAAAGTGGTAACACTTAAAACATTTAATTTACAAAGGAACAAAATGAGGGGGTTCATTTTGCCATAGCAATTATAATTAGTTCTGCAGAAAGAAAAATTAGGGCACATTTTGACTTCTCAAATCCTCTTCTATTTCATAAACAAATTCTGACATGCAGACTGAAACACGCACTTTGAATACCAGCAGCAGACTTTCCTGGTGAGCAGTAGTTTTACTACAGTGATCTAATGAGCAACCAGAGTGCTAACATTCAGAATTTATGGCAAATGTGTGACACATCTGAATGCCTTCTTGATGGAACCAAAATAAAAAACTGAAAGTATTCCCACTGAGGAGACTGCAGTAAATGAGCAAATTAGGAAACTTCATAACAAATAAATCTCCCAAGATGGCCACCAGAGACAAAAGAGCCCAAATGTAGCCCAAATATCACCCAGATGTAGCCCAAGTATAGCCCAATGACAGAATGTCCCAGAGTGTTCTTAAGAACAACTAGAGCGCTTACTGTCTTACTTATGACAAAGTATGGCACACCTGAAGCCATCTTGATTGGAATAAACTGGTAACCCTTAAAACATTTAATTTAAAAAGGAACACAATGAGGGGGTTCATTTTGCCATAGAAATTATGATTAGTGCTGAAGAAAGAAAAATTAGGGCACATTTTGAGTGACTTCTCAAATCCTCTTCTATTTCATTAAAAAATTCTGATATGCAGACTGAAACATGCACTTTTAATACCAGCAGCAGACTTCCGTGGTGAGCAGTAGCTTTACTACAGTGATCTAATGAGCAACTAGAGTGCTAACATTTAGAATTTATGGCAAATGTGTGACATATCTGATTACCTTCTTGATGGAATCAAAGTGAAAAACTGAAAGCATTTCCTACTGAGGAGACTGCAGTAAATGAGGAAATTAGGAAACTTCATAACAAATAAATCTCCCAAGATGGCCACCAGAGACAAAAGAGCCCAAATGCAGCACAAATATCACCCAGATGTAGCCCACATGTAGTCCAATGACAGAAGTGTGCAAAACACTTATTTTTTGTGTATTTGCAGTTTTATATAGTGCAGACTTGTCAGGTATTGGAGTGCTTTACATGAGCATTGGTTACATCACACAAGATCAAGTTCATTTTGGTTGTAGACATGGGGAGATTAAGTGATTTGACCAGAATCACAGAATGTTGAGCTAAAGCAGAAACTCCAATCTGGTTCCCTAGTTGCAAAGTCTGCAGCTCTGGAAGTAACACCACATCCTCTCCCCTAGGTGCAACATTTAATCAAGTGGTCAACTGGATAAAAAACATAAAGATTACAAATAATTTAAAAGTTCTTTGTCGCTATTTGAAAACTCAGAAAATATGTTCTCATTTTAGTTTTTTAGAGCACTAACCATAATTTTGATGCAAATAAGACCCTCTCATATATGTAAAGGAAATACTCTAGGTATTACAGTTTTGATTACATCAAGATGACATATAAATATAGAATGTTAGCAATCTAGTTGTTCATTGGGATACTGTTGAGAGGCAGAGGCCAGGGGCACGGACTCTGAAAATTGAAGGCAGGTAGGAGAGTGCAGAGGCAACAATTTGACCACACTGGGCAGGCAGGAAGGGCAGTGGCAGCACAACAGACTATGGAGGTCAGTGGAAAGGGGGGCAGGGGCAACAAACCAACAATACAGGACTGGCAAGAGAGGCTGTGGCAATATAATAGACCATTGTGGGCAGAAGGAAGAGGCAGTGGTAGTACAACCATACATGCCAACAGACCCGTTTCAGCCAGGAAACGTCCAATGTTTTTAAGCTCAAATGGTCTTTATTTGATCTGTCTCCTGTCTACAATCTCCTCTTTTTCAATGTAACTCAAAGTGAAAAATCAATACCCCAGTTTTTTTTCAAAATCTCCCTCTTACCAACTTCAAAATGTTCACAAGTATGGTACATTGGATCATGGTAGGCAGGAGGAATTGGGGTAGGGACATGGACTCGGATAACAGAGGACAGGAGGGACATGGAGAGGTGCACCAAACTGACCCTACAGGGCAGGCATCAGGGTTTGCAGCAGCACAATACACCACACAGCGCATGCGGGACAGGAGTGCAGCACAACAATCCATAGAAAGCAATAGGGAGGGGACAGGACCATGCACATGGACAACAGAGAACAGAGGGGAAAGAGGCAATGGTAGCTAGCTGACCATAATGGACAAACAGGAGAGAAAGCTGCAGCATAACAGACCATAAAGGGCAGGAGGGACGGATCTGGGCCTTACAATGGAACAGACAAGCCAGGAGGGAGGGAAGAGGGGTCTGTACATGGAAACAGAGGGCTGGGGGCAAGGGGGCAGGGCAGGAGCAGCAAGATGACCATGGAGGTCAGGCAGGATGGGCACTAGAAACAAGACACACCATGGAGAGCAACAATGAGACTATGATGGCATACACACAGACCATGGAGGGAAGGTGGGATGGGGTCAGGGGCAGCTAGCTGACCACACAGGGAAGGTGGGAGGGGCCATGGCATCACAGAAGACCATGCATGGCAAGCGGGAGGGTTAGTGGCAGCACAATGGCTATGATGGGCAAGAAGGAGGGTGCAGGGGCATGCACAAAGGACCATGGAGGATAGAAGGGAGGGTCAGAACAAGAGAGTTCAGGGGAAGGGGCCTCACAACAGACCGCGCGGGGCATGCAGGAGGAGCAGTTGCAGCACAACAGACCAGGGAGGGCAGACGGGTGTGGCAGTAAAATGGACCATGGAGGACAGGAGGAAGGGGATAGGGGCATGGCATGTGGACAGGCAGGGTGGAGGTGGCAGGGACAGGTTACAGTCATCTGACAATGCTAGGCAGGTGGGAGGGGAGTGGCAGCTCAACAGAACACTCAGAGTAGATAGGAGTGGCAGGTCCATGGAACATGGTGGGCAAAAAGGATGGAGCATGGGCATGCACAAAGACATCGGAGGGCAGGGGGGAGTAGAATAGGGGCAGCAAGCTAAGCACAGAGGCTAAGCAGGAGGTCAATGATGGGCCATAGAATTGGGCAATGGAGGGCAGGAGGAGTGGACTGGTACATCATGCTAAATGGAGGGCAGTGGCAGCACATCAGACCATGCATGGCAGGAGGGAGGAGGCTAGTCCATGGATTCAGACAACAGAGGATAGGGAGGAGGTGGATGGGGCAGCAAGCTAACTGTTCAGATAAGGTGGTTATTAAGAACTTTATTGTTTTTAAAATGTGTGTCTGTGCGAACTACTTAAAATATGAACAAGTATGCAGCATAATCTCACTTTCATTCAGGAAGAAGAGGATGTTTGTGACTATGACTCCGGGCTCACTTGGCAGAAACACCCCCTGACCCTCCAACCCCCATCGCAAAATGTAATGCCTGTGAAAAGGGTAGGTGGACGCAGTGTTATATAGAACATAGTCCTGAGAGTACGATTGAAAATGAAA
Source organism: Triturus cristatus (assembly GCF_964204655.1). Lineage (NCBI taxonomy): Eukaryota > Metazoa > Chordata > Amphibia > Caudata > Salamandridae > Triturus > Triturus cristatus. The sequence goes on along the minus strand of NC_140591.1, from coordinate 925,417,553 downwards.
ACTAGATATAGTATATGGTAACAACTATGCACCAAAAAGTGTGATATTAGATGAACCGGGCCGTGAAATATAATATGCAATACATTGTGCGCAATGACAGATTCATTGGAGATCGCGAGATAGCACAGGCACTAGCGCGTGCTATGCGATATGCGCCTTGGAGTGTAATATGCACAGGGCAGTGTTGTTTAACCTAACTAGTCTCTAAAGTTGTAATATAAAATATGTGCTGGGGAGTGTAACGTTGCATATGCACTGTGACTAAGATATGGATCCCAGATTGTAATATGTATGGCATAGCGCTGTGCGTTATAACATAGGCATCGAGGAAGGCACGTTAGATGGGGCAATATAACCCGTGCGAAGGCAAGTGTTGCATGACATATTCACGGGGTGGTGTTACAGTGCACATGGGCTAGAGAGTGTCATAGCATATGCACTAGCTGGTGGAATACAACACAGAGGTGTGAGGCACTCGGCAGGCACTGGTGGGTGTAACACATCATTGGGCTCAGCCAGGAGCACGCTGTGACTCTCAAGTGAGGTTCGTCTCCATTCCAGAGAGTAAAATAAAAAGAATTACACATCCGGCGGTGAATGTGTATTTTATTAACCGTGAGGGGGGTTTCTTGCATAGTTTGGTCGAATTTTTGTCAAATCCCCTTTGAATGGCTTGGTGTGCGTGTATATTAAATGTGCCCGTCAATAGCTACCCATGTTTGTATAAATAAACGACAAGGGTGTCTACTTGGAGAGTACCCACCGGCGGGGGCGCCGGGATTAGGCACGGTACGGCGTCAGACACGTCAGAGCTTCACTAGCGGTGTAAATACATTCCATGTGGATTCATTCTATGCATAGTCTCCTTTTAATGAATATCACGCAAATCGTCATGGTGATAGGTACGTACGGTTTGTCCAGCATGTCCTAGGTGTTTCCATAAATATATTTTTTTTTTAAATAAAAAAATGGCAGGCCCCGGGGGATGGGGTCCCCGGGGCCGTAAGTGGCCTGAGGAGGGGGGCAACGCAGCCCCTTCCTAAAGATTTTTTTTTAAAAAAGGCCATGACGCGGGGGTTGGGGTCCCCGGGGCCGATTAAGGCCTTGGGAGGGCCAAATTAATTTTTTTCAACAAAAAAAATTAGGGTGCAGGCCCTGGGGGATGGGGTCCCCAGGGCCAGTAAATTATAAAAAGAAGGGGGGCCACACAGCCCTCCTTCTTAAAAAAAAGAAAATAAATTAAAGACCGGCATCGCGCCGGAGGCCACGCCCCCTCCTTGCAGCACTCTGCAAACGCCTCTATGCAACGCAGCTCTGTGGCGCTTACTGGAGGTACCTAGCGGGCTAGTTTGACCCTAGGGTTCCTTAGGATTCAAGGGGACTTAATCTCTCAACTTAGAACGGCCACAGGGTGCGTTTACACAGTGGTGAAGGAAGGGGACGGGGCCTGAGGTGACGTGTGCAAACACGCCCTGTGGCACGTTTTAAGTTGGGGAAATAATTCCCTTTCAATCCTAAGGGACCCTGGGGGCCAACTAGCCCACCAGGTGCTTCCAGTAAGCGCCACTGCTCTGCGTTGCAGAGAGGTGGTGCAGGCCGTGCCCCTTTTTACACCTCTCTGCAATGGCGCTTACTGGACGTACCTAGTGGGCTATTTTGCCCCTAGGGATCCTCAGGATTCAAGGGGACTTAATCTCCCAACTTAAAAAACGGCCACAGGGCGTGTTTACACAGTGGGAAAGGGAGGGGACGGTGCCTGAGGTGATGTGTGAAAACACGCCCTATGGCGCGTTTTAAGTTGGGGAAATATTTCCCCTTCCAGCCTGAGGGCCCCTGGGGGCTAACTAGCCCACCAGGTGCTTCCAGTAAGCGCCACTGTGCTGCATTGCAGAGAGGTGGTCCAGGCCATGCCACTTTTTACACCTCTCTGCAACGCAGCTCTGTGGCGCTTACTGGAGGTACCTAGTGGGCTAGTTGGACCCTAGGGACCCTCAGGATTCAAATGAACTTAATCTCCCAACTAAAAACGGCCACAGGGCGTGTTTACACAGTGATGAAGGGAGGGGACGGGCCCTGAATCAACGTGTGCAAACAAGCCCTGTGGCGCGTTTTAAGTTGGGGAAATAATTCCCCTTCAATCCTGAGGGACCCTGGGGCCCAACTAGCCCACCAGGTGCTTCCAGTAAGCGCCACTGCGCTGCGTTGCAGAGAGGTGGTCTAGGCCGTGCCCCTTTTTACATCTCTCTGCAACGCAGCTCTGTGGCGCTTACTGGAGGTACCTAGTGGTCTAGTTGGACCCTAGGGACCCTTAGGATTCAAGGGGACTTAATCTCCCAACTTAAAACGGCCACAGGGTGTGTTTACACAGTGGGGAAGTGAGGGGACGGGGCCTGAGGTGACGTGTGCAAACACGCCCTGTGGCGCGTGTTAAGAGGTAGTTTTAATCCCCTGCCCTATTATATACTAGGGGCTAACAGAGGAGGTCATGCTGATCACAGGGGGACCCCAATGCATAGTGTTCCCTAGTGTATGTAGGTGTTTTCACTGTATTCTGAGTGTCTTTTAACATAGCACTGGCTCTAGGACTGGTTAGTCAGACTCAGTTACCACAAGTATCCGTCTGAAAAAGTTGAGGGTACAGGATGATTTAGCAACAAGGCTTCTTTCTGCTCTTCTGTTTGTTCTTTCTGCACGTTATCCTTCTTCCTGCAGTTTTCTTCGTCTTTGAGGACTTCTGTTGCTTCTTTCTGCATTTCCTTTTTTTCTTTCTGTGAGTTTTTTCTTCTTTCTTCACATGTCCTATCTCTGTAGGCATAGTTAGAAATTAGCATTTAAAAAACCTTTGAAATTCACTGAAAAAACCATAGGTTTCAGGCATGTTATAGTTAGGAATTAGCATTTAAAAAACCTTAGAAATTCACTGAAAAAACCATAGATTTCAGGGGCGTTATAGTTAGCTGGACTTTTCACTCGTACAAAACCATTGAAATTCCCCCGTTATAGTTAATTCAGCTAACTATAACTCGCGTGCCCGCAATGCACTGCTGATGACGTCACATATTACATCACTCATGACATGGTCAGTGACATCACTCATGACATCACTGATGACATCTCAAAGGGGGCGGAGACAAGGCGACCACCGCACTGAAAGAAAAAGCGTGGGCTGCTGTGTGCCTCTAGGAATCCCTTGCTCTGCTTTTGCTGACTACAGTTTCTGGGTTGGGAAACAGCGATGGCTGGAGGCTTGGGTTGCCTAGTGATGGGGACGCTGGGGGAGCTTGCAGAGCTCACTTCACAGAGACTATGGCAGCGCGAGGAGGACGAGGCAAACCGCGCTCGAATATCCAGCAGGCACCAGCACGACGGGTTGAAACTGACCCCAAAACTGACACAGACATCACGAAAACTGAGCTTCGTATAGGTAAGGGAAGCAAACTGGACAGGGAAAAGACTGAGCTTAACAAAAGCAATGCTCAGAGAGGGACATCTGCGGGGGAGCAGGGGAAAAAGCAGGTTGCTATAACAAGTTAGTTTCTACCTTTAGACATGTGTGGAAAAGAGAAAGAGAAGGAGATGGAGAAGGGGGCACGAGAAAAGCTAGACGATCAAAGCGGTATATCTATTGGCGGGAAACCAGCCGACATAGTGAATCCTCAAAGTATTTCACAGAATACAACATTAGAATTACGGGAGGAGCGAGTCTTGTGGGGTTCAAATTGTGATAACATTGTGTTGGGAACTCCGGAGGTACCCGTCAGCACCCAGCTAAAAGGGGACATTATTAACGAAAATGTGTAGGACAAGGATTGCTCCTCCAAGGAAATTATTTGTAATCCAGCAATAACAACGAAGGTGATAAATAGACCGGAGAGGACAAACGAGATAAAACAATGTGCTTTTACAGACGGGTGTACACAGAAAAAGAACCTGGAGGCGGGATTCCTCTCCCCTGATTCCCTGGAAAAATTCTTCTCTCTGAATGAGGAATCCGGCGAGATGGATATTGTGGTGTCAAGCAGTAGCGACGATGACTGTGGGGACTCCACCATGAGCAACTATAGTCAACAATGGGAGTGAAGGATGCCAAGGAGAACAAAGCGGATATCAGAAGGAAAAAGGAGCAGCCATAAGAGAATTCTTGGAGAGGTAGAGGGAGAACTCGGCTGGGATTACTCAGCCACACAGTTATTACACCCTAATGGCTCAAATAAGAAAGGGAGAACTCCCAGAGAACAACCGATGGGTATGACCGTACGGAAAACTTGCGAACAGTCTGCAGAGCCCTCCCTTTCTCTGATTGAATCCCTAAGATCGTTTCAAGATGAGGTCAAAATAGAAAATCGACAAGCACGGCTTGCCTCAAAAAACTACAAGGCTCAATGTGTAAGAATGGGAAAACCTTACAGAGATAGCGGAGAGTCTAAGCATGTTGGAAACTCGCACAGAGGTGCTAGAAAATATGGTAGACACACTGAAACTACAGGCTACCTCACAAGAGAGCAAAGTGAGGGGTGTGATAAGGAAGCTAGAAGAGGCAGAAAATCGCCAACGGCGCAACAACCTGAGGCTGGTAGGGATACCCGAGAATTGTGAAGGCAGTGACATCAGGAAGTTCACAATAAACATGCTGAAAAACTCTCTGCCAGAACTAGCACACTGGGATTGAGGTAGAGAAATCCAACGTGTACATAGATTCCCCTTAACAATATGCAAACGCCCCTCGAACGCTCAGTCGTATCCACGTGCAATATTAATCTATTTTGGAAATTTTCTGCTCTGTCAGGCCGTTGACGATCTGGCCAGGCCTAACATGAAAAGGAATTGGGTGAATTTCTCCTTCTTGGCAAAACCAGTCTTTGCACACGCCACTGTGGAAAGAAGATGGAGGCTCGGGCAACTTATAGCACCTTTCCAAAGAACAGGAGATACCGTTTTTTACAGAATCCAGCTAAGCTTATAGTTAATTTTCAAGGTCGGAACTATTATTTTACTTCAGAAATACAAGCTCAGAAATTTTTAGAGGATATCACAGCAGGGAATGCTGGGACTGCCGAGAGCAAATATTACATTTTAATATTTAAGGCATAATGAGGATTGAGACCAGGACACTTTTTCTTTTTTCAAAAGGAGGAATTGTCTCTCCCTGTTCCAGCCTGTGTTTTCTTTTTCTCTTTAGATATTGTGTTTTCTTTTTCTTGATTTTTCATTCTCGTATGGACTTTCCAGTATTATTTTTGCAATATATTGGGTTTGAGTGTGATTGTGATGGCTAAAATCATATTTGAGCACTGGTGGAGGGGAGGGAAGTGGAGCGTGGGTAAGTGTGGTTCAGACACTATCATGCAGGCTCAGGATTGAGCCTGGTTGGCTAACGTATGGTGGGGGATGGTGGAGGGAGAGTGGGAGGTGGGTGGGGGGGAAATCTCAGCCAGGTGGTTGTAATAAGGGGTGCAACTAAAAGGGGCCAATTAGGGTATAAGAAAGATAGAAAATGGCAGGAAATATCCAGGCGGAAGGTGGTCCAAGAGGAGAGCACGGGACTCAAGTCGGAGCATACCCGTCACTCGGGGTGACAAATGCAAAAACAGTTGATGGACAGAATGCAGAACAATGTCATACATTCACCCCAGTACAGAGATCTGGGCCTAAATCCATAATTCTTTTGCTCACCATGCCATTCCAATTTGAACCTCATGGGAACAGTCCAGCCCAAACTGCCAAGCCAGGTCCTCCTTGGACTGTTATTTTACTTCAGAAATACAAGCTCAGAAATTTTTAGAGGATATCACAGCAGGGAATGCTGGGACTGCCGAGAGCAAATATTACATTTTAATATTTAAGGCATAATGAGGATTGAGACCAGGACACTTTTTCTTTTTTCAAAAGGAGGAATTGTCTCTCCCTGTTCCAGCCTGTGTTTTCTTTTTCTCTTTAGATATTGTGTTTTCTTTTTCTTGATTTTTCATTCTCGTATGGACTTTCCAGTATTATTTTTGCAATATATTGGGTTTGAGTGTGATTGTGATGGCTAAAATCATATTTGAGCACTGGTGGAGGGGAGGGAAGTGGAGCGTGGGTAAGTGTGGTTCAGACACTATCATGCAGGCTCAGGATTGAGCCTGGTTGGCTAACGTATGTGGGGGATGGTGGAGGGAGAGTGGGAGGTGGGTGGGGGGGAAATCTCAGCCAGGTGGTTGTAATAAGGGGTGCAACTAAAAGGGGCCAATTAGGGTATAAGAAAGATAGAAAATGGCAGGAAATATCCAGGCGGAAGGTGGTCCAAGAGGAGAGCACGGGACTCAAGTCGGAGCATACCCGTCACTCGGGGTGACAAATGCAAAAACAGTTGATGGACAGAATGCAGAACAATGTCATACATTCACCCCAGTACAGAGATCTGGGCCTAAATCCATAATTCTTTTGCTCACCATGCCATTCCAATTTGAACCTCATGGGAACAGTCCAGCCCAAACTGCCAAGCCAGGTCCTCCTTGGACTGGAACCAAGCATCCTAGGACCGGTTTCGGGGTTTCACCCCTCTTCAGCCAGGATAGCTTCATTCCAGTGGCATGGAGAGCACTGGACTCACGTCTGAGCATACCCGTCCCACTCGGGTGACAAATGCAAAAACAACAGTTGATGGACAGAATGCAGAACAATGTCATACATTCACCCCAGTACAGAGATCTGGGCCTAAATCCATCGTTTTTTTGCTCACCATGCCATTCCAGTTTGAACCCAGCCATATGCAAATCCGTCTTGACTCTGTGCTTCATGGGAACAGTCCAGCCCGAACTACCAACCCAGCAATTACAATTTGAACCTTCCCTGTGATTGGTCATTGGAACATGGGTACAGATATCGGGAAGGAAACCAAAAGTGTTTCAGGCCCTTAAAAACTTATGTCAGACCCATGGCTTAATAGATTGTTGGCAAATAATGCACCCAAATGATCCAGGATTTACCTACTTCTCTAATCCACATTCAACACATGCGAGACTGGATTTTATGTTTGCTTCGAACACTGTGAGTTCATATTGTTCAATAGAAAAATTACCACAGGTCCTATCTGATCATAATCCCCTAGTTTTAAATATAGAAATGGGAGCAGTGAACCCCAATGTGAAAGTATGGACTTTTGAAAGAGCACTGCTGCTTAACAAGGAATACTGTTGACATATCAGCAAAAGGATACCTGGGCTTGTGGAGAATAATATGGGCAGTGCTGCAATTCATGTGGTGTGGGACGCCCTGAAGGCAGGGATCAGAGGGGAAACGTTAAGATTTTCCCAAAATTTTAACAAGGAGGCTCAACAAAGAATGGCGCCACTGCAGAGAAATTTGGGAGTAGCCGAGGAAGGACTGATAAGGACTGTACAGGAGGGATGGGAAATTGAAAGTGAACTAAGATGTATGGCGATTGCTAAAAATTCTATCATTGATATCTTAACAGAAAAAGCCATAGCCAAGGCAACAACATATAGAGAAATCACTTATGAATTAAGCGAGCAGGTTGGTTATCAATTGGTAGTTCGTACTAGACAACAAAATACAGCCAATCTAATACGGGAAATTAAAGATCCAGAGTCTGGGCAAAAAACCGAGTCTAAAGAAATAAGAGCAGCATTTCAATGGTATTATCAAAAATGATTTGATGACACTGGTATAGAACAGGAAAAGATCGAGGAATATCTAGATCAAAGTCCATCTGTAAGATTAAAGGTAGAGGATCAGGACAGTTTGGACTGTGTACCACAATGGGAGGAAATTTTGCTGTCTATGAATATCTTAGCCAAGGTGAAGGTGGCCGGGACGGATGTGATACCAACAGAGTTTTATTATGCTAAATTCTCTCTGCAGTTAAAGAGAATAATCTGTGATTTATTTACACATAGTCAAGTCAAAAAGGCTTTATTTCGATAAAAACATATCATAAAAGCTGAATATAAATACATTTTTCCATTTTAAAAGACATTTACAAGAACCACTAGATTCCATAAATTTTCAACGAAGAAATAAATACATTCTACACAAGTTAAAAGCAATTAGCAATTGAACAATAAAAAGGAATTAAACATTAATTTTAAGCCTTTTGCTACGTAAATACCAGGCCCATGATAAAAATTTAGATAAACCACAGACATAAAGTGGGCGTGAATCTGACGTTAAGATACGCAAGGCCTCAATGTGTGACCTAGTGCCTAAAAGCCGACACAGTGCTTTGAGCCACTTTTTCCTGGGTTTTACATATTCCGGGCATTGGAACAAAAAATGCGCTAGGGTCTCGGTACAAGTTGTACAAAAAGGGCAAAAGGCAGTTGTCTGTGCCGGAATTTTCCACCGTGCTGTAAACGCTCTTAGTGGGAGAGTCCCAACTCTAAACTTGAAATAGAGAGCTCTATCGAACGGTTTTTCAATAATGTCCAGATACAGTTCCCGAATGGGTATTTACACATATCTTTCAGGGTGGGCGACCCCCGGGATCATGGTCCTTAGCCAAAATTGTGTTATTTTTTTTTTTTTAAAACAAAGAGCCTACTGAACTTGGGTCTTATCGCCCTATCACCCTGAATAATGGCGGCTCAAAAATTAATCTACATTATCAGCTAGTCGATTGGCATTTGTTATTCATAAAATTGTATCTGATCGCCAGCATGGGTTCATCCCAGGGAGGTCTACCACCGACCATTTCCAAAGAGTGATTACATTTTTAGATATTACTGATGTTACAGGAGACCCTATAGCACTCATATTATTGGACGCTGAAAAAGCCTTTGATAGGGTCTCCTGGAAATATTTATGGACAGCTATGTCAAGAAGTGGCATCAGGGAGCATTTCATTACGGCGGTCCAAATGCTATACACTGAACAGCCGTAGTTATGGTAAATGGGATGGTGTCAGAAAAGATAGCTATTAGCAGAGGGACTAGACAGGGGTGCCCATGTTCCCCTCTTCTATTTGCGTTGTTCATTGATCCTTTCATCCGTGGACTGGAGAATAACACATTAATACCACCAATATGGTCACGAAATTGGCCCACAAAAACACTGGCATATGCTGATGAAATCGCTCTAGTTACCTGCGATCTGGTCACTGCGATAAAACGATAGAAGAAGAGGCCAAAATCTTTGGAGGAGTATCAGGTTAGAAGCTGAACCAAGATAAAACGCAGATAATTCTCAACCATAAAATCAGGATGAGAGACAACCGAGTAGTGGAAAAAGCTACTTATCTGGGTGTTAGCATAACGTCAAAATTGTATAGTCTAGTTAATAAAAATCTTGAACCATTAATACAACGCACAAAAAAAATCTTGTTAGGTTAAATAATTTTCATCTGTCCATTGGGGGCAGGTGTAATGTGATCAAAATGCTTTTTTTAACAAAGTTTCTATATTTCTTCAGGACAATATTTTTGGAGTTTACTCCTCAATGGTTTAAGACAATAGAAAGCATGTTTTCCTGGTTTATATGGGGCTATAATAGAGCATTAAGATTCGTTACCTTGCCTATAGACAGAGGTGGCTTGGCCCTTCATAATTTTAAACTTTATTATTGGGCTACTACATTAAGATACAATATTGAATTATTATTGACAAATACAGATAGCATGGCAAATGTTAGTATTCCAACACCACAGGAACTTATATTGGATGAAGAAACTAGAGGGTGTCTTTGACGGCAATTACACAATAGCTATTTTATGAAAATCCGTTTTAAAACCCTTTTCAGTATTCAAAAAGTTTGGAAGAATTTACGCAAACTTTTGACAATTGGCAGGTTATCCTTTTATACACCGTTATTCAATAATCACAATCTACCAGATATTTTTACAGATGCATGTATGCGTAGATGGATACGGGCGGGATCACGCAGCTGAGTTGTTTTTATTCAACCCTAGGGCTGAAGTCTTTAGAGGAATTAAATAATGATTATAGACTAGACCATAGGGATTTTTTTAAATTTCTCCAGGTTAGGGATTTTCTGAGGAGAAAGGGGTGAGGATCCAAATTTCTAAAAGTCCAAACCATGGAGATCCTAATCAAAAATAGAACAGTAACTATTGGAGAAGTTTACGAATGTATGAATGCCTCTTTTCCAGATTATATGGATAAATGATTTTTAAAATGGCAGGCTAAATTGAGGGTTTCAGCCAGAAATATTTATTGTTCTTATGAATTATCTCAGTCTCTCTTTAATGTCCACTAGACTACAAGCACAATACTATAAGACTTTTTTTTCGTTATATTATACACTAAGCAAGATAGCCAAGTGGGGGTCTTGTAAAGGAACGGTATGCCTATGTTGTGCTTTATATGAGGCCGATATTGTACATATATTTGCATTATGTAATGTACTTCAGGAACTAATCACTGATATATCAGGATTTTTATCAGAGATTCTAAATGCAAGAATAGAAATTTCAGTGGAAGAAATAATTTTAGGTACAGCTGGAGTAAATCGTCCAAGGAACATGCAAGGCTTAATCTTTGTGGCAATGGCTGTTCTAAGGATATGTATAGCTTCAGCTTGGATGGATCCAACCCCATCTGTGTTTCAACAATGGCGAGCCTGATTATTGGTGACATGTAGCTTATAAGTAGTTTCATATAAAAGAAAGGGGCGGAATTTAGCTCTCACAAGATTTAGGTGATCAGCTGCCAGATTAGTTTGAACATAACACTGAAGAGATTTGAGCAGGATTTCCCAACAATAAGTTAAGCCAGGGGTGTGGCTGGGATCTTTAGTTACTGCTTCTTCCAGCTCCACAACCATACTTGCAGAGTTCTAACCAACTACTTTACAGGAATCAGGATGTGCAATCAAACTCAGAAAATCTGACTCCCCTCGGATCCCTGTGTTCCTTCAATTCTCAGGAAAGCTACTAACATTGTAATTTCAACTCCAAACTCTATTTTAAATTTCTTGTTGAGCCCGACCTCCTTCCTGGATAGATGGAAGTTGGCTAAGGTCAAACCTCTGTTGAAAAAGTCAACAGCAGATTCCAAGGTTCTTACTAATTTCAGACTCATCACCTTGCTTCTTGCCTTTTTTAAATGTTGGACAAGTTTGTCAATGTTCAATTAATGGACATCTTGGAAAGGGTCAAGCCTTTTCATCCTTTTTAATCAGGATTCAGACCACAGCACTTGACTGAGCCAATTCTTCTTGAAGTTTTGTAGCCGATAAACATCACTCTGGATAAAGGAGATAACGCTGTTTTAATTCTCCTAGATTTCTCAGCAACATTCGACACTGTGTCACATGAGATACTACAGTGTCTTGCCGACATTGGACCCCAGGGCCATGTTTGTTGTGGTTTCAATCCTTCCTGACAAACAGGAAGCAGGCACTTACGATTGATCACTTTATGTCAGCGGAAAAAGTGTTAAAGTGGAGGGTCCCTCAGGGCTCTCTTCTTAGACCTACTTTCTTCAAAGTAAACATGTCTCTGTTGATTTCTCTTATTTAATCCTTTGGAATCACTATGACATCATACGCAGATGATACCTAATTGATTCTATTTTTGGATAAGAATTCCTTGAGTTCTGAATTTAATTTTAAAAACTGTTTTAATCATGTCCTCAGCTGGAGGAACGCAAATCATCTCAAGTGCAAAGCAAACAAAACAGAAATTCTTTTGTTTTGAGAAAACAACATATTCTCCATTGCTAGGACCCCCCCCCCCCCACTCCCTCTGACTTCTGTGGTAAGGAATCTAGGGGTCAGACCTGACAGTGATCTCTTGTTCAGTCACCAAGGTATGACAGTGTCAGGAACCTGTTTTTCCTTAATTGAATCTCTAAAAAAATGTGGTTTCTCCCTCTTGTCTCTAGGAAGACGGTAGTTCCGTTTAGTTCAGAAAGACATAATTTCGATCACTTTAGATCAAAAAAGTACTGTACAAAACACAACACATGCAATCACAATGAATCATTACATATATTCTTTAAACAGATAAAACTGAATGCATAAGACAGAGAGAACTTTAAATATTAATGTGTTAATCCATGTAAGTAGCAGTTTATTGAGGAAGGCTCCCCCATAAAATCTTTAAATTACATAATTGAAACACTTTTTAGAATAAAAACATATAAAAGATAAAAGTCTTCTACAAGAGCTAAAAGACAGTATTAGCTACAGGACATCAACATAGCAGAATAAAGGAAGAGGTTTGCAAAAAAGTTAGTGTTTAAAGACTATTGTGTACATATTTCATGCGTCTTATCCACTTTGCCATCAGGAATTTGGCCATGCAGAATACCACAATCTGGCTTGAATCTGTCTGCAAATTTATGAATGCCTCCTTGTGCTCGCTGATTCCCAGCTTTCTAAAAAGGGGGCAGGACTGTAGTATTTGCCTTATTTACTTCTAGGGTTCTAGTACTGTGATAGTCTTTATTTGGGCATCTCTAAACTTTTAATTAACAAATTACAGGTTGTGAAAAATGCCACTGCTTGACTGGTGCTTGAACTCCCTCGTAGGAGTCTACATCCAGGAAGATTAGGGCACGTCATTGGATATCTGCGCATAAACAAATTGTGTTCAAATATTTCACTATCACTTTCAGATCTTAGGATCAAACATGACCTAAATATCTTTGTAACGATTTTATGCAGTATAAGACCCCAAGAATACTGAGATCCACCAATACTAAACTCTTATGGATTCTCAAATACAGAGTGAGCACCAAAGGAGGAAGATCGTTGTCTGTTCTGGGAGCTAAGACTTGGAATCAACTCCCTCTTTACCTGAGACAAATGGAAATTAAGGCAACTGTCTGAAAACATCTGAAAGACTGGTTATTCTCTTTACCATGGGAGTTAACCTCTGCAGTATTCACCCATTGGTACTTACTCTTTCTGGACCTGAGCCAGGATGCTACGGTTGGGGTAACAGTGCACTCAACAAATATCTAGTTTAATCATACATTCATTAATTCATTCATCCATCCATTCATTCACTCACTCACTCATTCATTCATTTCATTCAATTCAATCATGTTCCTAGCTAGTTATACTTCTTGCAGTTCCTCTAATGTGTTCCACTTAGCCCAACTGCCCCAATTATCCCATGTTCTTTTACAAAGGCTTGTAGCTCAGTCTCAGTGGACATTATCAGATGCCATCCATTACCATGTTGTTTTATTACTGGCAATTGTATTTGATGGTATTTTAAACTTAGTTATACCACAGTTCACATATGTTGAGTGTATGCATAGAATCTCTTGTGTATATGTCTTCTCATATAGCTTTTAGGGAGTTCAGATATAAAGGTAGAGCAGCTTTACGTGAGACAACATTTCATGTATTAGGATGAACATTTGGTTTTTGTGGAAATGAGACAACATAGTTTGTCCCAAATATCTGGTCTTTGTGGATTCTGTGGCTAGCACTGGTGCAATCTTCCTTAATTATGATGCCTTGCTTTTGCATACCATGGGCCCTGAGGAGGGAGATGGTCATAAGGAACCCGCCTTTTGGGGATGAATGACTATTGTTGTCTTTCCAAGTCAAACTCAGTGCCTGAGATTTGCTGATCCAAGAAATGTTTGCTCTTCACAGTATGCTTTCTGGATAGCCCGAAGTAGTTGATTAAGAATCATTGGTGATAGAATTTTTATCCAGATGTGAGGTGAAGGTGTCCTGAGTAAGCTAATAGCGGAGGGCAGCAGGTGTAGGGGTACATGACATATACAGGATAAAATACCCCACCAAGCATTATAGGATATTGCAAGTCACAAAGGAGTTTCATGGTCATATATATCAAGGATGCAAAAGGCTGAGCTCCTATATAAGGTGATGGAACTGTGAGGTGACTGGCAATAACCTCGTCTTCTATGGCATGGGGGTACTTTATTCTTTATAATACATGGTTACACATCACCTTTTCCTCAAAACACTTAAATCCTTGATGTGTAGCTCTTTCATAAAAAGACAGAGCATGTTTGCAAACATGGAGAATAAAAAAAGAATATCTAGTGGAAACCAAAACACATCAAAAATAGAGTCAGATATTTGTTGCAAAAAATCATTAAAATCAGTTTAATACAAGTCAGTTTTATTTTTTAAAAGGCACAGTAAAAACAGGCAGAAACATTCGAAGTTTTCTATAGATACCTAAGTAGTGCAAAAAATAAACACGTTGCCAAAAATATCTACTTGATGCTTGTCACTGAACAGCTTTTGCATTCTTTAATTATGCTCTGTGACCGTATCTTCTTTTTACCTCAGCTGCTGACTCTGGCAGCAGGCATTGTGACATCAGAACTCAACTCTGATGCATTATTAGAGTCAAGTTCTTGTGTAATTTCCTGGCTCATTTTCAGTACTACAGGGTGCAGCACACAATGCAGGGCTTACTAGGGCTGGCCTTGGCGGAGAACACGGATTTGCCTGCTTTGATGTACTTGCTGCAGGCGACAACACTCAATCAATCAATCAGGGAATTGTAAGCGCACTACTCACCCGTGAGGGTCTCAAGGCGCTGGGGGGGTGAAGGAAGTGAACCAAAAGGGCCACCCGGGTTATCTACACCAACTAATCACCTTCCAAACAAATGAAGGGTCGGGCAGACAGTAGAGAATACAAACGGTTATTTATTAGTAATACGCTGCAGAGGAGTCCAATCTGACTTGCACACTAAGATGTCTGCTGAGGGGACTGACCCTCCAACAGTCTGCAATGCATAATCATTAGTCCAAAATCACTCAACCACGCCCACAGTGGAAAGTTACCGGCTCAGGCCGAACATGAACATAGGAGGCACAGGACGATGAGACACCACCTTCTAGATGGGTACATGCTATCGCGGTCTCAAAGTTGCCGCACTGGAGCTCAGCGTCTCCTAACGTGGGAGCAGAGTTACACACAAGGATAGGTATGCAATGGCAGAATGGCCTATGTATTAGTAAGACAGGATCCAACCTTGAGCAACTAAGGAAATAATCACTGGAAACAGGGTTCTGCTGATGCAAGCAATACGAGTCATGAGGCCTAGTTCAGACACAGCCTAATAGGGATTACGAAATAGAAAATGCAGTCACACTCGCTAACTGAGTCTTACACATTACATAGATAACTCAGTGGGTTGAACGCAATGAATATGAATGGTTTCTATTTAACCGCACACTGCTACCCTAATATAGCATATAACGGGTACATGACGATAATGGATTTGCAAACCTAACGGGGGGAGGGGTGAGCCACTCCCTATCAGTCAAAAAGCCAGGTCTTGAGCATCTTCCTGAAGATGCTCAGGGTGGGGGCACATCTGATGTTGAGCGGGAGCTTGTTCCAAGTCTTGGCTATGATGTAGGAGAAGGTTCTTCCACCTGTTCTGGCTCTGCGGATGTGCAGTGTTTCGGTGAGGGTGAGGGCGGCGGATTTGAGGTTTCTCTTGGGTACGTGGAAGGAGATCCTCTTGTTGAGGTATTGGGGTCCGGTGCTGTGGAGGCATTTGTAGTCGTGGGTGAGTATCTTGAAAGTGACTCGCTTCTCAGCGGGGAGCCAGTGGAGGTTCCATAGGGGTCGGCTGGTGCGTTTGTGTCGAGGAGTGCAGAGGACAAGTCTGGCTGCGGTGTTCTGTATGATCTGGAGCTTGCGGAGTAGAGACTTGTTGATCCCAGCGTAGAAGGCGTTTCCATAGTCCGGTCTGTTGGTTATGAGTGCATGGGTGACGGCCTTCCTTGACTTGGGGGGATCCACTTGAAGGTCTTTTGGAGGATTCATAGGGGGTTGAAACAGCTGGAGGTGACGGCGTTGCCCTGTCATGTCATGGAGAGGGAGGAGTCGAGTACGATGCCGAGGTTTCGGGTTTGGTTCGTGGGTGTGGGGGACTGCTGAGAGCCATAGGCCACCAGGTGTTGTCCCATGCCAAAGGGGAGGGTCAGAGGACGAGGACTTCCGGCTTCTCCGAGTTGAGCTTCAGGCAGTTTCTGCTCATCCAGGATGCAACATCCTTCATTCCTTCCTGGAAGTAGAGTCTGGAGGTGATTGGGTCCTTGGTGAGGGAGAGGATGAGCTGGGTGTCGTCGGCGTAGGATACTATGCTGAGTCCGTGCTGTCTGACGATGGCGGAAAGGGGGGCCATGTAGATGTTGAAGAGCGTGGGGCTGAGCGATGATCTTTGGGGCACTCCATAGTTGATTTCCGTGGGTTCGGAGAGAAAAGGTGGTAGTCTGATTCTTTGGGTTCTGCCGGTGAGGAACAAGTGGATCCAGTCGAGGGTGTTTCCTTGTATGCTGGGGTTGTGGAGTCTGGCGGTGAGTGTGTGGTGGGAGACAGTGTCGAACGCTGAGGAGAGGTCAAGTAGGATCAGGGCTGTGGTGTGTCCTTGGTCGAGGAGTATACGGATGTCGTCTGTGGCAGCGAGTAGAGCGGTTTTGGTCCTGTAGTTGCTGCGGAATCTGGATTGGGAGGGGTCGAGGATGGAGCTTTCTTCAATGAAATTGGTTAGTTGTGCATTGATGGTCTTCTCGGTGACTTTGGCCATGAAGGGGAGGAGGGAGATGGGTCAGTAGTTCTTGAGGTCAGTGGGGTCTGCTGAGGGCTTCTTGAGCAGGGGTCTGACTTCTGCCCGTTTCCAGTCGACAGGAAAGATTCCGGTCTTGAAGGTGGTGTTGATGGTGTGTCGTAGTTCAGGAGCGATGGAGGTGGCGGCTCTGAGTAAGATGTGCAGAGGGTAGGGGTCCGTGGGGGCCCCTGAGAGGGTGCCTTTCATGGTCGAAGTGGTGTCTTCAGTGGTGACTGGGGTCCAGGAGGAGATGGTGGGCTGGATGGTGTTCCGGAGCAAGAAGTGATTTCGGAGTGGGGTGTCTGGTCATTGAAGTTGTCGTCGAGTGGCTTGATTTTCAGATGGAAGTAGAACCCAAGCTTGTCGCAGAGGTCCTGGGAAGGGATGATGTCCGTGGTTTCGCTGGGGAGCTTGGTGAATTCCTGGATGATGCTGAAGAGTTGCTTGGAGTTGCCGGCGTTGGTGAGGATCTTGTTTTGGATGAAGGTCCTTTTGGTGGATCTAATGAGTTGGTGGTATTCCGTCATGGCGTTTTTGTAGGTGGTGCGGTCTTTTGGCATTTTGCTGTTTCTCCAGTTCTTCTCAAGACATCTGCAGGTGCTTCTGGATTCTTGGAGGTCAGCGGTGAACCAGGTGGCTTTCCTGGGGCGTTGACTGTCAGGGTTGCGCATTGTGGCAAGCTTGCCTGCACAGCTGGAGATCTATCTGCGTAGTCCTTTGGCTGCGAGGTTGGCGTGGGTCGACGTGGTGGGGGCGTCGCGGTTGAGGGTGGAGTTGAGTTCTTCCTCAGTGACTTTGCTCTAGGTCCTTCGTGGGGGGAACGGTGCATGTTTGGGTGGCGTGGATTTGTTGACGTGGAAGTGTACGCAGTGGTGGTCTGTCCATGGGGGTTGTGTGGTGTGGCTGAAGTGGATGTTGTTTCCGACTGTGAAGATGGGGTCGAGGGTGTGTCCTGCCTTGTGGGTGGGCGTGATGACGAGCTGTTTCAGTCCGATGTTGGCGAGGTTGTCCAGGAGGGTGGTGGAGTTGGGGTCGCTGGGGATGTCCAGGTGAAAGTTCAGGTCTCCGATGAGTATGTAGTCCATGGAGATGATGGCGTGGGGTGCGATGAGGTTAGTGGCAAACAAAGCGCAGGGTCCGGGGGGTCTGTAGGCGAGAGTGCTGCGAAGAGTGGTTCTGGGGCTGGTCTGGATCTGGAAGTGAAGGTGTTCGGTGGTGGGGAAGGAGTCCTTCGTGGTGGAGGTGGAGAGTCGAAAGGAGCTCTTGTGTATGATGGCAAGTCCTACTCCTGGGTGTTTGGGGCTGTCCTCCCTCTGGATCTTGTATCCGTCGGGGGGGAGGAGGCGTTGGTCCAGGTTTCTGTAAAGAAGGCAACATCTGGCGAGAGGTGTCGAGGAGGTCCCAGATCTCTACAGCGTGTCTGTGCAGGGAGCGCACGCTGTGGAGGATGCACTTCAGGGCTTCGGTGTTGTTGGTGTTCGGTGCGGGTGCCGTGAGGGTGTGGTCAGAGGTGAAGGATTGGAGGCAGTGATGGCAGGATAACTGGCCGTGGGTGATGTTCGGCCTTGACCGCTGGCAGTTGTTGTTCCTTCCGGGGTTGAGTGCGAGGAGGGCAGCGGAGTTGTAGCAGTGGGAGGTTGCAGATCCAGGGTTCCTGGCCGCGGTTGGGTCACGGATAGGCACAGACGGGTGCAGACGGGATAGCCTTTGGCGCGCCAGCGGCACGCCAGCAGCACGCCCGCTGCGTGCGGCCGCCATTAAGTAGGAGAGGGAAGCACGTGAACCGGCGGGGGGGGGGGGCCGCAGGGGCAGCAGCGGCAGGAAGGGCACAGGGAGCAAACGGGCACAGAAAACAGAAAAAACGTCTAATTGGCACACAGGTACAATGACAAGACAGGCACAATGGAAAATAAAGTGAAGAGGCTAGAAGAAAGACAGAAAAATGGGCACAGAAAGACAGAGCCAGACAGCAGCAGCCAGCAGAAGAGCAAGGCTCTCCCTCTGGACCTCCAGGTATGAGGAGCAGGCAGGAACCTGCGGGTGGAAGAGAGCCTCGAACACCTACCTGACCAGGCAGAGCACAGTGCACAGAACAGCTGCACTTAACAGCAGAGCTGCGGGGTGGAGAGCTGGTCCTTGACCAGGAGGTCAGAGGTCTTGTTCCAGAGCATTTTTGCAAAACTGTATGTATGTTCGCAGCAGACGTCGCAGCCAGGAGTATTTAAGGCCCGTCTGGACTGGCAGGAGGATTTGGGCCTGATTATTAGTGACAAAGAATGGACCTATTGCTTCGCGATTTTTCGGACTGTCTATTTAAACAGTCAACACCAGTAGATCCACTTTATGTATATTAATCAGGTGTATTACGCGCCGACTCAACCGTTTCATTATGACTTACAGGACACTTCTTGTTGCTTCATTGTGGAGTTGAAGGAGCGGAGTTTGCCTGTTTGGTTTTGCCCTTGAGTGCAATGCCTTTGGGCTGCCATTTTCGGGGAGTTACAGTAGACTACTGGTGAGCCAATCATTTCGTCCCCCCTGCTAACGCTGCTGGGCTATGATAGGGATGTCCTGAAGACCTTTAGGTGTGTAGTAGCCCTTGGATTGCTGCTGGCAAGGTACAGGATAGTGATGCCCGAAGCGAAAGGTCCGCTCCCAACACTGCGGGAAAGGCACGCGGACATGGCCCAGTGCCACACTCAGCTTGACACATGTTATGACCTAATGCCAGTCCACAGCAGCCCGAAGGATATTTGAGGGCCCTATCAAGCAGTTCTTGTGCATATGGGGACTACCGATGAGCGGGAGGGCACTGTAGAGATACCGGCGTGGACTAGCAACTATTGCTATGACCCCATTGGATGGAAGGCCCTGGAAAGTTCCAAACTGTAATGGTGATTGTGTATGGGTCTGCTGATTGGCTTTCGGAGACGGAGGGTACAGGCATTGTGGGGACTGTGGTGAAAATGTTCTGACTCTTTGCTAAGTATTGCACCATGTATTCTTCCAAGCTACCCTGACTGTAAGATCTGTCATCAGGTTGCCTGTGCTGATAACACTTGGACAGTATAGGTAAATACTGTCCAAGTGTTATCAGCACGGGAAACCTGATGACAGATCTGATGACAGATCAACGTGTCATTATATTCTATACGGTTGTTTAAAAATGAAATTGAAGTTTAAAAAAAAAAAGTTCTATTGTAATTATTTTTGTAATAGGCGACACAGTGCGTTACCTCGCCAAATATAAAAAAAAATAGAGAAAGGTTTTTATACAGGGATTGCAGAGTCTGTTGGCAGGAGGGTGAGAAGAAATAGCGATTGGTGGGGGGGAGAAGAATCAGGTCCGGAATCATGAAGAAACATAGACTGTGGGTGAAAGCTGTGACATGAAGTCACGAGGCATATGGTTGGAACTGACGTAGGACAAGATTTAAGTTATCGCAATGAACTCGATTACAAGTGAACCAGATGGGGTTCGGGTATGCTCCTCCTCCAATAAATATAGATATTAAGGAGTGTGATGTTGACCCGGTATGGTCAATGGATATGAATTGTGCACTACTGTGAATGAAACAGTCACCGATAGCTAATACTATCGGGAAGTGTCCCACCCATAAAATCCGAAATAGGAGATGAACCCTCACCCTTTCGGATGCCAGAACGGAAAAGGATAAACATCGGGCTGCAACCCCATTGTGACAATCCCTCACAAAAAGAAGGGGTGCTGGTGCCATAAATTCAGTGGACGCGGTATGGTGCACTTCGGCAGCCTACAATGGCTTACATTGACCAGAGATTCTTTGCCTCTGGGAACAGAGATGAGTCGCGGTGGCCAATATGCACATGTAGGGCGCACAGAGTGGGATACAGCTTTTAGTGGACTTTGCCAGATTATGTTTATGGGATACTCTTTTTGTCTGGACCCTTGTTGGTGGACGCCGCTTGTTGTTTCCTTGGCCCTGTGGACTTGGGCTTGGTACTGCGGACCTGGGCTTGCTGCCGATTCTACATCTCACGGGACGCGCCGGGAGAAGCCCGGGACAAGGGCGGGACCGTCTGTGGCCGTCAGGGGCCGGAGGAGGCCGGCCTGGGCCATTTCTCGAAGTCGCCCTGGCAAGGAACATTGATTTGGCCCTTCCTATCCGGTGATATTTGCTTTCCCCTGTGAGACGCACTCAGGTTTCCCCTCTACCCCTCTGGGTAGTGCGCTGGTGTAAATTCGGGCCTGTTGTCCATCCTCAAATGCCGATGGCAACTCGCTCGAATAAATTGCGTAGAGGGGGGGTGACTGTGTGAGCGGCACCATGGATCTATTTTTAACGCGTGCCTTTTCCATTGTAGAGAAGGAGATTGCCCTGACGGAGTGTAGACTCTCTCGGGAATCTCTTACCAACAAACGCTCATCCCTGGGCAACCTGGCACTAGCCTCATCTCCTGTCCATGTTCCTGTTTCCCTTATTGATGATCTTTCACCTCATGATGACCAACGAGTTAACAGAATTGGGGCAAGCCTGGATAGGTTGTCTCTAATTGCCCAGGGTGGTGTTAATTTAATAGACCCAGATAGTCCTCTAACACTCCAGCTACCCTGTCCCTCAGTCACAAATTTTCCTGTGCCTCAGGCCTCTAATATTCTCTCCCCTCAGCCGGATTTTCAAGCACAGGTAGTGGGGGGAGCTGCTCCAGTCAAAAGGAAACGTGTTGTCAGCCCTCGTAGGGGGAATTTGTTTAAACCCCATAATAAGCTAAGGAAGAAAAATCTTCATAAGGGGTTGCATTCGGGAAGAGCCCAGGGGTGGGGTTAGATCCCTTAAAAAATCAGCAGGCAGTAGCAGGGGTGAATAATCTCCAGCAACAGCGGATTGTAGGATTAGATCCAGCCTCACACTTTGGTGCGACCTCGGAGAACCTCTTGCTCCCTAAGTTTGAGTGCTTAGTGAAATCACTGATATTCCCGGTTATAGAGAGGTTAAAAAAACTGTCAGAGCGGGTGGATGCCTTTGAACAGACTGTCCTTAACAACTTTTTCTCGGTAAAATTCTTGATCAAATTGCACTCGAAAATTAGAGAGGATGGGCAATCTTCTCACTTTTCACCTGGGCCCCCTGTAAGGAGTCCGGGTCTAACATTAGTTACAGTGGGGAAGACACAGGTTGTAACCGGGGAAAGCGTGTCGTGTAATCCCACTCTGCATCCGGGGGGGGGGGGGGTGGTACTAGGGTCCCCACCTATGGTTGATAAAACACAGCCCAAAACCATTGGTAACTCGAAAAAACCCACCAAATCTGTTATGAAGACCACAGATCATTCAAAAGTGGGTGCAGTAGCTTTCGCTAAGAATACCAATACTTCCTGTAGCGCTCTTGTTGGCGGGTCCTGTCCAGTACCCTCAACCTCTTCTGCCATTTTAGTATCGAAAGTGCAGGAAAGAGGGAAGAAGGGGACTATAACTGCACCACATGTTAAACTTCCCCCTGGCTGTCAACCATTTGTGGTGGTCCTCACTGGGGTCCCCCCATTAAATCCAGGCAGTCAAGAGTCGTATGCTGATCTAAAAAACAAAACAATGTTTTGGCTCAGAGAAAATAGACCTCTACCTGGTGATGTTGATGGTCGGATTATTCATGTGAGACAGGTTGGGTGGGTCGGCAACAGGCCAAAGAACCAAAAGGGAGATTGCATCCTAGTTAATTTTAGGGACCCGAGAGTAGCTAGGCTTATCTGTAGCCAGGAGTCTGACCATGAACTTTCTGCCATTAGTACTTGTGATCTTGGCTACTTTTATCGGCCCTTACCATCGTACTGGCCTGGTAAACGGACTAACTGGGAGGGTAGGGGCTCTTGGTACCCCCGCTATGATACTCTCGACCCCAGTCTCATGTCTCGGAACGTCGGCCCTCGCCCATATTTATTGTGGCAGGATTGCTGACGGGATGATTATGGAGCGGCCAACCCGAGTCCTCCGGGAGCCGCTGGGGCTACATGCAGTGACTTAAGCGTTTTAGTATGCTTCGAGCCCCTTTGTGTTAGTGATCCTTCCTCACTTCCCTCTTTGGCCCCTTTGCATAGCTGCCAGAATGGAGATGCTCCTATTGGATCCAGCAGTGTTGCAAATGGAATTGAGTCGGCAACAATTGATGTTGGAAGCAACCTCATCTCCTCTAGGCCGACCCATGACTCCCTCCTATCTCATGTAGTGCAAGCCCCCAGCATTGCAAACCTTAAGGTTCTCAGCTGGAATGTGGCGGGCATAAGCCGTAATCTAGAGATGCCTGATTGGAACTCTTTTATTGAGTCCTTTGACATTTGTGCATTCCAGGAGACTTGGTCTGTAGAACCTCGGCACAAAGTGGGCTTTATGACCTTGTGTGTTGCCGCAAGCACATCCACTATGGGAAGGGGGTGCCCGTTGGGTGGGCTACTCATCTGGGTGAGACTTTCTTTGGGTTTGCACGTGAGGCAGCTCAAGACTAATTCCCCCGACTTAATGAGACTGTCTGTGAGGGGCTCTCGTAGTGGCAGTCCTCTGGAGATCTTTAACATCTATACCAGAAGCCTAAAAGGAGGTTTACCATCCCCGACCTTAGTGGCCTTGGAGGACGGGCTCAGGGAGTGCAACTCGAATTCATATATTCTAGTTATGGGGGATCTTAACTGCACGTACGAGCCACTTGCAGGGGACGATATCCTGGATACCCTAGGTGAGGACACCCGAAGAGGTATTCCGCCCCTCGATATAAGTCCAATCAAGAGATGGTCTCAACGTGCATTACAATTGAATGCACTCACACTGGAGTTTGGCATAAGGGCGACCAATGGGAGATCCATCTCTGATCAGAACGGGGCACATACTTATAATAGGGTTGGACTTACATCTAGGATAGATTACATCCTCTTAGATTTTCGTCTCTGGTCTCATTTGGTAGACATGGAGGTCGTTGCATCTACGGATAGCGACCACAACCCACTTTCTTTGAGCCTAACCACCTTATGGTGTAAAAACATCAGTCATGAAACCCCTCCTGTCATAAGGTTGACCGGAGAAGTCTGCCCTTCGAATTGCGGGAGGCGGTTAAAATGGGACAAGTTTGTCCTTGACGAGGAAAAGGTCACGGGCATAAGGGTAATCATGTCAAACATCTTACCAAGGTTATCAGCTGTTACATTAAATGCTGTTGAGGTTTCCTCCCTATTTAGTAGCACCATCAGATCAATAGGGGATCTTTTTGTTATCCCCACTCGAGTGGACGGCGATCGGAGGGCATCTCGCCCCAAGGGTAACCATGGCTGGTACTCCGCCCCCTGTCGGAAAGCGAAGCTGGAATTAATTATGGCAGTGAAGAAAGGGGACGGAGGGTTAGTGGCGGCCGCGCGGAAGAAGTACAGGTCAGTACAACAGGTCGCAAAGAGAGACTGGGAGGACAAGTTCTGGAGCGACCTGAAATCCGCAAGTGCAGAGAAAAATCCTAGGGGTTTTTGGAACATAATTAGAGCCAAACACAGGCCCATAGATTCGCTCATTACTTGTAACATCTCTGAGGAGTCCTGGTTTGAGCACTTTTCTTCCCTCTACACCGTGAACATGGAGGATGAACTAGACCCTTTTGTCCCACCTATT
Organism: Triturus cristatus; assembly: GCF_964204655.1. Taxonomy (NCBI): domain Eukaryota; kingdom Metazoa; phylum Chordata; class Amphibia; order Caudata; family Salamandridae; genus Triturus; species Triturus cristatus. Next base: position 925,393,413 of record NC_140591.1, on the reverse strand, counting down.
TTTGGTTGTCATGACCCAGGGGCGGATGTCCTCTTCACAGCTAGGGAGGTCGAACACTCTATTAAATCCCTTGTCCCGTTGAAAGCTGCAGGGCCGGATGGTTTGCCTGGGGACCTGTTCCGCCTTAATTCGGGAGAGTGGGGGGTTCTTATTGCTTCCTTGCTTAATGCATCTAGGCTAGGAGCTTCATTCCCAGAGTCATGGATGGGTGCAGAGGTCATCCCGATCTTTAAGAAAGGGTCCCGGGATGACCCAACTAACCATCGCCCCATAAGCTTGATAGACTCATCCCAAAAAGTGGCAGGGAAAGTAATTCTGAGTAGGGTTCTTCAATGGGTAGAAGAGAATAAAATATTGTCTGACTTCCAAGCAGGCTTCAGGGCTGGCACCGGGACCATCGAACAGTCATTTCGACTGTTGATGCTTTACTGGAAGGTGGTAGTGATAGGCAAAGGCAGTCTGTATCTGGCATTTATTGACCTGTGGACTGCCTTTGACCTAGTACCCCGGGAGCGCCTGTGGTGGGTCTTGGCAAAACTAGGCATGCCCCCGTACCTACTGTGTCTAATAATAAAACTCCATGAGAACAACTTCGCGCAGGTGAGGTGGGGAACCCAGGGACAAAGGACTGCTCGTATTAAAGTTAGAAGAGGTGTGCGCCAGGGGTGCGTCCTCGCTTCCACCCTCTTCTCACTTTATATAAATGGGGTAGTGGACCATCTCCTTAAAATCCCAGCTGATACACCATCCTTGGCAGGGAGGAAGATCCCAACCCTACTATTCGCTGATGATACCCTGCTAATTTCCAAGACTGGCTTACAGAGTCTCTTGGATGGCTTTGATCAATTCTGCGAGCTAACAGGGTTAAAGATCAACACTGGCAAAACCAAGTTCCTTGTTTTGAACCCCCCCAAAAAACTTGGACGGCCTCCAGTGCTTAACATGGCTCATTTGGAAAGGGTCAAGGAATTTGATTATTTGGGCATACGCCTCCTTGATAATATGAAGTGGGACAGTCACCTCTACAAAATGACCTTAAGCCATAAAAGGGTGGTGGGAGCTCTTCTGAAGGAGCAGAAGGCATCCTCTATGAAACCTATCACCCCGGTGCTCGACATTTATGCTGCTAGAGGCGTTAGTGCAACGCTCTATGGAGCGGAGCTATGGGGCGCTCAGAATATGAGCCAGTTGGTGTGCTCAGAGAATAACTTTCTGAGGGGCTTGATGTCCCTTCCTAAGAGCACTCCTACTCTTCCCCTTCTGTTGGACATGGGGTGTCGTTCCATCCGGGACCAGGCCAGGCTGCGTCCTCTCTTGCTGTGGGCTCGCCTGTGGAGGGTTCCGGAATTGGCCAGTTATGCCGAGGGGCTAAAGGAGATTTTAGGTTTGTCTGGATGGGCAAAAATAAGGTGGTTAAGGGACGTGAAAAGCTTGCTGATAGATCTTGGTCTTGAGGGGGCTTGGCACTCTCGGTCTGCCCCTCCCAGAGCAGTCTTGAAGAACTTATACTGGTCTTGGGTAACAAGTAAAAGAAATAACGATCTTAACCTGTGCCATGCCTCCAGGGATTTCTTGCTTGTAAAGGATGTGGCAGTTCGGGAACTTTACTTGGACCTTATTACAACCTCCAGGGATAGAGCCCTGTTTTTCAAGTTCAGAATTGGTGTGTTGCGGGTGGGAATATTGACCGCCCGGTGGAAACCTCCGGCCCAAACCACACCCTATTGTCCTTTCTGCCCGTCGAAGATAGAGTCGATTCCCCATTTTTTGTTTGTATGCCCTGCCTACAAAGCGCCCCGCGCTAGGTGGCTAAAGCCACTGTGCAGGGAGTTGGGTACTCGACTATGCAGCGTCGCCCTGCGAATTTTGAGCTCAGATACCCGGCCGCTGTATGTTTGTGGCTTAGCCAAATACTTAAGCTGGGCATGGCTTATCAGGGCAAAAAGGCTTTTTACTAATTGCTTAATAATGGTCCCTTGATTCGACTTTTTTTTAGTTACTTATTGTTTATGTTTTTATAGGTTTTAATTAACTTTGTTGTGTTTTTATTGCTGTAATGCTTTTTAAGATAGTTTTTTATCGAAATAAAGCTACTTTGATTGATTGATTGGTTTATAAATTAAAATATTGCATTAAAGGGGCTTTTGTTCCAATAATTAAGGGCTGTGACCGTTTGAGCTAGTCATAACATTTGCTCCTTTGAGAACAAGCATTGGCATAGCCAATAGGTCTCGCCTTTGGGGCATTATAAGTATTTAGCCATGCAACAGTTGCATAACTAAACACTTATAAGGTCCCAAAAGCGAGACCTATTGGCTATGCCAATGCTTGTTTTAACTGCTGCAATCTATTGAAGCCTCACGGAGAACATCAAAGTGGCTGTGAGGCCGCGAAAGTGATCGCGATCAAACACCAAAGCGGCCGCGCGGCCGTGAAAATGAAAGTAATCGCGGTAAAGCGCGATGCGCGCCCCCGCGCCCATGCACTGTAGCTCTAGGCTGGCCTGGTAGCACTTTTTGGAGCCCTCACAAAATGTCTCACCAGACCAGCGCATGCGCTGGGTCAGGCGAGACCTAAAAATAGCTGCTGCACTGTAAACAAGCATTGGCATAAAAAAACTGGGATGGTGGATATGCGTAAAAGCAAAACGGATGTGAGGGAGGAATAAAAGCAAAACAGATGGGGAGGGGGGTAGGGATTAAAAGCAAAACAGCCAGGGTGGGGAGAGAGAAAACAAATAGTACCTAAAAACCTGCGTGAACAGCGGATAGACTGCAGATGGACACTAATAAAATTTAATTATTCTGTGCATGGGCCATGCGCCACAAAAAGAAAAAGTGACATGTGGCAAGTGTTGTCCGATTAATAGTCAGTGAAGAAGAGTGGTGTTAGGAATGGGGTTTCTGGTTGGCTAGGGTATGCACCTAAGCCAGGCAGAACACACCACTCTAGTCAGGGTATGAGAGTTACATGCTTAAGATAACCCCTGCTCACCCCCTTGGTAACTTGGCAGAGCAGTCAGGCTTATCCCAGATTCAATGTGTAAAGCATTTGCGCAACACACTCAAACAGCAGCGACACACTAGGCACACCACAAAAGAAACTCCCCACAAGGTTATATAAAAATATCCTTTGTATTATCCATAAAAACACATTAGAACACAATCACATATATTGCACTGTACCACCAGGCACTCGTCATGACTTTACAGTGATTACATAAATCTCTTGGCCAATCGGGCCACTGTCATAAACATCAGTTAGCACAACCCAGTAGCTACTGGTAGGAACTGTACTTAGCACAACACATTATGCATAAACCACATCAACAGGGTACTAGAGTACACCCATGTAAGCGTGCATATATTAGGGAAATATCATGCCATCAAATATGCATACCACCATTACTGAATATATGGGTGCCTTTCCTGCTAATTGCAAGTGATGAGTCACAACACCACATCAAGGCATAGCCTGATAGTGTAATTTCACAAATCAACCACATATGCCATATCAGGGCCCAATACATCCACATTACCCGTTATGCAGTGGAGCACAGAAGCCACTGGGCCTCCCTTATGGGAAATGCAGTATGCAGACATAATATAGAGTTTTAAATATCGATATACCATAATATCGATGTTTAAATTTCGATGTGACAGAATATTGACCTGCAAGAATATCGTCTACAAGAATATCGACATGCAGGCAAGAAATATCGTTTTACTTAATATCGAAGTTAGTAATATCATAAGTAAAAATATTGTTGTTTATAATATCAAAATTTGTTGGGGTGTTCTGTATGTTAGTATATGTGTTAAAAGTATAGCTTATTTTCTAATGTATGTTTGATTTTTTTACAAGTAATTCATTTATGTTAATTCATTTTTGCGTATTTTAGTTGTGTAGCGGGTTGTGGGTTTATAAGGGAATAGGGTGGAAAGTAATTTAATTATATTATATGAATTAATACTTTTTTAGAAGTTATTAATTTAAAAAAAAAATATTGTGTTTTATTTCTGTGGCGGGGTGTAGGTTTATAGGGGAATAGGGTGCGAAGTAATTTAATTGAAATTCATTAATAATTGTAATAATTAATACTTGTGTATTTAATAATTTATATTGTTAATTGTGTTAATTAATTTGTAATTTATGATTGATAATTGATTGGTAAATATTTAATTGTCGAATTTTTTAGGAGTGGGTTGTGGTTTTATAGGGGAGTAGGGTGGGAAGAATTTTAATTATAATTAATTAATTAATATTTATGTAGTTAATATTTTATATTGTTAATTGTGTTAAAAATTGTATTAATTAGTCATTAATTGGATATTAATAATTAATAATTAATTGGTAAATATGTTAATTGTGTAATTATTTTAGGAGTGGGTTGTAGGTTGATAGGGGAGTAGGGTGGGTAGTAATTTCATTTTAATAAATGTTTTTTATTTTTTTATATGATATTTATTTAAAGTTATTTTATAGTGTTAATTGTGTGATATAATTTATTTTTGATGGTTTTTAGATTGCTTGTTAATTGTTAATTAAGGTTGATAATTGTGTATTATTTTACAATATTGGTGGTGTTGTTTATAGGGGAAGATGGTTGGAGGTAAATTATTTTTGACCAATTAATTATTTCTTAATTAATGTTAATTATTTAGCAGGAGTGGGAATACTAAATTATTCCCCTCCGCTATCCAACACTTTCCCTACTGTTGCATTTGCTGGAGTGGGAATAGTAAATTATTCCCCTACGCTTTCCAACACTTTCCCTACTGTTACACTTGGTGGAGGGGGAATAGTAAATTATTCCCACCCGCAATCCAACACTTGCCCTATTGCACTCGTTGGAGTGGGAATTGTAATTTTTAGCCACCCGCTATCCAATACTTTCCCTACTATTGCACTCACTGGAGTGGGAATAGTAATTTTTACCCCCCACTATCCAATACTTTTCCTACTATTGCACTCGCTGGAGTGGGAACAGTAATTTTTACCCACCCGCTATCCAACACTTTCCCTACTGGTGCACTCACTGGAGTGGGAATAGTAATTTTTACCCTCCCGCTATCCAACACTTTCCCTACTGTTGCAATTACTGGAGTGGGAATAGTCCTTTTAACCCCTCGGCTATCCAACACTTTCCCTACTGTTACATTCCGTGGAGTGGGAATAGTAAATTATTCCCCTCCGCTATCCAACACTTTCCCTACTGTTGCACTTGCTGGAGTGGGAATAGTAAATTATTCCCTTCTGCTATCCAGCACTTTCCCTACTGTTGCACTCTTTGGAGTGGAAATTGAAAATACCCAAGCACACGCAAGATTTTAGTTTACAAGATTATTATGTAGATTAAGCATGCAACACAATAAAGCAATTCTTTGTTTCTTTCTTGTGTATTTCTTCAATTTAATATTTTCGTTTTCACAGTAGTTCCCAAGCCAACACGTGTTTCGTCGCCTTCGTAAGATCATACATGCGACTTGTTCACGGCTAGGTACAAAATGATATGATATTCCACATTAATCCAATGTTAATATAAATGTCGCAAACATTTGTTAATATTAGCTAACAAATGTGCTCCCAGGGTAGGTGAAGACGTATTGTACTCTAAACATGTAGTGGAATTACATTGATTTGGTGTACATACATGCACCGTGAATTGAAGTGAGTTGTAGCCTTATCATTTATGATGATAAATATCCAAACGGACAAGGATTTCAGCGGGTGAGCGGTGCACGTGAAACTGGTTGTTTATGTGGTGGAAAATACATTCTACGTGATGTCTCCATATATTGCATGCGGTATGTATAGTCTCTAAAACAGGGCTGATAATGCAAACAGAGATTAGGAGATCCCAAGGTCACTGACCTGAATACTGTCTTGTAAATAAATTCTGAAAATATACAAGAGCAGAAAAAGAAAGGCACGTGGCTGTAAGGATCTATGTCTCAGAATACGAGTCGAAAGTAAAACACCGCAGAAACAGTTACAAGGTGCCAAATTAATTAAATACGTACATCGGGTGTGACGATAATTCCAAGTCACACAGTCATGCGACGTGAGGGGCAAGCCCTTGTAAGGTTGCACTTCGAATTCAATGCGGTATTCGATGCTATTTTGTACGGTCCCAATCTATTTCAGAAAAAGACAAGAAGTGTCTCTGCTTTAATGTGAATTCGTATATTTGAATTACACTGAGTATAGTCACTTAGTCAGGAGAAAGTCTGCCACAAATACAAGTGTGTATAGAGAGATTATAGATATTCCCTTTACCTCCGGGTTAGTGAAACGTCCCTGAAAAGTGCTGCTGCCTCCTCGCGCCTGGCTCCGAATTCGAGTTGCCGGCAAAATGCATAAAGGCATGGTTAAGTTAGTTTAACGATGTCACATGACCGGAAATCGGTCCCGCGAACAAATCTAAGTAGCACCCAAACCAAGGCGCCATATACAAGAGGAGTATATGTAGTACATTAAATATAGTCAGAACCCAAATGTGACACGAATTAGTGTCGTGTAATATTTGTATCAAGCACAGAACTATGTACAATATCCCTAATTTGCATGTAATATTATATGTAGCAAGACGGCATCAGGCTGAAAAATTCTATTCGATTCTAATATCCCGCTAATGTAAAGGTAGGTTATATACAAATGAACGACGTGAGTTAGAACAGATCACCGTAGTTATCGCCAAAATCAAATTATGTCTCGGATATTATGTTAAAAATTCAATGGCAGCCATGTTGGATAGGGATGTGATCCATAGCATAGTATGGAAGGACACTTTATTTAATACCTATCGCGAACAAATCGTAGAATAGGAGGCATATAGGATCTAATGGTAATCTCGATGATACCAGCAGTACGGTACGATAGGTGGACTTGTATATGTCCTATATTAGTGACGTGCTGGATTTGTGCCGCGTTTCAGGTGCTTATTTATTTATATAAGCAGAAGTGGCTCCTAAGAAATAATGAGAGCACCGCCTGTAGACTAGCTGTATTAACCTAACGTAAATCATAAAAGAAGGGGACTGCACCTCTCGGTCTATATGTATCCCGGCTCAGAATTTAAATGTAATCGTCAGTGGAGGAGAGAGTCCACACATACCGGTCTATGTGTAGTCTGGTACAGAATTTTCAAATATCGTTGTCAGTGACTATTGTGTATGAGTGAGTGACATCTTAACACATAATAATAACATCATGTTTAGGAAGGAAGTTCTGTTAACTGCATTCTTTCGTAACGTCCCTATTAATATGTCAGTATATGATCAAGAAAAGAGATAACATGTCAGCATGGTTGCATATAAAACCTTACTTCCATTTGCCAAGGAAATAATGCATCTCCTCATCAACATTCATCCCAATGTCAGTCGTTCGTAGTTTCAGAATCCAAGATGCTTCGTTTCTGCGAAGCGTGAGTTCTCTATTTCCCCCTCTAGGGTTCCTCATGGTCTGCTCTATACCATAGAATGTAAAGTCCTTATGTATACCCTGTGAGTGGCATTCCAGGATATCTGTTGCAATCGGATATCTAAGATCGCCCTGTTTTACTGCCCTCATGTGTTCCCCTATTCTTACACGTAAGGGATGAATCGTGCTTCCACATATTTCTTAGTGCATCTGCACTCAATAATGTATACTACAAAATTCGTGTTGCAGTTGATATTCGTATTGATTTTGTAAAGTTTTTTGTTTGGGCCCATGAAATCCAATTTCTTGCTGTCCGCCCATTTGCAGGCTGAACAGTGTCCACACCTGTGGAAGCCCACCATGTGTGTTGATAGCCAATTTCTGTTAGTAGTGGGTGTGGGGTAGCTAGGGCTAAGGAGACTTCTGAGACAAATTCCCTTTCTGTAGGTAATCTCAGGTTTATGGTTAATCACCCCCATCATGGTCTCGTCTTTTTTCAGGATATGCCAATGTCTATTCAGACTTTTGACAAGCACATTGGAGAGATGGTTGAAGTTCGTAATGAATCTGAACCCCTTGAATCCAGTGGTACAGTAAGCCCGGGAGCCACGTCTGGGCATACCCAGTGCACTTTGGGCGAGAAAGCACAAGATACACAGGTGAAGGACGGAATGATGCTTGTTTCTGGTCCATGGAGGAACTGGCTTGGCAGTTCAGGATGGACTGTTTCCATGAGGAACAGGGTCAAGGCTAATTTGCATGTGGGTGTGTCTAAACTGGGGTGGCATGGTCAGCAAAAGAATGACGGCTTTTACGCAGATCTCTTGACTGAGGGTGAATGTTTGATTTTTTCTGCATTCCAGCCATCGTCTGTGTGTCTTCTGCTTTGGTGCCCTAAGTGCACGAGGTATGCCCAGATGTGTGTCCCGGGCTCACTGTATCACTGGATTCAAGGCAGCCTGGCTGATGGGGGGTGATGACCCGAAAACGGTCCCAGGATGCTTGGTTTCGGTCCAGGCAGGACCTGGCTTGTCAGTTCGGGCTGGACTGTTCCCATGAGGAACAGGGTCATGCTAGATTTAGATATGTCCGGGTCTAAACTAGGGTGCCACGGTGAGCAAAAGAACAATAGATTTAACCCAGATATCTTGACTGGGGGTGAATTTTTGATTTGCTCTGCATTCTGTCCATCGTCCGAGTGTCTTTTATTTTCTCAAGATGGCCATTTGTAGTAGAAAATCAGTGGAGGGGAGCCAGGAGCGCAGCTGTGGTAAACTGGGGGATAGTTTTTATATATCCTTTTAATGTTTCTTGTGATGGATTAGATTTGATTCTAATGTTTCTAATTAATGAAATGAGAATGTTCCTAACAGCTTTTATTCATGATATCTGTTTTTTATCCATATGTACTTTTATACTGGTTTTATCTTGTACTTTCATGATCTATTTAAGATTGAGTAAGGATTATATTGATTGATTGAATAGGGGGTATTGTTCCAGCAGGACCCATTGGTCCGAATTGACAGAGACACACTGGCTTGCCTTGACCACTAAGTGACTATATGGGGTGCCAGTCAGGTCAGGCTGTTTATGAGCCATTCTGCCACACTAATTAGGTCATGGAAAATAGCCACAACAGCACTGGTTTGTGACTGCACCTTAATGAAGGGCTTTCCGGGTGTTTCTTTTTTCTTCTTTAGGCAATAATCTCTGTTCTGTTTGTTTCTTACACTAGGTTCACTTTATCTTCAAGCTCCGTTCATGCATAGTTCTGTTTCAGGCTATCACCAGTGTTGCAATAAGGTAGCTGGTTCACGTAGGTTACAAAATGTAGATTTATTGAAGAAGATATCTCTTAGGTTACAGGTTACATGTTTTATATAAATGCCCCACTAGGACAGCATCCTCACTGCTCAGCCCTCTCTCTCCAACTGACACTCTTAAAGGCACAGACACTCATCAACAGCAGGGAATGGATAAACTATTGAGATGGTGCATTATAACAACCTGAGCACACAACTGAAATCTACATAGGAAACCCACACTGAGAAATCCACACAAGACAAAATTCAAGGACAAACAATGACGATTCATTTAAAATTTAGAAAATACTACAGAAGTCAAACAAGCAAGGGAAAATTCAATTCAAAATACTCAAAATGTAAATCAGCATATGTAAAGGAAGTTGGGCCTTATTATAGTTAATAGCGAAAACGAAATACATTCTAGGTCAAGGTAAATTATAAATACGAGTCCTAAGGATTGCTCAGTTTAAAGGCAGTAGAGAAACATGAGAAAATCTGTAAGTTCAAACTCAATCATTTGTTTGACCTTGAGTCTGTGAGTAAAAACAAAATCTTCTGGCTCACATCCCAAAAACCTAACCGTGTTTATAGCATTTCGGCACAGAGAACCAGGCCCTCCGCATGGTGTGGAGTGGTACCATGGGTTGTACTCCTTTTTCTGCAATCTTTATTCATTCAACTTCTTTGTAATGGCAAAAGAGTATGTATATTTAGACAGGAAGCACATAGTCAAACATTGTCACCGTCTTGCTTCCAAGAAAATAATCAAGCAAATTCAATCATAGGGAAAGGCAAGGGAATTAAAGTGTGTCCTAAGTGGGTGTGGGTAGGTAGGGCAGGGAGAAGAGGTGGGGTGGATCTATTGAATGTAATGACCCCGATGAACACTGTGCACATGGGTTGTAGTCCTAATGTTACTTTATTAAAAGCTTTTCATCATCCAGAAGTTTCGTTATGTAAAACAAGCTCACTCTAAAACCCTCCCAAAATTAATCAACAAGTATATTTTTAACCAACATCTTTAAAATGACTTTGCACTGCTAAACAATAGCTACTTTCAAATATGAATAAAATACAATTCTGATAGCGAAGACATCAACCTTGAACATTTATACATTATATGGGTATGCCTTCTGCAGCAGACAGTGAGGTAATAACCTGTTGTAGATAAAATAAACATTTCCAAAGAACTGTAAATTATGAGTGATTTAACAAAAAACTCAAGGACATTTTTTAACAGGAACTACACAGATAGAGAGCGCACATTTAAAATGTGCAAATTACAGCATACAACACACTAACTCCTTATCATACTAATTCTGCCAGGATATAGTCACTTTCTAGTCACTATCTGGCTGAGGTGGAACATCATAGCTATGTGGCTCACATCAGTATCACTGGAAAGAATACATTGCAATGGAAGTTGTGTACTTAGCCCTAACTCCAAATGTTTTCCATACCATTTCATACTTTATGTAATTACAATGTGCAATCCAGGACTTAAAATTCGTTGTGGGTTTTTTTCTTTTCAAAATTTTAAACAGTATTGCACTATTAAATAGGCCCATGCTTCGAGATTCTGAGCACATTTCTGCAGCAAGCCTTAAAATCAGCTCTTTTAAATTTGGCAAGTAGGCGAATAGCATCTTCATTTGGTCTAGCATTGACAGAGATAATTCCTCCTTCAGGTCTTAGCACCTGGATTTATATTGATTTTCACATTCCAATGGCTGAACAAAGTTCCTCTTCCCAAATCAAGCGAATAAAAATAGCTAAAGCCAAATTAAGTAATGATTTTGTAAATGTCGTAGAATAATTGGGGTATAACTACGAAGAATTAAAATAATGTGGGGACATAAAAAATGCACCTGTTAAGAGGACATCCACCAGTTTCTAAAATGAGATTATGCAGGATTGCTATAAGACATATTAAATATAAGACCGGCTACTAGGCATTCTTGTTTTACTCCAATCCCAGTTGATATTTGTTGTTGGTAACCTCTTTCACTGCCCATGCAAAATCCTTGCCCATGTATTTTGCATAATAATAAAATGCCACATTATCATCTCCTCTACAACTTTAATATTGTGCAATTTATTATCATGTCCAGTCTATTAATAGTGTTAACTCTACTTTTTTTTATGACAATAAAAGTGCAATTTGATGGCAGCTTGTTCTTATTCTGGGTGAGTGAGATGAAATTAGCTAAAATAGAAATGTTAGGGTTTATTGAAATTGTACAAACATATTTTCATAATTGAGAAGATGAAATTTTCCTCAACCCAGGCCGTCAGAGCATCCCAAATTACTCTTAAGAAAATGTTACTGGCATGGAATATGATAGCTAAGAGGCAATACCACTGACACCGTTTTCTCACCCTTTTTAAATACGATCACCATCATCATCCCATGTCAGGTTTTTTCCGAATTGCTCTACCAACCCACACTGCCTTATATAACTTATACAATATTTGCACCAACCAACTAGACTACCTATGCCCACCCTTCAAGACCAAGGGATCATTTTATACCTCTAGTCATCTAATAAATTCCACGATAAAACATTAAATAAATACAAACATTCGTTACTTTCAATAGGAAGGTGTAACTCGGATTACCTTTATACAAGGTCCTTAGGCGGCTCTTCCAGATAAACAGACATGTTTATGGGGAAGGGTAGTAATCTGAGGAAGATATTAATTTCGCAGCCAAAGTCCAATTTAGGAATCCAACAGCAAAGAAATGTCGTGACAATTTATAAACATGTATACTAGTATTAAATCATTCATGCTTAAAGGTCACGTGAACTCCACTTGGACATCTCTTGGAAAGATGCCATTTAGCATCAATATATTGAATTATTTGCCAGTTCGAATTTTATCCACCACAAATCTTCAATTTTGGCCTATGGAAGGTCGGAACTTGGATTGGTTACATATTTGATTTAACATGTGTTCATTATCACCAGAAATTGAAATACCCATTATTCTGGCATTGAAAGTAACACTAATTTAGCACAGAGCAGATCTTCATTTGTACCAAGGCCGATCCCAGCGTAAGATGGGTTTTGGCTGAATGCCAGCTATCCTCAGGTTTTTCATTCACCTTATGCTCTGTTTATGGGTGCACTGTGGATGATCCTGAGGTACTCAACTGGCTCAATAACGAACTAGCAAAACCAAAGGGGATGATGAACGGAGTGTTGAACATTGCAAGCACTCACCCCCAGTCAACTGATCTGGGTTTAATCCATCATCGTTCTTTAGCTCACTCCGCCACCCCAGTTCAGACATGGCCATATGCAAATCAGTCAGACCCTGTGCCTCATGGGAACAGTCCAGCCCGAACTGTCAAGCCATGTCTTCCCTGGACCGGAAACAAGCATCCAGGGACCGTTTTCTGGCTAATCAGCCGTCATCAGCCAGGCTAGCTTGAATCCAGTGGCAAAGTGAGCAAGGGACCCACGTCTGGTCATACCCTGCCAACTTAGGGCGAACAAAGCAAAACCAAAGGGGATGTTGGACGGAGTGTTGAACATTGCAAGCACTCACCCCCAGGCAACTGATCTGGGTTTAATCCATCATCATTCTTTAGCTCACTCCTCCACCCCAGTTCAGACATGGCCACATGCGAATCAGTCTGACCCTGTGTCTCATGGGAACAGTCCAGCCCGAACTGTCAAGCCATGTCTTCCCTGGACCGTAAACAAGCATCCTGGGACCGGTTTCTGGCTAATCAGCTGTCATCAGCCAGGCTAGCTTTAATCCAGTGGCAAAGTCAGGAAGGGACCCACGTCTGGGCATACCCTGCCAACTTAGGGCAAACAAAGCAAAACCAAAGGGGATGATGGACGGAGTGTTGAACATTGCAAGCACTCACCCCCAGTCAACTGATCTGGGTTTAATCCATCAGCATTCTTTAGCTCACTCCGCCACCCCAGTTCAGACATGGCCATATGCAAATCAGTCTGACCCTGTGCCTCATGGGAACAATCCAGGCCGAACTGTCAAGCCATGTTTTCCCTGGACCGGAAACATGCATCCTGGGACCGGTTTCTGGCTAATCAGCCGTCATCAGCCAGGCTAGCTTGAATCCAGTGGCAAAGTGAGCAAGGGACCCACGTCTGGGCATATCATATAACGAACTACCTCACTGGCCCTTGTCTGTAATCCTAAATGGGGATTTTAATATCAACCTACCCAGTGACTGGGGGAGGAGTAATCAGTGGAGATACACAGGTCGAAAACCTAAGGTATTTAAAGCTATTAGGAATTTAATGGATACACATGGGCTCATTGATATTTGGGCCTATCTGAAACCGAGCCAGCCAAGCTATACTTACTACTCTGCCCCCCATCTTTCTTTAGCAGGGCCGGATTATTTCCTTGTTTCATCTTCTCTGATAGGCAAATGTAATATTGATATTGCTCCTCGCTTTTTGTTGGATCACAACCCACTTATTTTAAACATAACAGGGTTAGCCTCTCACAAAGAAGTCTCGTCTCGGAGCTTTGAGTGAGCGCTTCTTTATGATATTATGAAATTTTTGGCTGAAAATATTGGGTCTGCCCCCGTAATGGTTGTCTGGGACACACTGAAAGCATGTGTCAGAGGGGAAACCCTACAATTATCTGCAAGTAAAAATAAACAGGAAAAAACCAAATCTTTGGAGCTCCAGGGAGAGCTTGCAAATGCTGAAAGAAGTTAACTGAAGCAATCCAAAAGGGTGCTGATATAGAACCTGCACAATTAGATGCTTCTGGCATAAGGGCTAAAATTTGAATGATTTTGGCCGAGAAAGCCGCGGCAAAATGGGCTGCCTCAAGAAAAAAAATGTATGAATGTAGTGAGCTTATCGGCCATCAGTTAGCCGTTAGAACAAGGCAACAAGTAACCCTAATGAAATACAGGCAATACAGATGTCCTCAGGGGAAACTATGAGCGACCCCAATAATGTTCAATTAGCATTTCATGAATTCTATCAGAAATTATATTCCGAAGAAGTAGTTGGACCGCAAGAACCAATAGGGGAAATGATGAATAATTACCTAGACACGGTCTCTTTAACACAACTTAGTCCTGAGGATCATGACTTATTAGAAGATCCTCCTTCTCCGGAAGTTGTTACCACAACTTTATTTAAGCTACCTGATTGCAAAACGGCCGGGCCTGATTGTATTCCTGTGGAAATTTCATAAGACCTTTTTTCCACAAATAAAAGATTTTTTTATGACTCTAATCGAGTTAATCTTCAATGGCGCTTCTCCCCCTGCTTCTTGGGCAATAGCAAAATTGTTATTTTCCCCAAGAAAGATAAATCACCCTTACAAATGGGCTCTTACCACCCAATCACTCTCATTAATGGGGATTCCAAAATTTATGCTAAGATCTTATCGACCAGATTATCCTCTATCATCGAACACCTGGTCTCTAAATGGCAGCATGGGTTAATCCCTGAGAGAGGTATTATCAATCATATTTGTCCAACCATTACTTTGTTCGATACTGCTCGAACTACAGGAGATCCGATCGCGTTAATACTGCTTGATGCTGAAAAAGCATTCGATCGGGTCTCCTGGCAGTTTTTGTGGAGGGTCATGGGAAAGAAGCACTTTGGGCCTAAAGCTATTCAAACAATAAAAGCCCTTTACTGCAGCCCTACAGCTAGTCTATCGATAAATAGGCAATCCCCTGAGCAGATTGTAATTTCATGAGGGACGCGGCAGGGTTGTCACTGCTCCCCGTTGTTTTTTGCCTTATATATAGATCACATAATAAAAAGGCTCCAAAACAACCCAGATATCAGGGCTATCAATAGATTCGGCCTGGAAGCAAAAATTATGGCTTATGCCGATGACTTGGCCCTGGTGACTTCTGATCCGGAAAAAGCAATAATAGCTATCGAATTAGAAGCTCAAGAATTTGGAAAGATATCTGGTTATGCCCTAAACAGAGAAAAAACCCAGATTATTGTTAACGAGAAAATCAAATGGTCTGACAAGAGAGTCGTCACCAGGGCGAAATATTTGGGTGTAAGCATAGCTGCAGACACCGATTCAATTGTCTCAGAAAACTTGCTCCCCTTGGCCACAGAAACGAAAAGAGCATTGAATAGGTTGAACAACTTGCATCTGACTATAGTGGGACGTTGCAACGTGTTAAAAATGATATTCTTTCCAAAGTTGCTTTATTTTTTTACAACTATTCCCTTTGAGTTCTCAAACGTACAATTGCAGAAATTTGAACATCTCTATTCTCAATTTATCTGGGCAGACTCCCAACCCAGAAGAGCGTTTAGGTTCTTATCCCTTCCTAGAGACAGAGGGGGTTGGGCACTCCCTAACATAAGATTATATTATTGGGCTACAGTTTTGCAAAACTGCTCTATACTGCTACAAGAACAACCTTTGACCACAACAATGCTACTCCTGTCTCCGTTTGAATTATTGCTTGGGCCCGAAGCCTGGGGATGCTTGTGGCGTCAGGTGGAATATGGGTATTATAAAAAGGTCAGATTTAAGTCTTTGATGGGTACATTTAAGGTTTTTACCTCTGTTCGGAAACTTTTAGGCCTAGGCAGGCTGAATTGTTATACCCCCTTCAACCACAACCCTAATCTGCCCACTATTTTCAGGAGATCTTATTTTTCAAAATTGGCTTAATTCAGGCATTCTTAAGCTAGGGGCCTTCTTTTCAACCGAAGGTATTTTGACCCTTGATGCTCTTAAAACCCAATACAACTTGAGCCATCATGAGGCCTTTAAATAATTTGCAATTAAGGATTTTCTGACTCGTAAGACCGGTGGGCCCTCGGGATTTGCTTTAAATGACTTAATTAATAAACTATGCGGATCCCCCATGCCTCGCATCGGATATATTTATTCAATCCTGAATAACCTTATGCCTGATGATCTGGCCAGAGTTTCTTGTAAATGGCAGCAAAAATTAGACACTACTGACAATGTTTTTAGCCTTGCATTATGTGCTGCTCAGAGCGACCTCCTTTCAGCCAAACATCAGGCTCAGTTTTTTAAAACTGTTTTTTCCTTTATCTTACACCAAGCAGAATAGCAAAGTGGGGGACAGGCCGGGGAACGTTATGCCCCAGATGTGCGGAATTTGGAGCAGACTCAATAAATATGTTCTCCTCTTGCGCACAACTGGGGCCTCTGATCAACCAAATTCAGGATTTTTTAAAAAAGGTTCTTAAACAAGATATTCCGCTATCACCTGCAACCATTTTGCTGGGTATTCAGGATATTGTGGATAGAAAGAATGGCAGTGGTTTGATATTTGTCGCTATGACAATATACAGGTTATGTATCACGTCAGCATGGATAGACCCAAACCCTCCATCATTTTGTCAATGGCTAGCCTTTCTTATTGCCACTTGTAATCTTGAGAAAGCCATCTACTCCAAAAAAGGCATACAGGCCATAAAGAAGGGTTTAATAATATGGGAGCCCCTATCTAGGTGGCTCACTCAGATCAGCGATTAAGGAATTTTTCTTTTGAAAGGGAACTATCTATGAATATCACTCCGAGATTTATTCCAACCTTTCGTAGCACGTAGGCTTGAGGTCCCACTGAGCTAAGGCTCAATTTCCGTTTATCTGAACTAATGATTAATGACATACTGTTTGCAATCAAGAGTAATGTTTTTTAGCCATTGGAACTCCTGTTGCTAGGCCATAATCTGTCAACATCCCTTTTTTTTCTTTATCTGCTTGGACAATGTTAATACCAATTGGTCATCTAAACTGGTCATTTTTACTCACTTTATTAACCTATTTTGTACATATTTGTTTTTTGAGAGTAGGATATTAAAACATGGATAAAGAATCTTGAGATGAGGATGGTTTAGCCTTTCCTCCTCTTAAAATTGAAGCTTTGGGGTATTGAAGAATGATAAATTATAGTTTTTTTCGATCCGCATTGTCTACTACCTGGCCGCAACTGGCTAAGGTCTTTTTATTCTAATGATAATATTGTATGGTTGGGTTGTCTGAGTTATCTTGCACAATTTTACATAGTGAGCACAGGTCCCCTTAACTGCTACTTTCTACACATTCTGTGCATTATGACTATGTTCTCATAATTAAAGCACTTGCACTTTTTGTATTCTCTTACATTAGGACTGAGCTTTATTTACATGTTTCAAATTGGGGAGTAAGCGATGGCCTAAAAATTATGATTGTGCTTATGATGTATATGAATTATTTTTCAACTTTTTTTCCTTTTTAAGTGGCTATTATATTTCTTGTCTGAACTGGTGGGGAGAGGGGGTGCTGAGGTATTTGGTACATATATATACATATATTCACCAGAAGATGCCCTTGCATCAGAGACACACTCCACCAGCCGGTAAGTATTCAAACCATTTATTGCAAAGGAAACAGGATTTCAGCTCCGCTTTTAATGTCCATCTGCCTGACGCGTTTCAGAGCAATCATTGCTCTTTCTTCAGAGGCAGTTTAAAAGGGCACATCTCGTTTTCATGCTCCCACAGTTCCCTGCGGAGCTGAAATCCTGTTTCCTTTGCAATAAATGGTTTGAATACTTACCGGCTGGTGGAGTGTGTCTCTGATGCAAGGGCATCTTCTGGTGAATATTTAACGCGGCTGGTCCGGCCGTGGGAGCACCCACTCGCCTTAAAAGACTGGGAAAGGATCGTCTGACCTGCACTACTCGGGCAAATGACGGCGCAGCTGGTGCCTTAAACATGGAACAAGCTTTTAGCTCTGGGGCCCACTGGAGGGCCAGAAACGGTCCAAGAATGGTTTAAAAATGCACACATCCACTTGAGGATTATAATGATGCAAGGACTAAAACTACAAGTTCCGGCGTGCCTTGGAATTGACTTTACTTAGTACACCACACCGGAGGTCAATTTATTAATTAAACACGCAGGGAACTGTGGGAGCATGAAAACGAGATGTGCCCTTTTAAACTGCCTCTGAAGAAAGAGCAATGATTGCTCTGAAACGCGTCAGGCAGATGGACATTAAAAGCGGAGCTGAAATCCTGTTTCCTTTGCAGTAAATGGTTTGAATACTTACCGGCTGGTGGAGTGTGTCTCTGATGCAAGGGCATCTTCTGGTGAATATTTAACGCGGCTGGTCCGGCCGTGGGAGCACGCACTCGCCTCAAAAGACTGGGAAAGGATCGTCTGACCTGCACTACTTGGGCAAATGACGGCGCAGCTGGTGCCTTAAACATGGAACAAGCTTTTAGCTCTGGGGCCCACTGGAGGGCCAGAAACGGTCCAAGAATGGTTTAAAAATGCACACATCCACTTGAGGATTATAATGATGCAAGGACTAAAACTACAAGTTCCAGCGTGCCTTGGAATTGACTTTACTTAGTACACCACACCGGAGGTCAATTTATTAATTAAACACGCAGGGAACTGTGGGAGCATGAAAACGAGATGTGCCCTTTTAAACTGCCTCTGAAGAAAGAGCAATGATTGCTCTGAAACGCGTCAGGCAGATGGACATTAAAAGCGGAGCTGAAATCCTGTTTCCTTTGCAATAAATGGTTTGAATACTTACCGGCTGGTGGAGTGTGTCTCTGATGCAAGGGCATCTTCTGGTGAATATTTAACGCGGCTGGTCCGGCCGTGGGAGCACGCACTCGCCTTAAAAGACAGGGAAAGGATCGTCTGACCTGCACTACTTGGGCAAATGACGGCGCAGCTGGTGCCTTAAACATGGAACAAGCTTTTAGCTCTGGGGCCCACTGGAGGGCCAGAAACGGTCCAAGAATGGTTTAAAAATGCACACATCCACTTGAGGATTATAATGATGCAAGGACTAAAACTACAAGTTCCGGCGTGCCTTGGAATTGACTTTACTTAGTACACCACACCGGAGGTCAATTTATTAATTAAACACGCAGGGAACTGTGGGAGCATGAAAACGAGATGTGCCCTTTTAAACTGCCTCTGAAGAAAGAGCAATGATTGCTCTGAAACGCGTCAGGCAGATGGACATTAAAAGCGGAGCTGAAATCCTGTTTCCTTTGCAATAAATGGTTTGAATACTTACCGGCTGGTGGAGTGTGTCTCTGATGCAAGGGCATCTTCTGGTGAATATATACATATATATAAAAGTTTATTAAAGCACATTATTTATGTAGAATTGAGTTATTTATTATTTATTGTTTAAATAGGACATCGCCAAAGTACAACTGGGCAGGTTCCTGAGATCCCAACAGCCCTTCTAGAGAGAGACATACGAACAGTCCTCTAAACCAATATCCAGATTGCAGTGTTTTCTCTCTCTCTTTCCCATATCCCCCTTCCCCCAGAGGTCACATGGGGTTTCCAGATTTCATTCTGCTACTCTGGTTGGTTTCGGGTGGAGTAGGGAAAAGGCAACATCAGGAAAGGAACACGTTGGAGCACAGGTGGGTGATCTCGCAACAGAAAGCGAAGCCACACACAAAGTTCCTTTCCTGATCTTGCATAATGGATTTTGAGGACGAAACCCTTGATCCATCTGAATTAACGTTACTAGTTCGTAAACTTACTGCAGAAATGGACGAACTAAGACAAGAAAACCAGACCCTGAAACAAGAACTAGTTAAAACTAGAAGCGGGTTCACCAGTTGGAGAGAACCAGGTCCAGTTCCTTTTAAGCCCATTATTTCCCCTGCTTAGTTTGTCCCTAATTTCACCTCAGCAACTACAGGTGTAGCTAATGGTACAAGTTCTGAACAAAACCTTCAAGTTACAGTGGTTTCCCCCAGTCCCGTACCCCTGGCCAATCCAGAACGCTTCACATGGGACAGTAATCGTTGCTCAACCTTCATGAGCCAATGCCAATTACATTTTATATGTAAACCACAGATATTTACTAATGATACATCTAAGGTGGCATTTATTATTTATTATCTGGGAGGTGTGGCGGCTTACTGGGCTATGCCCTTAGTAGATACTAATGATCCTTTACTACATGATCTTAATGCTTTTAAAACCGCCATGTCAGGGCTATTTGCTAAACATGTTTTCATTCATGCTTCAGACAACGAACTCTTAAACCTCCGTCAAGGAACTAAAGATTTAATAACTTATGTCACAACCTTTAACAGACTGCTGTCAGAAACACATTGGCCTGAGGATAAAAGGATTTCATTATTTTATCGAGGGCTTCGAGATGACCCGAAGGACTCTTTAGCCCACATAGTCAATTTGCCCAATGATTACACTGAGTTCTTAGATTTAGTAGTTAAACTGGACCACCGACTAGGAGAACGCAAAAATGAGAAACCTAAACATGACTTTAGAGCCCTTCATTTTAAGGTTGAAAAGAAGGAAGTTGAAGATAAAAACATTACTCAAGAACCTATGCAGATAGGTGTTTTAAAAGGACCACTCACTGTCGAAGAAAACGAACGCAGAAGAAAGGAGAATCTTTGTTTGTACTGCGGTAAAGCAGGACATTTTGCCAAGGACAGTCAAGTTAAGCCCAATAAAAAGAAATCAGTTGCAACGATTGATTCACAGAACGAAAGTTCGGAAAACTAGCTTTCCCGAGGAAAGAGGAGATCGTTTCCTCGCGACCAAAAACTGCTGTGATCTCTCACTATGCAACAAATGTTATTACTCACACTCCAAAACATTTGACAATCAGATTAACTTTCATTTTCACTACACAACATCGACACAGTTTAGCAGTAATGATTGACTCAGGAGCTACTGGTAATTTTTTTGATTTAGCTTTAGCTAAAAAATTAGGTGTAACCCGAGTCCCTAAGTCAGAACCAGAGGTAGTAAGGGCAGTTGACGGGTCAGCCTTGTCGTCAGGATTAATACAATTTCACACATAACCTTTGACAATTGTAGGAGAAAACGGACATACCGAGGAAACGATTTTTGACCCCATAGATACACCAACTTTTGGCGTAATTCTGAGCATTCCTTGGCTAGAACAGCATAATCCCAAAATTGATTGGGTCAAAAGAAAGATTACCCTACATTCGGCATACTGTAGAACTCATTGTTATAAGGACACTCAAGACCCAATTCCTCATTTGTTTTGTTCAGCCTTGATTCCTGACGTACCTCAATTACCCAAGGAGTATGAGGAATTTTCTGCAGTCTTTGATCCGGTACAGGCTTCTAAATTGCCACCTCGAAAAGGGTTTCATCAGACACTCAACATCACCTGTCCCATCGCCGCTCTTTTTTGTATATAAAAAAATCTGGCGATCTGAGAGCGTGCATAGACTATCGGGCAGTGAATAAGGCTACAATTAAAAAACGTTATCCCTTACCACTGATTCCGGTATTACTAGACCAAGTTAATGGCTCCAGTATATATACCAAGCTAGATTTACGTGGAGCATACCATTTAGTGTGGGTTAAGGAGGGCGACGAGTGGAAGACTGCCTTTCGCACTAAGTATGGTCTATTTGAATATACTGGAATGCCCTTTGGCCTCTGCAATGCTCCAGCCGCATTTCAGTATTTCATTAATGAAGTGTTACACGATCTACTGGATGTATGTGTCATAGTCTATATTGATGACATTTAGATTTTCTCAAGAACCTTGGAAGAACATGTAAAACATGTTCGTTCTGTCTTACAGAGACTGAAAGACAATTCTTTGTATTGTAAACTGGAAAAAAACGTTTTTCATACCCAAAAGGTAGAATTCTCAGGGTATTGGTTATCCCCTGCTGGTATAACCATGGATCCTAAAAAGATAGATGCCATTTTAAATTGGCCAACTCCATCATCAGTCAAAGACACTCAGGATTCGCCAATTTTTATCGGCGTTTTATATCCAACCTTTCAGATTTAGTGGCGCCAATCACCCAATTGCTTAAAAAGGGGGTGAAATTTCAATGGAATTCGGACGCTGAACAAGCTTTCACCAAATTAAAGGGGGCTTTTACTTCAGCACCCATTTTAATTCACCCAGATCCTGACAAACCATTTTTTGTTGAAACAGATGCTTCACAAACAGCTTTGGGTGAAGTTTTGCTTCAAAAAGATTCCAATACTGGACGACTTCATCCAATTGCCTTTTATTCTCGTAAACTCTTACCTGCAGATTAAAACTATACAATCGCCAAATGAGAATTGTTGGCAATTAAGGCAGTTTTTATTGAATGGAGACATCACTTGTTAGGAGCTAAACACACCATCACTATATTTTCAGATCACAAGAATCTACAGTTTTTTGCTACAGTCAAGGCCTTGACTCCCAGACAAATGCGCTGGTTGGTGTTCTTTAGTGAATTTGACTTCATTATCACGTATCAGCCAGGCCAGAAACAACTTCTATCTGATACCTTGTCAAGAATAGTGAGTGATAAAGGTTCAGAAGAAAAAATTGAGTTACCAAACATTATTCCACCTGAAAATATAATTGCCATTACCCAAACTGACACCTTTGTAACTCAAGTAAAAAGGCACTGTCAAAAACTAGACAAAAGAAAATGGCTTTCTCACAAGGAACATTCCATTTGTGACGAATATTTCTTTCACAAAGACAAAATTAACGTTCCTAAAAAAGATCTACAACAACAAGTTTTAAAATGGAATCATAATTCCAGTACAGCAGGCCATCCAGGGGTCCATAAAACTCTTGAACTCTGCCAACGATATTTTTGGTGGCATAACCTTTACCAGGATGTCCAACACTACATAAAATCCTGTCCAGTCTGCGCAAGCCAAAAATCATCTCATACGTCTCCTACAGGACTCTTACAAACATTGCCAATACCACCGTTACCCTGGCACACAATCAGTTTAGACTTCATCACTGATCTGCCTGATTCCCACAAATATACTACTATCTATTCTAGTGGTTGTGGGTCAATTGTCTAAAATGGGGTATTTTATTCCCTTGGAAAAGTTACCATCAGCAATAGAATTTAGCGACATCTTTATTAAACAAATTGTTAGACTACACGGCCTGCCCAGTAAAATTATTTCTGACAGGGGACCCCAATTCGTCTCCAAATTCTGGAACCAATTATGTAAATACTTGCAAATTGAAGTTGCCCTATCATCCGCTTTCCATCCACAAACTGACGGCCAGACAGAAAAATTAAATCAGTACTTGGAACAGTGTTTACGTAGTTTAACATCCACAGTATCTTCCAATTGGGATGAGGTTTTACCCTTAGCAGAATTTTCCTACAACAACAGTTATCATTCTGTGTTAGGTTGTTTACCTTTCTCTTTTTTGACTGGCATGCACCCAAGATTTCTCCCGACAATTCTCCCAGATACCGTACATTCCATGCCAGCTGTAACCGAGAGACTAAACCATTTACAAGTCATACAAGAAAAAGCCAAAAAGAGTCTAGCAAAAAATAAGCTACAAATGAAACTGACTACCGATAAACACAGACAACCAGCACCAGACTATAAAGTAGGAGACTTGGTTTGGTTGTCTACAAGAAATATTCAGATAGAAGGACCGAAAAAACTTAAACCAAGATTCATAGGCCCTTATCCCATAGAAAAAGTCTTAAATCCAATTTCTTTTAGACTGACCTTACCCAAAGAGTTTGCAATCCATCCAGTGTTTCACGTCTCCCTTTTGAAACCACATGATCCTTCCACACGACAGGACAATCCACCCCCTCCGATTGTAGTGGGCGATCACATAGAATTTGAGGTCAATCGCATTTTGGATGCAAAACGCATTTGTGGTCATTTGTTTTATCTGATAGACTGGAAAGGGTATGATGTCTCAGAATTATCATGGGAACCTGAAGCACATGTACATGCTCCACGTCTTGTGAGGACTTTTCACGCTTTACATCCAGAAAAACCCTGTCCGATTAGACGACCTTTGAGGGGGAGAACTGTTGGAAAAACCTAAGCTGTGTGTCCAAAACCCCAATCAAAGTTGTACCCCCTGATTCCCTTCACAATTATTGGTCATCTAACTAGTTGTCTTAGACCAGAACTCAACATGTCTCATGTAGTCAAGCTGTCATATTATCATCCTCAAATATTTTTATGGTATTATAAAATTCGAGGTTTATTTATTGTTTGGCCAATGCTTGTTGAAGTTTGGTTAATGTAACACTATTCATGTTATTGCCAATGCTTGTTGAATGTTACTTAATGCAGCACAATTCAATGCACATTTCAATATGCTAATGTGAGCCACTTTAGCACACGTTGCAATGGCAGCTCAGGAAACACGAGTAAACCGTCTGAAACAAAACACGTGTTCACGTGTTCCCCAAAGACTATTTAACCCCTTCGATGCTCATGACGGAACGGTTCCATCATGAGCATCGGTTGGGCTGTGCTCATGACGGAACCGTTCCGTCATGAGGACAGCCCCTGGGGGAAGCGCTGGCGCTCCCCCCCTTGTGCATCGATCGTGCCCCCACTTACGGGGGTGGCAGCGGAAGAGCTTCCGCTGCCACCCCGAGCCCCCCCACGCTTTCTGATGACGTCAGCGCGCACAGCGCGCGCCGGCGTCATCAGGAAGCGTTGGACGCGCTGGAATCCATTTCTTCCAGCGCGTCCAAGGCAGCAGCAGGTAGGTTCCCTTGTCCGGTGGGGGCCGCGGGGGTGATTTCTTTTGTATTGAGGCATCGGGGGAGAGGAAAGAGTATTTCCTCTCCCCTGATGTCTCAATACAGGGCATTCCTGCACAGCGTCGCGATCGTGGAGTAGGGATGCCCCACTAGACACCAGGGATTTGTTTCTTTGAATTTGGGAAGCGACCCCTTAGGCAAGGGTCGCTTCCTTGGGGTGCAAAATTTTTCGAAGTCTTTTCTGCCCCCCCTGGGGGCAGATCGGTCCGCTTTCTGCCCGTTTCTGCCCCCAGGGGGGGCAGAAAAGCCCACTAGACACCAGGGATGTCGTTTATGTTATGTAGGAAGCGACCCCTTAGGCAAGGGTCGCTTCCTTGGGGTACAACATTTTTCAAAGTCTTTTCTGCCCCCCCTGGGGGCAGATCGGTCCGCTTTCTGCCCGTTTCTGCCCCAAGGGGGGGCAGAAAAGCCCACTAGACACCAGGGATGTCGTTTATGTTATGTAGGAAGCGACCCCTTAGGCAAGGGTCGCTTCCTTGGGGGGCCAAATAATTCGAAGACTTTTCTGCCCCCCCTGGGGGCAGATCGGTCTTCTTTCTGCCCGTTTCTGCCCCCAGGGGGGGCAGAAAAGCCCACTAGACACCAGGGATGTCTATTTCGTTATGTAGGAAGCGACCCCTTGGGCAAGGGTCGCTTCCTTGGGGGGCAAAATAATTCGAAGACTTTTCTGCCCCCCCCTGGGGGCAGATCGGTCTTCTTTCTGCCCGTTTATGCCCCCAGGGGGGGCAGAAAAGCCCACTAGACACCAGGGATGTCTTTTATGTTATGTAGGAAGTGACCCCTTGGGCAAGGGTCGCTTCCTAGGGTGGCAAAATAATTAGAAGACTTTTCTGCCCCCCCTGGGGGCAGATCGGTCGTCTTTCTGCCCGTTTCTGCCCCCAGGGGGGGCAGAAAAGCCCACTAGACACCAGGGATGTCTTTTTCTTTATGTAGGGTCGCTTCCTTTGCGGCCTAATTATTTAGAAGACTTTTCTGCCCCCCCTGGGGGCAGATTGGTCGTCTTTCTGTCCGTTTCTGCTCCCAGGGGGGGGGGGCAGAAAAGCCCACTAGACACCAGGGATATAAATATTATTGTAGGAAGCGACCCCTTGGGCAAGGGTCGCTTCCTTGGGCCCCTAAATTTTTTGAAGACTTTTCTGCCCCCTCTGGGGGCAGATCGGTTTTATTTTTTTGCCGTTTCTGCTCCCATTGGGGGCAGAAAAGCCCACTAGACACCAGGGAATTAGTTCAATTAGAAATAGAAGTGACCCCTCGCTTCCAGGGTGCAATTTGTTATATGTATTTGGCTCACCCGCCCCGGGACTGAGTAGCCTTTTTTTTCCTGCTGTTTTCTGCCCCACCTGGCACACAACCCGATTGACCATTTGGGTAGTGACATGGCATGTTATAATGTTTATTGTTATATTTTTTGTGATTTCCAATTGTAATGTTTTTTTTTTGTTTACTTTTTTGTTCTAGGTGAAGGCTTTTCTTCTTTTCACGTTGACGTTTTGTTACTGGTGGTTCTGCTGTTTGTGTAGTTTGGTAAGAGACTGTTTTTTTGTACAATGTAAATGTGTTTGATTTCTCTGCCTGTTTTTTTTGCAAATGGTGTAATAATAGCAGTATGTTTGGTTTTTGAGTGTCAAAAACTTTTTGCATTGGTGCTCGATGTGTATTTTGTTGTCTTGTGAGTAATTTGTTTTTTTTTCTTCTTTCTAGTTTGATATCGTTGGTCTTTGCTGTGTCACTGCAGAGTTTGTTTCTGGTGAGTGCAGCTGTCTCTTGTAATTGGATTGTATAGTTTTTGAGTACATTGATCTTTGTGATAAAACGTACACATTTCTTTACTTACTTGGTTTGCACATTGTTGGTTGTTGTTGACTTGTTTGTGCAGTCTTCTATCTTAGTAAGTATAATGGCTAGCCGCAGGATGACTGCTCAGCAGGTTGTTGGTTTGCTGTTTGAGTCTTCCTCTGATATTGGTTCAGAGACTGACTCTGCTTCTGAGGGAGAGGAGGCAGGGGACGATTCTGGCAGTGAGTTTTCTCTCCGTATGGGGTCATCGGATGATGAAGATACTCTTAGTGCGGATGAAGTGCCTGTGTTAGAGGAGGAGACTGATGTGCCGATAGTGCGGCAAGAGGCATCTGGGCTGCAGCCTGCGGCTGCAAGGCTTCCCGTTGGTGTAGTGCGGCAAGAGACATCTGGGCTGCAGGCTGGGGCTGCAAGGCTTCCCGTTGGTGTAGTGCAGCAAGAGGCATCTGGGCTGCAGGCTGGGGCTGCAAGTCTTCCCGTTGAAAGTGATGACCTCTGGGTTGCCCCTGGCATGGTGCAGCCGGAATTTCCAGAGTTTACTGGTGTTCCAGGGTCTAGAGTGAATACTGAGAACTTTTTGCCTGTAAATTTTTTTCAGTTGTTTATGGACGATGTGTTTTTGGCAGAGATTGTTGAGCAGACTAATTTGTATGCCGAACAGTTTTTGAGGGACAACAGTGCCAGTCTTAAGCCACACTCTAGAGCTACCCGGTGGACTCCCACAAATGTTGAAGAGATGAAGAAGTTCTTGGGTTTAACTTTTTTGATGGGCTTGCTAAGGAAGCCATCATTGGCTTCATATTGGTCTAACAGTCCCTTGATGGCAACGTCTATTTTTCCGGCAGTCATGAGTCGTGACAGGTATTTGCTTCTGCTTCGGATGATGCACTTTGTTGATAATGGTTTAGCGTTGCCACGAGATCACCCTGATTGTGACCGTCTTTTTAAGATTAGGCCTGTCCTTGATCACTTTGTTGATCGATTTTCTGAGATTTATGCCCCTGGTAGAGAAATTGCAGTGGATGAGTCTTTGGTGTTGTTCAAGGGCCGCTTGGTTTTTAGGCAATACATTCCTAGTAAGAGGGCACGCTATGGAATAAAGCTCTATATGCTGTGTGACAGTAGGACTGGATATGTCTCTAATTTCAGGGTGTACACCGGTAAGGAATCTAGGTTTAACCTCCCTGGTTGTCCGTCCACTTTTGGAGTGACTGAGAAAATTGTTTGGGAACTTGGTAGAGGAATTTTTAACAAAGGCCACCATTTATATGTAGATAACTTCTACACTGGTGTGCGGTTGTTCAGGGAATTGGCCAAAGTGGACACTTTTGCTTGTGGCACAATCCGCTGTAACCGTAAAGGTTTTCCGAAAGAACTTGTTTGTCAAAAGCTTGTGCGGGGACAGTGCAGTGCGTTGCGTTGCCAGGAGCTTCTTGCTGTGAAGTTTACAGACAGGAGAGATGTCTACATGCTGACTTCCATCCATGATGAAAGCACTACACCTGTGACTGTTTGGGGTCAGGTCGCTGAAGTGCGCAAACCTGTGTGCATTTTAGACTATAATAGGCACATGGGTGGTGTTGACAGAGTAGATCAGAGGTTGGAACCTTACGCTGCTCTTCGTAAGGCTTACATTTGGTACAAGAAGTTGGCTATCCATCTTTTACACTTGGCAATGTTTAATGCTTTTGTTGTATTCCAGGATTCTTGCCCTGAGTCAAAGATGACTTTTGCTAAGTTTCAGGAGTCTGTAATAGGCAGCCTTGTTGTAGTGGAACAGGCAAGTGTTCCTAGAGTTGGACTGGTGGAGGATGTTGCTAGATTGAAAGAACGCCACTTTCCAGATCACATTCCTCCCACACCCGCAAAAGATTTTCCCAGTAGGAGATGTAGAGTCTGTTGGCGAAGAGGTTTGCGGAAGGAGAGTCGTATGTACTGCCCCGATTGTCCCTCTCATCCTGCACTGTGTCTCCCTGCTTGTTTCAGAGCGTACCACACGCGTAAAAATTTCTGGGAACATTCATGAGTGGTAAAGTGAACTGCCTGGTCTGTATTCTTTGGAAAATATGATTCTGTTTCAAGGTTGGTGTTAGTGCAATGTATTTAGTTGCTGATTTTCTGTTAGAATATTTGTATCTATTTGCAATTTGTTTGTGGTTTTTTTTTTTCTAAAAAAATCCAAAATGTGATGGCGGTGTGTGTAGGCTTGCGCTTGGCTGTTGGTGTGTGTGGACTGGCACTTGGTTGGTGGTGTGCGTGGAATGGTGCTTGGCTGACGGTGTGCGTGGAATGGTGCTTGGCTGGCGGTGTGCGTGGACTGGTACTTGGCTGGCGGTGTGTGTGGACTGGTGGTGTGTGCGGACTGGTGTTTGGCTGGTGGTGTCCGTGGACTGGAGCTTGGCTGGTGGTGTCCGTGGACTGGAGCTTGTCTGGTGGTGTGCGTGGACTGGAGCTTGGCTGGCGGTGTGCGTGGAATGGTGCTTGGCTGGCGGTGTGCGTGGACTGGTACTTGGCTGGCGGTGTGCGTGGACTGGTGGTGTGTGCGGACTGGTGCTTGGCTGGTGGTGTCCGTGGACTGGAGCTTGGCTGGCGGTGTAGGTGGATTGGCGATTGGCTGCCGGTGTGCCTGGACTGGCGATTGGATGGCGGTGTGCCTGGACTGGCGCTTGGCTAGCGGTGTGCGTGGACTGGCGTTTGGCTAGCGGTGTGTGTCGACTGGTACTTGGCTGGCTGTGTGTGAGTAGTGACTTTCTGCTGGTCACTACACACACTGCTAGCTGAGTGCCACTCCACGCAATCCTTCAGCCTGTGTAGTTGCTGTGTCTGGATTGTGGGCGTGTGAAAGTGATGGGCCCTTGAATGGCGCTGTGTGCTGGTGTGAGTTTTGTTATGTGATGGGCCCGCGGCTGGCGGTGTGAATGGTTTTGTATGTCTCACACGTATGAAAGGTGTATGAATGGCCTGTAAAGAGGTTGGTGCCTTGTCGTGGCTTTACAGCTCATGAGCTGTGAGTCAATGGTTCAGTTTCTCGCCCTTTCAATTATTACCAGTGCATTTCATGTTTTGTGAAATCACTTGCTAATACAATTTTATCTACTGAACCATCACTCACCCTCGTGCCAAATCCAACCAGTATGTGTGTGTGCTTGCGGGTTAGATGGCTGTGCAGTAATATTTGTCTTTCTGAAGCAGGGTGTACCTTGTCCCTTTTTGGCTGTGTTGCTTTTGTACCTGGTGGTGCGAATGGTCTTGTTTGTATCACGTATGAAAGGTGTGTGAATGGCCTGTAAAGTGGTTGGTGCCTTGACGTGGCTTTACAGCTCACGAGCTGCGAGTCATTGGTTTGGTTTTTTGTGAATTTAATTATTGACAGTGCATTTCATTTTTGTGAAATCTCTTGTTATTAAAATTTAATACACTGAACCATGACTCGCCCTCGTGCCAAATCCAACCAGTATGTGTGTGTGTTTGAGAAATAGATGGTTGTGCAGGAATCTTTGTCTTTAGTTTCTCTGCCAAGGTACACTTTCCATGTAAGAATAACCCACCAACTGTAGATATTGTCGAAAACCCTTGGGAGTTCATGGTGATGTCTCTCTAGTGAATTGAAAAATATTTTTTATCCTCATTGTCCTGTAAACCTCAAACTGTCTGCCACATTTTCTTTGCAGTATTATTCCTAAATTCTCACGCTGTAGTAACAATAGTTAATCTGGTTTTGCAAGGGGGGTTACTTTGGTTTTTTGCCCAGGGCTCGGCGGCCATCTAGGGAAACCTTCCAAACCCACACATTTCTGAAAACTAGACACCCGGCGGCTTCCAGGGAGGTATGGCTTGCGTGGATCCCCCAACGTTTCCTTACCCAGAATTCCCTGCAAACCTCAATTTTTGCTCAAAAAATCGCTTTTTTCACACATTTTGGGGTGGGAAAGTAGTGGCATCACCGGGCTCACACAAATTTACCACCACCCAGCGTTCCCCCAGGTCTCCCGGTAAAAATGGCGCCTCACTTGTGTGGGAGGCCCAAGTGCCCGCGGCAGGCAAGGGCCCAAAACGTAGTGAGGCGACATCAAAATAGCCTATCGCCAAACCACCTGGTTTTGCAAGGGGGGTCACTTTGGTTTTTGGCCCGGTGCGCGGCGGCCATCTAGGGAAACCTACCAAACCCACGCATTTCTGAAAACTAGACACCCGGCGGCTTCCAGGGAGGTATGGCTTGCGTGGATCCCCCAACGTTTCCTTACCCAGAATCCCCTGTAAACCTCAATTTTTGCTCAAAAAATCACTTTTTCCACACATTTTGGGGTGGGAAAGTAGTGGCATCACCGGGCTCACACAAATTTACCACCACCCAGCGTTCCCCCAGGTCTCCTGGTAAAAATGGTGCCTCACTTGTGTGGGAGGCCCAAGTACCCGCGGCAGGCAAGGGCCCAAAACGTAGTGAGGCGACATCAAAATGGCCTATCGCCAAACCACCTGGTTTTGCAAGGGGGGTCACTTTGGTTTTTGGCCCGGTGCGCGGCGGCCATCTAGGGAAACCTACCAAACCCATGCATTTCTGAAAACTAGACACCCGGCGGCTTCCAGGGAGGTATGGCTTGCGTGGATCCCCCAACGTTTCCTTACCCAGAATCCCCTGCAAACCTCAATTTTTGCTCAAAAAATCACTTTTTTCACACATTTTGGGGTGGGAAAGTAGTGGCATCACCGGGCTCACACAAATTTACCACCACCCAGCGTTCCCCCAGGTCTCCCGGTAAAAATGGTGCCTCACTTGTGTGGGAGGCCCAAGTACCTGCGGCATGCAAGGACAACAAACGTAGTGAGGCGACATCAAAATGGCCTATCGCCAAACCACCAGGTTTTGCAAGGGGGTCACTTTGGTTTTTGGCCCGGTGCGCGGCGGCCATCTAGGGAAACCTACCAAACCCACGCATTTCTGAAAACTAGACACCCGGCGGCTTCCAGGGAGGTATGGCTTGCGTGGATCCCCCAACGTTTCCTTACCCAGAATCCACTGCAAACCTCAATTTTTGCTCAAAAAATCACTATTTTCACACATTTTGGGGTGGGAAAGTAGTGGCATCACCGGGCTCACACAAATTTACCACCACCCAGCGTTCCCCCAGGTCTCCCGGTAAAAATGGTGCCGCACTTGTGTGGGAGGCCCAAGTACCCGCGGCAGGCAAGGGCCCAAAACGTAGTGAGGCGACATCAAAATGGCCTATCGCCAAACCACCTGGTTTTGCAAGGGGGGTCACTTTGGTTTTTGGCCCGGTGCGCGGCGGCCATCTAGGGAAACCTACCAAACCCACGCATTTCTGAAAACTATACACCCGGCGGCTTCCAGGGAGGTATGGCTCGCGTGGATCCCCCAACGTTTCCTTACCCAGAATCCCCTGCAAACCTCAATTTTTGTTCAAAAAATCACTTTTTTCACACATTTTGGGGTGGGAAAGTAGTGGCATCACCGGGCTCACACAAATTTACCACCACCCAGCGTTCCCCCAGGTCTCCCGGTAAAAATGGTGCCTCACTTGTGTGGGAGGCCCAAGTACCCGCGGCAGGCAAGGACAACAAACGTAGTGAGGCGACATCAAAATGGCCTATCGCCAAACCACCTGCTTTTGCAAGGGGGGTCACTTTGGTTTTTGGCCCGGTGCGCGGCGGCCATCTAGGGAAACCTACCAAACCCACACATTTCTGAAAACTAGACACCCGGCGGCTTCTAGGGAGGTATGCCTTGCATGGATCCCCCAACGTTTCTTTACCCAGAATCCCCTGCAAACCTCAATTTTTGCTCAAAAAATCACTTTTTTCACACATTTTGGGGTGGGAAAGTAGTGGCATCACCGGGTTCACACAAATTTACCACCACCCAGCGTTCCCCCAGGTCTCCCGGTAAAAATGGTGCCTCACTTGTGTGGGAGGCCCAAGTACCCGCGGCAGGCAAGGACAACAAACGTAGTGAGGCGACATCAAAATGGCCTATCGCCAAACCACCTGGTTTTGCAAGGGGGGTCACTTTGGTTTTTGGCCCGGTGCGCGGCGGCCATCTAGGGAAACCTACCAAACCCACGCATTTCTGAAAACTAGACACCCGGCGGCTTCCAGGGAGGTATGGCTTGCGTGGATCCCCCAACGTTTCCTTACCCAGAATCCCCTGCAAACCTCAATTTTTGCTCAAAAAATCACTTTTTTCACACATTTTGGGGTGGGAAAGTAGTGGCATCACCGGGCTCACACAAATTTACCACCACCCAGCGTTCCCCCAGGTCTCCCGGTAAAAATGGTGCCTCACTTGTGTGGGAGGCCCAAGTACCCGCGGCAGGCAAGGGCCCAAAACGTAGTGAGGCGACATCAAAATGGCCTATCGCCAAACCACCTGGTTTTGCAAGGGGGGTCACTTTGGTTTTTGGCCCGGTGCGCGGCGGCCATCTAGGGAAACCTACCAAACCCATGCATTTCTGAAAACTAGACACCCAGCGGCTTCCAGGGAGGTATGGCTTGCGTGGATCCCCCAACGTTTCCTTACCCAGAATCCCCTGCAAACCTCAATTTTTGCTCAAAAAATCACTTTTTTCACACATTTTGGGGTGGGAAAGTAGTGGCATCACCGGGCTCACACAAATTTACCACCACCCAGCGTTCCCCCAGGTCTCCCGGTAAAAATGGTGCCTCACTTGTGTGGGAGGCCCAAGTACCCGCGGCAGGCAAGGGCCCAAAACGTAGTGAGGCGACATCAAAATGGCCTATCGCCAAACCACCTGGTTTTGCAAGGGGGGTCACTTTGGTTTTTGGCCCGGTGCGCGGCGGCCATCTAGGGAAACCTACCAAACCCACGCATTTCTGAAAACTAGACACCCGGCGGCTTCCAGGGAGGTATGGCTTGCGTGGATCCCCCAACGTTTCCTTACCCAGAATCCCCTGCAAACCTCAATTTTTGCTCAAAAAATCACTTTTTTCACACATTTTGGGGTGGGAAAGTAGTGGCATCACCGGGCTCACACAAGTTTACCACCACCCAGCGTTCCCCCAGGTCTCCCGGTAAAAATGGTGCCTCACTTGTGTGGGAGGCCCAAGTACCCGCGGCAGGCAAGGGCCCAAAACGTAGTGAGGCGACATCAAAATGGCCTATGGCCAAACCACCTGGTTTTGCAAGGGGGGTCACTTTGGTTTTTGGCCCGGTGCGCGGCGGCCATCTAGGGAAACCTACCAAACCCACACATTTCTGAAAACTAGACACCCGGCGGCTTCCAGGGAGGTATGGCTTGCGTGGATCCCCCAACGTTTCCTTACCCAGAATCCCCTGCAAACCTCAATTTTTGCTCAAAAAATCACTTTTTTCACACATTTTGGGGTGGGAAAGTAGTGGCATCACCGGGCTCACACAAATTTACCACCACCCAGCGTTCCCCCAGGTCTCCTGGTAAAAATGGTGCCTCACTTGTGTGGGAGGCCCAAGTACCCGCGGCAGGCAAGGGCCCAAAACGTAGGGAGGCGACATCAAAATGGCCTATCGCCAAACCACCTGGTTTTGCAAGGGGGGTCACTTTGGTTTTTGGCCCGGTGCGCGGCGGCCATCTAGGGAAACCTACCAAACCCACGCATTTCTGAAAACTAGACACCCGGCGGCTTCCAGGGAGGTATGGCTTGCGTGGATCCCCCAACGTTTCCTTACCCAGAATCCCCTGCAAACCTCAATTTTTGCTCAAAAAATCACTTTTTTCACACATTTTGGGGTGGGAAAGTAGTGGCATCACCGGGCTCACACAAGTTTACCACCACCCAGCATTCCCCCAGGTCTCCCGGTAAAAATGGTTCCTCACTTGTGTGGGAGGCCCAAGTACCCGCGGCAGGCAAGGGCCCAAAACGTAGTGAGGCGACATCAAAATGGCCTATCGCCAAACCACCTGGTTTTGCAAGGGGGGTCACTTTGGTTTTTGGCCCGGTGCGCGGCGGCCATCTAGGGAAACCTACCAAACCCACGCATTTCTGAAAACTAGACACCCGGCGGCTTCCAGGGAGGTATGGCTTGCGTGGATCCCCCAACGTTTCCTTACCCAGAATCCCCTGCAAACCTCAATTTTTGCTCAAAAAATCACTGTTTTCACACATATTGGGGTGGGAAAGTAGTGGCATCACCGGGCTCACACAAATTTACCACCACCCAGCGTTCCCCCAGGTCTCCCGGTAAAAATGGTGCCTCACTTGTGTGGGAGGCCCAAGTACCCGCGGCAGGCAAGGGCCCAAAACGTAGTGAGGCGACATCAAAATGGCCTATCGCCAAACCACCTGGTTTTGCAAGGGGGGTCACTTTGGTTTTTGGCCCGGTGCGCGGCGGCCATCTAAGGAAACCTACCAAACCCATGCATTTCTGAAAACTAGACACCCGGCGGCTTCCAGGGAGGTATGGCTTGCGTGGATCCCCCAACGTTTCCTTACCCAGAATCCCCTGCAAACCTCAATTTTTGCTCAAAAAATCACTTTTTTCACACATTTTGGGGTGGGAAAGTAGTGGCATCACCGGGCTCACACAAATTTACCACCACCCAGCGTTCCCCCAGGTCTCCCGGTAAAAATGGTGCCTCACTTGTGTGGGAGGCCCAAGTACCTGCGGCATGCAAGGACAACAAACGTAGTGAGGCGACATCAAAATGGCCTATCGCCAAACCACCAGGTTTTGCAAGGGGGGTCACTTTGGTTTTTGGCCCGGTGCGCGGCGGCCATCTAGGGAAACCTACCAAACCCACGCATTTCTGAAAACTAGACACCCGGCGGCTTCCAGGGAGGTATGGCTTGCGTGGATCCCCCAACGTTTCCTTACCCAGAATCCCCTGCAAACCTCAATTTTTGCACAAAAAATCACTTTTTTCACACATTTTGGGGTGGGAAAGTAGTGGCATCACCGGGCTCACACAAATTTACCACCACCCAGCATTCCCCCAGGTCTCCCGGTAAAAATGGTGCCTCACTTGTGTGGGAGGCCCAAGTACCTGCGGCATGCAAGGACAACAAACGTAGTGAGGCGACATCAAAATGGCCTATCGCCAAACCACCTGGTTTTGCAAGGGGGGTCACTTTGGTTTTTGGCCCGGTGCGCGGCGGCCATCTAGGGAAACCTACCAAACCCACGCATTTCTGAAAACTAGACAGCCGGCGGCTTCCAGGGAGGTATGGCTTGCGTGGATCCCCCAACGTTTCCTTACCCAGAATCCCCTGCAAACCTCAATTTTTGCTCAAAAAATCACTTTTTTCACACATTTTGGGGTGGGAAAGTAGTGGCATCACCGGGCTCACACAAATTTACCACCACCCAGCGTTCCCCCAGGTCTCCCGGTAAAAATGGTGCCTCACTTGTGTGGGAGGCCCAAGTACCCGCGGCAGGCAAGGGCCCAAAACGTAGTGAGGCGACATCAAAATGGCCTATCGCCAAACCACCTGGTTTTGCAAGGGGGGTCACTTTGGTTTTTGGCCCGGTGCGCGGCGGCCATCTAGGGAAACCTACCAAACCCATGCATTTCTGAAAACTAGACACCCGGCGGCTTCCAGGGAGGTATGGCTTGCGTGGATCCCCCAACGTTTCCTTACCCAGAATCCCCTGCAAACCTCAATTTTTGCTCAAAAAATCACTTTTTTCACACATTTTGGGGTGGGAAAGTAGTGGCATCACCGGGCTCACACAAATTTACCACCACCCAGCGTTCCCCCAGGTCTCCCGGTAAAAATGGTGCCTCACTTGTGTGGGAGGCCCAAGTACCCGCGGCAGGCAAGGGCCCAAAACGTAGTGAGGCGACATCAAAATGGCCTATCGCCAAACCACCTGGTTTTGCAAGGGGGGTCACTTTGGTTTTTGGCCCGGTGCGCGGCGGCCATCTAGGGAAACCTACCAAACCCACGCATTTCTGAAAACTAGACACCCGGCGGCTTCCAGGGAGGTATGGCTTGCGTGGATCCCCCAACGTTTCCTTACCCAGAATCCCCTGCAAACCTCAATTTTTGCTCAAAAAATCACTTTTTTCACACATTTTGGGGTGGCAAAGTAGTGGCATCACCGGGCTCACACAAGTTTACCACCACCCAGCGTTCCCCCAGGTCTCCCGGTAAAAATGGTGCCTCACTTGTGTGGGAGGCCCAAGTACCCGCGGCAGGCAAGGGCCCAAAACGTAGTGAGGCGACATCAAAATGGCCTATGGCCAAACCACCTGGTTTTGCAAGGGGGGTCACTTTGGTTTTTGGCCCGGTGCGCGGCGGCCATCTAGGGAAACCTACCAAACCCACACATTTCTGAAAACTAGACACCCGGCGGCTTCCAGGGAGGTATGTCTTGCGTGGATCCCCCAACGTTTCCTTACCCAGAATCCCCTGCAAACCTCAATTTTTGCTCAAAAAATCACTTTTTTCACACATTTTGGGGTGGGAAAGTAGTGGCATCACCGGGCTCACACAAATTTACCACCACCCAGCGTTCCCCCAGGTCTCCTGGTAAAAATGGTGCCTCACTTGTGTGGGAGGCCCAAGTACCCGCGGCAGGCAAGGGCCCAAAACGTAGTGAGGCGACATCAAAATGGCCTATCGCCAAACCACCTGGTTTTGCAAGGGGGGTCACTTTGGTTTTTGGCCCGGTGCGCGGCGGCCATCTAGGGAAACCTACCAAACCCACGCATTTCTGAAAACTAGACACCCGGCGGCTTCCAGGGAGGTATGGCTTGCGTGGATCCCCCAACGTTTCCTTACCCAGAATCCCCTGCAAACCTCAATTTTTGCTCAAAAAATCACTTTTTTCACACATTTTGGGGTGGGAAAGTAGTGGCATCACCGGGCTCACACAAGTTTACCACCACCCAGCATTCCCCCAGGTCTCCCGGTAAAAATGGTGCCTCACTTGTGTGGGAGGCCCAAGTACCCGCGGCAGGCAAGGGCCCAAAACGTAGTGAGGCGACATCAAAATGGCCTATCGCCAAACCACCTGGTTTTGCAAGGGGGGTCACTTTGGTTTTTGGCCCGGTGCGCGGCGGCCATCTAGGGAAACCTACCAAACCCACGCATTTCTGAAAACTAGACACCCGGCGGCTTCCAGGGAGGTATGGCTTGCGTGGATCCCCCAACGTTTCCTTACCCAGAATCCCCTGCAAACCTCAATTTTTGCTCAAAAAATCACTTTTTTCACACATTTTGGGGTGGGAAAGTAGTGGCATCACCGGGCTCACACAAATTTACCACCACCCAGCGTTCCCCCAGGTCTCCCGGTAAAAATGGTGCCTCACTTGTGTGGGAGGCCCAAGTACCTGCGGCATGCAAGGACAACAAACGTAGTGAGGCGACATCAAAATGGCCTATCGCCAAACCACCAGGTTTTGCAAGGGGGGTCACTTTGGTTTTTGGCCCGGTGCGCGGCGGCCATCTAGGGAAACCTACCAAACCCACGCATTTCTGAAAACTAGACACCCGGCGGCTTCCAGGGAGGTATGGCTTGCGTGGATCCCCCAACGTCTCCTTACCCAGAATCCCCTGCAAACCTCAATTTTTGCACAAAAAATCACTTTTTTCACACATTTTGGGGTGGGAAAGTAGTGGCATCACCGGGCTCACACAAATTTACCACCACCCAGCGTTCCCCCAGGTCTCCCGGTAAAAATGGTGCCTCACTTGTGTGGGAGGCCCAAGTACCTGCGGCATGCAAGGACAACAAACGTAGTGAGGCGACATCAAAATGGCCTATCGCCAAACCACCAGGTTTTGCAAGGGGGGTCACTTTGGTTTTTGGCCCGGTGCGCGGCGGCCATCTAGGGAAACCTACCAAACCCACGCATTTCTGAAAACTAGACACCCGGCGGCTTCCAGGGAGGTATGGCTTGCGTGGATCCCCCAACGTTTCCTTACCCAGAATCCACTGCAAACCTCAATTTTTGCTCAAAAAATCACTATTTTCACACATTTTGGGGTGGGAAAGTAGTGGCATCACCGGGCTCACACAAATTTACCACCACCCAGCGTTCCCCCAGGTCTCCCGGTAAAAATGGTGCCGCACTTGTGTGGGAGGCCCAAGTACCCGCGGCAGGCAAGGGCCCAAAACGTAGTGAGGCGACATCAAAATGGCCTATCGCCAAACCACCTGGTTTTGCAAGGGGGGTCACTTTGGTTTTTGGCCCGGTGCGCGGCGGCCATCAAGGGAAACCTACCAAACCCACGCATTTCTGAAAACTATACACCCGGCGGCTTCCAGGGAGGTATGGCTCGCGTGGATCCCCCAACGTTTCCTTACCCAGAATCCCCTGCAAACCTCAATTTTTGTTCAAAAAATCACTTTTTTCACACATTTTGGGGTGGGAAAGTAGTGGCATCACCGGGCTCACACAAATTTACCACCACCCAGCATTCCCCCAGGTCTCCCGGTAAAAATGGTGCCTCACTTGTGTGGGAGGCCCAAGTACCCGCGGCAGGCAAGGACAACAAACGTAGTGAGGCGACATCAAAATGGCCTATCGCCAAACCACCTGCTTTTGCAAGGGGGGTCACTTTGGTTTTTGGCCCGGTGCGCGGCGGCCATCTAGGGAAACCTACCAAACCCACGCATTTCTAAAAACTAGACACCCGGCGGCTTCCAGGGAGGTATGCCTTGCGTGGATCCCCCAACGTTTCTTTACCCAGAATCCCCTGCAAACCTCAATTTTTGCTCAAAAAATCACTTTTTTCACACATTTTGGGGTGGGAAAGTAGTGGCATCACCGGGTTCACACAAATTTACCACCACCCAGCGTTCCCCCA
Source organism: Triturus cristatus (assembly GCF_964204655.1). Lineage (NCBI taxonomy): Eukaryota > Metazoa > Chordata > Amphibia > Caudata > Salamandridae > Triturus > Triturus cristatus. The sequence continues at coordinate 925,354,041 of NC_140591.1, read as the reverse complement.
GGTCTCCCGGTAAAAATGGTGCCTCACTTGTGTGGGAGGCCCAAGTACCCGCGGCAGGCAAGGACAACAAACGTAGTGAGGCGACATCAAAATGGCCTATCGCCAAACCACCTGGTTTTGCAAGGGGGGTCACTTTGGTTTTTGGCCCGGTGCGCGGCGGCCATCTAGGGAAACCTACCAAACCCATGCATTTCTGAAAACTAGACACCCGGCGGCTTCCAGGGAGGTATGGCTTGCGTGGATCCCCCAACGTTTCCTTACCCAGAATCCCCTGCAAACCTCAATTTTTGCTCAAAAAATCACTTTTTTCACACATTTTGGGGTGGGAAAGTAGTGGCATCACCGGGCTCACACAAATTTACCACCACCCAGCGTTCCCCCAGGTCTCCCGGTAAAAATGGTGCCTCACTTGTGTGGGAGGCCCAAGTACCTGCGGCATGCAAGGACAACAAACGTAGTGAGGCGACATCAAAATGGCCTATCGCCAAACCACCAGGTTTTGCAAGGGGGGTCACTTTGGTTTTTGGCCCGGTGCGCGGCGGCCATCCAGGGAAACCTACCAAACCCACGCATTTCTGAAAACTAGACACCCGGCGGCTTCCAGGGAGGTATGGCTTGCGTGGATCCCCCAATGTTTCCTTACCCAGAATCCCCTGCAAACCTCAATTTTTGCTCAAAAAATCACTTTTTTCACACATTTTGGGGTGGGAAAGTAGTGGCATCACCGGGCTCACACAAATTTACCACCACCCAGCGTTCCCCCAGGTCTCCCGGTAAAAATGGTGCCTCACTTGTGTGGGAGGCCCAAGTACCCGCGGCAGGCAAGGGCCCAAAACGTAGTGAGGCGACATCAAAATGGCCTATCGCCAAACCACCTGGTTTTGCAAGGGGGGTCACTTTGGTTTTTGGCCCGGTGCGCGGCGGCCATCTAGGGAAACCTACCAAACCCATGCATTTCTGAAAACTAGACACCCGGCGGCTTCCAGGGAGGTATGGCTTGCGTGGATCCCCCAACGTTTCCTTACCCAGAATCCCCTGCAAACCTCAATTTTTGCTCAAAAAATCACTTTTTTCACACATTTTGGGGTGGGAAAGTAGTGGCATCACCGGGCTCACACAAATTTACCACCACCCAGCGTTCCCCCAGGTCTCCCGGTAAAAATGGTGCCTCACTTGTGTGGGAGGCCCAAGTACCCGCGGCAGGCAAGGGCCCAAAACGTAGTGAGGCGACATCAAAATGGCCTATCGCCAAACCACCTGGTTTTGCAAGGGGGGTCACTTTGGTTTTTGGCCCGGTGCGCGGCGGCCATCTAGGGAAACCTACCAAACCCACGCATTTCTGAAAACTAGACACCCGGCGGCTTCCAGGGAGGTATGGCTTGCATGGATCCCCCAACGTTTCCTTACCCAGAATCCCCTGCAAACCTCAATTTTTGCTCAAAAAATCACTTTTTTCACACATTTTGGGGTGGGAAAGTAGTGGCATCACCGGGCTCACACAAGTTTACCACCACCCAGCGTTCCCCCAGGTCTCCCGGTAAAAATGGTGCCTCACTTGTGTGGGAGGCCCAAGTACCCGCGGCAGGCAAGGGCCCAAAACGTAGTGAGGCGACATCAAAATGGCCTATCGCCAAACCACCTGGTTTTGCAAGGGGGGTCACTTTGGTTTTTGGCCCGGTGCGCGGCGGCCATCTAGGGAAACCTACCAAACCCACACATTTCTGAAAACTAGACACCCGGCGGCTTCCAGGGAGGTATGGCTTGCGTGGATCCCCCAACGTTTCCTTACCCAGAATCCCCTGCAAACCTCAATTTTTGCTCAAAAAATCACTTTTTTCACACATTTTGGGGTGGGAAAGTAGTGGCATCACCGGGCTCACACAAATTTACCACCACCCAGCGTTCCCCCAGGTCTCCCGGTAAAAATGGTGCCTCACTTGTGTGGGAGGCCCAAGTACCCGCGGCAGGCAAGGACAACAAACGTAGTGAGGCGACATCAAAATGGCCTATCGCCAAACCACCTGGTTTTGCAAGGGGGGTCACTTTGGTTTTTGGCCCGGTGCGCGGCGGCCATCTAGGGAAACCTACCAAACCCACGCATTTCTGAAAACTAGACACCCGGCGGCTTCCAGGGAGGTATGGCTTGCGTGGATCCCCCAACGTTTCCTTACCCAGAATCCCCTGCAAACCTCAATTTTTGCTCAAAAAATAACTTTTTTCACACATTTTGGGGTGGGAAAGTAGTGGCATCACCGGGCTCACACAAATTTACCACCACCCAGCGTTCCCCCAGGTCTCCCGGTAAAAATGGTGCCTCACTTGTGTGGGAGGCCCAAGTACCTGCGGCATGCAAGGACAACAAACGAAGTGAGGCGACATCAAAATGGCCTATCGCCAAACCACCAGGTTTTGCAAGGGGGGTCACTTTGGTTTTTGGCCCGGTGCGCGGCGGCCATCTAGGGAAACCTACCAAACCCACGCATTTCTGAAAACTAGACACCCGGCGGCTTCCAGGGAGGTATGGCTTGCGTGGATCCCCCAACGTTTCCTTACCCAGAATCCTCTGCAAACCTCAATTTTTGCTCAAAAAATCACTTTTTTCACACATTTTGGGGTGGGAAAGTAGTGGCATCACCGGGCTCACAAAAATTTACCACCACCCAGCGTTCCCCCAGGTCTCCCGGTAAAAATGGTGCCTCACTTGTGTGGGAGGCCCAAGTACCCGCGGCAGGCAAGGGCCCAAAACGTAGTGAAGCGACATCAAAATGGCCTATCGCCAAACCACCTGGTTTTGCAAGGGGGGTCACTTTGGTTTTTGGCCCGGTGCGCGGTGGCCATCTAGGGAAACCTACCAAACCCACGCATTTCTGAAAACTAGACACCCGGCGGCTTCCAGGGAGGTATGGCTTGCGTGGATCCCCCAACGTTTCCTTACCCAGAATCCCCTGCAAACCTCAATTTTTGCTCAAAAAATCACTTTTTTCACACATTTTGGGGTGGGAAAGTAGTGGCATCACCGGGCTCACACAAATTTACCACCACCCAGCGTTCCCCCAGGTCTCCCGGTAAAAATGGTGCCTCACTTGTGTGGGAGGCCCAAGTACCCGCGGCAGGCAAGGGCCCAAAACGTAGTGAGGCGACATCAAAATGGCCTATCGCCAAACCACCTGGTTTTGCAAGGGGGGTCACTTTGGTTTTTGGCCCGGTGCGCGGCGGCCATCTAGGGAAACCTACCAAACCCATGCATTTCTGAAAACTAGACACCCGGCGGCTTCCAGGGAGGTATGGCTTGCGTGGATCCCCCAACGTTTCCTTACCCAGAATCCCCTGCAAACCTCAATTTTTGCTCAAAAAATCACTTTTTTTACACATTTTGGGGTGGGAAAGTAGTGGCATCACCGGGCTCACACAAGTTTACCACCACCCAGCGTTCCCCCAGGTCTCCCGGTAAAAATGGTGCCTCACTTGTGTGGGAGGCCCAAGTACCCGCGGCAGGCAAGGGCCCAAAACGTAGTGAGGCGACATCAAAATGGCCTATCGCCAAACCACCTGGTTTTGCAAGGGGGGTCACTTTGGTTTTTGGCCCGGTGCGCGGCGGCCATCTAGGGAAACCTACCAAACCCACACATTTCTGAAAACTAGACACCCGGCGGCTTCCAGGGAGGTATGGCTTGCGTGGATCCCCCAACGTTTCCTTACCCAGAATCCCCTGCAAACCTCAATTTTTGCTCAAAAAATCACTTTTTTCACACATTTTGGGGTGGGAAAGTAGTGGCATCACCGGGCTCACACAAATTTACCACCACCCAGCGTTCCCCCAGGTCTCCCGGTAAAAATGGTGCCTCACTTGTGTGGGAGGCCCAAGTACCCGCGGCAGGCAAGGGCCCAAAACGTAGTGAGGCGACATCAAAATGGCCTATCGCCAAACCACCTGGTTTTGCAAGGGGGGTCACTTTGGTTTTTGGCCCGGTGCGCGGCGGCCATCTAGGGAAACCTACCAAACCCATGCATTTCTGAAAACTAGACACCCGGCGGCTTCCAGGGAGGTATGGCTTGCGTGGATCCCCCAACGTTTCCTTACCCAGAATCCCCTGCAAACCTCAATTTTTGCTCAAAAAATCACTTTTTTCACACATTTTGGGGTGGGAAAGTAGTGGCATCACCGGGCTCACACAAGTTTACCACCACCCAGCGTTCCCCCAGGTCTCCCGGTAAAAATGGTGCCTCACTTGTGTGGGAGGCCCAAGTACCCGCGGCAGGCAAGGGCCCAAAACGTAGTGAGGCGACATCAAAATGGCCTATCGCCAAACCACCTGGTTTTGCAAGGGGGGTCACTTTGGTTTTTGGCCCGGTGCGCGGCGGCCATCTAGGGAAACCTACCAAACCCACGCATTTCTGAAAACTAGATACCCGGCGGCTTCCAGGGAGGTATGGCTTGCGTGGATCCCCCAACGTTTCCTTACCCAGAATCCCCTGCAAACCTCAATTTTTGCTCAAAAAATCACTTTTTTCACACATTTTGGGGTGGGAAAGTAGTGGCATCACCGGGCTCACACAAATTTACCACCACCCAGCGTTCCCCCAGGTCTCCCGGTAAAAATGGTGCCTCACTTGTGTGGGAGGCCCAAGTACCCGCGGCAGGCAAGGACAACAAACGTAGTGAGGCGACATCAAAATGGCCTATCGCCAAACCACCTGGTTTTGCAAGGGGGGTCACTTTGGTTTTTGGCCCGGTGCGCGGCGGCCATCTAGGGAAACCTACCAAACCCACGCATTTCTGAAAACTAGACACCCGGCGGCTTCCAGGGAGGTATGGCTTGTGTGGATCCCCCAACGTTTCCTTACCCAGAATCCCCTGCAAACCTCAATTTTTGCTCAAAAAATCACTTTTTTCACACATTTTGGGGTGGGAAAGTAGTGGCATCACCGGGCTCACTACGTTTGTTGTCCTTGCCTGCCGCGGGTACTTGGGCCTCCCACACAAGTGAGGCACCATTTTTACCGGGAGACCTGGGGGAACGCTGGGTGGTGGTAAATTTGTGTGAGCCCGGTGATGCCACTACTTTCCCACCCCAAAATGTGTGAAAAAAGTGATTTTTTGAGCAAAAATTGAGGTTTGCAGGGGATTCTGGGTAAGGAAACGTTGGGGGATCCACGCAAGCCATACCTCCCTGGAAGCCGCCGGGTGTCTAGTTTTCAGAAATGCGTGGGTTTGGTAGGTTTCCCTAGATGGCCGCCGCGCACCGGGCCAAAAACCAAAGTGACCCCCCTTGCAAAACCAGGTGGTTTGGCGATAGGCCATTTTGATGTCGCCTCACTACGTTTTGGGCCCTTGCCTGCCGCGGGTACTTGGGCCTCCCACACAAGTGAGGCACCATTTTTACCGGGAGACCTGGGGGAACGCTGGGTGGTGGTAAATTTGTGTGAGCCCGGTGATGCCACTACTTTCCCACCCCAAAATGTGTGAAAAAAGTGATTTTTTGAGCAAAAATTGAGGTTTGCAGGGGATTCTGGGTAAGGAAACGTTGGGGGATCCACGCAAGCCATACCTCCCTGGAAGCCGCCGGGTGTCTAGTTTTCAGAAATGCATGGGTTTGGTAGGTTTCCATAGATGGCCGCCGCGCACCGGGCCAAAAACCAAAGTGACCCCCCTTGCAAAACCAGGTGGTTTGGCGATAGGCCATTTTGATGTCGCCTCACTATGTTTGTTGTCCTTGCCTGCCGCGGATACTTGGGCCTCCCACACAAGTGAGGCACCATTTTTACCGGGAGACCTGGGGGAACGCTGGGTGGTGGTAAATTTGTGTGAGCCCGGTGATGCCACTACTTTCCCACCCCAAAATGTGTGAAAAAAGTGATTTTTTGAGCAAAAATTGAGGTTTGCAGGGGATTCTGGGTAAGGAAACGTTGGGGGATCCACGCAAGCCATACCTCCCTGGAAGCCGCCGGTTGTATAGTTTTCAGAAATGCGTGGGTTTGGTAGGTTTCCCTAGATGGCCGCCGCGCACCGGGCCAAAAACCAAAGTGACCCCCCTTGCAAAACCAGGTGGTTTGGCGATAGGCCATTTTGATGTCGCCTCACTACGTTTGTTGTCCTTGCCTGCCGCGGGTACTTAGGCCTCCCACACAAGTGAGGCACCATTTTTACCGGGAGACCTGGGGGAACGCTGGGTGGTGGTAAATTTGTGTGAGCCCGGTGATGCCACTACTTTCCCACCCCAAAATGTGTGAAAAAAGTGATTTTTTGAGCAAAAATTGAGGTTTGCAGGGGATTCTGGGTAAGGAAACGTTGGGGGATCCACGCAAGGCATACCTCCCTGGAAGCCACCGGGTGTCTAGTTTTCATAAATGCATGGGTTTGGTAGGTTTCCCTAGATGGCCGCCGCGCACCGGGCCAAAAACCAAAGTGACCACCCTTGCAAAACCAGGTGGTTTGGCGATAGGCCATTTTGATGTCGCCTCACTACGTTTGTTGTCCTTGCCTGCCGCGGGTACTTGGGCCTCCCACACAAGTGAGGCACCATTTTTACCGGGAGACCTGGGGGAACGCTGGGTGGTGGTAAATTTGTGTGAGCCCAGTGATGCTACTACTTTCCCACCCCAAAATGTGTGAAAAAAGTGATTTTTTGAACAAAAATTGAGGTTTGCAGGGGATTCTGGGTAAGGAAACGTTGGGGGATCCACGCGAGCCATACCTCCCTGGAAGCCGCCGGGTGTATAGTTTTCAGAAATGCGTGGGTTTGGTAGGTTTCCCTAGATGGCCGCCGCGCACCGGGCCAAAAACCAAAGTGACCCCCCTTGCAAAACCAGGTGGTTTGGCGATAGGCCATTTTGATGTCGCCTCACTACGTTTTGGGCCCTTGCCTGCCGCGGGTACTTGGGCCTCCCACACAAGTGAGGCACCATTTTTACCGGGAGACCTGGGGGAACGCTGGGTGGTGGTAAATTTGTGTGAGCCCGGTGATGCCACTACTTTCCCACCCCAAAATGTGTGAAAAAAGTGATTTTTTGAGCAAAAATTGAGGTTTGCGGGGGATTCTGGGTAAGGAAACGTTGGGGGATCCACGCAAGCCATACCTCCCTGGAAGCCGCCGGGTGTCTAGTTTTCAGAAATGCGTGGGTTTGGTAGGTTTCCCTAGATGGCCGCCGCGCACCGGGCCAAAAACCAAAGTGACCCCCCTTGCAAAACCAGGTGGTTTGGCGACAGGCCATTTTGATGTCGCCTCACTACGTTTGTTGTCCTTGCCTGCCGCGGGTACTTGGGCCTCCCACACAAGTGAGGCACCATTTTTACCGGGAGACCTGGGGGAGCGCTGGGTGGTGGTAAATTTGTGTGAGCCCGGTGATGCCACTACTTTCCCACCCCAAAATGTGTGAAAAAAGTGATTTTTTGAACAAAAATTGAGGTTTGCAGGGGATTCTGGGTAAGGAAACGTTGGGGGATCCACGCGAGCCATACCTCCCTGGAAGCCGCCGGGTGTATAGTTTTCAGAAATGCGTGGGTTTGGTAGGTTTCCCTAGATGGCCGCCGCGCACCGGGCCAAAAACCAAAGTGACCCCCCTTGCAAAACCAGGTGGTTTGGCGATAGGCCATTTTGATGTCGCCTCACTACGTTTTGGGCCCTTGCCTGCCGCGGGTACTTGGGCCTCCCACACAAGTGAGGCACCATTTTTACCGGGAGACCTGGGGGAACGCTGGGTGGTGGTAAATTTGTGTGAGCCCGGTGATGCCACTACTTTCCCACACCAAAATGTGTGAAAAAAGTGATTTTTTGAGCAAAAATTGAGGTTTGCAGGGGATTCTGGGTAAGGAAACGTTGGGGGATCCACGCAAGCCATACCTCCCTGGAAGCCGCCGGGTGTCTAGTTTTCAGAAGTGCGTGGGTTTGGTAGGTTTCCCTAGATGGCCGCCGCGCACCGGGCCAAAAACCAAAGTGACCCCCCTTGCAAAACCAGGTGGTTTGGCGATAGGCCATTTTGATGTCGCCTCACTACGTTTTGGGCCCTTGCCTGCCGCGGGTACTTGGGCCTCCCACACAAGTGAGGCACCATTTTTACCGGGAGACCTGGGGGAATGCTGGGAGGTGGTAAATTTGTGTGAGCCCGGTGATGCCACTACTTTCCCACCCCAAAATGTGTGAAAAAAGTGATTTTTTGAGCAAAAATTGAGGTTTGCAGGGGATTCTGGGTAAGGAAACGTTGGGGGATCCACGCAAGCCATACCTCCCTGGAAGCCGCCGGGTGTCTAGTTTTCAGAAATGCGTGGGTTTGGTAGGTTTCCCTAGATGGCCGCCGAGCACCGGGCCAAAGACCAAAGTGACCCCCCTTGCAAAACCAGGTGGTTTTGCGATAGGCCATTTTGATGTAACCTCACTACGTTTTGGGCCCTTGCCTGCCGTGGGTACTTGGGCCTCCCACACAAGTGAGGCACCATTTTTACCGGGAGACCTGGGGGAACGCTGGGTGGTGGTAAATTTGTGTGAGCCCGGTGATGCCACTACTTTCCCACCCCAAAATGTGTGAAAAAAGTGATTTTTTGAGCAAAAACTGAGGTTTGCAGGGGATTCTGGGTAAGGAAACGTTGGGGGATCCACGCAAGCCATACCTCCCTGGAAGCCGCCGGGTGTCTAGTTTTCAGAAATGCGTGGGTTTTGTAGGTTTCCCTAGGTGCCGGCAGGGCTAGGGTTCAAAATCTACAGCTAGTCACTTTGCCAAAAAAAGGGTCATTTTTCACTGCAAAACCACGTTGCGTTTTGCGCCGTTTCCTGTCGCGGGCACTATGCCGACCCGCACAAGTGAGGTACCATTTTTCTCGTAGGACTTTGGGGAACGAAGGGTGGGTGGAAATTTGTGGATCCACGCAGATTCCAGAACTTTCCATCACAGAAATGTGGGGAAAATGTGTTTTTTTTGTCAATTTTTTCTGTTTGCAAGGGATTCTGCGTAACAGACCATGGTGGGAGGCAGTCAAGTCACCCCATCCTGGATTCCCCTGGGTGTCTAGTTTTCAAAAATGTATAGGTTTGCTAGGTTTCCCTAGGTGCCGGCAGGGCTAGGGTTCAAAATCTACAGCTAGTCACTTTGCCAAAAAAAGGGTCATTTTTCACTGCAAAACCACGTTGCGTTTTGCGCCGTTTCCTGTCGCGGGCACTATGCCGACCCGCACAAGTGAGGTACCATTTTTCTCGTAGGACTTTGGGGAACGCGGGGTGGGTGGAAATTTGTGGATCCTCGCAGATTCCAGAACTTTCCATCACAGAAATGTAGGGAAAATGTGTTTTTTTTGTAAATTTTTTACGTTTGCAAGGGATTCTGGGTAACAGACCATGGTGGGAGGCAGTCAAGTCACCCCATCCTGGATTCCCCTGGGTGTCTAGTTTTCAAAAATATATAGGTTTGCTAGGTTTCCCTAGGTGCCGGCAGGGCTAGGGTTCAAAATCTACAGCTAGTCACTTTGCCAAAAAAAGGGTCATTTTTCACTGCAAAACCACGTTGCGTTTTGTGCCGTTTCCTGTCGCGGGCACTATGCCGACCCGCACAAGTGAGGTACCATTTTTCTCGTAGGACTTTGGGGAACGCGGGGTGGGTGGAAATTTGTGGATCCTCGCAGATTCCAGAACTTTCCATCACAGAAATGTGGGGAAAATGTGTTTTTTTTGTCAATGTTTTACGTTTGCAAGGGATTCTGGGTAACAGACCATGGTGGGAGGCAGTCAAGTCACCCCATCCTGGATTCCCCTGGGTGTCTAGTTTTCAAAAATATATAGGTTTGCTAGGTTTCCCTAGGTGCCGGCAGGGCTAGGGTTCAAAATCTACAGCTAGTCACTTTGCCAAAAAAAGGGTCATTTTTCACTGCAAAACCACGTTGCGTTTTGCGCCGTTTCCTGTCGCGGGCACTATGCCGACCCGCACAAGTGAGGTACCATTTTTCTCGTAGGACTTTGGGGAACGCGGGGTGGGTGGAAATTTGTGGATCCTCGCAGATTCCAGAACTTTCCATCACAGAAATGTAGGGAAAATGTGTTTTTTTTGTAAATTTTTTACGTTTGCAAGGGATTCTGGGTAACAGACCATGGTGGGAGGCAGTCAAGTCACCCCATCCTGGATTCCCCTGGGTGTCTAGTTTTCAAAAATATATAGGTTTGCTAGGTTTCCCTAGGTGCCGGCAGGGCTAGGGTTCAAAATCTACAGCTAGTCACTTTGCCAAAAAAAGGGTCATTTTTCACTGCAAAACCACGTTGCGTTTTGCGCCGTTTCCTGTCGCGGGCACTATGCCGACCCGCACAAGTGAGGTACCATTTTTCTCGTAGGACTTTGGGGAACGCGGGGTGGGTGGAAATTTGTGGATCCTCGCAGATTCCAGAACTTTCCATCACAGAAATGTGGGGAAAATGTGTTTTTTTTGTCAATTTTTTACGTTTGCAAGGGATTCTGGGTAACAGACCATGGTGGGAGGCAGTCAAGTCACCCCATCCTGGATTCCCCTGGGTGTCTAGTTTTCAAAAATTTATAGGTTTGCTAGTTTTCCCTAGGTGCCGGCAGGGCTAGGGTTCAAAATCTACAGCTAGTCACTTTGCCAAAAAAAGGGTCATTTTTCGCTGCAAAACCACGTTGCGTTTTGCGCCGTTTCCTGTCGCGGGCACTAGGCCGACCCGCACAAGTGAGGTACCATTTTTCTCGTAGGACTTTGGGGAACGCGGGGTGGGTGGAAATTTGTGGATCCACGCAGATTCCAGAACTTTCCATCACAGAAATGTGGGGAAAATGTGTTTTTTTTGTCAATTTTTTACGTTTGCAAGGGATTCTGGGTAACAGACCATGGTGGGAGGCAGTCAAGTCACCCCATCCTGGATTTCCCTGGGTGTCTAGTTTTCAAAAATGTATAGGTTTGCTAGGTTTCCCTAGGTGCCGGCAGGGCTAGGGTTCAAAATCTACAGCTAGTCACTTTGCCAAAAAAAGGGTCATTTTTCACTGCAAAACCACGTTGCGTTTTGCGCCGTTTCCTGTCGCGGGCACTATGCCGACCCGCACAAGTGAGGTACCATTTTTCTCGTAGGACTTTGGGGAACGCGGGGTGGGTGGAAATTTGTGGATCCACGCAGATTCCAGAACTTTCCATCACAGAAATATGGGGAAAATGTGTTTTTTTTGTCAATTTTTTACGTTTGCAAGGGATTCTGGGTAACAGACCATGGTGGGAGGCAGTCAAGTCACCCTATCCTGGATTCCCCTGGGTGTCTAGTTTTCAAAAATGTATAGGTTTGCTAGGTTTCCCTAGGTGCCGGCAGGGCTAGGATTCAAAATCTACAGCTAGTCACTTTGCCAAAAAAAGGGTCATTTTTCACTGCAAAACCACGTTGCGTTTTGCGCCGTTTCCTGTCGCGGGCACTATGCCGACCCGCACAAGTGAGGTACCATTTTTCTCGTAGGACTTTGGGGAACGCGGGGTGGGTGGAAATTTGTGGATCCACGCAGATTCCAGAACTTTCCATCACAGAAATGTGGGGAAAATGTGTTTTTTTTGTCAATTTTTTACGTTTGCAAGGGATTCTGGGTAACAGACCATGGTGGGAGGCAGTCAAGTCACCCCATCCTGGATTCCCCTGGGTGTCTAGTTTTCAAAAATGTATAGGTTTGCTAGTTTTCCCTAGGTGCCGGCAGGGCTAGGGTTCAAAATCTACAGCTAGTCACTTTGCCAAAAAAAGGGTCATTTTTCACTGCAAAACCACGTTGCGTTTTGCGTCGTTTCCTGTCGCAGGCACTAGGCCGACCCGCACAAGTGAGGTATCATTTTTCTCGTAGGACTTTGGGGAACGCGGGGTGGGTGGAAATTTGTGGATCCACGCAGATTCCAGAACTTTCCATCACAGAAATGTGGGGAAAATGTGTTTTTTTTGTCAATTTTTTACGTTTGCAAGGGATTCTGGGTAACAGACCATGGTGGGAGGCAGTCAAGTCACCCCATCCTGGATTCCCCTGGGTGTCTAGTTTTCAAAAATGTATAGGTTTGCTAGGTTTCCCTAGGTGCCGGCAGAGCTAGGGTTCAAAATCTACAGCTAGTCACTTTGCCAAAAAAAGGGTCATTTTTCACTGCAAAACCACGTTGCGTTTTGCGCCGTTTCCTGTCGCGGGCACTATGCCGACCCGCACAAGTGAGGTACCATTTTTCTCGTAGGACTTTGGGGAACGCGGGGTGGGTGGAAATTTGTGGATCCACGCAGATTCCAGAACTTTCCATCACAGAAATGTGGGGAAAATGTGTTTTTTTGTCAATTTTTTACGTTTGCAAGGGATTCTGGGTAACAGACCATGGTGGGAGGCAGTCAAGTCACCCCATCCAGGATTCCCCTGGGTGTCTAGTTTTCAAAAATGTATAGGTTTGCTAGGTTTCCCTAGGTGCCGGCAGGGCTAGGGTTCAAAATCTACAGCTAGTCACTTTGCCAAAAAAAGGGTCATTTTTCACTGCAAAACCATGTTGCGTTTTGCGCCGTTTCCTGTCGCGGGCACTAGGCCGACCCGCACAAGTGAGGTATCATTTTTCTCGTAGGACTTTGGGGAACGCGGGGTGGGTGGAAATTTGTGGATCCACGCAGATTCCAGAACTTTCCATCACAGAAATGTGGGGAAAATGTGTTTTTTTTGTCAATTTTTTACGTTTGCAAGGGATTCTGGGTAACAGACCATGGTGGGAGGCAGTCAAGTCACCCCATCCTGGATTCCCCTGGGTGTCTAGTTTTCAAAAATGTATAGGTTTGCTAGGTTTCCCTAGGTGCCGGCAGGGCTAGGGTTCAAAATCTACAGCTAGTCACTTTGCCAAAAAAAGGGTCATTTTTCACTGCAAAACCACGTTGCGTTTTGCGCCGTTTCCTGTCGCGGGCACTATGCCGACCCGCACAAGTGAGGTACCATTTTTCTCGTAGGACTTTGGGGAACGCGGGGTGGGTGGAAATTTGTGGATCCACGCAGATTCCAGAACTTTCCATCACAGAAATGTGGGGAAAATGTGTTTTTTTTGTCAATTTTTTACGTTTGCAAGGGATTCTGGGTAACAGACCATGGTGGGAGGCAGTCAAGTCACCCCATCCAGGATTCCCCTGGGTGTCTAGTTTTCAAAAATGTATAGGTTTGCTAGGTTTCCCTAGGTGCCGGCAGGGCTAGGGTTCAAAATCTACAGCTAGTCACTTTGCCAAAAAAAGGGTCATTTTTCACTGCAAAACCACGTTGCGTTTTGCGCCGTTTCCTGTCGCGGGCACTAGGCCGACCCGCACAAGTGAGGTACCATTTTTCTCGTAGGACTTTGGGGAACGCGGGGTGGGTGGAAATTTGTGGATCCACGCAGATTCCAGAACTTTCCATCACAGAAATGTGGTGAAAATGTGTTTTTTTTGTCAATTTTTTCCGTTTGCAAGGGATTCTGGGTAACAGACCATGGTGGGAGGCAGTCAAGTCACCCCATCCTGGATTCCCCTGGGTGTCTAGTTTTCAAAAATGTATAGGTTTGCTAGGTTTCCCTAGGTGCCGGCAGGGCTAAGGTTCAAAAACTACAGCTAGACTCTTCGCAAATAAAGTGTAAATTTTCAGTGTGAAAATGTGGTGCGTTCACCCTAGGTTTTGAGACACTTCCTGTCGTGGGCACTATGCCTACCCACACAAGTGAGGTACCATTTTTATCGGGAGACTTAGGGTAGTTCAGATTTGTAAAGCAACTGTTATTACCTATTGATTTTTGATGCATTTCTCCCTTCCAAATGAAAGACATTGTGTAAAAAAAAAATCATTTTGAAAAATGACCAATAATTGTCATGCAAATATGAGTATTCCCAATTTCGAAAATGTACAAATATGCACTGTTTCTAAACTCTGTAATTTGTTCCCATTTCAGAAATACATAGGTGTCTTTCATACCGATTTTTCCATGTATACATTTTCCCACAATAATTGCTATATACCCGGAACAAAAAAAAAAAACATTACAAAATGCTGCGCAGTTTTCTACTCTGGGTTCGTTGGGCTCTTGGTGAACCTACAAGTCCTATATGTCCCCACAACCAGGAAGGTCCACCGGATGTAATGGTACATTGCTTTCAAAGAGATGTCATAATTCGAAGAAGTTACAGGTGAAAACGTTGACTCAAAATGCTGCTTTTTTCAACAAATTTTTAATTTTTCCTATATTTACCTGTAAGTTTCTATAAAGAAACCTTGATGGATCTACACAAATGACCCCTTGCTGAATTCAGAATTTTGTCTACTTTTCAAAAATGTATAGCTTTCCAGGATCCATTATTGTTTTTGTACCCATTTCTACCGTTAACTGGAAGGAGGTTGAAAGCACAAAAAATAGCAAAAATAGGGTATGTCCCAGAAAAATACCAAAACTGTGTACAAAATGTTGGTTTTCTAACAAAATTCTGTCATTCCCTAAAAGCTGGAGAAATGGTGATTTCAGCCCCACAAACCCTTTTTTGATACCATTTGCAGAGAAAAACCCAGAAGCTTTCATTTGCAGTCCGTTTTTCCAATTTTTCACAAAAAAAACAAAATTTGGCTGTATTTTGACTAATTTCTGGGAACCCTGTAGGAGAATCCACAAACCCTGGGTGCCTTTAGAATCCCCAAGATGTTGGAAGAAAAGGACGCAAATTTGGCATGGATACCTAATGTGGTCAAAAAGTTACAGGGGCCTAAGCGCGCACTACCCCAAATAGCCCAAAAAAGGCTTAGCACAGGAGGGGAAAAGGCCTAGCAGCGAAGGGGTTAAACCCCCGGCCGCCTAACCCGAGCGCTTCGCTTTAGTTGAAAGCGTACCTACCTGTTCTTCATTGAGATCTTCCGTCCTTGAACCCGCCTGCAGAAGACATCCGGCTGGCTTTTGGCTCGCCCGGCGTCTTCCTTCGGCATCCAGTCCCTTCCAGTGATTCCTGCTTGCGTGTCTTCCGGCTGGCAGCGCTCCCTTCGATTTCCTGCAGATAAAAACAAGAAACATCAACAATTAGGTTGTTAAGCAACTTCCTGAAATGCAATGCTGGTAACCTTCATTTTTTCTTAGAAAAGAAAGCTCTGGGTAAGAAGTTTATTTCTTCAGTTTAACAAACAATTAACATTGCGCAAAGACACAACAAAGAGCATTTAAAAGTTGCCAATTATTCACGGAGGGCAATAATTATTTTAAAAACATTGTTATTTGAAAAGAACAGTTTTATTTGGACTTCAGACAAAAAGTGGTGATTTACCACGAACTTGTAAATGTCCAAAGATATTGCTTTTGTGTTTCTTTTTGTTTTCTTTTCTGAATCCCTTTTAGAAGCGACGCCTGGAAACAAATAAGGTATGAGAAGTTAAAAGTAAAGTTAAACAAGATTGGAAAACGCAAAGACTGAATATGCAAAATAACTAGTAAATGTTGGTTGTTTCTTTTGTGTTTTCTTAATAAGGATAAAACAATAAGATTTACAAAGCTTGCTGACAAATCACAGTATACAAGAAGGGTGCAAGTCGTGGGCTCTCCTTTTGGGGTATGTTCAATAAGTGAGCAGTGTTACTATTCAATGAGAGAACAGAAGTTCTTCCTTAGTTTATTGAAGCACATTATTTATGTAGAATTGAGTTATTTATTATTTATTGTTTAAATAGGACATCGCCAAAGTACAACTGGGCAGGTTCCTGAGATCCCAACAGCCCTTCCAGAGAGAGACATACGAACAGTCCTCCGAACCAATATCCAGGTTGCAGTGTTTTCTCTCTCACTTTCCCGCATCCCCCTTCCCCCAGAGATCACACGGGGTTTGCAGATTTCATTCTGCTACTCTGGTTGGTTTCGGGTGGAGTAGGTTAAAGGCAACATCAGGAAAGGAACACACTGGAGCACAGGTGGGGGAAGCATTTGGCAGGTGCTGCCTCCCCACCGACCTATATATCAACAATAGTGAGACTTGGGGCCCGGGGCCCAAATCGAGCCCACGCCCACGCCCACGTGCGAATCCCAAATCCAATTCACACACAGCGCTACAGGAAGGGAAGAGCGCTGGGACGGCCCTCCTCGCTTTCCAGACAAAGAGACATCTCTGGGGACAGGGGCCAGTGTGGATAACACATATTGGATGGCGCTTGGCTGATGTGAGCCTCGGGGGCCCGCAGAAAGGCCAAGTGGCAGGAAATCTGGTGAGAGACAAAGAACTGCAATGTTTACCTCTCCCTTGAGCCTGGACACTTTTGGTAACAATGGGCCACCATTTTACAGGGGTGGCACCTGTGCCTTCACAGCCAACCACAAATGCCACCAAGGCTGATCAGGATCAGAGGCCATTAGAACAGGTGATGGCCCTAGTCCTTGACACTAAATTAGACTCTGTACTACAGGAGGAGGAAGCTTGGAACCTCCCTGGACCAAACATGCACTACCCTAGAGGGTCGCATCAGCAAAATTACAGTGAACTTCAGCCTATTGCATGCTGACCATCGCAAACTAGCTGACAAGGTACGTGATGTGGAGCATGAGTTGGCAGAGGTCTGCCCTGCTACCCGGTGGTGTTGGCTGAAGTGCAAGACCTGAAGGAGAGGATACAGCTACTGAAACAAGGAGTGGAGGACACAGAAGGCCGCACCCAATGGAATAATGGTAGAGTGGTGAGACTACCCGAGGGTGCGTAAGGGACTGATGCTGTGGCATACATCGAACAATGGTTATGGAATCTGCTGCAACCCAGAGTGCTCTCATTCGTCTTTGCAATTGAGAGGGCCTACAGAGTGCCGGCAGGCTGCCCACCAACGAGAACGAGGCTGAGGCCTTTCCTCTTCCACCTCCTAAACTACAGGGACCGCAACACTGTGCTCAGGGAGGTTCGTAAGCTAGCAGAGGTGACATGGAGAATGCTGCAGTGCTCTTCTTCCTAGATTATGCCATGGGAGGGCAGAGGCAGAGGGTGTCCTTTTTGGCAGTCAAACGGCATTAACATGAATTGAATATATGATACTCCCTCCTCTTTCCGACTCGCCTCCCAGTCATCTCTGATGGCAGCACCCATTTCTTCTGTACGCCAGAAGATGTTTCGACTGGGCTGGAATCCATTGGACATCGGGCGCCGCGACCCAGAAGAGAGGAACTTGTGCAGGATGGCGACACCAGCAGGGCCAGCCACAGAAGGAAGCACAGGTGCAGCAAACGCCTGCCTCCACCACCACGAGCTGCCCCAAACCTGGAACAGATGATGCAGGAAAGGTGACAAGCTATACAAGCAGATGCAATGATGCGTGATCATATTAGCACTCAGGAACAGGATACCTCATCTGATCACTCCCTCAGCGACAATGGCTTCTCAGCAACATGGCCATCTGGTGGAGAAATAAGGAGACCCCAGAGTGTCACTCCACAAACAGTAGACAAACTGCTGGTAGAGGTCCCTGTGGTCTGCATGCTGGGGCATAATTTACTGGGCATGCCAATGAGACATTGCGGATATCAAAGGGGAGGTGTTGCCAACTGAGCATCGAAGTAACACCTAGACAACTGGACTTAGTACTTATGGCACAGTACCATGCGCTTACTACTACGACATCCTGGGGCTTCCTACACCCCTCAATAGGTTCCAAGCTTTAGAAGCCCAGTGTGATTAGATGGTAGTTGCCGTAAGGCGTTCTTAATAGTTTGGGCGGATAAATGCTGTCCCTCTGCTCTCAACTCCTTCATGTTTATACTGTTTTTAACTCTTTTAGATATGTTATTGTCAACGGTTTCACAGAGTATAGGTTGACAGGTGGGGCCACACCTGTAGAAACAGTTCTAGATATTTGGCTCACCCCCACACGCCGCAACACCTAGCCGCATTCTTAATCCGTGTGATAGATGTCGGCCATTAACATAATTACCTGGAATGTAAGGGGCATGAATACCCCCCCGGGTGCTGCTATGCCACATACTCCTACCTTAATCGCAGATCAACCCACATAGCTATGTTACAGGAGACACACCTTGCTTTGCCCGAGATCCGCAGGCTCCAATGCAAATGGCGTAGTCAAGTTTTTGCCACCGGATACTCCTCATATGCCAGGGGGGCACTTATCTGGGTGAGGCCGCGTGTTCTCTTCACGGTGGATGAGACGGAAGTAGATGCAAATGGCAGATATGTGTTTGTGAGTGGGCGCCTTGACAGGAGGTGCTCGTTGCTTGGGAATGTATACACTCCCAACACAGAACAGACAACTTTCTGGCATGCTGGCTCATTGGAGTGCCCTCCCCTGGCTCATAGGAGGGGATTCTAATGCAGGCCTCGACACTGCACTTGACTTTCCTACCACTCCCACGCACAGCTGCCTCATCTAATGCCCGGGCTTTGGGAGGGTGGCTACACCATTGGAATGTAACTGATATATGGACGACACTGAATCATAGCGTGCAGGTATACTCTTTTTACTCACCACCACATGACCCCCACATCCGCATTGACTGCTTTGTAGGTTCGGCAACCCTGCTTCCCAGTTGCCATCATATAGATTACATGGGGTGGACGCACTCGGATCATAACACCCAACTCCTCCAGATTGACTGGGAGCGTGCTGGACAGGTCACACGCATATGGCAACTCCAGCCAGCAGCACTTGAAGATCCGCCCTTTCGGGTGTCACTGGGCACTGCCATCTACATTTTCTTTGAAGAAAACACAGGCTCGGTCACCGATAAGGGGATAGAGTGGGACGCATTCAAGGGAGGGATTAGGGAACAATGCCTGGGTCTCAGTTGGGGCATCCACAAGCACGTGGATTGGGACATAACATGCCTTCAACGGTTGCTCCTTCAGGTGGAGTCGGATGTGGTGGTAGATTCAGGGCATACGTGGCGGCTAGATGAGGTGCAAGGGGAGCACGTGGAATTAGTGGAGCGACTGCACTGCCTTAACTATGCTGTACACTCTGTCCTCACGCACGCTACAGCAGAGCGAGCGGGACGCTTGCTAGCGCGGCTGATTCACCAGGAATAGATGCGGCGCCCGATTCCTTCCTTGCGCTCGATGTTGGGCCAACTGCTGAGTACTCAGCAGGAGATACATTGGAAGCTGTTCAGGCACTACCTGGCACTATACAAGTCCATGGTCAGTGTGGAACCGGCCATACTGGAGTCCTTCTTCCCCACCCTCTCCCTACCTACCATAACACTGCCACAGCTGGCAGATCTGACAGGTACGTTCACACTCTCCGAGGTCCAAGCAGCCATTAAAGCATTAGCCAGGCGAAAACACCTGGGCCAGATGGCCTACCGGCCGAATACTACAAAGCATACACTACAGTGTTGGCCCCTTGCCTGCTAGCCCTTTATGAAGCATCACTGGAGATGTCTATCCTACCGGGCTCTCTCCATGAGTCATTGCTCGTCTCCCTGCCCAAGCAAGACAGGGAACCCAAATGGTTGGGTTCATACCGGCCGCTACCCAGCTCCTGAATACCAACTATAAAATCTTGGCCAAGATACTGGCAGACCGCCTGGCTCCACTGGTACCCCTACTGGTGCATACCGATCAAAACGGATCTGTACCATGAGGCAACATGTCCCTCAACTTATGCCACTTCTTCCCAATGGCCAGGTATTCGGCCGAGCTCTGGGCGCATTCGGGGTGCCTGGTGCTTTATCTGGAGAAGGCATTTGACTTGTTGGAGTGGGAATATTTATTCTCCACCCTCTCCCAATATGGGAACTTGTTTCCTTTGCTTTGTCCAGCTCTTATATATTTTCCTCACTGCAAAAGTTAGGACGATCCCTTTTGTGTTGTAGCCTGTGACCATTGGCCATGGCACCAGGCAGGTCTGCCCACTGTCACCAACATTGTTCTCATTGGCTATAAAACCGTTGGCGGTGGCCCTCCTGGACAGCGGAGCGGGCTGGAGGATTCCTCTGAGTGATGGGACACATGCGATTTCCTTTTACGCGGTGACTTGCTTCTCTACATTAGAGACATAAGGGACCCCTGCAATGATATAGTAAAGACGCTCACTGACTTTGCATCCCTATCTGGTCGCAAGGGGAATTGGGTGAAATCGTGCCTGTACCCATTCACTACGGATCTCATGCTGATTGTTAATGGCGTGGGCGTGCAATGGCAGCCATCTGTCGTTAGATACTTAGTGATCAGGATTTACCATCAACCTGCGGATCTGCTGGAGGGGAACCTCCTGCTAGCGATCACTACCATCAAATCGCAGATGCTCTTTTGGTGGAACAGTCATGGGTTGCAAAGCCCTACTCAAAATGGTTGGGCTGCCCCGGTTCTCATACTTTTTCACTAATCTGCCAATATACATTCAACCTGCTGTCTTTCATTCTATCGAATATACTTTGCAGGAGTTTATTTGGCATGGCTCACGATGCCGGGTTATGCAGCCCTAACTGTTCTTGCCAATTGACCAAGGAGGGCTAGACTTGCCCAATTTGGAGCATTACTATCTGGTGGCACAACTGCAATTGGTGGCCAAGTGGGCTTGCGGGCTGAACCTAGGAGGCACCGCCGCACACTTACCAGCATGGACGCACTTGTTAATCTTCAGGATATTTCAACCCCGGAGGCGAGGATCGACACCCACCCAGCTGATGCTGGAGGTGGCCCATAGATTCTTTCTCCTAAGCCTGCGCATCCAAAGTGCGATGGTCCCCTGTGCACCTGGATTGCCTTTACAGGGCACACCGATGGGACAGCAGGTCACTATCAGGGCAGAGCTCTCCACCTGGGGGGAGGTAGGGCTGCAGACATTGAGAGACCTCTACTGTGATAGCCAATTGGCACCCTTTGATGTCCTCGCAGATAAGGACAGTCTGCCATGGGGTCAGTTTCTCCTACATACCTTGCTGATTACGGTGCTGCAAGCTATGTGCCTATCGCAGGAGCCTTCAATACACCTTACTATTCAGTACATACATGTGATGTGTACACGGAGACACCTCACTAAATTGTTCGCTGACATGTTACATTCCCACACGGCACAACCGCTAACATCCCTCAGGCACCACTGGGATGCAGATCTCCTCTGGCTGTGCACAAACCGCGAATGGGCAGCTATAATGGAGGGGCCCACGTTCCTCCCCAGATATGCTAGATTCCGACTCAAATACTACCATATAATACATAGAACATATCAGGCACTGGCCAAAACAGATAAGTATTTCAGGCGCACCAACACCCACTGTTCTAGCTGCCACTTGGTGGACGCAAACTTTAATTACATGCTGTGGAGCTGTACGGCACTCACTACTCAATTGCAGTCTGTTGTCACCTGCCTGATCCACTGCACCAGGCGTGTGTTGGAGTGCACCTGGGAGGTGTGCCACCTGGGCTTCTACCGCAGGTCCAAAAAACACAAGGCGACATCTAGGTTCATTGATTTGGGGTTAATTACGGCCAAGAGTTTGAACACTAAGAACTGGAAGCTGTTGGAGGCCACGCTCTGCTCACTGACGAACTGAGCGCAGGCAGAAAGTTTAGCCTTACATTGCGAAGACACCCTGGGACTTTGCAAGCTGCCAATGGCAGCTGCATGGGATGTAATCCTGCAGGAGCTTTGCAACACCTGGCAATCAGATGATGAACCCCAGACCCCCACCACAGGTCCTGAAGCGGCACCTGTAGGGACTTACAGCGAAGTGCAGAGGGGGGCACACTAGGGAGCCAGCAGGCAATTGAATGGATCACCCTCCATTCTCGAATCCCTTACACATTACCTGGAACTACACCATATGTTGGGAAAGGAAGATACTACCATTAAACAAATTATGGGTGATAGGGAAGCGTTGAGGGATGACCAAGACCGGAGTTGAGCAAAGCTTATTTGTTCATACCCTGACCTTGCCTCCCCCTTTATACAACCCTTCCTCTCCCACCCCAGACATGCTTCATTCACACATGGGAGCCACCAACACAAAATGTAGCAACTACTTCTATGCACCATGTGTCCCCCTAGAACATAAGCTTCTTTAGCGCACAATCTGGCAAATGTTACCATCTGCACTGTGTACTGCTGCACCTTCAATTTTGAACCTTAACATCCGAGTCTCAAAGCTTACTTATGACTGATGCATATGCATGTATGAGACCTGTTCTTAAAACATAAACTCAATAAAGAAATGTAAACAAAAAAGAGACTAATTCTATATCTGATGAAGTGGTGCCCACCGGTGTGGTGTCATTGAAAATAAAGTGAGAACCAATGAATGGCTTATTACCACACTAGGAGATTCCAAAGGAAAGATGGGACTAAATACAGTGTCTTTCTTGCCAAATCAAATTGGTTCAACCAGTTGTTAACTCTATTACAGTGGATACTAAGATGATCCCTGTCCATCACTTTTAGCAGTTGTCAGGACTGACTTTCTCACCAGCCACGCTTGCCAACAATATGACTATTTCCAAAACCATTTACAATATTGCACGCAACATTTTTCATTACGGAAAGAACCTTAAAATTACAGTCATTTGCCATTAGTCAGACAATTAAACATATCACCTACTCCTAGTTTTTAATTGTTTATGTTTTGTCAATACTGATGTATTAGAATGACCCAGAACTAAAGGAAGAGGCACACAATTAGCAACTAACTCATTCATTTTCTACTGCTGTGAGTTTTTATCAACAGATTATTTTGTTGGGTATGATTCCAACTCACTATTGTCTAAAATATCCACTATTAATTTAATTGTGGCACTATTTTTTCCATGTCAGTTGTTCACCCAGTGAGGTCTCTATAATTGTCATTAGGACTATCAAAAAAACAAGCAGTATGTTATGTGACCCAACATGATTCAATTGTGTCTCATATGGACTAAGAAACATTAATGTGAGCTGCATTGCCTAAGGTGATGTGGGAGGGAGTGTGGATAGTATCTCCCCATTCAGCATAGCAGTTACATTTTTATCTGCTACATTCATCTTATGATTCGCTTGCATTACCACACGGGCATCAGTGGGGGTTTAATGTGCTGAGAGGTTGGCTACCAAACTTCCCAGTTTTCAGTAAAGCCATCATGGAGCTGTAGAGTTTTCAGTGACCAGCTCCTAGACCATATATTTATTATGGCTTTACTACACTTACAATGTTTATAAATTGACTTAGGCACTGTAGGGGTACATGGCTCATGCCTATGTATCCTCACCTTAGGACTAGTACACCCTGCCAGAGGGGAGACTTACCTAGATCTTAGGCAGTGGTTTGCAGGGATGGCATGCAGGGGAAGACCCTTCTTTCGCTAAGCTTTTTAGATTGCTTCCCCTATTAATGGGTCCGAGGCCCGTCTCTGTTCTCTCCCTCTCTAGGGCGAGTAGCCTAATCTCTAGCTCTAGTCTCTTGGCCATCCTTACTTAAAGGCGGTCCTCCTCAGTGAGGTTGCCCTCACTGTCTGGTAGGGAGCTGGCCCTAACCCTGTAGGAGCCAGCCTCTGTACCTCTTGGGTATGGCAGGACACAAAGTTCCCTTCCTCCCTAAGTAGTTGAGAGGGTCGGTTTAAGACCTCATCCTCCTCACTACCTTCCCCATCCTCCTGAAGGTCTTCACCTTCTTCCATGGAGTGGTCCCTCGCATGCCCTGCTAGGAACTCCAGGAGTTGTAGTCTGGTAAGGTTGGACCCAGTTCTTATTTGCTTAGCTTTGCAGAGAAGGGGCTTGACACAATGCCCTAACAAGACTTTTAGAGTTTTTGAGAAATAAAATACTCAATTCAGAAATTGATTTGTACTAAAGACAATTATTGAATTCTTGTCATGTGATCAGAGGTTGACTAAGTTAGTCCAATAAACGAAAGGCTTTACACCCCACCGCTGCTCCACTGATGTAGGAAGCTGGCTCTACATATACTATACCAATGTAAGGTATAGTGTGCACAGAGTCCAGTGGATCCCCACACCTGCTGACGGGGCTCACAAAATTAGAACAGAGTTTCATAAGGGTGAGAGGCAGAGAATGTAGCACTATGGCTAGAGCGCTCGACCTCGAAGCTGGGGAACCAGGTTCGATTCTCTGCAGCGAAGCTCAACATCCTGTGATTCTGGTCAATCACTTAATCTCCCTGTGCCTAACAGAAATAAATGTGTCAATCAATCAATCAATGAAAACTTTATTCGGATCATTGACAATCCATAAAAGTACAAAAGAAAACAATTATAAAATCATGCAGTAAGAAAAAATGCTGTTTACACATAGGAAATAAACCATCAAAGCTTTAAGACATTGTAGACCGGGCACGAACCACAGTTTTTAAAAAAGAGCTCACACGAAAGACAAGTTCATCATCGTCTAGGGACAAAATCATAGAAAATGCGAGTTCCAGGCTAATTGGTTTAAATTTTTTAAAATACGGAGTTAAAAACCATTTGATGTACTTCATATAGAACTTGCAGAAGAATAAAAAGTGTAGAGTTGTTTGCCTGCTCTGGGAGTCACAGGGGCATGGCTCAGCACATTGGTCATTAAAATTCCATAAAGGGAAACTGAGTGCGTGTTTAATGGTGCCTGCCCTAAGGCGAAATATAAGGCCTCGCTCCCAATGACTCAACGGGAGGGTTAAATATCTGGGTGTGGGGTAATTTATAAAATTACAAGCTAAGTAACCAGAAACACTAGATTTCAGGGACTCCCTAGCTACCCTTTCAGCATCAAAAGACGTATAAAGTACTTTTTTGAGTTCGCATTTAGTAGGGTGCTTGGTAGTAGAGGGTTTTAGAAAAATGTCTTCAAAGTTCACGCTGCGAAGGACGCTATGCACCCCTGACAGCCAGGGAATGGACATGCCCCTGTCGCAGCGGAGACAATCCTCAATAATGTCCCTAGTCAGTTTGGCGGCGGGATTTTTCCAAATTGACAGCCAAAAAAGGGCTGGACGGGCGCGAATAAAATCCCCTATAAAGTGCAAACCCAATTCCCTGTGGCATATAAAATGTGGGGAAGTAATGAGAACACAGAGAAGTTTCCTACAAAATCTATGTTCCTCGGTAGTTAAATCCGAGCAACTGGCGGTACCCCAAACCTCGGCACCATAAGTAGCAACCGGGACGCATTGAGTTTTGTATATTTTTAGGATAGCAGGCAATGCCCCGGTCAGTTTTGGACGGGGGAGGCTCAAAATTGAATTGATGGACTTTGAGAACTTACTCCTGGCGTGGGCAATATGCCCACTCCAGGAGTTGTTCGCAGCAAAGACCACTCCCAGATACGGGAAACTGCCAGTAAATGTGTCCTTCTGTAACAAAACTGGTGCTCATGTAAAGGGCTCTGAGACACGATGTCTCGGGTCTAGTTCACGCTAACTAAAACTGTATAAAAAAAAAAACAAATGTTGAACCCCTATTTTGAGATTGGAAACTCGCTCATTAAATCAGATTCCTACATAATTGCAAGAAGATGCACAATATTTTCTGCAGAAACTTAAATGCTATGAACTGGATTTACAGTAGAACTCACCACAAATTGCAATTTGTATGTCTAAAAGACTGAGCTTTAGCCAGGTGCTGTGATTGTGCTCTCTAAGGATGACAGAAAGCGCTGGAGGCTAACTTTGGTGTGGTCCATAATAGGCTCATACCCATATCCAAGCGTTGTAAAACAAGACTATGCAGAAATCAAAATAAAGGGGAGAAAAGAGTGGGCCTTAGTGACCTCCCTGCCATGGTCGGTTGTGTAAATGTTAAACAATGGTACACGCACCCATTTTAGATCACAGTTTTTTTATCCTCTTTCAGACCTGGTGGAGCTCCATCTTAAATTAAACCACAACCAAACATCTGGGTAGACTTTATAAAGCACAAATAAATAGAGCCAGATATTTTCCTATGTCTTCAACGTTATCATAAAAGACAGTAATCCCTCGAATTAAAGGCATCTCTCTAGTGTCAGGTTAGGCATGGTAGGTATTATGAGA
Organism: Triturus cristatus; assembly: GCF_964204655.1. NCBI lineage: Eukaryota > Metazoa > Chordata > Amphibia > Caudata > Salamandridae > Triturus > Triturus cristatus. The sequence goes on along the minus strand of NC_140591.1, from coordinate 925,328,156 downwards.
AACGGCCTTATCAACGCTGACTGAGCCATGCGTGCCATTTGCCCGCAAGCTTTACCATGCTTGCCTTAACCACGAATGTGCCTTAACAACGCATAGGCATGGTAATGGAAATACGCTGTCTAGTTGCCGAGTGGAGGCATAGGAAGGGGAAGGTAGGAAGATGAAGGACTATTGGGAATCGGGAGAGGACAAGGTGAGGTAAGTGGGGCTGGGGATGGTCGTGGGGGCTGGAGGGGGTAGTTTTCCAGGGTGGGGGTAGGTTTTTGGACTCAGGAGGGGGTCGGGTGGCCTTTAGGGTGAGGGACAGTTTTTAGAGCTAAGGGCGGGGGGAAAAGGGACATTTTACAGGGCAGGGAGCAGGTTTGGGGTAGTTTAGGGATGTAGGGGAAAGATTTTGGGGCTCAGGGCAGTAGGGCTGGGGTCGGAGTCGGGGTAGTTTTTGGGGCGTGGGCTTAATTTTTAGGGCTCAGGGCAGGGGGAGAAGGGATAGTTTACAGGGCAGGGTCAGGGTAGTTTAGGGATGTAGGAGTTATTTTAGGGATTAGGGCGGGGCTGGGGTCGGGCTCGTTTTTGGGAGGTGTGGGTTTAATTTTTAGGAGGCAGGATAGGGGGAAAGGGACCGTTTACAGGGCAGGGGGCAGGGGTATGATCTTTAGCCCACATGCCCCTTTATCCATCATGTCTTTACCAGGAAATTGTGGGTAAAGCATGCATGTTAAAGGCATGTGTGCTAAAGGCGCGATCGTGGTAGGGACCGCGTGGTACAGGCATGGGTTGTTCAGGCATGCATTGTACCATCCTACAGCCAGGTATTATAGTTCAGATATAGTTGCTACATGTACGCCCGCTTTACCTCCTGCACCTGGCTGCCTCAGTCCCACTGGTGGTGCAGTTCTTGTGTCGGTCGTTGCCCCCTGAAGTGCTAACCGCTCTATTTGTGGTAGTGTGGTTGAGCAGTTAGGCTTATCAGGAGGGTGTGTGAAGCATTTATTGTATTCACTCAGTCAAGGTTGACGTCACACAAACAGGAACAGAATGCAGACCGATTAGGTTAGTATAAAAAAGATATACTTATGATTTATTGATAGAACCAAGCAGGACTTGGTACAGGTAAGTAATAAATACTTTCAAATGCATGACTGTCAAGGAAATGCAGTTGTTCTTGTAATTGTAACAGTTACAGTTTGATATCACTTTTCAGAATACTTGGCATTACACAGTAAATACTCTTTGATTACTTTCGGATTACGTTACAATAGTGCTCACTTTTCCCCATACATTAGCAATTCTACATAGAACACTTTCTAGATTCAAAATCTCATACTATGAGTCCCTGTGGGAAGGAAAATAGTTACTTATATACTCAAAACAGGTATCCACTCACTGAGATTTAGAAAAATGGAAAGAGAAAGGAAAACAGTAAGTATATGAGTTATCACCGTCTCTAGAGGCGGGAAGAGGAGAAACCCTCTTTTTTATGTATAGCCCTCACCCACTCTAATAGTGGCATGCTTCATCATCGGGTTCATCCTGACTCGTAAAGGTCAGGGTGGGCTCAACCGTCTTCCAGGGAGCACTTAGGAAACACATTGTCTTACTGTTTAGGGCGTCTTTAAGCATTAAGATAAAAATCCCTAGTTCACCCCTGGTATCGCTTTATTTTTGGGGTGAGCAGGGATAATAAAAATGAAAAAAGGAGAGGGGCAATCAGGATGTTGTGGTCCTATGACCCTAAGCTCCATGTGCCAACATGTTTCTGCCCTACTCTATTGGCCCATGTGGGTCCAGGGCATTCGTCAGGGCGTTACTATAGAAGCGATCACCCAGTAGCGTCACCTTGTGATGTTAACAAGAGTGAACATGCAAAACCGGCGTGTTAACCCCGGTGTAAAACAATCTGCCAGTGCGGATTGTTATATTAAAAAGATTGTACTTACTGTTCCTTGGGAAATTATCATGTAAACAGAGGTTTTAAAGGAAAGCGGAAGATTAATCAGTTTCTACTTTTTCACTCTTCATTTTTTCAATATGCAATCTCTCGCAGTAGCAGGTTCACACATATCAGTGCTGACATTTGTGCGTCTAACACAGGCCTGCTTATCACCTACATTTTTAGTAGTATACACACCAAATGTTATTTTTATACATCCGTAACTCTGGAAAAAGGGATTAAGGTCTCGTATGTAGCATGATTTAGCTTAGGTAAATGCGAACGGGGTACCCTGGTAATGGATTCATTTGTTAATCAACTTTATTCTAAAAAAACAACTAATCGTACATACACACATCAGCGTACCTGTTACAAGAACAGAAGCATAGTATCCATGTAATTTGTGTGGTTACTTTATGACAAATGAGGTAATGAGTGACATCGTGAGCTCTTCATAAAGTAGTATATACACATAACTTGGCCCAATCTTTGACAAGAAATACTTGTCAGGGGGCGGCGATAGGAAGGTCCTGTCTTCACACTCTCTAAGCAAAATAAAGATAAGTATACACACATATATACACCCAGGAATGAGGGAAGTGAAGAAAAACTGAATCAGGAACTTCGTTAAAGTGTAATGCATTTCAGTGGGTAAAAAACAGGCAAAAGGTAATGTCTTTAATTCGCTCCTCTGCTCCTACTCACAACACCAAGGGTCCCATCCCATGGGAAAACCTAGTGGTTCCGTCTGCTCCCCTCGCTGGTAACGGGAGGTTTGACAAGGCTGCGTCTTAAAGTCTGGTTCCCGCGGTGTTCAGTAGTTCCGGTCATGTGGCATGTGTGACGTGAGTGCACGGACATGACCCCAGGAGTGATGGTGATTGGGCCATACTGTCTTCTGTCTGTAGCAGCAAGCCATATGAATAACCCCGGTCGGCCATGGAATGTATCCCATGCTGAGTTAAGCTGTGCGTTACCTACGGAACTCTAGTTACAATACCAGTGGTACCGGGGCGCAACATTAGCCAATGGGCTACAGGGCCTTGAGGTGGGGTCTGCTGGCAAGCAGGCCACTTGAGTGAGGGAGCAAAGCTCCTAAAGTTGCGGTCGGCACTGCAGGGGCCAATAACCGACACAAGAACTGCACTGTCAGTAGCACCGAGGCAGTCTGGTGCAGGAGGTAAAGCGGATGTCCCGGTCCTTGGGCTCTCAGTGGAGACCATCGGTTTTGGAAAGCTGCAGACACGGTTGGGAGGACTTCTTGGAGGTGATCCACAACTGGGAAGGTGACCGGGGATCTGGGAGGATGCTTGAACACCGTCGGTTGGAGCACCCAAGGATGGGAAGGCGTCAGGGCTGAGGTGTCCTAGGTGTCGGTTTCCTTAGGCAGTGATCAGTCACGGTTGGTGTCAGTCAGACAGACACGGTCGGACTTCCTGGAGCACTTTGGATAAAGGTGCAGTTGTCTTACTGCCTTCGGTCGCGGTCAGGGGGACCCTTCAAGTAAAGGCTGCAGGTTTAGGTTTGAAGCTTGTGAGAGGTCAGGGTCCACTGGATCCCAACTTAGGATCGCCAGGGGGACCTCTATCCGGATGTGCAACTCATCATCGTACCATATCCATGCAACACTCCACAACCAGGATTCAAGGTACTTTGTTCAAGAGGCCCAGCTGGGACCTTGTAGCCAGCCCGCACTCTATTGTGGTTGGCCTGAACTTGGGACTTTGTCCCAATCCGGCACGACCAGATATCCACAGTTGCAGCTTTGTGCTTTTTGGTACAATTCTGACCTAAAACTCTGTAATTGAATATCACCAGTTCTACTAATTGGATTTTTGCCATTTTGGTCTTGTTTTGTTTATTACAATAAGCCCTATTTGTTTAACGTAGCGTGGATCTTTTTTGTGGGGTGTTTTTACTGTTGCATTGTTTGAAATGTTGTGCAAATATTCTAAGTTAAGCCGGACTGCTCTGTCAAGCTACCAGGGGGTAAGCATAAATTACATTTGGGTTTGCTTGTGCCTTTCCCTGACTAGGATTGTGGTTGCTGCTTGACCAGGGTTCACACCGCAGTCAACCAACAACCCAATTTCTATCAGGGTACATTATCTTTAACTCATCGGTTACGACTCTATGCATTATAAAAAACATCAATTTTGAGAAATAATTTTCTCGCAAATTTGGACATTTTCAAAAACCCTTCGCAGTATTGTGCTGCTAAGCACAGGAGTATGATGTCTGCCATTCAATTCAAGCTGTAAATAAATAGTTTTGAAAACACCCGCTAATAAACTAAACTCATTTGCAGTAATTTAATGCAGTGGTTAATAGTGCAGCTTAGTTAGTGTCCGCAGCCAGAGGCTTTCATCCCTGTTAATTTTTAAGTCTCACCGCCACCGCCAGGAGTCCTTGGGTGTAATCAGCCGCGTCGCCGCTCCGGGACCTCAACTCCCGGCTGCCTTTGCGGCGGCGCGTTCCCTGACACGCAGCGCCAGCGCCAGCGCCAGGAGGCGCATATAACAGACCCTGAGGCCGGCGGAGCTGGGGACCTTACCTGGATTATTGCTACCAAATCTCACCGCCAGGAGTCCTTGGGTCTAATCAGCCGCGTCACCGCTCCGGGACCTCAACTCCCGGCTGCCTTTGCGGCGGCGCGTTCCCTGACACGCAGCGCCAGCGCCAGGAGGCGCATATAACAGACCCTGAAGCCGGCGGAGCTGGGGACCTTACCTGGATTATTACTACCAAATCTCACCGCCAGCAGTCCTTGGGTGTAATCAGCCGCGTCGCCGCTCCGGGACCTCAACTCCCGGCTGCCTTTGCGGCGGCGCGTTCCCTGACACGCAGCACCAGCGCCAGGAGGCGCATATAACAGACCCTGAGGCCGGCGGAGCTGGGGACCTTACCTGGATTATTGCTACCAAATCTCTCCGCCACCGCCAGGAGTCCTTGGGTGTAATCAGCCGCGTCGCCGCTCCGGGACCTCAACTCCCGGCTGCCTTTGCGGCGGCGCGTTCCCTGACACGCAGCGCCAGCGCCAGGAGGCGCATATAACAGACCCTGAGGCCCGCTTCGCGGGACGTGCGCGGGACGAGCCGGGCGAAGCCCGGGCAAAGGGCGGGCCATCATCGGCGGTCCTAGGCCGGAAAAGGCCGGGCTGGGCCCCCCCTTTGTCATCCTCGAAACGGTCATCTCAAGTAAGACACTATGAAAATTCCGTGTTTGTACCTGCAAAACGTCTTGACCTAGTCCAATTGTTTTACTCTTCTAAATTTCCTACTAAGGCTCTGTGGGTTACTTACCATATCCCCTATCCCAGTTTGTCAGTCCCTTTTCCCAAACACCACGAAGCATGAGTGTAACGGGTAAAACCCCCTTGGTAAAAAGGGCTATCAAAGGAACCTTGGACCATTTTGTCATCAGGACAATTCCGGACACAGATAGGGAGGATTCTCTTGCTGAGCGGCGAGCTGACAGGCGCCGCTCGATTGAGCATATTAAGAACATGCGCACGTCCCCGCATTCAATACAACCAAGCATGTCGGTTCACGATGGGACTCATATAACTCCAACAGTTTGTGAATCTTCTAGTATTGAAAGCACTCCATTGCTTCTCCGGGACAGATCCAATCTAATAGACTCCATTACTGACCTTATTGCCGACTCTATTAATGAATTAAGTGTCATTATTTCTACCTCTTCTTGTAACCTCCTTTTGCCTGTTGAGTCCCGGGCGCCCACTCCGTCACCTGTGGTAGAGACTGCCCAAAAAGAGAAACACACTCGGAACCACAATCTTGATCTTTGCCAAGGTCCCCCGCCAACAAAAAGAAGGAGAAAGTGGGGAGGTAGAACGCTAAGGGGTAAATTAAGCAGGCCTACTCAAACTCTAAACCAAAATCCTGATCCTGATAATACCCCTGCACTATCCACCCCGGAATTGCACATGACATCTGCCCCGCCTACCCCTCAATCCATTCCATCTAAGGAGACCCCTATTACCAACATTACTGGGACCATCGAGCAAATAGTACGATCTTTTATTCTCCCAGTAATAGAGAGATTGAATAGAATCACTCTCCAATTAGGGTCCCTAGAACAAGTAATTAGGGAGAACATAGTAGCAAATAAGGCTCAACTTAACAGTGTTCCATCATCTGCATCCCTGGTAACGGCAGTACCGACCCCCACATCCGTCTCCTTAAAGAAAGGGTTACCACCATCCTTGACACCTGTTCCATCAAAGCTTACCTTTGTCCCCGTGGAAAAAAGATGTGTAAAAAATAATAATCGATCTCCCCCCCCCCAAAAGGGAGGGGTAAAGAACATCAATCCTTCTAACCCAAAACCTTCCCAGCTAAGTGCGCCTCGTGTATCACGTCTAGCATTTGAACCCAGGGTGAACAACATACAGGGGGGTGGGAACCCTACAAACCTAAGATATGCCCCTGATCAAGGTGCCCATTCAAAACTTGATGTAATGAGAGAGCCTAGGACTAGACCAGTAGACCTTCCCCCGGAAGCGGCTCCGTATGTAGTCATTCTGACAGGTGTTCCACCCTTAGAGGAAGGTAAGACGGAAAATGTTTACCAACTAAAAAACAAAGTGCATTTTTCGCTCCGTCAAAATCGGCCGCTCCCTCTGTATTTGAATGGTGAAATTATTCATGTCAGGCGACTGCCATGGCTGGGCTGTCGAAGGAAAAACCTATCCGATGAAATTATTATTATTAATTTCTCAGACCATAGAACTGTAAGACACATCCTAGGTGAATTTCAGGAAATTGGGTCAGGGGGTATCATGACACGTGATTTGATATTTTTCTACCCGAGATCTGCAGTAGAATTTACACCTAATCTGAGACTACTAACTAGTTACCCTAATGAGCGTCCTATGTTCAGCCACAACAACTGTTTGTTTAACAGTAATGGCTACAAAGGTTATAATCCATTCTATTGCCCTAAACCCTTCCAAGCTCTCTATAGATCCGACTATTCATCAGGTCTGGACGCAAATGACTGACTGGTTCAATCGTCGCAGTCTTCAGTCTGTCCGACTTGTCCATTTCCTGAAAAAGAGAACCAAGTATTCCAGCTCCTTTCCTCCAGTAGGGCCATCGAGGAGCTTCAACCCTCATTGCAGGGTATATCAAATTTTCAATTAGACCTAGGCTCCCCAAGGGCTATGACAAAATCCCCTGTCGACGATACCATAATTGGGGGGGGTTCGGCTAAACCTGACCTATCCCTCAAATTAATATTCTGGAATGTCGCCGGCTTGCGCCCTAAGGTAGACCATCCACCATGGCTCTTTACCATTAGGGAACATAACATTATCTGTTTGCAAGAAACATGGTTAACTGTTCCCATTCATCTGCAAGGATATAAAACCTTTAATTCATTTGCCCAACCTTCATTATGTGGGAGAGCGAAAGGTGGCTTGGTAATCTATCTCTCAAATGAACTCCTAATCACTGATACCAAAATCATTAACAGCAATCCCTATTCCCAGATCCTTAAGTTAATACCTAGTAAAACACATGTGTTCTACATAGTTAATTTTTATAACAACTTGACATCAAAGGACATACTCCCAGTTTTGGAAAATATTTCCCTACTCTTAACAGAGGAGCGACTTAAACATTCTAGAACTAGCATTAGCATAGTCTGGGGAGGGGACTTCAATGTAAATCTCTGTAAGGGAGGCGATACAAACAATTGTGGTATTGTTGATGACCTGGGTTGTAACTTAACGCATTTTCCTCATACCAAACTAGGGAACACTCTGACCGAGATAATATTTAACTTAGATCTCGGTTTTGCAAACGATTTTGTTTCCCCCCCAGTTTCTTTTACTCCCACGTTTAATGGCAGGGGACTATTTAGTCTGATTGACTTTGTTTTGGTATCGCAAGCATCTAAGGAGCAGCTACGTAGCTTCCGAACAGGCACTGATCCTAGCAGTGATCACTTTCCCAACATTCTCATGATCACTATTCCTGATACGCCAGAACGGGGAACAACCTTTACAACGCAACTTTTACAACGCACTACACTTACAACGCATTTTTTACAACGCAAAATCCATTACAACGCACTACACTTACAACGCATGACACTACAACGCATTTTTAAAAACTACCTTTACAACGCATTCCATTACAACGCCTACCATTACAACGCATAATATTACACTACACTATCCAACACTTACCCTACTGTTGTACCCCCTGGAGTTAGAATAGTAATTTTTACCCCTATACTATCCAACACTTACCCTACTGTTGCACCCCCTGGAGTTAGAATAGTAATTTTTACCCCTATACTATCCAACACTTACCCTACTGTTGCACCCCCTGGAGTTAGAATAGTAATTTTTACCCCTATACTATCCAACACTTACCCTACTGTTGCACCCCCTGGAGTTAGAATAGTAATTTTTACCCCTATACTATCCAACACTTACCCTACTGTTGCACCCCCTGGAGTTAGAATAGCAATTTTTACCCCTATACTATCCAACACTTACCCTACTGTTGCACCCCCTGGAGTTAGAATAGCAATTTTTACCCCTATACTATCCAACACTTACCCTACTGTTGCACCCCCTGGAGTTAGAATAGTAATTTTTACCCCTATACTATCCAACACTTACCCTACTGTTGCACCCCCTGGAGTTAGAATAGTAATTTTTACCCCTATACTATCCAACACTTACCCTACTGTTGCACCCCCTGGAGTTAGAAAAGTAATTTTTACCCCTATACTATCTAATACTTACCTTAAATGCAATTTAATATTATGCGTTGTAATGGTATGCGTTGTAAAGGTATTTTTTAAAAATGTGTTGTAGTGTCATGCGTTGTAAGTGTAGTGCGTTGTAATGGATTTTGCGTTGTAAAAAATGCGTTGTAAGTGCATGCGTTGTAAAAGTGTGCGTTGTAACGACATATATCCCGCCAGAACTGCCCAGCAAGCGAACTCTCCTAACACAAGAAACATTAGGGGTAAATAAACTGAACGGGTATGCAATTAAATGGGATAAAGTGGATGCTGAAAAGATTACCTCAGCAGTGTTGAGTCGTACACTCCCACATATTGAAGTATGCTTAAACTCACAATCTGTCCCCGATCAGGTACTGGCTAGCTTTTCTGTTATTACATCCGAAATTAAGAGAGAGTTGTTCCATAAAACTAAGGGTGTTAATCAAACAAAAAAGGGATGGTTTAATCCCGCAACAAGGAGCGCCTACCTCTTACTAAAGAAAGCTCTGACTTATACCGTAAGGGACAAAGGGGAAGTGATAAGATTAAGAAAATGTTATAAGCAAGCACTTAAATCCTGTAAGGTGGATATCAAGAAGGAACTATGGGCTAAGTTACATCAGAACTGTTCCTTCAAGGATTCAGCCACCTTCTGGAAAATAGTAAGATCACCTTTCTTAACCGACCAACGAGAGATCCCACGGATTGAGGTAGCAGTGGGTGAGGCAGCTTGGGTTGATCATTTTTCTAGGATCTTTGGTATTTTGGAGGATTCTTTGACAGAGCTCCCCTCAGAAAGTTTGGCGATGCCGGCTACTCAAAACTATAGAAGACCATCCCTCTCCTCTAACCCTAACCTTCATTTTGACCATGCCGAGGTACTCATGGCATTGCAAGCTTCTAAATGTGGCAAAGCCCCAGGCCCTGACGGGGTTCCCGTGGACCTATTCAAAAACAATTTAGAATTATGGTCCCCTATTCTTACAAAGGTCTTCGAAGCAGCCACTAAAATTGGCCCACCAGAGTCTTGGACAACTTCTATTCTTCTTCCCATTTTTAAGAAAGGCGACCGCAATAGCCCCGCCTGTTACCGTCCAATTTCCCTTTTGGACTCTACCGGCAAGGTGATGGGTCGGCTACTTCTTAAAAGACTCCAAGACTGGGCTGAAAGCAATCAAGTGGTTTTTGACCTCCAGTATGGCTTTCGAGAGGGACTGGGGACAGTGGAGCAGGTATTAAACCTTTCATTACTGATAGGTAAATATGTATGGGCGAAAAAGGGGAGGTTGCATTTAGCTTACGTCGATCTTTCGGCGGTCTTTGATTGCGTTTCCCATAGCAAATGTTGGAAACTCCTTCTGACTATGGGGGTTGATCCCCCCCTTGGTGAGTTTCATTCAGAATCTCTATACAGGGGCCTCAGCAAAAGTACGGTATGGTCTGGGGGGGAAGTTACAACATCATTCCCAGTAGTTAAGGGTGTCAGACAGGGATGTGTACTGGCACCCTTTCTTTTCAATCTATATACGAATGGTTTGGAGGCTGCAATGTTAGTAGGAAGCCAGGACCTGCCCATGATAGATCATCGTCCAATACCCGCGTTGCTCTACGCGGATGACGCGGTGATCATGGCCAGGACCCCACGCCAACTCCAACTTCTTCTTGATAGATATTGTGAGTTCATGGCAAGCCTAGATCTAAAAGTAAACATAAAGAAAACGTTTGTCATGCACCTGGGGAAACGTCTCAAACACTCCGGCGGTATCCAGATAAATAATACCATCCTGGAGACCGCAACTTCGTACCCCTATTTAGGTATTCTGATAGACAATACCTCTAGTTGGGGTCCAGCCCTTCTGGCCAGAAAGATGGGGTTCCTTAGAACTACAACAGCCTTGATCACATTTGCGCAAAAACTAGGCCAGCGTCCCTCGCGGGAGTTGATTCAGATCTATAGGGCTAAGTGCCGTTCAGTGGCAATGTATGGGGCTGGGGTTTGGGGTTATGTCAACACGGAAATTATCCAAAAAGTAGAAAATGGCTTTTTGCGGTACCTTTTGGCCGCTCCCAAAAGTTCCCCAACTTACGGTTGCCACATGGAGTTGGGGGAGGATTATATTTCTGATCTCATTGCTATCCAACCAATTCTCTTATGGCATCGACTCTGGGTAACTATAGAATGTAAAATGACTCGTCTGCTTATCTCTGACTGTCTTACTCTGGAAAATTGGAAAAACATCCCATGGTTGCTATATGTCCATAACTTTCTGAGAGACGTAAACCTGGAATCTTTTTTCACGTTCCCTGAGACTACAATCGAAGTATCACGCAAAAAGCTGAAAAATGCGTGTTTATCTCATTTACGTGAGCTTCGTTTAACAACTGAGATCATAAAGCCCACAAATCTCCATCTTGCTTCGGTACAAGTCTCATTTGGGATCCAGCCGTATTTACTATCCAGTGTTAATCCCTATGAAAAATATCTTTTAACACGATTCCGGTTTAATACTTTCCATCGGCTGATAACTTTCCCGAAGACAAAAGATTGGTCTAGTAACCTAACTCCTTGTCCTTGTAATGGGCAATCAGAACAATCGCCACTGCACGTAGTCTTTTTCTGTAGTTATTACGAATTACCACGTAAGAAGTGGATTATTCCTTTATTAAAACTCATAGGCTTACGCCAGTGTCGCCCGGCCCTTCTTGCCTTACAATGTTTGGACACTGAGTATAGCATTTTCCCAATAGCCCGTTTTTTAAAAGTCTGTGTTAAATACCGTGCAAACTATGATTTGCTATAAAACGACAGATCGTGATTGGGATCCAAACTGAAAGTAATAATGTGTTATATACTTGGTGTTTTTATCATGCACATATAAGAACTTTTTTGTGATCTATATTAATTCTTTTTAAGATTTTAAAAAATTTGTTTTTAACCTTTGTATACTTTTATGGGCACAAAATTTGTATCCGAATAAAGTTTTAATTGAATTGATCAAGTCAAAGATCCTTGACCCAGAAACCACTTCAATTGTTTGTTTGAAATGTAAATCTATGTACTTGCAATGTGCCCCCGTACCTTCTAGGTAAAGTGCGAATATGAGAGAAATAAAATGATGGCCACATTACCCAACGACACAAAACTCCAAGGTTCCTTAAATTGAAAACTATATGGCAATGTTTCCCACTTTCAGGTGTGAACTGTTCGAATACATTTCCAACACAATTGCCAACGTGCTTCAATTTATGATTTGTATGTTTTTTTTGTAATATATCTGTATTCCTTAAACAGCTACCTCACTTCCTTACTCCAATCGTTATTTATATTAATATGTGCTTTTACAAATTATTTTCACACAGCTGTGTTTTAGCGTGTTTTAAAAACGGAATGTATGAATGAATCATTAGTTGCAAATGCGTTCATATGATATCTTTGTTCTTATAATTTAAGTTAGAATTAATTTTATTATTTTAAAGGATCACCTATTCCAGTGGGCATTGACGTGCAGATAGAAAGCATTGACAGTATTTCAGAAGTTGACATGGTAAGTTTTGAAATGATCAAAAGCTTGCCTGTAAATAATTTTAGAATTTCTTTGAAGTATAAAGTCTTATTTGAATTCTTTATTTATACATTAGGGGACATTTCTGCTTTGCCACCTGATGTGGAAGGGGCAATGTTTTATTCAACCCAAAGTCGCTGAAGTCGTCGTTCATTTTACCTGTTCTCTATAGGTGCTGGAAGTAGGGGTGTAGAGGGGGTGCTACAACACCCCAAAATAGCCATGATGGCGTTCCAAAGGTGAATGAGCAATAAAGATGCTTTTAAATGTAATTTTTTATCATGCCACATTTGCCTTGCATAGAGAGATCGAGGTTAAATGTCAGGCTATGTCTTCTGACAAACTGATGCTTATTATTTTATCATGAAAATTAAAATTTACTTTTCTTTGTCTGACTGCAAAGCGAGAGGATTTCGTAAAATGAACTATGTGACAGCCTTAATGGTGTGAAAGAAAAGGCTGTAAGATGTAAATATGTTTCAAACAGACACAAACTTCAAATACTATAAATGAACTGTACAACTTTTCAAAAATATACGTTTGATGGAAACAAAGATTTTAATGGGATCAAAACAAATAAATACACTTTACTTTATGATACACAACAAATATTAGCTGAAACCTGATTTGGGACACATTATCATGTATGCAGTATGTATTTATATCAGTAAAATATGTCTGTACAAATTAAATCCCCATTTCTTTTTTTTCTTTTTTTATTGAGCAGAGCATTGAGAGCATAAAAATAACAATAACATATGAGCAAACATTAGGACTATTTGACACAAATACGATAGCTTCTTTCAAAGTTAAAAACAATGACACAGGAAATTATTTTTAAAACACAGCTGTTTATAAGTATCTAGAGTAAATTGGCTGATAATTATAAAATAGCAAAGTGCAAAAAGTGCAATAAGAAAGTGCTAGTGCAAAAGATGCTGAATTGCTAAATTGCAACACTAAAGTGCTCAAATACTTAACAAAGAATATTTCTAATTCCTCCAGACATTATCAAAATAGTAAAACAGCTGTTAGATTCTAAATTCCGGGTAACATTATCCCTCTATCGTGTTTACCAAATTGCTTAATAACGTCCAGTTCTTATTGAATTTCCTGAAAGCTCCCACCCATCTCGCATAAGCTTCTTCAAAACCCCGCGTCATTTTCATTTTATTCAACCATTTAACGTAAGTGGGAACATCCCTGGATTTCCAATTTTGAAGGATTAAAGAACGGGCTACCAAGCAAGTGATAGAGAGAAAAGTTGCCTAGGCTTCCGTTAAAGTCGTTCTATCGCTACAAATTCCAAACAGGGCAGCCTCTTCCTCTGGCACTATACTCTTTACAAATGCCCGGTTTAGAGCCAAGAAGATTGCCTCCCAAAAAGGCCCCAGCCTAGGACATATAAAAAAGAAATGGAGCCAACCCCCTTCTCCATCCGCCTGGCATCGGAAACACCTATTTTCAGCATCCGGATACCTTTTCTTGAGTGCTTCGGAGTAAGGTAAGCCAGCCACTGGGATAGGAAAAGCCATTCTTTTAAAATTGGATGCTCTAAGCGACTTTCTTCCTTGAAGACATAAAGCTTCCCATTCATTAATAGAAAAAGTACATTGTGTTTCGCGAACCACTCTTTCCAAATGGTTCTCTATCAACGGGAGTTGGCCCTGATTATGTAACAGACAATACCAGTTTCCTACACCACTTACTTTAGCCCCGAAAAGAGCTATCACAAGTTTATTTGGTGTATCAAGAATAGCATTTAAATTTTTTGTGAAATGAACAATTTGTAAGTATTCGAAAAAGGCAGGGTTCCTCTGATTCCCATCCCTTAGCAGCACCTCTTGCGAGGAGATCACCCTATTCTGAATTAAAAAATGTCTTAGCTCCCCTAGCACGCAACCTTGCCAGTTTCTCAAGTGGCCTGATCAAATTTGGAGGCCGAGACATTTACATTCCCTCAATTTCAAGTATTGTAACCCAGAATAACCCGTCATTTAAAAAAAAGACTGAAGTCTGAAAGAATAGTCCTTCAATGTCTTATATCTTGTTTTTTTGGGGAGTTTGGAGGTTGGAGGTTTTTAAAAATACTGAAATTTGAGAGCCGGTTTCCTGTACCATTTTATCAACAAAGAAGTTATCTCTGGCGCTATAAGATCCCCTTAAACCCGCTAGTAGATCCAAAAAAGCAGTTCTTAAGTGAGGTAAAGCCAGACCTCCTTGTTCAGTCGTTAATTGTAATGATGTTAGCTTAACCCTTGGAACTTTTTTCCCGCAGACGAACTGTCTAATCAGGATTTCCATTTCTTTAAAAAAAAAATATTTATATTAATAGGAACATTAGTAAATAGAAAAATGAGTAACAGAAGTATGGACATCTTAATTAGTGATACTCGTCCCACCAAAGTCAAAGGGAGTAGAAGCCACTGCTCTAATAATCTCTTTATTTTGTCTTGAATTCTTACATAATTTAATTTATATAGCTGTTGATATTGGTTGGACACGAAGATCCCCAAGTATCTAATTTGGTCTGGCTTTGCGGCTTGTGCGCTCAGACAGGGTGGGAGGAAGTTTATATCTGGATTCAAAACTAGAACTTCAGTTTTGTTTGAATTTATTTTGTAGCCCCCAATTAATTTAAATTTACTAAATTCACTCAACACCACTTCCAAATTATCATTGGTGGGCTTCAAATAAAAATAATGTCATCCGCAAAAAAGTTTCAGTTTGGCCATACCCAAAATTGGGGACTTAATAGCAGCATTATCACGCATTCTAATAACTAAAGGTTATATAAAAAAGGTAAAAAGCAATGGGGAGAGCGGGCATCCTTGTCTAGTCCCCGATTTATTTTTATCGTGCCTGCCCGTTTCGTATTAATTACCACCTGGGCCTGAGCCTCCTGACAAATATTACGTAGCATGGAAATAACCTGAGGGGGGAAACCAAATTGGCATAGAGCGAGAAACAAAGTGTTCCAGTTCGCCAAGTCGAATGCTTTCTCCGCATTAACCATAATAATACAGGCAGGGATAGAGTTGGTGTTAAAATAATCCAAAGCCTGTATTAAAAATTCTGCATTACCTGCCATGGATCTTCCTGCTATAAAACCAGTCTGATCTTAATGAATTATTTCCTGTGCGGCAAATAAAAAACGCTCAGCCCACACCTTCATTCAAATCTTATAATCTGAATTGAGGAGGCTAATGGGCCTATAAGAATTGACATCCTTTGGGTTTTTATCTTTTGTTACGAAGCAGACAACAATTGCCTCCTTAAAAAACGAGGGGACCAGGCCACCGTTTTTGATGTGATTGAATAGTTTTTTCATGGGTGGAATTAGCTCCTTTGAAAAGGTCTTATAAAATTCTTTTGGGAACCCATCTTCCCCACATGCTTTAGCTCCGGCCGTTGATTTGATGGATGCCAAGATCTCAGCAGTTTCTAAGTCTGATTTTAGCTGGTTTATCCTAAAATCGGATAATCTGGGAATATTTACGTTGTCAAAGTACTCCTGTATAGACTCCTCCCCCACCAAGTACTCAGTAGTATAAAGTTGCTGGAAGTGTTCTAAAAAGATCTGTGGAATCTCCTCACTATTGGTTACTTTTGCTCCGGTCTTGGGATCCGTCACCTTTGTAACTAAGGCTGCTTCTTGTTTGATTCTTGTAGAGTTAGCCAGCAATTTGCAGACGATCTGGCTGTCCTCATAGACCTTTTGTTGATAGGATCGGGAACTGCTGATCTCTTCTAAGACAAAGAAGTCTCTCAGGGCCTTTCTAGCCTTATCCAATTGATGTGGGCCTGACCGGATCTGCTGAGCATGAGCCCTCTCCACCGCTCCCTGCAATTCAGCTATTTTGAGCCGCCGAGCCCTAGACTGGGAGGCTGAAAAGGAGATTATTTGTTCACGAGCTGCGGCCTTGAACCCCCATACTGCAAAGGGTCCCGCCGTTTCATCATTGATCCTAAAATATTCGGAGATCCATACTCTAAAATTCTCCACCCTTTGTTGATCCTGGAGAAGGACGTGATCCAGCTGCCACCTGGGTCGCTCTCTTCTCCCCTCACCAAGTTCAAGCTCAAGCCCTATATACGCATGATCAGAGAAGGGGTTGCTCCCGATATCTGCCTTTAAGATCAATAGGGATCTAGATGTTAGGAAAAAATCAATTCAGGAAGCAGTCTGAAAGAGGTGCGAATGGCAAGTGAAGGTGTTTTTTTCGGTATTAATATTCCGCCAGGGATCTATTAATTGATAATCATGCCTGATAGCCTCAAAGATTTTTTTAGTGTTTGGTTTCAATTGTTTTTTGTTTTTGTTTGAGGTGTCCTTCTTTAGGTCCTGTATATAATCAAAATCTCCACAGATAATGATCTGCCCTGGGGCCACCCTCAAAAGCTCATTGATTTTAATCAGCCCTGAGGTATCATCTGTGACTGGACCATAGTAGTTTATAAAATTTAAGATCTTCCCGTTCAGCTTTGCTACTACCCATAACCACCTCCCCTGTGGATCCCTTCGAATTTGTTCAAATTCCCATGGCAAGTTTTTGGAAAAATAAATAGCAACCCCTCTCATAGCTAAGCCTGCTGGCGTGTAAAAGGAGTCTGAAAAAACACTAGGTAAATATAGTTTGGGAGAATTTGTTTTTAAATGTGTCTCCTGAAAGAACAGGACATGGGGATTGACCGAGGTGAGCCACCAAATGAGTGCGCCATATTTTTGTTTGTTAAACATTCCATTGGCACTGACTGACAGGATCTTACATTTACTAACGATTTCTGTTTCTATTTCTCAGATAAATTTCTAATTTGCTCAAAATCCAATATCTGTATATACCACTGTCTGCACCTTTTGCTGCTGCTCTTTTTCCTTCTGCTAGTCCCCCCCTCGAACCCACCCTTCCCCAGGTAAAAAAGAACCCCCCACAGAAATCCAGAAAAAACCCCACTAGCCACGCTAGCCACATTTCAACCCACCCTACTGACCTCATGGGTGTCTTGGTGCTACACCCTAGGTGACCCCGCTGCCCCCAGCAAATAAAGAGCTCAAACTTTCTTTACTATTAAGTCAGGCTCTGGATCCAGCCAAAATTTCTTTCAATGGCCTCTGGGCCTCTTCCAAATATGAAAATAGATGGAACTTCCCCTTAACCAAAACAAGCAGCTAAGACTGTTGTGCTATAGATGCTTGGGCACCCTGAGCTTTAAATAGACAAAGCATCTTTACAAATTATTTTCGTCTACGTACTGCCACAGCTGTCATGTTGGAAAATATTTGGCATTTAGAGGTGTCAAGAATTCCTGTCATGCGAGGGGAGGAAAACGGTAACCAGCGAAAACGGACTACATCTCCCAGGATGCTTAGCGGTTGAGAGGTTATGTAAACAGGAGAGCTGTTACATAACTCAAGGAAAACACGCCCTTATGTAAACAGGAGAGCTGTTACATAACTCAAGGAAAACACGCCCTATAAAGGGAGGAACCGGGAGGTACAACGCGGTCGGATATTGTGTTTACACCGACGTACCTGCTTCGTGAAGAGCAGTGTTCCGGAGTGGTGCTCCAGTAAGGCAAGAACGGAGGTAGGTCGAGTCATTACTCCCTGGGCCGTGTCTTGCCCCATCGTCACCTGTGAAGGACCCGGAAGCTCTACCAGTCAACCATTGAGCTTCGCTTTTTGACTCGGCTGAGTCAAAGCACAGTGGCGCTTTTGCTGGTTGGAGTCGTAACTCCCAGCCCGACCAGAGATACAGGGACTGCCAGCTGTAACGCACACCAGGAGGTGTTTGCCGCGTTACAGACTCGGAAGTCCACAGGATCGATCAAGCGGCTGCTCTCGGTTCAGTCTTCTTGCTTTTGATTGGGGTATCGGTGATGCATCACCAGGAGGTGACTCCGCGTCCCGGTGCAGTCTGAGGAAGAGGTTGAGCGGCTTCTCCCTTCAGGTAGAGACCCCGGCTGGGTGTTTCCCTGACTCCTCGATTCTCCCCAACACTCTTCGTGCCCCTCACAGCCTACCGATTGGCATTGTCGGCCATTTCATTTCTGCCCTCTGTTGGCATATGTCGGGATCGGCGTATATGCAGAGGACGGTTAGGACCATCCGTGCTGTGGGCTGGTAACGTACTTAGCCTGGAGGATTCCAGTGACTATAACTTTTGTTTATTCTTTGTATTATTTTTGCCTTCATTAAAATAACTAACCCTTCACAAGTGGTTGCGTCCTCATTATCGTGTCTGTTAACCGATCCTGAGACGTTCAGGGCGTTACAAAATATCCGACATTAATAACACTAACTGTCTCCCGGTCGATAACAGACATGGCAACACTTGATGATGTGCTGGCTGCTTTAGCGACCGTGCAAGTTGAAGTGGCTGCCTCTAGGCAAGAAACAGCCGATGTAAAAGCCAGACTGGATGCTATCCAATTGGACCCGCTCACGCCCAGCACCTCCCTCACGAACCAGACCCCTGCGGTAGTAGTGGAAATGCCGGTAGCCATCCCCTTGGCAACACCAGAGAGGTACAGTGGGGATCCTAACACAGTGCAGGTATTCCTCACACAAGTGGCGCTACATTTATCGTGCAAACCAAAGGCGTTCCCCACGAGTCAGGCTCGTGTGGCTTTCCTTATTTCCTATTTGGCTGGAAACGCGGCACAATGGGCCGTACCTCTGGTGAGCAGGGACGACCCCATCTTATGTGATTGGGGTGCTTTTCGCGAGGAATTCCTGAAGGTATTCGACAGAAGGGCTGACTCGTACACGGCGGACCGTGAAATGCTTGAGTTGAGACAGGGATCCAACGACCTGGTGCAGTATCTCAACGCGTTCCGAAGGCTGGTTGCGGAAACCAAGTGGCCTGTTGCTAAACAGACGGCGCTCTTCCATCAAGGGCTGTGCGATGAGCTCAAGGACGCCGTGGCTCATATTGACCCTCAACCCAAGACATGTGAGGGCCTTATCAACCTGGTATTACGGCTGGAACATAGGCTAAGTGAAAGAAAGGGGGATCATGGGAGAAAAGGAAAATCCTTTCCATCCTATGTGACGGTGGGAAGTCCTGAAACTTCCACCGCATCCAAGGGAGAACCCATGGACATCGGCGCAATACGAGCGAGCCTCACAGCCACGGAGAAAGAGTCACGCCGTAAACAAGGATTGTGCCTATATTGTGGCAAAAAAGGCCACTATGTACGTGAATGCCCTGCCAAACCGAAGACGTCACGTTATCGGGCCAACCGGTCGGTAACAGCCGTGGTGGACATACCGGCGGAAAACTAGAGGACTCCCAGACCAAAGAAGGGGCATCTCGGAGTCACTCATCCATCCCTTCACTTTCCAACTCGGTCACTAAGGGACAACGACACCTGTTTCTCACGGTGCACGTGGGAGTGCATGACCAGTGGATACCCGTTGTGGCCATGGTGGATTCAGGGGCCACTGGCATGTTTATGGACCACAACGAGGCATGCAGGCTAGGGCTAGTGCTTCTTCCCAAAGCTGTACCCGAAGACGTCTATGCTGTAGACGGAAGGCGATTGGTGACGGGGCCCATCGGGCAGCACACGGGGGTCCTTCCGATGAGATTTGGGAGGAACCATTTGGAACAAATCGATTTTAACATCATCCGAGCGCCCCAATATGGCGTCATATTGGGATTGCCGTGGCTACAGAAACACAACCCCTCTGTGGATTGGCCAACACATCGCATCGAAATGACGTCACCGTATTGCATCCTGCATTGTGGAATAAGAACGGAATCCCTTGACGCAGATGAGAGCGGGAGTCAGACGGTGGCTACAGCGGCAGAAAAAGATGTGGCTCTCCCCCAGGCTTATCACAGTTTTGAGGATGTATTTGATGAGGTGAAGGCGGAAGTGCTACCACCACATAGACAGTTTGACTGCCAGATCGACCTGGTGCCAGGGGCCAGCGTTCCCAGCGGCAGGCTGTATGCCCTGACGGAGCCTGAAAACGTGCATCTCCGGGGGTACCTGGATAAACTCCTCAAGCTAGGATTCATCCGCCCGTCCAAGTCTCCGGCCGCCTCGCCACTCTTCTTCATCCCGAAGGCTAATGGGGAGCTGAGAGCCTGTGTGGACTTTAGGGCATTGAATGCGATAACCATAAAAAATCGGTACCCCTTGCCTCTCATCAGTGTACTTCTGGAACAGGTCAAGAAAGCTCGTATCTACACCAAGTTGGATTTGAAAGGGGCATACCATCTGGTGCGCATGAGGGACGGAGACGAGTGGAAGACCGCCTTTAAGACCAGGTTCGGCCTTTTTGAGTACCTCGTCATGCCGTTCGGTCTGTGCAACGCCCCGGCAGCCTTTCAGTACTTTTTGAATGAGGTATTCAGAGAGGAGTTGGATATCTACGTGGTCGTATATATCGACGACATCCTCATCTATTCGTCCAGTGTGGAGGAGCACGTACACCACGTCAAAGCTGTGCTCCAAAAGCTGAGGGAAAACATGCTGTTTTGTAAACTCAGCAAGTGTGACTTCCACGTCACATCCGTGGAATTCCTCGGAGTGATGCTGAGTCCAGAGGGACAGGAGATGGCAGAACGAAAGATCAAGGCGGTGAAAGAATGGCCGGTGCCCCAAAGCGTGAAGGACGTCCAAAGTTTCATTGGCTTCGCCAACTTTTACAGGCGGTTTATAGATGGATTTTCAGGATTGGTGGCCCCAATCACACAGCTACTGAGGAAGTCCAAGGAGTTTGTCTGGTCCCCTGAAGCGAACAAAGCCTTTGAGGCCCTGAAAAGCGCCTTTGGTAAGGCGCCGGTGTTGGCTCACCCCGATCCGGATCTCCCCTACGTGGTGGAAGCGGACGCATCGGATGTGGCGCTGGGGGCTATCCTGTCCCAACGCAACCACGACACAGGGGTGCTTCATCCCGTTGCGTACATGTCCCGCAAACTCAACGACGCCGAACGCAACTACCATATTGCGGAGAAGGAGCTTCTCGCAATCAAGGACGCCTTCACCGAATGGAGGCATTGGTTGATGGGGGCAAGACATGTGGTATCGGTGTACACGGACCATCGGAACCTACAGTTCATGACGGCCACAAGACACCTTTCTCCCAGGCAGCTGCGGTGGATGATCTTCTTTGCGGGGTTCAACTTCCGCATCACATATCGGCCGGGGACGGAAAACCGGAAGGCGGACGCCCTGTCCCGTCAATCTGCAGTTAAGGAACCATTGCCTGCGACCGAACGTTCCATCATTTCCACGAGGATGGTATTGGGGGTTATCCAACCGGATACTTTCCTGAGGGGAATAAAGAGAGGGATCAGGTCATTCGCATGGCGGAGGTGGCTCCTCAGTCACAGAGAATGGCAGCTGAAGGACGGGATACCCCTGAAGGGCAGGTGCCTATTGATACCCACGCCTAGGCTAAGGAAACAAGCATTCATCTGGTGCCATGACTCTCCATGCGCAGGTCATTTGGGCTTTGAAAAAACGGTGGCTAGTATGGGACGGCATTTCTGGTGGCCAACCATGAGAGTGGATGTCAGGAGGTGGGGACAGGAGTGTCCTACGTGTGCTACCATGAAGGCCGACCATGGCCGAACCCAAGGGCTCTTACATCCACTTCCGACCCCGGATAGACCATGGGATAGCATATCACTGGACTTCGTGGTGGGCCTACCGGTAGACCAGGGGATGACGGCAATACTGGTGGTGGTGGATTACTTGACGAAAATGGGGCACTTCATCCCCTGCAAGAGAGTCCCTACGGCCGGGGAATTGGCGTCACTACTCCTGAAGAATGTGGTACGACTGCATGGATTACCTGGGGTGATCGTGTCGGACCGGGGGTCGCAGTTTACTGCGCAATTCTGGAAGACTTGGTGCACTGCGCTGCATGTTAAGACCGCCCTGTCCACCAGCTACCACCCTCAAACGGACGGCCAAACCGAGCGCCTGAACCAAACGCTCAAACAGTATCTGCGATGTTTTGTGGACCAGGGCAGGGAAGAATGGGTCAACTTGCTATGGGTTGCAGAGATAGCCTATAACAACGCCACTCACAGCTCCACACAGTCATCTCCATTCTATAGCAACTATGGCCAACATCCCAGGTTCTTGCCATTTCTACATCCGTTCAGAGAGGACAGGATTCCCGCCACAGCGGACAGGGTGGCACACATAAAAGACACGTTGATGCGCTCAAGGGCTGTCCTAATAGAGGCCAAGAGAAGATACAAGGCTGCGGCAGACAGGAAGAGAAGGCCCGGGCCACTGTACCGCACTGGAGACTACGTCTGGATATCCACAAGAAACATGAGGTTTCGAAAGAACAGTGTGTTCCATCCCAAGTACATGGGCCCCTATCGAATTACCAAGTGTATGGGTCCCGTGAACGTGAAGGTGTGCTTGCCCCAGTCATTGCGGATACACCCTGTCTTTCATGTATCATTGCTCAAACCAGCACCCTCCAAGCCGTCTGGGACACCTAGGCCGGTATGCGTGGAGTCGGAGGTGGAGTATGAAGTGTCGGGCATACGGGCGTCCAAATGGCGCAGGGGGAAGCTGTGGTACCTGGTTGCGTGGAAGGGCTATGGCCCGGAGGAGCAATCATGGGAACCGGCTGAAGGGGTTCATGCTCCGCGCTTGGTCTTCTTGTTCCATCGGCGTTTTCCTGCCAGCGCTGGACCCGTGGGGAGCCGCTGAGAGGGAGGATGTACTGTCAAGAATTCCTGTCATGCGAGGGGAGGAAAACGGTAACCAGCGAAAACGGACTACATCTCCCAGGATGCTTAGCGGTTGAGAGGTTATGTAAACAGGAGAGCTGTTACATAACTCAAGGAAAACACGCCCTATAAAGGGAGGAACCGGGAGGTACAACGCGGTCGGATATTGTGTTTACACCGACGTACCTGCTTCGTGAAGAGCAGTGTTCCGGAGTGGTGCTCCAGTAAGGCAAGAACGGAGGTAGGTCGAGTCGTTACTCCCTGGGCCGTGTCTTGCCCCATCGTCACCTGTGAAGGACCCGGAAGCTCTACCGGTCAACCATTGAGCTTCGCTTTTTGACTCGGCTGAGTCAAAGCGCAGTGGCGCTTTTGCTGGTTGGAGTCGTAACTCCCAGCCCGACCAGAGATACAGGGACTGCCAGCTGTAACGCACACCAGGAGGAGTTTGCCGCGTTACAGACTCGGAAGTCCACAGGATCGATCGAGCGGCTGCTCTCGGTTCAGTCTTCTTGCTTTTGATTGGGGTATCGGTGACGCATCACCAGGAGGTGACTCCGCGTCCCGGTGCAGTCTGAGGAAGAGGTTGAGCGGCTTTTCCCTTCAGGTAGAGACCCCGGCTGGGTGTTTCCCTGACTCCTCGATTCTCCCCAACACTTTTCGTGCCCCTCACAGCCTACCGATTGGCATTGTCGGCCATTTCATTTCTGCCCTCTGTTGGCATACGCCGGGATCGGCGTATATGCAGAGGACGGTTAGGACCATCCGTGCTGTGGGCTGGTAACGTACTTAGCCTGGAGGATTCCAGTGACTATAACTTTTGTTTATTCTTTGTATTATTTTTGCCTTCATTATAATAACTAACCTTTCACAAGTGGTTGCGTCCTCATTATCGTGTCTGTTAACCGATCCTGAGACGTTCAGGGCGTTACAAGAGGTTTCACTTACAACAAACTGTCTCTGCTGAATCGCCTTAGTTAAAATACGCTTCTTTACACGAAAGTCTGCAAAATTCTACAAAATTGTTCGTGATATCGTTGAATTTGGGAAGGGGTGAGCGGGAACTCGATGTGCCCTTGTAATGGTTAAGTCTCCTTCAAAATCAGGAAGAAGTTTTTGTTTGATTAACATATTGACCCATTGAAGAGTTTGGGTCCCTTCAATTCCTTCGGGGACCCCCACTATACGAAGATTCGACCTCCGAGAATGGTTCTCGAGTTCCTCTACCTTATTTTCCAAGAAACTTTTGTTATTAGTTGCATTGTTCACCTTCCCGAGCATGTCATTCATTTGATCTTCCAGCAGTGAGATTCTGGTTTCAGCTTCCTGCAATTTGATAGGGAAACATGTCATTGCTTCTTCAATTTTGCCTAACCGTTGATGTAGAGAGGCAATCTCGAGTTTTTGTGATTTTTTCATTTCCCCTACCTCTTCCAGAATAAGGTTCAACATGTCTCTTATGTCCAGCTGATGCGTAAAGGGTGCTTCTACTCTATTACTGATGTTGATTTGTGATGCCGTCCCGTCCTGATTCAAATTCTCAGTGAATGAGTTTTCTGTTTCCCGTGAGGCATCGCCTGGCGGTATCCCCCATACCGGAGACTGAGACGAGATCGAAGTAGAAACTGGGATTGGGCTGGGTCCTGTAATGGTGAAGAATATTGTGCCTCTCTTTCTGGCGTCTTATTGCGTTGCGACGGAAGAATGAGTGGCTGGGTCGGGCTATGAGCACTCTTTTCTGCCAAAGTTGATGATTCTGAAGGGAAACCGTGTTTTGGTTCTGGTCTTGATCCTGGACTACTGGGGTTTTCTTAGGAGGTGAAGATGGAGCCTGTCCAGGCAGCTGGGCGCTTTGTGATGTCAACAGGTCCGGTACAAGACTTCCCGGTGAATTGCCTGTGGTCTCCGGTGGCTCTTTTGATGCTTTTTTAGTTGATCTGGGAGGAGGAGGCGGTAGGGACGCCTTTTTCAGAAAAAGAGGAAATTCCTTTGCCCCTTTTAACTTCTTTTTCTGACCATCGACTATTGGGGAGTCTTGTTGTTGCTTAGCTGATGGTGCTGAAACCTACATCGAGTTAGGTGCCTCTATAATACCATTTTCTACCAATTCCTGATACAGAGAGGGAGGCATCTCTTCTTCTGAACTTTCAAAGCTGGCATCAGAGCCGTGGGGATTGGTGCTATATTCCTTTCTCGCTATTCATGCCGCTGTCTTTGCCTGGGCTAAGCGGGTTTTGGCTTTCAGCCCTGCTGCTGAGTCAACTTTGCCAACTGCGTTGGAATGTTTGAGGTGTCTAACTATAGGTCTTCCCACTTTCTTTTTTTTTCAGCCCTCTTGTTACCCCTCCAATCTGTCCGAGTGTCTCCTGACAGCACCCGCTGTTCCCAGGTTTCAATATAGAATTCAGGGGATAAACACATATACTTATGATCTTATGATCATCAAAATCAAATGTCTCCCACCTCCTTCAACCTCCACCTCCTTCCACCTTCAACCTTTAGCTGCTCTGTACCTTTTGGCCTCAATGCCTCTTCAACTCATTTGAATGTAGCCAGAAGCACAGCCCAGTCTTTTCCAAGGTCCTGGTGTCCTCTTTCACAAGATAAAGGGAAAAAGCATCTTTAAGTGTCTTTAAAGCAATAAATCCAGCAGGTCCATGATGAGGAGAAAAAAGAAAAAAAGAAAAAGAATATGGTAACCCCCGTGGCAGAAACTGGCGCCATGCAGCTCTCGTGCAGGTACCGGTTTGGGCACAGCGGGAGTGCACAAACAATAACCAGAGGTGGCTCTCTGCAAGCGGCTTCACTGCTTCCCTGCCGCACTCGCATTCACGTTGTCCTCCGGCTGTATGGAAATCGGAAAAACAAGCCAAGCGAAAATGCCGACTTATTCGGTGTTTGTTCTTCCACGTTTTCGCTGCGTCCTACTCAGAGATCGCCCAGGCGCATTTCGCCATTGCTGGGGGTGGAGCGGGTAGCGTCACATGAGGCTATACGGAGGCCTGGTTCTCCGTAGCCTCCATCCGCCAAAATGCTAAATCCCCATTTCAATGGAGAATATGCAGCCTGTAAATGATATTCCACTAACACACCATGCTGTAATATACTTGCAACAATGTGCTCCAAAATGCACCAGCTCCATAACACACCCTTACCACTTTACTTCTGAACAAGCGTTACTCATTTTCTAAACTTGTTCTTTGTGTGATGCTTGGATTTTCACAATTCTTATGACTTAAGTGATGCAATATTGATGGTAACACTCCACTCTGAAAATCGTTCCAACACCACTGCTTTTTTCATAAGAGGCAGTTGATTGATGTCCTGATTTAGTCAACAAAAAAGTGGTGAATGGGAGTGCTTAATTTAATCTGACAAACCGGTAATTAATATGGGTCCCTTACATTTGTCATGTTTTAACTCCCTTGTGCCATTACAGAAGAGAATCAACCATTTGCAAATACGGTTTGGCTCTTGCTGCATGGCTAACGCGAATTTCTGTGCCCAACCCATTTAAGCGGCAGCACAAGCAATGCCATACAGGTTTCAGCTTTGTTGGGTGTCAACAATGCAACTGAATTGATCCCTGTGACACGGAATGGAGAAACACAACTTTAGGCATACCCACACTACTGATCATGACCCACATATCCAGCAAAAAACGATGGATTAAAATGCTTGAAATATTCTTAACCAGTAGTGATTATCGTGAGTGTCTTTCAAATCACTCTTTTTAAAATGTTTCCTGTGCCATTAGAGAAGAGAATCAAAGCCTTGAATATTTCTAGGCTATGCTCCTTTTGAATAAGTTCACAACCAACTCCTTCTTGATTTCAGCATCTATGAGCCTCATCATTTAAGTGCATCTTGAGATTCTATAGCAAGCCATGCAAGGATTAACTTCTTACCATACTCACACCACTTTAGATGATCCCAGTGCTTAATTTGGGCCAGAGCTTTCTGGTGCTGAGCACCGGCACTTAATTGGTTTCCGGTGCTCGGCACCGGCACCTAATTGTCAAACCACACTTAGGGCAGTCTGCCACAAGGTGGTGCTGCTCATATAATTTAGAGTTGAGAAGAATAATAGTTGTGTAGGAAAACAATATACATAAAAAACAATTACTAATACCTGCCTCCCCAGCCATTCCTTTAGCTTTGGGGACCTGGAATAAGCTGAAATGTCGCATTCACATGCAAGAGAGATGGTTAGTAGTTGTTTTGGCAGAGATGACAGGGGTGATGGGTGGTGCAAGCTGCAGTGGCCTCCTGGTTAGAGCCCTGGCACCTCATATTTTACAAATTAAGCACTGGATGATCCACTTAGCAAAAAAGTAATGTATGGAAATACTCAAATTAATCTATACTGCTGGTAATCACTCTCAACATATTCCATACTCACTCTTTAGTTTATCTATGCCACTAACGAAGGGGCCGAATCATATGCAAATTAGTCTTGCTCTTCCCCCAATATGAACAGCTCAAACAGCCCTGCAGTATCCCCTCTAAATAGAAATATGAGCAGCCACTGATTGATGTGACCTTGCTAGAGTTCATCCGTTATGTGCCCCGATTTAAGCCTTGTTGGATATCAGTGAGATGCAGATTGAGACTTTATGGAATAGCAAGCAAAAAGCCTATGTCTGGGCAGACACACCTCGCTTATGGTGACTCGGTTAGGGAGCAATAAAGTAATGGATGACAGTGTTTTAATTATTTGAAACCACTGCTAATTACTGCAGGAGCATTGGGCCTTACAATGTAATATCTTAGACAAGTTGTTATAGATTTTACCCCATCGGTCGTATGGAACTTTGTTAGCTGACATGAAGAATTGAAGTGGAGAAAACAACAACAAAACATTTCTAACTTGTGAAGCCCAAGTGACTCCACAATAAGGACCAAGAATTGCTGAATATGGATAAAGGGTTTTATTTGGATTACCAATTAATCCAGTATGTATACAAACCAAAAATATGTTCAATAAGTACATCAATACAATAGGTAAACTGAAGTAGCTCAGAAGGTTAAGGTGCAACAGATTGAGATACATAATTGTGATAGCCACCACAATACAGTAACAAATTAAATCACACATGTATTCCAATGAGAAACATTGCTTCTCTCTTCTAAACATAAGTCAAATACAGAGTTATCTATTAAGGCTCTCTAATTCAGGAGCATAAAAGGTGTCAGCATAATCAGACTCCAGTAGAACTCTAAACAAAAAGGAAATAAGTGTTTAGCATAAAGCTGCACACTTTCAATAATATGGAAAGCAGAGAGGTCTGCACCTCTCAAAGTCTAAAGGGAATCTGCTGTGGCTCTGACTATCTGAACATCAACTTAGAAGTAACAAGAGATGCAGAAACCTCCTCATCTCCTTTCACAACACGTGGGACAAATCAGACCACTACCTGAGTGCATCTGCAACAGAGCTCTGAATTCCCAATGCATCCAATTGAGACTGCCGTTCTCAGCCTTGATGATGATCTCGCCATCCTGTACATGGTGAACAGAAGGCATTTTGCTGCCATTGTTTCTCCACCTTCACTGCCAAGTTTCCCTCTAGGCCTCTCTATCAGCAGTCTAGAACAGACAATAAGCCTTTCTCTAACTAACGAAATAATAAGCCAACAAGAACAGGAAAAACATGCAGACAAAGCAAAATGCCTTTCAACTGTGGCCTTTAGTCAGGCTGACTTTAATTAAGCAGTCACTGCACATATAGAATGCATGTTTATATATACACAAGTGTAACGTGAAAAACAAATGTAAAATGTGAGTAAAAGAGTACATATGCAAGTATAACTAGAAGTGTAAGTGTAAAACGTGAAAAAAGAATATAAGATTACATTTTTAGACTGAACATTAATGTAACATATATAAATCTGTAGTCTACAGTAAATAAATTTCATTAATTATATTTCAATGCTTCACACATGTTAAGGAAGTTAAGGCACATAGTGAATATAATGATATAATGTCAAACACATACACACACACTGGGATTCGTCAAGCGGGGCCGAGAAAAAAGGGGGGTCCCCAAACGCGTTTTCCCCATGCATTTTCCCATAGGACCTTTAGTCAAAGGTACAGCCCTAACGTGCGCGAGCGTAATTCTGATTGGTGGTTACATGTCAGTCAACGTTCGAATCGGTCGAAATCAGGAAGCGTCGGCCGCCATTTTGTTTGTTTTCAGTGCGAGAGTGAAAAAGGAAGGTGGCGAACGTGAAAAGGGGGCAGGGTAGAGGGTTCCTGACCCCCTAGCCTTTGTCAGGGGGTCGCTGAAGGAGCCCGTAAGCAGAAAAAAACATTAAAATTTTTTTTTTTTTAAATCGCGGGGGTGCGCGCAAAATTTTTAATACATAGTTTTTTGTAAAATAAATATATATAAAAAAAATAATGATACATACGTAACTTAGCATTTAAAAAAACGTACAAATTCACTGAAAAAAACATAGGTTTCACACACGTTATAGTTAGAAATTAGCATTTAAAAAACCTTGCAAATTCACCTAAAAAACCATAGGTTTCACACATGTTATAGTTAGGTGGATATTTCACTCGTAAAAAACCAATGAAATTCCCCCGTTATAGTTAGTTCAGATAACTATAACTCGCGCAACCGCCACTCTATCACAAGGATGATGTCATCAGTGATGTCATGAGTGATGCCACTGACCATGTCATAAGTGATGTAATATGTGACGACATCAGTAGTGAATTGCGGGCGCGCGAGTTATAGCTATCTGAACTAACTATAACGGGGGAATTTCATTTGTGATTCAGTGCCAACGGCAAAGCTGTAAAAAGCAATATGTAGGCCAAACAGGGAATGACCTCCGTACACGATTCAGGAACCACAAATCTGCAATAATTAATAAGAAAATTGACCAGCCTGTAGCCAATCATTTTAACCTTGTGGATCATTCACTATCAGATTTGAAGATTTTCCCCGTGGAACATGTTTCAAAGGAAGAACTACTGGACTCCAGGGAAAACCTCTGGATGTACCGTTTAAAATCACTGCATCCAGATGGACTGAAAATTACTGACAACACAGCCTGATTACTGCATATCTCAAGAGCTCTCAGTACTGCATTGATTCCACATTCCAAATGGAATCTTCACTCATGATGCTTTTTGAAAATTCAGCTGTCATCTGTGCAGCCACAGAGCAAACCATCTTGTACTACCTGAGGAAGGCGGAAGCTGAAACGTTGTAGTGGAAATATATTTTTGTTCTTTGGTGAATCTATCTGTTTGAGTCACTTCTTTCTTGGATATATATATATATATATATATATATTATCTACTGGCGGTCGCCAGTAGATAGTTATAGTTAGGACCGTGTTTCCATAGGAAATCCGCAACATTCTATTTGGAATAACTTTGCCGCCGATTGACGAATCCTCGCGTAATTTTCAAAATAGCTGGGGCGCTCCGCTCCGCTCCTTCCCTGAAAGTCTCGGGGGGATTCGTCAAGCGGGGGCTGAGAAAAAGGGGGGTCCCAAAATGCATTTTCCCCATGCATTTTTCCATAGGACCTTTAGTCCAAGCTACAGCCCGAACGGCTGAACAGAATTACTTGAAATTTGGCAGAGAGGTAGTCCTCAGTTCAGGGATGTGCCTTTTGCAGGTCTGGTGTAAATCTGTTCATTAGTTCCTGAGAAAATTGCAGTTAAAAGCATATATATATCTATAAGCGCGCACCGTGCGCGTACGGTGAGCATACCGTACGCGCACGGTGACGTGAGCGAGCGCAATTCTGATTGGTTGTTAGATGTCAGTAAACATTCCAATCGGTCGAAATCAGGAAGTGTCGGCCGCCATTTTGTCTCTCGCAGTCTGAGGCAATGAAAAACAAAGGGGGAAAACGTGAGAAGGGGGCATGATGGACAGGTCCTGACCCCCTAGCCTTTGTCAAGGGGTCACTGAAGGACCCCCAAGGATAAAAAAATATATATTTTTTTGCGACAAATCGCGGGGTGCCCGCACCGTACGTGCACACCCCACACAACACTTCAGAGCGCGCACGGTGCGCGAAGCGCACCGTGCGCGTACGGTACGAGCACGGTGAAAAAACTTAATAAAAAAATACATAACTTAGCATTTAAAAAAACGTACAAATTCACTGAAAAAACCATAGGTTTCACACACGTTATAGTTAGGAATTAGCATTTAAAAAACCTTGCAAATTCACTTAAAAAACCATAGGTTTCACACATGTTATAGTTAGCTGGACATTTCACTCGTGAAAAACCATTGAAATTCCCCCGTTATAGTTAGTGCAGGCAACTATAACTCACGCGACCGCAATCCTCTGCTGATGACGTCAGATATTACATCATTGATGACATATGTGTCTTTCTGAAAAAAAAATATTTGTAATATATGTGTAGCTAAAAATTAATGGAAGAAGACATGGGTAAATAAGTGTCTAAATACAGTGATGTAATATCTGACGTCATCAGCAGAGGATTGCGGTCGCGTGAGTTATAGTTGCCTGCACTAACTATAACGGGGGAATTTCAATGGTTTTTCACGAGTGAAATGTCCAGCTAACTATAACATGTGTGAAACCTATGGTTTTTTATGTGAATATATATATATATATATATATCAACCACAAGAGTTGCCTGGAATGAGAGGGCCCACACAAGGGAGTAAGTATTTGCCACTTCTTTAATGGAGGATGCAGCAGGAAAAACAGCAAAGTGCCTCGCTGAAAGTCAACAGTCCTGGCCGACGCGTTTCGTGCCTAACGCACTTCTTCATGGGCTCCGGGCTTGATCTCTAAGGGCGGGCAACGGCCTTTTATCCAGCACTGTTTTCAAACACCTTAAAACTCCACCCATGTGGGCGTGGCTACCTCCGTAGCCTGCTGGTAAGTGTAGTGCTTTAAAAAAAATTTCTTTAAGTGAGTCGCCGTGCCACACTCATTGTATATGCAAATCCAACG
This sequence comes from Triturus cristatus, assembly GCF_964204655.1. Lineage (NCBI taxonomy): Eukaryota > Metazoa > Chordata > Amphibia > Caudata > Salamandridae > Triturus > Triturus cristatus. The sequence goes on along the minus strand of NC_140591.1, from coordinate 925,296,221 downwards.
TCCCAAGTGGGTTGCGAGATACACCTGGCTGCTAACCCACATTCGTTTCTTCCTCCATGGGCACCCCTGTCCAAAAGCTGCCTCGTCGTATGACGTTGCAACAGGGCTGCACGTCGTGCAGTGGTGCTCCTCTCGCGGCTCAGGCAGCGCCGCAAAACATCAACCACAAGAGTTGCCTGGAATGAGAGGGCCCACACAAGGGAGTAAGTATTTGCCACTTCTTTAATGGAGGATGCAGCAGGAAAAACAGCAAAGTGCCTCGCTGAAAGTCGAAAGTCCTGGCCGACGCGTTTCGTGCCTAACGCACTTCTTCATGGGCTCCGGGCTTGATCTCTAAGGGCGGGCAACGGTCTTTTATCCAGCACTGTTTTCAAACACCTTAAAACTCCACCCATGTGGGCGTGGCTACCTCCGTAGCCTGCTGGTAAGTGTAGTGCTTTCAATTTTCTCTTGTGAGTCGCCGTGCCACACTCATTGTATATGCAAATCCAATGTCCCAAGTGGGTTGCGAGATACACCTGGCTGCTAACCCACATTCGTTTCTTCCTCCATGGGCACCCCTGTCCAAAAGCTGCCTCGTCGTATGGCGTTGCAACAGGGCTGCACGTCGTGCAGCGGTGCTCCTCTCGCGGCTCAGGCAGCGCCGCAAAACATCAACCACAAGAGTTGCCTGGAATGAGAGGGCCCACACAAGGGAGTAAGTATTTGCCACTTCTTTAATGGAGGATGCAGCAGGAAAAACAGCAAAGTGCCTCGCTGAAAGTCAACAGTCCTTAGAGATCAAGCCCGGAGCCCATGAAGAAGTGCGTTAGGCAGGAAACGCGTCGGCCAGGACTGTTGACTTTCAGCGAGGCACTTTGCTGTTTTTCCTGCTGCATCCTCCATTAAAGAAGTGGCAAATACTTACTCCCTTGTGTGGGCCCTCTCATTCCAGGCAACTCTTGTGGTTGATATATATATATATATATATATATTATCTACTGGCGGACCTATTTTCCATAGGAAATCCATAACATTCTATTCCCAATAAGTCTGGCGCCGATTGACAAATCGTCGCGAAATTTTCCAAACTTTTGGCCAGCTCCGCTCCGCTCCTACCCTGAAAGTTTTGTGGTGATTCGTCAAGCGGGGGCTGAGAAACAAGGGGGGTCCCTAAACACTTTTTCCCCATGCAATTTCCCATAGGATCTGTTGTCGCAGCTACAGCCCGAACCGCTGAATGGAATGACACAAAATTTGGCAAAGAGGTAGTCCTCAGTTCAGACTCGTGCCTTTTGCATAAATGGTGTGAATCTGTTCAGTAGTTCCTGAGAAAATTAGGGTAAAAATGTTAGTGATATCTATGGCCGGGGAGGATCCGCGAACCCTATACGCACCGTAAGCTCACCCTCCCCGAACCGAGCGCGCACCCTCCCGATCGCGCGCTGAATGCTAATTGGCTGTAGAGTGTCTCCCTACATTCGAAACCAGGAACTGTTGGCGGACATTTTCTGCCTCGGTAGAAGCGAGGCTGAAGAAGCAAGGGGAATAAGTGTGTAAAACATATAAAGGGGGCAGAGTGGAAATACTCTGACCCTCTAGAGGTACTTAGGGGGTCCCAGAAGGACCCCCTGAGGCCACCTTTTAAAAAAAAAAAACGCTGAAATACGCGCACGGCGCGCGCATCCTAACGCGTTGGGTGCACGGATTCTCACGCGTTGGGTGCGCGGATCCACGGCAATGTTTTTTGAAAAAAGACAAGAAATCATTGGTTGTATGACTACTTTCTACACTGAAAGGTAGGGTGTATATTTCTGTTTTTTAAAGGTATGATTCTTATTGGTTAACAAAAATAGATTGTAAGGAACATTATATATGATAAGCTGACATGTTGAAAAGTCAAGCACACTTCCTGTCTTGTTTAGTAACATTGTGTGCTGAACTTGTAGCCAGTGAGCTCAGTGCAGTGTTCTATGACCTGTTTCTATGGTAACAGGCAGAAGGCAGATTGGGGGAAGGGTTGAAATGTATTTCAGTTGGAAAGGGTTGAAATGTTTAACCAATAGAAATGTGTGTTTGCTTTTGAGTTTATGTGTGAAGGATTGTGATTTGATGTTTACATGTATATGTGTGGAAAATGAAAGCGAAACTTTTCCATTCTTTGTTTTTGCTGAGAGGTGCACAGTGAAGAGATTCTGTAAAAGAAAATATGGTGAGTGATTGATATACTTCTTAATCTACAAAAGAACTTGAAAGATTAGTTATTTAATTGTGAGGGGATGTATGTAGACTATTTTGATTTTAATCAGACTAATGTATTTCTCCTGCTAAAGTGTAGGGAGTACTCTTTTTCTCTACAATGTGTGTGCATGTAGAAACCATTCTGTGATATGCATTTGTGTTTTTCATGTGTTTGTAGACAGATAACTGTGCTGTTTTTACATGTTGGTAGAATTAGAAACCAGTCATTGTTTATGAATTTGTGAAATGAGTTATGTTATGTTTCTATACTAAAATATAGTACTACTTCTAGATGAAGAAATGTGTTTTGGTATAGTGCAAGGGATAGTGTTGTTTGTCTAGAATCACACAGTGAGTCTGTGTGCATTTGGGAACCACTGTGAGAGAAGCATTTGGTAACATCGTGTATTTGCTGACAGATAACTGTTTTAACTTGTCAAGTTGTCAAGTTTTAGTAGCATTAGAAGACAATTATGGCTTATGCTTTCATTAAATGAGTCAGGCATTGACAGTAAATTGCAGTCGTGAAATATGTAGATTGTGTGCAGTTCCCTTACACTTGCACTGTAGTGAATGAGTTTTGGTAAACTCCTAGGGATAGTGGCGCTTGTCTAGAATCACACTGTGAGTTAGTGTGTATTTGGGATCAGTGTGAGAAAAGCATTTGGTAACATCATGTATTTGCTGACAGATAACTGTTTTAATACCTGTCATGTTGTAAAGTTTTAGTAGCATTAGAATCCAGTCTTTGCTAATGCGTTGATTAAATGAGTCATGATTTGACACTGATGTGCTGTACTTAAATATGTAGATTGTGTGCAGTACCATTAACTCTTCCAGACTAGTAAATGAGTTTTGGTAAACTCCTAGGATAGTGTTGCTTGTCTAAAATCACACTGTGAGTTTGTGTGCATTTGGGTAAGGATTGTGAGAGAAGCATTTGGTAACATTGTGTATTTGCTGACAGATAACTGTTTTAAAACCGGTCATGTTGTCAAGTTTTAGTAGCATTAGAAGCCAGTCTTTGCTAGTGCTTTGATTAAATGAGTCAGGCTTTGACGCAAAAGTGCAGTCCTGAAATATGAAGATTGTGTGCAGTTCCCTTACCACTTCCACAGTAGTGAATGATGTTTGGTAAACTCCTGGGTGTAGTGGTTGTTGTCTAGAATCACACTGTGAGTGTGTGTGCATTTGGGAACCACTGTGAGAGAAGCATTTGGTAATATCGTGTATTTGCTGACAGATATCTATTTTAAAACCTGTCATGTTGTCAAGTTTCAGTAGCATTGGAAGCGAGTCATTGCTTATGCGTTGATTAAATGAGTCAGGCATTGACTCTAAAGTGCAGTCGTGAAATATGTAGATTGTGTGCAGTTCCCTTACCACTTCCACTGTAGTGAATGAGTTTTGGTAATCTGCTAGGAATAGTGTTGTTTGTCTAGAATCACACTGTGAGTCTGTGTGCATTTGGGAACCACTGTGAGAGAAGTGTTTGGCAACATTGTGTATTTGCTGACAGATAACTGTTTTAAAACATGTCATGTTGTCAAGTTTTAGTAGCATTAGAAGACAGTTATGGCTTATGCTTTCATTATCTGAGTCAGGCATTGACAGTAAATTGCAGTTGTGAAATATGTAGATTGTGTGCAGTTCCCTTACCACTTGCACTGTAGTGAATGAGTTTTGGTAAACTCATAGGGATAGTGGTGCTTGTCTAGAATCACACTGTGAGTTAGTGTGTATTTGGGATCACTGTGAGAGAAGCATTTGGTAACATCATGTATTTGCTGACAGATAACTGTTTTAAAACCTGTCATGTTGTGAATTTTAGTAGCATAAGAATCCAGTCTTTCCTTATGCGTTGATTAAATGAGTCATGCTTTGACACTGATGTGGTGTACTTAATTGTGTAGATTGTGTGCAGTACCATTAACTCTTCCAGACTAGTGAATGAGTTTTGGTAAACTCCTAGGATAGTGTTGCTTGTCTAAAATCACACTGTGAGTCTGTGTGCATTTGGGTAAGGATTGTGAGAGAAGCATTTGGTAACATTGTGTATTTGCTGACAGATAACTGTTTTAAAACAGGTCATGTTGTCAAGTTTTAGTAGCATTAGAAGCCAGTCTTTGCTTATGCTTTGATTATATGAGTCAGGCTTTGACATAAAAGTGCAGTCCTGAAATATGAAGATTGTGTGCAGTTCCCTTACCACTTCCACAGTAGTGAATGATTTTTGGTAAACTGCTAGGTATAGTGGTTGTTGTCTAGAATTACACTGTGAGTCTGTGTGCATTTGAGAACCACTGTGAGAGAAGCATTTGGTAACATTGTGTATTTGCTGACAGATAACTAATTTAAAACCTCTCATGTTGTCAAGTTTTAGTAGCATTAGAAGCTAATCTTTGCCTATGCGTTGATAAAATGAGTCAGGGTTTGACACTAAGGTGCAATACCATGTACTATTCTGTTCACTGTTGCAGAACTGAAAATTTAAAAGTTTTACCTAAGCACTGTCCTAGAAGTAGTCTGATTATTTAGTCAGTTTCTAAGTACCAAATAGATTGCTTCAAATGTCTATGCAGTATGCATGTAGTGTTCTAACATACTATACACTTGTCTTTTACACCTTCAATTCCCTAGTCAGTATCCATACACTTCCAGGAAACATCCTGTCACTTCCTTTGCAGTCCTCTAAAGACCCATTCAACAGCATGTACTAATCCATTCACTGTGCCAAAACCCAAACACTTATAAATTCACCAAGACACTCTCTTTCCAGTACTCTAATGATTCTGTCACTGCCTAAGTATTCAGGCACTGAACCAGGTCTAAGCACATGGACTTCTTCAAACCCCTATCCACTATGTATGCAGTCCTCTAACCACTTACACACTTGTCTTTCACATCTTCAATTCCCCGGTCAGTATCTGTTCACTTCCAGCAAACACCCTGTCACTGCCGTTGCACTCCTCTAGTGACCCATTCAGCATCATGTACTAATCCATTCACTGCGCCAAACCCTAATAAATTCACCCAGGCACTCTCCTTGCAGTACTCTAATCTTTCAGTCAGTACCCAAGTACTCATCCAGTGACCCAGGCCTTAGTATATGGACTGCTTCAAACCCTTATCCACTATGCATGCAGTCTTCTAACCACCTACACAATTGTCTTTCACACCTTCAATTCCCTAGTCAATATCCATACACTTCCCGGAAATACCCTGTCACTCCCTTTGCAGTCCTCTAGTGACCCATTCAGCACCATGTACTAATCCATTCACTGTGCTAAAACCCAAACACTTATAAATTCACCAAGATACTATCTTTGCAGTACTCTAATCATTCAGTCAGTGCCTAAGTATTCATACACTGAGCCAGGCCTTAGCACATGGACTGCTTCAAACCCCTATGCACTATGCATGCAGTCTTCTAACCACCTAGACACTTGTATTTCACACTTTCAATTTCCTAGTCAGTATCCATACAGTCCAGCACTTGTCACTGCCTTTGCACTCCTCTAGTGACCCATTCAGTACCAAGTACTAATCCATTCCCTGTGCGAAAAGCCTAGCACTTATAAATTCACCTAGGCACTCTCCTTGCTGTACTCTAATCATTCAGTCAGTACACAAGTAGTCAAGCAGTGAGCCAGACCTTAGCACATGGACTGCTTTAAATGCCTATGCAGTATGGATGCAGTCCTCTAATCACCTACACAGTTGTGTTTCACACCTTCTATTCCCTAGTTAGTATTCATACTCTTCTAGCAAACACCCCATCACTCACCCAGTGTGTCTCCTTATAGTACTGTAATCATTTAGTCAGTTAGCCTGTAGTCTTTTAGTGAGGTAGGCTTTAGGGCATGAACTGCTTCAAAGTAGTATGGACTAAGCATATAGTGTTTTAACGATCATCACACTTGTGGTTCAGGGCTATAGTTTCTTAGTCAGTTTTTATATAAAATGTGTTTGTACAGTAATGGAATAGTATAAATTTGAAAGTTATTAATATACATTTATTTGTGATTCTTTTTTACAGATACAGAACAGGAGTGTTTCTCATCTGTTTGCTCTTTTCTCGTGCAAGATTGTTTGGATGAAGGGTCCTTAGGTGTTCCATCATACTTGCTGTGCCGCACGAGTATTTTTTGTTAGGATCCCCTCGTAACAGAACTCTTTGGCAAATCTTGCGAGTGACAAAGGTGGCATTGGTCTTTGTTTGCCCCTTGGGAAAAGTAAAAAATTTCCTCACCACTGAAGAAAAACGTTGTGGGCGTGGTGCCTTCTGCAAAAAAAAATCCTCAGATTCGGTAAGTATTTTAAAGCGCCAACATTTACAGTTTTTGTAAGTTAAACTTATAAAATGTTGTTAGCTGTATGCATTTTATATATCTGTGATTTGTTTCCTGTGAGATTTTGTTGAGAATACCATGTTGTTTTTTTTTTAACAATCTTTCTGATTTTCCAGGTCTGTCATCGACATCCATGGTCCCCACAGGAGTGTTCCGCCTTGTTGTTTTGTATTATTGTTGTTACATTTTGTTTATTAGTTTATTGTTCATATATATGTTAATAAAAAAATAAAGTTTGAAAATAGTTTATCGTTTATATATTTATTATTATAAAAAATAAAGTTTGAAAAAAAAATTAATAACGTTTTGGGTTGTTCTCTTAACTGCTGTGTGACTCTTTCTTGTTTTTATTACTGTTATTTGATGGAGTCCACCATGGTGTTAAATTTTGGGGCACTTATCGCTGGAATACTGGTGATATCTGCAGTTTGCACCAACTTCTGAATAGTGTGTTAGATTTATCTCAACTTTACTTCCGTTAAAGTGATGATAATGAAATGGAGAGTAGCCGTTCCCGTGCAAAAAGACACGAGGTGCACCTTCTCGATTTATTCTAAATACTAAAATCCTGTATTGAATTGCACTGAGGTATTGGCTGCACTTACAGTGTACACACAAAATCTATTAAGAAATCTCATTGTATTTATATTGATTGGAAATAGTGCGTCAGGTGCTAGATCTTGACGAGGTACGCTGCTCAGTTCGTATATTGTTCTGCACACGAAAAAAATCACATCACAACTTTCACACCAATTGCAATGCGAAACAAATTCCGGCGATAAGACACGTAAGCACCAGGGATTTTACACCTACTTTCTGCTGGTGTTAAGCAGGACAACTACCTGCACCATGAAAGGGAACACAGCCAAGAGCCACACCAGAACACCCACAGGTGCCATAGAGTCAATGAGCATGATACAGGGATACCCATGAGGGCCAGAAGACTCATCTCAACAACTCCAGGACCGCTAATGCCCCCCAAACGCACATCTTAGTAAGTGTGTCCCTGTGGTCATTGTCTTAGCATGATAGGCACGAGCCCTGCAACATCACAGTTTGTTGTCACGTCACCGTTGGCAGTGAGCCTGGATGTGTTGCTACGCACGCATCCTCCTGCATGCACAACTGGTGTGTGCTGGTCTGGGGTTCACAGGTCAGTGCAGGGGTGTGCCTATCCAGCAAGGGGAACGGGGTGTCTCAGACATGTCCGTGTACAGGAAGTGCGGTAAGTGGGTCTCTGTGTTCTGGTGTGGCCTGCTACAGTCGATGTTGTAAAGTGGCAGGCACCACCTTCAAACGGCACTGTGATGTTGTAGTTGGAATGTAGCAGGACATGCGCAAATAGGCATTACAATGGTGTGCCGTACGAGTGCACGAGATACAACAGCGCACCGTACAAAAGTGTGGGGGCTCATGGGAGGGAGGAGCAGCCATTTGGCAACATACCACACAGTGAACTCAACCATGTGCCACATGCTGGGCATCTCATCCATGATGACCACGGTCGCAGACATCCCACAACACCAACGACTGGCCTTTGTACACATCCTGTATGAATGCAGCGTGGTTTTCACTTCTATGCTCGTTCAGCAGTGTGATGTTGGCGGGTTGTGTGACTTGTGCTCCTTGTTGGTGTGTTTCATTTTGGCCATTGTTAGTCTATATGTGTGTTGTACTTAATTGTGCATGTGTGCCATTCTGCCCATCTCCCCCCTCCCCCCACTCCCTGCTTCTTCCTCTTCCTAGTGCTGTTGTGCCTATAATTTTGTTGCTGCACACATAAATACATGTCAAGAATAAATTAGAATAGTTCCTTGATTCTTTTAGGTTTCAAAACTTCTCTATTGGTTTCTTTTTAATTTTCCGTATTCAACAACACATAGAAGTCAGAAGTGCAACGTATTCTATCAACACACTTTCTAGAACATTCTACAACACATGCAGGTTAAAAGTTCATCAATTTTTTAACACTTAACGATATTTTTTTGTAACATTTTCTTGAACATTTAACGACACGTGCAGGTTAAAAGTTGATGATTGTTTTCAGTTCGAACCGTGCCTTCCAAATGCAAGTAGCAGGTGTGGTTGAGCTGAGCAAATGTTATCCTATGATATGTACTCCACGTTGAAACTGCTTTTTCTTAACCAATCACAAAGATACTTTTCCACAAAACTAATGTGCACCCTACTTTTAAAAAAGAATGTTTTTCATGATATCTTTAGAGATAAGTTATGGATAGGAATTAGCATTTAAAAAACCTTTGAAATTCACTGAAAAAACCATAGGTTTCATGCACGTTATAGTTAGGAATTGGCATTTAAAAAACCTTTGAAATTCACTGAAAAAACCATAGGTTTCAGGCACGTTATAGTTAGGAATTAGCATTTAAAAAATCTTAGAAATTCCCTGAAAAAGCCATAGGTTTCAGGGGTGTTATAGTTAGCTGGACATTTCCCTCGTACAAAACCCTAGAAATTCCCCTGTTATAGTTAGTTCAGCTAACTATAACTCGCGCCCCTGCAATGCACTGCTGATGACGTCACATTTTACATCACTCATGATATGGTCAGTGACATCACTGATGACATCACTGATGACATCTCAAATTACATCACTGATTACATCACTGATGACGTCATCCATGTGATAAATTAGTGCATCTTCTCACACCCTAATTTAACCGTTGATACACCGACTCAAAATTTCAGACGTCCGTTCTCAAAACCATAGATACTCCAATAACTACATACCCACTTATTAACTCTTAGGTCTACATACACCTCCACTCATTCACCTGTACAGTCACTCATACTTACAGTCACTCCGTACAAGACTATCATATGCATTTATACACCTACATAGACACTCACACACCACCAATCATCCATAGAGGTACTGTCGCACCTAGTCAGTCATGCAAATAATTAATTACACTCCCAGTTACTCACCTGTGCAGTTATACACACTCAAGTTCACTTACTCATAAAAATAGTACCACATTCTTACGCTCCTATACAATCATTGATACAAGCCCACACTCATCCATACAGCCACTCTCACAATCACACACTCTCACATATACCCACTTACATACTATTACACGCATATATACTGCCTTTCACATATGTAGTTAGTCACAAATGTACCACTGAGATATACATTCAATCCCTAACACACCCATACATACACTCACTCAACCATACAGTTCATCACAGATGCACTCTTAAAACCATGCACCCATAGAATCACCCACTCACACATCTATGCACAGAGTCACACACAGCCTACGCACACAAACACTCAGGCACCCATACAGATACTCAGACAACCAATCAATAACCCATATAGACTCTCATATAGCTATTCACAAAACCATGCAGCCACTTATACACCAACACACAGACACATACAGACATTCACACAGTTTAGTCACTAATCTGTAGTAAGATACATTTAATGACTCACTTATAGAGTCAGTTACACACCTACAAAATCATCCATTCACACACTTGTACACCCACTCATTCTTCAACAGGCCTTTCCCTATATATAGTAAACATATTAAAGCTTTACAGAAACACATACTCACGGGATGACATCATCAGTGATGTCATCAGTGATGTCATTTGAGATGTCATCAGTGATGTCATCAGTGATGTTACTGACCATGTCATGAGTGATGTAATATGTGACGTCATCAGCAGTGCATTGCGGGGGCACGAGTTATAGTTAGCTGAACTAACTATAACAGGGGAATTTCTAGGGTTTATTACGAGGGAAATGTCCAGCTAACTATAACGCCCCTGAAACCTATGGTTTTTTCAGTGAATTTCTAAGAGGCACAGGTCTTTGTCACTCATAGTTTGGGCGCCATATTGAGCTCACCTTTTATAGTGTAGGCAAATCACATGATGCATAAACACGAAAGAAAGAAAACAAAACTATAAATGCAACATTGGTTTGAAATCATGACAGTTTCAACTTTCTAACATATTTAATGCACACCCAGCTCATTTTTAGATACCATAACTCCTACTACCTAGTACGTGCACTGCTAATCGTGTTTGCACTTTTTGTAGTTTTAACACTATGAAGACCAGCTGGTTAAATACCAACGACCAGTGTCGGGTCCTCACTAAAAACTCAAACTCGTGCCAAACACCCAGCAGAACACATAACCGGTGCGGAGATTTAAAAAGCCTGGGTCACGTTGTTTGTCTGTTGTGCTCCAAAATGTGAATACATTGTGCCCTTGATAAAATTAAGTTGTTCAAAGAACGGAAAGAAAATAACCATTAACATTTCACTCGTAATCATTTGCCAGACACTGTCCTTTAATGCCGCCTCACAAGTCTCTCTTTGTGGTACCACGGAGTAAGTAAGAAAAATGATAGCTGGACCACTAATAATACCAACAATATATATATACATATATATATTCACTGAAAAAACCATAGGTTTCACACAAGTTATAGTTAGCTGTACATTTCACTCGTAAAAAACCAATGAAATTCCACGTTATAGTTAGTGCAGGCAACTATAACTCACGCGACCGCAATCCTCTGCTGATGACATATGTGTCTTTATGAAAAAAAAATATTTGTAATATATGTATAGCTAAAATTTAATGGAAGAAGACATGGGCAAATAAGTGTCTAAATACAGTATTAGCATCAGCAGAGGATTGCGGTCGCGTGAGTTATAGTTGCCTGCACTAACTATAACGTGGAATTTCATTGTTTTTTTACGAGTGAAATGTACAGCTAACTATAACTTGTGTGAAACCTATGGTTTTTTCAGTGAATTTGCAAGGTTTTTTAAATGCTAATTCCTAACTATAACGTGTGTGAAACCTATGGTTCTTTCAGTGAATTTGTACGTTTTTTTAAATGCTAAGTTACTTTACGCCGTTCGTGCCGTGCGCGCCCACTTCATGCAGTTCGTTCCGTGCGTGCACGGTGCGCTTCGCGCACCGTGTGCGCACAGTGAGCACGCGGTGCGCTTCGCGCACCGCACGCCCACTTTACGCAGTTAGTGCCGTGCACGCACGGTGGGCACGCGGTGCGCTGCGCGCACCGCGTGCCCACGTTACGCTAGATGGGCCATGTACGCACGATGCGCTTCGCGCACCGTCCGCACACGGAGGACCTATTATGCGATTCGTTGTGAAAGGTTATCTATTAAATGTTCACATGAGATATAAGCCATGCACTAAAGGTGACCTACGGGCACCTTTTGCACACAGGGGGGGGGATTATGTGGATTTTGTTTTTTTTTCATTTATTTTTCGCCGTACGCGTACGGTAAGCGCATTCGGCGTTTTATCAAAAAAAAAAAAAATGCATTTATGGCCTTGGGGGTCCTTTTGGGACAATCTAACCAAGGCTAGGTGGTTAGGAGCTGTCTAGCCTGCCCCTTTTCAGTTTATCCAACTTTGTTTTTCCTCCCCCCCTCAGAGTGCGAGAGAGAAAATGGCGGCCGACACTTCCTGGTTTCGACCGATTCGAATGTTTACTAAGATCTAACAGCCAATCAGAATCGCGCTCGCGCACGGCACCGTACGCGTACGGTAAGCTTACGGTGCGCGCTCGGAGCGCGCTTACAGATATATATATTGATTTAAATGCTATTTTCTTAGGAAATACTGAACAGACTTACACCAAACCTACAAAAGGCACATCCTTGACCTGTAGACTACCTCTCTGCCAAATTTCAAGTAACTCTGTTCAGCCGTTCGGGCTGTAGCTGTGTCTAAAGGTCCTATGGAAAAATGCATGGGGAAAACGCGTTTTGGGACCCCCCTTTTTTCACAGCCCCCGCTTGACGAATCCCCCCGAGACTTTCAGGGTAGGAGCGGAGCGTAGCGCCCCATTAGTTTTGAAAATTTCGCGAGGATTCGTCGACCGGCGCCAAAGTTATTCCAAATAGAATGTTGCGGATTTCCTATGGAAACATGGTCCTAACTATAACTATCTACTGGCGACCGCCAGTAGATAATATATATATATATATATATATATATATATATATATATATATATATATATATATATATATATATATTACCTACTGGCGGTCGCCAGTAGGTAGTTATAGTTAGGACCCTGTTTCCATAGGAAAACCGCAACATTCTATTTTGAATAACTTTGGCGCCGGTCGACGAATCCTCGCGAAATTTTCAAAATAGGTGGGGCGCTGCGCTCCGCTCCTACCCTGAAAGTCTCGGGGGGATTCGTCAAGCGGGGGCTGAGATAAAAGGGGGGTCCCAAAACGCGTTTTTCCCATGCATTTTTCCATAGGACCTTTAGACACAGCTACAGCCCGAACGGCTGAACAGAGTTCCTTGAAATTTGGCAGAGGTAGTCTACAGGTCAAGGAAGTGCCTTTTGTAGGTTTGGTGTAAATCTGTTCAGTAGATTCTGAGAAAATAGCCTTTAAATCAATATATATATCTGAGCCAGCTTACGGTGCGCTTACGGTGCGCTTACCGTACGCGTACGGTGACGTGCGCGATTCTGATTGGCTGTTAGATCTTAGTAAACATTCGAATCGCTCGAAACCAGGAAGCGGCGGCCGCCATTTTCTCTCTCGGACTCTGAGGGGGGGATGAAAAACAAAGAGAATAAACATGTAAAGGGACTGTTTAGACAGCTCCCAACCACCTAGGCTTGCTAAATGTGTCCCCAAAGAACCCCCAAGGCCAAAAATTCATTTTAATTTTTTTACGCAAATTCGCAGATTACGCTTACCGTACGCATACGGTAAAAAAATGTATTAAAAAAAAAAATATCCACAATCTCCCCACCCCGTGTGCAAAAGGTGCCCGTAGGGCACCACCCGTGCATGGCATATAACATCTAATTTAAACTGTATATAAATATTTATCTTTCACAACGAAGCGCATAATATGTCCACCACGTGCGCACGGTGCGCGAAGCGCATCGAGCGTATATGGCCCATCCACGGCACTAACTGCGTAAAGTGGGCGCGCGGTGCGCGAAGCGCACCGCGTGCTCACTGTGCGTGCACGGTGCGCGAAGCTCACCGTGCGTGCACGGAAAGAACTGCGTTAAGTGGGCGCGCACGCCACGAATGGCGTAAAGTAACTTAGCATTTAAAAAACCGTACAAATTCACTGAAAAAACCATAGGTTTCACACAGGTTATAGTTAGGAATTAGCATTTATAAAACCTTGCAAATTCACTGAAAAAACCATAGGTTTCACACATGTTATAGTTAGCTGGACATTTCACTCGTAAAAAACCAATGAAATTCCCCCGTTATAGTTAGTGCAGGCAACTATAACTCACGCGACCGCAATCCTCTGCTGATGACATATGTGTCTTTATGAAAAAAAAATATTTGTAATATATGTATAGCTAAAATTTAATGGAAGAAGACATGGGCAAATAAGTGTCTAAATACAGTATTAGCATCAGCAGAGGATTGCGGTCGCGTGAGTTATAGTTGCCTGCACTAACTATAACGGGGGAATTTCATTGGTTTTTTACGAGTGAAATGTCCAGCTAACTATAACATGTGTGAAACCTATGGTTTTTTCAGTGAATATATATATATATATATATGTATTTATTTTTTTACAGAATAAATTGTTTTCCCAAAAGGTCCCTGGAAAAGAAGCAGCCACTCCAGAGTTGTTGCAAAGGTTACAATTGTTTGTTTAGCGTAAGACGTAAGATAACGCATTTTGACTCACCAGAGTCTTGGTCACATGATCAAAACAGTTTCTTAGCCATCTAAATACTACGTCAATGCCACAATATGCAAATGAAAATAAAAAAAAAGGGCCCATTCGGGTTCACGAGCGTGCAACCAATACACAGATTGTGTCTCTTATGATAAGGAAGTGTGTGCATGGGGTGTAAAATAATCCATAATATACAAAGTGCATTAATACAAAAAGTACTTTAAACATCAATAAAAGAAATGTAGTAGAAGGGGGATGGGAGCACACTGCTACCTCCCAGCACAGTTCGCCCCTTTGCATCCTGGTACATGCAGTTCAATTTAAATGCTTACTTGAAATTTTGCAGAGTGTCTCACCAAAGTTGGTGCAGGTTAGTGCTGTTAATCTATAGACACATGTGTTTCTGGATTTCATCCTTCTTCAGTAGAGATAAAACAAAACTCTACTGGGGTTTGCTGAGAAAGCTGCCACAATCCTCTCAGGTCTCTGTACCTTTCCCTGGCGCACAGGTGCCTCCCATGAGCTCGTCAGCCCAGTGGCTCAAGGGAGCCTTTTTGAAATAGAAGGGGGATGGGAGCACACTGCTACCTCCCAGCACAGTTCGCCCCTTTGCATCCTGGTACATGCAGTTCAATTTAAATGCTTACTTGAAATTTTGCAGAGTGCCTCACCAAAGTTGGTGCAGGTTAGTGCTGTTAATCTCTAGACACATGTGTTTCTGGATTTCATCCTTCTTCAGTAGAGATAAAACGAAATTCTTCTGGGGTTTGCTGAGAAAGCTGCAACAATCCTCTCAGGTCTCTGTACCTTTCCCTGGCGCACAGGTGCCTCCCATGAGCTCGTCAGCCCAGTGGCTCAAGGGAGCCTTTTTGAAATAGAAGGGGGATGGGAGCACACTGCTACCTCCCAGCACAGTTCGCCCCTTTGCATCCTGGTACATGCAGTTCAATTTAAATGCTTACTTGAAATTTTGCAGAGTGTCTCACCAAAGTTGGTGCAGGTTAGTGCTGTTAATCTCTAGACACATGTGTTTCTGGATTTCATCCTTCTTCAGTAGAGATAAAACGAAATTCTTCTGGGGTTTGCTGAGAAAGCTGCCACAATCCTCTCAGGTCTCTGTACCTTTCCCTGGCGCACAGGTGCCTCCCATGAGCTCGTCAGCCCAGTGGCTCAAGGGAGCCTTTTTGAAATAGAAGGGGGATGGGAGCACACTGCTACCTCCCAGCACAGTTCGCCCCTTTGCATCCTGGTACATGCAGTTCAATTTAAATGCTTACTTGAAATTTTGCAGAGTGTCTCACCAAAGTTGGTGCAGGTTAGTGCTGTTAATCTCTAGACACATGTGTTTCTGGATTTCATCCTTCTTCAGTAGAGATAAAACGAAATTCTTCTGGGGTTTGCTGAGAAAGCTGCCACAATCCTCTCAGGTCTCTGTACCTTTCCCTGGCGCACAGGTGCCTCCCATGAGCTCGTCAGCCCAGTGGCTCAAGGGAGCCTTTTTGAAATAGAAGGGGGATGTAGTACCTGCAATCAGGATCATACTATTTCACATAATGCCCTATAATGTTCAGTGAAAAACAAATCTACACTATATATTAAATCTGGGTTCATACTCTTGCCAAAGGGGAAAGGTGGACTATAATGTGGTAGCAGTGTTAGTCAAGATGTCAAATAACGTCGTGACAAATGACCCAATATACTGGTTATTCAATCATTTGAAAGGGATCAAGTAACCAGGCACATTGTTTGATTTCTCCCTCGTGTAGGGGTGAGCAATTATTGCAGGTCCATCGGGTGGATCAGCATGAAGTAAAAAAATATCGTAGGGCAGACTGTAGTCAATTTGGCTGTGGTAGCCGAACACTCCAAAGAAGAGGTTCCAAAATGGTGTTACTTCTTTGTGCAGTTTATCCCTGAATCTGTGGTGCTCATCAGTGCAAAATTACCATGTGCAAATCTAGATTCAGAAAAATTAAATGAATAATTAATGTTTGGCAACCATACCATGTCTAGTAAATTATTGATTATCACTCTAAATATTGATAATACTCTAAACCCACTGTTATCGACTCATTCGGCCAAGGTTGGGACGGGGAAGAATGGAGAGAAAGACAAATAAGCGTAGAATAAATATGAGCCAGGATCAAGAGAGGAGAGGCATATAGCATTCAAATGAATAACTCAAAAATTCCCTGTAACCACCCCATGCCTGACATTTCACAGTACATCTGCGGTACAATAAAATGCACATAAAAAAGAAAAAAATTCCAACAGTCATTAAGCTAACTGTGTGTGGAGAAAGATAAGACAGAGAATAAGCAGGTAGGACGGTGAAAAACATCAACATGGGCTCATAAGTGTGAATGTAACTCTTTATCATTATTCATCCCATCCAGAAACAAGTAACCAGCTTGCAGAATAAATCTTGATTCAAGTCTATGGGGAGCCATTACTCTATTGCCTCTTCTGGGGTGTTTCAGCACAGTATCTAGGCCGAAGAACCTATATATGCATTTTTGTGTCATGCAAAGTGTGGAGTCACAATCTACATACAAATCATATCAGATAAGATCATATCGAAACCCTGAGGTTTTCAGCATTGTTCCAAGTATTTCATTTTATCATAAATTATGCACTAACGCTCATCTAGTTTCATATCTTTCTTCTCTTCTATTATATTACTGCCCTCCTTTCTCGTACCTCTCTTTTTGCTTCCATACACTTGTATCCCTTAAAGATTACAATCAGACATATTGCACAAATGGCAATTAACACAAGGGGTCTCAAAATGGAACCAAATATTCTACTTCCAAAGTTTCCAAACCATTTGTCAACTTCAGCAAATCCATTGCCAATTGCTTCCCAAGCACCTGAAGCTTCCAACTCGTTTAAGTCTCCCTGTAAGTCAGTGATAATCTTAAGGTGTTTCTTCACCTCATCACTCTTGTCTAGGAGGTAATTGCAAGATTGCTGAACCTTCAACATCTTGCAGATACGGCCCTTCTTCGCAAGAAGGATGTCTAATGTAAGGCGATTCTGCATTACCATAGACTTTACAGCTATCATTTAAGAGTTCACAACTATATAAATCTCTAGTCTTTACAGTAAATACTTTTAATTAATATATTTTAATGCTTTACACATAATAATGAAGTTAAGGCACATAACAAATATGTCAAATGCATATATATAAATGTATTTCTGTGATGTGCAAAGGATGGAGTCTAAATTGCACTGTTCTAATACTGTGAGTTCATTACCTACCATGTTTTCTTTCTTGTCCATATAATTATACAATGAGGTCAACAATATACAAATCACTCTTCATCCTACTTGAAAAGAATAGGGCAGCCAGAACTGCTAGGCCACAAATCATGTAAATAGAAATACAAGTACTTTTTCTGTTTCTCTGTGAGATAACTTGCATGAAATAGGTATGTACAGGCTTTGGCCCTGCTCTCACCGTGTCATAGGTCTCAGGCTGCGCTCCAGTCTTGATGCCTAACAAGGCTCAAACATGCCTGAGATTGCTTGTGTTCCTTTGCAGATGTATGCAGCTTAGCAAAGAGGGGTTTGTGATGCCTGTTGTACCACTTGGTTGGTCCCTACCTGTAGTGACATAGTGGTACGAAATTATAGATTAGAATATGGGCAAGTTCAAGCATTCCTTCAATCATTTATTTTTTAATTCTCAATGTCCTACGTGTGCTTAGTCAAAGTATTATATATGTTTTTGTATTATAAAAATATTTACCCATTTAAGCTCTTGTACTGAGTACTTTGTGGCTAGGAAGCTATGGTGAGTGGAGGAATTGAACGCACATTTTAGACCACTGTTGTTCCATTCCTCTGTTCCCAGAGAAGGTACTCATGCTCTTCCACCATTTCACCAATCCTGCAGCAGACAAAGATGAAACAGGGGCAAGGCTCCATGGGTTGCTCAGATTCACTTCCCCCTGCTGTAAAACTTTGACTTATCTCCTAACGTGGGAGTGATTCAGTTGTGGACTGTGTAGGCTGGAATCAGTGCATAAAATATAAATCAAAGTTGGGGTGTTGCCTCCCAGACCATCAGTCAAATGGCACTTAAATGGAAGAAACCAAAGTATTGTTCCCTGTATTGTCTTTGATTTGACCTCTCATTTTTTTCAATCTTTCACCCAGGGTCTACACTACGATGTAGCACACCTGTACATGTGACTTTTAAGCCTTTTGTTTGGAATAAATCCCTGAAACATTTTTCTCAGATCATAGCATTTTTTCTTTGCTTGTTTTTATAAGAATTTTTTTGGAGAACATGCTATATATTTACAGACATAATAACAAGAGACAAAACGTAAATAGAAAACAACACTAACATGACAACATTTCTTGGATACAATTATATAGATTAATCCTTTACATGTATCCAAGAAAGGCCTTTTCTGGAGAGGCCCCAGGGACAGTCGCGGCTCTTGCAGGTAAGAGTGGTAGGGTGGTGGGGCCGGCTGGGGTGATTTCGATGGATGAAAATGAAATAAATAATTAATGTTCTCATGTCCTGGCTGCAGCTGCACATGGGCGGTCCTCCTGCACCCATGAGATGTTGTGGCTGCGTGGCAGCGCACCCGGAGAGGTGCTCATGCCTGGGCTGCTGCCCCATATCACAGAGGCAAGGAAAGCGCGTCCACGAGTGAGCTAAGCCGACCCGGCCTGTGGGGGTGATCAGAGATGACCGGGGCCTTCTGAGAGGAGCAAGGGGTCCCTCTGCCGGCATGCCTCGGGGTAGGGTCCTTTGCTGATCTGCAACCTTATGGGTACCTCGATGCCGAACCTAAATACGTGCAACCTGCTTGGACCAGGCCACAACTGACATGCACGGAATAGCCTCCCTGGAGTGCCGGGAACTCCCAGGAGTGGCCGAAATAATGGAACTTGAGCAGGGACGGTCTGCCTGGTCTGGATTTGCCAGGTGACCCTCGCTGGGCTGTACCACATGAGGCTGGTGCCTACCTCTTTGCCCTCACGAGTATTCCTTGGACAATACTGCTGGGTACCCTTGGTGTCTTCCTTGCCGGGGCCTCAACCTTGATTTCTGGACAGTGCCCTGGCTTGGGGGTATATTTTCTATTTGCACACTGATCCGCAACTCCTGGACTACTTCACGGTGTGTCCCAGACCATGGCTGTGGTCCGTACATGATAGCCACGGGGTAGGAAAATAAGGACAGATCAGTGAAGGGCATGCTACTCAAAATGCCCTGATCCCACCCGAGGGCCCCACACCACAACGGACCATGGATGACCCTAAGGACTCGGGTGGACCAAAGTCACACCTTCATCAAGTCCCTGTACGCATCCCTACGGGAAGATCTCCAGTCTATGACAAGAGACCTCATGAACGACCTAAAGGAAGTCTGCCGTGACTTGGATTTTCTGGGCGACAGATTGAATACCCTGGAGGACCATGAGACAAGCAGGGAGTAGGAGATCGAGAGTCTCCAGCAGAAAATACTCTAACTTTGCGATCAAAATCTGGATCTCCAGGCTCACATGGAGGACTTTGAAAACTTCTCCAGTCACAATAACATACGCATTAGGGGCTTTGCAACTGGGGCGGAGGACACAGACATAGCGGCCTTTGTGTCCGATCTCTTCTGTGCAATTCTTAAAGAGCCCCCAGACTTTGAACTCAAACTGGATCGCACCCTTCGGGTTGGCCCCAGGAGACCGGCTCTGGTCCCCCCTGCAAATATCGTGACATGCGTCCACGATTTTCCACTGAAGGAGCACATCTTTCGAATTGCCAGGGACAACTACTCCCTACAGTTGGGGGACCACTAACCCAGCCTGCACCAGGACCTGGCAGCGACCACCCTTCAAAACCATAAGGCCTTCCGCCCGGTCACCTCCCATATATGGACCTCTAGTATATCCTGCTCCTGGGGACACCCCTTCAGATTGATCTTCCAGTTCCTGGGGGAGCTTCGTCAAATTCGATCTGTGAAGAAAGCATGCAAGCTCCTGGTGATTGGGGCTGCCTCCCCAGATCCGTCACTGCTGGCTAAATTGAGCTTGGGTCGCCGGAGCAGCCACGGCAGGACGACGATCAGGCCTTCAACTCCGGTCCTTCACCCAGACCCTGAAACTATGGCCAAGGAATGACGGGCAGTTTCTGGTGTCACTCACAGATGAAGTTTCAAGCCCTTTGTCACCATGAGTTGGTCGAGCATGTAAATGCTGACCAGTTTTGTCTCTCTTTTTCTCCCTCTTGGTGAGACGAGGGGCGGCCCGGGTGGTGGCGGAGGGGATACTGGCCACTGGTACCATCTCTTTCTTTCTCCTTGGAGCATGACGCTTCAGACACTGACCAATTCCCTAATGCCCATTCAATTGTTTGTTGTTAATATTGTTGGGGGTTGTTGTTTCTGTTCACTTGCTGGGACCCCCACACATTCGCACTATGGCTAGCCCCCTTATCATCACCCTAGTTACATGACAGTGGGCCTCAAGATTCTTACCCTGAACATTAAGGGCTTGAACAATCCGACTAAAAGAAGGACCATTTTGCCCTACTTGGAACATTCTGAAGCTCATATCTGCCTCCTACAGGAAACCCATCCCCTTCCCGGGGATATCCTCAGACTCTGCCTGAGGGCCTTCCCACACCACTATTTCTCATCTCACATCTAAAAGTGCAGGAGTGACTGTATTCATCTCTTACTCTTTCAAGGGGAAGGTTGGGCCTAGTCAGGTTGAAATTAGAGAGAGGCTTCTGGCTTATTCTTTTATTATGGTTTCCTGCAACTTTACTCTGAGCTCAACACATGCCCCTAATGAGGGACAGGAGGAATTGTATGCCAAGCAGTGTCGGAGTGGCCGGATCACCGGACCGCTGTGTGGTGATGGGAGGGGACCTTAATTTGGTCTTCGACAACCAGCTGGACCACTCGGCCCTACGCCAAGGGGAATCTGAGGCCCTGTCCTCGGAAAGGTCATGGTGGCTACAAGATACGGGGCTGCCAGACATCTGGCTGACATTACACTCCCATGCTATAGTCTATACATTCTACTCCCAAGCACATAAGACATATGCCAGGCTCAACTCCCTAGCTGTGACCTCGGAGATCACGCCCGCTTGCTCTCCGAATTTGCTGCAATGACCCTCACGCTGGCTATCCCTCCAACCAGCAGGCCCCCACATTCATCACTACTGCACGACATGCTACTTCATCGCACTGCCATGGTACAGGAAATTGCCAAGACACTTAAGTTCTTGGCTTTCAACGATACCCCTGATACATCCATCACCGCTCTCTGGGAAACGCTAAAAACAGTGGCCGAATGGACATTCAGAGTGATTTCCTCTGCAGACAACAAGATGCACAGGGACAAGAGGGATGACCTCACCCGACAGTGTGCTCACTAGAGAACTGGGGTGCCACGGATCTGGTGCCAACTTGAAGCAGCACATTTGCAGTTCACAGGCTTGGACCTGGATAAGACAGAACATGCTGCTTTGTAATTGTGCCTTTTTATGTGGGGAGACACATGCTGATGCCTTCTGGCTAACAAATTTCAAGTACAGCACCAAGCGGCTAATGTCCAGTCAGTGTTGGACGCAGCCAGATCGTAGTGCAATGAAGACCCACAGATTGTAGCCGCGTTTCGCAACTTTTACGCCAACCTCTACACAGCACGACAACTCCCTATGGAGGCATTGACATGAAATCTCCAAGATCAGACCCATACTACACTAACCCCGGATCGGCTGCTGACATAGATAGCCCTATTCACATTGAGGAAGTGATTTCTGCCATAGTCTTAAACTTCTTAAATCCCCCAGCGCGGAAGGGTTCTCCACTATTTTTTACAAAACCTTCTGCACTATCATAATGCCTATACTGACTAGGCTATTCAACACAATAGGTAATTCCTCTGCTATCCCCCACTCGATGCTCCTATCTTCCAATGTGGTCCTTCTGAAACCCAGCAAGGACAAAGGGCATTGTTCGTCCTACCGACCAATATCTCTTTTAAATGTGGACCTAAAGCTCTTTACTGGGATACTAGTGGCTAGGATAGGGCTTATGCTTACCCAGGTTGGTGGACCCAGACCAGGCGGGCATTGTCATGACCCGACAGTGTAGCGACAATACTAAGAGGCTACTGCACCTAACCAGGATGCAGAACACTGCTCTCTGTCAATGCTAAAAAAGTGTTCGCTAGAGTGCACTGGTTGTACCTGGCAGCCACCCTCAAACATTTTCAATTGGGAACCATTTATGCAAATGGATCATTAGTAGCTACACACAGCCAACAGCAGTGGTCTGGGTGAACTGGAACTCATCTGCATCCTTCCCGATTGGTCAGGTACGAGTCAGGAGTGCTCACTCCCTCCCCTCCTATTCACTCTGTACATGGACCCTACGGTGTAGAGAGTGCAGGATGATCCCTCGATTTCGGACATTCAGTTCAGGCATTCAGTTCGGTGGGCACAAATACACTGTCAGTCTCTACGCAGACAATGTCATCGCAACTTTGGAAGACCCTGGAGTCATTCTCACAAGCGGCGGGCTTCAAAGTTAACGTACATAAATCACAGGCGCGTGGCATTTCTCTCTCCATCCCCACACGGGATGTCTTACAGTGCTCTTGCTCAGTTCCATGGGCTGCGGACTCAATCCTCTATTTGGGGCTCTGACTCACAGCCTCAACCTAAGCCACAGTTTCCCTCAATTACAAGCACATGCTTTCATCAAGTCCGCCAGGGCTTACACCGCTGGAAGCCTTATGGCCTTTCTTGGCTGTGCCGCATTGCAGCCCTAAAAATGAATACACTGCCAAAGATATTATACCTATTCAAAATGCTCCCTGTGGAGCCCCCACTCGGGATCCTCAGCACTCTTCAACAGGAATTTATTTTCCTTGTCTGGGCGGATAAGTGGCCTTAAGTCATCAGAGATCTGAGCTATAGACCCCCAGGAGAGGGAGGTCTCGATGTACCAAATCTCCATCGCTATTATCAAGCCACCCAGCTTCGAGTCCTTTTGGAATGGTCCTGAATCGAATCAGAAAAGTACTGACTTTTCATGGATCGGGCACAGACAATCTCTATAGAGGATCCCCTTTCTCCATAGAACCAAACGCCCCAAAAGGCTATACCAATCCCCCATTATGAAATACACCATGAAAGCCTGGGATTCGACCGTTGAGAGATGCAGACTCCCTTGTTTCCCTTCACCCTTGGACCCCATAGTAAATAACCCTGACTTCACCCCCGGTCTCAACACCAAGGCCTTCCACGTATTGGATGGAGAGGGGTGTTGTGTGTCGATTTAGATACTGTATATAGGTTTCACGATTTATATCCTTATATAGGCACAATTCGCATTGCCCATATTTAGGCATAGAAATCCTACCCTTATTTAGGCATTATCCATGCTAACCAAATACAGGCATGGCCACCTACATCCGTTCATCTACATCACAACGAGTTCTTGGAAAACCAGACTCTTAAGCCTTTAGGACTTCCCCTTGCTTGGATATTTATTTCTCCAAGAACTCATTTATTATGCATGAACATCTATTCCATAGGGGTTCATTCATGACGTTCTTCTGCCCGACTTTTACGTCAATACTGGCATTCCTAAACACCTTCAAGGTATAAATATACCTTCACTTACCATGGCAAACCACGGTTCGGCTGCCTACTTGCATGACACGGCTCGCCACAGCAAGTTCGGAAGGAAGTCAAGTCCCCGCCTGACGCACTGACCAGACGCTGTCATCCTCCTCACAGAGAATCCAGCTCCAGTGTTTCTGACTCCCCTTGCGGGGTGTTAGAGAAAGAGATTCCAACCTCACTCATTCTAAGGTATGGAGCGGACTAGAACCTAGAGGGACTTTTGGCAAATCTTGGCAACTATAGCTAAACTAGACTATAGATAAACAGCACCTACTTCTTATCTCATACTACACTTAGGTTAGGTACACTGGGGTAGAAAAAGCTAGAAGCATCAGGTGAGTATTAACATTTTAGCCTGTGTTATTTATGTATGCATTTTTATGAATATCTGTCATAGCTATAAACCATGCTATTGCAGTATTATTTTATCTTACTGCTAACGCTGTATGTATTATACTTCGCATTCTTTCTTACGATTGTAGCAGTTCATATCTCTTGCATGAGAAATAAGACTGTTCAATAAACACTTTTTATTGAAACGCCCATCTACCCATTTCTGTGTAACTCTGTAGAAACGAAGCATGCACGATTGACTGAGTGAAACTATTATCTATTGTTTCCATGATTCTGAGATTGTTCCAATTCTAAGGTAAACAAAGTTGTCATGTTTATGCGGCTGTCAGAAACTAATTCCTTCTTGTTTATTCAAAAAGTTTCTAGTGACCTCTGAGTTAGCTGGCACACACAAGTAATTAAGTTTAATGTTCTTGATAGAGACATACTGACCTCAGTCCTATGTCAAAACTATAGTGCATATTATTCCAATGCACAGAGCCTATCAGGAATATAGGAACTACACTACAGGGGTGCACATCGATCAGCCACCTCTTGGACAGGGAGGGGCCTCTGTCCTTCGCGAGCCTTTGCTCAGATCTAGACCTGCCAGATTCTGAACGAAACCCCTACAAGCAAGTACGACACTGAGTATTGCAGCCCTCAATTCTCCCTAACACCCAAACGCACCTTACCACCTACAAAAAATGTCTGCTCTCTAAAACCTCAAATACTCGCCTCATTACTGAGATTCATAACTTCCTGAGCCCACCAGACCCGGCATCCAAATCTCCCGACAGAAGCATTGGGAATCAGAATTGGGCCACATGCTAACTCAATGGGAATGGGGTGACATTACTGCATGTGACACTTATTAGTACCTCACACCTCCCAGACTGCACAGGGGCAGCCCAGACCGTAAACCTGACTGCTTGCGGGACTTTGGTTCTCTTGGCACACTAACTCACTTGTTGTGGGACTGTCCTAAAGTTATGTCCTATTGGGCACGGGTCCTTGATGACGTTGACACCCATTTCGACACACAACTGCCTCGCTTCATGACATACGTCATTTATGGCTTACCCAACGCACTTACATTCCCGCTTAAGGCACGCAGAGGCAGACAGCTAGGTTTTGCACTAGGCGCTGCCTTGCAGAACATATTATCCTACTGTGGTTCAGAACAGAGCCCCACCTATCAAGGATGGCTACACAGATTATGGCATGTGTTGGACATGAAACGGATCTCCCTCTCACTACTGAACCAGGGGCCCACCTTTCCGGACCGTTGGTGCCCGTTCCTTACCCTATTGAGCTCACAGTACCACAAGCATCCTTGCCCCAAATACCTACGCCTTCTACGGCTTACGGAGCCTTTTGAGAAACCCTGTTTAATGCCACACTGATGGTCCAATGCTTCTCTGGGGGACTTGTAAGACTTTTACCTAGCACGGGTTACCAGGGGGGTAATGGATGAGGGTGAAGGGGGATGTGTAGGGGGGTTGGGGTTGCTGCTATCTATATACCTTAGATGATTGCTGATGTTGTTTTGGCTACACAATAAAAAGATTTAAATATAAAGGGAAAGTGGGCCACATGGACCTCCTTGTTGAGCCTGATAAGGTCCAGGAGACCCCATCCTGCAAGTGTGTTATAGACAATGCCATCTGAAACCCTGCATAGGGTAGACAACGAAATGTTCAGAATGTAGCTTACATGCAGGCAAATCCACACTGTCCTTTGCGAGATAACAGCCATCGTAGCCCCAAACAAAGTTCCTGGTGAGCAATCACTCTGTCCCTCGCCGCTGTTGTGGTTTTCAAATTGCATCCTTCCCCACAGATTTTCCTCTGTATGACGGTATCCCTTCAATTCAATAATTGAAAACCCTCTAGGTTGGTGGGATAATATCACTTTTCTACCACGGCATGTAAGCTACATTCTGAACATTTCGTTTTTTTACCCTATGCAAGGTTTCAGATTGCATTGTCTATGAGAGACTTAGGAACTTTAAATGGGAGGAAAAACAAAAGGTTTTCCATCTGGGGTGAGTAGTAAATATACATGCTAACATGGCTGCCATAAATACCTGCATTTTTACCAAGAACTTTAACAGTACTTTGTTGCTTGCCATTTTTTAACGTTGCACCAATGAAATTATTTTTGCAGCAATTTAAACATGTAGTACTCTTAATAAAGTTTGAATGAGCACTGAAGAAGGCAGCAGGCTGAAATGCATTTGCTCAATTTAAATCATGAATGACCCGTGAGTGCTCCGTGCCTGTTTTTTGAGCTTTAATATTTTCATGTGATTCACCCTCACGTCACCAGAACAAAGCACCCGTCCAATGTTTGGCAGTTGGGGAAACGTTGGAGCTTTAATATATATGTACATATATATATATATATATATATATATATATATATATATATATATTTATATATATATATATATTCACTGAAAAAACCATGGGTTTCACACACGTTATAGTTAGGAATTAGCATTTAAAAAACCTTAGAAATTCAATGAAAAAACCAAAGGTTTCACACATGTTATAGTTAGCTGGACATTTCACTCATAAAAAACCATTGAAATTCCCCCGTTATAGTTAGTTCAGCTAACTATAACTCGCGCGCCCGCAATGCACTACTGATGACGTCACATATTACATCACTCATGACATGGTCACTGACATCACTCATGACATCACTGATGACATCTCAAATGACATCACTGATGACATCACTGATGACATCATCCAGTGATTGTGTGTTTTTATGAAAATTATATATTTTTTATATTTATGTATATCTCAAGGTCAAAGGAAGAATAAATGGGTATATAAGTGTCTAAATGGATACTTTTTTTTGGAATTTTTTTGTGTAACTGACTGTTTAAGTGTATCATAGTGAATACATGGCTTACTGAGTAATCTTTAAATATTTAAATATCTGTATCAGTTTCTTACTTTGTGTATAAGTGGCTGCATGGGTTGGTGAGTAGCTACATGAGTGTCTATATAGGTTATTAGTTGGTTTTTTATCACTATGAGTGTCTGAGTTTCTGTATGGTTCGGTGGGGGGTATTACTTAGTGCATAGGTGCATGAATGAGTGACTCACTGTTTGTATGTGTTGAATACAGCATGTGTGCAGGACTGTATGGGTGGATGAGTGTGTGCATGGGTGTGTTAGTGAGTGAATGACTGTCTCAATAGTGTCTTTATGAGTAACTACATATGTTTTAAACTAGTATATGTGACTATTGGTGTATATAAGTGAGTATATGTGAGAGTGAGAGATTGGAAGAGTTCCTGTATGAATAAGTATGTGTTTCTATAAGTGATTGTTTAAAAGAGTAAGTATATGTAAGTTTCTGTAGAAGTAAGTGTGGTGGTGTGTGTATAACTGTATATGCAAGTAAATGGATGATTGATTCTTTATTAGCATGAGTGACTATGTGTGTGAGTTACTCTATGGATGAGTGGCATTGTGTAACGGGATGTACAGGTGTATGAGTACATATGATGAGTGAGTACATGTATGAGTGACTGTAGAGGACTGTTGGTGAATTACTGTATGTGTATGTGGTTCTTAGAATTACTGAATAGGTTGTTGTAACTGATATTGATATGTTCATTATTTTGAACATTTTAGTTTCTATTTTTGAATGTGTGTTTCAATGGTTATATTAGGGGGAGAGGAGGTCTGCCACTCTATCACAAGGATGATGTCATCAGTGATGTCATCAGTGATGTCATTTGAGATGTCATCAGTGATGTCATGAGTGATGTCAGTGACCATGTCATGAGTGATGTAATATGTGACGTCATCAGTAGTGCATTGCGGGCGCGCGAGTTATAGTTAGCTGAACTAACTATAACGGGGGAATTTCAATGGTTTTTTATGAGTGAAATGTCCAGCTAACTATAACATGTGTGAAACCTTTGGTTTTTTCATTGAATTTCTAAGGTTTTTTAAATGCTAATTCCTAACTATAACGTGTGTGAAACCCATGGTTTTTTCAGTGAATTTCAAAGGTTTTTTAAATGCTAATTTCTAACTATGCCTACAGAGATAGGACATGTGAAGAAAGAAGAAAAAATGCACAGAAAGAAACAAAAGAAGTGCAGAAAGAAGCAACAGAAGTCCTCAAATACAAAGATAAGTGCAGGAAGAAGGATAACGTGCAGAAAGAACAAAAAGAAGAGCAGAAAGAAGCCTTGTTGCAAAATCATCCTGTACCCTCAACTTTTTCAGACGGATACTGGTGGTAACTGAGTCTGACTAACCAGTCCTAGAGCCAGTGCTATGTTAAAAGACACTTAGAATACAGTGAAAACACCTACATACACTAGGGAACATTATGCGTTGGGGTCCCCCTGTGATTAGCATGACCTCCTCTGTAAGCCCCTAGTGTATAATAGGGCATGGGGATTAAAACTACCTCTTAAAACAGGCCACAGGGCGTTTTTGCACACATTAACTCAGGCCCCGTCCCCTCCCTTCACCACTGTGTAAACACGCCCTGTGTCCATTTTTAGTTGGGAGATTAAGTTCATTTGAATCCTGAGGGTCCCTAGGGTCCAACTAGCCCACTAGGTACCTCCAGTAAGTGCCACAGAGCTGCGTTGCAGAGAGGTGTAAAAAGTGGCACGGCCTGGACCACCTCTCTGCAATGCAGCTCAGTGGCGCTTACTGGAAGCACTTGGTGGGCTAGTTAGCCCCCAGGGGCCCTCAGTATTGAAGGGAAATTATATCCCCAATTTAAAACATGCCATAGTGCGTGTTTGCACACGTCACCTCAGGCCCCGTCCCCTCCCTTCACCACTGTGTAAACGCGCCCTGTGGCTGTTCTAAGTTGAGAGTCCCCCTGAATCCTAAGGGTCCCTAGGGTCAAACTAGACCATTAGGTACCTCCAGTAAGCGCCACAGAGCTGCGTTGCAGAGAGGTGTAAAAAGGGGCTTGGCCTCAGAACACCTGGCTGCAGCGCAGCTCCCTGGCGCATACTGGAGATGCCTGTTGGGGGCGCGTTTGCAGAGTGCTGCACGGAGGGGGCATGGCCTCCGGCACGATGCCAGTCTTTTATTTATTTTAGTTTTTTAAGAAGGGGGGCTGTTTGGTTCCCCTTCTTATTCTAATTTATTGGCCCTGATGACCCCATCCCCCAGGGCCAGTCTCCTAATTATATTTTTTTGACCCCAATCCCCAGGGCCGGCCACTGTTTTTTATTATTTTTAAAAAATATATATTTATAGACACACCTAGGACATGCTGGACAAACCGTACGTACCTATCACCATGACGATTTGCGTGATATTCATTAAAAGGCGACTATGCATGCAATGAATCCACGTGGAATGTATTTACACCACTAGTGAAGCTCTGACATGTCTGATGCCCTACCGTGCCTAATCCTGGTAGACACCCTTGTCGTTTATTTATACAAACATGGGTAGCTATTGACGGGCACATTTAATACACATGCACACCAAGCCATTCAAAGGGGATTCGACAAAAATTCGACCAAAACTATGCAAGAAACCCCCCTCACGGTTAATAAAACACACATCCACTGCCGGATGTGTAATACTTTTTATTTTACTCTCTGGAAAGGGGACGAACATCACTTGAGAGTCACAGCGTGCTCCTGACAGAGCCCAATGCTGTGTTACACCCACCATTGCCTGCCGAGTGCCACACACCTCTGTGTTGTATTCCACTAGCTAGTGCATATGCTATGACACTCTCTAGCCCATGTGCACTGTAACACCACCCCGTGAATATGTCATGCCACACTTGTCTTCGCACGGGTTATATTGCCCCATCTAACGTGCCTTTCTCGATGCCTATGTTATAACGCACAGTGCTATGCCATACATATTACAATCTGGGATCCATATATTTGTCACAGTGCATATGCAACGTTACACTCCCCAGCACATATTTTATATTACAACTTTAGAGACTAGTTAGGTTACACAACACTGCCCTGTGCATATTACACTCCAAGGCGCATATCGCATAGCACGCGCTAGTGCCTGTGCTATCTCGCGCTCTCCAATGAATCTGTCATTGCGCACAATGTATTGCAAATTATATTTCACGCCCGGTTCATCTTATATCACACTTTTTGGTGCATAGTTTATACCATACACTATATCTAGTTTTCATTTTCAATCGTGCTCTCAGGACTATGTTCTATATAACACTGTGTTCACCTACCCTTTTCACGGGCATTACATTTTGCGATAGGGGGTGGAGGGTCAGGGGGTGTTTCTGCCAAGTGAGCCCGGAGTCACAGTCACAAACGTCCTCTTCTTCCTGAATAAAAGTGAGATTATGCTGCATACTTGTTCATATTTTAAGTAGTTCGCACAGACACAATGTTTTAAAAACAATAAAGTTCCTAATACCCGCCTTCTCTGAACAGTTAGCTTGCTGCCCCATCCCCTTCCTCCCTATCCTCTGTTGTGTGAATCCATGGACTAGCCTCCTCCCTCCTGCCATGCATGGTCTGATGTGCTGCCACTGCCCTCAATTTAGTATGATGTACCAGTCCAGTCCTCCTGCCCTCCATTGCCCAATTCTATGCCCCATCATTGACCTCCTGCTTAAACTCTGTGCTTAGCTTGCTGCCCCTATTCTCCTTCCCCCTGCCCTCCGATGTCTTTGTGCATGCCCCTGCTCCATCCTTTTTGCCCACCATGTCCCATGGACCTGCCACTCCTATCTACTCTGAGTGTTCTGTTGAGCTGCCACTCCCCTCCCACCTGCCTAGCATTGTCAGATGACTGTAACCTGTCCCTGCCACCTCCACCCTGCCTGTCCACATGCCATGCCCCTATCCTCTTCCTCCTGTCCTACATGGTCCATTGTACTGCCACACCCTTCTGCCCTCCCTGGTCTGTTGTGCTGCAACTGCTCCTCCTGCCTGCCCCGTGTGGTCTGTTGTGAGGTCCCTTCCCCTGAACTTTCTTGTCTGTGCACAGGTCCTGACCCTCCCTTCTATCCTCCATTGTCCTTTGTGCATGCCCCTCCACCATCCTTCTTGCCCATCATAGCCATTGTGCTGCCACTAACCCTCCCACTTGCCATGCATGGTCTTCTGTGCTGCCATGGCCCCTCCCACCTTCCCTGTGTGGTCAGTTAGCTGCCCCTGACCCCCTCCCACCTTCCCTCCATGGTCTGTGTGTATGCCATCACAGTCTCACTGTTGCTCTTCATGGTGTGTCTTGCTTCTAGTGCCCATCCTGCCTGACCTCCATGGCTATCTTGCTGCTCCTGCCCTGCCCCCTTGCCCCCAGCCCTACTCCCTCCCTCCTGGCTTGTCTGTTCCATTGTAATGCCCCTGATCCGTCCCTCCTGCCCTTTATGGTCTGTTATGCTGCAGCTTTCTCTCCTGTCTGTCCATTATGGTCAGCTAGCTACCATTGCCTCTTGCCCCTCTGTTCTCTGTTGTCCATGTGCATGGTCCTGTCCCCTCCCTCTTGCTTTCTATGGATTGTTGTGCTGCACTCCCGTCCTGCATGCCCTGTGTGGTGTATTGTGCTGCTGCAAACCCTGATGCCTGCCCTGCAGGGTCAGTTTGGTGCACCTCTCCATGTCCCTCCTGTCCTCTGTTATCCAAGTCCATGTCCCTATCCCATTTCCTTCCATGATCCAATGTACCATACTTGCGAACATTTTGAACTTGGTAAGAGGGAGATTTTGAAAAAAAACTGGGGTATTGATTTTCCCCTTTGAGTTACATTGAAAAAGAGGATATTGTAGACAGGAGACAGATCAAATAAAGCCCATTTGAGCTTAAAAACATTGGACGTTTCCTGGCTGAATCGGGTCTGTTGGCATGTATGGTTGTACTACCATTGCCTCTTCCTTCTGCCCACAATGGTCTATTACATTGCCACAGCCTTGAAGGAGGGTAGATTTTGTATCACAGGGGGCCCCTGGCCCGTTCTGTCCACACCTGAAGTATGAGACCCTTGTCCTTGCCCTGCCAGCTGCATTTGTAGGCCGTATTAAATTGACCAGCGGGTCCTGTATTGCTATATAATTATCCTGAGACATCCTTACCACTCAGCCAGCATAAAACCCCTGTGTAGGCCCTTCTGTTCAATATGTAGGCCTCTTTGTTAAATTGACCATAGCTCTGCAATTTTAGTGTATAGCAGTCTGAAGGCAGGTCTGCGAGGCCTTCTGATCCAAACTAGTAGCCCCCACCCTACCCGAGTGCTCCGTGCTCGGTATCAAAGTTCAACATCCCCCTGAAGCTGTAGACATACAGTAGGCTGCATCCTGGACTGGTACTTGCTTCCTGGGCAGGTTTCCCGCTTTTAAGGAAGTGGCAACCGCAGAGCGTCAAGTTAGGAGAACTGAGGAGATTTTATACATGAATATATTGAATTCCCGTACAATACCCATTATTTTCTGCTTGCTCTATGGAACTTACGATAAGCGATTGGCCTGAGAGACTGACCTTTTCACCCAGTCCATTGTCAGCATTAAGTGGGTAAATGACGAAATGTCTGGTAAAATCTGCAGTCGAAGCTTTTGGGTAGCATACGTAGGTAGATGTAGCGTGCAAAGGAGCCCACAAAATGATATAAAAAGGGAGCACCCACAGATATCGACGGACTACCTCGCCGTCTGTATGTAGGTTAACAGGCAGTGCAGGTTTTCCCCAAGAGCTGGGAGCTCTTGTCTTCCTTTGCTTAAAATGTCTTGCTCTGCTTTGCTTGAAGTATCTTATTCTATTTTACCTATATGAAATGTCATGTTATGTTTAACCATTGTTCTCTTTACTTTTGCATTTAAAAGATTTTGTATTGTAATTGCAGGAATGCTTGCTCTAAGAGTAAACGTGAGTGTTCCTAGGTAACATTTTCCTTGGTGTAACTTGTTTCTCATGATGCATTTATAGATGTGTTTTCTCTCTCTCTCTGTCAGTACATTAATTGAGATACAGAGAATATTATGACAGCTGTATGATTATCTGGATTCTGTTTTTTGTACTTTATGTCTCTATTCTGCGGTTTCTTTGAAGTTGCATCTTCTCATTAAACTGCCATTGTATTCTGCCTCCAATTCCATGTCTCATATGTCTGTTTTCTTCATTTTTGGAGCAAGCGTTCCTAGGCACCCCGGCTCAAATTAAGGTGCCCCTTTTGTCCCTGACTCACTCTCCTGCTCAGTTCTGTGGTGGCTCCCGGGGATCTGGGGACCGCCCCTAGCTTCCTTGACCCGTAATAGATCTTCCCTCCAACAGCCTCTCTTGCAAGTCCTGTATTGTTGGTTTGTTGCCCCTGCCCCCCTTTCCACTGCCCTCCATAGTCTGTTGTGCTTCCACGGCCCTTCTTGCCTGCTCAGTGTGGTTAAATTGTTGCCTTTGCACCCTCCTACCTGCCTTCAATTTTCAGAGTCCGTGCCCCTGGCCTCTGCCTCTCAACAGTATCCTAATGAACAACTAGATTGCTAACATTCTATATTTATTACAAAAGTGTGGAACGCCTGACATCATCTTGATGTAATCAAAACTGTAATACCTAGAGCATTTCCTTTAGAAATTACATATATGAGAGGGTCTTATTGGCATCAAAATTATGGTTAGTGCTCTAAAAGACTAAAATAAGGACATATTTTCTGAGTTTTCAAATAGCGACAAAGCACTTTTAAATTATTTGTTATCTTTATGTTTTTTTATCCAGTTGACCACTTGATTAAATGTTGCACTTAGGGGAGAGGATGTGGTGTTACTTCCAGAACTGCAGACTTTGCAACTGGGGAACCAGGTTGAAGTTTCTGCTTCAGCTCGACATTCTGTGATTCTGGTCAAATCACTTAGTCTCCCCATGTCTACAACCAAAATGAATTTGTTCTTGTGTGATGTAACCAATGCTCATGTAAAGCACTCCAATACCTGACAAGTCTGCACTATATAACACTGCAAAAACACAAAATAATAAGTGTTTTGCACACTTCTGTCATTGGGCTATATTTGGGCTACATCTGGTTGATTTTGGGCTACATTTGGGCTCTTTTGTCTCCGGTGGCCATCTTGGGAGATTTATTTGTTATGAAGTTTCCTAATTTCCTCATGTACTGCAGTCTCCTCAGTAGGAAATGCTTTCAGTGTTTTACTTTGATTCCATCATGAAGGTATTCAGATATGTCACACATTTGCCATAAATTCTGAATGTTAGCACTCTAGTTGCTCATTAGATCACTGTAGTAAAACTACTCCACCATGGAAGTCTGCTCCTGGTATTAAAAGTGCATGTTTCAGTCTGCATGTCAGAATTTTTTAATGAAATAGAAGAGGATTTGAGAAGTCACTCAAAATGTGCCCTCATTTTCTTTCTTCAGTATTAATCATAATTTCTATGGCAAAATGAACCTCCTCATTGTGTTCCTTTTTAAATTAAATGTTTTAAGTGTTACCAGTTTATTCCAATCAAGATGGCTTCAGGTGTGCCATACTTTTGTCATAATGAAGACAGTAAGCGCTCTAGTTGTTTTTAAGAACATTCTGGGACATTCTGTCATTGGGCTATACTTGGGCTACATCTGGGTGATATTTGGGCTACATTTGGGCTCTTTTGTCTCTGGTGGCCATCTTGGGAGACTTATTTGTTATGAAGTTTCCTAATTTCCTCATTTACTGCAGTCTCCTCAGTAGGAAATACTTTCAGTTTTTTACTTTGATTCCATCAAGAAGGCATTCAGATGTGTCACACTTTTGCCATAAATTCTGAATGTTAGCACTCTTTTTGCTCATTAGATCACTGTAGTAAAGCTACTGCTCACCAGGGAAAACTGCTGCTGGTATTGAAAGTGCATGTTTCAGTCTGCATGTCAGAATTTTTTAATGAAATAGAAGAGGATTTGAGAAGTCACTCAAAATGTGCCCTAATTTTTCTTTCTGCAGCACTAATCATACTTTTTATGGAAAAATGAACCCCCTCATTTTGTTCCTTTTTAAATTAAATGTTTTAAGAGTTACCACTTTAATCCAAGCAAGATGGCTTCAGGTGTGCCATACGTTTATCATAAGTAGGACTGTTAGCGCTCTAGTAGTTCTTTGGAACACTCTGGGAAGCTGCAGTAGAACACAAAGGAATCAACTGACAGTCTCTGCCCTTGTTGGATATACATGTTTTACTGAGAATATCAGACTTCATTCTCACATGACTGAGAAAGATAATGTGAATTTACAGAAAATAAGCTCTCAGTTTAGCCTATAGATCACTTTCCAAACCTCTGTGGTAAAAGCATGAGAAAATATTTTTCTCTCAATCATGATATCCCAGCAGAAGGCTTTTTCACATGGTGAAATCACCTTAGAACATACCACAATTCCTAAAATGAGTATGGTACCATCAACAAATGATTTATAATGTAACTAAAGTCTTAAAACCTTCTATTAACTGCAATGCTTTTTAATGAGGTGCTATCATGTATATTTGTCCCAAGATGGCTGCCAACACTTCTTGGATGAAGTGCTGACAGCCAATCAGATCTCAGGATGAGATGTGTGGTTAGGCTCCGCCCACATATATATATGCTTTTAAATGCTATTTACTCAGGAAATACTGAACAGATTTACACCAGACCTGCAAAAGGCACTTCCTTGACCTTATGGCTACCTCTCTGCCAAATTTCTAGTAATTCTGTTCAGCCGTTCGGGCTGTAGCTCGTTCTAAAGGTCCTATGGAAAAATGCATGGGAAAAACGCGTTTTGGGACCCCCCTTTTATCTCAGCCCCCGCTTGACGAATCCCCCCGAGACTTTCAGGGTAGGAGCGGAGCGTAGCGCCCCACCTATTTTGAGAAATTCGCGAGGATTCATCGACCGGCGCCAAAGTTATTCAAAATAGAATGTTGCGGATTTCCTATGGAAAAGGGGTCCTAACTATAACTACCTACTGGCGACCGCCAGTAGGTAATATATATATATATACATATATATATATATATATATATATATATATATATTATCTACTGGCATTCGCCAGTAGATAGTTATAGTTAGGACCGAGTTCCTATAGGAAATCTGAAAATTCTATTTTGAATAACCTTGGCGCCGGTTGACTTATCTTCATGAAATTTTCAAGACTAATGGGGCGCTCCGCTCAGCTCCTACCCTGAAAGTCTCGGGGTGATTCGTCAAGTGGGGGCTGAGAAAAAAGGGGGGTCCCAAAACGCGTTTTCCCTATGCATTTTCCCATAGGACCTTTAGTCGAAGGTACAGCCCGAACGGCTGAACAGAATTACTTTAAATTTGGCAAAGAGGTAGTCCTCAGGTCAGGCATGTGCCCTTTGCATTTATGGTGTCAATCTGTTCAGTAGTTCCTGAGAAAATTGCAGTTAAAAGTACATAAATATCTATATGCGCGCACCGTGCGCACACGGTGCTCGCACGGGGCGCGCACCAAATGTCCGCAAGCGTAATTCTGATTGGTGGTTAGATGTCAGTCAACATTCCAATCGGTCGAAATCAGGAAGTGTCGGACGCCATTTTGTGTGTGACAGTGAAAAAGAAAGGTGGAGAACATGAAAAGGGTGCAAGGTAGAGAGTTCTTGACCCCCTAGGCTTTGTCAGGGGGTCCCTGAAGGACCCCGAAGGGTGAAAAAATCATTTTATTTTTTTTCAAAAAATCACGGGTGCGCGCACCCCCCAGCCGCCATTTTGAGTTTTAGAGGCAGAAGAGAGCTAAAAACACAATTGGAGAATGTGAAAAGGGGGCAGGGTAGAGAGTTCCTGACCCCCTAGCCTTTATCAGGGGGTCCCTGAAGGACCCCGAAGGGTGAAAAAAACATTTTATTTTTTTTCAAAAAATCGCGGGGTGCGCGCACCCCCAGCCGCCATTTTGAGTTTTAGAGGCAGAAGAGAGCTAAAAACACAAGTGGAGAACGTGAAAAGGGGGCAGGGTAGAGAGTCCCTGACCCCCTAGGCCTTCTCAGGGGGGCCATGAAAGACCCCTAAGGTCCCCCCCCAAAAAAAAAAAAAAAAAATATTGCACCGTGCGCGCACGGTGCACGCACGGCGGCAAAAAATTCATAAAAAAAATAGAATTAAAAATCAAGTTTAAGTGTTTAGATGTTGGTTGGCTCTTAAAAGAGCCGTTGTGTTCATTGAGTGTTTTTTTGTACCTTCAAGTAAGTACCGATGCAGAGTGTAAAGTTCAAGAGGAAGACTCTGTTCCCTTCATCTGTGAAATGAACACTGTCTCCTCTATAAATGCCTTGCATGTTGTAACGCAAGTTGTTGTGGTATATAGAACCCATACCATAGTCTCTGAGGAAAGCAGAAACAGACTTATTGACGTGCTTTTTTGCTTTCTCAAACTGCGGACAATATTGGTTGGACCTGTTCCACTTTTGCCTTTGGCATATATTAGAATATACAAAGGTAGTTTGTGGAAAAAGTGACATCAATTGCACAAAGGTGTCCTTAACAAGCATTTCCAGACCTACCCCAGTTAAAGTGCCTAGGTCATTTCCACCACAGTGCACAATTATAAGGTCAGGCTGTGGGAGATGTAGAAAGGATTTCACCAAAGGCATTAATTGGTGCCACTTTAACCCTCTCTGACCAATCCATTTAATGTCTACATTTGGCAAAGCAAGGTCTTTCACAATACCTCTTTTTTCTGCATACTTTTCACTCCAGTATACATAGCTATGACCTACAATCCACACTGTGAACATCTTTCAAGGAGATCTGGATGCACTCAGAAGGTGTCTTTCAGTAGAATGGCAATATGAAAAGAAAGATAGTTGTAAAATGGAGGCTTACATACTTTTTTTTTAATAAAAAGAACTCATTGGCTGTTTCAGACCATTCAACACTAAAAACTAGGCTGTATGTTTAAATTTTTAAAAGCATGTTTTGTATTGGTTCAGAAAAATGTGTTCCCACAGAAGATTACTTTGGATATGTTGTTAGGTTTGAAAAGTCAAGCACTCTTGCTCTTTGGATTAGAAACATTGTGTGCTGAACTTCTGACCCCTCTGCTCACACCAGTCTTCCATGATCTGTTGCTATGGTAGCAGGCAGAAGTCATGTTGGGGGTAGGAATCATTTGGAAAGGGTTGAAATTTGCAACCAATAGAAATGTGTGTTTCCATTAAAAAAAATGTGGGAAGCAATGTGATTTGAAGTTAACATGTATATGTGTGAAAAAAGAGAGGGACATTTTGCCATTTAGTGGTTCTGGTGAGAGGAGTACAGCTCAGAGATTCTGGTTCTGATAATCTGCTGTGTGAGTGGCACATTTCTTTCTCAACTAACTACTTTTGAAAGGTGAGTTATGAATTTGAGAGGGGATGTATGTGGTGTATTTTGATATAAATAATAGAAATGTGTTTCTTCTTTTAAAGTTGTGTTTTACATTTTATGTTTTGGAAGATATTTAACTGCCTTGAAGTTGTAAGATAATATGGAGTATGTCTTCACCATAAGTTAAGGTGTACTGGTATCACCCAGGAATACTGTGGTTGTTCCTAGAATCACATCATGAGTCTGTGTGCACACAGGAATTGTTGTCAGAGATTTAATTTGTGTTGCTCTTGTTCTGTAAGACTTGCACTCGTAGGAAAGGGGCAGCTTGTTTTCTTGAACTGTGATGGTTAGCATTCAGCAGAAATCACTATCTCACAGATGAGAGGCAAATGCTAACACATTTGAAAACAACAGGGTAGATTTTCCTTCCACTCCTGCAATGGGTGAGGTAGTTCTTACATGTTCAAAACTCCAATTAACCCTTACCACAGGTGATCTTCCATACATCTCTGCAGTCTTCATGCAGATCTCTCTTGCACCTGACAATACACAGTCTCCAGAAACACACTCTTAGCACACAGCCAGCTGCTTCTCCTGCACTCCCATGCTTACTATTTAGCACTGTGTGGGGGCTGAGATAAAAGGGGGGTCCCAAAACGCGTTTTTCCCATGCATTTTTCCATAGGACCTTTAGACAGGGCTACAGCCCGAACGGCTGAACAGAATTACTAGAAATTTGGCAGAGAGGTAGTCAAGGAAGTGCCTTTTGTAGGTTTGGTGTAAATCTGTTCAATAGATTCTGAGAAAATAGCCTTTAAATCAATATATATATCTGAGCCAGCTTACGGTACGCTTACCGTAAGCTTACCGTACGCGTACGGTGGCGTGCGCGAGCGCGATTCTGATTGGCTGTTACATCTAAGTAAACATTCGAATCGGTCGAAACCAGGAAGCGGCGGCCGCCATTTTCTCTCTCGCACTCTGAGGGGGGGGCTGTAAACAAAGGCAAAAAAACATATAAAGGGGCTGTTTAGACAGCGCCCATGCACATAGCCATGTTAGTTGAGTCCTCAAAGATCCCCCAAGGCCAAAAACTGTAAATTTTTATTTTTTGAAAATTTCACCGATTACGCTTACCGTACGCGTACGGTGCGCTTGCGCAAAAAATTTTAATAAAAAAAAAAAAACACTCTCTGTGCATGGCATATTATTGTCATCACTTACAAATTAAATTTAACAGATTACCTATCACAAGGAAGCGCATAATATGTCCTCCATGTGCGCACGGTGCATAACGTGGGCACGCGGTGCGCGTAGCGCACTGCGTGCCCACCTTGCGTGTACGGCACTAACTGCGTAAAGTGGGCGCGCGGTGCGCACCGCGTGCTCACTGTGCGCGCACGGAACGAACTTCGTTAAGTGGGCGTGCACGCCACGAATTGCGTAAAGTAACTTAGCATTTAAAAAACCGTACAAATTCACTGAAAAAACCATAGGTTTCACACACGTTATAGTTAGGAATTAGATTTAAAAAACCTTGCAAATTCACTGAAAAAAACATAGGTTTCAGACATGTTATAGTTAGCAGAAATTTAACTGATAAAAAACCAATGAAATTCCCCCGTTATAGTTAGTGCAGGCAACTATAACTCACGCGACCGCAATCTTCTGCTGATGACATATGTGTCTTTATGAAAAAAAAATATTTGTAATATATGTATAGCTAAAAATTTATGGAAGAAGACATGGGCAAATAAGTGTCTAAATACAGTATTAGCATCAGCAGAGGATTGCGGTCGCGTGAGTTATAGTTGCCTGCACTAACTATAACGGGGGAATTTCATTGGTTTTTTATCAGTAAAATTTCCGCTAACTATAACATGTCTGAAACCTATGGTTTTTTCAGTGAATATATATATATATATATATATTACCTAATGGCAGTTGCCAGTAGATAGTTATTGTTAGGACCTATTTTCCATAGGAAATCCGCAACATTCTATTTGGAACAACGTTGGCGTCGATTGATGAATCTTCGCAAAATTTTCCAAACGTTTGGCCAGCTCCGGTCCGCTCCTATCCTGAAAATTTCACGGTGATTCGTCAAGCGGGGGCCGAGAAAAAAGGGGGGTCCCAAAACGCGTTTTCCCCATGCATTTTCCCATACGACCTGTTGACGCAGCTACAGCCCGAAGTGCTGAACGGAATTACACCAAATTTGGCAAAGAGGTAGTCCTCAGTTCAGACTCGTGCCTTTTGCTTAAATGGT
Source organism: Triturus cristatus (assembly GCF_964204655.1). NCBI lineage: Eukaryota > Metazoa > Chordata > Amphibia > Caudata > Salamandridae > Triturus > Triturus cristatus. The sequence continues at coordinate 925,255,390 of NC_140591.1, read as the reverse complement.
GTAAATCCGTTCAGTAGTTCCTGAGACAATCAAAAGTAAAATCACATATATATCTGGGCGGAGCCTAACCACACATCTCATCGTGAGATCTGATTGGCTGTCAGCACTTCATCCAAGAAATGTTGCCAGCCATCTTGGGACCAATATACATGATAGCACCTCATTAAAAAGCTTTGCAGTTAATAGAAGGTTTTAAGAGTTTAGTTACATTATAAATCATTTGTTGATGGTACCATACTCATTTTAGGAATTGTGGTGTGTTCTAAGGTGATTTTACCATGTGAAAAAGCCTTCTGCTGTGATATCATGAATCATGTTTGAGAGAAAACTATTTTCTCATGCTTTTCCCACAGAGGTTTGGAAGGTGATCTATAAGCTAAACTGAGAGCATATTTTCTGTAAATTCACATTATCTTTCTCAGTCATGTGAGAATGAAGTCTGACATTCTCAGTAAAACACGTACATCCAACAAGGGCAGAGACTGTCAGTTGATTCCTTTGTGTTCTACTGCAGCTTCCCAGAGTGTTCTAAAGAACAACTAGAGCGCTAAGAGTCCTACTTATGACAAACCTATGGCACACCTGAAGCCATCTTGGTTGGAATAAAGTGGTAACACTTAAAACATTTAATTTACAAAGGAACAAAATGAGGGGGTTCATTTTGCCATAAAAAGTATGATTAGTGCTGCAGAAAGAAAAATTAGGGCACATTTTGAGTGACTTCTCAAATCCTCTTCTATTTCATTAAAATATTCTGACATGCAGACTGAAACATGCACTTTCAATACCAGCAGCAGACTTCCATGGTGAACAGTAGATTTACTACAGTGATCTAATAAGCAACTAGAGTGCTAACATTCTGAATTTATGGCAAATTTGTGACACATCTGAATGCCTTCTTGATGGAATCAAAGTAAAAAACTGAGAGTATTTCCTACTGAGGAGACTGTAGTAAATTAGGAAATTAGGAAACATCATAACAAATAAGTCTCCCAAAATGGCCACCAGAGACAAAAGAGCCCAAATGTAGCCCAAATATCACCCAGATATTGCCCAAGTATAGCCCAATGACAGAATGTCCCAGAGTGTTCTAACGAACAACTAGAGCACTAACAGTCTTACTTATGACAAGAGTATGGCACACCTGAAGCCATCTTGAAGGGAATAAAGTGGTAACACTTAAAACATTTAATTTACACAGGAAAAAAATGAGGGGGTTCATTTTGCCATCGAAATTATGATTAGTGCTGCAGAAAGAAAAATTAGGGCACATTTTGACTTCTCAAATCCTCTTCTATTTCATAAAAAAATTCTGACATGCAGACTGAAACATGCACTTTGAATACCAGCAGCAGACTTCCCTGGTGAGCAGTAGCTTTACTACAGTGATCTAAAGCAACTAGAGTGCTAACATTCAGAATTTATGGCAAATGTGTGACACATCTGAATGCCTTCTTGATGGAACCAAAATAAAAAACTAAAAGTATTCCCACTGAGGAGACTGCAGTAAATGAGGAAATTAGGAAACTTCATAACAAATAAATTTCCCAAGATGGCCACCAGAAACAAAAGAGCCCAAATGTAGCCCAAATATCACCCAGATGTAGCCCAAGTATAGCCCAATGACAGAATGCCCAGAGTGTTGTTAAGAACAACTAGAGCGCTTACTGTCTTACTTATGACAAAAGTATGGCACACCTGAAGCCATCTTGATTGGAATAAACTGGTAACACTTAAAACATTTAATTTAAAAAGGAACACAATGAGGGGGTTCATTTTGCCATAGAAATTATGATTAGTGATGAAGAAAGAAAAATTAGGGCACATTTTGAGTGACTTCTCAAATCCTCTTCTATTTCATTAACCTCATGACTGATTTGCATATGGCCATGTCTGAACTGGGGTGGCAGAGTGGGCTAAAGAACGGTGATGGATTAAACCCAGATCAGTTGACTGGGGGGGAGTGCTTGCAATGTTCAACACTCCGTCCATCATTTCCTTTGGTTTTCACTAGAAACAAGACACACCATGGAGAGCACAATGAGACTATGGTGGCATACACACAGACCATGGAGGGAAGGTGGGAGGGGGTCAGGGGCAGCTAGCTGACCACACAGGGAAGGTGGGAGGGGCCATGGCAGCACAGAAGACCATGCATGGCAAGCGGGAGGGATAGTGGCAGCACAATGGCTATGATGGGCATGAAGGAGGGTGCAGGGGCATGCACAAAGGACCATGGAGGATAGAAGGGAGGGTCACGACCTGGGCACAGACGCAAGAGTTCAGGGGAAGGAGCCTCACAACAGACCGCGCGGGGCAGGCAGGAGGAGCAGTTGCCGCACAACAGACCAGGAAGGGCAGAAGAGTGTGGCAGTAAAATGGACCATGGAGGACAGGAGGAAGGGGATAGGGGCATGGCATGTGGACAGGCAGGGTGGAGGTGGCAGGGACAGGTTACAGTCATCTGACAATGCTAGGCAGGTGGGAGGGGAGTGGCAGCTCAACAGAACACTCAGAGTAGATAGGAGTGGCAGGTCCATGGAACATGGTGGGCAAAAAGGATGGAGCAGGGGCATGCACAAAGACAACGGAGGGCAGGGGGAAGGAGAATAGGGGCATCAAGCTAAGCACAGAGGCTAAGCAGGAGGTCAATGATGGGCCATAACATTCGGCAATGGAGGGCAGGAGGAGTGGACTGGTACATCATGCTGAATGGAGGGCAGTGGCAGCACATCAGACCATGCATGGCAGGAGGGAGGAGGCTAGTCCATGGATTCAGACAACAGAGGATAGGGAGGAGGTGGATGTGAAGAACCAGAACATTTGGGGTCTGGCGGCGCAGGATACGCCCTCTGTCCTCGGAGTTCACCTGCTTCGCTACACAGAGACAAGGGACACTCTGTCGGCGTTAGAAGATTGGATTTATTTAGCTGCAGCTAGTACAGTTATCCTAGAAGTACACAAAGTAGGTTCTCAGGAGACTGCCATTTCACTCTGTGGCGCATCAGATTAAATACTATACAATACATAATTATTAACGAGACACACTCCCCAAGCATAGAAGAAAAGAGCCAATAGGGTAAGTGGAAAAACAAAGTGGAACCAATAAGAAAGGTTCGAAAACAGAAATATCAGATGACTCAAAGAGACCTCTCCTCCAACTGTGTTTGTCATCCCACCCCCGAACTAATTCATTAACAGATTATAACTAACTTGCAGGTGGCGAGATACACTTGTGTGTGTTAGAGGACAGTCGTGACATGAGAGAATGCTAGCAGGAGATAGTGAAGGCCAGTTGATAAGATATGATCAGGAAAGAATAGTGTGAGCCTACAGATAGTTGAAACTGGGATTAGGAAAACCAGACAAGGATTAGTGTACTCGGCCAGTCCAAACACCAGCTTTGCAAATAAGGCCGAGGACGTATTTCGACACCAAGCTACGGGAAAACCAGAATAGACTTCGTTCGCCGTGCTGCCTGAGTGATGGCAACACACAAAATGGCGGCGGGTCACAAAATGGCGGGTCGATTCGATCGTGATCGAAAATCAAAGTTCCTCGGATGGGGCAGCAAGCTAACTGTTCAGAGAAGGTGGGTATTAGGAACTTTATTGTTTTTAAAATGTGTGTCTGTGCGAACTACTTAAAATAAGAACAAGTTGCAGCATAATCTCACTTTTATTCGGGAAGAAGAGGACGTTTGTGACTGTGACTCTGGGCTCACTTGGCAGAAACACCCCCTGACCCTCCACCCCATTGGCGAAATGTAATGTCTGTGAAAAGGGTAGGTGGACGCAGTGTTATATAGAACATAGTCCTGAGAGCACGATTGAAAATGAAAACTAGATATAGTATATGGTATAAACTATGCACCAAAAAGTGTGATATAAGATGAACCGGGGCATGAAATATAATATGCAATACATTGTGCGCAATGAAAGATTCATTGGAGATAGCACAGGCACTAGCGCGTGCCATGGGATATGCGCCTTGGAGTGTAATATGCACAGGGCAGTGTTGTGTAACCTGACTAGTCTCTAAAGTTGTAATATAAAATATGTGCTGGGGAGTGTAACGTTGCATATGCACTGTGACAAAGTTATGGATCCCAGATTGTAATATGTATGGCATAGCGCTGTGCGTTATAACATAGGCATCGAGGAAGGCACGCTAGATGGGGCAATATAACCCGTGCGAAGGCAAGTGTGGCATGACATATTCACGGGGTGGTGTTACAGTGCACATGGGCTAGAGAGTGTCATAGCATACGCTCTAGCAGGTGGAATACAACACCGAGGTGTGAGGCACTCGGCGGGCACTGGTGGGTGTAACACAGCATTGGGCTCAGCCAGGAGCACGCTGTTACTCTCAAGTGAGGTTCGTCTCCTTTCCAGAGAGTAAAATAAAAAGTATTACACATCCGGCGGTGGATGTGTGTTTTATTAACAGTGAGGGGGGTTTCTTGCATAGTTTGGTCGAATTTTTGTCGAATCCCCTTTGAATGGCTTGGTGTGCGTGTATGTTAAATGTGCCCGTCAATAGCTACCCATGTTTGCATAAATAAACGACAAGGGTGTCTACTTGGAGAGTACCCACCGGCGGGGGCGCCGGGATTAGGCACGGTAGGGCATCAGACACGTCAGAGCTTCACTAGCGGTGTAAATACATTCCAAGTGGATTCATTCTATGCATAGTTTACTACATATGTTTTAAACTAGTATATGTGACTATTGGTGTATATAAGTGAGTATATGTGAGAGTGAGAGATTGAAAGAGTTCCTGTATGAATAAGTATGTGTTTTTATAAGTGATTGTTTAAAAGACTAAGTATGTGTAAGTTTCTGTAGAAGTAAGTGTGGTGGTGTGTGTATAACTGTATATGCAAGTAAATGGATGTTTGATTCTTTATTAGCATGAGTGACTACGTGTGTGAGTAACTCTATGGATGAGTGGCGTTGTGTAACAGGATGTATAAGTGTATGAGTACATGTATGAGTGACTGTATAGGACTGTTGGTGAATGAGTGGATGTGTATGTGGATCTTAGAATCACTGAATAGGTTGTTGTAACTGATATTGGTATGTCCATTGTTTTGAAAATTTTACTTTCTATTTTTGAATGTGTGTATCAAAGGTTATATTAGGGGGAGAGGAGGTCTGCCACTCTATCACAAGGATGATGTCATCAGTGATGTCATTTGAGATGTCATCAGTGATGTCATGAGTGATGTCCCTGACCATGTCATGAGTGATGTAATATGTGACGTCATCAGCAGTGCATTGCGGGCGCGCGAGTTATAGTTAGCTGAACTAACTATAACGGGGGAATTTCAATGGTTTTGTACGAGTGAAAAGTCCAGCTAACTATAACGTGCCTGAAACCTATGGTTTTTTCAGTGAATATATATATATATATATATATATATATATATATATATAATCAGTCCAAATTGCTCCTTCAGTGTCCCCATTCCATTGAGGGATGGCGCGAGACCGGTGGAGAAACCGGTAATTTAAAATATATTGAAACGAAGTCCCACTCGCGCTCTCAAAAACCTCTGACACAGTAAACCAGGCCTCAGTTCATATCAATAAGGGGGTTTATTCCTCTCATAAACCCGCCGTGACGCGTTTCGCCACCGTAGTGGCTTGTTCACACAACGTTTTACAATAAAGTTTGCCATTACATATACTTTCGTGTTGGTATAGTACATAAGCACAGAGAAAGGACTATAACGTATGTGTATCGGGAGATCCCAATTTGAGCGCCATCTTGTAACGTCTTTTCACATCGTAACATTATATCTCCTATGCAAATATTGAACAAGTGTAAGAGAAATACCAATGTACACGCTTACATTATCGTCTGTACCATATTATTATAATAGTCATCTTATGTTGGTACTGTAGTATATATATTGGTACACGTAGTCAAACCATCAACATTCTCATTGTAAATCAATAGCAGTGTATATCGATGCATCATTGGGCGGAAAACCACACTGGACTTCACTATAACTCCCCTGATTCGGGAGTAATTCGCTTACAATCCTGAGCGTATCATAACATAATAGTTAATAAGGTCTCGTGTACATGTTGTACTGTGCATGCTGGTATACGTAGTTGATTCGATATTAGCGACCTCATTGTATGGTAATGTAGATGTGTCCATACCATATAAACAAAGTTAAAATTGATTGGAGTTCCCCTAATTAGTGGGTATGCGCAATGGACTAATCTAAAACTCCCCTTGCTAGTGGGTAATTAGACATCTACATTGCTCTTAAAGGAGAAGTGTGTGTGGTGCAGACATCCGTCTTCTTACACTTGTACATGAGAAAGTAAACAGGCATCAAAATCACCACCCCCTCTTTCGAAATACCCCGTAGTATTCCCAAGTAATACAAAATGCCAACATTGAAAAGTGCATATAGAATCTTATCTCAAATCTGTGACTGAAGGATGATCTAAATAAAAGGGTAGGGATCGCGTGGGCACCTTAAAAGACCATTCCCTTCCTTTCCTCCTGCGAGAGATAGAAAAAGTACAGGTGTCAGATTGATAAAGTGTCATCAATCAGAGAAACACTTACCAACTAGTATATCAGAAATGTAACATGATACTAGAACATAGTGCTAAGACATAGTGCTAAGGAAACATGCAGTCAAAGGAACAAAATGTTAAAAAATATATAAACATATATTCAAAGGGGGGGGACACGGGACATAGCATGACAAGGCAACTCATTATGTAGAAGGCGTCAAAAAACACTTTGCGTTCATACAGCATAAATACATCCTTATTCCTCTTGCAGGTGTATGGCCATTTCCTCATCCAGGTTGTGACCTCCCGGAAAAAGAGTGCACATACCAATTATATGCCTTGATTCCCGTTGTCTAAGTCTTAAGACACGGTTCCCACCTCTCAATTTTGGTAGTACCTGCTCGATTGCATAGTATCTTAATTTCTTATAGTCTGAAAAATGATGGCTGGCAAAATGGCGGGCTATAGGGTATTGTCTGTCGTTGTTCGTAATCGCCCGCATATGTTCGAGGACACGTTTCTTTGCCATATGTGTTGTACTGCCCACGTAGCGCAAGCTACATGGGCATTCCAAGACATATATAACAAAGGTACTGGTACATGTTAGAAATTGAGAAATAGTAATCATGGTATTTGTGCTGGTATTCCAAAATTCTTTGGCCATTTTGCTATTGCTACACGCCTTACAGTGGCCGCATGGAAAAAAGCCCTTAAGGTCTAGATCTCTCTCCTTTGTGTTAGTTGTCAAATCACTATGTACCAAAGAGTCTCTGAGGCTGTGTCCCTTCCTATATGTTATACTGGGTCTTTCTGGTAATGTCTTGCCAATTATGGGGTCATTTTTTAAAATATTCCAGTGTCGATTAATGACCTTACGTATCTGGGTGGAATTGCCATTGTACGTCATAATCATACGTGTGCTGTTGCCCTCGTCATTTTCATTTTCTGTAGCTTCCTTCTCATTTTGAGCTAGGGTACTGGATCTTTCAACTTCTGTCACCCTTTCAACTGCTTTTTTGAGAACCCATGCTGGGTATCCTCTTGCTCTGAATCTTTCTATCATGGTTTGTTGCTCGCTCAAGTAGTCATCTAGGGAACTACAATTCCTTTTTGCTCTGAGCAGCTCCCCATATGGTATGCTCCATTTAAGATTGTCGGGATGGCTGCTCAGAGCATGGAGAAGAGTGTTACCTGCCGTGCATTTACGATAGAGAGTTGTGTGGATGGTGTTATTTCTCACTAATACTTGTGTGTCTAGGTACTCTACTTTTTCCTTGCTGATGGTACATGTAAGGGTAAGATTTCTCTCATTGTTGTTGAGTTCTTTTATTAACAACAACGCGTCTTTTTCTGTGCCCTGCCACACAACAAAAATGTCATCTATGTACCTGAGCCACATCCTCACGCTGGTAAGGGCTTTTTCAAGATTTCTGTTGGTACGAATCTCTTCCTCCCATGCCCCCATGAAGAGGTTGGCAAAGCTAGGTGCAAAGCACGTACCCATCGCGGTACCATGTCTCTGTCTGTATATTGACCCATTGAAAAGAAAGTAATTGTTCGTGAGGCAGTACTTGATCATCTCAAGGATCATATTGGTATGTTCTAAAAAACCAATATTTCTGCGTTTTAGGAAGTGGGCACATGCCTGTACTCCTTGGTCGTGATTAATTACTGTGTACAGTGAATTTACATCCAAGGTTATAAGGATATAATCCTCCTCCCACATCAGGTTAGCAATTTTATTCAGAAAATCTTTGGTATCCCTAACGTATGATGGGAGGGTGCACACAAATTCCCTCAAAAAGTGATCCACATACCTCGAGATGTTTTCCAGTATACTACCCCTTGAGGAAATAATGGGCCTCCCTGGGGGATTTTCTTTGTTCTTGTGTATTTTAGGGAGTAAATACATCACTGGCAGAATGGGGTAGTCTTTTTCTAAAAATCAAAATTCCTCCCACTCTAACAGTCCCATATCCCTCCACTCACTGAGTAGTTCCCAAATCTTACCGATACTGTTGTTATATTCTATCCTAGCGGAGATGGTATATGTGTTGCTATCACTGAGTTGTCGCTGTGCCTCTGTTGTGTACATTTCCATTGGTAAGATGACAATATTTCCGCCCTTAACGGCTGGTCTGACCACCAGGCTATCATCGGTTGCAAGCTCATTTATAATGCTCTTCTGTGTAGCTGTTAGGTTGTGTTTAAAGTTTTTCATTTTTTTTTTTTTTTTTTAAACGGAACGATATCCCGCCCCAAAAGTATACTGTCATAACCCAAGGACCAGGGGAACTCTATACTATATAGAGGAAAACACTCTGACACTAACAGTCATACCGGGCATTAAGTTCATAAGGGATCCCTTTGGTTTCCCTGATAACCAAGGATGGAGGAAGAAAAGGAACGCAGGGAGGCGGCACAGGCACTCTTTGCAAGGGCACCAGGCATTGGGAAACATGCACAGGACATAACACCAAAGGAGAAAACCATCCATGAAACTCTGAGGAAATTTGAAAAACTACACAAACAAGAAACCTCTAAATGGTGGGAGGCAACATCTCTACAAGATTATATTGATAAATCAATGGTACCTCGAGGTTTGAGGATTTATATAACTCCCTCGTATGACTCACCAGATCCCCAGATGTTGGAGGATTGGTCAACCAATTCTGCGACCAGTTCTAAAAATATGCTAGCGATATTGGTGAAGTATGCTTGGTCCGACAGGGAGAAAATTAAACAAGAAATAGAGCAAATAAAGGGTGTGCTAAGCACACACGAAGACCAAGAAACTATCAAAAAGTATTTAGACGAAATGAAGAAACGTCTAAAACTAATGGAGGACGACATCAAAAGGAGAAAACAACGCAAGCTACACAGGGATTGCGGAGACTACGAGTCCGGCAGAGTCCTGACATACAGTAAAAAATATGATCACTTATATGAAAAAGGCCAAGTCCTAGAGACAAATACAAGACACCATCAGGAGCAAGGTGAGGAGGACTTAACAGACCTAAGTGATGATCAAGTACTGCCTCACGAACAATTACTTTCTTTACAATGGGTCAATATACAGACAGAGACATGGTACCGCGATGGGTACGTGCTTTGCACCTAGCTTTGCCAACCTCTTCATGGGGGCATTTACATACAGCGTAAAAGGCTTAGTGTAATCTGGGGTGCCTAGTACAGGAGCAGAACAGAGAGCAGTGCGTAAATCAGTGAAACTCTTTTGGCACTCATCAGTCCAAGGAAGGGGCTGAGGCGTATCTTTTAGAGTGAGTGCCAACATAGGTTTGGCGACCAAGGAGAAGTTAGGGATCCACTGTCTACAATAAGAAGTGATACCCAGAAAGGCACGTACTTCCCTTTGTGTGGATGGTACAGACATTCGTGCAATCGCTTGAATTCGTTCTGGCGTCAATCGTCGTCCCTCCTTTGATAGGAGATGACCCAAGTAGGTAACCTCTCGACAAACATACTGTAGTTTGGAAGGTGAAACCTTGTGATTCAGCTTAAACAAATGGCGTAATAATGCAGCAGTGACATTTTTACAAATCTCTTCTGAGTCAGCGGCTACTAATAAGTCATCCATATACTGGATGAGAGCAGCACCAGACGGCAAATGAAAAGTATCAAGATGTCATTTCAAAGCTTGGCTATAAATGGAGGGACTTTCACAATAGCCTTGGGGTGCGCGCTTAAATCGGAAGCTTCGGCCTCCAAGAGAAAAACCAAAAATGTCCCTACTCTCTTCTGCAATAGGAATACTGAAGAAAGCATTCTTTAGATCGATAACAGAAAACCAAGTCGCTGTGGAAGGTATCATAGTCAACAAGGCAGTGATATCTGGAACAACAGGGAATTGTGGAATCACAATTTTGTTTACTTCTCGCAGATCAATCACAAACCGGTACACAGGAGGCTGAGAAGGATCAGTACGTTTAAGAACAGGAAGAATAGGACTATTGCATGTGTTACCTCTTGTTTCTTCAACCACATCCTTCCGAATTAAGTCATGAATGATTTCCAAAAGCGCTTTTTTACCTTCAGCAGAATTCTATATTGTGGGATACGTGGTAATTCAACATTGGGCTTGAGAGTAACAACATAAGGCGGTATCTCAAGACAACCCACATCGTTCGGACCCGTGGCCCAAAGTGCTGTTGGAAGAGAAAGCAACTCAGGAGGAAACTGATCTTTGGACAGATACATTGGGGAGATCAACTTCTGACCTAGAGTGAGATGTACACCAGAAGGAGAACAATATATTGTAGCACACATTCTTTTCAATAGGTCTAGACCCAACAAATTCTCACCGCAACCATTCGTCAACAGAAGTGGAGCTTCCAAATCATAAGGACCAACTGAAATAGGCAAAGGGCAAGAAACCCGATTGCGAACAGGGGCGCCAGAGAATCCTACAGAAACATTTGTTAAGCCAGACAAAGGTGCCCCAGGGAGTTTAGAATGAATGATAGAACTTCTCATTGCTCCAGTATCCAAAAGAAATGGCTCTGATACACCCATTGTAGTGACGTTAACATAAGGACCATTTTGATCTACTGGGATGGGCACAACTCCTCTACTTTGTCCTGGGCTGTCCTAGTTGGCATGAAGACTCTCATTCTCGCCTTCAGCATAATGGTCTTCATTATAATACTGAGTAGATCTCACATTCTGCTGATTAAAGTAGTTCATGGAATTGGGTGAAGGAAGGGCATGCTGTTCTTGTGACCTTTACCTCTGTTTGCTGACTGGAGGCCAGCACGACCTCGTGGAGCAGATAACGCTACATTGCGCTGCAATAAAACCGGACAACTACTCTTAAAATGACCTTCCTCTCTACAATAGGCACATTGATTAGGACCTAACAAAGGTCGCAGAATGTATGGCTCAGGTTTCTGATACAACCTCTGAAACTGCGGTGGCTGCTGAGTCTGAGGCTGAACATAACATGGCGGATAAGCTTGCTGCAAGAGAACCTTTGTTTTTAAATCTTTCGTCTTTTTCTCTTGCTTTTCTTTTTCTTCTTTATCCCTATTCTCATAATATTGTGCAGTAGCCAATATCTGAGCAGAAGAAGAAACAGCCCAAGAACTCTCTGAATCTTTTAACTTGTGTGACAGCTCCGGAAGCAAATTGAATACAAATTTTTCCACGAATAATCGCTGTCCAGCCTCGGTAGCCATGTCCTGACCACTGTGGTCGATAAATGTCTCCTCAAAACGAGTAAAGAAGTCAGAGACACTTTCATCTTTCTTTTGTTTACATGCTGCTAGCTTATCCCAATTAACTCTCAGTGCAGGCATCATAGTTTTCATTAACGTAATGATTCTACCAGGAAGTTCCGAGATCAAAGCGTCAGGCTTTGTGCCACCCACTTGGTCTCTATCTGTATCAGCTATAACATCCCAAGTAGCACCTAGTTCCTGTGCGTGATCCTCTCTACGAATCTTAGCCCATATTGTCTGTGGGACGACATTACCCATCAACATATCGATATCTGCTAGATTCATAATACAAGCATCGATTGTCTGCGATAATTCTTTGTAATAACCTGCAGGGTTCTTATGAGGATCTGGTAGAGTCTGCTTAAGAGCCAAAACTTCAGATCTCTTCCATGGCACATGTACCCATATACGCTGAAAATGAGCAGGAATAGCTGGATTAGCACCTACTCCTGCAACCTCTTCCTTCCATACTGGAGGAACCTCTCTCATAGGGTAATTTTTCGACGTCAGTTTAACCGACGGATCGGAATCAAGAAAAATCTGAGAAAACAATAAGGATCTATGAGAGATAAGTGTCCTTACAGCTTCCTCGACTTTGGAACCTACAATAAGTCCTTTTTCAAAATCAGCTTGAACATCTAACAGATCTTGTGAGATCGGACTCGAACTCACATCTTCCCATTCTTTAATGAGAATGTTGCACATTACATCAAAAACATATCTCTGCGTAGGCGCATTCCATTGCAAATAGGTAGGCATAATATCAAACACACTATATTGTGGACCCTTCTTGATCCATCTTCATGCAAGAGAGTCTAGCTTCAAAATCTGGAAACTGACTACGAGATTGTCTTCGAGCAAAAGCCGGAGACACATTAAAAGCTCCAAAGAAAGGAGATAGAATACTAGTGACAGAATCTGTGAGACGCTTACGCACAGACGGTGAATTAGACATTAGAACTGGAGACAGAGTATTAAGAGAATTAACAGGAGAAGGACCGGAGATTGCAGGAGGAGCAGAAGGCAAAGGAGAGCTAAGATCAGGAGATGAAGGCAAAGAAGTTGAGACTAGTGGTAAAACCAGCAAGGGCGGTAATACTGGAGGAAGCAAATGCTGAAGAGCCGGAACCGGCGGAGGTACCACCAGCAGTTGAGCAGGCTGTAACGGCTGAAGCACATTGGCATTTTGCGCATAGGGTGGAGGCAACCTTAATAAATGAGACATTAGGGGATCCTCTTCTATATCTTTCTTATTATCAGCAGGAGAAACAGGCAACACCGGATAGCATTTATCTATCGCCATACGATGTTGTCTTTCTGAAATTTCAGTCGCATTTTCAATTTCATCATTTTTGAACTGTTGGGCAGCCTGTATAATTGTCATACCCTGTGCTTTCCTATCTCGTTTTGCTTCTTTAATTTCTTTCTGTTTGGCTTCCTTACGCCAAAGGTGGAAAGAGTCAAACATTGCCGGCCCGGCTTTTCTTTTGAATAATACTGCTTCCAAATTATCTAGCACATCAGGGTCAAAACTACCATTTTCTGGCCATTTGAGAACACTATCTTTCTTCGTGTATCGAGTCCACGTCTCGTTAAAGGCAATGGGGCCGATACCATGTTTCGAATAGAGCTCATATGTGGGAGTTCCAACCGAAGGAATCGGACAAGAGTCCTCAAGTCGGGAGTCCCTATTACAACCAAGACAACAAATTCTTCCATACTTAGTCAGACCAGGCATTTCGAAATGTCTCTGGACTGTTCACAAACTTCAAGGGAGTTAAACTCAGTTTACGCAGTACAAATGCACTTACCCTCGGTTTTAGCCTTTGCAAATGCTAAATCTAAGAAACCTAAGGACATAAAACAAAGAACCAAATTGTGGGCGCGACCCACGATAATACTTAACTAAGGACGTCTTCTTCCACCAACAGAGGCCCGTCTATCGTCTCGCCTTACCATACATCATCAAAGGAAAGGGCCAAAGCAGGGCGGCAGTCAGGGCAGCGGTCGTCAGTAGCCGTCAGGAAGGAGTAACCGCGCTGCAAAAGACCTTCGGACCACTTTCGACATACAGGGGTCGCTTAGTGTGGCTCACGAACCCTCTGGAATTTTCTTGCGGTGTTCCTCACGGCCTTCGAGCAGAACCGGTACCACTGAAGCCGCCCCACATTGGGCGCCAATTGAAGAACCAGAACATTTTGGGTCTGGAGGTGCAGGGTACGCCCTCTGTCCTCGGAGTTCACCTGCTTCACTACACAGAGACACGGGACACTCTGTCGGCGTTAGAAGATTGGATTTATTTAGCTGCAGCTAGTACAGTTATCCAAGAAGTACACAAAGTAGGTTCTCAGGAGACTGCCACTTCCCTCTGTGGCGCATCAGATTAAATACTATACAATACATAATTATTAACGAGACACACTCCCCAAGCATAGAAGAAAAGAGCCAATAGGGTAAGTGGACAAACAAAGTGGAACCAATAAGAAAGGTTCGAAAACAGAAATATCAGATGACTCGAAGAGACCTCTGCTCCAACTGTGTTTGTCATCCCACCCCCGAACTAATTCATTAACAGATTATAACTAACTTGCAGGTGGCGAGATACGCTTGTGTGTGTTAGAGGACAGTCGTGACACAAGAGAATGCTAGCAGGAGACAGTGAAGGCCAGTTGATAAGATATGATCAGGAAAGAATAGTGAGAGCCTACAGATAGTTGAAACTGGGATTAGGAAAACCAGACAAGGATTAGTGTACTCGGCCAGTCCAAACACCAGCTTTGCAAATAAGGCCGAGGATGTATTTCGACACCAAGCTACGGGAAAAGCAGAATAGACTTTGTTCGCCGTGCTGCCTGAGTGATGGCAACACACAAAATGGCGGCGGGTCACAAAATGGCGGGTCGATTCGATCGTGATCGAAAATCAAAGTTCCTCGGATGGGGCAGCAAGCTAACTGTTCAGAGAAGGTGGGTATTAGGAACTTTATTGTTTTTAAAATGTGTGTCTGTGCGAACTACTTAAAATAAGAACAAGTTGCAGCATAATCTCACTTTTATTCGGGAAGAAGAGGACGTTTGTGACTGTGACTCTGGGCTCACTTGGCAGAAACACCCCCTGACCCTCCACCCCATCGCAAAATGTAATGCCTGTGAAAAGGGTAGGTGGACGCAGTGTTATATAGAACATAGTCCTGAGAGCACGATTGAAAATGAAAACTAGATATAGAATATGGTATAAACTATGCACCAAAAAGTGTGATATAAGATGAACCGGGGCATGAAATATAATATGCAATACATTGTGCGCAATGACAGATTCATTGGAGATAGCACAGGCACTAGCGCGTGCTATGCGATATGCGCCTTGGAGTGTAATATGCACAGGGCAGTGTTGTGTAACCTGACTAGTCTCTAAAGTTGTAATATAAAATATGTGCTGGGGAGTGTAACGTTGCATATGCACTGTGACAAAGTTATGGATCCCAGATTGTAATATGTATGGCATAGCGCTGTGCGTTATAACATAGGCATCGAGGAAGGCACGCTAGATGGGGCAATATAACCCGTGCGAAGGCAAGTGTGGCATGACATATTCACGGGGTGGTGTTACAGTGCACATGGGCTAGAGAGTGTCATAGCATACGCTCTAGCAGGTGGAATACAACACCGAGCTCATTTATAATGCTCTTCTGTGTAGCTGTTAGGTTGTGTTTAAAGTTTTTAATTTTTTTTTTTTTTTTTTTTAAACGGAACGATATCCCGCCCCAAAAGTATACTGTCATAACCCAAGGACCAGGGGAACTCTATACTATATAGAGGAAAACACTCTGACACTAACAGTCATACCGGGCATTAAGTTCATAAGGGATCCCTTTGGTTTCCCTGATAACCAAGGATGGAGGAAGAAAAGGAACGCAGGGAGGCGGCACAGGCACTCTTTGCAAGGGCACCAGGCATTGGGAAACATGCACAGGACATAACACCAAAGGAGAAAACCATCCATGAAACTCTGAGGAAATTTGAAAAACTACACAAACAAGAAACCTCTAAATGGTGGGAGGCAACGTCTCTACAAGATTATATTGATAAATCAATGGTACCTCGAGGTTTGAGGATTTATATAACTCCCTCGTATGACTCACCAGATCCCCAGATGTTGGAGGATTGGTCAACCAATTCTGCGACCAGTTCTAAAAATATGCTAGCGATATTGGTGAAGTATGCTTGGTCCGACAGGGAGAAAATTAAACAAGAAATAGAGCAAATAAAGGGTGTGCTAAGCACACACGAAGACCAAGAAACTATCAAAAAGTATTTAGACGAAATGAAGAAACGTCTAAAACTAATGGAGGACGACATCAAAAGGAGAAAACAACGCAAGCTACACAGGGATTGCGGAGACTACGAGTCCGGCAGAGTCCTGACATACAGTAAAAAATATGATCACTTATATGAAAAAGGCCAAGTCCTAGAGACAAATACAAGACACCATCAGGAGCAAGGTGAGGAGGACTTAACAGACCTAAGTGATGATCAAGTACTGCCTCACGAACAATTACTTTCTTTACAATGGGTCAATATACAGACAGAGACATGGTACCGCGATGGGTACGTGCTTTGCACCTAGCTTTGCCAACCTCTTCATGGGGGCATTTACATACAGCGTAAAAGGCTTAGTGTAATCTGGGGTGCCTAGTACAGGAGCAGAACAGAGAGCAGTGCGTAAATCAGTGAAACTCTTTTGGCACTCATCAGTCCAAGGAAGGGGCTGAGGCGTATCTTTTAGAGTGAGTGCCAACATAGGTTTGGCGACCAAGGAGAAGTTAGGGATCCACTGTCTACAATAAGAAGTGATACCCAGAAAGGCACGTACTTCCCTTTGTGTGGATGGTACAGACATTCGTGCAATCGCTTGAATTCGTTCTGGCGTCAATCGTCGTCCCTCCTTTGATAGGAGATGACCCAAGTAGGTAACCTCTCGACAAACATACTGTAGTTTGGAAGGTGAAACCTTGTGATTCAGCTTAAACAAATGGCGTAATAATGCAGCAGTGACATTTTTACAAATCTCTTCTGAGTCAGCGGCTACTAATAAGTCATCCATATACTGGATGAGAGCAGCACCAGACGGCAAATGAAAAGTATCAAGATGTCATTTCAAAGCTTGGCTATAAATGGAGGGACTTTCACAATAGCCTTGGGGTGCGCGCTTAAATCGGAAGCTTCGGCCTCCAAGAGAAAAACCAAAAATGTCCCTACTCTCTTCTGCAATAGGAATACTGAAGAAAGCATTCTTTAGATCGATAACAGAAAACCAAGTCGCTGTGGAAGGTATCATAGTCAACAAGGCAGTGATATCTGGAACAACAGGGAATTGTGGAATCACAATTTTGTTTACTTCTCGCAGATCAATCACAAACCGGTACACAGGAGGCTGAGAAGGATCAGTACGTTTAAGAACAGGAAGAATAGGACTATTGCATGTGTTACCTCTTGTTTCTTCAACCACATCCTTCCGAATTAAGTCATGAATGATTTCCAAAAGCGCTTTTTTACCTTCAGCAGAATTCTATATTGTGGGATACGTGGTAATTCAACATTGGGCTTGAGAGTAACAACATAAGGCGGTATCTCAAGACAACCCACATCGTTCGGACCCGTGGCCTAAAGTGCTGTTGGAAGAGAAAGCAACTCAGGAGGAAACTGATCTTTGGACAGATACATTGGGGAGATCAACTTCTGACCTAGAGTGAGATGTACACCAGAAGGAGAACAATATATTGTAGCACACATTCTTTTCAATAGGTCTAGACCCAACAAATTCTCACCGCAACCATTCGTCAACAGAAGTGGAGCTTCCAAATCATAAGGACCAACTGAAATAGGCAAAGGGCAAGAAACCCGATTGCGAACAGGGGCGCCAGAGAATCCTACAGAAACATTTGTTAAGC
Source organism: Triturus cristatus (assembly GCF_964204655.1). Classification (NCBI taxonomy): domain Eukaryota; kingdom Metazoa; phylum Chordata; class Amphibia; order Caudata; family Salamandridae; genus Triturus; species Triturus cristatus. Next base: position 925,237,661 of record NC_140591.1, on the reverse strand, counting down.
CAGACAAAGGTGCCCCAGGGAGTTTAGAATGAATGATAGAACTTCTCATTGCTCCAGTATCCAAAAGAAATGGCTCTGATACACCCATTGTAGTGACGTTAACATAAGGACCATTTTGATCTACTGGGATGGGCACAACTCCTCTACTTTGTCCTGGGCTGTCCTAGTTGGCATGAAGACTCTCATTCTCGCCTTCAGCATAATGGTCTTCATTATAATACTGAGTAGATCTCACATTCTGCTGATTAAAGTAGTTCATGGAATTGGGTGAAGGAAGGGCATGCTGTTCTTGTGACCTTTACCTCTGTTTGCTGACTGGAGGCCAGCACGACCTCGTGGAGCAGATAACGCTACATTGCGCTGCAATAAAACCGGACAACTACTCTTAAAATGACCTTCCTCTCTACAATAGGCACATTGATTAGGACCTAACAAAGGTCGCAGAATGTATGGCTCAGGTTTCTGATACAACCTCTGAAACTGCGGTGGCTGCTGAGTCTGAGGCTGAACATAACGTGGCGGATAAGCTTGCTGCAAGAGAACCTTTGTTTTTAAATCTTTCGTCTTTTTCTCTTGCTTTTCTTTTTCTTCTTTATCCCTATTCTCATAATATTGTGCAGTAGCCAATATCTGAGCAGAAGAAGAAACAGCCCAAGAACTCTCTGAATCTTTTAACTTGTGTGACAGCTCCGGAAGCAAATTGAATACAAACTTATCCACGAATAATCGCTGTCCAGCCTCGGTAGCCATGTCCTGACCACTGTGGTCGATAAATGTCTCCTCAAAACGAGTAAAGAAGTCAGAGACACTTTCATCTTTCTTTTGTTTACATGCTGCTAGCTTATCCCAATTAACTCTCAGTGCAGGCATCATAGTTTTCATTAACGTAATGATTCTACCAGGAAGTTCCGAGATCAAAGCGTCAGGCTTTGTGCCACCCACTTGGTCTCTATCTGTATCAGCTATAACATCCCAAGTAGCACCTAGTTCCTGTGCGTGATCCTCTCTACGAATCTTAGCCCATATTGTCTGTGGGACGACATTACCCATCAACATATCGATATCTGCTAGATTCATAATACAAGCATCGATTGTCTGCGATAATTCTTTGTAATAACCTGCAGGGTTCTTACGAGGATCTGGTAGAGTCTGCTTAAGAGCCAAAACTTCAGATCTCTTCCATGGCACATGTACCCATATACGCTGAAAATGAGCAGGAATAGCTGGATTAGCACCTACTCCTGCAACCTCTTCCTTCCATACTGGAGGAACCTCTCTCATAGGGTAATTTTTCGACGTCAGTTTAACCGACGGATCGGAATCAAGAAAAATCTGAGAAAACAATAAGGATCTATGAGAGATAAGTGTCCTTACAGCTTCCTCGACTTTGGAACCTACAATAAGTCCTTTTTCAAAATCAGCTTGAACATCTAACAGATCTTGTGAGATCGGACTCGAACTCACATCTTCCCATTCTTTAATGAGAATGTTGCACATTACATCAAAAACATATCTCTGCGTAGGCGCATTCCATTGCAAATAGGTAGGCATAATATCAAACACACTATATTGTGGACCCTTCTTGATCCATCTTCATGCAAGAGAGTCTAGCTTCAAAATCTGGAAACTGACTACGAGATTGTCTTCGAGCAAAAGCCGGAGACACATTAAAAGCTCCAAAGAAAGGAGATAGAATACTAGTGACAGAATCTGTGAGACGCTTACGCACAGACGGTGAATTAGACATTAGAACTGGAGACAGAGTATTAAGAGAATTAACAGGAGAAGGACCGGAGATTGCAGGAGGAGCAGAAGGCAAAGGAGAGCTAAGATCAGGAGATGAAGGCAAAGAAGTTGAGACTAGTGGTAAAACCAGCAAGGGCGGTAATACTGGAGGAAGCAAATGCTGAAGAGCCGGAACCGGCGGAGGTACCACCAGCAGTTGAGCAGGCTGTAACGGCTGAAGCACATTGGCATTTTGCGCATAGGGTGGAGGCAACCTTAATAAATGAGACATTAGGGGATCCTCTTCTATATCTTTCTTATTATCAGCAGGAGAAACAGGCAACACCGGATAGCATTTATCTATCGCCATACGATGTTGTCTTTCTGAAATTTCAGTCGCATTTTCAATTTCATCATTTTTGAACTGTTGGGCAGCCTGTATAATTGTCATACCCTGTGCTTTCCTATCTCGTTTTGCTTCTTTAATTTCTTTCTGTTTGGCTTCCTTACGCCAAAGGTGGAAAGAGTCAAACATTGCCGGCCCGGCTTTTCTTTTGAATAATACTGCTTCCAAATTATCTAGCACATCAGGGTCAAAACTACCATTTTCTGGCCATTTGAGAACACTATCTTTCTTCGTGTATCGAGTCCACGTCTCGTTAAAGGCAATGGGGCCGATACCATGTTTCGAATAGAGCTCATATGTGGGAGTTCCAACCGAAGGAATCGGACAAGAGTCCTCAAGTCGGGAGTCCCTATTACAACCAAGACAACAAATTCTTCCATACTTAGTCAGACCAGGCATTTCGAAATGTCTCTGGACTGTTCACAAACTTCAAGGGAGTTAAACTCAGTTTACGCAGTACAAATGCACTTACCCTCGGTTTTAGCCTTTGCAAATGCTAAATCTAAGAAACCTAAGGACATAAAACAAAGAACCAAATTGTGGGCGCGACCCACGATAATACTTAACTAAGGACGTCTTCTTCCACCAACAGAGGCCCGTCTATCGTCTCGCCTTACCATACATCATCAAAGGAAAGGGCCAAAGCAGGGCGGCAGTCAGGGCAGCGGTCGTCAGTAGCCGTCAGGAAGGAGTAACCGCGCTGCAAAAGACCTTCGGACCACTTTCGACATACAGGGGTCGCTTAGTGTGGCTCACGAACCCTCTGGAATTTTCTTGCGGTGTTCCTCACGGCCTTCGAGCAGAACCGGTACCACTGAAGCCGCCCCACATTGGGCGCCAATTGAAGAACCAGAACATTTTGGGTCTGGAGGTGCAGGGTACGCCCTCTGTCCTCGGAGTTCACCTGCTTCACTACACAGAGACACGGGACACTCTGTCGGCGTTAGAAGATTGGATTTATTTAGCTGCAGCTAGTACAGTTATCCAAGAAGTACACAAAGTAGGTTCTCAGGAGACTGCCACTTCCCTCTGTGGCGCATCAGATTAAATACTATACAATACATAATTATTAACGAGACACACTCCCCAAGCATAGAAGAAAAGAGCCAATAGGGTAAGTGGACAAACAAAGTGGAACCAATAAGAAAGGTTCGAAAACAGAAATATCAGATGACTCGAAGAGACCTCTGCTCCAACTGTGTTTGTCATCCCACCCCCGAACTAATTCATTAACAGATTATAACTAACTTGCAGGTGGCGAGATACGCTTGTGTGTGTTAGAGGACAGTCGTGACACAAGAGAATGCTAGCAGGAGACAGTGAAGGCCAGTTGATAAGATATGATCAGGAAAGAATAGTGAGAGCCTACAGATAGTTGAAACTGGGATTAGGAAAACCAGACAAGGATTAGTGTACTCGGCCAGTCCAAACACCAGCTTTGCAAATAAGGCCGAGGATGTATTTCGACACCAAGCTACGGGAAAAGCAGAATAGACTTTGTTCGCCGTGCTGCCTGAGTGATGGCAACACACAAAATGGCGGCGGGTCACAAAATGGCGGGTCGATTCGATCGTGATCGAAAATCAAAGTTCCTCGGATGGGGCAGCAAGCTAACTGTTCAGAGAAGGTGGGTATTAGGAACTTTATTGTTTTTAAAATGTGTGTCTGTGCGAACTACTTAAAATAAGAACAAGTTGCAGCATAATCTCACTTTTATTCGGGAAGAAGAGGACGTTTGTGACTGTGACTCTGGGCTCACTTGGCAGAAACACCCCCTGACCCTCCACCCCATCGCAAAATGTAATGCCTGTGAAAAGGGTAGGTGGACGCAGTGTTATATAGAACATAGTCCTGAGAGCACGATTGAAAATGAAAACTAGATATAGAATATGGTATAAACTATGCACCAAAAAGTGTGATATAAGATGAACCGGGGCATGAAATATAATATGCAATACATTGTGCGCAATGACAGATTCATTGGAGATAGCACAGGCACTAGCGCGTGCTATGCGATATGCGCCTTGGAGTGTAATATGCACAGGGCAGTGTTGTGTAACCTGACTAGTCTCTAAAGTTGTAATATAAAATATGTGCTGGGGAGTGTAACGTTGCATATGCACTGTGACAAAGTTATGGATCCCAGATTGTAATATGTATGGCATAGCGCTGTGCGTTATAACATAGGCATCGAGGAAGGCACGCTAGATGGGGCAATATAACCCGTGCGAAGGCAAGTGTGGCATGACATATTCACGGGGTGGTGTTACAGTGCACATGGGCTAGAGAGTGTCATAGCATACGCTCTAGCAGGTGGAATACAACACCGAGCTCATTTATAATGCTCTTCTGTGTAGCTGTTAGGTTGTGTTTAAAGTTTTTAATTTTTTTTTTTTTTTTTTTTAAACGGAACGATATCCCGCCCCAAAAGTATACTGTCATAACCCAAGGACCAGGGGAACTCTATACTATATAGAGGAAAACACTCTGACACTAACAGTCATACCGGGCATTAAGTTCATAAGGGATCCCTTTGGTTTCCCTGATAACCAAGGATGGAGGAAGAAAAGGAACGCAGGGAGGCGGCACAGGCACTCTTTGCAAGGGCACCAGGCATTGGGAAACATGCACAGGACATAACACCAAAGGAGAAAACCATCCATGAAACTCTGAGGAAATTTGAAAAACTACACAAACAAGAAACCTCTAAATGGTGGGAGGCAACGTCTCTACAAGATTATATTGATAAATCAATGGTACCTCGAGGTTTGAGGATTTATATAACTCCCTCGTATGACTCACCAGATCCCCAGATGTTGGAGGATTGGTCAACCAATTCTGCGACCAGTTCTAAAAATATGCTAGCGATATTGGTGAAGTATGCTTGGTCCGACAGGGAGAAAATTAAACAAGAAATAGAGCAAATAAAGGGTGTGCTAAGCAAACACGAAGACCAAGAAACTATCAAAAAGTATTTAGACGAAATGAAGAAACGTCTAAAACTAATGGAGGACGACATCAAAAGGAGAAAACAACGCAAGCTACACAGGGATTGCGGAGACTACGAGTCCGGCAGAGTCCTGACATACAGTAAAAAATATGATCACTTATATGAAAAAGGCCAAGTCCTAGAGACAAATACAAGACACCATCAGGAGCAAGGTGAGGAGGACTTAACAGACCTAAGTGATGATCAAGTACTGCCTCACGAACAATTACTTTCTTTACAATGGGTCAATATACAGACAGAGACATGGTACCGCGATGGGTACGTGCTTTGCACCTAGCTTTGCCAACCTCTTCATGGGGGCATTTACATACAGCGTAAAAGGCTTAGTGTAATCTGGGGTGCCTAGTACAGGAGCAGAACAGAGAGCAGTGCGTAAATCAGTGAAACTCTTTTGGCACTCATCAGTCCAAGGAAGGGGCTGAGGCGTATCTTTTAGAGTGAGTGCCAACATAGGTTTGGCGACCAAGGAGAAGTTAGGGATCCACTGTCTACAATAAGAAGTGATACCCAGAAAGGCACGTACTTCCCTTTGTGTGGATGGTACAGACATTCGTGCAATCGCTTGAATTCGTTCTGGCGTCAATCGTCGTCCCTCCTTTGATAGGAGATGACCCAAGTAGGTAACCTCTCGACAAACATACTGTAGTTTGGAAGGTGAAACCTTGTGATTCAGCTTAAACAAATGGCGTAATAATGCAGCAGTGACATTTTTACAAATCTCTTCTGAGTCAGCGGCTACTAATAAGTCATCCATATACTGGATGAGAGCAGCACCAGACGGCAAATGAAAAGTATCAAGATGTCATTTCAAAGCTTGGCTATAAATGGAGGGACTTTCACAATAGCCTTGGGGTGCGCGCTTAAATCGGAAGCTTCGGCCTCCAAGAGAAAAACCAAAAATGTCCCTACTCTCTTCTGCAATAGGAATACTGAAGAAAGCATTCTTTAGATCGATAACAGAAAACCAAGTCGCTGTGGAAGGTATCATAGTCAACAAGGCAGTGATATCTGGAACAACAGGGAATTGTGGAATCACAATTTTGTTTACTTCTCGCAGATCAATCACAAACCGGTACACAGGAGGCTGAGAAGGATCAGTACGTTTAAGAACAGGAAGAATAGGACTATTGCATGTGTTACCTCTTGTTTCTTCAACCACATCCTTCCGAATTAAGTCATGAATGATTTCCAAAAGCGCTTTTTTACCTTCAGCAGAATTCTATATTGTGGGATACGTGGTAATTCAACATTGGGCTTGAGAGTAACAACATAAGGCGGTATCTCAAGACAACCCACATCGTTCGGACCCGTGGCCTAAAGTGCTGTTGGAAGAGAAAGCAACTCAGGAGGAAACTGATCTTTGGACAGATACATTGGGGAGATCAACTTCTGACCTAGAGTGAGATGTACACCAGAAGGAGAACAATATATTGTAGCACACATTCTTTTCAATAGGTCTAGACCCAACAAATTCTCACCGCAACCATTCGTCAACAGAAGTGGAGCTTCCAAATCATAAGGACCAACTGAAATAGGCAAAGGGCAAGAAACCCGATTGCGAACAGGGGCGCCAGAGAATCCTACAGAAACATTTGTTAAGCCAGACAAAGGTGCCCCAGGGAGTTTAGAATGAATGATAGAACTTCTCATTGCTCCAGTATCCAAAAGAAATGGCTCTGATACACCCATTGTAGTGACGTTAACATAAGGACCATTTTGATCTACTGGGATGGGCACAACTCCTCTACTTTGTCCTGGGCTGTCCTAGTTGGCATGAAGACTCTCATTCTCGCCTTCAGCATAATGGTCTTCATTATAATACTGAGTAGATCTCACATTCTGCTGATTAAAGTAGTTCATGGAATTGGGTGAAGGAAGGGCATGCTGTTCTTGTGACCTTTACCTCTGTTTGCTGACTGGAGGCCAGCACGACCTCGTGGAGCAGATAACGCTACATTGCGCTGCAATAAAACCGGACAACTACTCTTAAAATGACCTTCCTCTCTACAATAGGCACATTGATTAGGACCTAACAAAGGTCGCAGAATGTATGGCTCAGGTTTCTGATACAACCTCTGAAACTGCGGTGGCTGCTGAGTCTGAGGCTGAACATAACGTGGCGGATAAGCTTGCTGCAAGAGAACCTTTGTTTTTAAATCTTTCGTCTTTTTCTCTTGCTTTTCTTTTTCTTCTTTATCCCTATTCTCATAATATTGTGCAGTAGCCAATATCTGAGCAGAAGAAGAAACAGCCCAAGAACTCTCTGAATCTTTTAACTTGTGTGACAGCTCCGGAAGCAAATTGAATACAAACTTATCCACGAATAATCGCTGTCCAGCCTCGGTAGCCATGTCCTGACCACTGTGGTCGATAAATGTCTCCTCAAAACGAGTAAAGAAGTCAGAGACACTTTCATCTTTCTTTTGTTTACATGCTGCTAGCTTATCCCAATTAACTCTCAGTGCAGGCATCATAGTTTTCATTAACGTAATGATTCTACCAGGAAGTTCCGAGATCAAAGCGTCAGGCTTTGTGCCACCCACTTGGTCTCTATCTGTATCAGCTATAACATCCCAAGTAGCACCTAGTTCCTGTGCGTGATCCTCTCTACGAATCTTAGCCCATATTGTCTGTGGGACGACATTACCCATCAACATATCGATATCTGCTAGATTCATAATACAAGCATCGATTGTCTGCGATAATTCTTTGTAATAACCTGCAGGGTTCTTACGAGGATCTGGTAGAGTCTGCTTAAGAGCCAAAACTTCAGATCTCTTCCATGGCACATGTACCCATATACGCTGAAAATGAGCAGGAATAGCTGGATTAGCACCTACTCCTGCAACCTCTTCCTTCCATACTGGAGGAACCTCTCTCATAGGGTAATTTTTCGACGTCAGTTTAACCGACGGATCGGAATCAAGAAAAATCTGAGAAAACAATAAGGATCTATGAGAGATAAGTGTCCTTACAGCTTCCTCGACTTTGGAACCTACAATAAGTCCTTTTTCAAAATCAGCTTGAACATCTAACAGATCTTGTGAGATCGGACTCGAACTCACATCTTCCCATTCTTTAATGAGAATGTTGCACATTACATCAAAAACATATCTCTGCGTAGGCGCATTCCATTGCAAATAGGTAGGCATAATATCAAACACACTATATTGTGGACCCTTCTTGATCCATCTTCATGCAAGAGAGTCTAGCTTCAAAATCTGGAAACTGACTACGAGATTGTCTTCGAGCAAAAGCCGGAGACACATTAAAAGCTCCAAAGAAAGGAGATAGAATACTAGTGACAGAATCTGTGAGACGCTTACGCACAGACGGTGAATTAGACATTAGAACTGGAGACAGAGTATTAAGAGAATTAACAGGAGAAGGACCGGAGATTGCAGGAGGAGCAGAAGGCAAAGGAGAGCTAAGATCAGGAGATGAAGGCAAAGAAGTTGAGACTAGTGGTAAAACCAGCAAGGGCGGTAATACTGGAGGAAGCAAATGCTGAAGAGCCGGAACCGGCGGAGGTACCACCAGCAGTTGAGCAGGCTGTAACGGCTGAAGCACATTGGCATTTTGCGCATAGGGTGGAGGCAACCTTAATAAATGAGACATTAGGGGATCCTCTTCTATATCTTTCTTATTATCAGCAGGAGAAACAGGCAACACCGGATAGCATTTATCTATCGCCATACGATGTTGTCTTTCTGAAATTTCAGTCGCATTTTCAATTTCATCATTTTTGAACTGTTGGGCAGCCTGTATAATTGTCATACCCTGTGCTTTCCTATCTCGTGTTGCTTCTTTAATTTCTTTCTGTTTGGCTTCCTTACGCCAAAGGTGGAAAGAGTCAAACATTGCCGGCCCGGCTTTTCTTTTGAATAATACTGCTTCCAAATTATCTAGCACATCAGGGTCAAAACTACCATTTTCTGGCCATTTGAGAACACTATCTTTCTTCGTGTATCGAGTCCATGTCTCGTTAAAGGCAATGGGGCCGATACCATGTTTCGAATAGAGCTCATATGTGGGAGTTCCAACCGAAGGAATCGGACAAGAGTCCTCAAGTCGGGAGTCCCTATTACAACCAAGACAACAAATTCTTCCATACTTAGTCAGACCAGGCATTTCGAAATGTCTCTGGACTGTTCACAAACTTCAAGGGAGTAAAACTCAGTTTACGCAGTACAAATGCACTTACCCTCGGTTTTAGCCTTTGCAAATGCTAAATCTAAGAAACCTAAGGACATAAAACAAAGAACCAAATTGTGGGCGCGACCCACGAAAATACTTAACTAAGGACGTCTTCTTCCACCAACAGAGGCCCGTCTATCGTCTCGCCTTACCATACATCATCAAAGGAATGGGCCAAAGCAGGGCGGCAGTCAGGGCAGCGGTCGTCAGTAGCCGTCAGGAAGGAGTAACCGCGCTGCAAAAGACCTTCGGACCACTTTCGACATACAGGGGTCGCTTAGTGTGGCTCACGAACCCTCTGGAATTTTCTTGCGGTGTTCCTCACGGCCTTCGAGCAGAACCGGTACCACTGAAGCCGCCCCACATTGGGCGCCAATTGAAGAACCAGAACATTTTGGGTCTGGAGGTGCAGGGTACGCCCTCTGTCCTCGGAGTTCACCTGCTTCACTACACAGAGACACGGGACACTCTGTCGGCGTTAGAAGATTGGATTTATTTAGCTGCAGCTAGTACAGTTATCCAAGAAGTACACAAAGTAGGTTCTCAGGAGACTGCCACTTCACTCTGTGGCGCATCAGATTAAATACTATACAATACATAATTATTAACGAGACACACTCCCCAAGCATAGAAGAAAAGAGCCAATAGGGTAAGTGGACAAACAAAGTGGAACCAATAAGAAAGGTTCGAAAACAGAAATATCAGATGACTCGAAGAGACCTCTGCTCCAACTGTGTTTGTCATCCCACCCCCGAACTAATTCATTAACAGATTATAACTAACTTGCAGGTGGCGAGATACGCTTTTGTGTGTTAGAGGACAGTCGTGACACAAGAGAATGCTAGCAGGAGACAGTGAAGGCCAGTTGATAAGATATGATCAGGAAAGAATAGTGAGAGCCTACAGATAGTTGAAACTGGGATTAGGAAAACCAGACAAGGATTAGTGTACTCGGCCAGTCCAAACACCAGCTTTGCAAATAAGGCCGAGGATGTATTTCGACACCAAGCTACGGGAAAAGCAGAATAGACTTTGTTCGCCGTGCTGCCTGAGTGATGGCAACACACAAAATGGCGGCGGGTCACAAAATGGCGGGTCGATTCGATCGTGATCGAAAATCAAAGTTCCTCGGATGGGGCAGCAAGCTAACTGTTCAGAGAAGGTGGGTATTAGGAACTTTATTGTTTTTAAAATGTGTGTCTGTGCGAACTACTTAAAATAAGAACAAGTTGCAGCATAATCTCACTTTTATTCGGGAAGAAGAGGACGTTTGTGACTGTGACTCTGGGCTCACTTGGCAGAAACACCCCCTGACCCTCCACCCCATCGCAAAATGTAATGCCTGTGAAAAGGGTAGGTGGACGCAGTGTTATATAGAACATAGTCCTGAGAGCACGATTGAAAATGAAAACTAGATATAGTATATGGTATAAACTATGCACCAAAAAGTGTGATATAAGATGAACCGGGGCATGAAATATAATATGCAATACATTGTGCGCAATGACAGATTCATTGGAGATAGCACAGGCACTAGCGCGTGCTATGCGATATGCGCCTTGGAGTGTAATATGCACAGGGCAGTGTTGTGTAACCTGACTAGTCTCTAAAGTTGTAATATAAAATATGTGCTGGGGAGTGTAACGTTGCATATGCACTGTGACAAAGTTATGGATCCCAGATTGTAATATGTATGGCATAGCGCTGTGCGTTATAACATAGGCATCGAGGAAGGCACGCTAGATGGGGCAATATAACCCGTGCGAAGGCAAGTGTGGCATGACATATTCACGGGGTGGTGTTACAGTGCACATGGGCTAGAGAGTGTCATAGCATACGCTCTAGCAGGTGGAATACAACACCGAGGTGTGAGGCACTCGGCGGGCACTGGTGGGTGTAACACAGCATTGGGCTCAGCCAGGAGCACGCTGTTACTCTCAAGTGAGGTTCGTCTCCTTTCCAGAGAGTAAAATAAAAAGTATTACACATCCGGCAGTGGATGTGTGTTTTATTAACCGTGAGGGGGGTTTCTTGCATAGTTTGGTCGAATTTTTGTCGAATCCCCTTTGAATGGCTTGGTGTGCGTGTATATTAAATGTGCCCGTCAATAGCTACCCATGTTTGCATAAATAAACGACAAGGGTGTCTACTTGGAGAGTACCCACCGGCGGGGGCGCCGGGATTAGGCACGGTAGGGCATCAGACACGTCAGAGCTTCACTAGCGGTGTAAATACATTCCAAGTGGATTCATTCTATGCATAGTTTACTACATATGTTTTAAACTAGTATATGTGACTATTGGTGTATATAAGTGAGTATATGTGAGAGTGAGAGATTGAAAGAGTTCCTGTATGAATAAGTATGTGTTTCTATAAGTGATTGTTTAAAAGACTAAGTATGTGTAAGTTTCTGTAGAAGTAAGTGTGGTGGTGTGTGTATAACTGTATATGCAAGTAAATGGATGTTTGATTCTTTATTAGCATGAGTGACTACGTGTGTGAGTAACTCTATGGATGAGTGGCGTTGTGTAACAGGATGTATAGGTGTATGAGTACATGTATGAGTGACTGTATAGGACTGTTGGTGAATGAGTGGATGTGTATGTGGATCTTAGACTCACTGAATAGGTTGTTGTAACTGATATTGGTATGTCCATTGTTTTGAAAATTTTACTTTCTATTTTTGAATGTGTGTATCAAAGGTTATATTAGGGGGAGAGGAGGTCTGCCACTCTATCACAAGGATGATGTCATCAGTGATGTCATTTGAGATGTCATCAGTGATGTCATGAGTGATGTCCCTGACCATGTCATGAGTGATGTAATATGTGACGTCATCAGCAGTGCATTGCGGGCGCGCGAGTTATAGTTAGCTGAACTAACTATAACGGGGGAATTTCAATGGTTTTGTACGAGTGAAAAGTCCAGCTAACTATAACGTGCCTGAAACCTATGGTTTTTTCAGTGAATATATATATATATATATATATAATCAGTCCAAGTTGCTCCTTCAGTGTCCCCAATCCATTGAGGGGTGGCACGAGACCTGTGGAGAAACCGGTAATTTAATATATATTGAAACGAAGTCCCACTCGCGTTCTCAAAAACCTCTGACACAGTAAACCAGGCCTCAGTTCATATCAATAAGGGGGTTTATTCCTCTCATAAACCCGCCGTGACGCGTTTCGCCACCGTAGTGGCTTGTTCACACAACGTTTTACAATAAAGTTTGCCATTACATATACTTTCGTGTTGGTATAGTACATAAGCATAGAGAAAGGACTATAACGTATGTGTATCGGGAGATCCCAATTTGAGCGCCATCTTGTAACGTCTTTTCACATCGTAACATTATATCTCCTATGCAAATATTGAACAAGTGTAAGAGAAATACCAATGTACACGCTTACATTATCGTCTGTACCATATTATTATAATAGTCATCTTATGTTGGTACTGTAGTATATATATTGGTACACGTAGTCAAACCATCAACATTCTCATTGTAAATCAATAGCAGTGTATATCGATGCATCATTGGGCGGAAAACCACACTGGACTTCACTATAACTCCCCTGATTCGGGGGTAATTCGCTTACAATCCTGAGCGTATCGTAACATAATAGTTAATAAGGTCTCGTGTACATGTTGTACTGTGCATGCTGGTATACGTAGTTGATTCGATATTAGCGACCTCATTGTATGGTAATGTAGATGTGTCCATACCATATAAACAAAGTTAAAACTGATTGGAGTTCCCCTAATTAGTGGGTATGCGTAATGGACTAACATAAAACTCCCCTTGCTAGTGGGTAATTAGACATCTACATTGCTCTTAAAGGAGAAGTGTGTGTGGTGCAGACATCCGTCTTCTTACACTTGTACATGAGAAAGTAAACAGGCATCAAAATCACCACCCCCTCTTTCGAAATACCCCGTAGTATTCCCAAGTAATACAAAATGCCAAAATTGAAAAGTGCATATAGAATCTTATCTCAAATCTGTGACTGAAGGATGATCTAAAGAAAAGGGTAGGGATCGCGTGGGCACCTTAAAAGACCATTCCCTTCCTTTCCTCCTGCGAGAGATAGAAAAAGTACAGGTGTCAGATTGATAAAGTGTCATCAATCAGAGAAACACTTACCAACTAGTATATCAGAAATGTAACATGATACTAGAACATAGTGCTAAGACATAGTGCTAAGGAAACATGCAGTCAAAGGAACAAAATGTTAAAAAATATATAAACATATATTCAAAGGGGGGGGGACACGGGACATAGCATGTCAAGGCAACTCATTATGTAGAAGGCGTCAAAAAACACTTTGCGTTCATACAGCATAAATACATCCTTATTCCTCTTGCAGGTGTATGGCCATTTCCTCATCCAGGTTGTGACCTCCCGGAAAAAGAGTGCACATACCAATTTTATGCCTTGATTCCCGTTGTCTAAGTCTTAAGACACGGTTCCCACCTCTCAATTTTGGTAGTACCTGCTCGATTGCATAGTATCTTAATTTCTTATAGTCTGAAAAATGATGGCTGGCAAAATGGCGGGCTATAGGGTATTGTCTGTCGTTGTTCGTAATCGCCCGCATATGTTCGAGGACACGTTTCTTTGCCATATGTGTTGTACTGCCCACGTAGCGCAAGCTACATGGGCATTCCAAGACATATATAACAAAGGTACTGGTACATGTTAGAAATTGAGAAATAGTAATCATGGTATTTGTGCTGGTATTCCAAAATTCTTTGGCCCTTTTGCTATTGCTACACGCCTTACAGTGGCCGCATGGAAAAAAGCCCTTAAGGTCTAGATCTCTCTCCTTTGTGTTAGTTGTCAAATCACTATGTACCAAAGAGTCTCTGAGGCTGTGTCCCTTCCTATATGTTATACTGGGTCTTTCTGGTAATGTCTTGCCAATTATGGGGTCATTTTTTTAAATATTCCAGTGTTGATTAATGACCTTACGTATCTGGGTGGAATTGCCATTGTACGTCATAATCATACGTGTGCTGTTGCCCTCGTCATTTTCATTTTCTGTAGCTTCCTTCTCATTTTGAGCTAGGGTACTGGATCTTTCAACTTCTGTCACCCTTTCAACTGCTTTTTTGAGAACCCATGCTGGGTATCCTCTTGCTCTGAATCTTTCTATCATGGTTTGTTGCTCGCTCAAGTAGTCATCTAGGGAACTACAATTCCTTTTTGCTCTGAGCAGCTCCCCATATGGTATGCTCCATTTAAGATTGTCGGGATGGCTGCTCAGAGCATGGAGAAGAGTGTTACCTTCTGTGCATTTACGATAGAGAGTTATGTGGATGGTGTTATTTCTCACTAATACTTGTGTGTCTAGGTACTCTACTTTTTCCTTGCTGATGGTACATGTAAGGGTAAGATTTCTCTCATTGTTGTTGAGTTCTTTTATGAACAACAACGCGTCTTTTTCTGTGCCCTGCCACACAACAAAACTGTCATCTATGTACCTGAGCCACATCCTCACGCTGGTAAGGGCTTTTTCAAGATTTCTGTTGGTACGAATCTCTTCCTCCCATGCCCCCATGAAGAGGTTGGCAAAGCTAGGTGCAAAGCACGTACCCATCGCGGTACCATGTCTCTGTCTGTATATTGACCCATTGAAAAGAAAGTAATTGTTCGTGAGGCAGTACTTGATCATCTCAAGGATCATATTGGTATGTTCTAAAAAACCAATATTTCTGCGTTTTAGGAAGTGGGCACATGCCTGTACTCCTTGGTCGTGATTAATTACTGTGTACAATGAATTTACATCCAAGGTTATAAGGATATAATCCTCCTCCCACATCAGGTTAGCAATTTTATTCAGAAAATCTTTGGTATCCCTAACGTATGATGGGAGGGTGCACACAAATTCCCTCAAAAAGTGATCCACATACCTCGAGATGTTTTCCAGTACACTACCCCTTGAGGAAATAATGGGCCTCCCTGGGGGATTTTCTTTGTTCTTGTGTATTTTAGGGAGTAAATACATCACTGGCAGAATGGGGTAGTCTTTTTCTAAAAAACAAAATTCCTCCCACTCTAACAGTCCCATGTCTCTCCACTCACTGAGTAGTTCCCAAATCTTACAGATACTGTTGTTATATTCTATCCTAGCGGAGATGGTGTATGTGTTGCTATCACTGAGTTGTCGCTGTGCCTCTGTTGTGTACATTTCCCTTGGTAAGATGACAATATTTCCGCCCTTATCGGCTGGTCTGACCACCAGGCTATCATCGGTTGCAAGCTCATTTATAATGCTCTTCTGTGTAGCTGTTAGGTTGTGTTTAAAGTTTTTCATTTATTTTTATTTTTTTATTTTTTTTTAAACGGAACGATATCCCGCCCCAAAAGTATACTGTCATAACCCAAGGACCAGGGGAACTCTATACTATATAGAGGAAAACACTCTGACACTAACAGTCATACCGGACATTAAGTTCATAAGGGATCCCTTTGGTTTCCCTGATAACCAAGGATGGAGGAAGAAAAGGAATGCAGGGAGGCGGCACAGGCACTCTTTGCAAGGGCACCAGGCATTGGGAAACATGCACAGGACATAACACCAAAGGAGAAAACCATCCATGAAACTCTGAGGAAATTTGAAAAACTACACAAACAAGAAACCTCTAAATGGTGGGAGGCAACGTCTCTACAAGATTATATTGATAAATCAATGGTACCTCGAGGTTTGAGTATTTATAAAACTCCCTCGTATGACTCACCAGATCCCCAGATGTTGGAGGATTGGTCAACCAATTCTGCGACCAGTTCTAAAAATATGCTAGCGATATTGGTGAAGTATGCTTGGTCCGACAGGGAGAAAATTAAACAAGAAATAGAGCAAATAAAGGGTGTGCTAAGCACACACGAAGACCAAGAAACTATCAAAAAGTATTTAGACGAAATGAAGAAACGTCTAAAACTAATGGAGGACGACATCAAAAGGAGAAAACAACGCAAGCTACACAGGGATTGCAGAGACTACGAGTCCGGCAGAGTCCTGACATACAGTAAAAAATATGATCACTTATATGAAAAAGGCCAAGTCCTAGAGACAAATACAAGACACCATCAGGAGCAAGGTGAGGAGGACTTAACAGACCTAAGTGATGATCAAGTACTGCCTCACGAACAATTACTTTCTTTTCAATGGGTCAATATACAGACAGAGACATGGTACCGCGATGGGTACGTGCTTTGCACCTAGCTTTGCCAACCTCTTCATGGGGGCATGGGAGGAAGAGATTCGTACCAACAGAAATCTTGAAAAAGCCCTTACCAGCGTGAGGATGTGGCTCAGGTACATAGATGAAATTTTTGTTGTGTGGCAGGGCACAGAAAAAGACGCGTTGTTGTTCATAAAAGAACTCAACAACAATGAGAGAAATCTTACCCTTACATGTACCATCAGCAAGGAAAAAGTAGAGTACCTAGACACACAAGTATTAGTGAGAAATAACACCATCCACACAACTCTCTATCGTAAATGCACGGCAGGTAACACTCTTCTCCATGCTCTGAGCAGCCATCCCGACAATCTTAAATGGAGCATACCATATGGGGAGCTGCTCAGAGCAAAAAGGAATTGTAGTTCCCTAGATGACTACTTGAGCGAGCAACAAACCATGATAGAAAGATTCAGAGCAAGAGGATACCCAGCATGGGTTCTCAAAAAAGCAGTTGAAAGGGTGACAGAAGTTGAAAGATCCAGTACCCTAGCTCAAAATGAGAAGGAAGCTACAGAAAATGAAAATGACGAGGGCAACAGCACACGTATGATTATGACGTACAATGTCAATTCCACCCAGATACGTAAGGTCATTAATCGACACTGGAATATTTTAAAAAATGACCCCATAATTGGCAAGACATTACCAGAAAGACCCAGTATAACAGATAGGAAGGGACACAGCCTCAGAGACTCTTTGGTACATAGTGATTTGACAACTATCACAAAGGAGAGAGATCTAGACCTTAAGGGCTTTTTTCCATGCGGCCACTGTAAGGCGTGTAGCAATAGCAAAATGGCCAAAGAATTTTGGAATACCAGCACAAATACCATGATTACTATTTCTCAATTTCTAACATGTACCAGTACCTTTGTTATATATGTCTTGGAATGCCCATGTAGCTTGCGCTACGTGGACAGTATAACACATGTGGCAAAGAAACGTGTCCTCGAACATATGCGGGCGATTACGAACAACGACAGACAATACCCTATAGCCTGCCATTTTGCCAGCCATCATTTTTCAGACTATAAGAAATTAAGATACTATGCAATCGAGCAGGTACTACCAAAATTGAGAGGTGGGAACCGTGTCTTAAGACTTAGACAACGGGAATCAAGGCATATAATTGGTATGTGCACTCTTTTTCCGGGAGGTCACAACCTGGATGAGGAATTGGCCATACACCTGCAAGAGGAATAAGGATGTATTTATGCTGTATGAACGCAAAGTGTTTTTTGACGCCTTCTACATAATGAGTTGCCTTGACATGCTATGTCCCGTGTCCCCCCCCCTTTGAATATATGTTTATATATTTTTTAACATTTTGTTCCTTTGACTGCATGTTTCCTTAGCACTATGTCTTAGCACTATGTTCTAGTATCATGTTACATTTCTGATATACTAGTTGGTAAGTGTTTCTCTGATTGATGACACTTTATCAATCTGACACCTGTACTTTTTCTATCTCTCGCGGGAGGAAAGGAAGGGAATGGTCTTTTAAGGTGCCCACGCGATCCCTACCCTTTTCTTCAGATCATCCTTCAGTCACAGATTTGAGATAAGATTCTATATGCACTTTTCAATTTTGGCATTTTGTATTACTTGGGAATACTACGGGGTATTTCGAAAGAGGGGGTGGTGATTTTGATGCCTGTTTACTTTCTCATGTACAAGTGTAAGAAGACGGATGTCTGCACCACACACACTTCTCCTTTAAGAGCAATGTAGATGTCTAATTACCCACTAGCAAGGGGAGTTTTAGATTAGTCCATTACGCATACCCACTAATTAGGGGAACTCCAATCAATTTTAACTTTGTTTATATGGTATGGACACATCTACATTACCATACAATGAGGTCGCTAATATCGAATCAACTACGTATACCAGCATGCACAGTACAACATGTACACGAGACCTTATTAACTATTATGTTACGATACGCTCAGGATTGTAAGCGAATTACCCCCGAATCAGGGGAGTTATAGTGAAGTCCAGTGTGGTTTTCCGCCCAATGATGCATCGATATACACTGCTATTGATTTACAATGAGAATGTCGATGGTTTGACTACGTGTACCAATATATATACTACAGTACCAACATAAGATGACTATTATAATAATATGGTACAGACGATAATGTAAGCGTGTACATTGGTATTTCTCTTACACTTGTTCAATATTTGCATAGGAGATATAATGTTACGATGTGAAAAGACGTTACAAGATGGCGCTCAAATTGGGATCTCCCGATACACATACGTTATAGTCCTTTCTCTATGCTTATGTACTATACCAACACGAAAGTATATGTAATGGCAAACTTTATTGTAAAACGTTGTGTGAACAAGCCACTACGGTGGCGAAACGCGTCACGGCGGGTTTATGAGAGGAATAAACCCCCTTATTGATATGAACTGTCAGAGGTTTTTGAGAGCGCGAGTGGGACTTCGTTTCAATATATATATATATATATATATATATATATATATATATATATATATATATATATATATTGAACACAGATTCTTCTGAGATCAATGTAAATCTAACATTCAAAAACAGAAACAGATGATAGGTCTTCTTATTCATTCGTTTTTATTCTTGTTCCGTCAGAAGTCAAAGTTCACAAAAATAACACACAAAGTGCCAACACGTGTTTCGCGCCAACTGCGCTTCTTCAGGGCTGTCACATAAACAGAAAATAGTATACTTTAGAACTCATAAGGACATACTTTTCATTTACAAACTGCACACATTTTTAAAAAATCAAATAAAGAGAACTAACTATAACGGGGTAATTTCATTGGTTTTTAACGAGTGAAATGTCCACCTAACTATAACATGTGTGAAACCTATGGTTTTTTAAGTGAATATATATATATACATATACATATATATATACACACACACAGATATATATATACACACACATATATATATATGAAAAATGCTGATGCAGCCTCGCCAACAAAGAATGCCCGCACTTCAAGTGTAATTTCAACAACACGTTTAATCCAAGCTAGCAAGTTTCGACCACCAAGGTCTTTTTCAAGGCACCATAACATCTTCAGTGTGCACTACTGCCTTTAGAGACTAACACATACACCTGAGTGTGAACATGGTAGACAGACTTCCCCAATATATTAAAATCATATATGGAGATTTCAAAAGACAGACTCCTGTCAACACAAACTCAATTATATAAATGCAAGTAAACCGAAATAAACAGAAGGGAAAAATAAAAATTTACAAAAGGAAAAATTCATACTTCATCTTGAATGCACAAACACATTCCAAGGTTCCTAGTGGATTAGATAGAAAACAAAATCAATGAGAATTATGTTATGTAATAAATACCAAATTTCAAATGATGGTGGCCAGTGCAAAGCACAGGAGTCGTACTATTTATCATAGCAGCATGGTCCAGTGACCTACAAACATAGTAACCAAAAGCATTCAGAGTCACACAAATACGCTACAGTTATAAACGCACTTCTATGCGGCAGAAGACCCCATATGTCCAACAAGTAACCACAGGAAAAGGAGGAAAAAATAGAGGGAGTAAATTGCCTGAAATAAGGTGAAGGTTGTAAGTTCATGGAAAGGGGGATAACCCCCTGCGACTAAAGTTGAGAAGTGAGAAGTAAAGAACAGGGAAACGAGGAAGGAACAGATTGGGCTGTCCTGGAAAATCCTGAAGCAAGTGAGTTGTGGCTCCACCCTTCAACCCAAATGCACATGGAGCTCGCAATCCTGGTTGAGGCTTCCCGGCTGCTTGCTGTGTAGACGGATAATGTACTCTGACTCTAGTCTCCTCAGCGCTTGTTCCCTATCTCCCCCTCTAGTGTGTGCCGGTATCCTGTCAATAAGTTAAGATCCTCAGTGTTAGGGCCATGTAGCATATTGCAATGTCTGGCCATGGGATATGAGGTATCATTGTACCTGATAGCTCTCAAGTGTTCCAGGATCCTCTTCTTGACAGGACAAATGGTGCTAACCACATAGAGCAAGCCACAAACACAAACAAAAACATGCACAACAAAATCAGCATTGCAGTTGATAAAGTGCCTGATTTTAAGTTCCCTGCCACTGGGTAGTGACACCATTTCAACATTAGTGCTGTGCTGTGTGTGCATGCTTTGCACTTACGGCTCTTGTAGATTCCTGGGAGTTCCCTCAACTAGGTACTTCCAATTCAATGCCCTATTTCCTTGTAGGAGTGCACCAGGATGTCCTTAAGAGAGCTGCATCTCCGATAGGTAATCTGCTTGTTGGGGCTAACTAGCTTCCCAATGGTCAAATCTGATTTCACGAAGTGCCAATGTCTCTTAAAAATAGCTTGTAACTCTGAAGAATTGGAGTTGTAGGTGGTGCTCAGCCTCACTGTGTGCTCTCTTTTCCCCTTTGGTTTGGGTTTCAAAAGACTGCTTCTGTCCACGCCCTTCGCTTTTTTCACTGCTGCCTCAATTACTCTGTGTGTGTACCCCCTGCTCAGAAACTTCTCCACCATCCTCTTTGCGTTGGTACTACAATTCCTCTTTGCTCTGAGGAGCTAACCATATGGGATGCTCCATTTCAGATTTGTGGAGTGATTGCTTCGGGCATGTAAAATGCAGTTTCCCGCAGTGGCCTTCATGTACAGTTTGGAATTTATTGTGTCCTCTTCCACGTCTACCATAATGTCTGGGAAGTCTATCTTGCTGTTATCAGTTTTACTAGTAAACTTCAGGTTGAGGTCATTCTCAGATATCTTACATAAAAAGCTATCCAGCTTCTTTTGTGGACCATCCCAAATCAGAATAATATCATCCATGGAACGTGTCCACAAAATCAGGTGTTGAGAGTAATCCTCAAATTCTTCTGCCCAGATGTACTCTGACCTCCACCATCCCATGAAAATGCAGGTATAACTTGGGGCAAAGCAACTTCTCATGGCAGCCCCGGTAAGTTGTTTATACCATTGGTTGCCAAACAAAAAATAGTTATGTTCTAAACAAAACTGTAACATCTCAATAATGACCATGGTGTGATCATATGTTGCTAGTGGTCTGTCCTTAAAAAAAGTCTGCAAGCATTTAGCCCCAAGTCATGTTTAATACAAGTATAGATGGAAAGCACATCTACTGTTGCAAGGATATAGCTCGATTTTCATGGGAGTTCAAACATTTTAGAAATAAATTCCATACTGTCCTGGCAATACAAAGGAAGGCTACACACATATGGGAACAAAAAGTGGTCAAGATAGATGGAAGCATTCTCAAGAAGACTATTTTTGGCAGAAATGATGGACCTAGCTGGTGGTTCTGTACTATGCTTGTGTACCATCGGTAGCATATAGAAACATGGTACTATTGGTTTCTTAACAGTTAAGAATAACAATTCATCCATACTCAAAACGCCCCTCTCATGACAGCTGGCCACCATGCTATGGAAAAGATCAATTGCTAGGCCATATTGAGCAGCATTGGTCTTCTTATAACTACCAGAAACGTCCAGTTGTCTCTTTGCCTTTGTGGTGTACTTTTTTACATCCCACAGCACAACATTTCCCCCTTCGTCTGTTAGTTTGATGACAAAGGACTTGGCTTTCTGTAGTGATTCCAAGGCTGCTAGTTGGCCCTTAGTCAAATTTGTCACAAACCGGTTGGTATCCCTTAATTCCAATTTCCTGAGGTCACGTAGGACCACCTCATGGAAAGGATCTATGATGTCATGTGGTGTTATAGGTTTGAATCAGGATTTGGGTTTGAAGTGCCTCCGATTTCTCCTGTTAACCTCCAAATCCAAATTCTCCAGTAGTTTCCATTCGGAAACCCAAATCCTCTCCCCCAATTCTAACTCCCTCAGGGATGTCAAACCATCAATTTCACCAATAGTTAACATGTTAGAAGCTGTTAAGGCAGAAGTAGATCCACTTTCCCCAAACCCCAGGATCCCGCTGGGTTGTTTGTTGGCATGAATTTTCAAAAGCTTCAACTTTCTAATGAACAGGAACATGTCTATGCTTGTGTGTGCATAATCCAAGTTAGCCAGAGGAAAACATTAGAGACCTAATCCGTATAGAGATTGTTCATCCAGGGTAAGGGTGTGGGGAGAAAGATTGATAACAGAAAGCTGTTGCTCACACATTACTTGTTCCTTTTGGTTTGCTGAAGTACCTTCCTAGGTGGCTTGTCTGTATCCTTTCCTTGCACCTCCTCTTTCACTTTTTCTCCTGCGTTGCCTCCTCCTTTTTCTTTTGGGGGCTTTCTTCTTTGTCCCTGGTTTTGCTGTATCAAATGGTATTTCTACAGAGTTGTGAAGGGGGTCTGGCCACTGTTTGTGGTCGCCTGTCTCTCATCCAAGTCTGACACATTTGAACTTGATTCATAAGTCGCCATCTCCTGCTGCCCCAAGGCTAACGTGCATCTAAATTCTTTCCTTGCACCATCATACTTCCTGCCAAAGGTCAAAATACGGCTTGACGCATAGTCAATCTTGTCCCTGGTAATCTTCCACTTCTTCTTTAAGATATATATATATTTCAAGTAACTATAACTCGTGCCCTAAGTTAACCATAACTTGTGTCCTCATCATGCATAGTTTTTTCACATCAATAGTTTTACTGCAAATGTTACAATGATCTCAATGATGTCAAAGATGTCAAGAGTGGTGTAAAATCTGCGGTAATTAGCAGTGAATTGCGAGGGCACGGGTTATCGCTACCTTACGGCACAAGTTAGTTACTTGAAATAACTCTTACTATAACTGCTGAATTTCATTGGCTTTGTGAGTGTAAAATCTGAATCTAACTATAACGTCCCTGTAACCTTTGTTTTTTAGTGAATTTCTAAGGTTTTTTTCTAATTCCATTTCCTAACTATAACGTCCCTGTAAACTTTGTTTTTTTCAGTGAATTTCTAGGATTTTTAAATGTTAAGTAAAATACCCTGGGGGGTAAGAGTTGGATGCAGGGCCTGGCCTGGCATTGTGCAGCCCCATCCAAGCTTGCTGCTCCTGCCCCCCACCTCCTTGCCATCCATTCTCCAACTCCATGCCCCTGCTTCCTCATTACAGCCCTTTGTGGTTGTTGTTCTACCATTGCCCTTCCCACCTGGCATCAACATTTAGATTGCTGCTCCATCCACCTCCTCCCTACCGAGTCCATGCACCAGCCCCCTCCCTCCTGCCCTGCATGGTCTAATGTGCTGCCACTGCCCTCCATGTAGCTTGATGTCCTTGCCCACACATCTTGCCCTCAATTGCCCAATTATTTACCCCATCAATGTCCTCTTGGTTAGCCTCTGCACTTAGCTTCCTGCCCTTACCCTCCTTCTCCCACCCTCTGATGTCTGTGTGCTTGCCCCTGCACCTTCCTTTTTGCTCACCATGTTCCATGGACCAGCCACTGCCCCTCCTATCTACACTTGAGTGTCCTGTTGAGCTGCCACTGCCCCTCCTACCTCCCTAGCATGGTCAGATGACTGCTGCCTGTCCCTGCCAACTCCACCCTGCCTATCAATGTTCAATGCCCCGATCCCCTCCCTCCTGTCCTCCATGGCTCATTTTGCAGCCACTCCCTTCTGCCCTCCATGCTCTGTTGTATTGCAACATCTCCTCCTGCCTACCCTGCGTGGTCTGTTCTGATGCCCCTTCCCCTGCCCTCTCTTGCCTGTGTCTAGCCAATACTCATCCCTTCTGTCTTCCATGGTGTTTTGTTCATGTCCAACATGGCCATTGTGCTACCACTAGCTCTCCTGCTTGCCATGCATGGCCTTCTGTGCTGCCACAGCCCCTCCAACCTGCCCTGTGTGGTCCGCTTACTGCCCCTTTCCCCCTCCCGTCTCCCACCTTCCCATCGTTGTCTGTGTGCATGCTATAATAGCATATAATATAATATAATAGTCTCACTGCTGTCATCCATGGGGTGTTGTGCTTCCAGTGCCCATTGCACCTGCCCTCCATGGTCAGCTTGCTGCTCCAGCCCTCACCACTTGCCCCCTGCCCTCCATTTTCCATGTGCAGGCTTCTATCTTCTCCCTTCTTCCTTGCCTGGTCATTTTTCATGCCCCTGCCCTCCTGCCCTTCATGGTACGTATGCTGCAACTGTCTCTCCTGTCTGTCCAGTATGGTCAACTTGCTGCCCTTGCCTCCCTCCCCTCTGCTCTGTTGTCCATGTGCAAGTCCCTGACCCCTCCCTATTGATTTCCATGGTCTTCACTGTCGTCTGGCTTCCCTATGTTGCACTTAGGGGAGAGAATGTGGCATTACAGCCAAAGTTCCAGACTTTGCAGCTGAGGAACCAGGTTAATGTTTCAGCGTCAGCTCAACATCCTGCGATTCTGGGCTAATCACTTAATATCCCTATACCTAACGCCCAAAAGGAATGTGTCCTTGTGTAATGTAACTGATGCTCATGTAAATCACACCAATACCTTAGTGTCAAGTCTGAGCTATATAAAACTGCAAAAAAACAAAACAATTAAGTGTTCTGCAAACTGACATTGGGCTAAACTTGGGGCTCTATTTGGCTGATATTTGTGCTGCGTTTGGGCTCATTTCTTTCTGGTGGCCATCTTGGGAGACTTATTTGTTATGAAGCTCCTCAATCTCTTCATTTACAGCAGTATCTTCAGTAGAAAATTCTTCACTTTTCCACTTTGATGCTATCAAGATGGAGGTCATATGTGTTCCACACATTTGTCAAAATTCAGAATACAAGCACTTTAGTTGCTCATCAGAAAACTGTAGTAAATTGCTGATCACCAGGGAGTTAATTGGCAGTCTGCTGCTGGTTTTGAAAGGGCCTGTTTCAATCTACATGTCAGAATGATTTAATGAAATAGAAGAGGAAGATATTTGAGGACTCACTTGAAACCTGTCCTATGTTTTCTCTCTACAGCACTAACGATAATTTATATGACAAAACGTAACTCCCCATTGTGTTCCTTTCTAAATTAAATGTTTTAAGTTTTACCAATTTGATTCAATCAAGATGGCTTCAGGGGTGCCTCACATTTGTCATAAGTAAGACTCTGAGCACTCTAGTTGCTCTTTAGAACACTCTGGGAAGCTGCAGTAGAACACAAGGGAAACAACTAATAGGCTGCTACTGTTGGAAGTACATGTTTTCTTGAGAAAGTCAGACTTCATTCTCATTTGGTTGAGAAACAAAGTGTGTATTTACAGAAAATATGCTCTCATTTTAGCTACTGAGATGTTATCAGTGATTTCATCAGTGATGTCACTGACCATGTCATGAGTGATGTAATATGTGACGTCATCAGCAGTGCATTGCGGGGGCGCGAGTTATAGTTAGCTGACCTAACTATAACGGGGGAATTTCACGGGTTTTGTACGAGTGCGATGTCCAACTAACTATAACTTTCCCTAAAACCTATGGTTTTTTTCAGCGAATTTTTAAGGTTTTTTAAATGCTAATTTCTAACTATAACATGCCTGAACCCTATTATTTTTTCATTGAATTTCAAAGGTTTTTCAAATGCTAGTTTCTAACTATGCCTACAGAGATAGGACATGTGAAGAAAGAAGAAAAAACGAACAGAAAGAAGCAAAGGAAATGCAGAAAGAAGCAACCGATGTGTGCAAAGACGAAGAAAAGTGCAGGAAGAAGCAAGACATGTGCAGAAAAAACCAACAGAGGAGCAGAAAGAGGCCTTGTTCCAAAATCATCCTGTGCCCACAACTATTTCAGACGGGTACTGGTGGTAACTGACTCTGACTAACCAGGCCTAGAGCCAGTGCCTTGCTAAAAGACACTGAGAATACAGTGAAAACACCTACATACACTAGGGAACACTTGTGTTGGCTAACCCTGTGATTAGCATGACCTCCTCTGTAAGTCCCTAGTACATAATAGGGCAGGGGGATTAAAACTACCTCTTAAAATGCGCTACGGGGCGCATTTGCACAGTGGTGAAGGGAGGGGGGGCCTGGGGTGACATGTGTGAAAACACGTCCTGTGGCTGTTTTAAGTTGGGAGATTAACTCCCCTTCAATCCTGACGGTCCCTGGGATCCAACTAGCCAACCAGATACCTCCAGTAAGCGCCACAGAGCTGCGTTGCAGAGAGGCGAAAAAAGGGGCATGGCCTGGACCACCTCTCTGCAACGGAGCGCAGTGGCGCTTACTGTAGGCACCTTGTGGGCTAGTTGGTCCCCAGGGGCCCTCAGGATTGAAGGGGAATTAATTCCCCAACTGAAAACGCGCCACAGGGTGTGTTTGCACACATCACCTCAGGCCCCGCCCCCTCCCTTCACCACTGTGCAAACATGCCCGTGGCACGTTTTAAGTTGGGGGATTAAGTCCCCTAGAATCCTGAGGGTCTCTGGGGTCCAACTAGCCCACCAGGTATCTCCAGTAAGCACCACAGAGCTGCGTTGCAGAGAGGTGTAAAAAGGGGCATGGCCTGGAACACCTCTCTGCAACGCATGCCTCTCGTGCTTACTGGAGGTACCTGGTGGGCTAGTTGGCCCCCAGGGGACCTCAGGATTGAAAGGGAATTAATTCCCCAACTTAAAACGCGCCACAGGGCGTGTTTGCACACATGTCACTTCAAGCCCTCCCCCTTCCTTCACCACTGTGCAAACGCGCCCCGTGGCGCGTTTTAAGTTGAGGGATTAAGTGTCAAGAATTCCTGTCATGCGAGGGGAGGAAAACGGTAACCAGCGAAAACGGACTACATCTCCCAGGATGCTTAGCGTTTGAGAGGTTATGTAAACAGGAGAGCTGTTACATAACTCAAGGAAAACACGCCCTTATGTAAACAGGAGAGCTGTTACATAACTCAAGGAAAACACGCCCTTATGTAAACAGGAGAGCTGTTACATAACTCAAGGAAAACACGCCCTATAAAGGGTGGAACCGGGAGGTACAACGCTGTCGGATATTGTGTTTACACCGACGTACCTGCTTAGTGAAGAGCAGTGTTCCGGAGTGGTGCTCCAGTAAGGCAAGAACGGAGGTAGGTCGAGTCGTTACTCCCTGGGCCGTGTCTTGCCCCATCGTCACCTGTGAAGGACCCGGAAGCTCTACCGGATAACCATTGAGCTTCGCTTTTTGACTCGGCTGAGTCAAAGCGCAGTGGCGCTTTTGCTGGTTGGAGTCGTAACTCCCAGCCCGACCAGAGATACAGGGACTGCCAGCTGTAACGCACACCAGGAGGTGTTTGCCGCGTTACAGACTCGGAAGTCCACGGGATCGATCGAGCGGCTGCTCTCGGTTCAGTCTTCTTTGCTTGTGATTGGGGTATCAGTGACGCATCACCAGGAGGTGACTCCGCGTCCCGGTGCAGTCTGAGGAAGAGGTTGAGCGGCTGCTCCCTTCAGGCAGAGACCCCGGCTGGGTGTTTCCCTGACTCCTCGATTCTCCCCAACACTCTTCGTGCCCCTCACAGCCTACCGATTGGCATTGTCGGCCATTTCATTTCTGCCCTCTGTTGGCATACGCCGGGATCGGCGTATATGCAGAGGACGGTTAGGACCATCCGTGCTGTGGGCTGGTAACGTACTTAGCCTGGAGGATTCCAGTGACTATAACCTTTGTTTATTCCTTGTATTATTTTTGCCTTCATTAAAATAACTAAACCTTCACAAGTGGTTGCGTTCTCATTATCGTGTCTGTTAAACGATCCTGAGACGTTCAGGGCGTTACAAAATATCCGACCTTAATAACACTAACTGTCTCCCGGTCGATAACAGACATGGCAACACTTGATGATGTGCTGGCTGCTTTAGCGACCGTGCAAATTGAATTGGCTGCCTCCAGACAAGAAACAGCCGATGTAAAAGCCAGACTGGATGCTATCCAATTGGACCCGCTCACGCCCAGCACCTCCCTCACGAACCAGACCCCTGCGGTAGTAGTGGAAATGCCGGTAGCCGTCCCCTTGGCAACACCAGAGAGGTACAGTGGGGATCCTAACACAGTGCAGGTATTCCTCACACAAGTGGCGCTACATTTATCGTGCAAACCAAGGGCGTTCCCCACGAGTCAGGCTCGTGTGGCTTTCCTTATATCCTATTTGGCTGGAAACGCGGCACAATGGGCCTTACCTCTGGTGAGCAGGGACGACCCCATCTTATGTGATTGGGGTGCTTTTCGCGAGGAATTCCTGAAGGTCTTCGACAGAAGGGCTGACTCGTACACGGCGGACCGTGAAATGCTTGAGTTGAGACAGGGATCCAACGACCTGGTGCAGTATCTCAACGCGTTCCGAAGGCTGGTTGCGGAAACCAAGTGGCCTGTTGCTAAACAGACGGCGCTCTTCCCTCACGGGCTGTGCGATGAGCTCAAGGACGCCGTGGCTCATATTGACCCACAACCCAAGACATGTGAGGGCCTTATCAACCTGGTATTACGGCTGGAACATAGGCTAAGTGAAAGAAAGGGGGATCATGGGAGAAAAGGAAAATCCCTTCCATCCTATGTGACAGTGGGAAGTCCTGAAACTGCCACCGCATCCAAGGGAGAACCCATGGACATCGGCGCAACACGAGCGAGCCTCACAGCCACGGAGAAAGAGTCACGCCGTAAACAAGGATTGTGCCTATATTGTGGCAAAAAAGGCCACTACGTACGTGAATGCCCTGCCAAACCGAAGACGTCACGTTATCGGGCCAACCGGCCGGTAACAGCCGTGGTGGACGTACCGGCGGAAAACTAGAGGACTCCCAGACCAAAGAAGGGGCATCTCGGAGTCACTCATCCATCCCTTCACTTTCCAACTCGGTCACTAAGGGACAACGACACCTGTTTCTCACGGTGCACGTGGGAGTGCATGACCAGTGGATACCCGTTGTGGCCATGGTGGATTCAGGGGCCACTGGCATGTTTATGGACCACAACGAGGCATGCAGGCTAGGGCTAGTGCTTCTTCCCAAAGCTGTACCCGAAGACGTCTATGCTGTAGACGGAAGGCGATTGGTGACGGGGCCCATCGGGCAGCACACGGGGGTCCTTCCGATGAGATGTGGGAGGAACCATTTGGAACAAATCGATTTTAACATCATCCGAGCGCCCCAATATGGCGTCATATTGGGATTGCCGTGGCTACAGAAACACAACCCCTCTGTGGATTGGCCAACACATCGCATCGAACTGACGTCACCGTATTGCATCCTGCATTGTGGAATAAGAACGGAATCCCTTGACGCAGATGAGAGCGGGAGTCAGACGGTGGCTACAGCGGCAGAAAAAGATGTGGCTCTCCCCCAGGCTTATCACAGTTTTGAGGATGTATTTGATGAGGTGAAGGCGGAAGTGCTACCACCACATAGACAGTTTGACTGCCAGATCGACCTGGTGCCAGGGGCCAGCGTTCCCAGCGGCAGGCTGTATGCCCTGACGGAGCCTGAAAACGTGCATCTCCGGGGGTACCTGGATAAACTCCTCAAGCTAGGATTCATCCGCCCGTCCAAGTCTCCGGCCGCCTCGCCACTCTTCTTCATCCCGAAGGCTAATGGGGAGCTGAGAGCCTGTGTGGACTTTAGGGCATTGAATGCGATAACCGTAAAGAATCGGTACCCCTTGCCTCTCATCAGTGTACTTCTGGAACAGGTCAAGAAAGCTCGTATCTACACCAAGTTGGATTTGAAAGGGGCATACCATCTGGTGCGCATGAGGGACGGAGACGAGTGGAAGACCGCCTTTAAGACCAGGTTCGGCCTTTTTGAGTACCTCGTCATGCCGTTCGGTCTGTGCAACGCCCCGGCAGCCTTTCAGTACTTTTTGAATGAGGTATTCAGAGAGGAGTTGGATATCTACGTGGTCGTATATATCGACGACATCCTCATCTATTCGTCCAGTGTGGAGGAGCACGTACACCACGTCAAAGCTGTGCTCCAAAAGCTGAGGGAAAACATGCTGTTTTGTAAACTCAGCAAGTGTGACTTCCACGTCACATCCGTGGAATTCCTCGGAGTGATGCTGAGTCCAGAGGGACAGGAGATGGCAGAACGAAAGATCAAGGCGGTGAAAGAATGGCCGGTGCCCCAAAGCGTGAAGGACGTCCAAAGTTTCATTGGCTTCGCCAACTTTTACAGGCGGTTTATAGATGGATTTTCAGGATTGGTGGCCCCAATCACACAGCTACTGAGGAAGTCCAAGGAGTTTGTCTGGTCCCCTGAAGCGAACACAGCCTTTGAGGCCCTGAAAAGCGCCTTTGGTAAGGCGCCGGTGTTGGCTCACCCCGATCCGGATCTCCCCTACGTGGTGGAAGCGGACGCATCGGATGTGGCGCTGGGGGCTATCTTGTCCCAACGCAACCACGACACAGGGGTGCTTCATCCCGTTGCGTACATGTCCCGCAAACTCAACGACGCCGAACGCAACTACCATATTGCGGAGAAGGAGCTTCTCGTAATCAAGGAAGCCTTCACCGAATGGAGGCATTGGTTGATGGGGGCAAGACATGTGGTATCGGTGTACACGGACCATCGGAACCTACAGTTCATGACGGCCACAAGACACCTTTCTCCCAGACAGCTGTGGTGGATGATCTTCTTTGCGGGGTTCAACTTCCGCATCACATATCGGCCGGGGACGGAAAACCGGAAGGCGGACGCCCTGTCCCGTCAATCTGCAGTTAAGGAACCATTGCCTGCGACCGAGCATTCCATCATTTCCCCGAGGATGGTATTGGGGGTTATCCAACCGGATACTTTCCTGAGGGGAATAAAGAGAGGGATCAGGTCATTCGCATGGCGGAGGTGGCTCCTCAGTCACAGAGAATGGCAGCTGAAGGACGGGATACCCCTGAAGGGCAGGTGCCTATTGATGCCCACGCCTAGGCTAAGGAAACAAGCATTCATCTGGTGCCATGACTCTCCATGCGCAGGTCATTTGGGCTTTGAAAAAACAGTGGCTAGCATGGGACGGCATTTCTGGTGGCCAACCATGAGAGTGGATGTCAGGGGGTGGGGACAGGAGTGTCCTACGTGTGTTACCATGAAGGCCGACCATGGCCGAACCCAAGGGCTCTTACATCCACTTCCGACCCCGGATAGACCATGGGATAGCATATCACTGGACTTCGTGGTGGGCCTACCGGTAGACCAGGGGATGACGGCAATACTGGTGGTGGTGGATTACTTGACGAAAATGGGGCACTTCATCCCCTGCAAGAGAGTCCCTACGGCCGGGGAATTGGCGTCACTACTCCTAAAGAATGTGGTACGACTGCATGGATTACCTGGGATGATCGTGTCGGACCGGGGGTCGCAGTTTACTGCGCAATTCTGGAAGACTTGGTGCACTGCGCTGCATGTTAAGACCGCCCTGTCCACCAGCTACCACCCTCAAACGGACGGCCAAACCGAGCGCCTGAACCAAACGCTCAAACAGTATCCGCGATGTTTTGTGGACCAGGGCAGGGAAGAATGGGTCGACTTGCTATGGGTTGCAGAGATAGCCTATAACAACGCCACTCACAGCTCCACACAGTCATCTCCGTTCTATAGCAACTATGGCCAACATCCCAGGTTCTTGCCGTTTCTACATCCGTTCAGAGAGGACAGGATTCCCGCCACAGCGGACAGGGTGGCACACATAAAAGACACGTTGATGCGCTCAAGGGCTGTCCTAATAGAGGCCAAGAGAAGATACAAGGCTGCGGCAGACAGGAAGAGAAGGCCCGGGCCACTGTACCGCACTGGAGACTACGTCTGGATATCCACAAGAAACATGAGGTTTCGAAAGAACAGTGTGTTCCATCCCAAGTACATGGGCCCCTATCGAATTACCAAGTGTATGGGTCCCGTGAACGTGAAGGTGTGCTTGCCCCAGTCATTGCGGATACACCCTGTCTTTCATGTATCATTGCTCAAACCAGCACCCTCCAAGCCGTCTGGGACACCTAGGCCGGTATGCGTGGAGTCGGAGGTGGAGTATGAAGTGTCGGGCATAAGGGCGTCCAAATGGCGCAGGGGGAAGCTGTGGTACCTGGTTGCGTGGAAAGGCTATGGCCCGGAGGAGCAGTCATGGGAACCGGCTGAAGGGGTTCATGCTCCGCGCTTGGTCTCCTTGTTCCATCGGCGTTTTCCTGCCAGCGCTGGACCCGTGGGGAGCCGCTGAGAGGGAGGATGTACTGTCAAGAATTCCTGTCATGCGAGGGGAGGAAAACGGTAACCAGCGAAAACGGACTACATCTCCCAGGATGCTTAGCGGTTGAGAGGTTATGTAAACAGGAGAGCTGTTACATAACTCAAGGAAAACACGCCCTTATGTAAACAGGAGAGCTGTTACATAACTCAAGGAAAACACGCCCTTATGTAAACAGGAGAGCTGTTACATAACTCAAGGAAAACACGCCCTATAAAGGGAGGAACCGGGAGGTACAACGCTGTCGGATATTGTGTTTACACCGACGTACCTGCTTAGTGAAGAGCAGTGTTCCGGAGTGGTGCTCCAGTAAGGCAAGAACGGAGGTAGGTCGAGTCGTTACTCCCTGGGCCGTGTCTTGCCCCATCGTCACCTGTGAAGGACCCGGAAGCTCTACCGGATAACCATTGAGCTTCGCTTTTTGACTCGGCTGAGTCAAAGCGCAGTGGCGCTTTTGCTGGTTGGAGTCGTAACTCCCAGCCCGACCAGAGATACAGGGACTGCCAGCTGTAACGCACACCAGGAGGTGTTTGCCGCGTTACAGACTCGGAAGTCCACGGGATCGATCGAGCGGCTGCTCTCGGTTCAGTCTTCTTTGCTTGTGATTGGGGTATCAGTGACACATCACCAGGAGGTGACTCCGCGTCCCGGTGCAGTCTGAGGAAGAGGTTGAGCGGCTGCTCCCTTCAGGTAGAGACCCCGGCTGGGTGTTTCCCTGACTCCTCGATTCTCCCCAACACTCTTCGTGCCCCTCACAGCCTACCGATTGGCATTGTCGGCCATTTCATTTCTGCCCTCTGTTGGCATACGCCGGGATCGGCGTATATGCAGAGGACGGTTAGGACCATCCGTGCTGTGGGCTGGTAACGTACTTAGCCTGGAGGATTCCAGTGACTATAACCTTTGTTTATTCCTTGTATTATTTTTGCCTTCATTAAAATAACTAAACCTTCACAAGTGGTTGCGTTCTCATTATCGTGTCTGTTAAACGATCCTGAGACGTTCAGGGCATTACATTAAGTCCCCTTGAATCCTGAGGGCCCCTGGGGTCCAGCTAGCCCACCAGGTACCTCCAGTAAGTGCCACAGATCTACATTGCAGAGAGATTTAAAAAGGGGCATGGCCTGAACCACCTCTCTGCAACGCAGCTCTGTGGCGCTTACTGGAGGTTCCTGGTGGCCTAGTTGCCCCCCAGGGACACTCTGGATGAAGGGGAATTAATTCCCAAACTTAAAACACGCCACAGGGCGCATTTGCAGAGTGTTGCTGGAGGGGGCGGGGCCTCTGGCACGATCACGTGTTTTTATATTTTTTTATTTTTTAAGAAGAGGGGCTGTGTGGCCCCCGTTCTTTTTCTATTTTATGGGCCCTGGGAACCCCATCCCCTAGGGCCAAACCCCTTTTTGTTGTTTTTTTATAAGGAAAGGGGGCCGCGAGGCCCCCCTCCCGAGGCCATATTTGGCCCCGGGGACCCCATCCCCAGGGGTATGGCCAGTAGTTTTGTTTTTTAAAACTAACAAATTGGAGGGGGGCTGCGTGGCCCCCCTCCTGAGGCCATTTATGGCCCCGGGGACCCCATCCCCCAGGGCCTGCCTTTGTGTTTTAAAAACTTATGTATATTTTTAACTATGAGGGAGGGGGCTGCATGGCCCCCCTCCCTGGCCACTTCTGGCCCCGGGGACCCCATACCACAGGTCTGGCCACATCGTTGGGGACCCTGGGGGGGTCCCCAATTCTCCCACGGTCCCACCGGCTCCCTGGCTCCTGCGGGAGCCGGCATTGCTTTTCCACACGGGGACCTGCTAAGATGCAGCTCCCTGTGTGGAAAAGCAATCTGGTTTGGTTTTTGGAAGAGAGCAAAACCAAACCAGAGTTTGCTATGACAGGGCGGGAGCCGCGAGGCTCCCACTCTGTCATAGCAAACTGCAGTGTCCCGTGGTGGGCACCTTGGGACACTGCAGGAGCCGGCCCTGGATGTGACGGTCCCCAGGGCCATCATCGGCTCCAACATTGTGAAAGCCCCTCTGGGTGGTGGTCCCTGGGGCTCGGGGGTCCATTACGGACCCCCGCATTTAATAATTGGTGCCCCGGGGAGGTGGCAGTCCCCGGGGCATGTGGGGGGTTGTGCCCCCCACACAGATCTCTTTATTTTAAAAACAAAAGCCCAGGGGGTGGCAGTCCCCGGGGCAGCGGGGGGCTCCAAGGCCCCCCCACAGATTTCATAACAAGCCCCAGGGATTGGCGGTCCTTGGGCCTGCAGGGGGGGGCATGTGCCCCCCGCAAATATTCATGCTTTGCCCCGGGGGTGGCGGTCCCTGGGGCAGTGTGGGGGGATTGGGCCCCCCCACACATTTTTTAAGCATGCCCCCAGGACCTTTTTTCTCAGCCCCCGCTTGACGAATCACCCCCAAACTTTCAGGATAGGAGCTGACTGGAGCGCCCCACCTGTTTTGAAAGTTTCGCGAAGATTTGTCATCCGGCGCCAAAGTTATTGGGAAAAGACTACTACGAACTCCACAGCTCCATAATGGCTTTACCTAAAACTGGGAAGTTTGGTAGCACACTTCTCGGCACATTAAACTCACACAGATGCCAGTGTGGGATTTAATTTAAAATGTACTCAGAGGGCATCTTAGAGATGCCCCCTGAAAACCGACCAGCCCTGGCGTGCTTCCTGAATGGCTGCCCACCATTGCCACCACCAGACAAGTTTCTGGAACCAAGAGTAGAGGGCCTCCACTATCTGGGTCCAGAAACAAAGCCCCTCCTTGGTAGAGGTGTCATGCCTCCTCCCCCAGGATAGGCTGAACCCACAAAAGGGGAAGTTTCAAAGGCGTGCCACCTCCAGAAACTTTCCCTGCCTTTTGCTGTCCCAGCAACTGGCTCACACCGGTTCTGACCCCCACTCGGGCAGGAGAATCGGTGGAAATCCAAGTTAGGAAGAGATGTGTACTCACCATTGCCAACCCCACCCCTCAGGTAAGGGAATTGAGGTGAAGTACACATCTCATTCCCCACCATTTTGAAGATGAGGGGACTCAGCCAATTAGGAAGAGGCTCATGCGCCCTCCCCACTGGAGTGTTTCGTTATAGGGGGTGTACCTACCCCAAGGAAGGGACCCATTGGGCCCAACCTACACACCCCTTTAACACCCCTAAATTCAATATTTAGGGGCAACCCCGAACGTTACCTCCTGAGATTCGAGGAAGAAAGTAGAAGGACTGAAGAACTGTGCTGGCACAGGAAGAAACCGAGGCCACCAACTGACTAGGCCCCTGCCTTACCTGCCTGTCCCAACCATGACCTGCCTACAGCAAAGAAACAGGTGTGTCCTGTAGCAGCTAACACCCATAGCCAGAAGACCTGCCCTGTTCTCAACTAATAGACTCTGTCTCCCATGAGCACCGAATTTGCTTGAACCAAAGACTAACCATCAGAGTCCAGACTCCGCAATTTTGCACCACTCTGCACCCAACCACCGCGGCCCGAGGTTGAGTGGCCCCATACTCCAAAGATGTCCTCCTGCAATCGTAATTTGGGATCGGGTGAACCCTGACCTAGCACAAGCTTGGAAACTAAACCTGGAGCCTTTACCTGACAGCCAGGGACCACGATGTCCGCTTTCCCTCCTGAACCCTGCCGTCTCAGTGCATGGGGGTGCTATTCTGGTGTCAGTCACTGGCCCCTGCAGTGCCGACCGCAACCTTAAGAGCTTTGCTCCAAAACCTAAGTGGCCTGCTTGCCAGACCCCACCCAAAGGCCCCCTTAGCCTGTTGGCTAACGTTGGGCCCCTGCACTCTGCACCCGGCTGCCCCTTGCTGCTGGTGGTGCAATTAGAGGGTCCACTTGGACCTTGGGGATCCTTGGTCCTAACCCCAAATCTTCTACCTTGTAAGGCCAATACTTACCTGCGAGGTTGATAACCATTTTTCCTCCGACAGCGATTCATAGTATGAGATTTGGGGTCTAGAAAGTGTTCTATGTAGTACTGCTAATGTATGTGGGAAAAGTGAGCAATATTGTAACGTAATCCAAAAGTAACCAGAGAGTATTTACTGTGTAATGCCAAGTATCCTGAAAAGAGATATCAACCTGTAACTGTTACAAGTACAAGAACAACTGCATTTCCTTGACAGTCATGCATTTAAACGTATTTATTTCTTACCTGTACCAAGTCCTGCTTGTTTCTATAAATAAACCATAAGTATACCTTTTTCATACTTACCTGTTAGAAATGGGAGATTCTCTGGTTGGCTAAGGCTTGCGCCAAAGCCAGGCAGAGACCACCACTCTAACATTGGTGATCAGCAGTGGGATTAGGACTTGCGTTTGCGCAGTACCACAGCGACAACTGGCTGCACTACAAAACTCTGCATTTTAGATAATCACGTGTTTGGGGATTATTGTAAATTCTTCTCCTAAAATGTGTCATTTTTGAATTGTGTACTCTTGCTTCTGCTCAGACACCTAGGTCCCTTGTGTTGCACTTGTCCCTGAGCGTCCTGCCAAAATGGAGTCTGCTTTTAATTTCTGTGGTCTGTTTAGATACAGTATGGGGGAGTTGGTTGAATTTTGTGAGGGGAGAGACATAGCAGTGAGTGTGTCAGACTCCCAGTCAAAACTTAGGGAAAACCTGATCCAATGGCAGGAGGAATGGGAACGTGAGCGCAGTGAGGAGGAGAGGGCCCGGGCCACACGCCAAAAGGGTGGTGGGTCTGAGGGGAGCCCCGAGGAGTCTGAAGAGGAGGAAGAAAGTGACAGGACAGGGACGCCAGTAGATAGTGAAGACCCCATAGATGGGGAGTCCCTTGCTGGGTCCAGTGTCAGGGGCAGCGCCCCATCCCTTTTCCTATCCCCAGAGGAGTGGGTAGATAGGAGGGAAGAAAGGGAGCATCAGCTGGTTTTGTAGAAGCTCAGGTTAGAGCATGCCAAGGAGATAGCGCAGCTGAATGTGGAGGAGAAACAGTTTGAGACCGAGAGAGTCTTAGCGCAGGAGAGGATGGCGGAGGCTGACAGGGCCTTCGCCAGGGAGAAATTAGCTCACGAGGGTAGAATAGCCCCTAAGTGGAGTTGTGGTTTTCTGGATTCACCAGTAAGGGTGGGATCCAGTGGTGGCAGCGATATAGAGTCCAGTGCAGGAAGTCCCATTTCCAGTTCCCAGAGTATGGTACCTGTTTCCCAAGAAGAGGAGTGTAGCTTGAAATTCAGGGGCAGTAGGTAACTGTCTCACCAGTCTTGGGAGGAGTTTGTGGAGGAATGTAATGATGCACTGGTCAATTGGGTAAAGCTTGACCCGGAACATGACATTGGTGAACTGCTCAATATGATTCTCAAAGAGCAAATGTTCAGTATTGGTTGTTGGCCGGAGTTGCGCCAACACCTGTTGAGGTTGGAGCCCTGTGATCCTTGGGAGCTTGCAGAAGAAGCAGACCATTGGGAAAGTGCCCAAGGTTCTGATGAGGCAAGGGAGAGTACTTCCAACAGTAGTGGCTCAGGTATCTTCCCGTCCAGTATTGGGGAAGAGGTTCAGAGTAGCCCAGCTAGGTCCCAGAGTAGTGAGAGGGGTGTAGGGGCTCACGACCTATCTCAGTGGAGTAGGAATGAGTGTTTGACTTCGAGTCCCCAGATACCCGAAACCCAGTCTCAGAGCCTGGATGGCTTCTTCAGGGAACACCAGGTTGGGGGCCTAGGCTATCCTGTTAGTCCATTTGAGGAGGATCCCCTAGTGTATGGAGAACCTGGAGCATCTGTAAGTAGAACTCCAGTGGTTCTGGTGTCTGGCAGTGCCTCTCCAGTAGGGAGGGTACAGAAGTCCAGCAAGAGGGGTGGCATGGGGCTGTGTTCCCCAGTGGAGGAGCCAGTGGGTCAGGGACCAGCCGGGAGGGCTGAGTCTCCTAGAGGTGACCATGGTGACCACACATCGGTCCTGGGGGATCTTCACGCACTGTCAGGTGGACAGGGGACGGGAGATCTGCGCCAGGCAGACTGTCACGCAACATATGAGGCATATGTTACCCTCGGGGGGATGGTGTGTAAGTCCCCAGAAGTCCTGGCGTGCCAGGCAAGTACTCCGCCTAAGGGTTTAGACCCAAGGTTGGGAGGCCAGGTTCAGGATCCGCCTGACCTGGAGGGAAGGGCAACTGTAAGCAGTGTCCTGACCGATGTAGCTGCTAGGGGCACCACTCCAGTTGGGAGGGTGCCGGACTCTGGAAGGGGGTGCAGAGGGAGGGAGTCCTCGCCTCTGACCCCGGTGCAACCTGAGGGGTTAAACCCTAGGTTGGGAGACCAGTTCTTGGAAAGAGGTCCTGAGCTGGTGGGTGAATTGTGTTACGAGGTCGCCTCTCAGAGGAAGAGAGGGCGGAACCCTAGAAGAAGAGGTAGGGAGAGGAGAGCCTCACCTGTGACTTGTGGTCAGCTTGAGGGTGCAGACCCTAGGCTGGAGGATCAGTGGCAGTCTAGAATTGCCCTGATGAGGGGTAGAGTGGAGAATGGTTACTATGTGCCAGACGTTACTACCCCCCACTCTGTGGATAGGCAAGGACCAGTGGCATCTGGATGGCCTAGGCCCTGGTCCTGGCCGCAGACAGCTGAGGAGTACCAGTGGGGCAGCCCAGTTGGTCTGCAGAGCTTTTACAGAGGGAACCACGTGGGTTCAGAGTGGCGTAGAACCGGAGGGTGTCCCTGCCGTTGCGGGCCCGCGTCCGTGTTCTATCACCCAAAGCAGGTAAGCCCAACACGGTGGTGATTTGTCTCCCCTGCGTTTTGGCTGGAAGGGGGCAGTGTTGGACTTGGCCCTTCTGGCAGGTTCACCCCTAAACTTTTTGCAGTTATCCTAGCTTTTTCCCTATGGAGTGTTAGTGGTTTTAGACCCCTAGGCACTTTAGCACGGTGTCCCCGTGTAAAGTGCGTACTCTCTGTGTTACATTGAGTGAGACTGGCCTGCCCTCCCATAGGAATGCATGGGGAATGTGTGTGTCCATGGTAGTTCCTGATGCGTGGGGAGTGCAGGGTCGAGTTTGGTATGTGCGAACTCGTGAGATTGAATGCTGCACGATGATGTGTGTGGCGTTACTGTGTCTAGTGTAGAAGTGCCACTTCTAGAAGCTGGCATGTCTGTGTAATAAATGTGAAGTGACTGTCTGGCTTGTGATTGGCTGGTGTGCCTGGCTCCAGGAGTCAGGATGGGTCTGCCCCAGTGGTGAATAGGGAGATTTACATCCAGATGGGTGGGAGGAGTGCACCTGGGACCTGAATAGGGCTGGGCCTTCTCTACACAATACTGGCTCCGCCCCCTGTCGTGCGACTGATGTCCCTAGCCTGTCCAGTGAATGGGGAGAGGGGCTGAGCACAACAGAGTGCTTCAAA
Organism: Triturus cristatus; assembly: GCF_964204655.1. Taxonomy (NCBI): domain Eukaryota; kingdom Metazoa; phylum Chordata; class Amphibia; order Caudata; family Salamandridae; genus Triturus; species Triturus cristatus. Next base: position 925,197,604 of record NC_140591.1, on the reverse strand, counting down.
ACCAGTTGCATCTGGTTTTTCCTTAACCCTGCAGCCTGAGACAAAGGAAATGTGTATATAAAAGGGGGCTGTGACCCCATGTAAGGGGTTCTGCTGATCCTAACTGGAGGGGGGCCTGCTGCTGCTGCTGGGCACCAGAGGGACTGCCACTGGGGACTGCCTCCCTACCTGGAGGGCCCTGTGAGCTTGCCCCTGGGCCCAGCCCTTGCCCCCTGCCTTCCTAAGGACTTTGTTCCTGGACCTTGCCCTCAAGCGCCTGGGAAGCGCTATACCTTTATTGCCTGGGGAGCACTCTGGTTTCTGTCCAGGAGGAGCAGCGCTTCTGTCTCTTGCTGCAGCACAAAGCTGCGGTCATTTTGGAGAGGGAATCCCCAGCATGGAGATCCCCCCTGCCTCTGTGCCCTCTGAGCGGGAGCTTAGGCGCTGTTCTGGCGGGTGCCCACCCTGCCCTTGAGGAAGGAATCACCGCCGCAACCGGGCCAAAGCAAAAGGAATCTCCGGGTCGCTTATGAATGCGACCCGGAAGTCAGGCAGGATGAGCCCGACGTGGGTGGGTCCTGCCGGTGAGACAGAAAGTCCTGCCATCCTGAAGACGCGAGGGAGAGAGCAGCGAACCTGGCGGTATCGAGCGGGTGGAAGCCCCTCCAGACGTGCAGAAAAGTCCCGGGTCCCAGGAGGGGGCCCGGGTGAAGAACAAAGGCGGCTGAGGCCGCCGACGGCAGTGCGGGGCTCCCAGGAGCAAAGGGAAGACCCACGCCGCGAGAAAAGTGCTGCCTGAAGGAGAGAAGACCCCGAGCGGCACCAGGAGCTACAGAGAGATCACCTGTCCCGGTGAGTGCGGGTTCGCGTTGTGTGGGGCAAACAGAGTCAGAGCAGCCCCGGCTGGCAGCGGGCCGCTCCAACGCTTGGCATAGTTATTTTTAGAGCCTAGGTGTCTCCAACGATGGCCATAATTATTTTAGGAAGGCCCAGAGGGGCCCTTGCTTTTATTGCCTGGGCACATTTGCTTCAAGAGCCCCGAGTGGCTCCCACAGTGGGCATGATCTGTTTCTGAGCACCAGTGCACTCCACAGTGCTTGGGGGCATTATTTACTTTCAGAGCCCCGTGTGGCTCCAACGCCTGGCCAACTTGTTCCAAGGGCCATTGCGAGCCCAAGCCTCATTTGACTGTTTCACAGCTGCCCAGCACTCAGTGGGCAGCTGCAACGTTTAGGTTGTGCCCCTGTGCGCTGTTGCTTACGCTGCTTTGGCAGCCCAGCCCTGACATTTTGGACAAAGGGCGTTTGAGCCCCTGAGAGGCCAAGTTGGCCTGGGGACAGTTTTTCTGTGTTGTGCCCTCACCTAGGGTACATGGTTATTTCTACATGTGTACGTTTGCGCAATGTGCATTGCCTTTATGCTTATTTGTATTTCTAAATGTGTCTATGCTTAGGAGATTGTTTTCCTAGTATAGGTTATGCTAGTGAGTTCATGGTTCCCTGCGTGATATATGCCTAAGGTGTTTAGGATTGCGTAGGGTGTACTTACCTTTTACCAGTGGTTACTGGTTGTACGCTACATTTATTATTTGTTCTACATTTACAATTGTTGATTTGTGATGATTCTGACGGTGGTCCATTGGCCCTGTCTTGTGTAAATAGTCCCCCTGTAAATTCTGCCCGGTGGCAGTTGGCACAGTGTAAAGTGTGTGAATATTATCTAATGTGTTTTGGTATAATACAAAGGCTATTTTTATATATAACCTTGTGTGGAGTTTCTTTTGTGGTGGGCCTAGGGTGTTGTTGCTGTGTGCGTGCACAAACGCTTTACACATTGCCTCCGGGATAAGCCTGACTACTCGTGCCAAGCTACCAAGGGGGCAAGCAGGGGTTATCTTTGGCGTGTAACTCCCCAGCCCTGACATAGAGAGGTGGTCTCTGCCTGGCTTTGGCGCAAGCCTTAGCCAACCAGAAATCCCATTTCTAACATTACCTAATTAGTCTGGATTCTGTCTCTGAGAGTGTGACATCAGCCTTGATTGAGGGAATACAATAAATACTTAACACACCCTCCTATTCAGCCTAACTGCTCGACCGCACTACCTCAAATAGAGCTGTTAATGATTATCTAATTTAGCATCTGCTACACCTCTTGGGATCCACTGGACTCTGTGCATACTATATCTTACTTTGGTATAGTATATGTGGAGCCAGCTTCCTATAATCATCATATATGTTCTCAAGATTTCAAAAATATAAAAACTGACCAAGAATAATGATGATGCTTAGTTTAGAGAGCCCCGGATGTACAGGAACTAGCTCAGCTGTAAAAATAGCCCGACCTGTCTCTTAGTTGTATATACCTTAGTCTGAGCGAATGATTATATAATGAAGCCAAAACAAACATGCTATAGATGTAAAATCGAGTAGGCTTAAATAGACTTTCTTCACACTGAATTGTCCGTCCTTGTGGGCTTGTGCTTTAGCATCATCACACTCGCCGGTTTGTGTGTTGTGTGTTATAAAACAGAAACAGCATATTCCCTAACAAGTCTGTTACACAGCACGCCCAAAGAGCAAGTGCTAATGATTAAGTGCCCATGTGCGCACTGGTAGACCCCGGCTCAAATTAAGCAGTAGTTTAAAGTCTAAAATTGCCAAATTGATTTAGCAGCAGGGTTGCCTGCTCCTAAAAGATGAAAGGCTGAGTGCTAGAACACGTGGTCTTTTTTATTTAATTATGGGAGACTGGCCGCGTGGCCCCCCTTCCCTAGGCAACTTCTGGCTCCAGGGACCTCATCCCCCATGGCCTGGCCACCCTTTATTGTTAATTTTAGAGGGAGGCTGTGTGGCCTTCATCCTCAAGCCACTATTGGCCCTGGGGACCCCATTCCCCGGGGCCTGGCCATTTTTTAAATAAATAAATAAAGGGGAGGGGGGCTGTGTAGCACCCCTCCCGGGCCACTTCTGGCCCCAGGGACCCCATCCCCCGGGGCCTGGCCTCACTGTTGAGGACCGTGGTGGGAGCCCCAATGCCCCCACAGTCCCAGCCGGCTCCCCGCCTCCTGCGGGAGCCGGCATTGCTTTTGCACAGGGGAGCTGCTAACATGCAGCTCCCCTTGTGCAAAAGCAATCCTGCTTTGGTTTTTGGAAGCGAGAGCAAGTTTCTCGCTCCCGCCCACTCATAGCACACGGCAATGTCCCTGGTCTGGGCACCCCAGGACATTGCAGGAACCAGTCCTGGGGGGTGGCGGTCCCCAGGGCCATCAAGGGCTACTGGAGGGGAGATGTGTTCGACCCAGGGGGGCAGTAACGGACCCCGTATTTAAATATACAGTGCCCCGTCGAGGTGGCAGTCCCTGGGGCTTGGGGGGGCCCATGAGGCCCCTCGCCCCTATTGATTAGAAAGTCCCAGGGAGGTGGTGGCCCCTGGCGCTGTGGGGGCCCCTTTGGGCCCCTGTTACATAAATCAAATTGCCCCTGGTACCAGGCCTACCCGGGGCCTTTTAAAAACGCTTATTTTTTTACTTTTCAGACGGATTCACGCACTGGCGCGACCCCACCCCAAAACGAAAACGCTTCTTTTGGGCCTGGGTGTTCCCGAGGGACCCCTTGAGCAGGCCTGGGGGTCAGGGTGTTTTTACCCTGCCTCCTTTTCTTGTTTTTTATCTTTTTTCCTCACCTTTTTGATTTTCACTCGATGCAAGGACCAAGATGGCTGTCAACACTTTCTGGTTTGGAGTGTTGGCAGCCAATTAGAATGAAACTCTTGCTCGGGAGGAGATGTATGGTTAGGCTCTGCCCAGATATCTATATTTCTTTTCCCTTTAATATTTTAAAAACTACTGAATGGATTTCCACCATTTAAAAAAGGGCACTTTCTAAACCAAATTTGGTGAAATTCCGTTCAGCAGTTCGGGCTGTAGCCTGTTCCAAAATTTCGTATGGAAATTAACATGGAGAAAACGCGCTTTGGGACCCCCTTTTTTCTCAACCCCTGCTTCAGGAATTACCCCAAACCTTTCAACAGAGAAACTGAGAGGGCCGACCCATTCATTTTTAAAATTTCTTGAAGATTCGTCAAATGGCGCAAAAGATATTGGCAAATCAAAAAAACGCTTTTCCTCTGGAAACTAGGTTCTAACTATAACGACCGCCAGTAGATAAAAAAATATATATATATAATTGAGATTAGCGGCATCTGAGGAAGTTTACATAACGAAACGCGTCATGCCGGAGGTCCAATAAAAGCAGCTCTTCCTGAAACCCCGTGTGTGCTCGACTTCTTGGTGAATGCGAGGAAGTTTGGTTTGATATTTAGAGTGCAGTCATCAGTACTCGACGAGCGCCCATCTTCCAAGAGCTCCGGCGGTTTGGTGGCAAACTTTGGTGTAACTAAAAACTTTTTGGCAACGCCGGAACCCCGCTTACCTGCAATGTGAGCCCGATCAACTTTGTTGAAAACTGCGACTTCGCTGGATATTGCCGCCTACTTAGGCGGAATCTACAGGCTCTATTTCCAGGGACAGCGGCAAGATGTGGGGATCAGAGGAGCTGCTCACCACCCCCCCGTAAACAACAAATGGCAGAGCATGAGAAAGGAGCAGGCACCGCCCACTGGGGCTGTACTTACCAAGGTCGCCTGTTCTGGACGGACTTGCAGTGTCAAGTTTGTCTATCCTGATTTGCCCGCGATGCCTCAGCCAATCGAAGAGGGGCATTGACGATTCAAAAGGAGGGCGGGAAAACCTGTTGAGATTAGCGGCATCTGAGGAAGTTTACATAACGAAACGCGTCATGCCGGAGGTCCAATAAAAGCAGCTCTTCCTGAAACCCCGTGTGTGCTCGACTTCTTGGTGAATGCGAGGAAGTTTGGTTTGATATTTAGAGTGCAGTCATCAGTACTCGACGAGCGCCCATCTTCCAAGAGCTCCGGCGGTTTGGTGGCAAACTTTGGTGTAACTAAAAACTTTTTGGCAACGCCGGAACCCCGCTTACCTGCAATGTGAGCCTGATCAACTTTGTTGAAAACTGCGACTTCGCTGGATATTGCCGCCTACTTAGGCGGAATCTACAGGCTCTATTTCCAGGGACAGCGGCAAGATGTGGGGATCAGAGGAGCTGCTCACCACCCCCCGTAAACAACAAATGGCAGAGCATGAGAAAGGAGCAGGCACCGCCCACTGGGGCTGTACTTACCAAGGTCGCCTGTTCTGGACGGACTTGCAGTGTCAAGTTTGTCTATCCTGATTTGCCCGCGATGCCTCAGCCAATCGAAGAGGGGCATTGACGATTCAAAAGGAGGGCGGGAAAACCTGTTGAGATTAGCGGCATCTGAGGAAGTTTACATAACGAAACGCGTCATGCCGGAGGTCCAATAAAAGCAGCTCTTCCTGAAACCCCGTGTGTGCTCGACTTCTTGGTGAATGCGAGGAAGTTTGGTTTGATATTTAGAGTGCAGTCATCAGTACTCGACGAGCGCCCATCTTCCAAGAGCTCCGGCGGTTTGGTGGCAAACTTTGGTGTAACTAAAAACTTTTTGGCAACGCCGGAACCCCGCTTACCTGCAATGTGAGCCCGATCAACTTTGTTGAAAACTGCGACTTCGCTGGATATTGCTGCCTACTTAGGCGGAATCTACAGGCTCTATTTCCAGGGACAGCGGCAAGATGTGGGGATCAGAGGAGCTGCTCACCACCCCCCCGTAAACAACAAATGGCAGAGCATGAGAAAGGAGCAGGCACCGCCCACTGGGGCTGTACTTACCAAGGTCGCCTGTTCTGGACGGACTTGCAGTGTCAAGTTTGTCTATCCTGATTTGCCCGCGATGCCTCAGCCAATCGAAGAGGGGCATTGACGATTCAAAAGGAGGGCGGGAAAACCTGTTGAGATTAGCGGCATCTGAGGAAGTTTACATAACGAAACGCGTCATGCCGGAGGTCCAATAAAAGCAGCTCTTCCTGAAACCCCGTGTGTGCTCGACTTCTTGGTGAATGCGAGGAAGTTTGGTTTGATACTTAGAGTGCAGTCATCAGTACTCGACGAGCGCCCATCTTCCAAGAGCTCCGGCGGTTTGGTGGCAAACTTTGGTGTAACTAAAAACTTTTTGGCAACGCCGGAACCCCGCTTACCTGCAATGTGAGCCCGATCAACTTTGTTGAAAACTGCGACTTCGCTGGATATTGCCGCCTACTTAGGCGGAATCTACAGGCTCTATTTCCAGGGACAGCGGCAAGATGTGGGGATCAGAGGAGCTGCTCACCACCCCCCCGTAAACAACAAATGGCAGAGCATGAGAAAGGAGCAGGCACCGCCCACTGGGGCTGTACTTACCAAGGTCGCCTGTTCTGGACGGACTTGCAGTGTCAAGTTTGTCTATCCTGATTTGCCCGCGATGCCTCAGCCAATCGAAGAGGGGCATTGACGATTCAAAAGGAGGGCGGGAAAACCTGTTGAGATTAGCGGCATCTGAGGAAGTTTACATAACGAAACGCGTCATGCCGGAGGTCCAATAAAAGCAGCTCTTCCTGAAACCCCGTGTGTGCTCGACTTCTTGGTGAATGCGAGGAAGTTTGGTTTGATATTTAGAGTGCAGTCATCAGTACTCGACGAGCGCCCATCTTCCAAGAGCTCCGGCGGTTTGGTGGCAAACTTTGGTGTAACTAAAAACTTTTTGGCAACGCCGGAACCCCGCTTACCTGCAATGTGAGCCTGATCAACTTTGTTGAAAACTGCGACTTCGCTGGATATTGCCGCCTACTTAGGCGGAATCTACAGGCTCTATTTCCAGGGACAGCGGCAAGATGTGGGGATCAGAGGAGCTGCTCACCACCCCCCGTAAACAACAAATGGCAGAGCATGAGAAAGGAGCAGGCACCGCCCACTGGGGCTGTACTTACCAAGGTCGCCTGTTCTGGACGGACTTGCAGTGTCAAGTTTGTCTATCCTGATTTGCCCGCGATGCCTCAGCCAATCGAAGAGGGGCATTGACGATTCAAAAGGAGGGCGGGAAAACCTGTTGAGATTAGCGGCATCTGAGGAAGTTTACATAACGAAACGCGTCATGCCGGAGGTCCAATAAAAGCAGCTCTTCCTGAAACCCCGTGTGTGCTCGACTTCTTGGTGAATGCGAGGAAGTTTGGTTTGATATTTAGAGTGCAGTCATCAGTACTCGACGAGCGCCCATCTTCCAAGAGCTCCGGCGGTTTGGTGGCAAACTTTGGTGTAACTAAAAACTTTTTGGCAACGCCGGAACCCCGCTTACCTGCAATGTGAGCCCGATCAACTTTGTTGAAAACTGCGACTTCGCTGGATATTGCCGCCTACTTAGGCGGAATCTACAGGCTCTATTTCCAGGGACAGCGGCAAGATGTGGGGATCAGAGGAGCTGCTCACCACCCCCCCGTAAACAACAAATGGCAGAGCATGAGAAAGGAGCAGGCACCGCCCACTGGGGCTGTACTTACCAAGGTCGCCTGTTCTGGACGGACTTGCAGTGTCAAGTTTGTCTATCCTGATTTGCCCGCGATGCCTCAGCCAATCGAAGAGGGGCATTGACGATTCAAAAGGAGGGCGGGAAAACCTGTTGAGATTAGCGGCATCTGAGGAAGTTTACATAACGAAACGCGTCATGCCGGAGGTCCAATAAAAGCAGCTCTTCCTGAAACCCCGTGTGTGCTCGACTTCTTGGTGAATGCGAGGAAGTTTGGTTTGATATTTAGAGTGCAGTCATCAGTACTCGACGAGCGCCCATCTTCCAAGAGCTCCGGCGGTTTGGTGGCAAACTTTGGTGTAACTAAAAACTTTTTGGCAACGCCGGAACCCCGCTTACCTGCAATGTGAGCCTGATCAACTTTGTTGAAAACTGCGACTTCGCTGGATATTGCCGCCTACTTAGGCGGAATCTACAGGCTCTATTTCCAGGGACAGCGGCAAGATGTGGGGATCAGAGGAGCTGCTCACCACCCCCCGTAAACAACAAATGGCAGAGCATGAGAAAGGAGCAGGCACCGCCCACTGGGGCTGTACTTACCAAGGTCGCCTGTTCTGGACGGACTTGCAGTGTCAAGTTTGTCTATCCTGATTTGCCCGCGATGCCTCAGCCAATCGAAGAGGGGCATTGACGATTCAAAAGGAGGGCGGGAAAACCTGTTGAGATTAGCGGCATCTGAGGAAGTTTACATAACGAAACGCGTCATGCCGGAGGTCCAATAAAAGCAGCTCTTCCTGAAACCCCGTGTGTGCTCGACTTCTTGGTGAATGCGAGGAAGTTTGGTTTGATATTTAGAGTGCAGTCATCAGTACTCGACGAGCGCCCATCTTCCAAGAGCTCCGGCGGTTTGGTGGCAAACTTTGGTGTAACTAAAAACTTTTTGGCAACGCCGGAACCCCGCTTACCTGCAATGTGAGCCCGATCAACTTTGTTGAAAACTGCGACTTCGCTGGATATTGCCGCCTACTTAGGCGGAATCTACAGGCTCTATTTCCAGGGACAGCGGCAAGATGTGGGGATCAGAGGAGCTGCTCACCACCCCCCCGTAAACAACAAATGGCAGAGCATGAGAAAGGAGCAGGCACCGCCCACTGGGGCTGTACTTACCAAGGTCGCCTGTTCTGGACGGACTTGCAGTGTCAAGTTTGTCTATCCTGATTTGCCCGCGATGCCTCAGCCAATCGAAGAGGGGCATTGACGATTCAAAAGGAGGGCGGGAAAACCTGTTGAGATTAGCGGCATCTGAGGAAGTTTACATAACGAAACGCGTCATGCCGGAGGTCCAATAAAAGCAGCTCTTCCTGAAACCCCGTGTGTGCTCGACTTCTTGGTGAATGCGAGGAAGTTTGGTTTGATATATATATATATATATACATACAAACATACATACATACATATATATATATATATATATATATATATATATATATATATATATATATATATATATATATTCCCTGAAAAAAACAATAGTTACACAGACATTATAGTTAGACTCAGATTTTACTCGTACAAAACCATAAAAATTCAGCAGTTATAGCTACCTGACCTAATTATAATGTACGCATCCGTAATGTACTGCTTATGACCTCAAATGTTACATCACTCATGAGACATCTCAAATTACACCACTGATGACATAATCCGGTGAGTTCGAGGATTTCGTAAACTTTTCTGCAACTTAAAGATATATACTAAGCTGCAGCATAAGCTAAAATGCTATTCTTTCTGTACTAATAGTTAATCATAATATTTCTATACATCTCAAATGAGTAGCAGTCTTGCCGTCTGTATCAGTGTGTGAGTGGATGTCTAAGGGGTTATATGGGTGTGTGAGTAGTTGTGTGAGTGCTTGTATTGTAGGATTGGTGGGTGTGTGAGAGGCTGTATGGGTGAGTTAGTTGCTATGTCACTGGCTGCATAGGTAAGTGAGTGGGTATGAGAGTGGCTTTATGGGTAACTGAATGTCTGTGTGAGTGGCTGTATGGATGAGAGAGTGGGTATTGGAATGGTTATGTGGGTGAGTGAGTACCTGTTTGAGTGTGTGTATAGGTAAGTGAGTGGGTGCCAGTGGCTGTATTAGAGAGGTAATGTTTGTGTGAATAGCTATAAGAGTGAGTGGATATAGGAGGGGTTGTATGGATGTGTGAATGGGTATGTAAGTTGTTCAGGGGTATGTGAGTGGCTGTTTGGGTGAGTGAGTGGCTTTGTCAACAGCTGTATGGGTAAATGAGTGAGTGGGTGAGTGGCTGTATGGTTAAAGAATTGGGTGTGTGAGTAGCTGTATTTGTGAGTGCATGGCAGTGTGAGTGGCTGTATGGGTGAGAGTGTGGGTGTGTACCTGTATGGCTGGGTGAGTGACTGTGTGAGTTTCTGTACAGGTGATTGAATGAGTGTATGAGTGCGTTTGTAAGTGTCTGTATATCTGCATGACAGGATGTGTGAGTGGCTGCACTAGTGAGTGAGTGGGTACATGAATGGCTATATGGGTGAGTTAGTGGGTGCATGAGTAGCTGTATGAGTGAGTGAATATGTGAGTGGCTCAATGGATGAATGATTGGTTGTGTGAGTAATAATATTGGTCTGTGAAAGGATATGTGAGTGATTGTGTGAGAGTGGGAGTAGGTGCATCAGAGGTTCTATGGGAAGTGAGTGGATATGTGAGTGATTCTGTGGATGATGTCATCAGTGATGTCATTTGAGATGTTCAGGGAAGACATGGCTTGGCAGTTCGGGCTGGACTGTTCCCATGAGGCACAGGGTCAGACTGATTTGCATATGGCCATGTCTGAACTGGGGTGGCACAGTGGGCTAAAGAACGGTGATGGATTAAACCCAGATCAATTGACTGGGGGTGAGTGCTTGCAATGTTCAACACTCCGTCCATCATTTCCTTTGGTTTTTGCTTTGTTCGCCATAAGTTGGCAGGGTATGCTCAGACGTGAGTCCCTTGCTCACTTTGCCACTGGATTCAAGCATGCCTGGCTGAAGACGGCTGAAATGCCAGAAACCGGTCCTAGGAAGCTTGTTTGCGGTCCAGGGAAGACATGGCTTGGCAGTTAGGGCTGGACTGTTCCCATGAGGCACAGGGTCAGACTGATTTGCATATGGCCATGTCTGAACTGGGGTGGCAGAGTGGGCTAAAGAACGGTGATGGATTAAACCCAGATCAGTTGACTGGGGGTGAGTGCTTGCAATGTTCAACACTCCGTCCATCATTTCCTTTGGTTTTTGATTTGAGATGTCATAAGCAGTAAATTGCAGGGACATAAGTTACAGTTAGCTTAGGTAACCATAACTGCTGAATTTCTATGGATTTGCACGAGTGAAATCTGATCCTAACTTTAACGTCCTTGTAACCATTGTTTTTTTTAGTCACGCAGCCTTCGTGCATCCTACACGAGGGCTACGCATAGTACAGTAGGCATTTTGAAAATCTGCGCTGGGGTCGCAACTTTGCCGGAATTTGTTCATTATAAATACAACTTTTCGTTTGAGTGTTTGTCTAAAATTAATTATTCATTATTTTTAAATTATTATTTGTAATATAATTTTGTCGAAAGTAAAGTTACGAAATTCACCATGTAGGTGCGTACTGTGCGCAAACTCTCCACGCATGTGTTTCCGGGGTCGCGCTGCGATCGTGTTAACATTGCGCTGAATTCGCGAATTCGGCGTAATTTTAAAGTTGAAAAAACATGACTATAGGAAGTTAGAATATATTATATTGAACAGTTTTGCTAATATACTTATTAAAGTTTTATAGAAATTTCGGTTGCGTGACGGGTGTGCGCACTCTACGCGACTTCATGTCAGCATGAGAAAAAAGGATTCTGATTGGTTTAAATCAATTTAATTATGAGAGAGGGAGGATCCATCCTTATGATATTTCCCTTATTCTTTGACTTTCAATGAGAGAAGACCTGTTTGTTTATTGTCTTCATAGTATTACTTTTTTTGTGTGTTTCTTTATTTTGAAACCAAGTATGGCTTCAAATTTTGCAGAAGTGGATGAAGTTGCAGTGCAGGAGGAAGAAGAGAGAGTGCAGGAGAAGAGGAAGAGAAAGGAGAGTATTGTGTGGGCCTTTTTTAGTGTTCCCGAGGGAGAGAAAAAGGTGAATGCTACCAAAGCCACGTGCATCATTTGCAAAAGAGTGCTGTCCAGAGGGTCTGACAAAAAGCACTTTTGTGGAACAAGCAGTTTGAAGAAGCTTTTGGAGACCATCCACCCTGCGCACCTTGCTAGAGAGCAAAGCAAGCGACAATTGAATGCTGCTGCTGCTGCTGTTGAAGACCCCAGTTCTCCATCAACCTCTGGAAAATGCCATCAACATCAAGGCCACACATTATGCCTGAATTTCAAAATGCCTCTAATAGTTGCACTACGTGCGCCACTGAACTGAGCGTTTTTCCTCTTGTTTTTAAAATAAAAAACACAGAAAAAAACTAAAAAAGGTTAGAAAAACAAATTGTTTAAAAAAATAAATTTAAAAAAACGTTCTTACGGAACCACATCTACTGGTTAAAAGAAGAAAATTGCCAGAGTGATTGCATGAGAGTATGGACTGCATGGATAGTGCACATGTTATTGTAGCACTGCATGTGTTAGGGCGTGAGTCATTGCATGAGTACATGGGCAGTTACTGGATGAGAGAGTGTACGGTGAATTTGCAAGTGCTTGGGTTTTGGCGGAGTGATTGCATAAGTATAGGGTACTGGCTGGGTGACTAGAGGTGTGCATGGGGAGTGACAGTGTGTTTGCTGGACTGCACGGGTAGATCCTGGGTAAATGAAGGTGGGAATGAGTAGTGTGTAGAATGGTTAGAGGTCTGCATGGATAGTGCACATGTTATTGTAGCAGTGCATGTGTTAGGGCGTGAGGCATTGCATGAGTACATGGGTAGTGACTGGATGATTAGAGTACTGCAAGGAGAGTGTATGTTGAATTTGCAAGTGCTTGGGTTTTGGCGGAGTGAATGGATAAGTATAGCTTACTGGCTGGGGGACTGGAGGTGTGCATGGGGAGTGACAGTGTGTTTGCTGGACTGCATGGGTAGTACCTGGGTAAATGAAGGTGTGAATGAGTAGCGTGTACATGGTTAGAGGTCTGCATGGATAGTGCACATGCTATTGAAGCAGTTCATGTGTTAGAGTGTGAGGCATTGCATGAGCACATGGGTAGTGACTGGATGATTACAATACTGCAAGGAGAATGTACATTGAATTTGCAAGTGCTTGGGTTTTGACGGAGTGATTGGATAAGCATAGAGTACTGGCTGGGTGAGTGGAGGTGTGCATGGGGAGTGGCAGTGTGTTTGCTGGACTGCATGGGTAGTACCTGGGTAAATGAAGGTGTGAATGAGTAGTGTGTAGATGGTTAGAGGACTGCATGAATAGTGCACATGTTATTGTAGCAGTGTATGTATTAGGGCATGAGGCATTGCATGAGTACATGGGTAGTGACTGGATGATTAGAGTACTGCAAGGAGAGTATACGGTAAAATTACAAGTGCTTGGGTTTTAGCGGAGTGATTGGATAAGTATAGGGTACTGGCTGGGTGACTGGACGTGTACATGGGGAGTGACAGCGTGTTTGCTGAACTGTATGGGTAGTACCTGGGTAAATGAAGGTGTGAATGAGTAGTGTGTAGATAGTTAGAGGACTGCATGGATAGTGCACATGTTGTTGTAGTAGTGCTTGTGTTAGGGTGTGAGGCATTGCATGAATGTATGGGTAGTGACTGGATGAATAGAGTACTGCAAGGAGAGAATATGGTGAATTTGCTTGGGTTTTGACGGAGTGATTGGATAAGTATAGGGAACTGGCTGGGTGACTGGAGGTGTGCATGGGGAGTGACAGTTTGTTTGCTGGACTGCATGGGTTGTACCTGGGCAAATGAAGGTGTGAATGAGTAGCGTGTAGATGGTTAGAGGTCTGCATGGATAGTGCACATGTTATTGTAGCAGTTCACGTGTTAGAGTGTGAGGCATTGCATGAGTACATGGGTAGTGACTGGATGATTACAATACTGCAAGGAGAATGTACATTGAATTTGCAAGTGCTTGGGTTTTGACGGAGTAAATGGATAAGTATAGGGTGCTGTCTGGGTGACTAGAGGTGTGCATGTGGAGTGACAGTGTGTTTGCTGGACTGCATGGGTAGTACCTGGGTAAATGAAGGTGTGAATGAGTACCGTGTAGATGGTTAGAGGTCTGCATGGATAGTGCACATGTTATTGTAGTAGTGCATGTGTTAGGGTGTGAGGCATTGCATGAGTGCATGGGTAGTGACTGGATGAATAGAGTACTGCAAGGAGAGTATATGGTGAATTTGCAAGTGCTTGGGTTTTGGAGGAGAGATTGGATAAGTATAGAGTACTGGCTGGGTGAGTGGAGGTGTGCATGGGGAGTGACAGTGTGTTTGCTGGACTGCATGGGTAGTACCTGGGTAAATGAAGGTGTGAATGAGTAGCGTGTAGATGGTTAGGGGACTCCATGAAAAGTGCACATGTTATTGTAGCAGTGTATGTATTAGGGCGTAAGGCATTGCATGAGTACAAGGGTAGTGACTGGATGATTAGAGTACGCAAGGAGAGTATACGGTGAATTTACAAGTGCTTGGGTTTTAGCAGAGTGATTGGATAAGTATAGGGTACTGGCTGGGTGACTGGACGTGTGCATGGGGAGTGACAGTGTGTTTGCTGAACTGTATGGGTAGTACCTGGGTAAATGAAGGTGTGAATGAGTAGCGTGTAGATAGTTAGAGGACTGCATGGATAGTGCACATGTTGTTGTAGTAGTGCTTGTGTTAGGGTGTGAGGCATTGCATGAGTGTATGGGTAGTGACTGGATGAATAGAGTACTGCAAGGAGAGAATATGGTGAATTTGCTTGGGTTTTGATGGAGTGATTGGATAAGTATAGGGTACTGTCTGGGAGACTGGAGGTGTGCATGGGGAGTGACAGTTTGTTTGCTGGACTGCATGGGTTGTACCTGGGTAAATGAAGGTGTGAATGAGTAGCGTGTAGATGGTTAGAGGTCTGCATAGATTGTGCACATGTTATTGTAGCAGTTCACGTGTTAGAGTGTGAGGCATTGCATGAGCACATGGGTAGTGACTGGATGATTACAATACTGCAAGGAGAATGTACATTGAATTTGCAAGTGCTTGGGTTTTGACGGAGTGAATGGATAAGTATAGGGTGCTGTCTGGGTGACTAGAGGTGTGCATGCGGAGTGACAGTGTGTTTGCTGGACTGCATGGGTAGTACCTGGGTAAATGAAGGTATGAATGAGTACCGTGTAGATGGTTAGAGGTCTGCATGGATAGTGCACATGTTATTGTAGTAGTGCGTGTGTTAGGGTGTGAGGCATTGCATGAGTGTATGGGTAGTGACTGGATGAATAGAGTGCTGCAAGGAGAGTGTTGCATGTCTTAATGCCTGAGTAGTTGACAGCAGGGAGAGTTTATGAGTACTTGTGTTTTGACACAGAGATTAGATAAGGACATGGTTCTTTCAGGATGATTGCAGGAGTGGACAGAGAGTGACAGTCTGATTGGGGCACTTCATGAATACTACCTGGGTTAGTGCTAGAGTGAATCAGTAGTCTGCAGGGGGTTACGGGCCTGCATAGATTGTGCACATTTGACTGTAGCACTGCATGTCTTAATGACTGAGTTATTTCACAAGTGCATGGATAGTGACTGGATAGTTACAGTGCTGTTAGTTGACAGCAGGGAGAGTTTATAAGTGCTTGTGTTTTGGCACAGAGATCCGATAAGGACATGGTTCTTTCAGGATGATTGCAGGAGTGGACAGAGAGTGACAGTCTGATTGGGGCACTGCATGAATACTACCTGGGTTATTGCAAGAGTGAATCAGTAGTCTGCATGGGGTTACGGGCCTGCATAGATTGTGCACATTTGACTGTAGCACTGCATGTCTTAATAAGTGAGTCATTCTACAAGTGCATGGATACTGAATGGATAGTTAGAGTGGTGGTAGTTGGCAGCAGGGCGACTTTATAACTGCTTGTGTATTAGCACAGAGATTAGATAAGGACATTCTTCTGTCATGATGATTGCAGGAGTGGACAGAGAGTGACAGTCTGATTGGGGCACTACATGAATACTACCTGGCTTATTGCAAGGGTGAATCAGTAGTCTGCTGGGGGTTAGAGGCCTGCGTAGATTATGCAGATTTGACTGTAGCACTGCTTGACTTAATGCCAGAGTCGTTCTACAAGTGCATGGATACTGAGTGGATAGTTAGAGTGGTGGTAGTTGACAGCAGGGAGACTTTATAAGTGTTTGTGTGTTGGCACAGAGATTAGATAAGGACATGCTTCTGTCAGGATGATTGCAGGAGTGGACAGAGAGTGACAGTCTGATTGGGGCACTCCATAAATACTGCCTGGCTTATGGAAAGAGTGAATCAGTAGTCTGCTGGGGGTTAGGGGCCTGCATAGATTGTGCACATTTGACTGGAGCACTCCATGTCTTAATAACTGAGTTATTGTGCAAATGCATGGACAGTGACTGGATAGTTAGAGGTGCTGGTAGTTGACAGCAGGGAGAGTTTATAAGTGCTTGTGTTTTGGTTTAGTGATTACATAAGGACATAGTTCTGCTGAATGATTACAGTATTGCAAGGAGATTACCTGAGGAAATGCATAACTGCTTGGGTATTGACACAGGTATTGAATTAGTACATGCTAGTAGACAATGACTTAAAAACTGCATTAGCAGTAACATAGTGGTTGGTGGACTGAATGGGTAATACTTGAGGTATTTTAAGCATGAATAAGTAGTGAGTAGGTGTTTAAAGGTGTGTATGAATAGGTGCATGGGTAGTACCTGGGTAAATGAATCAGTAGTCTGCTGGGGGTTAGAGGCCTGCATAGATTATGCAGATTTGACTGTAGCACTGCTTGTCTTAATGCCAGAGTCGTTCTACAAGTGCATGGATACTGAGTGGATAGTTAGAGTGGTGGTAGTTGACAGCAGGGAGACTTTATAAGTGTTTGTGTGTTGGCACAGAGATTAGATAAGGACATGCTTCTGTCAGGATGATTGCAGGAGTGGACAGAGAGTGACAGTCTGATTGGGGCACTCCATAAATACTGCCTGGCTTATGGAAAGAGTGAATCAGTAGTCTGCTGGGGGTTAGGGGCCTGCATAGATTGTGCACATTTGACTGGAGCACTCCATGTCTTAATACCTAAGTTATTGTGCAAATGCATGGACAGTGACTTGATAGTTAGAGGTGCTGGTAGTTGACAGCAGGGAGAGTTTATAAGTGCTTGTGTTTTGGTTTAGTGATTACATAAGGACATAGTTCTGCTGAATGATTACAGTATTGCAAGGAGATTACCTGAGGAAATGCATAACTGCTTGGGTATTGACACAGGTATTGAATTAGTACATGCTAGTAGACAATGACTTAAAAACTGCATTAGCAGTAACATAGTGGTTGGTGGACTGAATGGGTAATACTTGAGGTATTTTAAGCATGAATAAGTAGTGAGTAGGTGTTTAAAGGTGTGTATAAATAGGTGCATGGGTAAATGAAGGTGTGAATGAGTACCGTGTAGATGGTTAGAGGTCTGCATGGATAGTGCACATGTTATTGTAGTAGTGCATGTGTTAGGGTGTGAGGCATTGCATGAGTGCATGGGTAGTGACTGGATGAATAGAGTACTGCAAGGAGAGTGTCGCATGTCTTAATGCCTGATTAGTTGACAGCAGGGAGAGTTTATGAGTGCTTGTGTTTTGACACAGAGATTAGATAAGGACATGGTTCTTTCAGGATGATGGCAGGAGTGGACAGAGAGTGACAGTCTGATTGGGACACTGCATGAATACTACCTGGGTTAGTGCTAGAGTGAATCAGTAGTCTGCAGGGGGTTACGGGCCTGCATAGATTGTGCACATTTGACTGTAGCACTGCATGTCTTAATAAGTGAGTCATTCTACAAGTGCATGGATCCTGAATGGATAGTTAGAGTGGTGGTAGTTGGCAGCAGGGCGACTTTATAAGTGATTGTGTATTAGCACAGAGATTAGATAAGGACATTCTTCTGTCAGGATGATTGCAGGAGTGGACAAAGAGTGACAGTCTGATTGGGGCACTACATGAATACTACCTGGCTTATTGCAAGGGTGAATCAGTAGTCTGCTGGGGGTTAGAGGCCTGCATAGATTATGCAGATTTGACTGCAGCACTGCTTGTCTTAATGCCAGAGTCGTTCTACAAGTGCATGGATACTGAGTGGATAGTTAGAGTGGTGGTAGTTGACAGCAGGGAGACTTTATAAGTGTTGGTGTGTTGGCACAGAGATTAGATAAGGACATGCTTCTGTCAGGATGATTGCAGGAGTGGACAGAGAGTGACAGTCTGATTGGGGCACTCCATAAATACTGCCTGGCTTATGGAAAGAGTGAATCAGTAGTCTGCTGGGGGTTAGGGGCCTGCATAGATTGTGCACATTTGACTGGAGCACTCCATGTCTTAATACCTGAGTTATTGTGCAAATGCATGGACAGTGACTTGATAGTTAGAGGTGCTGGTAGTTGACAGCAGGGAGAGTTTATAAGTGCTTGTGTTTTGGTTTAGTGATTACATAAGGACATAGTTCTGCTGAATGACTACAGTGTTGCAAGGAGATTACCTGAGGAAATGCATAACTGCTTGGGTATTGACACAGGTATTGAATTAGTACATGCTAGTAGACAATGACTTAAAAACTGCATTACCAGTAACATAGTGATTGGTGGACTGAATGGGTAATACTTGAGGTATTTTAAGCATGAATAAGTAGTGAGTGGATGTTTAAAGGTGTGTATGAATAGTGCCTGGATGAATGTAGTAGTGGATGGATAGTGTTTGGATTACTTAACCTTACCTTTACAGTAGTAGATATCAAAATATTGTAAAAATTATTTGCAGTTGTTTGTTATATTGTAAAGTTAAAAAACTTTTGAACTTTAGAATTAGGGTCTATAAAAGAGAAGAAAAAACCCAGTTATAATATATAATATTATAATTTTTACAACACAACATAATTTTACCATTATATAAATAATTTAGTTTGCCTTTTTTGCTGTTCTCAGAATATATTGAATTTCACTATTATTAGTGATTTCAATATTACTCATCACATAACAGCGGGCAAAAAAAAAACAATCAATAAGATTGTTTAAAAAAAAACAAATCTGTGTCAAATATATTTTCAACATAGTCAACTATCTCTGCACATTGCATAAAAATAACATCCTCAAGAACATAGCATATAATACAAGTCTCGCATATATAAAATGCTTCTTTCTAAGAGAATTTTGTCAGTATAATATCAAAGAAGATAAACAATAATTCAATCAACAATTCTCTATAATTTCCATATACTCTAAATGATGTTCTTTAAAATATTTGCTGTCAGAATATCTCAGAAAAACTGCTTAATTTATATTAATATCTTTCCTGTAGGCCAAATGATATTCCCGAAATCCTTCATACTGAAATTGTCCAAAGTATTGGTAATAATACATATTAACATATTCCCAATAGGCCGAATTATGTTCTTAGAACTTTGGCTTTAAAAATATTAAGTATGAATTTGGTAGTTCCTTAGTCAAATTATATTTAAAAACCAAATGAGCATCATTACAATATGTCCATCCTTTATATTTTAACTAGACTGTGTAATGTCCAGATGTTGTAGAAGGTCCATTGTGGAAAAGAATTGCTACTGCTACAAAAGTTCTTCCTGATATTAATAGGCCACTTGCTTCAAAATTTTAAATAAAAGTTTCCAATTTTCTTCCATCAGCTGAACAACATTTTATCATTAAAATTATATATTCTCCAAATATTTCTATAAATAATGTTGATAACATATCTGATTTGCATTGGCTACACTCCATGTTTTGATTTGCTGCTTTAACTAATTTGTTCAAAGAAACTGTTTTACAGTCTGGTATTGTCAAATATATTAATCTCTCAGTGTCTATGTTAGTGGTAGAAGTACATCTACAATTTTTACATTCATGTTCCCATTTATACTGAAGTCCAAATAGATTTTCAATTTGTATTCCTTCATCTTCCAATACTGCAAGCATATACATTAGAACTTCCTGAGCATCTGGTTGCACATTCTGTGTAAATTGCGTAGAACCACTACATATATCCAGAAGATTCAGAATATCAGAAACACTTTGGATTTTACTTTTATCAGTTTTCAATTTTACGAAAATAGAATGCAGCAAAAAACAAAACCTTTATTCTCGATGCTGCATAATTTGCTGTTGCAGATATTCTAGAAAAAATACAACATTTACCACTACATTAGCATAGCAGTTGATACCTGAACTACTTTCTAACTGATATCCAACTATCTCTTCAATACTCTCCTTGTTCTTTTTGCTTGGAATCTCAACAGTATCTTGATTTTTTTTGTTCTCTTTAGCTTCACTACAGATATTCTCATATCTCCGTTTTCGACCAACTACACGCTTTTCATAAACAGGATATTCACCTAAATTGGGAGCATATAGTCTTCTTAAAGAATTATACTCTCTTACACAATTTGAATCTGCACTAATCTTTCTCTCATCAAAATCAATCAAATACAATCCAGATAAAGTTCTGACTCGGGACAAAGCAACATATGCCATACCCTCTTTAAATACAGTACTTCCAATGTTTACCAAAGCACTGTCTACACTTAAACCTTGATATTTATTAATAGTCACTGCATATGACAAAGAAAGAGGAAACTGTTTCCTACGAACATACAAATCTTTAACTAGCAAAAAACGAGCAGAACAACAAGCAATTTGCTTTACTTCTTCAATCTGATCAAATTTGATTTTCAAAGATTCAATCCCATCTCTTTTTTGATAATTGACAAATTCAATAACTTTTCCCATTGCTCCATTTACTAAACCTTTTTCCACATTCAAATTACACTGTAAAATGACCCGACAGTTTACACATACATATAAATTGTTTTCTAAACCAGCAGTTTTAGATATAGGTTTTTCCAAATAATCCAATTTTGTTTGTAATGTTTCTGTTAAAATAATAGTAACTCCTTCATGCTCTATTTTATCAATGGCTTCCATTTTCATTATTTGCTCATTTTGCAGCTTTAAAAGTTCTTCATTGAATGTACAACACTCTCGCAGTGTTGGCATTAGGCAGATTACAGATTTATTATTTGCAATTTTCTTGTATATTTTTTCAGGAACTATATTTTCATTTGCAAACAAGGTTGTAAGTAGCCGACTTTGCAAAGCTTGTTTGCCATGTTCTGTCAATTCTCCAATTCTTATATCTTGAAGAATGGTTCCATAATCTACATCAGTTGCCTGTCGCACATTTTTAGTAAGTTCTTTGTATTCAAAATATGACCAAATATTAACGTTTCCAATGCTTCCCAAAGACTTTCTGGTGTTTTCATGCAGAAGCGTTTTAAATACTGGTTGTCCTTTCACAGGAGTAAGTTGCAGTAGATCACCAAAAACTATGACATGTTTTCCTCCAAATAACACATCGTATTCTGTTTTTAAAATGTGCTGCATTCTTAAATGCACAAAGGCAAGAATTAAGTTTGAGACCATGCTCACCTCATTAATAATCAGAAGTTTAATTTTCTTTAGCACTCTTGAAACTTCATAACAAGCTTCTCCAGATAGTTTGTGATATTTCCAATTTATTTTCATGCTCTACAGGTAGCATTAGTAAACAATGTAATGTAATTCCTTTAATGTTGTGTGTTGCTAATCCAGTTGGAGCAGTTACAACACAAGATAAATCTGAGTCTGCTATTTTCTGTAGATAACTGGTCAAAACTTTAATTAAGAAACTTTTTCCTGTACCAGCTTGACTACTGACATACATTCGGATAGGTTGAAATGATGTGCATGTGCATTCTTTCTTTTCATGAAGAAAACCATGGACGATCTGTTTTTTCACTTGCTGATATATTTCTTTCTGTTCATTATTTAGTTGTTCTTCCAAGATTCCCAAGTCCATCATATCTTCTTGAGCTTGATGCATTGCTGTTTCCACTTCACTCATGGCGATGGATGCTTCATTTTCAAGAATCGATTGTCCTAGTGGATCCTGACTCAGTGGAACAGAACTTTGACTATCTTGAGAACTATCTCTAGCAATCTCAGCTGCAATTGTAGCTTCTTGATCGATTTCTTCATTCAACATTTTTAGATAATTTGCAAAAACTGTGCATTCAATGCTATCTTTACATGCATTGAAAGAATCTTCATAGCACTCAAAATCGCCAAGTAATTCTAGTTCTGCATGCCAAGGCTTGAAGAGTTGCAAAAGTGCTAAATAGTAAAATTCTCTTTTATCAGGAGTATCACAACTCAGTTTTTTTTTATTAATCAGATTTCCTTTACTATGTTTCACCAAACATCCTTCTGAACCAATCACTGCACATTTCCTTCATTTATGTTTTCTGTAGTATTTTTCTTAAAACTGTAAAATTGCAGCACTTCATAGAGACATATGTTCTCAAGATGACGACTTCTATTTGGATAGTATGTATCCAACATGTTTGTTTTGAGAATATCTGTACTTCCTGGTTCATTTATTGCTAAATATTTGATTTCTTGTATAGGTTTAAGTACTTGATTTCGCGTTGAAGCAAGACCTAGACTCACCCAAATGATGCTTCTTGACTTTGAATATGAACTTGCATATGACAACCGATCCGAGCATTCGTACGCTCCAATCTCTCGATGGGATAACATCTTCAAACTAAAACTATACAATTTCTTACTAAGACTCTTCTCGTGGGAAATTTATTCCCACATTTCTTTCAACTCCATCTTTTCTGATTTTGTTACGTATGATGTTACGTACCGAGCCACAGCAATGGAATTATCCGCAACATACTGGATATCCATATTATCATTCCACATTCACAGTATAACTGGATTATAATCATTAATATACTTTGATTCTTCACTTCTTTTCAAATTGTAAGTATTTTCGGGTGATTTTCTAGTGATGGTATGTCTCACTGCTGACATGAAACTGTTCACTCTTCCTTTGGATATTACTGGACGTGGAAATCCAAAACGACATTTGGTATAAAACTTTTCCTTCGACTTGTATTTTCTTCGACAGTATTTCCCACTTCGATGCCTTTGGAATCGTAACCCTTGTTGCCTTAAGGTGTTTTCTTCTATTCTTTTAGGTATAGCACATGTAACATAATCTTCAATAAAAGATAAAACAGTGTCATCCGAATCAGTTCCAAATTTGGGTGCATCCTTGATCCATAAAAGCATATGTATATGAGGAGCACCTCTAGCTTGATACTCCTTTCTCCCCAAAAAATCAATAACTTCTCCAAGAGGAGGATTCTTTTTGTTGCAGATAAAAGACATCATAGCTTCAAACCTATGATTGAAATATCTGCATACATTTAGAGGATCCAAAGAACACAATTCTCCAGGAGTCTTGAATTCAATGTTTTTAATATTTGAATTTGCTTCTCGAAGAAATTGAAGTAAATCATCCCATGCGTATTAGCACACTTTCGGGTAACAAACCATGTTGGAGTTCCTAAATTCCTTCGCATGCATTTAAGTTCTCCATGATGACGATACCAATACTCATTAGTACCACGCTGACATGCCATCAAATTAATGAGTTGAGATTCTAAATGATCATCTCTGATGTACTTCTTCCATAAATTCCTTTGCAGAAACATTTCGAAAATGTACTCCTGTTTTTAATATGTGGTTGACTGCATATGAAAGTCCAGACAAGTCACTCTCAAACAAAAGATGAAATATATATGGGATACATTGTCGAAATCTAGAACCTTCTGCATACAATGTTGTTGTCCGATATTCTGATGCAGGAATCTGTATTGATCATTCGTCATATCATCCACCTTTTCCAGTTGGGAACAGCTGGGGAAAACAACGAGCTTCCAAACTTTTTTCCCAAACACTCAAGGGATTCCCCTTCACTTTCTTCATTTGGAATAATTCAATAGTATTCCCCAACACTTCTTTAGAATGTAAAGGATGTACACTATAATGTTCATATATTTCTTCACTTTTGGACATGTCCACTTTCTCAATTTGACCACTTGACATTTCACTAACATCTCCTAAAAGTATTTCTTCTTCTTCCACATACACATTCTTGTAGCAATCATTGTTTTTATAAGATACAATGTTGCCTTTTGCACTTTCCTGACATCCACTAATTCCTGCCAGATTTTCTTACTTTTAGTAGGAACACCATTCACTAGAATAATGAATGGTTCACTTTCTTCTTTCTCTACACCAATAGTTTCAATATTTTTCTTTAAATCTAGAGGTAAATATACAACTATTCCTTTTAATCCTCTCTGTAAATCTGTGGGAGGCAATTTACCTGTTTTAGGCTCCATACGAACAATAGCCTGAAATGGGTGCACAGATTAAATCAGAATAGACTCATACGTGTTTAAATCCATCAGTTCTTGAGGAATAGCTACCAACTCAAGATCATTATGGACCGCTCTTCCTGGCATTTTATTATTGTTTAATTTTTTATAACAATATTTATATATACGTTGATTAGTACCTAAAGCAAAGCAATCCTCTACCAACAAATAAGTTGCAAATTCCTTCCACTTATCATTATTTTCTTTTTCACTTTTTAAATACAGATCAACAGTCCTAGTCTGATTCTTATAGTGAGTTCGTTGACAACAAATATAAGTATAATTTGGCCTTTCACACAAAATTACCTTAAACTTTGTAATTTCTTCTTCCAATTTCTCTGTGCTAATCTTTTCCACGTTTTCTTCAACGTCTACTTCTATCAATGTCTTACTTTGTCTACTCTCATCTTCAGGACCAAAGTAATGAAACTCTATTTCATCAAAACTTTTTTTACATCTGATACTGAGCCATGCACAAGAGCACTGTTTAATTCATTTAAAAATATTGCTGGACTTATTGCGTAATACAATCTTCTGACCAACTTCCGCATTTGAGAATGATGTACTGCTAACATTCTAAAATGATGAAAAACACTTTGACATCCTTTACTAGAAAGACAAGCCAGAGAATGACCTTGCAAACCAGTATTTTTTCTCACTCTGCAAGGATCTAGTCCTTGCAACATCTTAATCTTTTGTTTAAGACTTTTTTTTACTATACTCTCGTAAGAAATTCCGTAAAAAATCAATAGATTCCTGACGTATACTGCATATACTTCTACAATCCCAAGTATGCACTGGGGCTTTAGTACGTCTCCCTAGAACTTCATCAGCTACCACTTCTTCTACATTTCTAGGAACCATTCTGTTAATTACTCTCTTCCTTTTACTTTTGGCCTTCATAAAACGTATTGGCTTATCTAATGATCGAATTCTGTTTAATACTAAAATGAATAATTTCCTTTTTAATTCAAAAGCCTTCAACAATAGTTTCAATGTGTTTTTTCTTTTTATAAAATGCTTTTTTTTATATTTCCTCACATCTTTCAACAAATTAAAGACAACTCTATTATAAAACATTATTTTCCTTATTTCAGTAAATTGATTCTTTCCACTTTTACCATATATTTTTTCTTGAAAACATGATTTCCCATTAACTTCTCCTTTTTTCTTGTTAATGTTCTTTCTTCTTGAGGCATTCTTTCTACTTTCCACACTGTGCATACTGTTTCTAGCCTTAGAAAGTTTTTTAATAAATTATTTTGTTCTCTAACCGCAAGATTTTTTTTTCCCACATGTAGTTTTTCATCTAAATGTTGCTGTTGTGTTTTCTTCAAATAATACTCCTTTTTTTGTTGTTTCCTTCTTTCAGTTTTTTTTAGTCATGGTGAGTTTCTTTGTAATGATGATGAACACTGTCTGTTTTGAAAAAATATATATATATTATTAAACTAAATCTATAAAATTATTTATTGTAATATTAAACAAATATCTTCTACATAAAAAATATTGATATGCTTTGTTTAGAAATCACAACCCATTTACTGCAATACAGAGGTAGTAATTTGAAAATGAAGGACTAAATACGTAGTGTTTATGTGTTTTAGAGGACTGCATGAATACTGGATAGATGATTATAATAGTGATCTATTAGTACCAGGGTCATTGCATGAGTACATAAATACTGACTAAATGATTAGAGTACTGCAACAAAAGAGAATGGTGAGTTCATGAATCCCTAGGTTTTGGTACAGTGATTACATAAAGACATGGTCCTGTCAAGATGGTTGCAGGAGTGGACAGAGAGTGACAGTATAGTTGGTGCACTGCATAAATACTACCTGGGTTATTGCAAGACTGAATGAGTAGTCTGCATGGGGTTAGGGGACTCCATACATTGCGAACATTTGAATGTAGCACTGCGTGTGTTAATGCCTGAGTCATTGTACAAGTGCATAGGTAGTGACTGGATAGTAAGAGTGCTGGTAGTTGACAGCAGGGAGCCTTTATAAGTGCTTGTGTGTTGGCACAGAGATTAGATAAGGACATGCTTCTGTCAGAATGTTTGCAGGAGTGAACAGACAGTGACAGTCTGATTGGGGCACCAAATTAATACTACCTGGCTTATTGTAAGGATGAATCAGTAGTCTGCAGGGGGTTAGGGGCCTGCATAGATTGTGCACATATGACTGTAGCACTGCGTGTCTTACTACCGGAGTCATTCTAGAAGTGCATGGATACTGAGTGGATAGTTAGAGTGGTGGTAGTTGACAGCAGGGAGAGTTTATAAGTGCGTGTGTGTTGGCACAGAGATTAGATAAGGACATGCTTCTGTCAGGATGATGGCAGGAGTGAACAGAGAGTCACAGTCTGATTGGGGCACCAAATAAATACTACCTGGCTTATTGCAAGGATGAATCAGTACTCTGCTGGGGGTTAGGGTCTGCATACATTGCACACATTTGACTGTAGCACTGCCTGTCTTAATGCCTGAGTCATTCTGTAGGAGAGTAGGATCTGCTTCACATGGGTACCCCCACTTTTTGCTGGTTTTCACTGTTTTTTTTACCTTAGTCTGGCTGTGGCCCTGCTAATCAGGACCACAGCCTAGCTGCTTCCTCTCTAAAATGGTTTGCATGTACATTAGATACATATCTAATTGGATTCTGGAGTGCTTTATACGCCCCTAGTATATGGTATACTATGTACCTCGGGCATAGGTACCTCAGAGGCTTACCAGGGGCTGAAGCATGTATTATGCCACCCCTGGGAAGCACTCCAAAATGGCACCACAGGTATGCTACTGCAGCCTGGGTAAGGGTGTGCTTGCACCCCTTACTGTGGTATAAGCTACCTATATCACTATCATTGCACACACATATAAAACCTATAAGTCACTCCTATGGCAGGCCTTAACAATCCTGAAGGCAGAGTGCTTGGTTTTTATGTGAGAGGGTGCCCCTGCCTGAGCAGAGCCCCTCTGCAGCGTTCGGAGTACCTCCTCTGATGCTGTTTGTGGTGCAGCCTGACCATATACTCTTAAGTGCATTATAACATCGCGGTAAATGCTAACTTTGGGATGGCTGCACAGAAACATGTCGTGTTTGGTGTCAAACGCTTTGGAATACTATCCCCCCCCCACCAGTTCTGATGGCGGGGGTAGCATTCCACCCATCTAGATGGAGAGACATGTTCACACTGGTCTAACCCGGTAGGACTTTCCTGAGCCCTGGCATCACAAAATGGATGCCTCTACCACAGACACGGGTCTGGCCTCCTGCTGCTGACCGAAACTCCGGCAGGGGAAGCCTGGACAATAGGTTTCCTGTCCCAGGGAGGTGTAACCACCTCCCCAGACAGGCAGATGTGTATTGGGGCTGGGCCGGAGCACTCCCTGGTGCCTCAACAGGGGGTTGGTTACAGCCCTTTTGAACTTTTGTTTGGTCACCCTGTCAGGGGTCCACTTTGTCTGGTTAAGGAAGGATGAGAGTTACCTCTCAAGCCCCCCAAACAGGACATAGTGAACTATGTACTTGGTCTCTGCTACAGGATGGCTGAGTATATGAAAAAGGCAACCAAAAACCTTGAGGCTAGCCAGGAATTACAAAACGCCTGGCATGACCAAAAGGCTGTACTGAATGTCTACCAGCCAGGACAGAAAGTGTGGGTGTTGGAGCCTGTGGCCCCAGCTGCCCTCCAGGACAAATGGAGTTGCCCCCATACAATTGTTGAGCAGAAAGGGGAGGTTACCTACTTGGTAGACCTTGGAACCCCTAGGAGTCCCCACAGGGGACTTCATGTCAACAGACTAAAACCATATGTTGAAAGGGCAGACATGGGCTTGCTCATGGCTACTGATGAAGGACAGGAGGAAGAGAGTGACACACTCCCTGACCTGCTTTCTCAGAACCCTGATGATGGGTCAGTTGATGGTGTAGCCTTGGCAGGCAGCCTTACTGCCCAGCAGCAAACTGACTGCAGAAACCTTCTCAGCCAGTTTAGACATATGTTTTTTCTGACTCCAAGTCAGACCACCTAGTGCACTCATGAAGTGGACACTGGGGACAGTCTACCTGTGAAGAATAAGATCTACAGGCAACCTGACCATGTCAGGGACTGTATAAGGACAGAAGTCCAAAAGATGTTGGATCTGGGTGTGATTGAACCCTCAGTTAGCCCTTGGGCTAGCCCAGTAGTTCTGGTACATAAACCTCACACCAGTGGTGGGAAAAGAGAGATGAGGTTTTGTGTAGACTACAGGGGTCTCAATGCAGTCACTAGGACTGATGCCGATCCCATCCCCAGGGCAGATAAGCTAATAGATACTTTGGCCTCAGCCAAGTTTATAAGCACATTTGACCTGACAGTTGGCTACTGGCAGATCAGACTAGCTGATGATGCAAAGCCAAAGACAGCATTTTCTACCCCTAGTGGGCACTATCAATTTGTGGTAATGCCCTTTGGTTTGAAGAATGCACCTGCCACTTTCCAAAGGTTGGTGAATCAAGTCCTTACAGGCCTGGAAGACTTTAGTGCAGCATATCTAGATGATATTGCTGTCTTGAGCTCCACCTGGGAGGATCACCTAGTCCACCTGAGGAATGTTTTGGAGGCCCTGCAAAAAGCAGGCCTAACTATCAAGGCTACTTAGTGCCAGATAGGGCAGAGTCAGGTTGTGTACCTGGGCCACCTTGTAGGTGGAGGCCAGGTTCAACCATTGCAGAGCAAAATTCAGACCATAATGGAATGGATTGCTCCAACCACCCAGGCTCAGGTTAGAGCCTTCTTAGGCCTGACTGGGTACTATAGGAGATTTGTCAAGGTGTATGGATCAATAGTGACACTCCTGACTGACTTAACTTCTAAAAAGATGCCCAAAAAGGTTCAGTGGACAGCTAGCTGTCAAAAGACATTTGATGACCTGAAGCAGGCCATGTGCACTGCTCCCATTCTGCAGAGTCCTAACTACTCCAAGACGTTCATTGTCCAAACAGATGCATCTGAATTGGGGGTAGGGGCTGTACTGTCACAATTGAATGATGAAGGTCAGGATCAGCCAGTAGCTTTCATAAACAGAAGGCTGACCCCTAGAGAGAAACGTTGGTCAGCCATTGAGAGGGAGGCCTTTGCTGTGGTTTGGGCTCTGAAGAAGTTGAGGCCATACTTGTTTGGTACTCACTTCCTTGTTCAGACAGACCATCAGCCCCTCTTATGGCTAAAACAAATGAAGGGTGAAAACCCCAAACTGCTTAGATGGTCCATTTCCCTACAGGGGATGGACTTTACAGAGGAACATAGACCTGGGAGTAACTGTGCCAATGCAGAAGGACTCTCTAGGTATTTCCACTTAGAACATGAAGACTCAACTGGTCAAGGTTAGTTTAATGTCCCTGCGTTTGGGGGGGGTTGTGTAGGAGAGTAGGATCTGCTTCACATGGGTACCCCCACATTTTGCTGGTGTTTCACAGTTTTTCGACCTTAGTCTGGCTGTGGCCCATCTAATCAGGACCACA
This sequence comes from Triturus cristatus, assembly GCF_964204655.1. Classification (NCBI taxonomy): domain Eukaryota; kingdom Metazoa; phylum Chordata; class Amphibia; order Caudata; family Salamandridae; genus Triturus; species Triturus cristatus. Next base: position 925,168,148 of record NC_140591.1, on the reverse strand, counting down.
GCCTAGCTGCTTCCTCTCTAAAATGGTTTGCATATACATTAGGTACATATCTAATTGGATTCTAGAGTGCCTTATAAGCCCCTAGTATTAGGTATACTATGTACCTAGGGCATAGGTACCTCAGAGGCCTACCAGGGGCTGAAGCATGTATTATGCCACCCCTAGGAAGCACTCCAAAATGGCACCACAGGTCTGCTACTGCAGCCTGGGTAAGGGTGTGCTTGCACCCCTTACTGTGGTATAAGCTACCTATATCACTATCATTACACACACATATAAAACCTATAAGTCACTCCTATGGCAGGCCTTAACAATCGTGAAGGCAGAGTGCTTGGTTTTTATGTGAGAGGGTGCCCCTGCCTGAGCAGAGCCCCTCTGCAGCGTTCGGAGTACCTCCTCTGATGCTGTTTGTGGTGCAGCCTGACCATATACTCTTAAGTGCATTATAACCTCGCGGTAAATGCTAACTTTGGGATGGCTGCACGGAAACATGTCGTGTTTGGTGTAGCATTCCACCCTTCTAGAGGGAGATACATGTTCACACTGGCCTAACCCAGTAGGACTTTCCGAAGCCCTGACATCACAAAATGGATGCCTCTGCCACAGACACAGGTCTGGCCTCCTGCTGCTGACCGAAACTCCGGCACGGGAGGCCTGGACATTAGGTTTCCTGTCCCAGGCAGGTGTAACTACCTCCCCAGACAGGCAGATGTGTATTGGGGCTGGGCGGGAGCACTCTCTGGTGCTTTGAAATCATGCACTGGGGGCACAGTTGGTGTCCCTGTGCATAGTCCAGTTCAAACCGGTTGCAGGGGCTACCTGTCCCTGCTCTGGCGTGAAACTGGACAAAGGAAATGGGTGTAACCACCCATTTTTCCAAACCCTCCCATAGGTGGGTCCCTAGAGTATGTCCAACCCCGAAACTTAGTATAAGTATGGGAACCCAGTCCTTGCGACTTTAGATTTCCCTGGATGAAACTCTGCAACATATATCCTGGACCTTCGACGTTCTATCCTGACTAGAAGACTGAAGAAATCTCCCTTGGGGTCAAGGAGTGACTCCCCTGCTTGGCAGGCACCAAAGAAGCAACTGACCGGTCTGCATCGCTAAAGCTCCCGCTGGACGGTGAAGTCTTTGCATCACCAGAAGTAGATTTCCAGACTTCGCCACGGCTACCCTGAGTCCACAGCAAAGCTAAGGGTTGTGGCTATCGTGGGTGATGTGGAACCATGACCCCTGGACACCGTGAACTTTTGCAGCAACACTATCTTCTGGGATGTTCTCGAACTTGTGCTTTGTGCTCTGAGTAGCCCTAGCCCTGAGCACCTCCTGCACCAAAGCTTGCTGGCCTCCACTCCACAAGTGACCCGTGGGCCAGTTTCAAGTGCGACCACTCGAGGCTCCTTCACAATCACTAGCCTGTTGGCTAGCAGGTCCCCACGAAGGTAACTCCTCTTCTAATTGGGCTTTCCTCGTTGCTCCAGATGTGCCCCAACTTACTCTTGCTGGGTGAGTCCCTCAGACCTTGCTGGTCTGCACCGCAGTCCTTTCTTTGAATTCCAATGACTTGCTGTTGCCAAGGCTTGTTGGGTCCATTCTGGTCGCCGACACCGCAGCACTCGGCAGACTTTGTGGAACAGCTCGAATCCAGCTCATGGACTTCATCGATGCCTCCTGGACCTCATGGCTGAAGAGTCAAGACACCTGTCAACTTACCTGAAGCACCCGACATCTGTGGGCATTGGTCCATCCTGCCCTCGGTCACTGGCTAGTGACCCAGACTCTGTCCCCTCTGCTTTCAGGTTCCTTCCATCCTAGATACAGGCTTGGATCTCTTCGGACACTTCTCCTCTTCACAGCAGCAGCAGTGCTTTGCCAGCTTCCATTGCAATCAACGACGCGACCTGACACCAAAAGACACATATGCACCCGGCTTCCATGGGTGAGGTAACTCGAGTACTCCAGTGCTCCCTTGGGTGCTAGGCCTAGAACTTCTTAAGTCCAAAAGGGTTTGGTCCTGACTCGATTCTAAGTGTCCCGAATCTTTAACTTTCCTACTGCGACATTGGACATAGAATCTAACGGGACCCCGCGGTTGTATTTACACACTGCATACAGTCCCCATGGGTCCCCTGTGTCACTACCTTGGGTGGTTCCTTGGGGTCCCAGCGATTCTACAGGCTCTAGGCCTTGTGTCCAGATAATTTGTGGTTCTTATACCACTTTATTGGTATATGGTTTGGTACGCCCCTAGGGCCCAAACGTGTATTTGTGCCATTTCTGTTGATTGCTAACTTGTAACTTAAGTACTTCGAACTCCAGTCTCATAAAGAGACTAGAGGGGTGTGTTTTATCCTAAATACATATATTTTAAATATATACCTGGTGTGGTTGTCCTTTCATTTGATAATTCAAGAGATTATAGACTGGTAAAACAAGCTGCTTTACATTCCTTCAAGACTTAGCCTGAAGGCTGCTCTCCATAGGTACCACTAGGATAGCTTTCAGTAAAGGTTGTCATTAACCAATTCACCATGAGGGGTTGTTTGGACTGATACAAGGTGCCCACTAGAACTAGTGGACAGCATATATCAGACCACCTTCTCACACATTCTACAAGTGCATGGATACTGAGTGGATAGTTAGAGTGCTGGTAGTTGACAGCAGGTAGACTTTATAAGTGCACGTGTGTTGGCACAGAGATTAGATAAGGACATGCTTCTGTCAGGATGATTGCAGGAGTGAACAGAGAGTCACAGTCTGATTGAGGCACCAGATGAATAGTACTTGGCTTGTTGCAAGGGTGAATCAGTACTTTGCTGGGGACTAGGGGCCTGCATAAATTGTGCACATTTGACTGTAGCTCTGCGTCTCTTAATACCTGAGTCATTCTACAAGTGCATGGATACAGAGTGGATAGTTAGAGTGGTGGTAGTTGACAGCAGGGAGAGTTTATAAGTGCTTGTGTTTTGGCACAGAGATTAGATAAGAACATGGTTCTGTCAACATGATTGCAGGAGTGGACAGAGATTGACAGTCTGATTGGGGCACTACATGAATACTACCTGGCTATCTTTGCTGGGAAGAAATTATGTATCAGGCGGACAATAAATTCTTGAGCACCTGGGGAAAGCATTTGAAAACTTGCTTGATAGAACTCGACCTAGAATCATCATGGGAAACTAGGATCGACAAAGCTGGTTTAAGTAGTTTAATTAACAAGGCAGCCAAAATGAAATCCTTCTTGGAAGACAAAAATGTAATGGCCAAACGCCGGCATGGGTGGACAGTTATTGCGTCCTATAAATCATTGAAACCACAAGCATACCTATCCTCTCATTTTAGCGGGTTTCTAAAGAAATCCAATATGGACTATCGGATGGGCCAGCACGTGTCAAAAGATCTACTCCCCTCCTGGAAACAGAGTTACCAATCAGAAAAATGCCGCCTATGCGGATACAAACTAGAATCTCTTGCCCATATTTTTCGTGTATGTCCAGCACTAATAGCTCAGAGACGACGGTACTTAAAGCAAATTTTCAATGTCCTAAAAGTCCGTACTTGTAGACAAGCAGTAATTAGTTGGCTGGGAGGATCTTCCATAATCCTGGCATGCAGGGGAATCAAATTTTTGGGGGCGGTAAGGTCCCGCCTGAAGCAACTAGAGCAGGAAGATTGTAACATCGGAACCCTCAAGAAGAGATAGAATGTCCCGAGCTCAAATCAAATTTTTATAATTGTATTTAACAAGTTTTACGGGACTTTGGTGACAATGATTAGATGTTTTTATGGTTGTTTAAAATTTTATATATATTTATTCTTACATGTGGGTATTGTGATAATTTTAACAAATTATACAATACAATTCTTTGACTTTGAATACTACCTGGCTTATTGCAAGGGTGAATCAGTAGTCTGCAGGGGGTTAGTGGACTACATAGATTGCGCATATATTACTGCAGTACTGTGTGTCTTAGTGCCTCAGTTATTGTACAAGTGAATGGATAGTGACTGGATAGTTAGAGTGCTGGTAGTTGGCAGGAGAGAGAGTTTAGAAGTGGTTATGTTTTGGCACATAGATTACATAAGGACATGGTTCTGTTAGGATGATTGCAGGAGTGGACAGAGAGTGACAGTCTGACTGGGACACTGCATGAATATTACCTGGATTACTATAAGAGTGAATCATAAGTTGGCAGGGGATTAGGGGCAGGCATAGAGTGTGCACATTTGATTGTAGCACTGCATGTCTTAATGCCTGAGTCATTGTACAAATACATGGATAGTGACTGGCTAGTTAGAGTGCTGGTAGTTGACAGCAGGGAGAGTTTATAAGGGCTTGTGTTTTGATTCAGAGATTAGGTAAGGACATGCTTCTGTCAGGATGATTGCAGGAGTGGACAGACACTGACAGGCTGGTTGGGGCACTAAATAAATACTACCTGGCTTCTTGCAAGGGTGAATCAGTACTCTGCTGGGGGTTAGGTGCCTGCATACATTCAGCACATTTCACTGTAGCACTGTGTGTCTTAATGCCTGAGTCATTGTACAAGTGCATGGATATTGAGTGGATAGTTAGAGTGGTGGTAGTTGATAGCAGGGAGAGTTTATAAGTATTTGTGTGTTGGCACAGAGATTAGATAACGCCATGCTTTTGTCAGGATGATTACTGGAGTGAACAGAGAGTGACAGTGTGATTGGGGCACTACATGAATACTACCTGGCTTATTGCAAGGGTGAATCAGTACTCTGCTGGGGGTTAGGGACCTGCATACATTGCGCACATTTCACTGTAGCACTGCATGTCTTAATGCCTGTGCCATTCTACAAGTGCATGGCTACTAAATTGATAGAGTGGTGGAAGTTGTCAGCAGGGAGAGTTTATAAGTGCTTGTGGTTTGATACAGAGATTAGGTAAGGAGATGATTCTGTCAGGATGATTGCAGGAGTTGGACAGAGACTGACAGTCTGATTGGGGCACTACATGAATACTACCTGGCTTATTGAAAGGGTGAATCCGTTCTCTGCTGTGGGTTAGGGGGCTGAATACATTGCGCACATTTGACCGTAGCACTGCATGTTTTAATACCTGAGTCATTCTACAAGTGCATGGATACTGAGTGGATAGTTAGAGTGGTAGTAGTTGACAGCAGGGAGAGTTTATAAGTGCTTGTGTGTTTGCACAGAAACTAGATAAGGACATGCTTCTGTGAGGATGATTGCAGGAGTGAACAGAGAGTCACGGTCTGATTGGGGCACCAAATGAATACTGCTTGGCTTATTGCAAGGGTGAATCAGTACTCTGCTGGGGGCTAGGGGCCTGCATACATTGCACACATTTCACTGTAGCACTGCATGTCTTAATGCCTGAGTCATTGTACAAGTGCATGGATACTGAGTGGATAGTTAGAGTGGTAGTTGACAGCAGGGAGAGTTTATAAGTGCTTGTGTGTTGACACAGAGTTTAGATAAGGACATGCTTTTGTCAGGATGATTGCAGGAGTGAACAGAGAGTGACAGTTGGATTGGGACACTGCATGAATACTTCCTGGCTTACTACAAGAGTGAATCAGTAGTTTGCAGGGGTTTAGGGCCTGCATAGATTATACACATTTAATTGTAGCACTGGATGTCTTAATGCCTGAGTCATTCTACAAGTGCATGGATACTGAGTGGATTGTTAGAGTGCTGGTAGTTGACAGCAGGGAGAGTTTATCGGTGCTTGTGTGTTGGCACAGAGATTAGATAAGGACATGGTTCTGTCAGGATAATTGCAGGAGTGGACAGAGACAGACAGTCTGATTGGGGTACTACATGAATACTACCTGGCTTATTGCAAGGGTGAATCAGTACTCTGCTGGGGGTTAGGGACCTGCATACATTGCGCACATTTCACTGTAGCACTGCATGTCTTAATGCCTGTGCCATTCTACAAGTGCATGGCTACTAAATTGATAGTTAGAGTGGTGGAAGTTGTCAGCAGGGAGAGTTTATAAGTGCTTGTGGTTTGATACAGAGATTAGGTAAGGACATGGTTCTGTCAGGATAATTGCAGGAGTGGACAGAGACAGACAGTCTGATTGGGGTACTACATGAATACTACCTGGCTTATTGCAAGGGTGAATCAGTACTCTGCTGGGGGTTAGGGGCCTGCATAAATTGCGCACATTTGACTGTAGCACTGCGTGTCTTAATGCCCGAGTCATTCTACAAGTGCATGAATTCTGAGTAGATAGTTAGAGTGGTGATAGTTGACAGCAGGGAGAGTTTATGCGTGCTTGTGTTTTGATACACCAAATGAATACTACCTTGCTTATTGCAAGGGTGAATCAGTACTCTGCTGGGGGTTAGGGGCCTGCATACATTGCACACATTTGACTGTAGCACTGCTTGTCATAATACCTGAGTCATTCTACAAGTGCATGGATGCTGAGTGGATAGTTAGAGGGGTGGTAATTGACAGCAGGGAGAGTTTAGAAGTGCTTGTGTGTTGGCACAGAGATTAGATAAAGACATGCTTCTGTCAGGATGATTGCAGGAGTGGATAAAGAGTGACTGTCTGATTGGGGCACTGCATGAATACTACCAGGCTTATTGTAAGGGTGAAACAGTAGTCTGCAGGGGGTTAGGGGCCTGCATAGATTGCGCACATATGACTGTAGTACTGCGTGTCTTAATACCTGAGCCATTCTACAAGTGCATGGATACTGAGTGGATAGTTAGAGTGGTGGTAGTTGACAGCAGGGAGAGTTTATAAGTGCTTGTGTGTTGGCACAGAGATAAGGTAAGGACTTGCTTCTGTCAGGATGATTGCAGAAGTGAACAGAGAGTCAGAGTCTGATTTGGGCACCAAATGAATACTACCTGGCTTATTGCAAGGGTGAATCAGTACTCTGCTGGGGGTTAGGGGGTCTGCATACATTGCGCACATTTGACTGTAGCACTGCGTATCTTAATGCCTGAGTCATTCTACGAGTGCATGGATACTGAGTGGATAGTTAGAGTGCTTGTAGTTGACAGCAGGGAGAGTTTATACGTGCTTTTGTGTTTTGATACAGAGATTAGGTAAGGACATGGTTCTGTCAGGATAATTGCAGGAGTGGACAGAGACAGACAGTCTGATTGGGGTACTACATGAATACTACCTGGCTTATTGCAAGGGTGAATCAGAACTCTGCTGGGGGTTAGGGGCCTGCATACATTGCGCACATTTGACTGTAGCACTGCGTGTCTTAATGCCCAAGTCATTCTACAAGTGCATGAATACTGAGTAGATAGTTAGAGTGGTGATAGTTGACAGCAGGGAGAGTTTATACGTGCTTGTGTTTTGATACACCAAATGAATACTACCTTGCTTATTGCAAGGGTGAATCATGACTCTGCTGGGGGTTAGGGGCCTGCATACATTGCACACATTTGACTGTAGCACTGAGTCATTCTACAAGTGCATGGATGCGGAGTGGATAGTTAGAGTGCTGGTAATTGACAGCAGGAAGAGTTTATAAGTGCTTGTGTGTTGGCACAGAGATTAGGTAAGGACATGCTTCTATCAGGATGATTGCAGGAGTGGACAGAGAGTGGAGTGACAGTCTAATTGGGGCACTACATGAATACTACCTGGCTTATTGCAAGGGTGAATCAGTAGTCTGCTGGGGGTTAGAGTTCTGCATAGATTGTGCACATTTGAGTGTAGCACTGCATGTCTTAATGCCTGAGGCATTGTACAGCTGTATGGACAGTGACTGAAAAGTGAGAGTTCTGGTAGTTGACAGGGGGGTGAGTTTTTAAGTGCTTGTGTTTTGGCACAGAGAATAGATACGGACATGGTTCTGTCAGGATGATAAGAGGAGTGGACAGGGAGTGACAGTGTGATTGCTGATCTGCATGGCTACTGCTTGGATTTTTGCAGGAGTGAATCAGTAGTGCACATTTACTTACACACTAACTACGAAATTAGACATTCTAGAACTACAAAATCACTTCTCATGCACTTATACAATCACATTTTCACTACCTTTGCAGTCCTCTAATGTATCAGGTACCCCTCATGAATTCAATAAATATACGTACAAGTATATAAATACAATTTAAACAAATACATGACTCATGACATACTATCTACTTAAGGAGATAACTACTACATACCAAAAAGAATTAAATGTTCTGACTTTCTTTTGAGCTATATAGTGTCCATTAAATCTAGAAATATGCAACATCATCAACCTGTACCTCTCAACAGACTTAATGAAGAAGAGTAATAAAGAAAACTTTTTTAATGAGGATTTTTAAAACTGCACAATCTGTACAAACTAATAACAGAATCATAATTATTAACACCTTATATGATCATCTTGCAAACAGCACAATTGTACCTCCTTTTTCCAAACTATCTATAATAATACAATGTTTTTAAACTATACCTTTTTACACAGAAGAAATAATCTTGCGTAATAAACTACACCTTATATGAATATTTTAGAAAATACACCTTTTTAGTACATATTTAACCAATTAATAGTAAATAAGAGCCTTCATTCAACTATACCCTTCAACACACTTAAAAATATATATATTACTGTACATACTGTTTTTTAAACGAACTTCAAGTACAATAAAAATAATCCCAATATACATCTCTGCATTTAATAATATATTTCAAACAACACAGTTTCATAAAATTGCCAAATCTTTTTTAAAGAAACCTCAAAAATATGTAACTCACCTATTAAAAAAATTTGTTGAATGCAAAATCTCACACACTCAGTCAGGATTTTCTTTTTCACACAGAGAATGTAGATCAACACACTCTGCAAGGTTGAACCAGTATTGGCAAACGTTCCCTCTATTTTTCCATACATACAGACATAAGCAACAAATGGCATTGCTTCCCAGTGTTTTTCAAATTGAAAAAAGAATTTCCATTGGTCATAGAGAATACTTTTCAACTGAAATCTTCACCCCTTGTCCTTAATGTCAGTTTCCATAGCAACAGGTCATGCAACATTCAACTTAGCTGCCAGGTCACAAGTTCACAACACAATGTTGCAAATGACAACAGCAGGTGTGGTTGGCTTTGCAATGCTTGCCCTTATCATTTCTGTTGTACCTTTCCAACATATGTTAATGACCAATAAGAAACCTGCTTTGTAAACAAAGTAAAATGCACCCTATATTTCAATGTAGAGTGTTCTTAAACAGCCAATCAAATCTCTACTTTCTTAAAAACAGCATCTTGTCCACCATTTTAGATAGATTTTATTCTTCCAACTGCCTACTTCAGCTGCAGACATCTTCTGATTACCAACAGAAATCCCTTCAAGATGTGATCTGTGTGGATTATTGGACACAGCTATGTTTTCTAGTGAAAAAGGTATATTGAAAGCAGAGGTATTGACAAAGACCTAACTTTGCAAAATGTAGACATTAAATGGATTGGAAAGAGAGGATTAAAGTGGCACCAATTGATGCATTGGTAAAATCCTTTTTGCATCTCCAACCACCTGACCTCATGATTGTGCACTGTGGTGGCAATGACCTAGGCACATTGGCTGGGGTAGGTCTGGAAATGCTAATGAAGGACACCTTTGCAGAATTGATGTTGCTTTTCCCCCAAACTGCCTTTGTGTACTCCAACATTTGCCAAAGACAGAAATGGAAGAGGTCCTATCAATTTTGTCCATAGATTGAGAAATCTAGAAAAAAATTTAATAAAGCTGTTTCTGCTTATCTCAGAGACCAGAGTATGGGGACCATATACAACAACAATCAACGTTTTAATATGGATGACATCTACAGGACTGATGGTGTACATTTCACAGATAGGCGAAACAGAGTCTTCAACAACTTAAGACTCTGCATCGGCACTTACATGTAGCTACAAAAATCTCCCAATAAATACAAGGGCTCTTTTTAGAGCCACCCAATATCCTAACATATAACCTAGGTTTATGTTGTTTTAAAAAAAATATTTTTGCTTGGAGTTGCGCACCCAGCGCGAATTGGAGTCGCGTACTCCTTGCGTGCGCACTAGGGGGCCGTGCTGAGTGCCATGCTAGGTACGCCACTCCTAATTTTTCCGTAAAAAAACCCTGCTCCTACCATTAATTTCTATTCGCCCTGGGGACCCCATCCTCCGGGGCCTATGCAATACGTTAGGGACTGCGGGGGAGCCCCAATGCACCCACGGTCCCGCCGGCTCCCCGCAACCTTCGGGAACCGGCATAGCTTTTCGCGCTAGGAGTCACGTACCCCTCGCGTGCACACTAGGGGGCCACGCTGAGCGCCGCGCTTGGTACGCAACTCCTAACTTTTCCATTAAAAAATGGCTCCTACCATTAATTTCTATTTGCCCCGGGGACCCCATCCCCTGGGGCCTATGTAATAAGTTGGGGACCGTGGGGGGAGCCCCAATGCCCCCACGGTCCCGTTGGCTCCTCGCGACCTTCGGGAGCCGGCATAGCTTTTCACGCTAGGAGTCGCGTACCCCTCGCGTTCACACTAGGGGCCCGTGCTGAGCGCTGCGCTAGGTATGCGAAACCTAATTTTTCCAAAGGAAAAAAAACGGCACCTACTATTAATTTCTATTTGCCCCGGGGACCCAATCCCCCGGGGCCTATGTAATACGTTGGGGACCGTGGGGGAAGCCCCAATGCCCCCACGGACCCGTCGGCTCCCCGTGACTTTCGGGAGCCGGCATAGCTTTTCACGCTAGTAGCCGCGTACCCCTCGCGTTCACACTAGGGGCCCGTGCTGAGCGCCGCGCTAGGTACGCGACTCGTAATTTTTCCGCAAAAAAAATCTGGCTCCTACCATTAATTTCTATTTGCCCCGGGGACCCCATCCCCCACGGCCTATGTAATACGTTGGGGGCTGTGGGGGGAGCCCCAATGCCCCCAAGGTCACACCGGCTCCCCGCGACCTTCGGGGGCCAGCATTGTTTCCACATGGGGAACTGCTGACATGCAGCTCCCCCTGTGGAAAAGCAATTCTGCTTTGGACTTTGAAAGCGAGAGCAGGTTTCCACTGCAGGAGCCGGCCCTGGGGGTGGTGGTCCCCAGGGCTCGTGGGTCAATCATGAACCCCCACATTTAAACACTTAGTGTCCTGGGGAGGTGGTGGTCCCCAGAGCATGTGGGGGGCTCGAGCCCCCACACAGGTATTTTTTGTGCCCCCGCAAAATTATTAATCAATGCCTCCGGGGCTGTGGGGAGGGCTGTGTGCCCCCCCACAAATATTTATAGAAAGCCCCGGGGGGTGGTTGTCCTCAGGCTGCAGGGGTCCCCCTGGGCCCCCGCAATTATTTTTTGACATGGCCCCGGGACTTGGCCCACCCGCGGGCTAATTAATAACGAAGCGCGGATTTACGCTATTTTTAAAAAGTTTGCTTTCTGAGCCAAGCAGTACCTTTTTGCCAAATTTGGTGTAATTTCGTTCAGCAGTTTTAGCTGTAACCGTGTCTAAACTTTCCTATGGGAAATTGATTTGTTGACCTTTATTTTTTGAATTTCTCAGGAAATATTGAACGGATTTACACCATTTAAAAAAGGGCGCTTTCTGAACCAAGGGCTACCTTTTTGCCAAATTTGGTGTAATTCCGTTCAGCAGTTCGGGCTGTGGCCAAGTCTAAAGTTTCCTGTGGGAAATAACATGGGGAAAACGCGTTTTGGGACCTCCCTTTTTTCCCGGCCCCGCTTGATGAATCACCCCCAAAGCTGCAGGATAGGAGCTGACCAGAGCGCCCCACTAGTTTGTAAAATTTCACAATGATTCGTCATCCGGCGCCAAAGTTATTGGGAAAACAAAAAACGAAGCACTGCCACAGGAAGTTCAGTGAGCTCCAAAGATTTTATTGACACCCTGCAAGCAGGCGCTCCACCAGGGACAACCATCAAAATTCAAGAGCCAGACGCGTTTCAGGAGTTCAATTTCCTATCTTCAGTGGCATAAGTTTCAAAGGAATGAAAGCACTATTTGGTGCACATGCTGTAATTATAGACACCTGCCTCTGTGGGCGTGGCCATGAACTCGCACGGCCTTGTGGATGCCGTAGTGTGCAAATCAGTATTACCCAAGTGGGTGCGCAGTCATGCCATGAATAAAAACAATGTTCCCCAGTGGGTCGATGCTGTATCCTGGTGAGAGCCTGCCCCACTTTCCAGGTGTCAACACGAGCATTGAGCTGGCGTCACCCTGCAATATCGCCAGCTCCTTCCTACCATAATGCCGGCACCGTCGTGGTGCAAGCAAGGACCCGCAAAGCGGTGGGCAGCTCTTCACGGCCGGGACAGCCGTTATAAATCCAAACAAACAGGTTACCCACACGAAGCACTGCCACAGGAAGTTCAGTGAGCTCCAAAGATTTTATTGACACCCTGCAAGCAGGCACTCCGCCAGGGACAACCATCAAAATTCAAGAGCCAGACGCGTTTCAGGAGTTCAATTTCCTTTCTTCAGTGGCATATTTTCAAAGGAATGAAAGCACTATTTGTTGCACACGCTGTAAATATAGACACCTGCCTCTGTGGGCATGGCCATGAACTCGCACGGCCTTGTGGATGCCGTAGTGTGCAAATCAGTATTACCCAAGTGGGTGCGCAGTCATGCCATGAATAAAAACAATGTTCCCCAGTGGGTCGATGCTGTATCCTGGTGAGAGCCTGCCCCACTTTCCAGGTGTCAACACGAGCATTGAGCTGGCGTCACCCTGCAGTATCGCCAGCTCCTTCCTACCATAATGCCGGCACCGTCGTGGTGCAAGCAAGGACCCGCAAAGCGGTGGGCAGCTCTTCACGGCCGGGACAGCCGTTATAAATCCAAACAAACAGGTTACCCACACGAAGCACTGCCACAGGAAGTTCAGTGAGCTCCAAAGATTTTATTGACACCCTGCGAGCCGGCGCTCCACCAGGGACAACCATCAAAATTCAAGAGCCAGACGCGTTTCAGGAGTTCAATTTCCTTTCTTCAGTGGCATAAGTTTCAAAGGAATGAAAGCACTATTTGTTGCACACGCTGTAATTATAGACACCTGCCTCTGTGGGCGTGGCCATGAACTCGCACAGCCTTGTGGATGCCGTAGTGTGCAAATCAGTATTACCCAAGTGGGTGCGCAGTCATGCCATGAATAAAAACAATGTTCCCCAGTGGGTCGATGCTGTATCCTGGTGAGAGCCTGCCCCACTTTCCAGGTGTCAACACGAGCATTGAGCTGGCGTCACCCTGCAATATCGCCAGCTCCTTCCTACCATAATGCCGGCACCGTCGTGGTGCAAGCAAGGACCCGCAAAGCGGTGGGCAGCTCTTCACGGCCGGGACAGCCGTTATAAATCCAAACAAACAGGTTACCCACACGAAGCACTGCCACAGGAAGTTCAGTGAGCTCCAAAGATTTTATTGACACCCTGCAAGCAGGCGCTCCACCAGGGACAACCATCAAAATTCAAGAGCCAGACGCGTTTCAGGAGTTCAATTTCCTTTCTTCAGTGGCATAAGTTTCAAAGGAATGAAAGCACTATTTGTTGCACACGCTGTAATTATAGACACCTGCCTCTGTGGGCGTGGCCATGAACTCGCACGGCCTTGTGGATGCCGTAGTGTGCAAATCAGTATTACCCAAGTGGGTGCGCAGTCATGCCATGAATAAAAACAATGTTCCCCAGTGGGTCGATGCTGTATCCTGGTGAGAGCCTGCCCCACTTTCCAGGTGTCAACACGAGCATTGAGCTGGCGTCACCCTGCAATATCGCCAGCTCATTCCTACCATAATGCCGGCACCGTTGTGGTGCAAGCAAGGACCCGCAAAGCGGTGGGCAGCTCTTCACGGCCGGGACAGCCATTATAAATCCAAACAAACAGGTTACCCACACGAAGCACTGCCACAGGAAGTTCAGTGAGCTCCAAAGATTTTATTGACACCCTGCAAGCAGGCGCTCCACCAGGGACAACCATCAAAATTCAAGAGCCAGACGCGTTTCAGGAGTTCAATTTCCTTTCTTCAGTGGCATAAGTTTCAAAGGAATGAAAGCACTATTTGTTGCACACGCTGTAATTATAGACACCTGCCTCTGTGGGCGTGGCCATGAACTCGCACAGCCTTGTGGATGCCGTAGTGTGCAAATCAGTATTACCCAAGTGGGTGCGCAGTCATGCCATGAATAAAAAACAATGTTCCCCAGTGGGTCGATGCTGTATCCTGGTGAGAGCCTGCCCCACTTTCCAGGTGTCAACACGAGCATTGAGCTGGCGTCACCCTGCAATATCGCCAGCTCCTTCCTACCATAATGCCGGCACCGTCGTGGTGCAAGCAAGGACCCGCAAAGCGGTGGGCAGCTCTTCACGGCCGGGACAGCCGTTATAAATCCAAACAAACAGGTTACCCACACGAAGCACTGCCACAGGAAGTTCAGTGAGCTCCAAAGATTTTATTGACACCCTGCAAGCAGGCGCTCCACCAGGGACAACCATCAAAATTCAAGAGCCAGACGCGTTTCAGGAGTTCAATTTCCTTTCTTCAGTGGCATAAGTTTCAAAGGAATGAAAGCACTATTTGTTGCACACGCTGTAATTATAGACACCTGCCTCTGTGGGCGTGGCCATGAACTCGCACGGCCTTGTGGATGCCGTAGTGTGCAAATCAGTATTACCCAAGTGGGTGCGCAGTCATGCCATGAATAAAAACAATGTTCCCCAGTGGGTCGATGCTGTATCCTGGTGAGAGCCTGCCCCACTTTCCAGGTGTCAACACGAGCATTGAGCTGGCGTCACCCTGCAATATCGCCAGCTCATTCCTACCATAATGCCGGCACCGTTGTGGTGCAAGCAAGGACCCGCAAAGCGGTGGGCAGCTCTTCACGGCCGGGACAGCCATTATAAATCCAAACAAACAGGTTACCCACACGAAGCACTGCCACAGGAAGTTCAGTGAGCTCCAAAGATTTTATTGACACCCTGCAAGCAGGCGCTCCACCAGGGACAACCATCAAAATTCAAGAGCCAGACGCGTTTCAGGAGTTCAATTTCCTTTCTTCAGTGGCATAAGTTTCAAAGGAATGAAAGCACTATTTGTTGCACACGCTGTAATTATAGACACCTGCCTCTGTGGGCGTGGCCATGAACTCGCACGGCCTTGTGGATGCCGTAGTGTGCAAATCAGTATTACCCAAGTGGGTGCGCAGTCATGCGCAGTCATGCCATGAATAAAACTAATGAGCTCACTGAACTTCCTGTGGCAGTGCTTCGTGTGGGTAACCTGTTTGTTTGGATTTATATATATATATATAATATAATTACCTACTGGCGGTCGCCAGTAGGTAGTTATAGTTAGGACCACGTTTCCATAGGAAAACCTCAACATTCTATTTTGAATAACTTTGGCGCCGGTCGACGAATCCTCGCGAATTTCTCAAAATAGGTGGGGCGCTACGCTCCGCTCCTACCCTGAAAGTCTCGGGGGGATTCGTCAAGCGGGGGCTGAGATAAAAGGGGGGTCCCAAAACGCGTTTTTCCCATGCATTTTTCCATAGGACCTTTAGAACGAGCTACAGCCCGAACGGCTGAACAGAATTACTAGAAATTTGGCAGAGAGGTAGTCCCTAGGTCAAGGAAGTGCCTTTTGTAGGTTTGGTGTAAATCTGTTCAGTAGATTCTGAGAAAATAGCCTTTAAATCAATATATATATCTGAGCCCGCTTACGGTACGCTTACGGTACGCTTACGGTACGCTTACCGTAAGCTTACGGTGGCGTGCGCGAGCGCGATTCTGATTGGCTCTTAGATCTTAGTAAACATTCGAATCGGCCGAAACCAGGAAGCGGCGTCCGCCATTTTGTCTCTCGCACTGAGTGTTGTTTATCAAATATGATGGCCAAAAACATGTTACGGGGCTGTTTTGACAACTCCCTCCCACATAGTCATGTTGAGGGAGTCCCCAAACATCCCCCAAGAGCAAAAACGGTTTTATTTTTTTTTCGGCAATTTCGCGGGGTACGCTTACCGTACGCTTACCGTACGCTTACCGTAAGCTTACCGTACGCTTACGGTAAAAAAATAAAAATAAAAAAAACACTATCCACACTTACCCCACCCCCTGTGCTTTTGGTGGCCGCAGGCCACCAAATGTGCAGGGCTTATTAATAGAGAAAAAAAACGTAATTTTGGCAACATGAAATTATAAAATCGAAATAAAAAAAACACTATCCACATTGACCTCACCCCCTGTGCTTTTGGTGGCCGAAGGCCACCAAATGTACAGGGCTTATTAAAGTTGATAAAAACCGTGCACGGAACGAACTGCGTTAAGTGGGCGCGCACGCCACAAATGGCGTAAAGTAACTTAGCATTTAAAAAACCGTACAAATTCACTGAAAAAACCATAGGTTTCACACACGTTATAGTTAGGAAATAGCATTTAAAAAACCTTGCTAATTCACTGAAAAAACCATAGGTTTCACACATGTTATAGTTAGCTGGACATTTTACTGATAAAAAACCAATGAAATTCCCCCGTTATAGTTACTGTAGGCAACTATAACTCACGCGACCGTAATCCTCTGCTGATGACATATGTGTCTTTATGAAAAAAAAATATTTGTAATATATGTATAGCTAAAATTTAATGGAAGAAGATATGGGCAAATAAGTGTCTAAATACAGTATTAGCATCAGCAGAGGATTGCGGTCGCGTGAGTTATAGTTGCCTACAGTAACTATAACGGGGGAATATATATATGTATGTGTATATATATATATATATATATATATATATATATATATATATATATATATATATATATATATATATATATATATATATATATTCACTGAAAAAACCATAGGTTTCACACACGTTATAGTTAGGAAATAGCATTTAAAAAACCTTGCTAATTCACTGAAAAAACCATAGGTTTCACACATGTTATAGTTAGCTGGACATTTTACTGATAAAAAACCAATGAAATTCCCCCGTTATAGTTACTGTAGGCAACTATAACTCACGCGACCGCAATCCTCTGCTGATGCTAATACTGTATTTAGACACTTATTTGCCCATATCTTCTTCCATTAAATTTTAGCTATACATATATTACAAATATTTTTTTTTCATAAAGACACATATGTCATCAGCAGAGGATTACGGTCGCGTGAGTTATAGTTGCCTACAGTAACTATAACGGGGGAATTTCATTGGTTTTTTATCAGTAAAATGTCCAGCTAACTATAACATGTGTGAAACCTATGGTTTTTTCAGTGAATATATATATATATATATATATATATATATATATATATATATATATATATATTTAAAGAAGAACTAAGTAGCGTCCACCACCAAGAAATCCAAGGCAACAAGAAAGTCCAATACGATAGCAAGGTCAATCGGTAACGTTTTATTCCATGTTTACCAGGTGCACAACAACAGGGACGGTCGACGCGTTTCGGCGAATGCCTTCAACTGGACCATAGAGTCCCAACATCTAGACAGTCTTTTTAAAGTGACAAAGTGCAAAAAACAAGTAATTGATCTAGTGTTCATCTGTGAACTAGAATGTTAACCCACACTCAACATTGACATACATTAGGCGCCATTTTACATTTCCATTCTTATTTTTAGTGCTAAATTTTGATTTGTTAATTATTTTATGTATGTCTGTTTGTTTCTTCATTCAGTCTGTTTTAAAAATATATATATATATATATATATTTTTATATATTATTCGTTTTTTATGTTTATTTTCTTATGTATTAATTTTACGTGAATTGTTGTATATATAGGAACCACTTCCTTTTCTGAGTCTTCGGACTCATGAGCAACCAGACAATCTTGGCGGATTTATTGAGTGAAGTACTCACCGATTATGAAAGACTTATTTGCAAAGGCCTTAGGATACCATGTGTGTTATGATCGCCAAGATCTAGCATAGGTTCACGTTCCAAGGGGAAAGGAGGGAGATCCTAGAAGGGTCCTATAGGGGTCCCAAGGACCACCTAATGACTATGCAAAAAGAGACCGGATTTTTAAGTTTTTTAACTAAGTTTTAGTAAGGACCTCAGGGTCCAAGACAATTTATCAATAATCCTCCAAATTTATTAAAAAATTATCAAAGGTTATTTAAAAAAAAACGCAATCTCAGGTTAATCATGTCTCAATTTTAAGGGAAGTTTATTAAAATTATTTAAGGAGGATGGTAGGAAGGTGGTTTGTGCAATGTGCAAATTGTATCTATGGGTCAATGACCTGCTAAGATGTTTAATATTTAATAAAGTGCGAGTGTATAGTGCAATTTTGCAATTATTTTAGGTTTATGAGAACTGAGCTGCCATACCTATAATACAATGCATTATAGTAAAGTGCAAATGTATTGTGCAAATTATGCAATTATTTAGGCTCATGAGATCAAATCCGCCATAAATGTTATATAATGCATTTCAGTAAAGTACAAATATGCAAATATATTGTGCAAATTGCAATTTTTAGACTTATAAATACAAGGTGCCATAGCCATCATTAGATACAAAAATATTGTGCAAACAAGCAATTTCAGTCCTATAAGATATATCATTTGATGCCATTAGTAGCATCAGTTCATTTATAGTTCTGATGCATTGTGCAAATTTGCATTTTCCAATCTACCATCAATGTTGTTGTCTTGTTTAAAAACTCTCTTTCAATTAACACATAGTTCGTTCCCATGGTATCCCAATCATTTTCAGTCTCACTTCGAAGTTTTGATTGTATATAAAAAAACTCATCCTTTTGTTCTCCTGAATTTCTCCACTAAAAACCATAGGTCAGGGTTGAGTCTTCCATGATATTTATAAATGAACATGTAATTCTGCATCCAAGTTATGGCCAAAAGGCTTTTCTGTTCCTAGTGCCAAAATGAATCTGGATTCAGCCCTTCTTAATTCCAGAGTTATGTCCCCACCTCTCTCACTGGGTTGCATCATTTTGGCTCCAAAGTAGCGTAACCCTAATGGGTTCCCTTGATGTTTTTCGGAGAAATGTTTAGCCATAGGGTACGCCAGGTCTTGGTTTTTTATTGCTCGCAAATGCTGTAGAATGCGCAGTTTTAATTTGTTGATGGTGCTTCCAACATAAAGTTGTTTACACGGGCACTCTAAAACATATACCACGTGTTTGGTTTCGCACGTGATATGAGCAGTAATCCATTCCTTTTTGCCATTGGCCAATATGTATGACAAAGTGTTGTTTCCATGTTCACATGCTTTGCATTTGGAGCATTTCCAGAAGCCAGGTGTGGTTAACCATGTTAATCTGTCCTTCTTAGGTGTTTTTAGATGGCTTTGTGTTAAAATGTCCCCTAATGAAGCGGTCTTCCTGTAGGTGATTTTAGGAGTTGGTGGTAAGTTTTTCTTTAGTGAGTCATCCAACAATAAAATATTCCAATTCTTTCTGATGATTTTCCTCAGGCACTTGTTTTCAGCATTGAAATCCATAATGATCCGAATTGTTTCGTCGTTGTCAGTATCATCTCGTTCCCTCAGTAATTCTGTTCTTGGTTTTTCCATGGTTTTAAGTTTTGAGTCTTTTATAACCTTCAGGGGGTATTCTCTTGCCAAGAATCTAGAGCTTGCATCTTCCAGATTTCTCTCTATGTCACAGATCTCTGAGCAATTCCTCTTGATGCGGAGCATCTCGCCATACGGGATGCTCCATTTCAGATGTTGTGGGTGTCCACTATTAGCATGGAGGATGCTATTTGTGGCTGTGGGTTTCCGATGGATTCTGGTGCAGATCTTTTGATTATGAATGAAAACTTCTACATCGAGGTAGGTTACTTGGTTTTTGCTCCAGTTGGATGTGAAAGACAAGTTGTAATTGTTCTCATTCAGGCTTTGGATGAAGTCTTCCAGTGTCGATTCATCTCCTTCCCACACTATAAACAGATCGTCTATGTACCTCATCCATGTTTTAATGTTAGGCCTGTATCTGCTCCTCAGAATACCATCTTCCCACACTGCCATAAATAAATTGGCATATGTCGGGGCAAAGGAAGTCCCCATTGCTGTACCTTGTCTCTGAAGGAATATTTCCCCATTGAAGAGAAAAACATTATGTGTTAGACAGTGATTCAACATATCTAAGATCATTTGTGAATGTTCCAAATAACTCAGTGATCTTGTATCCAAAAATGTGTTCACTGCTGCCAGTCCATCTTGATGACAAATAGATGTATACAGTGAAGTCACATCAATTGTGATCAAAGTCTGATGTTTATTCCAATGGATGGTTTCCAATTTGTTAAGGAAAGCCGTCGTATCTTTTAGGTATGAGTGCAATTTTGTCACATATTCAATTAGGAACACGTCGATATAATGTGATGTTCTTTCCAAGAGTGATCCCATAGAACTGACAATTGGTCTACCTGGAGGATCTACAATGGACTTGTGCACTTTTGGAAGAAAGTAAATTGTGGGTGTAATGGGATTATCAACTTTGAGGTACATAAATTCTTCGAAGTTGATTAGTCCTCTCTCTTTCCAAATTAGTAATTGCTGATGGTATTCTGTGGTCCATTGTATCATAGGATTTTTATCCAATGTTGTGTAATGATCTTGGTTCCTTAGTTGTCTATATGCTTCAGCTATGTATTGCTCTCGATTTTGTAGGACAATATTGCCGCCTTTATCGGCGGCTTTTATAATGATGTTGTGATTATCTCTCAGTTCCTTCATTGCTTGCTGTTCCCCCCGTGAGAGATTCCATGAGGGTTTGTTGTTCCTCCTATGCTTTCCCATGGTGATTTGATTGATTTCATCTACCACGATCTCATGAAATAGATCAATCTTATTTCCTGGGGGTAGCTGTGGACAGAATTTAGACTTGGATTTTAATCCACTTTCACCACCTACGTGGGTGGTGATGCCTTCTTCTTGACAAAATTTGAGATCATCTTTCATATTTGAACCAATACCGGTGCTCTCGTCAAGGTTCGGGCTTTCAAGATTGGATATTGTTTTTAAAGCTGGTAGATCTTTGCGATTCAGAGGGGAGATGTCTTGGGTTTTAGAAGTTGAGGCCCTTACTGTTGGTGTCAGTTTCTCTTCAAAGTATTTCTTTAATTTGGCTTTGCGGCAAAATTTGTATAGGTCAATGCGCATATTCGGGATGTCTAGAGTTGTGTTTGGACAGAATGTTAGTCCTTTATTGAGCAGGCTGATGTGGTCTGTATTTAAAATCATATTGGAAAGATTGATGACCAAATTTTTATCAAGAGAGAATCTTTTTACTTTTGCTTTTTCTTTTCTTCTCCTCTTTTTGGCCTTGCCCCTTCTTTTGCCACGTCTAGTTGGGGTGGGTTTTGACCCCTCCCCCTTCCCCACGTTCTTGGACGACCTCGTTGTCGCGTCTCCATCTGGGCTAATCTCATCTCCCCACAAAAATCCAACTTGGAAATTTCTATGTCCTCATCTGTCGAGCTCAGATCCGAGCTATCATACAATCCTAGTGTTTCATGGCTGATGCATTTGTCCATGGCCACTCTGTTTCTTAGAGAGTCATATTTTCGAGCAAATGTGTAAATACGCCCATTAGCGTAATCAATACGATCACGGTTGAATTTGCTGGCTTTTCTTTTCTCCACATCAACTTCATGTTTGGTTATTTTATTCTCCATTGCTTCTATCAATTCTTTTTTCTCATCATTATTTGGAAGTTTGTCCAACTCTGCCTCCAAGGTTTTAATTCTTTCCAAGGCGTCAGCCAATTTGCGCTCTGCGTGTATAATTAATGTTTTCATTAATCTCAGGGAACATTCATTTGTGTCCATTTGCCATTGTTTGATGAGGTCTGTATCCAAATCATTTAGTGTGGGCATAATCAAAATTCGTAGACCTCTAGGTACTCTTTTGAATTCAATAAATTTTTCTAGCGTGGTTTTCTCCCACCACTTGTTGATTTCCATGATTTTTGCTTGTTGTAATTCCCTAACGACAATGTGGACATTTTTATTCTTCCCCTCCGTCGAAACACTGTTGCGGCGGGATGGATCCGAGGTGGCTGAGTTGTCATCTAAGAGCTCATTGGCTCTTTGTGCCCGATTGAGGTTTCTATCCGCCATGCAGCTGTCTGATTATCAAATAAGTTCCCTTGGTTTTAATGCTCAGTTCTACAACAATTCACTAGTTTTCGTTATGTGGGGTTTTTTAACATTGTTGTGCAGTTTTGGTGCGAAGTATTGAGATTTATTATAAATATCGTTTTTATTTCCTTGCTGTGCGGTCTTTCTCATAAGCACCTTGCAGTTTAGCAGGTGCGTACTGTTCCGCTGTATGCCTCAAAAGAATTTGATTTTACTGCTTCCTGAGACGAGAGCGAGACATCCGGCACAAAGCGGTTTCACTTTTAATCCGCCCGGGACCGTGTCTCTCGCGAGTCGGGTGCTGACACGGTTTTAAGGTCAGACAGAGTTGGCTAAGCGTATACCCCCCACACCGCCTCCACAGCGAGGTTAGGATCTCGCTACAGCCCCCACAGTCTTCCCGTACTCACCGGGCAGCTCTCCTTCGCTTCGTCTTGAATATTTCTGCGTCGCGGCAGTCTTTGGATAGTCCTTCTTCACTGCTTACGACGTGAGGCAGAGGCGTCAGCTCCAGGACTCCGTATCACGATTCGGGGCTGCTTTCACGGAGAGAAACTGCTTCACCTCAATCACGGAGTGCCTGTGGCGTGCAGATCAGCCGCTGCACTTCACATTTAAAGAAGAACTCAGTAGCGTCCACCACCAAGAAATCCACGGCAACAAGAAAGTCCAATACGATAGCAAGGTCAATCAGTAACGTTTTATTCCATCTTTACCAGGTGCACAACAACAGGGACGGTCGACGCGTTTCGGCGAATGCCTTCAACTGGACCATAGAGTCCCAACATCTAGACAGTCTTTTTAAAGTGACAAAGTGCAAAAAACAAGTAATTGATCTAGTGTTCATCTGTGAACTAGAATGTTAACCCACACTCAACATTGACATACATTAGGCGCCATTTTACATTTCCATTCTTATTTTTAGTGCTAAATTTTGATTTGTTAATTATTTTATGTATGTCTGTTTGTTTCTTCATTCAGTCTGTTTTTTTTTTTTTATTATATATATATATATATATAACCTACTGGCAGTCACCAGTAGGTAGTTATAGTTAGGACCTCGTTTCTATTCAAAATGCATTTTTTGTTTACCCAATAACTTTGGCACCGTTTCACGAATCTTCGCGAAATTTTCAAAACTAGTGGCCCGCTCTGGTCAGCTCCTGTACTGAAATTTTCAGGGTGATTCGTCAAGTGAGGGCCGAGAAAAAAGGGGCTCCCCTAAAACATTTTACCCAGGTTAATTTCCATAGGAAACTTCAGACAAAGCTACAGACCGAACTGCTGAGCGAATTACACCAAATATGGCAAAAAGGTAGGTCTTGCTTCAGAAAGAGTCCTTTTTTTGTTAAATGGTGTAAATCCGTTCAGTAGTTGCTGAGAAATTAAAGAAAGAAAAAAATTATATATCTGAGCGCCGAGGAGGATTTGCGGACCCTCTCATGCACAAGCTTCACTGTTATTGGCTGCCAACAATCCAAACCAGGAACTATTGGCAGCCATTTTGTGACTCGGTTACCGAGTCAGAAGATAACTGTGCAAAAAAGGATGAAAACAAGAAAAGGGGGCAGGGTAGGAACACCCGACCCCCTAGGCCTGCTCAGGGGTTCCCACAAGGAACCACAAGGCCATAATTTTTTTTTATTTCTTTTTTTTTTAAAGGAAGTTGCACTGAGTGCGCAGCTTTGGGCAAAAAAAAAAGGAAAAACAGAGCATGGGGTTATTAAATAAGGGGGGCTTGAGAGCACTCCCCAAGGGGACCACCACCTCCCGAGGCACTAAAAATTGAAATTCATGTCTATTATGGACCCCCAACCCCGGGGATCACCACCTCTGTAGAAACTTTGGGAGGGGGCCGTGTGGCCCTTCTCCAGGAGCCCTTGATGGCCGCCATGCCCCAGGGCCGGCTCCTGCATTGTCCCGGGGTGCCCACCCCCGGGACATTGCTGTTTGCAATGACAGGGCGTTATTGCAAATGCTGCTTTGCTCGATTGAAGCGAGAGCATGAAAACCTGCTCTCACTTCAATCAAGCAAAGCAGGATTGCTTTTGTGCAAGAGGAGCTGCATTTTAGGAGCTCCCCTTGCCCAAAAGCAATGCCAGCTGCCACAGGAGGCAGGGAGCTGGCAGTACCGTCGGGACATTGGGGTCCCCAACATGAGGCCAAGCCCCAGGGGGTTGGGGTCCCTGGGGCCAAAAGTTGCCCGGGAGGAGGGCCACTTGGCCCCTCTCCCTTTTTTTTATTAAAAAAAATGTATTGGGCATGTCCCGGGGGAGGGATCCCTGAGCCGTATATAAATTGATAGAAGTGGATGTTTTTTTTGCGAAACCTAGCGAGGCTCTCATCGCGACCCCCAGTGTGAACGCGATGGGTGCGCGGCTCTTAGTGCAGCTCCCTAGTGTGAACATGATGGGTGCACGGCTCTCCGCGCGGCCCCCTAGTGTGGACGCGATGGGTGCACAGCTCTCAGCGTGGCCCCGTTTGTGTAAACGCGCTGGGTGCACGGCTCTCAGCTCAGCCCCCTAGTGTAAATGCGATGGGTGCACGGTTTCTAAAGGCACGGTGGGTGCCTGACTCCAAGCAAAAATAATCACGATTTATTTTTCTCTAAAAGTTGATTATATGTTGGGTGGCTCTAAAAAGAGCCCTTGTTTTGAATGGGAGAATATTGTAGCTACATGTAAGTGTGGATGCAGAGCTTGAGGTTGTTGAGAAACACTCTGTTGCCTTGATCAGTGAAGTGTACTCCGTCACTTCTGTAGATGTCATCCATATGGAAATGTAGATTGCTGTTATAGATGGAGCCCATCCTATGGTCTCTGAGGTAAGCGGAAACAGCTTTATTGACATTTTTTCTAGCTGTCTCAATCTGTGGACATAATTGATTGGACCACTTTAATTTCTGTCTTTGGCACATGTTAGAGTATACAAAGACAGTTTGGGGGGAAAGCAACATCAATTCTGCAAAGGTGTCCTTCATTAGCATTTGCAGACCAACCCCAGTCAATGTGCCTAGGTCATTGCCACCATTATGCACAATCATGAGGTTAGGGATGTAAAAAGGTTTTTATCAAAGGCATCAATTGGTGCCACTTTAATCCTCTTTGTCCAATCCATTTAATGTCCACATTTTACAAAGCTAGACCTTTATCAATACCTCTGCGTTCAGCATACCTTTTGCACCAGAAAACATAGCTATGTCCCACAATCCACACTCTAAGCATCTTGAAGGGAAGCCTGGATGTAATGAAAAGATGTCTGTAGCTGAGGTACTCAGTTGGTAGATTGAGAGGTATGTAAAATAGTGGACAAGATACAGTTTAAAAAAAAAGAAGAGAATTGATTAGCTGTTTAAGAACATTCTATATTTAAAAATAGGGCAATCAACGTCCGCAAATCTCAGAATCAATGTCTGCAAATGACAGGCTTTAGACCTCTCCTTGCAGCCTGAGAAGCTGGGGCTCCTACAGCGTTCATATCCAGTCCAATGGGCCCGCGACTCTAATCCCTACCTGGGATTGCATGTCTCAGCCACTATACAGGCCACCAGAGTGACAGATTATGCAGCAATCTCACGTCAGATCCGATCCTCCCTCAGTAAGTGGAGACCGCGCTCTCTCTCCTGGCTGGGCCATATAGCTGCCGTGAAAATGGTGATTTTACCCCAGTTTCTTTATTTATTCAACACATTGCCACTTGTCCCTCCGCCTGGAATCATACGCTCATTGCAGCGAGACATAGAACATTTTATCTGGCATGACCGAAGGGCTTGGCTTCGCAGGGAGCTCACTTACAGAGACCCTGTTGAGGGGGGCCTCGGGATCCCTGATCTCCTTGCTTATTGGCGAGCGGCCCAGATGAGAGCTCTGATGGAGTGGTCTCGTCCGGAGTCTGAGAAACATTGGTTATTTATGGATCGGTCGCCGGCTGGTCAGCCTCTGTGGGATGTTCCCTTCCTTATGCGTCTAGGATGGCCTCGAAACCTATACCTCTTTGAGGTGATTAGACCTACCCTGCTGGCATGGGATAAGGTCGCTGCCCCTCGAGGGCTTACCACCTTCTCGTCCCCGATCACGCCAACTGTCCATAACCCCGATTTTACACCAGGCCTCGACTCTGAGACTTTCCGACACTGGACCACAGAGTCATGTCGCTCCATCGGGCACCTTTTCGATCTCTCTGGTCCCCGCTCTTTTACTGATCTCCGCAGGGAACAGGCTATTCCAGAAACAGAGCATTACCGCTACTTGCAGGTTCGTCACTAGGTGTTACACTGGGATATAAGGGAGGGCGCGGAGAGACACCTTACTTCGTTTGAGAAGTGGCTGCTTACACGCCATACTGATGCACATCTGACTTCAGACTTATACAAGCTTACTAGGGACGCCTCGGACTTTGGGAAGACTACTGGCCAGTTGCGCTGGGAGGGTGAACTAGACAGGGCCTTGACGCAGAAAGAGTGGAATGACATCTATTATAGGGCTCGCCGCACTGCCCGTAACATGTCCTCCATCGAGACGGCCACTAAAGTAGCCATTTATTGGTACCTTACCCCTGTACGACTTCATAGAGGTAACCCCTCGCATAGCCCACAATGTTGGAGAGCCTGTGGCCAGTTAGGTACCCTCACTCACTTGCTGTGGGACTGCCCCTCCCTGGGGACGTATTGGCAGCAGATCCTTGATGATGTGGACTCCCACTTCGACACACAGATCCCTTGATTCCCAGTGCATGTCCTCCTGGGCCTTCCTATGGCTATCACCTTTCCCCTCAAATCCCAAAGGGGTAAACAGATTTCACTTGCACTGGGGGCGGCGATCCAGAATATTCTCGCTCACTGGGGCACTAAAACAGTTCCAACCCGGCTGGGATGGCTTCATAGGCTGTGGAGCATCTTGGGAATGGAGAAGATTTAGCTTTCTTTGACCCATCCTGGGGCCCCCTTTCATGACCTATGGGAACCTTTCCCACGTTACTAACATTCGACTTCACGGAGCTTACTTATCCCAAATATTTGCGACTTCTGAGACTCGCGGATCCCCCCAGGTCACCAGCATTAAACACTTTTGCTACCTAGCACATTTCTCTCTAAGGGCCTTCCCTAGTTTGACCTTATTGTCACCATCTCCTGAAACACAACCTACATCTGGAGGGAGGAGGGTGGGGCGTGTGGGTGGGCATTCTCCTCTTGGTTACTTTTGTTCTCCATTTGGCCAACCATGATACTGCATTTGCTGGGTTGCATCCCGATGACCATAGAGCAAATTGGCTGGTTCGTTATTTCCTCTGTCTTCAAATCAATAAAAGAAATTTTAAACCAAAAAATAGGGTGCGTTTTTCTTTTTTAAAACAGAAAGGATTAGATCATATTTTGCCAAGTCAACCACACCTGCTGTTTGTTTTTGCAACATTGTGTGGTGAACTTGAAAGTATGGTGAACTTGTGACCTGTGAGTTCAGTTGAATGTTCCATGAACTGTTGCTATGGAAACTGGCATTACGCAGAATGGCGGTAGGGTTAAAGTTAACTGTGCTTTTAAAATAGATGGGCCCGATTCACAGAACTAACTTAAGACAAAATACTAAACTTACTACCATTTTCGTATTCACAGAAGGCACTTACTCATTTTAGTATTCACAGAAGACACTTACTCACTTCAGTATTCACAGAAGTTAGGAGTCCTAACTTTAGGACTCCTAAATGCCTTCTGTGAATACCGAAAGTCTTAAAATTAGGATTTTTCTCAGTTTAGGAGTCCTAAAGTTAGGACTCCTAACTTTACTACTACTAAACTGAGAAAAATCCTAATTTTAAGGCTTTGGGGAGTCACAGAAGGCATTTAGGAGTCCTAAAGTTAGGAGTCCTAACTTTAGGACTACTAAATTGAGAAAAATCCTTATTTTAAGACTTTCGGTATTCACAGAAGGCATTTAGGAGTCCTAAAGTTAGGAGTCCTAACTATACTACTACTAAACTGAGAAAAATACTAATTTTAAGGCTTTCAGGAGTCACAGAAGGCATTTAGAAGTCCTAAAGTTAGGAGTCCTAACTTTAGGACTACTAAATTGAGAAAAATCCTTATTTTAAGACTTTCGGTATTCACAGAAGGCATTTAGGAGTCCTAAAGTTAGGAGTCCTAACTATACTACTACTTAACTGAGAAAAATACGAATTTTAAGGCTTTCGGTATTCACAGAAGGCATTTAGGAGTCCTAAAGTTAGGACTCCTAACTTCTGTGAATACCGAAATTAGTAAGTGCCTTCTGTGAATACCAAAATGAGTAAGTGCCTTCTGTGAATACCAAAATGGTAGTAAGTTTAGGATTTTGTCTTAAGTTAGTTCTGTGAATCGGGCCCTAACATTTTAATATATATATAGGAAAAATTTATTTCCTAAGCCAATTCTATCTTTAGAAGTGGTGTTTAATTAAAAAATAGTGTTACATTTATTTGCTATATGCTTTTGAACTTCCGTCGCGGTTATGCATGATGGGGTCGCAACTTCAAAAAAAATGTAGAAACAGTTTGGAAACCTTCAGAAGTAAGTTGCTAAGGGTTATTAGAAATGTGTTTAACAATTTGAAAAAATCTGGGAAGCAATGTGATTTGTTACTTCTCTGTATTTGAGTGAAGAAAGAGAGGCAAACCTAGCCATTACTGGTTTTACCGTGCTGAGTCTGGTGCATTATATTGATTGTGTGTAAAAAAAAATCCTGTCAGAGTTTGTGAGATTTTAAATTCAACACATTTATATGCAAGGTAAGTTATACATTTGTGAGTTTTTTTTTTAATGTTAACATTATTCAAAAACTGTGATGTTTGGAATATATTATTAAATGTAGAGATGTATATTGCAGTTTGTTAGATTGGAGTTAAATGTTGTTTAAAAAAAGAGTTTGTACACTAATATGTGTATTTTTTTTAAATGACTACTGATGTACATATAAGATGTGATTAATTAGGTTTGTTTTTAAGTCTGTACAAAGGTATAGTTGAATGATGCCACATAATTTTAGATAGTTGGTTGAAGATGCAGCACAAATTTGTAGTTTGAAAGATCTTCATATCAGGTGTTTTTACTTAAGTTTGTTTTTACTAGTCACAAATAAGGTATACTTAAATGATGCCACATAATTATACAGAAAAAGATAAAGATGGAGTATAAACATTGGAGACATCAGGTGCTGTAAATTAGGTTTCTTTTTTTTCTAGTCTGAACAAAGGTATAGTTGAATGATACCACATAATTTAAGATACAAGGGTGGAGAATAAAAGTGTGGGTTTTAAAATGCAAATAAAAGGAGCTGTTAGTTAGCCTTCATTTTTAAGTCTGTTGAGAAGTAAAGTTTTATGATGTCGCATATTTGTACATAGAATGGTGAAGATGTAGCTCTAAAATAAAATATCACATATTATTTTTGCAGGCATGTTGTATTTATCTTCTTAAATAAATATTATCTAATGACTCATCTATGTGTTCAGAATGTATTTATATAGTTATATGTATGCTTAGTGAACTATTGAGAGGCTGCCTGACCGATTAGAGGAGTGCAAAGGTAGTGACTAGGGGATTTAAAAACTACATGAGTGATGATTGACTGATTCCATAATCTGCAATCACCCAGTTAGGTGCCGATTACGATCCTGGAAAAACCGGGTGCGAACCGTCGGTCGGAGCGTTTTCTCCGTCCGACTCGTACCCGGTTGTAAAACTGTACAAACATGGAAGTACGATTCGCACGGAAACACCATTTCCGTACGAATCGGAAAAAACACCGTCCGCCGAAAATATACATACGAATGTGATCCGGGAATGCTCCGACGTGACGTCGGGACGCTTTCAGGCAGCGTTTCACGACCCAGGAAGTACGATTCGAACCGACAGCAGTCCGGACGGCAATATTTTCACGGCACCCAAAAAGTGCCGGAAAAGCGAAGTACGCCGCAAAACGACCAGAATTGGGGGCCCGGTACGCGCCGTACCCCCCCCAGCCCCCGTGAGTATGCGCCGAACCCCCCGTTTATGTACACCCGTGAGTACGTGTTGAACCCCCCTGTATGTACACCCGTGAGTACGTGTTGAACCCCCCGTGTATGTACACCCGTGTACGTTCGAGTCGTACCCCCACCCGTGTATGTACACCCGTGTACGTGTCGACCCCCCGTGTATGTACACCCGTGTACGTGTCGAACCCCCGTGTATATACACCCGTGTACGTGTCGAACCCCCCGTGTATGTACACCCTTGTACGTTCGAGTCGTACCCCCACCCGTGTATGTACGGTGCGTACACGGGTGTACATACACGGGGGGTTCGACACGTACTCATGGGGGTACATACACGGGGGGTTCGGCGCGTACTCACGGGGGCTGGGGGGGTACGGCGCGTACCGGGTCCCCTATTCTGGTCGTTTCGCGGCGTACTTCGCTTTTCCGGCACTTTTTGGGTGCCGTGAAAATATTGCCGTCCGGACTGCTGTCGGTTCGAATCGTACTTCCTGGGTCGTGAAACGCTGCCTGACAGCGTCCCGACATCACGTCGGAGCATTCCCGGATCACATTCGTATGTATATTTTCGGCGGACGGTGTTTTTTACGATTCGTACGGAAATGGTGTTTCCGTGCGAATCGTACTTCCATGTTTGTACAGTTTTACAACCGGGTACGAGTCGGACGGAGAAAACGCTCCGACCGACGGTTCGTACCCGGTTTTTCCAGGATCGTAATCGGCACCTAACTGGGTGATTGCAGATTATGGAATCAGTCAATCATCGCTCATGTAGTTTTCAAATCCCCTAGTCACTACCTTTGCACTCCTCTAATCGGTCAGGCAGCCTCTCAATAGTTCACTAAGCATACATATAACTATATAAATACATTCTGAACACATAGATGAGTCATTAGATAATATTTATTTAAGAAGATAAATACAACATGCCTGCAAAAATAATATGTGATATTTTATTTTAGAGCTACATCTTCACCATTCTATGTACAAATATGCGACATCATAAAACTATACTTCTCAACAGACTTAAAAATGAAGGCTAATTAACAGCTCCTTTTATTTGCATTTTAAAACCCACACTTTTATTCTCCACCCTTGTATCTTAAATTATGTGGTATCATTCAACTATACCTTTGTTCAGACTAGAAAAAAAAGAAACCTAATTTACAGCACCTGATGTCTCCAATGTTTATACTCCATCTTTATCTTTTTCTGTATAATTATGTGGCATCATTTAAGTATACCTTATTTGTGACTAGTAAAAACAAACTTAAGTAAAAACACCTGATATGAAGATCTTTCAAACTACAAATTTGTGCTGCATCTTCAACCAACTATCTAAAATTATGTGGCATCATTCAACTATACCTTTGTACAGACTTAAAAACAAACCTAATTAATCACATCTTATATGTACATCAGTAGTCATTTAAAAAAAATACACATATTAGTGTACAAACTCTTTTTTTAAACAGCATTTAACTCCAATCTAACAAACTGCAATATACATCTCTACATTTAATAATATATTCCAAACATCACAGTTTTTGAATAATGTTAACATTAAAAAAAAAACTCGCTGGGGGTATGCACCGTACATACACGGGTGGGGGTACGACTCGAACGTCCATGGATGTACATACACGGGGGGTTCGACACGTACACGGGTGTACTTACACGGGGGGTTCGACACGTACACGGGTGTACATACACGGGGGTTCGACACGTACACGGGTGTACATACACGGGTGGGGGTATGACTCGAACGTACACGGGTGTACATACACGGGGGGGTTCGACACGTACACGGGTGTACATACACGGGGGATTCGACACGTACACAGGTGTAAATACACAGGGGGGGTTCGACACGTACACTGGTGTACATACACGGGGGGGTTCGGCGCATACTCATGGGGGCTGGGGGGGTTCGGCGCGTATGTGGGCACATGTCTCCATGGTTGCAATGGGAGTTCGGTGCGGACGGTGTTTTTTCCATACGGTTGTGACATCGGACGCACGGGATGGATCGTACTTGCGCGGTCGGACTTCAATTTTCACGTTTGTACGGTAAATCGTCCGGGGACGTGTCGGACACATTTTCCGACCCGAGGACGTGTGGGGAATTATTCCCAATGCGATTCGTACGGACTTTTTCACATGCGAATCGTACTTAGCAGTTTGGAATGCACTTGTACGATTCGTACGGTAAAAAGACCGGATACGAGTCGTACGGGGAATTTTTGTACAGGATCGTAATCGGCACCTAAGTGTCTAAGCACTTATGAAACCACTACGCCACTACCCAAGCACTTATGAAATCACCCATTCACTCTCCTTGCAGTACACTAATGTTATGGGGATTTATACAGCGCGCGATTACCCAAGGGTGTCCTGGCGCTACCCATTATTCCTAAAGGTGGGGACGAAAGCTTTCACACTACCTATTAAACAAGTAGGGCTTCAAGCTCTTCCTGAAGGCCAGAAGATCAGGGCACATTCTAAGATAGGGCGGAAGGGCGTTCCATGCCTTGGTGGCTCGCAGAATGAAGCTTCTTCCGCCCCAGGAAGCCTTCCTTATCCGTGGTACTATCGCCAACCTGGCTTCCATTGACCGTAACGTCCTTTTAGGATGATACCATTGGATGTTTTGTTTCAGGAACTCCGGGCCCATGTCCTGAAGTGCCTTAAACACAATACAAAGGGCTTTAAAACAAACCCGCTTCCTCACAGGAAGCCAGTGCAGTTTGCTAATTTCTTTGGAAATAGGCGCAAACTTAGCTGCACCTGACAGTAACCTAGCTGCCGCATTTTGAAGCGTTTGCAGTCTGTTCAAATGGCATTCCTGTAGGCTCAAATATTGACCATTACAATAATCAATCTTGGCCATCACGAGAGAAGTAACAACTGTTCGTTGACTCTCAGGCGGTAAGAAGGGGAAGATCATTTTAATCATCCTAAGGATAAAAAAGGTTGCCGATGAGATAGAATTAATCTGGTCAAGAAAATTAAGCTTGGCATCTATCAAGATTCCTAAGTTTTTTATGGTCTTTTTAGACGGTGTGGGAAGAGAACCGAGCGTGGTAGGCAATAAATTAGGAGTCCAGAAGTTTACATCATTCCCAAACAGGATGACCTCTGTTTTACCTGAATTCAATTTAAGGCAGTTACGAGACATCCACGTTCCCACCGCTTCCATGAAATTGTGGAATTGTTTTCCAACTTCCAAATCCTGACCTGGCTGTAGTGACACAACAATCTGTGTATCATCGGCATATGAGGTCAGTTTAAAACCAAATGAACTAATCAGTGAGCCAAGGGAGGAAACGTAGACATTAAAAAGTAGGGGACTAAGAGACGACCACTGAGGCACTCCACAAGGCAAGGAGAAAGGCTTAGAGTGAAAATTGGCCAATGCTACTGTCTGTGAACGATCTGATAAAAAGGAATTTAAAACAACCAGGCTTTCCCTTGAATACCACAGTCTGACAGACGGTCCATCAATAAGCCATGGTGGACCGTATCGAAAGCTGCCGACAAGTCAAGCAAAACCAAGGCAGCCTTCCCTCCCCCATCTAAGGTCTCCCTAATCTCTTCTCTTGATTTTATAAGTGCTGACTCCGTGCTGTGACCCTCTCTAAAACCGTATTGCGTGGGGTCCAGCACTTTGTTATCCCGTAGAAAGGCACTTAGTTGCCTATTCATTTCCTTCTCCAGCATTTTAGCTGGAAAAGGAAGGCGAGAAATCTGGCGAAAGTTGTTAGGGTCCTTACAATCAAGATACACCTTTTTTAGTAATGGTAACACTGAAGCCATTTTCCAAATTCTTCGGAAGAGCCCTGAGTCAAAAATGCTGTTAAAAAGAGGGGTAAGGACTTGAGCTACCGGGTTTGGGGAAGACTTAACTACTGCGACCGGGCATGGGTCAAAAGGCGAGCTAGATCTCACTGTCAAAAGGAGTTTAATAGTGTCAGTTGAGGAAATATCATAAAATGTATTAAAAACCTGGGTGGAATCCGTTAAAAGTTCTACTCCCTCCTGACGGGGGATATGATCTATATTACTACAATTGAACGCGGAGAAAATAACTTCCACCTTGTTCAGGAAAAAACTCGCAATGTCCTCGCAGAGTTCCTGACTAGATTTAATTTTGCCAGTGCGAGGGGAGATCAGCTCAGATACTGTATGAAATAATCATCCAGTCAGTACCCATGTACTCATGCAATGATCCAGGCAGTAATAATGCACTGCTACACTCACCTGTGCACTACCCATACATTCCTCTAACCGCCTAGCCACTGTTCATTCACACCTTCAATTACCCAGGCATGCATTCCAGCAATCCCCCTGTCACTCCCTGTGCACTACTCCACTCAACCAGCCAGTACCATGTACTAATCCAATCACTCCGTCAATACCCAAGCACTTATAAATTCACCCAGGCACTCTCCTTGCAGTTCTCTAATTATCCACTCAGTACCCATGTACTCATGCAATGACCCAGGCAGTAACCATGCACTGCTACAATCACCTGTGCACTACCCATATAATACTCTAGCCACCTAGACACTGCCCATTCCCACCTTCAATTACCCAGGTAGTACCCATGCAGTCCAGCAATCCCCCGGTCACTCCCTGTGCACTCCTGCACTCACCCAGCAAGTATCATGGACTTATCCAATCACTTTGCCAATACCCAAGCACTTATAAATTCACCCAGGCACTCTCATTGCAGTTCTCTATTCATCAACTCAGTACCCATGTACCCATGCAATGACCCAGGCCGTAACCATGCACTGCTACAATCACCTGTGCACTACCCATACAGTCCCCTAACCGCCTAGACACCGCTAATTTTTACCTTCAATTATCCAGGTAGTACGCATGTAGTTCAGCAATCACCCTGTCATTCCCTGTGCACTCCTTCAATCACCCAGCCAGTACAATGTACTTATCCAATCACTGTGTCAATACCCAATCACTCTCCTTGCAGTACTCTAATCATCCACTCAGTACCCTTTTACTCCCGGAATGACCCAGGCAGTAAGCATGCACTGCTACAATCACATGTGTACTGCCCATAAAATCCTCTAACCGCCAAGAGACTACTGATTCACGTCTTCAATTACCCAGGTAGTACCCATGCAGTCCTGCAGTCACACTGTCACTACCCATGTATTCCTCCAATCAACCAGCCAGTACCATGTACTTATCCAATGACTCCGCCAATACCTAAGCACTTATAAATTCACCATGCACTCTCCTTGCAGTTCTCTAATCATCCACTCAGTACCCATGTACTCGTGCAATGACCCAGGCAGTAACCATGCACTGCTATAATCACCTGTGCACTACCCATACAATCCTCTAACCACCTAGACACCACTCATTTCCACCTTCAATAACCCAGGTAGTACCAATGCAGCGCAGCAATACCCCTGTAACTCCCCATGCACTCCTCCAAATGACCCACCCAGTACCATGTACTTATCCAATCTCTCCGCTAATACCCAAGCACTTATAAATTTACCATGCGCTCTCCTTGCAGTACTGTAATCATCGAGTCAGTACCCATGTACTCATGCAATGACCCAGGCAGTAACCATGCACTGCTACAATCACCTGTGCACTACCCATACAATCCTCTAACCGCCTAGACACTGCTGATTCACACCTTCAATTACCCGGGTAGTACCCATGCAGTCCAGCAATCCCCCTGAAACTCCCTGTGCACTCCTCCAAATGACCCAGCCAGTACCATGTACTTTTCCAATCACTTCGCCAATACCCAAGCACTTATAAATTCACCCAGGCACTCTCCTTGCAGTTCTCTAATCATCCACTCAGTACCCATGTACTCATACAATGACCCAGGCAGTAACCATGCACTGCTACAATCACCTGTGCACTACCCATACAATCCTCTAACCGCCTAGACACTGCTCATTACCCAGGTACTACCCATGTAGTTCAGCAATCACCCTGTCACTCCCTGTGCACTCCTCCAGTAACCCAGACAGTACCATGTACTTATCCAATCACTGCGTCAATACCCAGGCACTCTCCTTGCAGTACTCTAATCATCCAGTTGGTAACTATGTACTCATGGAATGACCCAGGCATTAAGCTTGCACTGCTACAATCACCTATGCAATACTCATACAATCCTATAACCGCCTAGACACTGCTCATTCACACCTTCAATTACCCAGGCAGTACCCATGTAGTTCAGCAATCACACTGTCACTCCATGTGCACTCCTCCAATCACCCAGTCAGTACCATGTACTTATCCAATCACTGGGTCAATACCCAATCACTCTCCTTGCAGTACTCTAATCATCCACTCAGTACCCTTTTACTCCCGGAATGACCCAGGCAGTAAGCATGCACTGCTACAATCACATGTGTACTGCCCATAAAATCCTCTAACCGCCAAGAGACTACTGATTCACGTCTTCAATTACCCAGGTAGTACCCATGCAGTCCTGCAGTCACACTGTCACTACCCATGTATTCCTCCAATCAACCAGCCAGTACCATGTACTTATCCAATGACTCCGCCAATACCCAAGCACTTATAAATTCACCATGCACTCTCCTGGCAGTTCTCTAATCATCCACTCAGTACCCATGTACTCGTGCAATGACCCAGGCAGTAACCATGCACTGCTATAATCACCTGTGCACTACCCATACAATCCTCTAACCACCTAGACACCACTCATTTCCACCTTCAATAACCCAGGTAGTACCAATGCAGCGCAGCAATACCCCTGTAACTCCCCATGCACTCCTCCAAATGACCCACCCAGTACCATGTACTTATCCAATCTCTCCGCTAATACCCAAGCACTTATAAATTTACCATGCGCTCTCCTTGCAGTACTGTAATCATCGAGTCAGTACCCATGTACTCATGCAATGACCCAGGCAGTAACCATGCACTGCTACAATCACCTGTGCACTACCCATACAATCCTCTAACCGCCTAGACACTGCTGATTCACACCTTCAATTACCCGGGTAGTACCCATGCAGTCCAGCAATCCCCCTGAAACTCCCTGTGCACTCCTCCAAATGACCCAGCCAGTACCATGTACTTTTCCAATCACTTCGCCAATACCCAAGCACTTATAAATTCACCCAGGCACTCTCCTTGCAGTTCTCTAATCATCCACTCAGTACCCATGTACTCATACAATGACCCAGGCAGTAACCATGCACTGCTACAATCACCTGTGCACTACCCATACAATCCTCTAACCGCCTAGACACTGCTCATTCACACCTTTAATTACCCAGGTACTACCCATGTAGTTCAGCAATCACCCTGTCACTCCCTGTGCACTCCTCCAGTAACCCAGACAGTACCATGTACTTATCCAATCACTGCGTCAATACCCAGGCACTCTCCTTGCAGTACTCTAATCATCCAGTTGGTAACTATGTACTCATGGAATGACCCAGGCATCAAGCTTGCACTGCTACAATCACCTATGCAATACTCATACAATCCTCTAACCACCTAGACACCACTCATTTCCACCTTCAATAACCCAGGTAGTACCAATGCAGCGCAGCAATACCCCTGTAACTCCCCATGCACTCCTCCAAATGACCCACCCAGTACCATGTACTTATCCAATCTCTCCGCTAATACCCAAGCACTTATAAATTTACCATGCGCTCTCCTTGCAGTACTGTAATCATCGAGTCAGTACCCATGTACTCACGCAATGACCCAGGCAGTAACCATGCACTGCTACAATCACCTGTGCACTACCCATACAATCCTCTAACCGCCTAGACACTGCTGATTCACACCTTCAATTACCCGGGTAGTACCCATGCAGTCCAGCAATCCCCCTGAAACTCCCTGTGCACTCCTCCAAATGACCCAGCCAGTACCATGTACTTTTCCAATCACTTCGCCAATACCCAAGCACTTATAAATTCACCCAGGCACTCTCCTTGCAGTTCTCTAATCATCCACTCAGTACCCATGTACTCATACAATGACCCAGGCAGTAACCATGCACTGCTACAATCACCTGTGCACTACCCATACAATCCTCTAACCGCCTAGACACTGCTCATTCACACCTTTAATTACCCAGGTACTACCCATGTAGTTCAGCAATCACCCTGTCACTCCCTGTGCACTCCTCCAGTAACCCAGACAGTACCATGTACTTATCCAATCACTGCGTCAATACCCAGGCACTCTCCTTGCAGTACTCTAATCATCCAGTTGGTAACTATGTACTCATGGAATGACCCAGGCATTAAGCTTGCACTGCTACAATCACCTATGCAATACTCATACAATCCTCTAACCACCTAGACACCACTCATTTCCACCTTCAATAACCCAGGTAGTACCAATGCAGCGCAGCAATACCCCTGTAACTCCCCATGCACTCCTCCAAATGACCCACCCAGTACCATGTACTTATCCAATCTCTCCGCTAATACCCAAGCACTTATAAATTTACCATGCGCTCTCCTTGCAGTACTGTAATCATCGAGTCAGTACCCATGTACTCATGCAATGACCCAGGCAGTAACCATGCACTGCTACAATCACCTGTGCACTACCCATACAATCCTCTAACCGCCTAGACACTGCTGATTCACACCTTCAATTACCCAGGTAGTACCCATGCAGTCCAGCAATCCCCCTGAAACTCCCTGTGCACTCCTCCAAATGACCCAGCCAGTACCATGTACTTTTCCAATCACTTCGCCAATACCCAAGCACTTATAAATTCACCCAGGCACTCTCCTTGCAGTTCTCTAATCATCCACTCAGTACCCATGTACTCATACAATGACCCAGGCAGTAACCATGCACTGCTACAATCACCTGTGCACTACCCATACAATCCTCTAACCGCCTAGACACTGCTCATTACCCAGGTACTACCCATGTAGTTCAGCAATCACCCTGTCACTCCCTGTGCACTCCTCCAGTAACCCAGACAGTACCATGTACTTATCCAATCACTGCGTCAATACCCAGGCACTCTCCTTGCAGTACTCTAATCATCCAGTTGGTAACTATGTACTCATGGAATGACCCAGGCATTAAGCTTGCACTGCTACAATCACCTATGCAATACTCATACAATCCTATAACCGCCTAGACACTGCTCATTCACACCTTCAATTACCCAGGCAGTACCCATGTAGTTCAGCAATCACACTGTCACTCCATGTGCACTCCTCCAATCACCCAGTCAGTACCATGTACTTATCCAATCACTGGGTCAATACCCAATCACTCTCCTTGCAGTACTCTAATCATCCACTCAGTACCCTTTTACTCCCGGAATGACCCAGGCAGTAAGCATGCACTGCTACAATCACATGTGTACTGCCCATAAAATCCTCTAACCGCCAAGAGACTACTGATTCACGTCTTCAATTACCCAGGTAGTACCCATGCAGTCCTGCAGTCACACTGTCACTACCCATGTATTCCTCCAATCAACCAGCCAGTACCATGTACTTATCCAATGACTCCGCCAATACCTAAGCACTTATAAATTCACCATGCACTCTCCTGGCAGTTCTCTAATCATCCACTCAGTACCCATGTACTTGTGCAATGACCCAGGCAGTAACCATGCACTGCTATAATCACATGTGCACTACCCATACAATCCTCTAACCACCTAGACACCACTCATTTCCACCTTCAATAACCCAGGTAGTACCAATGCAGCGCAGCAATACCCCTGTAACTCCCCATGCACTCCTCCAAATGACCCACCCAGTACCATGTACTTATCCAATCTCTCCGCTAATACCCAAGCACTTATAAATTTACCATGCGCTCTCCTTGCAGTACTGTAATCATCGAGTCAGTACCCATGTACTCATGCAATGACCCAGGCAGTAACCATGCACTGCTACAATCACCTGTGCACTACCCATACAATCCTCTAACCGCCTAGACACTGCTGATTCACACCTTCAATTACCCGGGTAGTACCCATGCAGTCCAGCAATCCCCCTGAAACTCCCTGTGCACTCCTCCAAATGACCCAGCCAGTACCATGTACTTTTCCAATCACTTCGCCAATACCCAAGCACTTATAAATTCACCCAGGCACTCTCCTTGCAGTTCTCTAATCATCCACTCAGTACCCATGTACTCATACAATGACCCAGGCAGTAACCATGCACTGCTATAATCACCTGTGCACTACCCATACAATCCTCTAACCACCTAGACACCACTCATTTCCACCTTCAATAACCCAGGTAGTACCAATGCAGCGCAGCAATACCCCTGTAACTCCCCATGCACTCCTCCAAATGACCCACCCAGTACCATGTACTTATCCAATCTCTCCGCTAATACCCAAGCACTTATAAATTTACCATGCGCTCTCCTTGCAGTACTGTAATCATCGAGTCAGTACCCATGTACTCATGCAATGACCCAGGCAGTAACCATGCACTGCTACAATCACCTGTGCACTACCCATACAATCCTCTAACCGCCTAGACACTGCTGATTCACACCTTCAATTACCCAGGTAGTACCCATGCAGTCCAGCAATCCCCCTGAAACTCCCTGTGCACTCCTCCAAATGACCCAGCCAGTACCATGTACTTTTCCAATCACTTCGCCAATACCCAAGCACTTATAAATTCACCCAGGCACTCTCCTTGCAGTTCTCTAATCATCCACTCAGTACCCATGTACTCATACAATGACCCAGGCAGTAACCATGCACTGCTACAATCACCTGTGCACTACCCATACAATCCTCTAACCGCCTAGACACTGCTCATTACCCAGGTACTACCCATGTAGTTCAGCAATCACCCTGTCACTCCCTGTGCACTCCTCCAGTAACCCAGACAGTACCATGTACTTATCCAATCACTGCGTCAATACCCAGGCACTCTCCTTGCAGTACTCTAATCATCCAGTTGGTAACTATGTACTCATGGAATGACCCAGGCATTAAGCTTGCACTGCTACAATCACCTATGCAATACTCATACAATCCTATAACCGCCTAGACACTGCTCATTCACACCTTCAATTACCCAGGCAGTACCCATGTAGTTCAGCAATCACACTGTCACTCCATGTGCACTCCTCCAATCACCCAGTCAGTACCATGTACTTATCCAATCACTGGGTCAATACCCAATCACTCTCCTTGCAGTACTCTAATCATCCACTCAGTACCCTTTTACTCCCGGAATGACCCAGGCAGTAAGCATGCACTGCTACAATCACATGTGTACTGCCCATAAAATCCTCTAACCGCCAAGAGACTACTGATTCACGTCTTCAATTACCCAGGTAGTACCCATGCAGTCCTGCAGTCACACTGTCACTACCCA
The DNA here is from genome assembly GCF_964204655.1 of Triturus cristatus. NCBI lineage: Eukaryota > Metazoa > Chordata > Amphibia > Caudata > Salamandridae > Triturus > Triturus cristatus. The sequence goes on along the minus strand of NC_140591.1, from coordinate 925,126,666 downwards.
TGTATTCCTCCAATCAACCAGCCAGTACCATGTACTTATCCAATGACTCCGCCAATACCTAAGCACTTATAAATTCACCATGCACTCTCCTGGCAGTTCTCTAATCATCCACTCAGTACCCATGTACTTGTGCAATGACCCAGGCAGTAACCATGCACTGCTATAATCACCTGTGCACTACCCATACAATCCTCTAACCACCTAGACACCACTCATTTCCACCTTCAATAACCCAGGTAGTACCAATGCAGCGCAGCAATACCCCTGTAACTCCCCATGCACTCCTCCAAATGACCCACCCAGTACCATGTACTTATCCAATCTCTCCGCTAATACCCAAGCACTTATAAATTTACCATGCGCTCTCCTTGCAGTACTGTAATCATCGAGTCAGTACCCATGTACTCATGCAATGACCCAGGCAGTAACCATGCACTGCTACAATCACCTGTGCACTACCCATACAATCCTCTAACCGCCTAGACACTGCTGATTCACACCTTCAATTACCCGGGTAGTACCCATGCAGTCCAGCAATCCCCCTGAAACTCCCTGTGCACTCCTCCAAATGACCCAGCCAGTACCATGTACTTTTCCAATCACTTTGCCAATACCCAAGCACTTATAAATTCACCCATGCACTCTCCTGGCAGTTCTCTAATCATCCACTCAGTACCCATGTACTTGTGCAATGACCCAGGCAGTAACCATGCACTGCTATAATCACCTGTGCACTACCCATACAATCCTCTAACCACCTAGACACCACTCATTTCCACCTTCAATAACCCAGGTAGTACCAATGCAGCGCAGCAATACCCCTGTAACTCCCCATGCACTCCTCCAAATGACCCACCCAGTACCATGTACTTATCCAATCTCTCCGCTAATACCCAAGCACTTATAAATTTACCATGCGCTCTCCTTGCAGTACTGTAATCATCGAGTCAGTACCCATGTACTCATGCAATGACCCAGGCAGTAACCATGCACTGCTACAATCACCTGTGCACTACCCATACAATCCTCTAACCGCCTAGACACTGCTGATTCACACCTTCAATTACCCGGGTAGTACCCATGCAGTCCAGCAATCCCCCTGAAACTCCCTGTGCACTCCTCCAAATGACCCAGCCAGTACCATGTACTTTTCCAATCACTTCGCCAATACCCAAGCACTTATAAATTCACCCAGGCACTCTCCTTGCAGTTCTCTAATCATCCACTCAGTACCCATGTACTCATACAATGACCCAGGCAGTAACCATGCACTGCTACAATCACCTGTGCACTACCCATACAATCCTTTAACCGCCTAGACACTGCTCATTCACACCTTTAATTACCCAGGTACTACCCATGTAGTTCAGCAATCACCCTGTCACTCCCTGTGCACTCCTCCAGTAACCCAGACAGTACCATGTACTTATCCAATCACTGCGTCAATACCCAGGCACTCTCCTTGCAGTACTCTAATCATCCAGTTGGTAACTATGTACTCATGGAATGACCCAGGCATCAAGCTTGCACTGCTACAATCACCTATGCAATACTCATACAATCCTCTAACCACCTAGACACCACTCATTTCCACCTTCAATAACCCAGGTAGTACCAATGCAGCGCAGCAATACCCCTGTAACTCCCCATGCACTCCTCCAAATGACCCACCCAGTACCATGTACTTATCCAATCTCTCCGCTAATACCCAAGCACTTATAAATTTACCATGCGCTCTCCTTGCAGTACTGTAATCATCGAGTCAGTACCCATGTACTCATGCAATGACCCAGGCAGTAACCATGCACTGCTACAATCACCTGTGCACTACCCATACAATCCTCTAACCGCCTAGACACTGCTGATTCACACCTTCAATTACCCGGGTAGTACCCATGCAGTCCAGCAATCCCCCTGAAACTCCCTGTGCACTCCTCCAAATGACCCAGCCAGTACCATGTACTTTTCCAATCACTTCGCCAATACCCAAGCACTTATAAATTCACCCAGGCACTCTCCTTGCAGTTCTCTAATCATCCACTCAGTACCCATGTACTCATACAATGACCCAGGCAGTAACCATGCACTGCTACAATCACCTGTTCACTACCCATACAATCCTCTAACCGCCTAGACACTGCTCATTCACACCTTTAATTACCCAGGTACTACCCATGTAGTTCAGCAATCACCCTGTCACTCCCTGTGCACTCCTCCAGTAACCCAGACAGTACCATGTACTTATCCAATCACTGCGTCAATACCCAGGCACTCTCCTTGCAGTACTCTAATCATCCAGTTGGTAACTATGTACTCATGGAATGACCCAGGCATTAAGCTTGCACTGCTACAATCACCTATGCAATACTCACACAATCCTCTAACCACCTAGACACCACTCATTTCCACCTTCAATAACCCAGGTAGTACCAATGCAGCGCAGCAATACCCCTGTAACTCCCCATGCACTCCTCCAAATGACCCACCCAGTACCATGTACTTATCCAATCTCTCCGCTAATACCCAAGCACTTATAAATTTACCATGCGCTCTCCTTGCAGTACTGTAATCATCGAGTCAGTACCCATGTACTCATGCAATGACCCAGGCAGTAACCATGCACTGCTACAATCACCTGTGCACTACCCATACAATCCTCTAACCGCCTAGACACTGCTGATTCACACCTTCAATTACCCGGGTAGTACCCATGCAGTCCAGCAATCCCCCTGAAACTCCCTGTGCACTCCTCCAAATGACCCAGCCAGTACCATGTACTTTTCCAATCACTTCGCCAATACCCAAGCACTTATAAATTCACCCAGGCACTCTCCTTGCAGTTCTCTAATCATCCACTCAGTACCCATGTACTCATACAATGACCCAGGCAGTAACCATGCACTGCTACAATCACCTGTGCACTACCCATACAATCCTCTAACCGCCTAGACACTGCTCATTCACACCTTTAATTACCCAGGTACTACCCATGTAGTTCAGCAATCACCCTGTCACTCCCTGTGCACTCCTCCAGTAACCCAGACAGTACCATGTACTTATCCAATCACTGCGTCAATACCCAGGCACTCTCCTTGCAGTACTCTAATCATCCAGTTGGTAACTATGTACTCATGGAATGACCCAGGCATTAAGCTTGCACTGCTACAATCACCTATGCAATACTCATACAATCCTATAACCGCCTAGACACTGCTCATTCACACCTTCAATTACCCAGGCAGTACCCATGTAGTTCAGCAATCACACTGTCACTCCATGTGCACTCCTCCAATCACCCAGTCAGTACCATGTACTTATCCAATCACTGGGTCAATAACTATGCACTGTCCTTGCAGTACTCTATTCATCCAGTCAGTACCCATGTACTCATGCAATGACCCATGCAGTAAGCATACACTGCTACAATCACCTGTGCACTACACATACAATCCTCTAACTGCCTAGACACTGCTGATTCACACCTTCAGTTACCCAGGTAGTACCCATGCAGTCCAGCAAAACCCCTGTCACTCCCCATGCACTCCTCCAAATGACCCAGCCAGTACCATGCACTAATCCAATCACTCCATCAATACCCAAGCACTTATAAATTCACACATGCACTCTCATTGCAGTACTCTAATCATCCAGTCAGTACCCATGTACTCATGCAATGTCCCAGGCAGTACCCATGCAGTACCACAATAATCATTGCACTACCCATTCAATCCTCTAACCGCCTAGACACTGTTCATTCACACATTTAATTACCCAGGTAGTACCCATGCAGTCCAGCAATCCCCCTGTCACTCCCCATGCACTCTCCTTGCAATACTCTAATCATCCAGTCAGCACCCATGTACTCATCCAATGACCCAGGCAGTAACCATGCACTGCTACATTCACATGTGTACTACTCATACAATCCTCTAACCGCCTAAACACTGCCCATTCACACCTTCAATTACCCAGGTAGTACCCATGCAGTCAAGCAATCCCCCTGTCACTCCCTGTGCACTCCTGCACTCACCCAGGCAATAACATGTACTAATCCAATTACTTCGTCAATACCCAAGCACTTATAAATTCACCCAGGAACTCTCCTTGCAGTTCCCTAATCATCCACTCAGTACACATGTACTCATGCAATGACCCAGGCAGTAACCATGCACTGCTACAATCACCTGTGCACGACCCATACAATCCTCTAACCGCCTAATTACTGCCCATTCACACTTTCAATCACCCAGGTAGTACCCATGCAGTCCAGCAATCCCCCTGTCACTCTTCGTGCACTATTCCAATCACCCAGCCAGTACCATGTACTTATCCAATCACTGCACCAATACCCAAGCACTTCTAAATGTACCATGCACTCTCCTTGCAGTACTCTAATCATCCAGTCAGTACCCATGTACTCATGCAATGTCCCAGGCAGTAACCATGCACTGCTACAATTACCTGTGCACTACCGATACAATCCTCTAACCGCCAAGAGACTACTGATTCACACCTCCAATTACCCTGGTAGTACCCATGTAGTCCAGCCGTCACCCTGTCATTACCCATGTATTCCTCCAATCAGCCAGCCAGTACCATGTACTAATCCAATCACTCCGTCAATAGCTAAGCACTTATAAATTCACCATGCACTGTCCTTGCAGTTCTCTAATCATCCTCTCAGTACCCATGTACTCATGCAATGACCCAGGGAATAACCATGCACTGCTACAATCACCTGTGCACTAACTATACAATCCTCTAACCATCTATACTCAGCCCATTCACACCTTCAATTACCCAGGTAGTACCCATGCAGTCCAGCAATCCCCCTGTCACTCCCTCTGCACTCCTACACTCACCCAGCCAGTACCATGTACTTATCCAATCACTCCGTCAATACCCAGGCACACTCCTTGCAGTACTCTAATCATCCAGTCGGTAACCATTTACTCATGGAATGACCCAGGCATTAAGCATGTACTGCTACAATCACCTATGCACCACTCATACAATCCTATAACCACCTAGACACTGCTCATTCAAACCTTCAATTACCCAGGCAGTACCCATGTAGTTCAGCAATCACACTGTCACTCCATGTGCACTCTTCCAATCACCCAGTCAGCACCATGTACTTATCCAAACACTGCGTCAATACCCATGCACTCTCCTTGCAGTACTCTAATCATCCAGTCAGTACCAATGTACTCAAGCAATGATCCAAGCAGTAAACATGCACTGCTACAATCACCTGTGCACTACCCATACAATCCTCTAACTGCCTAAACACTGCTCATTTACACCTTCAATTACGCAGGTAGTACCCATGCAGTGCAGCAATACCTCTGTCACTCCAGATGCACTTCTCCAAATGACCCAGCCAGTACCATGTATTTATCCAATCACTCCGCCAATACCCAAGCACTTATAAATTTACCATGTGCTCTCCTTGCTGTACTCTAATCATCCACTCAGTACCCATGTACTCATGCAATGACACAGGCAGTAACCATGCACTGCTACAATCACCTGTGCACTACCTATACAATCCTCTAACCACCTATACACAGCCCATTCACGCCTTCAATTACCCAGGTAGTACTCATGAAGTCCAGCAATCCCCCTATCACTCCCTGTGCACTCCTGTACTGACCCAGCCAGTACCATGTACTTATCCAATCACTCCGTCAATACCCTGGCACTCTCCTTGCAATACTCTAATCATCCAGTCGGTAACCATGTACTCATGGAATGACCCAGGCATTAAGCATGCACTGTTACAATCCCCTATGCACTACTCATGCAATCCTATAACCGCCTAGACACTGCTCATTCACACCTTCAATTACCCAGGCAGTACCCATGTAGTTCAGCAATCATACTGTCACTCCATGTGCACTCTTCCAATCACCCAGTCAGTACCATGTACTTATCCAATCACTGAGTCAATACCCATGCACTCTCCTTGCAGTACTCTAATCACCCGGTCAGTACCAATGTACTCAAGCAATGACCCAGGCAGTAAACATGCACTGCTGCAATCACCTATGCACTACCCATACAGTCCTCTAACTGCCTAGACACTGCTCATTTACACCTTCAATTACCCAGGTAGTACCCATGCAGTACAGCAATACCTCTGTCACTCCCCATGCACTTCTCCAAATGACCCAGCCAGTACCATGTACTTATCCAATCACTCCGCCAATACCCAAGCACTTATAAATTTACCATGTGCTCTCCTTGTACTACTCTAATCATCCACTCAGTACCCATGTACTCATGCAATGACACAGGGAGTAACCATGTACTGCTACAATCACCTGTGCACTACCCATACAATCCTCTAACCGCCTAGACACCACTTATTTTTACCTTCAATTATCCAGGTAGTACACATGTAGTTCAGCAATCCCCCTGTCACTCCCTTGCACTTCTCCAATCACCCAGTCAGTACAATGTACTTATCCAATCACTGTGTCAATACCCATGTACTCTCCTTGCAGTACTCTAATAATCCAGTCAGTACCCATGTACTCACGGAATGACCCAGGCAGTAAGCATGCACTGGTACAATCACCTGTGTACTGCCCATACAATCCTCTAACCGCCAAGAGACTACTCATTCAGACTTTCAATTACCCAGGTAGTACCCATGCAGTCCAGCAGTCACACTGTCACTACCCATGAATTCCTCCAATCACCCAGCCAGTACCATGTACTTATCCAATGACTCTGCCAATATCTAAGCACTTATAAATTCACCATGCACTCTCCTTGCAGTTCTCTAATCATCCACTCAGTACCCATGTACTCGTGCAATGACCCAGGGAGTAACCATGCACTGCTATTATCACCTGTGCACTACCCATACAATCCTCTAACCACCTAGACACCACTCATTTACACCTTCAATAACCCAGGCAGTACCAATGCAGTGCAGCAATCCCCCTGTAACTCCCCATGCACTCCTCCAAATGACCCACCCAGTACAATGTACTTATCCAATCATTCCGCTAATTCCCAAGCACTTATAAATTTACCATGTGCTCTCCTTGCAGTACTCTAATCATCCAGTCAGTACCCATGTACTCATGCAATGACCCAGGCAGGAACCATGCACTGCTACAATCACCTGAGCACTACCCATACAATCCTCTAATCGCCTAGACACTGCTGATTCACACCTTCAATTACCCGAGTAGTACCCATGCAGTCCAGCAATCCCCCGTCACTCCATGTGCAGTCCTCCAAATGACCCAGCCAGTACCATGTACTTTTCCAATCACTTTGCCAGTACCCAAGCACTTATAAATTCACCCAGGCACTCTCCTTGCAGTTCTCTAATCATCCACTCAGTACCCATGTACTCATGCAATGACCCAGGCAATAACCATGCCCTGCTACAATCACCTGTGCACTACCCATACAATCCTCTAACCGCCTAGACACTGCTCACTCACACCTTCAATTACCCAGGTACTACCCATGTAGTTCAGCAATTACCCGGTCACTCCCTGTGCACTCCTCCAATAACCCAGACAGTATCATGTACTTATCCAATCACTGCGTCAATACCCAGGCACTCTCCTTGCAGTACTCTAATCACCCAGTCGGTAACCATGTACTCATGGAATGACCCAGGCATTAAGCTTGCACTGCTACAATCACCTATGCACTACTCAAACAATCCTATAACCGCCTAGACACTGCTCATTCACTCCTTCAATTACCCAGGCAGTACCCATGTAGTTCAGCAATCATACTGTCACTCCATGTGCACTCCTCCAATCACCCAGTCAGTACCATGTACTTATCCACTCACTGGGTCAATACCCATGCACTCTCCTTGCAGTACTCTATTCATCCAGTCAGTACCCATGTACTCATGCAATGACCCAGGCAGTAAACATGCACTGCTACAATCACCTGTGCACTAACCATGCAATCCTCTAACTGCCTAGACACTGCTGATTCACACCTTCAGTTACCTAGGTAGTACCCATGCAGTCCAGCAAAACCCCTGTCACTCCCCATGCATTCCTCCAAATGATACAGCCAGTACCATGCACTAATCCAATCACTCCATCAATACCCAAACACTTATAAATTCACCCAGGCACTCTCCTTGCAGTTCTCTAATCATCCACTCAGTACCCATGTACTGATGCAATGACCCAGGCAGTACCTATGCAGTGCCAAAATCATCAGTGCACTACCCATACAGTCCTCTAACTACCTGGAAACTGGTCATTCACACCTTTAATTACCCAGGTTGTACCCATGCAGTCCAGCAATGCCCCTGTCACTCCCTGTGCACTCCTGCACTCACCCAGCCAGTACCATGTACTAATCCAATCACTCTGTCAATACCCAAGCACTTATAAATTCACCCAGGCACTCTCCTTGCAGCTCTCTAATCATCCACTCAGTACCCATGTACTCATGCAATGACCCAGGCAGTAACCATGCACTGCTACAATCACCTGTGCACTACCCATATAATCCTCTAACTGCCTAATGACTGCCCATTCACACCTTCAATCACCCAGGTAGTACCCATGCCATCCAGCAACCCCCCTCTCACACCTCATGCACTCTTCCAATCACCCAGCCAGTACCATGTACTTATCCAATCACTGCACCAATACCCAAGCACGTATAAATTTACCATGCACTCTCCTTGCAGTACTCTAATCATCCAGTCAGTACCCATGTACTCATGCAATGTCCCAGGCAGTAACCATGCACTACTACAATTACCTGTGCACTACCCATGCAATCCTCTAACCGCCAAGAGACTACAGAATCACACCTCCAATTACCCAGGTAGTACCCATGTAGTCCAGCAGTCACCCTGTCATTACCCATGTATTCATCCAATCAGCCAGCCAGTACCATGTACTAATCCAATCACTCCGTCAATGACTAAGTACTTATAAATTCAACATGCACTCTCCTTGCAGTTCTCTAATCATACTCTCAGTACCCATGTACTCATGCAATGACCCAGGCAGTAACCATGCACTGCTGCCATCAATTGTGCACTACCTATACAATCCTCTAACCACCTATACACAGCGCATTCACACCTTCAATTACCCAGGTAGTACCCATGCAGTCCAGCAATCCCCCTGTCACTCCCTGTGCACTCCTGCACTCACACAGCCAGTACCATATAATTATCCAATCACTCCATCAATACCCAGGCAGTCTCCTTGCAGTACTCTAATCATCCAGTCGGTAACCATGTACTCACGGAATGACCCAGGCAGGTACAATCACCAACTGCTCATTCACACCTTCAATTACCTAGGCAATACCCATGTAGTTCAGCAATCACACTGTCACTCCATGTGCACTCCTCCAATCACCAAATCAGTACCATGCACTTATCCAATCACTGGGTCAATACCCATGCACTCTCCTTGCAGTACTCTAATCATCCAGTCAGTACCCATGTACTCCTGCAATGACCCAGGCAGTAAACATGCACTGCTACAATCACCTGTGCATTACCCATACAATCCTCTAACTGCCTAGACACTGCTCATTTACACCTTTAATTTCCCAGGTAGTACCCATGCAGTTCAGCAATACCCCTGTCACTCCCCATGGACTTCTCCAAATGACCCAGCCAGTACCATGTACTTATCCAATCCCTCCGCCAATACCCAAGCACTTATACATGTACCATGTGCTCTCCTTGCAGTACTCTAATCATCCACTCAGTACCCATGTACTCATGCAATGACACAGAAAGTAACCATGCACTTCTACAATCGCACATGCAGTACCCATACAATCCTCTAACCGCCTAGACACTGCTCATTCACACCTTCAATTACCCAGGTAGTTCCCATGTAGTTCAGCAATCGCCCTGTCACTCCATGTGCACTCCTCCAATATACCCAGCCAGTACCATGTACTTATCCAATCACTGCTCAATATCCATGCACTCTCCTTGCAGTACTCTAATCATCTAGTCAGTACCCATGTACTCATGCAATGACCCAGGCAGTACCCATGAAGTACCAAAATCATCAGTGCACTACCCATACAATCCTCTAACCACCTAGACACTGTTCATTCACACCTTTAATTACCCAAGTTTTACCCATGCAGTCCAGCAATCCCCCTGTCACTCCCTGTGCACTCCTGCACTCACCCAGTCAGTACCATGTACTAAGCCATCATCCACTCAGTACCCATGTACTCATGCAATGACCCAGGCATTAACCATGCACTGCTACAATCACCTGTGCACTACCCATACAATCCTCTAACCGCCTAGACACTGCCCATTCACACCTTCAATTACCCAGGTAGTATCCATGCAGTCGAGCAATCCCCCTTTCACTCCCCGTGCACTCCTCCAATCACCCAGTCAGTACAATGTACTTATCCAATCACTGCACCAATACCCAAGCACTTATAAATTCACCATGCACTCTCCTTGCAGTACTGTAATCATCCAGTCAGTGCCCATGTACTCATGCAATGTCCAAGGCAGTAACCATGCACTGCTACAATCACCTGTGCACTACGCATACAATCCTCTAACCGACAAGAGACTACTGATTCACATATTTAATTACCCAGGTAGTACCCATGCAGTCCAGCAGTCACACTGCCACTACCCATGTATTCCTCCAATCACCCAGCCAGTACCATGTATTTATCCAATGACTCTGCCAATACCTAAGCACTTATAAATTCACCATGCACTCTCCTTGCAGTTATCTAATCATCCACTCAGTACCCATGTACTCATACAATGACCCAGGCAGTAACCATGCAGTGCTACAATCACCTGTGCACTACCCATACAATCCTCTAACCGCCTAGACACTGCCCATTTACACCTTCAATTACCCAGGTAGTACCCATGCAGTGCAGGAATACCCCTGTCACTCCCCATGCACTCCTCCAAATGACCCAGCCAGTATGATGTACTTATCCAATCACTGCACCAATGCCCAAACACTTATAAATTCACCATGCACTCTCTTTGCAGTACTGTAATCATCCACTCAGTACCCATGTACTCATGCAATGTCCAAGGCAGTAACCATGCACTGCTACAATCACCTGTGCACTACCCATACAATCCTCTAACTGCCAAGAGACTACTGATTCACCCATTCAATTACCCAGGTAGTACCCATGCAGTCCAGCAGTCACACTGTCACTACCCATGTATTCCTCCAATCACTCAGCCAATACCATGTACTTATCCAGTGACTCCGCCAGTAACCATGCACCACTACAATCACCTGTGCACTACCCATACAATCCTCTAACCACCTAGGCACTGCTGATTCACACCTTCAATTACCCAGGTAGTACCCATGTAGTTCAGCAATCACCCTGTCACTCCCTGTGCACTCCTCCGATCACCCAGCCAGTACCATGTTCTTATCCAATCACTCCGCCAATACCAAAGCACGTATAAATTCGCCCATGCACTCTCCTTGCAGTACTCTAATCGTCCACTCAGTACCCATGCACTCATGCAATGACCCAGGCAGTTACTTTGCGCTGCTACAATCACCTGTGCACTACCCATTCAATCCTCTTAGTGTCTAGACACTGCCGATGCACACCTCAAATTACCCAGGTAGTACCCATGCAGTCCTGTAATCCCCCTGTCACTCCCCATGCACTCCTCCAGTCACCCAGCCTGTACCATGTACTTATCCAATCACTGCGCCAATACCCAAGCACTTATAAATTCACCCAGGAACTCTCCTTGCAGTTCTCTAATCATCCACTCAGTACTCATGTACTCATGCAATGACCCAGGCAGTAACCATGCACTGCTACAATCACCTGTGCACTACTCATACAATCCTCCAACCGCCTAGACACTGCTCATTCACACCTTCAATTACCCAGGTAGTACCCATGCAGTCCAGCAATGCCCCTGTCACTCTTCATGCACTCCTCCAATCACCCAGCCAGTTACGTGTACTAATCCAATCATTTCGGCAATAGACAAGCACTTATAAATTTACACAGGCACTCTCCATACAGCACTCTCATCATGCAATCAGTACCCTTGTACTCATGCAATGAACCAGGCAGTAACTATGTAGTGCTACAATAACCTGAGCACTACCCATACAATCGTCTAACCGCCTAGACAGTGCTCATTCACACCTTCAATTACCCAGGTAGTACCCATGCAGTCCAGCAAGCCCCCTGTCACTCTCCATGCACTCCTCCAATCACCCAGCCAGTACCATGTACTTATCCAATCACTGTGTCAATACCCGTGCACTCTCCTTGCAGAACTCTAATCATCCAGTCAGTACCCATGTACTCATGCAATGACCCAGGCAGTAACCATGCACTGCTACGATCACTTGTGCACTACCCATACAATCCTCTAACTGCCTAGACACTGCTCATTCACACCTTCAATTACCCAGGTAGTACCCATGCAGTCCAGCAATCACCCTGTCACTCCCCATGCACTCCTCCAATGATGAAGGCATTACCCATGCATTCATACAAGCACCTATGTAGCCCTATAGTATATAGTTAAATAATATTACATTTTTCAGATATTCTTCATTATTATTAAGAACGACTTACCGTGACAAAGAAAACAGTAAAGAGAATACATGAAAAGAAACAATACTATTTAAAGAAAAGACAACAGCAGGAATTAGATGAACTACAACATGTGGGAAAAAAGAAAAAATCTTGCGGTAAGAGAACAACAGAATTTATTAAAAGACTTTCAAGGACTAGAAAGGGTTTTGAGAATGTAGAAACTAGAAAGAATACATCTAGAACAAAGAAAGAAGAAAGAAATGAAAAAATGACAAATTAATGGCAAATCACCTTCTGATAAAACAATATATGCTAAAAGGAGGGGGAATCAATTTTATGATATAAGGAAACGTCTGTTTAAAAGTAGAGTACTACAAAATGTATTAAAAGATGGCAAGAAATATAAAGGGAACTGCTTTTTATAAAACGAAAAAACAGATTGAAACTATAGTTGAAAAGGCTTTTGAAATAAAACGTAAATTGTTCATTTTATTTTTAAAAAGAATGCGAACATGAGATAAACCAATGCATTCTATGAAGGAGAAAAATAAAAAGAAGAGACTAATCAACAGAACTAACTTTTGTAAAACAAAATTGGGTGAATGAAAGCACACTTCAAGTTCAGAGCCTTTTTTTAATGAAGAGAGCTATTTTCAAAGCAATACATTAGTTGATGCAGTTGAGACCAATGGTCGTGGTTATGAAGTGAAGTACGGTTCTGCAATTGAAAAAGAAAAGATGGTTCCTAGAAATGTAGAAGAAGTGATAGCTGATGAAGTTCTAGGGAGATGTACTAAAACCCCAGTGTATACTTGGTATTGTAATAGTATGTGTAGTATACGACAGGAGTCTATTGATATTACACGAAACTTTTTACGAGCCTATAGTAAAAAAAGTGTAAAACAAAAGATTAAGATGTTGCAAGGACTAGATTTTTGCAAAGTGAAAAAAAATACTGGTTTGCAAGCTCATTCTCTGGCTTTCTAGAGAAGTGTGTAAAAGTGTTTTTCATCATTTGAGAAGGTTGGCAGTACATCACTCTCAAATGCGGAAGTTAGTAAGAAGATTGTACTATGTAAAAAGTCCTGCAATAATTTTAAGTGACTTAAACACTGCTCTTTTGCATGGGACAGTATCGGATGTAAAAAATAAGATTGTGATGATATAGAGTTTTTTTCTTTGGTCCTGAACAGGAGTGTACATAAAGTGAGAGTTTGATAAGTATAGGTGTTGAAGAAGAGGTTGAAGATAGTAGTACTGAGAAGTTTGAAGATGAAATTACAAAATTTAAAGTAATTTGTTGTGAAAGACCAAACTATGTGTGCATTTGTTGTTGACGTACTCACTATAGAAATCAAACTAGAAATGTTTATCTGTATTTAAAAAGTGAAAAAGAAAACAATGAGAAGTGGGAAGGAATTTGGAGCTTATTTGTTGGTGGAAGATTGCATTGAGTTGGGTAGTGATCAACGTATTTGTAACTATTGTTATACCAAATTAGAGGAGACCAAAATGCCAGCTAGAGCTGTACATAATGACCTAGAGTTGGTAGCTATTCCTCCAGAACTGGTAGATTTAACATGTATGAGTCTATTCTGATTCAATCTGTGCACCAGTTTCAGGCTATTGTTCGTATGGAGCCTAATACAGGTAAGCTGCCTCCATCAGATTTAAAAAGAAGCTTAAAAGGAAGAGTTGTGTATTTACCTTTAGATTTTTAAAAAATATATTGAAACTATTGGTGTAGAGAAAGAGGAAACAGAACCTGTAGTTATTCTAGTTAATGGTGTTCCTACGAAGAGTTGGAAAATATGGCAAGAATTAGATTTCAGCAAAAGGCTATGTTATATCTCACAAAAAACAATGTTTACTACAAAATTGTGTATGTGGAGGAAGAAGAAATCGATTTAGGAGATGATAGCGAAATTTCAAGTGGCCAAACTGAAAAAGTGGACATCTCCAAAAGTGAAGGAATTTATGAACATTATCGTGTACACCTATTACATTCAAAGGAAATCTTTGGAATTACTATTGAATTATTCCAAATGAAGAAAGCGAAGAGAACTCCCATGAGTGTTTGGGAAAAAAGTTTGAAAGCTCGTTGTTTTCCACAGCTGTTCCCACTGGAAAAGGTGGATGATATGACGAAGGACCAGTACAGATTCCAGCGTCAGCATATCGTACAAGATTGTGCTCAGAAGATCCAAGATTTCGACAATGTATTCCATATATATTTAATCTTTTATTTGAAAGTGACTTGTCTGGACTTTCATATGCAGTGAACCACATATTAAAAACAGGAATTCATCTTAAACATGTTTCTGCGAAGGAATTTTTGGACAAAGTTCAACAGAGAGACGATCATTTAGAATCTCAATTGATTAATTTGATGGCGTGTCAATGTGGTACTAATGAGTATTGGTATCGTCGTCATTGAGAACTTAAATGTATGTCACGGATTAGGAACCCCTACATGGTTTGTTACACTAAGCTGTACTGAATACGCATGGGACGATTGACTTGAATTTCTTCGTGAAGCAAATTTTAATATTAAAAATATTGAATTCAAGACACCTGGAGAACTGTGTTTCTTGGATCCTGTAAATGTGTGCAGATATTTTAATCATTGGTTTCAAGCTATGATGTCTTTTATCTGCAATAAAAATAACCCACCTCTAGGAGAAGTTATTGATTTCTTTTGGAGAAAGGAGTACCAAGCTGGAGGTGCTCCTCATATACATATGCTTTTAAGGATCACGGATGCACCTAAATATGGAAGTGATTCTGATGAGACTGTTTTATCTTTTATTGAAGACTGTGTTACATGTGATATTCCAAAAACAGAAGAAAATACCTCAAGACAACAAGTTTTACCGTTTCAAATTCATCGATGTGGCAAATACTGTAGATGGAAATACAAGTCTAAAGAAAAGTTTTATACAAAATGTTGTTTTGTATTTCCACATCCCGTAATTTCCAAAGGAAGAGTCAACAGTTTCATGTCAGCAGTGAGGCATACTATCACTAGAAAATCTCCCAAAAATACTTACAATTTAAAAAGAAGTGAACATTCTAAGTATATTAATGATTACAAGCCAGTGATTTTGTCGATGTGGAATGCAAATATGGATATTCAGTATGGTGAAGATAATTCCATTGCTGTTGCTCTCTATGTAACGTCATACATAACAAAATCTGAAAAGACGGAGTTGAAAGAAATGTGGGAAAAAATTTCAGAAGAGAAGACTCTTAGTAACAAATTGTACAGCTTTAGTTTGAAGATCCTGTCCCACCGAGAGATTGGATCCTACGAATGTTCGGATCACTTGACCTCTGCAAGTTTATATTCAAAGTCAAGAGGAATCATTTCGGTTAGTCTAGGTCTTGCTGCAACATGAAATCGAGGATTGAAATCTGTACAAGAAATTGAATATTTAGCATTAAATGAACCGGAAAGTACAGATATTGTTAAAACAAACATGTTGGATACGTACTATCCTAAAAGAAGTTCCTATCTTGAAAACATATGTCTCTATGAAGTACTGCAATATTACAGAAATACTACAGAGAACATAAATGAAGAAAAATATGAAGTCATTGGCTGTGATGGATGTTTGGTGAAACATACCAAAGGAAATCTCAATAATCACAGGAAACTCAGTTGCGAAATATCAGATAAAATGGAATTTTAGTACTTAGCGCTTCCTCAACTATTCAAGCCTTGGCGTACTGAAATGGAATTACTTTGAGATTTTCAGTGCTACGAAGATTCTTTTAGTGCATTTAAAGATAGCATTGAATGCACAATTTTTTCCAAATTATCTCCAAATGTTAAATGAAGAAACTACTATTGCAGCTGAGATTGCTAGAGACAGTTCTCAAGATAGTCAAAGTTCTGCTCCACTGAATCAAGATCCACAAGAACAACCAATTCTTGAAAATGAAGCAGCAATAGCCATGACTGAAGTAGAAACAGCAATGCAGCAAGCTCAACAGGATATTATGGAGTTAGGAAACTTGGAACAATAACTAAATATTGAACAGAAAGAAATAGATCAGCAAGTTACACAACAGATCGACCATGGTTTACTTCATGAAAATAAAGAATGCAACTGCACATCTTTTAAACCTATTCAAATGTATGTCAGCGGTCAAGCTGGTACAGGAAAAAGTTTCTTAATTAAAGTTTCGACCAGTTATCTACAGGAAACCACTGAATCATATTTATCATGTGTTGTAACCGCTCCAACTGGGTTAGCAGCACACAACATTAAAGGGATTACATTACATTGTTTACTAATGCTACCTGTTGAACATAAAAACAAGTTGGAATATCATAAGCTTGTTTGGAAGTTTTAAGAGTACTAAAGAGAATGAAACTTCAGATCATCGATGAGGTGAGCATGGTCTCAAACTCAATGCTTGCCTTTGTACATTTAAGAATGCAGCAAATTTTAAAAACAGATTATGATGTGTTATTTGGCGGAAAACATGTGATTGTTTTCTGGGCTCTACTGCAACCTACTCCTGTAAAAGGGGAACCAGTTTTAAAACACTTGTGCATGAAGCCACCTGAAAATCTTTGGGAAGTATTGGAAATGTCAACATTTGGTCATATTTTGAATACAAAGAACTTATTAAAAATATGCGACAGGCAAGTGATGAAGATTATGGAAGCATTCTCCAAGATATAAGAATTGGTGTATTGACAGAACATGGTAAAAAAGCTTTGCAAAGTCGCCTACTTACAAACCTGTTTTCAAATGAAAATGTTGCACCGGAAAGAATATACAAATAAATTGGAGAAAAGAAATCTATAATCTGCCTAATGCAAACACTGCAAGAGTGTTCTACATTCAATGAAGAACATTTAAAGCTGGAAAAACAACAAATAATAAAAATGGAAGCCATTGATAAAATACAGCGAGAAGGAATTACTATTATTTTGTCCGAAAAATTAAAAACAAAATTGGATTCTTTGGAAAAATCTATATCTAAGACTGATGCTTTAGAAAAGAATTTATATGTATGTGAAAACTGTCGGGTAATTTTACGGCGTAATTTGGATGTGGAAAAAGATTTAGTAAATGGAGCGATGGGAAAAGTTGTTGATTTTGTTAATTATCCAAATAGAGATGGGATTGAATTTTTGAAGATTAAATTTGATCAGATTGAAGAGGTAAAACAGATTGGACGTTGTACTGCTTGTTTTTTGCTTGTTAAAGACTTGTATGTTCGTAGAAAACAGTTTCCTCTATCTTTAGCATACGCGGTGACTATTAATAAATCTCAAGGTTTAAGTGTAGACAGTGCATTGGTAAACATTGGAAGTTAGTTGTTTAAAGAGGGCATGGCATATGTTGCATTGCCCTGAGTCAGAACTTTATCTGGTTCATATTTGATTGATTTTGATGACAGAAAGATTAGTGCAGATGCAAATTGTGTAAGAGAATATAATCGGTTAAGAAGACTGTATGCTCCCAACTTAGGTGAATATCCTGTATATGAAAAGCATGTAGAATGTCGAAAACAAACATATGAGAAACTCTGTAGTGTGGTTGGAAAGAAGAAAACAAATCAAGAGAATGTTGAGGTTCCAAACAAAAAGAAAAAGGACACTGTTGAAGAAATTGTAGGATATCAGTTGGAAAATATTTCAGGTATCAACTGCTATGCTAATGTAGATGTGACCGTCATATTTTTTTCTAGAAAATCTTCAACAACAAATTATGGAGAATCGAGAAAAAAGGTTTTGTTCTTTGTTTCATTCTATTTTTGAAAACTTGACAACCGATAAAACTAAAATCCAAAGTGCTTCTGGCATTCAGCATCTTCTGGATATATGTTCTGGTTCTTCACAATTTACACTTAATGTACAGCAAGATGCTCAAGAAATTCTAATGTTTATGCTGCAGTATCGGTAGATGAAGGAATACAAATTGAAAATCTGTTTGGACTAAGTTACAGATGGGATTATAAATGTGATAGCTGTTCTTTTTCTTCTACCACAAAAATAGACACGGAAAGATTCATATATTTGACAGTACCAGATTGCAAAGCAGTGTCTTTTAAAAAATTAGTAAAATCAGCTTATCAAAATATGGAGTGTAGTCACTGCAAACCAGAAATGTTATCAAAATTATTTATGGAAAGATTTGGCCAATATATCATTTTAATGATACAACGTTGTAGAGCAGATGGAAGAAAATTGGAAACTAAAATAAAAAAATGTGTGGCAAGTCAACTGTCAATATCAGGAAGAACTTTCAATGCAGTGGCAATTATTTTCCACGATGGAGCTTCTATAACATCTGGACACTATACTGTGTATTTAAAATGCAATAAAGGATGGACACATTGTAATGATGCTCATTTGCAATTCAAATATCAGTTGCCTTTTGAATTACCAAATTCATATCTAGTATTTTTAATGCCAAAGTTCTGAAAACATCATTCGGGCTATTGGGAAGATGTCATGATGAATTAATGAGTTTATTTAGGAAATGTTCGATACAAACGATTTCAGAATCATCATTCGGCGTACTGAGAAGATATCAATATGAATTAAGAAGTTTATTTTGAATATTCTCAATGTAAATGATTCCGGAAACATTATTCGGCCTATAGGGAAGATGTGAACAATTACTGTTTCAATTATCATTCCTATTCTTTGAAATTGTATTTAGAAATTGTTTTTGAAAGGAGCAGTTCATATATTTGATCTTTGTATTATATGCAATGTAAATGAGAGTGTTTATTTTAGAAAATGTAAACAGACAGTTGAGTTTGTTAAAAATATTTTGAACACATATTTGCTTTTTTTTTTTAACAATCTAATTGATTGGTTTTTTTTTGCCCGCTGTTACATGATGATCATGGTGAAATTTAATAGAATCTGAAAACAGCAAAAAAGGCAAACTGAATATGTAAAGCAATTGTAAAATCATGTTGCGTACTTAAAACTATAATATTATATTTTATAACTGTATTTTTCTTCTCTTTTACACACCCATATTCTAAAGTTTGAAACTATTTTAAATTTAGATTATAAAAAAAGAACTGAAAAAATTGTTTCAATGACTTTAATATCTACTTCAAAAAAGGTAAGATTAAGTAACCCAAGCAGTACCCATGCACAGCTACAATCACCTGTGCCCTATCCATGCAGCCCTCTAACCACCTAGACACTGCTCATTCACACCTTCAATTACACAGGTAGTACACATGCAGCCCAGCAATCCCCCTGTCACTCCCCATGCACTCCTCCAATCATCCAGCCAGTACCATGTACTTATCCAATTTCTCCGCCAATACCTAAGCACTTATAAATTCATCCATGCACTCTCCTTGCAGTGCTATAATCATCCAGTCAGTAGCCATATACTCATGCAATGACCCAGGCAGTAACCATGCACTGCTACAATCACCTGTGCAGGACTCATACAATCCTCTAACCGCCTAGACACTGCTCATTCATACCTTTAATTACTCAGGTAGTACCCATGCAGTGCAGTAATGTTATCTTATGTTAATAAGAATTTCTATAGCGCACATACACCGAGAGATTTCTTGGTGCTTTGTTTTGGACAGTATCAAGGCGGCAACGGATTACGCATGAGCCTGCTCAAACAACTATGTCTTGAGCATTTTTCGAAACCCCAGGAGGTTGTTGCATGATAGAATCCCTAATGGTAGGGAGTTCCAGAATTTGGGGCCCAGATAGGAAAACCTACACCCTCCCTGGTGTTTGAGCTTGAAGGTGGGGGTGGTAAGTAGGTGGAGGTGTGCTGAGCTCAGGTTGCGGGACGGAACATGCCTCGATATCAGGCAGCTGATAAATTTAGGACTCCTACAATGAAGGGCCTTGAAGATTAGGCACCCTGTCTTGAAAGCTGCCCGTTGTGCGATTGGGAGCCAGTGGAGTTTTACTAGTAAAGGTCTGGCAGATTGCCATTTTGGTTGTTTGTGAACAAGTCTCGCAGCTTGGTTTTGCACCAGCTGGAGACGTTTAAGTAAAAATAGTGGCAAGCCGAGGTAGATTGAGTTTGAGAAGTCAAGATGGGAGAGTACCAGGGCGATCACCACCTGTATGAGGGCGGCATGGGTTAGCAGGTGGGCGATCTTCCTGATTTTGTGTAGCTGGAAGAAGCAAGTGGAAACCGCTGCCCCTACTTGGCCTCTAAGCGAAAGATCAGCGTTTATGGTGACTCCTAGGATTTTTACAGAGGGGGACGGGATGGGGGGAGGTCCCAGTTTGTTCAGTCAGTAGTGTGGGCCCCAAAAGGTCTGGGCCTTCCCGACCAAGACTAATTCGGTCTTGCCCGGGTTGAGTTTAAGATGGTTGAGATCCATCCAATGCTGGATATGAGCATGGTGGCTTGGAATTCCTGCATTGAGTCAGGGGAGTTATCAATAGTAAGATGGGACCCCACACATGGTAGCGATCCTTGGAGCAGTAAAAGGAGCGAGACGCACTGCTTGGGTGCGGCCCTCAAGGAAGGATTTGATCCAGTTGAAGGCTCAGTCCTGTATGCCGGCCTGTCTGACACGGTCCATCAGGATTTCATGGTCATGTCAAATGCAGCTGACAGGTCCAGGAGCACCAGGGCCTGAGGCGTGCCCTTGTCCGCCTTAGCTCGTAAGGCGTCCAGGACCGCGAGTATAACCAACTCAGTCGAGTGAGCGGGTCGGAAGCCAGCTTGGTGAGAGTCAAGGTGTTCAGAGTGTTCAATAAAGTTAGACAAACACCTGGCGACATGTGCCTCCAATATCTTGGCCAGGAATGGGAGCAAGGAAATAGGGCGATAGTTCAAAGGATTTAGGGGATCAGCTCCTTGTTTTTTTAGGAGAGGGACCACTATTGCATTCTTGAACGCACTAGGGACCCGGCCTTGCGAGAGAGATTCATTTAAAAAGGGTAACGCGGTGTGTGGTAGAGCAGAAAATATCTCCTTTAGAATATAGGGGGGGCAGCAGTCTCTAGGGGAGCCTGATTTGACTTGGGCCAGCAAGTCTAGAAAGGTCTGTGAGCTAATGGCAGGGAAGTGGTCTATGGTGTCTGTATTAGTGAACGGAGTATCTGAAGGCACCATATGCCTGGCAGTGGAGATGCTGGCTTTAATGCTGGCAATTTTATTCATAAAGTAGTCATTGAGGGAGTTACATAGGTCTTGAGTAGGAGACTGTTTGGGGAGAGTTCTCTCGGCACTGCAAAGATCATTAACAATCATAAAGATTTCCTTTGACCTATTGTGGGAGCTCAGGATTCTAGCGGAGAAGTGAGCAGCCTTGGCTGCAGTAATAGCATTTTTGAACTCTTTGCGAGCCTTTAAGTAGTGAATTTTTTCTTCATTGGAGTAACGTAATCTCCATCTCCTCTCTTTCTGACGGAGCGCTAGTTTTAGATTTTTTAACTCGTCAGAAAACCATTTCTGAACGTCGGCTTGGCGCGCCTGCTTGAATTTTGTGAGAGGGGCATGTATGTTGCTTGCAGCGAGTAACCAGGTAGAGATATTGTCTTCCATGGAATTAATATCGGGGTCAGAGGTGGGTGCTGAATTGGCTAAGGTATTAATGAATTCCTGTTTGTTAAGAGCCCTCCATTTTCTTATCATGCCACCCTTCGCCGTAGCGGTCTTGAAGTGTAGGGGGATCGTTACTGTAAATTTTATTAAATGGTGATCTGACCAAATGCATGGTGAGATAGTGGGTGCCGAAAGTGTCAAATTTGTGGACCAAATTTGGTCCAGTGTGTGCTTTGATATGGGTGGGGGAGGAAATATGCTGTGTGAAGTTAAGGTTTGAGAGTAGGTCAGATAATTCTGCAACTTGTGGCCCGCTGAGAGCATCGTTAAGCCAGTAATTCAGATCACCTATGAGAAGTATGTTAGTGTAGTTTGTAGCTAAATTGGCCATCTGTTCACTCAAGGAGAGAGGGAATGAAGGCATGTGTTGTGGGGGCCTATAAATAATAACACAGATAAGGGGTCCAGAAATGGAGTCCAGTTTGATGGCCATGTTCTCTACCACCCGGATGTTGAGAGTGATGATGGAGGTGAATTTATGATTTTTATGAATGATGGAGGCAACACCGCCACCTGATTTACCTGGGGGCCGATTAGCATGTAATATGTAGTAGTCCTGAGGTAGTGCAGCTAGGATGTCTGGAGTGGAATCAAGGGTTTACCAGGTTTCCGTAACTAGAAAGATATCAGGTTTTTCTGACATAAGCAGCAGAAAGATGTCTAACTGGTGTTTAACCATGGAACGGGTGTTGAGGTACAGAATACGTAAGGCCGTGTGTTTTACTTTGCTAGGGCAGGGGTCTTGAGGGTGGTAAGGAATGGGGGTGAAGGAATGACCTGGCGACTCCGTGGTTGATAAATACTGTTGGCACTAATACGCTTAATGGTAAGAGCATCGAGGGGGAAGACCGACTGGGCCAATAATCTGAGTTCCTCAGAGGAATATTTTACAATTTGGGCATTAAGCCTGGCCCCGGGGCCCGTTAGGACGTGGACGGGCACAGACGGGCTTGCCTTTGGCGCGCGTCTGCTGCGCTCCCCCGCTGCGGCGAACATTTATGCCTCCTCCCACCTCACGGCAATATTGGCTTAAGCCGGGGATGGTTCTGAGCAGAGTGACAGGGACCCACCTGTGGAGACTGGGACAGGTTACAGTTTTATTTTTAAACACAGTAACACAATCAATTATCAATTCCTACAAATTAAAAGAGTAATCATCCTGTCACACCTTATGCACCCCTCCAATCACCCAGCCAATACCATGTACTTATTAAATCACTCTGCCAATGCCCAAGCACTTATAAATTCACCCAGGCACTCTCCTTGCAGTACTCTAATCATGCAGTCAGTAGTCATGTACTTATGCAATGACCCAGGCAGTAACCATGCACTACTACAATCACCTGTGCACTGCACATACAATCCTCTAACTGCCTAGACACTGCTCATTCACACCTTCAATTACACAGGAAGTATCCATGCAGTCCAGCAATCCCCCTGTCACTCCCCATGTACTTCTCCAATCACTTAGCCAGTACCATGTACTTATCCAATCACTGCGCCAATACCCAAGCACTTATAAATGTACCTATGCACTATCCTTGCAGTACAGTAATCATGTAGTCAGTACCCATGTACTCATGCAGTGATCCAGGCAGTAACCATGCACTGCTACAATCACCTGTGCATTACCCGTACAATCCTCTAACTGCCAGGAGACTATTGATGCACACCTTCAATTACCCAGGTAGTACCCATGCAGTCCAGCAATCTCCCTGTCACTTCCCATGCACTCCTCCAACCACCCAGCCAGTACCATGTACTTATGCAATCACTTCGCCAATACCCAAGCACTTATAAATTCACCATGCACTCTCCTTTGAGTACTCTAATCATCCAGTCAGTACCCATGTACTCATGCAATGACCCAGGCACTAACACACGCACTGCTACAATCCCCTGTGCACTACCCATGCAGTCCTCTAACCGCCTAGACACTGCTCATTCAGACCTTCAATTACCCAGGTAGTACCCATGCAGTCCAGCAATCCCACTGTCACTCCTCGTGCCCACCTCCAAATCACCCAGCAAGGACCATGTACTTATCCAATCACTGTGCCAGTACCCAAGCACTTATAAATTCACCCACTGCACTTTCAATGCAGTTCTCTAATCATCCACTCAGTACCCATGTACTCATACAATGACCCAGGCAGTAACCATGCACTGCTACAATCACCTGTGCACTGCTCATACAATCCTCTATCTGCCTCAACACTGCTTATTCACACCTTCAATTACCCAGGTAGTACCCATGCAGTCCAGCAATCCCTCTGTCACTCCTCATGCACTCCTCCAATCACCCAGCCAGTACCATGTACTTATCCAATCACTGTGCCAAAACCCAAGCACTTATACATTCACCCATGCACTCTCCTTGCAGTACTCTAATAATCCAGTCAGTACCCATGTACTCATGCAATGTCTCAGGCACTAACCATGCACTGCTACAATCACCAGTGCACTACCCATGCAGTCCTCTAACTGCCTAGACACTGATCATTCACACCTTCAATTACCCAGGTAGTATCCTTGCAGTCCAGCAATTCCGCTGTCACTACCCATGCACTCCTCCAATCACCCAGCCAGTTCCATGTACTTATCCAATCACTCCGCCAATACCCAAGCACTTATAAATTCACACAGGCACTCTCCGTGCAGTTCTCTAATCATCCAGTCAGTACCAATGTACTAGTCATGCAATGAGCCAGGCAGTAACCATGCACTGCTACAATCGCCTGTGCAGGACCCATACAATCCTTTAATCGCCTAGACGCTGCTTATTCACACCTTCAATTACCCAGGTAGTACCATGCAGTCCTGCAATCACCCTGTCACTCCCCATGCACTCCTCCAGTCACCCAGCCAGTACCATGTTCTTTTCCAATCACCCAGCCAGTTCCATGTACTTATCCAATCAGTCAGTACCAATGTACTAATGCAATGACCCAGGCAGGAACCATACACTGCTACAATCACCCATGCAGGACAAATACAATCCTCTAATCGACTAGACACAGCTCATTCACACCTTTAATAACTCAGGCAGTACCCGTGCAGTGCAGCAAGCACCCTGTTACTCCCTATGCACTCCTCCAATCACCCAGCCAATACCATGTACTCATCCAATCACTCTGCCAATACCCAAGCACTTATAAATTCCCCCAGGCACTCTCCTTGCAGTACTCTAATCATGCAGTCAGTACCCATGTACTTATGCAATAACCCAGGCAGTAACCATACACTGCTACAATCACCTGTGCACTACCCATACAATCCTCTAACTGCCTAGGCACTGCTCATTCACACCTTCAATTACCCAGCAAGTACCCATGAAGTGCAGCAATCCCCCTGTCACTCCCCATGCACTCCTCCAATCACCCAGCCAGTACCATGTACTTATCCAACCAGTTCGCCAATACCCAAGCACTTATAAATTCACACTGGCACTCTCCTTGCAGTACTCTAATCATCCAGTCAGTACCCATGTACTCATGCAATGACCCAGACAGTAACCATGCACTGCTACAATCACCTGAGCACCACTCATACAATCCTCTATCCGACTAGACACTGCTCATTCACACCTTCAATTACCCAGGTAGTACCCATGCAGTCCAGACATCCCACTGTCACTCCCCATGCAGTCCTCCAATCACCCGGCCAGTACCATGTACTTATCCAATCACTGCGCCAATACCCGAGCACTTATAAATTCACCCAGGCACTCTCCTTGCAGTTCTCTAATCATCCACTCAGTACCCATGTACTCATGCAATGACGCAGGCAGTAACCATGCACTGCTAAAATCACATCTGCACTACTCATAAAATCCTCTATCCACCTAGACACTGCTTATTCACACCTTCAATTACCCAGGTAGTACCCATGCAGTCCAGCAATCACCCTGTCACTCCCCATGCACTCCTCCAATCACCCAGCCAGTACCATGAACTTATACAAGCACTGCGCCAATACCCAAGCAATTATAAGTTCACCTACGCACTCTCCTTGGAGTACTCTAATCATCCACTCAGTACCCATGTACTCATGCAATGACTCATGCAGTAACCATGCACTACTACAATCACGTGTGCACTACTCATACAGTCCTCTATCCCCCTAGACACTGCTCATTCCCACCTTCAATTACCCAGGTAGTACCCATGCAGTCCAGCAATCACCCTGTCACTCCCCATGCACTCCTCCAACCACCCAGCCAGTACCATATACTTATGCAATCACTTCACCAATACCCAAGCACTTATAAATTCGCCACGCACTCTCCTTGCAGTACTCTAATCATCCAGTCAGTACCTGTGTACTCATGCAATGACCCAGACACTAACACATGTACTGCGACAATCCCCTATGCACTACCCATGCAGTCCTCTAACCGCCTAGACACTGCTCATTCACACCTTCAATTTTCCAGGTAGTACCCATGCACTCCAGCAATCCCTCTGTCACTCCTCGTGCATACCTCCAAATCACACAGCCAGTACCATGTACTTATCCAATCACTGCGCCTATACCCAAGCACTTATAAATTCACGCAGGCACTCTCCTTGCAGTTCTCTAATCATCCACTCAGTACCCATGTACTCATGCAATGACCCAGGCAGTACCCATGCACTGCTACAATCACCTGTGCACTACTCATACAATCCACCATCCGCCTAGACACTGCTTATTCACACCTTCAATTACCCAGGTAGAACCCATGCAGTCCAGCAATCAGCCTGTCACTCCCCATGCACTCCTCTAATCACCCAATCAGTACCATGTACTTATCCAATCACTGCACCAATACCCAAGTGCTTATAAATTCACCCATGCACTCTCCTTGCAGTACTCTAATCATCCAATCAGTGCCTAGGTACTCATGCAATGACCGAAGCACTAACAATGTACTACTACAATCACCAGTGCACTACCCATGCATTGCTCTAACCACTTAGACACTGCTCATTAACACCTTCCATTACCCAGGTAGTATCCATGCAGTCCAGCAATCTCCCGTCACTACCCATGCACTCCTCCAATAACCCAGCCAGTTCCATGTACTTATCCTATCACTCCGCCAATACCCAAGCACTTATAAATTCACACAGGCACTCTCCTTGCAGTTCTCTAATCATCCATTCAGTACCCATGTATTCATGCAATGACCCGGGCAGTAACCATGCACTGCTACAATCACCTGTGCAGGACCCATACAATCCTCTAATCGCCTAGACACTGCTCATTCACACCTTTAATTACTCAGGTAGTACTCATGCAGTGCAGCAATCACCCTATCACTCCCTATGCACTCCTCCAATCATCCAGCCAATACCATGTACTTATCCAATTACTCCGTCAATAACCAAGCACTTATAAATTCACCCAGGTACTCTCCTTGCAGTACTCTAATCATGCAGTCAGTACCCATGTACTTATGCAATGACCCAGGCACTAACACATGCACTGCTACAATCCACTGTGCTCTACCCATGCAGTCCTCTAACTGCCTAGGCACTGCTCATTCACTGCTTCAGTTACCCAGGATGTATCCATGCAGTCCAGCAATCACACTGTCACTTCCCATGCACTCCTCCAATCACCCAGCCAGTACCATGTACTTATCCAATCACTTCGCCAATACCCAAGCACTTATACAATCACCCAGGCACCGTCCTTGCACTTCTCTAATCATCCACTCAGTAGCCATGTACGCATGCAATGACCCAGGCAGTAACCATGCACAGCTACAATCACCTGCGAACTACTCATACAATCTGCCTAGACACTGCTTATTCACACCTTCAATTACCCAGGTAGTGCCCATGCACTCCTTCAATCACCCAGCCAATACCATGTACTTGTCCAATCACTCCGCCAAAACCCAAGCACTTATATATTCACCCAGGCACTCTCCTTGCAGCACTCTAATCATGCAGTCAGTATCCATGTACTCATGTAAATGACCCAGGCAATAAACATGCACTGCTACAATCACCTGTGCACTACTCATGCAGTCCTCTAACTACCTAGACACTGCTCATTCAAACCTTCTATTACCCAGGTAGTACCCATGCAGTCAAGAAATCCCCCTGTCACTCCACATGCACTTCTCCAATCACCCAGCCAGTACCATGTACTTATCCAATCACTTCACCAATACCCAAGCACTTATAAATTCACCCAGGCATGCTCCTTGCAGTTCTCTAATCAGCCTTTCAGTACCCATGTACTCATGCAATGACACAGGCAGTAACCATGCACTGCTACAATCCACTGTGCACTACCCATACAATTGTCTAATCACCTAGACACTACACATTCACACCTTGAATTACCCAGGTAGTATTCATGCAGTCCAGCAATCCCCATGTCACTCCACGTGCACTCCTCCATTCACCCAGCCCGTACCATGTACTTATGCAATCACTGCACCAATACCCAAGCAGTTATAAATTCACCATGCACTCTCCTTGGAGTACTCTAATCATCCAGTCAGTACCGATGTACTCATGCAATGACCCAGGCAGTAACCATGCTCTGTTACAATCACACGTGAAGTACCGATACAATCCTCTAATCTGCTACACACTGCTCTACACATTAACACCTTTAATTACCCAGGCAGTATCCATGCAGTGCACTTATCCAATCACTCCGCGAATAGCCAAGCACTTATAAATTCACCTATGCACTCTCCTTGCAATATTCTAATCATGCGGTCAGTACACATGTACTCATACAATGAGCCAGGCAGTAACCATGTACTGCTACAATCATCTGTGTACTACCCATACAATCCTTTAACCGCATAGACACTGCTCATTCACACCTTCAATTACCCAGGCAGTATCCTTGAAGTCCAGCAATCCCTCTGTCACTCCTCATGCACTCCTCCTATTACCCAGCCAGTATCATGTACTTATCCAATTTCTCTGCCAATACCCAAGCACTTATAAATTCACCCGTGCACTCTCCTTGCAGTACTTTAATCAACCAGTCGGTACCCATGTACTCATGCAATGACCCAGGAAGTAACCGGCACGGCTACAATCACCTGTGCAGTACCCATAAAATCCTCTAATTGCCTAGACACTGCTCATTCACACATTCAATTACCCAGGTAGTACCCATGCAGTCCAGCAATCCCCCTGTCACTACCCATGCACTCCTCCAATTACCCAGCCAGTACAAAGTACTTATCCAATCACTGTGCCAATACCAAAGCACTTATACATTCACCCAGGCACTCTCCTTGCAGTTCTATAATCATCCACTCAGGAACCATGTACTCATGCAATGACCCAGACAGTAACCATGCACTGCTACAATCACCTGTGCACTACTCATACAATCGTCTATCCGCCTAGACACTGCTAATTCACACCTTCA
This sequence comes from Triturus cristatus, assembly GCF_964204655.1. Lineage (NCBI taxonomy): Eukaryota > Metazoa > Chordata > Amphibia > Caudata > Salamandridae > Triturus > Triturus cristatus. The sequence goes on along the minus strand of NC_140591.1, from coordinate 925,097,123 downwards.
ATTACCCAGATAGTACACATGCCGTCCAGAAATCACCGTCACTACCCATGCACTCCTCCAATCACCCAGCCAATACCATGTACTTATCCAATCACTGCACCAATACCCACGCTCTTATAAATTCACCCATGCAAGCTCCCAGCAGTACTCCAATCATCCAGTCCGTAGCCATGTACTCATGCAATGACCCAGGCACTAACCATGCACTACTACAATCACCAGTGCACTACCCATGCAGTCCCCTAACCGCCTAGACACTGCTCACTCACAGCTTCAATCAATCAGCTAGTATCAATGCACTCCAGCAATACCTCTGTCACTACCCATGTACTCCACCAATCACTTTGCTAATACCCAAGCACTTATAAATTCACCCATGCACTCTTCTTGGAGTACTCTAATCATCCAGTCAGTACCTATGTACTCATGCAATGACCCAGGCAGTGACCATGCACTGCTACATTTACCCGTGCAGCACCTATACAATCCTCTAATCTCCTAGACACTGCTCATTTACACCTTTAATTACCCAGGCAGTACCCGTGCAGTACAGTAATCACCCTGTTACTCCCTATGCACTCCTCCAATCACCCAGCCAATTCCATGGACTTATCCAATCACTCCGCCAATATCCAACCACATATATATATTTACCCAGGCACTCTCCTTGCAGTACTCTAATCATGCAGTCAGTATCCATGTACTCATGCAATGACACAGGCAGTAACCATGCACTGCTACAATCACCTGTGCACTACCCATAAAATCCTATAACCGCATAGACACTGCTCATTCACACCTTCAGTTACCGAGGTAGTATGCATGCAGTCCAGCAATCCCCCTGTCTCTCCTCATGCACTCCTCCTATCACCCAGCCAGTACCATGTACTTATCCAATTTCTCCGCCAATACCCAAGCACTTATAAATTCATCCATGCACTCTCCTTGCAGTACTCTAATCAACCAGTCAGTACCCATGTACTCATGCAATGACCCAGGCAGTAACCATGCACTGCTACAATCACCTGTGCAGAACCCATACAATTGTCTAATCACCTAGACACTACACATTCACACCTTGAATTACCCAGGTAGTATTCATGCAGTCCAGCAATCCCCATGTCACTCCACGTGCACTCCTCCATTCACCCAGCCCGTACCATGTACTTAACCAATCACTGCGCCAATACCCAAGCACTTATAAATGTACCTATGCACTATCCTTGCAGTACTCTAATCATGTAGCCAGTACCCATGTACTCATGCAGTCATCCAGGCAGTAACCATCCACTGCTACAATCACCTGTGCACTACCCATACAATCCTCTAAACGCCAAGAGACTACTGATGCACACCTTCTATTACCCAGGTAGTACCCATGCAGTCCAGAAATCCCACTGTCACTCTCCATGCACGCCTCCAATCACCCAGCCAGTACCATGTATGTATCCAATCACTTTGTCAATACCCAAGCACTTATAAATTCACCTGTGCACTCTCCTTGCAGTACTCTAATCATGCAGTCAGTACCCATGTACTCATACAAGGACCCAGGCAGTAACCATGCACTGCAACAATCACCTGTGCACTACCCATACAATCATCTAACTGCCAAGAGACTACTGATGCACACCTTCAATTACCAAGATATTACCCATGCAATCCAGCAATCACCCTGTCACTCCCCATGCACTCCTCCAACCACCAAGCCATTACCATGTACTTATGCAATCACTCCGCCAATACCCAAGCACTTATAAAATCACCATGCACTCTCCTTGCAGTACTCTATTCATCCAGTCAGTACCCATATAATTCAGCAATGACCCAAGCAATAACACATGCCCTGCTACAATGCCCTGTGCACTACCCATACAGTCCTCTAACCGCCTAGACACTGCTCATTCACACCTTCAATTACCCAGATAGTACCCATGCACTCCGACAATCCCCCAGTCACTCCTCGTGCACACCTCCCAATCACCCAGCCAGTTCCATGTACTTATCCAATCACTCCCCCAATACCCAAGCACTTATAAATTCACCCAGGCACTCATCCAGTCAGTACCCATGTACTCATGCAATGACCAAGGCAGTAACCATGCACTATACAATCACCTGTGCAGTACCCATACAATCGTCTAATCGCATAGACACTACTCATTCACACCTTCAATTACCCAGGTAGTATCCATGCAGTCCAGCAATCCCCCTGTCACTCCCCATGCACTCCTCCATGCACCCAGCCAGTACCATGTACTTATCCAATGACTGCACCAATACCCTATGCACTTATAAATTCAGCATGCACTCTCCTTGGCGTACTCTAATCATCCAGTCAGTACCCATTTACTCATGCAATGACCCAGGCAGTAACCATGCACTGCTACAATCACACGTTTAGTACCCATACAGTCCTCTAATCGCCCAGACACTGCTCATTCACACCTTCAATTACCCAGGTAGTACCCATGCAGTCCAGCAATCCCCCTGTCACTACCCATGCACTCCTCCAATCACCCAGCCGGTACCATATACTTATCCAATCACTGCGCCAATACCCAAGCACTTATAAATTCACCTATGCACTCACCTTGCAGTACTCTAATGATGCAGTCAGTACCCATGTACTCATGTAATGACCCAGGCTCTACCCATGCACTGCTAAAATCACCTGCGCACTACTCATGCACTACTCTATCCGCCTAGACACTGCGTATTCACACCTTCAGTTACCCAGGTAGTACCCATGCAGTCCAGCATTCACCCTGTCACTCACCATGCACTCCTCCAATCACCCAACCAGTCCCATGTACTTATCGAATCACTGTGCCAATACCCAATCACTTATAAATTCACCCATGCACTCTCTATGCAGTACTCTAATCATCCAGTCAGTACCCATTTACTCATGCAATGACCCAGGCTCTACCCATGCACTACTACAATCACCAGTGCACTACCCATGCAGTCCTCTAACCCCCTAGACACTGCTCATTCACACCTTCAATTATCCAGGTAGTTTCCATGCAGTCCAGCAATCCCCCTGTCAATACCCATGCACTCCTCCAATCACCCAGCCAATTCCATGTACTTATCCAATCACTGCACCAATACCCAAGCACTTATATATTCACCCAGGCACTCTCCTTGTAGTACTTTAATCAACCAGTCGGTACCCATATAGTCATGCAATGACCCAGGTAGTAACCATGCACTGCTACAATCACCTGTGCAGTACCCATGCAATCCTCGAATCGCCTAGACACTGCTCATTTACACCTTTAATTACCCAGGCAATACCCATGCAGTGCGGCAATCACCCTGTCACTCCCTATGCACTCCCCCAATCACCCAGCCAATGCCATGTACTTATCCAATCACTCCGCCAATACCCAAGCACTTATATATTCACCCAGGCACTCTCCTTGTACTACTCTAATCAACCAGTCGGTACCCATATACTCATGCAATGACCCAGGTAGTAACCATGCACTGCTACAATCACCTGTGCAGTACCCATACAATCCTCTAATCGCCTAGACACTGCTCATTCACACATTCAATTACCCAGGTAGTACCCATACGGTCCAGCAATCCCCCTGTTACTACTACCCATGCACTCTTCCAATCACCCAGCCAGTACCATGTACTTATCCAATCACTGCACCAATACCCAAGCACTTATCCATTCACCCAGGCACTCTCCTTGCAGTTTTCTAATCATCCACCCAGCACCCATGTACTTATGCAATGACACAGGCAGTAACCATGCACTGCTACAATCACCTGTACAGTACCCATACAATCACCTAATCTCCTAGACACTGCTCATTTACGCCTTTAATTACCCAGGCAGCACCCATGCAGTGCAGGAATCACCCAGCCAGTACAATGTATTTTATCCAATTAACTGTGCAGTACCCATACAATCCTCTAATCGCCTAGACACTACTCATTCACATCTTCAATTACCCAGGTAGTATCCATGCAGTCCAGCAATCCCCCTGTCCCTCCCTGTGCACTCCTCCACGCACCCACCCAGTACCATGTACTTATCCAATGACTGCACCAATACCCTATGCACTTATAAATTCAGCATGCACTCTCCTTGGAGTACTCAAATCATCTAGTCAGTACCCATTTACTCATGCAATGACCCAGGCAGTAACCATGCACTGCTACAATCACACGTGCAGCACCCATACAATCCTCTAATCCCCTAGACACTGCTCATTCACACATTCAATTAACCAGGTAGTACCCATGCAGTCCAGTAATTCCCCTGTCACTACCCATGAACTCTTCCAATCACCCAGCCAGTACCATGTACTTATCCAAACACTGCACCAATACCCAAGCACTTATAAATTCACCCAGGCACTCTCCTTGCAGTTTTCTAATCATCTACCCAGTACCCATGTACTCATGCAATGACACAGGAAGTAACCATGCACTGCTACAATCACCTGTACAGTACCCATACAATCCTCGAATCTCCTAGACACTGCTCATTTACACCTTTAATTACCCAGGCAGTACCCATGCAGTGCAGGAATCACCCAGCCAGTACGATGTAACTTATCCAATCACCTGTGCAGTACCCATACAATCCTCTAATCACCTAGACACTACTCATTCACACCTTCAATTACCTGGGTAGTATCCATGCTATCCAGCAATCCCCCTGTCTCTCTCCATGCACTCCTCCAATCACCCAGCCAGTACCATGTACTTATCCAATCACTGCGCCGATACCCGAGCACTTATAAATTCACCCATGCACTCTCCTTGCAGTAGTCTAATCATCCAGTCAGTACCCATGTACTTCTGCAATGACCCAAGCAGTAACCATGCACTGCTGCAATCCTTTTTGCACTACCCATGCAGTCCTCTAACCACCTAGATACTACTCATTCACTTCTTAAATTTCCCGGGTAGTATCCATGCAGTCCAGCAATCACCCTGTCACTACCCATGCACTCCTCCAATCACCCAGCCATTACCATGTACTAATCCAATCTCTCTGCCAATACCCAAGCAGTTATAAATTCACCATGCACTCTCCTTGCAGTACTCTAATCATGCAGTCAGTACCCATGTACTTATGCAATGACCCAGGCACTAACACATGCACTGCTACAATCCCCTGTGAACTACCCATGCAGTCCTCTAAACACCTACACACTATTCATTCACTCCTTCAATTACCAAGGTACTACCCATGCAGTTCAGCCATCACCCTGTCACTACCCATGCACTCCTCCACCCAGCCAGTACCATGTACTAATCCAATCACTCTGCCAATACCCAAGCACTAATTCACCAGTACTCTCATCATCCAGTCAGTACCCATGTACTCATGCAATGACCCAGGCACTAACACATGCACTGCTACAATCCCCTGTGCACTACCCATGCAGTCCTCTACCCGCCTAGACACTGCTCATTTACACCTTCAATTACCCAGGTAGTACCCATGCAGTCCAGCAATCACCTTGTCACTCCCCATGGACTCCTCCAATTACCCAGCTATTATCCTCGTTCAATCACATTGCCACTACCCAAACATTTGTAAATTAACCATGCACTAGACTTGCATATCTCCAATCACCCACACAGTGTCCATACTCTCATGCAATCACTCTGGTAATTTTTCTTTTCTTAACCAGTAGATGTGGTTCCATAAGATCCGTTTTTTCGGGTTTTTTGGAACAATTTTTTGCAAACATTATTTTTAAAACCTTTTTCACTTTTTTGTGTGTTTTTCTGTTTTTATAAGAACAGACAAAAATGAAGTTCAACAAATGATCTCTCTAACAAAAACTAAAGCACATTATCAAAACAAAACTGCATTTATGAGCTTTTAGAGCAGCAGTGATGACAGCCACACATTGCTCTCCAATGCAAAGTTTGGTGTCGCACTTTGTGCAACTTACTGTTGCATTTAAAAATTCAGGCAGAATGTGGGGCCTTGAAGCAAGTTTAAGTTGCTGTGCTGAGGTGGAAGGAACATTTTTTTTTTTTTTTTTTTTATTTTTGCGATTTCTAGAGCGCCTGGTGACCCGTAGGCATCCCCGCGCTATTCAGCCTATAAAGATCCTGAAGGAGGAGGAGGGAGTGTCTTATTTGGGGAACAGGAGGGTTTTGAGTTTCTTACGGAAGGCCATGTAGGAGGGTTCCAGTCGTAGACTGAGAGGGAGTGAGTTCCAAGCTGTGGCGGCTTTGACCGAAAAGCGGCGACCGCCGGTGCGAGCCTTCCTGAATTTGGGCACCGTAGCAAGGTGTTCGGCGTCGGAGCGAAGGGGTCTTGAGGCTTTATATGGGGTAACCATATGTTTAAGCGCGGCAGGGCCAGCTCCATTGATGAGCTTGTGGGCGGTACATAGGGCCTTGAACTCTATTCGTTGGCGGACAGGGAGCCAGTGTAGAGTTTTGAGGGCAGGCTTAGCTGACACTCTAGGGGAGAGATTCATAATGAGCCTGGCCGCCGCATTCTGGGTGCGTTGGAGTTTGTCCAGGGTGTACTCCGGGGCCCCCAGATAGATAGCGTTGCTATAATCGAGCCGGGCCAGGACAAGACCCTGAACAAGTAATTTCCTGGATGGGAGAGGAAGAAGGGGCAGGATCTTGCGTACGGACCGCAGGAGACCGAAGCAGGTGCCTGCTGTCTTGGCTGCCTGTGTTTTCATGGTAAGGTCGGGTTCCAACCAAACTCCTAGAGTTTTGATTTCATTTCTAGGAGAGGGGATATCTCCGAAAGTGTTGGGCCAAGATGTGGGTGGGAAGGTAGTCCATTTATTGCCCAGGAGCATGATCTCGGTCTTAGCGCCGTTCAGCTTCAAGGCCGAGTCACACATCCAGGTATGAATGTCCTGGAGGCAGTGCAGCAAGCTGTCAGGATGGTTATCCAGGTGGGACAGGGAGACGACAAGTTGGGTGTCGTCAGCGTAGTTGATTATTTTTATACCGTAGGGGGCCACTACGTCTTCCAGGGGAGCCATATAGACATTAAACAGGGTAGGGCTGAGCGACGACCCCTGGGGAACTCCGTTCTTCAGTGGAAGAGGATCTGACCGGGAGTTGCCGTCCCACACCTGAAAAGATCGATGGGAGAGAAAGGATTCGATCCACGCTCGCGCTGTACCCACAATTCCTGCCTTGGCCAGGCGGTGTGATAGGACACGGTGGTCCACTGTGTCAAAGGCGGCGCTAAGATCCAGGAGGATCACTGCCACTGATCCCCCTGAATCTAGGATACACCTTGCCTCCTCGATGACAGAGAGGAATGCAGTGTCCGTGCCATGGCCGGGTAGAAACCCAGTTTGAGATTGGCGCAAGATGTTGTTTGTCTCGAGAAATTGGGATAGTTGCGAGTTGACTAGTTTTTCAGCCATCTTACTGATACAAGGGAGCAGTGAGATTGGTCTGTAGTTGGACAAGTCGTCCGGGTTCAGTTGGGGCTTTTTCAGCAAAGCCTTCACGACTGCGTTCTTCCAGTTGGGGGGTACCGTTCCACCAGCGAGGGAAGAGTTGATAAGGTCCCTGATGATAGGGGCTATAGTGGAGGAAACCTTTTTAAGGAATCTGGCTGGGGCTGGGTCAAGGGGGGAACCGCTTTTCATTTTCTCTAGTGTGGACGTCACTTCGGTGAGGGAAACTGATCTAAAAGTCTCCAGCTGTGGGCTGTTGTTTTCGTCCGCTGAGGCCAGGGTGGGAGGGGGACTGACAGTAGGAAGGGAGTCCAGTATCCGCAGGATCTTAGACTCAAAATAATTGGCCAGATCCTTGCTTCTATCTGGGGAGGGGGAGTGAGTGGGGGGTGCTGTTGGGATGTTGAGTAGTTCTTTAACTATCTTATAAGATTCTTTGGCTGAGTTGGTCGCGGTCTGTATTCTATTGTCGTAGAACGTAGATTTAGCTGATTTCAAGGCAGTTTTATATTGTCTTACCGCGTTGTGATATATGTCCTTGTTGCTGTGGAGCCAGTCATTCCTCCATGCTCTCTCCGCTTTTTTACACACTTTACGGAGCGCTCTAAGTTCCGAGTTGTACCAGGGGGCATGGCGCTTGGTCTTGTTTTTCACCTCCCGATTTTTGATGGGAATGAGGCTATCGAGGGATAAGGAAATCCAGTCTCTGAACTGGCTGTCTGCCATGGTGGGATCGGCTGAGAGACAGGGGATAGTGGCGTTCAGCGCCAAGGCCCAGTTGTCCGTCGAGAGTCTGGCCCAAGATCTATCCCTGGTAAAAGTAGGGGGGTTGTGGGGTTTCTTAAAGGCCCCTGGGAGATGGGTTAAGACCAGGAAGTGGTCCGTCCACGGAAGGGGGAGGGAATTGGTGAACTGGAGTGAAGGGATGTTCGAGAATACAGGGTCGAGCAGATGTCCTTTCACGTGCGTGGCACCTGAGTTCGTCAAGGAGAAACCAAGGGCACCCAGTTCGCTGATAAGGTCAGACGATCCTGTGTCAGTTAGATCATCGAAATGGATGTTGAGGTCGCCTGTAATCAGGAAGGTAGTTGTTAAGTGGGCCAGGGATGCGATGGATTCTAGAAAAGCGGCGGAGAAGGGGCCGAAGTGTCCAGGGGGTCTGTAGACCAGAAGGCCTGACAAGGAATAGGTCGGCGAGAGCGTCAGTGTGAACATACAGCTCTCCGACTCCTTGCTCTGGATCTCGGTAGATTGGCAGGAGAAATAGTCTCGGTAGATGATGGCAATACCACCACCTCGACCTAGGGGGCGGGGTTGAGACATAATGAGAAAGCCCGGGGGGAGTGCCGAGACTATGTCGGAATTAGAGTGGCCGGTGATCCAGGTTTCAGTTAAGAAGAGTATATCCAGCTCGTGATCGGCAATTAAGTGGTTTATAAGAAGGGCGTGCTTGGGAAGCGATCTACAGTTGAGTGTCGCTAATTTGAGGCCGGGGAGAGGGGCGGCCAACCTGGGAAGAAGTAGGTTACCAGGTTTGCAGATGTTACACCTAGTGAAGGGGACATTAGGGTCATGTATGGCCTGACAGGTGGTGTTTTTCGAGGGTCTGAGGCTGAGGAGGTCTCGTCTAGAGTAAGGTATCCTAATGGCAGTAGATTCCGGCATGGGGGCTGGCCCTAGGCCCGGTCGTGCGCGGACGGGCGCAGACGGGCTTGCCTTAGGCGCGCCTTTGGCGCGCTGGCGGCGCGCCCGCTGCGCGCGTCCGCTGCGCGTCCGGAAGAGGCACATCCTATAGAGGCCGACGGAAGGGGCGTGGCCTCGGGGTGGTGGGCGTGGCCTCACTTCCCTGGTTTGATGGCGGAAATTTGTTGGCAAGTCCGCGGCAGCGTTCCAGTCGGCTGCGCGGTGTATGCGGGCAGTTCTGGAGAGGGGGGAGTGCTCGGGGAGATGTGCAGAGCAGGTAAATCACACACTTTTAAAAATTGCAAAGTTTTTAAGAAACGACGATCGAACCTCCCGGCTTCCGCCTCAGGAGTCTCTGTTACGGGCTAATGCGGGCTCAAAGGATCAGCGCGACTTATATAGTCTGCAGGGGGGGCGTGGCCTCGGGGTGGTGGGCGTGGCCTCACTTCCCTGGTTTGATGGCGGAGATTTGTTGGCAAGTCCGCGGCAGCGTTCCAGTCGGCTGCGCGGTGTATGCGGGCAGTTCTGGAGAGGGGGGAGTGCTCGGGGAGATGTGCAGAGCAGGTAAATCACACACTTTTAAAAATTGCAAAGTTTTTAAGAAACGACGATCGAACCTCCCGGCTTCCGCCTCAGGAGTCTGTTACGGGCTAATGCGGGCTCAAAGGATCAGCGCGACTTATATAGTCTGCAGGGGGGCGTGGCCTCGGGGTGGTGGGCGTGGCCTCACTTCCCTGGTTTGATGACGGTGATTTGTTGGCAAGTCCGCGGCAGCGTTCCAGTCGGCTGCGCGGTGTATGCGGGCAGTTCTGGGGAGGGGGGAGTGCTCGGGGAGATGTGCAGAGTAGGTAAATCACACACTTTTAAAAATTGCAAAGTTTTTAAGAAACGACGATCGAACCTCCCGGCTTCCGCCTCAGGAGTCTCTGTTACGGGCTAATGCGGGCTCAAAGGATCAGCGCGACTTATATAGTCTGCAGGGGGGGCGTGGCCTCGGGGTGGTGGGCGTGGCCTCACTTCCCTGGTTTGATGGCGGAAATTTGTTGGCAAGTCCGCGGCAGCGTTCCAGTCGGCTGCGCGGTGTATGCGGGCAGTTCTGGAGAGGGGGGAGTGCTCCGGGAGATGTGCAGAGCAGGTAAATCACACACTTTTAAAAATTGCAAAGTTTTTAAGAAACGACGATCGAACCTCCCGGCTTCCGCCTCAGGAGTCTCTGTTACGGGCTAATGCGGGCTCAAAGGATCAGCGCGACTTATATAGTCTGCAGGGGGGGCATGGCCTCGGGGTGGTGGGCGTGGCCTCACTTCCCTGGTTTGATGGCGGAGATTTGTTGGCAAGTCCGCAGCAGCGTTCCAGTCGGCTGCGCGGTGTATGCGGGCAGTTCTGGAGAGGGGGGAGTGCTCGGGGAGATGTGCAGAGCAGGTAAATCACACACTTTTAAAAATTGCAAAGTTTTTAAGAAACGACGATCGAACCTCCCGGCTTCCGCCTCAGGAGTCTCTGTTACGGGCTAATGCGGGCTCAAAGGATCAGCGCGACTTATATAGTCTGCAGGGGGGGCGTGGCCTCGGGGTGGTGGGCGTGGCCTCACTTCCCTGGTTTGATGGCGGTGATTTGTTGGCAAGTCCGCGGCAGCGTTCCAGTCGGCTGCGCGGTGTATGCGGGCAGTTCTGGGGAGGGGGGAGTGCTCGGGGAGATGTGCAGAGCAGGTAAATCACACACTTTTAAAAATTGCAAAGTTTTTAAGAAACGGCGATCGAACCTCCCGGCTTCCGCCTCAGGAGTCTCTGTTACGGGCTAATGCGGGCTCAAAGGATCAGCGCGACTTATATAGTCTGCAGGGGGGGCGTGGCCTCGGGGTGGTGGGCGTGGCCTCACTTCCCTGGTTTGATGGCGGAGATTTGTTGGCAAGTCCGCGGCAGCGTTCCATTCGGCTGCGCGGTGTATGCGGGCAGTTCTGGAGAGGGGGGAGTGCTCGGGGAGATGTGCAGAGCAGGTAAATCACACACTTTTAAAAATTGCAAAGGGTCTTGTTCTGCAGCAGCATTCAATTCTCTCCTCCTCTCCTCTCTTGCCAGGTGAATTGGGTGCAGAGTTTCCAGATGTTTTTTCATGCTGCTGGTACCGCATGATTATTTCTCCTCTGATGCTCTTGACAATACCCTCTGGCAAATTGTGATGGTGACTTTTTGGGCGTTAACCTTCTTCTATTATACATTATACTTAGAAATTCTCATTTAAAATACTTTTGAAATTCACAGCCAAAACCATAGGTTTTAAGGACGTTATAGTTAGAAATTAGCATTTAAAAACCTTAGAAATTCACTGAAATAAACATAGGATTCAGGGACGTTATAGTTAAAAATTAGCATTTACAAATCTTAGACATTTGCTGAAAAAACCATAGGTTTCTGGGATGTTATAGTTAGTCTGACATTTCACTCGTACAAAACCAGATAATTCGGCTGTTATAGTTAGTAGAGCTAACTATAACTCGCGCCCCCACTATGCATTGCTGATGATGTTACATATTACATCACTCATGACATGGTCAGTGACATCACTGATGACATCTCAAATGACATCACTGCTGACATCACTGATGACATCTCCACATGATATTCTGGTGCACCTCCTCACACCCTAATATAACCTTTGATACACCCACTCTAAAATACAGACTACAATTTTAGAAACCATAGACACACCAATAGCAGTTACTACATATGCAGACACTGATTCCTAGGTCTACACACACATCCTCTCATTTACCCATACATTCGCTCATACATGCAGTCACTCATCAATACAATACTATCATATGCACTCATACACCTATAGACACTCACACACCGCCACTCATCCAGAGTTACTCACACACCTAGTCAGTCATGCAAAGAATCAATCACATCCATTTACTCACCTATACAGTTATACACAGACCACCTCACTTATTTATACAAATACTAACACATACTCTCTTCTACAATCACTGATACAAGCACACACTCATCCATACAGCCACTCTCACAATCACTCACTCTCACATATAGTAATTTATATACTCCAACACTCACATATACTGCCTTTCGCATATGAAGTTACTCAAACATGTACCACTGAGACATCCATTCACTCAACACCACACCCATACACACACTCACCCACCTATACAGCCCTTCACAGATGCACTCTTGAACCCATACACCCAGTGAATCACCCACTCACACATATAGGCACAGTCACCCACCCCCCCACCCACTCACACAGACAATCAGTCACCCATACTGTTAATCAGACAACTAGTTAATAACCCACATAGACAGTCATGCGCCTACTCACCAACCCATGCAGCCGCTTATGCACCAACTGACAGACTGATATAGACATTTTCAGTTGAAACACTGACCCATGCATTCAGTAAGATTTGCTTAATCAGTCAGTTATACAATCAGTTACGCACCTACTAAATTATCCATTCAGACTCTTATACACCCACTCATTCTTCAATACACATTGGCATATATATATATAAAACATATTTAAGCTATAAAGAAACACACATTCACTGGATGATGTCATCAGTGATGTCACTGAACATGTCATGAGTGATGTAATATGTGACTGCATCAGCAGTGCATTGGGAGGGCGCGAGTTAAGTTAGCTCTACTAACTATAACGGCCCAGAAACCTGTGTTTTTTTACAGCGAATTTCTAAGGTATTTTTAAATGCTAATTTCTAACTATAAAGTCCCTGAAACCTATGTTTTTTTCCAGTGAATTTCTAAAGTTTTTTAAATGCTAATTTCTAGCTATAACATCCCTGAAACCTATTTTTTTTAGTGAATATATATATACCTGACCTCCAGCGAGTGCAACCATCCGGAGCGGCAACCTCTTTCTTTACATATCTGTGGCCAAGCCCAGGCTACGGTTTGCACCACCACAATACCCGAGTGGGTCTGCAGCTATGGATTTCCTAAGCATTGCGGAGCTGGAGGGGCCGTTTGTATTGCAGGGAAGCACCACAGACATTGTTTGTCCCATGAATTATTTTAATTTTGAAATGCCGGCGTCCACATGGATAATCAAATTTCAAAGGACTTCCAATCCCATCATGCCTTGCTTTACTACTCACCTGATTTGTATCAGTGCTACTTCAAAAATAAAGATGGGAGTTTCCTTTTAAACTGCTGGCGTTCTTCATTTAGCGTGAAAGCCGTCCAGAGGAAGGGAGGTATCCCGAAAAGCTTAGGCGGCGCGTTAATGGGGAGATGTCTTGTAGGAAAAGCCCTGCCTGTGACCTGATCTCCGGCGAGTGCAATTATCCGGAGCGGCAACCTCTTTCTTTATATATATATACATATATATACATATCAATAAAGTTTTGCTTAGCAAAATGAGAGCGCACTCACACAGCAGCTGACCACAAAGAGTCTTTATTCTCCACGAACGGATATTCAGCACTCTGAATTTCAATTGGCCTGACGCGTTTCGGAGTTCTTAATCTCCTTCCTCATAGGCTGAAATAGTTCGGGGTTCCCGCCATCACACAATCAATAATTAACTGCCTTCCAATAGGCTGCTCAGATGAGCTTTATCCCTCGTTGCATCATGGGATTTGTAGTGTGTGATCGGCGCTATCTTCCCAATAATGTTGCCCCAATGGGTTTCTGGGCGCTGGTCCGTTCAAATCCCCAAGGACTGCTGCTCCATAAGTGAGGCTTGAGCGCCGATCACACACTACAAATCCCATGATGCAACGAGGGATAAAGCTCATCTGAGCAGCCTATTGGAAGGCAGAGAGGTAGTCTACAGGTCAAGGAAGTGCCTTTTATAGGTCTGGTGTAAATCTGTTCAGTAGTTCCTGAGAAAACAGCATTTAAATCAATATATATATCTGTGGCAGCTTACCGTGCGCTTACCGTGCGCTTACGGTAAGCTTACCGTACGCGTACGGTGCCGTGCGCGAGCGTGATTCTGATTGGCTGTTAGATCTTAGTAAACATTCGAATCGGTCGAAACCAGGAAGTGTCGGCCGCCATTTTCTCTCTCGCACTCTGAGGGGGCGAGGAAAAACAAAGTTGGATAACATGAAAAGGGGCAGGCTAGACAGCTCCTAACCACCTATCCATGGTTAGGGTGTCCCAAAAGAACCCCCAAGGCCAAAAATTCATTTTTTTTTTTTTTTTTTTAAACGCCGATTGCGCCGATTGCGCTTATCCTCATTTTCCACACCCCGTGTGCAAAAGGTACCCGAAGTGCACCTTTAGTGCATGGCTTATCTGTAATTTGATCATTTAATAGATAACCTTTCACAACGACGCGCATAATATGTCCTCCGTGTGTGGACGATGCGCGAAGCGCATCGTGCGTACATGGCCCACGGCATGGCCCACGGCACTAACTGCGTAAAGTGGGCGTGCAGTGCGCGAAGCGCACCGCGTGCTCACTGTGCGCGCACGGTGCACGAAGCGCACCGTGCGCGCACGGAACGAACTGCGTGAAGTGGGCGCGCACGCCACGAACGGCGTAAAGTAACTTAGCATTTAAAAAACCGTACAAATTCACTGAAAAAACCATAGGTTTCACACACGTTATAGTTAGGAATTAGCATTTAAAAAACCTTGCAAATTCACTGAAAAAAACATAGGTTTCACACATGTTATAGTTAGCTGGACATTTCACTCGTAAAAAAACATTGAAATTCCCCCGTTATAGTTAGTGCAGGCAACTATAACTCACGCGACCGCAATCCTCTGCTGATGACATATGTGTCTTTATGAAAAAAAAATATTTGCAATATATGTATAGCTAAAATTTAATGGAAGAAGACATGGGCAAATAAGTGTCTAAATACAGTATTAGCATCAGCAGAGGATTGCGGTCGCGTGAGTTATAGTTGCCTGCACTAACTATAACGGGGGAATTTCAATGGTTTTTTACGAGTGAAATGTCCAGCTAACTATAACATGTGTGAAACCTATGGTTTTTTCAGTGAATATATATATATATATATATATATATATATATATATATATATATATATATATATATATATATATATATATATATATATATTATTGGTTCATCCTTGGTCTCTGGCTCTTTGGTTTGTGTCAAGCACTCTTCCCGGGTTTTCTGATTGGCTCTGTTCCAACACTGCTTCACAGTGTTTTTGTTGTATTTTCTCTTGAGGAATCTGTTGATTGTGCCTGCACTTTGTTTCTTCCATTCCTCTTCCTCACTGCACAGTCTACGAAGTCGGAGAAATTCTCCGTATGGTATGCTTGACACTAGGGAGGGTTGGATGAACCAATAAGATTAATCTTGGATTAGACTTTGGAATCTAAAGAAATCGTGAATGTGATTCAAAAAAATTGGAAAATACTACAACTGGATGGGACTGTGGGAAAAATAATGGGACCTCACCCTGTAATAACTTACAGAAGAGCTCCAAACTTAAAAGACAGATTGGTGCACAGTCATTTTAAATCGAACAAAGCACAAACAACATGGCTAAAGAAGACTGGCTTCATTAAGTGTCAAAATTGTAAGGTGTGCCAAATTGCTAAACCCTCAAGTGAGATCACAATGGCTAACAAAAAAACTTGGAAAATCAAACAATTAATATCGTGTAAGAGCCAATACACGGTTTACATCATTGAATGTCCCTGCAAATTAAAATATGTGGGAAGCACCATTTGTGAGTTAAAGAAAAGAATTTTGGAACACACGAGGGCCACCAAAAACAAGGACAAAAATAACGCGGTAGCAAGGCACATGGAGACACACCACAACAGCAATTGGAAGTCCTTAAAGTTTTACGGAATTGAAACTGTACCAATCAATACACGAGGAGGAAATCGGGAGAGATTATTGAGGCAAAAGGAATCGCGACACATCATTAACTTTAGAAGCATGACACCGTTTGGTCTGAACCAGTCGGAAGAACTATACATACATCTTTAGACAGTAACACAAATACATTGACTTTTTTCATTTAACACGGCTTTATATTTGAACAACATGGTTACATTATGTAAATAAGGTTTTGTAATTCACTATGAATATGATTTTCTAAATTTAGTACTGTCTTTAAGATGTAGGCCCACCAGAGGACACACTGCAATGTCAACCCACTAGAGGGCATTTATTTATAATGTGGTTTTGAAATTGATAATACAGTAATGTCGACCCACTAGAGGGTTCTTATTCACGATGCAATGTTGAATTTGACAACACTTGGTTTTGGGTTTAACCATGAAATTTGTTTCATTTTTTGATCCTTAATGGCATTGCATTCAACTTCATTTGTGACATTTAGCCTTTCGTTAAAAAATCCATATGAATATATAAGCAAACGTGAGTTAATGAACGGGACTACATTTCCCAGAAATCCGGGGAACTCTAAACCACCCCGCACATGACAGGAAAGGTGTGTCAATTTCCTGTTTTTTTGTTTAAAAAAACTTGATTTGAAAGTTGTAAATTAACCGTGAGCAAGTCAGCGGACGCTGACGAAACGCGTTGGTTTCTCTTGTGCATCTCGAAACCTGTGGATTTGTGAATAAAAATCAAGGATTATTACAACTCGCTGGAGTGCGACCCTATCTTTTCTTTTTAAATGGAGAAAAATTGTTGGCATATTAGCGGCGGTCCAAGCCGCAAGGACCCCGCACCTTCAAACAGAGCGCCATTTAATCCGGAACCGTTGGACGCCTTTGCAAAATATATATATATATATATATATATATATATATATATATATATATATATATATATATGTATATATATACTTAGTCCCTTATGTTTTTCCTTTGAAAAAACACTCAGGCACGATCTCCACTTTTTGCTTCTGTGCGTTTTTATTTTTGCTCACTCCATGCCATGGCGCGTTTTGGTCACCTCACGTGAGCGCTCTGCGGTAATGGTTTAAATCACCCAAATCATGTCACATGACACTTGCTTAGACTAACATAGATAAAAGACTATAAAACATGGAACATTCATATTGGTTCATATTGATATACAATCGCCATTTTATTTATATAAAAAAAATATAGCATTGATAGTGAATTTGTCCGTCAGAAAACCAACAATGTAAAAGCAATGTATATTACTGATGTGTGTCATGGTCAATGTTGTTTAAACATATCCAGTTATCTTTACCATATTACAAAACTAGTAAGTGGCATTGATACCTGCATAATGCATTTTGTCATGCGTTTCCCAGTTATATTGTTGTTCTTGACCTACATTAATATTGATGCCAATGAGACCTCATGTCTAAAATGTAAACAAATTTACATCCCTCATATATGTTGTTTAAAATCTAATCATCCATCTAAAAGTGCTCTGTGTGCTCTATAATCTACAAAAGTGCTTGTGCTACCAAAGTGCTGGGTGCATAGTTTAACACATGAAAATATATCCTAGGTTCAATCTTGGACCCACACCTCTGAATATGTCATACATGTATAAATACATAAATATGAATAAATATACATTTAATACATTAATAGAAATGTTCACAAAACAGTAAATAATAGTCTATCCAAAAATTGGTGAGGCTGATGTTTTTAGTGAAGTATCTAAAGGAAATTGTGAAAGTCCTCACTATTATTGAGACCTGATGGTGTTTTGCAGTCTAATTCTATAATCATGCGTGATTCCAGTTGGTGCAGCAGTTTTTCTTTATTACCTCCTCGTCTCAACACTGATATTGCATCAATCACATAATATTTGAGGCATTTCAAATCATTGTAATCTTCAGCCTTGAAATGTCATGCGAGTTGATATGTTGCATCTGGGGTGACTATTGCACGTAAGTGCTGCAGGATTCTGCAGTGCACCTGCGGCTTCGTGCTACCCACATAGTGTAAGCCGCAGGTGCACTCCAGAACATAAACTGCAAATTTAGTCCTGCAATTATAATTTCCTATAATTGCCACAGGGCTTGGATTGAAAGGTGTTGTATAGTGAGTGGTATTGATACCAAATTTGCATGCCCTGCAAGATGAACATTTAAAGAACCCATTTTGGGATGTTAGCCATGTAGTTACAGTACTAACCTCAGGGCTACTTTTGACTAGGCTAATTCTCATCGAGGGCGCTTGCCTAAATGTGAGTGTTGGTTTAGCTGGTAGTGTGCGTCCTAAATTTCCATCTGTCAAAATTATCGTCCAGTTGTTGTTAATTATAGTTCTCAACTGCCTCTCCTGGCGATTGTAGGTAGTAGTGAGTCTGCCTGTAGTATTTCCTGTTTCTATCTCATGGTTGAGCGCCTGGTAGTCATTGGTTTTGCTTTTACTCTGTATTAGGAGGTTCTCCCTGGGTTTTGTATTAGCTTTAGCAAGCGCTGATTTCAATATTTTATCTGCATAGCCTAGTTGTAGGAATCTTTCCTTAGCTTCTTGCTGGTACTTATTTAATTCTTCAGTTGTGCTACATATTCTGCAGAGTCTAAGAAATTCCCCATATGGGATGCTATTTATGAGGTGTTTGGGGTGAAAGCTCTTTGTGTGTAGTGTAGAGTTTCCTGCAGTCTGTTTACGGTGTAATGTGGTCTCCACTTTGTTATTGGAGACATATATCTTGAAATCCAGGAAGTCAATAGTATGATCATTAAAATGTGAGGTAGACTCTAGATTTACTTCATTCTTATTATTCAGCTAGATGAAAGTGTGTGCATCCTCTATGGTTCCTTTCCATATAATAAAAATGTTGTCAATAAATCTCATCCAATGGATGACATGTGTTCTATATAGCTCAAGATGAGTTTTTCTCAGAACCTGTTTCTCTCACCAGCCCACATGTGAACATGCATAGCTGGGGGAGAAACAGGCTCCCATTGCTACTCCCCTCTTTTGTCTGAAAATCTCTTTACCAAATAAGAAATTGTTCCATAAGCACCAGTTAATAAGATCTAAAACCATTGCATTGTGACTGTACATATTAATGGGTCTCGTGCTTAAAAATGTTTCACAGCCTCCAGAACCACTTGATGTTCAATACTCGTGTACAGTGATGTTATATCTAATGAAATTAGCAAAAGACCCTCTGTCCATTCAACTTTACTGAGTTTGGTCAAGAAGTCTCCAGTGTCTTTAATGTAGGACGGTAACCCTTGGATGTGCTCCGGAGGAAAAAATCCACATATTTGGTTATTTTCTCAAAAAGACCATTAATGGCTGAGATAATTGATCTTCCTGGAGTTGGCATCTCATCCTTGTGGATTTTTGGTATAAAATAGATGACCGGAAGGACAAGAAATTCTTTGTGCATAAATCCATATTCGTCATTTGAAATTAGTCCCTGTCTCTTCCATTGTAGCAGTTCTTGTTTCAAACTATCTCTGGCCTTATTGTATTCTTTCATGCTTGATCTTTCATACCAATGGGGCCGATTACGATTACGGAAGGCCCTTCACTGCCAGCCTTGCGGTGGCGGTCCTTCCTCAATTGGACCATGCTTTTCCCCCCACCACATTACGATGGAGGAGGTAATCGCCACGGGACCGCTACCAGCAATCTCACAGATTGCCTGGCGTACAGATCAGATAGCCCAAAATGGTGGCGGTGCCTAGCAGGGTGGAGAGGTGTGGTGCAGCGGCCGGGGCAGCTGACTTCGGAGCACAGGGTTCACAGTTCGATCCCCGGCTCCGGAAGCAGCTCAGCTCAGCACCATGTGACTCTGGGCAATAGCTCACTTAATTTCCACTATGGTCCCTAGCGCCTTGAGACCCGTAAGGGTGAGTAGTTTGCGCTTTACAAATACAAATACGTATAGCTGGTACCGTCCACCAAATCAGGATGCTGGCTACAGCCTGCCTTTCCATGGCAGCAATACCACCATGGAAAGGCTGGTGGGGATTAGATACAGGGGCCCGTTGCGGGCCCCCCTTGTGTTGGGAGGTGGTGTGGGTTCACTGGGGGTACCCCCATACATTTCACAGCACTACATGGCAGGCACTATGTGGTGCCTGCCACGTAGTGCAGTGAAATGCACATCCTGCCTTTTTGGCATCTCGGTGGGTGCTGCAGTCAGCAGCACCCGCCGCAATGTTGAATGGCAGGATGCAACCGCCATGATGGCGGTCACATCCTGTTTTGGTGTGAGGGACCACCACATGGATTGCGAACGGTCCCGGTCTCCACCAGGATGGTGGACGGACTCCAGTCCGTCTGCCATACTAACAACCCTCTATGTTTGTCATCCAATTGAGATACACCTCCTTAAGGTATTGTTGTTTTGGCCAGAGAACCATATTTCCCCCCTTGTATGACTTATTGATCACAATTTCTTGATTTTTTTTTTCATCAATTTTACATATTGTAATTCCAGTTTTTCAGTTGGCGAGTTTGATGTCTCGTCTTGCAATATAAATTCTTAAGATCTTCTGTTACACGTTCATGAAAAATATCAATTGCATCTTTAGGCATCATTAGCATAAACGTAGAGTTCAATTTAAATGGACAACTAGTTGCGGATGTTGGTATTATGCCTATTTCACATAATGTAGTTTTTGTGGAACTTTGACTCAATCCTTGTGAGGTTTTCGATTGTCATCAGTTGCCAGTACCTGTAAAGTCATAAGTGTAGTCACATCAGACAGCTGCAGATTGTCACCAGTCTCATTGGTATTGTACACCTCATTGTGTTTTTCGATTTTCTTCCTCTTTGATGGTGAAGTACTTGTTCAATTTCAATTTGAGGTTAAATTTGAAAATATCAACTCGTGTTTGCCCATAGTTGAAGTTGCTCTCAGGGCAAAATGAAAGTCCCAATGATAACAGTTGGATTTCTGCTTAAATAAGTACAATGTCTGACAGATTGATTATTGTATTATCATTTTCAATTATCTTCTTCGCCATTGTGGCTTCTTGTTTTTTGTGTTGCCGATTTTTCCTACTAGCTCTTCTTCTTTGGTTTCTCCTTTTTCTATTGATCGTTTGGCGTTCCGCTGCCTCAACGTCTGCATGCGGTCTAAAAGACGTTGTCTCTCTGTTATAGGCAGTGGACAGTGTAAGATAGTGCCAGCAGGACCGGTTCTAGGATTTACGGGTCACTGAGCAAAAAAGGGAATGTGCAAGGCCCCTCTCATTGACATATGTGACACAGCTCAGGAAGCTGCTTTGTGCAGAAGACTCCTGGGCCTCAGCTTCTCCTCCCAGCCTCCTACAAGCACCTCTTTTATAGCTCGTATTAGGCCGAAGGTGTGAGAATTGCTTGAGGGCTGAAAGTTGAAACTGTGGCGGCGCTAAATGCTGGACAATAAGCGTCCCACAGTGTGGGTTTTTTTTTGCCAACTATCTTAAGTTGTGGGCCCAATTAACTTGGCTACTGTTACCCTCCATCTCTTCCTCTCCGGCTAGGGTTGGTTACAATCTAGGAGCTGCAATTTCAACATATGGGCATTGTCGCGTCGCTTCGCTACAAGGATCACCACAACACCAGGTCAGTTGATGTTACTTTATTGTGCATCGTCTGCAGCCAGCATGCTGCACGTCTTATCTCAGTCCCTGCTTCCTGTGTTCTGTCCCTCGCCCTCTCTGACCAGAACTGGTGTCCTGTGACCTGTCCTGCCCTCTGCCCTCGGCGAGGTCCTAGTGCCCTCTCTCTCAGGACACTACAGGCATTGGTTGGCTGTTGCGATTCACGTGGTCTGTATGATTTAGTATGTTCTATTTTCACAGAGAATATCATGCACTTGTTGTTTTACCATCTAACGTATTGAGAGATACATGAAAAGAGTTCATATATGTTGGAAATGTAATGTAAGCGAAATTTGATTAATTAAAATAAAGCTGTAAACTATGCACGTTTGCATAGTTTGTGCACTATGTAACTTCGAGAAGAGTATGAACAGTGGCTGGGAGGGAGGTCTGGAGTAGCAGCACAGGTAACGCAGTGATAATTTGTAAGCAGAATTAGGGTAAGGAGCAGATTAAATGTGGCTGTGGCTGTTTTTTCGTACATTCAATTGTATTTTGGTCATTAAAATCTCAAACTTTCGTCATTATAATGGTAAATGCCTCGTGCCATGAAGGAAATTAAATTTAATAAAAAAGTGGGAGGGGGGAGTAGTGAGGTTTATCCTGCCCTGGCCCTGTGAGGTGTAGCAGGCCTTGGTATTTTGTTGGGTTGGATGCATTCAATTCTAACGTGGGAATTTCCCATTCAGGTGGGAAAAGAACCTAATTCCCATGTAAGTACTTAGGGACATATTATCAAGCCAGGCGATAAAGTTATCGCCGCTTTAGCGGCAGAAAACTGCCGCTAAAACGGCGATAATGGGCTTGATAATATGCTCTATGGAATTCCAATTGAAGCCCATGTTAGATGTGAAGGACATCTAACATGGGATTCAATTGGAATTCCAAAGAGCATATTATCAAGCCCATTATCGCCGCTTTAGCGGCAGTTTTCTGCAGCTAAAGCGGCGATAATTGTATCGCATGGCTTGATAATATGCCCCTTGATGCGCTAACAAAAATCCTTCGCTCTGTTGTAAAGCGCTCTCACACCTCTGTGTAAAGTACGCTCTGTTTATAAACGTCTAAATAAATAAATCCACGACGGAGCAGTCTTGTGCTTATTGGCTGCAGTGCAGGGCGAGGCCCGTCCCCTGCTGGTACGTACTGGGCTTACGAGAGACTGACGGAAGAGTCGGAGAGTAGACCCCAGACTTCTTTTTAGGTCGAGGACTACCGGTCTGCCGAAAGGCAGAACCGGAAGTCGGAGATTTAATGACTTGGAGAAGAGGGGCTTGAAGCCGCCCCTCTTCTCCCCTGTTCTCCATTGGCTGGCCTCGTAAATGCTGGCCAGCCAATGGAGAAGAGGTCAGTCACTCCGATTAGGCCCCGTCCTTTTCGGATCGGGGGGGCGTGTTTTTTGCGAGAAGTCTCAAGGAGGAGACAACAGCAAAACACGCCCCCGAATCCGAAAAGGACGCTGCGTTTGTGCTTGCCTCTCCCGCTTTCATCACATTGTTTGCAAAGTGGAAGTTTCAGAAATGTTGAAGATGTGGGCATGTAAATCGGCGATCGCTGCACTGTAAAATAATTGGCATCGCTTTCATCACATTGTTTGCAAAGTGGAAGTTTCAGAAATGTTGAAGATGTGGGCATGTAAATCGGCGATCGCTGCACTGTAAAATAATTGGCATCGAAAAGATTAGAAAAGCGCTACACGAATGTCAATACCAGATTAATTTCAACTATCTTGAAAACAATGTACGCACACAGAAGAAAAGCCCCCTCTTGTGTTCAAACATGGAATATCACACAGCTAACTGCAAAACCCACGCAGCATTTCGTTCTGCACACTAACACAAGGGCACATGACATTTTACAAAACGTCTGCATTCCGCACTGGCCACATACAGTTCTCTGGAAATAACAAAGTGACACATGAGCAAACAAAGGGCCCCCCGGCGCCAACAGAATTAGCTTCCCTGTTAACCCTTTTGGACGTTGATGTTCGATATTTTACAAACATCCGGACCTTCGCAATGACCAAGCATCTTTGCACAGCCCAATAATTATTTAGAAGACCTTAAATTCCACTTTGCTGGAAGAAGGCACAGGTGCAACGAGTCAAATTTCATTTGGAGGGAGGGCTAGAAATAACACCCGTCTATCGTACCCGAAAAGGCTTTGGCATGCGTTTCATCAAAACACCGTAAAGGCGTTTAATGCTATACACTTAACGGTTCCTTGAATGTGAAGAAGGGGAAAAGTCTGACGGTGTACGTGTGCCTAATACCCACTGGTCTTGCGGTACTGTAAACCACACACCCTGGCAAGGCCCATGAAATGTGCCTCGGTGCAACCCGCTATGGGCAGAGAAGGGCCATGTGGTCTGCAGGGCAGCATGGACCTAAGACTCCCGCCAGCCTATTACCGCGCCCCAGCCGGTCCCGGAGACAGGATCCGGACTCCCGGCCCCCACTGAGTACCTGGAAACAAACCAGCCTAGTCTGATGCTCGGACACAGCTGTGACAGCTCACAAGTAGACGCAGCGCCTCGAAGCACGTGGAAAGCACTGGACGGAATGCACATGGATCCTGTGAGTTTACACAGGATCTGAGGTGGAGCATGCGTGTGACTGTGAAAGGATCAATACTTGGCGCCTGGCCTTCCAGCAGAAGGGGGCCTAGAGGCCCAAAGGTGCAGCGCCTCGAAGTGTCAACGCTTAAAGAAAGAGACGCGATATTACCGTGGGGCAAGGGCGCAGATCTGTTTTTGAACCCGCTCCTTGGAGCCCAAGAACTGTCCACGGGCACAGACAGGGTACCTGGCACCAAGCACTGGCAGCTCCAAGCATCAGTGTCCTCCATACTGTGCAGCCACACAAACACATCCTCTGATTTCCACTCTGCTGTTTCCCCGCAAAGCTGGGCACAGGATAACCCCGTCTCAACAGAGGGCATCAGACCAGCCAAAGCCAGAAGTAAATACTGTTTCCAAACCTCAGCTCTCCTCCGGGGACCCGCTCCGACGGCCAGCAATGGACGTCACCTGCACCCCAAAGCATCACTGGATGCGCCCGAGCAGGTGCACCCCCACCGCGCTGTGCCCGGGTACAGCGCCTGCATGGCGCGGGTCGCCTCTGGGCGCTCAGTCCATGAACTGACCCCAAGCACGGCCGGCCCCTCGCAGCCTCGGCAGAGGGCTCCGGCCTGTCCCCTCTCCAGCTGACTTCTGCCAGATTTCTTTCTGCCTGAACGTGCTCACTTCCTCCTATTCAATTCCACGAGAGCTCCGCTGCGCCGCCTCCTGTTTCACTGTTTGTGGGGGGCGGGAGGGGAGGCAAAGAGGAACAGGGGGTGGGGGAGAAGGAAAGACGGCGGAAGGCGTGAATTAGGACACAGAAGTGCCCTGGGAAAATATGTGAGCAACATTGGAATTCAGTGTTTCCAAGCCGGTATGGCCGTTCTGCTCACTGGTGACTAGCTCTCAATGCGCCAAAGTAGCAATAAACAAGCATTTACAATGCAATGGTCTCGGCATTGGTAAAGTTAGAGCTATTGGCATTGCTCATGACATTATTTTTGTTTATGTGTTTGTTTTTAAAACATTTAAAGAAACGGCATTGTCATGAGCAATGCCAATAGCTCTAACTTTAACAATGCCGAGACCGTTGCATTGTAAATGCTTGTTAAACACTGTCTGCAGCTCAGAATGAGACATACAAGAAGATAGTGGGGCCTGCCTGACTAGATACCATGCACTGTAGGGGCACAAAAACAAACTGGCACCAGGATGTTGTTCCCGCGTCCCGCAGTGTCTCTGAATAGTCCCCTTGCAATTGGGACACGAGGAAGTGTCCCTCTCCCCCCAGGCCTCCTGACACCATCTCTGAGAGGGGGGCGGGCTTCCATGGACACTAATTGCAAGGACACCCTTCGATTGGCCCCATGCTGGTGGGCTAAGTGCGAGGCCCTGGGCAGCTGCCCACACTGCCCATGCCTAGCGCCAGCCCTGAGTGCCAGCTTTCGGGACAACAAAGATTTCTTAATAAACAGCTCTTCCGTACCTGCCTAACCACAGGCCACTCTGCTATATTTCATTACATTCAAAGGGCTGCATCTTTAAATAGCATTTCACGTATAGCAAGTAAAAAAAAATAGGTTAACTCTAAATGAGGAATAGTTACTTACTAATCAAGGCCCAAAGCATCAAACGGGATGGAGACTTACGGTTTATGAAATGATAAAAGACTGAGCATTAAAGATTTCACAGACAATGGGAGTACAAATAGTCAAAACTTGTGGAGATATACTGCCATCTAGTGGCTGATAGAGCATTCAACAGCATTAGACAAACAACTGTGGTGAACTGGTACAGAGGGTGATAATATAAACAAGCATTGGCATAGCCAATAGGTCTCGCCTTTGGGGCGTTATAAGTGTTTAGATAGAGCTACTGGCTTTGTTAATGTTTTTATTATGTGTTGTAGAGCATTGTGAATGTTGTGCAGCATGTTGTAAATGTATAAGTTAATATAAAAATAGTGTTATAACCATTTCTGACATCTTATATATAACCTAAAATTATTATTGATTGATGATTGATTGTTAGACTTGTATAGCGCAGCTATCGCCCTACGGGCATCTTGGCGCTTTAGACTGTATGCTATATGATTATATACAACAGAAGTATCCTACTAAAAACCAGAAATAACACCAACATTGTGTTGTAGTTTATCTGTTTATGCAATGCTGTCAATTTTTCCTTGCTTGTTTTAATTTTTTTTTGTTATAGTTTTTAGGTCTCGCCTGACCCAGCGCATGCGCTGGTCTGGCGAGACTTATTGAGAGGGCTCCAAAAAGTGCTACCAGGCCAGCCTAGAGCTACAGTGCATGTGCGCGGGCGCGCGCGCCGCGCTTGAAGTGATTACTTTCACTTTCGCGGCCGCTTTGATGTTTACCGCGATCACTTTCGCATGTAGTTTTTTCCCTCGTGTGCCTCTCCCCTCGTACCATGCTGCTCTTTCCTCATGTCTATCTCCCTCAGCACTCTGTGTTGCTGCTCTCTCGTGTGCTGCTTTTCCCTGCTTCCCCCAAATCCAGCTTTGTTTGTTTGATTCCCCCACTTGCTCCTCTTTTGAACATCCGATCCCCAATACCCGTGAACCTATTTTTAAAAATATTTTTTTAATTGGGTGCACGGCAGCTAGCACATGCGCTCTTGCTTGTCTTCTTTCATTTCTGGAGGAGGAATCTGCTCGACACATTCTTAGGCCCGGCGCTGAGCTGCTTGTGAGGTGCGTGACCCAGGCAACGGGCAAACATTAGCCCGGGCTTCTCTGCTCCACCTCAGCATTAACCAGACATTTTGCCGTGGTCCCAAGACGTCGTATCCTAAAATAATTGTTTCCCGGACAAACACCTATTTAAATAATCCCGGAACTAATTCTAGCCTATGTAGAAGTAAGCTACACCAATGTTCTGCACTTCTGCTCGCATCTACAACTGTAACACCACATCAGACTTCTCTTACTCAGTAGCAGCCCTCCCTCCACAAGGTCTTAGATGGAGGGAATCGTCACTCAGGTTCACCTAGATCTCAGTAGCCATTCACATAATTGCTCATAATTGTCTTCACATCTATCTGACAAAAGGTACATTGTTCGAACAGCAGTAAAGTAAACATACTCTGGCTCGGAACTTTAAGTGGGCCGGGTCCTGCCAGCTGTTGAGACGCTCGAGCTCTCTATATTTTCCCTTACCATTCAGGGTGAAATCTTTACTCGGCAGCGGTTCAACCCTTCCTTGCCTTTGATGTAACTTCAAACAGACTCGCTATAGTTCTTTAACAGCCTCATCATTTCAGAACTGAAGCATTTTTAATATTCGATGCAGGGGAGCCATAGGTGTTGCTTATTTATCTTATGCAGTTAACATACATTGGCAAAGCCAATAGTCCTGGCTTGATGTTGGTGTAATGTTACCTCTTGTCAGGGCTTTAAGTGGGACGGGTCTCACCGGTGCTGAGCACCTGCAGTTTTTTAAAAGGGGCATCGAAACGGGGCTCTATTGGGCTCTGTTTCGTGCCCTGGCACAGGCGGTCCGTTTTTTCCCGGACTGCAGTGACAGCAGGCACATGGATGTGCGCGTCTGCTCACTTCTCACTAGCGGACAAGTTACGGCATTAGGTCATGCCAGGTGAGCCTGGTAGGAGAAGGGAAATCCTTTAAAGAGTAAAATTTTTTCTATGGTTTTCCCTTCTCTTTTTGAAACTCAGGAGCAGCAACATTGTCCTGGTGTCACCAGGGCTTTAAGTGGAAGCTTTTTCAATATTATATACAAGCCATAGTTGCTGCTTATTTATCTTACGCAGCCAACAACCGTTGACAAAGCCAATAGTCCTAACATGTTGTAGGTATGATGTTACTTGTTGTATCATACATCTGGATGCAATAACAGAAACAGCCAAATACAAGTTGGGCAGCACACTATGCTATGCACAGATTTTTAGCTTACATGTTTTAAGCCATGGCCTTGATTACATTTGCCACGCCCCTTTGAGAGACTCCCCAGTTTTTTCATCCTACTTAATGAGCCGCTTGTCGTGTTAAATATTCAGGATGCAATGACAGAAGCAGCAAAATACCCGTCCGGCGGCAGGCACACTATGCTAAGCATGTTTTTAGCTTACATGTTTTTAAGCCACGCCCCTTTGAGAGACCATAAGGTTCTACAGGGCAGGTCCCTTAAGTACTTGTGGAAGCTGTTTCTTCCAGATCATCTAGCTAGAATCTTTCGATCTAGGAACCACAGCTTGCTCTCAATTCAGTCATACCACCTCAAGAAGTTTGGTCGCAGGACCTTACACATAAACACCAGGATCATCCCATGGGAGCTCACTCCCAGTGCATCTTTGACTGGAAAATTACTTACTAAAACTCATAAAAACCCAGTTTTTTTTTAAACCCATTGTTCACTTCCATGCAGGTGGCCACTTGTGTTTACTAAGGCTTGGATTGTTTGGATGCCTAAAAACCAGCAACTACACTCGTCGCGCTTCCGATTCTCAAGAATTTTACAACTTCACTATCGTCTATTCATTATAATTGCTGATTTATACTGATGTCATCTGTTAGTAGTGCTCTGAGGCTACATTAGGTAGGGTGTAGCGCTGTATTACCCCCCCCCCCCAAAAAAAAATTTATTAACATGATAGATAAACTTACTTTGCTGTGAAAGGGGGACACAAAGACCTGTTTGACATTTCCATACTCCCCTAAGAATTCCCCAACGGATGAATCACCCTAAAAATTGCACCAGTACCAATGCCTAGAAATGTTTATGTGAAAACAAGCATACAGTAATCATAAACGTTTTGCTTTTTCCTTGTAACTTTAATGAAGAACTTGATGTCAACTTGCAGTCATTGAGACATTTGATGAATGCTATTCTTATATATTGCTGCCCCCACCAATGGCCCAACTTTTCTGGGGTTTCCATCTTTTGATTTCTCACGATTTCCTGTTTTGGCTCCAATCTCCAGAATGGCACTATTACTTGTGAGTACATCTCGTTCAAGTTCGGTGAAGCCCTGTGCATCTTTTTTTATGTTGGCTGTCTGTGAAGTGTGTCTTGTCCGTGAAGTGTTGTCCTGTTGTGTTTTTTTTTTTGTGTTATGTCTAATTTAGGGCCTTCCCTAGTACTCAGAACGGTCAGTTGTCATTGTCTCCCGTAAGTTTCTAGAGTATATAATTGTATCCTGTTATGTAACTCGCTCCTCCTTCCATTCTGTGCTTTCTGCTTCTGCCCACTCAAGTAGTTTGCCCTTCTAACAGGCAATCCTAGTTGCACCGGCTGTTCTCCAAGACATTGCTAATCTTTTTTGTCAAGTATCAAAAAGGGTGGGACCAGGTAGTTTGCACAGGAGTCTTTTTGAAAAATACATTTTGGTTCCCTGAACAGCTACTTTCGGGCAATAGCTTGTTCCCCACTGACATACTAGTAACTGGTAGCATCATCATTGGGTCTTCCCTCTACCAGGAGGGCATTTCTCAAAGCAAAACGACAGTAGGGTATCCGTAACAAGTAGGTAGTGATCTAAAATTACCTCCTGTCGCAATGCAACAGGAATTTCTTAAAACATAGGCAGGGATAAGGTTTAAAAAGAGAGGACATGTCTAGGGAAATATAAGGTGTCTCACATCAACATACTTATAAGGTCAACATGTATCAGCCTACCTGCGCCCATACAGGTCGATGGCTTTCATCAGGACCATTAGATTGGATGGGTCCCTTTTCTGAGCCAGTCGGGACACTATCCCCTGGCTTGGAATGTATCAGGTATGTTCACTCTGTGAGTGTTGGAGAAAACACTGTTCTCCTCTAGAAAGAGAACAAGCATTGGCATAGCCAATAGGTCTCGCCTTTGGGACCTTATAAGTGCTTAGCCATGCAACAGTTGATGTTGTTGCACAAAGGATATTGTGCTGCATAACTAAATACTTATAAGGTCCCAAAAGCGAGACCTATTGGCTATGCCAATGCTTGTTATTGTTAGGTGTGCGATATAAACAACGGGAGGGTGGATGTTGTGAAATAGTACTTTAATTAGATAGGAGTAGTGGAGAGTTATTGTGAAAGCGAAAGGCACTATGAACGTCACTCACAGGTAACAAACAGTGAGATAAGCCCGGGCCACAATAGCCTCAGCTTTGGAATCTGCTGTTTGTACATCCCAGGGTGATGTGTAACGAGGGACAATCAGAGAAAAAAAGAAATCAGCCTGCCTAGGGCGCCCCAGCATATAAGTACAGACGTGCTGGTGGATTGTAGCGCCCAGCCTCCACATAGCGCTTAGAAACTAAGTAGGTCAAAGGTCTAGACTCCTATTTATAAAGTTATGTAGCTCTCCACAACTACACAAACTGGCACCAGGGCTGAGCACACAAGGCCGCATGTTCAAGACACCCTACTATAATTTACCGCCCCCACAAAAATCTGTTCACCATTCTACAGCTATACACTTGAGAATTAACAGCAAAATAAACATGAACCTTTTTTCTGCCACCCTCGGTGCCTGGAGGTTATTGGTGGTCACCTAAGGTATGTATGCCAGGGCCCACTCGGGCTTCTAAACCGGACAGGACCAGCAGGGCCCGGCTACAGACACAGCAGGTCCGACAGAGAGTTCATCGTTCAACAACTTCAGATGCCCAACGATGCCACTTATCGGTAACAGCACAGGATCTTTATAGCACTTAGAATGGGCTGAAGTGCGGTAAAAGACGCTGTGAGAAAAGGTAAAGACGTCAGATCGTGCTGGTATCCGTAACCCATTGGACACAGACCTACGGGAGGATGACGTTCAATGTATCACGGATTGATGCAAAGTGTAATATGAAAGGGCTGTGTGGGCATCTAGTCTAAAGAGACATTTGGAAGGGTGTTACTACTAGCCCCGCACTACACAGAGCGACAACCTGAGTCCCTCCGACCCTCTGCAGAGGACCGACGGGATGAAGCTGCCGCAACAGCTCAGCGGGTTGAAACCCCGACCACGGGTACATAAGCTGCAATAGACCGGTGGTTATAGCGTGCGCTCCGGGCATCCACTTTCTAAGGCGCACCACTTGGCAGTTCCACAATACCAGGGAGAGTCTGCATGACGTGCACGTATTACACAAAGCGCTTCGAAGCACTTCCTGGCTTAAGTTACTTGGTGGTAATAGAGAGCGTCCCGCTTGCCCCACTTTAGATTTAGTATCTGAAGCGCTTTAACACCTCATCACGGGACGTTAGCGCTATATTAAAACAATCAACCATTTATCATTCGGATGACTTTGTAGTCTCACTTCCAATGGCTGCCAACTCAACGAAAGTGCTTTAATACTAGCACCCACCTGGTAGTTGAAGTACTGACAATGTATTTGCTCTTTTTAACCCCCCCCCCCCTCCCCACCCTCCTGGAGCTCAGTTTCCTTAGCGATTTATATTACAAAGGGACTTTTCCAAAAATATTGGATTCATAGAAAAGTCAGGTGGCTGTGCGGCGCGTGGTGTGGCTGGAGTATTTTTAAGCCTACGTCTGTGAGTTTATATCTGGCTGAAGGCCCTTAAAATAAGTACCTTTGAATTTTGAAATCATTTACAGAAGTAAGAAACAAAAGAACTGCCGCAGAAAGTCTGTATTAAAAGTAGATATTGTTGGTGTTTCTATTATTTTATTATTATTGCTTTTGTTGTTACTATTACACTTATTATTATTACAAACTTTTAGATGACAGTTATGTCATATTCCTGTAGAGTGAGGATGTTGGTTAAGGTGAAAAACATTAACTCTGATAATTATTTACTTTGGGTTGACTCTCTTCATATTTGCTGCAGGTGGTTATTCAAAATCATGAACTCTTCACCCGGTTTCACTATCTTTGTATGCAAAGCGTGCAGAATTGTCAGTTATTTCTAGATACATTATGGTTGGAAGGCTGTGCGTGAATTATTATGTGCTATCCAACAGTCTTCAGGCGCATTGTATAACGAGCCGTGGTGAAACCGGCGCTGCTCACCCGAGGCCGCTCACTCATCTCTTCATATCGCAAATATACCTGCTTTACGCAGCACTTTTCAGATAACACCGGTGCTCCTGACAGATTGTAGCGTCGCGCTCTAGTCTTCAAGCACAATGTGATGACGTAGAGCGCGGCAGCCATTTTGGGTGCCGATAGATCGTGCCTAGTCCGTGAACGTGTTAGACGTTCCCCGGCGCTCTCCCACTACAATTGAATGTTAAACTTGAATAAACCTATACTTACCCGCAAGAACTTGTGTAAGGGCTGTTCTTCCAACCCCTGAGTCCCTACACTACAAATGGCGACGAGGGACTGGGACCAATGAAGGAGCAGACCGAAGAGAGCATGAACAGAGGATACCTGTGGCCAGGTGTCCTGAAGCATTGTGATGGACTCCACACAGGTACTCATAGAGGGAGAGCGCGGCAGAGGGGACGCCCGTGCCTTGAGCAACACACACGTGGGAATCCACATCGCGCTTGCAGAGGGCACCCCTAGCCACATTGGCAAGCAGTCCAGACCACGCGGCAGGGAGGATCGGCACCACAGCCACAACCAGCCACAGCAGCACACTACAACACAGGAAGAGCGGGCGCTGCAGACATACGAGGGCCCACTGAATCGGGGTGCAGCGACACCCAGAATACAAGCACTTAGGCACAAGAATAAAGCCGTTCTCGAGGCGCAAGACGGAAGAGGAAGGGGAGGCCCTGGTGGGGCAGGCAGAGCAAGGCAGTGGAGGCGGAGTGGCGGCGCACCAGAGCCCCCCACGCCGGCAGAGACAAAGCACGCCAGGCAGTACGAGGGGAGAAGAAGAGTCACCAAGGAGGAGCACGGAAATGTGCGCCCAGCCATCCTCACTCACGACACCGATCCCCTTCCTACCCAAACCGGGAGACCCGTCGATGAAATGGGAGGATTGGAGAGAATACTTTATGAACTATTTGGAAGCTCTGGAGGACGAGTCGGGATAAGCATTCCCCAGCAAAAGGAGGAAGAGGATTTTGCTGCACAACCTGGGACCGGAAGGGATCAGAGTATTTCAGAACATAATCCCCACGCCGAGGCAGGTGGCAGATGACGACGTGTTCCAGCACGCGATAGACGACTTAAACAAACACTACAGACCCGCGGTATGCACGTCCATAGACAGATACAACTTCCAACAACAGAAGGGGAGTACATAGATGAAAACGTAGCAGTGTTAAGGAAATTGGCAGTCACGTGTAAGTTCGGCACATTACACGATGAATTCATCAAGGACCAAATAGTCATGCACACCACCAACTCGACGATACAGGACAAATTATGGGTCAACGGAGAGGCAACACTGAAGGAGGTTATAGCCATGGTAAAAAAGGCGGAGCTGTCGAAGAGATGTGCAGAAGCGGCGAAAAAAGAGGCTGCCCCTAGGCCCATGGTGAATGAGGTCACTGAATCAGAGCCACCGGAGAGAGGCAAGGGAGCAACAGGGGACACGAGGACACAGACCAAATGGATGCCCAGACCGACTCCGGCAAGGAAACCGGGCACCGAGGCCAAGAACATGTGCTACAGGTGCGGCAGTCTGTCACACCCAGCGTACGACAAGCGATGTCCGGCCTTCAAAGCCAAATGCATGTTTTGTGGGATAACAGGGCATTATGAGAAGGTATGTCGCCGCAAGCAAAAGAGAATAGCCGTCAAATATGTCGCACAAGAGGAGGAGGAAGAAGGAGAAAATGAAGAAGACAACGACAGTTGTGCTGTGCATAGACAAACACATGCTAGGCATCAATTGTAACCGCTCCAAGAAACCCCAATGTGACCTAGTGATTGGAGGTGTTCCAATACAGATGGTAGCTGATTCAGGATCCCCCTACACCATAGTACAACGTAATGTGTGGGATGAACACTTCAAGAATCTCCTAGGTGACCATCTGGAGCCCCCAGATATTCGCCCAGTCACATTCACAGGAGACCCTATTCCCATGGTGGGATACCGCCGTCTGAAATTTGAATTCAAGGAACGAAATGCCAGGTGCAAATTATATGTGGCAGAAAAGGGCCCATCGGTCCTAGGGTGGATGGACCAAGGAGATCTAGGTATACAGTTGAACCCAGGTGGTATCACACAAGTCTTGATGACCAGCGATGCACAGCGGCCAGATGCAGGAAAGCTGAAGGTAGAGTTTCCCAACGTGTTCGGAGGCAAATTTGGCAAACGGACAAAATTCACACGCAGGATCGGTCTCAAAACGGATGCCAAACCGGTGTGCCACAAAGTGAGGAACATCCCACTGGCGATCAGAGAACTGGTGCAACAAGAACTTCATAGACTAGAAGAAAACGGTATCATAGAATCGATAACAAGTGCCGAGTGGTTGGCTCCATTGGTGGTCGCCATGAAACCGAATGGTAAAATATGCCTATGTGTGGACCTGAGGAAGTTGAACAAAAACATCATAGTAGAACGGTTTCCCTTGCCGAGAATAGACGAGATGCTAGCAAAAACCAAAGGGGTGAAGTGGTTCTCGACCATTGATCTCACGTCAGCCTACCACCAGATCGCACTACACCGTACCTGCAGGAAGCTGACATCCTTCATAACTCCCTTTGGGTGCTATCAGTTTCGCAGGATGCCATTTGGACTGGCCTCAGCGGCAGCCGTATTTCAGAGACTAATGCATAAGTTATTTCACAAAGTAGAAGGAGTACAGTACTTTCAAGACGACATCCTGGTAATGGGCATGGACAAAGCGGACCACGATGCCAAGTTGTCCAAAGTTCTACAAGTCCTGGAACGCAATGGCCTCACGGCAGAATGGGACAAGTGCCGGTTTGGTATGACGTCGGTCATGTACTTAGGGCATGTGATCAGCGACCAAGGCATCACACCCAAACAGTCCAACGTCAAGGCGATATGTGAAGCACCACCGCCAAGGTCCAAGGAGGAAGTCAGGTCGTTCCTAGGCATGGCCGAGTTCTATAGCAAATTCGTACAGCACTTCGCTACGAAAACACACCACTTGCAACAACTTCTATGGGACAAGACCAAATTCTAGTGGACGAAGGAAACACAAGAGGAGTTCCAAAGGATAAAAGACGGACATCAGCACGGCCATACATCTGTGTGGATACGATCCGCAAGCCAGATCGGTATTGACGACAGATGCCAGCGAGCGGGGCCTGGGAGCAGTCCTAATGCAGGAGTTGAAAGGAGGAGAACTGTACACCCTCAGCTTCGCATCCAGATCGTTGTCACCCACTGAACAGAAGTATAGCGTAATAGAAAAGGAAATGCTGGCAGTAGTCTGGGCCATGGAAAAGTTCGGCCAGTTCCTATGGGGCACGAGATTCAAGCTGAGAACAGACCACAAGCCCCTGATCAAGGTCCTCACATCGTCAGGACATGCCACGGCGACACCCCGCATCGCGAAGATGACGTTGAAATTATTAGACTATAGGTACGACGTGGAACACATCCCAGGACAAAGGAACAAAGTAGCCGACTACCTCAGTCGAGCATCGGCCATGGATGAAGCTCCAAGCACGTCCGAAGAGGAGGATACCAAAGTGGCGTTCATGGAAGATCACGAACGCGTGATAAGTGAACAAGAGTGGAAGGAAGCATCCGTATTTCAGAGACTAATGCATAAGTTATTTCACAAAGTAGAAGGAGTACAGTACTTTCAAGACGACATCCTGGTAATGGGCATGGACAAAGCGGACCACGATGCCAAGTTGTCCAAAGTTCTACAAGTCCGGGAACGCAATGGCCTCACGGCAGAATGGGACAAGTGCCGGTTTGGTATGACGTCAGTCACGTACTTAGGGCATGTGATCAGCGACCAAGTCATCACACCCAAACAGTCCAACGTCAAGGCGATATGTGAAGCACCACCGTCAAGGTCCAAGGAGGAAGTCAGGTCGTTCCTAGGCATGGCCGAGTTCTATAGCAAATTCGTACAGCACTTCGCTATGAAAACACACCACTTGCAACAACTTCTACGGGACAAGACCAAATTCGAGTGGACGAAGGAAACACAAGAGGAGTTCCAAAGGATAAAGACGGACATCAGCACGGCCATACATCTCTGTGGATACGATCCGCAAGCCAGATCGGTATTGACGACAGACGCCAGCGAGCGGGGCCTGGGAGCAGTCCTAATGCAGGAGTTGAAAGGAGGAGAACTGTACACCCTCAGCTTCGCATCCAGATCGTTGTCACCCACTGAACAGAAGTATAGCGTAATAGAAAAGGAAATGCTGGCAGTAGTCTGGGCCATGGAAAAGTTCCACCAGTTCCTATGGGGCACAAGATTCAAGCTGAGAACAGACCACAAGCCCCTGATCAAGGTCCTCACATCGTCAGGACATGCCACGGCAACACCCCGCATCGCGAAGATGACTTTGAAATTATTAGACTATAGATACGACGTGGAACACATCCCAGGACAAAGGAACAAAGTAGCCGACTACCTCAGTCGAGCATCGGCCATGGATGAAGCTCCAAGCACGTCCGAAGAGGAGGATACCAAAGTGGCGTTCATGGAAGATCACGAACGCGTGATAAGTGAACAAGAGTGGAAGGAAGCTTACGAGACCGACACAAACATATAGGCAGTCAAGCAATGCATAATAAGGGGATGGCCGGAAAAGAGGCATATGGAGGCGGCGCTCAGGAAATTCTTTGAATTGGGAGAAGAGTTGTCAGTTTGCGACCAAGGGATCTTCCTGAGGTTAGGAGAAAAAATATTTCCCCCAACAAGTTGATCCCCCATCTTCTGGCTCTCATCCACGAAGGCCACCTGGGCATCGTAAAGACTAAGATGAGGGCGAAGCAGATGTACTGGTGGCCGGCGATGGACAACCAGATAGAAAGGCACATGCGAGAATGTGCCCAATGCCAAAGAGCGGACAAGTCTCAGAGCCTGATGCAACCACCCTTAGGGAAGTTTGACAACCCAGAGAACCCATGGGAGGACCTATCAATAGACATCCTGGGTCCGATATTGGATGGCCAGGGAGTCCAGAAATATGTGTTAGTACTTGTAGATCGGTACTCCAAGTGGCCGGAGGTGGGCGTACAAGAAGACATGGACACGGACAAAATATTGAAGTTCCTAACGGCTGTTTTCCTTAGAGAAGGTATTCCACGCTCCCTCCTAAGTGACAATGGGCCCCAATTTGTATCAGAAAAGTGGAACGCCTACATGGGAAGGAATGGCATTAAGGTTAAAGACACATCCATATACCATCCAGCAGGAAATGGACTAGCCGAAAGGTTTAACTGAGTCATTATGGGGTCCGTACAATCAGCGATCGGGACTGGAAAAGACTGGGAGAAGGAATTGAAGAGCATGTTGTGGGCGTATAGGATTACACCTACCTGCACGGGGTACAGCCCCTTCCAGATCCTAAGGGGTAGAGACACCTTCACGAAAGACAATGTAGCATGGAAGGAGCGCACCATCACGAGCAAGTGGTCCCCCGCCGTAGTGCACCACAATCTAGAAAAAGCACAAAGAATATACAAGGAACACTACAATAAAAGACTAAATGTCAAGGAGACGGAGCTAGAGAGGGGAGAATGGGTTCGAGTCAAACTGGCCCAGTTAAGGAGAAAAGGGGACAGCAAATTCAGCGCACCCTTGCAGGTGGAAGAAGTTTATAACCGGTCAGCCCTACTGAGCGATGGGAAAGTTTGGTCACAGGATAGGATGTCCAAGTGCAATAAGATCATGCAATGGAACGGAAGAGAAAAAGGACAGGTGATATCTCCCCGGACTCAAGGGACTGAAGCCAACCCGGTGGACGCAACCACAGGCAGCCCCGGAGAAGAGGAGAGAGAAGCAGAAGCTGAAGGGGGGAGCGACCCGGGTGCCTCGTAACTCTCAGAAATCTACAGTGGATCTCCCAGCAGGGGAGTTCCCCCAAGTTCCGAAGGTGGAGAAGCGAGAAGCTCCCAAGAGGGTACCAAGCACACTCCAGGCACCCCAATGAGACGCACCCGTACCAGAAGGACAGTGGTAAGACCGTAGAAGTTTAGAGACTTTGAGATGGGAGATGGAATCTTTAAATAAAAATGTTATCCATAAAGAAAGGAGATATGTAGCGTCGCGCTCTAGTCTTCACGCATGACGTGATGACGTAGAGCGTGGTGGCCATTTTGGGTGCCGATAGATCGCGCCGAGCCCACGAACGCGTTAGACGTTCCCCAGCGCTATCCCATTACAATTGAATGTTAAACTTGAATAAACCTATACTTACCTGCAAAGAACTTGTGTAAGGACTGTTCTGCCAACCCCTGAGTCCCTACACTACACAGACCAAAGTAAACAGCCACTTTTAACCCTGAGAAGCAAAAGTAGGTGGCGGAATAATGGAACTGGGGAAGGAAGGGCAGCAGAGGCGAGTGTTTTGAAGAGGGTGGGGAAAGGCAAAGCAGGGAAGGGAACAAGGAGAGCCGAGGATGGGAGGGAGCGGCTCTCCAACCCACGCAGTGCAGGGTGCAGGTTTATCCGCAGTTGGCCCGTGTAACGGACTGAAAGTCCTACTCTTATTGTTGCTCGCCAGAGAGAAATCAACAAACGACTAATCCACGTGAAGCCGCGCAGAATTCAAGTCGTCACATTCTGTGAGAGTGAACTCAATGGAGGTGTTGACAAAAGTTGAAGTTGAGGGATGACAGCTTGTTTCCAAATGCCGATAAAGTGCGCATGCACAGAATCCCCTACCCGGAGGAAGATCTGTATTCGTTGTGTTCCTGAGTCCCTGTACAGCGCACGTCTCTCCCTGAATTAATCTCCTTGCATTTTATTGCATACATTTTGTTTATGGACTTGTATGAGCAGCGCACTCCATGTGTAGGCCCTAAGCATTCCCCCAGTGTCTGAGTTCAATATCGGCCGTGCTATAGGCAGGAGTAAAACAAGCATTGGCATAGCCAATAGGTCTCGCCTTTGGGACCTTATGAGTGTTTAGCCATGCAACAGTTGCATAACTAAATACTTATAAGGTCCCAAAAGCGAGACCTATTGGCTATGCAAAGTGAAAGTGATCGCGATCACGATCAAACATCAAAGCGGCCGTGCGGCCGGGAAAGTGAAAGTAATCGCTGTAAAGCGGCACGCCCGCGCACATGCGCTGTAGCTCTAGGCTGGCCTGGTAGCACTTTTAGGAGCCCTCTCAATAAGTCTCGCCAGACCAGCGCATGCGCTGGGTCTGGCGAGACATAAACAAGTACTTTGCTGAGGAGCGGGTGGGAGGGGGGAATAGGCATCAAAGTTAAAAGAAAAAAGAAACACGCGGCTGCAAAAGTGAACGCCATCTGTTTCCAATTAAAGCGACCGCGAGACAGGAAAATGTAAACAAGCGCGGGCGCGATAATACAAAATTTTCCAGCTATCGAGACAAGAATTTAAAATTCTATTAAGGACACGGAGGTGAGGATTATGCTTTCTCAATTTCTTTACTACTCAACAGCAGCCAATGAGAAAAAAGTAAACATTACCATAAACTACATTTCTCACGAGGCTTTGAACAACGCCTCCTTAATCAACCAATAACAACAGAGGTTAACATACAAAATAATGAGGCACCATCTTGGCTTCCTCTTCCTTTGCAAAAAACAGTCCTGAAAGTGTCCGAAAAACAAACAACAATCCTGGCTCTCAGCAGACAGCAATAACATCAGATCCAACTCTCAACGGACAGCACATTCCAACATTCTTGAATACGACAGCAATCCTCCAACGACGAGGAGATACAGGGAACCCAAAAGGTTTGATATCTCAGGGTGGGAAAAAGGAACATTGCATAGTATATTATCCTGCAACATGACAGTTGACATCTTACCTGTCTCAATGGGTGGGATAATCCTCGCCTCCGTGTCCTTAATAGAATCTAAAATTCTTGCGCGATGGCTGGAAAATTTTGTATTCTATGGCAGGACTGGAGGATCAGATTATGCTGGTTCAAAGCTCACCAACAACAACAGAAGAAACATGCGTAACAGGTTTATAGTAAAACTCTTTAAACATTGAGTCCGAAGACCAATCTGCAGCTTTCTAAATATCTTCTAAGTGAGATCCCTAAATATATACTTTAGAGGCCATAGCACCTCTGGTGGAGTGCACACCATAAAGAGAAATGTCAATCCATGCTTCAGACATAACCCACCTGACCTAACGTGCCAAGGTGGCCGCTGAAACTGGACAGAAAGGCTTTTGGATTGCTAACAGCAATTGACCCAAGGGGTCAGTTCTATGAGCTACCATGCACTCCTCATATAACTTTAAACATTTTAAAACACATAATCTGTCATTGTGAGGAGCGGCAGGATACTCAACCGAACGTGACATGGTCTTAGTCCTCCTAGATATGATGAAAGACACACCCTGTGGAGAGAACATCCTTCCTGCCAAATCTAAAGCGTGCACTTCAGAAATTCTCTTACGGGAGATTAAACACAATAACATAGTAAGTTTAGCAGATAAGTGTTTTAACGATAAGTCTTTGTTATCTGGACAAGATTCTAATAAAGACAAAACCTTAGAAACAACCCATAACGTAGTATATCTGGGACGAGGCGGACAAGCCACTCTGATGCCCTGCAGCAACTTACACACAAGGGGATGCATCCCCACCGGCTTACCATCGATGTGATTATGTCCAGCCGAGAGAGCTGACCTGAAATTATTAACAGACTGATATGCAAGACCTTATTCAGCACATTCAGATAAAAAGTTTAATACTTCCTTCACATCTGATCCCATGGGATCCACCTGTCGTTGAAGGCACCAACCCACCCATCGCTTCTATGAAGCAGAATATCGCCTGCGGGTGGATGGAGCCCAAGCTTGGTGTATAAACTCTGCATCCGCAGATGAAAGGCCCTCAATTTGTTTGTGTCTCCTGAGAGCGTCCAAACCATGAGGGATAACTGGTTCTGCAGGACCAGAGAATGAGGGGATCCCACTGGGTCCTGGAGAAGCATTGGAAACACAGGTAGCTGAAAAGGTAAGTCCACTGATAACTCCAACAGTGTCGGAAACCACGACTGAGTCTTCCACAATGGTGTGACCAACACTATTGACGTCACCCATCGACGGACCTGGGTCGCCACCCTCGGAATCAGAGCGAAGGGGGAAAAAGCATAGTTCCTCTGAGACCCCCAATGCTGAAGGAACGCATTTGTTCCCATCGTCATCGGATCTGGTCTCCAGCTGAAGAAGCGTGGGAGGTGAGCATTGAGGCGAGAGGCAAAGAGGTCTATCCTGCAAGGACCTCGCATATTCATGATTTCTGCAAAAAGCGAAGGATTGAGTTTCCAATCGCTGTAGTCCCTCAGGAACCTGGAGTTCCAATCCGCTATCTGATTGAGTTTGCCAGGCCGATACTCCGCTATCACACTGATCTTCTGATCGAGGCAAAAATGCCAAAAGTCCCTCGCAATGTTGGAATGGTAGCTGTTTCGTCACGCCCATGAGTCGGCCATTTTGTCATAGACCAAATTGGTCAACTTAAGCAAAACAAACACAAAAAGTAATTAAAACATGGAAATAACAAATAAAATATTTAACCCTCACTAATTCCCTTGTGTGTGCGTAATTATCTAGCATATTGGCGACATTTAAAGCGTTTATACTCACCCAATGATGTCATCTGGTGCAACTTACAATTACATCACAAAAGCAACATATACCATGTAATATTCTATTTTTCTAGTGTTAGCATGCATACATATATTAGTTTACAAATTATTTTAGCCATGCAAATGCAAATCCCACATGTAACTCATACATTAGCAGGGTTGATTAGATAGCAAACAAACACATTATTCTCATTAGTGTAAACATACAGAATGGGGGGGGTATACAAAATTTTGTTTTACCCGCTCCATCAATCCCCCCTTTGGTGATTTTATCACCACACCATTAAAATTTTGTATTCCCTTTTTATGGAGTAAAGGTGAATTCTTGCTTTTATTGTTACATCTCAGTCGCCCCAATTTCTTCAATTTTGGCTGTCTTATACATATATTCTTTTATCTCCTCCAATTTTATTTCTTCAAATTCCCTCTTCTGTCTCTTATTCTGTCTCCTTAAATTTTCTCTTTTTAACTTTTTCTGAACTTTCTTCCTTTCATAACAAAGACACCCTAATCTTAATATTAATACTAAGAAAATAACACATGTTAATGGAAATAATATTTTACCTATAAAGGTACTACCTAAATTTACTAAGAAGTCTTTAATAGAAGATATTTTCTTAACAATCTTTTCCCAAACACCTTCAACATCCAGTGGTGCAATTTCGTCATGCAAATCAGTTATATTTTTAATATAAATTTTCAAATCTTTACTTTCATCTGGTATGTAAGTACAACAATGTTGGACTTTCAACATTCCACAGACTCCACCCTCTTTTGCCAATAAAATATCCAGGGCAAGTCGATTTTGCATTACCATGGCATGCATGGCAACCATTTCAGTATTTACCAATAAAAGTCCTCCAGCGGTGCTTGTTGACAAGCGATCCACTACTGTTGACAGTTTTCTAATTTTATTTGCATTCAGAGATATTTCCACTGCTGGTATCAATGCTCCAAAGATATCACCTACAATTTCTGACCAAGATTCTCTCTTTCTACGTGCTAAATAACTACCTAAAGTATGTACACCATCTTCTCCTCTTTCCATTTGAAAGATCTTTGGGAAAACCAGGCCTACATAACATGTGCCATACCAATGGTCTGGCAAACGATAATACGCCCTGTTCCCACAGACAAAATATAATCCTGGAAAAACTGGATCATTTCCTCCTTTAAATCCCCATCTACCCATGATTCGGTATGTATCATGGCACTCACTGTTCCCTACAAAGTAATTGTCATATGCAGTCTTATTCCTCCTAATACACAAATTTCCTTTCTGAGGCCAATCTAAAGCCATTGTTGGACTAGCTTCTGCCTTCAAGTGTTTTCCATATCTACATCCCAAACTGTCTTTTCTACCTTCCCTTCAGAGACCTTCCTTTGCATTTTCAGTCTTCTTTCTTCAACCATATCTAAAAAAGTCCTTTCTTCTTTCTTTAGACTGCAAGTCAAATTATTTCTATATATATATTCTTATGTTAATTCTTTAGTTTCTAAGAAAAATTCACCTAATACCTTTGCAGGTTTTACCTTATTTAGTTTGTTAATTGACGGTACTTGTGAAAATATGTTATCCACATCTGAAAAATAATATTCTAACTCCCCTGTTCGATAAAATAAACTAGCTATTACACTACATGTTATTCCATAAGTTACAGGAAGGTGGTGATAAGTCACTCCCTCCTAAACAGATGCAGGTAACTGCATACAAACGTAGCAGTCCGTCACGGCCATTGTCTTTACATATTCATACAGTAATTTCGAAAATACATTGTTAGAGAAATCAGTTATTGACCTGTGTTTATGCATATAACTTTTATCTATTCTAGTGTGACCTATCTTTTGAATCTGCTCTATATTAGTCGTGTTTTCACTATGTTCTCTTATTGTGTCGAAGCTGACCTTATATGTAATCATCAATGCTAATGTACTCCATAGAAGCATTAGTAATCCTGTACAACAACAACACATTTTACACCATCGTTTCAAAAATGTACATCTACTTTTTCTACCATCTGTGTCAGCCATTTTCCTGAAATGAACAGTGACTTTTGACTTAGCCTCTTCTACTTCA
Organism: Triturus cristatus; assembly: GCF_964204655.1. Lineage (NCBI taxonomy): Eukaryota > Metazoa > Chordata > Amphibia > Caudata > Salamandridae > Triturus > Triturus cristatus. The sequence continues at coordinate 925,053,249 of NC_140591.1, read as the reverse complement.
CAACTAGTTTATCTAACCCAAGGCTTGGTGATTTTACTTTTGTCAGTCGGTATCTCAACTTCTTTATCTTATTTGGCCAAGCTTCATCTTTTGCTGTTTTTTCAGTTTATTTCCTTTTTCATTCCTTTCAGTCTTCCAAGCTCTCTTTCTTAAGACTCTACCTTCTGGTATTTCCTCTTCACTTTCTTCCGACTCTGTTTCAACTTGCTTTTTCCTTCCAACCTCTTTTCTTTCTTTTGCTGTACACTTAATGCTTCACAAATCAGTTTTATGATCTCATTCTGGAAATGACCTCCTCGATCTGATTAAATTGTTACTGGTAACCCGAATCTGGGAATAAATTCCCTCAAAAGCAATTTTGCCACTGTGATTCCATCATTTCTTCTAGTTGGGTAAGCTTCTACCCATCTCAAAAACAAACAGACCATAACTAGAACATACCTAAACCTGTTACAATGAGGCATTTCAATGAAGTCCACTTGCATTCTGGTAAAAGGTCCTCCTTCTCGACCTATTGTTTCTAGACTCACCACTGTCTTTCTTCCTGGGTTATATTGCTGACATATAAGACATCTCTGATAGACTTTCTGCTACAAGTCTACATTTTGCATTGTACCAGGTCTGTTTAAACGACCTTATCATGGCATCTCTCCCTATGTGTCCCTGTCCATGATACATCCATGCCATGGCAGACATCATACTATCAGGTATAACAGGTCTTCCAATTCGATAGACCCATACATGATCCTTCTCTCTTGGTGCACATCCTGCTTTTACCCACTGTTTCATTTCCTCATCTCCTGCTTCCTCCTGCACTTGTCTCACTTTCTCCCAGGTACCCACAATGTTAGTAAACAGTAAGGAGCAAGAAGTCACTTCCTTTTCCTTTCCCCTATTGATTTAATTCTGATTTCGTGCACAGTATTGATCCATATCGTTGGCTTATTTATTGCCCACAGCGATGTAATCGCCAGACTGATTATGTGCAGCACACTTCACAACAGCCAATTGCTTAGGCAGCTGTATCGCCTTGAGGATTTTCCAACCACTTCATCATTCTTAATGGGCATTCCACTTGATGTCCGAAATCCTCTCTGTAGCCATATTTGGCCAAAGTCATGCACAACACCAAAACCATACTGGCTGTCAGTGATCACAGTCAATCTCACACCTTTCCCAATCTTACATGCTCTAGTCAAAGCAACAAGTTCAGCTACTTGGGCTGATTTCACTCCTTTCAGATAGGATGCTTCCATTACTGCTGCAACCGTGCATACTGCATATGCTGCACTCAACATTCCATCATCTGTTCTCAAGCAAGAACCATCTACAAACATCACAAAATCACTTTCTGACAATGGTACATCTTTTATATCTGGACGTGGCTTGGTACAGAAATCGAGTACATCCAGACAATCATGATCTACTTCATCTCTGACTTCCACTTTCTCAGCATCAGGCAATAATGTTGAAGGATTCACATTCAAGGACCTCTCAAGGCTCACTTTCGTTGCACCTAATATGACTTTCTCATATTTAGTCAGCCGACTACGGGTCATGTCTTGAGTGCGACTCCTTGTTAAAAGGATTGCCACATCATGAGGTACAAACACTTTCACAGGATATCCCATCACAATCCCTTCACTTTGTTCCAGGCTTCGACAGGTAGCAGCCACTGCTTTCAAGCACACAGGTAAAGCTACAGCTACTGGGTCTAGCATTGAAGAAAAATATGCAATTGGTCTTCTCAGTTTTCCATGTTTCTGAATTAATACAGAAAGTGCACATCCATTCCTCTCACTGCAATACAACTCAAACTCCTTTTCATAGTACGGCATTCCCAATGCTGGCGCTTCACACAGACTATCTCTCAATTATTTAAAAGCTGCCAATTCTTCTTAGCGCAAATCAATGGGCTCTCTCACATCCCTTTTTGTCAAACGTACCAATGGCTTTGCGATTAGGGAAAAATTACTTATCCATTGACGACAATATCCAACCATTCCAAGAAACATCCTTACCTCTCTTTGTGTCATAGGGGCTCTCATTCCTTTTATGATCCTGATTCTGTCTATTGTTATTTCTCTCAGACCCTTTTCGAGGTTATGGCCTAAGTAATGTACTTCTTTCTTACAAAATTGCAATTTTGATGGTGACACCTTAAGTCCTTCATCAGCCAGATGATTCAACAATGTTATAGTGTCCGTTAGACAGGCCTCACGAGTCTTTGACGCCACAAGTAGGTCGTCGATATATTGTACTAACACTGAATTCTCGGGCACCTCTAGGCTTTCTAAAGATTTCTTCAGTATCTGATTAAAGATTGAGGGGCTTTCTGTATACCCCTGTGGAATTCGGCACCATGCCAAAATACGATCGCCAAAACGAAACGCAAAATTCTGCTGGCTGTCATGGTGCAATGCAATGGAAAAGAAAGCATGGCATAAATCAATTACTGTATACCACTCTGCTTCGTGGGGAATCTGATACTGAATCACAGATGGATTCGGTACAATGGGACAACATGGCACAACAATTTTGTTTATTTTTCTCAAATCCTGTACTATCCTGAACTTTACATTTGTTTTTTTCAGTCCCATAATTGGAGAATTACATGGACTACTCATTATTTCCCTTAAAATACCTTGTTTGATCATTTTCTCAATTATAGGGGTAACTCCTTCAATTATCTCAGGTGTCAATTTATATTGTGGAATATTCGGATAATTTATTCCCTCTTTTACTGTTATTTTTACTGGGTCTACATTTCTCATTAGTCCCACATCTTCTCCCGTGAAGTCCCAGACTTCTGCCTTTACAGTTTGTTTAAATTCTTTGGGTAGGTCATCAGGGTTAAATACAGCATAGGCTTCAGTAACCTCAGTTTCTCTGTTTGCCATGGTCATCTTTTACAACACATCTTCATCAGGGGTCTCAAATGCTATACCATCAGGAGGACAGAATATAGTGCAATTCATTTTGCACAATAAATCCCTTCCTAACAAATTTACAGGACTGGTATCGCACACAACAAAGCGGTGCATTTCAGGAAATTTCCCTATGCTAACTTTTACAGGTTCTGTCAGATAAGTTTTGATCTGTCTGTTGGATACGCCTACTACTTGGATCGTTTCATCCGAGAGAGGAAGACCTGACCTAACAGTTGATCTAGTAGCACCAGTATCTACCAGGAAAGTAACATTTTCATTATTTATCTTTCCATCCACAAATGGGCCTGTCTGGTCTACTTCTAGAGTTGCGCCAAGTATGCACTCTTCTCCCTCCCTTCGGCACCATCAATAACCTTCTTCCGAATGGCTTGAATCGCGTTGTAGCCAATACTGCGAAACAGCGTTCGCGCGCGGCAGCTTAGTTACCTGTTCTTCATTGTAGAATCCTGTTTCATTACTATATTTCTGGGAGTTTTTACTCTGTGGAAAAGGCGGCTTTGGCACCTGATTCTGTTGGGTTGGCTGTCTCTGCGGTTGACCACTCACCTCATTCTGCACCTGTGGATTCAATGGTGTATTTTCATTGTTAGTACAAGGGGGAAATTTACACTCAGATTTCCAATGCCCTATCCTACCGCAATTATGACATGGGAATTTCTTTTTGGCTTCTTCTATGTTAAAATTTCCCATACCTTTCCCAGGAATTAATTTTTTGGGACCTATATTATTATCTTGTTCCACTAACTGGACTTCCTGTCTCTCTGCCACTTTTACTTGTGCCCACATGGCTTTTTCTTTTAACTTTCGTTGTTTGGCCTCAATCTCATCACTGAAATATTATGCATGTCTCAATACTTCATCTATTTTCTTGTTTTGCCAATCTACGGTATGTTGTTTGATCATCTCACTAATTTCTGGACGTAGACCATATACAAATCTATATACAAAATGACTCAAGTCTTTTTCGCTCAAATTTTCATCACCACTAAATTTTTTAAAAGCCAAAATCATCCTCTCATAGTAGGCATGCACCGACTCCTTACTTTCCTGATGAGTTCTGTCAATATTTACCCAATCTGTTTCTTTAGGGGGTACTTTGTTTTTCAAAAAGACAATGACCTGCTCATATTTCTTCATTACCTCGGGGTCTGGGGCTCCTGTCTTTGGATCCCTAGGGTATTCTTGTGTGGGCCAATTTATCATAAGTTTGCATTCCATCCATAAATCTGCTGGTACTATTATGTCAATTAGACTATTCAAATCAATCCATAATACTTTGGATAATTTTACAAATCTGTCTACCTGCCTATACCACTCGACAGGTTTTTCACGTAGTCGAGGGAAATCATTTGTAAATGACAAAATATCTTGTCTAGTCCATGGGAAATGTACATTTCCTCCTCCTGGAATTTCTCTCATAGGGCATTCTGTTACTACCTTCTCCTTTTCTCTAACAGGGAAAGCTGCAAAAGTTTTGTCTAAGGCATCATCTCGTTTTCGATACCATCTGCTTCTCCATTTGTCCACATCTCCCTATTTCCTCAGCAGGATAATTATTTCCTTAATCTGACATCTGACTCATTTGTCCTGTGGTATTCAAATTTTCAATGTCCTTTTCAGTGAAATCTATTCGATATGGTTTCTGTAGGGCCTTTACCTTTGCAATGTCTATACCCATTTCATTTGCTTCTTCTTATAATCTTTCATGGAGACTTTTTGCTCTCCAAGCAATGTTTTTACACAGAAACAGCAACTCCTCATCCTGGTAAGTTTTTAACTTCTCTGTGGGAATAGTTCCTACTATAAACTCTTCCAATACCATTCGTAGTTTGGCTACATCTATTGATTGAGATTCTTTGTCTTTTCTCTGCAGACTTCTCAACCATTCACTCAGTTCTTCTGAAGATGGGCCTACTGGTTTCTCTACATTGGTTTGTTCTAAGTCCCTTTGGGTTTCAAATACTGATTCCATATTCACAGTAGGGCTTTCTGCTACATTTGGGCCTAGAAATTGGTTATTTGAGGCATTTGGCTCCATCGTACCCATTGTCTGTCTCCATTGTTTCTCATTTGAGCTCTGCCTTGGTTTTTCAATTTGTTTATTACTGTTATAAGGAACCATTAAACAATGTTCACTATCCTTCTGTTTGTCAAAAATAGGCATCACAGGGCCTATAGTCACCGGAACAGTTACAGCTTCTAAATTTTTGGTCAATTCTCTTATCTTTTCAGTTAATTCTAAGGTTGTTTTTGCTAACTCTGCTTAATTTTCACTATTCGTTTTCTCATCTGATTTTCTCTCTATTTCTCCCATCGTTTTACTTTTCCCTAATTCTTGAGGTACTAGTTCTGTCTTAATGACTTGCAAAGTTTCTCTCATTGGGGCACTTGGTGTCAACATTTCAGATACTGGTTGATACGGAGGTGGATTTTTATAAAACATGTCATCAAGAACATCATCCTCTAGTTCATTCACTCCATACCCCTTTGGTTCTAAATGATGTCTTTTTTCTGTACATTTTTTCCCTCCAACTCCTTCAACCATTCTTACAGGAAACAACCCATTGGTCATACTCGCATTCCGCCACCTTCTCATTTTCTCATCATGAGTATCATGCCCGTATCTGCCAGACATGTATTTATACCTTCCGCCACTCCTCTGTCTTTCTCTGTCATGCATCTCATCTTCCCATTCTGTCAGTGCTTCAAACTGTGTTGGTCTAGGTCTCGGTTCTAGATTCATCATTCTTTCTCTTAAATTTCTCAAAACCACTAAATTAAACGAACCATGCTCTGGAAATGCTAAAACTCTGTCATTCCTGGTATATTTTACCCAATTGTCTAACCAAATACAAGTGTGGTATCCGTAATTCGCAACCATAAAGGATGCGGGGGGTTTCGGTGGGGGAAGCAACTGTCCTTCCCTTGTCACAATCGGTTTGTCCTTTTTAAACCACTTCCTGATCTTTCCAAACCAGGACCTTTTCTCTTTTTCAGGTGGATCGTAATACATCATTTTGTCTTTTCGTGTATCGGTAGTCTCTCCTTTATGACTATTCTGTTATTTTAGCCAATCGTAGCGCGACTAACACTAACGCACCAATCCGGAGCGTCTACGTCACCCTGTAATTCTCCACTCCTAGCGCGATTCACACTAACGCGCCAATCCAGAGCGTCTACGTCATCCTGTAATTCTCCACTCCTAGCGCGACTCACACTAACGCACCAATCCGGAGCGTTTACGTCTCTAGCTGACTGGCCAATCCCAGCGCGGTCTTTCTGACGTCAGCAGCCACTGCTCTTACTCCGGCTTCTACTGACCCCTCCTTTACAAAATTTTCTCGGTAAGTTCTTTTTGCTTTTTCTAACTTACAAATCTGTTAGTAACGACATAAAAATGCCACCATTTTCCGCTTCGCTAACCAAGGATAGTTAATGACCTTTTTCACAAGAATTCCGTCTTTCCCGAGAGCAGCGCTTACCTCTGCCCTAATACGGAATCGTTACTTCCATTGATAAAGTAGCACATGCCTCTACCATACCGTTCTAACAAGCATTAGCTAACCGTTTCTCCAGAATTAAGACACCTAGTTGGAGACCCAATGCTCCTGAGAAATAAAACCAGAGTTTCACGATTAACCCGAATGCTATTTCATTCACGCACTTTCATTCAGAAAATGTAGTTCATTCACACAGAATTCTGTCTTTCCCGAGAACAGCGAACAGTCTGTCCTACTACAGAATTATGACACTCGTTAATAAAGTAGCACTTCCCTCTACTTTATCCTTCTATCAAGCTTAGGGAGCACCTATTACCTTTCCAGTTATAAGCGTTATCAGAGCGCCTTCTGGACTCCCGGTACCTAAGACCAAAATTTCACAGGTGACCTTCGCTACCATACACTTCTTTCATACAGGAGATATCTCTAATGGCAACACATGACGATGTTACCGAATCGAACCCAGACAATGCGTCGTGCAACTTCAATCGTCACACGTTTTCACCGTGTACCTACAGGGCAACAACAATTCCGTCTTTCCCGAGAGCAGCGCTTACCTCTGTTCTACTACGGAACCATTACAAACTTCTGACTTCCTACATCCCAGAAGTCGTGCAAACAACATAGAACTCGACGCGACTCAACATAGAGTGTTAATACATAAACCAATACCTATCCACAATCAATAATCAATAAGCTATTTACAAGCAATAGTCACCAAACCAAAACAATAGAAACCATCATCCTGCTACCAAGAAAAACTGCTCCAGCATGGAATTTCCTATCCTCCCTTTGTCACAAACCAGATACCATACTAACGCTTTCACTCAATACATTCATTGGTGGGGCCCATAACACCAACACTCACACACTCTCATTTGTTCTGCTCTTACAGGAGCGATAGATGTTCCAAACGCTGGCGTGAACAGAATATCTTATAATCTAATGAAATTCTATTTGTATAAACAAACACTAAATATCCTTAATCCAAAACATCTTGATCCTGAATCTCAAGATATTCCTTCCACTTAGTCGATGGATCAATTTAGTTGAATTTGGAAAAGTGATTCTAATCCTTTTCATTTATATTCAGATGATAATAAATAACCCAACAAATTTGCTTGTTATCAATAATATTTTTATCTAATTAATGCAAAATTTTTGTAAGAATTTTAATCAATCCACAGAACATCATAGTTACCTAATCTGGCTATTAGTCATCCTCTTAAGTCAATCAATTCGTCATGCAGCACGCTACAGTCCCAAAGATTGGGTCTGGACCATAAGCGTGTACGCATCAATCAATGCCCATCAGTCTAAGAGACCTCAGTTCATCAGAGAAATGGGCATCAATTTAGTCTGTCAAAGATTCAGGGAAACAGCTGTCCTGCAGTGTCACCGTCCTCTCCGTCAGCATAACGTCAGGAAAAAGAAAAAAATCTGCCAATAACTCACTAGTCTACCTTCTTTTATAATGAAATTAATGACAAAATGTAGCAAAGTTAGTTTTGGGCACTTCTGATTGGATGGTTAAGATCATCCGTTTCGGTTTCCCAAAGTCTATGATGTCACACTGTTAGACATGATCCATCCGGTTTGTGAAAATTGACCATTGTTAAAGCTCTTGGCCGTAGTCCAGTCACGACCTTGTTCTGGTACAGTCTGTGTAGGTCATCTTGAGGCCACTTGTTCAGGAGCCTGGAGCATGCGCACTTAGTCGGAAACCTCGTGGAATGGTAGCTGTTTCGTCGCATCCATGAGTCAGCCATTTTGTCATAGGCCAAATTGGTCAACTTAAGCAAAACAAACACAAAAAGTAATTAAAACATGGAAATAACGAATAAAATGTTTAACCCTCACTAATTCCCTTATGTGAGTGTAATTATCTAGCATATTGGAGACATTTAAAGCGTTAATACTCACCCAATGATGTCATCTGGTGCAACTTACAATTACATCACAAAAGCAACATATACCATGTAATATTCTATTTTTCTAGTGTTAGCATGCATCTGTATATTAGTTTACAAATTATTTTAGGCATGCAAATGCAAATCCCACGTGTAATTCATACATTAGTAGGGTTGATTAGATAGCAAACAAACACATTAATACTTATTATAATTAATTGATTATTCTCATTAGTGTAAACATGCAGAATGGGGGGGTATACAAAATTTTGTTTTACCCGCTCCATCAATGGCAAATGGGAACCGTGAGGTAAGCATCTTTTAGATCCAAACGAACCATCCAGACCTTTTCCAAAAGAAGAAGATCTCTCAGCAGATGGATAACCTCCATCTTGAAGTGTCTGTATATCACAAAAGGGTTGAACTTCCTGAGAGTTTTGCACCAGGAAAACGTTGCTGCAAAACCCGCCGGGAATGAAGGGTCCGACAGCAATAGTTTGCTTGGCTAAAAGTTCCTGAAGCTTGGAGTCGATAAAAGCTTGCTCTTGTAGGGAAAAAAGGAGAGGCAGAGGAGGGGCCATCTACCAAGGGGAGTCTATTAACTCTATCTGATAACCTTGAACCATGTGGAGAATCCACGCATCCGTGGTTAGTAGTGTCCAAGTCATCACAAAATGTAACAATCTGACCCGAGGGGATCATTGGAAAGATTGATGGACCTACCTGCTGACTGAGTGTCGATGGTCTTGTAACCCCTGTTGACGCCCCTGTTTAATCAGCCACGGAAGCCTTGGGACCTGGAGGGGTAGAAGCCCGCTTATTCTGGCTCCTGGGTATACCCCTTGTGCCGTGGGGCGAAGCCTCGCTGGGGACTTGGATTGGAGTAGCGGCCGACTGAGCGTCCCCTGCCACGACCGGCCCTACCAGAGACCGGGTGAAAGACCCTCTTGAGCGAAGACTGTGACTTGTCTAGAGAGACAAAGGTGCGGACGAATTTCGCTATGTCCTTTACAAAGCGTTCCCCAAAAAGCTGACCCTCAGCCAGAGGGCCTGGTTCGGCCAAAGCCAACTTCACAAGTTGCGGGTCGATTCGCTAAAGGACGGACATGCGCCTCTCAGACGAGAGAGCGCAATTGGTGTTGCCAAGGAGGCAGATTGCTCTCTGGGTCCACCCCGCCAGGACCTCCCAATGAATAGCAGCTCTGGTCTCTTGCGCTTGAAGGGCCAACTCAAGGATTTTTGCCAGGGGGCCTGCAACATCTAACAACTTATCCTGGCATGCCCTAAGGGCGCGATCTATGCCCTTTTTGAACCATTCTTAAACTAACTTCAGAAAGGTGGTCATGGATGAATCAATATCTGGGGCAACGGCCACCTTGTGAGCCAGATCAGGGCGGGGGCATTCAGATTTAAAGCGGGCTCTAACTTTTTTATCGAAGCTCCTGTGCAAGTGGGTTTGCATATGTTCCGCTACTGCGGGAGCCCAGTCTGAGGAGCGGGAATGTACGATGTCCGAAGGGTCAAAGAGAAGGGGAAAGGTCTGACGGGCGGGCAAGAATGTTTGCGCCTCTTGGTGCGTTAGCGGTGTTGGGATTCTTGGGATGAATCAGTGTCAGTAGTGGGATCAGGGATATAGAGTGTAGGGGCATCTTCTTTGGAATTGCGCAGTTTTGAATAAACTTGAACATGAGGCCAGGGAAGCCCAGCTGGTTCGGTGGAGGGGGGCGGTGTCGGAGTACCAGAAGGAGCAGGGTTATTCCCAACTAGTTGTTCCAGACATTGGGAAATAGGCAGTAAGGCGGAGGAAAGGACTTTATCCAGCTTAGCGTCTAATCTCTTAACAATGATAGCTTCCATAGAGTCCTCATAATAGCACTCTTCGTCTTCAGGGGGATCAAACGCAGCCACCTCCTCCTCATAGACCTTGCAGACCGTCATATTGTAGTATATATAGGATTATATATGTCTCAAAAAATTCCCCAGAGAGAAGCTTAATTTTACTACCCAAAATCTCTCAAGAGATCAGGCGTCGGTCAGGTATAAAACCCTATCTGCCTAGTCGGCCAAGGGTAGCCAAAAATTATTCCCCAGTGAAAGTGGGGGTGAAGGGGTTAATATTCTCCCAAGCGCTACCAGAAAGAAAGCTGCCTGATTAATGAAGGCCCGGTACCGGCCTCACTGACTGCCAGCTGAGTGTATCCCTAATCACCAGCCCGGGATTAGGCGTCCTTCCAGCTTGTGTTAGAGGGAGCTGCATGCGTGTAGAGATGCATGCAGGCTCCCGAGACGCACGCAGGCCTCCCGATTGGGCTCCAGTGTGCGCCTCGCTCCCAGAGGGGGGGGCAACCCCCAGCAGCACGCAGTGCGTGAACAAAATCGCAAGAAATGCACAGCACAAACCTAAACTGGGCAATGAAAAGTTCACATTAAGGGGCAAATAACTAGGCCTGGACGGTAAATTCAATTCCGCTTGCGAAATTTGGGTAATTTTGCGGTCCGCGGAGGAAGCGTGATAGTGCAGTGATAGTGAGCTCACACCCATACTTGCACTAATAGTGATTTTACACCTAGATCTGTTGTAATACTGATCTCACACCTATACCTGCATTGATAGTGATTTCATACCAATATCTGCAGTAATAGTGTACACCGTATGCCCTTATGAAACACCTATTTCATGAGCGATAAATATCAAGCTAAGTGCCCCTCTAATGTTTATAGAAGGTCTGCACAAACGTTGGAGCAATTGTCTCACAGAAATGCACAGACATGCATGCCATCAAGGGGGTCAACTTCCATTGAACCTTAGTATTTCGAATTAAGCAAATATAGAATAACCTATTTAATTTAGTATTCTTACACCATACATTTTATATCAAAGTAAATATCACTGGTACCTGTTAGTCAACTCAGTGACACCAATGTTATCAGTCACTGGGTGGAAGTGCTGAGAGGTCCATGTTGGTTTTCATACCTGTGCCCAGAAGGAGGCACAATACTGGCACATACATCCACCTGCATCAAGTGAATGATTTTGTGTTATCCATAGAAGGTTCGTTATTAAAGCCAATATTCAGGAAGCGACTTTGGTTTTGTTGTATTTTATGTTCACTGTATTTTTCATGTAGTGCTGTGAGGGACGAATTACGTTACATCCAGGAGGAAGAAACTGAAATAAACTACTACTAAGAAAAATGTTCTGATATAACTTTTGTTTACTTTTCCTGAGAAAACACGATTATTTTCAGGTTTTTCTGTAATCTGACTTTCCACCCAACCATACATGTTGTATGCAAGTCAAATACAATAACTTGGTTAAGTGTGTGGGCCTCCTGTGCACATATAAAATAGTTAATAAACAAGTTAAAAAACAAAAAAAATGAAATTAAAAGCAGCGACCGAAACGTGTAAATTAAAACAAACTTCACCTGGCCAACTGATAAACTGTTGTGAGCACAAAATAAACTAGTCAGTTTTGCAATCAGAAAGTCCTGCTGATACCACGCAGTGCCATCATTAATCTTAATGTTAACGCTGCGGTGTGGCGCCCGTCGAGTTTTTTTTTTTTAATGCAGATTTCTATAGCGTAAACTCGACCCGAAGGAATTGGAGCGCTTTACATGAGCACCGGTTACGTTACAAAAGGACACATTCAGGCACAAGGAGATGAAGAGATTTGCCTAGAATCACAGGATGTGGACGCGACCCAGAGGCTCGAACCTTAGTTTCCAGCACCAGGCAGTCTAGCCGGCGCACTGGCGCAGCTAGGGGGGCGGTCTGCCCCAGGCGGCACTATTTTGGGGGCGGCCGGCAGCAGCTGCGGGGCACTGGTGGCCAGCCCAAGATATATTTGGGCACATAGTCACTGAATGTGATGTACACCAACCACCCCCACACGTACGGCTGTCACTGAGCAGCACTGTACATAAGTGCAAGCGTACCTGGTCCCAGGGCCATCAATCTTGTAGCGCTCAAAAGTGCTATCATTGAAGGCCCGGGGCATCATTTTGGGCCAGCCCCCGCACAGTGCTGTTAAAATGCAGCCACCACTACCTGCTCTTGGAGTCTCGGCAGTGCTGCTGGGCGATTTTCTGCAGACAGTCCAGCTAGATTAAGAACAGCAGCCGTCTCACTTAGTTTGAGACCGACCACCACCGCTCCAAGCTGCCTACATAAGGAGGCCCTAGCGATTTGAATCGGTCAGAGTAGCACAGAATTCTCAGTTAAGCTTTAGTTAGAATAGGACTGCACTTGTTAGTTCGGTTTCCTTTAAGCGTTCCCATGCCCCATGTGCGACACTGACCGCTCCCAAAAAGTCAAATAAACAGAAAGGCACTCACTGTAGTATAAGAAAGTGCTGAATATCCGCGTGGCTCCTATGTTCGCCCCGTCCGTCTCTCTGCTCTCGTCTCCACGTGTGCTCTGGTATGAGAGACTCACTCCCAGTGCCGCAATATGCAAAAAGTCAGTTCATTACATTTTGTGGACTGTAAGAAGGACAACAAACATGTCTGACGTGGAAACCGGAAGCACCCCCACAGCCCCATTTCCAGGGGACGGCAACTTGTGCGAGATGTATTCGTTGTAAAAAAAAAACTGCCTTTGGTCCAGTACACGGTACATAAGAGCCTTATCTGTTGCTAACTTAGTGCTGGGAGGCCTACTTGGATAGCTACGCGCTTTATAAAACCCTACAAATGGAATAGAATCAGAGCACGGTCCAGATACACTTCATCCCTCAACCTACGTCACTCTGCATCCCACCAAAGCCCTTCCACTTTCCCTGACACAGGGCCTCATTTCTACCCGAGGAAGGTTCCAGGGAGGTGAGGTTTGGGCCTTGATCATGCAGGGTGATGATTGCATCCTGTAAATGAAGGTTTCGCATCAAGCGAGGTTGTATGGTTCTTCTTACTACAGTGTTCTGATATAAGAAGACTTTGATTAATGTGCAGTAGCTGTTAATAGGTCCTGAAGAAAGCCTGGATCATTTCCGTTTGGGCTGAAACATGTTGACCATGAAGTAGGAGTCATTGGGTTTTCTGCTATGACTCAATAGCGGAGACTCAAGTTAACTCCCCTTGTTTTTACTAGGTGTGAGGAAAGAGAGACTACCGAAACGCTTTGGTCTTTCCACATAACCCTTTTAATTTTCACTGTACTGCATCACATGATTTTTCTTTATTACTCTTCAACACGTTGTGGCATCAACTGCTTGCCTTGGTTGGGAATGGCATTCAGGGAGAGCGCATGAGCTTGCCACAGAGGGAATTCTTATGATCAAAAGGTTGCCCTCATGGAGGTGGCGGATAACCACGTGATAACACTGATCAACAGAGCTTGATACTTTAGCTCTATCACAATGACATAATTTGATGGAAATCCTGCTCAGCTCTGTTTGCCAGGGATAAAAGAATAGTTATCCTTCTACCAGTATACACATCACCGATTGTGCTTCCTTTTAGACCCCCAGTCTATCTTCGTAGTTGTATACATTGAAGTACTCACCAGGTACCATCCACCACCAGCTTAACTCCACCCATCCACTTGATACCCATGCCTTTCCATAGTCAAACCCGTCAGGGCATAGAGAGGCCCTACCTAACCAGCTAAGTGCTGAAAAGCCATACCAATGGCACTGGTGCACTATATAAACTTTGTAACATAACATCAAATCATGAAATAAAGTAAAAGAAGTACATCCTAGGGTTGGATTGTAATCCCAAAACAGATCTGGTTAGTATTTTAAACCTGTGCATCGTAAGAGAACTGAAGAGACTGTGGTTGTTGTATGCAATAATATCATATACAAAAAATTGTCTGCCATAAATATGGTGGCCTAAATATTGTTTCCAACACTATTGTGCCACTGGTTGTACATTTTCTATTATTAAATCCAAATTTAGCAATATTTTATAGACAGTATATAGGATACAATATATGTATCAAACGATATATTTTCAACGATATTCTGGGACGACACCTTTGTGGCGCTTTGCACACAGGGCAAAATGTATCACGACAAAGGTACCCAGATTCAATTCAATTCAGTAATTCTTTATTCGGTGGTTAAAAACCATCATAAAAGAGTACACATATATACAATTAAAATAGTATTAAATGATTATGCAAGAACATTGACTGAATCTATATACATAAAAATAATTCATTATTCACAATGAATCCACCTTGGTGGCTTAATCAAAATAACGGGTGGGGGAACCTGCAGGATTCACGAGTGGTACTGACCTCTGGTTACCCTTAATCTTAGTGCAAATTTCAAGAAACTTATAACAGAACACAGTGTTAGCGGGTCACTAGCCCTTTGTAGAAAAGTCCGTGCCTCTTTGGCTCGAGTAAACCTAGCCTTTTTTAAAATTTCCTTTAAAAATCTTCGTCTTGGTATTGTATATAGAGGACATAAGAGTACAAAATGAAGGGTGTCCTGCGGAGACCTATTGTCGCAGCCGCAGGCACCCTTCTGCTCAATTGAGTGACTAAAACCAGCTGGGTCGGCTAACAAATATGATAAAAAATTGAGCCTAAAACGTGACATTAAAAACCTTTCTTGAGCATTATACATAACACAAAGATACGGTTCCATCCATTCAGTGGTTTCAAGCCTGCTGTAAGCACTCACTGATGGTTTGACCCCTTCCATTGTGGTTCTGACAGATGCTCTTAGGTCCAGGAAAATTCTCTTGAGGTTAAGCTTATCCTGTGAAATGATCACTGAAGGGTTTAAGTAAAACTCCTTGCAACCCATATTTTCCAAGCTAGTTTTGACATAGTTAAGCCATGGGATATTCAGGCATTTATCTCTGCCAAGGCAGTCTTGTAGGATCTGCCTACTCAACGCGGCTTCCGGGTTTGTCCAAATTTTGAGCCAGGCCAGAATTGGTCTAAATTTAATCAAGTCCTCTAGGTAGGGTCTTCCTAATTCTCTGTGAACTATGACGGCTGGTGTGCAATTAGGGACTTTCAGTATTGAACGAAAAAAATTATTTTCATCCCTTTGCAGTGAATCAAGATTTATAAAACCCCACACTTCTGAGCCGTACATGGCTTTGGGACAACACATTGAGCCATACAGGTTCATAGTTTGTTCCGGGCACCAACGGCCAACTCTCCTCCCGTAACCTGCAATAGCCCCAGTTGATGACACCAATTTGCCACACCTTTCCTGTACCAGAGGGGCAAATTTCAATGACTCGTCAAAGAGCACGCCTAAGTATGAGAAAGATTGCACCCTTTCTAGTGTGTGATTTCCAATTCTATATGGGAAGCTAGTCCGTGGTTTGTGACCTGCTGTCATTACATAAGATTTTTTTAAATTGACAGACAGATCTAACACGTCCATGAATTTAACAAACCCATCAATTAGGATCTGTAAGCTTTTGGGGGTTCGCGCCAAGAGAACCGCATCGTCTGCGTACAACAGCACCGGGATGTTGCGTGTCCCCACCCTTGGGCAATCTGTTTTTAAGTTGGTCAGGGACTGTTCTAGATTGTTAATGTATAACGAAAATAAGAAAGGGGCTAATATGCAACCCTGCCTCACACCGCTAGTGCAACTGAAAGAATCAGTCAACCCCCCTTCCTTATTGTAACATACTCTGGCAGAGGTCTCTCTGTGCAGTTCCCTCAGCGTACAGATTATACCTGGGTCAATTCCCAGGTGATTCATCATCGCCCAAAGCTTGTTCCTGGTAACATGGTCGAATGCAGCGGCCAAGTCCATGAACCCCCAGGTAAATGGCTTAGTTGCTGGTTTTAATATACTTTGCAACCAGCATGTAGAGGTTCAAGCATTGGTCACTGGTAGACCTGCCGGTCTGAAAACCGTACTGAGCGTCTGAGATGATATTATTATCCTCGGCCCATTCGGTCAGGCGATTCAGGATTACTCTTCCTAGGATTTTAGCTGTAACGTCTATCAGAGAGATTGGGCGATAACATTGGGGGTTATCTCTGTTGCCCTTTTTAAAAATAGGTACTATAATAGCCAGCGACCAAGACCGGGGCAGACCGACCATAATGGCCGCATTTATTACTCTGGTTAAAATGGGGGCCCATAACTCCACATTACTCAAAAACATATCCGGAGGGGTCCCATCTGGGCCCGGGGCTTTATTTTTAGTGAGTCCCTCAATGCCCAAGACAATTTCTTCTAGGGAGAACTCCAGTGCCTGTCCCTGCGTAACCGCCCCCATCTCCTCTGTCCTATCTTCCTCCCCATGGTTATACAGGCCCTCAAAGTGGGCTGTCCACTGTTCCGGCAGGATATTTGTGGCAACCTCAGGGGCGTTTTAATCTTGAAAACAAGGGGTGTTTATTAGTCTCCAAAATTCTGTAATATCCTTTTTTTCGGAGGCCTCCCTCAAGGCCGCCCACGCTTCCCCCTGCAGTGCTACTTTCCTTCTTTTTTGCTCCTTCCTATATTTTAATCTACATATGTTGATTTTTACTGAGTCCCTAGGTTTACTGCTAAGGGCTTTTTTTAACTCCCTCAAGGCTCATGTGCAGTCCCCGTCAAACCATCTCGGCGAGTTAGAGTTGGTTTTCTTTGGAGCCTTGGTCCACAATAGCCCTTCCACCAGGCTAGTTATTTGGCCAAATGCGTTTATTAAACGAGCCCCTGCGACAGAGAGATCTAAACACTCATCAATGAGTGATTTACCTTTTTCCATTAAGGACCGGTAAAATCTTTCCCCGTCTAATTTCGCCCACCTAAGTCTTCTACCTTGGTCCGTCACTCTTTCGGAGATGCCCCCAACTGGGCTGTTCTTTTGTTTCGCCAGGTACAAAAACTCCATGACCAAGGGGTTGTGGTCACTGAAGGGGCTCCACTCAATTCCTACTTCAGTGATCCGGTTCTTTAAACATCTAGAAGCAAGAATATAATCTATATAGGAAGAGCACCCTCTCCCTTTAAAAGTGGGGGGGAGTGTGCCATCTAGCCCCAGTGGGATCATATCAACCGTGTGTTCCAGATCATAAGATTGGAGGAGCTTTCCCAGTTCTATACCACTTGATGAGTGGCTAAAATGGGTACCTTTTTTCACTGGGCATTGTGACCAGTTCACATTAATCGGAAACAACAGGGGGCATAAGTGGCAATTCAAGTCACCCACTACTAGTGTCGATGGAGCCGGGGCACCGTTAGCGGATGCAAGTTCTTGGCTCAATCTGGCATCTAGTTCCCTCAGAATGGGAGTGTCATTTCCTGGAGGACCAGTGTTATACACGTTAAACAACACGAGCCTTAACCCTTTGTTCCTAAACCTCAGGGCCTGGATGTTCCATGCGAACCAGTCCACACTGGACCATTTACCTTGTATTTTTAAGTCTACATACATGGACAATCCTCCCTTGGCCCTGCCTGAGGTAGTTTTTTGTGCTGGGATAAAAAAAACATTTATATCCAGCCATGTGAAAGTGGGTGTTGTCCGTTACCCAGGTTTCTTGCAGGCAAATTATGTGGAAATGGGCCATATATTGCCGCCAGTCCTCATTATCAAATTTACCTGCAAGACCTGCTATGTTCCAAGAAATAGTTCTCAGTCCCTCTTTCGCAGTGTTATCAGTCCCTGGCCCAGACATGCCTTGAGAGATGTTAACCAACCCCTCTTGGTTCCTAGGAAGTGGTCTCTGCAAATCCCTGCCCTGCTGTGTTGGATCTGGGGCTATAGCTCCTGTCCCTAAGAGTACTTGCAGGCGTCCCTTAGCGATGGGGTTAGAGGCTTCCATTGTCTTTATTGGGGTCCTGCACCTGCCCACCCCTAATGTTGACTGTCTATCCTCTTTGACCAAGAAATGTGTGAGTGGTGTTCCCCCTATCAATACGTCCAAATCAAAATTCTTGTGTTCCGTGACGGCCTGCTTTACCGGGGTATATGGGGCGATTAGTCAATCAGTCTCCTCTAGAGACCTTAATGGGCTAAACCTATTTACCCAGCATGGGTGTCCACCTTCCCAGATCCCTGTCATTCCTCGTGTGCAATTTGGGGCCCTATTTGAGATCGAGTTTAATCCCTCCCAGCTTCTCCATGTGTTATACTGACCCTCATTGGTTTCCTGCTGCCTTAGATAAAAATAGCTGAGTGACAGGGGCCTTATGCCACTCACACGCCCAAGTGACTCCTGTCTGAGGATATGCTCAACCACCCCCCTGTCTCTAAAGTTAGCAATAATACAATTGCCTTCCAATGTTTTTGGGTCTGATTCCTAGCCAGTTCACTCTTCTAACCAGAAGGATTTCCCCATCCTGGTTATTAGCTAGTGGTCTATTTTGGGTCAGCCAATAAATGAGTTTATTTTTTAACTCCTGGTGTGATTCTCTCTGTTCGTGTTTCAATTCCGGGACCCCAGCAAAAACTACTACAAACGGGCACGACTCTGGTGGTAAATTTATAGTGGGTAGTGCCTTAATCGGGTTTGTTGTAGTAGCCCTCTCTACATTGTGTGCTGTTCTTACTTTGGGGTCAGCAGAGGGTTGGGATTGCTTGTCCGATTGTTGCACGCCTAGACCATTAATAGTGTGCAATCCTCTATCACTTGGGTTAGTGGTCTTATACACTTGTGTTTGAGGAGCCGGGGCTTTATGGGTCTGTACCGTTATTATTTGTGCGTCCCTTATATTGCTGATGTTCCTCTCCCTTTGGGGCACTAAATTAGTGTCTGGGGTACTAGTGGGATTACTTAGTTCCCCTACTAAGCTGCCTTTTATCTCCCTATTTTTTAGTTCACTTAGAATCTTATCCAGCCTGCTTGCCAACGGCTTCAACTGATTTACAATAAATGTTTCTAAGTGAGCTTGTAGATCTGACGTAATTTGAGTCAACCATGTTGGTGGATCTGCTTGAGAGGTTGTCTGTGTTGCTCGCTCTATCCCAGTGTTGTTTCTACTCACAGAATGGGAGGAACTAACTGTGCTATTTTTGGTCTTTCGCTTCTTTGGGCAGCCTTTCTTCTTCCTTTGCAAAGTGGCATTTTTGGCTGGGCCTAAGTCCTCCCTATTCCTGGTGGTAATCAGTTGGGCACACGGAATATCCTGCTCGCTAGGCTCTGGAGGGCTGGGCGATGGAATTAACACGACCTCCTGGTGCTGATCTTGAGTAGCTGCAGGTGGGTCAAATACTGGGGTTAGGGACAGGCGCCTCTCTGTGCGCTCAATTTCGCTAGACACAGCCCCTAACGCTCTTTTGAGCATACGATCAATAGCTGTAGGCTGCATAATAACGGGGAATGGTGAACTGGTATCAGCTTTGTGCGCCTGGGGAACAGAGGGAGTGTTGAGCTTTGCTCTTGTCGAGCGTGTGACCGTTTTGCCTGTCATGCTCCCAGCAACAATTAGTCCTTACCTATGAGGGTCTCGTGGGGGTACTTGTTCACCCCACGCCAGACCTCACCTTCACTACACCCAACGTGGAATGAAAGCAGTTTTATCCCCTCCACCCCTATCACGGCTTTCACAGGATACAGTACCGACAAAAATGTTGTATCAGATGACAGAGTCTCGAATAACAGGGCTATAAATTAGCTTTTACAGTCCCTGAGTAAAAAAAAACAGGCATAACTCCCTATCAATTTTCCTGATGTGGCAACCAAGAGGGATGTCCCAGCCCGGCCTCCTCCGGCCCCGGACGGCCACAGACGGCCTGCCCTCTGCCCGGGCTCTGCCCGGCGCCGCCCGCGTGCGTCCCGCGACGCGGGGGGAGTCGCTGCTTATGAAGCGCCTCCGGGCGCGCTGTTGGCCGGAAGGGAGCCGGACGGCAAAGGATCACGGGAGCTGCAGTCTCCCCCAACTGCGGCCAGCGATGTGTTTGGGCGGCAGGGGAGACACACAGCGTTAGCTCCCCGTCCACAGTCCGCTGCTCTGAGCCCAGGTAAGTCTGATGGTTGGTGTGGTTCCAGAAAATGCCCCCCATTCTTTTTTAATTTAAAGTGAGTGCTACTTCTCTTTTCAATAGTCAGCACATACTGCTTTATTTGTTGGAGAGGCGAATCAGTTGGTTTTCCATGCAGTAGAACATTTTTGTTGTAACAACTGCTTGCTGCCAGGGGCGTCGTGTATGCCCGCTTTAGCAGCTACAGAGTTGGGTAGGGCAGGGGCATTCTTTATGGGCAACTTCTGTCTACAACTCGACAGTCAAAAGCTCATCCTTAATGCTGGATACAGCCTGAATAGAAGAGCAAGCAGGGGCGGTAAAAACCAACTGCTGGGTAAACAGAACAGGGAAAGAAAGAAGGAATGTTGGAAGAAAAGGGTGGAAAAAGGAAGTAGGGATGAATGAGTAGGAGGATGAATGTATATGTGGATGAATGAGTGGGTAAAAGAAGAAGTGAATGATGATGGATGGACACATAAAAGGATAGTAAAGTAAAGGGATGAGTGGATGGGCGAGTGAGTGAATGGATAGGTGGATGGACAAGTGAAAGGATGGCAGAGCAAAGGGATGAATCGTTGAGTGAATGAATAGGTGGAGGGACAGCTGAAAGGAGGATAGAGTAAAGGGATGGATGAGTGGGCGAAAAGATCTGTGAATGGAAGCCATAGTAGATGAATGATGAATGGATGGCAGGGTGAATAGATAGATGGCAAAGTGAATGAATGTATGGGTGGATGGCAGATTGGATGGATGGCAAAGTAAATGGATGGATGCGTGGCAGCGTGAATGGATTAAAGGCAAAGTGACCGCAAACCTGCACAAAGTACTTTCTGCCCGTGTCCCTGGGTGACAGCGCACGTAGCACTTTATTCACGGTCCCTGGAGGGGCTTGAAATCCACGGTGGCGGTCCCGCAGCGCGGGAGACCGCAAACCTGCACAAAGTATTTTCTGCCCGTGTCCCTGGGTGTCAGCGCACGTAGCACTTTATTCACGGTCCCTGGAGGGGCTTGAAATTCACGGCGGCGGTTCTAAAGCGCGGGACGCGCACGTGGCGTGCCCTGGCTTGGCCCGGGCGAAGACAGGCCCATCTTAGCCCGTCATAGGCTGACAGAGGCCTGGCTGGGCCACGTCTCCTTGCTGCATTAAGGAAGGAAGGGGGATTTTTTCCCATGGACTCCATTGATTATATACAAAGGAGCTTATGGACACGAACTCGGTGAGCCCACAAAACTGTTAAGTCTTGTTGTTTTCCAACTTTCTATTTTTCCCTTACTGTTATTGTTTGTATTGCTTTTATCCTGTGGTGTCGCCTCGAGATGGGTAAAAGGAAAACTACATGTGGTCCTAAAAAAGTTCTTAAGGGGGGGGATTCACTCTCTCTTAACTTACCTTACCGGGGCTATGGGGGCAATAGGTCAACAGATTACTTCTGTGGAGGAGGCTATAAATACAGAAAGAACCGGTTTGGTCTTATGCCCCCCTACAGGTATTGTGGAATCAGGCACTCTCGCCCTTATTACGGCCAGTTTTAACACCTCAAGGAGCGGTGCAACCACTAATGGTTGTGTCCTGAACCTCTCTGACCATATTTCGGCCAGTGATCTAGATAGCGACTCCCAGCCTCCTGCTAAACGTTTAAGAAATACAAATAAAACCGTTCCCACGCCCCCAGAGATAGCAGTAAATGAGAATAGCCCAACCCCTTGTTTAACGCGTAGAAATACAGCATCTAAGGGCAAGCCATTGTCGTCTACGAAGCAAGGACGTAAAGGTAACGCAGCCATGGGCCCTAGACTTAATCACGCCAGCAATCTGGTACTATTAACTAATAAGCTTGACTCATTAGATCTCTACTTGAGAGAAACTTTGACTAAATTATCCAGTAGAGTAAGTGCTATTGAAGAAATCGAAATGCCCTGATACCCGACAGCCTTCTGACCCTGTAGTAATTGATGTAGCCAACTGTAGGTGTAAGCATATTGATTCTGGTGCCAATAATCCGCCTCAGAGTGGGGCGACTATCTCCAGCAACCAGTCGGCGGTATTGGGGAGAAATGAGAGCAGGGCATGTTTAGATCTATGTCCTGTTCCACCCATTCCTCCGGTGGCTATACCTGGTGGACTCTTTATGAGTACCCCAGATAACGTAACTAAGGACACATTATTCCCACAAAAGATTATAAGTAATGACCCTAAGCCAGGTTATCAAGTTCCTATGCTTCATGGAACTTCTAAACATCCCACTCCCATCATCCGTGCGCCCATCCAGAATCAGGGAGTTGATTCATCCACGGTAGTGCTGGATCTACCCCCAGCTGTGACCCCATACACTTTCATTCTAGCTAATGTTCCTGTGTTATCGGCTGGGGTAGTTGAATCTTGGGAGGAACTCAGGAATAAATCATTGTCTTGGTCGGGTTCTAAAATCAGGTCACCAGAGAGTCTCTTTAAAAAATGTTAAATGGTCAGACGTGTTAGTTGGCTAGGGAAAGGCCAGAAGTCTCTACCAGGGCATTGTGTGATTTTGACCTTTAAATCCCCAGAACTGGTACATCATATTCTAACCAGGGTAGGTTCCCACTTCATCTCAAATCGTGGGATTAATGTGTTCCCTCTGGGTTTTTTCCACCATTTGAGTCACCCCAATCGTTTAAATTCTTTTAATGGGGGACACTATTCGAAGGCCTCCCCTTTGTACAATGTCCCAGTCCACAACCGCTTTGACCTCTTTTCCCGCCTAGATCAGGTGGATTGACTCCCAATTATCCCCTGAGGAGGAGACATGGCAAAAGGGGGAACCTTTATAAATATGGGCACTTTTGTTACAGGAATTAGGGAGTATGGCTGGACTATAGCCTCTGTGAGTACTTCACCAGTATTAGACTCCAGTTCATTGGGTTACCAGGGGCACAATAACTATGTTCCATCAGTGATAGCAGGACCCATGATCAGGTGTAAGACTCTGCCTCTAGCTACTTCCCCTGCTTACCCCACAGCTGCTAGTTTAACCATTCCTCCTGTGGTCCCTATTGTCTCTTCCCCTGGAACTCGTACCCATGTTGCTAATGGGTTTAAGATGGGTATCGGATGTCATATCATGTTTTGGAATATTGCGGGCCTAAAGGCAAAGATTGTGAACCCCTTGGGGTCAGAGTTTGTTTTGGGCTTCGAAGTTTTGTGCTTACAAGAGACCTGGCTGATTGACCCCATTCATATTAACAGTTTTAAAACATTTCATACGCCTGCGGTTGCGTCAACCCATGGAAGAGCCATGGGAGGATTGTGTACTTATGTTTCAAATCGTCTTAATTTTAGGATAACTACAACTTTGGTGATTAATCGCTATGACCAAATCGTGGTGGCCAACATGGATAATTCAACAGCCATTGTAATAGTCAATCTCTATAATAATGCGCCACGTGAAGATCTATTTGGTTTGTTGAGTGTTATAAAATCGCGTATTAATAGGCTACAGTCAGCTACCTCAAAGGATTTTTTCATTATTTGGGGGGGAGATTTTAACATAACCTTATGTCACCAGGAGGATAATAGGGTTTGCGGTCTTGAGCAGGATAAAGTTTCAAGTATTCCTCATTTTATCCATTCTACCCAGGGAGATATGATTAATGAAATAATATTTACTGAAGATCTGGGATTTGCAAATAATCTCTGTAGCCCGTTGATCCCTTTTAATCCGACCTTTAGTGGTCGAGGGTTGTTCTCTCTGATAGATTTTATTTTAATATCCGTAAGACATGCTTCAAGACTTTTGGAGTTTCATACACATGACATCTCCCTTAGCGACCATTTTCCACAGAGCATAAATGTCAAGGTCAACCATAAGGCAGTTTGCAGGTCTGTAACTAGTTTTCCCCATGTGGTAGATATTACCTTGGCCAGACAAAACGGCTATGCCTTGCGCTGGAAGAAACTTGACCCAGTCGTGTTTATGTCTAAGGTTGTCACAAACTGTAGCGATGCTATTAATAAGTGTCTTGGTAGTGGTAACCCAGACCGAAAGATATTGTGGAGGGCTACTCCAAAATAGCAGAGTTTCTTAGCAATGCTCTACATATAAAATCAAGAAGTAAACACCCACAAAAGAGGGGTTGGTTTGACACCTGCTGCTCGAAAGCTCACTCCGCTCTTAAAACCGCCCTCCGTAGAACAGTTAAAAACCAGAAAGAGATAAAAGAAGCTAGAAGGGGTTACCAGCGTGCACTGGCATCAAGGAAAAGACTTTTAAAGGAGGAAGCTTGGAAGGCCTTGCGTGAAGCTTCAGAACAGAGAGACTCCTCAGCTTTTTGGAATGCGGTTAATGCCCCCTTTTTAGAAGATACAGAGAGGGCAACCATAGAAATTGCAATAACGAAGGGTGAATGGGTGTAGCATTTCTCTGAATTAAAAAATAAATCCCAATCTGACTCTACAAGTAATGATCAGGTTGGGGATAGGGAAGAACCCCAGCTTATTAGTTCCCATTCGCACCTTCAATTTGAATTGAGTGAAATCGTGGAGGCTATAACATCAAGGAAGGGGAGAAGGCACCCCGGGCAGACGGTATACCAGTGGACCTTTTTAAGTATTATATTGAGTTCTGGGGACCCATTTTAACTCAGGTAATTAATGCTTGTAGTTCTTTGGTTTTCTTCCAACTTGGAGCGAATCGATTTTGGTGCCCATTTTTTAAAAAAGGGACATGCATAACCCGGCTTGTTACAGGCCAATTTCATTATTAGACTCGACAGTTAAAATAATGTGAGAGATCTTTTTGCCCATCTACAGGTCCAATACGGCTTTCGTAAAGGCCTTGGTACTATTGATCAATGTTTAAATTTGGATCTTACCATCGGTAAATATACCAAGGCCAAGGGCGGTAACCTTTATTTGGCGTTGGTGGATTTAACCGCGGCCTTTGACCGCGTCATCTATGACAAACTCTGGTTGGTCCTGGAAAGTATGGGAGTGGACTCCAGTCTTATCTCCTTTTTGAGACAATTTTATATCAGGGCTAGGGTCAGAGTACGCAACAGAGCAGGGGGTGAGTACACTGAGCCCTTTAACATTGGAAGAGGAGTGAGACAAGGTTGCGTTCTGGCACCTTTCTTATTCACTTTGTATATTAACAACTTAGGTAAAGTTTTGATTGATGAATGCCAGGACCTCTCACTGGTAGGGAAGCGCGCACTTATGTATGCAGATGACGCTGTCCTTATGGCCCGTACCCCAATTAGCCTACTGAAAGTTATATCTAGTTTTGCTAATTTTATGTCTAACTTGGGCCTCTCAGTCAATACCTCCAAAACCTTTATTTTAAAATGTGGAGTAGGGAGCAAGAACACCCGGTCGTTCTTCCTAGGGAAAAACCATATAGAATGCTCTAATACCTTTTCCTATTTGGGGGTCCTTTTTGATCAAACTGGCACATGGTCCCAGGCTGTCCAGTCAAGGAAATTGTTATTCTTAAAGGCTTTGGCAGCATTGTCTAACTTTAGCAGGAAACTGGGTAAACTCTCGCCCCCAGAATTACTTCAAATGTATTAAGCCAAATGTGTTGCTATCGCAACTTATGGGGCGGGCATCTGGGGTTATGTCGACCGCCCTACAGACGGCGGAAAATAGATTTCTTAGATTCTTATTGGCCATCCCGGAGAGTGTTTCTACTTTTAACTGCCATATGGAACTTGGTTCATCATACATAACGGATGAGATTCGTATTCAAACGATTCTTCGCTGGCATCGCATCTGGACTTCAGAGCAGACCATTTTGAAATGCCAATTGATTACCGATTGTTGCAGGTTGGATGGGGCTCTATGTTTCGGCTGGTTGAAATACGTCAGAGACTTTTTGTGCAAAATGGGTCACCAAGAATATTTTGATAATCCATCTATTTTATGCAATTTAAACAGGAATTTGTTTAAACAAAGTTGTTTTCATGTTGTTGTTTCAGGACATTTTCTTTTCTATTGGACTCCTCAGCCTTGGTCTCTTTTCTGGAATTTGTTTAATAATGACTACTTCTTTGCATATTCCTACTATTGATTCCAGTGGTGGCTGGCTTGTACTGAGGGTGGGGGTCACAAAAACAAACAAATAAATAAATAAAAGAAAAACACTTACATCCGCAGTGCGACGTCCTCCTCCCTTGAGTGTCTTCCAGGAAGCTCCTGATGCTGGAAATTGCACTACCCAATCCTGGCGCTGCTTTCACAGCATGAAAGCAGCACCAGGATTGGATAGAGCAGGCTCTCTCAGCATTCCTAAGAGCACTGAAGACCTGCACATTCTCTAACCCAGCTAGGTTAGAGATCTTTAAAATGTGCATGTCTGGCTGGCCGTACCAAGACAGCCAGTGAAACAGACAAGCACATTTTAAAGCTCACAGCTCCCTGCTGCTGACACTCAGCAGCACTAGCCTCACCTGATCCTGACAATTAGTTAGGGACGGGTTGCTTAAAAAGAAAACAATAATAAATAAGCTTTATTACATTTTATTTATCAGCACTGGGACATGTGGGGTGACGCTCCTCCGCTCAAATGGAGGAGCCGCCCCTTATTGCCTCATATGATCTTGCCTCATGTGGGGCCAAATTGCACATGTCTGTAGATGCCATCTTCCTACACAAGTTTTTATTTCCTACAGCTCTCCACTGTCACGCACACCAGCCAATCAGAGTTCTGCATTGGCAGTTTCCATCTGCTCAGTAAGTACATAAGTAGATTGCATTATAGATATTGAATGATGTTGACTCTGCTCATATACTCCAATTGCTATCAGAAGTCAGATTTCCAACACCTATACATAGGACCAGACAGCCATGTATACACACAAGGAACCAATGATACCTGCCAGCCATTCTGAAGGATCATCATGAGGTCATCGAACTTTGCCTCCTCATTCTGGAGCATATCCTGCCTGCTGCCGACGACGTGGTAGAACAAAGCACCGCATTAAGAGACAATGCGCATGGATCTGTCTGTGGGTGTGTGTGTTGGGCCCACAAGATGTATTTTGAGGTACTCCTACTTAAATCCCAATTTTCAAGCGTGAACAGCAAACTCTTCTTGAATCTAGAGCAGCAATTGAATGTCCCCAGGATTTCATGCTGACTGTCACCTCAGCTTCTGGCAGGAATCTTGGGACATCTGGTACAGGGTCTGCAAAATGGTAATGGAAATGGCCGAGGGTGTGCTTGCAAAGGATGTGCCTGAGTCGCAACTCTTGCAGGGTAAGTCAAGTCTGTGGGACGCCTGCTATCTCTCCCTCAGTTATTCAACCTAACTTGTGCAACACAACAGAATGTGTGCATTTAAATATTCTATCAGCTCTTGAATTCTGTCACTAACAATGTCTGAAAGTGGAGCTTGGAGGGGCCACTACACCACTGACAGATAGTGCCAGAACAACCTGTTCAGAGAAACACCATTTACTTAGTTTTTGAGTTTTATTTCTCTCTTACTTATTCATTCTCTCATTATTTCAGTTTTCCCACTCTTTTTCCCTACTTGTTTTACTTTGCTTTCACCCTCACCCCTGATTTCTCTTTTCCATAGTATTTCCCTCTAATCTCCCTTTACCGCTACTTACTCACTGATTTTGTTCTCTTTCATCTTTTGCTCCCTTTTTGCTCCCGCTGTCTCAAATCACTCATTTTCATTTTATTCTTCTCAAATCAATATTCCCTATTTACAAAATTACAGGCTCTTGATTTACCTTTTTCTCCAAGTCCCTTTTTATTTTTTCTCCCCTTTCCCTTCTTCGTAATATTTTAATTCTTCTCTTTTCTTCTCTCTTAGTCCTCTTTGTACCCTTCCTTTCAATCTCCTTGATCTTTTTTCTAGCTTACCTGGATATTGTTTTGATGTCTACTTTGGTACCACCAACCATTCCTTTTGTTTTAGCTTGCTTATCTTTGTTATACTTGTTTTTTTCCACTCTTGGGTTTGTTTAGGGTGTCTGACCCATAGTTGATAAGCATTGAGAACTGCATAGCTAGGGGAGAGGATATGGCCTAATGGCTAGAACGTCGACCTCGAAGGTGGGGAACAGTCTTCGAGTCTCGGCAGGGACGGTCAACATCCTGTGGTTCTGAGCAATTACTAAATCTCCCCCTTCCTAACAAAATAATGTGTCACTCTGTAAGGCAACTGGTGCTCATGTAAAGCGCACTAATACCTTCGGGTCGAGTTTGTGCTACATAAAACAAACAAAAAAAAAAGCAAGAATGTGGCCATGACCACAATAACAACCACACATCCCACCACCCAGCCATAGTTAAAGGAAGGTACTATAGAAGAAGGGAATGATGCTGAAACGTAAGAGAGGCATAAGGATAGCCTTCAACATTGTTCAGTGTGCTTGAACTGCAGTTGCTACTGTGGGTGAAGGATAGTTAAAACCAAGGACACCAGGACAAGTTACTTTAGTGGGAGATGCAGAAATGACATTGGGGCGAATGTGAGATGCTATAAAACAGCTATACCAGCAGTAGATGCAACAGGAGCATAAGTACCAGTGTGACATGCTGCATGAACTGAGGTACCAGCAGGAGACAGCAGGAATGCCATCACTGATGATAGGAGGAGGGAGGTTAATTCTGCACTAACAGCAGACATAATAGGTCGGTTGCATACCTGACTAAAATGGTGATGCTGTCAAGATCACTGTACTATTTCTCAAACTTACAAATTCCCAGATCCAAGAGTCTCTTCCACATGCTGGATGCCATGTTAGGGGATCTAATTAGAAATAATGAATAGTACAGAGTATCACTTTCCTTTCCAAATTGAAACTATCCACGGAGCAGGGAGGCCTGGGAACCCTGCACTTCAAGCACTGCTATCTAGCGGTGCAACTTCAGCGGCCTTCTCACGAGCACTATCTCGCGGTGTAACTTCAGTGGCCTTCTCGAGAAAGAATGTGTGTAGTGAGGCCTATGTGACATTGGTTTCATGCATTAGGACCTGAGGGGTGTTTCTTAAATGACATGCATGGAGTGGAGCAAATGCTTATATTTCTAAATACTGTCGTTGTTTGGTAGAGTGTGGGTGTAGAGTGTGACCTAAGTGGGAGTTGTTTTGGTGTTGTGCTTAATGTCTAGCAGGTGATTTTACTGCTGTTGTCTTGTAGCAGCAGTTAAGTATTGAGTGGTGTAAAGAGGAGGAAGGGATACATTTACTTATGCATTTAGCTACCATTTTAGTGCTGGTAGGTCTTCATCAACTGAGACTTTACCTTCGAGGTTTGCTCTATGCTTACGCCTCAGTTTCACGCTCTTTCTTATGCAGTGGAGTGGAGAGTGGCATCGTAACTTAAACCCTGCCAATCTTCCCCTGCTGCTCGCCGTCATTTGTCCCCAGACCCTCCCCTCCCCGTCGCTACCTGCCATGGGCAGCAATCTTGAGGATAGCCCCGGGCGCCAGAAGCTCTAGCTACGCCACTGAGCCGGCGGACCACATCTAACGAACACCAGACCACCCTTCGGCTGGATGTGAAATGTCAGAAAGGCCTTCGGGCCCAGTCTTTCCCTGGACAGAGAGACTATAGATGCCCAACTCTCCCTTGGCAAGTCTCTACTCTCTCAACGCCAGGGAAGCATGTTACTCATTTCAGTGCTCCATTGTCGATGAGCACAGCGAGCAACCACTCCCAGCCTCCATCGCCACAGTGAAAACCGACACCCCTGCCTCTGAAACACTGCAGTGGGTGCACACGAGCTTCCCTGCTCTTCAGATGTTCTCTCTCGCGCACGCACACATCTTCCACAGCATCTAACGTGCACACAAACACACACCTCTCTGCATGGCATCAATTACACCTCTGCACCACAGACACTCACCTCTTTGAACAGCATTACACTTACAATCACACCTCTGCAGAGCCTTACTTATAGACATATACATAAACACACACCACTGCACAGCATTACTACACACACGTGTGTTACACAAACACTCACATATCTTTGCAAAGCATTTCACAGCACATGCCGCCGCATGCAGCAGCTATTATAGTACACAAACACGTAAAGTCATGCACGACGTTCCACAGCCCCTCTGAACCCTCTCATGACGGAATTATCGAAGCACACCTCTAAGCACAGATTCTCACAAACACACACCTCGCTCTTGTAGTCATTTGCAACACAAAATTTCGGATTGCAAGCCGAGTTTAACTTTATAAAATATTCTAGATGAACAGATCAACAAGGAAACTTCAGTGGAGTGAAGCAGTATGTGGCTGAGAAATTGGATTTATTTTCTCCGTCTGTACAGGTTTGACTGACAAAAATGTGCAGGTTGCTGTCTCTTTCTGTTCTCTCAGTGTTTAAAGTCGTAAGGTCCTTCGATGTGGGATGTGGTATTTCTCCCCCATTCCACAACTCTGGCCTGGGAGGAGGCCTGTGCTCTTCGGTGCCTGTCTGCAGAGAGGGGGTGGGGGCTAGGTGTGCAGCGCACATCTCCAGACACTGTGATGCTCCCCCCCTTAGGTCGGAGGCTGAGCTGCTGCCCTTTGATCTCCAGATGCCAGAGAAGGGGGCATTACAGAAAGGAGGGGGTGGGGTAAGAGACAGACGCTATCAATCAATCAATCAATCAAGACATTTGTAAAGCGTGCTACTCACCCGGAGGGTCTCAAGGCGCTAGGGGGAGGGGGGTCCGCTACTGCTCGAACAGCCAGGTCTTGAGTTGCTTCCTGAAGGAGAGGTGGTCTTGGGTCAGGCGGAGGTGGATGGGGAGGGAGTTCCAAGTCTTGGCTGCCAGGTAGGAGAAAGATCTTCCTCCCATGGTGGCTCTTCGGATGCGTGGAACGGTGGCGAGGGCATGGCTGGTCGATCGTAGCTGGCGTGTGGGAGTGTAGAAGGTCAGGCGGTTGTTGAGGTATCTGGGGCCCAGGTCGTGGAGGGCCTTGTGTGTGTGGGTGAGGAGTCGGAACGTGATTCTCTTGCTGACGGGGAGCCAGTGCAGTTCTCTCAGGTGACCGGAGATGTGGCTGTGTCGGGGGATGTCAAGGATGAGTCGTGCAGAGGCGTTCTGGATGCGTTGGAGTCTTTTCTGTAGTTTGGCTGTTGTTCCGGTGTAGAGGGTGTTTCCGTAGTCCAGTCGGCTGGTGACGAGAGCCTGGGTGACCGTCTTTCTGGTTTTGGTGGGGATCCATCGTAAGATCTTTCGGAGCATGCGTAGGATGTTGAAACATGATGATGAGACGGCGTTGACTTTTCTGGTCATCGAGAGGGAGGAGTCCAGGATGAAGCCCAGGTTGCGAGCGTGGTCCGTAGGTTTGGGTGCGCTGCCCAGTGCGGGGGGCCACCAGGAGTCGTCCCAGGCAGAGGGGGATGATCCCAGGATGAGGACTTCCGTCTTGTCTGAGTTCAGTTTCAGGCGGCTGTTCATCATCCACTCGGCTATGTCTTTCATCCCTTCGTGTAGGTTGGTTCTGGCGGTGGCTGGGTCGTTGGTGAGGGAGAGGATCAGCTAAGTGTCGTCAGCGTAGGAGATGATGTTGAGGTTGTGTTGGCGTGCGATGGCTGCGAGGGGGCTCATGTAGACGTTGAAGAGGGTGGGGCTGAGTGATGATCCTTGCGGGACGCCGCAGATGACTTCGGTGGCCTCGGATCTGAATGGGGGGAGGCGGACTCTCTGGGTTCTTCCGGCGAGGAACGAGATGATCCAATCTAGAGCCCTCTCTTGGATTCCGATGTTGCTGAGGCGCTGTACTAGGGTGCGGTGGCAGACAGTGTCGAACGCTGCGGAGAGGTCCAGGAGGATGAGGGCCGCTGTTTCCCCGTTGTCGAGCAGGGCTCGGATGTCGTCAGTGGCTGCGATGAGGGCGGTCTCGGTGCTGTGGTTGGCTCGGAAGCCGGACTGCGAGTGGTCGAGGGATCCGTTTGTCTCGAGGAAGGCGGCAAGCTGTCTGTTGACGGTCTTCTCGATGACTTTGGCAGGAAAAGGCAGGAGCGAGATGGGGCGGACGCTACAGGAATACTCCAAACTGTTCAGCCAGTGTTAAACAAGCATTTGCAATGCAATAGGTCTCGCAGTTATACGAGTTTGAGCTATTGGCATTATAAATGACAGTGCCTTTTATTTATGTTTTAAAAAAAAAACTTAAATAAAAAGCATTGTCATTTACAATGCCAATAGCTTAAACTCCTATAAATGCGAGACCTATTGCATTGCAAATGCTTGTTTTATTAAACTTTTAAACAGGTCCCTCTCCTAGGAAGTACCCCGCTTCGGGTGGTTTGACTCTGACACCGCTACAACCTCTGACGAGCCTGGTGCTAAGTAATAGCGTGAAGAGAACGAGATGGTTAAAACTTCACTTTTAGCGCATTGTAGAGAGAACGAAAGCAAAACTTGTCATCGCTTCCAACAACAACAAGACACATCTGGAACACGGAGCGGATCTGATGTATTCTACATTTAAATGGTGGATGTCCATGCGGTGTGCTTAGCAGAAGTCTGAGATACATTTATTTCTCCCTCCGATGTAGGGCGAACAACAGTAAGGCAGGGAGGGCTCTTTGTCTTTCGCTTTTCAGGCCTCCTGCTCAATGGATTGCTTTCCATCCTCCATTTCCGGTCCCATGTGCCTGGCGCGCGCCATTCAAGGTTTAATGAGCAGATGGCCATCTTTAAAGGGCCTGAAATGCCGCACAAGGGGGCGTGCTGCCCTGGCCCTCCTCTTCACCCCATCAAAAGAGACAGATGCAGCCGGCCCCCTTGTTACAGCGAGTGTACAATGCGCGCTGCTCCTTTTCATGTGTACTGCATGGCAGTCAGCTGATAAAAACATTCAGATAAGATCAAAATGTTTCAATTTTTTTCTGTATGGTTCAGAAAAAATGGACATTAATTTTATTATTAGAAGATGTTTGTATGTAGGAGCTAGTCGTGCAGAAAACGAATGTAAATTATTCTTTTAGTATCAGTTGCAAGGGATAACAGGGCGACGAGAAAGGTTTTTGGTAAGTAAACTGGAGCCTTATGCTAGACTTACTAATGCTGTAAATGCTGATGCTATCAGTGCAACTACATGTAAAATTATAAAAACAACACACAAACAAAATGACACCCACAAATCATCAATACTATGGCTGACATATACATTCATATACACGTCAAGATGACGTGATCTAGCCTGGATGTTTTTTTTTTAACCAGCAATGAAAAAGTCAGTAGATCTCTGCTTTAAAAGACCAAGCTGTTCCTAAGGGAGAGACAGCAAGGAAACAGATGGCAAACAAGTATTAAAATATACGTCACGACGAAAGATTCAAGCAATTGCATGAAGACTAAGTACCTTCAAAGATGGCCAAAAGGGGCGGCCATACTGGAGCGATATTTTTTACAATAGAAGTGCCAATAAAACGGCAGATTTATCATTTGCTTTAAAATATCTAAAACATAACCTAATATTTTTTATGTTTTAAAACAGTCCCTAATCGAGTTCATTATTTTTGATGCAGACTAAAAATAATGCTGACAAACTAATACAGCAATTTGCATAATTTTCAACTATAATTATGGATAAGGTGCATGTCTACAGCACGCCATTTATATAAGTATAAGGTTGCTTCTAGGTTTGATTTTGCGGTTTTACGAATCTCTGAATATTTTGTGCGCCACGCTGTAAACTACCAATATGGCTCTTACAGACAGGAAATGGTTTGGTTACTCTAGTCCACTTTTTTAGGCCTCGCCTGAGACAGCACTTTAGCGCTGCTCTCGCGAGAGCTTTCGTAAATGGGGGATCTGGAAGTGCAAACGAGTGCTTTCAGGCCTCCAAAAACAGTGCATGTGCGCCGGCCATTGGAGGCCTGAAAGCACTTGTTTGCTTTCACTTTCGCGGGCCGTACGGCAGTAAAGATCGGCAGTAAAGATTGCAATCTCTTTGTTCCCAGCATCAGTGAGATGCAAATGAACAAACAGCGTGAGGCCAAAGGTCTTATTTTTTTAAAAACAAACCAGGTCACTGCTACAGTGAAAGGAACAACAAGCATTTACAATGCAATAGGTCTCGCATTTACGCGAGTTTGAGCTATTCACATTGCAAATAACAATGCCTTTTATTTGTGTTTTCGTTTTTCAAACATAAATAAAAGGCATCGTCATTTACAATGCCAATAGCTTAAACTCGCGTAAATGCGAGACCTATTGCATTGCAAATGCTTGTCTTTCAAATGTGCTGCTGTTTTGTTTTGACCATTCTAGTTATCTGCGTTACGAGTCAATGCAAGTGTCTCACTTCCCTGAGATCTTTTCTTATTCTGTGAGACAAAAACTACAACTCGCCCCTCGGTAACACCATCTGTGTGTGTTAAGAGTTCCTACTTGTAGGAGTTAATCGTCAAATCAAACTGCTTTAGCACCGATGTTCTGCGCACGTACTTAAAAGAAAATGAAATAGAATAATATATTGGGTGTGGGGAAAAAACCAAGAGTAAAACTTTATTTTTAGAAAAAAATAGAAATTCGGTGACGGTCCCTTCAGTATCAGCTGCTGCCTGTGGACCTTGAAATGAATGGCGGTGTCGTCGATCATTTGTTAGACATGTAAGTCACTAACTACCCTGTTTACAGCGAGAGTCAATAGGGGTTTTGTGTGTTCTAACTTTTCATGTAATCGATATTTATGTATACATCCTTGTCTTCCCTCTTCTGGTTAGACGATTTTCACGGAAGACCGTTTTGACCGACTCAATTGTAATGCATTTGATAAAACACTCAAAAGCCGCTCCTAAAGCAGCAGTGGCCATGGGGTTTCCAGTTTTGTGTTCGGAGGAATAGGAATACGCACTGGTGACGAAACAATTTTCCTGTGAAGGCCAAAAATGGGGGCAGTGAAAGGTGCGGAGTCACGACGGGTGTAGTGTGCCATGAGGAACTATTCAGTAATGGCCTAAACGTTATTTTTAATTACAACTAATGAATAACAATTATATCTTGTAGTTTACATGTATATTTAACAAAGGGCGCATAACTCACTCACCTAAGTGTAACTAGGGGCCTGTAGCTAAAATATGTCTTGCTGCAATAAAAGCATTAACCAACTACCTTACATAAAATAGAAAACTATGACCCATATACAACAGATACATCTAGCCAGAAGCCATTTGCCGATTCAACCCTTTGACCGAAGATTACACACGTCTGCAGCAAGAGGAACAAGAAAAACAAGCCCAGCGGAGCGTGGCGCGCGCGCGCTCGGGGGCGGGGGAGCGGACCCTTTGAAGTGCTCCCAAAAGGTGGATTGCATGGCAGCACGATGCGCGTGATTGTGCGTGTGCTAGCCATGCAATCCGCTTTTTGGGAGCACTTTTCAAACCCCCTTACAATAGTCTCGCTTTGCGATCGCTTACGCGATAGCAAGGTCGAGACCTAAAAAGCATTAGTACGGTAGCTCAGTAGATTGAGCACATGCTGCAAAGACGTGGTTGCAATGTCAAGGATTGTACTTTATTTGTACAATAAGCGCCATTCCGGGATTTATAAGTCACATAATAGCTCCTTCAGCAATGTGGATGCAAAATAAGCAGTAAGAATGCGGTTGAAGGCACATTTGTGCAAAATGTTAAATTGACCCTTAAACATTGAAAATTTCAATACGGTGGGAGTTTCATAATAAAAACCGTAGTTGTAACGCTGGCTCATGTCACTGAATTAATAAATCCTACATTATTAACATTGGTTTTGTAGGCAGACTGCCGTAGTGTTAAAAATCACAGAAACCAAGGACTCAAGGAAACCAAGACGAGTTAATTATCTGGGAATAAGCCTCCCGATTGTAAAGACTGAAATCTTTCCATCAGCAGCATGTGTGAAATGCAAATTGGTAACTTTAGAAAAAGAAACAGCAGGATGCCCAAGTACCGAAACCAACTGTAGGTTGCATCTAGAAAGTAAAACAATAATTTAAACACACTGTTTAATTCACTATAGTTAGGCAGCGCAACAAAGGATTTGAAGAACGCATCGTGAGTTAGCGCAAAAGCATTACAAACCGCTTTTCTGATGTGAAGTTTATTGTTCAGTTCTTGCACACCGCATCGGTAGAACTCAAATTAAATCTAATTGTTAAAAAATGGTATTTCCGACAAAGCATTTCCACACCGCATTGGTGTTTATCGCATAAGCATTTACAGAACAAATTGTTAACATGAAGTTTGTTGTTCACAATTTCCACCCAGCTTCGGGGAACAGCCATATTTCTCACGTGAAATTTGTCGCTCAGTATCTCCACACCGCAAGCAGGTCTCCATTTTCAGATGAGTAGTGATTATATAAGTAAAAGGTCTTTAGCAACCAGTTCCCCCCAAATTTTGGTGACACTGATGAAACACTTAACTGTTAGTATACCAATACAGGCTGATTGCTACAAATGTATCTACAAATAATTTTGCAACTTGAGAATTGTTATAGTTTTAAATACTTGTTGGAACAATATTGCGTGGCTTTAAGTAGGATGTATAAGTGGAGATGATCTGTTCACAATATCGAAGCACTGTTACTTTGACACGAAAGCACTGGCAAATAAAGACTAGGTTGTACTATACTCATAACATATGGTACCACCATTTCCAATCTGTTTGACAATGCTGTTTCTATGCAGGCATAAATAAAAGCAATATAGCATTTTCAAACCGCAGCAAGGAATCGAGTGTTTTCCAAGAAGCATTGAAACAAAGAACCCATTTTCAAAACACATCAGGGGAGTGGAGGGGGGGTAGCGCTGAAGTTAATTGTTCTACATTTAAACACTGCATCAGGAGAACATAAATAAAAGTGATATAGCATTTTCACATCGCAGCAAGGAATCGAGTGTTAGCGCAGAGGCATTGAAACCAAGCACCCATTTTCTGAACACATCAGTGGGGGGGAGGAGAGGGGAGTAGCGCTGAAGTTAATTGTTCTACATTTAAACACCGCATCAGGATACAACAACAACAAAAACGTGTGAGCACAACACACATACATTTGAAACAGTAATGCAGAAACAGCTACCAGTGGAATACACTGAAACTCAATGTATCAAAAAATCGGTTAAACATAACATCAATGGGAGCACAAAAACACGTACAATTAACACTGTAATAAAAGACCTGGTAAAAGAGCAAACAACCAAAAAAGGTAGATGCATCAAACACGGCAATCCAAAGTATGCAAGCCGCGGGAAAAAAAAACAAGTTCCAAGGGAAACACCTCATTCCACGTGCAGAATGTTTACTGTACTTAGTCAGTGCTGCATAGGCAGTCCCCCAAAAATAGAGGCTGATCTACAAAGCACATTAGTCTGTCGAAGAAATGCAAACAGACAAGCCAATTAACCAATTACAAGCAAGGCGGTAGAGTAGGTGGAGTTTGGCTAGATATACATATTACTGCTGCCTAGGCGAGACCTAAAAAATATACTGAAACGTTCACTTCACTTTTTTTTCATAAAAGCGCACGCAACTTCTGCCCAATCAAAACATGTACTCCTGATTCCAAACATGAGGGCGGAGCCAAAGCCACCCTCTTGTTGATTCTCACATCTGGCGACACCTGGTCTGTCAAGGCAGATCACAAATAGGAAAATACACCTCCAGCGTTTCATACAGCAAATATGACTGTAACAAAGTATACAACTTCAAATGCACCAATAGCCATACTTAGCAGGTAATCAATTGAACTTTAGCTTCAGGTGAAATGAATGCAAACATTAGTGGCATATGTAGCAGCACTAAACAGCAGAGTTTGTTTTTTAATTTCAGGATGTTATTGAGGTTTTACAGGGAAAAAGTACAAATACAGTAAAGGTATACATAGGAAAGAAGAAGTGAGTTCTCGTGCGGGGAACAAATGTGGAATTGGGGTTGACACTATAGTATGTGGTGTGAAGGAGCCGCTTGAGCTGTGTATGATGTGTAGGTTTTTTCAACAACAGAGTTCCAACAGTTATGGGGGTGTTGAAAGAATTGAACGGAAAATCAACAAAATCTAAGAGCAGCGCTGGGTGCTTCGAGACTTTAGATTGCATACTAGACGTATGGAAACATTGCACGTAGCATTCTGTTGGTGGATGCAAACCCTTTAATTGTTAGTTCTGATATAGAAAGTAGATGCTTCTATTAAAAACTTTTAAAAGGAATAGAGCCTTAGTAAAAACAAAACAATGACTGTCAGATCATAAGTCCTAAAATGACAAATAATAAAAAGACAGTGGAAACAATATCTATCAAGTTTTAAGACCAGCATAACATTACCAGCACTAACTCCTTTTGCTCAAGATTAAACAAACTGACCTGAGGTTGGCACCACAGGGTGATCCCTTAGTGCACTCGCAACTGTGTTGCTGTTGTTTATAATCTTTAATCTCCATGAGATATTCCAGACCATATGTGCCTTATAGGAATGGGGGAGAGAGAAATAGAGGTGGTGTGCGGTGAGACAGAACCCATAGATAGGAATAATGAGCCCTATTTAGGACCCTGTTAACATGTGTAATATTTTATTTTGATGTAACATTAAAGTACTTCTCTTAGGACAAGCTCTATGCTGGACTGTGAAATATTTTGTGTTGGTTGATTGTTGAGTTCTGAGTCTTTTCTCACCACAGTACTTGAGAAGCATTTGACTGCTTGTTTTTGCTGCACTGCGAGTCAAGTAGGGAGGAGGTGAACTCTGCCTAGTTTGTTGCTTCCTTGTAGCCATGGTCTGTTCTGTGGGCCTCAAACGGAGTCGAAAAAGTTTTACATTGTTGATATAAATTAACTTAGTTACAACTGTCCATTTTTCAGGCTACAGTGGTGGTGTTCCAATCAAGAGCATAGGTTGTGTGGGTCAATCAAAGAACACGAAGACTCGTAATATATATATATATATATAAAAAAAAAACTGTGGAGTAAATGTGCACTAGTCACATCCTGAAAACAAACTGCTGTGTCAAAAAATAATCACACAAGCCTTGTTCAAGATCCAGAGTCTTTAGTCAAATGGAGAGGCATAGTAACAGTAAATCATTAAAAAATGAGTCAATTACATTGGTAAATCAAGGCTCAGTGCTTCAATCTCCAAAGGAGAAACAAAGTTGTTTTTTGTTTACTCATTACAAAGTATGCAGCAGTTATTCACAAAAGATATTGTGCCCAGTTCACAAAGAACCGTTTTTGTGCTTTATGTACTTATGTATTTCGTATTTTGTATAGCACTGCTACATCTAGTAAGTGTGCTTTATCAGTAACCAGGGAAATACAATGAAAGATTGTTTCATATGGGAAATCATTCATGTCAAAATTACAGCTCCTCTTCTAGGACACCTCCTAAAATGCATAGCGTCCTGAAAAATGAATATGACACACACCAGATTGAATGTAACATATACTAAAACAAATATGAATCATGGTAGAATGAATATGACTTGTACCAAACAAATATGAAACATGGCAGAGTAAGTTCGCTACTTAGGGCCCAATTTCAATGTCGCTAGGATAGCATTCCTACCAAACCGGTTCCAGAATGCTTTCCAAACAACCCAACCATGAGCTGTTCGAACAAGCATAAAGGATGATATACCTGTGAATTCCAACCGAATCGTCCAGAACGAAATCCATCCGACCGAATCATCCGCAAACAAGCCCAATGCAACCAATTTGTCCGTAAACGCTGAAGAATAGAATTACACTCAGGAAACAGACTCGGTTAACCCCGCGAACAGATGACGATACATCCGACGGGGTTACTGGACCATGCCTGTTTGTGTCACAAATGCCAATTGGAAAATGACAAAAATAACTTAAAAAAGCATTAGCAAATTAAAAAAAAATAATTGGCACACCCACCAGTAAACCTACATAATGGGCCAAACATATTACTATGATCCTTTGCTCAAACTGAACCCTGCCAGGTACCAGAAGTCTGTCCACATTCACTGCTCTCTGCCACACACACTCACACTGCACCCACCTCACAACTTGTACAGATTGTATTGATAAAAAAATCATCAACACTCACTCTTTTTCACAATCACACTCACGCTCACCTTCACAGTCACCCTCACATTCACACTCACCCCCACCATGGCCCCAAGGAAGAAGCAAAGGTTCACAGATAACGAGTTGGAAGTACTTGTTGATGAAAGGCTCAGAGTAGAGCCACAGTTATTTCCAAGTCCAACAGACCCCCCCTGTCCCAGACAAAGAGGATGTGGGAGAGAATAGTCAACAAGGTGGACGCTCAAGCACCTTGTCTGCGTACAATGGATGACATTAGGAACAGGTAATACGGTGTGCAAAGGAGGATCAAAAAAAGGATGGGTGGAGAACACGCCCAGAGCCAGCAGACTATTGGTGGCCCTCCTGCACCACCCGTGCACCTCACTTCCTGGGAGGAGAAGGTGCGTGCCCATCCTTCCACCGAGTCCGTCCATGGAATACCAGGATCAAGAGAGTCTGGTGAGTACCTACTCAACATGCCACTAATGTTACCAATGACACATTCACAGACATCACCGTCAAGGATACTGTTATACAAATGACTGTTATCAAAGGTACAACATTCTAGAGTAAATTAGCATGTGTTGTGTATAGGACATGGACAAACAATATACCTGCAATGGAATGGAATATTTTACAACTTCCAAACATGTCCAAACTTCTCACAAACTCACAGCAAGGCTTTGTGCTCCAAACACCAGCCATCAGCATCAGCCATCTTGCCAGCACATGTTCTCTCACTCCCAGGAAAGCTGAGTCACAGGAAGAATGGTTGGGATGGCTGGTAAGATGGGTGTGGGCACATGCATGATAAGAGTTGTAGTCAAAGCTAACACTCCTCCTCCCAAATAGCCCAACAAGCCCACCTGTTACTATGCTTTCCTCACAGTGAGTGGAAAAGTACTGGCAAGATGGATGACACTGGGTACTGGTGTGAGGAGCACAAGGCCTTGATGGGAGTTGGGGGTCAAAGAAAACAACAGGCCCCTGTCTCAGCGATCTTGACAGTACATTCCCATTCACTCTTAGGGACTGCATAGTCCCAGGTGTGCTGTTTGGGCTGGATGGGAAGGTGTGTGGCGGACAGGGCATGATGCGGGTTGAAGTCAATGCAAATACTCATCCTCCCACCCAGCCCAAACAGCCAACCTGGAACTGTGCTTTTCTCACAGTGAGTGGAGATGTACTCACAAGATGGATGATACTGGGGACTGGTGTGAGGAGCACAAAGCCTTGATGGGAGTTGGGGGCCAAAGAAAACAAAAGGCCCCTGTGTCAGACATCTTGCCAGTACATTTCCACTTACTGTTGTGCAAGCATAGTTCCAGGTGGGCATGTTGGGTTGCATGGGAGGAGAAGTGTTTGCTGTCACTACGACTTCCATCAGCACTGTATCCACACCCACCTTCTAAGCCATCCCAAACATCCTTCCTGTGACTTAGCTTTCCTGGGAAGGAGTGGAAATGTGCTGGCAAGATGGCTGACACTGGGGACTGGTGTTTGGAGCACATGGCCATGATGGGATTGTGGTCAACTCAGACATCAGGCACCCCTGTCAGACATATTGAGAGTACTCTACCCCTCATTGTTTGGACATCACTCTCTCTGGTGTGATGTATGAGCTGTGTGGAAAGGGGGGAGGCACCATGCCTGATGAGAGTTGCAGTGACAGTAAACACTCCTCCTCACACACATCACAAATAGCTCACCTGGGTTAACATATACCTGACAGTGTGGGGAAGTGTACTTGCAAGATGGCTGGCACTGCTGCAAGGTGTTGAATTTGGAAACAAGCACTGTCATGGCCCTGTGACACAAACACCAGGCCACTGGGTCAGCCATCTTCCCAGGACATTACCATAATAATTCAGGGACTGCAGAGTTACAGATGTGCTGTTTGAGCTGCGTGAGAAGGTGTGTGAAGGACAGGGCATGATGGGAGTTGTAGTCAGCCCAAACACTTCTCCTCCCACCCAGTACAAACAGACACCCAGGAACCATGCTTCCCTGATAGAGTGTGAGCAAATACTTACAAAATGGCTGACACTGTGGACCTGTGCTCGGACAACTATGCCCTGCTGGGAGTAGGGGACAAATAGTCATCAGTCATCAGTGACAGACATCTTGCATGTACATTCTCACTCACTGTCAGGGAAGCTGAGTCACAGGTAGGCTTATCGTGCTGGGTGTGAAGATGTGTGGGGGACAAGGCATGATGGGAGTTCTAGACATTGCAAATACTCAGCCTCTCAAACTGACCTGCTAACTCCTCTGTGCCTATGCTTAACTCACAGTGAGGGGAAATGCACTAGGGTGGTGGATGACACTGGCGGATGGTGTTGAACTTGAAGACAACTCCCATCAAGGCCCTGTGCACAAAACACCATTCAATTGTGTCAGCCATATTGTCAGTACACTTACATTCACTGTCAGGTAGCCATTGACACATATGAGCATGTCTGTGCTGTTTGGGAGAAGCAGTGGTTGCTGTCAACACAACTACCATCAGGTTCTGTCTGACACACAACTTCCTAGCCAGCCCCAATAGCTTGCCTGGGACTCTGTGTTCATCACAGTGAGTGGCAATGTGCTGCCAAGATGGCTCACACTGGGGACTGGTGTGTGGATAACAAAGCACTAATGTTGTTTGTGCTCAACTCAGACACAAATGTCACACATCCTGATAATGCATCTACAACACTGTCATGAAAACATACTGCCATGTGGTTTGTCTTATCATGTAAGAAAGAGTGTGTGTAGGACAGTGCATGATTGAAGTTGTAGTAATGGTAAACACTCCTCCAAACACCCATCCTAACAACTTCATCAGGGCCTATGGCCACTTGACAGTGAATAGAAGAGCATTACCAAGTTGGCTGACACTGTTGTATGGTGTTTTGGGCACAAGGTCTTGTTGGGATTTGGATTCCACTGCACCAGTGCCAGATCAATTGCTAGTACACTTCCCGTCACCGCCAGTCAGCCATATGCTTGGAGGATTTAGCTGGGATGGGTGGGAGAAGGAGTATTTGTAATGGCTACAACTCACATCAAACCCTGTCAAACATATACCTTCCCACCCACCACAAACAGCACAACAGGAACTAAGCTAACCCACAGTGTCTTAAAATGTGCTTGCTAGATGCATGACACTGGACACTGGTCTCTGACCTTTACTCAACCACAAACAGGTCATTGTGCTACAAACACCATGCACCAGTGTCAGCCAGCTATGTCAGTACATATCCACTCTCTCTCAGGACACCGTGGTTACAGGGGTGCTGTTGTGCACAGTGGAATGAGTGTGTGTAGTACAGGGCCTGATGGGTGATCTGGCCCTTGAAAACACTCCACCTCCCACTCAGCACTACAGGCCCACCATAAAGCATGCTTACCTGACAGTGGGTGCAAATGTAACAGTAAAATGCCTGAGAGTGGGGACTGGTGTGTGGAGCACAAGGCCAGGAGTGGCGCTATTCTAAAGTCAGACAACAGTGCCCAGTGTCAGGCATCCTGCAGGTGCATTCAGACACATTATGAGGTAAGTCTAAGTCATGTTGGTCTGTTTACGCTATGCAGGAAGGTGTATGTAATACAGGGCCTGATGGGAGATGGAGTTAGGGAAAACATTCCTCATATAACACCAACTAAACAGCTCATCTGGGCCTATGGCTACATGACAGTGAGGGGATGTGCACTAGCAAGATGGCTGACACTGGAGACTGATGTCTAAACCTGTCGCAACTACATACACCTGCAAGTACATTCACCAAATTTCTCAGGACAACACTCGTCATGGTGGCCTCTTGCAGCTGTGTGGGAGGAGTGTACGTTTCACAATCAGAGCTCAAGCACATAAACCACACTTCATCAAAGTTCAGTGACACAAAATAGCAGAAAGCCGAGTGTGAGAACTCTTC
This sequence comes from Triturus cristatus, assembly GCF_964204655.1. Taxonomy (NCBI): domain Eukaryota; kingdom Metazoa; phylum Chordata; class Amphibia; order Caudata; family Salamandridae; genus Triturus; species Triturus cristatus. Next base: position 925,009,099 of record NC_140591.1, on the reverse strand, counting down.
AGACTATGGAGTCAATGTACAAAATACATGATCTGTGTACGTACTAAGGTAAGCTGTCATACATTTTGGTAATCACATCCATTTTCATATGTATAATGAGATGAGAACAAGAAGCACCTCACTCAAACCATCATAAATAATATCATGGAAGATCAACAGACTGTGAGTGTGTAGTAAGCCACACCAATGTGACTGCTAAAGACAGGCATTAAGCCAAGTATCCTGGTTTAAAAAATACATACACTGGGAGAGAAAGAGCACGTATGTCACAATGAAACTAAAGATATGCATAACAACCCACCTGTATCATTCACAGTGTGTCACAAGCCAGTCAATGTTTCTGGCCATATAATGTCAACAGAACACAACATGCCCATTGATGCACATAGCTGGACATCATTGTATCCCCCAAACATAGTCCTACTTCCAATCTTTGTACAGTAACTCATTATTCTGTTCAGTAGCCTATGTCATGGTTGAGAATTGTTGGGCAGTGGACATTCACCTCAATCATTTTGTCTTTCATGCCCCCACAGGATAGCCAGTCCTAGACTCTGCTCGACGAAGAGCTCTCCGGCGTTGAGGTGTCTCAAACTTCATTGGACGAAGATAAACAACCTGGCCCATCAGGTGAGGGTCGCCCCACAGCACCAGCAGTGTCTACCTCTGGATCCTCTGCAACCACTTCTGCATCAGCTGACAATACCCAGATGACCACTATCCCCCCGGGGACACAACAGTCTGATCCCCCACCGAAAGCACAGCAACACAGGGCACTCTGGAGTTGGTGGACAACAACATCCCTGTCAATGAAGAAGGAAGCTCAGTGTTGACTGTGCCTACAACTACTGGGCCTGCTCGGTGGGTGGGGGTGATGGGAGGGGCCGTGGGAGGGGCTGTGGTGACTGGGACCATTATGCAGCTGGTGCTGATGATGAGGAGCACCCCCAGCTAGGCGGAATCCTCCACACCTATGAGGATTGCACGGAATCTTTTGGCCAGGTCATTGGGATCCTCAGGACCATGCAACAGCAGCAGGCAGCCCACTATGACAAAATAGACAGGTACGAGTGCAAAATTGATGGCATCGCTGTGGGGCACCGGGACATTGTCACCTGCCTCAGCCAGATTGCCAGCAACAGGTCTACCCCTCCCTGTTTGCCCACAACATCCAATGCATTGACATCTGCACAAGCCACAGGGAGGGATTTGAACTTCGGTTGTAGAGTCCCCAGCACCGCTGCAGCCTTCACCCGAGGGCCCCCCTCCCCAAAATGTGGGAAGGGTCGTCCAAGGAAGAAACACTGAGAGACAGATGGCTAAGCATCACCCCCAGGAAGTGACAATCTGCCCCAGATATCAGCCATTGTGTGCCAATCATTCACTTTGTTGACTGTCATTGAACTGTCCCACATTGGCTGGAGGGCCTAAGCTAGACTGAAGGCTCAAATAACTGTGGATCTACTTTGGAATAATTAATCTACAAACACTACCAACTACTATCTGCACTTTGTTTTGTAGTTGTATGAGAACTCCAATATGGTGTGGAATGAATTCAACAACTCAGGCATGAAAATAAATCACTTTGCACAAAATACTAGCTGATGTTGTGACTTTGAATTCAAATTGTACAAATTGAAATGACGCAGTAAATCACAAAGAAGAAAGTGTCAGTAACATTGGTAACAAATCACTTCATTAAATTTATCACTGCATTGTGAGTGAATGTACCTTGTTGCAGCATGATAGATTTGAATGGATACCTTTACAATGCAGATTTTACTCCGCAATACGATCACAACGCGGTTGTTACAACGACCGTGTTGTAACCACGCAATGCCATTACTACGCAAGTCATTACATTGACTTGCAGCAGATGGCACCCTAACATTAGAAATTTATCATTTACTATTCCAACTCCAGCCAACGTAACAGTAGGGAAGGTGTTGGAATAGTAAACTTTACTATTCCTTATGTCAGAGCGCCATCTACTGCAACTTGATGTAATGACTTGCGTACTTATGACACTGCGTGGTTACAACGCGGCCGTTCTAACGACCGCGTTGTGATTGTATTGCAGAGTAAAATCTGCAATGTAAAGATTGTTTCCCGATAGATGGACACAACCAGGTTAACACACAATCCGTAGCACATGTTGCAGACTCAATGGAAGAATATTGTCAAAAAAAATAGCACCTATTGTAAGCTCGAACAACAACCATTGTCATCAAAACAGATAATCATGGAACATGTTTTCTTTTGAAACAAATATCAGGATTTTTGAAAACAGACAACGCACACCTCAATGTGGAGCACAGGTTTATTCGTCAGATACAACCTGGCGCCATCACACAAAATAAGCTCACATCACACCATGAAAAAACATAGAAAACAACAAAAGATGACCATCAGGTCTGAAGTAAGTGTGTGCCATGCAATTCAAATAATGTTCAAAGATGGAATCTGTCTCTGCATGTTTTGGAGGTCTCAAGTCTGCAAAAGACAAGGAAAACTATCCTGGTAAGGAGGAACAATATACACAGTCAGGAAAGCATGAATAAGTTGATAATTATTACAAGACAGTTTCATCAAATGCACACATTTGTCTGTGTGAAAACTAGCTAGGATTGATGTTAGCACTGTACCTGTTAACATGCAACATTAATTGAAGCATTACATTTGACAAATTCATTTTAATTATCATACACTCACACGCATACATACACATTGTACACCAGCAACACACAAGCAAACAAATGGGCTTTGTCATCTCATATCATTGCATACTTACACTCATGTGAAAAAGTTGTGGATGATTTCTTGTTGCACATCCAAGGCCTTGTCCTCCTCATCACTGGCAACATGTCCCAGTCCGGATCCTCCTCCGCAGGTGGATGCTGGTCTTCGTCATCCTGTATCAGAGGGATTTCCTTCCTGATAGCCAGGTTGTGAAGCATGCTGTGATGATGTTGCACACCTTCAATGGTGCATATCGAAGGGCTACTCCAGTATGATCCAGCCTGCGGAATCAAGTCTTTAAGAGTCCAAAAGTTCTATCCACCACTCACATGGTCCTTCCATAGGCCTCATTTAACCGAATCTCCGCAGGTGTTATAGGGTTACGAAGTGGGGTCAGCAACCAAGGAAGGTTGGGCATCCAGAGTCTCCTACACTGAACACAGAAACGACTTCAGTCATCTGACAACAGAGCACTATCTGACATACAAACAACACACCCCACAACATAAACAGACAACATCACCACCTACCAACAAGCCAGGCACGGTCAGGTTGCAGCTGAGATATCAACTGGGGGATGACACTGTTCCTCATGATGTACCTGTCATGCGCCGAGCCACGGAATCTTGAGCAGACATGGGATAATAACATGCCAGCCAGACATACCACCTGCACATTGATAAAATGATAGTGCTTGCAATTGTGGTATGTGTAGGAAGGTGGAATCTGACTGCATGGTTACCCCCACTTTTTTCCTGGTGTTTTGCTGTTTTTCAACTTAGTCTGACTGGGATCCTGCTAATCAGGACCCCAGTCTATCTGCTTTCTCCCTAAATTGGTTGTTCAAGTACTTTAGGTACACTCCAGATTGGATTCTGGGTTACCCGTTTAAGTCCCTAGTATATGGTATACTATATACCCAGGGCATAGGTAGCCCAGAGGCCTCTCAGGGGCTGCAGTATGTATTGTGCCACCCCTGGGAGACCATTCAAAATGACACAACACGTCTGCTACAGCAGCCTGTGTAAAGGTGGTGCATGCACCCCTTACTTAGATATAGGTTCACTATATCTACTCCATATCACTGCACATATAAACCTATCAGTCACCCCTATGGCAGGCCTTATCAATCATGAAGGCAGGGTGCTGGGTTTTATGTGAGAGGGTGCACCTGCATGGGCAGAGCCCCTCTGCAGCCTTCGAAACCTCTATTCTGGGGTTGTTTGTGATGCAGCTAACCATATACTCTTAAGTGCATTATAACCTTGCGGTAAATGCTAACTTTAAAACGGCTGCATGGAAACATGTCGTGTTTGGTGTCAAACACCTTGGAATCATACCTCCACACCAGTAACTGGTATGGGAGGTATGATTCCACCCTCCTAGAGGGAGAAATATGACAACACCGGTACACCCGGTACCAGCTTTCTCGACCCTGGTATCACAAGATGGATGCTGTCAGCCACAGACACGAGTCTGCCCTCCTGCTGCTGGAAGAAACTCTGGCAGGGGAGGCTGGACAATAGGTTTCCTGTCAGAGGGAGGTGTGACCACCTCCTGGACAGGCTTTAGTGTATTGGGGCTGGATGGATGCACTCTGAGAGTGCTTTGATGCCTGCACTGGGGGACACATTTGGTGTCCCTGTGAATAGTCCAGCTCAAAATGGTTGCAGGAGCCATTTGTTCCTGCTCTGGTGCAAAACTGGACAAAGGACATGGGTGTAGCCACCCCTCTGTCCTGACCCTTCCATAGGTGGGTCCCCAGAGTTTGTCCCACCCCTTCCTTGGGTATAAAGTAGGAACCACTGGCTACAGGACTTTGGATTTACCTGGACGAAACTCTGCTACAGAAACCAAGTACTTTGACTATCTACACTACGCTGGATGACTGAAGAATGTCCCTTGGAGTAAAGGAGTTACTCCCCTGCAAGGTAGGCACCTGAAATGCATCTGACCAGTTTGTATCTACGCAGCTCCTGAAGGACTCCGAAGATTTCTGCAACACAAGAGATGGGTTCCCGTGGTCTCTGAGGTTGATCTGTGCTCTCAGCAATTCTGAGACCAGCATCCCTCGTGGGAACCGTGCAACCTGAACCCCTGGTCACCGTGTACATTTGCAGAAGCATATGCTTTTTGGCACCACTGAGGCTGTGCTTTGGGCAACTTGTAGTCCAGACCCCGAGTAGTATTTCCACTGAAGATTTCCAGCCTACACTCCACTAGTGTTCCGTGGGCCGGTATTTTGTGATTCAGCACGAGGTCCCTTCGCGATCCCTCGTCCGTCAACCTGTGGGTCCCTGAGAAGGGGAAATTTAACTTTCAGTGGGCTTTCCTGGTTGCTCCAGACGTGCCCTGACTCTCCATTGCTTGGAGAGTCCCCAGGACCTTGCTGGTCCTCACTGAAGCATCTTTTCTCTGAACGCATGGGTTGCAGTTGCCAAGGCTTGTTGGTGTTCACTCCGGACACTGACCCCCCAGCACTCGACATCCTTTGTGGGACAGCTCACCTGTGGACTTTGGTTGTCATCTACATCTCCTGGTCCCCGTGGCTGCAGAGTCTTTTCATTTTCATTTCAATAATCTTTATTCGGATAAAAGAATATCCATAAAAGATGCACGTCATAAAACAATCATACAATCCATTTAAAAAGTTTGAATCAAATATGCACATAACATATAAAATCAATAATATTAAATCCCCTATATGCAAACAGGTTAATGGGATAAAAACGGGACAATCAATTGCAGTAAACCTTTATATGCGACTATCATGCATTAAAAAATATAGAATGTATCTGTAAGCAGCCAATAAGTCCTACACAATTATCCACTGCCTACTTCAATGGACCTCTCCTCTAGTAATTCTTAATTTGACTGCCAGTCGCAGAAAGTGCACAGTGCTAAGTAAAACAAAAGGGTCGGTGGACAGTTTAAGGAACAGGAGGGCCACTTTGGCCTGTCTGATTTTGGCTCGTCTTAGGACCGTTTTTAAGAACCGGGACCTTGGGAGTGCATAAAAGGGGCAGAGTAGGACGAAATGTAGGGTGTCTTGCGGAGATCTTAGATCGCAGCCGCAGCACCCTTTTATCCTAACATCGCTTACAAATCCAGCAGGGACTGACAGGATGTGGTGCAAGAGGTTTAACCTAAATCTAGTCATCAGGAATCTATCCTGTCTATTATATATATTAGACAGGTAGAATTCCATCCCCACAGAGGTTTTTGTGAGCTGATAATCGCTAACACTACGTTTCCGCCCTTCTCTGTCCTCTCTGGCCCTGGCTGTGTATCGTAGGTAATCTGCCTTTATAAGACCCAGGTCCTTTTTAGCCAATGTGGATGGATTATTAAAAAAATGTACATGGCCCAATATATCTAGTGCGTCCCTAACGTATTTAAGCCAGGGTATTTGCAAGCCCTTTTCCCCCCTCATGCAATCCTCCAAAATTTGTCTGCTTAGCTGTGCCTCAGGATTTGTCCAAATGTTGACCCAACAGATTATCGGGTTGAGCTGTACCCTGTCACTGAGGTGGGGAATGCCCAGTTCCTCGTGAACAATATAAGAGGGGATACATTGGGGCACTTGCAGGAGTCTCCTTAAGAACTTATTTTCTTCCATTTGGATTTTTTGCCCGTCTGTAAAGCCCCACACCTCACTCCCACACAGTGTCTTAGCGCAGCAAACTGACCTATATAGCTTTACTATTTCATTAGGCGACCAACGGCCAAGTCTGCTTGCATAGTTCATGATTGACCCTACAGCTCTCGGGTATTGACTGCATTTGTGCTTTACAAGGGGTTTAAAGGTGAGGTCCTTATCAAACATAATTCCCAAATAGTTAAAAGTTTTTAAATTCTCAAGTTTGTGGGTGCCTATGGAGAAGGTACAATTCTTTAGAGGCGTTTTGCCTGCTTCCATGACATAAGACTTTGAAAGGTTGGGAACTAAGTCTAAATCTGCCATGAAGCGTACGAATCCACTGATGAGGGTCTGCAAGCTCCTTCCTGTGCGCGCCAGGAGTACCGCGTCATCTGCATAAAGGAGGACTGGTATGCTTCTCCTCCCAATGCAGGGACAATCGGCCTCCAGATCTCCAAGCGCCTTGTCTAGCCCAATAATATAGAGCGTAAACAAAAAAGGGGCAAGAATGCACCCTTGTCTCACCCCTCCACGGCACCGAAAGTCCTCTGTGACTTCCCCCTTCTCACTAAATCTGACCCGTGCAGTGGTGTTTAGATGAAGTGTTCGTAGAATATGGATCAGACCTGGATCAATGCCCAAAGCATCCAGGATCTCCCACAGCTTTCTTCTGTTTACGCAGTTGAATGCTGCTGAGAGATCCATAAATGCCAAGTAAACAGTGCCTTCCCTGGCCACAGTATTCTTTGCTACCAGATGGTACAGGTTGAGGCATTGGTCAGTAGTGGAACGCCCATTTCTGAACCCGTACTGCACGTCCGTGATGGTGTTATTCTCGTCGGCCCAGATCAATAGACGGTTTAAAACGACTCTCCCCAGGATTTTTGCCGTGACGTCTATGAGGGAAATTGGGCGATAACACTGTGGGTCGTTTCTATTGCCCTTTTTGAATATTGGCACAATAGTGGCCATGGACCAGGATCTGGGCATACCTGCTTCAATGGCTGTGTTAAGCACCCTGGTCAGTATCGGGGCGCAGAGGTCTACCTGACTTTTAAAAAGGTCAGGGGGTATCCCATCTGGCCCTGGTGCCTTCCTCGCCACCAAACCCTCTATCCCCAGTTTGACCTCATAAACCGTAAGGGGTGACCAATCACCACCGAGAGATCCTGCGACTAGAATTGGCAGCTCCTCAGGCTCGCTACGGTTATATAAGCCTCTGAAGTGCGCCGCCCATTCGTCTGGCAGGATATGAGAGACCAACTGAGGCTTATTTGGGGGTTGGAAGCATGGGGCATTTATGATCCTCCAAAAACTGGTCATATCGTGGAGCTCCGCGGCCTCTCTCAGGGATTCCCAGGCCTCTATTTGTAGGGATGTTTTTCGTAACTTAATTGCCTTTTTATACCGGGCCCTACAGTCAGCAATCTTTCCTTTATCCCTAGGGGCTATTGATAATGCCAGCTTTAGGTCCCTGTGGGCTCTAGAGCAGCTCTTATCGAACCATCTAGGGCAGAGATCTACCTGGGGCCTTGGTTTACTCCTTAAGAGGGTGTCTATATGCTGGGCAGTGCCCACAAACGCTGCAATCAAGTTCGTCCCCTCGACAGTAAGATCTAAACACCTCCACAAGTGATTCTCGGCATTGGCAAGGAGTACCCTATGGAGTTCTTCCCCATCAATATTGTCCCATTTGATTCTTCTTCCCTGATCCTTTGCCTTGAATTCACCCGTAGTGGTCCTTCTATCCGTTTTAGTACCGGGAATAATGTCCACCAGTGACATAACCAGGGGATTATGGTCGCTGAACGCACTGGGCACTATCGTAAAGTGGCCTACCCTAGTTGTTAAGACGGTGGAAACGAAAATATAATCAATTATTGAATTACAGCCCCTTCCCCTAAAGGAGGGGGCGATATTGTCAGACTTCCCCCGATCGATCATGTCCATCGTCTGAGTTAGGGCAAACTCACTCAGGACTGTGCTCAGTGCCAGACCCTCTCTGGTATGCTCCGGGTGCCAACCCTTGGTGGAGGGACAATCATCCCAAATGCCACCTTCCCATTTCAAATATGGGCACTGGTGGCAATTAAAATCGCCCATAAGGATTAACTGAGAGCCTTCATCCCCTTAGTCCTGAAGGTTGACCAGTCTTTCCTCTAGCTCCGCCAAGTTTGTTAAGGATTGTCCCGCGTTATAAAAATGAGCTTTAAGCCCGTCAGTGAATATTTTACGCCCTGAAGGCAGCCGGAGTCCCACCCCAAATCTTGCCATTTCCCCTGCAGTGACAGTGCTACATACATTATTAGTCCACCCTTGGCACGGCCCATACTGGATTTCCGGGCCGGCACAAAAAACAATTTGTAACCTTCCAGGAATGGGACAATTTTGTTAGTTTCCCATGTTTCCTGTAAGCAAATGATTTGGAATTTTGTGATGAAGGCTAACCATTCAGTATTTTGGATCTTGCCTGCAAGTCCTGCAATATTCCAGTAAATAATCCTCAGATCCTTAGGGTTTGGATCTAAACCCCTAATCATTCTGGTCATCTTTCTTGGGAAAGGGCTAGTGTCAGGGCCAGATGGCAGTTTCGGCCTGACTTCCGTTTCCGTCCCTTGCCCTACCATTGGGACAACTACTGAAGCTGAGTCCGGGACCCCTGGGATATTAGTGTCTGCAATATTACACGGAGTGTCGTTTACCATCTCGGGCTCCATACTCCCTATTTCCGTCAGTTAGTCCTGTTCATCCAGTGCGGAGAAACAAGAGAGCTGAGCGAATCTATTTGTGTCGTGTGCAGGTACCACCCCCCTCCGTTTTTTGGCATCCCAGGGCCCCAGCCATCTCTGCCCAGTCTCAAGTGCACTATTCCTATAAAAGAAGTGCAGGGGTAGCATCCTTATACATGACCCGAAGCCCCCATCCGTGTGTCGGTTGTCAAGCAGTTCTCTTACCATCTCAGGGTGTTTGAGGTTAACTATGATACAGTCACCTGCAAATCTTTTCTCGCTGTTCCCAATCCAGGCCACCCTCCTGGCCATTAAAATGTGCCTATGATGGAGCCTCGTCCCGTGTGAGTTGTTACGCACCCAATGTAAGGTCTTATTAATCAAAGTACAAGTCGTTTCCTCAATGTCTTTATTAAGACCTGGTACGCCTGCTAACACTAACGTGTAAGGGCTAGATGCGGGGGGTAAGTCTAATGTCGGGAGACCTGGAGTGTTCTGAGCGCAGACAGTATTGTTGCTAATATTAAGCCTATCTGCGTTCTCCTTTGGTCCCCGGGGAGCGGCCTTGGGGTCGAGGGGAATCCGCATATTGCCCTGGGTTTTTTGTCCAGAATTCCCGTTACCAGTGTTTGTTCGTTCTGAAACAGCTTCCCTACGGTTTCTGGGCTCGGGGTCAATATTGATGGTGACCGCTTTACCACTGTCAACCATATGTGACTCCCCTTCTCTCCCACCTCCCTCTTGCCTCCTCTGTAGATTAATCCCGGCTGGCTTTCCAGAAACCGGGTCTGCCAACCTCCTTAATTTGCCTTCCAAATTAGAAATTGCGGTTAGTACTGGGCCTAGATGTTGGACTAGGAGCTGTTCCATTTTTCCCTCCAGTGCTGTAATGATTTCATGCAGCCCTGCCGACCCATTTGCTATTTTACAAGTTGGGCATTCTGAGCACTCGGGGTTCTTAATGGTTCCTTTAGTGGGCTTTGTTGGTCCTCTACGACTAGGCCTACTTGTGTTGGTAGGAATGTACGTCCCACCTTTAGCTGAAGGCCCTGTCTGCAATTGGGATCTTTTAGATCGAGTTACCACTTCCCTGATGGGCGACTGCGTAGATTCGGTGTCTGGTGCTATTGGGAGTGCACTGGAAGCCCCCCTTTCAGCTTCTCCTAACACAGTATTAGTGTGTGTCAAGCCGACCACTTGCGGCACCATGTGTGTAGGGGAAATAACTCTAACAGATGGGCTTGCTAGTTCTAAGGCCCCTTGTGGTCTAGAGTCTGCCGTCAATAAAGCTGCGGCAGGGTCGGGGGGTTTAGGGGGGCTTGACAAGTTTCGGGTAACAAAACCCTTCCCCCCGGCGTGGCGCTAAGGGCTATATTGCCCAAAGAGGACTGTTTCTTGGCTATTAAAGAGTCCAAGGAGAGCCGCTGCTCCGTCAGTAAAATTTCATGTGCTAGCAGGGACTCCGCTCTTACAATGAAGGCATCAAGGGTACCCTTTACCCCTCCCTCCACCCTGGGCTGGGAGTTCTTGGTCTTTACCATGATCTTGATATGATAAGCTGCCCAGCTCTTGATTTAATAGGAGCAGGAGAGGGGGTACGGTCCCCGTAAACCAAGTTCCCCCACCACTACCTCTTAAGAACACCTCAAGCCCAATATATGAGGCAAAATAAATGCAATGCTGTGGCAACTGAGGAAGTCAGTGAGCAAGAGGCAGTTAATACAACCAAAGCGACAACATTGGGTACGACAGTCTCAGAGTCCCAAGTCCCGTGTCTATGGTTGAATACTTGCCTCGACGGATGTAACCAGATGTGTGTTAGGCGAGTAATAAGAGATGTGGCCCAGCCCGGCCTCTTCCGGCCCCTGACGGCCACAGACGGCCCACCCTCTGCCCGGGCTCAGCCCGGCGCCGCCCGCACGCGTCCCGCGACGCGGAGGAAGCCTCGCGGTATTTCTGCGCCTCCGGGCGCGATGTCGGGCGGAAGTGCCCCGCTTAGGACTCAGGGCAATGTAGTCCGGCGCTATCAGGGCGGCGATAAGGGCCACATACCACGGCCACACCAGCCTCACCGGGCGCTGCAGGACAGGACCCTCAGGAGCCTCACGAGCCTCTCGCCTTGCCAAGGTAGGTTTGAAAAGAGCCCCCCTTAATTCAAATCTGGCTAGCCCTTCACCAACAGACCCTTCTCGCTGATGGCGTTGTACCTTCACAGGAACTGCCTCCTTACTCAATCCTATAATCGGCCTCCAGCCAGCGTCTGCAGAGTCAAGCTTCACCTCTTCTCACCTGAAACACCCGACATCGGTGGGCATTCCTCTATCGTGCCCCTGGTCACTGTGAAGGAACCCAGACTCTGACTCCTCTGCATTCAGGTTCTTCTCATCTCTGATCCAGGCTTGGATCACACCGGACACTTCTCATCTTCCCGGCAGCAGCACTTCTTCATATCACGCCATTAAAATCAACTAGCGTTTCCGACACCACTTGACCCCTATGCACCCGTCTCTCCTGGGATAGGTAACATGGGTACCTCAGTACTCTCAATGGTACTGGCCTTAGAACCTTCTATGTTCCAAAGGGTTTGCTTGAAGTCCTCTCCTAAGTGTCCTTAAACTTTAAAATTCCAACCGCGACTTTCCCATAGAGTTGTACGGAGGTGGCGCCTGTGTTCTCACACTGCGCGCGGCCCCCGTGGGTCCCCTGTGTCACTACCTTGGGTGGTTCCTTGGGGTCCCAGCGATTCTACGTGCTCTAGGGACTGTGTCTAGTCAAGTCGTGGTTGTTATACCACTTTCTTAGTATATGGTTCGGTCTCCCCCTGGAGCCCGCTGTGTATTGTGCTATTTACTGTTATTCTAGTGCTTTAATATTGTGTACCTTGTTCTCTAATCTCATAACGAGGTTAGTAAAGAGTGTTTAGAAATAAATACATATATTTTATATATTCCTTGTGTGGTTCTCCTTTCACTTGGTCATTCAGGAGGTTATAATCTGGTAAACCAAGCTGCTTTACATTCCTTCCAGTCTTAGCCTGAAGGCTGCTCTCCATAGCTACCACTAGGATAGCTTTCAATAAAGGTTGTATTTAACCTAATCATCAATAAGGGTCGTTTGGACTGGTGCAAGGTGCCCACTTTAACTAGTGGACAGCATATGCCAGGCCAACTTCTCACAGTATGTCTTCTCATGTGTTTGAGGTGGTACCAAAGCAACATGGGTGCCATCAATCGACCCAATGACATGTGGTATCCTCCCCACAGCAAAAAAAGTCACCCTTGATGTCATCCAACTCTCCTGTTTTTAGAAACTGAATATACTGGTCCAGGTGCTGCATCAATGCCTCCAACACATCGCGAAGGACATAACTAGACATGGTTTCGGACATGGCACCAGCTGTTGCCACAGTATATTGAAATGACCCCGTGGCAAAGAAATGGAGGGCTGCCAACACCTTCACCGTGGGGGTCAGCACAAGAGGATATTGCCATTGACGCTGCAAATGTGGTGCCAGCTGCATGGTCAAATCCTCAATAATCAGACTGTTCAACTGAAATCTCCTGATGGTATTACGTTCCTCCATGGTCTGAAGGTCGGGAAAGGGTTTTTTAGACTGGAGGACATCTACGATACCTATTTGTAGGGTGCAAACAGAGTTCGTGTCACTTTACAATGTACAAAGCAACATGCATTGAGTCAAACTGAACATTAATTATGAAAACAAAAAAGGCACAATACATTTGAAATATACATTTCTAAGAAAAAGGCTGACCCTAGATACATATTACAGCATTAGTACCTTTCCCAGAGATGTTACCAAGTGATGGAAATAGAGCAATTATAGTGCTGGATTCTAAAAAAAAGCCTGTACTGTCTGTCACTGTTCATGTGATCAAGCATCACATACTCCACAACTCCACACCAAATAAGCCAAGATATATGTTTGTGTCAAAAATTACATGGTTAAAAGGTACCCAAAATAGGATCATGCAATGGCATATATGTGGAACACATGATACACACATCATCTCTCAATGAGAATCCTGCTCACCAGTGTCACAGCGAGGACACTGTCATGTTGTTATGTATGCCAAACACAAACAATCACACTCACAGAACATGAACAATGTAGGTGTTGCATAATTTTCTCCATCATACACTTAAGTCTGGGACACATATATACACTAGTAATTCAAACAACAAACACAAGCTGATATGTCTGATTAATGTCACAGTCTACTCATTCAAATATTAATGCTTACTACATGACTACATGACTTCACACACCCAACATTTACAGTCAGAAACATCACAGAATGCACATTGGGTTCACACAGTCACCAAAAGTAGTGCACATGTAAATAAAACACATGTGCATACCCTAACAAGTGTTTGCACTGTGATCAATGTTAGGAGTGTCAAAGGAATAGATTGGTCATAATGTTGGTAATACCCTCCAAAAAGGGTTTTCATGTGCCCATCAAGGTTAGCTCCTCATGGGAGTGTGAGATATTTATTGAAAGGGCTATCTCATCATTAAAAAACCGTCTACACACATGTAATGCACAAAAACACATCAATTACAGGAGTGTCTGCCCTGAAGACTGATTACTGAAAGGACGCGGTAGCTGCATCCACACCGATTCGATCAAAGCCATTAGCTGTTGGTTGTTATAATGTAAGACGCAGGTGAGTATTCAAAGGATGCGATAGCCACATCCGAACCGATTCGGTCACAGCCATTGGTTGTTGGTTGTTATGGTGAAAGACGCGGATGAGTAGTCAAAGGACATGGTAGCCGCATCCGAATCAATTCGGTCAAAGCCATTGGCTGTTAGTCGTTATGGTGACCGACGCGCGTTTCTGTTAGTGTTATCATCACGTGGAAACAGACTCGGTAACCTCACATCAACAATGTATCAAAGTCAATCGCGGTCAGATGATTTAAACGCCATGGTAGGCTTGTCGTATGCAAGCAATGTTTTGCATTGGACCGATTCCGATAATTCGACCGATGCGAACCTATCGCTTTGTCTGCATACATTTGAGACCCCTCTGCAAAATATATATGTCTGTCTGTTCCCTAGAGACTTCACTTGTCTGCACAACCTGCATCATTCCTGCACCTCCCATCTCTCTTCTGCTTTTACCAGATCCTCTGGGAGCTACTATGGCACGGACAGTAGAGAGGGCCCTAGCTTTTAGCAAGTAGGAGAACAAGGCCCTGTTGGACACCCTACTGCCACAGCACAGCCAGCTCTATGGCTAACCAGAGGATCAGGTGAGTGATGATTACACTGCATTTACTTTGGACATGTGCAATCAACATGCAATACTACCATTAGGAATCTCATTGTCAAGCAAGTAAAATGTTATCTGTAACTACAAAAGTGCTTAGATAACTGGTCTGGGCAGGTACTCTGATGTGGAAGTGTGTGTACTGGGGGGGGGAACATCTCATCACTGTTATAATGGGACAGAGTCATCATGGAACCCAGGACAACTGCATACCATGCCAAATGTAGAGCCCTTAGACATCGTAGCCAAACTGAGCACTAACAGTGTGTACTGGTGTCTGACTCAAAAACATGTTGCATATGCACTAAGGTTCTGTCACCATGTCATCCTTACAGGTCAACACCCATGAGAAGGCCAAAATTTGGAGGACCATCTCCCAGAATATGCGCACCGTGGGGTTGGAGCTTAGGCGCATCCATCATTGCCCCAAGAGGTGGTATGACCTTCGTGGCTGGGCCAAGAAGATGGCTGAGGTCCAGCTGGGCCTGTCACGTCCTGGCAAGAGAGGCAGGTGCCGCACATTGACCCCACACATGTGCCACATCCTAGCGATGGTCTTCTCTGACCTGGATGGGAAGTTGAAAGCCAGGCAGCAGCAAGGTGGGGGTGAGTATGTGCCATGTCGCACACCTTTGTTTGAAATGCATGTTACAGTGCCTTAGCCTTCTGCCCCTATTACTGGTTATAAGTCAGGCAAACCCACTGATTCATTTTGTAAGCTGCATATGCACAGTGATAATTTGATGCCCAGCTACAACCCTTTCATCAAGGAGATGTGAGTCAGTTATTTTTATGGAAGTGACCACAGTGCCATGTTCATCTGATCATCAAAAAACAAAGAAGCATGTGCATGAAGGTAAACTTCTTGGGTAATGCAAATGTCCAACTTGTGCCGGCACATTGACTAATGTATGACCTGTTCTCAGTGTCCTTTCCACAAATGTGTGAGGCATGTTGTTATTGAAACAAACAAGTGTGAATAGGCCATGGTATACATCCCTGCAGGAGGTGACATCAAGACTGAGGCTTTGGTGGGTTTTGCTTGCTCATTTTGCCATGGTTAGGTCCTAGCCGTGCTGCTCAGTGTTATGAGATGTATCTCATGGGCGAATTACAGGTATGCTAACTCTACTCATCTGTCACACTGGTGTGTCACATGATTGTGTGGAGTCCATGTGTCTGGCTCTGTAACAGTGACAACACATGCCATTCACTGACAGAAACAGGTGGTCACTGGCTGACACATGGGTGAAAATGTGAGTTCTGATGATAGATACACATTCAGAACAGTTTCCGTGTATGTAAATGCTGTTGACTATACATACTTGGGGCTTTGTTAACTGTGTGTATGATGTATCGCTGTCAGCATGAGAGTTGTAAGATATGCATCATCTTGAAGTACTTCAAAAAAATGAAATGTTCAAAAAGAGAAATGTAAGCTGTCAGAAGTGTGCTATGTGTCTAATGGAAGTGCGGGACATTCAGTCTTGGGACATACAAAAGTGGAACTCTGAAGTCTACACAGGATTTGTACACAGTGTTGAATGGACTTAAGAAGAATGGAGGCTCTGTACTGAGAGTCTGAACAGACAGTGCACCCAGATCGGCCAGGGCATTGTGTTCTACCAGAAGCATTGTGAAGAATCAGTTTTTGGACTTAGAAGTGTATTGACCATTGTTCACATCGGAAAATGGTGAACTGTTTGCAATGGGGACAAAATTCTGCTTCATCCTCATGACACTGTGCATAGATGACACTAGACAGTGGGCCATGTGCCTCTCACCCTAGCTATGCCTACTACCTTGTTGAATTATTAATCAGAGTCAGATGTGTGACCTGACGGTAGAGAACCTAATTTGCAGGACAAATGAGCACATTCACTGTTATCTGTGTGACAAGACCCATGCAATGAGTACGCATGATTGAAGTTCAACAAGGATGTCATTTGACCTGTGACATTACGGTCAATGTTTCCCAATCTGATGACAAGAGACTGCAGAATGGATAGCATGGCTCAATTTAATTGTGTGAATCCTATTCCCACTGTGAGCTCTACACTCCCTTGAAGAAGATGAGACAGGTAAGATACCATCAGGTGCGCAGGACAATACATCACCTGCTACATGGTGAAGTCGTTGATATTGTGGTCCTGGCAAATGAGCTTGATACACCCAATGTGTCACAAAACCACATGTGTGAGGGAGAAAGGGTTAACTTGCAGAGTGAAAAGTTCCATGTATGTAATTGTATGTAGAGGTGATAGCATTAGTGAAACAGATGTAGTTGTTTGAAATGTGATGATTTGTGATGTCACCTATGTGTGTAGTACATACAGATATCTTACGTGATTCTTTTACATTGTTATTCACAGCATCAGAAATAGCAACAGGAGGAGACCATGCTACGGATGTAGGGGAGCAGAGCACCAGTCTGTGACCAGTACCAAATCGGACATCGAGGAATCCACTGGTGGGAAGGATGAGGGCAGGTCGGCAATTCCACCTGACACATCTGAGGACTGGTCAAGCTCTGGTGATGACTCTCTGGTGGTGGACACAGGAAATGATTCCTCAACATCAGAGTCGACCACTACTTCCATCTTCATCCTCCCAGCCACTCCCCCATCCGCTGTCGCCGCTCCTGTGGCTGGGTAGCCTGCTCCTTTGGGCCAGGCATCTCACCCCTGCCCCTGTCTCCCCTACTGCCCTCAGTGTGGAGGCGATAAACCTACTGAGGCGGCTATCTGTAGGGCAGACTTCAGTATTGAATGTCCTCCATGAGCATACCACTATTTTGACACAAATGTTGTCATTCATGGAGGGCGTTCACTCTGAACTGTCTGCCCTACACAGATTCAATCAGGCACATACCTCCACACTGATGACAGCAGTATCCCAGCTCCAGCAGTCCCTTCCCCTTCTACCTCTTCCACATCCACTGTCCCAACCACCCTACCTAACCCAAGCACATGCAAACACACACATGCATTCACCTCAAAAGCCACATGCAGCACACAGACACAGGGCAAACCCACAGACATGCACAGACAGAAGACTCACCACCAGGGACCCACCACCAGACAACACACATACACACACAAACACTCCACAGACCTCACAACCCTCTGCCTCCACACCCCTTACCGTTTCAACTCCTGTACCCCCCGCCCAGGCACCCCACCTTGTTCCCATTGAACTCTTCCCTCCCAAAACCTACACACCCCTTCTAAAGAAGTGACAAATTCCCCCCATGACCCAGACATCTACATCTGTCCCTCGGTAGAGAAACAAAGCCCCAAATCAGTCCCCACCAGAAAATCTACCCAGTCTTCCACCCAAAAATCCACTCCCCCATCCCATACTGACAAAGCCCAGTCCAGTAGCTCCGCCCCAAAAAAACCACACTCTTACAGAGACCATACCCCTTCCTATTCCTGTCCACACCGTAAAAGATTTTACAATCCCCAAAGTAGTGAAGCCCAGCCCATCCCACCCTGCCACTACAGCTGCCCCCCCAATCTAAGCCCACTACTGCAGCGGACCCAACTATCAGTCAATCTGATACTAACACTGCAGTGGGCCCACCCACCACTCCTGATCTCATCCTCCCAAAACCCAACCCAGTTCTCCCTAGTTTAGTCCCTTTGGTGCCTGGCATGCCCCCTAGATGCCCCTCCCAGGGGAGGTGACCCCTTTCAGTTCTGGTGTAGGCAAGAGTCACTGGACAAGTTGTTTGTGCCCATTGGGCATATGAACATTTATGGACTGGCCATTGGCCTTTTGTTATTTGATATCTTCAGTTCTTATGCTGAATAAAGCATGTTTGAATTTGCGTTTGCAGATTTCTGTATTCTTCAAATCGTTTTTTACGTCAACTGTAAATCATGACAAATATTAGTGGAAGTAATAAATGATGTTAGTAGGGCATGGATTGCATATGGTCTATGGAGTATGAGCGCCTTGACAGTATGTATTTAAGATTTTGGTGTCTACATTTGCTGGGTGTTCATTGTCCACATCATTTTTGGCTATGAGTGTGACATGAAGTCACAAACCTTCACTTTTTTACATCACAATTGAACATAGGTCATGATTCCATATGTCAACATGGTGCAAGTGTTTCAAAGTGCTACAGTTTTGATAGAGCATGCTGCATATGTTTGTGATGTTTGTGATGTACAGTAAGACACCTGTCTCATCGATACAACTGGGTACATATGGTGTTTTACTATATGGTAGTGACATTGGACACATCCATGTACACAGAGTAATGGTACAATACATGTATGTGACTTGATAGTGATGGACCCATTATTGTGTCGTCTTTAAATCTGGTATACTAGTGGCAATGACAACCTTGCCACAGGTGGCATGCCTCTGTAGGCAAATACCCTTCATTACTGTGTACTCACTGATACATTTTCTGAGCCAATGGTGAGTGTAAGGTGAGCAGTATTCTCACAGTTTTCTGACCCTGCTCCCTCCAAGGACTCCACTTTCTGAAGGGATTCATGTTAGGCAAGGTATGTGTTGTCTTAATAGTCCATTGCTTTCTAATTTAGATTTCATTCATGCCATCCTGCTTTTGTTTAGGGAAATCACGTGTATGGGGTTTTTGGTCTGTCCAAGCTCAGATATCACATTCACAATCGCACAGCAGTCGCAGTTGAGCATATATGTTGTGTGTAGGTTGTCCTTTCTGCATGTCTGACAATGGTGTCATTTTGAGCTATGCTTCATGGTGTTCCAGACCACATAGAGCTGAACTAGGTGTGCTGTAATGTCTGTGGGATTGCCCTGTGCTACATGTGGTAAGCCGAGTGGACAGTGAGTGTACAGGAGTGTTGTGGTTCTGTCTGCCGTACAGATGCCACTGGAGCCAGTGTTACATCCATGCTCTTAGTTGCCACAGAGTGGAGTAGGTGGGTTTTTTGTTGTGAAGACTAGCTGCAGATGTGTTTTGCAAGGTTAAGGATGCATGTGCTAAGCTGTCTCAAACAATTGTAGAGGTGAGGTTGACTGGTGTTTGCAACTTTGATATGGAGTGGAGAATCCTACGTAATGGAGCCAGCATAAACGTTGCTATTATCAGAGAGTGTAAGGTAGGGGTTAAGTTCATAGGCAGTTCTTGTGTAGGTGACGTGAAGTACCCACATTCTCCCATTGTGAGTGGTGTTACATGTAGGGATGTGAATTAGAGTATGCAAGCTCGTAACACTGGTTTAATCGTGAACAAAGTATGGTATGAATAGTTAAATGTGAGAGGGGTATGTACATTGGGAAATTTTGCATATGTATTCTGCATATTTATAAGTTACAAATAGAAAGTTATGAACTATTGTTATTTTTAAAAATTGTATATATTTGAAAATGTTTTTAAATCAGATTAGTGTATTCTTTGAATGCTTTTATGGCTGTAGATTTTACTCCAAATAAAGCTGATTTGACTTTACTTGAGAGGGGTATATCCAGTTAGAAATGTTTAGATTATGGCATGTGATGAGAGCTGTGCTCTGTGGCACTATTGTGAGATATGAGTGGAACAGTGCATTTACAATGTGTGAGGTTAATTGTTAATGTGCATTATTCACTGGGGTTATTGGGCATGGAAGTCATATGTTGACGTTACAGAGCCACAGTGAGACAAGGTTAAACTAGTCATATGTAACAAAGTGGATAAGTGTATGTAAAGGGTATGCAACAGTTGTGTAATTTAGGGTGCTGCATGGTTAAATGTTAGATGTTGTATAGATGATGTATATTGTTTTTGCTTCAGTGTATGCTTGTGTTTTAGAAATGACAATCTGTAGAACTTAAGCAGAATAGGGTGAGCATTGAGCATGTAAGTGTCTTTATGTGAGATGTGGTGATGTGTGAAGTGTGTATGTCAGAGTGGGCGGTGATGCTGCATGTTGTGATTTGATTGCAGTCCAAGCCGTTACTAAGGGTGCAACTGGTTACATTTGACGTTTGCTGAGGAGGTGATGAGTACAGTACATTGTGTGCCTGTCATGTATGTGAGAGTTGTGTACATAGTGATGAAGTGTAGGTTTGTGCATGTAGGTGTGGAAGTAAAGCACCAGTGTGAGATTGCAAAAATTGTCTTTGAATATTGTGAGTACTAGTCTGTAGCTTGCTTGGCAGATATGTGTTTCCATCTAGCTGCACCAGAGGGGGCTTATGAGGTGCTTGTGTGTATGTTAGTTTAGCAAGTGGCGCATGTACTTTGGGGTGGATGTGAGGGGGGTCATACATGCACAAGTAGAGTTCATGCAGTCCATGAGATAAGGTGGCTATATACATATGCGTAGATTTGGTATATGTAAGTAGTCAGAAACTGTTGTCTGAGTAAATGTGAAAATGTGGAATGTGTTGTCTGCAGCTTGCTGTCTGCCATTGGATGTTCATGACTGTTTGTTTTAATGGCCACTTTGAGTACACTTTCATATGCAAGACCTATTGGCATCACCAGAAAAGTAGGCTCCACCTAGCCTTTTCTTGTCTGAGTTGTGTGTTGGCATATGTGGCGTTTCACCCTTTGTAGGTAGTTATACTCCGTCATTGGTCATTCTTGCCCTTGGAACCTGCCCTGTGATAGATGTTGATATTGCTAAATTTGCAATGTCATGATTCAGGAACATTGGATGACAGTCCATTCCTTAGAGGAGTACAGCCCCATCAATGTTCAAGTAATGGATGTGTGTTGTTGTTCCACCTGGGGTCATACTACTGCAAAGCGCATTGCCACACTTGCCAGTACACTACACATGCATGGGTATTCCTCACATTCTGAATTGGAGTGTCTGCGGTATGGGGACAGCAAGTGAGATAGAATCATTGTGAGGATATCTCTGGTTGTGCTGAGGAAAGCACATTGCACTGTAAGCAAACACATGTGACACTGGAATAGTACTCCCAGTTCCATAAGTGTTTGCATCCTCTAAATTTATGTATCTCTGATTTTTTTGCAAGGGTAGCCCTTGATTGTGTCCCTGAGTGCTCCCATTGTGCCCATTAGATATGTCCTAGGCCCTGATGGTAATATGTGTTTATTGAAGATCTCCTTGATGTTTCCAAAAATATTTGGACTGTGTTTCAGTGCCAAATGTGGACCAAGCAGTCTTCAATCTGCACATTACTTTCATCCTCACAAGATGTACCCATATCCCCTGGCTTGAGAATGACTATGTCTCTTGTTTAGGTGAGCCACAGATTGAGGCACCCCCCAGCATCCTCACCCGGGTTGGCAGCTTATCTTACACAATGAGCTGTGCACCAGATACACCAACACTGTTTGTGAATCATAAGTAATGAGACTCATGTATACTCAGACTGCTGTCCAAGACACAATCTGCACATTCTAAATGGGCTTATTAATATTCAGGACACACTACAGCCTGATGAGCTACATGCTGACTGCAAATGACATCCTCCAAAGATGACCGTAGACACTTACAGATTGTGTACTGTGCACAGCGGAATCAGTTCACACATGGTAACTGTATCCTACATTGTTGTTGGGCCATGCATCTTTCAAATCCAAGAATGATTTTGTCTACAAATATTTACCTGACGACTGTGACACAAACACGTTTGTGTTGTTGTATTTGGAGACACTGAAATCAGTAGAGTGACTTGGTCTGTGGACATTTGAATTGTCATGGCCAATGTCCTCTGTGCTTTACTGTACACAGACCCATCACAATGTCATACTATTGTGGGTACATGTAGTTCTGTTGCCCTGCGATGTTTCAGTGTGTGTTGTTGTGAAGTCATCCATTCACTTTGTGATACATACATATGTGTGGTTATGGCAATTCCTGTTCCACAGTAAAATGTGTGTTTACCCTAGTATATATAAGGACATGTTTCAGAAAAACCTATATACGGACACCTAAAGCGGAATACAACACCCACTCCACTTTCGAATGAACGATAATACTAAATGCTAAACATTAAACTGAGTGCCACATGTTGCTAAAAACATTTGTAAAAGCATACTAAAAGAAGTTTGTTTTGAAATCTATTTGCTAAACATGTAATGCAAAGGTACTGTACATTTTGAAGCAGATTTTCATTCTAAGCATATATCGGAAATAAATGCAATATGACTTAATAGAAATATATACATATGCCGAAATGGTTGACAATTATTCAAAAACCAAGGCCATTTCATATCATGGTTACTTAATGAAAATGTGGTAAATAAGGTGACAATGTGTCCCTGGAAGTATTCAAAGAAGTCCCTTCTATATGAATAGTTCTACTGTAAGCAGATTGAATTGCCATGTATTTCCAATTTAAAAAAAAAAATCAATTTTAGGAAGAGTTCCAAGTTTTTGTTCTGTTTTGAAAATAAGGAAACCAAATTCATTGCTTCCCTGGTACACTGTGAACCGAATCAAAGTCAGTGTATAGGTCTGGTGAAAACATGGAATCATCTACTCTTGTAGACAAAAGATCGTCTACCATTGTCAGTAATAGTTAGAACACATCGTTTAGAAGGGTAACTGAACAGAGATGTTTAGCATCGCCTTCAGCATGGGATGCCGCAGCAATGTTCGCGTCCGTTGTTACCGTTGTTACCGTTGTTACCTGTGTGCCTGTTGATCCAGCTCGTACCTCAGCAGCAGCAGGAAGCGTCTCTGAGATCTCAACAAATGCACTCGTCAGGATTGGTAGCCTTTGGGACAACACAGAGCATGGGCCGTTATCGGGTCCAGCAGAGTATCGATATCCGTTGGCATGACTGATGGGAGTGTAGATGTCTAGCACGCATTCTTCACCGCAAAGCAGGCAGCGTAGAACAGGTAAGATGCAATCTTGCCAGACTGATCTAAATGACAAAAACCATGTTGTATTAAGTTCCCGTAAACGAGATATGCCCAAAAGTTGCACTTCCGTTCTAGGAGAGCTTTCTGGGAGTGACGCCGGTGGATAGGCTTGGATAGGGTTGCCATAGCGTAGTAGTAGGAATAGAAATAGGATTCCTGCAAAGAGTGCTAGAACTAATGGCAGACCACCAAACACCGAATGCATGAAGTTTGGAATGATTCCGAGGACTGCCTGAAAAGGTGTTAACAGTCCGGAACATATGGTCTTAAATACATGTACAACCCTGCTCGTATCAGACATGTTTAAGATACGTCCCATCATTTCTAGGAAAGTATAGTGCAGTTTGTACGAAATAGAGCCTGTATCTCAGCCGAAGTCCTTGCAATTTGTAGATCATAGGTTTCTTTGGCCGAGGTCAAAGGCACAGTCTGTTGCAAAAGCATGGCTTTCATTCTGCTTAAAGTATCAAGGCCATAGAGGCAACTCCCTGACTGTGTCTATTGGGGGGAACAATACTTGCATACAACAAGTAACCCTGGAGCCAACAGTTAGATATGGGATTCCTGGCAACATGCCACAGCAACCGTGATCATTCAACTCAAGGTAACTCCCGTTAAAAAGTTGGCCAAACGTTGTATTAATCAAAACAGCTGGTGTACCCTGCAGATGACAGGACAAGTGTGCCACAGAACCATTACAAACCCCGTGTAAAGAAATGTCCTGACATATGAGAGATCCGCTCAGTGCATTATCGCAGTGTGTACTGCTTAGAAACACTTCACGACCCCCACTCCAACATCTGTATTCGTAAGGTAAATCCCAAGATGTCTTAATGTATTCTTTACCCAACCTTTCATATTTGCCTGCTTGCATTTGCTTGAAGCAATACTGAAAATGAAAAGTAGTGACAGGCAGAGTTATTTTGCCATGGATAAGCCATTCTGTAGCTGGTTTTTCTGCTACCGTAAATGGTAAATTTTCCAGTTTTTCAATGCTCAGCACTGTATACTAGCAAGGATGCAGCGTCCAGCCTAATAACATAATAGAACGTAACTGAGATTGGCCTTGTTGTACCATAGCTAAATCTTGTTCCAGTATGTCAATAGCAGCGGATACAATGTTGTCCAGTGAATATATTCTGGATGACAAAGCTGTTAACTCATTGTCGACCACAGTGAGAGATTTATCTAAGTTAATGCGATCAAGCTCACGTATT
Source organism: Triturus cristatus (assembly GCF_964204655.1). Taxonomy (NCBI): domain Eukaryota; kingdom Metazoa; phylum Chordata; class Amphibia; order Caudata; family Salamandridae; genus Triturus; species Triturus cristatus. The sequence goes on along the minus strand of NC_140591.1, from coordinate 924,984,642 downwards.
CTTTCTGCGGCCTCTGCCTATGAAACCTTCCATATTTCATTATAAGCAGCATAAGTGCCGGCATATATGAAACGTTTTTGATGCGGTTTTCTTGGTCCTAGCAAGAAATCCCTAAGGTCTGCATCTTCTTTAAGTAAAGATAAGTGTTGTTTCGCATCCTCGAGTGTAGATCTTTGTAGCCAGTCAAGGCACAATTTTCCTACACTGTATGTTGTTACTACCCCCGAGTGCTGTTATTGAATATAACGTGGGTCTGGCCTGTGGATGGTAAAGCCCTGTATTCTATTCAGGAATCTTTCTTGACAGATGTTTGTGTCTGTGGGCTAGAACAACCATTTTTCCCAATCAGGATCTGATCTGTTGTTTTGTAGTATTGTGTCTACTGTGACCGCTCCCTGTGAAGTGTCATAACTTGCAGGTGTTGGTACAGAAGGTGTGTTCATGTCTTTGATCTTGGCTAATCCAAGGCAATGTTTGTTGCACAGTGTCATTCAAAAACATGCTGAGGGATAATACAGGCTCTAAACAAAGCTTCTATCCCCTGCACTTGCCAATCTTTAGAACCCCAGACAGATTTTGTGTTGATTGTGTCTTTCCAAAAGTCAAACCCTTGTCTAGACGGTTGGGCTGCAGAATAAATCTGTTTTGTATTAGTTAACATATTTTTCTGTCCTGTTGTGTTCACATTTCTATAGAAAAATGTTTCTGGATCAGATGTATTGCACCCTGAAAAATATTGAAACTTATTTGCAAAAGTTTTTTAACTACCCTTTGGTGGTGTAGGACAATGTTCCCATTGGTTAAACATAAATACATTTCTAAGTGGTGCAGATTTATGCAAGAAATGATGACCATAGTGGCTATAACAAAACAGCTGTTCGTAGTCTGATGAACTCTCTAAGTTTTCATTGTTAGAGAATGCAGCAGACCTTTCTAGATCATACATCATGTTATTAACAGTCTCAAAGTCCCAATCATCAAAATAGGTACTGGAGGTAATAAAGTCACTTAATGACATTTTAAATAAATGTGGAATCTTCAGAAGTTCCGTCGGGCCAAATATGTCAAAAACGGTTTTGTCCCAAACTATACTATACTGTATAGGAACGGCTGTGATGTTCACTACTGACAAGTCTCTTGCTGCACGGTGGGAAGATTTGTGTGGCTTTAAAAGTAAGTTCACATTTTTACTTTCAGTGTCAAAACGAATGTATCTGCCATTCCTAAGCATGCTAAGAGTCATTATCAAAGCTAGCCAAAGCAGAAAGAAAAATATTCCAGAAATAATCCATATTTTAATCCATGGTGAAACCAGATAAGTCTCTTTCAGAAATTGAAAAAAGTCTTGTACTTGTTGTTTGAAAGTTTTTAGGGCTGGCCTTGTTTCAGGCTCACTTAGCTCCTCAGAAAAACGTATAAAAGTTAATGAAGTACCCAGGAGCAGTTCGGTCAATTGTTGGAATTGCATCTGGATTCGTTGAAATCACTGGAACCAGTGGATTACGTGTTATGTTGGTGTAGACAGGTGTATCTGGACGAACTGTTACTTGAGTTGCAAGAGGGATGAGTTCCATAGCATTGTTGCTTAGTCCTTCATCTCTTACTGCTGAATTCTCGATGGTAATGAGTCTTTCAGTCTGAACCTCTTGGATAGTAGCGAGAGGAGTGCGTCTGCTACTAGGTCGGAGTCCACGAGGCCTACTATTTAGTATCGACCACATAGTGTGGTTTGATGAGGTCGATTGGCACAAATCTTTTCTCCTTTTTTCCAGCAAGGGGCGGCAGAAGTACTGTTCTTGTTCCGTGGACGACTAGGATAGGTACTGGTTTTCTGTAGGAAGGTCCAAATTCCTTCTTGTCCGCAATCTTCTCTCCGACTAGATCCCCAACTTTTGGGATCCAGACAGGCCTTGCTGGGCCTGCCGGTTTTTCCCCAGTGGAGGTTGGATTCAGGAACACGTTGCTTTGTTTTGATCTTAGTTCATTTAGATCCTGTAAAACAGCCAAACGATCTTTGATATCAAAAGGTGTATTTTCCACCACTGTGCCTTTACATTCGAGATCAGGAACCCACATTCTTATCCCAAATAGGACCTCATATGGAGTGACCCCCCCTAGAGAACTTGTTGGCAAATTGTTTAATGAGTGTTGGACCCCATAAAGATGTTTGACTCACCCATCACCCAAACCTAAAACTCTAGCTGTTATAGACTGCTTTATGTCCCGGGTTTTCCTTTCCACAACAGAATTGACCTCAGGATGAAACGGAGAGGAGTACCACAATGTTACGCCCAAACTGGCCATGCCATCGTTGTAAGCCCGAGAGCTAAACGCAGGGCCCTGGTCAGAATGTAGTGTGCCAATTGCGTATGTGCTGAAAAAGACTCGCAAATCTTTTATAACAGTTTAAGCGTCAGCTGAGTGCTGAGGCCACATCCATAGGAACCTTGAGCACAATATATTTATAGTTACCATCCCTTTACAAGGGACAGCAGTGATCCGGGTAAACACAAGCTAATGGTTTGTCTGAAATCAACAGGGGTGTCTGCACAGGACGTTTCACTGTGGAGGCTTTCATCTGTTGGCATATTTCACATTCCAAAACATAGTTTTTGGTCTGTTTCCTAATGCCAGGCCATCAATATCTTTGCTTTAGTAAAGATACTGTTGCAGAAACAACTGCATGGGCAGAGGCTATCCCTTCATGTGCTGCTAGGATCAGTCCTAATCTACGTTCCATGTTTGGAATCACCCTATCCCCCACTCCAGGGATTCAAGCAAAAGGAACGTTGTTCACATCCTTTACATAAGAGTACTTGAGTGGAAATTTCTTTGGTAACACTGCACCACTGTCTTTGCTTGAAGCATAGACAGCCAACAATATCTCACTGTCTATTTTCATTTTTGAACGAGTGATCGCAGCTACAGAAGCCGTCTGAACAGCCCCCTTTGCAGCTTCATCAGCCAATGAATTCCCTGCAACGAGAACGCCATCACATATGTGTTTGTGTATGAAGTGAGCTTTTGGTAGTTTGTTTCACAACTGAACTACTTGTTCCTAAAGCATTTTATGTTCTATTGTACCACCTTTTGCATCTTTGAATCCGTTTTGAAGCCAATTCTGTAAATATTCATTATATGACTAGACACAGTAAAAAGAATTGCACACTATAAGTGTGGGGAATTCGCGATATAAATTTTCAAGTGCCAGTTTGAATGCTTGTAGTTCAGCTCACTGAGCCGTACAATTTCCTAGATATTACGTTTTTGTGACCATTGGTCTGAAGATACCATCGCGCATGTGACCTCTAACGATTGTGCACGCTGCACTGTAAGCTTGCTTACTCTCTGTAGCGGGTTGTGCTGATCCGTCAGTATAAATTATAAATTCATACTGATCGAGAGGCAGAATTTCAGTGGGCAGAGGACATTCATGTTCATATTGCAGGAACACTTGTGTTTTTAAATCAGGATCAAAAACATATTCAACATCTGTTGCAGCAAGAGAATTAACCCATTGTATCCATCTAGGATGTAAAGCTTTTGCATTTAGAATGCTCGCTTGTGTAACCGCCTCTAAGGCTGGTACTGGAGTCATGACAATAATTTGATTTCCCTGAGCTAGACTCTTTCTTTTGCTACAGCGGTTTGAACTGCTGTCAGTATTTTTTCTGTTAAACTGAAGCACATTTCTGCTTGTGTATACAAATGTGATGTGTATGCTATTGGTACTTTTTCACCCTCATTAAATGTTAAATAGGTGAATCCGTATTGACCCGAAATTATTCAGATCACTAAATTGCGTTTATTTCCGCGTGTTTGTAAATGATTTGTTGCTAACATGTTAGCTTGAAGTGAACGCAGGATGTCTGTGTGTTCCTGTGTCCAATGTTTTATTGAAAAATCAGGTTTGATTAGTTCGTAGAGAGGTTTAACCCTTTTTGCGTAATTCAGAATGTAAGTTCTTCCAAAATTTAGGAAACCCAAGATGGATTGTAAGTTTTTCAGTGTTTTTGGAGCTTGGAGCAGCGCACACTTTTCTAAAAAGTTAGCTGCCAGGCTCTTGCCTTCACTTGAAAGTTCATATCCTAGGAAAAGGACATTGAGATGAGCAAGTCTGGATTTTTTAAAGTTGAATTTATAGCCCTCAGAGGCGAAGCCCATTATAATGGTATTCACCCTGTTCAAGTGCCCATCTAGGTCATTGTCTGTCAGATAGATTTCATCGACATATGACAATGCCTCGTTATCATAAATTTGTAGTAACTCTGTTACCCTTGCTGAGAATAACCCTTGTGGGAGTCGACAAAATTGACCCTGGGTTCCCATTATGGAGAAAGCTGTTAAGTACCTGCTCTCAGGTGCTATGTTTTGACAAAAGAAACCATTTGAAATGTCCAATGTGGTTTTATATTTTTTATGCACAATATTATTCATTAATGCTGTACTATGTGCATTTTGCACTGCAAGTGTTTTGGAACAATTGTTCAAGTGTCTGTAATCCAAAACTAGACAATATGTATTGTCTGGTTTGGATACAGGAAATAAAGGATTGTTCATTGAGGAGGTGCATGTTTCAATCACCCCTTGGTATTCAAGTTGATCTAAGATCTCCCTGACCTGTTTTTTAGCTTCTTGCTTTATTGGGTACTGTCTTTGTGCAGTAGGTTGTTTTTTAGCTGTATTTTGTGGCGAGGTGAGTCCTCATCCCATCCTACATGATTTTTGTATAATGCTGGGGCCTGGGCTACTGCCCATTTCCTGGCATAAGTATGTTTTAGGTGAATTGGAATATGGTTGGAGAAGGCTGGCATAATGATGTCCTCGCCATGTGGACACTTCCTGACAAATGTTGGTGAGCAGTCCTGTTCTGCTAGAAGTATATCATAACCCCTTGAAGTTTCTCCCAAAAGAGTACTTTCACTATCTTTGTATGTCTCCCTTCATTCGGAGTGTTATTTCATATAACTTTTGTGGAGTACTAACCCTGGTGTCTACATTCTCTACTGTGATGTACTCATTCAAGTCCACTATCTCCAGAAGTTCCTTCAGGTTCTGGTGAGCTATTGTTGCTTCTGCTGCACTGTCCAGCATTGTCTGAGCCCATTCTCCATTCTTGAGCTGTGTTCTCAGTATTATCGGCATGTCTGATCTTCAGACCTGCTACCTTCTTTTTTGTGAATTGAGGTTTTGATTTATTTTTCTGAATGTGTTGATCGTCTTTGGACTTCAGGCGTTCTTCTTTGTGATCTGACTGTCCTCTTCTTTCTGATGTCTGTGACGATATCTGAAAGGTACGAGAGGAAAATGTATCAGTATCCTGATACCTGTCAGGTTTTCTTAAAGTATCCCTATTTGTGAGGTAATTCCTCCTTTCAGAGGGCTCCTTTTGAGGAGATCTACCTCCGGATTGAAAACGTGTCTCTTTTGGATTTTGTTTATTAGTTTCCCAATTCTTTTTAGAAGATGTAGGATTTTGTTTAATAGAGTTCTTCTCAGGACCTTCAGACAGTTCTGACTTCAATGGTTTTCCACCCAAACTGTCTCTGCCTAATTCTGCACAAGATATTTCTATTATTCTGGGTAGTTCATGTTGATGCTCTGTTACATCAAATTCCCTTAAGTGTTGGCAGATCGCCATTGATGCTGCCTCCCCTTTAATATTAGATAATATTATTGTTAAGACCTGCTCAAAGTTTTTCAGTAATTTCATACCTACATTCAGAGCAGGCTCTGCCCCGTATTAGTTTTGAATTTGTTTCAGGACATCTGGTATTACTGTAATTGATGGAACACCATGTGTTTTAGTATAGATGGCAGCAAAGGCTGTGCCTCAAGTGGTGCAGTCTTCCAGTTGTGGTGTGATCCCCATTGGCAAACAAATTGTTAGGAGTCTTTGTTTCTCATAAGGGCTAGTATTTGGAAATACTGCTTCGATTTGAGTAATTTTTTGAGCTATCCAGAATGGAATTTGTTCACGTTTTGTGGGCATTATACCCATGACTGCGTGTAAAGTCTATGGAGTAATTTTTAGTGTATACCCTTGTTGAGGGGTTTGATTTGGAATGGTTATTGGTGGTTGGACTGTGAAAGTCTGCATGACATATTGGACTAATTGTCTGTACATTTTTATTAACTCTTGTAGTTGAGTAAGTAATTCCTCCTCTGACATCTCTTCGATCGGCCATGTTGCTTCTGGTCGACCTAGTGGACTGAGCCTGGTAATGTTTTTGTGATGTTTTAGGGTGCCTTTAAACCAGAGATTATGCTCCTGGTATGTGAGTGGAATTTGAATATCCTCGAAAGGAATATATTCCTCAGGTGGTTCATCTTCTTTAAAGAAGTGAAATACTTTTGATACTGGATTTGATTCTGGGAATACAATCCATAAATAGAATACCTCTGTCTGAAAGGATTTGTGTGCCTCTATCACAAAACCTGCTCTACCACCTCTTGGTGTTAGGCCGTGTTTTATAAGTTTTAGAGTAATGGCTCTCCTTAAGTTTGGAGGGATGCTTATGACACCCTCATTGGTTTCATTTACACCTGTAAAATTAAAAGCTGTTACGACTGGATCAGTCTCAGCATTATCCCCGTTCTGGGACATTGTTTTTGAAAAATGTAGAAGAAGTTTCAAGGAAACAAAGATAAGGTGCACAATATTTTTGGATCACTGTATCCTTCAACGTTGAACAAACCAAACAGCTAATATATAGGATTTTTGTCCTATTCAGCTTTGGTGGTTACTTAACCCTACCCACTCCAGACGTCTTATGGAGTATGTGAGTAAAGGTCTCTGAGAAAATCACGACTGAGTTACTCTGTATCTAGCATTAAATTAGTGCCTTACCAAACATTGGGCGCCATGTAGTGTAGTTCCTATTTCCCTAATAGGCTCTGCGCATTGGAATAATATACCCTATAGATTTGGCATAGGACTGAGGTCAGTATACCCCTATCAAGTGCAATAAACTTAATTACTTTGTGCCAGCTAACTCAGAGGCCACTAGAAATGCCTTGTAAACAAGAAGGGATCAGTTTCTAGCAACCGCATAAACATGACAACTTTGTTTCCCTTTAGAATCGGAACACTCTCAGAATCGTGGAAACAATAGATAACAGTTTCACTCAGTAACTGTGCATGCTTAGTTTCTTCAGAGTTACACAGAAAGAATAGACGGGCGTTTCAATAAAAGCATTTATTGAACAGTCTTGTTTCTCTTGTTTCTCGTGTAAGGGATATGAGCTGTTACAATCATAAGACAGTATGCGAGATATATTATGTACAGCGTGAGCAGTAGAAAGAAATAATACTGCACTAGCATTATCTTTTAGATATGACACATATATTCATAAACATAAATAACATAAGCTAAAAATGCGAGTACTCATAAGATGCTTCTCTGTCAGTGTGTCAGGCCGGGACATGGGCTCCTCTAAAGTCAAGGTCTCCTCCTACTTGCTTGGGCAGGGGAAGGTATATTTATACCTGGTAGGTGCCTTGGAATGTTAGTATTGACGTAAAGTCGGGCAGAGGAAGACGTCAGGAATGAACCCTTAAGGAATAGCGATTAATGCATAATAAATGTGTTCTTGGAGAAATCAATAATCCTGTGCTAGGGGAAACTCCCAAGAGCTTAAGGGTCTGGTTTCTAAGAACTCGTTGTGACGTTGGGGTGGACAGATGTAGGTGACCATGCCTGTATTTGGATAGCATGGCTAATGCCTAAATAAGGACTGGGATCTTATGTCTATATAAGGGCAATGTGAATTGTGCCTATATAAGCACATGTTTCAGGAAAACCTATATACCGACACCTAAAGCGGAATACAACAACTTCTCCCATACATAAATCATCTCTCACCTCTCATCCCTGATCATCCCTTCATATCCCTCATTCTGCATCACTGAATCTATTTCTTTTATGTTTCATCCCTCTCCCAGTCTTTCCGATTCAGTTTTTCTAACTTATTTGTCACATTTATTCCTCACCTCTTCTTATTTTTCTTTCCTCTTCCCTCACTGCTCCTACCCCCTCTGACAAATGAATGAAATGGACAAATGGTGATGCCTAAAAACATATACCACACTGTAATTTTAGGAGATGGTGATCCTGTGCCCCAGTTCTCACCCTTCAGTCCATACCTTCTTGGCATCACTCTTCTTTCTTAGCTTCTCACCCTTTTTTAATCAGCCATCATTCCTCATTATTATCCCTCACTCCTCAATGCTCAGCTCTGATATCTAACTCCTCATCCTTAATTTCTCATTTGTCATCTCTCATCCATAATTTCAATCACTGCTTCCTCCTTTCTCACACCTCATCCCTCACTTGTCATTCTTTCTCTCATTCCTTACTCGCCTTCTCCTCCTCTCCCACTCCTCATCCTCACAACTCAATCCTCACCCCTTATTCCTTTCTCCTATTCCCTCACTAACTCTTTCACCTCCCTCACTCTTCATCCCTCATTCAACACTTTTTTCCCCTCACTACGTAGTCTACATTCTTCATCTATCACTGCTGACTCATCCTTACTTCAGCAGTGACAAGAAAACTGGGCAAATTATGTTTTCCTGAAATGTCCAACACTCTGGCCATTTAGGATACCCTTATCCCTTCCTCCTCATGACACAGTTCTGAATCTTCAATCCATATTTCTCACTTCTCATCCCTCATTGTTTCCTCATTCTTCATCCCTCACTGAATCAACTTTCTGTCCTCAGCCCTCACACTATATCTCCCATTCCTTATAACTCATCTCTCACTCCTCATCCATTATTTCTCATTCTTCATTCTATATCCTTCAAATGTGCAGTACCTAATCCCTTTTAAGACATCCTCATTGCCACACCATCATTCTTCATCACTCATCCTTTAAACCTTATGACCCATACCTCACTTCTCAGTCCTCAGGCCTCATTTGCCACTCTCATTCCTCATAATCCATCTTTCATTTCTCACCTCCAATCCTTCGCCTCTCAATATTCCTTCCTAATCCCTCGTACTTCATCACTCATTTTATTTTCTTTACTCTCCCTTTATTATTTCTCACCTCTAACCCCTAATAATTTTTCCTACATCTCTTGTGGTTTAACCTTTCTCCCCACTTTGCCTGATGGGAGAAATTGACAAATGATGAAGACCTAAAATGTACAACACCCTGTCTATTTTAAGACTGTCTATCCTTTATTACTCATGCCTCTGTTCTTATTTCTCATTTCTTTACACTCATTCCTATATCCAATTTCCTTTGCCATCATGGCCCACTCATCACACCTCATTCATCAAACTTCCCCCATTAACCCTTATTTCTCAGTTGTCACCCCTCAATTCGTATTTATCAATCTAAATTCATCACCCCTTATCATTTATCTCCCACTCTTCTACTCTCACACCTCACACTTGTTATGTTATTTTAACTTGATATCGCGCATGAATCACCCCAATGTGGTACCTCGGCGCTATGGATAGACAAAACAGGAGGACCAAAGAGTAGGATTAAAATGAGAAAGTCTTTAATAGTTTCTTCAATGTGATGTAATCAAAGCATGTGAGACTAGGAAAAGGCAGACAACTCCAGTAGGTGGGGGCATGTAAAAAATGTTTTTGCCTCCACACCTTAAACATTGAACATGGGGAATAGTAAGTAGCTCTTTATCCTTTGATCGCAGATTCCTAACAGGGAAATAGCATTTAAGCTTCTGGTGTAGTCATCTTGGTCCTTTCCCAACTAAAACTTTAAGGGTGAGGCAGTAGATCTTAAATGTAATTCTCTTTCTGACTGGTAGTCAATGTAATGTTCTGAGAAGTAGAGTAGATGCAGATCTGGATGTAAGATTATAAATACGCTTAGAGAGTAATGTCTCATTGCGGAAGCCAAAAGCGCATTACTGTAATCAAGCCTGCTGACAACAAGAACTTGTACTAAGGTTTTCCTAGCCACAAGTGGGAGAAAAGGAAGTGCTTTCCTCAGTCATATCAACATGTGGAAACAGGTGCCCATCATTGATAGGACCTGCTCTTTCATTGTTAGAGCTTGATCCAATTTAACATCGAGGTTTTTTACACCTGACTAGGGTTGGAGCACTACCTAATTCTGGTGCCCACCAATCGGTAGTCCATATTTGTTGGGCTTTCTCAAAGAGCATGATCACGGTCTTTTCAGCATTCAGCTGAAGGTAGTTCTCGGACATCCACTCAGCTACCACTTTCATCCCATTGGAAAAGGTTTCCTTAACTTTGTCCATGTTGTTATCAAAGAAGATAGTGTTGTCAGCATAAGACAGGATTTCAAAGCCAAAGGATTTAATTAGTTTAGCTAGGGTGCCACGTATATAGTGAACAAGGTGGGGATTAAGCAAGATCCATGTTACTCCTTTATCAATCATCATGGTTCGCGACTTAAAGTCACTGAACGGGATTACTGAGAGATCTATTCTCCAATAAGTCTTGGAACCATTCCAAGTCAGTTTCATAGATCCCTATCTCATTTGGCCCATGAAAAAGCTTATCATGCGACACAGTGTTGAAAGCTGCAGACAGGTCTAAGAGCACAAGCATAGAGGGAGTGTTAACATCCAAATAACATCTTATGGAATCTATCACAGCAACCAAGGCCTTCGCTGTGCTGTGCTCAGACCTGAACTCAGATTGAAAGTGGTCCAAGAAAGTATATTCCTCCAAATAGACTGACAGCTGTTTGTTGATAGGACCTTCAAAAATCTTGCCAAGAAATGTAAGTAAGGAAATTGGCCGATAATTATGAGAATTGAGGGATCTAAATTGGCCTTGTTTGAATAGGCATAATCGGTGTGGATTTCCAGTTTAAGTACGGACCTAATAGCTGGTGCAATCTGCTTAGAGAGACACACTGAGATTCTAGCTGGACCCGGATCAGAAGGAGTTCCAGATTTGGCTTTGTTTATGGCACACTGTATTTGTTCAATAGAGAACGTATTAAATTTCCCCAAGCTGTGTCCATCTTTCCAGAGAGTAGTGGTAAAATTTAGCTTAGTTTTAGGCTGATTAGATGGAGAGGCAACGTTTTAACACATTGATATGAGTTTAGTCTCAAGGAAGTCAGCAAGAGAGTTACATAATTCCTGAGAGGGTTGAATCAACTGAGAGCAAACATGGGGATTAATATAGTCATTTAAAACCTTAAAAAGCACTTAAGAAGAGGTTCCAGTGTGAATAATTTGTTTAGTAATGTAATTTTTGCGAGCAACTTTTATGTTACGATGGTACTTAGTAAGTACTTTTTGATACGCCTCTATTTCTCAGGGATTGTTAGTCAGGCGCCCGCGTATCTCCAGCTTTTTACATAAAGACTTTTCCTGTCTCATCTCTGGGGTGTATAAAGAGTCATGTGGTTATTATTAAAAAGCCTTATGATAGTCAGCTAAGGTGTGATTTATATCTTGGTCTTTTTTGGCTGCAGAAAATCCCAAAATTTTCCGTGAAAGTTTCAGGAGTATTGTGCTACCATTGTCGTAAGACTCTTATGGAGTCCCTATCAATGACTCACTCCATGCGTAAGGTGATAACCAAATGTAGGTTTATTTACAACAGATATACTGTGATCTCTATACTAAGGAAGCCTGGGCCAACTGCTGTTGCATGGAATCTGGACACCACGTTGGTTCCACGTACCAGATTCCGTACAATCTCATTGGCCAGGATATAACACATCCACCTCTGTTAACAACATTGAACAATAATGAACACTAACTAAATACAACATAAATGTCAAGCACCACTGTGGATTTTTAGATTTATATGAGATATACATATGGTGTTATACTTTACCAGGTTAAAATATAATGGACTTTGAGTACCTACAAATGTTAGCAGCTAGCCTGGTATATAATGATCCTCGCACCATGCCTGTTTCAGCTTTAACCTTTTTCCAATGTGCTGCCCCCTTTGATATATATCTCCTTCTTGGCGAGCATCTGAGTCATAACTAGTTTCCGTATTACTATCAGTCATGTTGCCGTTACCTACTTCAGGTTACAAACATTTGGGTAAACTTACAACCTTACTCATATTTCAAACGTTTCCATCAGTCATTTCCACCACTTGGTGTTCCACTCTTATTATTTTCATGGAAATCAAAAACTTGGATTCTCCAGACCTTACCAATTTTCTTTTTTTCACACATACCCAGTCACCAACTTTGAGCTCTGTATATGACTCTTTTGTACACACTTGAACTCAAGTTGTCATTTGACATCCATCTATGATCAGTCCCTATCACCACACATCAATCTACATTTTTCTTGATATCCATCATCCACATCTGATTTAAATTACAGACTGCCTTTCTACCTCTCATTTTTTTAAATGGAGACATATCTCCCAATGATCTAGGTGTGACTCTGCAATTCCATAGTACTTCTTTGAGAGCTAGATGATAGTTTTTTTTATTGGTGCGTGCCATCTCTAAGCCTTCCTTCAACACCCTTATCCACCTTTCTACAATGCCATTACTTTGTGGATAACACACAGAAGTGTGTTTAAAACTCCACGTTTCTCCACAAAATCTTTTATTTCAGAGGACCTCAACTGCACATCGTTGTCTGTGACTAAGCATTTAGGAAATCCTTCCTCCTCAAAGACCTCCTTAAGAAACTTTATCACAGCATGTGAATCAACATGGCGTATCAATTTGACCTCTGGCCACTGTGATAACTGATCAATAAGAACAATGGTGAAAATCTGACTGTTGGACAAAGATATGGGACCTGCCATGTCTAGAGAAACAATTTCCCATACTCTATCAGGTATAGTTATGGGTGTTTTCTAATAATTAATCCCCTTTTGCGTGTTGTCACTGACAGACCATTCAATGCACGATTTGAATTTTGCTTCAATACATCTACCGATGGCCCGCCACCAAAACTCACTTCTAATTCTTCTATATATGCTGCACATGCCAAGATGACCCTCATGTACCACATCCAATACAACTTGTCTTAAGCTTTGAGGTACCACTAACTGTTTCCCGGGAAACAAAAAATCATCTACCTCTGATAGTTCATTTGCTATGTAAAAATATGGTAACAAATCTTTGTCCAACATCCTCTTATCTGGCCACTTTGACTTATTGTATTTTATAACTTCTTTAATTTCCTCATCATGATCACAGGCATCCTTCCATCAGTCTTGTTTAATACAACTACTTGACACCTCGCAAATGGACACAACCCTCTCTAGATCATCATCAACAACATCCATGTCAACTTCACAAGTAATCTCAACAAAAAATCCACTATGATGTTTCTGGCTCCAGGAATGTACTCAATGTTCAAATTACATTCTTGCAATTTGTTTTGCCATCTGGCAATTCTAAGCGTAGCCTTTCCACCACCTTTGGTGGTAAATAATTCCACCAATGGACAATAGTATGATCTCACTTTAAATTGAATGCTCTCTACATATTTTCTAAAAAACTTCTCTGGAGTGAAATACTTGAACTGCACACCTCTTAATGATCTCAAGGTGAATGCGATTGTGACCAACTTGCCCTCATGATTTTGCATTAATACAGTTCCAATACCAACATTACTGGCATCCGTTATAATAATAGAGTTGTACCTTGTGCCAAAGGTTGCCAATGCTGGAGCTGAAGAAATTGTTTTTCTTTAATAGAACAAATTCAGAAACAGACTCTTCGTTCCAAGTAAATTTTTGATTTTTCTTCATGAGTCCTCTCATGTGTTTTGTTTTATCGGCAAACAATGGAATACATTTGGCATAATATTCTGCTAGGGCCAAGAAATTATCTAAGCTGGTCTTTGTATTGAAGTTACGGAGCATCCTCATTTGCCTTAACCGAACTACGTTTCTGTAAAACCCCATGTTTGCCAATGTTATGGCCCAAATAATCCACAGACTAAACCTTGAATTATTTAAATATTTCCTTGTTTAATTTCATACCATGATTTTGTAATAGACTTAGAACATTACAGAGTCTCTGCATGATCTTACTTAGTATTCCCAAAAATGAATATGCCATCTTAACAATATAGGACATTCTTTACATCCCTGAGCAATTTATGCAAGATTTTCTGGAATACAGCTGAAGCTGAAATTAATCCAAAAGGCATCCCTTTTTCTATCTATATGCCTCTTGAAGTGTACGGCTTACTATCTTTATGCAGAGCAATTCAGTGATATGTATTAGATAAGCCTAATGTTGAAAACACAGTAGCCCCCCTCAACATCAAAAACATTTCCCCAATATTTCGCAAAGAGTGCCGATTCTCCCACACACATTAATTCAAGTCACTCAAATCAACACAAAGTCTCATTTTGCTGTTGGTTTGTGTACCATGACAACTGGTGACAACCATTCCGAAGATTCAAACTCTCCAATTGTGTTCTGATTGCACAGTCTATCAAGTTCTTATACTAAAGCTTATCTTATAAATAAGAGAATGTTTCTAATTTTATATACTTTGGGCACAGCATCTTTTCTTTAAATGATCCTATGTACAAAATCCTTTAATAATCCCAAAGTAGCTGAAAACACTTTGGGGATTAGACTCTCCAATGCCAACGGTATATCTTCAGTAACCTGAGATATAACATCATTATATCAGGGTAATTAGGATCAAGGGTGATAAGTAAATCTCTTTGCTGAGGCCATCCCAACAAACAAGATCCCTCCTTGGCAACATAAACCTTTGCAACAATGGTTTTACCTTTGAAACTGATATTGGAAGGGAGTGAAATACCATAAAGACTCAATTGGTTTATTGCCATATCCTAAAAGTTTAATATCAGAATGCATCAAGCGTATATCTGGAAATTCCTTCAACCATTGATCTTCTATTAATGTGTTCTGAGCTCCTGAATCGGCCATAACCTTAATATCTTTACCATTGATGTTAATTAACCCTGGGCGTAGTGGGCGTAGTGGGGCTACGTGGAGCATCAATCACGTAGTGTGGCCAAATCTACGCACACTCGCACACTCCGCATAGCCCCACTACGCGCCGCCCGCCTCCCTCCTGCCCTCTTTTAAAATAACTTAAAGTGTTAAAAAGTAAGGAAAATGTCAAACCTGACCTGCGGCGTCCCGGGGCTCCCTCTTCCTGCTTCAACAGCAACTTCTTCCTCACAAATGAGCATGCCAAAATTCTTAGATCATTATCAAAAGAATCAATGGATTCATTAGACAATTGACCCATACTTAGAAAGTTATATCTAGCAACCACCTCATTAACTTTCTTGACATAAAGGATATCCAATTGTGATATAGCTGTTTCATAAACGTCGGCCTCAACCTCTTCCCCATCCTCCTCTTACACAACAATAGGTGGCAAATGACTTAGAATTTGTCTTCCCTCCGTACGTAGACACTGTCTACAAACGGCTAGTTTACATTTATCTGTATACACATCACATCCAATGGCTTCTAAATAAACTTCAAAACCAGCTTTCCAATGCTTCTACTCCAAAACTGGATCACCAGGACTGGGCAGGAAAGACATGTGTGCAACAATACCATCTATGGTGCAGTATGGACAATAGCTTGTTGTTAAAGCTCTAACAATAACTATAAATTGATATTAAATATGCAGGAGTGAATCACCGCGTTAATCAGCAATAAATCCTCACAATGTTCACTTTCAAAGGGGTGTGTTAATCACCGTGGTTTCAAACCTTGCTTTCCCTTAAGAACCAGCCGGATTCTTAATTTGGCCGTTGATGCCGCCACACTGCCGGTGTTTGCCAATAAACTGGTGTGTGAATCACTGTGACTGGAATGCTGAGAGCCGGATTGTAACCTGGTTCGTGCACCAGTTTATTTTGATGCCGTAGATGTGCATGATGATGTCAGCCATGTCTGACCGCAGGTCGTGCTTGCAGTATTCTTGAGCCTGCCGACATGAGCTTGCGCCGTGATACTCACTCCCTAATAGTTTTAAGCAATACTGGAAGAGTCCACACACTGGTACCTCCTGACCTGAATATTTGACCAGGTTGGTGTGCGAATTATAAAGAACGTAATATTGGCCAGTCTTCAAAGATACTACCTGGTGTCCGCACAGGTGTGTGAATCACCGCAACTGAATTTACTTTAGTTATGACATACACAGTATTTATTGAGCTTGAAGCTTCCCAAATCCTGAAAATGGCCCCAGAAGTAAACAAAACAACCATTTTCTATGGTTGACAGGCCTTGTTTTGTGCTTAAACACACAAAGAAGGGACTGAGGAGGTTTAAAGCCCTGCTGGGGACGACTCACCTTTTTCACAATTCAAAAACACCAGATAGACCCCCTGGGTCTGTTATGAGAACGAGTGCAGGAGTATCCCTTTTACAGGATGGTTTGCCCTCACCCACCTGAAGGTGGCATGCTTCATCATAGGGCAACCTCCTCGCATTACGAACCTGGTCATAATGCAGGCTACAACCCCCTCTCTAAGAAGGAGGAGCTCAGGGATGTTTTTCTGTGTCCGAAAAGAAGTATTCTAAAACCTATGGAAGAGCAAGGTGTGGTAAAGCGACCAAGGGAAAAATGTGTGTGAACTAAAACTATCGCTGCGTAACGCCAAGACAAACTCTAATGGGGCGTCCAGAGTTTAAGATTAAAACAAAGAGATGGCTGGGAGTTATTCAACCAGTCATAGAACAGTGGGGTTGAAATGTTTCAGCCTTTTACCCTCCGTAGAGGTGTAGCAGCTTTCTTCAGGACCAACAAAAAGAAGAACAAGGTGAAGTAAATTCTCCCAATATACAAAATATGAAGTAATTATACAACACCAGTGGATGGAGTGGTTTGTCTCTACAAAATGTAGAGCCCACTAGTCAATATGTTACCTGAACAGAGACAATGTTTCAAATCAACACACAGTTGTTAAGGAGCGCTCTCTACAAATGATAATCAGAAAGTGAACCAATTCGTGTTCATAACAAAGTTAATAATAAATTAGACAAAGCGTCATGTTGGCAAACCAACTATAAAGTGGCTTACCCATGATTGCAGGTAACCGAGTGACACCTTGACCTCAGCGCAAAACTCGAGGTAGCATCCCTGTCCTATTTTGGAGAACAAATGGGAGTTTTATAAATTCATGTTCTTGTTCCATCATTTATTTTTATTTTTATTTTACAGAGTTTTATATAGCGCAAACTTGACCCAAGTCGGGTATCAGAGTGCTTTACATAGCACCAGTTGCATTACATGAGGACACATTTTTGTTAGGCGCAGGAAGATATTCAGCCAGATGTAGGAAGCCAAATAGCGAGCGCAAACTGTGAAATTCGCAGCATTTCAGCTTTTGCGATCGCTATTTGGCTGCGAGCAATGTAGGTAAGTTTAAACCTACTCGCAAAATAAGGAATCTCAAAATTGCGATTCCTTATTTTGCGCAAGCATTTAGAGAATCGCAATTTGTGATTCCCTAAATGCTATGCTGGTAGGCATCGCAAATTGGGATTTTGCCTTAAGGAATCGCAAAATACCACCAACTTCAAGTTGGTAGTATTTTGCGATTTCATTTCAAAAAGCACTTTTTGGCTTTTTTCACAAAGTGCCATGTGGCACACATACAAGCCTTTAGGGCATCTATGTGAGCCACATGTGCACACACGCACATTTCAGGGGTGCAACAGGGTGTCCTTTTGGAACCCTTGCACCCTTGAAATTGTGCCCGCAATTTGCAAGGGCCTCTTGCTGACTTGCAAATTCCGGGCACTAATCCTATTCATTCCTATGGGCCTCTTGGCCCATAGAAATGAATGGGATTGGATTCCTTAATTGCAAATCTCAATTTGCGATTCGCAATTAAGGAATAATAAGGAATCGCAAATATTTTTGCTATTCCTACCTACATTCAATTTTGCGAGTCCTTAATAGTGATTCGGTAAAAATCGCTATTAAGGACTCGCAAAATTGAATTTACCTACATCTGTCCCTAAGTGTTTTGCTCAGAATCACAGGATGTTCAGCGTCATTGCCAAGACTCGAACCCAGTTCCCCAGATTCGAGGTCGGCCGCCCTAGCCGTTAGGCCAGCTCCTCTCCCATCATAGAAAGCATACACAATGTAAACAGTTGACCTTGAGCATGCTTTTTTTCAATGTGAGCCTACACAATACGACAGTGCTGGTTAGAAATCTCCAATCTAGAAGGGCAGAGCTATTAAAATAGTAATGCAAAGTAATGACCTTTAATTACTTATGAGTGATTTTGAAGGGACCAATTTAAGTGATGTATGAAGGAAAAAGAAACAAAACACATTGAACAGGAAGT
Organism: Triturus cristatus; assembly: GCF_964204655.1. NCBI lineage: Eukaryota > Metazoa > Chordata > Amphibia > Caudata > Salamandridae > Triturus > Triturus cristatus. Next base: position 924,966,372 of record NC_140591.1, on the reverse strand, counting down.
ATTAATAGTGTTGACTATGTTTTAATACTAAAAAGGGGCTTTGGTGCAAAAAATATGCTAAAAAGATCAGAAAAGAGTGGTGGATCGATCACTCGTGCCCAATCGTGGAACACCATGTAAGAATTAACATATACGCCCCAGAAAAAATTAAGAGCAAGGCCCCCATTGCAGAAGACTAACGGACAGTAGGAAATTGAATAAGTCATTTATACTGTATGTGTAAATTTCCGTATTGTCTGAGTTGGGACAGCAACTGGGTGATATTAAAATGCAACCATACAGTCCTAGGAAGAGATTAAAAAAGGGGAAAAGTAGAAGCAAAATACCTCTAGGATCCAATGCAGCAGATGCTCATTCGCGCCACAGAAGAGTGAGCTGCCTTGAATTTCCTGGTATGAAAAACTAACCCCGCCCCCATCTGGTAACATACTACAAACAGAATCGGGACATGTCATTTCTACAGTGCAGTGTGGCTAGGTACTTTCTCTTTTGCAGAAAAAGCTCCGCCCCGTCAGGTGATGGTGCCCAAAACCATACAGACTGCAGCACGAGAATGATGATCTTCTCCACGCGCAGGCAACTGCAGTTAGCTCGCTCACAGCATGCTCTGCTTCGTGTTACTCATGGTTCCTTAAAATTGTCATTGGCACCACCCACGGTGTTAGTCCTGGCACCTTGACAATGCACCACCAAGCAGTTAAGGTCGCTGCTACTTGTTTTACTATTTGAAAATTGCTGTACAAAATACTCTGGATGCTGCCCAACGCTACCCAGAAAACCGTAGTCCATGCTCTTATTAAATCACGGCTGGACTACGGGAATGTTCTTTTTCTGGGTGCAAAAAAGGCTTTGTCCCGCAGATAGCAACTTCTACAAAACTCCACTGCAAGACTCCTCTGTAGGGTCCCCAGATGTTCTTCTATCTCTGGACATCTTCGGGATCTACATTGGCTCAGAATTGAAAAGCGAGTCGAATTTAAAGCATTGAGCTTTATGTTTAAAAGCAAATGGGGTTTAGCACCTGATTATTTGCACACCCTCGTCTGCCCCTATGTTCCTACCCGTCATCTTCGCTCTGCTTCACTTGAAAAATTTCTAGTTCCTAGATTTAAACTGTCCAGAATGGGTGGTAGATCTTTTTCGGTTCTAGGCCCCATTCTTTGGAACTCCATTCCTCTTGCTATACGCAAGGAAACGTTGTACTCCCAGTTTCGTCGCTCATTAAAAACCTGGCTATTTAACCAATAATCTTTTAGATTCCAGCACTGTCCAGGCACTGGGAAACCCTTTTTGGGTAGCTGTTGCGCCTTATAAATGTAATAATAAATAAATAAAATAAATAAATAAATAAATTTTTGCTGTTGCCTCATGTGTTTTTGCTGGTGTTAGATGCTTTGGGCTCTGTGCCACTGCTGTCCAATGCCACAGTGCAAGTGCTCCCTATTGTAAATTGATGTATGAATTAGGGATTCCATGATTGGTTGGTTTGGTTTACCTGTCAGACCCTAGTACAGTGCACCAGGAGTGCCCAGGGCTGGTAATCCAAATACCGGTGGTTGGCTTGCAGCACCGGTTGTGCCACCCACAGAAGCAGCCTGTAAAAGTGTGTCTAAGGCATGCCATTGCAGAGTCTGCGTGCAGTCTGGTACTGTCATGCAGACTGGGCAAGTGCACCCACTTGCCAGTCCCTAAACCTTCCCTTTTCTTCATATCAGACACCCCTATGGTAGGCCCAAGGGCAGGATGCATTGTAAGTATAAGGTAGGACATGCCCTGGTGTGTGTGGCATGTTCTAATAGTGAATTACAGCCATTTTTGTTTTTCACCATTGCAAGGCTACCTGTTCTCCATAGGCCGGAATGGGCAGTTTGATTATTACATCCTATAATCCTAACTGACTCAGGGAACATGGTTGAAATTCGAATTTAGTATGCCTGAACTCAGAATGATAAAATACATCTTTTAGTGAAGTTGGTTTTAACATTCTGTGTTTGAAAATACCACTTTTAGAAAGTAGGTATTTTCTTGTCTAACCATCCAAACCTGCCTCTGCTAGGCTACGTATTCCTTGTCTGGAGTTTGAGTGACAGGGGCTGGGGAAATTCCAGGAGATAGGGTCAGTGGGAGGAGTTGCACCTGGGACCTGAATAGGGCTGTGCTTTGCCTCCACAATGCTGGCTCCACCTCCTGTGGTGTGTATGATGTATCTGCCCTGCTCTCTGAAAGGAAAGAAGGAGTCTTGTCAACAAAGTGCTCCAGGACTGACCAGAACTGGTTTGGACTAGGCAAAGGCCTCTCTGCCTTCAGAGAAAAAAGAGAAACTTAGTATAAATATTGGGACCCAAACCCAAGAACTTTAGATCACTTTGGGAAACAAGAAGAAACCTTTGCTGAGGAGTGGAACCAGAAGAACCTGAGGAGAGACTATCCCTAAGCTGCTTAGGGGATTGGCCTGCAGTGGTTGCCTGACTGCCAAAGAAAGGAAAAAGGACTTTGTGTGCACTTTTATTCAACTTGTGAAGGATCTCCAAGGGCTTGGAAAAGAGCTTGCCTCCGCTGAAGTCTCAGGGCCAACAGGCTTCACCCACCAGCTCCCCAAGAGTTCTCTTGAAGTGCCTGCAGTTGTGCTGGACTTTTTGAGGACTTGCGTGTCGCAAGGAGCTGGAAGCACGACTCAAGAACAAGAAGCGTGTCGCCGAACTGCCGCTGCCGCTTCACAACCCGAAGTACCTCGCATCGCCGGAGAAGAGAATCGACATCTCAGCAGACGCCGCTGTATCACCGGGAAGCGTGTCGCAGAAGAATCGTTGAGTCATCGCAGGTCCACCGAAGCGCCTCGCATCGGCAGGAGAAGAGGATCGACGTCGCAGCAGACGGCGCTGCATCACTGGGTAGTGTGTCGCAGGGCCTGTCACGGCTCATCGCAGGAGACGAGGATCGACATCGCATCAGACGCCGCCGCATCACTGGGTAGCGTGTCGCAGGGCCTGTCACGGCTCATTGCCGGAAAAGAGGATCAACGTCGCAGCAGACGCTGCCGTATCACCAGGAAGAGTGTCGCAGGGCCTGTCGTGGCTCGCATCGTTGTGGAAGCAACTTGCATCGCCAGGGGAGAGGATCGACATCGCAGCAGATGCCGCCACATCACTGGGAAGTGTGTCGCAGGGCCTGTCACGGCTCGCATCGTGTAAAGCATCTCGCATCGCCAGAGAAGGGAATCGACGTCGCATCAGGCACCGCCGCATCACCGGGAAGAGTGTTGCATCAAGAAGAAAGTGCCATCTTTGTTTATTTGCACTGGATCTTCAACGCATCACCGTCCTTGCAACACTTTCGTTGCCCTGCATGTCGCATCTTAAGGTACATTGAACTCTGAGTGTCGCATTTACCATCTTAAGAGAACTAAGCCAAATTCTACCATTTTAAAGTAACAGTATTGTGGATTTTTTTTGTTTATGGTCTTGTGTTAAATCTATATAAAGAATACTTATTTTTTATATAAAACTTGTGTGGTGTTCATCTGTAGTGTTGTCACTTGATTACTGTATGTGTTCACAAATGCTTTACACACTGCCTCTGAGATAAGCCTGTCTGCTCGTGCCAATCTACCAAGTGGGTGAGCAGGGGTTATTTTGGGAGTGTACCCCCTTACCCTGACTAGACGCAAGGTCCCTATTTGTCACAGGTACCTACCTATGCCAACTAGAGACCCCCAAATCTAACACACGGTTTTATCGATGTCCAATGAAATCCTCTGAAAGCCAGGTCCAAATTCCTGCACTCCGCTTTGCGATCTGCTGTACACCAACCACTCTGTAGGGCTCTCGCAGTGCTCCTGGCTTCCCCCTAACCAGGTTCCACTCATTGCCAGCATGGAGTCCCTATCAATGACTCACTCCACGCATAAGGTGATATCCAAAGGTAGGTTTATTCACAACATATTTATTGTGATCTCTGTCCTAAGGAATCCTGGGCCAACTGTTGTTGCATGGAATCTGGAAACCACAATGGTTCCATGTACCAGATTCCATCAACTTCATTGGCCAGGATATAACAACTCTCTTCTGCCCAGACCTTGGTTTCTCCGACCTCTCTTTTTTAGGTATCTGAAAACAAATTATTGAATGATCAGTCCAAGACAAAGGTAGGGGAGGCCCACAGATCAATGCATTTAGAAGTGGTAGAAATTAGTAATCTAACTTTACTACTCGTAAATGCCCTTTGTGAATACCGAAAGTCGTAAAGTTAGACTTTCTTCTCAGTTTACCTTATTGAATTGTGCCCTCGTTCTTTATCTCTCATCTCACTTTTCCTCCTTCACTCCTCAGTCTTTATCTCTCATCGCTCACTCCTTGTCCTACACTTCTTCTCTCTACCACTTCATCCTGCACTCCTTACTCATTACCCCTTGTCCCGCAATCACCTTTCACACATCTTAATTTCTCACTTGTTAATTCTCATCCCTTACTTCTCATGCCCCACTCCTCTTCCCTCACCCTTGATTTTTGGTTTTGTGTTTTTACTCTTCAGTCTCCGTTCCTCAGCCTTGACTCAAATATGTATATAAGTGTGTAAATGTCTACTTTTTTATTTTTATTGGGGAAAGCTATATTTTTCATCCCTTACATCCCTTCAATTCTACCCTCTCTCTAACCCCTAAAAACCACCCTTACCTCCCTTTACCTGTAGCAGCATAAGAGATGGGAGGAAACATATAAGCAAGGAAGATCAATTTAACATTTATTCAACTGTTAAAATCATTTCCAATATTATCCATAGAGTCCAGAATTGCTTGAATGTTTCTTTTTTATTCCTTTTCTTTCAATGTTGAAAGTGTAACAAACAGACACAACCAACGCGTTTTCCCCCAGACAAGGGCTTTTTCAGGGATACAAACACAATTAAAAAGGAGAAACACAAATACAATAACTAATACACATTCCATATAAAAACATAGATACAGTTTAGTACAATAGTAGTACATATTTCATACATAAAGAGAAAGGCTTGAGTTAAAAACTATAAATACATCACACCCACATTAAGCCCAACAGTGACATCCAATCACTGGGTATATACCATCCTTCTAGAAACGTCTTTAGTAGGAAGCCAACATGCCCACATTCAGGGTGGAATATCAGCACTGGAAGTGGAATCTGCCCCGTGTGCAGGTGTTCTGCTCCAAGTGCGGACGTGAAGTTCCTACTCATAACTTAGCTTTATGAATACCAAAGAGTGGTAAAGTTAGGTTTTTGGTTTAAACTTAGACCAAAAGTCTAACTTTGCCTTTGTGAATCAGGCACTTATTCTCCCGATGCCTAAAAAATGCAAAAAAGAATAAAATGTAACCATTTTTAAAGTAACTGGTGCACATGCAAATGAGCGCTCCAATGCCCTTGGGCTGATTTTGCACTGTCTGGAACTATAAAGAGAAACGAAAGGTACAGAGTCTGTTTGTAGAATGTAGTGATTATCAGGCATTGGTGGGAGAGGGGTGAAAGACGCAGAAAAGATATCCTTCTACTCGTAGGTGCTGCTATTTATTACTAATGCAACAGGTGTAGTTGCATTGAGAACAGACCACTAAATAGACCTAACTGTTATGGAAATTCAACAACTTTGCTGGAATCCTGGTGGCGGGATACTCATATCTCCAACCTAACACTGGTTTATAACAAATACCAGTTGCGTCCAGTCCTACATGTCCAAATAACATTTTTATTTATTGTTTATCAAGCCACCCCAATTGTACCCTTATTCCATAATGTGTACAAAGGAAAAGAGAAAATATGTGAAAGGTCAGAAAGTACCTCACATAAGCGTCACCAAGGGAGCTGCTGGTAGGTACTCACCAATTTGCTCACATTTTTCATCATCAGTGACTTTCTTGACAGTGATAAAGATAAATCTAGTGTTTAAAATTAGGAAGTGAAGAAAAGAAAAATTGTGTGAAAAGTTGCACAGAAGAGCTAGTGTCAAATTAAGCCCCGTGGTGCGAGAAAGAATATCTACGTTTCTCCAAAGTAAAAATAAGTTGAGACTCACATGCCCATGCTCCAATTTTTTTAATTGCTGTGAGCCCACGCAAGATTAAAGACAATCAGCATGTTTCAGACCACTTTAGGATAGGCCAACATGTTTCATTGCCAATAATACTTTATGGCAAATTCATCAGGGCTCGGGCCAATCTTCACCTCACTGGACTTCCGATTTAAGCCAAGGGTGACAGGTGGTTGTGAAAAAACTGAGGCAATTATTACAGAAGCAGTGAGCTGAGGGATAGCTTGCTTGTTTGGCAGGTCATAAACAGGCCTTGATTTTTGGAGCCTATAAGACCAACGTTATGCCTTCACATTTCCCCCCAACAGTGGGTTGAGCATTTTGAGGAAGTGTACACTTGGACAGAATGAAGGGAGCCCAACTGAGGCTGAATTGACAGCGGGCAACTCTAAAGTTATCTTCTCCTTGGAGGAAGTCTATCAGGGCATCCAAGCTTTTCCCGGGATAAGACCCCAGGCCCGATGGAATTCCCCTGGACCTTTTTTCGGGATAATATTGAGGTGTGGGGTCCAGTTTTGACCACTGTGTTAAAGGCAGCAACAAGGGAGGGGACTCTTCCATCTTAGTCATCTGCCTCTATAATACCGATCTTTAAGAAGGGTGATAAGGACACAACTCATAGGATTATCATCCTATCTCCCTTATTCAAGCAGGAGTAGTTAAGGTCCTGGGCAGTTCTTATTGACCATATTATCAACATGGGCTGACATGAACCAGTTAATATCTGAGGTGCAGTTCTGTTTTCGCCCAGGTAAATCAACCACTGTGCAATGTCTTAACCTCTATTTACGAGTCAACAAATACACGGTAGCCCAACCTGACACCCTGTATTTAGCATTTATGGACCTTATGTACGCTTTTGATCGGGTGAATCGCAAGAAATTGTGGGTCTTAATTGTTTCTTTATGCGTTGACTGGGATATTGTTATTCTATTGATTAATCTCCATACCACGGCAGCGGTTAGATACTCTCAGGGGGTGGGCCTTTTATTGCAGTTCAGATGTACAAGTGATGTCCGTCAAGGATGCATACTTGCCCCCTTTATGTTTACTATTTATATTAACAGTCTAGAAGTCGCCCTCTCATTACTACAGTCTGACTGCCCTAGAGTTGACAAGAAATGATTGGCAATTCTATTATATGGTGATGACGCTGTGCTCATGACACGCACGGCTGGGGGCCAGGAGGATTTAATTTATGGGTTTGTCTCTTTTATGGACAGATTGGGCCTGGTGGTCAATTTTACAAATTCTCAAATTTTTGAAGCTTGCCCTCTGTCCACTATGTCCAAAATATTTAAGGCGGGGCACCATACATGTTTGATGCAAAATTGAACTGGAAACAGTTGATAGAGGGAAAGCTGGGTGGTATGAATAAATCAATAGGGGCCATTGCTAGCTATGCCTAGAGATTGGGTATGTGGTCCCCAGGCGTGCTTTTAAAGCTCTACGAGTCCAAATGCATCTCCACGGTTTTATATGATAGTGAAGTATGGGGGAAACCTCGGTGCACAATTTTAAGTTTTCCCAAAACAAGTTCTTAAATTTTGTAGGTCCTCCAGAGCACCCCCTCATTCTTCGTACACAAGGAACTTGAAGTAAATCATATGGTCGATCTGGTGGCAGGGAAGCCCCTGTTGTGCTGAGTGAAGATATGGTCCAGGGAAGGTGCCAAGTTAAACTGCCTGAATATGTTAGATTGTTTGTCATTAGATCATGTGCTCAAAATTCCTTGTTTATTGTATGTTAAGGAATCACGGTACCAGGTTAGGCAGGGCTGACATTTTTTTTCAAACATGACTCTGAGTCCTCAAGAGCTCAATACAGTAAAGGACCTGCCATTAAGCACACCTCTGCACACCGTGAAAATATCGAACTCTTGAAAACTGCAGTGAGGGGGCACGGGATGTTGAAATCAGTCTCGGGCATGTAGAATTATCTTTTCACCCTTACTAGCACAAGTGACAGGTTTCTGGTGGCCTGAATTAGGTGTAATCAGCTTCACCACCTGTTGGCTACCCCATTGGGATATAATCATTCAAACCTGAAAGAGCCTTGCGACTCTAGGTCTCCACAGGATACACTACATGTATTTTTATGTAAATATTTTAGCTACTCTAGGAGGCAGTTTCTTCATCCCCTTTTGATATCCCTGAATTTTAGGAAAGCACGAGAGGCATTTATGTACTTGCAGCTTTTGCCAACGAGTGTACTCTTTTTGTAGTAACAAACTTCCTGCGGATTGATTATTGTGTGTATACATTTCTCGTCACTATGTTTTTAATTAGATGTAATCCTGAGTTTTATACTTAATTATTATGGACTCGTAATTAATGTATTTTGCATAATGATTCTATCTTTTATGGTAGTGATTGCATCCGAATAAAGATTCATTTAATAAATACATGTTTTATTAATTTCGATGTTTATCTTATTAATCTCAAAGCATGCCATATTAATTTTGGCAAGTGTCATTATAATTTCGGTATTTGTCATATTAATTTAAAGACACGTAAAAGAGGCTCATGTTCTTTTTTAACACATGTCATATTCATCTTCGCATGTGTCATATTCCTTTCAACTCATGTCATTTTAGTGGATGGCATATTCATATTAGCACTTGGCTTATTAATTTTAAAGAGTCATATCCATTTCAACATATTTCATATTTATTTCAATACCTGTCATATTATTTTGACATTCATCATAATAATTTCAAAGCATGCAATATTCATTTTGAAGAGTGCCATTTTAGTGTCAGCATTGGTAATGTTTATTTTAAGACATGTAGTGCTAGAGGCACTCCTATGAAACCACGTGAAGACCTTTGACTACCATTATTTTGATTGACTTTTGGTGCTTTATTTTACCCTAGCATGAATGCACGCTGCATATGCATTTTTCCATGTAATCTCTTTGTTGATTTAAAGTTGGAGCTGTCACAGAGTAGAACAACCAGGAACAGAATGCGTAGGAAGTGCATTTGAAAGCATGAGGGAGAGAGAGATGTGGAATAATCTCGAAGTGCAGTTTTGTGAGCAGTGGTGCTCAAATGTGCATTGTGTTGTATTTTGAGAGATGAAGTATGTGATGCTATAGTTAGTGCTGCACAAGTGTGTATTGTGTATTGTGTTGTACATTGGAAAGTATTATGAAGTTCTTACTATTGGCTTTGAAGTGCCCTCATGTCATCTTGAATTCTGACTCTGTTTTGCTTGAGCTTTTTGCATGCACAGGCAGGCCCCCCGATTACTCAAGTTGTTTAGGCTATTCACGTTCAAGGTTGCTTTGTTTTTGGAGATTGTTGAATGTACTGCGGGAGACTTTTGTAATCTTCATTAAGATAAAGGCTGGGGCACATGAAAATGCAGAAAGAAAGTGAGAACTCCTTTGCCTTTGGAATGCTTGCATGGAGAGTGGCCAATTCCAGTAAGTTTCCTTGGCGCAGAGGAGAGGCCTCTCAGATCCTTCTAGTGTGTTTTGAGACTATAAAGCTGGGGTTTGTTGACTCAGAGACTGGGATTGTTTGAGCCTGAACGGTGGACGCATCGTCAGTGCAGGCATCTGGTTGCTGAGTCACTTGACCCTGGCTGTGAATCCCCCAGTCTGGAGTGGGCCAGGATGAAGTTTGCCCCAGTTGAAGTGATTGATTTTTGATTGTTGCCCTGGTGATGTGTGGCTGTCTGTGTGCGCATTCAAGTTTTCCAGTGGCTATAACAGTCATTGTGATGTGTGAGTGTATGTGTGCACATTCAGGTTCCAGTGGCTATAATCATCTGATGTATTTAGTGTATAAATCTCTCTGATTTCTTGCAGGACGTGCTGCTTGTGTTTCATTTTATATTTTTATCTGCTTGGGCTTCATTTCATATTATTAACTGTGCATCTAACAGTTGCATTTGCCAAAAGTGTTAATATTGTTTGTGTGTATATATATATATATATATATATATATATATATATATATATATATATATATATATATATATATATATATATATATATATATATATATAGAGAGAGAGAGAGAGAGAGAGAGAGAGAGAGAGAGAGAGAGAGATAGGTATATACATTTGAATGTTGTTCATGTGATATCTGGGAAAGCCTTTCTATTAGAGAGCATTGCATAAATAAAATCCTAAGCCTTATTCTGAAAAAAGTATTTGATGTGCTTCATTTTATAGAAATGAGATCAATTTCCAGGTGGTGTTGTGTTGTTTTTATTGCTTCGTGGTGTTTGAGCCTCCGTGTGGGAGGGTGGTATTCTACATTATCTGGGAGTACAAAGCAATACACATTTGAATTCATTCCAAATGGGCTCATATTCTTTTTTTGTTTTTTTGTTTTTTGTGTTGAAATGTTTTATTGAATTTTATCATGAAATACAGAGTAATACAGAAATAATAAAACAATGAATTATTGATAATATTAAATACATATGTTGATGATAAATATGAACGAATAAATAAGAAATCATATTCTATATAAATATTAAAATGAATAAATAAGTGAGTAGATATATGGTATAAAGAACATGAATAAGAACTGGATATTATACATATTATAATATATAAAATATGAATAAATCTAAATATAAAAGAATGACTTTGTACAAAAAAATTAAAATAATTTGATCAGAGCACAAAAATGTAAAAAAAAAAAAGGGAGGAGAAAATTGATATGGAAAGTGGAAGAAAGAAGAAAAGAAGAGAAAAGAGATAAACTGTAAAGAAGAGAATAAGAGAACAGTGAGAGATAATAGAGCCAGAGGAAGGGAGCGAGGAGAAGGAGGACGGGAGTGGGGGAAATACATTGATGAAGGATAAAGTAAAGGGAAAAAGAAAAGAAATACACAAAATATAAAATAATGAATTAGTTAATTCAAGTGTTTGCATTAGGAGAGAGAGTGGAGTTGGCATCAGTGTTAATTTTAGTTTTTTTAAAAGAAGACCAGGTCTGGAGAAATACATCAACTTGATCTTGAAGGTTATAAATTGTGCGCTCATGTAGGGCTGTTTGCATCATTGCCACCAGCCATTCTTCCTAAGAGGGTGGAAAAGGAGACTTCCAATGACGCAAAATACAGAATTTAGCTGTAGCCAATGCAGTGTGTAGAAGACGTATTTGTGATTTAGAAAGTTTTGGAAAGTGTCGAAAATCATGTAGAAGGAGTGTGGCAGGTGTAAATGGTAAGGATAATGGCATTATGGAATATAAAGTCTTGCCAACAAAGGACCAAAAGGACCTTGTTGCTGGGCAATCGCAAATGATATGAACTATGTCACAACCAGAGGTGGAACATCTCCAGCAATTAGTGTGTGAAAGCAATCCAGCTTTATGTAACTTGGTTGGTGACCAGTGCCATTCATGAAGGATTTTAAATATTCAAACTTTAAGCCTTCATTCACAAACGCCTTTAAGTAATCCCTCCAGTATCTTGTCCCATTCAGAAGCCGTATATGAAATAGATAAACGAGATTGCCATTTATTTTGGAGAGCATACGAGAGAGATTGTGAAAATAAAGGAGACATAAAGGTTTTATAAAGACCAGAGGTCACTCTTCTAAACTTTCCCCACAGATTTAGGTAAGATAGTATTGGGGACACCTGCAACACCCAAGGGGGAGATCCCAAGTGTTTCCTCAGACATTGTTGAAGTTGAGAGTATCTAGAGGAGTATTGTATAGGAAGATTAAATTCCTCACATAATTGAGAAAATGATTTCAAATTTCCATCATGAAGAAGTTGATCTGGGGAGTAAATACCAGCTGCTTGCCATAAAGGCCAGGATAAAGTGCGACCATTGTTGCGGATAGCTGAATTGTTCCAAAGAGGAGCCTTAACATGAATACGCGCGTTTGAGCCTAGTATACGATGCCCCCTTTGCCAAGATTTGTGCATGACTGATAAGATCGGATTCTTGGGATCAGAAGAACTAGTGCCACTACCATATAAAAGAGAAAGATCTGAGTTCTTGGATAAATGATGCTCAATGGAAACCCATTGTGGGACATCTTTAGTTCCTGGCAACAAATAAGAAAATTGGGAGATAAGTAGAGCAAGGGAATAGGGTTCAATGGATGTAAGACCCATACCTCCACATAACTGATGGGCCTTTAATTTTGTTATAGCAAGGCGTGGTTTAGCTGAGCCCCATATAAAAATCTTAATCTTAGAATCTATTAATCTAAGGGTAGCTAAAGGAATCTGGAGGGGAAGCATACCTAAAACATAGATGAAACGAGGAAGGGTGACCATTTTGATAGCTTGTACTCTACCCCAAAGAGATAAACCCAGAGCTTTCCACTTATCAAAATCCCTCTGCATTTGAGAAAGTAAAGGAGCTAAGTTATCTGCAACCATATCTTCCAAACCTTTGTTGACCAAAATTCCTAGATATTTAAGATGTGAGGACTGCCAATGAAAAGGGAATCCATGAATCACTGCCCTTGTAGTGCCATTAGAAATGGGTAACACTTCACTTTTGTCCCAATTTATTTTATAACCCGAAAAGGAGGAGAAATCATTAATAATTTGAAGAAGGGATGGAAGAGATCGAGGAAGATTAGTAAGAGTAAGAAGAATATCATCTGCATATAAATAGATTTTAGAATGTCCAATTGGGAGAGGCACACCTATAATATCATCAGATTGATGGATAGCAGCAGCAAGTGGTTCCATAGCTAAAAGAAAAAGAAGGGGGGACAACGGGCAACCCTGACGTGTTCCCCTCCGTATTGGAAATGCATTGGACATTAAACCACCGCAATTAACCTGAGCTGAGGGATTGTCATATAATAAACGCACTTTATTGATGAATTGATCACCCAAACCAAATCAATGCATAATGGTGAAAAGGTATTCCCACTCAATGCGGTCAAACGCTTTTTCTGCATCAAGCGAAAGGGCCAAGGTATCTTCTGAAAGATGTTTAGCAGACCACAAGGTGTGGGCCAGGGTGCCGAGATGGTTCCGAGAAGAACGCCCTGGTACAAAACCTACTTGAGTGAAATGTATTAAAGAAGGCAGTACTTTGCGGAGGCGAGATGCCAAGATGCTAGCCAAGATTTTAATATCACAATTTAATAAAGAAATGGGACGAGAGCTACCGCACAAAAGAGGGTATTTGTCAGGTTTAGGTAGTACAGCTATAACTGCTTTATTAGAGAGAGGGCCCAATGATGATTCTTTATCAGCCTCAAGAAATGCAGCATGTAACGTATCAATCATACTATGACCTGCCCATCTATAAAATTCAGCAGGGAAGCCATCTTCCCAAGAGCTTTATGATAAGGCAGAGCAGTAATAGCTTTAGAGATCGTATCTCTTGTGATTTCACAATCAAGCAGAGCTCTACCATCATCAGAAAGACGCGGAAAACTCACCTTCTCTAAAAAAGAGGACATCTTATCTAGGTCTATTTGACTACCTGGAGTATATAAGGATTGATAAAAGGAGGCAAATTCATTAACTATCTCTTGGGGCCTTGTAAGTATGTCACCTTGAGTCGATCGAATAGCTGGAATAGCCATTGCTGCTTCCCTTTGACGTAATTGTGCAGCTAACAACCTCCCGGCCTTCTCCCCTTGCTCGCAATGTCTTCCTTTCATCCTTTGTAAAGCAAATTCAGCTTTGGATGTAAAGAGACTATTAAGAGACATACGTGCTTGCTCCAATAACTTGCGATTATGTAAGGTAGGATCCGACGTATATAAACGGGAATAGAGTTGAATATCTCGTTCTAATTCTGTCTGCTTTGCAATATTATTCTTATTGGCAAGTGCTGCATTGCGCATTAGTTGCCCTCTAATAGTGGCTTTAACCGCCGCCCAAACAGTTCTGCTGGAGGTGACAGAACCCTGGTTAATAGAGAGATAGTCCTGTAGATGGGATTGTAACTGAAGTTTACCCTTGGGCGTCCTGTGTCTTTGAATGCTCATACGCCATGGTTTACGCCCTAAATCTAAAGATAAAAGGACAGGAGAATGATCAGACAAGGCTTCTTCTAGGATACGTGATTCTGTGACTAATTGAACCGCTTTGTGCGATATCATAAAATAGTCTAAGCGGGAAAATGTACCATGTGAGGATGAGAAGAACGTATATTCTTTGTCTTGTGGATGACTAAGACGCCAATGATCAACCAAACCGCTACCCGAAAATATGTCATTTAATACTGCTCTATCCGCTGCATTGGACTTATCAAACGAACCAGTTTTATCTAAAATAGGATCTTGTACCAAATTCCAATCCCCACCAATGAGGTATTGCGAGGCATCAATTTCTGTGAGGAGGCGATTCAATTGAAGGAAAAAAGACTTTTTAGTGCCAATCGGAGCATAAATAGACCCAAGACAGATGTAAGAATTCCCGATACGTAATTTGGCAAATACATATCGACCATCAGGATCTGACCAAGTCTTGGAGATCGTGACTGGAAGTGATCTGCGGATAAGAATTGCAACTCCACATTTGCGGACAGGATTAGTATCTGTGTGGTCTTTTTTGTGAATGCTTCTGTGAATGACCTTCCCCACCCAATCTCTGCAAAGTTTGTCAGATTCAATCTCATTGAGGTGCGTTTCTTGTAATAAAGCTATGTCTACATGTTTGGACTGTAAATAAGAAAGTACCTTCTTCCGTTTAATGTAATGAGTGAGGCCATGGACATTCCAAGAAATGGTAGATAAAGGATGAATATTAGCGATGATGGGATACAATCAAAAGGGATTGGGAATCAATGTATTAGTCAAAAATAGGTAGGAATACAATGGGAGGGAATAGGGAAGGGAGAGTACTCTGGTTGATAAGAAATAGAAAAGTGTAAGAAAATAATAGTTTTACAGGTTAAGAAAGTTTACTATATGAAAAGAAAAAGAAAAAGAGAAGAAAAGAAAAAGACTTATGGAGGACAAACGTGATAAAGAAGCAAATAAAGAATATAATAAAGTATGGTATAGAACAATAGAGAAAGATATAAGAAAATGTAAAATAAGGTTCTTATTGATATATATTAGAGGGATCAAAATGTTCTATGTAATCAGTATATTTCTGGCTGTTAAAATATAAAAGAGAATCAAAAAAATTGATATAGATTCGTTACCTACAAGTTTTAACTTTTAACCGCGGGTCTGGGCTCACTGGAGCACCATTACGAGTACAGACACCTTAAGGAGGGGGGACAATTAAAATGATTATCAGCCAGGACAATAAATTAGAAAAGCTGTAATGAGAGTGAAAACTCCTGTGACCCAAATACATATAATAGTATGAGTTGGGAGGATAAGCACATTTTATTAAGAAACATAGATAAGCATTAAACGGGTCTAAAAGCAATAAATGAATGAGAATGAATACCAGAAGTTAAAGTAAACTATTAAAATTATCATTCATAAATACAATTCTCATAATATTTACATAATAAACAACAATTAATAACTTAAATTCATAAATAACTAGAAGAAAAAACGTTGGTATTATTTAAGAAAGAATGTCTGATGGATAAAGAGCCTGTTCTTATAAAGTGAGATAGTACTACATTAAAAGCACATATCATAGCGTATAACATATGACCAATGTGAAATAAAATTATAAATAATGTTTAGAATAAAATTCTTTTGATAAAGGGACTGAAATAAGATACATATTAAAATACATAGTAAGTATATCCATAAGGAAAAACGCTCAGTAATATATTATAATCATCTATAATAAATATATGTAGAACTTATTCATTTTACTGGCTGAAGAGTAAGATGTAAGTAAACACAAGGAGTAAGCATTAACTGAACTTAAAGAGTCAGGTAAGTTGATAAAACGACATTAACTAAGACCGTAACTATGAGGATAATAAATAGGGACTCAACTCATTCTCCATCTGGAGCAGATTTTAAGGGAGATCTGGACTTATCTCTACGTTGATCTTGTGTGGTAGTAATTACAGACTGCAAGGCGGACGCTTGATCCTCGTGTGTATGAAAAGGTTGCTCTGTTTCTCTACCTCGAGGATGCACATCCCCAAGGTTGCGACACCTTTTATCTGTCGACTGTTGAGGTTGTGTAGAACTTTGACCAGACTGCTCATGAGAAATATGTTGTACATCCATATCCTGAGCTGTTAAACTGTCTAGAAAATGCTGTAAGTCTTCAGGGTTGTAAAAGTCTTGTGATTCACCATTTTTAGTAAGGCGGAAGCGAGCTGGGTCAAACAGGCCATACTTGATATCCAACTTCCGCAGTTGTGGTCACATAGCTAAGAATAGTTTCCTTCTTTCGTTGGTTTCTCTCGAGAAGTCAGCTGCCATATGTATTTGATGACCATCATAGATGTAAGATCTTTGCGTGCAAGCTGATATTAGTATCTGTCTGACTTGCTCATGTCTAAGAAAACAAGCAATTAGAGGCCGTGGTCGAGAATCCAGGTTTGGTCATGGATGACCAATACGATGAGCACGTTGGATTTCCAATGGTGGGTCAAAAGTAGTACCAAGTAATTTGGGAAGAATTTTACATTGAAATAACCGAGCATTTTGGCCTTCAATTTTCTCCGGAAATCCAAAGAAGCGAACATTGTCTCTTCTATTGCGATCTTCCAAGTCAACAAGCTTACTGCGAAGAAGTAGAAAATCCTGGTTCCTGTTTTGTATTGAGTCAAGCCTGTTTTCCACTACAGTTAATCGCCGATCCAGCCCATCAGTTTTTTGATGAAATTGCGCAATATCCGCTCTAATGGATTTGGTTTCTGTCATGAGGGAGGAAATGTTATTATCCATTTCTGTCAGACGGCAAATAATAGTTGAAATTTGCTGAAAAATACGATTCATAGTTGCTGCTGACTCAGCGGTTGAGTTGACCAAAGATGAAGTAGGTGGTGATGGGGGTGAACCTTTAGTAGGCATAGTGCGCAGTTGCTTATGTGTGTCTACAGGAGGGGACAATTTAGAACTTTTGTTGTAATTTTTGTGATTAGACATCTGTAAAATGTGTCCGCAGAGTGTTGAAAAAACCAGACACAAATGAAGCGATTAACAATCAGATGCAAACAATTAGAGCACGTAGGGGTTAATATGAGGGTGAAACAGTAAACTTATCACACTTAACCCTGTAGGCTCACGTAAATAAATATTTTAGTCTCTTACCGATAATAATGACAAAAATAATCAGTCACAAATGACAATGTATGGCATCCTATGACATAAAATATTTAGCGTTTGTCACTGAAAAACAACATCAGCATAAGAAACTAGTAAAATACAAATTATAAGAAAAAAGAGCTCAATCTTCTATTGCATTGTGTATAAAATCATTAGACCTTCATAACATGCAATATAAAGCTGACAGTGTGTTCACATCATTGAGCGAAAAAACGCATAATATGCCATAGAAATTCCTCATAAATAATACTTCATAGGCGGAAAGATATTTCCACTGGACAGTGAGGTGGTATTAAGTGAAGATATTGCGCATTACCAACATGAAAGGGCGCTTTGAAATGAATCGTAAGTCTATCTGAAAGGATGTTGGAAATGAATATGTCACAGGGGAGAAAAAAGTATTAGTTGACCTGTGAACTCCATTCTTGAATTTTACTCTCTGCAGGTGTTGGCAGACGAAGGTTGGAGAATATAAAAAAAAGAAAAAACAGTGAAGATCTTTAACATTTCACACATTAATCGAAGCGCAAAAGGTTGTGTGTGAAGTTTCAATAGAACAGCTGAGTTCCGATACTTCCGAAGTATTTGGTGAAAGAATAATTGTTCCAGTCAGAGATAACCTTGAAAAGGGTCATGTCATTGCAGGAATTAATCACAGAAGCAAAAGGCAAAGATATTTCTTACTGGCTGAGAAATATTGAAGCACTGAACGAAGAGAGCCTTTTTCCACTATGCCCGGTAATAAAACCCTCTCAGGAATGCAGCCAGAGGGTCTCTCTGGTTACGCAAGAGCCGAGGCTTCTGAGGCCTAGGACGTGCTTGCCGGAGCAGAAAGTATTTCAGTCAGAATTAATCCTAAAAAGGGTTGTTCGACTCTGAAATTCAGCCACAAGTAAAAGCGCTGCTGTAGGAAGGCATAGCTGCCACAGGGGTGATCCTAGCTGAGGTGTAAAGTGCGCCGCCTCCGTCAAGGGTCCGTCTCGCAGTGGAGCCTCACATTCAGGCGGCCATCTTCCTTCGTGGCCAGACCACGCCCGCTCATATTCATTTCAACGCGTGCCATATTCATCTTAGCATGTTTTATATTCCTTTCAATGGATGTCACATGCATATTAACACTTCCTATATTAATGTTAACTTGAGTCATATTCATTTCAACACATATAACACTCATTTAAATGTGTACCATATTACTTCCAATGCAAGCCATATTCTTTTTGATAAATGTCATGTTCTTTTTACATTACTCATATTCATTTGAAAGCATGTCAAATTAATTTCAATGAAGCGCCTACATATATTAACACATCATATTCATTTTAATATTTGTCATATTACTTTCAATCCTTATACATTTTTTTAATGAATGTCATATTCATAATAACACTTGTCATATTAATCTTAAGATGTGTCATATCAATTTTAATTTATGTCAAATTAATTTAAATATGTATCATATTAATTTCAATATATACCATATTCGTTTTGACAAATGGCATGAGAATTTCAGCATTGGTCAAAATCATATAAAGGTGTGTCACATCCATTTCAATGAGGCTTAAATTAATTTCAACACTAGTCATATTCATTTTACATAATCTAATATCAATTTCTGTGCATTCTATATTCATTGCAATCTGAGCAATATTCATTTAAAGCATTACATATTCATTGCAACATGCGCAATGTTAATTTCAAGGTTTATCATATTTTTTCAATGTGCACTATATTCTTTTCAGAATATAATATATTTATTCAGTAATTTATATTAATTTAAATTTGTCATGTTCATCTCAACATATGTCATATTCCTCTTGGCATATGTCAGTCATTTTGAGGAAATACCCCATTCTTTTTTTGATGCCCATTGTATTCCTTTCAGTGCTTGCTACATTGTTTGCAGTGAGGGCTGTATTAATTTCAGTATGATTGATATATTTCATTATGTCTTGTATTCAATTCAGAATGTGTGTTATTCATATTAATCACTAAGTAGTATATTCACTCTGCCATGTTTCATATTTATTTTGGTATATGTCATATTTAGTCTGCCCTGATTCATATTTGGTTTGGTTTATGTTACATTCAATCTGGTGTGTGTCATATTAATTTTGCAGCCCATTATGGATTTCAGGAGGTGTCTTGTTTGGGCAGCTGTAATTTTGACATGAACGATTTCCCATAGTTTCAAGAAAACAGTGAGTAGAAGAAAGAGAAGGGGAGTTTCAAACAGGTTTGTAATAGATGCTTTCAGTGCAGGTAGATCCAGAAAAGGTGTGTTTTCAAAGGCTTGTTGAAGATCAGCCAATCCGATTGAGCATCAAATGATGATGGGAGTGATTTTCTGAACCTTGTACAGCACCAGTGAAGAGCTGCTTTGAAAACAGTGAGGTGTTCAAGTCAGGAGTTTCTCTGTAGAAAGAGTCCTTGCTCTTTAGACCTCGCCCAGCTCCAGAGATGGTTTCGGTGAGGTTAGATGCTTAGAGAGGAGGGTACTGAGGTGAAAGACCTTTTGAGTCAAACAACTAATTTCGATTTGTATTCTGGCTTGAATACATAGGTGGCTTGAGTTCCTTTAGCACTGATGGACTATGATGCAATGAATAATTAGAACATTGGCTGTAGTTCTTGGCTGGGAGTCAACAGATGTCTGATTTTTCTCAGTGCCTGAAGTAAGACGTTTGTGGATTTAGATAATTTGTTGAAATGATATGCTCAGTGTTTGAAGAGTGTTTAAATGCTGCATGCAATGGGGTCAGAGGCAGTGAGTATGGGGTGGGGTCATAGGTGTGGCTAAAAAAATGAAATAGTCTGGACTTTTTTTGGTCTTTCACTGTCAAGTAACTACATATAAAATAATGTGCAGCTTAAATGAAAACTAAGTTTAAACAAACTGGGCATGATTCACAAAACTAATCTGAGACAAAATCCCAAACTTACTACTTTTGGTATTCACAGAAGGCACTTACTACTTTTGGTTATACTTACTACTTTTGGTTAAACTTACTACTTTTGGTATTCACAGAAGGCATTTAGTAGTAGTAAACTAAGTTTACTACTACTAAATGCCTTCTGTTGGTTACAGTGTAGCCCATGTTCGTTTTGTAACATTTGATAGGACTTTAGGATTGTGAAGGGTGAAGATTCCTATCATGTTCCACTGGCCGAATCACTTTATTTATTTATTTATTTTTTTAGTTATTATTTTTGTATTTATTTATTTTGGAGTGGTATATAGCGCGTACATGAAGCATCAGAATTTCAGAGCGCTGTATACAAACAACAGGTAAGTTATACAAACAAGGGAGAAATGCAAAACAAAAAAGCAATCATTAAAGGATATACAATATAACACTCAGTCACCATGATTAAGCACCATCAGTGCCCCAGAAAGTAAAAAGCTGAGTGGCGTTAGGGCTACGGTTGAATGAATTTATTTGGCAGATGTACTTTTACTGTTTTTTTAAAAGAGAAAGTCAAGGGTTAAGACCTGATTGTATACCAAATTCTTAGGGCTAGCCCTGAAAATGAGCGGCTGTAAGTTTTCCTTTTGTTGAACTTCTGAGGTTTCAACAGTAGGGAGTTGATGCTTTTTAGAGAGCAAATAGCACCCGGAAATTTAAGTTTCTTCACCAGGTAGACTGGAATGCTATGGTGCAGGACCTTGTGTATCCACCAGCAGACAATGTTTTAGCACTGAGGTTATCTGGTCAAATCTTCTGGATCACATGATGAACCTGGCAGCAGAGTTCAGTGTAGCCCTTAGAGGATCTAGCCTTCTTTCAGGTAAGCCAGCCAGGGTAGCACTCCTGAAGTCTAATTGGGAAATAACAAGAGATTGAACAGCTAGTTGAAAGTCATCCAGAGGGCGAAAGAGTTAGAGTTTCCTTAGTGATTTCTGATGGAAGCTAGCTCCCCTGTGGTTGCACTGATATGGTCTTGCATATTCATTTATTTTTTGAGTTATGCCTAGTGATCTAGTGACATAATTGGCAGGGGGTGCAGTTAATAGGTGTGGAATTCAGTCTTGAGGTAGTTGAGCATAAGGTGGTTACGGGTTAACCATTGTTGGGTTTTCAGTAGGGTGCAATTGAGACATTTGATATCTTCAGGTGGGGCAATTTTCAGGTACAGTTGCGTATTATCTGCATACATATGCTACTGAGTGTTTGACTGCTTCAAAATTTTGGTGGGAGTTTCCATGAACAAGTTGAATAATGTGGGTGAGAGCATTGATCCTTGAGGTACCACAATAGAGACCGGAGTAATATCTGAAAGGGCATGGTTGACTTTAAATCTTTGTGTTCTGTTATGCAGAAAAGAGGCAAGCCAGTCTAATACGGTACCAAATAGCCACATCCTTTGCTCCAGAAGGTCAATCAACATGTCATATTTGACCATATCGAACACAGATGAGAGATCAAGAAGTACGAGTAGCACTATTCGTTCTGATCAAGTAGTCTCAAGGCATCATCTACAATGTATGTTAGAGCAGTTTCAGTGCTGTGACCTGTTCTGAAACCAGATTGGCATTTGTCAAGGAGATGAAACTGCTCAATGTGGTTGCAGAGTTGCAGGTGTACACATTTCTCCAGACGTTTTGCTAGAGTCGGGATGCTCATGACTGGTTGGAAACTGGTGAGTTTCAGCAGGTCCGGATTAGGTTTTTTAAGGATAGGGGTGACTTGACCTGTTTTTAAACAATCAGGAACCATGCCCTGAGAGAGAGATGCACAGACAATCTTAGACCAGAGCAGGAGTATGGACGATCTAAACTCTTTGATGAGCTTGGTGGATAGAGGATCATTAAAGTGAGAGGAAGGTTCGATTGAAAATATAGTTTTGAGTATCTCGGCTTCTTCTGGAAAATTGAAGGTATTCCAACTAGCATTATTTTTTACCGAGTGACTGGTCAAAGAGGATCACATAAAGTGCTGCACTGGGTGAAGACTGGGCTGGAACTGGATTAAAAGAAGCTCTGAGGCAAGTTGTAATTCAGCTTTAATCATCATAGTCTTTTTAATGAAGTGGGTGGAGAAAACATCTCCTCTGGGAGATGGCCCATCATCAACCAAGAGCAAAAAGAACAATTGATGGACAGAATGCAGAACAATGTCATACATTCACACCAGTACAGAGATCTGGGCCTAAATCCATCGTTTTTGTGTGCACCATGCCATTCCAGTTTGGACCCAGCCATATGCAAATCAGTTTTGACCCTGCGCCCAAAGTGAACAGTCCAGTCCGAACTGCCAGGCCAGGTCCTCCCTGGAATGGAAACAGGCATCCTAGGACCGGTTTCTGGCTTTCAGCCCTCATCAGCCAGGATAGCTTGACTCCAGTGCCATGGAGAGCACAGGGCCCACATCTGGGCATAACCGTCCCACTCGTGGTGACAAATGCAAAAAGAACAATTGATGGACAGAATGCAGAACAATGTCATACATTCATCCCAGTACAGAGATCTGGGCCTAAATCCATCGTAATATCCAGAAACCAGTCCCAGGATGCTTGTTTCCGGTTCAGGGAGGACCTGGCTTGATAGTTCAGTCTGGACTGTTCCCATGAGGCACAGGGTCAAGACTGATTTGCATATGGCTGGGTCTAAACTGTGGTGGCATGGTGAGAAAAGAACAATGGATTTACCCCAGATTTCTTGACTGGGGGTGAATGTATGATTTATTCGGCATTCCGTCCATCATTTGTTTGCATAGCACTTTTCGCCTTAAGTGGGATGGGTATGCCCAGATGTGGGTCCCTTGCTCACTGTGCCACTGGATTCAAGCTAGCCTAGCTGTTGAAGGCTTATACCCGGAAACCGGTCCCAGGATGCTTGTTTCCGGTCCAGGGAGGACCTGGCTTGGCAGTTCTGTCTGGACTGTTCCCATGAGGCACAGGGTCAAGATTGATTTGCATATGGCTGGGTCTAAACTGGGGTGGTATGATGAGCAAAAGAACAATGGATTTAACCCAGATCTCTTGACTGGGGGTGAATGTATTATTTATTCAGCATTTTGTCCATCATTTGGTTGCGTAGCACATCATCAACCAAGAGGTTTCTAGAATTGTCAACTGTTTGTTGTTTGACTATTTTGCATAGCTTTTTGGGTCTGTTTTTAGCATTGTTAAGTTGCGTCCTAAAGTATTCTACTTTAGACCATTGAATGTGCTTGTAAGTGCTTCTTGATGACCTCAAGTGTTTGAGGGTAGCTAGGGAGGGAGTGAGTCTCCATGCTCCTTCAGCAAGCCTTAAATTGTGCCTTTACTTGTTAGCGTTGATGTTAAACCATGGTTTAGAGAATCTACAGGGTATTCTTTTTAGCTGTTTCGGGGCGATGGTCACACATGGATTGGATGTAGTGATTGGTATGATCATTCACATTCATCATGTTTGTGGTAGGAGTTAGATGGTTGTTGATTACAGAGGTTAGGTTGGATATGTTAAGATTTTTCAGGTCTCTGGATCAATGTCAGGGTTTAAGAGTTTGTCCCAGTCTAATAAGTACCTTTTCCAGGATGAGGAAGAAGATCCAGTAATGATCTGACCAATCATAGGGAGTTATGGGTTCCAGTAGTTTGACATTATCTTTAGCTAAGATTAAGTCATGGGCGGAGCCTCTATTATGCATTGAGCTAGTAAAGAATTATGTGAGGTTGAAGTCTGATAGGAAGGTCTTAGCTCAGTAAAGAATCAGTTGCATCATTCCAGTTTATATTGAAGTCCCCAAGGAAGATCTGGTTGGTATGTTGGTCTACGTTAGCAATGATAGTCTCCATTAATTGTTCAGTGAAAGAAGTGTTGTTTACTGGGGGTGGTATATCATATGGAGTATGCACATTATCTTGTCGTTGTTTCATATTTCGATAACTAGGTAGTCACACATGCACAAAGGAGGAGTTTGTGCCTGTTTCATCATGAGAGTGGAGCAGAAATTGCATGCTATGCCGCCCCCAGCTCTTCCAGATCAGTCCAATCTGATGATGTCATAATCGGGGGAAACTAGAATGTCTAAAATGGGTGACGAGGTATCATTCAGCAACGTTTCGGTTAAGATTAGGAGATGAAGATCTTGTGAAAAGATGAGATCGGCAATGTCAGCAGCATGTTTTATCACTGATCTGCAGTTAAGAAGCATGGATCTGATGTGGGTTTTTGTGACTAAAGTTTCTTGGTATTTGTGGGGACCTGCAAAAATGTGTGCTTGTTTATGGTTCTTTGGTTGAGATAGGGCTCAGAGCGAGTTGGAAGGAATAGTTTGGATAGTGTATGGCAAAAGAGATGAGTCTTTATGGGTAGTAGTGTAGGATAACAGAAGGGATTGAATGTCAGTCTCAGACAAATGGTCTGTAACCCTCTGGGGACTGGTGAAGGGATTGGGATGGGGCCTGGATCGCCAAAGCAAAATCGGTGGATTTGCAATGCTTGCTGACCCATGCCAGGAATAGATCGGTCTAGCTCTTGTGGGTGAATCATAATGTGAGGGGTACTGTTAGCCCCAGGTGTCAGGTTGACAATCCCGAACTTCTCAAACTTTGATGTTATGTGTAAAATCTTCTGGAGATCGGCTTTAACTGACTGAAGGTCTTGCTTTGTATCATCAAGTTTGTCCTCCAGGGAAGGTGTCTCAGCAGTACAAAAGAGAATGTAATGTGAGCTAGGTACGGAAAAACGTGTGCATCCCCACTATATTGGGTAGCGTTGCCACTTGGGGCAACATGAAGCCCTCTCATAGCAGTGTCTGATCAGTATGTTTCCCTTGTACATTTTGTGCAATGCAGAGAGTTGTCTACAGTCGGATCACCACATTCATTGCTGGGGAGAGTGGTGATTGTGCTTAGCCTCCATAAAGGAGGAGTTGGATGGGGTTCCTTGGAGTGCCCATTTATCAGAAGCATATGTGGGATCCCCTTGTGTGTCGTACCACCAGTTATTCAGAATCATAAGGTGTAAGGCCCTATAGTAGGACTCAATATCTGTCGCAGCGATGCCTCTTTCAAATGTGGATCTAAAGCATATGAGAGGGCTATACGAGGAAGGCTTTGATTACATAGGAAACTATGGAGCATAGAGTGCCTTTTGCGAAAGAATGACTGGGATAGGTAGTAGGGTAATTTTGTAATTGGTATAAGAATCGGGGGAGGGACACCGTTTCAAATCTGGTGGATCTTCCCATGAGGGACAGAGGAAGCACAAACCATGTCTTAAAGTCTGCCTATCAGTGGTTGGATGATGCACGCCCTTGTTGCGTGTTTGTGGAGGGGGATGAGCACTCCAAGGTGGCAAAATCTCTGCACGGCCACCATCAGCTCGGATGCTCAGCTCAGGCTTTGGAGGTGGTTGGGAATAGGGAAGACCGGGGACTTAGCTAAAAATAATGAAAAGACCGAACTTCTCTCCAAATGTTTGAAAGATTTGTATCACACTTGGACCTATTCTCTCCATATCTATTAGAAATAGCAAGATGTCGTTGATAAGAATGTCTATTCTATCTGACACCCTGGTTCCCAATTCAAATCCCTGTATCTGTGCATCAATGCTAAACCATTCAGCCAAAGGGTCAATGGCAATGGCTAGAAGGATGGCCAACTTTTCCGTGTGCCCCTCTAGATTGCAAAAGGCACATATGTCAAGCTGCTCACACGACTACAGGTGGTGAGATCTGTATACAGGATTCAAAACAGTGTTATCCCCGTGCACTCAAGTTATAATTACGAGGTTTGAGAGTTCCTGTTGGCGCTACCTGTGTCACACGGAGTCCAACCGTGTCTTTGAATGTAGAGGATGTTGTGGAGAGTGTCACCTACCCACCAAACAAGTGCGCACTGTGTTCAATGAAACACTAAGGTTTCTTCACATATCTTGATTTATTATTTTTTGAAAATCATTTCTCCATCGATTCAACTTCAAATATTATTGGATCAGTTGCATGTTGCATACATAATCATCGTCTGATGAAAATAATTCATTGATAATTTTCAATGTTAAACATCCACCCAATGCATTTCGGGTCAATAAACTCTGACCCTTCTTCAGGGGTCTAAAAGAAATAAAACAGGACCATTAAGTTCACTCTACAATTCAATCAACATGATATACAGTCTACTGAAACAAGATGTGCAGCCAAAACTGAAAGCAAATCGTGAACTCAAAAATACAAGCAGAATGAGTAGGCATAGTTAATCAAGATAATGAGAAATCGACATTCAGTTGGCTCTGGGGTTTTTTTGTCAAGATAAACACACAATAATGTGTCACGGAGCAAACAAATTATAATTTCTAAAACCTAAAATATCTAAGACCTGAAATATAGCTTTATGCGCATTCGTGATCCGAATCTATATTTAAATACATCTCGCGTCTAACCTGAAGTCTAGCTTTACGCACAATCGTGATACGAATCTGTATTCAAAGACATCCAGCATATAAACTCGATGCAATTCTGTTATAAGCATCAGAAAAAATTTCAATAGAAACAACTTACGTGGGACCAATGGATCTCAATTGCCGTAGGTTCACACTCTATTTGCGGACTTCAGTTTACGTGCCCGTACAATGGCGGTTTAAAAAGTGAAAGGTCTTTCAACCACTGATATATTGTGGCAATGGCCACGTGATCACGGTGCAGTTCGTATATGGGCGTGTCAGTAGAATAACCAATCCTGTTCTTAGTTCTGCGCCGTCTGCCCCACGTGATCGGGGAGACGACGGCAGTGACTACGGATGCACGTTATATTGAACCTTGTTAAGTAAATAAAGTTAATGTGTGTGCATTGCGAAAAAAATTCACCAGAATATATACCAAACTGTGATAAGCTGATCAAGTTTGCGTTATTCGCGATGTAGAATATCAATGGTTATGCACGAATTCAATCATAATGGACAAAACTAAAAGAGACATAATGACGGCACTTTACACATCGATTCCCCATAATGAGGGGTTAGAAGCCTTAGAATGGAGCTTGTTAAGAAGCGATATGGAGGAAACCCAGAAATTGTTCATTATGGAGTTGATGCAATTTGTATTATATTACAGTTACTTTGAATGGCAAGGAAAATTTTACAATCAAGCAAGCGGAACATCTATGGGCTTCGGGGGGGCTCCCTCGTATGCCAATATTTTCATGAGCAAATTTGAGGTTGACTATATTCTTGAGAATCCTATATGGACTGAAGGATTAGTTATGTACAAAAGATACATTGATGATCTATTTTTAATTTGGAAAGGATCTCGTCAAGAACTTGAAAACAACATTTCCAAGCTAAATACTTACAATGATCGAATATAATTTACACATTCCATTGATGAAAAATCCATTGCATTTTTGGATGTAGAAGTAAAATTAGATCATAACCAAATCAGCACTCAAGTGTATACCAAAAAGACAGACAAAAATTCCAGTCTATTATTTCAGAGTTTCCACCCAGAGTCGCTCAAAAAACATTTACCCACATCTCAGTACATCAGAATAAAACGTATCACATCTAACAGTAAAGATTTACAAGTAACCCTTAAAGAGCAAACTGCCAAATATCGCCAAAGAGGTTATCCTGAAAGCGTTCTTAAGACATCTTTGGAAAAAGTGTCAATGCAATCACGGGACGATTTATTAGAAGAACGAATACCCATCCACAAGAAAAAGACTGTATGTGTCTTGAAATATTCTACTGAATCGTCAAAGATCAAAAGAGCTATCAACAAGAATTGGAGAATAATTCAAATGGAACCAGAGTTGAAAGATCTATATGATGAAAAAATTACATTTGCATTTCAGCGTTCTAAAAATTTGAAAGAACTATTGAACACTCCAAAAAGAATCACCACTAAATGGCGCGGAATGCTTCAATGTCAAAACTGCACACATTGCAGTAATGTTATTGTAGGTAATAAGTTCACTCATCCTACAAAAGGTTATCAAATTGATCTTAATCACACTAGTACGTGTGATACGGCCAATTGTATTTATGCCATCAAATGCCCTTGTGGCAAAATATATGTGGGACAAACCGAGCGGAAAGTCAAAATCCGCATCACAGAACATAAGAGTAATATTCGTTAGAAGAATCCTAAATCTACTGTGGCATATCATTGGACTGAAGCTCGGCATCAAATATCCCAATTACGCTTCACGATACTAGAGTCGATCACACAACGCCGAGACCAGGATCCCATGAAACAGAGGTTAAGAACAGAATATTTCTGGATCAAAAAATTGAACTGTTCCCTTCCGATTGGGTTAAATGATCGTATTGAATATTCATGTTTTTTATAACATGTTACACTATCACATTGGCTGAAGGAATCCTCCGAACCCTGTATCAGTGTTATCTATTTACATTGTTTCTAATTTGATGTATTTTGACTTTTATTTTATTTTTATTTTTACTTTTAATGTATTTTCTCTTTTAGTTTTGTCCATTATGATTGAATTTGTGCAGAACCATTGATATTCTACATCGCGAATAACGCGAACTTGATCAGCTTATCACAGTTTGGTATATATTCTGGTGAATTTTTTTCGCAATGCACACACATTAACTTTATTTACTTAACAAGGTTCACTATAACGTGCATCTGTAGTCACTGCCATCGTCTCCCCGATCACGTGGGGCAGACGGCGCAGAACTAAGAACAGGATTGGTTATTCTACTGACACGCCCATATACGAACTGCACCGTGATCACGTGGCCATTGCCACAATATATCAGTGGTTGAAAGACCTTTCACTTTTTAAACCGCCATTGTACGGGCGCGTAAACTGAAGTCCGCAAATAGAGTGTGAACCTACGGCAATTGAGACCCATTGGTCCCACGTAAGTTGTTTCTATTGAAATCGTTTCTGATGCTTATAACAGAATTGCATCGAGTTTATATGCTGGATGTCTTTGAATACAGATTCGAATCACGATTGTGCGTAAAGCTAGACTTCAGGTTAGACACGAGATGTATTTAAATATAGATTCGGATCACGAATGCGCATAAAGCTATATTTCAGGTCTTAGATATTTTAGGTTTTAGAAATTATAATTTGTTTGCTCCGTGACACATTATTGTGTGTTTATCTTGACAAGAAAACCCCAGAGCCAACTGAATGTCGATTTCTCATTATCTTGATTAACTATGCCTACTCATTCTGCTTGTATTTTTGAGTTCATGATTTGCTTTCAGTTTTGGCTGCACATCTTGTTTCAGTAGACTGTATATCATGTTGATTGAATTGTAGAGTGAACTTAATGGTCCTGTTTTATTTCTTTTAGACCCCTGAAGAAGGGTCAGAGTTTATTGACCCGAAATGCATTGGTTGGATGTTTAACATTGAAAATTATCAATGAATTATTTTCATCAGACGATGATTATGTATGCAACATGCAACTGATCCAATAATATTTGAAGTTGAATCGATGGAGAAATGATTTTCAAAAAATAATAAATCAAGATATGTGAAGAAACCATAGTGTTTCAATGAACACTGTGCGCACTAATTTGGTGGGTAGGTGACACTCTCCACAACATCTGTATACAGGAGCCATACAATGTAAGCGAGGAAACGAGGGCAAAAGTTAAGGCACTTGAGAAGATCAAATAGTTAGGACCAACCCACTGAGTTGAAAACATTCTCCATGTCTGCCAAGAGCACTGCAGCAGTCTGCCCCAGTCAGTTGGAGAGAGCCAAGGCATTATGTAGTGGCTTGATATTGTGCTCGTCCTGGCATAAATCCTGCTTGGTGTGGGTGGACTAGTGGGGGAATCACTGTAAGTAAGCAGTCTGCTAGTGCCCTCACTATGATTTTGGCTAAATGTTGCTGAGGAAGATAGGACGATATAGGAGCTAGTGTCAGCTGGCCATCCCGACTTCAGAAACACTACAATCTAAGTTCTCTGAAGGTCGGTACACAACTGTGTCGTTTGGACTGCTTCGTGCATGACTATCTTCAGAGGGTTACTCTATTTATGCATAACTTGTTTGAAATACTGTCCCGGGAAACCATTAAGTGCGGGTGATTTTCTAGAATTCAACCGGCTCAAGGCCGCCGATAGTACCCCCGCTGTTAGGTTGCTCTACAGAGATCATTACTCTATGTCAGTAATAGTCCATAGGTACTGCTCTGTCATGGAATTCACCTATCAGTCCATCCTGCTCGGCATATAATTGAGAATAATGCTGTGCAAAGCGATGGGCAATGGCCCCATCACCAGTGATTTTGGACCTGTATGGGTCCGTGTGGTGTTGGATCGGGGTGTGCTGCTGTATACTAGAGCACAGGCTATGGAGGAGTTTGCTAGCCTTGTCTCCCCACTGGTAAATACAAGTTTGCGAGGTGAACCAAATCTTCTGTGCCTCAGTCAATAGTGTATGTTTCAAACCAGTTCGGGTACAAACCAATTCTCTACTTAGCCTCTAACCCCAGCTCTCCTGACAGCGTCGCTCAAGATCTAGTGTCCGAGACTCCAAATCATTGGCCAGTTTTTGCTTATTATGTTTTTTGCCTGTCAAGTAACTATGATGGGTTCATAGTAATGATAGTTCCTTGGAGGGTTTCGTTGAAGGCTTCCCACGCAATAATCGGAGAGTCTACTGACCTCCAGTTATGTGCAAAATGCATATCAATTGACTCGCCTATATGTGTCCTGCATGCCATATTCTAAAGAGACTAAGGGGCAAGTTTACATCTCAACGGCAGTCTTTGCTCGCTGGTTGTCATACAGAGATCCACTGAGGAGTAGTCGGAAAGGCCACGAGCTAGGAGCTGTTGCCCTGTGAATCTCTGTAGCAGGAAATAAACAAGGTGTTAGAAAGTGTGGTGCGAACTGCAGTAGAAAGTGTAGCTTCTCTTTCTTACATTATAGAGTTGCCAGATAAAGGCCAAACCCAGTGCTTCCAAGAATGGGGCCATTAATAAACACCTGTGTTGGTCCTGTGCCCTTTCCGGGCTCTATGTGTTCATATATGACCTCGTTCCAGTCACCCCTAGCACCATGGGAGCCCCGGGAAAACCTCCCACCAATCTTGGTCTTTCTGCTCCACTTTGTATCTGGTCCTAAGGTCATGGCTCCCCTAGAACTCATACACATGTGTCCATTCCTGGTACACTCAGCCCTGATCCTTCTAATAATCCTTGTTCTAGTCCTGGTTCTCCTGGTTCTGATCCTGATATCTTTGGTACTGGCCTCCTCATCGTTCTTGCTTATTCTGCTCCACTTGACCTTTATGGCCACAATCCTCATCCTCCTTTTCTTTCTAATCTTTCAGAACCTTGTCCTGATCCTCCTTGCCTTGGTTCTCCTACTTCTTGCCCTCATGGTTCTACACAACTGGCCATGCTCCTCTTTGTTATTGTCAGCCTGGGCCTCGTCATCCTGTTCCTCAGTCTCCAGGTCATCCAGTTCTTACACTGTCGCCTGGTATTTTTGGGTGTGGGCATCCTGGTCCTGATGTCTCTGGCCCTTATCCTCCTTTTCCTCCTCGCCCTGGTCCTCCTGGTACTGGTGCTCTTTGTCCTGATCTTTCACCCCCATACTTTTGTTTACTAGTCCTCTATGAGATTATCCTTCTGGCTCTGGTTGCCTGGGTCCCTGTCTCACCTCTCTACTTTGGCCCTGGCCCTCCTATTCTTGCTTTTCCTAGTCTTTGTCTTTTTCATAATTCTGTCCTCATTGATCCTGGTCCTCTTTGTCCTGCTCCTTATAGTTTGCCTGGGCCTAGTTCTCCTGAACCTGGTTCACCAGCCATCCTAGTCTTGGTTGCCTTGGTCCTGGTCATCCTGGTCCTTTTTGCCCTATTCTTTGGCTTTCATAGCCCCATTAGCCCTGTTTTCGCGACTCCAGGTAATGTTCTTTTAGTCTACATAGTGCTTCTTGTTCTAGTCCTGTAAAGGCCCTTGGTCCTGGTATTCCTGGTTTAACTAGTTTCTGGCCTGCTTATCCTGGTCTCCGGCCCTAATGACCATTGCCACTTCTGGTCCTGATCTTCATCAGCAGCAGCAATGTGGTTCTGATCTTCATGGCCTTAGCCCTCCTCCTCCTTGTCCTCGTGATTCTTCAATAACTTGTCCTGGTTTACCACAAAAAATCCTAACCATTGCCAGTTCTGATGGTCCAAGAACTCCGGTTCATGCTCGACTTAGAACCCTGTACATCCTGGTCTGTATGATCATCATTCCAATATACTCCTGCCTCTGGTTTTCTAGATCCTGGGTCTCCTGTTTCACAGACTCCCCGTCTTGGACGTTTTCATCTTCTTCACCCTAACTCTGGTTCCTAAACCTCTAGCTCCTGATCCCCGGTCCATGTAGTCCTTGTCTTAGTTCTAGTACTCCTTTGTCTGGTCATCCTGTACTGGGTCTTCTGGTGTTGGTCCCATTGGCCTTAGTTTCCCTATTCCTCCTAGCCCTCCTGTCTTCCTGTCCGTACCTAGTCCTACTTGTCCTCCTGGTCTCCCTGATTTGCCTGTTTCACCTTGTTCTTGTTCATATGGCCATGGTCCCTTCTGACATAGTCCTCCTAGTAATCGTCACCCTGGATCTGATGTTCCTTAATCCTGTGGCACTGGTCCTCCTAGTTCCCATGTTGAGGGCCACCCTGGTTTACATAGTCCTCGTATCCCAGATTTAGGGTTCCCCTGAAGTCGACCCTCATGGACCTTCTGATCCTGGTCCAACTGATTATAGTATTCCTAGTCCTTTATATTCCTTCTGGTCCTGCTGATCTACAGTCTCCTGGTCCTGCAAACTATAGTCCTTTCTGGTCATGGTCTTCTCAGTCCTGGTGCATGTACTTCTGGACCTTTGGTCGTCCTTGATCTAATCTCTGTACTCCTGGTCCCATTGTCTCTGGTCCTTATTGCCATTGTTCTCTTGCTACTGGTCCTCTTGGGTCTGTCCACCTGGGTCTGCTACTCCTGTTCCTGGTTGCACTTGTTCCTCTGGTCCTGATAGGTGCACCCAGGCCCTCCTAGCCATCCTTGGCATGCTGGTCCAGGGCCTTCTGTTCCTTCTACCCCTACTCCACTGGGTCCTGAATCCCTATTCCATATCCTTCTGGTCCTGATCTTTCTTGCTCTAGCCCATGTTTTTCCTTGTCCTGTTGCCCCGCATCTATTTGTTACTGGCCCACCACTGGTCTTGGTAACCATGGTCACTTTGGATTGAGTTTCCCTAGCCCTGGCTCTTCTTGTCCTGGACCTCTTGGCTCACATCATCCTAGCCCTCTTTGTCGTCCACCTCCTGGTCCGTATCCTCCTACTGGTCATCATCCTCCACTCTCTACCGGTCCTAAACCTTTCTTCCTCAGGTCCCTTCCACTAGGACTTTAGTCTGGTACAGCCCCCTATCCTGTCGCTCAGATTTTTTTTGTCTTCCAGATTTCTTTTGTTGAGACAAACTTATCAAGGATATAAAGGAGGGCCCATGAGCAACAGGACCTTGCTTGCTTAAAACACTGCTTAGCATACTAAAAATAAAACTACCATTCCCAAGATATATTGGGTAGGTGACTAAACTTCAAGTGTCCTAAAGAACTGGGACCCTATGCACCAGTTGTCTACTGGAAGTGTTGCTCCCTCCATTGCCCAGATACCACCTACCTCTGCATTCCCTGTTTGCTGCTGTTTGTCGACTGCTGCTCTGCTGCTCTGCTGCTGTGTCTGAAATGCAAAATAATCACAATCCCCCTTATAAAAATCCCATTATTAGCACAAGCTCTTCCGTAAGAAGCCCAAAGTGAGCCAAGCTTGTTGGGATATAGCAGTCTAGTGCTGCACACCAGCAAGAGCTACGACTGATGCAGCATGCAACCGGAGGCTGGTCGTGACCTCAGGCATAAAGGGATGTCCAGCCAATCAGGACAGAGTGAGTAATAGTATAGTGAGCGTCAGTGTGGATTATTTATGCCGTTCCCTGCCAAGCACCACAGTGGTTCCCCACTGCCCTGCCAAGCACTACAAATGACACTAGGAATTCCTAGCCGGGGTCTTCCCTCCATCTCCTAATGGCAGCTCCCTACCAACCCCACAGTGTGCTTGTATGCCCCAGCCACGGATTGGCAAACTAATCTACAATGAGGAACATTGGCTCACTATGTCCTGTTTTCACTGCCACAGCCACATGTGGCTGCCCTATATGCATGGCTCATATGTATTCAGGTCTCTAAAGCCCCGCAAAGAGAACCAGGCTGAGATGACTTAGCTATTGGAGTGCTGAGTTCCCACCCCTGCTACAAGGTATCCTGTTTCTCTACCTACAAGGCATGCTGTCTCTCCCCAAAGCACTACCAGTGAGACCCTCCAGTGAGAGTGCAGTACATTGATGGGCCTGTGGTAGTTCCTTCCGCTTCATCCTGTGCCTACAACCTCTGCATGCCACATCATCAGCGAAGCTTGCAGAGAACTCACCAGCGTATCTCTGTGCGTGACACAACTGTGCCTCCACCACTTTCAGCACCAAGTCCTAAGACCCCATGAAACCCTTGTTTTCTGATGGCATGCAAGCCAATGAAACAGGGCCACAAGTGGCCCCCAAACACACAGTTCATATGCTAACCAGCGTATTGCCACCCTACAGCAAGCTCATTGACTAAGCCTACACCTCAGCCCGTGGATAGACCTGACTTTGCAGACCATAAGAGAAGCAGATCTAGTCCTCAGCAGGTCCTGTTATGACACTACACCAGGGAAGGTCTTCAAACTATTTCAAAACCTGCCGAATATGGCAGAAGAAAACAACGATGACACTGCTGTTACCGTGCTTAATGCGTATTGCGACCCCCAAATCAATCCTGACTTTGAGAGTTTGGAACTGTGAAAGGCCCACCAAAGGAATGATGCATTAATTGACAGATTCAACAAGTGTCTATGTGAAATGGCAAGCACCTGCTCTGAAGATGACCCACAGAATGGAGTTCACGCCCAAATCATCCAAGGCTGCTAATCCAACATACTCCAATGCCTTACCTTGAAAGAACCAGGCATGAAGCTGGAAGACATGTGGGTTCATGCACAGGCACATGAACTATTGATAGAGTATAAACAGCGTATAAACATCTATATTTGCATTTACTTTTAAATGCTTCACACATGATGCATCCCCATTACAAGATGGCCATCACCCTACTGTTGTACTGAGTCCCTTTTTATTTAATGTACAGCTAAATAAAGACCTCCTTCAAACTTTTTATTTTATCAAATAGTACATGATCTCTATTATTTAGCCTGCAGTCTGATAACCAGTGAAGTTTCTGATACTCAGCTGGCCATTGGCTAAAAAGCAGAGATTAAGTACTATTTTACCGTCCGCTGGGTTAATAGCAGAGATTAAGGACCTGATTCATAAAGGCAAACTTACGCTTTTGTGTATGTTTATGTTTGTTTGCTATTCACAAAGGTATTTTACTAGTAGTAGTTTTACAACCTATCTTATTAATATTCATAAGGTGGGTTTGCGACCCATAGGAAATCCCTAAATGAAACTCAATGGCATACTGATTTTCTAACTGTAATTCGGAGAGCATCGCAATTAGGAAATCAGTATTCCTAATGTTTGTACATCTGCTCCCAAGTCTCTAGGGGCTACTTTCTAGCATTTGTAGATGTACTAAAGGAAGGTAGGGAACCAGAATGTGCAAGTTGCAAACTGACTGGTTTAGGGGTTTAGGACCTGCCCTTCATTATGCGAAGTGACTGATGTATTAGTCAGTTGTAACGAAAATGTATATTTTTAGAACGCCACATAACCTCCTGTCTCAAAAATATTAAAGAGGCAAGTAACATTTTGTGATCTTATACGAATGACTGAAGAGTTGGAAGGTCTGGAAAGGGCAATAGACCTCCATTCATGAACTCACATTCCTAGCATGTAAAGATGTTTTATTAAAAGCAGCCTGTATCCCTTGATTAGGGCAAACCATAATGTGCTAAAGATGGGTTCCAATCAGTATTACTCAATTGAAATTGGTGACCCAGTGTCACTATCTTACGTTTGTATTTCATGACATGGCAGTGTATAACATGCTTAATCATTCATTCCCACTATCACAGTTAAGCAGCTGCTATGTCTGAATAATGTTAAAATTCGATATTAGCTTTACTAGTGCTGGCTCTTGCCCCACTTCTGAGCTGGTTTACAAAGGCTTGAGATCAGACTCACAAGTTACTTACGGTTTAGAGTAGGCTTTATTTTTTTTTAAAGAAATGCTTAAGTGACCTGATATTAACATTAGTGTGTATCTATTTATGGGTGTACTGCATTAATTTATTTTCTCTTTTACACAAAGGATTTCACCATGACGTTATACCTCAGACATTACTGGAAGGACGAGAGGCTATCTTTTCCTAGCACTAATAACAGAAGCATGACATTTGATGGGAGACTAATAAAAAAGATCTGGGTACCCGATGTGTTTTTTGTCCACTCTAAGAGATCTTTCATCCATGATACAACCATGGAGAATATCATGCTTCGTGTGTATCCAGACGGCAATGTGCTCTTCAGTCTGAGGTAAGGGCAAACTGGGGTTCTTAAAAACCATTGATATGCTTTTCAAGGTGAATGTTGGTAAATTCCATGCCTCACACGAGTACTAATCTTTTACGACTAAAATATTTAAAAAAACATTGGTCAATAGATCTGCTATTAATATCTAAGGATGATTTTGTTGTAAAATTCTAGATCTTGACTAAACCCAAAAAAGAGATGGGTGTGCTGTGTTAATTTTGAAAGATCAGCTGTCTTTAAAATCAACAGAAAACATTCCTTTGTCAATTCAGTGTCGTTTATAGTCCCTAAGATTTAAGTAACATGTTATTTTAGGGTGTCATTCTACAGAGTGTAATACTAGTTTCTCAGAAGTTCATTATGGAGGCACTTGCAAGAGATTTGGCTGAGGGCCAAGAAGCAACTATAACTTGGGAATTTAATGTCACTATGCATATCCAATGATCACCACAATTGGAAAATCTCTTAAATTATGTTTCACGCTTTCTTGAAAAAACCATGTTTAAAGGAGAGAGCACACGCACTTTAGCATTGGTTAGTAGTGGTAAAGTATGAAAAGTTCTAAAATCCCCTAAAAAGAACAGGTTCAGAAAACAGGAGGGAGAAAGCAAAAGGTTTGGGGATGACCCTGCAGAGAGGGCCAAGTCCAACAATCTACAACTATATAATGTAAATCTTAAGAGATCAAAAGATTATTAGGGGGGCAGTTCAACATCAATAAATGGCTGGCAAAATGATTCTCTAACGTCCTATTGATTCCTGAGATCTTTTTACAGTAAGATGCAGGTACATCTTTAACTTGAATTACCCCATCATAAACGTTGGATGCTCTTTGAGCGGAAATATTAATGCTCTTGTAATAGGAGGCCTTTTGCCTTTCTCTTTTTGGCCTAGTAGAAAAGTCAGGAAGTGAGGTCGTTTTACGTAAACCTGACACTCCTTTATAAACTGTATTCTCAGAACTAAGGGAAGCAACATATTCAGTTCCCACCAATTTGAATAGTTTGACTACTGCTGGAGGTTTGCTTTTAAAGAGCTCCAAATACTAGCAGTTAGGACATTTGATTTTAGGGTTTTTGCCAACACAGTTTTAGACCTAAATCATGTCTGTCTCATCTTAAGGGTCTGAATCAATTAAGATTAAACAGCCTACAAGATCATTTGGCAAAGACAGAAAATTGTTATTTCCCAGTGTATGGTGCTATTATTAGAATGCCTTCTTCATTTTTACCAGGGGTTTTGGAACTTGTCCTCACCAATCCCCCAGTCAGCCTCTCATTGATATGCTTCACACAATTACCATGGTAATGTGCTGCTGATCTCTGCCTCGACACCCAAAGTTAAATAGAGCGAGTTGGTGTAGTTAATAAGGCAAGCAACTAATGAGTTGTCTAGGATCATTTGCTCAGCCCCACCCAACAATTTACTGCTCTTGTGAATAAAGGAATTTAAATTAGCAAGTGCAGAGAATAATGATTTCAGATCAGTTAAAGGAGGACCTTTGAGCACAGTAAACACCTCTAAATCCAGGCCATGACGATACTTTAGCGAAACAGGAACAGGCAGGCAGTCTGTTTTAATATTCTTATGAAGATATGCTATGTTGTAATTTTATTGGGGGTATGCTGAGAATAATTGACCTTTTCCTTATATTACTGTATATTTGTTGTGTGATGTTTGTGTATATGTTATGATTGTTCGTAGAGTTTTGATATATCTTTGATTGCCTGTCTATATATCGTTTGAAACTATGAGGATGGATTGTTTTTTATCGATCTATTAAATGTATCAAACCAGATCTACAAAGTTCTTTGTAGTTTGCTTTGCTAATGTTTTCCTTATTTGATCGTTCTGATCCTTTTTACAGGATAACTGTTTCTGCCATGTGCTTCATGGATTTTAGCAGGTTTCCTCTCGACACACAGAACTGCTCACTTGAATTAGAAAGTTGTAAGTACAAATATTAAAAGTATTAACTTCTTGTTTTGTATTGGTACAATAACCTACGCATTTGTTACATGTATTTAGCTAAATATCAATATGAATTCTGGATGAGTAGGGAGCTAAATCAGTCTGTCTTCACAGAACATTTATGTGTTTCCTGTGAAAAACAATGTATACAAACTGAAGATAAACTATTAAACTGTTTCTAAATATAGCTTTTGCATTAACAGAGGAACGTCTATGGTATAACATTCTTTTCCCAGTATGGCTTCGAAAGGTTCTGCTTATCCTTCTTTGAAATAGCTATGGTGACATTTAAGAAACGGAAAATCCACCTGCCCTGATGTTGGTAACAAAAAAAGTAAAATTAACTATTTTTACCTGCTTATAGTTGGATTTGCAGACGTATGCCTTCCACAAACATTACATAATGAAGGCAACCTATATTATTTCGTTTTTCCTGTACGTTCTAATCTCGGCCATTCGTTTTGTAATTCTTATATTTCCATATGTCTTTCACAGGTTGCCATGTACGAAGCACACACTATTCAAATATTGGTCTACTCTGCAGGACAATGCATGCTAATATCGACAGCATCTATACATTGCACTTCCATATAACTTAAAATATGTTCCCTGTGTGGACATCGTTTAACTCTTTATTTTAACATCCGAGGAGTATAAATATCGGTTAGGAAAGAGCGCAAGACTCACTCATGCTCCTGAAAGACTGATCTGTGGAATACATTATCAAGGTGCTCAATCTTCCAAAATCCCTTCAAGGATGTCATGTTTCTCCGATCATTGAGTTCTCATCTGGACATAACAAAGGACATTTAAAAATGGTGTGGGGTATGTGTTACTCTGTCACCATTGTGTACACAATCTCATCCGTGTTTCTACAAAAATGTTATGCCTATCACAAGTATTTTCACAAAAACACACCGCCTTACATACACATTTGTGAAAGGAGTAGGGCACCATGCAAATCTGTCACTTTTAACATGTATGAAACAGTATATCTGATGCTAAACATAATTGGGCAAACACAAGGAGATGATGGACAGAGCCCTGAAACATTTCAGACACTCACCTCCAGTCACAGATCTGGGCTGAATCCATCATCGTTCTTTAGCTCACTTTGCCACCCCAGTTCAAACACAGCTACATGGAAATCATTCTTGACCCTGTGTTTCATGGGAACAGTCCAGCCGGAACTGCCAAGCCATGTCTTCCCTGGACCGGAAACAAGCATCCTGAGACCGGTTTCGGGCTAATAGCCCTCATCAGCTAGGCTAGCTTGAATCCAGTGGCAAAGTGAAGAAGGGACTCACGTCTGTGCATACCCTGCTAACTTAGGTCAAACAAAGCAAACACAAGGAGATGATGGATGGAGCGGTAGGTGGGGATGGCTATCGAGAACCACGCCTCCGGATAGCCACAGGTGATCGCTGCCCCACCCCCAACAATGGCGGTTCGTAACTGGATTGCTGCTGCTGGTGTTCCTCGTGATTCATGCTGAACGAGGTGGTCTCTGTGAGAGAAGGCATGCTCCCGATTTTGACGCTGGGACTGGATGTGGGATGAGCTCCTGCGTTCATGATCACGAGGCATAGCAGTGATCACCGCAGGCAGAGACAGCATCGTCTCGGAAGGTGAGGAGGAGGCGGGCATTTCCCGAACGACAGCTGGGATTTTCGCGGCGGTTACCTTTGGGTTCATTGACCCCCTGAGGCTGGGAGCAATCAGACGAAACGGGCGTAGTAATCGTTTGGCCAGGAATGAAATGACGCGCTAATTTGAAGAGGCATTAGCAGGGAGAGTCTCACACAACGGGGGAAAGCAAATATAATAAATACATTGAGCGCTTCCCGGAGAGAAAGACCCAAGGAGTAAAATAGGAATCAGGAGGCCCTCTCGCCAAGGTGAATAAAGGCAAGGCTGGGCTGGGTAAAAACACGAGGAAGATACAATACATACTTTTCACCGAGGGGAGGTGAGGTGATTATCTCTGCACTACAGTGCCTGTGGTTCCTGCGCTGCAGGGAGTCAAGGTCATTCAG
Source organism: Triturus cristatus (assembly GCF_964204655.1). NCBI lineage: Eukaryota > Metazoa > Chordata > Amphibia > Caudata > Salamandridae > Triturus > Triturus cristatus. The sequence continues at coordinate 924,925,666 of NC_140591.1, read as the reverse complement.
AGACCTAATTGTCTCCTCTGTACTTTTGGAGAATATTGTGAAAAGACTTTGGTGAAGGAGAGTGCTGCTACTACAAAGGGAGACTGTAACTGGAAGGGCTCTTGGTGTCTGGTGCTTGGTGAGCAGGGTTGTCGCTTTGTGCGGGGGAGTCGAAGCGATTCTAGTCCAAGGAGACCCAGTTGGAGTTGGAGTTGATTTAGGCAGAGTGCTCCAGGTGCAAAGAAGGTACGAAGGAGTGAAGGGGAGACACTAAGGGACATTGGGTGTAAAAAAAATAAATAATAAGAAGGCTGTAAAAAGCTAAGAAATGGGTAAACCCTCGAAACATGCCAGCGCAGTCGCCAAATCCGATTCAGCAGCCCGTCTAAAGACCAAAACACGCCTAGCGCAGGCAAAAGAAGCCATCTGGCCAATAAGGAAAATACCACTAACTCCTGTAGCCTCGATAGTACTCTCGAGAGCTCAGAGGAAGAACTGCCCTCCACCACTCCTCCGGAATGCAAGGAATTGGGGATAGATCAAGACAATGTTGTATTAGATGGCCTAAAGGCAAAATTAAATGGGACAAAGCAATTTCCATTGCTCTTTAAAAAAGCTATCTTACAACCTCCCTCGCCAAGCCCAACTTTAAAAACATCCAAAGGTCTAGCAGTGGAACCAGTGTCGCCTGCAGTATCAATAAACTCAGCTTCTCCAGACCCAGAGAGACTCCAATGTAATCACGAGTCTGATCATCTGGTAGCCCCGGAGCCAGATAAGTGTCCAGATCGAGGTCAAGGCCGGTGTCAAAGTCAAGAACTAGGGCCCCCGTTAGCACCATCAAGCTCAACAACATCGTTGCCACAGAATTCAATTTCACCTAAAGGTTTGTTGACCCAGAAGGACACTATGCTTGTAAAAACGTCAAGTTATATAGCTGAATCTCAGGATAATCCTATCCAAAGTACAGAAACATCAGGTGCTTGCCAACTGGACATTAGAGATATGCTCAACCTTATATTGGATGAGGTTTGCGAGATAAAAAAGACCCAGAAATTGGAAATTGCTGCTCTGCACTCACGACTAGGGAAAATTGAAGAGGCAATGTCAGGTTTCCCTGTCAAACTTCAGGAGGCAGAAACTAGAATTTCAGCATTGGAAGACCAAGTGAATACAGTTATGGGGGAACTATCTGGAGAACAAACTCGAAGATCTAGAAAACCATTCTCGGAGGTCAAATCTCAGGATAGTTGGAGTTCCCGAAGGCATTGAAGGCTCACAAACTTCACAATGGGTTAACTCTTTCATTAAGCAGACAGTTCTCCCAGAGTTTGAAGGCGATCTGACAATCACTAGGGCACATCGTGTCCCAGCCCATCCTTTCCCTAACTCCACAATGCCGTGAAAAATCTTGCTGAATCTCGCTGATTTTCGAATTAAGCAAAGGATATTGACAAAAGCTATCCAGCAGAGGTAGTTTTTAGTAAATGAAACCACTAAATGTATATTTTCAGATATGACTGCCGCTGCCGCTTGCAGAAGAAAATAATTTGTTAAGCTTCTCCATTTGTTCAAATCCCATGGTGCCCAAGCTTCAATTGCCCAACAGTCGAAATTGAGGGTTTTAGTTAAGGGCAAATTCTTCATGTTCTCAGATTTGGAAGAAGCTCAGGCACTATTAAAGGAGATCTCACATGGACCCTGAATCTAAAAGAATAGTTTAAGATTTTAAATGTTAGGATCTGCAATATCTTATTAGAAATAAGAGCCATTTTTGTTCAGGGGTTAATGCCACTTTTCCATAACTTTAAAAAAAAACTTTTATTTTTTGGTTCTGTTTTGGGGGACGGGGGGACAGTGGGGTCACTAGGGGTGTAATTCCAAGACACCCACAAGACAGGGAAAAGGGGGGCAAAATATGGTTAGCGTGGTCAATTGGGGTTCTTCCACATTTTGAGAGGTGGGTTTTTTTGGGGGGGTGAGGGGGGGAGGGGAAGGAGTCTATTGCAGGGAAAAGAGCAAGAGCAAAAGGTACAGATAACAAACAATTTAGAAAAATTTAATAGAAACGGGCAAATGTAAGACCCTTTCGGTCAACGCCAAAGGAATTTTAAATAAACAAAAGTATGGCGCTCTCATAAAATGGCTGGCATCTCTTAATCCCCAAGTTTTGTTCCTTCAGGAGACACATTTGAAAACTAATTTCCCTAAATTATTTTTACCTAGTATTTTTTCTAATGCTTTTTATGCATCTGCTGGTCTTGCCCAGAAAGGAGTTGCCATCTATTTTTCTAGAAAATTGCCATGGGAACCTTACCAAGTTTATTGGGACCCACACGGGAGATGGATATGGGTGGCAACAAAATTAAATGGAAGGAATTAAAATTTTATAAATTACTATGGTCCGGTTTCAGATGATGCCTCCAGTCTGGCCAAAATTAATGAGCTTATGAGAGCAGCTCCTGCACAGTTTATCATATGAGGTGATTTCAATTACATACAGGATTTAACAAAGGACACTTCAAATAAAAATAAAAAACAATTAAAACCAAACACCCAAAAAATGGTGGAGGCCATCAAGCTAGAGTACCAACTAATAGACCCATGGCGAAATAGAAATCCAGATAAAACTTTTTTTACCTGCTATTCGTATCGTTTTAGAACTGCATCTCGAATTGATTTTTTTAAAATATCCAGATCCCTTCAGATTGCTGATACAGACATTGGGTGCAATCCCTTCTCTGATCATGCATATATAGGTCTCGAACTTAGGTTTGAAGGGGGAGAGTAGAGAACGGCCCAGGTGGCAGCTGGACCGTCTCCTCCTCCAAGATCAGCATTGGGTGAAAAGTTTTGAAAAATGAATCTCTGATTTTTTCGAGATTAATGCAAATATGACGGACCCATTTTCTGTGTGGGGTGGGTTCAAGGTGGCAGCCCGTGGGCAAATAATCACCTACACGACTGCCCAATCAAATGCTCGGAGGCTCAAAATGGCTGAGCTACAAACCGCAGCTGAAAAAGAATACGCTCTTCAGCTCCAGCAACACCCCAATCAACTTGAACTAACAAGATCAGCTCTGAGGCATTTTTTCATATTAGAAGAGATTTGCAGTTTCAAAATGTATCAACAAAATGTTTATGAAGATAGTCAGTGAGTAGGCAAACTCCTGGTTAACTCCACTAGGAAAAAACAAGAAGCAGCCATAATATCTAAGGTGCTTGACCCCCGACTGGTCTTGAAGTTGTTAACGGTGATTTGATCCCACAGGTTTTTTTAGAACATTTTTATCAACTTTACTTGACAGAATATTCGGTGGGGTAAGAGCTGATCCTGGATTATTGTTAAAGCATCAGCTGGAGCTAAAGCATGTGGACAGGATGGTTTCCCCACAGAATTTTATAAAACTTTTTCAAAGGTGCTAATCCCACCTTTGACAAAACTATTCAATTTTATTAAAAATGGTGGTTCGGTTCCTGCATCCTTTAAAGATGCGATAATAGTGTCCTTTGTGAAAAAAGATAAAAATCCAGCGGATGTTAATTCTTACAGGCCCATTAGTCTTTGGAACTCGGACTATAAGATCTTAATGAAAGTATGGGCCAAACTTTTTTAATTTGCCACCCAAGAAATTCATAAAGACCAAACTGGTTTTATAGCAGGTAGATCAATGGCAGCTAATACCGAGTTCTTAATACATGCCTTGGACTATTTTAATTCTAATTTTACTCCGGCTTGTATAGTAATGGTGGATGCGGAGAAAGCATTTGACCTAGTGAATTGGAGGACTTTGTTTTTCGCCCTTGGTCAATATGGCTTTCCCCCTCTGGTTATCAATATGTTATGCAATATTTACCAAGGGGCTTCGGCCCAGGTATTTATAAATTCAAAACGAGTAGGAAATATAAAAATAAACCGGGGGACATGAAAGAGCTGTCCGCTTTCACCATTGCTTTTTACCTTTTTTATAGAGCCATTGGTAATCAAAATCAGGAATAATACTGCTATTCAACCCCCCATTTCTGGTATGTCAAAGTTGAAACTCTTTGCGGATGATATAATTTTATATTTGATGCCCGACAAAGTTAACATGGAAACTGTATTGAGGGAATTTAGAGACTTCGAATTAATCGGTGGTTACAAACTAAATTCTAATAAAACCGAGGTCCTAGCCCTCAATACAGATCTCAATCTTCTTCCACTATGTTTGAGGGCTCAAGCCATTAAACAAGATCCAATCAGCTATCTCGGGATAGATGTATCCAGCCAATATCAACAGTTGTATAAACGTAATTATATAAGAATGAAAGATAAAATCAAAAAACTTTTGGATCAATAGCTTCTACTCCCTCTATCATTAATCGGCAGAGTTTCTTTAATTAAAATGTCTATACTCCCGCTGCTTATATTTCTTTTTAGCAATGTTCCTATAAAAGTAAATTTGTCTTTTTTTAAAGAAATGGAAACACTGCTAAGAGGATTTGTTTGGGGAAAGAAAATATCTAGGGTGAAGTTGACTGTGGTGCAATTACCTACCACACAAGGGGGTTTAGCTTTGCCTCATTTAAAAACATACTATGAGGCCGCATTTATGGATATAGTGGCGGGCTTGATAGGATCTAAATGTAATCGAGATAGCTTCTTTCTAGACAAAATGTTACAAGAAATTCATTTTCAAAGTCGAGTGTTTTTAAAAACCTCCAAACTTCCCCAAAAAACGAGATATAAGACTTTAAAGGAATATTCTGTTAGACTTCAGTCCTTTTTTTAAAAAAAAATGGGCTCCTCGGATCTGCAGTATTTGAGATTAAGAGAATGTACTAGCCTTGATCTCCAATTTCGAGAAAGTCATCTAAACAACTGGGAAGATTGCGGGCTGCAGGAGCTAAGACATTTCGGCATTCAGAATAGGGTGATCACCTGGGAAGAGGTAATGGCAAGGGCAGAGAACCCTAGGAAACCTGACTTTTTTGAATATTTGCAATTTGTTCATTTTTTAAGAAATATTAATAGCATTTTTGATGATCCAAATGAACTTGTGGTGGTGCTCTATGGGGCCAAAGTAAAGGGTGTATGGAACTGGTACCGATTGTTACATCGTCAGGGACAAGTACCTCTGATAGAGACCCATTTGGCTAAAATAGGTCGTGAGACACAATGTATCTTCTCTTGTAAGGATTGGGAAATCATATCCCATTTAGGAAGCAAATCCTTGCCCGTGGGCAATTTTAAAAGGATGGCCTTTTTATCACGATGGCTCTCCTACATGACCCCGGCAGCTTTGCAAAAAAGATATCCGGAGGTTGAAAACAAATGTTTCCACTGTCAGGCTAATGGAGCGGGTGGGTGCCCTTTTGGGAAGCAATTTTTGCCGACATAAAGCTAGCAATTGGAAAGAGAGTTCAGCCCGAGGTTGAGGCCGCTTTGTTCGGACTATATAGGGGTAGAACAACGCTAATTAAGGCTGAAGAAGTTTTCTTATCCATCTCTTGTACTGTAGCCCGTTCTTTAATTCTGCAGAATTGGAAATCTAGTGATGTTCCCTCTCATTTAAAATGGTTTAGTAAAATGAAAAGGACACAGAATTTTGAAGAAGCATACGCTAGACGGGTGGGAGCTATACAAATGTTTGTAAAGAATTGGAAGTTTTTTGATAATCTTGAAAAACTTAAGGAGGGAAATTAATACTCAATATGGATGAGATGACCCTAGTAGTTATTGTGGTTAGAAGCACTAGCACTTTCTGCTGTTACATTTCAGAAGCACTAGCACTTTTTTTCTGTTATTGCACTCTAGAAGCATTAGCACTTTTTTATTACTATTGCACTTTATTGCAGGTTTTTGCACATTGTTATTTTGATGGAATCATTGTTCATGCTATTAGCGGCTATAGTCATATTCTTTTAAATGTTGTCACAAAATGTATTTGTATTAATGGTTTCAAGAATAATTTTCATGTATATCATGTACTTAATGCTCTGCTCAATAAAAAAAAAACTAAAAAAAAAAACAGATGATAGACGGAGCGCTGAAACTTTTCAGACACTTACCCCCAGTCACAGATCTTGGTTGAATCCATCATCGTTCTTTAGATCACTTCGCTACCCCAGTTTAGACACAGCTATATGCAAATCCCTCATGACCCTGTGCCTCATCGGAACAGTCCAGCCCGAACTGCCAAGCCATGTCTTCCCTGGACCGGAAACAAGCATCCTGAGACCGGTTTCGGGCTAACAGCCCTCATCATCCAGGCTAGCTTGAATCCATTGGCAAAGTGAGCAAGGGACCCACGTCTGGGCATACCCTGCCAACTTAGGCCGAACAAAGCAAACACAAGGAGATGATTGACCGAGCGCTGACACTTTTATACATAAAAAACATAATTGGGGCATGTGGAGACTGCAAAATGTAGACATTAATTCTGATGTGATTAGTGATTTGAGCTTACATGCTCACTCTTGTTTGGGTAAAATCCCAACTTACCAATGTGACGTTTGGAACATCTACTGTATTATAAGTGCATAGTACGCTTTGTCACATGTAATTGGTCTACCATTACATCATCCTCAATAGTAAAGGATCATCAAATGTGACACAACAATGTCTAGTGGCCTGTCAGGTTGTTTGATGTCATGAGGAATAGTTGTAAACTATTCCTCCTGACATCCAACAACCTGATGTATATGTGTAGTTTAGGCAGTCATGTGCCTGCTCAGAACAGTTCTTTGGAAGTGAACAGGCATCAGGTGGGATCCTTTCGAACAAATTAATAGACAAAGCACATCATCTTACACATTGTGCAAAACGTACATCTTCAAGAACTCTTCTTGTGCATTGGACATGGGTAACCCTTAATGTTGATGGGAAAAATACTGGATGTAACAAACAATTAGTCATGTAGCATATGAAACTCAAACAAGAACGTACTCCCTTCATGCTGCTGCTGGGCTCTCGACTGCCCTTCAAGCTGGGGATAGGCCACCACAAGAATGCGTTCCAGTAGGGGGGTCAGGGTGCGGGACACATGCTTCCCACATTGAGCGGACTGCCCAAGCTGGACTTCGGCTGACTTTCTGGTCCTTCCACCTCTTCCTGCAATGGAGGCTGCACCGCTTGTTGACCCCAAGGGTCTGCACCTTCCTGGTGTTGGCCTTCCAGATATCCCGCTTCTGATGGGCATTGATCTGCATGGATACAAGAAATTAAAGAAACAAAGAATGTTTGTGGCTTTTTCTTTGTCTGTATTGATGTAACACAATTTTAAAACTCTCACAAGTATGACTCATAACTTACCATAAACTATGTGTGTTTTCACATACTGACCAAAATAAATATATTAATACACACTTTTTGTTTGTCTGTACTGATGTAACAATTTTACAACAACTCTCACAAGCATGACTCATAATTTACCATACACTCTGTGTATTTTCACATACAGACCAAAATAAATATATTAATGCACACTTTTGTAGTAACCTGTTGACTACTCTCATCCCATGTCATGTCCTGAACTCAATAATCCAGGCCAGTGACATCATCTAGCCCAGGGGGAAACTACATTTTCTGTGATGTGAGCTACTTCAGATCAGTGTAAAACATTGCAAACTACTGAAGGCTAAACAACTTGCACATTGTTACCTGACACTCTCACGGCACATTAATTGACTTGATGACTAAAGTCCATAGAACTAGATAGTTTGGTTTGAACTACATACAATGACTAAGGGCACTCTGAAAGGGCTGCCATCTGTGTCAGCGAGAGCGTGCTCTTTGGGGTTGTATGAACATGTGCACGTATAAATTGGATATAATTGTACGGGTGACAGAGTCTGTGTGGTATGTACTTGTAGCACAGGACACACTTTTTGCCATATGTGGCAATGTTACATGGATGGCACAAACACTTCACATCAATCACTGCACTTCACTCAGGAACTTAAAAGGACATTGTAACATGTGTTAATGGAAAAAAACAGTTAGACCGATTCACATACACATTTCAACTTGTACAAAGTTCTTTTGGTGAGTCATAGAGCTGGACCTCCTGTGCTAGCAACTCCAGCTCCGCTGGCAAGAAGGCAGGGGTCCTCTCACCTGTTTGACCTCGCACTGTGGCATTGTTGCTCCCAGAGGTCACAAACAGTTGCAAAAGTGAAGGAAATCTTGGTAGCTGCAGTATTAAGAGGAAAGTGAGCTTTTTTTTGTAACCATTGGGTACATGTACATGATGTATGCAATCGTCAGCGCAGGTGGACAAAGCAATTGGCCTTCGTATGTTTCAATCACACACGTTAGCCTATGGCTGTGTCCGCCATGGAGTTGAACACCCACTGCACGGTCAACTTCTGCCACGGATATCTGGTTACAAATGTCTTGATGGCGATGTCAGGCAGCTGCCACTTTGGACGATCAAATAGTTTGTTTGTGACTGTTGAGTGTCTCACCACCATTCAAAATGATGGCTAGTTTGTTTGTGGAGTAGAATTATGTGATGTGGTGTGGAATCGTGTGGTTTAGTGTGGTGTGGAATTATGTGGCATGATGTGGAGTGGAATTATGTGGCAAGGAGAGGAATTATGTGGCATGAAATTCTGTGGCATGGAAGTGTGTTGGTATGAGGGGAGTGGAATTATGTGGTGTGGTTCTGAGTGAAATTATGATGAGGGGAGTGGAATTATGTGACATGGAGTGGAATTATGTGGTATAGAAATATTTGGCATAGAGTAGAATGATGTAGGATGGAATTATGTCCCGTGGAGTTGAATTTTATGGCATGGAATTGTGAGACGTGGAATTTTGAGGCATGGAATTGTGTGGCATGTAGTAGAATTGTGTGTTGTGGTGTGGAATTGTGTGGAGTGAAATTGTGTGGAGTGGACTTGTGGGGTAGGGAATTGAGTGGTGTGGAATTGTGTGGCATGGAATTGTGTAGCATGGAATGGCATGGAGTGGATAAAATGACAGAAAACAAAGAGCACAAGGGTGGTTTTGGAAACACTGGGGAAGCAAGATGAGAAAAGCGAGGGCGAAGGCAATAAATATAAGTAGTCAAATTAAACAGCATGTCATGAAAATAAGAGTGTTTGTTTCTAAAGCAAACATGTTTGTGGAAACATGCACAGATTTGCGTCATGGACAAATGACGTCCCCGGGCTGATCTCCTCCTTTTCCTCGCCGTACCGGTAATGCTTGAGAAAACTGCTCATGCGCACGCGTCCGCGCATCTCTTGCGAGAAATGTGCAGGCTCGCCCACATCTGCAGTTTTCTCAAGCATTACCCATACGGCAAGGAAGAGGAGAAGGGCAGCCCAGGGATGTCGCAGTAAAGAGGTAAGTGGTTTTAGTTTATTTTTAATTACTGTTAACTTACTTCTTAATAGGGAGGTGGAGGCGGGTGGTGAAGCAGAGCTCCAAGGAGTTCCACAGAGTTTGTTTGCAACTCCGTGGACCTCCGCGTAGCTCCACTAGGCCCACTACACCCAAGGTTACAATAAAGTCAACAAATGGTATGCAATGGGCCAGCTGCAAGGCCCTTGTTGTACACAATAGTCTGGAAGAGACAGCGCATACGCAGACTAGCCGAGACCTAAAACCTTTGTCAAGATTCTTTAACATTGTTCCTTTCCATTTTGAGCTGAAAAACAATCAAGGATATCTTATCTGTTCACAATTATTTGGTATTCTGAGATTGAGGGTGCAGTGTTGGAAATCTGTGGAAGAGTTATGTTTAAGTCAAAGGACCGCTAGTTAACAGTTTGAATTATTGCGGTCTGCTATAGTAGAGGCTTGTGTTTCACCCAAGAGACCTCTATGAATGTCTTAAGGTACTGTCACCTTATAAAAGAAGCATTTGTATATGTGACCCCTAGTAACAAGTTAGGCTACTGAGACCAGCTACAATAAGCATTTTTGTCTATAGGCTTTCCAAATACCCCGATGCTTGTTGATTAGAGCAGCTATTTTTCTTGAATCTATTTCTATTCACAAATAAGGCCCTCATTTCGATGTCAGTTGGAAGGCATTCCGACCGAATCCTTGTAGGAATCGGTTCTGACTGACTCATGTTCAGGAAGTCCGACCGACCAATTACGACGTTTCCGAACACCATTTGGTCGGACTCCCATTCGCTTCATTGGGAGCCTGTGTTCCGACCGACAACCCAGGCGCCTATTGAAAAAAGGGGTGGTTGTGGAAAACCTTGAAACCCCATGGTGCCTCCCACACTGTGCATGGTTTTAAAGATGGGTCCCATGGGTACCCCCACAGGCCCCCAAAGTCAGTTTCCGACAGCCGTTCCATGTCAGATAAACTGATTCGGAAGTGCTGTACAAATTCAACATTGTAATACGTCAGTCTGAAACACAGTCTGGAGAGCTGTATTATTCAGCTTCGACTGACTCGGAGTCTCCAAATGCAGTTCAAAACTGAGTTGAAAAGACCAAACGGTTACCTTCTATCATGATCGGTCGGTTGGAAATGTTTCCGGGTCGATCAGAATCATGGGTTCCGACATGGGTTAGGAAAATATGAATGCTGTTCAAAGCCTTTCCAACCGACATCGTAATGAGGCTCTAAATGTGGTATCAGGTCCCCAATTACAATTAGTATTAACAAGCAAGTAGTTTAGATTCAAATATGAGGGTTTGGTCTAACGAGTGTGATAAAGGCAGTGGGTGTCAACATAAATTAGGGCTGTCCCTGGATGGAAGTAATTAGAACCTTCCTTTAACTTCTGTTGAGCTTGGCTTGCTGTGTACTTTAACAAAAACTCTAGGCTCACTACAAGTTACTAATCTGTAGCTGCAATGTTGACTTTCACTCCAGTATGGAATCTGATCCAATTGATCTACTGTCATGAGAGAAAGTAGAAAGACAGCTACTAAATATATTATGGTTTGTTTGTTTGTAGATGCATACAACGAGGAGGACCTCATGCTGTACTGGAAGCGTGGAAATGAGTCATTGAAGACAGATGAGCATATTTCACTATCCCAGTTCTTCATTGAAGAGTTTAGTGCTTCAAGTGGACTCGCTTTATACAGCAGCACCGGTATGCTGTTATTGATATTACAAGCTTAAATACACAGTTGTAAACTACAATATTATAGAAAATGTATAAACAAAGTTTACTATGAAAACATAAAAATATCAGAACTGTTGTGCTCTTGGCCACAGGAATTCGTTGTAAGACTGACTGGTTTTGAAATGACTGCAAAGTGATGGTTCTTAATAACCATGGCGTGAAACAGCTGTTATCTACAGAAGAGAGAATTGTGCATACATGTAAGCAATCTATCAATTAATCAAGTTTTTAGTTCATATTAAAATCAATGAAATTGAAATTACAGTACAATATTTGAGGAAGTAAAAACACACATAATGATGTCTACAAAATTTGCCACAAAAAGGCAAAGGACAGATTGAGGCCTGCAATATAGTATACACAATGTAGTACATTATGCCCTAAACATTGACTCTGAATCGTCTCAATTGTTCAAGAACTTTTCTGGCAAATAATTATTCCATATACTATTATTCAAATTTACTTATAAACATACATCACATATTTATCTCATCTTTAAAAGCAATTAATATTAAGCTAGTATAAATGCTACTGTCGCACAGTTCTATAACCTCACAACCATATTATAAATATGGGCCCCTTCAGGGATGGCGAGACACAACCATCACGTGCATGGGTGCTTTGCGAGCATGACATCCTGTGAAATAGGCTAGATCCTACACCGGGACACATACTCCATGACAGTTCCCTGTGCACTGGTGTCTTAATGTAATTGCCTTTTTTAAACCAAGGGGGGGGGGGTTGGGCCTGTATTAACGTCCAAGCTGGGCCACCAATAAAGTACCTACACAAGAAAAAGTGATTGGACGTATAGTTAACTCAATTTCTTTGAAAAGACCCTTCCTTGGAACAAATAAGCAGGGTTTGGTGTTTTTATTTCACCTTTTTGACTTTCACATAATTTTTTAACATACAAAAAGACATTAAATTCATGTCATATAGAAAGAACAGACATATCCATTCAACATTACATCAAAGAATAAACAAATAATTGACATTTAAAAGTTACATGACAAAAAACTTTAATGATGACGAGTAAACAGAAATGACAAGTCCTTGAGGTGGAAAAAGCAAGAATGTAACGGTGCAGATCGATTTACAATTTAAGTTGCTGACACCTGCTACACACAGCTAGACTATAGACAGAATACAACAGGCATACTGCCTTGTTTGTTCACTGTATCAATCAGTGCAATCCTAATAATTTCATCCAGCTGTGAGGGTCGACGCGTTTCGGAACCCTATTATCATTGGAGGGTTCTCATCAGGACCAGGACTCGGCCGAACTCTAAAATGTAATGAGAACGATACACTAGTACGAATAGAAATATGCGACTTATTTACCTTATTTTTTGAATGCGCCACTGTAGCACACAGTCTTACCTATTGTCTAAAAAGTTGAAGAATTCCCAAGCTGCTTGTAATTGGGTTCGGATTGTGTCAGACTATTCAAAGGATTTGTCTGAAAAAAGTGATGTAAATGGCTCTATGTTAGGGTGCAATCACATGAGACCAGCCACAAGATGACATTAATTGAGAAGAATTCATGAAAAAGAGCTCATGACATTGTGCTCTATGAATGAACTGACTTGCCTGTGTTCTTTCGCAACTGTTGCCGACGTAACAGCACTTGCTGCAATGTGCGCGATATTACAGTAACCAATTAGATCAGCGTGTGCATTGTTGCACTACCTGACAAAATATAGGAGAATAATACGGGTTACAATTGTACCCATTGTTGTTTATTTAAACCCATTTAAAATTGCACTAAACAGAAAAAAGACGAGACCACTTACTTTGGCGGTTTTTTAATTGATATCGCCGTCAGTCAAATAATCAAGGCGTCTCACTCTCTCGTATGCCACGATTCCTATCGGGTCAAAATGAAAATCGGGTGTGAGTCTTTATGAGCTGATGTCAGCATTTCATGAAGCTCGCGCTCGGCTGAAAAACTTGCCTGCATAAATGGTTTACGGATCCCTTCTTCCCAGCAACGGTCTTCAACATCCATTGAATGCGGAAGTGAAAAACCAACCTGTTCCGAGCTTGGTTAGTAGAATCCCGTACACAAAGAAATCCAGATATCCAATTTAGCATGAACCACAGCACCAGGAGTCTCACATTCTTAGATGTGGAAATACGACCTACAGAATCCGGATTGATTTCAACACTATTCACAAAACCAATAGATAATAATACAGCCTTAAACTTCAGGAGCTATCACTTAAAAAGCCTTAAAGAGAATCTACCATATGGCCAGTATTTACGAATCCGAAGGAACTGTACTCGAAAAGAAGATTATGAAATTAATTCGAGTAACATGACAGCGAAACTAAAAGAAAAAGGGTATCCGCATAAACTACTCAAGCTTTCCTGCAAACGGGCGTGGTACACACCACGTGAAGTGTTATTGGAGAAACGTCTCAAAAAACCAAAGGAACGTTTGGTTTGTGTCTCCACATATGGCCCATACACAAACTCATTCAAGAAAATTGTACGCCAGAACTGCCATTTGATCAAAGACTTGGATAAGGACCTCCAGATTCCATTATTTGCACTTAAAAAGAGTGCAAGCATTGGCCAACAAATCATCAGAGCATCAGATGATCTCCCCAAAAAATGTGGCACATTGCATTCCCTTTTGAACTTACCACTGGTATTGGGTCACTCCAAATGTGGAAATTGTGAAGCATGTAGTTCCACTATAGAAGGAACAGAATTCACCAATGTGAATGACAAGTGGATATACAAGGATTTCTCGAACTGTAAAACCAAGAATGTAGTGTATGCCATCTGCTGCCCTTGTCCTTTAATCTACATAGGCAAGACGACACAAGAGATCAGATCCAGAATAAGCCAACATCGATCTAGAATCAAGAACAATGTGCTTCATGTACCTTTGGTTGCCCATTTCGTGGCACTCAAACATTCAGAAAAATACTTTACATGGACAGTCCTTAGTGTTATCAAACCGAACTCCAGAGGAGGTGACCTAGAAAAGACACTATTACAAAGAGAGGCATATTTGATCATGCGCTTCAACACGGCTATCAGTGGGCTGAATGAGATGTCAGAAATAAATAGACTGTGAATTGACACGATTATTACATTCAAAACATCTGAATTGCAAATTAATGTCGCTTTGTTTAATATTAGCCAAAGTGTGAAATACATTGTTTATCATCATTCTTCAAAACGTTATGCATTGAGGGCTCATTCCGCATTATTTTCACTTTTAATTTATTTCAATGAATCGTCACATACACAGAACTACAATAACCAGAATTCCTAATGCAGATCACGTGACCCGCACTGCGTACGGGATTCTACTAACCAAACTCGGAACAGCCTGGTTTTTCACTTCCGCATTCAGTGGATGTTGAAGACCGTTGCTGGGAAGAAGGGATCCGTAAACCATTTATGCAGGCAAGTTTTTCAGCCGAGCGCGAGCTTCATGAAATACTGACATCAGCTCATAAAGACTGACACCCGATTATCATTTTGACCCGATAGGAGTCGTGGCATACGAGAGAGTGAGACGCCTTGATTATTTGACTGACGGCGATATAAATTCAAAAACCGCCAAAGTAAGTGGTCTCGTCTTTTTTCTGTTTAGCACAATTTTAAATGGGTTTAAATAAACAACAAAGGGTACAATTGTAACCCGTATTATTCTCCTATATTTTGTCAGGTAGTGCAACAATGCACACGTTGCTCTAATTGGTCCCTGAAATATCACGCACATTGGAGCAAGTGCTGTTACGCCGGCAACAGTTGCGAAAGAACACAAGCAAGTCAGTTCATTCATAGAGCACAATGTCATGAGCTCTTTTTCATGAATTCTTCTCAATTATTGTCATCTTGTGGCTGGTCTCATGTGATTGCACCCTAACATAGAGCCATTTACATCACTTTTTTCAGACAATTCCTTTGAATAGTCGGACACAATGCGAACCCAATTACAAGCAGCTTGCGAATTCTTCAACTTTTTAGACAATAGGTAAGACTATGTGCTACAGTGGTGCATTAAAAAAATAAGGTAAATAAGTCACACATTTCTATTCATACTAGTGTATCGTTCTCATTACATTTTAGAGTTCGGCCGAGTCCTGGTCCTGATGAGAACCCTCCAATGATAATAGGGTTCCGAAACGCGTTGACCCTCACAGCTGGACAAAATAATTAGGATTGCACTGATTGATACAGTGAACAAACAAGGCAGTACGCCTGTTGTATTCTGTTTATCGACTAGCTGTGCGTAGCAGGTGTCAGCAACTTAAAAATTGTAAATCGATCTGCACCGTTACATTCTTGCTTTTTCCAACTCAAGGACTGGTCATTTCTGTTTACTCGTCATCATTAATGTTTTTTGTCATGTAACTTTTAATTGTCAATTATTTGTTTATTCTTTGATGTAATGTTGAATGGATATGTCTGTTCTTTCTATATGACATGAATTTAATGTCTTTTTGTATGTTAAAAAATTATGTGAAAGTCAAAAAGGTGAAATAAAAATACCAAACCCTGCTTATTTGTTCAAAGGAAGGGTCTTTTCAAAGAAATTGAGTGAACTATACGTCCAATCACTTTTTCTTTTTAGATACTTTAATGTAATTGCCAGCTTAATCAATACTATAGGGTCCAACCCCATTACCGACCTCCAGCTGGACATAAAAGAATTGGTCATGAACCTGGTAAGTTATAACCCAGTCAGTGCACTATGTTGCAAATATCTTAGCAGCAGCTACTCAGACTTCTGGACTCATCTGAGTGAACCAGATTACTGTTTTTCTACCCCATGAGTTCCATCTGCATTAGCACAATGATGAATGAACTAGATGGCTCAGTTGACAAATTAATTTAATCCTATATAGCAAACATGGTCTTTGTCAACTTTCTCTCCTCCAATTAAGTTGATGTACAGAAGCTGCTCCTGAGCACATGTGTAATCAGTATTGTGGTGCAGCATGGCTACAACTCATTGGCAAAGCCAATAGATCTCTGTATGAACCGGTAAACCAGGTAATGATTGTCGGGCAGTGGGACATACAGGGCAGCTGAATAAACAAATACACATGCTGGGTAACTGGTATTGCTCAGTTACCACAATCGATCACCAAGCCTTTATTTATGCCTTTGGGTTCAGCCTGGCCCTCCGGCTGCATGCTGCTGCAAAGCATCAAAGACATCGGGGTGGCACTCTACATCCCTTCCAACTATCACTTGTATACAGCAATAACTGGAATAATCATGGAATGAAACATACACGGTCTCTTAGTCTCTGGCTGGGTGCCTGATTGGGGTGTAGTCCAGATACCTCTGGCCGCCACCACTGCAATCCTGGCTCATGACTTGTTCAGTGATCATATTCTTTGGGGCTACAGGTGTTATGCTGCTGGCCCCACATGCAGTCAATCTGACATGTCCCTGCCCTTCAGAGTTGGTGTCTTGGCAGGAGCTGCATGGCAGTGCTTAAGGTTTGGGCGTATCATGGACAGATTTATGGCGATAATCTCGTTCCTGTTCCACTGACCTGTTCTTCTTGAACCAAGAGTTGTTTCCAGACACTCTGAATGTTCCACTTTGGATGGTGATCAGAGTTCCTTGCACTCTTCTGACCTTCCATGATTCTCGTTCGAATGAGGCACGGAACTTCTACCCAGGGTGTTGGTCCTTAATGATCACCTTGTCCCCTGCTTTGATGTCTGATATAATGGCCCTGCGATCTTGGTTAGCTCAGTCATTTGTGGCTTCGCAGTTTTCCTGTGTGGCTTGAACATTATTGAATGAGGGTTTCCAGCCGTGTCCAGCTGGAATGATGTCTTTAGCACCTCTTCTCATCAACAGGTCACTTAAGGTACACCCAGTGGTACTGTGAGGTGTCTGCTGGTAGGCCTTCAGAAATGGGTGTAAGCAACACTCTGCATCTTCTCCATCTTCCATTGTGATCCTCAGGGCTCTGTTCAGAGTGTGCATGAAGCGCTCGACCTCCCTGTGAGCCTGGGGCAGTGCTTTATGTTGAGGATGTTGAGGCACAACTAAAACTCCTGCCACTGGAACAGAGGCCTGTTAATCTTGTCCAGATTATCTAAAAGCATGAAGATCTTTAGAGAGGTGGCTACCTCTGGTGCACATAGTCTCTGACAATTTCTAAACTACTCTATCAGCTCGGGCCTGGTACCGAAATCCTTTAAAAGGCAGTTATCGTACCCCTCCTGAAGAAAGTGGGGGCAGACCCTTCAGACATGAATAACTTCCGCCCTGTGTCCCGTCTGCCGTATTTAGCCAAGATCTTGGTAACCTGTGTTGCTCACCATCTCTGCGCTTTTTTAGAGAAGTCAGATTTTCTGGACCCGTGTCAGGCGGGGTTTCAACCAGCAAACTCCACTGAAGCAGTGGTTACTTCGGTGTTGGAGGAACTGCGAAGAGAAGTGGATAAAGGGAACACTCAAGCTTTAGTTGGCTGACCGTGTCTGGGCCGCGGGGTTACGCGGCGCAGCATTGAACTGGATGACATCATTCCTGAAGGATATATCTCAATCAGTGCGACTCTCTCCTTTTTCCTTTAAAGAGGTTAAGGTGAGTTGTGGCGTGCCCCAATGGTCTTCTCTTTCCCCCCACTTATTGAATATCTACATCCAATCTTTGGTCAGATCCCTTAAGATGATGGAAGTAAACGTCTTTAACTACGCTGATGATATGCAACAGTTGTTCGTGATTGATGACAGCGATGCAGCTGGGCTGCAGTTCCAAAACACCATGCTATTCATCAGGGGATGGATGAATGCTAACCAACTGAAACTTAACTCAGATAAAACTGAGATAGTCCTCACTAAGAGTAGAACGGTATGTTGGAATATGGGGTGGCGGCCTAGTGAGATGGGCTCCCCTCCCACTCCGAAAATGGCAGTAAAATGTTTGGGGGTGATCATCGACAAGGATCTATCATGTAAACAGCAGGACAGTGCAGTGACCTCTGCCTGTTTCCTGCAACTTCGACGGATAAAAAAGATTAGGAAATTCCTGAACTGAAAGGCCTTGATCCAAGTTATCCAGGCATGGTTATGTCCAGATTGGATTATGTGAACTCTCTCTATCTGGATCTCCCTAAATCCCTCTTGAGCAAGCTTCAGTTAATTCAAAACCAAGCTGCTAGGCTGATAGTTCAGCTACCAAGAGGGGGTTCTATCACTCGGGTGACTAAGGACCTCCACTGGCTGCTGGTGGCGCAAAGATGCAGATTTAAGGCATGCTGCACGGTGTTCAAGGTGCTGCATTTGAGATGCTCTGGCTTTGTGAAAGGTCGAATCGTAAAAAATTGTCCGGCGCGAGAACTGCGATCAAGCTACCTTCATTACTTGGTCACCCCCACCTACAAGAAAATCAGGATAGGAGGACGTAGGTTCTCCATTGGTGATCCTCGCATCTGGAACACACTTCCCTTGGAAATTAGGCAGGCAACTTCTGAAGACGTGGTTGTTTACACAGGCTTATAAATAGTAGGGATTCTCGACTTTTCATTACCTAGCGCCAAGAGACCTACCTGGTGATCGTGCGCTCTATAAATAACCAATAACATAACATAACATCTTCTCAAGTGCAGGCTTGACATATCTGAAGGCAGTGGACATCACTATTTCCACAACAGGGTACTTGGTGTGGCTGTCCATGACTACCGCTGTGAGTCTGCCATCCTGGAAACTGCAGAAATCCATGCTGATACATGGGGTGAAACTCTCTTCTTCGGTGATTACTGTTGCTGTCAGTGGGTCTCCACGCATTTTGGCACATGAGTGGCTTTCTCGGACTCTTTCGTCCACCTATGTACCCATCCTCAGAAACCACCCTTTGGGCCCGATTCACAGAACTAACTTAAGACAAAATCCTAAACTTACTACCATTTTAGTATTCACAGAAGGCACTTACTCATTTTGGTATTCACAGAAGTTAGGACTCCTAACTTTAGGACTCCTAAATGCCTTCTGTGCATACCGAAAGTCTTAAACTTAGGATTTTTCTCAGTTTAGGAGTAGTAAAGTTAGGACTCCTAACTTTAATACTCCTAAACTGAGAAAAATCCTAACTTTAAGACTTTCGGTATTTACAGAAGGCCTTTAGGAGTTCTAAAGTTAGGAGTCCTAACTTTGCTACTAATAAACTGAGAAAAATCCTAACTTTAAGACTTTCTGTATTCACAGAAGGCATTTAGGAGTCCTAAAGTTAGAAGTCCTAACTTTACTACTAATAAACTGAGAAAAATCCTAACTTTAAGACTTTCGGTATTCACAGAAGGCATTTAGGAGCCCTAAAGTTAGGACTCCTAACTTCTGTGAATACCAAAATGAGTAGGTGCTTTCTGTGAATACCAAAATGGTAGTAAGTTTAGGATTTTGTCTTAAGTTAGTTCTGTGAATCGGGCCCTTTGTCTCGGAGACGGGCTGTAGTCTTTGCGATGCCCTGGTTTCCTTGGTATGCCAGCTCAACGATTCTTGACAACAGACTCCTCAGGTCTGCGGTCTGATGTCCCCACATGAGCAGACCACCATCACTCATGCTGAGCTCATCTTGGACTTGCCAGATCTATTTTGTCATCACCCGCTCCTCTTCAGCTAGTGTCCTGGTGCCATCTTGGAAGTTTCTGCATTGCCTTCTCTGAAGAGCCTCTTTTGCCTTGGCTATGCACGTGTCACTTTTATTGGCTTCCTGGATCTCCATCACGGACAGAGTTTTTGGGTAGGCATCATGGAGGATCATTTTTACTAAGTCTTCTCCTCCTTCATCTACTTCAATGTTGTTAGTCCCTACAGATGTGATGGGGTGTCATGACAAGTAATTGGTGGGATTGTTTACCCCTCGGTGATATACGACTTCAAAGGTGTAATGCAGAAGTTGAACAGCCCATCGCTTGCTTCTTAGAGGACCATTCCTAGCAGTGCCTGCAAACAAGGGTTCCAACGGCTTATGGTCAGTCACTACTTGGAACTTGTGTGCCCACAGAGATAAAAGTGGAAGTGGCAGCATGCCCACTAGATGACCAGTGCCTCTTGCTCAATTTGAGTGTACCATGCTTCAGTGTCAGTGGGGACCCGGCTGGTGAGGGAGATTGGGACCCACAACCCTTCCTCTTTATCCAGGAGTAGGACAGCACCAAGTACCACAAGGCTTTTGTTTTCTACCAGCTCTGTTCTGTGCCTGGGCCGAAGTACGCCATTGTGGCATCATCCAGGAGTGCTCCTTTTACCATCCTGAATGTTTTTTGTTCTCTGTTGTCCCATTCCCATGGACAGTCACGTTTGGTAAGGGCCCGGAGGGGCTCTGACAAAGTGGTCAGGTTGGGAATGAACCGCACACAATAGTTTCTTACTTCTGATGCATTTCTTGGGACAGCTTCTGATTGTATGGCCTCTACCTTCTTCAGATCAACTTGTAGTCCGACACTCGAAAAGTGGTATCAGAAGAAAGTCAAAAGTGTTGCTATATAATGAGCACTTTTGTCAGTGGAGGGTTAGCTCACAGTCCGCTAGGCACTTCACTCTTTCTCTTAGTCTCACATGGTGGTCTTCCAAGGTATTTGAAAATATTAAGATGTTGTGGCTCACATTGAGTACACCGACTAATCCAGTCCGTGTCTCTCTAATTACTTTTTCGAAGACCCCAGCTGCCGTCGAGATCCCAAAGTTTCGATGTCGGAATCTACACAGACCAACATAGGTGGAAAAGGTTGTGATGTAAAGGCTTGCCTCGTCAAGCACGCCAAGCATACGCTGGTGGTATACAGCATTTGGATCCAGTTTGAAAAAACAGCGAGCCCCATTTATGTCAGCCACCATGTTGTTGACCGTGACAGTGATGTGCCATTCCAGATGGATTGCTTTATGCGGGAGCCGCATGTCAGTGCAAAGTCAAAGCCATGCCAATCAGGGCTGTGGTCCAGGTTCCTCCAATTTCCACTTTGCACATTGGCAAAACCGGTCCCAGGATGCTTTTTTCTGGTCCAGGGAAGACCTGGTTTGGCAGTTTGAGATGGACTGTTCCCCTGAGGAACAGGTTCAAAGATTAATTTGTACATGGCTGGGTCCTAACTGGGGTGACGCAGTGAGCTATAAAACAATGATGAATTATACCCAGATCTATGTTTGCTTTGTAACCTAAAGGTTCTCTACACTCTATCATCCCCAAACCAATGGATGTGTTGAGAGGTTCAAAAAGACCATAAAGGCATGATAATGGGCCTATCAAATCCATTGAGGCGAAAGTGGAACATCTTCTAGCAAAGCTTGTTGCTTGATTACAAGGAGGTGCCTCAATAGGGAGTTGGGGTCAGCCCCTTTGAGCTTCTGTATAGCCATCATGTCAGAGGACCTCTCAGCCGTTTCAAGGAGGGGTGGAAACAAGCAGCAAGAAACTACTGTAGGGTGTAGTTAGCTACATGTTGACTCTAAGATCTCAGATGAAGCGGTTCTTGAAAACTGCCACTGAGAATTTAACATCCAGCCAGGAAGTCATGAAACTCTGGTCTGACCAGAAAGCCACTCCAGTTGAGTTTCAATCTGGTTAGATGGTCTGGATGAAGGAGCCACCGGATCCCCAGGTCTTCCTGGACTGGTGGTCTGGCCCGTATGAGGTAAAGGACATCCAGATCCAAGGAACTCTTTATGGCTCCTGCATCTTATCTGCCTCAAGCAACACTTTGAGGTGTCCGAGATGACTATGGTCTTGGTGACAGATGGAGGCGAGGAGAACTTCTCCTGGATCTCTTCTCCTCAAAAGAGCATGATGAATCAGTAAAGGAAGTGAACCTCTCCCTTCTCTGACCCCTCAAACAGGAAATTGTATGAAGCATTGCAGCAATTCTCTTCCCTGTTTTCACTTACCTCTGGGCTCACCCATTGCTGTACTCACAACATTGGCCCAGAGGACAGTATGTCTATGACAATAAGATCTACAGGCTTTCTGACAAAGTGAGGGCCAGTATCAAGGGAGAAGTGTCCAAGGTGATTGACCACTCCAACAGTCCTTGGTACAGCTCAATGCTCCTGGCACCCAAGGCCACCCAACCAAACGCTACCCCAGAACTCCGGTTCGGTGTAGATTATAGAGGGCTTAATTAAGTCACCAAGACTGAAGCGCGCCCCACCCCCCATGCTAAGGACCTCATTGACCAGTTGAGAGCTGCCATGTTATTTAGTAACTTCGATTTGGCATTGGGATACTGGGATTCTCCACTCCAGAGGGTCACTTCCAGTTCAGCATGATGCCCTTTGGGTTAAAGAATGCCCCTACCACCTTTCAGATGTTGGTCAACAGCGTCCTGGATGTGTTGGAGGACTTCACTGTCTACTATTTGGACAACATTGTGATCTTGAGCTCTAGCTGCAAGAAACACCTGAATTACCTCAGAACAGTGCCTCAGGCCCTACCGAAGGCAGTCCTAACTATCAAGGCCGGTAAGTGTCAGAGGTGGTCTACCTCAGTCACCAAGTCACTGGGAGCAAGGTGCAGCCCCTCCAACCCAAAATTCAGACCATCCTGACTTGGGAACATACAAGGCCCAGACAGAGTTGAGGGTCATCCTCGGCCTCACCAGCTACTACAGGAGTTTTATCAAGGAATATTGCACCATTGTTGCTTCCTTTACTAAGGTGGCCCCTAAAAACCATCTCAGGAAGGTGATCTGGACAGAGGTCTATCACAAAGTGTTCAACATCTTGAAGGAGGCTATGTGCACAGCAGCAGTGCTGAGGCGCCAAACTTCTCTAAGAAATTCCAGTCCAAACAGATGACTCAGAGCATGACATAGGGGCCAAGCTTTCGCAATTAAATGAAGAGGGCCTAGACCAACCTGTAGACTTCAGCAGCAGAAGGCTATTATCTAGGGAACAGAGGTGGAGTGCCATAGAAAAGGAAGCCTTTGAAGCGGCCTGGGCACTAAAGAAGTTGAGAGCATACCTGTTTAGAACTCACTTCTAGGTTCAGACAGACCACAGAAGCCTCAGATGGCTCATGCAAATTTGGGATGAGATTCAAAACTGTTGAGGTGATCCATCTCCCTACAGGGAATTGATTTTTTTGGTGAACACTGCCCTGGGACTAACCCCTCCAATGCTGATGGTCTAGGCAGGTTTTTCCGCCTTAGTGATGAGAACTCCCATGGGTAGTTCTCTCCACTTTTAGCTGAGGTGACACATGTCAGACATGACATCCTTGGGTGTAGTCCCGTAGATTTTTGCCTTCACCCCTCCTGTTTTGCTGAATTTGGTTTTGTTGGCTTTAGACCTCTGCACAATTTACCATTGCTAACCAAAATGTGTGTGGTCTCTCCTTTAACCATGGCAAAAATTGCCTACACCCAACCAATGCTAAAATGCTTGTGCACTCTCCTTTAACCTTGGCAAAATTAGCCTATACCCAATTGGCACATTTAATTTACTTGTAATTAACTTGTAAGTCTCTAGGAAAAGTGGTACTATGTGTTCTCAGTGCCTGCAAATAAAATTAAATGCTACTAGTGGGCCTGCAGCATTTATTGTGCCACCCACTTAGGTAGCCTTTGTTTTACATGTCCTGGTAATTAAAAAGTATTCAATTAGTTTTTCACCATTGCAAGGCCTACATCTTCCATAGGATAACATATGGTTCCCTTATTGCATTTAATAGGTGATAACTTTTGATTGGGAGCAGGTACAAAAGTTAAGGTGGGTGACTGAGGAATTGTAATTGAAAATCCTTTTTACTGGTAAATTTTGATTTTAAGTCACAATTATGACAAGGACACTTTTCGAAATTGGCATTGTACTCCTAACCATTTGGTGCTTACAGTCTATTCCTGGATCATATGACTAGATATTATTGGCAATTGGCCTTTGTGTATTCATTCAGACAGCATCACAGCAGTGAGTCTGGATGTTGGAAGGATGGGCCATCTCTGGCAGCATGAGGGAGTGGAGCTGTCACCTACCACACTTGTACTTCAAAGATACTGCCTTAGCTCACACATGAAGAGCTTTACACTAGCCTTTTGTGCCTCCAGACAGACTGGGAGCAGGGCAGGATAGTAGGAAATTCCATACACTTCTGCAGGGGGAAAACACCAGAAGTTTCTTTCTCTTCAAAGTGGGCACCAGGTATAAAAGTAAGACCCTCAGACCCACTCTTCAACACACTCCTGGACCACTGGATACTACAGAAGAAGGATTGCCCTGCTGCCTGAGGCCAGCCCTGCTATATGAGAAGGAAGACTGGACCTGCACCCTTCATCCCAGGCTCAGTGACTCCAAGGGTCAGCTGACTGACCTCCTGTTTTGAGATACAGGGACATACAGACCAGCTTTAGAGCCCCTAATGCAAATGCCCAGCTGATCTGCTGCAAGTGGACCAGCTGGCCCTGCTGACCTTTGATTGAGTGAGTCCCCAAGAAGTGTCTCTCAGATCCTGGACCGTTGGTGAGGAATCTGACGAGCTCCTCCTTCAAGAAAGGAAGACATCCTGATGTTTTGGGGCTCTTCATTGCTACACACAGGCTTGTTTGTGCCAAAATCCTGCCACTTACGCTGACTACCAATGTGAAACTCCAGGGAACCTGACTCTTCGTGCTACAGTGGCCATCACCGATGACGACAAACGCAAGATGTACACTTCATGTTACACCATCGACAGCCCGCGGTGACCACCAAAGCAAATCTCCAGCAACGACCATCCGCGATGCCCGGCAGGATCTTTGCCCTACAGTAAAAACTGTCCACTACAGCGACAACCATCTGTGGCACTCTCCCTGCTCCATGAAGCCACTTCCACTGCAAACAGAATTGTCAGACCTATCTAGTGCTTGCTGCGGAGTCAGACTTTATGGCGGGTAGGATTCAGGGGCACACTGACCTGATCCTTGCAAAGATACCCTTCATACAATTTGTAGTCGGCAATGACAGAGAGGAGATCAGGGTTGTTTCCAGGGATGGTGTAAAATCCCACAAGGCTTGGCTGTCATGTTAGCTGGGGCTGATTGATCTCAGCTATTTAGTCACATCCAACCAGGAATGAGCGTTTGCTGTTCCAGTTTTTTGAAGGAATTCAAGCATCCGGGTTGCAGCCTCCTTGTTTGCTAATGTCCTACAGCATCTTTGGAGGATCTTTTAGCGGCTTTTGAATTCATCTGCTCGGTTCTATGTGGAATTCCTGACTCAGACCTAAAAGAGAGAATAAGAGGACCAGACTGATTATGATGATTAATGCAGTAACGCACTGCACACACCAGCCGCATACTTATTTTGTGCCCTGGCATGCCATGTAAAACCTCTTGAACTTCCAGCTTTTTAGCATGCCTTTAATGTGGACTGGGGGATCTGTAAAGCAGACAAGACAGTACTATTGACATTTGACCACGAACTAACATCTAATAATTTAGTCGAGAAGCTAATTATTCATGCAAATTTGAGAGATTCAGTAATCTGAAAATAGTTATTTAATAGTCTTGAAATTAATGAGGCCATGGTGTCACATAATGAACATTGACCTACATGTATATGCACAGAGCGTTATGAAAGAGTGTTGGGTAACCTGCTGCTCATTTAAAGTGTGGCGGCTTTGGTCTGGTGGTTGAGTTGATAATTTAGCATCATGCACTCCAGCGGGATCTTCGGGTGAGAGTCTGACAGGAATGCTTCACCTGGACTTTAGAAGGTATGTTTTTCAGCCAGACTTACCTGGTACCTGTTTCTGGCCTGCGCTCCATCGCAGTCAGCCTGAACTTGAGACTTTCACCCGGTATGGCACAACTAGATGAGTGCTACTTTCTGCCTTTAGGTGCTACACTTACCTTCAATCTTTATAATTGCATATCTTTGGTTCTACTGATAGGATTTTTGTTGTTTTAGTGTCAAATCATTTGTGAATTTTCTTGTGTTGTGTTTTCACTTTATAACAAAATGTGTCCTGCATAAATATTTTACACATTGTCTCTGAGTTAAGCCTGACTGCTTTTGTGCGAAGCTACCAGAGTGTTAAGCACAGGGTAATTTAGTCACATTTTGTGATTCAACCAGAAAGGGCTGTGGATGCTGCTTGAGAAGGATTCACCCCCACCTCAAACCACAACTCAGTTTCTCACATATGTATATTGTGTGTTATTTTCCTACTCGAATCCCCACCCTGGCCAGACTTAGCAATCAAAAGCATCCCCAGCAGAAATACTTAAACCAGACTCACCCACTTTGTGTCATGCAGTCGCCCACATTCCATCCAGTCATCCATTCTCTCTCCCCCTTCTTTCCTCTCTCTCATCTGCCTCTCTGATTGCTTTCCCTCTACCGTCCCTCTCCTTCCCTCTATATTTCTCTCTCTCTTGAAGCCTCCTGGTACCTGCTGCAATTAATCTCTGGGAGCTGGGGATGGCGACAGAGGCACCAGGAGCAGACCTGGGATTTCAAAACTGCCCTGCAAGGGCTCTGGCCACTGAGGGAATGCTTGGTGGAATCAAAAGCCTGTCAGTCCCTGATCCCCACATAATTTTTGTGCAGTTCTTTATATTGTCAAAGATAAAAAAAAATGCATCTAATAGCTATACGAGGGAAAGCCTCATGCAAGGTACAATGACCTCCGGGCAAGATTCTCTGTTCCGTATCCATCCTTCTGTTGGTTCGTGGTTCTGAATCCATAACTAAGAATCTCCAAATATTAATGGATGTGTTGGTGAAGCTTGTTTTGGGCTTTGTATTAGAAGTACTGATCCAAAAGGAATGATGGGAAAAAGTCTCCATAAACCATTCTGATTTCCTAATTTTTTACATTTTTTGAATTGTGGATACCCGCAGGTAAGATCTCCAAATCCTTCATGATTAAAAAGAGCAAGAGATACAAAAGTGTTAACACTTAGCAACTTTCTAAAGTACTTATATCTCACAAACTACCGAATGGAGTCACATCAAATTAACAAAAGCATGCTTTCTGAGTAAAGTTCTACTCTTGTGTCAGGTTTGGTGTCAATCAGTTCAGTAGTTTGGGGTATTTCCCATGGGAGCTAAAATGGGAATCCTCATCTTTTTAACCCCCTCTCTTTAACTTTTTCCCCCTATACGGATCTGCATGACAATTGGCATGTTGGACCTCAGATAACCACTCCAAGCCATTGTGAAATCTTGAACAGATGAATCCATGAGGTCAAAAGATTTAAGCAAATCAAAAGATGCCTTTTCCATGGAAGGTGTATCTGAATCATAACTATACATTGAGAACTGCAACAGGATACTGCATACTGTGAATATCTTCTACAAACATCAGCAGTAACTAGCTCTGTCACAAGAAGAACCTATGTATAAGGTAGCATCTTACATGTCATTCAACATACATTTTTTATGTGATTCAAGTCCATCGGCCCTGCCAAGTACCACGCATCAGGCCTTAGACTAACACATTTTAATGCTGGTGTCCGCATCACTGCACTAAAAAGTATTAGGCACGCATTTATAAAGCTCCTCAAGGATCATGCGGCACTGTGCTCTATGAAAGCAGCCAATGCGCAGCGCTTGTTGTGCTCTGCTGCAGTGCTTTGCCTGCCCAGGCAATTTAACAGTTAACATCGTCCTGCTGTAGGCCTGCGGCTCATGTGAGACTCTTGAGTCATTGCTGTGGTGACCCTTAGGATGTTGTTTACTGCAGCTGGGGAGAGCCATGTGATTAAACTTCACTCTCCCAGTCCACCCAGCACACAGACTTCACTGACTTGATTGGTGTATTTAATAAGCACCATATCTGGCACATGTGTGTCAGACTGGGCGGTGAGAAATTCTTTCAGTCAAGCTCACTTGCACTAATAAAAAGTCCAGCACTGCTGGACATCCATACATACTGTCTCAAGTGAGGAGGGGAGAACTGTGACTGATTGTCTACACCATGTGACAGTCTTGAAGTTCCTGCTTCTAAAGTCTATGGCCATCCTGCCTAGACTGACCACATCCTGGTGCTTTAAAGGTAATCCATGATGTCAGTGGTTTAGTTCCTGTGTATAGTTTACATTTTCCTTAATCTTACATTCCTTAAGATTGTTAGCTAATTACGAGATGTGTTTATGTATTTTTTTGTGCAGTATTTTATGCCTGTATGGTGAGTGCATACTTTGAACTATTCACCTCCAGATGTTTATAACGAGCCACAATCAAGAGCTCTAGAGTTTAAAATGAAGACAGTGAGAGTTCCTCATAGTGCTTGTCAGTGGGTTAAAAAGTGTCTACAATACATGGCCATCCAATCGTTGGCCTATTTGCAGAGTGCAATACAAATGGTCATGTATTCCAGTTTGAACCGTGATTCTGTGTGAAGGAGGGACACAGGTAGGTTGTCAAGCTCAAAGAGGAACCAAAATACTGGTCAGAGGCATTCTATGGAAATAGCAGAAATTATGTTTATGTGTTTTTAGGTCATACTCTTAATTACATAGGCCATGCATGCCCCTTTTAGAGACCCCAACTTTTATCATCCCACTTAAAGCCCTGATGTCAAGATCTTCCATTCCTGGTGCTTTGTAGCAGTTTCAAGACCTTCTGAGAGTTTCTCATTGATCAAATGGAAGTAATGTCTAATATGTATATGTTTCCCCATCTTCATTGCTTTATTTTGCTCACCAGAAAGAGTCACTCATTGTCATTGAATGTCACTCGTAATTACACTGAAATTATGACAGTTTCACACATAAGCAAACCTTGTACTTATGTGCCATGCCAAAGCTGCAAATAACAATATGTAAGCCAAACAGTAAATGGCCTTCACAAATGAGTCAGGAATCGCAAATCAGCAATAATTATTAAGGAACTTGACCAGCCTCTAGCCAATCATTTTAGCATTGTGGGCTATTTTCCATCAGATTTGAAGAGTTTCTCTTTGGAACATGTCTTAAAGGAAGAACTACTGGACTCCAGAGAAAAATTCTGGATGTAGCCTGTAAAATTATTGCATCCTGATGGACTGAACTTCACTGACAATACCATCTAATGACTGCACATTTCAATATATCCCAACACTGCTTTGATTCCACATTGAAATCGAATCTTCACTCATGGTGTTTTTTTTTAATAATATAACAGTGTCAGCTGCGCAGCCACTGAGCAAACAATCTCCTATTAGCTGAGGAAGGTGGAGGCCGAAAACTTGTTGTGGAAATATATTTTTGTGCCTGAAGTGGTAAAAGGCTTTGGTCATTTTACAGCTCGGCAAGGATAGCACTGTGCTAATCCTACGCTTAAAGACTTTGCTGTGAAAATGGTAAAAGATGTTTGTCCCTTTCTATCTTGGTGTGGATGGCGCTGTGCTAATCCCACGCTTAAAGACTTTGAAAGAAAGCAGACATTTGACGTGAGCAAATTTAGAGTGTCGCTGGTGTTGAGAGTGCTTTATATTGGAGCTGCTTTCCACCTAAACTTGATAACTACCCAGAGTTCTCTGCTTCTTTTGTGCATAATTTATGCGTCACTCTATGCCTAAAAGGGTTTTGTTTTGACTTCTACTAGGTGCTCCTTTGTGTCTGGACAAAGCTATACCTCTCTGAAGAGCTCTAATGAGAGTGAAACACGTGTCAGAGGTTGCTTTTATTCATTTCAGGTTGACTTGGATGGTATTTTACAAATCCAAAGCTGTAATACTGTGCCTGAAGTGGTAAAAGGCTTTGGCCATGTTACAGCTCGGCAAGGACAGCACTGTGTTAATCCTATGTTCGAAGACTTTTCTGTGAAAATGGTAAAAGACTTTGTCCCTTTCTA
The DNA here is from genome assembly GCF_964204655.1 of Triturus cristatus. Lineage (NCBI taxonomy): Eukaryota > Metazoa > Chordata > Amphibia > Caudata > Salamandridae > Triturus > Triturus cristatus. The sequence goes on along the minus strand of NC_140591.1, from coordinate 924,895,857 downwards.
TCTCGGTGTGAATGGCATTGTGCTAATTCTACACTTAAAGAGTTTGATAGAAAAGCAGACAATTGATGTGAGCAAATTTAGAGTGTTTTATATTGGAGCTGCTTTCCACCTAAACTTGAGAACTATCCAGAGTTCTCTGCTTCTCTTTTTGCACATATTTATATATATATATATATATATATATATATATATATATATATATATATATATATATATATATATATATATATATATATATATATATATATATATATATATAAATCCAAGCAAGAGAAGATAATACACGCTCTCAAATACCACACAAAGATGTCAAAACAGCAGATTTATTCAATCATAAATCGCAACGTGACGCGTTTCGGCCGTCAAGCAGCCTGGATCACGCAAAGTGTATAACACACAGAGCTTCATTACATACAAAAGGTAAACACTGCAATAGGACTCGATGTCCCAAGTGACATAAACAGAGGACTACCATCTGAGTTTGGTAGCCATCTTATAGTGGATACGATACAACGTAGTGTATTTCATAGCGGTACAACAGTGAACTGTGCTGTATCAGTCTAGACCTCATACCTAAACAGCCAGTAAAGGTGGCGGTAACCGGAAAATAATTCATGCCACCAAAAAGACCACCGCAACAAACATCAACAAAGAAACAATTAAACGAAGAGAAAGGAGAAGGGCACACCAAAGGAGACTCGTCAAGACGATACCAAACCCGCAGATGGAATCGAAAATAGACGTTGATCCAACACACTCAAAGAATATTACTGTGACCAATCTAACATCCTTGACCCTTAATAATGCCGAACTACAGCTACTTTCACTTGGACTATCGTTCTGCCCAGAAAGCTCATTTAACTATGCGGCAACCAGAATTGATGTCTACAAAACTATTTGCAAATTAAAATTAAGAAAATATCACCTGATGAAACAAGTGAACCACAGTAATGCAATCTCAACATCACCTCCTCTAAATGAGCCTCAAGTCTTTGGTTTATCCAATGAAGACATGCCATTACTCAGAGACTTGCAATCTTTAGCCTCATCCACAGATTCTCAAGACGCAGCAGCAACCATCATGACTCCAGACACAGAAAAAGCAAGACCAACAACCAAGTTCAAACCACGCTCGGTCTTTGTACCTATTATGCCCAGAGATGCAATAGACGTATATCATGAACAAATAATCTTGGGTCTGAAAAATCTAAATCTAAAAATAAACAGATCAAATCATAAGAACAGCAAACCTAAGATTCGAAAACAAAACATCAAGTACAACCTACTCATGAAAAAGCTATCCAATAACCAAGACATTGTTATCAGAAATGCCGATAAGGGCGGTAATTTAGTGATTTGGTCTAGGGAAGACTACAATACAGAAGCCCTTAGCCAACTCTCAGATACACAATGCTATCGGAGAAGCGACCCTTTCAAACTCAAATCTACCTATCAATGCTATTACAGCAAGCTTATGGCATGGAGGAGCATGGGGCTGATTAACAAAGATGAATATGGCTTCCTACGAAACAATTCACCCACAACTCCAGAAATTTACTTCATTCCAAAGTTACATAAAAACCCAAACAAACCACCAGGGCGCCCCATCATTTCGGCAAAGAACAGCTTAACAGAAAACACATCCCAATATATTGACTATTTCCTCCAAGACTATGTCCAGGCACTTCCATCGTACCTTAGAGACACTGGGGACTTTCTGACTAAAATCTACAACTTCAAATGGAAACAAGGATATTTACTGATAACAATGGATATTACAGCTTTATACACGAGCATCAATCACTTGGATGGTCTCAAAGCAGTTCAATACTATCTGGACAAGAGAGCACCCATCTATCAAGCTCACAGCAAAATGCTCACGGATATGATAGACTTTTGCCTGCACAATAACTTATTTCTATTCCAGAATTGTGTCTACCAGCAGTTACGGGGCGTAGCAATGGGCGCAAGTTTTTCACCAAGCTACGCCTGCATCCACATGGGGTGGTGGGAAGAAATGGTCCTACACAGAAACTTTTCAGAAACTTTGAATAACAATGTCAAATGCTGGTGGCGTTATATTGATGATTTATTTTTAATATGGGATGGAACTGAACTGGAGGCAAAAGCTTTTATTGACAAACTTAACATAAACAACATCAATTTAAAGTTTACATATGATATCAGTGCTGTTAAGGTTACTTTTCTAGATGTAGAAATTTATATACATAATGATAACATCGAAACAAAAATCCATCGGAAACCTACAGCTGTCAATTCAGTCCTCCACGCAACTAGCCTACACCCTAAACATTTGGTTCAGAGCATTCCATATGGCGAAATGATTCGGTTAAAGCGAATCTGTAGTACGGAAGAAGAACTACTAAAAGCCCAACATGATAGCCGCATTAGGTTCCTTCAACGTGGCTACTCTAAAAAATGTATAGAAGCCGCCATCACCAAATGCACAACATTAGACAGAACTACTCTTCTGCAAGTACATCCCAATGAATTATCAACATCTTTACCTAACACCATACTGTGCCCCAAAAATGATGAATTCCGAATGATACTGGGCTTCAGTAAACAACAGCATGAAATCAACAAAATTGTACAGAAAAGTTGGCCCCTAATCAAAAATGACCCCATTTTAGGACCTACTGTTCCTGCTAAACTGTCTGCGACAAACAGAAGGGCACCTAACATGCGAGACAAATTAGTACAAAACAATCCAACCATGAAACCTAAGGGTAATTGGCTCAGTCAGCGAAAGGGCTTCTTCAAATGCAGCAGCTGTAAAGCCTGCCAATGCGGGGTTAACACACTCACATATAAAACTGCATTCAGTGATCAAGAAATGACCATCAATAAAGCCCTTTCCTGCAAAACAGAATACGCTGTTTATATCCTTGAGTGCCCCTGTAAGCTGAAATACGTGGGAAGTACCAAACTGCAGGGACACAAAAGGATACTACAACACATTCGAGCGATAACCAACAAAGACCCTACCTACCCAGTGGCCCGCCACTTTGCAGAACATCACCACTCAGACCCCAAACTGCTCAAATACTTTATAATCGACTGTGTGCCCCTTAACAAAGTGGGGGCAACAGGGAGAAGATTCTTAGACAAATGGAGACTCGCTTCATTTTAGAACTAGACTCCAAGAGCCCTAATGGCCTGAACGCAACAGAAGATATGTATACCTATCTCTGAAACAGACTATCTGTTGATTCACGACTGCATATCAGTACCCCACAACCTCTTGACTTTACCAACCTTTCATGTATCTCTATAAAATAATACACCATGGGCTGACAACAGACACTTCCTGTTGCATAGTAGTATAGCTTACCTTAGTATCGTCACAAATTAACTTCACGACGTACTGCATTGTTGATAAGGTAACACACAGCGGCCTCTTTTACCCCAGAAGTCCCCTTCCCCACAGGATATCCAATATTTTCTATCCATGTTTTTAATACACATACTTTGATGGTTACTTTTAAATGTATTTTATATCAATAATTATTTGTGAAAGGCCTTTCTAAAATAGTTTTGATAGGGTACACTGATTTTTACACATAATCTTTTTTACACTTTTCCTGACACCAAACATCAAAATATATCAGGGGCTAATCGACAGGTCTCGCAACCATAATTACACACAACATCAATTATGATTGGCATTAGCTACACACTGATACAAGAAGACAGTGACATGGTATTTAAACCAGAATGATTCACTCATGTTAGACAGTGGTAAACGCAAACTTATGATCATTATGTCTAAAGTTTTAACCAATAACATTTGTGTCTAAGTATTTCTATGATTTTAATCCATACATATGGTTTTAGAATTATTATCAGTGTGTAACGTGTTATCTAAACTTATTTATGCATATTTATTTATCTATTTATTTATTTATTGATGTAAATAATGTTTTTATTAATCAAAAGCATACCATCAGATGTTGTCAGTGGCAATTGGCAGACACACACGGTTGTGTAACCACATCTGTCACTAGAGACCGCGGTATTTTACCGAGATGTTTTCAAATCAACCCCGTATAAAAATCATTGTAACTGGGCACTATTAAGCACTGTCACTTTAAATGTAAAGCAAAATGGTAACCAATCAAATGTGAGCAAAAAAAGAAAAAAATGTATATAAACCAACAGGTGACTTCATGGCGTGTCATGTGATCAAGGCTCCACGGAGCCGAAACGCGTCATGGCTGACTTACCTCGAGTTTAAATAAACAAACTTTTGCATCCAGTGGTGGTCCGTGCTCCTTTTCTGTGGATCTACAGGCGCTTTCCAGGATACAGGCGCAGGAGTTCTTTCGATATATATATATATATATATATATATATATATCCAAGCAAGAGAAGATAATACACGCTCTCAAATACCACACAAAGATGTCAAAACAGCAGATTTATTCAATCATAAATCGCAACGTGACGCGTTTCGGCCGTCAAGCAGCCTGGATCACGCAAAGTGTATAACACACAGAGCTTCATTACATACAAAAGGTAAACACTGCAATAGGACTTGATGTCCCAAGTGACATAAACAGAGGACTACCCTCTGAGTTTGGTAGCCATCTTATAGTGGATACGATACAACGTAGTGTATTTCATAGCGGTACAACAGTGAACTGTGCTGTATCAGTCTAGACCTCATACCTAAACAGCCAGTAAAGGTGGCGGTAACCGGGAAATAATTCATGCCACATAAGCCCCACATTTTGTGCTTGTTGGGCACCCAACTCTCAGGAACATCCAATAGACGACACAGTGTCAATGTGTGCCTCCGCCAAATATATACAGTAAGTGCTTAGAATAACATACATGTATGGCGAGTATGCAGTATAAGACATGTGTATTGTTTCAACAATAGTGTAGTTATCGTAGTGATAAATGTAACCGAAACTGCTGATTGAGGTAAGTCTGAACATGGTATAACCGTTGGTACATTGATGATTGGGTACATAAAATTCAGTATATATATAAATGGATTCCCCTAGTGGGCGAGAGCCGACATCGGTATGCCTCGGTTGTAGAGGGCTCTACTATACAGTGAGATGTGAAGAACATGATACACTCTAGTGCACAATTAAAAGAAGAAAAAAAAACTTAGCTGGGGTGTCGTAACATCAGGCCAATTATGCCATGAAGAAAAGGGTATGGACCCAGATAGAATTGCCGGTCCGATCCAGTCGGCCCCTTCCTTTCCCCCTGAAAAAGATAGACATTACAAGTTGGTATGTTAGCGACAGACAGTAGATAAAGTGGACACAAGAATAAGATCTCTCAATTGGTGCAACAGGCAATGATGAAATTTAAAAAAAATTAAACATGCATTGTTTCAACATACATTTTCAAAGATACTGTGACTCTAGATGCATGGTGGACCTGACCACTCTTCATGCAGATGTGTGGCCTTTCTCACACATAGTAAGTGCCATATTGCATTCACTATTTGAAATGTTAAACAATGCACTTGATGCATAGACATGAAAGAACAGTGCAGTCTCCATTAATGCAAAAAATTTTACAAATATCAAGAATGTCTCAGCATCAATATTACTGTTCGACAACCACTGCATCTTGAAAATGAAATTAGACTAGTGACTGCACACTTTGTGTTTTCAGCAAAGAAGACATCTGGTTTAAATACCTTAAATAAGTATCAGATCTTCACAATAAAAACTCCAACATATGCATACCAACTAGGCAATACACACACACAAAGCTACAGCACAGAAAAAACAGGTCAAACATCTTGCTTGTTTAACTACTATTCATGATATGAGGGGCCCATATCAATGACTTCACAATTTGAAAAACTGAAAGGTGTAAACATTTAAGAGTCAGATGTACGACCTGCCAAATAGCGACTCGCAAATTGCGTCCCTTTTGAGACTCGCAATTTGCAACTCCCTGTTTGGCATGCACAACAGTGCCTTGGACACTGTTTGCGATTCCCAATGGAGTCGAAAAATGCATGAATAATAATGAGCCACTCGCATTTTGTGACCCCATTTGGAATGGCTGGCCCTCCCAGGGACAGTGGCCTGCTGGGATCAGCAGACCACCATGTCTGGGACTGCTTTGAAATAAAGCAGCTTTTTTTTTAAATGTAGCCTTTTTTCCTTAAAGGAAAACGGGTTGCATTAAAAAAAATGAAATGTTTTTGTTTCATTTTTTAAGGGCAGGCAGTGGTTCCTGGGACCACTGCCTGCCTTTAAAAAATAAATGTGCATGCATTTGCTAAGGGGATTTGCGAATGCATTACCACCTACTTGAAGTGGGTGATAATTTGTGATAAATAGTCAGACATAAGTATATAATTGGAAAATTGTGACCTATAAAGGTGGAGCCTAGATTATGCTGCTCTAATCTCCCCTCTGATGGTGATGATAGCTATCACAACAAAACATTAATCTTATCTCATGAGACCAGCTCAAAGCCTTGATTTTTTTCAACATTTTTCACCTGGAATTCTTTAACTGTTTCATTTCATCATAAAATCTAGACTAACTCTCCTCTAGTTCCACATCCTTTCTCTTTCTTTTCATTCCCCGTTCATTCTGCTCTTTCCTTTTTTGTTTCATACACTTGTACCCCTTAAATATTATAAACAAACAAATGGCACAATTGGCAATGATCCCAAGGGGTCTCAAAATGGAGCCCAATATCCCAATTCCAAGATTTTCAAACCACTTGCCTACCACAGCAAATCCATTTGCAATCCTTTTCCAAGTACCTATAGCTTCCAATTGCTGTAACTCTCCATTTAACCTACAATGTTTTTAATGTATCGCATCACCTCTGCACTCTTATCAGCAATATAAGTACAGCATTGCTGAACTTTCAACATCTTACAGACTCCACTCTCCTTCACAAGAAGGATGTCTAACAGAAGGCGGTTCTGCATCACCATAGACCTCATTTCAGTGTCCATGGGCAACGATGAATTTTCGGTACAAGTAGTTAATTTATCATCTATAGTGGATAACTTTCTAATTTTTAGATCCTTAAAAACCACTCATAGAGATGGAATCATTGCATCAAATATATCTCCGACTATTTCAGAAGCACTACTGTTCCAATTGGTTCTAACTTGTGATCCCCACATTAGATTATTCAGACATTCTACATGATAGAACTTCGGGAAGACTATAGCCAAAAAACATGTGCTATACCACCCTCAGGGCGATGTAAAATATGTGTGTTCCCTATAAGCCTAGTAGACTCCAGGAAAAACAGGATCCTGACCTCCCATGAACAAGGGCAATTTCTTCCATATACAAACATATCATCACAATCACTCCTTCCCATCACTTTTGTGTGGACTACTGATTCATTTCTATGCACACTTAGTTCTCCCTTGTGTTTCCACTCTAAAGTTAGTGCTGAACAAAAATTCTAGCTCCTAATGTACTCTAGCTCTTTTTGATCTCCTGAGCATAGATTGTTTGTCTACACAGTCACTCAGGCCAAAATCCTCAGTATCCTCTTGGATAGTACCTGATACACATTCTGCAGGCAGACCTAGTCTCTATCCCTCTTGCTTTACCAGCCAGCCGTCTCCAGTTTCCACTCAGTTTGGCACATCACTAGGCCATTTGCCAAGGTCTGAATGAGGCTCAAGCAGTACCACAAAATCAAGACTCTCTTCCTTTCTCAACCTCTGATGCCGGCTCAATAAGACCCCCCTCGGACCGAGGATATGCTATTGCAGATTCTCGCAGAGTTTCTGTAGCTCATTCAACCTCTTCCCGGTGCTCTTCAGTTGCTGTTTGCACTTCTGGCAGAGGTATTGTGACATCATCAAGGGGACATTTCACTCTATGAGAATGGGCAGCATAAATCCAGTTTGGGAGACCCCAACATTTAAAAGCAGAGTTTGTCACAAGGTTCACCCTTCCATTGAGGTTCCAGACACGTCTTCCAAACGTGTTTCTTCATCAAGGCCCAGTCACCAGGTCTGAGGTCATGGCACTGCTCCTGATGCAGTGAGGTGGTAGTAGCTCCAACCTGGTGGGACACAATATGTACCACATCAGCTAGTCCCTTGAAATAATCAAGTATCATATAATCTGTAATAATTACAATCACATTTGCTTGACCCATAATGATTTCATGTGGAGACCATCCTGCCCTCCAATTAGGGATGCTGCAAATACTCATTAGCTATAAGATGTAAAGCATCAGGCCACCCTAGAAATGCTGACGCATGCACCTTGACCAACCTGAATTTTAATGTAACATTTACCTGTTCCACAGTGCCTGAAGCCTCAGACTGGTAACTGCAATGTAATCTTTGCTCCACTTGTAATGCTGCACACAACATTTTCAGGACCCCATTATTGAAATGAGTTCTGCGGTCTGACTCCAGCAAAGTTGGGAAACCGAACCTGGGAATCAGTTCCCTCAACAACTTAGCTACTGTGAGTCTATCCTTTCTCCTCGTCGGGTATGCCTCAACCCAACGTGAGAAAATACATACAATCACCAGGACATATCTAAGTCTATTGCACACCGGCATTTCAATGAAGTCCAACTGCATACTGTTGAATGGCCTTCCTGATCTCCCTCTATGACTTGATGTCAATTAGGTTATTTCCCTACATTAATTTGCTGACATACAACAGTAACACACTCCTTCAGCCAACAATTTGAATCAGGGGTTAAACCAATTCTGTTGAAACAGCCTGACCAAGGCGTCCCTCCAAACATGTATGGGACCATGAAAATGTCTAGCCGTGGGGGACAGTAAGATATCCGACAATACAGGTCTTCCGTCTGCTGCAACCCAAATGTCACCTCTGTTTTAACACAACCTGCTCTGATGCAACCCTGCTGTTCTGCCTCTGGTACTTCCTGCTGCAACCTTTTCACTTCTTACCAAGTATCAGCTGTTGCTAACAAAAGATTGTGATTGGTCTCATATTCAGATTAATTTAACATTTTCTGCATTAAATGTTCAGTACCAATGAGCACAATATCATGCAACCTCATCAGCATATTGGTTGCCAACCGTTACATAGTCCTCTTAGCTCGTATGTAACATTTTCCTACTGAAATTTTAGCAAGCAACTGCAATGCCTGCAGCAATCTTATGACATGTTCTCCATTACAGATGGGGGATCCTGATTACGTCATGAATCCCTTTTGTGACCATAACTGCCCAAAGTCATGAACCAAAACCAAAGTCATACTGACTGTCGATAAAAATAGTCACTCTCAGCTGTTCAGAAACATAGCAATCTCTAGTAAGAACAATCAGTTTTGCAAATTATGCAGAAGATACCCCTTTGAGGTAGGAGGCTTTCACTACCCATGGCTGTGCGTATGCAGCTTTTAGGGTACCCCCATCGTTTCTTATGCAAGATTCATTCACAACCCGGGGATCATGTTGTATATCTGGTCTCGGCTTAGTGCATAGTTCTGTGATAACATCGAGACAGTCATGCTCTACTTCCTCATCATCACTATTTTCTCTCAGGCAAGCGTAACAAGGTAGTGGGGTTCAAGGAAGCACACCACTTAAGGGTTATGTTCTCTGCAGAAAGTATAATCTGCTAATCTTCAGTCAACCGGCTGTTGGTCAAGTGCTGAGTGCATGTACGGGTCAGCAAGATTTCTACTGAGTGTGGCAATATTATACTAAGAGGGTGTCCCATGATGATACTCTCACATTTTTCACACCTTTCAATGTCGATACCCACTGCCGCTGCAGCTTTAAGGCATCTGAGCAGTCCTGTGGCAACAGGATCAAGAGTAGCAGAGAAATAAGCTACATGTCTCTGTTCATCCCCATGCATCTGTGTAAGCACTGAGAGAGTGTGCAGCACTCCCTCACACTGCAGGAAAACATAAATGCTTTATTATGCCTTGCTGTATCATTTGCTCAATCTCCGGAGTGATCTCAGCTATCATTTCAGGAGTCAAATTGTACGGAGGAGTTCTTGGATATTTAGCATTAGGTCTAACATTTAGACAGAGAGGCTCAACTACCTTTATGAGACCTATGTCCATTACTGAAAAGTACCAGACTTCTGACTTCGTCGTATCTCTGAGATCCGGTGGCATATCATCAGTTGTCATCAAAGGGTACAGTTCAATGTCTGACCCTTGACTCGCCGAATTTATAATCAACATCCTCGTCATGGGTCTGAAATCCAACACCTTTCGGCATGCAATAAATGGTGCAATTTAGCTTGCACAGCAAATCGATGTCCTGAAAGGTTTGCAGGACTAGAATCTCACACCACAAGTTAGTGGCTCTCTTCAAAGGACCCTATTCTAACAAGTACTTCTTGTGTTCCCGTTTTTATCATTTGTTTATTTGCAACTCCTACAACTTGGATTCTTTTTCCCGAGAGGGGTAGGTTTGGAACTTCTGCTGTTCTAACAGTGAAACGAGTACTACCAGTGTCAGTCAAAAATGACACGGGTGGCCATTCACTTTGCCTTCCACAAATGGACCAATCTGGTCTACCTCTAAGACTGCACAATCTTCCTCCTCTACTCAGGCACCGTCATTGTGACAGATCAGAACCGTAGCCCTCAAGTGAGTCAACACACAGGAAAATGCTGAAACGGATTTTGGTTATGGAAGGAATTCTGAATAAAACTCAGGCCTGGGTTGGGATTAAATCTAGGACCATTCATGTTTTGCTGAGGCATCAGGGCTTGAGGAATCTGCATAATTGGACCTTGGGATATATTAGGATGTTGTATCCTTGGCCTGGGCATATTAAGTGTTTGGACGAGTTGATAACCTTGGTCTGTACTAACACTGAATTTTGAATCTGTTTTTTGCTCATTCCCCTACTGGAATTAAGACACACTCCTTTCTTCCAATGGCCCTATTCGTTACAATAAAATAGATTTCTTCAATGTTGCTACATCAATACCAGTACTCGGGTCAGTCAAGACACCATTTTATCTCTGCATTACCAACACGCCAGATCTAGTAGAGTATTACCTGTAGAGGCCATGGAAAAGACATGAATCCCCCTCTGCCAGTTGCTTGCAATATGCAGCAGTTCTATTATCTTGCACCGGGAACCCGCGTATGGGGCAACTATAAAAATCTCAAATTGTACATCAGTTAATTTATCTAAACGTTCTGCACATTCACTTGCTTCTGTGCTGTCAAGCATTTGTTGCGAACTAAGTTTTTCTCTTACTCATTTTAGTTCTTCTTATTACTCCTATCCTCTGCTAATAATTCCTTTAACAAATTTTAGTTGCACCTACACTATTCCCTTTTTTCATTAGCCACCTCCAAAAGGAGGTTACTAAGCTCATGGGCTGTTACATGTTAAAAATAAGGATCATCAAATCTTTGTGGCCAGGGAAGAATATGTGTCACACAGGAGGGAACTGTTATACTTTCCTGTGAACACTGGCCAGTAAGATGGTGTAGGGCTCGATGTGCATTTCTCAAGTCACCATGAGCAGTCTAAACATGTTGTACAGTGTACCCTCATGCATTAAAAGCCAAAAGTCGCTTGATGCAAGCTCCTTATCTATTAATTGGGAAAATACATTCAGTTCTGGCATTCTGGCATCTGATGATGTCTCTCTAACCCCACTAAGTCATTTCCCTTTGTGTCTCCTGAGGATTGTGTATATAAAACTAGGAGAGAAGTACAGGTTGGCTCATCTATATCAATTTTATTTGGAACCATAATAACTATCCCTTTTGCGGGACATACCGTTAATGATCTCTGACCACAATTGAACTAAAGGAAGTTTGTAAACTAACTCTACCACTCATTCCCTAAGCGACAGTAGGGAAACGACAATCACATTCAAGAACATCTCAGGCATTCAATCAGCCGGCAGCCTGTTTGCTAATTGAAGCACAGTGTGAGGCCCAACATTCAGAGGACACTGCATTTGCTGCTAGTTCACCATAAAAACGTTCACAAATGAGAGGAGAGAAAAGATCTGGTAGGTGCTCAGTAATAGTGTAGCCTGTGTCCTTTCAGCTGAACATGTGAGAGTTCAGGAAAGTGAGAATGAGTACAGTATTTGCACTCCCTTGGCAATACTCCCCCTAAGGGGAGATTGTGGCTGAATGCAAATGAAGCTGACTGAATCCTCAGCCAGTGTCATACAGATTGTGCAGATAAGGGTGAACTCTGCACAGATTCATAGGGCCCAATTCACAGAAGTAATCTGAGAAAAAGGTCTAACTTTACGACTTTCAATATTCACAAAGGGCATTTACGAGTAGTAAAGTTAGACTTTTGGTCTGAGTGTTGACCAAAAGTCTAACTTGGACCAAAAGTCTAACTTTACTACTACTAAAGTTACACTTTTGGTCTAAGTTTAGACCAAGAGTCTAACTTAGTCCAAAAGTCTAACTTTACTACTACTACTACTAAAGTTAGACTTTAGCAGCCCACAGACCCGGAAACTGCCACCTCCCCGGGACTTTAAAATATATGCGTGATGGGGCACGCGGCCACCGCTGCCCCAGGGACTGCTGCCTCCCCGGGGTAATGTTTATTAATGTGTGGGGGCCTCGCAGGCCCCCCCCCAAACCCCAGGGATCGCTACCTCCCTGGGGCTTAAAATTTAAAAAATGAAGTCTGGGGGCTCCAACACCCCCACACTGCCCTGGGGACCACCACCTTCCCAGGGCACTCTGTAATTAAATGGGGGTGTCCGTTGCGGGTCCCTGAGCCCCGGGGACCACCACCTCCCCGGGGCTTTAAACTGTACGGGAGGGGGGCTGTGTAGCTCCCCTCCAGGAGCCCTTGGTGGCCATGGGGACCACCACCCCCCAGGGCCATCTCCTGCAATGTCCAGGGGTGCCCACCCCGGGACATTGCCGTTTGCTATGACAGGGCAGGAGCCATCATAGCAAACCATGGTTTGCTTCATTGAAGCGGGAGCAGGAAAACCTGCTCTCCCTTCAATGTAGCAAAGCAGGATTGCTTTTGAGCAAGGGGAGCTGCATGTTAGCAGCTCCCCTTGCTCAAAAGCAATGCCTGCTCCCGCAGGAGGCAGGGAGCCGGCAGAACCGTGGGGCATTGGGGCTTCCCCCACGGTCCCCAATGGAGAGGCCAGACCCTGGGGGATGGGGTTCCCCGGGGCCAGAAGTGGCCCGGGAGCGGGGACATGTGGCCCCCTCCCCAATAATTAAAAATTGTTGTTTTTAAAAAACAAAAAGCCAGCCCTGGGGGATGGGGCCCCCGGACCATAATTGGCCTGAGGAGGGGGGCCACGTGTCCCCCCTCCCCAAAATAAAAATAAGAAGGCTAGCCAGGCCCCAAGGGATGGGATCCTCAGGGCCATAATTGGCCTCTGGAGGGGGCCATGTGGCCCCTCCCCAAAATAAAAAATAAAAAACAAGACTGCGAGGCCCTGGGGAATGGGGTCCCCGAGGCCAAAAGTGGTCCAGGGAAGGGGGGGCACACAGTCCCCTTCCATAAAAGAAAAAGAAGAATAAAAAGGAACCGGCAACTCGCCGGAGGCCCCACCCCATCCCTGCACCACTCTGCAAATGCACCCCCTGGCATGTTGTAAGTTGGGGAATTAAATCCCCTTGGATACTTAGGGTCCCAGGGGGCCAACTAGCCCACCAGGACACTCCAGTAAGCACCACAGAGCTGGATTGCAGAGAGGTGGTCTGAGGCCACACCCCTTTTTACACCACTCAGTGATGTCTTTTGAGATGTCATCAGTGATGTCACTGAGCATGTCATGAGTGATGTAATATGTGACGTCATCAGCAATGCATTGCAGGGGCGCGAGTTATAGTTATCTCTACTAACTATAACGACCACATTTCTCTGTTTTTTTTACGAGGGAAATGTCCAACTAACTATAACGTCCCTGCAACCTATGTTTTTTAAATGCTAGTTTCTAACTATAATGTTCCTGAAACCTATGTTTTTTTAGTGAAAAAAAATTATATATATCTCAATCATATTTATATATATATATATATATATAGAGAGAGAGAGATATCTATTAATATATATGAATTCAGAGAAAAAGACCATAGGTTTCAGGGGTGTTATAGTTAGCTGGCCATTTCACTCAGACAAAATCATAGAAATTCCTTCATTATAGTTAGTTCTGCTAACTATAACTCGCGCACCCGCAATGCACTGCTGATGATGTCACATATTGCATCATTCATGACATGGTCAGTGACATCACTGATGACATCATTGATGACATCTCAAATGACATCACTGATGACATCACTGATGACATCATCCAGTGAATGTGGTTTAGTTTGAAATTTAAATATGTATTATATATATATCAATCTGTATTGAAGATTGAGTGGATATATAACTGTCTGGATGGAGGATTTAGTATCTGTCTGACTGTCTGTTTAAGTGAGTAATTAAATGTGTCTCACATAATACATGGATTAGTAACTAAACTATGTGCATGTGCGCATCACTGTCTCTGTTGTTGTATAACATGCTGCATCAGTTGGTCACTAACTACATGAGTGTGTATATTAGTTATTGATTAGTTGGGTGAGTATTTGTATGGGAAACTGAGTTTGTGTGTGGTTGAATGGGGTGTGTGTAACTCTATGCATAGATGTGTGAATGGTTGATTGACTAGGTGTATAGGTTTAAGAGTGCATGTGGAAACAGTTGTTTGGGTGAAAAAATTAAAGGCAGTGTATGTGAGAGTTGGTGTATATAAATAAGTATGTGTAAGAGTCAGTGATTGTGAGTAACTATATGAAAGAGTGTATAATTGTAAAGGTGATTTTTTTAACATATTAACTATGAGTTACTATGTGTTTGAATAAATGAGATGTTGTTGGATAATTGTGTAAGTGAGTAAATGTAAGTGTGATTATTTTTTTTTTCATGAGTGAGTAGGATGACTGCATAACCGACTAAGATGACTGCTGATGTGTCAATGTCTATATATGTGTATAAGTGCATTTGATAGTGTTCTATTAATTAGTGACTGCATGTATAAATGATTCTGTTGTTAAATGGAGAGCTGTGTGTGTAGACTTAGGAATCAGTGAGTGGGTATGTAGTAACTGGTATTGGTGTGTCAATGGTTTCAAATATGATACTCTGTATTTTACAGTGAGTGATGAAAGGTTATACTAGTGTATGATGAGGTGTATCAGATTTTCATGTGGATGATGTAATCAGTGATGTTATCAGTGATGTCATTTGAGATGTCATCAGTAATGTCATCAGTGATGTCACTGACCATCTCATGAATTATGCAATATGTGACATCATCAGCAGTGCATTGCGGGCGTGCGAGTTATAGTTAGCAGAACTAGCTATAATGGAGGAATTTCTATGGTTTTGTACGAGTGAAATGGCCAGCTAACTATAACACCCCTGAAACCTATGTTTTTTTCTGTGAATTTCTATGATTTTTTAAATGGTCATTTCTAACTATAACGTCTCTGAAACCTATGTTTTTTTCAGTGAATTTCAAAGCTTTTTTAAATGCTAATTTCTAACTATAACCTCTCTGAAATCAATGTTTTTTTCAGTGAATTTCAAAGGTTTTTTAAATGCTAATTTTTAAGTGTGATAGTAGTTATACCTATATTTTGTACTGATTTCCTACAGTTTTTTAACTGTTTATTTATAATTATTTTATTCATTAAATAACATTATATATTTTTCTGAAAATTGCACAAAAAAAATATTTTAAAAATCAAACGGAAATATTGATAAATGTTTTTGTTTTCATTTTTTATTTTAATTTATTTATATTATTTTCTTCAAAAAAAAATCCAATTTTTTTTCGGAGTCGCACACTTAAAGCGTACACATCACGGTGTGTGCGCGGATTCTAGCCACCATTTTAGAAAAGTCGTGAAGGATCCGCGTACGGTGTGCGACGGCTGCATGTTTTTCAGTTACATCATATACATTTAATATTACGTGATGTGTGCGATTGGTATGCGACCAGTGCGCGACTCCTGCTCCCACGCATTCGCGACATGCGCATTACAGTACGAGATGCTTGTGCGGTGGCGGGTCCTACGTGACGTCATATACGTGCTGGGGCGCGCTGGGTGCGAGACTCCCGCAAAAAAAGTGTATGTTCCAAAATGATATGTATGTGTCTTTAATATACATATTAGGGCAAGAGATTATCTAAGATATTCATAAAAATAATATATTTGTACTTATAATAAATGTATATTATTTTTGAATATATTTTCGCGAAGTCGGGTGCGTGCATCGTGAGCCAGGTCAGCAGAGCTGCTGTAGAGCCAGAGAAACCAGGTCAGCAGAGCTGTTGTAGAGCCAGAGAACCAGGTCAGCAGAGATGCTCTAGAGCTTAAGAACTAGGTCAGCCGAGCTTCTCTAGAGCCAGAGAACCAGGTCAGCAGAGCTGCATTAGAGGGAGAGAACCAGGTCAGCAGAGCTGCTTTAGAGCCAAGGGACCAGGTCAGCAGAGCTGCTCTAGAGCCAGAGAACCAGGTCAGCAGAACTGCTTTAGAGTCATAGAACCGAGTCAGCAGAGCTGCTTTAGAGCCAGAGAACCAGGTCAGCAGAGCTGTTGTAGAGCCAGAGAACCAGGTCAGCAGAGATGCTCTAGAGCTTAAGAACTAGGTCAGCCGAGCTTCTCTAGAGCCAGAGAACCAGGTCAGCAGAGCTGCTGCAGAGCCAGAGAAACCAGGTCAGCAGAGCTGCTTTAGAGTGAGAGAACCAGGTCAGCAGTGCTGCTCTAGAGAGAGAAAACCAGGTCAGCAGAGCTGCTCTAGAGCCAGAGAACCATGTCGCAAGAACTGCTTTAGAGCCATAGAACCGGGTCAGCAGAGCTGCTTTAGAGCCAGAGAACCAGGTCAACAGAGCTGCTCTAGAGCCAGAGAACCAGGTCAGCAGAGATGCTTTAGAGCCATAGAATTAGTTCAGCAGAGCTGCTTTAGAGCCAGAGAACCAGGTCAGCAGAGCTGCTCTAGAGCCAGAGAACCAGGCCAGCAGAGCTGCTGTAGAGGCAGAGAAACCAGGTCAGTAGAGCTGTTTTAGAGCGAGAGAACCAGATCAGCAGAGCTGCTTTAGAGGGAGTGAACTAGGTTAGCAGAGCTGCTTTAGAGCCAAGGGACCAGGTCAGCAGAGCTGCTCTAGAGCCAGAGAACCAGGTCAGAAGAACTGCTTTAGAGCCATAGTACCCGGTCAGCAGAGCTGCTTTAGAGCCAGAGAACCAGGTCAGCAGACCTAATGTAGAGCCAGAGAAACCAGGTCAGCAGAGCTCACTCTCTACTACTCTACTACTCTTTCCTACTCACTCTCTACTACACACTCTCTACTACTTGCTCTCTACTTCTCGCTCTCTACTACTCTCTAGTACTCACTCTACTACTCACTCTCTAATACTCTCTACTACTCACTCTACTACTCACTCTCTACTACTCCACTACTCTCTACTACTCACTCTCTACTACTCACTCTCTACTACTCACTCTCTACTACTCACTCTCTACTACTCGCTCTCTACTACTCTCTACTACTCACTCTGCTACTCACTCTCTACTACTCTACTACTCTCACCTACTCTCGCCTGCTCACTCTCTACTACACACTCTCTACTACTTGCTCTCTACTACTCGCTCTCTACTACTCTCTACCACTCACTCTACTACTCACTCTCTACTACTCTCTACTACTCACTTTACTACTCACTCTCTACTACTCCACTACTCTCTACTACTCACTCTCTACTAATCTACTACTCTCTCTCTACTACTCACCCTCTACTACTCACTCTCTACTACTCACTCTCTACTACTCTCTACTACTCACTCTCTACTACTCACTCTCCACTACTCTCTACTACTCACTCTCTACTATTCTCTCTCTATTCCTCTCTACTACTCACTCTCTACTACTCACTCTAATACTCACTCTCTACTACTCACTCTCTATTACTCTCTCTACTACTCTCTACTACTCACTCTACTACTCACTCTCTACTACTCTCTGCTACTCCCTCTCTGCTACTCACTCTCTACTACTCACTATTCACTACTCTCTACTACTCACTCTCTACTACCTACTCTCTATTACTCTCTACTACTCACTCTCTACTACTCTCTACTACTTACTCACTACTACTTTCTACTACTCACTCTACTACTCACTCTCTTCTACTCACTGTCTACTGCTCACTCTCTACTACTCTCTACTACTCACTCTCTACTGCTCACTCTCTACTACTCACTCTACTACTCACTCTCTGCTACTCTCTCTACTACTCTCGACTACTCTCTACTACTCTCTACTACACACTCTCTGCTCTCTATTACTCACTCTCTACTCTCTACCTCTCGTGACCACTCTCTCTACTACTCTCTACCTCTCTACCTCTCTACCTCTACACCTCTATCTCTACACCTTTACCTCTCTATCTCTCTCTACCTCTCTCTACACGCACACATATGCACATATATATGCATATATATGCATATGCATTTATATATTTGTATGTGTATATATATATACATACATATATATAATCTGCATGTCTTTATAAATACAAATATAAACGCATGCATACATATACATATAAATATATGCATACATATGCATGTTATGTACATGAAAGCTTGAAAAACACTAATACAAGCAAAGTTAAAAAGCCACCTAATTATAAACAGAATTGCTTTAACTTAAACGAGGGCGAGACCTATTGCATGTTCAATGCTTGTTTACTTTGGTTCCATCAAGAAGGCATTCAGATGTGTCACACATTTGCCATAAATTCTGAATGTTAGCACTCTAGTTGCTCATTAGATCACTGTAGTAAAGCTACTGCTCACCAGGGAAGTCTGCTGCTGGTTTTCAAAGTGCATGTTTCAGTCTGCATGTCAGAATTGTTTAATGAAATAGAAGAGGATTTGAGAAGTCAAAATGTGCCCTAATTTTTCTTTCTGCAGCACTAATCATAATTTCTATGGCAAAATGACCCCCCTCATTTTGTTCATTTGCAAATTAAATGTTTTAAGTGTTACCCCTTTATTCCAATCAAGGTGGCTTCAGGTGTGCCATACTTTTGTCATAAGTAAGACTGTTAGCGCTCTCGTTGTTCTTTAGAACACTGGGACATGCTGTCATTGGGCTATACTTGGGCTACATCTGGGTGATATTTGTGCTACATTTGGGCTCTTTTGTCTCTGGTGGCCATCTTGGGAGACTTATTTGTTATGAAGTTTCCTAATTTCCTCATTTACTACAGTCTCCTCAGTAGGAAATACTTTCAGTTTTTTTACTTTGATTCCATCAAGAAGGCATTCAGATGTGTCACACATTTGCCATGAATTCGGAATGTTAGCACTCTAGTTGCTTATTAGATCACTGAAGTAAAGCTACTGCTCACCAGGAAAGTCTGCTGCTGGTATTGAAAGTGCATGTTTCAGTCTGCATGTCAGAATTTTTTAATGAAATAGAAGAGGATTTGAGAAGTCACTCAAATTGGGCCCTAATGTTTATTTTTTCACCACTAATCATAATTTCTATGGCAAAATGAACCCCCTCATTGTGTTCCTTTTAAATTAAACTACTCACTCTCTACTACTCACTCGCTACTACTCTCTACTACTCACTCTCTACTACTCTCTACTACTCTCTACTACTACTCTCTACTACTCACTCTCCATTACTCACTCTCTACTACTCACTCTACTACGCTCTACTACTCTCTACCACTCACTCTCTACTACTCTACTACTCACTCTAAACTACTCTCTACTACTCTCTCTCTACTACTCCCTCTCTACTACTCACTCTACTACTCTCTACTACTCACTCTCTACTACTCTCTCTCTACTACTCACTCTCTACTACTCACTCTCTACTTCTCTACTACTGTCTACTACTCTCTCTACTACTCACTCTCTACTACTCACTCTCTACTTCTCTACTACTGTCTACTACTCTCTCTACTACTCACTCTCTACTATTCACCCTCTACTACTCTACTACTCTCTACTACTCTCTCTACTACTCTCTCTCTACTACTCACTCTACTACTCTCTACTACTCACTCTCTACTACTCTCTACTACTCTCTCTCTACTACTCACTCTACTACTCTCTACTACTCACTCTCTACTACTTACTCTCTACTACTCACTCTCTACTACTCGATCTCTACTACTCTCTACTACTTTCTCTCCACTACTCACTCTCTACTACTCGCTTGCTACTACTCTCTACTACTCTCTCTACTACTCACTCTCTACTACTCTACTACTCACTTTCTACTACACACTCTCTACTACTTGCTCTTTACTACTTGCTCTCTACTACTCTCTACAACTCACTCTACTAGTCACTCTCTACTACTCTCTAGTACTCACTCTCTACTACACCACTACTCTCTACTTCTCACTGTCTACTACTCACTCTCTACCACTCTATTACTCCCTACTACTCTCTCTCTACTACTCACTCTCTACTACTCACTCTCTACTACTCTCTTCTACTCACTCTCTAATACCCACTCTCTACTACTCACTCTCTACTACTCTCTCTCTACTAATCTCTACTACTCTCTACTACTCACTCTACTACTCACTCTACTACTCACTCTCTACTACTCACTCTCTATTACTCTCTCTACTACTCTCTACTGCTCACTCTACTACTCACTCTCTACTACTCACTATTCACTACTCTCTACTACTCACTCTCTATTACTCACTCTCTACTACTCACTGTCTCCTACTCTCTCTCTACTACTCTCTACTATTCTCTCTCTGCTACTCACTCTCTACTCACTCTCTACTACTCACTGTCTACTACTCTCTACTACTCACTCTACTACTCACTCTCTACTACTCTCTACTACTCACTCTCGACTACTCTCTACTACTCACTCTCTACTACTCACTCTCTACTACTCACTCTACTACTCTCTACTACTCACTCTCTGATACTCTCTCTACTACTCTCTACTACCCTCTACTTCTCACTCTCTACTCTCTATTAGTCATCCTCTACTCTCTACCTCTCTTCCTCTCTCTACCTCTCTCTCTACTAGTATCTACCTCTCTACCTCTCTACCTCTCTACCTCTACCTCTCTACCTCTACCTCTCTACCTCTACACCTCTACCTCTACACCTCTACCTCTCTACCTCTGTCTACATCTCTCTACACGCACACATATGCACATATATATATGCATATATATGCATTTATATATATGTATTCCAAATGACACGCTCTCCACCTTCGGAACAGCACTCGAGCCCACCAGCCAGTATTACTTCAATATTCTTTTATTTGAATGTGTCCATGGATAAAACAACCTCCGCTACGCGTTTCGACACCTTCCGGTCTTAATCATGCGGTAACACTGCGTGGTTTAGTACATTTGTTTAAATATTCAAGTAATTAGTGAACACTATGGAAGGACTTCTGCACGGATCGGGTCGACACCTGCTATTCTTAAAGTTTGGAATAATTAACTGAAAAAGGTAAAGCAGCCAGGGTTCGCGGGGAAAGTGTTCTCTGCGCAGCCAGTCTTTGGTAACTTTTAAACTCGAAGTTGTCTATGGATGGGAAATGCCAGCTCTCAAGTTAAACAAATATGCTGTGTGAACGTGATGGATAACGAACAGTGAGTTTCATAAAAAGAACATTGAAATAACGAAAAGTGACAATTATGGAATTATGGAGGTTGTTTTATCCATGGACACATTCAAATAAAAGAATATTGAAGTAATACTGGCTGGTGGGCTCGAGTGCTGTTCCGAAGGTGGAGAGTGTGTCGTTTGGAATATATGGGCAGTGGCGCCTGCCGACGAGCCCCGACCCGACAGGCTGGGCGTCCTTCAGCGTCAAAGTTGCATTTGGATTTTTGTACAAAAGGATGTCCGCCGGCTGCTGACTTTGAGGGAAAGAAGAATGTGAAGTAAGGCCACTGGCAAGGAAACGAGAGGCCTGTCACGTACTAATTAACTGAAAAAGGTAAAGCAGCCAGGGTTCGCGGGGAAAGTGTTCTCTGCGCAGCCAGTCTTTGGTAACTTTTAAACTCGAAGTTGTCTATGGATGGGAAATGCCAGCTCTCAAGTTAAACAAATATGCTGTGTGAACGTGATGGATAACGAACAGTGAGTTTCATAAAAAGAACATTGAAATAACGAAAAGTGACAATTATGGATGGCAGTAAATCACACTGGGTGAACAATTGCAAAGCATTATGGATATTGTGGTCCGCATATTACAATTGGTAAAAGACTTTCAGTGATGATGACTTTTAAATTGTGCTACCAAAGCAATATACAAGTGGTCTACTGAAGACCAGGTACTATTAATTAAAACTGTCACTGATTATACAAATACCTAACCACCAAATAGTTACTATAACTTTAAAAATAGCAGGTGTCGACCCGATCCGTGCAGAAGTCCTTCCATAGTGTTCACTAATTACGTGAATATTTAAACAAATGTACTAAACCACGCAGTGTTACCGCATGATTAAGACCGGAAGGTGTCGAAACGCGTAGCGGAGGTTGTTTTATCCATGGACACATTCAAATAAAAGAATATTGAAGTAATACTGGCTGGTGGGCTCGAGTGCTGTTCCGAAGGTGGTGAGCGTGTCGTTTGGAATATATGGGCAGTGGCGCCTGCCGACGAGCCCCGACCCGACAGGCTGGGCATCCTTCAGCGTCAAAGTTGCATTTGGATTTATATATATGTATGTGTACATATATACACATACATATATAAACATATATATAATCTGCATATCTGTAAAAATGCATGCATACATATACATATATGCATACATATGCATGTTATGTACATGAAAGTTTGAAAAACAATAATAAAAGCAAAGCTAAAAAGCCACCTAATTACAAACAGAATTTCTTTAACTTAAACGAGGGCGTGACCTATTTCATTTCCAATGCTTGTTTACTTTGGTTCCATCAAGAAAGCATTCAGATATGTCACACATTTGCCATAAATTCTGAATGTTAGCACTCGAGTTGCTCATTAGATCACTGTAGTAAAGCTACTGCTCACCAGGGAAGTCTTCTGCTGGTATTGAAAGTGCATGTTTCAGTCTGCATGTCAGAATTCTTTTTATGAAATAGAAGAGGATTTAAGAAGTCAAAATGTGCCCTAAGTTTTCTTTCTGCAGCACTACTCATAATTTCTATGGCAAAATGAACCCCCTCATTTTGTTCCTTTGCAAATTAAACGTTTTAAGTGTTTACCACTTTATTCCAATCAAGATGGCTTCAGGTGTGCCATACTTTTGTCATAAGTAAGACTGTTATCGCTCTTGTTGTACTTTAGAACACTCTGGGACATTCTGTCATTGGGCTATACTTGGGCTACATATGGGTGATATTTGTGCTACATTTGGGCTCTTTTGTCTCTGGTGGCCATCTTGGGAGACTTATTTGTTATGAAGTTTCCTAATTTCCTCATTTACTACAGTCTCCTAAGTAGGAAATACTTTCAGTTTTTTTATTTGATTCCATCAAGAAGGCATTCAGATGTGTCACACATTTTCCATAAATTCAGAATGTTAGCAGTCTAGTTGCTCATTAGATCACTGTAGTACAGCTACTGTTCACCAGGGAAGTCTGCTGCTGGTATTGAAAGTGTATGTTTCAGTCTGCAAGTCAGAATGTTTTAATGAAATAGAAGAGGATTTGAGAAGTCACTCAAAATGTACCCTAATTTTTCTTTCTGCAGCACTAATCATACTTTCTATGGCAAAATGAACCCCCCTCATTTTGTTCCTTTTTAAATTAAATGTTTTAAGCGTTACCACTTTATTTCAATCAAGATGGCTTCAGGTGTGCCATACGTTTGTCATAAGTAGGACTGTTAGCGCTCTACTTGGGCTACATCTTGGTGACATTTGTGCTACATTTGGGCTCTTTTGTCTCTGGTGGCCATCTTGGGAGACTTGTTTGTTATGAAGTTTTCCTAATTTCCTCATTTACGCTGTATGTGTCTTTTATACTTGTAAAGAGAAGAAGATCCCAATAAAGAAATAATTTTGAAACAAAACCTGCTGAATGGACTGATATATTATATGATCATAAAACAATTTTGTGGAGTGCTGGATCACTGTGATTTGTTGTTCTTTAGAACACTCTGGGAAGCTGCAGTAGAACACAAAGGGATCAACTGACAGTCTCTGTCCTTGTTGGATGTACATGTTTTACTGAGAATGTCAGACTTCATTCTCACATGACTGAGAAAGATAATGTGAATTTACAGAAAATATGCTCTCAGTTTAGCTTATAGGTCACCTTCCAAACCTCTGTGGGAAAAGCGTGAGAAAATAGTTTTCTCTCAAACATGATTCATGATATCCCAGCAGAAGGCTTTTTCACTTGGTAAAATCACCTTAGAACACACCACAATTCCTAAAATGAGTATGGTACCATCAACAAATGATTTACAATGTAACTAAAGTCTTAAAACCATCTATTAACTGCAATGCTTTTTAATGTAGTGCTATCATGTATATTGGTCCCAAGATGGCTGCCAACACTTCTTGGATGAAGTGCTGACAGCCCAAAAAAGCATTTTTTTATTTTAATTTTTTGTGGGATTCACGTAGGGATTGTAAATCCGGCCAAATGAATTTTTTTAAATGAAGCGCAGGATCCCGAGCTTTGTTTGTTTTAAGCCCCCGGGTGGGCTAGGTCCCATGGTCAATGCTTTAACATGTAGCAGGGGCTCGTGGGGGCCTCTGCAGTCCCAGGGACCACCACCTCCCCAGGGTTTTGTTAATTATGCGTGGGGGCACCACCACATCCTTGGGGCTTATTAAAAATATTTGTGGAGGGGCTCCTTCCCCCCACGCTGCCATGGGGACTGCCACCACCCCGGGGCTTCAATTTATAGGGGCAGGGGGATCTCACAGGTCCCCAAGCCCTGGTTCCTACCACCTCCCTGAGGCTTTGTTAATTGTGCGTGGGGGTACGCGGCTCCCCGCAGCCCCCGGGACCAATACCTCCCTGGGGCTTTTAAAAGAAATGCAAGGGGTGCCTCCTGCCCCCCATGCTGCCCCAGGGACCGCCACCTCCCAGGGCTTTAATTATTTCGTGTGGGGGGCCTCACAGGCACCCCAAGCCCAGGGGACCACCACCTCTCCAGGACTTAATTTAAAGGCAAATTGTGGCACTAAATATTGAAATATGGGGGTCAGTTGCAGACCCCTGGCCCCAGGCACCACCACCTCCCGGGGCTATGTTTAAGTTGGGAGCGGGGGCACACGCCCCCCCTCCTGGAGCCTTCCATGGCCCTGGGGGCAACCAACCCCCAGCGCCAGGTCCAACAATGTCCCGGGGTACCCACTCCCAGGACATTGCAATTTGCAATGGCAGAGCGGGTGCACTGCTCCCGCCCTGTCATTGCAAACTTTTGCTTCACTTCATGGAAGAAAGAGCAGGAAAACTGTTCTAGATTCCATCAAGCTAAGCAGAATTGCTTTTGGAGAAAGGGAGCTGCATATTAGCAGCTCCCCTTCTCCAAAAGCAATGTCGGCTTCCGCAAGAGGCGGGGAGCCAACAGGGACGCTGGGGCAATGGGGCTCCCCCGAGGTCCCCAACGTTGAGGCCAGGCGCCGGGGGCCAAAAGTGGCCCGGGAGGGGGGCCACTCGTGTGAGAAGTTCGCCAGGTATATGCTGTCCACTATTTATAGTGGGCACCCTGTACCAGTCCAAACAACCCCTTATTGGTTATAGGTTAAAGACAACCTTTATTGAAAGCTATCCTAGTGGTAGCTATGGTGAGCAGCCTTCAGGCTAAGTCTTGAAGGAATGTAAAGCAGCTTGTTTTACCAGTCTATAATCTCTTGAGTGCCTAAATGAAAGACAATCACACCAGTTATATATATATAAAATATATGTATTTATTTCTAAACACACCCTCCTAGACTCTTTATGAGGCTAGAGGTCAAAATACATAAGTTGCACTTCAAATATGACAGTAACAAGCACAAATACACGGCAGGCCCTAGGGGCAGGCCAAACCATATACTAAAATAGTGGTATAAGAACCATGACTTAACTAGACACAAGGCCTAGAGACTGTAGAATCGCTGGGACCCCAAGGAACCACCCAAGGTAGTGACACAGGGGACCCACGGGGGCTGTGTGCAGTGTGAGAACACAGCCGCAAGCTCCCGATAGCTTCTTTGGGGAAAGTCGCAGTTAGATTTTTAAAGATTATGGACACTTAGAATTGAGTCCGGACCAAACCCTTGTGGACATAGGAAGTTCTAGGGTCAACACCCATGGGAGCACCAGAGTATTCGTGTTACCTCACCCACCCAGGAAAGCCGGGTGCATAGTTGTCAAATGGTGTTGGGTCGCGTCGTCGATTTCAATGGGAGCTGGCGAAGAAGTGCTGCTATGGGAAGATGCAAAGTGTCCGAAGAGATCCAAGCCTGGATCAAAGATGAGAAGAACCTGAAAGCAGAGGGGACAGAGTCTGGGCCACTAGCCAGTGACCAGGAAGGCGATAGGCAGATGCCCACCGATGTCAGGTGATTTCAGGTGAAGAAGGTGAAGCTTGACTCTTCAGCCGGCAGGACCAGGAGCCGTCGAGGATGACCAGGAGCTGGATTAGAGCTGTCCCACAAAGGATGTCGAGTGCTGCAGCATCGGTGCCTGGATTGAACACAACAAGCCTTGGCAACAGCAACTCACGCAGAAACAAGAAAGATACTTTGGTGCAGACAGCGTGGTCTGTGGGACTCACCACTTGGTAGGGAGTCAGGGCATGTCTGGAGCAAATAGGGAAGCCCAAGGAAATTCAAAGTTACCCACTCAGGGACCCACCAGTCGACGGACCAGGGATCGCAATGGGACCTCAAGATGGAACATAAAATGGTGGCCCACGGGTCACTCGGGGTGACTAGGCCAACAATCTTCAGTGGATTCTGTGCTCGAGGTAGAGGCTACAATTCAGCTCAAGCACAACTTCAGGAAACATCGAGAAGTCAATGCACTTGCAAAAGGGCATGGTGACCAGGAGTTCTGGTTCCAAGCTACTCACGAGGGCTGTGGGTCTCAGCTTTGCTGGGGACTTGGGTAGGTCTCGGAGACGTCTGAAAATACTCTTCCTGGGCTGCAAATACTTCGGAGTCCGGCGGGAGCTTCGGAAATGCTGACCGGCAAATTGCTTTGTTGGTGCCTGCCAAGCAGGAGAGTCACTCCTTGACCCCAAGGGAGATTTCTTCAGTCCTCTAGTCTAGTAGAGCATCGAAGTTCCAGGATTCAGCTCCAGAGTTTCATCCAGGTATATGTAAAGCTCTGGTTACAGAGGTTCCTTACTTATACCTAAGTAAGGGGTTGGACTAGCTCTGGGGACCCACCTATGGGAGGGTTTGGAAAGAGGGGTGGCTACACCCATTTCCTTTGTCCAGTTTTGTGCCAGAGCAGGGGATGGAAGCCCCTGAACCGGTTTGAGATGGACTATGCAAAGGGACACCAAATGTGCCCCAGTGCAGGACTTCAAAGCACTCAGAGAGTGCTCCCACCCAGCCCCAATACACATAAGCCTGTCTGGGAGGTGGTTACACCTCCCTGTGACAGGAAACCTATTGTCCAGGCCTCCCCTGCCCGAATTTCAGTCAGCAGCAGGAGGCCAGACCCGTGTCTGTGGCTGCAGCATCTATTTTGTGATGCCAAGGCTCTATTAAGTTTCTACCGGATATACCAGTGCTGTCATGTCTTTCCCTCCAGAAGGGTGGGATCATACTCCCACACCAGTTACTGGTGTGGGGGTATGACTCCAAGGTGTTTGAAACCAAACACAACATGTTTCCGTGCAGCCAGTCCAAAGTTAGCATTTACCGTTTGGTTATAATGCCCTTAAGAGTATATGGTCAGGCTGCACTATAAACAGCATCCGAGGAGGGTCTCCGAACACTGCAGAGGGGCTCTGCTCATGCAGGGGAACCCTCTCACATAAGAACCAAACACTCTGCCTTCAGGATTGTTAAGGCCTGCCATAGGAGTGACTGATAGGTTTGTATGTGCAGTGATAGGTGAGGTATAGTAAACCTATACCTCAGTAAGGGGTGCATGCACCACCTTACCCAGGCTGCAGTAGCAGACCTGTGGTGTCATTTTGGGTGGCTTTCCAGGGGTGGCATAATACATGCTTCAGCCCCTGGTAGGCCTCTGTGGTACCTATGCCCTGGGTACATAGTGTACCATATACTACAAACACACAAGGGTAACTCAGGATCCAATCTGTGGTGTACCTAAAGTACATGCAATCCATTTAGAGAGGAAACAGCTAGGCTGGGGCCCTGAATAGCAGGGTCCCAGTCAGACTAAAGTAAAAAAAACTGTGAAACACCAGCAAAAAGTGGAGGTAAATATGTGAAGCAGATCCTACTCTCCTACAACTCGGACCCCTCCCTTTTTTTTTAAACGGAAGGCCAGCCTGGGGAATGGGGTCCCTGGGGCCATAATTGGCCACTGGAGGAAGGCCACGCGTCCTCCTCCAATTTAAAAAGATAAATAAATAAAGGCTGACGAGGCCCTGGGGGATGGGGTCCCAGGGGCCAGGAAAGGCCCAGGGAAGGGGGGACATGCGGTCTCCTGCCAAAAATACATTTTTGTGGCGTCCCAGGGAATGGGGTCTCAGGGTCGAAATCAGCTTGGGGAGGAGCGCCCACCCCTTTAAAAAAGAAAAAAAGGAAAGGCCAAGCCAAGGGGGATAAGGTCCCCAGGGCCGTAGTCAGCCTCAAGAGTGGGGCCTTGCACCCTCCTCCTTTTCAATAATAAAAAATTGGAACAGATCCTGGGGGATGGGGCCCAAAATGCTCAAGAGAAGGGGGCCACACAGCCCCCTTCTTAAAAAAACACTAAAGGAACCAGCAACTCGCCCGAGGCCCTGCCTCCTACCTGCGCAACTCTGCAAATGCACCTCCTGGTGCAATCTGCGTTGAGGGATTAAGTCTGCACAGCTACTGAGGGTCCCTGGGGGCCAACTAGGCCATCAGGTACCTCAAGTAAGCCCCACACAGTGGGATTAATTAGAGGTGGTTCGAAGCTATGCCCCTTTTTACACCACTCTGCAAACGCACCTCTTGGCACACTGCTGGTGGGATGAAGAGGTCCTCTTGTGTCCTGAGGACTTCAGAACTAAAGTGGACTTCATCTCCCGAGCAGCAGTGCGTCAAGAGGTGTGTTTGTAGAGTGGTGTAAAAAGGGGGTATGGCCTCAGACCACTCTCAGCAATCCAGCTGTGTGGGGCTTACTAAAGATAACAGGAGGACTAGTTGGCCTACAGGGACCCTCAGGATGCAAGGGGACTTCATCCCTCAACCAAGAGTGCACCAGGAGGAGCGTTTGCAGAGTGGTGGAGAAAGGGGGCGTAGCCTGTGCCCACCTCTCAGCAATCCCACGTTGTGGGGCTTACTGCAGGTAACAGGTAGGCATGTTGGCCCCTGAGGACCCCCAGCAGCGAAGGGGACTTCAATACCTATCTAAGAGCACAGCAGGGACTGCTTTTGCAGAATGGTGGGCAAAGGGGGCATGGCCTGCTATGAGAACTTACCAATGCTGCTGTGTGTGACATACTGGAGGTAATAGGAGGGGTGGTTGGCCCCCAAGGTTTTCCTTGGGGGCCAACTACCCCTCCTATTACCTCCAGTAAGTCCCACACATTGGGATTGCTAAGAGGTCTTCGGAGGCCACTCTCGCCTTTCTCCACCACTCTGCAAACACACCTCCTGGCACACTACTGGTTGGGGGATGAAGTCCACTTCATTCCTGAGGGACTTTGGAGGTCAAGAAGGCCTCATAGTACCTCCTGTAAGTCCTACACAGCTGAATTCCTGAGTGCTGCTCTGATGCCCAGCCCCCTTCCTCCACCACTCTGCAAATGCAACTACCAGTTAAAGAAGCATTTGCAATGCAATAGGTCTCACATTTGCAAGAGTTAGAGCTATTGGCTTTGTAAATGTAAACGTTTTTTACTAATGTTTTTGGAGTGGAGTAAATGTAGGTTGGGTGTAGTCGAATTATGTGGTATGCTGTGCAGTAAAATTATGTGGATAGACAGTATGTGGTATTTAGTGTATGGGAATTATGTAGTGTGGGATTCTGTGTTATGGAGAGTAATTATGTGGTATGGTAGTGTGTGTTGTGGAGTGGTGACCTCAGGTTTAGTCTTCCTCATTTCCATAGAAGCTAAACTATAAACTCAATGAGACAAAAAAGAAGGAACCACTGAGGAGCACTTCTGGACCAAGTCAAAGGTACGAGAAGGGCCACTGTAATTATGCGACTGTTTGGCTGCACTGACTTTGTAACAATTATACATTTTCCGCATTGCCACATAATCCATCATCTGCTGCATAATCTGCAGATTTGAACAAAAAAAACCTTGTTTCTGGTTCAAATGGCTTAAACGTTACCAAAAATGCAGTGACAAGTGTTACAGCATGGTGGAAGGCCCTTTGCAAGCCTAGTATGGTCACCTGTTACTTATTGCTAAATGTGGGTGTTAAATTGGTACTAATGGTGTGCAAACCACTCTTGCTTCTTTCTGCGCCTCTCTTGCCTCTTTTTGCATTTCTGTTGCTTCTTTCTGCAACTTTCTTTTTCTGCATTTCTCTTGCCTCCTTCTGCACATCTCTTCCACTTTCTGCACTTCTCTTGCCTCTTTCTGCACCTCTGTTGGTTTTTTATGCACTTCACTTGCTTTTTTCTGTATCCCTCTTACCTCTTTCTGTACCCTTCTTCCCTCTTTCTGCACCTCTCGCCTCTTTCTGCACCCCGTTCCCTCTTTATGAACCTCTCCTGCCTGTTTCTGTACCTCTCTTGCCTCTTTCTGCACTTCTCTTACCTGTTTCTGCACCTCTGTTGCTTCTTTCTGTAACTCTTTTGCCTCTTTCTGCATCCCTGTTCCCTCTTTCTTCACCTCTCGTCCCTTTTTCTCTTTCTCAACCTCTGTTGCTTCTTTCTGCACTTCTCTTGCCTCTTTCTGCACCCCTCTTGCCTCTTTCTGCACCTGTGTTACTTCTTTCTGCACTTCTCTTACCTCTTTCTGCACCTTACTTGTTTCTTTCAGCACTCCTCTTGCCTCTTTCTGCACCCTTCTTTACCCTTTCTGCAGCTCTCTTATCTCTTTCTACATCACGGT
This sequence comes from Triturus cristatus, assembly GCF_964204655.1. NCBI lineage: Eukaryota > Metazoa > Chordata > Amphibia > Caudata > Salamandridae > Triturus > Triturus cristatus. The sequence continues at coordinate 924,864,715 of NC_140591.1, read as the reverse complement.
TTCCTCTTTCTGCATCAGTCCTGTGTGTTTCTGTACCTCTCTTGCCTCTTTTTGCACTTCTCTTAACTTCTTCTGCATCCCTCTTGCTTTTTTCTGCACCTCTTTTGCTTCTTTCTGCCCTTCTCTTGCTTCTTTCTGCACCTCACTTGCTTCTTTCTGCAACCTCTGTTCCTTCTTTCTGTATTTCTTTTGTTTCTTTCTGCACCTCTCCTGCTTCTTGCTGCATCCCCATGCCTCTTTCTGCACCCCTCTTCCCTCTTTCTGCACCCCTGTTCCCTCTTTCTGTATCACTCCTGCCTGTTTCTATACCACTCTTGCCTCTTTCTGCACTTCTCTTCAATCTTTCTGCACCTCTGTTACTTCTTTCTGCACTTCTCTTACCTCTTTCTGAACCTCATGTGCCTCTTTCTGCACCCTTCTTCCCTCTTTAGGCACTTCTCTTGCCTCTTTCTGTACCCCTGTTCCCTCTTTCTGCACCTCTCCTGACAGTTTCTGCACTCTCTTGCCTCATGCTGCACTTCTCTTGATTCTTTCTGTACCTCTGTTGCTTCTTTCTGCACTTCTCTTGCTTCCTTCTGTACCTCTCTTGTTTCTTTATGCACCACTCTTGCTTCTTTCTGCACCCTTCTTCTCTCTTTCTGCACCCCTGCCTCTTTCTGCACCTCTGTTCCTTCTTTCTACACTTCTGCAAAGGGGGCATGGCCTGCTATGATAACTTAACAATGCTGCTGTGTGTGACATACTGAAGGTAAAAGGAGGGGTGGTTGGCCCCCAAGGTTTTCCTACCCCTCCTGTTACCTCCAGTAAGTCCCACACATTGGGATTGCTAAGAGGTCTTTGGAGGCCATGCTCGCTTTTCTCCACCACTCTGCAAACACACCTCCTGGCACACTACTGGTTGGGGGATGAAGTCCACTGTATTCTTGAGGGACTTTGGAGGCCAAGACGCCCTCCTGGTACCTCCTGTAAGTCCTACGCAGCTGAATTCCTGAGCGCTGGGTTGATGCCCAGCCCCCTTTCTCCACCACGCTGAAAATGTGACTACCAGTAAAAGAAGCATTTGCTTTGTAATAGTTCTCACATTTGCAAGAGTTAGAGCTATTGGCATTGTAAATGTAAACGTTTTTTACTAATGTTTTCATGAGTGGAGTAGATGTAGGTTGTGTGTAGTCAAATTTGGATGTATGTTGTGCAGTGAAATTATGTGGATAGAAAGTATGTGGTATTTAGTGTATGGGAATTATGTAGTGTGGGATTATGTGTTATGGAAAGTAATTATGTGGTATGGTAGTCTGTGTTGTGGAATGGTAACCTCAAGTTTAGTCTTCCCCGTTTCCATAGAAGCTAAACTATAAACTCAGTGAGACAAAAAAGAAGGAACCACTGAGGAGCACTTCTGGACCTAGTCAAGGGTATGGGCAGGGCCACTGTAATTATGCAAGTGTTTGGCTGCACTGACTTTGTAACAATTATACATTTTCCGCATTGCCAGATAATACATAATCTGCTGCATAATCTGCTGATTTGAACAAAAAAAACTTGTTTCTGGTTTAAACGGCTCAAATGTCAACAAAAATGCAGTGACAAGTGTTACAGCGTGGTGGAAGGCCCTTTGCAAGCCTCTTATGGTCACCTGTTACTTATTGCTAAATGTGGGTGTTAAATTGGTACTAATGGTGTGCAATCCACTCTCGCTTCTTTCTGTGCCTCTCTTGCCTCTTTCTGCATTTCTGTTGCTTTTTCTGCATCTTTCTTTCTTTTTCTGTACTTCTCTGGCCTACTTCTGCACATCTCTTCTACTTTCTGCACTTCTCTTGCCTCTTTCTGCACCTCTGTTGTCTCTTTTTGCACTTCACTTGCTACTTTCTGTACCCCTCTTACCTCTTTCTGTACCCTTCTTCCCTTTTTCTGCACCTCTCGCCTCTATCTGCACCCCTGTTCGCTCTTTATGAACCTCTCCTGCCTGTTTGTGTACCTCTCTTGCCTCTTTCTGCACTTCTCTTGCCTCATTCTGCACCTTTGTTGCTTCTTTCTGCAACTCTTTTGCCTCTTTCTGCATCCCTTTTCCTTCTTTCTTCACCTCTCATGCCTATTTCTGCACCACTCTTCCCTTTTTCTGCACTTCTCTTCCCTCTTTCGCAACCTCTATTGCTTCTTTCTGCACTTCTCTTGCCTCTTTCTGCACTCCTCTTGCCTCTTTCTGTACCTGTGTTACTTCTTTCTGCTCTTTCTTCATCCCTGTTCCCTCTTTCTTCACCTCTCATGCCTATTTCTGCACCACTCTACCCTTTTTCTGCACTTCTCTTACCTCTATACGCACCTCACTTGCTTCTTTCAGCACTCCTCTTGCCTCTTTCTGTACCCTTAGTTACCCTTTCTGCACCTCTCTTACCTCTTTCTGCATCACTGTTCCCTCTTTCTGCACCACTCATGCCTCTTTCTGCACTTCTCTTGCCTCTTTCTCCACCCCTCTTTCTGCACCTCTGTTGCTTCTTTCTGCACTTCCTTTGCTTCTTTGTGCACCTCTCTTTCTTCTTATTTGCACCCCTTGTGCCTCTTTCTGCACCTATTTTCCCTCTTTCTGTACTTCTTTTATTTCTTTCTGCACCTCTCTTGCTTCGTTCTGCTTCCTTCTTGCCTCTTTCTGTACCCCTCTTCCCCTTTTCTGCAACTCTGTTGCTTCTTTCTACCCTTCCCTTGCCTCTATCCACACCCCTGTTCCCTCGTTCTACACCTCTGTTGCTTTTTTCTGTACTTCTTCGCTTGTTTCTGCACCTCTCTTGCTTCTTTCTGCACCTCACTTTCTTCTTTCTGCTTCCCTCTTGCCTCTTTCTCCATCCCTCTTCCCCCTTTCTGCATGTCTGTTACTTCTTTCTACACTTCTCTTGCTTTGTTCTACATCTTTCTTTCTCTTTCTACACCTCTGTTCCTTATTTTTGCACTTCTTTTGTTTCTTTCTGCACCTCTCTCCCTTCTTTCTGCATGTCTAGTACTTATTTCTGCACTTCTCTTGCCTCTTTCAGCACCCCTCTTACCTCTTTCTGCAGCTCTATTCCTACTTTGTGCACTTCTCTTGCTTCTTTCTGCACCTCTCTGGTTTCTTTCTGTACCCCTCGTGACTCTTTCAGTACCACTCTTACCTCTTTCTGCAGCTCTGTTGCTTCTTTCTGTACTTCTCCAGCTTCTTTCTGCACCTCTCTGGTTACTTTCTTCACCCCTCATGCCTCTCTCTGCACCCCTCTTTCTGCACCTATCATGCCTCTTTCTGCACCTCTGTCCCTTCTTCCTGTACTTCCTTTGTTACTTTCTGCACCTCTCTTGCTTCTTTCTTCACCCCTCTTGCCTCTTTCTCCACCCCTCTTCTCCCTTTCTGCATGTCTGTTGCTTCTTTCTGTAGATTTCTTCCCTCTTTCCCCACCCATCTTTCCACTTTCTGCACCTCTGTTGCTTATTTCTGTGCTTCTTTTGCTTCTTTCTGTACCTCTCTTGCTTCTTTCTGCACCCCTTGTGTCTCTTTCAGCACCCCTCTTCCCTCTTTCTGCACCCCTCGTGCCTCTTTTTGCACACCTCTTCACTCTTTCTGCATCCCTCCTGCCGCTTTCTGCACCTCTATTCCTTCTTTCTGCACTTCTTTTGTTTCTTTCTGCACCTCTCTTGCGTCTTTCTGCACCCCTCTTGCCTCTTTCTCCATCCCTCTTCTCCCTTTCTGCATGTCTGTTGCCTGCTTGGTTCTTATGTGAGAGGGTGCCCCTGCATGAGCAGAGCCCCTCTGCATCGTTCGGAGACACTTCTCTGATGCTAAATGCGAAGTGGGTCGCACACCGCTCGTCATACAAGCAAATAACCCCATAGGATTCTGGAGAATGTAGTGACAGCGGCGGGTACACCTATGCCACGAGTGTAAAGTTTAAAATGCCATCCCTGGACACGTGTTTCGAGGTAATTGCCTCTCGTCAGCAGGGAGCAGGACCGTATGCGGGGTGCCAAGTAGACTGCCAAAAAATAATATCAGGTATAGTACCTCTCAAGGCGCGCGGGTGCGGGATCCGGGCTCGTCAACCCAATAGCTCAGGGAGCTTTAAATACAAAATGCGAAGTGGGTCGCACACCGCTCGTCATACAAGCAAATAACCCCATAGGATTCTGGAGAATGTAGTGACAGCGGCGGGTACACCTATGCCACGAGTGTAAAGTTTAAAATGCCATCCCTGGACACGTGTTTCGAGGTAATTGCCTCTCGTCAGCAGGGAGCAGGACCGTATGCGGGGTGCCAAGTAGACTGCCAAAAAATAATATCAGGTATAGTACCTCTCAAGGCGCGCGGGTGCGGGATCCGGGCTCGTCAACCCAATAGCTCAGGGAGCTTTAAATACAAAATGCGAAGTGGGTCGCACACCGCTCGTCATACAAGCAAATAACCCCATAGGATTCTGGAGAATGTAGTGACAGCGGCGGGTACACCTATGCCACGAGTGTAAAGTTTAAAATGCCATCCCTGGACACGTGTTTCGAGGTAATTGCCTCTCGTCAGCAGGGAGCAGGACCGTATGCGGGGTGCCAAGTAGACTGCCAAAAAATAATATCAGGTATAGTACCTCTCAAGGCGCGCGGGTGCGGGATCCGGGCTCGTCAACCCAATAGCTCAGGGAGCTTTAAATACAAAATGCGAAGTGGGTCGCACACCGCTCGTCATACAAGCAAATAACCCCATAGGATTCTGGAGAATGTAGTGACAGCGGCGGGTACACCTATGCCACGAGTGTAAAGTTTAAAATGCCATCCCTGGACACGTGTTTCGAGGTAATTGCCTCTCGTCAGCAGGGAGCAGGACCGTATGCGGGGTGCCAAGTAGACTGCCAAAAAATAATATCAGGTATAGTACCTCTCAAGGCGCGCGGGTGCGGGATCCGGGCTCGTCAACCCAATAGCTCAGGGAGCTTTAAATACAAAATGCGAAGTGGGTCGCACACCGCTCGTCATACAAGCAAATAACCCCATAGGATTCTGGAGAATGTAGTGACAGCGGCGGGTACACCTATGCCACGAGTGTAAAGTTTAAAATGCCATCCCTGGACACGTGTTTCGAGGTAATTGCCTCTCGTCAGCAGGGAGCAGGACCGTATGCGGGGTGCCAAGTAGACTGCCAAAAAATAATATCAGGTATAGTACCTCTCAAGGCGCGCGGGTGCGGGATCCGGGCTCGTCAACCCAATAGCTCAGGGAGCTTTAAATACAAAATGCGAAGTGGGTCGCACACCGCTCGTCATACAAGCAAATAACCCCATAGGATTCTGGAGAATGTAGTGACAGCGGCGGGTACACCTATGCCACGAGTGTAAAGTTTAAAATGCCATCCCTGGACACGTGTTTCGAGGTAATTGCCTCTCGTCAGCAGGGAGCAGGACCGTATGCGGGGTGCCAAGTAGACTGCCAAAAAATAATATCAGGTATAGTACCTCTCAAGGCGCGCGGGTGCGGGATCCGGGCTCGTCAACCCAATAGCTCAGGGAGCTTTAAATACAAAATGCGAAGTGGGTCGCACACCGCTCGTCATACAAGCAAATAACCCCATAGGATTCTGGAGAATGTAGTGACAGCGGCGGGTACACCTATGCCACGAGTGTAAAGTTTAAAATGCCATCCCTGGACACGTGTTTCGAGGTAATTGCCTCTCGTCAGCAGGGAGCAGGACCGTATGCGGGGTGCCAAGTAGACTGCCAAAAAATAATATCAGGTATAGTACCTCTCAAGGCGCGCGGGTGCGGGATCCGGGCTCGTCAACCCAATAGCTCAGGGAGCTTTAAATACAAAATGCGAAGTGGGTCGCACACCGCTCGTCATACAAGCAAATAACCCCATAGGATTCTGGAGAATGTAGTGACAGCGGCGGGTACACCTATGCCACGAGTGTAAAGTTTAAAATGCCATCCCTGGACACGTGTTTCGAGGTAATTGCCTCTCGTCAGCAGGGAGCAGGACCGTATGCGGGGTGCCAAGTAGACTGCCAAAAAATAATATCAGGTATAGTACCTCTCAAGGCGCGCGGGTGCGGGATCCGGGCTCGTCAACCCAATAGCTCAGGGAGCTTTAAATACAAAATGCGAAGTGGGTCGCACACCGCTCGTCATACAAGCAAATAACCCCATAGGATTCTGGAGAATGTAGTGACAGCGGCGGGTACACCTATGCCACGAGTGTAAAGTTTAAAATGCCATCCCTGGACACGTGTTTCGAGGTAATTGCCTCTCGTCAGCAGGGAGCAGGACCGTATGCGGGGTGCCAAGTAGACTGCCAAAAAATAATATCAGGTATAGTACCTCTCAAGGCGCGCGGGTGCGGGATCCGGGCTCGTCAACCCAATAGCTCAGGGAGCTTTAAATACAAAATGCGAAGTGGGTCGCACACCGCTCGTCATACAAGCAAATAACCCCATAGGATTCTGGAGAATGTAGTGACAGCGGCGGGTACACCTATGCCACGAGTGTAAAGTTTAAAATGCCATCCCTGGACACGTGTTTCGAGGTAATTGCCTCTCGTCAGCAGGGAGCAGGACCGTATGCGGGGTGCCAAGTAGACTGCCAAAAAATAATATCAGGTATAGTACCTCTCAAGGCGCGCGGGTGCGGGATCCGGGCTCGTCAACCCAATAGCTCAGGGAGCTTTAAATACAAAATGCGAAGTGGGTCGCACACCGCTCGTCATACAAGCAAATAACCCCATAGGATTCTGGAGAATGTAGTGACAGCGGCGGGTACACCTATGCCACGAGTGTAAAGTTTAAAATGCCATCCCTGGACACGTGTTTCGAGGTAATTGCCTCTCGTCAGCAGGGAGCAGGACCGTATGCGGGGTGCCAAGTAGACTGCCAAAAAATAATATCAGGTATAGTACCTCTCAAGGCGCGCGGGTGCGGGATCCGGGCTCGTCAACCCAATAGCTCAGGGAGCTTTAAATACAAAATGCGAAGTGGGTCGCACACCGCTCGTCATACAAGCAAATAACCCCATAGGATTCTGGAGAATGTAGTGACAGCGGCGGGTACACCTATGCCACGAGTGTAAAGTTTAAAATGCCATCCCTGGACACGTGTTTCGAGGTAATTGCCTCTCGTCAGCAGGGAGCAGGACCGTATGCGGGGTGCCAAGTAGACTGCCAAAAAATAATATCAGGTATAGTACCTCTCAAGGCGCGCGGGTGCGGGATCCGGGCTCGTCAACCCAATAGCTCAGGGAGCTTTAAATACAAAATGCGAAGTGGGTCGCACACCGCTCGTCATACAAGCAAATAACCCCATAGGATTCTGGAGAATGTAGTGACAGCGGCGGGTACACCTATGCCACGAGTGTAAAGTTTAAAATGCCATCCCTGGACACGTGTTTCGAGGTAATTGCCTCTCGTCAGCAGGGAGCAGGACCGTATGCGGGGTGCCAAGTAGACTGCCAAAAAATAATATCAGGTATAGTACCTCTCAAGGCGCGCGGGTGCGGGATCCGGGCTCGTCAACCCAATAGCTCAGGGAGCTTTAAATACAAAATGCGAAGTGGGTCGCACACCGCTCGTCATACAAGCAAATAACCCCATAGGATTCTGGAGAATGTAGTGACAGCGGCGGGTACACCTATGCCACGAGTGTAAAGTTTAAAATGCCATCCCTGGACACGTGTTTCGAGGTAATTGCCTCTCGTCAGCAGGGAGCAGGACCGTATGCGGGGTGCCAAGTAGACTGCCAAAAAATAATATCAGGTATAGTACCTCTCAAGGCGCGCGGGTGCGGGATCCGGGCTCGTCAACCCAATAGCTCAGGGAGCTTTAAATACAAAATGCGAAGTGGGTCGCACACCGCTCGTCATACAAGCAAATAACCCCATAGGATTCTGGAGAATGTAGTGACAGCGGCGGGTACACCTATGCCACGAGTGTAAAGTTTAAAATGCCATCCCTGGACACGTGTTTCGAGGTAATTGCCTCTCGTCAGCAGGGAGCAGGACCGTATGCGGGGTGCCAAGTAGACTGCCAAAAAATAATATCAGGTATAGTACCTCTCAAGGCGCGCGGGTGCGGGATCCGGGCTCGTCAACCCAATAGCTCAGGGAGCTTTAAATACAAAATGCGAAGTGGGTCGCACACCGCTCGTCATACAAGCAAATAACCCCATAGGATTCTGGAGAATGTAGTGACAGCGGCGGGTACACCTATGCCACGAGTGTAAAGTTTAAAATGCCATCCCTGGACACGTGTTTCGAGGTAATTGCCTCTCGTCAGCAGGGAGCAGGACCGTATGCGGGGTGCCAAGTAGACTGCCAAAAAATAATATCAGGTATAGTACCTCTCAAGGCGCGCGGGTGCGGGATCCGGGCTCGTCAACCCAATAGCTCAGGGAGCTTTAAATACAAAATGCGAAGTGGGTCGCACACCGCTCGTCATACAAGCAAATAACCCCATAGGATTCTGGAGAATGTAGTGACGAGAGGCAATTACCTCGAAACACGTGTCCAGGGATGGCATTTTAAACTTTACACTCGTGGCATAGGTGTACCCGCCGCTGTCACTACATTCTCCAGAATCCTATGGGGTTATTTGCTAGTATGACGAGCGGTGTGCGACCCACTTCGCATTTTGTATTTAAAGCTCCCTGAGCTATTGGGTTGACGAGCCCGGATCCCGCACCCGCGCGCCTTGAGAGGTACTATACCTGATTTTATTTTTTTGGCAGTCTACTTGGCACCCCGCATACGGTCCTGCTCCCTGCTGACGAGAGGCAATTACCTCGAAACACGTGTCCAGGGATGGCATTTTAAACTTTACACTCGTGGCATAGGTGTACCCGCCGCTGTCACTACATTCTCCAGAATCCTATGGGGTTATTTGCTAGTATGACGAGCGGTGTGCGACCCACTTCGCATTTTGTATTTAAAGCTCCCTGAGCTATTGGGTTGACGAGCCCGGATCCCGCACCCGCGCGCCTTGAGAGGTACTATACCTGATTTTATTTTTTTGGCAGTCTACTTGGCACCCCGCATACGGTCCTGCTCCCTGCTGACGAGAGGCAATTACCTCGAAACACGTGTCCAGGGATGGCATTTTAAACTTTACACTCGTGGCATAGGTGTACCCGCCGCTGTCACTACATTCTCCAGAATCCTATGGGGTTATTTGCTAGTATGACGAGCGGTGTGCGACCCACTTCGCATTTTGTATTTAAAGCTCCCTGAGCTATTGGGTTGACGAGCCCGGATCCCGCACCCGCGCGCCTTGAGAGGTACTATACCTGATTTTATTTTTTTGGCAGTCTACTTGGCACCCCGCATACGGTCCTGCTCCCTGCTGACGAGAGGCAATTACCTCGAAACACGTGTCCAGGGATGGCATTTTAAACTTTACACTCGTGGCATAGGTGTACCCGCCGCTGTCACTACATTCTCCAGAATCCTATGGGGTTATTTGCTAGTATGACGAGCGGTGTGCGACCCACTTCGCATTTTGTATTTAAAGCTCCCTGAGCTATTGGGTTAACGAGCCCGGATCCCGCACCCGCGCGCCTTGAGAGGTACTATACCTGATTTTATTTTTTTGGCAGTCTACTTGGCACCCCGCATACGGTCCTGCTCCCTGCTGACGAGAGGCAATTACCTCGAAACACGTGTCCAGGGATGGCATTTTAAACTTTACACTCGTGGCATAGGTGTACCCGCCGCTGTCACTACATTCTCCAGAATCCTATGGGGTTATTTGCTAGTATGACGAGCGGTGTGCGACCCACTTCGCATTTTGTATTTAAAGCTCCCTGAGCTATTGGGTTGACGAGCCCGGATCCCGCACCCGCGCGCCTTGAGAGGTACTATACCTGATTTTATTTTTTTGGCAGTCTACTTGGCACCCCGCATACGGTCCTGCTCCCTGCTGACGAGAGGCAATTACCTCGAAACACGTGTCCAGGGATGGCATTTTAAACTTTACACTCGTGGCATAGGTGTACCCGCCGCTGTCACTACATTCTCCAGAATCCTATGGGGTTATTTGCTAGTATGACGAGCGGTGTGCGACCCACTTCGCATTTTGTATTTAAAGCTCCCTGAGCTATTGGGTTGACGAGCCCGGATCCCGCACCCGCGCGCCTTGAGAGGTACTATACCTGATTTTATTTTTTTGGCAGTCTACTTGGCACCCCGCATACGGTCCTGCTCCCTGCTGACGAGAGGCAATTACCTCGAAACACGTGTCCAGGGATGGCATTTTAAACTTTACACTCGTGGCATAGGTGTACCCGCCGCTGTCACTACATTCTCCAGAATCCTATGGGGTTATTTGCTAGTATGACGAGCGGTGTGCGACCCACTTCGCATTTTGTATTTAAAGCTCCCTGAGCTATTGGGTTGACGAGCCCGGATCCCGCACCCGCGCGCCTTGAGAGGTACTATACCTGATTTTATTTTTTTGGCAGTCTACTTGGCACCCCGCATACGGTCCTGCTCCCTGCTGACGAGAGGCAATTACCTCGAAACACGTGTCCAGGGATGGCATTTTAAACTTTACACTCGTGGCATAGGTGTACCCGCCGCTGTCACTACATTCTCCAGAATCCTATGGGGTTATTTGCTAGTATGACGAGCGGTGTGCGACCCACTTCGCATTTTGTATTTAAAGCTCCCTGAGCTATTGGGTTGACGAGCCCGGATCCCGCACCCGCGCGCCTTGAGAGGTACTATACCTGATTTTATTTTTTTGGCAGTCTACTTGGCACCCCGCATACGGTCCTGCTCCCTGCTGACGAGAGGCAATTACCTCGAAACACGTGTCCAGGGATGGCATTTTAAACTTTACACTCGTGGCATAGGTGTACCCGCCGCTGTCACTACATTCTCCAGAATCCTATGGGGTTATTTGCTAGTATGACGAGCGGTGTGCGACCCACTTCGCATTTTGTATTTAAAGCTCCCTGAGCTATTGGGTTGACGAGCCCGGATCCCGCACCCGCGCGCCTTGAGAGGTACTATACCTGATTTTATTTTTTTGGCAGTCTACTTGGCACCCCGCATACGGTCCTGCTCCCTGCTGACGAGAGGCAATTACCTCGAAACACGTGTCCAGGGATGGCATTTTAAACTTTACACTCGTGGCATAGGTGTACCCGCCGCTGTCACTACATTCTCCAGAATCCTATGGGGTTATTTGCTAGTATGACGAGCGGTGTGCGACCCACTTCGCATTTTGTATTTAAAGCTCCCTGAGCTATTGGGTTGACGAGCCCGGATCCCGCACCCGCGCGCCTTGAGAGGTACTATACCTGATTTTATTTTTTTGGCAGTCTACTTGGCACCCCGCATACGGTCCTGCTCCCTGCTGACGAGAGGCAATTACCTCGAAACACGTGTCCAGGGATGGCATTTTAAACTTTACACTCGTGGCATAGGTGTACCCGCCGCTGTCACTACATTCTCCAGAATCCTATGGGGTTATTTGCTAGTATGACGAGCGGTGTGCGACCCACTTCGCATTTTGTATTTAAAGCTCCCTGAGCTATTGGGTTGACGAGCCCGGATCCCGCACCCGCGCGCCTTGAGAGGTACTATACCTGATTTTATTTTTTTTTGGCAGTCTACTTGGCACCCCGCATACGGTCCTGCTCCCTGCTGACGAGAGGCAATTACCTCGAAACACGTGTCCAGGGATGGCATTTTAAACTTTACACTCGTGGCATAGGTGTACCCGCCGCTGTCACTACATTCTCCAGAATCCTATGGGGTTATTTGCTAGTATGACGAGCGGTGTGCGACCCACTTCGCATTTTGTATTTAAAGCTCCCTGAGCTATTGGGTTGACGAGCCCGGATCCCGCACCCGCGCGCCTTGAGAGGTACTATACCTGATTTTATTTTTTTGGCAGTCTACTTGGCACCCCGCATACGGTCCTGCTCCCTGCTGACGAGAGGCAATTACCTCGAAACACGTGTCCAGGGATGGCATTTTAAACTTTACACTCGTGGCATAGGTGTACCCGCCGCTGTCACTACATTCTCCAGAATCCTATGGGGTTATTTGCTAGTATGACGAGCGGTGTGCGACCCACTTCGCATTTTGTATTTAAAGCTCCCTGAGCTATTGGGTTGACGAGCCCGGATCCCGCACCCGCGCGCCTTGAGAGGTACTATACCTGATTTTATTTTTTTGGCAGTCTACTTGGCACCCCGCATACGGTCCTGCTCCCTGCTGACGAGAGGCAATTACCTCGAAACACGTGTCCAGGGATGGCATTTTAAACTTTACACTCGTGGCATAGGTGTACCCGCCGCTGTCACTACATTCTCCAGAATCCTATGGGGTTATTTGCTAGTATGACGAGCGGTGTGCGACCCACTTCGCATTTTGTATTTAAAGCTCCCTGAGCTATTGGGTTGACGAGCCCGGATCCCGCACCCGCGCGCCTTGAGAGGTACTATACCTGATTTTATTTTTTTGGCAGTCTACTTGGCACCCCGCATACGGTCCTGCTCCCTGCTGACGAGAGGCAATTACCTCGAAACACGTGTCCAGGGATGGCATTTTAAACTTTACACTCGTGGCATAGGTGTACCCGCCGCTGTCACTACATTCTCCAGAATCCTATGGGGTTATTTGCTAGTATGACGAGCGGTGTGCGACCCACTTCGCATTTTGCACTTCTCTGATGCTGTTTGTAGTGCAGCCTGACCATATACTCTTAAGGGCATTATAACCAAACGGTAAATGCTAACTTTGGACTGGCTGCACGGAAACATGTTGTGTTTTGTATCAAACACCTTGGAATCATACCCCCACACCAGTAACTGGTGTGGGAGTATGATCCCACCCTTCTAGAGGGAGAGACATGACAGCACTGGTATACCCAGTAGAAACTTAATAGAGCCCTGGCATCACAAAATGGATGCTGCAGCCACAGACACAGGCCTGGCCTCCTGCTGAGGCCTGGACAATAGGTTTCCTGTCACAGGGAGGTATAACCACCTCCCAGACAGGCTTATGTGTATTGGGGCTGGGTGGGAGCACTCTCTGAGTGCTCTGAAGTCCTGCACTGGGGGCACATTTGGTGTCCCTGTGCATAGTCCAGCTCAAACCAGTTCAGGGGGTTCCAGCCCCTGCTCTGGCGTGAAAGTGGACAAAGGAAATGGATGTAGCCACCTCTCTTTCCAAACCCTCCCATAGGTGGGTCCCCAGAGTATGTCCAACCCCCTTTCTTAGGTATAAATATGGGACCCCTATCCTTAGGACTTTGGATTACCCTGGACAAAACTCTGAAGCTGAATCCTGGAACTTTGACGCTCTGCTCAAGACCAGAGGACTGAAGAAATCTCCCTTGTTGTCAAGGAGTGACTCCCCTGCTTGGCAGGCACCAACAAAGCAATTTGCCAGACTGCATCATCGAAGCTCCCGCCGGGCTCTGAAGTAATTGCAGCCCAGGAAGAGGATTTGCAGACATCTCAGAGGCCGACCCAGGTCCCCAGCAAAGCTGAGACCTGCAGCTCTCGTGAGTAGCGTGGAACTGGAACTCCTGGTCACCTTGCATTTCTGCAAGTGCATTGACTTTTTGACAACTCTCGAAGTCGTGCTTGGGCTGACTTGTAGCCCCCACCTCGAGCACTGAATCCACTGAAGATTGTTAGCCTGGTCATTCCGAGTGACCCATGGGCCACCATTTTGTATTTTGTCTTGAGGTCCCTTCGCGATCCCTGGTCTGTTGACTGGTGGGTCCCTGAGGGGGTAACTATGTATTTCCTTGGGCTTTCCTGGTTGCTCCAGATGTGCCCCAACTCCCCACCAAGTAGTGAATCCCTCAGACCTTGCTGGTCTGCACCGAAGCATTTCTTCTCTTTCTGCATGGGGTGCTGTTGCCAAGGCTTCTTGTCCCAATCCGGGTACCGACACTGCAGCAATCGACATCCTTTGTGGGACAGCTCAAATCCAGCTCCTGGTTGTCCTCGACACCTCCTGGACCTTGTGGCTGAAGAGTCAAGCTTCACCTCCTTCACCTGAAATCACCCGACATCGGTGGGCATCTGCTCATCGCCTTCCTGGTCACTCGCAAGTGGCCCAGACTCTGTTCCCTCTGCTTTCAGGTTCTTCTCATCTTCGATCCAGGTTTGGATTTCTTTGGACACTTCGCATCTTCACGGCAGCAGCACTTCTTCACCAGCTCCCATTGAAATCGACGACACGACCCGATACCAAAAGACACCTATGCCCCCGGCTTCCATGGATGAGGTAACACGAGTACTCCGGTGCTCCCATGGGTGCTAGCCCTAGAACTTCTCACATTGGTGTGCAGCATGTAGAATTCCAGCTTGCTATTCTTTTACTAGATATTCTCAATTGAGTAACTAACTGAAAACCACTAAAGGCACCCTAGGTACATATAATACAAGCTTTAGAATACAGTAAGTTCTACTGAACTTAGAGTTGTGTGTTAAGGGATAGCACACCCTTTCTACAACTCAAGAGAGTTTAGTAGGCCACACTAGAGTAGGTAGTGCAATACACCACACCACACTAGTAATCTCTTCAAGGCCAGGAACCAGTAGGTCCTTGCCAGAAGCCAATGTGCTTCAATATTCCCAGTATGATAGACTCCCATTCATGGAATTGAGAGCATTGTGTACAACTAGGAAACTGAAGACAGGCAAAAGTCCAACCACCGAGCATCTCATAGAGGTACTCAGGCTGGATGACCTTAGCTGATCTTTACGATCTGGTGTGGTAGGCAGAGCGGGTGGGACAGCACCTGAGGAAAGGCCTAGGGGTGAAATTCCCCATGACCTGACCTCTGAGGCTGGCCAGGAAGATGACAATGATCTGGACCGGGAAAATCCACCTCCCCTAGACAGTGATGGAGAGGACTAAAATGGACCCCTCTTTGTCCCTCCCGGGAGAGTTGGTGGTGGGCCAAGATGGTCAAGGTCTCCCTCAGTGGAGTCTAACCATTCTAACTCATCTATAGGGACCTCAATCTCCTCTCATAGGAGGGAAACCTCTGAAGAGAGAAGGGAGAGACTGCTTAAGTATGAGGAAGCTCAGCTTGAAATCAGAATAAAGCAGGTAGCCCTAGATAAGGAGGCCCTAGAGCTCTATAGAGCTAGAAAAAAGCTGGGACTAGAGTACCATGGTGGCAGCAACATCACTAGAGATAGGGAGAGGTCTCATGACCATAGAAACCTGAATAAGATTGTCCCTCCCTATCAGAGTGGGGATGATATCCACAAATGGATAACTGTACTGGAAAGGACCTGTAAAGCACAAAGGGTCCCCCAGGAGCAATGGGCAGCAATCTTATGGCTCTCCTTTGCAGACAAAGGTAGAGATAAACTCCTCACTGTTAGACAAGAGGAGTCAGATGATTACAACAGTCTAAAGAGTGCCTTAATTGATGGGTTTGGCCTAACCACTGAACAATACAGGATAAAGTTCAGGGATACCCAAACAGCACAGACTCAGGACTGGGTAGACTTTGTAGATTGTGCTACTAAGGCTCTGGAAGGTTGGTTACTTGGCAGTAAAGTGCATGACTATCAAGGATTGTACAATTTGATTATGAGTGAGCAGATCCTTACTAATTGTCAAAATCAGCTGTTGCACTAGTACCTGGTAGACTCAGATTTGACCTCTCCCCAAGAATTGGGAAAGAAGGCACACAAGTGGGTTAGAACCAGGGTGAGGCAAAAGGTACAGAACCAAAGTGGTGAACCCAAGGAGCAAGATCCTAAAAACTCTGATAAGGGTGGGGGGAAGGGTAAAGACCAGAAGTCTTCACAAAGCCCACAAAAATCTTCTTCAGGTGGGGATTCACGGTCTAACAAACAAGTGAAAAGGCCAAAAGAAACCTTAGTGCAAAATCTGTAAACAGAAGACTCAATGGACCAGTCGGCCGGTGACTGGTCGTCACCTGAGGCTTGAGCCGGGTTGACATTTACCAGCGCAATATAAGGTCGTTTTTAACCTTCTTTTTAACCTTCATTTAAATCGATTTTAAGTATTTTAAACCATTTGCATTGTGTGGATACTTATTGTGATTTTACCTCATGTGTGCCCTGTCCCTCGGGGGACCGTACACCATGCTGTTGACCGCCATTGTCTGAAGGGAGGCGGGTTAGCGGTCTAGTGGTTCGCTCCTTCAGGCTACTTAGCCGGAAGCTGGAGCGAACGCGACTGGTCGTCACCTGAGGCTTGAGCCGGGTTGACATTTACTAGCGCAATATAAGGTAGTTTTTAACCTTCTTTTTAACCTTCATTGAAATCGATTTTAAGTATTTTAAACAATTTGCATTGTGTGGATACTTATTGTGATTTTACCTCGTGTGTGCCCTGTCCCTCGGGGGTCCGTACACCGTGCTGTTGACCGCTATTGTCTGAAGGGAGGCGGGTTAGCGGTCTAGTGGTTCGCTCCTTCAGGCTACTTAGCAGGAAGCTGGAGCGAACGCGACTGGTCGTCACCTGAGGCTTGAGCCGGGTTGACATTTACTAGCGCAATATAAGGTAGTTTTTAACCTTCTTTTTAACCTTCATTTAAATCGATTTTAAGTTTTTTAAACAATTGCATTGTGTGGATACTTATTGTGATTTTACCTCGTGTGTGCCCTGTCCCTCGGGGGTCCGTACACCATGCTGTTGACCGCCATTGTCTGAAGGGAGGCGGGTTAGCGGTCTAGTGGTTCGCTCCTTCAGGCTACTTAGCCGGAAGCTGGAGCAAACGCGCGCAGCGGGCGCGCCGCCGGCGCGCCAAAGGCAAGCCCGTCTGCGCCCGTCCGGCACAATCCGCGACCAGCGCCAGTCCGAATGTCGGCCTCACAAGCAATGTGGAGACACGCCGGACATACTCCAGCCCTCAGCTGCATGAATTAAATAGTAAGTTACATAACTCTGGTTGTATTGGTCTATTCCCGAACACACTCCCTGGAATAGACCAGATAACTTGCCCTAACTGTAGTGGTAGAATACTACTATATTACTACCACGCGTCAGTGAAGACACAGATCCGGCATAAAACAGTTAGGGGAGAGCACGAAAACAAAACGTTTAAATGCCTCCTGTTAAACACCAGATCATTAGTTAAACACAGTCTGGAATGTGCGCAGCTCCTGGAAAATGAAGGGATTAAGATAGCTTTTTTACGGAGACCTGGATGAACGAGGCTTCAGGTCCAGATCTGGTTAAAGCCACACCGCCTGGGTATAGCTGTCACTCTCTCAACAGGGTGAACAAGAAAGGAGGGGGGCTCGCAGTAATTTTTCATGAGTCTTTGAATGCTATGTTTAAGGGTTCACTAACACCAGAATGTGAGATACTGGATTTCTGTTTCTATCTCTCCCAACGTTACACTTTCAAAGGGACCTTGGTCTATCGGCCTCCTGGCCCCAAATCTCAGTTCTTCACTCAAGCTAGTAGCTGGGTTGAAAATTAACTCGGATCAAGATCCTACACGATCTTAGGGGATTTCAATTTTCATTTAGAAAAAGAAGGAGACCCAGACACTAGTACCTTAATTGATCTAATGAGTTCAATTGATCTGAAACAGATGTCTCGGGGCCCACACACAAAGCAGGGCACACCCTAGATGGAATTTTTTCCAACAATGAACAACTTAACTTCATTGATACCTATCCTGTTATCTGGTCAGACCATAATGCAGTGATTTTCTCTGTCACCTCTCCCTCTCCCGACCCAATACAAGGCAAGACTACATATCGGCTATACCGCCCCTGGAGTAAGGTAAGCGGACAGGACTTAAATAACTTGTTAGGTGACACCCTTCCTACCCTTCCCACTAATTTAGACGACGCCGCCAGATGTTATTCTAATTGGGTGGAAGCCGCCAGCAACTAACTGGCCCCACAAACAAAATGCAGGAACACTAGGAAACGACCAACGTCCCCATGGTATTCGCCGGAACTTAGAGAAAAAAAACTCAGTTGCAAAATGCTTGAAAGAAATTGGAGAAGGAATTACGATGAAGTAGAGAAATTATTTTATAAAGAGTGTATTAAGGAATATAAAAATCTGGTGTTCAAAACGAAACAAGAATTTTTTTCCCTTAAAATCAATGAGGCCAAAAACTCGTCTAAAGAATTATTTAAAACAGTTATGATGCTGGCTCATCCTGTTCCCCCTCCTCTAAACATCTCTCAAGAGCTTTGCGACAGGATAGCCAATCACCTCTTTGACAAGGTCAATGTGATATTTTCCACCTTTTCACAACTATCTCAAAATTCCCAACTAAGCGCGCTAAATCAGAATAATCCGAATTTCCCACCAAACCAGTTACTCCAGTTTGCCTCCATCACAGCTCCAGAAGTAGGGAATGTGTTGACTAAAATCAGATCAGGATCTCCGCTGGACCCATGTCCTGCATCAGTGCTTAAACTTGCACCCGAACCAGTTACTAAATTTTTAGCATCCGTAATTAATGCTATGTTTACAAAAGGCCACTTCCCTTTAGATTGGAAAACAGCATCTATCCTCCCACTTCTAAAATAACCTCAACTGGATAACAATGATCCCAATAACTTTAGGCCCATATCCAGGCTTCCGTTTCCTGCCAAAATCGTGGAAAAAATTATGACTACCCAACTTAGCAATTTTTGGAGGCAGGTCAGGTGCTGGTTCCTACTCAATATGGCTTTCGAGTGGGACACAGCACGGAAACGGCACTCCTTAAATCGACGGAAGAGATCAGGGCCACCCTTGATCAAGGAGGAAAAGCGGCACTGATTATGTTGGATCTATCAGCAGCCTTTGATACGGTCCATCATGGGCTGCTGATGAACCGATTAAAGGAAATTGGTGTCCGAGGCATGGCTTGGAATCTGATTAACTCCTTCATGGAAGATAGAGTGCACACAGTTACTCTGGGAGACTTCTCTGCCAAACCCTTCTCCTTCCCCTGTGGGGTCCCGCAGGGCTCTTCCATGAGTCCAACTCTCTTTAATGTGTATGTAAAACAGCTAGCCCCTCTGGTAGAATCCTTTGGGTTCTATCTCACCTCCTATGCCGATGACACCCAGATTGTGGTGTCTCTGCTCCCGGGAGGACAGCAGAACATTACTTCTGGGTTTAATGACTGTATGACAGAGATTTATAAGCGGATGGCTCAAAACTGCCTCAAGTTGAATTCCAGCAAAACCGAGGTGGTTCTTTTTGGGAATGATCTAAATTTTTGGACTCCAGAATGGTGGCCAGATTAATTGGGACCACTTCCGCCACCCAGCAGGAAAGTTAAAAATCTAGGGATAATGCTAGATAATCAGCTATCCTACAAAGATCAAGTTAATGCGGTGGTGTCGTCCACCTCATTTACTTTAAAGTCCTGCAAAAAAATTCTGCCCCTTCTTCCCAAAGAGAGTTTAAGAACAGTGGTATCAGCCCTTGCGCTCTCAAAACTGGACTACTGTAATAGCCTTTACCTAAATATTCGGGAAAGGCTTTTGAATAAACTCCAATTACTTCAAAATGCAGCTGCTCGACTTATCTCAGGGATCCCTAAGTATGCTGCCATCTCACCCGAAATCAAAAAATTACACTGGTTTCCAGTAAAAAAACGCATTTTGTTTAAAGCCATGTGCATAGTGCATAGGTCACTTCAGGGTAAGGGGCCCTCATACTTGACCAAGCACATTCGCTGGTATATACCCAGAAGAGCATTACGCTCCGCTGAAGCCAAACTCGCCACAATCGCACTAGCTAAAAAAACGAACTGGGGTGGTCGGAGTTTTTTGGTCGGAGCTACTAAGGCCTGGAACACGCTACCACGACACCTAAGAGGTATTTTGGATCACCTCAGCTTCAGGAGGGCACTAAAAACCTGGCTATTTGCGCATTAATAGGCAGTTATGATAACCCACTCAACTGAAGGAGGACTTCTACCATAGCGCCAGGACACCTACGGGTAACAGATGCACTCTACAAACTTTATAACATAACATAACATAACCAGTGACTGCACCAAGTCCAAAGAATCTACTCCAGCCACCATTGCCTCTAAGGCAACTGTTCCCCCTAGTACAGCTACAATAGGTGGTGGCAATGTGCAGAATAAGGGTGTAGTAGGGTTGACCCTGGGTTCTGAAATGGACTCTGGCCTAGTCAGAGTTCCAACTCAGGCTGTGGTGTCTGTGATGAGGGCATGGATATGTCCCCCTTTGTGAGTCCCAGTAATCTGGGCAAATATGACAACAGCCTTTAATAAATGGAGTAGAGGCTTGGGCATTCAGGGACACATGAGCATGTGTCACAATGGTGACAACAGATCTTGTGGATCCTGGGCAGATTATACTTGGTGAAATGTACCAAGTGACCAATGCTAGCAATGTCAGAACAGACCATTCTCTGGCAGTTGTTAACTTCTCCTGGGGAGGGGTAACTGGCCTTAAGAAGGTTGCGGTAAGTGAAGACCTACCAGTACAGTGCTTGCTTGGCAATGATCTAGAGACTTCAGCATGGGCTGAAGTGGAGCTCAGGGCAGATGCAGAAATGTTAGGGATCCCTGCTCATGTATTTACTGTGACTAGGTCACAGGCCAAAATGTCTAAAGCTGGACAAGCCCTGGATTCTGGAATAATGGACCAGGTGCCTCCCAAGAGGAGGAGCAGTAGGGTTAAGGCAGTGCCTTCCCACCTGACTCAGAATGCTGATCAGTCTCCTCAAGAAGATAATCTTGAGCCTGAAGAAGGAACTGTCCCAGCAGAGCTTGAACCTGACCAGGTTGAGTTCTTGGGGACAGGGTCTGATCTGAGCAAGGAGCAGAAAACCTGCACCTCTCTTGAACCCCTCAGAAAGCAAGCTGCTGATGAGGCTGCTGGGAATGCTACTGGCACCCATAAAGTTTATTGGGATGATGGACTCCTTTATTCAGAGTGTAGAGAACCCAAGTCTGGTGCATCCTGTAGGTTGGTTGTACCTCTGAAGTTTAGGGGCTTCCTATTGACACTAGCCCATGATATTCCCCTAGCAGGACACCTGGGCCAGAACAAGACTTGGGACAGGATTGTCCCTCACTTTCACTAGCCCCACATGTCTGAAGACACTAAGGAGTTTTGTTGCTCCTGTGTGACCTGCCAAGCCAGTGGTAAGGCAGGTGGAACCGCAAAGGCCCCCTTGATACCACTACCTGTGGTGGGGGTTCCCTTTGAGAGGGTGGGGATCGACATTGTTGGTCCCATGGATCCTCAGACAGCATCTGGGCACAGATTCATACTGGTGGTGGTGCATCATGCCACCAGGTACCCAGAAGCAATTCCCCTAAGGACTACTACAGCACCTGTGGTGGCAAGAGCTCTCTTGGGTGTTTTCTCAAGAGTAGGCTTTCCTAAGGAGGTAGTATCTGACAGGGATGCAAACTTCATGTCTAGTTACTTGACTGCTATTCGGAAGGAGTGTGGAGTGAACTACAAGTTCACCGCACCCTGTCACTCACAATGCAATGGTTTAGTTGAAAGGTTCAACAAAACCTTAAAGGGCATGATTTAAGGACTCCCAGAAAAGCTTAGGCGAAGATGGGACATACTCTTTCCCTGCCTTTTATTTGCATACAGGGAGGTACCTCAAAAGTGGGTTGGTTACAGCCCTTTTGAACTGTGTCTGGTTAAGGAAGGATGGGAGTTACCTTTCAAGCACCCCAAACAGGACATAGTGGACTATGTACTTGGTCTCCGCTCCAGGATGGCTGAGTATGTGAAAAAGGCAACCAAAAACCTTGAGGCTAGCCAGGAATAACAAAAAGCCTGGCATGACCAAAAGGCTGTACTGACTGTCTACCAGCCAGGACAGAAAGTGTGGGTGTTGGAGCCTGTGGCCCCAGCAGCCCTCCAGGACACATGGAGTGGCCCCCTTACAATTGTTGAACACAAAGGGGA
This sequence comes from Triturus cristatus, assembly GCF_964204655.1. Lineage (NCBI taxonomy): Eukaryota > Metazoa > Chordata > Amphibia > Caudata > Salamandridae > Triturus > Triturus cristatus. Next base: position 924,842,844 of record NC_140591.1, on the reverse strand, counting down.
GGTTACCTACTTGGTAGACCTTGGAACCCCTAGAAGTCCCCATAGGGCACTTCATGTCAACAGACTAAACCCATATGTTGACAGGGCAGACATGGGCTTGTTCATGGCTACTGATGAAGGACAGGAGGAAGAGAGTGACCCACTCCCTGACCTGCTTTCTCAGAACCCTGATGATGGGTCAGTTGATGGTGTACATAAACATAGGGATCCACCCACGGGTATAGTATGTCAGGAACCTCCCGTTTACACAATATGTATCCCACAGTCGTGGAGAATACACATCAGTAGTTTAAATACCCCTCACTCACCAAAAGGGCCCTTGGTGTCATGCTTCATCATAGGGGTCTTCCCGCCCCTCTACGGGATGGGGCGTGCTACGACCTACGTTTGCGTGGGAGCACTGTTATTACTGAGACGGCTATGTGTGATGCAAGGGTGTGAGAGGAAGGGTCAGGAGTGGATGGAAAAGTGAATTAAAAAATACCTAGCTCTCTGGTCTAAGGAAAATTTATTCTGACGTTTGAGCTGGTATTAATAAAAGGTGAGGGGGAGGAGGGTGTATGCCTCAATGAGCTATGCCTCCTAGTGGTGTCGACATGTTTCGAAGCTTCCCCATGCTTCTTCGTCAGGACCTTAAGGATCCCTTCCTAAAACTCACAGTGATGTGTAAAAAAGAAGAATAGTGAATGAATTAATGAAAAAAGGAAGTAAATAACCTCCACACAGTAGTAATGCCTCAATAGGTCTTACATAATCCTATTGACCTAAAGGAACAAACATAAAGGGGAGATAAAAAGACATTAGTCTCGTGGGAAGATGAACAATCCATCGTGTGAGAATAGTGATCTGAAAAGGAAGTGAAAAATAATTTCCTCTTAACGCTATCCATAACGTTACCACGTGATCTGAGGTGAAGGCACTGTGTGACAAATGGACACAAACATCAGACATTACATACAGAAAACATAAAACACACGCTCTATTCAGAATGGAACCGCATTCCTGTGATCCCGCAATATTCAAGGGGTTTATCCATGCCAGTAGAACATATCAAAAACACAACATACTTGCTGTAAAGAGATAAAATAACCTCATGAGCTCATGGACCGAGTGGTGGAAGTGCCACAATAGGCTACCTATATGATGGAAAGAACGGGAGAGAAAAATGTAGCCCACTGGTCACACAAAAGACACTGCCATGATTAACAATATCTATACCAGCCGGCTGTGCCGTACTTACGACTACATGGAACAATGTCCTGCCAAATGAACCACCCCGGTCGGCTCCGTCGATGGAACTGTGCTGGAGGCAACTGATGATGGGTCAGTTGATGGTGTAGCCTTGGCAGGCAGCCTCACTGCCCAGCAGCAAACTGACTGCAGAAAACTTCTAAGCCAGTTCAGACATATGTTTTCTCTGACTCCAAGTCAGACCACTTGGTGCACTCATGAAGTGGACACTGGGGACAGTCTGCCTGTGAAGAATAAGATCTACAGGCAACCTGACCATGTCAGGGACTGTATAAGGACAGAATTCCAAAAGATGTTGGATTTGGGAGTGATTGAACCCTCAGTTAGCCCTTGGGCTAGTCCAGTAGTCCTGGTACCTAAACCTCACACCAAAGATGGCAAGAGAGAGATGAGGATTTGTGTAGACTACAGGGGTCTCAATGCAGTAACTAGGACTGATGCCCACCCCATCCCCAGGGCAGATGAGCTAGTAGATACTTTGGCCTCAGCCAAGTTTCTAAGCACATTTGACCTGACAGCTGGCTACTTGCAGATCAGACTAGCTGATGATGCAAACCTAAAGACACTATTTTCTACCCCTAGTGGGCACTATCAATTTGTGGTGATGCCCTTTGGTTTGAAGAATGCACCTGCCACTTTCCAAAGGTTGGTGAATCAAGTCCTTACAGGCCTGGAAGACTATAGGGCAACATATCTAGATGATATTGCTGTCTTTAGCTCCACCTGGGAGGAATACCTGGTCCACCTGAGGAATGGTTTGGAGGCCCTGCAAAAAGCAGGCCTAACTATCAAGGCTACTAAGTGCCAGATAGGGCAGAGTCAGGTTGTGTACCTGGGCCACCTTGTAGGTGGAGGCCAGGTTCAACCATTGCAGAGCAAAATCCAGACCATAATGGACTGGATTGCTCCAACTACCCAGACTCAGGTGAGAGCCTTTTTAGGCCTGACTGGGTAATATAGAAGATTTGTCAAGGGGAATGGATCAATAGTGACATCCCTGAATGACTTAACCTCTAAGAAAATGCTTAAAAAGGTTCAGTGGACAGCTAGCTGTCATAAGGCATTTGATGACCTGAAGCAGGCCGTGTGCACTGCTCCCATTCTGCAAAGTCCTGACTACTCCAAAAAGTTCATTGTCCAAACAGATGCATCTGAGTTGGGGGTAGGGGCTGTACTGTCACAGTTGAATGATGAAGGTCAGGATCAACCAGTAGCTTTCATGAGCAGAAGGTTGACCACCAGAAAGAAACGTTGGTCAGCCATTGAGAGGGAGGCCTTTGCTGTGGTTTGGGCTCTGAAGACGTTGAGACCATACTTATTTGGTACTCACTTCATTGTTCAGACAGACCATAAGCCCCTCTTATGGCTAAAACAGATGAAGGGTAAAAATCCCAAATTGCTCAGGTAGTCCATTTCCCTACAGGGGATGGACTATACAGTGGAACATAGACCTGGGAGTAACCATGCCAATGCAGATGGACTCTCCACATATTTCCACTTAGAACATGAAGACTCAACTGGTCAAGGTTAGTTTAATGTCCCTGCGTTTTGGGGGGGCGGGTTGTCTAGAAGAGTAGGATCTGCTTCACATGTTTACCCCCACTTTTTGCAGGTGTTTCACTGTTTTTCGACTTTAGTCTGGCTGGGACCCTGCTAATGAGGACCCCAGCCTAGCTGCTTCCTCTCTAAAATGATTCCATGTACTTTAGGTACAGTTCAGATTGGATCTGAGGTGCCCTTATAAGTCCCTAGTATATGGTATACTATGTACCCAGGGCATAGGTACCTCAGAGGCCTACCAGGGGCTGAAGCATGTATTATGCCACCCCTGGAAAGCCACCCAGAATGACACCACAGGTCTGCTACTGCAGCCTGGGTAAGGTGGTGCATGCACCCCTTACTGTGATATAGGTTACCTATATCACTATATATATACACACATATAAACCTATAAGTCACTCCTAAGGCAGGCCATATCAATCCTGCAGGCAAAAAGCTTGGTTCTTATGTGAGAGGGTGCCCCTGCATGAGCAGAGCCCCTCTGCAGCATTCGGAGACCCTTCTCTCATGCTGTTTGTAGTGCAGCCTGACCATATACTCCCATATACTCTTAAGGGCATTATAACCAAACGGTAAATACTAACTTTGGACTGGCTGCACGGAAACATGATGTGTTTGGTTTCAAACACCTTGGAATCATATCCCCACACCAGTAACTGGTGTGGGAGTATGATCCCACCCTTCTCGAGGGAGAGACATGACAGCACTGGTATACCCGGTAGAAACTTAATAGAGCCCTGGCATCACAAAATGGATGCTGCAGCCACAGACACAGGGCTGGCCTCCTGCTGCTGAAACTCCAGCAGGGGAGGCCTGGACAATAGGTTTCCTGTCACAGGGAGGTTTAACCACCTCCCAGACAGGCTTATGTATATTGGGGCTGGATGGGAGCACTCTCTGAGTGCTTTGAAGTCCTGCACTGGGGGCACATTTGGTGTCCCTGTGCATAGTCCAGCTCAAACCGGTTCAGGGGGCTTCTAGCCCCTGCTCTGGTACGAAACTGGACAAAGGACATGGGTGTAGCCAACCCTCTTTCCAAACCCTCCCATAGGTGGGTCCCCAGAGTATGTCCAAACCCCTATCTTAGTATAAGTATGGGACCCCTGTCCTTAGGGCTTTAGATTATCCTGGACGAAACTCTGAAGCTGAATCCTGAACCTTTGATGCTCTGCTCAAAACCAGAGGACTGAAGAAATCTCCCTTGGGGTCAAGGAGTGACGCCCCTGCGTGGCAGGCACCAATTAGGCAATTTGCTGGACTGCATCATCGAAGCTCCCGCTAGACTCCGAAGTATTTGTAGCCCAGGAAGAGGATTTCCAGACATCTCAGAGGCCAACCCGAGTCCCCAGCAAAGCTGAGACCCGCAGCCCTCGTGAGTAGCGTGGAACCTGAACTCATGGTCACCGTGCATTTCTGCAAGTGCATTGACTTCTCAACGTCTCTCAAAGTCGTGCTTGGGCTGACTTGTAGCCCCCATTTAGAGCACTGAATCCACCGAAGATAATTGGCCTGGTCATTCCGAGTGACCCGTGGGCCGCCATTTTGTGTTTTGTCTCGAGGTCCCTTTGTGATCCCTGATCCGTTGACTGGTTGGTCCCTGAGGGGGTAACTTTGTATTTCCTTGGGCTTTCCTGGTTACTCCAGACGTTCCCCGACTCCCCACCAAGTAGTGAGTCCCTCAGACCTTGCTGGTCTGCACCGAAGCATTTCTTCTCTTTCTGCGTGGGTTGCTGTTGCCAAGACTTGTTGTGTCCAATCCGGGCACCGATGCTGCAGCACTCGACATCCTTTATGGGACAGCTCGAATCCAGCTCCTGGTCATCCTTGATGCCTCCTGGACCTCGTGACTGAAGAGTCAAGCTTCACCTCCTTCACCTGAAATCACCCGACATCGGTGGGCATCTGCTCATCGCCTTCCTGGTCACTGGCAAGTGACCCAGACTCTGTCCCATCTGCTTACAGATCTTCTCATCTTCAATCCAGGCTTGGATCTGTTTGAACACTTCACATCTTCACGGCAGCAGCACTTCTTCACCAGCTCCCATTGAAATCGACGACGCGACCCGACTCAAAAGACACTTATGCACCCGGCTTCCCTGGGTGAGGTAACACGAGTACTCCTATGCTCCCGTGGGTGCTAGCTCTAGAACTTCCTAAGTCCAAAAGGGTTTGGTCCTGACTCATTTCTGAGTGTCCCTAATCTTTAAAAATCTAACCGCGACTTTCCCCATAGAAGCTAACGGGAGCTCGCGGCTGTGTTCATACACTGCACACAGCCCTCTGGGTCCTCTGTGTCACTACCTTGGGTGGTTCCTTGGAGCCCCAGTGATTTTACAGGCTCTAGGCCTTGTGTCTAGTTAAGTCGTGATTCTTATACCACTATTTTAGTATATGGTTTGGCTCGCCCCTAGGGCCTGACATGTATTTGTGCTATTTTACTGTGAATATTGAAGTGTAACTTATGTGTTTTGACCTCTAGTCTCATAAAGAGACTAGGAGGGTATGTTTAGTAATAAATACATATATTTTATATATATACCTGGTGTGGATATATTTCATTTAGTGACTCAAGAGATTATAGACTGGTAAAACAAGCTGCTTTACATTCCTTCAAGACTTGGCCTGAAGGCTGCCCTCCATAGCTACCACTAGGATAGCTTTCAATAAAGGTTGTCTTTAACCTATAACCAATAAGAGGTTGTTTGGACTGATACAAGGTGCCCACTATAACTAGTGGACAGTATATATCAGGCCAACTTCTCACAGTAGAAAGTAGTAGTACTCTGGTGCTCCTGTGGGTGCTACCAGTAGAACATTTCTTCTCACACTCTGTTCCTTCTTTCTGCACTTCTTTTTTTCTTTCTGCACCCCTCTTGCCTCTTTCTGCATCCCTCTTTCTGCAATTCTCTTGCCTATTGCTTCATCTCTCTTGCCTCTTTCTGTATTTCTCTTGCCTCTTTCTACACCTCTCGTGCATCTTTCTGCACCCCTCTTCCCTTTTTTGGCCACTCTCTTGCCTCTCTCTGCACTTCTGTTCCCCCTTTCTGCACCTCTGTTGCTTCTTTCTGCACTTCTCTTTCTTCTTTCGGCACCTCTCTTGCTTCTTTCTGCATCCCTCTTTCTCCAACTCTTTTGCCTGTTTCTTCAACTCTCTTGCCTCTTTCTGTACTTATCTTGCCTCTTTCTACACCCCTGTAGCTTTTTTCTGCACTTCTCTTGCCTCTTTCTGTAACCCTCTTACCTCTTTCTGCACCTCTGTTGCTTGTTTCTGTACTTCTCTTGCTTCTTTCTGCACCTCACTGTCTTCTTTCTGTTTCCCTCTTACCTCTTTCTCTATCCCTCTTCCCCCTTTCTGCATCTCTGTTGCTTCATTCTACACATTTCTTCCTCTTTCTGCACCTCTGTTCCTTCTTTCTGCACTTCTTTTGTTTCTTTCTGCACCTCTCTTGCTTCTTTCTGCACCTCTCTTGCTTCTTTCTGTTTCCCTCTTACCTCTTTCTCCACCCCTATTCCCCCTTTCTGCATGTCTATTACGTATTTCTGCACTTCTCTTGCCTCTTTATCCACCCCTCTTTCTGCATCCCTTGTGCATCTTTCTGCACCTCTCTTCCCTTTTTCAGCGCCCCTTTTACCTCTTTGTGCAGCTCTGTTGCTGCTTTCTGTACTTCTCTAGCCTCTTTCGGTACCTCTCTTGCTTATTTCTGTACTTCTTTTGCTTCTTTCGGCACCTCTCTTGCTTCTTTCTGAAGCTCTTGTGTCTCTTTCTGCACCCCACTTCCCTCTTTCTGTACCCCTTGTGCTTCTTTCTGTACCACTCTTGTGTCTTTCTATACCCCTCTTGCCTCTTTCTATACCCCTCTTGCCTCTTTCTCCACTATTCTTATCCCTTTCTGCATGTCTGTTGCTTCTTTCAGCACTTCACTTGCCTCTTTTTCTACCCCTCTTCCCTCATTCTGCACCTCTGTTGCTTATTTCTGCCCTTCTTTTACTTCTTTCTGTACCTCTCTTGCTTCTTTCTTCACCCCTCGTGTCTATTTCTGTACCCCTCTTCACTCTTTCTGCACCCCTGCTGCCTCTTTCTGTACCTCTGTTCCCTCTTTCTGCACTTCTTTTGTTTCTTTCTGTACCTCTCTTGCTTCTTTCTGCTTCCCTCTTGCCTCTTTCTCAACCCCTATTCCTCCTTGCTGCATGCCTATTACTTCTTTCTGTACTTCTCTTTCCTCTTTATCCACCCCTCTTCCCTCTTTTTGCATCCCTTGTGCATCTTTCTGCACCGCTTTTCCCTCTTTCATCTCTCTTTGTACCTCTTTCTGCAGCTCTGTTGCTTCTTTCTGCACTTCTCTAGCTTCTTTCTGCACCTCTATGGTTACTTTCTGCACTCCTCGTGCCTCTTTCTGCACCCCTTTTTCTGCACCTAGCATGCCTCTTTCTGCACTCCTGTTGCCTCTTTCTCCACCCCTCTTCTCCCTTTCTGCATGTCTGTTGCTTCTTTCTGTACTTTTCTTCCCTCTTTCTCCACCCCTCTTTCCTCATTCTGCATGCCTTGCGCATCTTTCTGCACCACTCTTCCCTCTTTTAGCACCTCTTTCACCTCTTTCTGCAGCTCTGTTGCTGCTTTCTGCACTTCTCTAGCTTCTTTCTGTACCTCTCTGGTTACTTTCTGTACCCCTTGTGCCTCTTTCTGTACCCCTCTTTCTGCACCTATCATGCCTCTTTCTGCACCTCTGTTCCTTCTTCCTGCACTTCCTTTGTTTCTCTCTGTACCTCTCTTGCTTCTTTCTGCACCCCTCTTGCCTCGTTCTCCACCCCTCTTCTCCCTTTCTGCATGTCTGTTGCTTCTTTCTGTACTTTTCTTCCCTCTTTCTCCACCCCTCTTTCCTCTTTCTGTACCTCTGTTGCCTATTTCTCCACTTCTTTTGCTTCTTTCTACACCTCCCTTGCTTCTTTCTGCACCCCTCGTGTCTCTTTCTGCACCCCTCTTCCCTCTTTCTGCACCCCTCGTGCCTCTTTTTGCACCCCTCTTCACTTTTTCTGCACCCATCCTGCCACTTTCTGCACCTCTGTTCCTTCTTTCTCACTTCTTTTGTTTCTTTCTGCACCTCTCTTGCGACTTTCTGCACCCCTCTTGCCTCTTTCTCCACCCCTCTTTTCCCTTTCTGAATGCATGTTGCTTCTTTCTGCACTTCTCCACCCCTCTTTCCTCTTTCTGCACCTCTGTTGCTTATTTCTGCCCTTCTTTTGCTTCTTTCTGTACCTCTCTTGCTTCTTTCTTCACCCCTCGTGTCTCTTTCTACACCCCTCTTCCCTCTTTCTGCACCCCTTTTCACTCTTTCTGCACCCCTCCTGCATCTTTCTGCACCTCTGTTTCTTCTTTCTGCACCTCTCTTGCATCTTTCTGCACCCCTCTTGCCACTTTCTCCACCCCTCTTATCCCTTTCTGCATGCCTGTTGCTTCTTTCTGCACTTCTCTAGCTTTTTTCTGCACCTCTCTGGTTACTTTCTGCACCTATCATGCCTCTTTCTGCACCTCTGTTCCTTCTTTCTGCACTTCTTTTGTTTCTTTCTGTACCTCTCTTGCTTTTTTCTGCTTCCCTCTTGCCTCTTTCTCCACCCCTATCCCCCCTTTCTGCATGTCTATTACTTCTTTCTGAGCTAATCTTTCCTCTTTATCCACTACTCTTCCCTCTTTTTGAATCCCTTGTGCATCTTTCTGCACCGCTCTTCCCTCTTTCAGCAGTCTTTTTACCTCTTTCTGCAGCTCCGTTGCTTCTTTCTGCACTTCTCTAGCTTCTTTCTGCACCTCTCTGGTTAATTTCTGCACTCCTCGTGCCTCTTTCTGCACCCCTCTTTCTGTACCTAGCATGCCCCTTTCTGCACCTCTGTTCCTTCTTCCTGCGCTTTCTTTGTTTCTTTCTGCACCTCTCTTGCTCTTTCTGCACCCCTCTTGCCTCTTTCTCCACCCCTCTTCTCCCTTTCTGCATGTCTGTTGCTTCTTTCTGAACTTTTCTTCCCTCTTTCCTCTTTCTGCACCTCTGTTGCTTATTTCTGCACTTCTTTTGCTTCTTTCTGCATCTCCCTTGCTTCTTTCTGCACCCCTCGTATCTCCTTCTGCACCCCTCTTCCCTCTTTCTGCACCCCTCGTGCCTCTTTTTGCACCCCTCTTCACTTTTTCTGCACCCATCCTGCCACTTTCTGCACCTCTGTTCCTTCTTTCTCACTTCTTTTGTTTCTTTCTGCACCTCTCTTGTGACTTTCTGCACCCCTCTTGCCTCTTTCTCCACCCCTCTTTTCCCTTTCTGCATGCCTGTTGCTTCTTTCTGCACTTCTCCACCCCTCTTTCCTCTTTCTGCACCTCTGTTGCTTATTTCTGCCCTTCTTTTGCTTCTTTCTGTACCTCTCTTGCTTCTTTCTTCACCCCTCGTGTCTCTTTCTGCACCCCTCTTTCTGCACCCCTTTTCACTCTTTCTGCACCCCTCCTGCCTCTTTCTGCACCTCTGTTTCTTCTTTCTGCACCTCTCTTGCATCTTTCTGCACCCCTCTTGCCACTTTCTCCACCCCTCTTCTCCCTTTCTGCATGTCTGTTGCTTCTTTCTGCACTTCTCTAGCTTTTTTCTGCACCTCTCTGGTTACTTTCTGCACCTATCATGCCTCTTTCTGCACCTCTGTTCCTTCTTTCTGCACTTCTTTTGTTTCTTTCTGTACCTCTCTTACTTTTTTCTGCTTCCCTCTTGCCTCTTTCTCCACCCCTATTCCCCCTTTCTGCATGTCTATTACTTCTTTCTGCGCTAATCTTTCCTCTTTATCCACCACTCTTCCCTCTTTTTGAATCCCTTGTGCATCTTTCTGCACCGCTCTTCCCTCTTTCAGCAGTCTTTTTACCTCTTTCTGCAGCTCCATTGCTTCTTTCTGCACTTCTCTAGCTTCTTTCTGCACCTCTCTGGTTAATTTCTGCACTCCTCGTGCCTCTTTCTGCACCCCTCATTCTGCACCTAGCATGCCCCTTTCTGCACCTCTGTTCCTTCTTCCTGCGCTTTCTTTGTTTCTTTCTGCACCTCTCTTGCTTCTTTCTGCACCCCTCTTGCCTCTTTCTCCACCCCTCTTCTCCCTTTCTGCATGTCTGTTGCTTCTTTCTGAACTTTTCTTCCCTCTTTCCTCTTTCTGCACCTCTGTTGCTTATTTCTGCACTTCTTTTGCTTCTTTCTGCACCTCTCTTGCTTCTTTCTGCACCCCTTGTGTTTCTTTCTGCACCCCTCTTCACTTTTTCTGCACCCATCGTGCCTCTTTTTGCACCCCTCTTCACTCTTTCTGCTCCCCTCCTGCCACTTTCTCCACCCCCTTCTCCCTTTCTGCATGTCTGTTGCTTCTTTCTGCACTTCTCTTGCCTCTTTTCCACCCCTCTTCCCTCTTTCTGCACCTCTCTTGCTTCTTTGTGCACCACTCTTGCTTCTTTCTGCACCCCTTGTGCCTCTTTCTGTACCGCTTTTCTCTCTTTCTCCATCCCTCTTGACTCTTTCTGCACCTCAGTTCCTTCTTTCTGTATTTCTTTTGGTTCTTTCTGCACTTCTCTTGCTTCTTTCTGCTTCCCTTTTGCCTCTTTCTCCACCCCTGTTCCCCCTGTATGCATCTCTGTTGCTTCTTTCTATTTTTCTCTTGCCTCCTTCTACACCCCTCTTCCCTCTTTCTGTACCTCTGTTGCTTCTTTCTGCACTACTTTTGCTTCTTTCTGTACCTCTCATGCTTCTTTCTGCACCTCTTGTGCCTCTTTCTGTACCCCTCTTCCCTCTTTCTGCAACCCTTTTGCCTCTCTCTGCACTTCTGTTCCTTCTTTCTACACCTCTGTTCCTTCTTTCTGCACATCTTTTTTTACTTTCTGCACCCCTCTTGCCTCTTTCTGCAATTCCTTTGCCTGGTTCTTCAATTCTCTTGCCTCTTTCTATATTTCTCTTTCCTATTTTTACACCTCTCATGCCTCTTTCTGCACCCTTCTCCCCTCTCTCTGCACTTATGTTCCCCCTTTCTGCAACTCTGTTGCTTCTTTCTGCACTTCTCTTTCTTCTTTCGGCACCTCTTTTGCTTCTTTCTGCATCCCTCTTTCTGCAACTCTTGTGCCTGTTTCTTCAACTCTCTTGCCTCTTTCTGTACTTATCTTGCCTCTTTCTACACCCCTGTTGCTTCTTTATGCACTTCTCTTGTCTCTTTCTGTAACCCTCTTACCTCTTTCTGCACCTCTGTTGCTTGTTTCTGCACTTCTCTTGCTTCCTTCTGCACCTCAGTTTCTTCTTTCTGCTTCCCTCTTTCTCTATCCCTCTTCCCCCTTTCTGCATCCCTGTTGCTTATTTCTACACTTCTCTTGCCTCATTCTGCACCTTTCTTCCTCTTTCTGCACCTGTTTTCTTTCTTTCTGTACTTCTTTTGTTTCTTTCTGCACCTCTCTTGCTTCTTTCTGCACCTCTCCTGCTTCTATCTGCTTCCCTCTTGCCTCTTTATCCACCCCTATTCTCCCTTTCTGCATGTCTATTACTTCTTTCTGCACTTCCCTTGCCTCTTTATCCTCCCCTCTTCCCTCATTCTGCATCCCTTGTGCATCTTTCTGCACCACTCTTCCCTCTTTCAGCACCTCTTTTACCTCTTTCTGTAGCTCTGTTGCTGCTTTCTGCACTTCTAAGGCTTCTTTCTGTACCTCTCTGGTTACTTTCTGCACCCCTCGTGCCTCTTTCTGTACCCCTCTTTCTGGACCTATCATGCCTCTTTTTGCACCTCTGTTCCTTCTTCCTGCACTTCCTTTGTTACTCTCTGCACCTCTCTTGCTTCTTTCTGTACCCCTCTTGCCTCTTTCTCCACCCCTCTTCTCCCTTTCTGCATGTCTGTTGCTTCTTTCTGTACTTTTCTTCCCTCTTTCTCCACCCCTCTTATCTCTTTCTGTACCTCTGTTGCTCATTTCTCCACTTCTTTTGTGTAGGAGAGTAGGATCTGCATTTATGTTGCCCCCACTTTTTTTCCGATGTTAACACTGGTTTCTGGCTATAGTCTGGCTAGGTCCCTGCTAATCAGGGCCCCAGTCCCTCTGTTCTCTCTAAACAACTTGGAGTGCATATTAGATGCACTAGCGATTGGATACTGTGGTACCTTATGAGCCCCTAGTATATGGTACCTTAGGTACCAAGGGCATAGGTTCTTCACAGGCCTACCAGGGGCTGAAGCATGTATTATGCCACCCCTGGCAAGCAGACTAAATCTTACACCACAGGCCTGCTACTGCAGCCTGGGTGATGTAATGTTAGCACTCCTCACTGAGATATAGGTTCCCTATATCTCACCTTACACACACATATAAAGCTATCAGGCACCCCCAAGGCAGGCCCTATCAATCCTGAGGGCAGGGTGCTTGGTTTCCATGTGAAAGGGTGTCTCTGCCTGAGCAGGGCCCCTCTGCAGCTGGCAGAGTATATTCTCTGTGACTGTTTGTGGATGCGGTTACACCATATACTCTTAAGTGCATTATAACCTAGCGGTAAATGCTAACTTTGGGATGGCTGCATCAAAACATGTCGTGTTTGGTGTCAAACGCCTTGGAATCATACCCCCACACCAGTAACTGGTGTGGGAGTATGATCCCACCCTTCTAGAGGGATAGACATGTACCTACTGTGGAAACACGGTAGAATCCTGAAAGAGCCCTGGCATCACAAAATGGATGTGTATCACACTAAGGGGTTCGAATGGTGGAGTAAAACAAAGCATCAGGCATCACTAACTCCAAATGAATGTATCTCACTAAAAGTGATGAAATGCTACCGCCCTAAAAGACAAAATCAGTGTGTGTAAACAAGGGAGGAAAAAGAAATCTTTTCTTTTAAAGACGAGAACCCTCACTCACCCGAGGGTGACATGCTTCATCATTGGGTCCCCTCTTGCACACTGCAACCGCAAGGTATACAGTGTGGGCTACAACTCTCAGAAAAGAATAAGAGAGGAGCGTGAGGTGTTTTAATGGGGATACCAAAGTTGGCAGGGGGAGTAAGGGGCAGAGTGTGAATTTAAACAAAATGTGAGTAAATAAAACTAGCTACAGGGTAACAAATTTAAATTTAATAATAGTTCCCATCAGCTAGAGTTAAAATGAGGTGATCTAGGTTTGAAATAATATCCTAGTTATTGGTGGTCGACATGTTTCTGCCAGATGACTACTTGTTCGCGGCATTCATCAGGACCTCTCAATATTATCACTCTGCTCGTATAACCAAAATAAATAAATTACAGACCATACTCATTGGTAAGGTGTAAATGACAACAGAACCAGCTGCAGTCCGGTCCAGTGTCTCTAGGGGTAATGTTAGTTTACCTCTACCTTTCGAAGAATGATGCTACAGAGCACAGATTACTTCAGTTAATCCGTGTCGTCCTATTCAGAGCACCAACCGAAGGGATGCCACCAGCACAGACACTGTGCTGCCCTCCTGCTGCTGACCGAAACCCACAGTGGAGGAGGCCCAACAATAGGCATCCTGTCACAGGGAGGTGTCACCACCTTCCAGACAGGATTTAGTGTATTGGGGCTGGGTGGGTGCACTCCTAGAGTGCTTTGAAGTCCTGCACTGGGGGAGCAGTAGGCTCCTCTGTGCATATGCCAGCTCAAACCGGTTCAGGGGCAACCAGCCCCTGCTCTGGCACAAAACTGGACAAAGGGAAGTGGGTGTAACCACCCACTCCCCTGACCCTCCCATAAGAGTGGTCATAGAGCTAGTCCCTCCCTTTCCTTTTGTATAAGATAGGGAACCCTTGCCATTGCAAACTAGATATCCCTGGACGATGCTCTACAAGAAGAATCCTGGACCTTCGACATTCCACTACCTTTGGAAGACTGAAGAATCTCCCTTGGCATCAAGGAGTGACTCCCCTGCTTGGCGGCACCAATACTTTGAATCATGGTCACAAACTTTCCCACTCCCGCTGGAGTCCGAAGTCCCTGCAGCCCTAGAAGTAGATTTTCTGACCTATCGATAGCCATTGTGAGTCCCCAGTGAAGCTGAGGCAAGTGGACCCATGAGTGATGAGGAACAGCAATACCCAGGTATCGCGCACTATTGTCAAGTGCAACCCCTTCACGACATTCTACGAACTTGTGCATTGAACCACGTGTGGTACAAGCCTCTAGTAGGATTTCTACTGAACATCAGAGGCCTACCTTGTCTTGAGTAAACGTGGGCTCCTGTGAAGTGAATCCTCCCAAGGCATCTTTGCAATCCATTGCTGGTTGGCTTGTGGGTCCCCTGAAGATGTTTTCATCAAACCAAAGGGCTCCCCTGGTTGCGCCAGGCCTGCCCTGACTTACCCTAGCTGGGTGAGTTCCTCTGACCTTGCTGGTCTGCACCGCTGACTTTCTTCACTTTCCACAAGATTTGCTGTTGCCAAGGATTGTTGGCTCCAATCCGGATGCCGACACCTCAGTAAGCTGCAGAAGTTGTGGGACACTCCAAATTTAGCTCCTGGTTGTCGTTGACACCTCTTGGACCTCGTGGCTGAAGAGTCAAGGCACCCATGATCACCTGAAATCACCCGACGACTGTGGGCATCCATCTTCCTGGCCCCGGGTCACTGGCAAGTGACCTTGAACACTGTCCCCTCTGCTTTCAGGTCTTCTTTCTTCTGAATCCATCCTTGGATTCCACCGGACACTTCTCCAGTCTTCACAAGCAGCAAGTCTTCTTTGGCTCCCATTGAAAACGACGCCGCGACCCGACACCAAAAGACACCTATGCACCCGGCTTCCCTGGGTGAGGTAATTTGTGTACCCCGGTGCTCCTGTGTGTGTTGGCCCTCGAATTACTTACCTTGTAAGTGGCTTGCTTGTAGACTTTCCCGAAGTACCCTAGAACTTTAAAAATCTAACCTCGACTTGCTCCATTGAGATCAATAGGGAACCCGCGGCTGTGTTCTCACACTGCACGCGTCTCCCGTGGGTCCTTTACTTACCTGCCTTGGGTGGATTAGTGAGGCCCCAGCGATTCTAAAGGCCCTAGGCCTTGTCCCCTTGCAAGTCGACATTCCTAAATCTCTTTTTTAGTATATGGTCTGGTACGCCCCTAGGGCCCCAGCCATATTTGTGTTTAACTTTTTTTTGAGACGTTGATGTTTGCTTTTGTGCTTGAATTCTAATCTCATAAAGAGATTAGTAGAGTGTGTCTAGTAATAAATAAATTTATATTTGATATATATACCTGTGTGGTGTCCTTTCATTTGGTAATTCAGGAGATTATAAGGTAAAACAAGCTGCTTTACATACTCTCCACAGCTACCACTAGGATTGCTTTCTTTAAAAGGTTGTCTTAAACCTATCTACCATAAGAGTCGAATTGGACTGGTGCGAGGTGGCCACTTTAACTAGTGACCAGCATATGCCAGGCCAACTTCTCACACTCCCTACCAGAGTGGGGATGATATCCACAAATGGATAACTGCTATGGAGAGGGCCTGTAGAGTACAACAGGTTCCCCAAAAGCAGTGGGCAGCAATCTTGTGGCTCTCCTTTTCTGATAAAGGTAGAGACAAGCTCCTCACTGTTAGAGAAGAGGATGCTGATGATTATGAAGTCCTGAAGAGTGCATTAATAGATGGGTTTGGCTTAACCACTGAACAGTACAGGTTGAAGTTCAGAGACACCCAGAAAGCACAAAATCAGGACTGGACTGACTTTGTTGATTGTGCAACCAAGGCTCTGGAGGGTTGGCTGGTTGGTAGTAGAGTTACTGATTTTAAGGGATTGTATAATCTTATGATGAGAGAACAGAACCTTAATAATTGCCAAAAACAGTTGTTGCATCAATACTTGGTGGACTCTGATCTGACCTCTCCCCAAGAATTGGGAAAGAAGGCAGACAAATGGGTCAGAACCAGGGTGAGGCAGAAAACCCCGAACCAAGGGGGTGACACTAAGAAGCAGGATCCTTAAGGCTCTGAGAAAGGTGGGGATAAGTCAAAAGACCAGAAGTCTTCACAAGGGCCCCAAAAATCTGCATCTGGTGGGAGTCACAGTCCAACAAAGGAAAAGGCCAAAAGAAGCCCTAGTGCAAATTCTGTAAACAGAAAGGACACTGGACTTCTGACTGTAACAAGTCCAAAGACCAAACCACCACCACTCCTGCCCCTAAGGCAACTGTTTCCCCTAGTACAGCTACTGGTGGAGGTGGTAATCAGAATAAGGGTATAGTAGGGTTGACCCTGAGTTCTGAAGTGGACTCTGGCCTAGTCAGAGTACCCACTCAGGCATTGCTGATTTGTGATGGAGACATTGATATGTCCTTCCTAGTGAGCCCCAGTAATCTGGGCAAATACAAACAGCAGCCTGTAATAAATGTCAGACAAGCTTTGGCATTCAGGGACACAGGTGCTAGTGCCTTTTAAATGCTAATTCCTAACTCTAACGTGCCTGAAACCTATGTTATATATATATATCACCTACTGGCAGTCGCCAGTAGGTAGTAATAGTTAGGACCTATTTTCCATAGGAAATCCGCAACATTCTATTTGGAATAACGTTGGCGTCGATTGATGAATCTTCGCGAAATTTTCCAAACGTTTGGACAGCTCCGGTCTGCTCCTATCCTGAAAATTTCACGGTGATTCGTCAAGCAGGGGCCGAGAAAATAGGGGGTCCCAAAACGCATTTTCCCCATGCATTTCCCATAGGACCTGTTGACGCAGCTACAGCCCGAAGTCCTGAACGGAATTACACCAAATTTGGCAAAGAGGTGGTCCTCAGTTCAGACTCATGCCTTTTGCTTAAATGGTGTAAATCCGTTCAGCAGTTCCTAAGAAAATTAAAAGTAAAATCACATATATATCTGGGTGGAGCCTAACCACACATCTCATCGTGAGATCTGACTGGCTGTCAGCACTTCATCCAAGAAGTGTTGGCAGCCATCTTGGGACCAATATACATGATAGAACCTCATTAAAAAAGCCTTGCAGTTAATAGAAGGTTTTAAGACTTTAGTTACATTATAAATCATTTGTTGATGGTACCATACTCATTTTAGGAATTGTGGTGTGTTCTAAGGTGATTTTACCATGTGAAAAAGCCTTCTGCTGTGATATCATGAATCATGTTTGAGAGAAAACTATATTCTCATGCTTTTCCCACAGAGGTTTGGAAGGTGATCTATAAGCTGAACTGAGAGCATATTTTCTGTATATTCATATTATCTTTCTCAGTCATGTGAGAATGAAGTCTGACATTCTCAGTAAAACATGTGCATCCAACAAGGGCAGAGACTGTCAGTTGATTCCTTTGTGTTCTACTGCAGCTTCCCAGAGTGTTCTAAAGAACAACTAGAGCACTAACTGTCCTACTTATGACAAACGTATGGCACACCTGAAGCCATCTTGGTTGGAACAAAGTGGTAACTCTTAAAACATTTAATTTTAAAAGGAACACAATGAGGGGGTTCATTTTGCCATAGAAAGTATGATTAGTGCTGCAGAAAGAAACATTAGGGCACATTTTGAGTGACTTCTCAAATCCTCTTCTATTTCATTAAAATATTCTGACATGCAGACTGAAACATGCACTTTCAATACCAGCAGCAGACTTCTCTGGTGAGCAGTAACTTTAGTACAGTGATCTAATAAGCAACTAGAGTGCTAACATTGGGAATTTATGGCAAATGTGTGACACATCTGAATGCCTTCTTTATGGAATCAAAGTAAAAAACTGAGAGTAGTTCCTACTGAGGAGACTGTAGTAAATGAGGAAATTAGGAAACATCATAACACATAAGTCTCCCAAAATGGCCACCAGAGACAAAAGAGCCCAAATGTAGCCCAAATATCACCCAGATGTAGCCCAAGTATAGCCCAATGACAGAATGTCCCAGAGTGTTCTAACGAACAACTAGAGCGCTAACAGTCTTACTTATGACAAAAGTATGGCACACCTGAAGCCATCTTGATTGGAATAAAGTGGTAACACTTAAAACATTTAATTACAAAGGAACAAAATGAGGGGGTTCATTTTGCCATAGAAAGTATGATTAGTCCTGCAGAAAGAAACATTAGGGCACATTTTGAGTGACTTCTCAAATCCTCTTCTATTT
Organism: Triturus cristatus; assembly: GCF_964204655.1. Taxonomy (NCBI): domain Eukaryota; kingdom Metazoa; phylum Chordata; class Amphibia; order Caudata; family Salamandridae; genus Triturus; species Triturus cristatus. The sequence continues at coordinate 924,824,941 of NC_140591.1, read as the reverse complement.
CATTAAAAAATTCTGACATGCAGACTGAAACATGCACTTTCAATACCAGCAGCAGACTTCTCTGGTGAGCAGTAACTTTAGTACAGTGATCTAATAAGCAACTAGAGTGCTAACATTCGGAATTTATGGCAAATGTGTGACACATCTGAATGCCTACTTTATGGAATCAAAGTAAAAAACTGAGAGTAGTTCCTACTGAGGAGACTGTAGTAAATGAGGAAATTAGGAAACATCATAACACATAAGTCTCCCAAAATGGCCACCAGAGACAAAAGAGCCCAAATGTAGCCCAAATATCACCCAGATGTAGCCCAAGTATAGCCCAATGACAGAATGTCCCAGAGTGTTCTTACGAACAACTAGAGCGCTAACAGTCTTACTTATGACAAAAGTATGGCACACCTGAAGCCATCTTGATTGGAATAAAGTGGTAACACTTAAAACATTTAATTTACAAAGGACCAAAATGAGGGGGTTCATTTTCCCACAGAAATTATGATTAGTTCTGTAGAAAGAAAAATTAGGGCACATTTTGACTTCTCAAATCCTCTTCTATTTCATAAAAATATTCTGACATGCAGACTGAAACATACACTTTTAATACCAGCAGCAGACTTCCGTGGTGAGCAGCAGCTTTACTACAGTGATCTAATGAGCAACTAGAGTGCTAACATTCAGAATTTATGGCAAATGTGTGACATATCTGAATACCTTCTTGATGGAATCAAAGTAAAAAACTGAAAGCATTTCCTACTGAGGAGACTGCAGTAAATGAGGAAATTAGGAAACTTCATAACAAATAAATCTCCCAAGATGGCCACCAAAGACAAAAGAGCCCAAATGCAGCACAAATATCACCCAGATGTAGCCCACATGTAGCCCAATGGCAGAAGTGTGCAAAACACTTATTTTTTGAGTATTTGCAGTTTTATATAGTGCAGACTTGTCAGGTATTGGAGTGCTTTACATGAGCATTGGTTACATCACACAAGATCAAATTCATTTTGGTTGTAGACATGGGGAGATTAAGTGATTTGACCAGAATCACAGAATGTTGAGCTGAAGCAGAAACTCCAACCTGGTTCCCCAGTTGCAAAGTCTGCAGCTCTGGAAGAAACACCACATCCTCTCCCCTAGGTGCAATATTTAATCAAGTGGTCAACTGGATAAAAAAACATAAAGATTACAAATAATTTAAAAGTTCTTTGTCGCTATTTGAAAACTCAGAAAATATGTCCTCATTTTAGTTTTTTAGAGCACTAACCATAATTTTGATGCAAATAACACCCTCTCATATATGTAATTTCTAAAGGAAATACTCTAGGTATTACAGTTTTGATTACATCAAGATGACGTCAGGCGTTCCACACTTTTGTAATAAATATAGAATGTTAGCAATCTAGTTGTTCTTTGAGATACTGTTGAGAGGCAGAGGCCAGGGGCACGGACTCTGAAAATTGAAGGCAGGTAGGAGAGTGCTGAGGCAACAATTTGACCACACTGGGAAGGCAGGAAGGGCAGTGGCAGCACAACAGACTATGGAGGGCAGTGGAAAGGTGGGCAGGGCAACAAACCAACAATACAGGACTGGCAAGAGAGGCTGTGGCAATATAATAGACCATTGTGGGCAGAAGGAAGAGGCAGTGGTAGTACAACCATACATGCCAACAGACCCGTTTCAGCCGGGAAACGTCCAATGTTTTTAAGCTCAAATGGGCTTAATTTGATCTGTCTCCTGTCTACAATCTCCTCTTTTTCAATGTAACTCAAAGGGGAAAATCAATGCCCCAGTTTTTTTTCAAAATCTCCCTCTTACCAAGTTCAAAATGTTCGCAAGTATGGTACATTGGATCATGGTAGGCAGGAGGAATTGGGGTAGGGACATGGACTCGGATCACAGAGGACAGGAGGGACATGGAGAGGTGCACCAAACTGACCCTACAGGGCAGGCATCAGGGTTTGCAGCAGCACAATACACCACACAGCGCATGCGGGACGGGAGTCAAGCACAACAATCCATAGAAAGCAATAGGGAGGGGACAGGACCATGCACATGGACAACAGAGAACAGAGGGGAAAGAGGCAATGGTAGCTAGCTGACCATAATTGACAGACAGGAGAGAAAGCTGCAGCATAACAGACCATAAAGGGCAGGAGGGACGGATCAGGGACATTACAATGGAACAGACAAGCCATGATGGCATGCACACAGACCATGGAGGGAAGGTGGGAAGGGGTCAGGGGCAGCTAGCTGATCACACAGGGAAGGTGGGAGGGGCCATGGCAGCACAGAAGACCATGCATGGCAAGCGGGAGGGTTAGTGGCAGCACAATGGCTATGATGGGCAAGAAGGAGGGTGCAGGGGCATGCACAAAGGACCATGGAGGATAGAAGGGAGGGTCAGGACCTGGGCACAGACAAGAGAGTTCAGGGGAAGGGGCCTCACAACAGACCGAGCGGGGCAGGCAGGAGGAGCAGTTGCAGCACAACAGGCCAGGGAGGGCAGAAGGGTGTGGCAGTAAAATGGACCATGGAGGACAGGAGGAAGGGGATAGGGGCATGGCATGTGGACAGGCAGGGTGGAGGTGGCAGGGACAGGTTACAGTCATCTGACAATGCTAGGCAGGTGGGAGGGGAGTGGCAGCTCAACATAACACTCAGAGTAGATAGGAGTGGCAGGTCCATGGAACATGGTGGGCAAAAAGGATGGAGCAGGGGCATGCACAAAGACATCGGAGGGCAGGGGGAAGGAAGAATAGGGGCAGCAAGCTAAGCACAGAGGCTAAGCAGGAGATCAATGATGGGCCATAGAATTGGGCAATGGAGGGCAGGAGGAGTGGACTGGTACATCATGCTAAATGGAGGGCAGTTGCAGCACATCAGACCATGCATGGCAGGAGGGAGGAGGCTAGTCCATGGATTCAGACAACAGAGGATAGGGAGGAGGTGGATGGGGCAGCAAGCTAACTGTTCAGAGAAGGTGGGTATTAGGAACTTTATTGTTTTTAAAATGTGTGTCTGTGCGAACTACTTAAAATATGAACAAGTATGCAGCATAATCTCACTTTTATTCAGGAAGAAGAGGACGTTTGTGACTGTGACTCCGGGCTCACTTGGCAGAAACACCCCCTGACCCTCCACCCCCATCACAAAATATAATGCCCGTGAAAAGGGTAGGTGGACGCAGTGTTATATAGAACATAGTCCTGAGAGCACGATTGAAAATTAAAACTAGATATAGTATATGGTATAAACTATGCACCAAAAAGTGTGATATAAGATGAACCGGGGCGTGAAATATAATATGCAATACATTGTGCGCAATGACAGATTCATTGGAGAGCGCGAGATAGCACAGGCACTAGCGCGTGCTATGTGATATGCGCCTTGGAGTGTAATATGCACAGGGCAGTGTTGTGTAACCTAACTAGTCTCTAAAGTTGTAATATAAAATATGTGCTGGGGAGTGTAACGTTGCATATGCACTGTGACAAAGATATGGATCCCAGATTGTAATATGTATGGCATAGCGCTGTGCGTTATTACATAGGCATCGAGGAAGGCACGTTAGATGGGGCAATATAACCCGTGCGAAGGAAAGTATGACATGACATATTCACGGGGTGGTGTTACAGTGCACATGGGCTAGAGAGTGTCATAGCATACGCACTAGCTGGTGGAATACAACACAGAGGTGTGGGGCACTCGGCGGGCACTGGTGGGTGTAACACAGCATTGGGCTCAGCCAGGAGCATGCTGTGACTCTCAAGTGAGGTTCGTCTCCTTTCCAGAGAGTAAAATAAAAAGTATTACACATCCGGCTGTGGATGTGTGTTTTATTAACCGTGAGGGGGGTTTCTTGCATAGTTTGGTCGAATTTTTGTCGAATCCCCTTTGAATGGCTTGGTGTGCGTGTATATTAAATGTGCCCGTCAATAGCTACCCATGTTTGTATAAATAAACGACAAGGGTGTCTACTTGAAGAGTACCCACCGGCGGGGGCGCCGGGATTAGGCACGGTAGGGCGTCAGACACGTCAGAGCTTCACTAGCGGTGTAAATACATTCCATGTGGATTCATTCTATGCATAGTCACTTTTAATGAATATCACGCAAATCGTCATGGTGATAGGTACATACGGTTTATCCAGCATGTCCTAGGTGTTTCTATAAATATATATTTTTTAAAAATAATAAAAAACAAAGGCCGGCCCTGGGGGATGGGCTCCCCAGGGCCATAAGTGGCCTGAGGAGGGGGGCAACGCAGCCCCCTCCTAAAGATTTTTTTTTAAAAAGGCCATGACCCGGGGGTTGGGGTCCCCGGGGCCGATTAAGGCCTTGGGAGGGCCAAATGTATTTTTTTCAACCATAAAAATTAGGGTGCAGGCCCTGGTGGATGGGATCCCAAGGGCCAGTAAATAATAAAAAGAAGGTGGGCCACATAGCCCTCCTTCTTACAAAAATTAAATAAATAAAAGACCGGCATCGCGCCGGAGGCCACGCCCCCTCCCTGCAGCACTCTGCAAACGTTCCCCCTGGCCAGTTGTAAGTTGGGGAATTAATTCCCCTTCAATACTGAGGGTCCCTGAGGGCCAACGAGCCAAACAGGTATCTCCAGTATGCGCCAGGGAGCTGCGTTGCAGACAGGTGTTCTGAGGCCACGCCCCTTTTTACACCTCTACGCAACGCAGCTCTGTGGCGCTTACTGGAGGTACCTAGTGGGCTAGTTTGACCCTAGGGACCCTTAGGATTCAAGGGGACTTAATCTCTCAACTTAGAACGGCCACAGGGCACGTTTACACAGTGGTGAAGGGAGGGGACGGGGCCTGAGTTAACGTGTGCAAACAAGCCCTGTGGCGCGTTTGTTTTAAGTTGGGGAAATAATTCCCCTTCAATCCTGCGGGACCATGGGGGCCAACTAGCCCACCAGGTGCTTCCAGTAAGCACCACTGCGAAGCGTTGCAGAGAGGTGGTCTAGGCCGTGCCCCTTTTTACATCTCTCTGCAACGCAGCTCTGTGGCGCTTACTGGAGGTACCTAGTGGTCTAGTTGGACCCTAGGGACCCTCAGGATTCAAGGGGACTTAATCTCCCAACTTAAAATGGCCACAGGGCGTCTTTACACAGTGGGGAAGTGAGGGGACGGGGCCTTAGGTGACGTGTGCAAACACGCACTGTGGTGCGTTTTAAGAGGTAGTTTTAATCCCCTGCCCTATTATATACTAGGGGCTTACAGAGGAGGTCATGCTGATCACAGGGGGACCCCAACGCATAGTGTTCCCTAGTGTATGTAGGTGTTTTCACTGTATTCTGAGTGTCTTTTAACATAGCACTGGCTCTAGGACTGGTTAGTCAGACTCCGTTAACACCAGTATCCATCTGAAAAAGTTGAGGGTACAGGATGATTTTGCAACAAGGCTTCTTTCTGCTCATCTGTTTGTTCTTTCTGCACGTTATCCTTCTTCCTGCACTTTTCTTCATCTTTGAGGACTTCTGTTGCTTCTTTCTGCATTTCTTTTTTTTCTTTCTGTGCGTTTTTTCTTCTTTCTTCACATGTCCTATCTCTGTAGGCATAGTTAGAAATTAGCATTTAAAAAACCTTTGAAATTCACTGAAAAAAACCATAGGTTTCAGGCACGTTATAGTTAGGAATTAGCATTTAAAAAACCTTAGAAATTCACTGAAAGAACCATAGGTTTCAGGGGCGTTATAGTTAGCTGGACTTTTCACTAGTACAAAACCATTGAAATTCCCCCGTTATAGTTAGTTCAGCTAACTATAACTCGCGCGCCAGCAATGCACTGCTGATGACGTCACATATTAGATCACTCATGACATGGTCAGTGACATCACTCATGACATCACTGATGACATCTCAAATGACACCACTGATGACATCACTGATGACATCATCCAGTGAATGTGTGTTTTTCTGAAAATTACATATGTTTTATATATGTATATCTCAAGGTCGATGGAAGAATAAATGGCTATATAAGTGTCTAAATGGATGCTTTGTTTTTGAAAAATTGATTGTATAACTGACTGATTAAGTGTATCTTAGTGAATACATGGCTTAGTGAGTAATGTTTAAATTTGTAAATATCTGTATCAGTCTCTCACTTTGTGTATAAGTGGCTGCATGGGTTGGTGAGTAGCTACATGAGTGTCTATATAGGTTATTAGTTGGTTTTTTGAGTATTAGTATGAGTGTCTGAGTGTCTGTATGGTTCGGTGGGGGGTATTACGTAGTGCATAGATGCATGAATGAGTGACTCACTGTTTGTATGTGTTGAAGACAGCATGTGTGCAGGACTGTATGGATGGATGAGTGTGTGCATGGGTGTGTTAGTGAGTGAATGACTGTCTCAATAGTGTCTTTATGAGTAACTACATATGTTTTAAACTAGTATATGTGACTATTGGTGTATATAATTGAGTATATGTGAGAGTTAGAGATTGAAAGAGTTCCTGTATGAATAAGTATGTGTTTCTATAAGTGATTGTTTAAAAGACTAAGTATGTGTAAGTTTCTGTAGAAGTAAGTGTGGTGGTGTGTGTATAACTGTATATGCAAGTAAATGGATGTTTGATTCTTTATTAGCATGAGTGACTATGTGTGTGAGTAACTCTATGGATGAGTGGCATTGTGTAACAGGATGTATAGGTGTATGAGTACATATGATGAGTGAGTACATGTATGAGTGACTGTATAGGACTGTTGGTGAATGAGTGGATGTGTATGTGGATCTTAGAATTACTGAATAGGTTGTTGTAACCAATATTGGTATGTCCATTGTTTTGAAAATTTTAGTTTCTATTTTTGAATGTGTGTATCAAAGGTTATATTGGGGAGAGGAGGTCTGCCACTCTATCACAAGGTTGATGTCATCAGTGATGTCATTTGAGATGTTATCAGTGATGTCATGAGTGATGTCACTGACCATGTCATGAGTGATGTAATATGTGACGTCATCAGCAGTGCATTGCGGGCGTGCGAGTTATAGTTAGCTGATCTAACTATAACGGGGGAATTTCAATGGTTTTGTCCGAGTGAAAAGTCCAGCTAACTATAACGCCCCTGAAACCTATGTTTTTTTCAGTGAATTTCTAAGGTTTTTTAAATGCTAATTCCTAACTATAACGTGCCTGAAACCTATGGTTTTTTCAGTGAATATATATATATATATATATATATATATATATATATTCACTGAAAAAAACATAGGTTTCACACATGTTATAGTTAGCGGAAATTTTACTGATAAAAAACCAATGAAATTCCCCCGTTATAGTTAGTACAGGCAACTATAACTCACGCGACCGCAATCCTCTGCTGATGCTAATACTGTATTTAGACACTTATTTGCCCATGTCTTCTTCCATACATTTTTAGCTATACATATCTTACAAATATTTTTTTTTCATAAAGACACATATGTCATCAGCAGAAGATTGCGGTCGCGTGAGTTATAGTTGCCTGCACTAACTATAACGGGGGAATTTCATTGGTTTTTTATCAGTAAAATTTCCGCTAACTATAACATGTGTGAAACCTATGTTTTTTTCCGTGAATTTGCAAGGTTTTTTAAATGCTAATTCCTAACTATAACGTGTGTGAAACCTATGGTTTTTTCCGTGAATTTGTACGGTTTTTTAAATGCTAAGTTACTTTACGCCACGGGGTGGGGAGAGTGTGGATAATTTTTTTGTTTAATATTTTTTTTTTATATTTCAGTTTTTCGTACAACTTATAAGCCATGCACAAATGGAGTCCTTCGGACACCGTTTGAACACGGGGTGGGGAGAGTGTGGATAATTTTTTTTTTTTTATATTTTTTTACCGTACGCGTACGGTAAGCGTAATCGGCAAAATTAGCGAAGAAATAATAATTCCGTTTTTGGCCTTGGGGGATCTTTGGGGACTCCCTCAACATTGCTATGTGTGTGGGCGCTGTCTAAACAGCCCCTTTACATGTTTTTGTGCTTTGTATTTTCATCATCACTCTCAGTGCGAGAGAGAAAATGGCGGCCGCCGCTTCCGGGTTTCGGCCGATTCGAATGTTTACTAAGATCTAAGAGCCAATCAGAATCGCGCTCGCGCACGCCACCGTACGCGTACGGTAAGCGTACCGTAAGCTGGCTCAGATATATATATTGATTTAAAGGCTATTTTCTCAGAATCTACTGAACAGATTTACACCAAACCTACAAAAGGCACTTCCTTGACCTGAGGACTACCTCTCTGCCAAATTTCTAGTAATTCTGTTCAGCCGTTCGGGCTGTAGCCCTGTCTAAAGGTCCTATGGAAAAATGCATGTGAAAAACGCGTTTTGGGACCCCCCTTTTATCTCAGCCCCCGCTTGACGAATCCCCCTGAGACTTTCAGGGTAGGAGCGTAGCGTAGCGCCCCACCTATTTTGAAAAATTCGCGAGGATTCGTCGACCGGCGCCAAAGTTATTCAAAATAGAATGTTGCGGATTTCCTATGGAAACGTGGTCCTAACTATAACTACCTACTGGCGACCGCCAGTAGGTAATATATATATATATATACAAGCAATAATAACACACTTGGCAAATGCAACTGTTAAATGCATGAATAATACTATGAAATAAGACACAAGAATACCAGCAAGCTATACTGGACCCCTGCAGGACATCAGAAAGATAGATATACACTAAATACATCAGATCATTACATGGGGGCGTGGCTTGGAAGCCATCGATGGCAGACGCGTGAGCTGAGAGGTCCATGCCAGCCGTGCCACTTATCCTGCTCCGGTGTTGTCCACCTGTGCCTGGGGTCACTTTCTGGGGATCTGGCCCGCCGGGGTTGCCGGGGACCCTGCTCCTGCATCCCTGAGGTCTGGGGAAGAGCAGGGAGCCACGCTGGGGCAGCGCGAGACCAGTGCTGCTGAGGAGACACAATGGCAGCCTGAGGCATTCCCGGAGCTGCGGAGGAGGGGGCGGGCTGCGCCCGGAGCCTGAGAGAAGCTGCGGCTGGCTCACGGTGGACTCCGGAGTCTGGTGTACCACTGGCCACTCAAGACACAGCTGGGGGCAACTCCTGACCTGGAGACGGAGTGTGTCGCTGGCCCGGCCGGGACCTCCGAGAGACGCGCAGTGAAGCATTCAGCATTTACGAGGCTGGGGGCGGACTGCTCCGGAGAGCATCGGGCTTATTCCCCACGATTACTCACCCGAAGAGAGCAGCGGAAATGCCTGGGGAGACTGGGGCACAGTGGAGAGCCCCGGGGTGGCCCCCCACCCCCCTGGGAAGCGCTTTCCTTGAGGTGAACGGTGGAGGCATCGTTGTAGGCCTGAAGGCTGGCTGCTGGTGCACTGGTGCACTGCGACAGGGGCAGATATCCTGACTGGGCCCTCTGAGAGAATGTGACTGCTGCAGGCCAAAGTTGGAGCCCTGTGTTGTGCCTTAATTTCATGTGCTGGCACTGGGCGACTCTGGAGCTGGCCGCGCTGAAGGGGGCTGTACTGCGGGGTACACCCACTGGCCGGTGAGAGCTGGCAGTAGCGTTGAGGAGTTCCACCACGCCAGGGGGCATTGCATCGACCTGTGACCTGGGTGAGTTGCAATACCTGGAGGCTGAGGACAGTGGCTCCGCTGAGCACGCCGGGGCCTGACTGTGAGGCGGTGTGGAGCGAGCAGGATCGGGGACCCTCAGACGGCAGAATTGGACACGACCTGGGTTAAGGTCCAGACGGACTAGGAGGGAGACCCGGATACTGAGGGGTGGGGCCCTGGCCAGAACTACCATAAAACGGCATGGGCACAGCAGGACTATGACGCACTGTGGAGCAGCACAGCCCCCACCAGATTCCCTACTGTGAGAACCCCCTGCGTGGGTGGCAAGGTCTGAACCCAAACACTGCATGTGCGAGACTCTGGGTAAGTGCTCTGTGGGACTGTCCTGGTGGTTTCTTGGGCTGACGCGGACCATGGCCATTTAAAGGGCGGCAATTGAAGAGACCTTGAGCCGCAGCGGGAGGAACTTCTACCTAGCGATGGACTGTGGTGAGGCCTAGTTCCTGGAAATGGCTCCCCGGACGCCTAGGGAAGGGCATACTAGATCTTTGGCTGGAGAACGTGCTCCCCTGGCGATGGGAAAGCCTAGTTGGAAACAGGTGGGGCCTCCTCCAGAACTGGAGGACAACGCGACTGACCCGGTGCAAAAGGAGGTGGGGGGAGCTATTGGAAATACCGGTCCACCAGCAATTGGCCAAGATCTTGGAAGCTATTGCTGATACCAAGGTGACGCTACACCAGGATATCAGCACTGTTGCGGTGGACCTGGGCTTGCTGAGGATGGAGCATACTAAGTTAGCAGACAGGGTGAAGCAGACTGAATCCTCCCTGGCAGTTCTCACCCCAGCACAGCAGACTCTGATTGGACAGGTTGGAGAGCTGTCTAGCAGGATTAACGTGCTGGAACGGTGAGCAGATGATGCGGAGGGGCGGAACTGGAGGAACAATGTGAGGGTCTTGGGTTCGCCGGAAGGAGTGGAGGGCCATGACATGGTCAAATATTTGGAGGGCTGGCTCAATGAAGTGGTGGCACCAGAAGGCCTATCCCAACACAATAGAGTGCCTGCCAGGCCACCGGCGCCGGGAAGGCCCCCGCTCCCTGTGGTGGCCAGACTACTCCACTTCAAAGACAGGGACTTGTTTCTGCAGAAGGCGCGCTCTGAGGGGCCCTATGAGGTTAAAAACAGTAAGGTGTCGCTGTTTCCAGAATACACATTAGAGGTCCAGAGGCGCTGCACCTCTTTCCTTGAAGTCAAAGGGGCCTTGCGGGAGGAAGGAATTCAGTACTCCTTGATGTACCCGGCTCGTCTCTGGATAATGTGAAGTGTGGCTCAGGGGTTAGAGGCGGCAGACCCGGAAGCTGAGATCGGTCCTGGACCAGGGTTCAATTCCCCGCCTCGGCGGGTCTTGGGCTAAAAAAAAAAAAAAATTCCACGGACTCGATAATTCTCGCCCTGTTGCCTCCTCAACTCACGGGTTCACACTCTGCGACTCTGGGCAATAGCTTGCTTAATCTCCACAACGGCCCCTCGCGGCAGGATGCCTGACTTTCACCTTGTGGATACCCTGCTATCTCACAGGGGAATACCTGGACGGGTTCCCTAAGCAAGCGCCGGGAAAACCACTGCGGGTAGCTGTGCGCTATATAAGCTCAACTACATATAAGCTCAACTACATTTACATTTACAATGTTGGATGGGAAGACTCACTTTTGCGAGGATCTTAAGTCCGCGTGAGAGTGGATTGAGGCCTATAAAACTGAAGGTCCGCTCATGACGTAGAAAGAAGGAGCCCCAACCAGAGGCAGGGAGGCTACGCAGACATCAGAAGAAGGGGAATGCCCAGATGCCGACCCCGTCACAGACCAAAAAGGAGAGAGCAGAGGCACTACAGGCAGTGGCGACCATGATGCAGGGCCAGAGAACGTTGTCGGAGAGGGGCTCGGGTTCAAGGAGAGGGACTGAGGGTTCGGACTCAGACACGTCCCATAGTAGCAGAGTCTGGCTACCTGTTGTGACTCCTCAAACGGCTGATGGGATAGTATGATTTGTAGATGGCTATTCTCACTTTCCCCTTTACCCTCTCCCCCCATTGTTTCGCTGGGCTCGGTTGCCATCTTCCTGTTCTCCCTCACCTGACCTTCTTCTCTACAGCGGGGGTCCCTGATGTGGGAGGGGAGGTGGCCGGGTGCGCACCCGGGAGCAGTCTAGAGCGGCCAATCAAGGCTGAGGCGTCAAGACATAATACCTGTTCCTTGTTGAGCATCTGTTGCCCCTTAGGTCCTTGCAATAGTAGCTTTGGGCCTTAACTAGTTGATGCAGTTTTGTCTGCGGTCTGGGCGGATGGCCGTTGCCAGACCGCTCTGGGGTTGGGGAGTTGTCCCAATAGGGGTGTTCGTTATTGATTTTTGTTTGGTGCATGCAGATGGGGGTGGAGGAGCGAAATCTGAAGTGTCGCCTGACAGGGGTGTGGTGGGGTCTTTGGGGGGGCTTAGATCACACCCCATTCAATGTATAACACAGTCAAGTTCATTACGTGGAACGTGAGGGGGATGGGGTCCATGGCTAAAAGATATAAGATCTATGCTTACTTAAAGAGGAGAGACGTGCAGGTGGCCCTCTTGCAAGAGACCCACCTGACTAGTGGCGAAGTGGATAAGCTGCGCAGGAGGTGAAGGGGCAGGATATATGCTACTACTTATTCTGAGTTTGCTAGGGGGGCATTGATATGGGTGCGGCCAGGGGTCCTACTCGAATGCACCCACACTAAAGTAGACAGTGAGGGAAGATATGTCCTGGTGACAGGAAGATTGACTGGACGGGAGGTGATGTTTGGAAGCGTGTACGTACCTAATGTTGACCAGGTGATATTCCTCACTGCTCTCTCAGCGCAGCTGGTTGATTATATGGGGAGACAGGCAGTTATTGGGGGCAATATCAATTGTGTGGCGGACACTGTGGCAGATAGGTCCCACCCCCAACTCCCTGGTTCACCGACACATCGAATGGCAGCAGGGTTCCGAGATTGAAAGAGTCACTGGGATCTGGAAGATACCTTGAGGGTGCATAATGCGACAGATAGGGAATACTCGTATTTCTCCCCAATGCACCAGGTACACACCAGGTTGGAAGCCTTTTTGTGAACACCTGACTTTAGCACATCCGTTACGCAAACAGAGTATCTGGGCAGGACTCTTTCATAGCCCATTGCTGTTGACCCTGCAGGCAATTGGGAAACGACTCCCAATTCTGCTGTGGCATCTGAACCCACGTGCATTAGAAGATGGGCCTTTCCAGGATTCTCTGGGGGCTCTCATTGAGTCATATTTCCCACTTAATGCCACGTCTGCGTCCTCCGTGTTGGTTGAATGGAAGGCATTCAAGGTGGTAGTGCAAGGATACTGCTTGGGACAATCCATAGGTGTGCAGCGGGTAAATCGGCAGGAAATATTGGATTTGGAATCCCGGATTAGGCAGCTGGACAATGTTCAGGGACAGGGAACAGACTCTCCTGAGCTTTTACATAAAGCTTGCGCTACCTATAGTGATGTCCTGGTGAGGTAGTGATGTCACAGTTAAAGGGAATACCTAGACCGAGTGTAGAAGGAGGAGGGGAGGGCCGTCCGGTTACTGGCGTGGTTGATCAAACCTAAAGAAAAGGGGACACCGATTATGCAGGACCAATCAGATTCCGGGGAGACAGTCCATGATCCTGAGGCCATCAATGGCCTGTTCCGTATCTTTTATGAGAAACTATATACCAGCCCGGAGCCGGTCCCCCAATCCAAAATCCGGGACTTTCTGGAAACCTTGCCTTTAAAGACGCTGGATGAGCAGGTGCAGGAGGAACTGGGAGGCCCTGTGACCCTGCACGAGGTCCGAGCTGCTATTTCAGCTATGGCGAAGGGGAAGACGCTGGGGCCTGATGGCCTTCCAATGGAATTCTTTGTCACCTATAACTTCAGACCCTTGAATGCACTGGTGAGGGATCTGATATGGGGAGATGGCAGGCAGAGGGTCTCCCTACGGACGTTGCAGCTCCCAATGGTGGAAGGAGGCTTGGGAGTGCCGGACTTTGAATTGTATATGTTGGCGGCCCAGTTACAGTGGCTGGCACAGTGGGTGGAGGGAGTGAATGAAGCAGGTGCATGGATGATGGAACCCAATGGTAAACCGGACATGTTGTTGGCTAAATTATTGAGACCGGCTGTCACTGTCCCATATAAGTCGGTATTACAGCGTACAGCCATAAATACCTGGCAACGCTGTGTTCATAAGGTGGGTGGGACTCCCTGGTACTCCCCCGCGCTGCTCCTGGTTGGGCTCCCATAAAGGGACCTGGTGACAGTGTTCACGGCGGAGCAGCTGGGGTCATAGACAGAGGTGAGCTTGGATACAGTGGGAGATTGTTACCTAGATGGCTCTATGGTCCCATTTGCAGACATAATGGAGAAGTACAGCCTTTATCCTGGTCAGTTTCTGCGGTACGAAGCCTTGGTTCGAGCCTTCAGACAGTTATGGGGTGGAATCAGAGATGAACCAATGACTCACCCAGTGCTGCATGCGTTGTTTACTCTGGGCACGGCCGGACACCAAGTGAAGTGGCACCATGAGGCCTTGGTTGCTGAGTCCGTCCGCCCTATAGGGGCTCTCCGAGGTAAATGGGAGATAGCGATCGGTAGGGAGCTCACAAATGGGGAATGGGGCAAAGTACTGAGAGCCCATACGAAAATATCGAGGAATACTAGGCTTAGGTACACGCATTTCATCTACCTTCATATGGTCTAAATGACGCCTCACAGACTCAATTTTACATATGGTGGTGAGCTGAGGACATGCCCGAGGTGTGCTTATGTGGGTGCCGGGTTTATCCACATGACCTGGAGCTGTGGAGTAGTACAGGGGTACTGGGCGGTAATCCTAGATAAGATAAAGACAGCATTGGGGAGGTTGCTGGCGCTGACCATAGAAGTCTGTTTGTTAGGGCTCTTCCCGCGCCCTCCTAAAAGGAAGGTGGGGAACTGATTCATTGACCTAGCACTGGGCTTAGCTAAACGACAGATAGCGCTAATGTGGAAGGCTTCCGCTGGGCCGCAGGTGGCCAGCTGGAACAGCGAGGTTATTGATTGGGCAGGAGCGGAGGAAAGAGCCCTGAGCTGGGAGGAAGGAAGGAGTATCCGAAAACAACCGATAGCAGACCTTTGGAAAGAAGTGCTGGTGAACTGGGAAAATCCAGAGAGGGAACAGACGACGGGGGGAGTCTGGGAGCGGCAGTGAGTGATATACGTGCTCACACACGGAAGACATTGGACTCAGAAAGGGGGGTTGGGCACAGTATATACACTACGAGAAAGTGAAACAGTGGTCCGGAAAGGGTAAAGACAGACAGCGCTTGAGAAAATGTGATCGGTGGTTGGGGAAGGGGCGATCTTCCCGTCTTTCTCCCCCCCTAGAGACCCGCACACTATGCAGAACATTTCATTTAATTAATAGGAACAACAAATGCACCCTTGGACTTGGATGATACTCTGGCCCCTATGCATGCTGTATTTTATTAGGTTTCAGTTTAGTTTTGTTCCTTTTCCTTTCTTTTCCTTTTTAAATGGTTGTATTGTTATTGGTTCTGGATATAAGAATGACATTGAGGAAGACATTCCCTGAATCCTGGGTAGTGACTTGAACTGCCCTCCGAGACAAGGCAGAGATGAGCAGTGGACGGGGGTTGCGTAAATTGTTACGGGAATGGGATGGGGGGCGATGGCCATGCAAAAAGCGATGGACAGTAATTGATTGTGCTAGGTAAATGTCACCATGCCTTCCTCAAGGAAGAAACGTATGACTCCCTGTCTAAATGGTGAAAGAGAATAATACTGGAACATTTTGCAAACACTGCATGTGAAATGGTAACGAATATGTAAAATGCCAATATAAATATGTTTAAAAAAAATACATCAGATCATTACACTTTAATGTGCACACAGGCACCCAAACATAATCACTAGACTTGGATATGCATACAAAGTCACTCACACACATCGCAAGGTCAATACTCAAAGAAAACACCTCACCGGTCGTTCACTCGAAATTTTTGCCAACTCAAGCTGGCGGAGCACAGTGACAGCCAGGCAGTGACTCTTGACCGGGACTCAAATCCCAGATTCTTTTTTGTAGCATCACGTCTGCCCCACAAATGATCTTCCACTGGCTGCCAAGATGCACCGCCTTTAATACCTTTTACTCAACCTAAGGCAAAGGTTCTAGAAACCTCGCCTCCTTTCTTCTATTACAAAAAATTGAGCTGACCGTACTGGTCTGTGTCAAGGTCAAGACAGAAGCTGGACAGGCCCCTGTATTTTGACTCTGAGACAGAGCTGTACATTCCACACATTTCGCTGGCAACAACAATCTCTGCTCTGAAAGGCACCAAGCACACTTTCCACACATTGTACCAGCAAAGCTTACGAAAGCCTCAGAGGGTACATTCAACAATCTCCTCTCCAAAAACAAAGCATTCTTGAACATAAATAACCCAAACAGTTGAGCACTCTGGGGGCCTGCCTGTGCGCGCAAAAAGCTCAAGCATGACAGAGTCCGGATTTAAGATGAGATGAGGGTATGTCAAAGCCAGTAGTAGGAACTTCATAATACTTCCCAATGTACAACACAATGCACATTTGTGCACCACTGCCTATAGCATCACATACTTCATCTCTCAATGTACAACATAATGCACATTTGTGCACCACTGCCTATAGCATCCCATACTTCATCTCTCAATGTACCACACAATGCACATTTGTACACCACTGCCTATAGCATCACATACTTCATCTCTCAATGTACAAAACAATGCACATTTGTACACCACTGCTCATGACACTGCACTTCGGAACCAAACAGTACATTCCATACCTCTCTCTCTCTCATGCTTTCAAATGTACATCCCACACGTTCTGTTCCTGGCAAGGCTGTTCTACTCTGGGGCTGCTCCCACTTTGCTAAAACTGCAAGAATACACAGAAGAAATCTTCAAGGGAAACAAGGCATATGCAGAACGTACATTCAGGCTAAGGTCAAATAAAACACCAAAAGACAATTAAAATCATGGTAGTCAAAGGTCATCACGTGGTGTCAAACCATAAGAGTGCTTCTAGCACTACAAAATTCTTGACTTGTTAGCCCATGGGCCAGTCATCATGCTCTGTAATAAACTGCTACTCTTAGCTGATTTCATGTTTTGGTGATGCTAGAGATGAATTCGCTGTCTTTAACAAGTGTGTTTATTGCTTATGTGTGCCTTTGTGTATTGATTGTTTTATTGTGAAAATATTTTAGTCAAACTAAACTGAATTTAAATCAAATGATTTGACTAAATCGGGTATTTTTTCCATTTCATTGAATTATCACACATTGCAACAGTTCGAAAACTGTGCATTTGTGAGGTTGAAGCATTCCCAGTCGATTGCTCTGATGCAAAACATGAATGGAATGTGAATGTGCAGGTGTGAGATGGCAGATCATTTTTAGTGCAAAGTCTGGATTTGACGATAGAGGCCGATGCAAGCATGGAAGATTGGGGAAATGTGTGGACAAATTTTGAAAGGCGGTCAATGTCAGAAGAAGAAAGAAAGATGTCATCACTTGTCAGGGCTAACAAACCCAAACCATAACTCCATGCCCTCAGCCTATTCACTCTAACTCTCAACCCTTACACTCATAAACGTCATCTTTAACCTTGTGCCCCAAACCCTTAATGCTATTCCCCAACCCTTAGACCGGAAAACGCTGACACTAAACCCTTAAACCCAACCTCTAAATTCATACCGTTAAACCCTCATCTCTAACCAACCCTCCACATCTTTAAACGTATACTTTTAATCCTATACCCTTAGCTTAAACATCCATACTCTTAACTCCCATACCCCTAATTCTCAGATCCTAACCCCTTAACCCTAATCCTAACCCCTTACATCTGAACCTTTATACCTGACGCCCTTAGCCCTATAACCCAACTCATAACCCTAAACCTGTAACGAAAACTCTTAACACCTAATCATCTACTCCTAACTCCTCTCTCACTGTCTGTACTTGAATATATTTTGGTAGCAAACATCGTGGGAAGTGTTCTTTTTTAATCAGTTATTACCAGTAGAACTGATATTTAAGAAGTATCATATAATTTGTGCTGTTTTCAAAGTTGTGAGGCAATAGAAAGAAAGCGGGAAAGGATACTATGCATTAAATTAGCCTCTGTATAAAACACAATCAAAAGTTTCTGTCAGATTATAGAGAGCAAAGTTTGTTTCTCATACTTTGTCATTATATTTTCCAATGCATAAAATTGCTACTGTGAGAAGTTGGCCTGATGTATGATGTCACTGGTTCTAGTGTATACCTTATATCAGTCCAAACAACCCTTATGGTGATTGGTTGTAAAGTCAACCTTATAGACCAGCTATCCTAGTGGTAGCATGGACAAGAGCAGTCTTAGGCTAAACTCTGAATGGCATGTGAAGCCAGCTGTGATACCATATATAATCCCTTGAATACCAAATGAAAGGACACCACAACAGATATATATATAAAATAAAGTGTATTTATTCTAGTCAAACCCTCAGCACTCTTTATGAGATTAGAGGTAAGTACAACACAGTCTTATTTAAGCATACATTAAGTCACACAGGTAAGTAATACAGTTAGGCCCTAGGGGCCACGCAAACCATATACTAAGTAAGTGGTATAAGGACCACTGTCACGGAAATAGGATAGGCCTAGGCCTAGGGAATCGCTGGGGCTACACTGCACTAGCAACAGTTAGGAAGTGGGAGGCCCACGGGATTCAGGTGCAGAGTGGAAACAGTCACGCGTAATGCATAAAAGTCGATAGAAATAGTAGTTGTTAGCAATTAACAGTTTAAGGACACTTCTTTAGCAGCTAGAGAGTCGAGACTCGGAAACTAGACCCTAGGATAGTCACTACCCTTGTGAGCACCGAAGTACCCAAGTTACCTAGCTCACGGACTGCGGGTGCATAGGTGTGAACTTGCGTTGGGTTTCGTCGTGGACTTCTATGGATGCCTGAAGGAAAGTTGCTGACAGGCAGTTAGTGAAGAGTGTCCGGTGGATCCCAAGGCTGGGATCAAGAAGAGAGGAGACCTGCAAGCAGAAGGGACAGAGTCAAGGTCACTAGCCAGTGACCACGTGGAACCAGGAAGGAACCAGGCGATGTCGTGAAGATTGCAGGTGAAGGTGAAGCTTGTCGTTGCAGCCACGGGGACCAGGAAATGTCGAGGACGACCAGGACCAGGAGGCGAGCTGTCCCACGAAGGCTCTTGCTGTCAGCGGCGTCGAAGTTGAACTAGGACTCACCAAGCCTTGGCAAGCAGAACCCACGAAGAACGGAGGACTTGCTTCTGGTGCAGACCAGGAAGGTCTGGGGTGCTTCTCTTATGCAAGGAAGCGGGAGCCAGTCTGGAGGAGCCAAACCAGCAGTGAAGATTTCTGGATGCGTCGTCACAAAGGCCACTAGCCAACGGGCAAGCAACCGGACAGGCGCGGCAAGCAGGAAAATGCAGAAGGGCCCCACGCAGTACTCGTGGAGTGTGGGGGGCTGATCTTCGGTGCAGATGGTGCTTGGGGTTGGGGCTTCTCAATCCCCGGTGCACAACTTCGAGGGTGCCTCAGAAGCTGCGCTGGAAGATACTCGCCACTTTTCCCAGGTAGCCAGTCCCACGTCTCTCGTCGCCTCCACGGATCTCAGCTCGGCTGTGGAAGTGGATCAGGGTGGGAGAAGTCTGGAAGTCAAGGCTCTGGTCGGGCTCTGCAGTCGGTCCCTCGTAGAACTTCAGCAAAGCAAAGGGTAGTCTCTTGATGGTGCCTGTTTGCACAGGGTAGCCACTCCTTGGCCACAAGGGAGATTCTTCAGTCTTCTTCTTTCGTCGAATGTCGAAGGTCCAGAGTTTCTGTTCAAGTTGCAGGTTAAGGATAATCTAATCTCCTGGGGCCCAGCTACCATACTTATACTGATCTGGGGGGCTGGGTTACCTGCTAGGTCACGCCTTATGGGTGGGACCTGGGAAGGGGGTGGTTACACCCCCTTCCCTTTGTCCAGTTTCGCGCCAGGATTGGGGCTGGAGTGCCCCAGCACCGGTTTGAACTGGACTATGCATGGGACACCTTGTGTGCCCCAGGCATGTCTCATTCCTTTCAGCCCTCCCTGCCCCAATACACTAAAGTCTGTCTGGGGAGGTGCTAGCACCTCCCCAAGCAGGAAACCTATTGTCCAAGCCTCCCTTGCTGGGATCACTCCCAGCAGCAGGAGGTCAGACTTGTTTCTGTGGCAGCAGCATCCATTTTGTGATGCTGAGGCTTTGGTTAGAGTTAAACAGCAAAGTAGGATTTTAACATGTCTCTCCCTCTAGAAGGGGGAATAATATCCTCATTACCAGAAATGGTATGGGGGTATTATTCCAAAGTGTTAGACACCTTACACGACATGTTTTGATAAAGCCAAACCATAGTTACCATAACCGTTTAAGATTATAAGGCACTTTAAGAGTATATGGTAGGCTATATCATAGAACAGCTATAAGGACATGGTTCCGAAAGCTGCAGACAGGCTCAGCTCATGCTAGAGCACCATCTCACATGTTACCAAGCACTCTGCCTCCAGGATTGTTAAGGCCTGTCTTAGGAGTGGCTGATAGGTACACATGTGTCTATTTTAAGGGTAGATATAGGTATACTATATCTAAGTAAGGGGTGATTACACGACCTTGTCCCAGCTGAGTGATCAGCCAGTTGTGTCTGATTGGAAGGCCAGACCAGGGGTGGCATAATACATGCTGCAGCCCCTGGGAGGCCTAGGGTACACCTATGCCCTGGGTACCTAGGGTACACTGTACAGGGTCCAATAAGGTGATCCTTACCAATTGGGAATGTACCTAGGGTACATGGAGTCCATTTTAAAGAGAGAGCAGACAGCCTGAGACCCTGAATGGCAGGATTTCAGGCCAACTAAGTCGAAAAACCAGCTAGACACTAGGCAAAAAGTTGGGGGTAACCATAGTCAGATATCCACCTTCCTACACACCCCCCCCCCCAAATGAAAGGAGATAAGGCTGGCCTTGACAAGGTAAGCCTCTATTGCCTAAGTGGCCATATAAGGAAGAACCAGCACTGGCATGGTTACCCCCTGTCTCATGGTCCACTAAGCAATCCCTCATCCTAAAGGTATCATAGGGTCTCCACCATAGGGAATCTCTACCTTGGGTGTGTCTTTGCAAAGTAAAAGGCTGGTGTTGAGATGGAGTACTGAAGTGAGTGTCCTCAAAGTGAGGCCTCAGCTTCCTCCAATCATCCTCCACCATGGATGCCTTTCTTTCTATAACTGAGTTGCACTGTGCTCTCAGGGTCAGCCTCTGGCTACCTAAAGCTGGAGGCTGGGTCCCTTTTGTGGGCTTACTGGAGGGACAGGTCAGGTTTGGGGCCCTAAGGTCCCATGTTTGCCTGTGCCCAACAGAATCCCTCTGGGGGAGGTCCCTAACTACCTGTAAAGGGGATCCCTCAGGAATGTTTTTACCCATCACCTGGCTAGGGCTACTAGCCAGGCAATCCTCATTCTTTTGATGGGGGGGTTCTTGTGGACAGGGGCCCTCTTGGGGTCCACTGGCCTCCCTGACCTCTGCAGCCCTGGGCTGACTGAGGCAGGGTAGAGAGAGGCAGGCTACCTGCACCAGACTGGGTACCACCTTGGAAGGGGCCACTGACATCAGAGGTTCTGCCAGGCCAGGCCTGGCTACCTCTGGGGCAGTTCCTTCACAAGGGGTGAGGTCAGATCCCCGAGGAGGCTGACCTTTTCCTAATGTCTGGGGAGAGGGAGACTTTTCTTCCTCCCCACTACTCTCTGTTTGTGTGGAGTGATCCATAGTTTCAGGCTTCACTACACCTATGTCAGTCTGAGTGTGGGCTGAGACCATTACATCCTTGCCAACCTTTTCAGGGAGGCACTCAGTTTGGGTTTGAGCTGTGACTGTCACAGCTCTGCCAATCTCTACAGGGAAGTCTGTCTTTACCTGGGCTGTGGCTACCACTGCCTTTCCAACCTTTTCAGGGAGGAAATCTACTTGGACAGGGGTTGTGGCTGGTACAACCCCACTACCCTTTTGTGAAAGGCCTACCATTTTAGAATGGCTGTCTTGTTCAACTCCAGCCCAAGCTGAGAGTTCTAAGTCATTCCCCAGTAAGCAGTCCACAGGCAAGGTTGGAGACACTGCCACCCTTTTAGGGCCAGTGACACCTCCCCAGCTGAGACATACCTCTGCCATGGGATGACTGTTCTGTTTGCCATCAATGTTAGTTACCTGGTATGAGAAACCAGGCAAAAGCTGCTCAGAGGGAACTATCCTATGGGCCACCATAGTGATGCTAGCTCCAGTGTCTCTGTAGGCCTCAGCTTGTCTACCATTGATGTAGGGCTCCTGTCTGTACCTACCCAAAGTGTTGGGACAGGCAGTGAAGTTGGCAAACCCCATGCCACCATCACAGACAAGAGTAGCTGCTGTAGGGGAATTGGCTAAGCCAGGGTCCCCCTGTGTTCCCCAAGAAAACCCAACCAAATTTTTGGGGGCACTCCCTCCACCAGGGGGATTACTGCTGACAGTAATAGGCGGTGTGACAGGAGTAGTTGGAGGAACAGTTTTGTTTTTAGCCTTTGGGCAACTGCTGTCAGTTTTTCCAATGCCCAGGAATTTTACACTCATGGCAGTAAGGCTTTTTAACTGTGGTAGAGGAGGGAGCTTGGGACCCACCACCCTGTGTGGAGTTTTGGGGCCCTGAGGAAGATTTCTCTTTTGTTTTATCCCCACCCTTCTCTTGAGGCGTGGTGGTATCTTTCTTTTGGTCACCACCCTGATTTTTAGGCCTAATCCTGGTCCTGACCCATTTATCTGCCCTCTTTCCCAATTCTTGGGGAGAGGTCAAATCTGAGTCTACCAGGTGTTGACGGAGAAGCTGGTTCTGACAATTACTAAGGATCTGCTCCCTCATAATCAAGTTGTACAATCCTGTATAGTCCTGCACCTTGCTGCCAGTTAACCAACCTTCCAAAGCCTTAGTGGCACAATCCACAAAATCAGACCAGTCCTGTGTCTGTGTCTTCTGGGTGTCTCTGAAAAACAACCTATATTGCTCAGTGGTTAAGCCAAACCCATCTATCAGAGCACTCTTCAGGACTTTGTAATTGTTAGCATCCTCATCACTGACTGTGAGGAGCTTGTCTCTACCTTTGTCAGAAAAGGAGAGCCACAAGATAGCTGCCCACTGACTCTGGGGTACCTGCTGTACTTTGCAGGCCCTCTCCAAAGCAGTCATCCACTTGTGGATGTCATCCCCATTCTGATATGGGGGGACTATCTTGCTTAGGTTTCTATGGTCATAAGACCTATCCCTATCTCTAGGAATGTTGCTGCCACCAGTGGGTTCTGACCCACACAATTTTTGCTCTCTAGCCAGAGCAAGCTTCTCCTTGGCAAGGGCAAGTTCTTCCCTCTGAATCCTCAGATTAGCTTCCCTCATTCTGGCTTCATGCTCCTTTCTCTCAGGGGAAGTCATTCCCCTGTGAGAGGAAGCATTAGAGATGCTAGAGACATGGGAGTGAATGGATTCCCTTGAAGGGGATCTGTCTCTCCTACTTCTCTGGGTAAGCCCACTTGGGGGTCTGTATGGGGGGACCCCATGCAAACTCCCATGTAAGCTTAGGTTAGCCTGGCTAAGTCTTCCTACTTGGCCCTGGCTGTCTACCTCTTCATCTGAAGTCCCATCTGACTCATCTGTGGTGGGTAGACCCTTATCTACAGCTATGGCACCATACTTGGCAGCTCTTTCAGCATCATAGGCCTCCAGAAGCTCCACTAGCTGTCTAAGGGTAGGGTTGGAACCCTGTTTTAATCTCCTGGAGGTACACAGTTGTCTCATCTCCTGGAAAGTGAATGCATCCTATCTAGAGGGAATCTGTCCAGGATTCTCCTTTCCTGAGGGAGTATCAGTGTGATCTCCATTCAGGGACATGATTCTAGTGAGGGTGTGGTGTGTGCACCTACCTACACTAGTTGTATCTACTAAACCTCTCTAGTAGTTGTAGTCAGGGTGTGTTACTCCCTTCAACCTACAACCACTAAGTCCAGTAGGACTTAAGTATTATAATCTATGTTATATGTACCTAAACAATATCTGTATGATCTTTCAATTTAGTATCTCAAGATTACAATGGTATTACAACAGCAAGCTCAGATCCCAACCGCTGCTCACCAATGTGAGAAGTTGGCCTGATGTATGATGTCACTAGTTCTAGTGTACACCTTATATCAGTCCAAACAACCCTTATGGTGATTGGTTGTAAAGTCAACCTTATAGACCAGCTATCCTAGTGGTAGCATGGACAAGAGCAGTCTTAGGCTAAACTCTGAATGGCATGTGAAGCCAGCTGTGATACCATATATAATCCCTTGAATACCAAATGAAAGGACACCACAACAGATATATATATATAAAATAAAGTGTATTTATTCTAGTCAAACCCTCAGCACTCTTTATGAGATTAGAGGTAAGTACAACACAGTCTTATTTAAGCATACATTAAGTCACACAGGTAAGTAATACAGTTAGGCCCTAGGGGCCACGCAAACCATATACTAAGTAAGTGGTATAAGGACCACTGTCACGGAAATAGGATAGGCCTAGGCCTAGGGAATCGCTGGGGCTACACTGCACTAGCAACAGTTAGGAAGTGGGAGGCCCACGGGATTCAGGTGCAGAGTGGAAACACTCACGCGTAATGCGTAAAAGTCGATAGAAATAGTAGTTGTTAGCAATTAACAGTTTAAGGACACTTCTTTAGCAGCTAGAGAGTCGAGACTCAGAAACTAGACCCTAGGATAGTCACTACCCTTGTGAGCACCGAAGTACCCAAGTTACCTAGCCCACGGACTGCGGGTGCATAGGTGTGAACTTGCGTCGGGTTTCGTCGTGGACTTCTATGGATGCCTGAAGGAAAGTTGCTGACAGGCAGTCAGTGAAGAGTGTCCGGTGGATCCCAAGGCTGGGATCAAGAAGAGAGGAGACCTGCAAGCAGAAGGGACAGAGTCAAGGTCACTAGCCAGTGACCACGTGGAACCAGGAAGGAACCAGGCGATGTCGTGAAGATTGCAGGTGAAGGTGAAGCTTGTCGTTGCAGCCACGGGGACCAGGAAACGTCGAGGATGACCAGGACCAGGAGGCGAGCTGTCCCACGAAGGCTCTTGCTGTCGGCGGCGTCGAAGTTGAACTAGGACTCACCAAGCCTTGGCATGCGGAACCCACGAAGAACGGAGGACTTGCTTCTGGTGCAGACCAGGAAGGTCTGGGGTGCTTCTCTTTTGCAAGGAAGCGGGAGCCAGTCTGGAGGAGCCAAACCAGCAGTGAAGATTTCTGGATGCGTCATCTCAAAGGCCACTAGCCAACGGGCAAGCAACCGGACAGGCGCGGCAAGCAGGAAAATGCAGAAGGGCCCCACGCAGGACTCGTGGAGTGTGGGGGGCTGATCTTCGGTGCAGATGGTGCTTGGGGTTGGGGCTTCTCAATCCCCGGTGCACAACTTCGAGGGTGCCTCAGAAGCTGCGCTGGAAGATACTCGCCACTTTTCCCAGGTAGCCAGTCCGTCTCTCGTCGCCTCCACGGATCTCAGCTCGGCTGTGGATGTGGATCAGGGTCGGAGAAGTCTGGAAGTCAAGGCTCTGGTCGGGCTCTGCAGTCGGTCCCTCGTAGAACTTCAGCAAAGCAATGGGTAGTCTCTTGATGGTGCCTGTTTCCACAGGGTAGCCACTCCTTGGCCACAAGGGAGATTCTTCAGTCTTCTTCTTTCGTCGAATGTCGAAGGTCCAGAGTTTCTGTTCAAGTTGCAGGTTCAGGATAATCTAATCTCCTGGGGCTCAGCTACCATACTTATACTAATCTGGGGGGCTGGGTTACCTGCTAGGTCACGCCTTATGGGTGGGACCTGGGAGGGGGGTGGTTACACCCCCTTCCCTTTGTCCAGTTTCGTGCCAGGACTGGGGCTGGAGTGCCCCAGCACCGGTTTGAACTGGACTATGCATGGGACACCTTGTGTGCCCCAGGCATGTCTCATTCCTTTCAGCCCTCCCTGCCCCAATACACTAAAGTCTGTCTGGGGAGGTGCTAGCACCTCCCCAAGCAGGAAACCTATTGTCCAAGCCTCCCTTGCCGGGATCACTCCCAGCAGCAGGAGGTCAGACTTGTGTCTGTGGCAGCAGCATCCATTTTGTGATGCTCAGGCTTTGGTTAGAGTTAAACAGCAAAGTAGGATTTTAACATGTCTCTCCCTCTAGAAGGGGGGAATAATATCCTCATCACCAGAAATGGTATGGGGGTATTATTCCAAAGTGTTAGACACCTTACACAACATGTTTTGATAAAGCCAAACCATAGTTACCATAACCGTTTAAGATTATAAGGCACTTTAAGAGTATATGGTAGGCTATATCATAGAACAGCTATAAGGATATGGTTCCGAAAGCTGCAGACAGGCTCAGCTCATGCTAGAGCACCATCTCACATGTTACCAAGCACTCTGTCTCCAGGATTGTTAAGGCCTCCCATAGGAGTGGCTGATAGGTACACATGTGTCTATTTTAAGGGTAGATATAGGTATACTATATCTAAGCAAGGGGTGATTACACGACCTTGCCCCAGCTGAGTGATCAGCCAGTTGTGTCTGATTGGAAGGCCAGACCAGGGGTGGCATAATACATGCTGCAGCCCCTGGGAGGCCTAGGGTACACCTATGCCCTGGGTACCTAGGGTACACTGTACAGGGTCCAATAAGGTGATCCTTACCAATTGGGAATATACCTAGGGTACATGGAGTCCATTTTAAAGAGAGAGTAGACAGCCTGAGACCCTGAATGGCAGGATCTCAGGCCAACTAAGTCGAAAAACCAGCTAGACACTAGGCAAAAAGTTGGGGGTAACCATAGTCAGATATCCACCTTCCTACAGCTACATCCCAAAATTTGGCAAGAGCGTAGAAAAGCAAGGTACAACCATTACAATGTGCCCCTCACACTGGTACTTCAAGCATTACATTATCTATCTTTACCTCGAAGAACATATGTTACCGTGATGCACACATGTAGTAATCTTCCCAGAATCGGAAGAGGGCACAACGTTTTCAAGTTTCACAGGACAAATAATATTAAATGTTAATTTGTTAATTCTGGTACAAAAGGCACATGGCACCAATGCTCTGCATGGAAATTATTGACATATGATAATATTTGCTATTTGCTAATATCAGACACACTAGGAATATACTTGATAGCCTTAAGAGTAATATATGACATGTTTCTCCTCATGTATATTTTATACAGGTTGGTACAACAGGCTCTTCATCAATTTCACCCTCAGAAGGCACATCTTCTTCTTTGTGTTGCAATCCTACTTCCCGGCTATCCTGTTGGTCATGCTTTCATGGGTTTCCTTCTGGATTGACAGAAGAGCTGTTCCAGCTAGAGTGTCACTAGGTAAACTTTTATCGCTTATTTTGTTTCTGGAGTGTGAAATATTGCTGAGGTACAATGGAGTTAGGGTTATGACTAAGTGAGTGAGTTATCCAAACACTTACGCAGGTCTCCGTTCTATAGCAATCTTAAAACAGTGGAAGCCAGCTGAGTTAGAAATAGCCATTGTTTAAGAGGACTGCTAATACAGTCAAATTAGATGATTTTCAGAGTTTGGACAGTAATGCTTTCAAAGTTACAGCTTAATGGGCCGCAAAATAGTGCCGACCTTTGGTGAAGCACAAACATTTTAATAATTTTAGCATTTAATTATCTGTAGGTGAAAGCCTCTTGTGGCCCATACCAAAAATGTACAGAGGATTTAGAGAACAACTATTGCTTACCATTGGTTGGCATTATTGACAATCTCATTTACTTCCTTCTTATTTTAATAGCTTCCCCTCCTCTTCTTGCATGTCTGCCCCCTGGAGCATATCCTCTTTAGCATACTTTTGATAGGATGACTTGTATCTTTCCACTGTTCACTCTGAGGGGACTACTTTTTTGTGCTTAATTAAGCTCTCCATGAAAGTGCATGTGTTTTCCTGCCCTCCCCTATCTCTCTCTCTCTCTCTCTCTATCTGTGCTGCTTACCTTCCTTCTAACACACACACCCCCTATTGCTTTCCCTTTACCGCCCCATCCACTCTTCCGTTGCTCCACTACTCCTCACAGTCCTCAAAACAAATATTTCATTTAATGTGACTTTTTATGGAGGGCGGTAGATGTCCTCTCTAAAAGCCAGTGATTTCATGCAGCTCTGTTGCCCCCTCACCCCCCGCCCACGCCTCGCATCGCTTCCCCCTAACGGCTTCTCCATTGCTCCCACCCCCTCTAAGTCAGTTAAATATTTTGTTATTCTTTGTATGAAGGGCCCGGCAACTGCTGTTTGCTGCTGGCTCACTCCGTTATCCCAAAAGCACTTTGGCGCCAATTAACTGTCATATTTGTTTTCATTTACTAGTCTAAGTGGCATTCACGCATTAAAAAATTATACCTGCATCATTCCTTAGGCCCCATGCACAAGGACATGTCACCACACATGCACTTCTACAAAATAACGTGGCCAGCAAAAGCAGCGTGTCATCACACCTTATTTTCTCTTTTGTCGCTGATGCTGTACGGTACCAGCAAACAGCATTTTGCTTTTTGCAGATGGCTGCATAGCATTGACAAAAAACATTGGCAAAGCCAATAAGTCAATAAGATGAGACCTATCGGTTTTGCCGAAATTTGTCTGAACAATACAGCAATGTAGGTTTAATCAGCTCACTCAGTACACAATATACTCATGCCCTTTGCATTTTCCACCAAGAAGCTCTTTACTCCCCAATTCTTCTCAATGTAGCATTTCATCAGATATCTCATTCACGTCATACCTCGCTACATTTACTTCTCTTTCATCTCTCCTTCTTATGATGTATATCCCATTTTCCTACTTCCTCGGTCCCTATATGTTTCCACTACCCAGGTGTAATAGATTGAGTTCTAGGAATCACACCGTTCCTTATTGTAGTGTTGTGCTAGGTTAGGCCTACGCTGTAACAAATCATCCCCGACACAGTTAGTTCAGTTGGTGGCTATCTGGGTAACTAAACCACGCCCAGCGCCCTGGTCTTTTTATTAATACATCCCACGTGGTCTCGACCTCCGTCGAGCCCACCTTGCACGTAAACGTGATTGACTATGGCACCACCCCTACTACTGCGAGAGCCATGGACTATCCCATGGTCTCTTGCGATATTACACTAATTTTCATATCTCGAACGCTATCTCATTACAGTCGCTTTATTCACCAGCATTACAACTATTGCCCATCTATTTAGGCTCTGCAAAAAAGCAGTTATTCATGCCTGTTATTCTTATATATCCTATATGCTTATCTATTTGGCTTTTTCGTTCCAGTGGGAGGTCTGGCCAGCATTTCGCCATTATATTCATAATTATAATGTACACTAGGAATCGCAAGTTCTTTTAGTTCATCAAATTCCCTAATTCTGCCTTTATCAAGGTGTTACTATATCTTATATTCTCTATTACCCCTTTCCTCTTTTCTGTCAAGCTTACTTTATGTCTGCTAGTACTTATCATGAACATTTCACATAAGGGCATAGGGAGGAGTGTTCTCTATTCTCCTGTTAACTCTTTTACATACTCTATACAATGTTTATATTTATATTTGTTTGTAATGCGAATAACTAAAATGCTTCTGGGAACAATCCTATGTGGGTTAGGGGGTTTGCTCTTCTATAATTCTTCATGCATCAGCAATGTATCTGTTACTGTGCCCTAAGCTACTTACGCTGTTGTGTCTCTTTCCGCCGAACACGTGTCAGTGTCTAACCCATACACAATCCATTGCATATGTGGTGAAGAGATAGTCCACATATGACACCACAACCTATGTTTGCCCTTCTAATGCCAATCCCTATACCTGAAAAATAGACACAATTGTTTTGTTCACTGGTACAATTGCTATTAGAAAGGGGGAAGACAATGGCCCACCCTGCCTTGTGGCAATGTGAGATCCATTCGTCAGTGACTAGCTCCCAGTTCAAAGCATGGACAACAGAACAGTGTACAATAACCTAATTCAAATATCAATTTGAACCAGAACCCCTCCAAATTTCTTCAGGGTCAGGACAAAGAACTCCCAGCTTCGCAAATTAGACTTTCAAAGCTTCTCAAAAATGGATATAGGCAACTCCTGGTTTTGTTACGCTTGATGGGTCCGATTCACAAAGGTAAACTGAGGCAAAAGTCTAACTTTATGACTTTTGTCATTCACAAAATGCATTTACTACTCATAAATGCCCTTAGTGAATCCCAAAAGTTGAACTTTACGACTTTGGGTATTCACAAAGGGCATTAACGAGTAGTAAATGCCCTTTGTGAATACTGAAAGTTGTAAAGTTAGACTTCCGTCTCAATTTACATTTGTGAATCGGGCCCGATGTATTGCATTATCTATTCTTTTACTTTAGTATCAGAAACTGTACCAGTGAGTAATCTAGGTGCCTGATTTAGAGATCGGTGGCCGGGATACTTTGTCACAAATGAGTTGGAAATACCTTCCACCATTCTTCCACCATTTCTTCAGGAGAGGATGTAGTCCGTCGGCTAGACTGACGACTTTGGTTTTGGAAACCAGGGTTCGAGCCTCGGGGTCGCGTCCACATCCTGTGATTCTGGGCAAATCACTTAATCTCCCCGTGCCTGAATGTGTAACGTAACCGGTGCTCATGTAAAGCGCTCCAATACCTTCGGGTCGAGTTCACGCTATATAAAATCTGCAAAACAAAAATAATACTGCAAGTGCATTATATCCTATGGCATTTGCAATACGGCAAATAGGTATATTGCCATGTTTGTGACAGAGGCTGCTGAACTCTAAGGGGCATATTTACAAGATAATGACGCAGGATGGTGCTGCAAGCCATCTTGCTGCGTCATAAGGAAAGTGCAGTGATGCGTCATATTTAAAACAATACGACGCATCCCTGTGCTTTTCTCTGAGCTGGTGCACCATGTGCTGCCTAGCGCCAATGCAGGTACCCTTGCACCATGGTGCACGGGTGCCTGCATTGCAGGTATGATTGTTTTTGTGCAGGAAGGAATACCTTCCTGCACAAAAACAATCATCAATGGTGTTTTCCTCCTTCCATGTGTGCTGCAGCACACAAAGAAAGAGGAAAAAAGAGGAGAAATAAAGGTATTTCTCCTTGTTGCGCCACTTTTATACCTCCCATGGAGAGGCGTTAGAATCTGACGCATTCCCAGGTTCACAAAACCTTTTAAATCTGGGAATGCATAAGAATCCATGGGTGTTGCGAGGGAACACCCACAGCAACCCCCATGAAACACTCCTTTCATGCAGAGTAATGCATGAAACAGGGCCATATTTACAAGGCCATGAAAAGCCATTCAGGGTGCCTTTTTGTGGCCTTGTAGAAATGGGCCAGCATACTGACCCACAGAAGCATAAAAAAAACTGAAGCTCTGGTGGGGCAAGGGGCTTGTAAATATCCCCCTAAATCGGACCCTATTTCTCCAGTTTACAATTATGGGTCTGATTAGATGGGTAATCAATTTGAATTTAAGTGCATATTGATCTGCTTCCACTCTCTCAGTACTCCACTTTTTTAATCATACTGGAACTTAATCCTTTACTCAGAACTATAAGCCTGATTTTGAATTTGACGAACAGTACTTCATTCACAAGGGTGGCAAAGGATATTACCTCTGCCATCCTGATTGACTACCGCCCATTAAATTTAGAGATGACCACAAGCTCAATGGTCATCTCTGTACACTGAAAGGAACCACTATCACAGAGGTTCCTTTCAGTTTACAAAATTGACACCGGCCGTCGACCAAACTTTTTTATATTTACTTGTTTTTCAAAACAAACAACCAAATCGAAAATTTGTATCTGAAAAAACAAAAATATCTGTGATTTTTTTCCAGGTTATAGGGGTAATTTGTTTTCTTCTCCCTCATCACTAGGTTTTTCCTGGCGATGACTGACAGGAAAAAAAGTCATTAAACCGTCCACCCTAAATGGGGCGGGTGTAGTAATGTACTTCCTTGACAGCCTCTACTCCCGTCAGACGAAGTTTTCTGTCGACTGAGCCAACTGGATCTCCGTCCACAGAAATTTAATTAAGGTCCATCCGTATATAAATGTGAATCAAGTTAAAATTCTGTTTTTATGATCACCACTTCCCTCACACAAATAGCTAGTGGTAAACGCAGAGTCTACAAACATGTGTGGTTCAATTGAGAACTTGGTACTTTGGAGGCATTATTAAAAAAATTTAATCACAATCTTGATGAAAATCATGGAGCCACCATTATGCAAGAGCATATTATAGAAGGTATGAGTTGGTTACTATTAAACCTGCCAAGTACCACACATCAGGTGTTAGACTAACACATTTTAGTGCTGCTGTCCACATCACCGCAATAAAATGCATTAGTCACACATTTATTATGCTCCTCAAGGATCATGCAGCGCTGTACTCTATGTAAGCAGCCCACACGCAGCACTTGATGTGCGCTGCTACAGTGCTTTTTCTGCCCAGGCAATTTAATAGTTAACATCGTCCAGCTGCAGGCCTGAGGCTCAGGTGAGACTCGTGAATCATTGCTGTGGTGACTCAAAAGTCTTAAACTGCAGTTGGATACATTTGTTTACACGCTGGAAATACGAAAACAGAAGCATGACCTACGTGGATCAGGCCTCTTCTGTTGTGGTTGGACCTGGTTTGCACTGCCGAGGATTGGTCCTGCCGAGCAGAGCTGTGCACCAGTAGGATTGTTTTACCTCTTTTCTGCTGACTGCCCAGACAAGTGCTGCTGTATGAATCGAGAGACCCGTAAATGTTGGGAACCGGCCTGGCTAAGTGATGGCAGAGGTCAGAGGGGGCGTATGATGTGGTTTACTGCAACCTGGGACAGCCATGTGATTAAACTTCACTCATCCAGTCCACCCAGCACCCTGATTTAACTGACCTGATTGGTGTTTTCAATAAGCACCATATTATATCTGGCACATGTGTGTCAGGCTGGGTGGGGAGACATTTTTATAGTCAATCTCAATTGTACTAATGAAAGGTCCAGCAGCTCTGAACAGTCAGACATACTGTCTCAAGTGAGGAAGGGAGAACTATGACTGATCATCTGCACCATGTGATCATCTGGCAGTGCCTGCTTCTGAAGCCTGTGGCCATCCTGCCTCGACTGACCGCATCCCGGTGTGTTTAAGGTAATCCATGATGTCAGTAGTTTAGTTACTGTGTATATTTCAAATTGTCCTTAATCTTGCATTGCTTAAGATTGTTAGTTAATTACGGGATGTGTTTATGTATTTTTTTCGTGTAGTATTTTACTTCTATATAGTGAGTGCATACTTTGAACTATTCACCTCTAGGTGTTAATAACAAGCCACAATCAAGAGCTCTAGAGTTTAAGATGAAGATAGTCAGAGTTCCTCATAGTGCTTGTCTGTGGGTTAAAAAGTGTTTACAATACATGTCCATCCAATCCTTGGCCTATTTGCAGAGTGCACAGACGAATGGTATGTATTCCACTTTGAACTGTGATTCTGTGTGAAGGAGGGACACAGTTGTTGTGAGAAGTTGGCCTGGTATATGATGTTCACTAGTTAAAGTGACCACCTTGTACCATGCCAAGCAACCTTATGGTGTGGTTGTAAGTCAACCTTTTCGGACCAGCTGCCCTAGTGGTAGCGTAGGCTAAGCAGTCTTTGAAGCCAAACTCGTTAAAGCGTGTTAAGCAAGCTGTTTTACCATATGTAACCCCCCTTTATACCAATGAAAGGACACCACACAGATATATATTCAAAATATATATGTATTTATTACTCAAAGTATCCCCTAGACTCTTTATGAGCACAGGAGCACAAATCGTTAAACAAGAAAGTATTACAATATACAGAAGTTGCACTTTATATGGATGGGCCCTGGTGGCTACTCAAACCATATACTAAAATAGTGGTATAAGTACCACGACTAGAAAAGGGAAAAGGCCTAGGGTCTCTAGAATCGCTGGGCCTACAAGGAGCTAACGTCAGTTAGTGACCAGGAGGTCCACGGGTCGCGTGTGCAGTGAGGAAAGTTACACGCGGGCTCCCATAGGTTTTCAATGGGTGCGTAAAAGTTCAAAAGTTACTGCTAGAAGGGTCTTTTGGATGGACTACGAACTTAAGACTTAAAACACAGACACTAGAGATGTTTCTCTACACTTGGGCACCGGAGTGCCAGCTTTACCTCACCCACAGGAAGCGGGTGCATAGGTCTCGAAGTGCGTTGGGTTTCGTCTATCTGTTCAATGGAGCCTGATGACAAAGATGCTGCAGGCGGTCGGTCCAGAAGAGATGCGGTGGATCCGAGGGTGGATCAGAGCTGTAGAAGACCTGAAAGCAGAGGGGACAGTGTTCACAGTCACTAGCCAGTGACCGGCATGGCACCAGGTAGGTACCAGGCGATGTCGGGTGCAAACAGGTGATGAGGTGTAGCTTGTCTCCACAGCCACGTGGTCCCTGAAGGTTGACGACATCCAGGAGTCGGTTCACAAGCTGTCCCACGCAGGCTCTCGCTGTCGGCGGTGTCGGCAACTCGAAGGAAGCAAACAAGCCTTGGCAAAAGCAGAAGTTGTGAAGAATGAAGAAAGCTGATTACTCTGACCAGCAAGGTCAGAGGGGCGGCTCCTTTGGAGGGGAGCAAGGGCCAGTCTGGAGCAACCAGACCAGCATTGTAGGTTTCAAGGTTCGTCGCCAAAATGGCCACTAGCCAACGGGCCAGGGACCGGGCAGGCGCGTCGAGATGCAAAGTGCAGAGGGGCCCCACGCAGATCGTGGAGATGCTGGAGGGCTCACCTTTGGTGCAGATGCTGCTCGGATGTTGGGCTTCTCAGGACCCAAAGCACAACTTGGAGGGAGCCTCTGTTGTTGTGCTTGCAGCTTGTCGTGGGTCTTTCAAGATGGCTGGCTCCACGTGTCTCGGTGCCTCCACGGGTTCCTTCTTTGCAGGGACTGTGGATCGGGCGGTGAGAGGTCTGGAGGTCCAGGTCTTGAGGGGCTCTGGGCTCGGGCTCCGGCAGGAGGCGGCGGCAAAGCAGATGTCGAGTAGCTGGTTGGTGCTTGCGTTAGCAAGATGGTCACTCCCTGACCATAGGGGAGATTTCCTTCTGTCCTCTGTGCAGCAGAGCGTCGAAGTTCCCGTCTTCTTCTTTGTAGTAAGTTGATTTCAGGATGTCTGAAGTCTTAGGACACAGCTCCTACCTTTAAGCGGATTCTAGGGGCCGGACTACCTGCTAGGTCCCTCCCTAAGGGTGGGACCAGGAAGGGGGGTGGTTACACCCCCAATCCTTTGTCCAGCTCGCCCAAGGTCCGGGGCTGGTGTGCCCCAGGACCGGTTTGAACTGGCATATGCACCGAGGCTCCTTGTGAGCCTCAGGCATGTCTGATTCTATTCAAGCCCTACCTGACCAATACACAAAATCCTGTCTGGGGTGGTGCACGCACCTCCCCTGGCAGGAAACCCTTTGTCCACGTCTCCCAAGCTGGAAGGACTCCCAGCAGCAGGAGGGCAGACTTGTGTCTGTGGTGGCAGCATCCATTTTGTGGAGCTGAGGCTATGTCTGATTCTACCCGGGTTTCAGGTACTGTACATGTCGTGTCCCTCTAGAAGGGTGGAATGCTAACCCCGTCGCCAGAATTGGCGAGGGGTTAGTATTCCAATTCGTATGACACCTTACTCGACATGTTTTGATAAAGCCAAACCAAAGATAGCATTTAACCTCGAGGTTCATAATGCACTTAAGAGTATATGGTATGACGATATCTGGAAACGGTAGAAGGAAGTTGTTCCGACCACTGCAGACAGGCTCAGCTCATGCCAGAGCACCATCTCACATGGAACCGAGCACTCTGCCTTCAGGATTGTTAAGGCCTGCCATAGGAGTGACTTATAGGTTAACATGTGTCCCATTTAAGGTTAGGTATAGGTATACTACACCTAAGTAAGAGGTGGTTACACCAACTTACCCCAGCTGAGTGATCAGCCAGTTGTGTCAAATTGCTAGGCCAGGCCAGGGGTGGCACAATACATGCTTCAGCCCTTGGTAGGCCTTAGATACACCAATGCCCTGGGTACCTAGTGTACACTGGTACAGGGGCTCACAGGGTGATCCAATTCCAATTGGTTATGCACCTATAGTGCATAGTGTCATTTTAGTAGAGAGAACAGCAGGCTGGGGGTCTGATTAGCAGGCCCACAGCCTCAATATGTCAAGAACCAGTGAAGCAAAAAGCAAAAATTTGGGGTGACCATAGGATAGCAGACCCTACTCTCCTACACAACCCCCCCCCAAACGCAGAGACATTAAACTAGCCTTGACCAGACTCGTCTTCATGTCCTAAGTGGAAGTACCTGGAGAGACCATCTGCATTCCCATGGTCTGTACCTGGCCGGTGCTCCACTGTAAAGTCCATCCCCTGTAGGGAAATGGACCACCTAAGCAGTTTGGGGTTTTCACCCTTATTCTGATTTAGCCACAAGAGGGGCTTATGGTCGGTCTGAATCTTGAAGTGAGTGCCAAACAAGTATGGCCTCAGCTTCTTCAGGGCCCACACCACAGCAAAGACCTCCCTCTCAATAGCTGACCAATTCTTCTCTCTGGGGGTCAACCTTCTGCTAATAAAAGCAATGGGTTGGTCTTGACCATCTACATTAAGTTGTGACAGCACAGCTCCCACACCCAACTCAGAAGCATCTGTTTGGACAATAAACTCTTTGGAGTAGTCAGGACTTTTCAGGATGTCTGAAGTCTTAGGACACAGCTCCTACCTTTAAGCGGATTCTAGGGGCCGGACTACCTGCTAGGTCCCTCCCTAAGGGTGGGACCAGGAAGGGGGGTGGTTACACCCCCAATCCTTTGTCCAGCTCGCCCCAGGTCCGGGGCTGGTGTGCCTCAGGACCGGTTTGAACTGGCATATGCACCGAGGCTCCTTGTGAGCCTCAGGCATGTCTGATTCTATTCAAGCCCTACCTGACCAATACACAAAATCCTGTCTGGGGTGGTGCACGCACCTCCCCTGGCAGGAAACCCTTTGTCCACATCTCCCAAGCTGGAAGGACTCCCAGCAGCAGGAGGGCAGACTTGTGTCTGTGGTGGCAGCATCCATTTTGTGGAGCTGAGGCTATGTCTGATTTTACCCGGGTTTCAGGTACTGTACATGTCGTGTCCCTCTAGAAGGGTGGAATGCTAACCCCGTCGCCAGAATTGGCGAGGGGTTAGTATTCCAATTCGTATGACACCTTACTCGACATGTTTTGATAAAGCCAAACCAAAGATAGCATTTAACCGCGAGGTTCATAATGCACTTAAGAGTATATGGTATGACGATATCTGGAAACGGTAGAAGGAAGTTGTTCCGACCACTGCAGACAGGCTCAGCTCATGCCAGAGCACCATCTCACATGGAACCAAGCACTCTGCCTTCAGGATTGTTAAGGCCTGCCATAGGAGTGACTTATAGGTTAACATGTGTCCCATGTAAGATTAGGTATAGGTATACTACACCTAAGTAAGAGGTGGTTACACCAACTTACCCCAGCTGAGTGATCAGCCAGTTGTGTCAAATTGCTAGGCCAGGCCAGGGGTGGCACAATACATGCTTCAGCCCCTGGTAGGCCTTAGATACACCAATGCCCTGGGTACCTAGTGTACACTGGTACAGGGGCTCACAGGGTGATCCAATTCCAATTGGTTATGCACCTATAGTGCATAGTGTCAATTTAGTAGAGAGAACAGCAGGCTGGGGGTCTGATTAGCAGGCCCACAGCCTCAATATGTCAAGAACCAGTGAAGCAAAAAGCAAAAATTTGTGGTGACCATAGGATAGCAGACCCTACTCTTCTACAGTTGTCAAAATATTGACACAGCAAAAGTGGAAGAAACTGCAGTGCTTATAGGTGAGTGGGTCTGTCTGTTTTATGTTTTAAAAAGTGGAGTGAAGGAGTTGTGTGGAAGTGCATTCAAGAGTGAGTGAGAAGAAGGTCAGAAGAAGAAAAGTTGTGAGGTGTAAGATATGCAGATGTGGAGAGAAATAGGATACATAAGCGCACATGACTAACATAGGTTGAACTTAACAGGAGTGATTGAGAAACCCAGAAGTCCGCTACCATTTCTACAGGCCTCATCACTGTTAAATTCAGAGTCTCGCTGTTTCATAATTAAAACATTTTCAGCATTATTTACAACAAAATCATTGTTTTTACTCATTTATCTTAAACTGCTAACAACCAGTGACAAAGCCAATAGTCCGGGCTGTTTTTAGAGATATGTAAGTTGTCATGGTCAGAGAGGAACCAAAATACTGGCATCAGAAGGCACACTATGGATGTCCTACAAATGTTGTTTATGTGTTTAAGTCATACGCTTGATTACATAGGCAATGCATGCCCCTTTTAGAGACCCCCAAATAATATCATTCCACTGAAAGCCCTGATGTCAAGATCTTCTATTTTACATGCTTTGCAGAGTTTCTCTTTGCTCAAATGAGTGTAATTTCTGATATTTATATGTTTCCCCCATCTTCATTGCTTTATTGTCCTCACGAGAAAGTGTCACTCGTTGTTGAATGTCACTCATAATAATACTGAAATTATGAAAAATTCACACATAAGCAATCTGAAACCTTGGCAGCTATGTACTATGAAGACGGAGCTGTGCTGTATTATTGGAAACCCAAGAGCAATAGAAATTCTCCATTAGACTGTGTATTTCCCCATGCAGCTGCACTATCCATCATCTCCTGATGAGTTCTCTACTATTTATCCAAAAGGCTCATGGGGTTGTTCATGCTTGTAAGGCGCTCTGAGTTGCAGGACGTTGAACTGAAAGTTCGTAAGTTCACAGACACAGGCAGCCTCCAAAAGACCCGGAAGCAGCACCAGGCACATGAAGACATGTTGACCTCGCGCCAATAACCGAGTTCCGAATCCCCCTGCTTGAGAGGAAGTTCAAGACTGGGCTTCCCAAATGACATCCCACTGGCTCACCTCCAACAAAACACACATGCATAAAGCATGGGCAACCCACGAG
This sequence comes from Triturus cristatus, assembly GCF_964204655.1. Lineage (NCBI taxonomy): Eukaryota > Metazoa > Chordata > Amphibia > Caudata > Salamandridae > Triturus > Triturus cristatus. The sequence continues at coordinate 924,786,154 of NC_140591.1, read as the reverse complement.
GGACCCCACAGGAGCAGAGGGAAAAACTGCCACTCGCTGCAGAGCATAGCCCGGATCCAATATGCACATATGAATACACATAAAACCAAATTCATGGTGTACGGAAAAATTTAAATCAAGCACAGGCATTTTGTACTTTAGGGCAGTTAAGAATGACTCCTACTGCAACATACAATTATCTTGGAGTCTGGGTAATGGTCAATGGTAGTGCAACCATGCAGATACACAACATCAGGAAAAAAGCCAGGACTCTGTCATTTGCCCTCTGCAAACTATTTTCACATTTATGTTAAACGTTACCAAAAGTTACCAAAGCACAATAGATCCCAACAATTTCTTAGGGCCATCTTGCTTTCCCTTCCAATTTTTCACCAGAACTAGACAAGCTACAATGTTTAACACAGAAAGATATTTCATCTCCCACGTTACATATACCCAATGAGCCCAAATTCGTCTTGACTTTGTCCTTCTAAACCAGGGCTTGGAATGCAAATCAGCAACCATAAAATATTATTACATAGTAACAAAGGCAAAACCAGACACACTTAAAATGGTGATTCAAGAAATTTGTAAACTAGAAAAAAACATGGTCGAGATATCTGGATGCAGCCATTAGAGACCTAAAGCTCATTAAGGAGGGCCAATTGGGAATTATGACTTACCCTGCCCTAAAAGCCATATTGAAAAGGCAAGTTACAGTTATATCGAGGGAGGCCGACTTAAGTAAGCTGAAATAGGCTGGACCTTTCAATCTAATTTGCAACTCTTATGAAGAAAAGATAAGTCAGCCATATCTAGGAGTGGCACTGAGAAGGCGATGCAGAACCTTCATCCTGCGCACAAGGTTTATGGTATTACCCATAGAAGAGTACAGAGCATTGTGGAAGCACGAGATCACACTGTAGGTTTTGCAATTACATGAGAGAATCCATTGTTAATTTACTCTACTGTTATCCTACATTTTTAACTGCACATTGCGCTTTATTTAAAACTTTTTTTTAAATGAGGTCTCCACATGCAAGGAAGCACTATACCTGTGCTTTAATACTAACGATATCACAGAACTAGCTAGGTTTGGTTAATACATGAATATAATTTCTTGGGTCGAGCATAGGCAGTGCGAATTTGCTGTCTGCAAGACTTGCTGTATTCACTATATGGAGTTCAATCCCACCTACTGCATACCATACATTGACTCCAGCGTAGCTTTTATTTGGTGACTCCTCATTGATTTGAACAACCGATACATCACTTTCATTTGGAGCTAAGGCGCACCACTCAACTACACATTAATTTTCCTTAATTAAAGGCCCTCCGCTTTAATGCAGGTACTATTTCTTTCACAAACCTCCCATTTCCTACGCCGTCTTTGCCAAGCCCCTTTACGTTGTGGTTTTGAATAACTTTTTGTTTGAAAGGGTTGCTTTTTTCACCTGTTGCTGCTTATTTTGTTTAGCTTCGTCTGCCGTGCTTTATCTGTGCGTCCTGCCTTGCCATCAGGAGGGCCCCTATTTATTTTACTTTAGATCACTTCAAAGTGAGAGGATTTTTCTTTTTACGTTGATTACCCCCCTTTGTTGTTGTTTTTTTTCTTTTGCAATTTGACAGGCATTGGAGCACTTTATATCTAGGGCTTGATTAAGAATCTGGTGGTGTGGCGCCAGGATCGCTCTACCGCCCCACAGCCAAAGCTGTGGTCAGACAGTCCAAAAGATCAGGAGTGTCCTCCTCTCTGGCGGGCTTTTTTTCATTCCCACGGCGGTGCCTTGAAAATAGGCCCTCAATGGGAACACCCAAAAAAGTTCCTGCATGGCATGGACTGTTAGGTCCATGCTGTACAGGAATTGGTGTGCATCCTCACAGGGGGCACATGTTGTGCCCCCCTGTGTGCATCCACAGGGCGTGAGGCACCAGGAGGCCATGTAGGGTCTCCTTTGTTTCCTCTTCACCATGGTTTTCATGGCAGTAGAACCGCCATGGAAACCATGATGGAGAGGAAACTTGTAATATGCTTGGTGGGACCGTGGCGGTCCCACCAAACATATTACTGCCTCCTGACTGCTGCAACACTGCCAGGAAATGGTGGTTCCCTGGCGGCTGTGGCGGGGCAATGGTGGTCCAACAACCCTTATCGTAATAGGGCAGTCGGGAGACCACCACCGCAGCACCCCCCCTGCAGACCGCCAGACTCATAATAGAGACCTAAATGATTTACACAGAAATACAGGATGTTGAGCCTTCCAGACTCAAAATTTGTTTGCTGGCTTCAAGGTCAGCCGCTGTAGCACTTACGCCATATCCTCTCCCCTCGATATCAGCATGTAAGATGGCTGACACTCCTTTGGAATGCACAATTATAATGCATTCCCATTACACGCTCCAAAGCAGCACCAGCCATCTTATTCACTACTGCTTGTTGTGCTATGCCAGCCGATTGTGTATTGATTCAGGTGAAAAGAACATCAGCATTGCTCACTCTAACCACCGGGGGTACTACTCTGAGCTGCCTTTGCTTTCCTGCCCACTCCTCACTCCCATCACAAACAACAGCCTCAGAAAGCCTAGCTTAGTCTGGAGACAAAATGTCTCTGCACTGTGTCAATAACTCTCATTCTGTCGTGTAGTTCCTACAAAACGTATACAGGATCTGCGCGTTCAGACAACATATACTGTAGGATTGGTGTCAGATGAACTCTAATCACCCCCACTGGGTATGCTGGCCTTCTTGTACCAACTACATCACAGTGCCACTAGAATCTTCTCTTACCAGGGAGAGAATATTTCCTGGCAAGCATCGAACATGACAATTCTGATCCCTCAGCACCATGGAAACAAGATACTACTTTTCGCTCAGTCACTCGTGCTAACTTAGTTTGTCTCAGAGAAATACACAGAATAAAACAAGCTGGGCGTTTTCAATAATCATTTATTGAACAGTTGTTATTCTGGTGTAGAATAGATGTGTTGCAACAACCGTTAGACAGTATAAGATATACCTGATTAGCAGTACGATAAAAGTAAATGGATGGTATAGTTCTACCATCTTACTACAGTCATGAATACATATGTATATATAAAACACATGATAAAAGATACGTACTCCTACAATGCTTCCCTAACTAGATGTACCTAAGTGTACGTAGCAAGGTGGTAGGTGTCATGCCAAGAATCCCTCTACGATCTAGTCAACCCCAGTACCTGAAGTGAGAGACTGTGGGACCCCGTCCTGGTCTCGAGTTGGACACCCCGTGAGGGATGTTAGACCACTGCGAGCTGGAGTGTCTGCATGCAGGAACCTCAGCGTCTCTGGTCAGTGTGTCAGCTGGGAAGTCTTGGACTCCTCTGTCTTATCTTAGCAAGATGTGATGTATATATACCCCATAGGTCTCACCAGCGGTCCTACCTTGCTGTATTACTGTGTCAGCCTAAGGATGACATTGGACATGAACTTTGTACATAGATTTTATATAGGAGACGGTAGTCCTGCTGTGCTTCCAAGAATCCTCATGCATAATGTATGAGATTTGAAACTTAGGGACAACCCGCGTTCTGACTGTAGTGTAATATCTAGGTAAAAGATCAGTCCTTGTAAACTGTGACAAGTGTAATGTAGGGAGAGAAAATAGGTGTCGGGTAATGAGATTACCGAGGCCTATGTTATGATATCTATTTGGAATATAACACCCACTCCTCTTCCGAATGGACGACATAGTTAAATTCTAAACGTACTACTAGGCTGACTAGATACTGGTACGCAAATAGTAAAAACATTAGTTTCTTTTCACTCTTAAAAACAATGTTAAAAACGTTAAAAAATGTTCTAAACATTTTTTTTTTTTAAATGGAAATTGGCACTCAAGCTATAGCTCTAATATGTTCGTAGGTATAGTTCGAAATACTACAAGCATTTGAAAGCCATGCATGCTCAAAAAGAATGTCAATTTTGGTTATAGAGTTCCAATTTCTGTTTACTTTCCAAAAAGTCTAATTTTTTTCTCAGCACACGACGGGTCAAATGAGTCAAATGGTTATGTGTCCTGGCTGGTAGACGCAACATTCTTGTTGCTTGCTTCCGCAGTTGGCGGTCCCTGTAACACCTTGCATATTATGTCAATTGTAGAGTATGAAAAATAGGGGATTGATTCAATAAGGGTATCAGAGGCCAGAATCGATAGACTATTATGAACATATATTTACCTCTGAACCCATAAATTGCAAGAAATATTTGATCATCAGTCCTTTTTATTTGGCTGAGAGAACCAATATCATTTTGCTTATTTTCACAATTTTCTATATACAGGGTAAACTCTACAACAATAGGCTCCTATATTTTTTTGCTATTCACACAAGTATCCTGTACATAATATTTACATTTATTTACACAGACATATACAAAAAACAAATAATAAGACGTTATGTAGCTAAGTTGTACACCGTTAGTTTTTCATAAGAGAAAAGTCCAATATTCTATAACCTTGGGACCTTAAGCTGATTATTCCTCAAGATATTTTGATTTTGTTGGTCCTGAGCAGAGTCAGTAACAAAGTTTGCGATGTTCAGGCAAGGGGTAACCTTATCTTAATTAGGTTCCTATTATTTAGGGGAGGGAAAACAAAAAGGGAGTTGTTTCCACTGTTCCTGTTTTTCAGGATCTCTGCTAGGCTGGTTTTTATATATAGCCTACGCGTTTCGACCTTTAAATGGACCTACAAAGTCGTGGAAAGGTCTTCTTCAGGGCTTGCTTTGTTGTGATATGGACATGTGATCTTGCCGGTCTCCTATAATCATATTTAGCTCATGTGGCTCAAACCGGTGTTGTTTTCTTGGCCAGGCTGTTTTCCAGATCGATGGAGGATGCCTGTGCGTTTCTTTGTTGTTATTTCTTATGTTGTTATAAGGATTCCAAAAAGCCGTTTGAAGTTTTGATTTCTTCGAGGGAGAAGGCTTAAAGTTCCTTTTTCTCTCTTCGTGATCCTCGCGGTCTCGTTCTTCGTAGTCCTCGCGTTCTCGCTGCTGTGGAGCCGTCAGCAGCAGCAGCTGACGGCTCCACAGCAGCGAGAACGCGAGGACTACGAAGAACGAGACCGCGAGGATCACGAAGAGAGAAAAAGGAACTTTAAGCCTTCTCCCTCGAAGAAATCAAAACTTCAAACGGCTTTTTGGAATCCTTATAACAACATAAGAAATAACAACAAAGAAACGCACAGGCATCCTCCATCGATCTGGAAAACAGCCTGGCCAAGAAAACAACACCGGTTTGAGCCACATGAGCTAAATATGATTATAGGAGACCGGCAAGATCACATGTCCATATCACAACAAAGCAAGCCCTGAAGAAGACCTTTCCACGACTTTGTAGGTCCATTTAAAGGTCGAAACGCGTAGGCTATATATAAAAACCAGCCTAGCAGAGATCCTGAAAAACAGGAACAGTGGAAACAACTCCCTTTTTGTTTTCCCTCCCCTAAATAATAGGAACCTAATTAAGATAAGGTTACCCCTTGCCTGAACATCGCAAACTTTGTTACTGACTCTGCTCAGGACCAACAAAATCAAAATATCTTGAGGAATAATCAGCTTAAGGTCCCAAGGTTATAGAATATTGGACTTTTCTCTTATGAAAAACTAACGGTGTACAACTTAGCTACATAACGTCTTATTATTTGTTTTTTGTATATGTCTGTGTAAATAAATGTAAATATTATGTACAGGATACTTGTGTGAATAGCAAAAAAATATAGGAGCCTATTGTTGTAGAGTTTACCCTGTATATAGAAAATTGTGAAAATAAGCAAAATGATATTGGTTCTCTCAGCCAAATAAAAAGGACTGATGATCAAATATTTCTTGCAATTTATGGGTTCAGAGGTAAATATATGTTCATAATATTATGTCAATTGAGCACAGATGATCTTCTGTACTGTCTACAGCCAGTGCTGGGACAGCCTGTGCGCCATCCAAGGCCTTGGTGTCAGAGGAGGAGTTGGTGTCCATAACAACAGGAGCAGATACTACCTGTGGTGGTTCTAGGAATGCCGCCATCAACATGGGAAAATGCTGGGGACACGGCAGAACATGGGCCGTTATCGGTTCCAGTTAAGCGTCAATGTCCGGTTGCGTACATGATCGGAGTGCTATACAGAGATCCAACACGCATTCTTCTCTGCAAAACAGGCATCGAAGGACAGGTAAGATGCAGTCCATCCAGACTGGTCTAAATTACAAGAACCAAGAAGCGCTTAGTACTCTTTGGCGAGATGTGCCTTGAAGTTGTACCATGCGACAACGGTTTTTTCTCCAGGAGTACTGTTTTCATCTCCTTGGTGACTGGGACATCCATTGCGTAGTAGAAAAGTGACAAACAGGATACCTGCTATCAGAAACAGGATCAGCGGCAACCCTCCAAAGATGCTTCCAAATATGGAGTGTATACAGTTTGGTATAACTCCAAGGACCGTCTGAAAGGTGCTTAACAGTCCAGAACCTATGTTCTTCGAATAGATGGACAATGCCTGTCGTATCAGACATGTTAAAGATACGATTTACCATTTCTGTGAAATGAAAAGGGCAATTTGTACGTATAAGTGTCTGTATCTCTGCCGAAGACTTTGCTACTTGAAGATCAAAAGTCTCTTGAGCGGAGGTTAAGGGCACAGGTTTGTATAAGCATGGCTTTCGTTCTGCTCAAAGTATCAAACCGCATTAATGAAACATTTAGTGAAGGCCATAACGGCAACTCCCTGACTGTATGTGTTGGTGGAAACAATACTTGCATACAGCAAGTAACCCTGGAACTCACAGTCACCAGATATACGATGCCCGTAAGCATCCCACAGCAACCTTGATCATTCAGCATCAATCCCATTCAGTCCCATTTGAAAGTAGCCTGAACACTGGCGTGATCACGGCAGCTGGGGCACCCTTTAAGTGACAAGATAAGTTTGCTACTGAACCCTAACAGGCCCCATGAAGCATTATATCCTGGCATATAAGTGATCCACTTAAAGTATTCTTGCAGTTTGTACCGCTTTGAAACACTTTTTTTCCCCACTTTGGCATCGGAACCTGTATGGTAATCCCCAAGATTTCTTGATGAATTCCCTACCCATTTCTTCATATCTGCCTGCCTGCATTTGTTCAAGGCAATATTGAAATTGAAAAGTAGTGACCGGAAGAGTTATGTGGCCATGGATTAACCATTCTGTGGACGGTGATTCTGCCACTGTGAAAGCTAATCTGTCCAATTTTTTCATGCGCAGTATTGTATACTTTGCTCCTCTTTGTGTCACTTCTATCTGTTTTTCTGTCAGATTGTACGAGGTAAACAGAGACGCGCTGTTTATGAAACGCCAAGGAATATAGCCTGCACGCAAAGATTGTAGTGTCTAGCTTAGCAACATAATAGAACCCAATTGTGATTGCCCGTGTTGTAATATGGACAAATCTTGTTCTAGTACATCGATAGCAGATCTTACAATGTTGACCAGTGAATATATTCTGGATGTTAGTGTCATTAACCCACCATTGTACACCACTGCTAGAGCTTTCTCTAGGTTTATACAATCTATTTCTTGTAATCTCTCCACGGCCTCTTGTGACATTTTCCAAATCTCACTGTAGAAGCATAATAGAAACGTTTGTGATGTGGCTTCCTAGGACCTAATAAAAAATCCTGTAGGTCCACATCCTGTGAAAGTAAGGATACGTGTTGTTTCACCTGTGTGAGTGTTGAGGTTTTTAGCCAATCGAGGCATGATGATGTCACTACCCCTGGGTGTTGTCTTTGCACATAACGTGGATCTGGCCTATTAATACTAAATCCCTTAGTTTTACCCAAAAATCGTTATTGGTGTCTACGGACCAAACCAACCATTCCTTCCAATCGGGGTCTGATCTATTTTTTTGCAAAATGTCATCTACTGTAACCTGTTTTTGTGATGTTATGTTATCCTCGGTGTGTGATGGTGCTGGCACCCGATGTATATTCAAATCTTTATTCCTGGCTAACACAAAACAAGTTGCTCCATTTCATTCAAGAACATTATTTGTCGAGGAATAAGACATGCTCTGAAAAGTGCCTCTGTTCCCTGGACCTGACAGTCTCTAGAACCCCCAGACTGATTTTAAGTCTATGGTGTCTTCCCATAGGTTGAACGCTTGTTCAGAAAACTGGGCAATAAAGGAAGCAGAATAAATCTGTTTGGTGTTCGTCAGCATATTTTTCTGTGCCGGTGTGGGTGCAACCTTATAGTAATATGAGGCTGGGTCTGACGCGTTAAACCCCAAAAAATATGGAAATCTTTATGCAAATGTTTTTGAACTGCTTTTCGGCGGTTTTAGGCAATGTTCCCATTGGTGATACGGGAAAACATTCCAACACTTAGCAGATTTATTGTAGAAAGTGATGACCATAATGTTGATAGCTATACATTTTCTGAAAGTCGGATGTGTCCTCCAACATTTCATTATTAGAAAAAGCAGCAGATTTCTCTAAATCAGACAACATATTATTTACAGTTTCATAATCCCAATCGTCGGGAAATGTACTGGAGGTAATGATATCACTCAATTATATTTTAAATAAATGTGGTATCCTTAAAAGTTCAGTTGGGCCAAATATATCGAAATTAACCTTGTCCCATACTATACCATCATGTATAGGAACTACTGTAATGTTCACTGATGACAAGTCTCTTTTTTCACGATGTGATGATAGGTGCGGTTTCAGAATCATATTCACTTTTTGTGCCTCAGAGCTTTCTCGAAGATAAGTTCCATTAATAAGCATGCTAAAACTATTACCAGGCCTATGCAGAAAAGAAAGAAAAGTATTCCTGTAGATATCTGGAGTACCACCCAAGGTGATATAAGGTAAGTCTTTTTAAGAAAGTTCAGAAAATCTTTAAATCGCTGTTGACGAGTTATTTGTGCTGGTGTTGTTTCAGGTTCGCTTGGATATAACGAAAAGGTTTAAAAGTCAATGAAATAGCCAGATGCAGTTTGATCAATTTTCGGTATTTCCTCAGGTTTTGTAGAAACTGTAGCTTGCACTTGTTGGGGCATGTTGACATAGATATCCGTGTTTGGTGTAATTGAATTTTGTCTCTCAGTGAAGTTCTCATTTAAACTTCAGTTTCAAGAGGAACGAGTTCCATTGCATTGTTGCTTAGTCCTTCATTCCGTGCTGGTGACCCTTCAAAAATGATGAGTTTTGCCATTTGAACTTCTTGTATAGCTGTGAGAGGAGGGTGTCTGTCACTTTGGAGTCCATGTGGTCTACTATTCAGTATCGGCCACATAGTGTGGTCTGATTAGGTCAATTGAGAAAAATCTTTTCTCCTTTCTACTGGCAAGGGGTGTCAGAAGTTCCTTGTTCCTTTAACTGTCAGGGCAGGTACAGGCTTTCTGTATGATGGCCCAAATTCTTTTTTGCCCGCTATTTTTTTTCTGACCAGATCCCTGACTTTAGGGATCCAGAGAGGTCTTGCCATGACACTTTTTACTTCCCCAGTGGCAGTCCTTTTCGTCTGGACATTACTCTGTAGTGCCCTGCTTTCGTTCAGTTCCTGTAAAACAGCCAAATGTTTATGGATGTCAAAGGGTTTTTCATCCGCCACTGTGCCTTCACAATCAAGATAAGGTACCCACAATCTTGGCCCAAACAGGACCTCATAAGGAATGAACCCCCTAGAGAGCTTCTTGGATGATTATTTAAGGCCCTCTGGACTCCATACAGGTGTTTTTCCCAATTTACACCCAAATCTAATATGCTAGCTGTTAAAGACTGCTTTTCCTCTCCACAACCGAATTTCCCTCTAGATGGTATGGAGAGGAGTACCGCACTGCTACACCTAGACTTCCCATAGCTTCCTTGTAAGCCCTAGAGCTAAATGCTGGGCCACGGTCAGAATGTAATGTGCCAATTGCGTATGTCCCTATAAAGTCTCGCAAATCTTTTATAACAGTTCGAGCGTCAGTCGAGCACTGGGGCCACACCCACATTCATTGTTTGACTGTACACAGTAAAAGGAATCGCACACAATATTGTGGGGAATTCTCAATCTGTATTTACCAGTGCCAGTATCAGTGTTTTTAGTTCTGCCAGCTGCGCCCTGCAGTCTCCTAGAGACTGCGTTTTTGTTCATTTTGGATGAAACTTTCCATCCTGCATGCATCCTTTAACGACAGCACACGCGGCACTGTATTGCTGTTTGCTCCCTATGGCCGACTGCACAGAACCGTCAGTGTAAATTATATATTCATACTGATCTAGAGGCATAATTTCATTTGGTAGAGGATATTCATGTTCGTATTGCAGAAATGCTTATGTTTTTAGATGTGGGTGGTACCTGTATTCTACATCTGTTGCAGTGAGAGAATTAGCCCATTGTATCCATCCTGGATGAAGGCTTTAGTGTTGAGAACGCTTGCCTTAGTCGCAGCCTCCAAGGTTGTAACCAGTGTAACGACTATTATACGTTTCCCTTGAACCAGGGCACTTTGTCTGACTACAGCAGTCTGTACCAGTGTTAGAATTTTTTCTGTAGATGCGAAGCACAACTCATCATTTGTGTACCAATGGGATTTATATGCTATTGGCACTGTCTCACCTTCCTTATATGTTAGAGAGGTGAACCCAGATTGACCCGCAACTATACGGATCACTAGGTTGCATACTTTTACGCGTGTCTGTAAGTGTTTTGAAGCTATCATGTCAGCTTGTAAGGAACAAAGAGTATCTGTGTGTTCCTGTGTCCACTGCCTAACTGAAAAGTCAGGTTTTATCAAATCATAGAAAGGTTTTACTCTTTCTGCGTAATCCAAACTGTATGTTCTGCCAGAGTTCAGGAATCCCAGGATTGATTGTAAATTTTTTTGTGATGTTGGAGGTTGGAGCATCGTGCATTTTTCTAAAAAAATTAGCTGCTAGACATTTCACTTCACTTGAGAGTTCATATCCTAGAAAAAGGACATTAAGTTGCGCTTTTTAAAAGTTGCATTTGTAACCCTCAGAGGCAAATCCCAAGATTTTGGTATTCACTCTGTTCAAGTGTTCCTCCTGGTCATCATCCGTTAGATAAATATCATCCACATAGGACAATACCTCCTCATCCATATTTTTAAGTAATTCAGTTACTCTGGCTGAAAACAACCCCGGTCTGTTCCTATACCCCTGGGGGAGTCGCCAACATTGCCTCTGGGACAATAGCGTTGAGAATGCTGTCAAATATCTGCTGTAAGGTGCTATATTTTGGCAAAAAAATCCATTTGAGATTTCTAGCGTAGATTTGTATTTTTTCCTCACAATGTTATTCATTAATGCTGCACTGTGGGCATTTTGCACTGCAAATGTGTTTAAATGTCTTTAATCTAAAACTGGATGATATGTGTTGTCTGGTTTCGATACGGGAAACAACGGATTATTCATTTGAGAGGTGCATGTTTCAATCACTTTTTGGTATTCAAGTTGATATAACAGCTCCCTGACCTGTTTCTTTGCTTCTTGCTTTATTGGATACTGGCTTTGTGCAGTTGGAGTATTTTTTAATGGAATTATGTGGTGGGTTGAATCCTCATCCCATCCAACATGCTTTTTGTATAATGCTGGGGCTTGTGCTACCATCCATTCCCGCGCATATGTATATTTTAAATATTTGGGAACGTGGTCAGAGAATGCTGGAAAAATTACCGTTTCTCCCCTAGGGCAATCCATGACGAAAGCTGGCAGCCAATCTTGTTCAGTTAACAAAATATCATAGTCTAACGTTAGGTTTCTCCCAAAAGAGACCTCTTACTGTCCTGCATTTGTCCCCCTCCATTTGGAGTGTTATTTCATATAATTTGTGTGGTACACTTTCCCTAGTATCTGGTGCTTCCACTGTGATATAATCATTCAAGTCCGCTGTCACCAGAAATTCCTAAAGGTTCTGGCAAGCTATTATTACTTCTGCCGCACTGTCTAGAAATGTCAGAGTCCATTCCCCGTTCAGTAGTCGAGTCCTCAGAATTCTGGGCATGTCTGATCTTTAGACCTGCAACCTTCTTCTTTTTGAACTGTGGTTTGGCTTTATCTTCTTTTTTGGAAGTATATTGAGCGTTCTGCTTGTCTCCGGACTTTGTAGACTCTTCTTGTCTGTCCGAGCGTCATTCCCTCTCAGAGTTTATCGATGAACCCTGAAAGGAACGAGAGGAACATGTATCAGTGTTGGACAGGCCACATGAAGGGCTTGCTCCCTCCCCGCATGACAGGGCCCGAGCCCCGGCCCTCCAGGTGTTACCCACAGAAACAACCCGCAACCCGTCTCCAGACGGGACTCCTGCCCCCGGACATCTCTGTATCATGGGGCCGAACCACTACCGGCTCCCTCGCCCGGCCCGGCCGCCATCTTGGACACTGCACCACGAGGCCGCGTGGCCTCAGCTCGACCCTAACCCTGGGCCTGGCCAGGCCCTGACATCCCGGCACCACCATCCACCCAGGAGGTGAACGGACCACTTGGCAGGTCGATGGGAGAAAGAAGTGTCGATGGCTCTCCCCCGCCAGGTGCCGATCGCCCCCCAGCTCCCCCGGGCGCTGGCTCCACCCCCCTGCTGGGTGTCTGGACTCCCTCATCCCGGACCTCCCGACCTCCAAGTGCGAGGGTCCGGACATCAAAGGGCGCCAGACCTATAACTGGGGCAGCTCCAGAGCAGGAAGGCAGTTGTATCCTGGAGTCGAGAGACACCGAGAAGAACTCATCCTTGACGGACTACCGGCGCTGCCGTAGCCCTGCTTTGTGAACTATCATCCTGCCTGCTGGCGCTGCCGCGTCCTTCTGCATCCTCCATCCTCGTCGGGACCTGCTGGCGCTGCCGCGGACCGTGTAACGACCACCTTCACCGGGACCTGCTGGCGCTGCCGCGGACCGTTATAACTACCACCTTCGTCGGGACCCGCTGGCGCTGCCGCGGACCGTGTAACGACCACCTTCACCGGGACCTGCTGGCGCTGCCGCGGCCCGTCCCGCTAGAACACCGAGTTCGAGGATTGTGAGCTATCCATCATATCATCGCATCTACCAGTTTGGTAACCAGACTGTCCCGCTACCCCCTTTCCCAACCAAGAGACTAGAATCGAGGGGACCCCTGAGTCCAGACCTCCTTGTACCATTCTATCGTACCTAAGAGATTGCTTATAAAGAACGTTAAAACCTTATCCTTGTGTGGTGTACATCTGTGGGGGGGAAGTTACTCGTCTGTACGATCGCTGGAGACGGCTCTCCCCGGAGACCTCTCCCCTTGTCCTCGGCTGACCCTCCCGGTCCGTCTAACATTGGTGGCCAGCGGCGCGATCCGAATCAACGCGTAATCGTACAGAGAGTAGCTCACCCCACGACGAAACCACAATGTCAACCAAAGAGAGCGGATCCACCGAGAAATTCCAGATGGAGAAATTGGAAGAGTACAGCCATCGTGAATTGAAACAATTCTGCATTGAACTAGGCATTGCTACCACCGGCCTGAGTACCAAAGACGATTTCAAGCACGCCATTGAGTCGTGGGCAGAAACCGGGGCCGCCAGATCCCCGGACCAAAACATTGCAGCATCAGAGAGGAACACCACGGCTCCCGAAGAGCGAAGAACGGGCCTCTCGCAGGAAGAGATCCAAGAGAGAGAAAAAAACAGACTACATGAGTTAGAAATGGCACGGCTCAAAATGGACGGTGAACTAAAGTTAGCCGAACAAAAACTGAACCTAGAGCATCTGCGGCTCCGAGAAGAACGGGAAGAAAAACAGAGGCAGAGAGAGCTCGAAGAAAAGAGATTAGCATACGAACACGAGCGCAAACTGGCAGAAATAGACCTACGGAAGCAGAACAAAGAACTGGAGGTGCCCGAGCGACCGCGCACCCCGGGAGCGACAGAAAAGAAAGTCCACATCCCCAAGGATGTCGTTCGAGAGTATGTCCGAGAGGACGACATACAACAGTGGTTCAAGGCCTACGAGATTGCCATGACCTCCCACCGGATCGATCGAAGTGACTGGGGAGCCGGTCTATGGGGGAGGTTCGTCAATGAAGGCCGCGATGCCCTGTTACAGCTCCCAGACCATCTGATGTCATCCTATGACCACATGAAGGCTGCCCTCCTCACCCGATATGAGCTCACACCCGAAATGTACCGCCAGAGGTTCCGAGACTGCACCCGGATCCCGGGTACAACTTGGGTGGAATATGTCAACTATTTCAGCCGAGCCTTCGAGGGTTGGATCAAGGGAAGCCACGTAACGACCTACGAGCAACTTTTTAATCTCATGGTGTGGGAGCACCTCTCTAACAACTGCTTCGTCGAGCTCAGGCAGCACCTCCTCGACAGTAAATTGACTGACCCACGGCAACTCGCCGCCGAAGCTGACCGGTGGGAAAGCACCCGAGTGGGCCGGAGAGGGCCGCACGAACAGAACCGGAACAACCAAGGTCAGCACCGTCCCCGAGGAGGAGGAGGAGGCCAGGGACGAGGAAGAGACACCGTCCCGGCCGCTCCCGCTGCCAGCACCCCGCCCCCGGCCAGCCGGGGAAACCCCCCGATGCGCCCGGGGTTCCGAGCCAATGTCACGTGTCACCGATGCCAGCGAGTCGGCCACTACGCCAATGACCCGAACTGTCCACAGAACCAAACTCCGAGACCCCGCCAGGTAGCTGCTGCCGCCCTGGGGGGAGAACAAATCTCCGAAGAACAGGAAGAATACGAGCAGGAACAACAAGAGTGGGAACCGGCCGCCATGGTTCTAGCGTGCCTAGGGGGAAGAGACATGGTCCCGCGGGCTCCCCTACCCGCCAACACCAGAAAATATAGTCAGTGGGTGAACATTAATGGACGCCGGGCCGAAGCACTACGTGACACGGGGGCCAGTGTGACGGCCGTCCGCTGTCACCTGGTAAAACCAGAGCAGATCCTGCCGAACATTCTCTGCCCCGTCCGTTCAGCCGACAATTCGGAGAGTCTATGTCGGATGGCCTGCGTCCCCTTCGAATGGGGAGGAGTCTCCGGCATGTTGAAGGTGACGGTCCGAGATGATGCCCCCGTGGACTGTCTCCTGGGGAATGATCTTGAGAGTTCCCCGTGGGCCGCCGTAGAAAGAAGAGAACACCTGGGGATGTTGGGCCTCCCGGACTGGGCGTGCGTAACCACCCGGTCCACGGCCGCCCGTGCCATCCCCCGACCAGGAGAACCAGAATGGCCAGCACCTCCTCCCCCGATCGCTCCAGTAGAGGACACCGACCATACCGACCCCCCAGAGCAAACCCCCGAAGGGCTCACTCAGCCCCAGGACCTTCCCAACCTGGCTCAGTGGCGTCAAGAGGGGGGGCCCACCCAGGAACAGTTCCGTCAAGAACAGAAGACCTGTCCCTCCCTCGCGGGACTCCGCCAGCAAGCCCTCGCCCAGAGCGCAGGGGACACCACCGGAGCCCACTGGATCTATTGGGACAACGACCTATTGTACAGTGAACAGAGAATCGCGGAGTTAGGGGCCAGTCGAGTGCTGGTGGTGCCCCTCCGTTTTAGAGACTTCCTATTAAATTTGGCCAACGATGTCCCTCTGGCTGGACACCTGGGCCAGGACAAAACCTACAGTCGCCTGGTGACCCACTTTTTCTGGCCAAAGATGAGAAACGACGTCCTCAACCACTGCCGGTCCTGCCCCACGTGCCAGGCCAGCGGGAAGAGCGGCCGCAAACTCAAAGCACCTCTGCAACCCTTCCCAGTTGTCACCACCCCGTTCGAGAGGGTGGGAATAGACATTGTGGGGCCCCTGGACCCCCGTACAGCACAAGGACATCGGTTCATCCTGGTACTGGTGGACCACGCCACCCGCTACCCCGAGGCTGTGCCCCTGCGAACTGTAACAGCCCCGGTGGTCGGCCGGGCCTTAATGGGGATCTTCTCCCGGGTGGGCTTCCCCCGAGAAGTCGTCAGCGACAGAGGCACAAACTTTATTTCGAAGTATATGAAGTCCCTCTGGCAACAGTGCGGGGTCACCTACCGATTCACGACCCCCTATCACCCTCAAGGAAACGGACTAGTCGAGCGGTTCAACCGCACGCTCAAGGGAATGATTGGGGGGTTGGAAGAGCCCCTCCGTCGCCAGTGGGATGTACTACTTCCGTGCCTCCTCTTCGCCTATCGAGAAGTTCCCCAGAAGTCCCTCGGCTTTAGCCCTTTCGAACACTTGTACGGCCACCCTGTGCGAGGGCCCCTCAGCCTAGTCAAAGAAGGTTGGGAGATGGCCCCCCTAAAGACCCCTCCAGACGTCTTCAAGTACCTCCTGACCCTACGCAATCAGACCAGGCGATTCAGAGAAATGGCGAAAGCGAACCTTGAGGCCAGTCAGGAGGACATGAAAAAATGGTACGATCAAAATGCCTCCTCCATCGAATTCGAACCTGGCCAACAAGTGTGGGTGATGTCCCCCACCGAACCATGTGCCTTGCAGGACAAGTGGACGGGGCCCTTCAAAGTGGTCGAACGCAAGAGCCCCGTCACCTATCTCATCGATATGGAATCTCCACGGACCCCCCTCCGGGTCCTCCACACCAACAGACTCAAACCCCACGTTGTGCGCTCGGAGCTCAGCCTCCTGATGGCTACAGACAGTGGAGCGGAAGAAGACTCCGAGCCTCTCCCTGATCTCCTGAAGACTCGTGAGAAAGATGGTTCCGTGGACGGGGTCCGGCTCTCCGATGCCCTCACCCCGGAACAGCGCCGAGGCTGCCGGGACCTCCTGCTGCAGTTTGCTACCTTGTTTTCCCTCACCCCAGGGGTCACCCCCTGGTGCTTGCACGACGTGGACACTGGGGACAGTCCCCCTATCAGACACCGGGCGTACCGCGTACCAGATTGGGTACGGGCCTGCATCCAAGAGGAGGTATCAAAGATGCTCACGCTCGGGGTCATCGAGCCCTCGGACAGCCCCTGGGCCAGCCCGGTCGTGCTGGTCCCCAAAGCTGCTGCCCCCGGCACCACTCCTGAGCTCCGATTCTGCGTCGACTATCGGGGCTTGAATGCTGTTACCAGAACCGACGCTCATCCCATCCCCCGAGCGGATGAACTGATCGACCGCATGGGGGCTGCCCACTACCTCAGCATCTTCGACCTGACAGCGGGCTACTGGCAGATCGGTCTCACACCCCGGGCCCAAGAACGATCCGCCTTTTCTACCCCCGATGGCCACTACCACTTCAAAGTCATGCCCTTCGGCATGAAGAATGCCCCAGCTACTTTTCAGCGACTGGTGAACCAGGTCTTGGCGGGGCTCGAGGAGTTCAGCGCCGCCTACCTGGACGATATCGCTGTGTACAGCCGCCACTGGTCCGACCACCTCCACCACCTCCGAGAGGTCCTGCAGGCCCTCCAACGGGCCGGCCTCACAATCAAGGCCAGCAAGTGCCAAATTGGTCAGGGGTCCGTGACCTATCTCGGACACCAGGTGGGAAGCGGGCTGGTGGCCCCTCTGCAACTCAAAATCGCTGCCATCCAGTCCTGGCAGCCCCCAGTCACGCAGACCGAGGTCCGAGCCTTCTTGGGGCTCACCGGCTACTACCGGCGGTTCGTGAGGGACTATGGCAGCATTGTGGGGCCCCTCACGGGACTCACATCCAAAAACCACCCGAAGAAGATCAACTGGACCCCAGACTGTCAAGCGGCCTTCGAGAAGCTGAAAGCCGCCATGTGCACTGCCCCTGTGCTCCAGGCCCCCGACTACAGTCGGGAATTCATCGTACAAACAGATGCCTCCGACCATGGCATCGGGGCGGTCCTCTCCCAGCTGAACTCCGAGGGACTTGACCAACCGGTGGCCTTCATCAGCAGACGCCTCCTGGCCCGAGAACAGCGCTGGAGCACCATCGAGAGGGAGGCCTTCGCAGTGGTGTGGGCCCTCAAAAAGCTCCGGCCCTATCTCTTCGGTACCCACTTCCGGGTGCAAACAGATCATCGACCCCTGCAGTGGCTAATGCAGATGCGGGGGGAAAACCCCAAACTATTGCGTTGGTCCATCTCCCTGCAGGGGATGGACTTCACTGTGGAACATCGACCGGGCCAAGACCACGCCAACGCAGATGGCCTGTCACGCTTTTTCCGCCTCGACGAGGAGAGTCCCCAAGAGGATGGGTGACTCTCCCCGCCTTCAGCTGGGGGGGACGCATGTTGGACAGGCCACATGAAGGGCTTGCTCCCTCCCCGCATGACAGGGCCCGAGCCCCGGCCCTCCAGGTGTTACCCACAGAAACAACCCGCAACCCGTCTCCAGACGGGACTCCTGCCCCGGACATCTCTGTATCATGGGGCCGAACCACTACCGGCTCCCTCGCCCGGCCCGGCCGCCATCTTGGACACTGCACCACGAGGCCGCGTGGCCTCAGCTCGACCCTAACCCTGGGCCTGGCCAGGCCCTGACATCCCGGCACCACCATCCACCCAGGAGGTGAACGGACCACTTGGCAGGTCGATGGGAGAAAGAAGTGTCGATGGCTCTCCCCCGCCAGGTGCCGATCGCCCCCCAGCTCCCCCGGGCGCTGGCTCCACCCCCCTGCTGGGTGTCTGGACTCCCTCATCCCGGACCTCCCGACCTCCAAGTGCGAGGGTCCGGACATCAAAGGGCGCCAGACCTATAACTGGGGCAGCTCCAGAGCAGGAAGGCAGTTGTATCCTGGAGTCGAGAGACACCGAGAAGAACTCATCCTTGACGGACTACCGGCGCTGCCGTAGCCCTGCTTTGTGAACTATCATCCTGCCTGCTGGCGCTGCCGCGGCCTTCTGCATCCTCCATCCTCGTCGGGACCTGCTGGCGCTGCCGCGGACCGTGTAACGACCACCTTCACCGGGACCTGCTGGCGCTGCCGCGGACCGTTATAACTACCACCTTCGTCGGGACCCGCTGGCGCTGCCGCGGACCGTGTAACGACCACCTTCACCGGGACCTGCTGGCGCTGCCGCGGCCCGTCCCGCTAGAACACCGAGTTCGAGGATTGTGAGCTATCCATCATATCATCGCATCTACCAGTTTGGTAACCAGACTGTCCCGCTACCCCCTTTCCCAACCAAGAGACTAGAATCGAGGGGACCCCTGAGTCCAGACCTCCTTGTACCATTCTATCGTACCTAAGAGATTGCTTATAAAGAACGTTAAAACCTTATCCTTGTGTGGTGTACATCTGTGGGGGGAAGTTACTCGTCTGTACGATCGCTGGAGACGGCTCTCCCCGGAGACCTCTCCCCTTGTCCTCGGCCGACCCTCCCGGTCCGTCTAACAATCAGTATCCTGATACCTGTCAGGTTTTCTAATATTATCCCTATTCCTAAGGTTATACCTCCTTTCAGAGGCCTCCTGTGGAGAAGATCTACCTCTGGACTGAGATCTATTTTCTTTAACATTTTGTTTTTTGTTATTATCCCACTTCTTTTAGATGTCTGCTTGGAAGTCTCCTTCTCAGGACTACCCATCAGTTGTAGTTTTAATGTTTTTCCACCCAAACTGTCCCTGCCTAACTCTGCATACACAGGTTTAATTATTTTGGGTGGTTTGTGCTCCTGCGGTAAAGGACTGAACTCCCTTAGGCGTTGGCGGATGGACACTGATACTGCCTCCCCTTCAATATTTGCTAATATTATGGCTGATACCTGGGCATAGTTACCTAGTAACTTCATCCCTAAGTTCAGAGCAGGCTTTGCTCCGTACTCATTTTGTATTTGTCTTAATACATCTAGTATTACAGTTAAGGATGGTGTACCATGAGTTCTGGTATATATGGCAGCGAAAACTGTACCCCAAGAGGTACAATCCTCTATCTGTGGTGTTATTGGTGCAGATCAGAGCTTCCAAATCCCCTCTACTTCCACGGACGGAGTGATCTCACAGTCACACACTCGCACACACATCACACGCTGGTGGTGCCCATTACACCAACATTCATCCTACCACTCTTATCCGTGCCTTGTATAAGGGAAACACACCTTTAGATACCTATCCGATCTGCCTGTACTTTGAGGTCAATGCGACCAGCTTAGTTGCTTGTAAATCTAGCGAAGAAACATTTCATAGAATACACAAATAAATTCAATAAACATGACAAGAAATAACCACCCGAGACAGAAATTCAAACAATTTGTTCATTTATCTAAAGTTTCAGGAAAAGCCAATTAAATGCAAAATTCATTTTCTCATATTTACCTATTCTGTCTAAATGTCAGATCCTAAGTCAGAACCGGTCCTCTGTAGAAAATTAGAGTTTTCTGCCGTCTTGTAGAGTCATCGTCCTCTCCGTCAGCATAGGGACCTCGAATCATCAGCTCGGGAAGAAGTGGCGCTAGACCTCTCTAGTCTACTATTATTTATACTAAAATTTACATTCTATAAAGTTACATTTCTTTATTCAGAACGGATGAATGGCGAAAATAATGTCATCTTGGTACTTTTTCGATATTATGCGAGATTTTCTCACGCATAGATTGTCCCAACTAATGAATAGCAGAATTGAATGTCCATGACCAATTTGATACTTTCACGGATGTCTCTATTAGGTGAATTTGTTTCAATAGTGAGTTCATAACAAGTTCGTATCAACTTTTCCGTCTTCCAGGGGCTCTTGGCAGATGTCCCGGACTTGTCATCATGCATATGGCTTTTCAGTTCATCGGAGGTGCAAGGTCACAGGCAGAGCGAAGCCTTTTTGTGATTTTCCATCTACTCAAGTGCAGGCTGCGGGTGGTGGCCATTTTGTAGTAGGCCACATCAGTCAACTTAAGCAAAAATAAACATAAAACAGAATTACTGCACGAAATGATTATACAGTGTTATTCCCCTGCTAATACCCTTATGTGTGTGTATTTATCTAGCCATTTGCGACATCAAAAGCCTTTATTGCATATTAATTTAAGCGCAAAACACAATAACATCACATAAGCAACATCGTTTTCTGTCAGTTTGCTCACCAACTTAGTTCACTCATTATTTAGCCATGCAATAGCATTTCCACGTGTAATTCTCTTGTTAATAAGGTTGATTAGACAACATTTGACAAACTTTTAATAATTAATAATTAATCAGTAGTACTTTTAGTTATAACATGCGAAAATGAAACAGGTATTCGGTTTTAAAGAAAAAACCCTGCTCCATCAATCCCCCCTTTGGTGATATATAATCACCACAAAAATCAAAACCCAAAAAATCAATTTAGCTTCCCCTTTTGAAAAGATTCAAAATATCTTCTTGTTCTTGTTTTTAAACCCTAGTTTCCATCTCATCTTCCTTTTTAGTTTCTATATACATGCTTTCTCTTAGCTCTTCTAACTCTTTTTCTTGTGGATCTCTTTCTGGTTTCTTTTGTCTTCTTTTAACAATTTCTTTTGTATTTTTCTTTTTATTTCTTCTATATCTACAACACATACATCCTAATCTAAGGATCAATAGTGCAATGATCACACAGGTTAATGGAAATAATATCTTACCAAATATGGTACTACCTATCTTGGTTACAAAATTCTTAATAGCAATCATCTTATTAGCCATTTTAGTCCAGATACTTTCAGCTTCCAGTGGTACTAATTCTTCAAGCAAATCAGTAATATTTTTGATATAAACTTTTAGATCTTTGCTTTCATCAGGAATGTAAGTACAACAATGTTGAACTTTCAGCATTCCACAGACTCCACCCTCTTTTGCCAAAAGATTATCAAGGGCAAGTCGATTTTGCATTGCCATAGCACGCAAAGCAACCATTTCTGTATTAACCAAAAGAAAGCCTCCAGCGGTGCTTGTTGACAAACGATCCACCACTGTTGACAGCTTCCGAATGCCAAATGCATTCAAAGAAATTCCCACTGCTGGAATTAAAGCTCCAAAAATATCTCCTACAATTTCTGTCCATGTTTCTCTTCTATAGCGTGTTAATGTGTTAGAATGTTCAGCATCATCTACTCTATCCATGTGAAAAATCTTTGGAAAGACCAGGCCAACATAACATGTACCAAACCAATGGTCAGGCAAACGGTAATAAGCCTTGTTCCCACAAATATAATACACTCCCGGGAAAACTGGATCTTCTCCTCCTCTAAATCCCCATCCGGTTGCAATAAAGTATGTATCATGGCACTCACTTGTCCCTATGAAATAATAATCATACTGGGATCTCTTCCTGGTAATGCACAGTTTTCCTTTCTGTGGGGCATCTATAGCCATAGTTGGACTGGCTCCATTTTTCAGCTCCTTTTCTTTCTCAATATCCCACATTGTGACACTCATTTTATGCCCTTCTGCTTTCTTGTGCATGTTCAACCTTCTTCTCTCAACCATGTCTAGAAAATTCTTCTCTTCTCCCTTCAAACTGCAAGTTAAATTGTTTCTAAAAACATATTCTAAGGTTAATTCTTTCGTTTCTAAAAAAAATCTCACCTAAAGTGTTAGCTTCTTTTGCAGGATTCAGTGCTTTATTCATAGGCAACTGCCCAAGAATATTATCTATATTAGACATATTATAATCTAATTTCCCTAACTGGTAAAATATACTAATCAACACACTACAGGAAATTCCATACGTAGCCGGAAGATGATGATAAGTCACTCCTTCCGAAACAGAGGCAGGTAATTGCATGCAGACGTAGCAATCCCTTACTTCCATTGTCTTTACGTACTCATACAACAATTTAGAAAAAACATTGCTAGAAAAATCATTAATTGACCTATCCTTATGTATATGTACATTACTAGTTCTAGTTGGTACTACCTTTAATGGACTCTTCCCTATATTAGTCTTGTTCTCAGTATGACCTTCTAAAGTGTCTATAGTGACTTTAAATGAAATCAATAGAGCAAGCACGCTCCAAAGCAGCATTAATAAACCTGTACAGCAGCAGCACATTTTGCACCATCTTTTCAGAAAGGTACATCTACTTTTATTCTCAGTATTAGCCATTTTGTTAATTTGACCGTGTCTTTTGACTTAGCCTCTTCTACTCCTCTACTGAACTTTTAAGGGCAGCAAGTACCCAACTGATTATTACAATCTATTAATTTTAGTATTTCTTTTTCTTCTCTTTTCCAAGTGATTTTCCTTGGATTTACTCAATTTGGATTTTCATCACTTTTCACTGTCTCTTCATCATCATCAAACTGTATCAGGTCCTGAACATCCGTCTCTTCTCCAATATCGGACAAGATAACTCTCAGGATTCCCACAGCTTCTTCTTCAGCAACCTCTTTCAGTAAAGCCTCCTCTGGACTTCCTTGGCTGTCCGCCTCTTCTCCTTCTTCAGGCAGTGCCACATACGTCCATTCCGGTGACTTGTACCTCTGGTTTGGTTTTCTTACTCTTTTAGTTCTCTCAGGTATCTCTGTTTCCTCTTCTTTGGTAGGATTTTGACTTGACACTTCGTTCACTTGTTCAGCTCTCGAAGAGTTAACTCGTGTCAGTCTATACCTCAGTCTCTTTATTTTATTTGGCCAAAGATCTCCTTTAGCATTTCTCTTTTGTTTTCCTTCTTTATTGTTTCTTTCTCCAAGCCAAGTTCTCTTTCTCAGAACTCGTCCTCCATGTATTTCATTGTCACTTTCATCAGACTCTGTTTCAATTACCTCTGGTTCGTTAACAGCTTTCTTTTCTCCAACAGTCTCTTTTTCCACCAATTGAGATTTCCCTACTTCTGTCCCTCCTCGGGTCTCCGACACGCAATCTTCTTGCTGTCTACTTGTCCCTTCACCTAGCTTGTCGTGGATCTTCCCTACACCTCCTCGGGGTTTTTCCGCAAACTGTCCCTCACTGTCTTTATCTGTCCCTTTTCCTTCAATATTTATCTCAGGTGGAACTTGTCCAATTTCCTCATGTGATTCAGGTATCTCTTCTGTTGGACTGTTCTTGTCTTTTCTTTCTTTCTTTTTGTGTTGGTCACTGTCAATTGGAACCTCAGGCAATTCCTCTGAGTCGGAACTTGCTTCTGCAGTTTGCACTGTTTTCTTCAGAACCTCTTCTGGTGGGATGAAAATTTCTCTTGACTCACTTTCCCCACTTTCAGGATTCTTTTTCCTTCTTACTGCTTCACTGTCTGCATCATCACTGGAATCTGATTCTTCAAAGTATTCTTTTCCAGTGCCGTCTCTTGGATTTGGAACTCTCAGTGTGTGGCTTGCATGTATCCAATTTTTCACACCAGCGCACTTCACAGCAGTCGTTGTGGTCAAAATGACTTGTCTTGGCCTTCCCCACCTTGGAACCAGGCAATTCCTTCTTCGTTGGACTTTTATTCTTACCCAGTCCCCTGGGCTCAGATCATGGGCTGGTTTCTTTTCAAGTGTGGTGGCGTCTTCTCCAACCTGGTGAAACACAGAATGAACTGCGTCAGCCAGGCCTTTGCAGTAATCCAAAATCCTGTCATCAGTTATAGTCATCAGCTTGTTCACTGGTACATATGCATGCCTCATAGCACGTCCCATGATAATTTCATGTGGACTCAAACCTGTTGTTCTGTCTGGAGTAGACCTAATGGTCATCAGGACTAGAGGCAAGACATCGGGCCATTTCATTCCTGTGGCTAAGCACATTTTGACAATTCTGTTTTTGATGGTACCATTCAGTTGCTCAACTACGCCAGAAGCCTCTGGTCTGTAAGCACAATGCAGCTTCTGCTGTACACTTAATG
This sequence comes from Triturus cristatus, assembly GCF_964204655.1. Classification (NCBI taxonomy): domain Eukaryota; kingdom Metazoa; phylum Chordata; class Amphibia; order Caudata; family Salamandridae; genus Triturus; species Triturus cristatus. Next base: position 924,761,484 of record NC_140591.1, on the reverse strand, counting down.
CTTCACAAATTAGACCCATGATTTCATTATAAAAATGTCCTCCTCTGTCTGATTCAATGGTTACTGGGAACCCGTACCTTGGGATGAACTCTCTTAACAGTAATTTGGCCACTGTTATTCCATCATTTCTTCTGGTTGGGTACGCCTCCACCCACCTTGAGAACAAACAGACCACCACCAGGACATACCTCAATCTGTTGACTGGGGGCATTTCAATGAAGTCTATCTGCATTCTTGTGAAGGGTCCTCCCTCCCTGCCTATTGTTCCTAGGCTCACCACTGTTTTCTTTCCAGGATTGAATTGTTGACATATCAGACATCTCTGGCAGAGACTTTCTGCTATCAGTCTGAACTTTGGACTGTACCAGGTTTGCTTAAAGGCTCTTATCATAGCATCCCTCCCCAGATGTCCTTGGCCATGATACATCCTTGCCATTGTTGATAGCATGCTGTTTGGCATGACTGGTCTTCCATCCCTATAGACCCACACATGATCTTTTTCTCTAGGTGCACAACCTACTTTCACCCAATCTCTCATTTCTTCATCTCCTGCCTCATCCTGCAGCTGTTTTACTTCCTCCCATGTTCCCACCTCATTAGTAAACATTAAGGAACAAGAAGACATTTCTCGCTCTTTACTCCTGTTAATTGAGTGATTGTTTCTTGCACAATATTGTGCTATGTCATTGGCGAACTTGTTACCCACTGTTACAAAATCATCACCATGACCATGAGCAGCACATTTTACAACTGCTAGTTCTTTAGGCAGCTGTATCGCCTCTAGCAGTTTTCCAACCACTTCAGCATTCTTTATAGGAGTTCCACTTGAGGTCAGGAAACCTCTTTGTAGCCATAGCTGGCCAAAATCATGGACAACTCCGAAGCCATACTGGCTATCAGTCATCACAGTCACTCTTACACTCCTCCCAATCTTGCAGGCTTTTGTCAGTGCCACCAATTCTGCCACCTGAGCGGATTTAACTCCTTTCAAGGGTGATGCTTCCACAACTTCCGAGACTTTACACACAGCATATGCAGCACTCAACACTCCTTCATCTGTTCTTAGACAAGATCCATCCACAAACAACACATGATCACTTTCAGGCAGTGGCAGATCTCTTATGTCTGGCCTTGGCTTTGTAAGGTAATCAAGTACATCCAGGCAATCATGATCAACATAATTTCTCACTCCCACACATTCAGCATCAGGCAACAGTGTCGCTGGATTCACATTTACATATCTCTCCAGGCTTACATTAGTTGCACCAAGAATGACTTTCTCATATTTAGTCAGCCGACTATGAGACATGAACTGTGTCCGGCTCCTTGTTAAAAGGATAGCCACATCATGAGGTACGAATACCCTTACAGGATATCCCATTATGATTCCTTCACTTTGTTCCAGACTTTTGCAGGCAGCAGCTACTGCTTTCAGGCAACCTGGCAAACCCACAGCTACTGGGTCAAGAGTTGCTGAGAAATAGGCAATTGGCCTCCTCAGACGTCCATGTTTCTGGATTAACACTGAAAGTGCACATCCATTTCTCTCACTACAGTACAGCTCAAATTCCTTTTCATAATCAGGCATTCCTAGGGCAGGAGCCTCACAAAGTCTGTCCTTTAGCTCTCTGAATGCAGCCATTTCCTCTGGGTTTAGCTCTAATGGGTCTTTCACCTCACTTTTGGTCAATTTAATCAATGGTTTGGCAATCAGGGAAAAATTACTTATCCACTGACGACAGTAACCCATCATTCCCAGGAACATTCTCACCTCTCTTTGTGTCATTGGGGCTCTCATTCCCCTAATGATTTTGATTCTGTCAATAGTCACTTTTCTCAGGCCTTTCTCAATGTTATGTCCTAAATACTGGACTTCTTTCTTGCAGAATTGCAATTTGGCTGGAGATACTTTTAATCCTCCATCTGCCAAGTGATTCAGTAAAGCAATAGTGTCTACTTCACATGCTTCACGTGTTTTTGATGCCACCAGTAGGTCATCAATATACTGGACCAAAACTGAATTTTCAGGCATTGTCAGACTTTCCAGAGATTTCTTTAGCAATTGATTACATTTTGAAGGGCTCTCTGTATACCCCTGTGGAATTCGGCACCATGCCAAAATCCGTTCTCCAAATCTAAAAGAAAATATTGGCTGGCTGTCATGATGCAATGTGATTGAAAAGAAAGCATGACACAAATCAATTACCGTATACCATTCTGCATCATGGGGAATCTGATACAAAAACACTGATGGATTTGGCACAATAGGACAACATGGTACAACAATCTTGTTAATTTTTCTCAAATCCTGTACTATTCTGAACTTTCCATTAGGTTTCTTCAGTCCCATTATCGGTGAATTACATGGGCTGCTCAATATTTCTCTCAACACCCCTTGCTGGATCATCTTTTCAATTAAGGGTGTTATTCCTTCAATTATTTCAGGTGTCAATCTGTATTGTGGTATGTTTGGGTAAACCACTCCCTCTTTCACAGTAATCTTTACTGGATCTACATTTCTCATCAGACCCACATCTTCTCCAGTAAAATCCCAAACTGCTGCTTTCACTGTATGTTTCAATTCTGGGGGTAATGCATCTGGATTAAATATTGCATATGTTCCCAAAGCCTCACATTCTCTATTGTCCATGGTCATTCTGTATAGAACATCCTCATCAGGTGTTTCAAAAGTTATTCCATCTGGAGTACAGAAAATAGTGCAATTCATCTTGCACAGCAGATCCCTGCCTAGCAAGTTCACAGGACTTGTGTCACACACCACGAATCGGTGCATATCTGAAAATTTCCCTATTCTAACCCTTACTGGTTCAGTAAGTAGAGTCTTAATCTGTGTGTTGGACACACCAACCACTTGGATTGCTTCATCCGAGAGAGGAAGATTCTTTATATCAGCTGACCTGACAGTTGATCTTGTGGCCCCAGTGTCAACTAGGAACGTGATACTTTCACCATTGATTTTCCCATCTACAAAAGGCCCTGCCTGGTCTATTTCTAGAGTTGCGCCAAGTACGCACTCCTCCTCCTCTCTTCGGCACCGTCAGAAGTCTCCCTCAGAGTCACTTCCCTCATTTTTCAACCAGTACTGCGAAACAGCGCTTGCGCGTTTTGGTTTGATTACCTGCTCTTCATCGTAGAACCCCGATTCTTGGCTGTACTTCTGGGATCATTTTCTCTGTGGCAAGGGTGGTTTTGGCACCTGATTCTGCTGCTTATCAGCTTTCTGCTGTTGCCGATGCTGACCACACCCCTCACTCTGCACCTGTGAATTCAATGATGAATTATCGTCATTAGTAGACGGTGGATTCTTACACTCGGATTTCCAGTGCCCTAATTTTCCACAGTTGTGACACGGGAACTTCTTTTTGGCCTCTTCTATGTTCCCTTTCCCTTTTCCTGGAACAAACTTGGGTTTATTTCCTGGGTTATTTCGCTTGTTCAATCAATTGAGCTTCCTGTCTTTCTGCGACTTTCACCTGTGCCCACATTGCCTTTTCTTTTAACTTCCTCTGGTTTGCCTCAATCTCATCACTGAAGTATTTTGCATGTCTCAGAATCTCATCAATTTTCTTACTCTGCCAGTCTACGGTGTGCTGCCTTATCATGTCACTGATTTCCGGCCGCAAACCGTACACAAATCTATATACAAAATGGCTCAGATCCTTGTCTCCCAAATGTTCATCTCCACTGAACTGATTAAAAGCTAGTATCAGTCTTTCATAGTAAGCATGGACTGATTCTTTCAATTCTTGGTGTGTTCGATCTATTTTACCCCAGTCTGTTTCCTTGGGGGGTACTTTATTTTTCAAGAAGGCCGTAACCTGCTCGTACTTCTTCATGACCTCCGGGTCTGGAGCTCCTGTTTTTGGATCTCTCGGGTATTCCTTAGTGGGCCAGTCTATGACTATTTTACATTCTGCCCACAGGTCTGCTGGTACAATTATATCAAACAGACTATTCAGGTCAATCCACAGTACTTTTGACAGCTGTACAAATCTGTCAACCTGTCTGTACCACTCAACAGGCTTCTCCCTTAGTTGAGGGAAATCATTCGTAAATGATAAAATATCCTGTCTGGTCCATTGGACATGTACGTACCCACCTCCTGAATTCTCTCTCATGGGGTAAGCCGTCACTGCCTTCTCTTTTTCTTTCAAGGGGAATGCTGAGTAAGTTCTATCTGCCCCATCCTCTCGCTTCCGGTACCATCTGTCTTTCCATTTCTCTACATCTCCCCATTTCTTCAGTAAAGCAATCATTTCCTTAATCTGCCCTGTTCGGCCTGCATTGTTCAGATTCTCAATATCTTTATCTGTAAAATCCACTCGGTAAGGCTTTTGTAAAGCTTTTACCTTGTCCATGTCAATTCCCAATTCACTGGCTATTCCTTTCAACCTGTCATGTATGTTCTTTGCTCTCCATGTGATGCTCTTGCAAAGGAACAGGATCTCCCCTTCCTGATAATTCTTCAGTGTTTCTGTAGGGAGTGTACCTACAATCATTTCCTCCATTTCCATACGTAGCCTAGCTACATCAATTCCCTGTGATTCTCTTTCTTTTTTCTGCAAAGTCTTCAGCCAATCATTCAAATCTTCAGCTGTTATCACAGATTTTTCTGCACCCCCTGGTTCTGTCATTCTTTGTGGTTCTAAGATCGATCCTCTGTTCCCTTCCACACATCCAGAATTCAAACTTGAGTTAGTCTGCCCACTCAATTCTCCTCCACATATGGTATGTCTCCACTGAATTTTCTCCTGCTCTCCACTGGGTTTCTCCTGCTCTCATTTCTGCCTGCTCCGGAGGAACAATCAATCTATTGCCCACATATGGCACCGTCAAACCACTTTCACCCTTCCTCTGTTTGTCAAAAATCGGCATAATCGGGCCTATTGTCACAGGCACTGTAACAGCCTCAAGATTCTTAGTCAGCTCTCTGATTTTCTCTGTCAGTTCAAAGGTAGTTCTTGCTAGTTCTCTGGTCTTTTCATCCTCAAGTTCATTCTCCCTTTCTATTTCTCTTTCTCTCTCTCTCTCTCTCTCTCTTTCTCTCTCTCTTTCTCTCTCTCTTTCTCTCTCTCTCTCTCTTTCTCTCTCTCTATCTTTCTCTCTCTCTCTATCTCTCTCTCTTTCTCTTTCTGCCAGAGAACAACTGCTTTTCAACTCAGGGGCTGTAGCCTCTGTCTTTATAATCCGCAGGCTGTTTCTCATTGGGGTAACTGCTGTTCCTACCTCTGGGTCTCGTCTATACGGGGGTGGTCTTTTGTAGAGCATGTCCTCTAAGACATCATCATCAGACTCATTTGCCCCATATCTCCTAGGTTCTACATTATGTTCTTTCTCTGTACACTTTCTCCCTCCTGATTCCTCTGCCGTTCTCACAGGATATAATCCCTCAGTCATACTGGCATTACGCCACCTTCTCATCCGGTCATGATGGGTTTCGCGATCATACTTCCGCCCAAACATGTACCTGTAACGACCTCCACTCCTCTGCTTTTCTCGTTCATGCATTTCATCTTCCCATTCAGTCAATGCCTCAAATTGCGTCGGCCTAGACCGAGGCTCTAGATTCATCATCTGTTCCCGTAAGTTCCTCAATATGGCCAGATTAAATGAACCATGTTCTGGGAACGCTAACACTCCATCATCTTTAGTGTACTTCACCCAGTTATCTAACCAAATACAAGTATGATACCCATATTTCGCAACCATGAAGGATGCTGGGGTTCTTATCGGGGGCAGTAACTGTCCTTCTCTAGACACTATAGCTTTATCCTTGTCAAACCAATTCTTTACTTTACTAAGCAAGGATTTTTTCTTCTTTTCCTCAGCGTGGTAATACATCTTTCTAATTTTCCACAAGCTGTTTACTCTTTCTACAACTGTACGATCTCTTGTCCAATTGCAGCGCGACTCACACTAACGCACCAATCTTGGAGCGCCTACGTCACTGACTCGGTCCGCGAATCCCAGCGCGACTCACACTAACGCACCAATCCTGGAGCGTCTACGTCACCCTGTACGTCTCCCAATCCTAGCGCGGCGTACACTAGCACACCAATCACTGCGCTTCCACCGTTCTAATCCACTGTCCAATCACAGCGCGGTCTCCCTGACGTCAGCAGTCGCTGCAGTCGCTTCTGCTCCTGTCTTCTGTCTCTCACGTCTACCCCTCCTTTACAAGACTACTTGGTAGACTTTGTTTCAACTTCTATGAGTCTGTTAGTTACAACATACAAACATCTCCATTGTCTGCTTCGCTAGCCACAGAACAGCAAAAGACCTTTCCCACGAGAATTCTGCCTTTCCCGAGAACAGCGCTTACCTCTGCCCTACTACAGAATCGTTACTTCCGTTGATAAAGTAGCACATCCCTCTACCTTACCCTTCTAACAAGCACCAATTAACTGTTTCCTCCAGAATGCTCCGAAGAGTTTCACAATTAACCAGAATGCTTTCTCATTCACGCACTTTCACACCAGAAAATGTAGTACATTCACACAGAATTCTGTCTTTCCCGAGAACAGCGAACAGTCTGCTCTACTACAGAATTATATCACACGTTAACAAAGCAGCGCTTACCTCTGCTCTGTCCTTCTAACAAGCTCAGAGAATACCTATTACCTTCCTAGTGATAAGCTTTAACGGAACACCATACGGATCCCTGGGACTCAAAACCAGAACTTCACAGGCAACCTTCGCTACCATATACACTTCTTTCACACAGAAAAATACGTTTCTAATGGCAACACACGGCGATGCTACCGAATCGAACCCAGACAATGCGACGCGCAAGTTCAATTGTCACACGTTTTCCCGGCCTGCATACAGGGCCAACAATCCCGCCTTTTTCCGAGAGCAACACTCCCTCTGCTCTACTACAGAACTGTCACCGACTCCCTACATCCCAGAAGCCGTTCACAATACATAAAAACTCAACACGACTTCAACATATAGGGCCCGATTCACAGAACAAACTTAAGACAAAATCCTAAACTTAGTACCATTTTGGTATTCACAGAATGCACTTACTACTTCTGGTATTCACAGAATGAACTTACTACTTTTGCGATTCACAGAATAAACTTACTACTTTTGCTATTCACAGAATGGATTTAAGACTACTAACTTTACGTCCGCACTCGGGCCGGAAATTCCGTCCCGGAGGCGGAGCTTCCGGCCCAGAGGCGGAGCTTCTGGCCTGGAGGCGGGGCTTCTGGCCGGAGGCGGAGCTTCCGGCCCGGAGGTGGGGATTCCGGCCAGTGGCGGAGATTTAAAATCTCCACCTCTGGGCCGGAAGCTCCGCCTCCGGCCCGGAAGCCCCGCCTCCGGGCCGGAAGCTCCGCCTCCAGGCCGGAAGCTCCGCCCGGCCCGAGTACGGACGTAAAGTTAGTAGTCTTAAATCCATTCTGTGAATAGCAAAAGTAGTAAGTTTATTCTGTGAATCGCAAAAGTAGTAAGTTAATTCTGTGAATACCAGAAGTAGTAAGTGCATTCTGTGAATACCAAAATGGTACTAAGTTTAGGATTTTGTTTTAAGTTTGTTCTGTGAATCGGGCCCTTAGTGTTAGTACAAATATCAATCAATAATCAACAAGCCTATATACACGCAATTTCGCCAGATCAAGACAATAGCTAACCATCATTCTGCTACCAAGAAACTGGTGCAGATCAGAGCTTCCAAATCCCCTCTACTTCCACGGACGGAGTGATCTCACAGTCACACACGCACACACACATCACACGCTGGTGGGGCCCATTACACCAACATTCATCCTACCACTCTTATCCGTGCCTTGTATAAGGGAAACACACCTTTAGATACCTATCCGATCTGCCTGTACTTTGAGGTCAATGCGACCAGCTTAGTTGCTTGTAAATCTAGCGAAGAAACATTTCATAGAATACACAAATAAATTGAATAAACATGACAAGAAATAACCACCCGAGACAGAAATTCAAACAATTTGTTCATTTATCTAAAGTTTCAGGAAAAGCCAATTAAATGCAAAATTCATTTTCTCATATTTACCTATTCTGTCTAAATGTCAGATCCTAAGTCAGAACCGGTCCTCTGTAGAAAATTAGAGTTTTCTGCCATCTTGTAGAGTCATCGTCCTCTCCGTCAGCATAGGGACCTCGAATCATCAGCTCGGGAAGAAGTGGCGCTAGACCTCTCTAGTCTACTATTATTTATACTAAAATTTACATTCTATAAAGTTACATTTCTTTATTCAGAACGGATGAATGGCGGAAATAATGTCATCTTGGTACTTTTTCGATATTATGCGAGATTTTCTCACGCATAGATTGTCCCAACTAATGAATAGCAGAATTGAATGTCCATGACCAATTTGATACTTTCACGGATGTCTCTATTAGGTGAATTTGTTTCAATAGTGAGTTCATAACAAGTTCGTATCAACTTTTCCGTCTTCCAGGGGCTCTTGGCAGATGTCCCGGACTTGTCATCATGCATATGGCTTTTCAGTTCATCGGAGGTGCAAAGTCACAGGCAGAGCGAAGCCTTTTTGTGATTTTCCATCTACTCAAGTGCAGGCTGCGGGTGTTGGCCATTTTGTAGTAGGCCACATCAGTCAACTTAAGCAAAAATAAACATAAAACAGAATTACTGCACGAAATGATTATACAGTTTTATTCCCCTGCTAATACCCTTATGTGTGTGTATTTATCTAGCCATTTGCGACATCAAAAGCCTTTATTGCATATTAATTTAAGAGCAAAACACAATAACATCACATAAGCAACATCGTTTTCTGTCAGTTTGCTCACCAACTTAGTTCACTTATTATTTAGCCATGCAATAGCATTCCCACATGTAATTCTCTTGTTAATAAGGTTGATTAGACAACATTTGACAAACTTTTAATAATTAATAATTAATCAGTAGTACTTTTAATTATAACATGCGAAAATGAAACAGGTATTCGGTTTTAAAGAAAAAACCCTGCTCCATCATTATCCCCATGGGTAAGCAGATTGTCAGCATTCTGTGTTTTTCATAAGGGCTAGTATTTGGGAATACTGCTTCTAGCTGTGTTATCTTCTGAGCTACCCAGAAGGGAATTTGTTCACGTTTTGCGGGCATTTTACCCATTATTGCATGTAATGTTTGAGGTGTAATTTTAGTTGTTGTGTATTGAACGTGAGCTGTATTAGTTGTTACCATCGTTGGCTGGACCATAAGAGTCCTCATGTTTCTGTAAAGTTTTATTAATTCTTTTGAAGTATGAGTAAGTCTGGTCCCGGCATTGTTTCAATGTCAAGATGTGGTGTGTAGGCTGTTAGTATTGGCCATTTTGCCCCTTCTATTTCGAGTGGGCCGAGTCTCACTCTTCTTCTTGTATGGGGTAGGGCGCCTTTAAACCAGTATAAATGTTCCTGGTATGTGAGCGGAACCTCAATGTCCTCATAAGGACAATATTCTGCTGGTGGTTCATCATTTGTTTTAAAATGAAAAGTTCTTGCATTTGCTGCTGGGAATGTAACCCACGAATAAAATACCTCTGTTCTATATTATCTGTGTGCCTCATTCACGAAAGCTACTACGCCACCCCTAGGTGTTAAACAATACGCTAGCAGTTTCAGGGTGACTGCATGTCTAATGTTTGCCGCAATATGTATTGCGGTAGCATCTTCCTCATCTTCCGAGAGTAGTAGTGGCTGTTCTAGTGGGTCTAAGACCTGGTTTGTCATTGTGTTTAGAACACAAAATAACTTTTCAAGGGAACTAAGATAAGGTGTTTTGCAAAATTTTAGGAACACTGTGTCCTTCAAGCTTGATTAACCAACAGCTAATAATTAGTATTTTTGCTCACTCAGCTGTGGCGGAGTTTAGCCTACCCACTCCAGATGTCTCTGGTGTTATTGTGAATAGGGATTTCTGAGAAAAGCACAACTGAGCTACGCATATTCTACTGTTAAATAAGTACCCAGCCAACGTTGGTGGCGCAATGTCGTGTAGTTCCTATCAAACCTATACAGGATCTATGCGTTCAGACAACATACACTGTAGGATTGGTATCAGACGAACTCTGATCACCCCCACCGGGTATGCTGGCCTTCTTGTACCATCTAGCTCACAGTACCACTAGAATCTCCTCTTACCAGGGAGAGAATAGTTCCTGGCAACCGTCAAACATGGCAACCCTGATCCCTTAGGACCATGGAAACAATATACTACTTTTCCTTACTTAGTCTGTCTCAGAGAAATACACAGAATAAAACAAGGTGGGCGTTTTCAATAATCATTTATTGAACAGTTGTTATTCTGGTGTAGAATAGATGTGCTGCAATAACCGTTGGACAGTAAAAGATATAAATGATTTGCAGTACGATAAAAGTAAATGGATGGTATAGTTCTATCATCTTACTACAGTCATGAATACATATGAATATATAAAACACATGATAAAAGATGCATACTCCTACAATGCTTCCATAAATAGATGTAACAAAGTGTACCTATCATGGTGGTAGGTGTTAAGCCAAGAATCCCTCTACGATCTAGTCAACCCCAGTACCTGAAGTGAGAGACTGAGAGACCCCGTCCTGGTCTCGAGTTGGACACCCCACGCGGGATGTTAGACCACTGCGAGCTGGAGTGTCTGCATGCAGGAACCTCAGCATCTCTGGTCAGTGTGTCGGCCAGGAATTCTTGGTCTCCTCTGTCTTATCTTAGCAGGGTGTGATGTATATATAAAAAATCAAAGTGGGGGAGATTGGACCACTTGTCCAGTGTAGCCAGGGTCTTAAATCGTGTGGAGACCGTCTTAAAAAACCCTCATATACGTACACAGGAAAAAGGGCGGTGTATCTTGGTTATCCGCCAAGGTGTACTGTAACAGCATGATCATTGGGTCTTTTGTTAGTCAATATGCTGACCTCCGCCAGGAGGAAGACCAACTGGTTTGTCAGTAGTGGTCAGAAATGAAAAGAGGGTGTGTTTTGGACTCTGATAAAGTGAAATAAGGTGAAATAAAATTCCTCGTGTCACTACTCATATGAGTTTTATTAAAAAAGAGAGTGACATGGGAAATTAAAAATGCAGTTGTGCGTGTGTAGACCAAGTTACTGGTCTGACGCACTAGTGTTGGTCAACATGTTTCAGCCTCTTGGAACCTCTAGAGGCTTTCGTCAGGACCGGGGTTTCGAAGAGTACTTTATGACTCTTAGTAGTTAGGTGGGTACTCACCACCTTGATAGTTTTGATGTCAAATCCGAAGTATCTGTACCTCTGTAGTTCAGAATGTGAACTGGTTCGGAGTACCGGAGAGCTCTATCAAACTCAGTTGCGGTTTGTACAAGTACGCTGCTTGTTCTAGCTCTGTGAACGGTAACCCGGGTGATGTATATATACCCATATGTCTCACCAGGGGTCCTACCTTGCTGTATTACTGTGTTGGCCGAGGATGACGTTGGACATGAACTTTGTACATAGATTTTATGCAGGAGATGGTAGCCCTGCTGTGCTTCCAAGAATCCTCATGCATAATGCATGAGATTTTGAACTTAAGGAAAACTCACGTTCTGACTGCAGTGTAATTTCTAGGTAAAAGGTCAGTCTCTGTAAACTGTGACAAGTGTAATGTAGGGAGAGAATATAGGTGGGGGTAATGAGATATGTTATGATACCTATATGGAATATAACAATTCGTTCAGAAGTAGCCATGGAGGACACCCCCCCAACGGCCTCACATAGCTCATGTGGCATCCACAACCAGTCAAATTCAGTGTGATGCACAGGCATTGGGTGACGTGACCCCGGTGCTCCAATCCTAGGTCACATTGCAATTAGCAATACTTCCGACTTAGAAATAGCACACAGAATTTGTTCAACCAGCGGTGGCTACTAAGCCTCCCCGAAGTTCTTTAGTTATGGATAAATGGCATCCGTTGAATGAGCAACAAGGAATGTCAGACGTTATGCTTAATTTGCTGGATGTCATGTAAATAGCTGACGAGTGGTCACCTTATTCATTGCTCACTCTAATTTTTCTCCCACTTCCTTCCCTTTCTCCTTGCACTCTCCCTGCTTTGCCTGGCTATAATTTTCAGTAACTGGTCTGCACACCTGTTTAATCCCTCCGATTCTCATTTCCTTCCCTTCCCTTCCCTTTCCATTATTTTTATCCCTCCTATCTTTCCATTATATATATCCACATGCTTTCTCTTTCCCCACTCACCTGACATCCCCTTTTCCTCCCTTATATGAGGTATCATACCTCAGTCTAATCCCTCCCGGCCCTTTGCCCCCAGTCTCTCTCCCCCAGGGTTACTGCTGTGAGGTGATAGTCTACCTTTTCTCTGTGTTCCCACGCTCTGCAGTGTGTCTATCCTGTTAACCCCTTCTGTGCCACGCCCTTTCCCCCTCCTGTGCCGGGCGTTACATTAGTGGGTGGGGTTCATGACGAGATAGTCTCGTCATGGGCACAGCGCGACCGTGCTCCATGACGAGACTATCTCGTCATGGGCACTGAAGAGGTTAATGCCCCCTGTCCCTCTGGCAGCCTGGTTTACATCTGAGGTGCTGCTGCCCCAGTTTCTCTTTACCCATCCTCCCCTTCTGTAAATATCCACCCCTCTCTCACGCTGGTTGTCCAGCTGTGAGGGGCTCTGAATGGTCCACCTGGTGGTAGCAGATGGAGCTCCTGCCGCCAGCTGCACAGATCTGACCCCGCAAGCAGAAGCACATGGACAGATATTTCCCTACACCTCCTTGTCCCGCCCGCCTGCTCTCCTGTCACTCATCTGCACTGTGGGGGCTGGCAGGGACAGGAGCCACCAGCCAACCACAGTCAGCACTGATGCAGCACCTGTTCTGCCGCACGCTGGAAGATGCTGTGTGTGTTTACATCACTCTTACCTGTTAACTGCCAACTGTGTCTTTCTTGGCTGGGTTTGGTCAATTGGCTGTAAAGGAGTAAAGTGATTAGGACATGGCACATTTGGGACTACAAATATTTTAGGATATAGTGGGTACACAACCGTATCCTTTTCCTCTGGGCAACTTGGTTTGTCCGCACTAGGCGCTGCTTGTTTGGATGGCTACAGAGGGACAGAGCTTTCTCCACTGTCTCTAAAAGTTAATTAGCTTCATCAGGTCGATTACAAGCTTTAGATTTTTTTACATTGCTGCTACTTTTGGCGATGTATCCTTCCTTTTATCCCCGGTAGTGGTTAAAAGTAACCCCACTTCCTCTATTAAATGGTCAATATCAGTCAGTGTACAAAGTTCTGGGGAAGGTGCCTCCAACCTGCCTTTGCCTAACTTTCTTGTTTTTTTGGCATAGGATTCACTTTTTGCAAGGTCACCAGTCTTGCGTTTACCCATGTTGTATGAAAGACTCACAAGAACATTGATATTTCAAAAGATACAGGGAACAAAATACAAATATAAAGCATAAAAACGGTAATGGGCTTCAACCAGTCTTACTTGTAACTTGATCTTGACATATGCCAAAAAGGGGGTGGCCCAGGCCAGCCTCCACCGGGGGAAGACTGGCCCGGTCTTGGCCCAGGCAAGCGCCCATACGTGTTCCGCGCTGCAGAGGCCAAAGCCCAGGATATCAAGCGCCTTTGGCTCATTTGGATGATGGCTGTGGCTGCCCCAAGGCTTCCTAGGGCTTGGAGTCTTACCCCTGCTCTCTGATTCACAAAAGACCCCCGACATATATAAGCCAGGGTAAGGATTCAGCATGATCAAGTTTTATAACATCCCTTATAATGTATTGGTTATCTTTTCGTTTCCATATTGATAGCAACAGCAAAAGCGGGGCTGTTTCAATACTATCGCTAATGTATGGCAGACCTAGTTCTTTATGTGTAATAACATTGGGGCGCAAACCCTGAATCGATAATAGCCTTTTGACACACTTGTCATCTATGATTTGTAGGGGTTCAAGGTATGCAGTGCCCTAAACTTTACTACTACTAAATGCCTTTTGTGAATAACGAAAAGTCGTAAAGTTAGGATTTTGTCTCAGTTTAATAGTAGTAAAGTTAGAAATCCTAACTTTACTACTACTAAATGCCTTCTGTGAATACCAAAAGTAGTAAGTTTAGGATTACTTTTGTGAATCGGGCCCTTTGTTTTATTTACCTGTAAATCCAAGGCTGCCATGTAGGCAGAGTAGGTTGCAACAGAGTTTTGCAAATTCATCGTGGTTCTGGCCATCGAAACCGCATCATCTGCATATAGCAGGATTGGGAGAGAAATAGATGCGGTGTGAGGGACATCCTTGCATTTATCATTCAATACCTCATTTAAGCTATTTGTATACAGTGAAAATTAGAAGGGACCAAGGATGCAACCCTGCCTTACTCCTATCTCAATTCTAAAAGGTTTAGTGCATGACCCTTGTCTCGCATAGTGGACTACCGCTTCTACCTCTACATACATTTGTCGTATTAATCTAATTATTCCTGCATGAACTCCCATAGCTGACAACAGTTTACTGTGGGCCTCGCAGTCAAATGCCGCAGATAGATCCATAAAGGCCATGTAGAGTTGATCTTCTTTGCTATGGTATATTTTGAAAGTTATAATGTTAAATTAAGACTCTGATCAAGTGTCCCCCTGCCCTTTCTGAAACCGTATTGTATTTCCACTAAAATATTTTTTTCCTCCGCCCATTCTTCCAATCTGTTGAGTAAAAGTCTGCTCATTCATTTAGCTGAACTGTCAATTAGTGAAATCCGGTGGTAATTTGCTGGATTTGAGCCAACCCTCTTCTAGTGCACCAGAATGATCACAGATCGTTTCCAGGAGTTCAGAGGGCCTGTTTTGACCATTGCATTAAAAACAATAGTCAACAAGGGTGCCCATAATGATTTATTAGCAAGGAATAAATCCACTGGGACTCCATCCGGACTAGCCGCTTTCAAGGCAGAAGATTGGGATAGAGCAAGCTCGATTTCCTTAAGTTCGAACTTCAGTGGGGAAGAAACATTCTGGCCTATAATAGGGGCCTCTACGTTATTATCACTACTCCTTTAAGAAGATAACCTGGAAATGAATTATCCAGGTAGCCTCATCAATTTGCACATCCATTGATGGACCACCTTTCTCTTGCAGGAAGGGAGAGTTAACCACTTCCCAGAATGATTTACTATGCCTAGAGGATGAAGCTCACCGTGATTTCTACCACGCTTCTCCTTTAAGCTGGTTCTTTCTTTTTTCCCTCGCTAATTTATATCCTGGCCTGCATTTACTTATTAGCTCTCTATCTCGAGCTTAAGTGCTACTTTCAACTTAGCTGCGGCATAAGAGCAATCCTTGTCAAACCACCGAAATATAGGGTAAATCTTTTCCTTTTGATTTAAGCAAGTTCATTGGCTTCTCGTACACTCCAAAATACTTTCAGTTGCAATCGATACCAGTTGTTCGTTTGCTTGTGGGTCTAAGCACAAGGAGACCTCCTTTCCAGTATTAGTTATGATCTCCACAATTAGGGTGTTTACATCCACTTTATCCCATTTTAGGGTATAACCATTATTTCTTTGAAGAATTGGGTTAGGAATGAATTCATCCCTCCTTGATTTATGCTCCTCCCATGGGTAACTAAATTTAGGGTGTTCCCATGGCTAGCATGATGAAAATTACTAATTGCCTCCCCATTGTGGTCTATGATCCCGCATAAACGTGGGTCCTGTCTGGGGCATCTGTTTACATTGAAATCACCTACCCATGTAATTTGTAGTGGTTTGGGGTGGTAATTGAGTAGTTCTTCAAAGATCTTCCTAGAGCCTCTATTACTTAGGTCAGGCTTGCAAAATTATTATTGTAGTAGTTTATTAATAACATGTCACTACTCTGAAGTCCTTTTACAAATGATATATGAAATAGGGTGAATTATTCTAACATTTCACTATTTTAAACAAGATCTTATTTGCAACTAGTGTTAAGATGCCACCCTTTGCCCTGCCTCTTATAGATGGAAGAGCTGGAGTTTGGAATGAGGGGTAGCCATTTAGATTTATCGAATCTTCCTCTCATGTCTCTTAAAGGTAAATGATATGTGAATTTATCAGTTCTTTATGCCATTCATTGGTATCCTTTTTAATATTTACCCAGCAATATTCCACATAAGGAAGATGAGGTTATTTCCTCCTATTCTAGCCCTAATTGCATTCAGATGCGTGGTTTTGTCCTTGGCCTCTTTCTTACTTATTGTTACTTCAGGACTCTGCATTGCGGGTTGTACAACAATCAAGTTTAATGGGTTCTTAGCTGACTGGACGCCATTTATAAGTTGTGTCACCTGGACAGGAAGAGTGAGACAGTCGCAGCTGTCTAGGTTCTCCAACGTGGCGTATCTGATAGGAATGTCTAACGTATCCCTCTGTGAAAGGCAGACTAAATTGCCCATTTCACTGAGTGGATTTTGACAGTCAAATATATATCAGAACAGGGTGGTTTATAAAAGAAACCCAGTGGAACCATGTAAATCTGTGAAGAGAATGTGGAAGCTGAGGGGAGTTGTCTTAACAGATCACCTACCAGTCGCGAATTATCAAAATTAAGCACTGTACAATCACCCTCTATTTGTTTTGGAGCAGGGCCCACCAAAGGTATTCTTCTAGCCATGATCCTGAATAAAAGGGGCTGCTCTCTCAAGCCTTGTTAGCCAGTGCCGTGCTTTATCCATAAGTTGTACCGTAGTTTTTTGTTGATTATCTCTTAGTGTCGGGACATTTACCATGATTATAACGAATCGGCGTGCAACAGGAGGTAAGCTTAAATAATGGAATCTGTTTACCTTCCCCATCCTATCCACCTGTGGGCCCTGCTTCAGGGGTATTTAAGGCCAGCTCTCAGATGCTCCCCTTTTTTTCCCTGACCCACCATTAGTGCCACCCTGCCCTGCAGATGTTAACGCTTTATTTAATACTACATCATTTGTTAACGTCGGACTTTGATTTAGATCAGTCAAATAGGTTACATCAGGCCTTCCTTTTTCTCTCAAGGACACTGATTGTGCACCTATATTCAGTAGAGGCTTTAGATTCACTGTTGTATAGGGCTGTGAAATTTGTACATTAGGACCATCTCCCTTCAAAGCCAATGACTTAGCAGAAAGTATTTCATGCAATGTCCGCTCAATACTGGCCAGACGCAAGGAGATGGGTTTTATTAACTGAGCAATGTTATCACAGAGTTTATCACATACTTCAGTCCAATTCTGGTTCGGAGCTAATGAACCATTGAGTTGTCCTTGAAAGTGGTCTTGAGAATTAGAAGTATAATGTATCACTTCAGTCTTACGCACTATTTTAGAGGGATGTGAGGAAGGTATTTGGTGGAGCCTCTTTTCCGTTTACCAATAGGAGCAGTCGAGGCACAATTATGGGGCCCGGGAAAGAATGAATTAAAGACTGAAGCTCAGGAGTGCAAGTTATCAAAGGTTTCTCTGGTGGAATCATAGCAAGGGGTTCAACATCAACAATTTCAAGGGTCTCCCTTTCACCAATCCCACCTCCCAGTGAAAGTCCCTTTTCAGTCAGGGCAATTTCCTTTACAACAGCAGATGTCACTTTTATCAAAAAGGAGTCTAAAGCTGCCACAGTTACCCCCTCCGATGCTAGTGGGGTTGTCTTCCTCTTCCCCATCTTTCCCCTCTGTTGTCTGGAGTTGAAGCACAATTTTGGATCCTAGGTGTCAGAGACGGGGGCCCATCCCAGCCCCTGACAGGCGTGGGTGGGTCCTCCTTTAGCCCAGGCTTTGCACGCATGCTGCCCTGGCCAGTCGCGCACCGTGGGAGCGAGGCACGCTTTTATGCACGGTAGGCAGTATCCACAGCAGGGGTTGACGGAAGTGGTAGTCTCCCCTGGGGTCCAGTGCGGCGTAAAATCACAGCGCATGGCGTCACCCCCTCCGCAAGTCAGGAACACCAGGAGCTGCAGTAAGCGGCAACTCAATCTTAACTACACCGTTGAAATGATGCACTGGATGTGGTATGAAGTAAAATGTCTATTGGCTCAAGAGCACGGAAGGCCACAGCCACCATCTCCAGTGTCCTTCCTTCAGCTGCCTCAATGATCAGTGCCTAGTCAAACACAAACATTCCGTGAATGCTTTCTAGTCAAGCATTCCTGGTAACTAAGCACACAACATATACTCATTATATTACCTAGTCTGTAAGTCCCATGTTATAAAAAACCGATCAAAACAAATTGACATGAACATTGTCATTTCGCATTATATACAATCCAAACATACAACGCCATATTAAGGCCATCTCCGTCCTTGCCATATGTATATCTGCTGTTGTACCTGGGTGCCTTATTGGGATTCATTTATATACTGCTGTTGGACATAGTAACAGGCTAAGTTCCTAATGTTATGCAGCGGCCATCTTAACAAACATCCATAAGTCCCATGTCATTAAAAAAATACATCGGTGGAAAAAAATTAACCAGAACATTCCCATTCCTCATATTGTATAATGCAAACATTCAGCGCCATATTGAGATTTATTTAATTACGTAATTAATTCAAAACCCTCTACATTACAGAGTCTGTACTTCCCATATTTCTCAAATTACTACTTATATATTCTCATCAGAAAAAAATCTTTCCCATTTGTAAATAACATACTCATGATCTACATTTAAAGTCTGATCCGCAGCTTTTAATCTCATAACCCATACTGCCTCACAGCGTCTCAACTTTAATTCACTATTACCACCCTTACATCATTAGTAATATCATCGTTATCATTAAATGTAAAACCTGAATGTACATTCTGGCCCACACATTCCCTTGCATGTGTCGCTATGGGGTACTTTGGATCATTTTGTTTCAATGCTCTGAAGTGCTCAGTGATCCTTTCCCTCGGTGTCTTAGTGATGCTCCCAACATAAACTTATTGCATTTGCAAATTATTACATAAACCACATAACGTGTACCACAGTCAATGTGAGTATTTATCACATATTCACGATAGTCACCAAAGCAAAATGTCTTCATCTTATCAACTGCCCACCTACACGTTACAGCATCTACATTTAAAGAAGCTTTTACTCATGTTTAGTAACCATGATCTATGCCATGGGTATAGGATAACTTGGACTGACTCTATTCTTTAATGACTTTCCAAAAAGTAATACTCAGATGTACCTTTAAGAATGATTGTAATGTCTTATCGGATGTTATTAAATGCCAATGTGTTTAGAGAATATTGTATTGTTTACTGGCTTCGGGATTGAAGTCTGTGACCAACCTCACTATTTCCCTCTGGCATCTGGCATCACGTTTCTTAGTCATCCAAGTGGAAGAACGATGCAATTTACGTTTTGACTACAGCTCTGTCATAACCCCTCATCAAAAATCTAAATTCAATATCACGCAGCATTTCTAAAAAATTCTTATCTTCACTACAATTACGCCATAAAGAGACCCCTTGCTAATGTTAGTAAGATTTGATAAGATGTCACTGGACTAGTCCTATAAAAGCAGCTGGACGTGGAGTGATCTTTTTTTTATAATGCCATACTTATAGGTTCTGTTGTGGCACTATTCCCTCTACCACATGTGAACCGAGAATCAATCATATACTGATTATAGGATTCGCTGAGGTGCTGTTGGATGCATGGTGGGCATTTTTCCTGGTGAATAGTCGGATTAATAATAACTTTATAGTTTTAGATGTGACGTGGCTATAGGAATAGCACTTTCAACTCTTCAAGGTTTCCTTTGTTTACTTAGACATGTGAACTATACTCATGTAAGTGCATGATAGATTTTAGACAGGTATAAATGGACTGGAACACAAGTTAAGGTCTGTCACTATAGTGTTATCACAGCATGTTCATTACAAGCATTTTGTATGGAACTAAACTATATTTGAGACAGATGATTTAATTGCTAATATATGTATGTGGATGTTTTTGTTCCAAAGACATCATTTATTGACTGTGTTTTTTCACCATATTATCATGTTCACTGCACTATTTAATTTGGTGAAGGTACCATCAGTATTTGGTTGTGAAACATTTGATTTGTGACATATTGTGTAGAGTCCAGATCAAGTCAGAGGCCAATATGCCATAACAACAAAAACACGTGTTGGCTTTTATTGAGGTCAAGTAGCGTGGGTTTAAAGATTCTAAGAAGCCTGTGTATCTAATAAAGAGACTAGCTCATCAATTCAAATACTATTGGCTTTGAATGTTGGTATTTCTGCAATAATTGTGAGAGCTCATGGACATTTTGCTACATGACGTCAGCACTCCAGGACTTGACCCGCCATGAAAAAAGATGGCTAGCCACGGCCTTTGAATTGGTGAATGTGGAAATCTTACACCATTGGAAATCAGCCACGCTCTCTGATGTTCATAAAATGGCCGCTTACAGAAAGCGTATCCATAAGTTTCAAACCGAGGCAGCTCTGTGCGCAGCCCTGTATGAGGTGAGCAGCTGCAGGAGCGGAGCAAGTGGAGATCAGGCGGAGGCCAGGACCGGCGAGATTGGCGACGGACATCGGCAGCCATAGGAGGTGGAGGTGCAGGGGTCGGGGCAGCTCCAGTGTGCTGGGGTGAGTCGGGTGGAGCAGGAGTGGGCTGGATCTGCAGCTGGCAGCTGTATCAATTCCGTAGCACCTCGATCCCCCTCCTTCTCCTCAATGGAGTTACCCCCCCGGACATCACAGCTTTCCCGCAGTATCTGCCACTCTCTTCTGCTCCCAAGCACCCGCTTCCTTGTGGTCTGTGGTTTGAGGGGGGATTAAAGTGCACCCCCGGACACTAGAACAAACCAGACCAGACCACAGGTATCGGAGCGTAGAGCACTGAGTGGGTAGCGGAGCACGGGGGCCACACGGGGGCCGCACAGAGCTCCGTTACAACAGCAGCACCAGCACCAGTACCAGCACCAGCACCAGTCTTTTCCGCCCTGTGGCTGGGTTGTTTCTTCAGCGCTCTTAGCGCCTTCATTACACCGCCTCGCTTGGGCCACTAGGTTTGGCCCACTAGGCCTGCATCGGTGGTGTCAACAAAGAAAGCACCAAAACCAAATAGTTAAAAAAGACTAAAACGAGGAGGAGCCTAGCGCCCAACCATGATGGACGCGTAGGCACAGGGCTCCCGGGGTCCACGCAGCCTCCCACGATTATCCTGGATTTCATCCTGATATTTTGAAGGAATACTACGGGCGAACCTACGCTGAGGATACTCCTGTTCTCAGAACTCAAATCGGACTTTGGGAACTTTACTTCTTCGGTCTTTGGAAAAGAGGCCTGCTCCGCGGCGCTGCCCCGGACTCGGGTTGGCATCTTCCCCGTGTCCCAATTGAACAACAACGGATCCGGAGCTTCGGGCTGACCCGTGCCCCCCGGGTTTCACTTTCGCTTTCGACTCTCCTCAGTGACGTGGAGGGCGGGCGCCTGCGGAGGCTCCACATCTGAGCAGCTCGGAGGCCGGCGGGTGATATCGGTAGCGGGAGCTGTCTACCACTGATTGCGTTGTGCCCCCCCCCAGGGAACCACTACAACACACGGGCATCCAAGAGTTGGTTTCCCCGGCCGTGTAATGGCGGCCCGACTAGATGGGGACAAGCTAAGGCCCAAGGTTACCCGGAGAGGTGGCTATGTGCAGACGAATAATATGGATCGGTATGCCCATCAGAAGGGGTCTCCTGGTCAGAGTGGGCTCGCAGAGGTGGCTCGGGAGGGACCGTCATCCTCGGCGGAACTGACACTCAACGATGTCATGGGTGCCATCGACGCCATGAAGGAGTCGGTTGGCCAGCGGTTTGACTCTCTGGCCCACAAGCTGGACACTGTGTCAATTGATGTTAACCTACTCAGAGCGGACCTTTCGAAAACCAGCGACAGGGTCAATTCACTTGCTCTCACAACTTCGGGCCTTACGAAAGATGTTACTGACCTGCAGACGGAGCTTCACAGTCTGAGGGCCCTCACCGACCTTTCGGTCAAGCGGCTGGAGGATTTTGAAGGCCGGGCACGGCGCAATAATGTGCGCATTGTAGGTGTGCCGGAGAGGTCGGAGGATGGGTCAGTGGATCTTTTTGTGGAGGAACTGATCCTGAACCACCTCGTGCCAAAGGGCCTCAGTAAATACTTCACGGTGGAGCGGGCCCACAGAGTTCCGGGGGGTCGGCCGAAGCCGGGGGCCTCGCCGCGACCCATCATCGCCAGGATCTTTAACTTTAGGGACCGCGACGCCATCCTACAGACCTCCCGTGTAAATGGCCCGCTGAAGTATGAGAACGTGGACGTTAGCTTTTATCCTGACTTTACTCAGGCGGTCCAAAAACAGCGCATGGGGTTTCTGACTGTAAAACGGCGATTAAGAGACATGGGACTGAAGTACGCCATGCTTTTCCCGGCTAAGCTTCGTGTTGAACTGGAGGACCGGACCCACTTTTTCGACCGGCCTGATGCGGTGGAGGAATGGCTTGATACATTGCATCGTCGACGCGGGGGAGAGGAGCGGGCCGAGGACGACGGAGGTGGCTCGGCGGAGCACCCGTGAACTACTGAACTATGGTTCCTGGCTAATCGTGTGTTGAACTCAGACTTTGGTCAGGGGTGACCTAGTACATGGGACTGCATTGCCCTTCCTTTTGTGTCGGGGGGCTGCGGGGTATCTGGTGAGACTCTTCCTCCTCTAGGGGGGTTTTCTTTCTTTTCGTAGACTAGGTTTATGTCGGGGCGACAGGCACACTGCGAGTTGGGGTGGCTAGATGTTCTAGTGCAGGGGTGCAGGGTGGGGGGGTGTGTCACGGGAGTTGGGGGGGTGGTGGTGGGGGAGTTGTTGTTGTTTCAGGTTTGTTTTATACCAGGTGATCGATGTTCTGTTTTTTGCTCTCATAGTGGGTGGGATGATCGTTGTGGTTGGGATGGGGGGTAGGGGGTTGCATATTTTAACATGGAATGTCAATGGTTTGGGGGACCGTGTGAAGCGAGGGGTGGTGCTACAATATCTGAAGCGTCTCTCTCCAGATGTCGTCTTCCTACAAGAGACGCATTTGGTGGGCAACTCCTGTCAGGCATTGAATAGACGGGGCTACCGTTTGGTGGCCCATTCCGGCTTTACCACTGGATCCAGAGGGGTAGGCATTCTGGTCCGAGCCTCTCTCCCACTGGAAATGGACGAGGTGAAGCACGATGATCGGGGGCGTTACGTAGTGCTGGTTGGCCGGTGGGAGGGTAAGACTTTGTGTTTGGTTTCAGTTTACGTCCCCCCTGGTGTGGTAAATATTTAAATTACCTGTACTATTTTTTATGCGGTAAAGTCTAGTAAGAATAACTCAGTCAAAATAAGAGGCAGAATTCAGGGCCTACTCGCCTGAACTGTAAAACTAGAAAAGTGAACCATATAAAGTCGGTGGCCAATCATACTTAGGAATGGAATATTCGACCCATTCATGGCGGATCTGAAAGAGGACATGTTGGCGTTGGACGCACATGTATTTGCGTCTTCATAGCTGGAACTGGAGGGAACATACATGTACTTGTAGCATGTACATGGAGTCGTTGGGGTCTAAGATAGGGGACACAATTGACCATAAAAATTCATATTTCCTCATTCCCTCCTTGTCCCCTACGGACCCTCATGAAATATCCATCTTCATCAATCCATCAATCTGTTCATATAGCATCATTTGTTCTTCTTTCTTCTTCCGGGATCTTGAATGAAAATTTGAAGGCGGGATACACAATGTGGCACACAGACCACAAATCGCTGGCCCACATTGTAGACACAAGCAGCAACTGAATAGTATGAGGAAGCCAATACCTAGGAAGGATAGGATCCTCCATCCCCAGGCTGACAACACGCTCCAGAACCAACCGGACCAAGTCCAGGTGCCTGGATTCTGGTGTATCTGGCTTACGATTTTATGAAGTCGAGTTATGGCTTTATATACTGACGGCGCGTTTTCTGGTATGAAAACACAGCAACTTGATCCGATGACCCTACAAGCTCCGCCCCTATCGGCCAGAATGACGTCAAGGACAAGACGATTTTGAAGAACAACAATCCGCATCGCAGACTGCTCCTCTGTTAAGTTGCCTAAGGCGGAAGTAGTTTCATTCACTACTGCTTCAAGGGTTCTAGTTAATCTACGTATCAACTTACTATTAGTGACTGTACCTATGTAGGGAAAGAAACCTTTATTGAAATCTGTGTATTGCTCCCATGCTGTTTCGGTGTAGTCGACAATCGGGAGATCTCTCTGCTGTCTATTGTGTACTAAATGGGTATTCCTATGGTAATCAGGCGGGGCTAGGAAAACAGGTGGCAGAAGGAATGCAATGTAACAGGTACCATCCCAATATAGGGGTAGGCGTATGTATGCGATGTGACCACAGATGAAGTAGGAGTGACGAGAAGCTCTAAATGTAGACTTGCCTTTATCACTGAATTCTATTACAGTGGTACATTTACTATGGCCCATGTGTATTGAACCATTCTTTCTTACACATAATTCGCCTCTAGCTGGAAATACTGACATAGCGGGCAAGATTGGTGTAGCTTCGGATTCAACATTCAGGATCATGAGATTTAGTGTAAAGTTACCTAATCCATATACTTCATTTTCTAGATCAGTTCCTGTTCTTTTGGGAAGTCCCTCCTTGTTAGGGTAGCAGACTTTAAGTAAAACTAGGTTCAGGTTTCCCCAAACCCAATTATCTTGATAAACTACTGAATTTGAATCTAGGGAATTAATCAAACTAAACCATGCTCCACAGGAGCCATTGTGTGTGAATGGATACGGAAAGAGAGGCAGAACTCCCTTGTATTTCTGATAGGGAGGGAGTCGGCCACATATCCAACAATTTGTAGCATTGCTGGTCTGATGAGAATGATGTAACATACTAATGAAGGTGTTGTTGCGCAGCGCAAATCTATAGGACAACTCATGCGGGGGTAATTCGCTAAAAGAATGTTCGGCAGTAGCATTGAAAGCACGCTTGGAAATAGGGTAATACATGTGTAATAATATACTGGTAATAATAATCAGAAGACTTAGAAAAAACATAATTAACAATGTCACTATGCAGTGACTACGAAGTGATTTACAGTACGCATGTTTCTTGAGCTGTTTCTGTCTATTTCTCTCTCTATTTCGGTCTAGAGGATACATGTCAGAGACAAATTCAACCGATTCACCTTGGAGAGGACTTAAACAATCAAATTGTCTGACTTGCTAGACCTTAGTTTCAGTTTATAGTTTTCTTTTTCTGGCTTGTCAACCAGGGGGAGTTTTGAGTCAGTCTGTGAGGGAATGCAGGGCTGAAAATTCAAGTCGGATGATAGTCCATGAAATGTTTTGATATGGCTCGAGTGCAACCACCCTTTACGTCCCTCAATCTTCACAGCTGTCCTTGTGGTCAATAAGACGAGTTTAGGCGACTGCCAGCGAGGCTCCAGCGGGTTCCTTCTGTCGAAGTTCCTTACAAGTACAAGGTCTCCCGGAACCACGTCATGGGGCTTCACCTCAGTGTTATCGGGAAAAGCTGCAGCTACCTGTGAACGACAAGATTGTAGTGCAGACATCAAGGAAGCCAGGTAATCTGTCAGCATATTACAATCAACATCAGTGATTTTACGAGGTATAGGCGTCCCCCACATATTTGGTGGTCTACCGAAGATCACCTCATACGGGGATAGCCCTGTTCGAGAGTGTGCTACCATTCTCATGTAAAAGAGCGCAACTGGTAAAGCTACTATCCAGTCGACACCTTTTTCTCTACATACTTTGGACAGTCTAATTTTCAAAGTTTGATTATGCCGCTCCACGAGACCTGCTGCCTCGGGATGTCGGACACAGTGGAATTTCCATTGATAGCCTAACAGAAGTGAAACATGTTTCATTAGCTCGGATGAGAACGGTTGGCCATTATCTGAGTACACGACACGGGGCAAACCATACCGTGGGAAGAATTCTCGAACTAACTGTTTGGCAGTAGTCGGGGCAGTGTAATCTGAGACGGGATACGCCTCTGTCCACCGGGAAAGAGCGCATACAACTACGAGGACATATTTGAATCCTCGACAACGTTCCATCTGGATATAATCCATCTGGAGGACTTCAAAAGGGTGATCGGGGGGTTGAAATCCACCCTGTTCTACAGGTACGCCTTTTCCTGGATTGAACTGACAACAAATCATACAGGTACGTACTTTCTGTTTAGCTGCTGCTCGCAAGTGTTTATTGAACCAAATGTGTTGAATACTGTCTAGCATAGCTTTCTCTCCTAGGTGCGCTGGACTATGTATTGTGTTAATGATGACTTGAACCATAGAGTCAGGAAGAAACCATATAGATTTTCCCTTCGTCATCCATCCTTGATCCGTTTGGATCCCTCCTAATTCAGTCCATCTCTTTATTTCTTCTGGTGTAGCATGTGTCTGTATGTCAATTACATCAAGGGCGGGATCCTTAACTGTCATGCAGTGTGTTGGTGTCGGAACTATTGTCTTTGTCGTGTCAGTTGTATGAGTCTGATTCTGAGCAGTCTGTTTAGCTGTTCTGTCAGCTAGGTCGTTACCCTGAGAAATAATGTCAGTCACTTTTGTATGGGCTTTACACTTCATAATCGATATTGCAGTCGGCAGATGTATTGCATCTAACAGAGCTTGAATAAGGGGACCGTGCTGGATGTGGGCACCGTGAGAAGTTAAATAACCTCTCTCTCGCCAAAGCACGCCGAAGTCATGGACGACTCCGAATGCATAACGTGAATCTGTGTATATGTTGACTTTCTTATTTTTGGCTTGAATACAGGCTTGTGTCAGAGCGATGAGCTCTGCTGCTTGAGCTGACAAGGTATCGATACAATTTGTTTCAATAATTTCAGTATCTGTTGTGACTGCATAAGCGGCCACTAACTCTCCTGTATTTGTTCTCATGCATGAACCATCTACATACAATGTCAGTTCTGGATCTGATAATGGAATATCTGTCAAGTCTTGTCTGGGTTTCGTCATAATAGTAATAACTTCAATACAATCATGTGCCAATGGGTCTGTTCCACTTAATGGCAAAAGTGTGGCAGGGTTTAATGTACTACAACGTCTGATTTCTATGTGTGGCTGGAACAATGTCAATTCATAACCCGTCAGTCTTGCTATAGTCAAGTGTTGTGTTTGGGTCCGGTTCAAGAGAACCTCTACTGCGTGTGGTACTTGTACTGTCAATTGATGTCCTAACACTATGGCATCGCTTTGTCTGATTGCTAAAGCTGTTGCTGCGACTGATTTCAGGCACGCAGGAAGAGCCTGAGCTACGGGATCTAATGTACTGGAAAAATAAGCACATGGCTTGTGTGATCCTGCTTGTTCCTGCGTGAGTACTGACAAAGCAGTACCTTCACGTTCTGTAACAAAGAGTGTAAAACGTTTGTTGTAACAGGTGTTGCTAAAACAGGTGCTTGGCATAAAGCTTTCTTTAAGCTTTCAAAAGCTTGCGTATGTTCCTGAGTCCAAGGGAGGACAGTCGATGTCGCTGCCTCCTGTGTTGTCAACTGAATGAGTGGTTTCGCTAGAAATGCATATTGAGGGATCCACTGCCTACAGTACGAAGTGAGGCCTATGAATGCCCGTACCTCCTTTTGTGTCTTGGGTGGCGGCATGTTAACAATTAACTGGATACGGTCGGGTGTAAGCTGTCTTCCCCCCTTGGACAGCAAGTGCCCAAGGTACACAACTTGCTGGACACAGAATTGCAGCTTTGAAGGGGACACTTTGTGCCCCTTGTCGGCTAAGAAATGTAAAACCGTCAGTGATGCTTTTTCACATTCAGGTTCGCTTCGGGCGGTGATCAGCAGATCATCGACGTATTGAAGCAGGGCAGTGTTAGCTGGCATGTGGATACTGTCAAGTTCTCTTTTCAGTGCTTGGCTATAGATGCTGGGGCTTTCTGTGAATCCTTGAGGTGCGCGTGCGAATTTAAAACTTCGTCCATTTAAACTGAATCCGAACAAATATTGGCTTTCCGGATCGATTGGGACGCTAAAGAAAGCGTTCTTGAGATCAATTACAGTAAAGAACGTTGCTTCTGAATCTATGGCTGTTAGCAATGAAGAGATATCTGGGACCACGGGGTATTGTGGTACAATGCATTTATTTAATTCTCGTAAATCGATAACTAATCGATATACTGGTGGTGCTTTTGGATCAGTTCGTTTAAGAATCGGAATTATCGGGGAATTACACACATTGGAGTCCGTTTCTACAACCACTCCTTGTGCAATGAGCTCGTCAATGATTTGCAGTAAAGCCACAACAGCATCTGGGGGTAACTTGTATTGTCGCATTCGTGGTAGTACCACTCCTGTTTTGAGTGTGACTCGATATGGTGTAATGTGCATGCAACCAACATCAGTGGGGCCTTGCGCCCATAAATGTGTGGGTAAATTCTGTAACCGGTGATCCATGTCTCTGGACACATAGTGACCTTTGAAGTCACGCAAAAATAGTCGTACTCCTTCCGGAGAACAACATATTACAGCTCCTAGAGCCTTCAATGTTTTTATACCTAACAAGTTTTCTGGACATGATTTAGTAAGCAATAGATCTGTAGTCCGTGTCAATGGACCGACTGTGAATGCAAGCGGTTGCGATACTTCGTTAATAGTAGGCTTTCCTGATAAACCAAGGGAAATATTTTGTGAGCCTGAGAGGGGTGCCCCTGGAACTTCGCTGTGACTGATAGTTGTTCTGCTTGCCCCTGTATCGAGTAGGAACTTTCTGTCTTTCCCTAATACTTGACTCTGTACGTAAGGACCCTCTTGATCTACGGGAACCTCAATAAGGGGTAAGCCAACTTCCCTCTCTAGGCTATTTCATATATAGCGCTGATACTCTGGGTAGTCATTTTGTGCATACTGGTACATCTGTTGTGTCGTGTTTTGTGTTGCAGCAATAGGCTGTGGCTGTTGTTGTGGTTGTTGTTGTTGTTGTGGTGCGGTCTGTTGTACAGCTGGCATAGGCTGTATATTCTGAGGTACTTGTTGTTGGATCTGATCCTGTCTAGGCGGACGTGGTCTCTCTTTCGTTATACCCGTAGAGATATTATGTTTCAGAACTGCGCAATCGTGTATATAATGACCTGGCTGTTTACAATAGTTGCATGTCCCTCTAACAGGACCCGCTGAATCATTGGACTGCGTCGTACCCTTTTTATGACCGTCAGCTGGAACTGACTGAGCAACAAGCATTTTCATTTTCGTGTCTTTCATACGTCTTTGTTCATGTTCTTGTTGTTCTCTAATTCTATTGTGATGATATTGTAACATTTGTAACATCTGTGACGGTGTGTTACCTTGCCAGGTACTCTCGAATTTTAATACTCTATTCTTAACTTGGGGCAGGGAATTCTCAACTAATTTTGTCACAAACAGATGTGGATACGACTCACTACTTGCTTTTATGCCACTATTAATACCAAAAAAAATTTCAAATCGGGAATAGAAATCACTAGTGTCTTCATCTTGTTTTTGTTTACAGGCTGAAATTGCACCCCAGTCTTCCTTTTTCGTAGTTAATAAACGTGGTAGTACCTGCACTAATAATCCTGGCAATGCTGTAGTCTTTTCCCCAAGCCCTGAACCTGCAGCTCGGGCTTTTTCTTCGTTTTCTAATGCTGTCCACTCTATCTTTTGGTCTCCCACCTCCCATTCCTTTTCTTTGAGTTTCTCGTAAATACCGGCAGGCAATAAAACTTTCAATATTTTCATAATGTCAGGATAAGTATACTCTCTTATGAGTAACATGTCTTTTATCTCACGGTGGAAACCTGCTGGGTCTTTGTCATGGCTGGGTACTATTTTCTTCATTTCTAATAATTCAATTTTAGTTATGGGCGTGTACACAAACACGCGTTTAAAAGTATTGTCCTCACCTCTGATTGGGTGCACTTCGCGTAAGGGATTCTGTCTGTCTATGTGATACGTTTTTCTTTCCAACTTGGGGGGAACCGAAACATGTTCTGGGCATACGAAGACAATGTACTGGTGTCGATATTCTAGAATTTCTTTAATTAAATCAGTACCTGAACCTCTCCATTTATTCATGAGTAATTCTATCAGTATATCAGGTAGGGGACCAGGATCGGAGTGTTGGCTTCTATATAATATAACGAGGTGTTGTATCATGTATATACCAGCTAAACGCTGTTCGTCTGGGGTAAGATTCAAAAACGTGTGTGCTAACGCATCATCGCTGTATTTTTCAGAACTGTCAGCCCATTGTACTGCTGACCTGGCTAATTCTTGTTCATCCATAGAATCGAGCATATGATACCCCCTTCGGTCTCGGAGTAGTTTATCAGCAGCCTGGAATAAGTGTTCAGGGGACTTCGTATTTAGCATAGGGGCTTGAAAATGTCTGTTACATTCTGGACGTATCGGACGTATTGGGTCATTAAAGTATCTGGTATTGTTACAAGGTCTTCCCCTACCTACATAAGCTATCGTTTCTAACTGTCCTGTGGGCATTTCTGATTCTTCCTCCTCCTCTCCCTCTGATTCAGTTTTGTCTGCCTCCAATCTGGCTTTATGTATTCGTTCTACTTCTTTGCGGATCTTTCGGCACATAGCTACTATACATGTCTGTTTATCATGTTTTCCCTCTGATATATTCTGACCCCATCTGGTAAGTACTTGCATTTCATCCTGATCTACCTCGGACCTATCTCTGTCTCTGATCAAGCAGTTTATGAAGAAACGTAACAGTAGTCTCTGTATATCCACTTTCTGATATTCCATGGCTTCGTCAATACTTTCAGGGCCTTGCCCTGTTTGGACAAAGCGATATATATTGTCTAAATGTTTAATCATTCCTGGTAGTGTCGTTAAATACATTGAAGCTCGTCGTATACGTAGTGATGATAGCAGCATTCTGTCATTTTTACCGGGCACTGGATCATATCTACAATCTACAAGATGTTCCTTAAACATGTCGGACGTTGCTATTTGGGGTGTACGTTGGTTTGCTAAATCTCTAAGAGACGATTTACTTCGTGATGGTGGCGTGGCGAAAATTGCTGTCGCACCTCCTGTCGCACCTTCTGAGGTGCTAGGCACGAAAGGATTTGTGGGATGTAAGGTAGAAACTGTGGATGCGGGAAAAGCGGTGGAAACAGATGGACCTATTGGAATATGCGGAGGAGTTTGTGGTTGCGGAGTTGGGGGCGGCTGATCTCGGGGATTGAGCACCATCGACAGGTGGCGTGTGTGGTGGAACATTAACATATTCGGGAGCTACATCGTCTAAATAGGAGGAAAGGAAAATATCTTTTGCGGTCTTGGGATGTGCTTTAATCGGGAGTAATGGGGGTGGCAAATCTTTCGGTATTTCCGGGGTGGCCTTAGGTAAACCTTCGGCCAAAAGAGAATACATACCATTCATAAGAGTGTTTCGTTGTCTGTCTACTTGTTCTGTTTTTACTCTGGTACCTTCCTCAATTAAGATATTTTCTCGGGCTTTATTTGAGTTCTCCCTACTTTTCTCTTCCTGTCTGAGCGCTTTCTCTGTGCGCCTATGCGATTCTTTACGCCATAACTCAATGGCATCTTTCTGTGACTGTCTGGCTTTCTTTTTCCATAATTCTTCTTCTACTCTCATGATGCAATCTGCATCCCATGTCCCAGCTGCGGGCCACCTCTGACTTTCTGCTAGATCCTTGGTGTAGTCCACCCATAAGTCAAGATATAATACGGCATCTAGGCCATGCTTATGGTACATAAAATACCCTGGAGTGTCCCTAGGTGGAATGGGAACAGCTTCTTCGAGTACTCCTTTTCTAGTTTTAATCTGTCTTAATTTTGAAAAGAACGGCATCTTTAAACCTTGCTACTTGATTCTTACTCAAACTGGACTTGAACACAATTAATACGATAAACACAATAATGAACACTCATTCATACCACAATTTCAAACACATTAAAACATTTAACATTTAACATTTAACGAACAATGATAATTAAGAGAAAACTAACCACTGACATAATACTAATACTAGGTAATACTGAATTATATACATATGAACATACTGGATATACTGCTAAACAGTACAGATACACTGCTAAAACAGTGCAGACCGGATCTGTGTACCCAAACCCGTCAGGACCGGCACAAATTAATGTGCACGTCTAAATGCCTCCCCAGCAATGGTACTCACCGGGTAGCACGGAACGGAAGGCCTCGGAACTGAACTGAACTGGACCGGACTGGACTCGACTCGACTCGGAAACTTCGGAACCTGGTGGGCCTCTGTATACCTCGGATCTTGCTCTCTCATCTAGGCTCTGGTCGGGATACTTCGCACTTCTCACCGCCTCGTCTGGGTGTTGATCGCAGCCTCAGTCACCCCCGCTTGGCCGGAGGGAGATACAGGAAATCCTGCGGGTACGCGTTTTTGTCCGTTCAGCTGTGGCAGGGGACCGGGCCTGCAACGCACCTCCGGCGCGTGAGATGAGAAAGTGTCCCTATTCGGGCGCCAATTTATGTGGTAAATATTTAAATTACCTGTACTATTTTTTATGCGGTAAAGTCTAGTAAGAATAACTCAGTCAAAATAAGAGGCAGAATTCAGGGCCTACTCGCCTGAACTGTAAAACTAGAAAAGTGAACCATATAAAGTCGGTGGCCAATCATACTTAGGAATGGAATATTCGACCCATTCATGGCGGATCTGAAAGAGGACATGTTGGCGTTGGACGCACATGTATTTGCGTCTTCATAGCTGGAACTGGAGGGAACATACATGTACTTGTAGCATGTACATGGAGTCGTTGGAGTCTAGGATAGGGGACACAATTGACCATAAAAATTCATATTTCCTCACTGGGTTGCAGACTACCACCTTCGCGGATCTGGGAGGTCTATTGCTCGGGCTCCCTGAGGGCCTGTTGCTGGTTGGTGGGGATTTCAACTCTGTTGTGTCTGGTAGAGAGGATCGACACCTGCCCAGAGACCTCCCTGGGGCGCATTCTTGGTTAGGTGGTTTTATTGACACTATGGGACTGGTTGACTGTTGGAGAGCGATGCACCCGGGGCTGGCTCAGTTTACGTTTCACTCTGGGGCCCACGGCTCCCTGTCTAGATTGGACTATGTGCTGATGCCGGCTGCCCAAGCCCCAATGATTGGGGAAGTTAAACATCTTGCTCGTGGAATCTCGGATCATTCCCCGGTGCTGCTCCACTTGGATATTGCCTTGGGGGCTGGGGGGAGGGTGGCACCGATTAACCCCTGGTATCTCCGTGACCCCACAGTTCGTGCCCAATTGGTGATGTCTCTGGACCGGTTTTTCGCGGAAAACCAAGGTTCCGTCTCGTCAGCCTTGACATTGTGGGAGGCCTTTAAGGTGGTGATCCGTGGGCAGGCCCTATCCCTGATCTCCCTTGCTAAAAAGCGTAAAAACGAAGAGGTGGTGCACCTGGAGTCTGACATAACTAGTATGGAAGGGGATCTTGGGCGGGGAGTCACGAGGGAGAAACTTCACGCCCTTAGCCTTAAGCAGTCGGACTATAGGGCAATGGTTACGAATGCTGCCAAGCTCACTAGTCGGGAACAGCAGGGGCGCTTGTATGATGTGGGTGACAAGGCTGGAAAATTGATTGCGTGGCTGGAAAAGAGCGAAAGAGTGAATCGTGTGGTTCCGGTGATTGTGCGCGCTGACGGTGTGAGTGTCACAGATCCCGGAGAGATAGTGACTTGTTTTGCAGATCATCTGCGTGACGTCTATACGTCGGTCTCGGATAGGCCGGAGGATGACTCTCGCCAATTGTTACGAGATATTACATTGCCATGCCTCTCTGTCTCCGACAGAGATTTGATGGATGCGGCATTGACGAATGATGAGATAGCACTGGCAATTCGCGCGGTCCGCTCCGGAAAGGCCTTGGGCCCGAATGGTCTGCCGATCGAGCTGTACAAGCTTCGTCCAGAGAAGCTGGCGCCTCATCTCCGTGAGATGTTTAATGCGTCGCTTGAGGTAGGCTCCCTTCCGCTGGACCAACGGCTTGCAACTATTGTGGTTTTCCATAAAGAGGGTAAGCCGCGAGACTGTTGTGCATCGTATAGGCCTATCTCACTCCTAAATGCCGAACCAAAGATTCTTGCGAAGGTCCTGGCAAATCGACTGATTACTGTAATTGGCGACCTGGTTCATCCGGATCAATCTGGTTTTATTCCGCATCGCAACACCGCGTTGAACCTGAGGCGCCTACATGGAGTTCTCGCAAGGGTCGATTGTATCCAGGAGCCCACCATTTTGGCGTCCTTGGACGCCACGATGGCGTTCGATACGCTGGAATGGTCGTATCTTTGGGCGGCACTGGCCAAGTTTGGTTTTGGACCCGGATTCATTAAATGGGTGAAACTGTTGTATGTGGAGCCGCTGGCGCAGGTGGTGGTGAATGGTAGGGTGTCGGCCCCCTTTGTGCTCGGGAGGGGTACCCGCCAGGGTTGCCCCCTGTCCCCGCTTCTTTTTGCTCTTGCGTTGGAACCCCTGGTGGCGTGGCTGAGGTGGGAGCCCTCTATGGCGGGTATCCGGTGGTCTCCGACGTTTGAGGACCGCGTGTCACTATACGCTGATGACATTTTGCTCTACCTCACCTCGCCGCGGAAATCATTTATAGTGTTGTTCGATGTTTTGACCTCCTTCGGCCGCAATTCTGGGCTTGTTATTAATTGGGCCAAGTCCTGTGTATATGTGTTGGTTGGCGACCCCCCTCCTCTCCCTCGCGGCTGTCCGATTCAAATCTCTCAGTCTGGATTTAAATACTTAGGCATTCACGTCTCCTTGAGTTCAGCGGTTCGTTACTCTCTGAACCTGCTGCCACCGCTTCAGTGGCTTCGGGCTGACGTAGTTCGTTGGCGGAGGCTTCCGTTATCGCCGCTGGGCAGGGCGGCCTTATTTAAAATGATGTCTCTGCCACGTTTTTTGTACGCCCTACAGAATACGCTGGACGTGGTGCCTACACGGTATTTTCGGGAGGTGGAAAGCCTGCAGCGACAGCTGGTGTGGGATGGGAGACCACGTATCGCTCTTGCTAAGCTGACTCTTCCATGGTACGATGGTGGCATAGCTCTTCCTGATATCAGAAGGTATTATTGGGCGTCCCAGCTGGTGGCAGTGAACCATGGGACGTATGGCCCAGCTTTGAACCCCGCGTATGAGATGGATAAGTTACTGTTGCCGGGTGGGGATTTCAATCGAATGCTTTACTCCAAGAAGGGACGCACTAAACTTACGGGCCCCACGAACAATGCTGTACGCGCATGGCACGGCGCCACTGCTGCTACGGGCTGGAAGGGCCGCCTGACTCGTGCGACTCCGCTGTATGCTTCTGAAGAGTTGGGCGGGCTGTGGCGCACTAAGGGATTTGAGAAGTGGGACACGATCGGTATTAGCCGAGTGGGGGATCTGTGGGCGAAGGGCGCTTTTAAAACATTCGATGTCCTTCGGACCGAATATAGCCTGAGCGATAGGGAATTCTTTCGTTACGCGCAGGTCCGCCACGCCCTGCTTTCTGCCTTTCCGACCCCGGCGGATATTCCTGAGGCCTCCCCCTTGGAGGATCGTATACTTGATGGTTACTTGCCAGACAGCACCATTTCCCTGATCTATAAAAAATTGATTAATACCCGCGCGGACCTCCTCACCCGCCTGCGAGAGGTATGGGTCGCGGATGGCCTAGAATTGGACGACGAGGACTGGGTTGCGGCTATAGCCTCGCCGAGAGAAGTGGCCATACCCGCTCGCCTTAGATTTGTGCAGTTAAAGATACTACACAGGGTCTATGTTACCGGTCCCCGTTTGCTTCGCTTGGGCTACTCGAGTGATGGTTTATGTAGGCGTGGCTGTGGCCTGCTTGGTACCTTTTTCCATATTTTGTGGGAGTGTCCAGTGGTTGTCCGGTTCTGGACTAGGGTGCATGCAGTGATGGAGGAGGTCACTGGTTGTGGCTTTACTCCCGGAGGCGCGGCGCTGTGTGTTGAATGTGTGGGAACCGACTGATTGTAACGCGGCCCAGGAGCGCTGGGTGACTCTGGGCAATATGATAGCCAAAAGGGACATCGCGCAGCTGTGGGGCTCGGGTAGGTCTCCTACGGTGTCAAAATGGAAAGATAACATGGATTGGTGCATATTCCGGGAGAAAACCGTGTATGGTGCTAGAGGCAAACCCAAAAAATGGAACAAGATGTGGGGTCCGTGGAATTCTTACCGCGGAGATATATGCACGCCCCCCCTGGTGATCGCCTCCGATGTAGCTCTGTCCCCTTAGCTCGGCTATTCCTGTTCCTTCCTGGAATTGGTACTTGGGTTTTTCCCTGCCCCCCCTCCTACCTCGCCTAATACTAACTTTTGCCTATAGTGCCGCTGAGTGGCGGCTGCCCCCCCCCCCCCATGTGAGAGCAAGTTCCTGCTTATGTAGTTTCCATGCCTGGTTTTAGTTTTGTTTTGTTGTTTCTTTTTCATAAAATGTTAATTCAAAACCTTCTTGTTGGATGGAGTCTAGTTGTGGGCCTGTTGGCCACCCTCCCGTGTAGGTTGCTCATTTGTTGGCTGTACTGTGTTTCCCTTTTTCATACTAGCGGCCGGCCTCGGAGGTTGTAGGCCCGTGACTGTACATAACTGCTGTGTCAATAAAGGTTTTTCAAAAAAAAAAAAAAAAAAAAAGACTAAAACAGCAAAAGACAGTAAAACAGCATAGACGGCTGGACAGAGCTACGGTCCACAGCTCCTCTTTGTTGTAGCCCCTACAGCAAATACGGGGATACAAGGATAAAAGGAAAGAAGGAAGGAAGGAAGCAGAAAGGAAGGAGGCAAAGGGGGCAAGGTGCGAGCGCTACCACCATTAGCAAGTGGCGGCAGAGTGTGTGCCCGTCGGTCCCATTTAAGCAGCCTAACTAGGTTGGGCACAGCTCCCGGGGCCGACTGTGATCCCTGCTCGCGTCCCCCCCCATTCCTTTCTCTATGACTGTACAACATAAGGCCTTGTAACATCAGCAGAACAGGCCACCGTTGCCACTGAAGCCATTCTAGCCAACAGCCTCTACGAGGTCAGGACGCCAGAAGTACCAAACATATAAGGCCATCTCAAGGCTATCCTAAATCAATTTTAAAAAAAGGAGATCTCAGGAGACCTCAAGAGACTTAAGGAGTATAAAAGAAATGAGATCAGGGAAAGAGAGGCGGTCAGTTACATCTCTACTCCAGAATACAAGTGACTACAAAGATGAAATCTATTCACAACAACGAGATGGGATCAGCTACAAACCCGCCACCGCCGACCCAACTAAGGAAGTAAGAAAACGGTTCCAACGGATAACTGCAGATGGGAAGGAGGCAGGTTTTCTATCAGAACATGAATTCAAATATCTTAATAATACCCAACCTCGCCTTCCCACCATATACACACTACCAAAGGTACATAAAAACCTACAAAAACCACCTGGAAGACCCATTATGTCAGGTTGTGGTTCACTTTTGGAACCTGTGTGCAAATATGTCGATTTCTTCTTGAAACCTTTGGCTGAAACGACAAAAACATACCTTTGAGACACCATGCAAGTCATAAACATAGTGGATGGAATCGACTTTAACCCGGGATCACAACTGCTGGCCACCCTAGACATTGTATCACTCTATACAAGTATACCTTAACAACAAGCGCTGGATGTGATACGACAGGCGTTGGACAAAAGACCGCAACCGTCTAATGTACCCACTGAATTCATTGTGAGCCTCCTGGAAGTGGCCATGATGGAAAATTTCTTTACTTTCCAAAACAACTTTTACATCCAGACCAAAGAAGTGGCGATGGGAGCAGCCTTTGCCCCCGACTTAGCCATCCTGTATATGGATAACTTTGAGGACCAACACGTCTTTTCAAACAGCAACCCCTACAAGGCAAACGTCACACAATGGCATAGATACATAGATGACATACTTTTGATCTGGGCGGGTGACGAAATCCAACTCAATTGCTTCTTTGAGTGGTTGAACACCTGTTCCCCGGACATAAAGTTTACCATCCACTGTGATAGACACACAATAGACTTCCTTGATGTCACTATTAAAACATTGGAAAACCACCTATACACCACATTGTATAGGAAGCCTGCGGAAAGGAACTCCCTGCTGAGATACACTAGCCACCATAACAGAAGCCTCAGAGACAACCTTCCGTTTGGCCAGTTCCTTCGGATCCGAAGGAACTGTACCCTGAAGGATGACTATTTTTGTGAGTCTGATGACCTCATCAACCGATTATTGGAGAGAGGATATCCTAGAAGACTTGTCAAAAGAGCTAGAAAAAGAGCGTGGTACCAAAACAGAGAAACACTTCTGATGCAAAAAGAAAAATCGAACACCAACAGAATGATCTGTGTTACAAGATACTGCACACGAAGTAACGAGTTCAGGAAAATA
This sequence comes from Triturus cristatus, assembly GCF_964204655.1. NCBI lineage: Eukaryota > Metazoa > Chordata > Amphibia > Caudata > Salamandridae > Triturus > Triturus cristatus. Next base: position 924,723,031 of record NC_140591.1, on the reverse strand, counting down.
ATCAATGGACACTGGAAACTCATTTCAGATGACTTAGATATTTAGGAGCCACCTATGCATGCGTTCAAGAAAGCGAAGAATGTCCGTGACCATGTCGTTCGCTCACTCCTCGACACACCACCAAGTCCAACCATTCAGACCATGTGGAATTTACCGCAAATTATGGGCCATTTCAAATGTACACGTTGTAAGGCCTGTAAAATGGTGATTGAAACCAAGTCCTTCACATACAAACATCATGACATCCAACTCAAAACCCACACAAATTATAATTCATGTGACGTCATCTACGCCATCCAATGCCCATGCAATCTATTATACGTGGGACAAACAAGACAAAACATCAAGAACCGCATACTGCAACATTGCAGCAGGATCCGTTGCAACACTCCAGGTGCACCACTTGTGGAACATTTTAAGACACATGCACACCCACCAGACTCCATCAAATGGTTGGTTCTAGAAAAGGTATTCTTGGGACCTAGGGGTGACGACATTGGACCTATCCTGAACACCAGAGAGTGCAAGATGATGTACCTATTAGACACAGTTGAATTGAATTGAAAATTACTTTATTCGGCTTTTGTCAATTTAAAAACCATAAAAGCAGTTACATAAAATGAAAACAGGTACATCTCATATTGTACATTAGTATCTGCTACTAGTTTAACAATTTTAAGAAGTGTTAAAAACATAAAAATCCATTATAAAATGCTGTTATCATGCTCTAAGGTGTCTCTGTAATAGTACAGATCATTAGTTTAGAGAGACAAGTTTATTTATTCAGGTTCAGATTTTTAAAAAATCAGGTCCCAGAGTCTATAGCCATAAAATTTTTATAAGTTCAATCGTGTCGAAAAATACATTTCAAAAACTTAACAATAAGCCTTGCTATCCATTCCTCACCCAGTTGCTGTAGGGACAATAATGCCGGACGGCACCTTCTGATGCCCGTAAATTTTAAAAGTTTTAAAAGCGGTATTAGCCATATTTTTCTTTGATCCCTATAGAAATGACAAAAAAAAACTGTATGGATTGTTGCCTGTCTAGAGCTATTATCACAGGGACAACAAGGTAAAACCTTGTCCCAGTTGTTGCTTGCTGGAAAAGCTACCAGACGATGGAGCATATTCAACCAAAAGGATTCTCTCAAAGGTGGTGAAATCATAGGTTAGATATGGCTGAATGCTAAAAGTAGTTTGTACGGCCATACTTTGTTGTACGGTTAATTTTGACACTTCTTTAGCAGTCCGTAATTCTTCAAGATGGCTAAGGGACACCATTTTCAATGTTTTTCTAGGTACCGATCGAATCGAGGTTGGAACCAGATAGTACTTTTCCATACCTAGATCAGTTAGGAAAGTTTTTATGTGGGTTAACCAGCCAATCTTGGTTACAAAATCCAGCTCCATACAGTCTCGGATAATTTGCTGTGTGAATATATTCTTATCCGAGGACCATATACGGTGCCAGAGCAAGAGAGGTTGTATTCTGGCTAGATCTGATATGTGAGCAATCTCCAATTCCAAGTGACATGAGAAAGTCGATGCACTCCTAGGGAGGGATAGGAGGTATCTCAAAAAGGCGTTGTCTATCACTTGCAAGGAGTTTGTTTTTACGTGCCCCCACACACCAGCCCCATATAGCGCTACAGATTGCCATTTGGCTATAGATATTTTTAAGAGTTCTACAGGGGGTCTCTTTCCCAATTTTGTGACAAAATTGACAAGAGCCCTGGTAGTTCTTACAAGCTGGAGCTTTCTAGATTCATTAGCTGCATTCCAATTTAGTTTACGATCGATTATAATTCCCAAATATGGGTATTGAGTTGTAGTAGCAAGTTTCTCCTGATTCAGAAACATTTCCTTTATCCTTTTTTTACCAGGGCCAGAGGTCATAACAAAAGTTTTTTAAATATTTATTCGTAGATCTAGGTTACCCATAAAATCGGAATATCTGTTCAGTGCCCTTTGTAGCTCGATCGGGGTTCTGGCCAATATCACTGCGTCGTCCGCGTAGAGTAGGGCCGGAATCTGGCGATCTTTTACGCATGGGAGGTCCTGACTCCCTTTCAACATGGCTCTCTCCAAGCCATTAGTATAGAGCGTAAAGAGAAAGGGGGCCAGGACACAACCCTGTCTAACTCCTCTCTCTACCTTGAACAACGCAGTTAATTCTCCATTTACCCCAAACCTTACCCTAGCTGAGGCGTTGGAGTACAGTTCACGTAGGAAATTTAGAAGAGATATATCTACTCCCATATCCCGTAATATGGACCATAATTTCGTGTGACTGACACAGTCAAAGGCCGCAGACAGGTCCACATATACAATGTAGACACTGCCTCCCTTTGCAGATACATATTTTCCCAGCAACAATGTCAGGTTTAAGGCCTGATCGACTGTCCCTGGGCCCTCCCGGAACCCAAACTGGATATCCGATAGGATCTGTCCGTCCTCAGCCCAGCCCTGAAGGTGTTCTAGGATAATCCTCCCCACCATTTTGCCCACAGAATCCAATAGTGAGATTGGTCGATAGCATGTTACATCTTGACGATCCCCTTTCTTAAAGATGGGGACCATGATTGTTTTGGACCACGAATCTAATATTCCCACCCCACATGCCGCGTTCAATACTCTTGTCAGAATAGGGGCCCAAAGTCCTAGATTAGATTTAAATAGGTCTATTGGGACCCCATCCGGGCCTGGAGCCTTACCATTTTTGCTGGCTTTTAATGCTGGTAATACCTCTTCCATGGTTATACCAATATTTAGGGGATAAGATTTTCCTGGAGGTGATAGAATTGCAGGATCTTGGCTGTCCCCTTCCCCAGGATAGTTTGCAAAAATCTTTGAAAAATGCTCTACCCAAGCCCCCGCATAAATTGCCACCTCAATAGTAGGAGAGTCTTTGGAATTCAAAAGAAAGGGGGATTTAACTACGGTCCAAAAAGCAGAGCTATTTTTGTTTTTACTGCTTTTCTGGAGTTGCACCCATAGGTCCAATTTAAGTTCAGCTTTCCTATCTTTTAAGGCTGAGTTATATTCTCTCCTCAAAGTTGTTATTTCCTGCGGCACCCTGCCTGTTTTTTGCAATGCTTTTTTTAATTTGGAATGTGCTACTGTACATCTATGATTAAACCATCCTACTTTTTTTGGCTGGGTTTTTTTGTGATTTCACAAACAAGGCATTGTTAATTGCTTTCAGAACCTCCCCAAAGTGGGCCAGGAGTTCACGATCCGTAGTGTGTAAATCTAAGCATTTTACAATGGCATGAGGGACCTCTTTCATTATTCTATGTATAATTTCTACTGAATCCACTTTTTCCCATTTCAAGGAGTATCCATTAAGTTTATCCAAGTAGAGAGAATTTTGTCTTAATGCGCTGGATAAAGTTTGGATTCGATGTTCATATAGTGGAGTAAATGTTACGGTCAAGGCACAGTGGTCGCTTATTACGGTGATATGTGTATCGAATTCCTTTACCCGATTACCCGCCATATTTGATATTAAAATAAAGTCAATGATAGAATGGCTATCTCTACCTATGAGTGTTGCCTCCGGCCACTGAGTTTCAGGGTTCCTTTTATTGGCAATCACGAGATCCATATCAATTAATATTTCATTTAACAAAGCGCCCGGGCCAGAATGCGAAAAATGAAAGATTGGTTCCTCTTGCTCCTCTATTAGCCCACACAGAATCCCGTTGTTCATTTTACACGGATGTAGGTTAAAATCCCCTGCCCAAATGATGGTAGCACCCGTAAAGGATGCCTTCATCAGTGTTGTTAGTTGGAGGCAGATCTGTCGCAGAACCACCAGTAGTTCGGGCTCCTTTAAGTTGTTATAAAAATCAACCAAAAGTACCAATTCCCCTTTACCAAAGCGAATACTCAATATTTGGAAATAGGCCTCAAGAGTAACTGTAGTTATTTGAAGGTTTCCTAATAAGTTTGTGATATAAATGGTTAAACCGCCCTTCGCTCTGCCAGAAACTGTAGGAACCGCAGGTGAGAAGTAGGTTCTATAACCTACCAGGTGTATTACATTGGTAGTCCATGTCTCTTGGAGGCAGATTATATTTGATTGATGGAAAAGTATTGGGTCAATACCATTATCTACTTTAGGGCGTAAGCCTGCTATGTTCCAGAAGAGTAACGTTATTGATGGTCCTGGTTTGGGAGATTTATTTCCTGTCTGGGTTTTGAACTGTCTTGTTAATGGAGCTTCCCTGAGTTCAGGCAAAATAGGATTTTTGCCTAGAATGTTTGATGATATATCTCCTAATGAACCTAAACTTTTATGGGACAATTCAGAACAGACTATCTGGCCTTTTATGCGTGTTAATACTGCCGGCGGGTTGCCGACAAACTCAACTGTAGGAAATTTACCATTAGGGAGACCTGGTTCGTTTGTTAGCAAGGGTTGTTTTCCGTCCTGGCTTTTCCCACAGACCTGGTTAGGGCGTGAGTCCACACCTTCCAATCCGGAGAGTGCGGAGTAGCGGTTCGAGGTAGGAATGTTAAAGCCAGATAATTCACTAATATGCCCAGATCGAGGACAGACTCTAGGGGGGTTTGACAACATGGAGTGAGGATAGAAGTATGTTAGATCCCGGGTAGAAATTGTATCTCCTCCATTCTCACTATACCAATCACCCATATGTCTAATCACTTTTCTGTCTCTAAAGTTAATGAGGATAAGATCACCTCTTAGATCCTTGGGTCTGCGTCCCAACCACCATAATCTCCTGACATGGAGAATTTCACCATCAATATGCGCCGGCAAAGGCCTATTGCAGCTTAGCCAGTGGATCACTTTGTTCTTAAGTTCCTGGTGTCCCTCAATCCTTCCATCTTTGAGTTTCGGTACCCCCGTCAATACCACCACATAAGGGGCCGCTTCCGGGGGAGGTCTATAATTTGCTGCTTACCCTTTATCCTATCACTAGGTAGGGGCAGCCTAGGTACAGGTTTATATGAAGTCTCCTGTTCAGAGGAAGTACTATTTTTGCCGGCCTCTCTCTCTTCTCTCAGAATTGTACGGGGCTTAGTATGATACTGGGGGATCGTTGGGACAGCTTCTTTCACTACTGGAGAGCGTTGGTTTAATAATTTCTCACCTAGTAGTTCTTGGGGCGGTTTGCCGTCTGTCGATTTTGGGTTTCTAATTTGAGTAAAGGCCCTAATCGTATCTGTGTTGGTTATAAGAGTTTGTTCCATGGTCCCCAGTTGAGCTGACAATCTTTTGACTCTCTCTAGGAGGGGCAATATCAGAGATTTCACTAATAGTTACATCGATCCTATTAGTTCTGTCATAGACTTAGGTGAAATAGAAAGACCATCTTTTGTGGTCTTCCCTGTCCTATGTTTCTGAATATTACCCAATGAGGAGCGTTTTTTATAGAGAAGTTCCGAGGAAAGACGCCGTTCTGTTATGGCTATCTCATGCTCAAGAGCTGATGCAGCTCTAGTTATAAAAAGATCCAGCGTCCCCCTCACTGAACCACCCACCATTGATTTCCTACCTCTAGTTGTGCAGGAACACATGTTCCTAAAGACAATAACAATTTTAACAATACGCTGAACACAGTAAAAAGCTTATGAATTTTACAGTACAAGAGATAAGAAAGGTAAATAGGCAGAGTATCCTGACATATGTGGAGAAACTATGACCAGGGGAAAAAACAATGCACTAACGAAAGAAAGATCATACATTACAGTTTTCCAAAGGGGCAGGTGGATGATGAGTTAGAGGGATGGCCCAGCCCAGCCGCGGCCAGCCCCTGATGACCACAGATGGCCCGCCCTTTGCCCAGGCTTCACCCGGCGTTGCCCGCATGCGTCGCCGCGACGCGGGGGCTGCAGTGATTTTTAAAGCGCCTCCAGGCGCGGATGCTACAGTGACAGCTTCCGGTGTAAAGGTGTAAAGGAGCCTGGGAGTTGTAGTCTCCCTCCACACGGCGGCCGCGAGATTTACACGATGCGGCGGCGGGAGGGAGACAAGGGCAGGCAGGCACAGTTAGGAAAAATCAGATGTCGAGCAGTTGAGCACAGAGTCCGTTAGTGTAATTGGCCAAGTGTTTTTACAGCGCCCACTCCACCGGGGCTGCAGTGATTTTTAAAGCGCCTCCAGGCGCGGATGCTACAGTGACAGCTTCCGGTGTAAAGGTGTAAAGGAGCCTGGGAGTTGAAGTCTCCCTCCACACGGTGGCCGCGAGATTTACACGATGCGGCGGCGGGAGGGAGACAAGGGCAGGCAGGCACAGGCAGGAAAAATCAGATGTCGAGCAGTGGAGCACAGTCCGTTAGCGTAATTGGCCAAGTGTTTTTACAGCCCCCGCTCCACCGGGGCTGCAGTGATTTTTAAAGCGCCTCCAGGCGCGGATGCTACAGTGACAGCTTCCGGTGTAAAGGTGTAAAGGAGCCTGGGAGTAGTAGTCTCCCTTCACACGGCGGCCACGAGATTTACACGATGCGGCGGCGGGAGGGAGACAAGGGCAGGCAGGCACAGGCGGGAAAAATCAGATGTCAAGCAGTTGAGCACAGAGTCCGTTAGCGTAATTGGCCAAGTGTTTTTACAGCGCCCCACAGTTAACAATGGACTAAATGAACTAGATGGCACCAATGCGCAGCTGGCAGGCCTCTCAACTGACTAGGAGGTAGTCATTATTTGTCGTTTATTAGCCTTTTTCATGAACTGCCGATCTGTTTCCATTTATGTATTCACTCTGAAACCATGTATCTAGATGCAGTATGTGATTATCCATTACACCATTGCAACATGTGATTATCCATTGTAGTAACCACATCTATAATCAACAGGATGCATACTACCTTACTACTTCTATAATGAACTGTATTGTACTGCTCACCGTGAGACAACTGTATATACAATTTCACATGTATACCCTATGTAGAGATCTGTAATGTCCATCGATCGATTACCCCTATTTTGAGTTGTAACACAATGATTATCAACACATGTACAACTTCCCAGCATATTATATGTAGTTAGATGACATACTGTAGTGTCCTAGCATGGACACGTTCTAGTGTTCAGAAGTGTATGCTCTACACTTTACACCCACCCACCACCTACGTCACTGGGTCAGGTGACTAGGCTAATAAAAGGGCCGAGCGCACGTGCTCGTGGCCAGTTAACCCACCATATAACCATGTGTCCGCGTCAGTCATTCCCAGCATGAGGGCCTAGGGCCCCCAACACTACAATGGCGACGAGGCGGGTAATCTACCCCGCGTGTGCAAGCCCCGATCGGCGCAGCATTGATGGATGAGGGGGAAAGAGGACTGCCCGGTGAGCACACCCCCGGGTGACGGCGCCACGCGCCGTGAAGCCAGCCAGGCGAGCGGAGCCCGCAGCAGGCCCTGCGGTGACCGGGTGCCCACCCCGCACCGCCACGAAGACTGGTAGGCGTCGCTGTGCCCCAGGGAGGAAGCGTCGCAGTCGGGTGCCCACCCCGACCTGCCGCGGTGCCCAGAAGCGCAAGTGCCGACCGTGCGGAGCCCACCCGCGTCGGCCGCGACCTGCCCGGTGAAGGAGAGGAAGTGCGGACCGTGCGGAGCCCACCCGCATCGGCCGCGACCCACCAAGGGGCAGCGATCCACGCGGAGCCCACCCGCGGGAGACAAGAGGCCCGCCGGCCAAACGTAGAGGAGCCGCACCAGAAGTAACGGCCACGCGTACTGAAGTCCGTGCGAGGAAGCCGGTCGAGAGCCCACCCCGCCGACTGAAGGTATGCAGTGACTCTCCCCCCCCCACCCGCAGCGTGTAAGCTTTGTGCCGCTGCTGCTGCGGTGGGGGGCGCGATTAGCATAAAGCGACAGCGGGAGCCAACCCCGTTCTGCCCCGGCGAAGAGAAGCGAGCGGCACCGGCAAGACCCCCCCCCCCGCATGGTCCGTGAAGGGCAGGGACCTGCTGCGGGGGTGGGAGAATTGGAAAGTACAAGCGGAGCCCACCCGCAGTATGAGCAGGTACCTGCCTCCCCTATTCCAGTGCATCGCCCGGAATAGCAGCAGCACCACTCTCCCCCGCCCCGGCCAGCGAGCGAATGAAGGAGCTGCCGTGGGCGGGAGGAGCAGGCGGAAAACAGCGCCGGCACCCGGGGAGCACTCCCGAGTTTAGGGACAAGGACATCGAGCCCCGGTGGTGCCTGCAGACGGGTGCCCTGATCGATGCCCGACAACCGACGATTAGGCGCCTGAAAGCGCGAATGCAGGGCAGCGCGGTGAAGCGCGAGGTGCCCCAGGCGAGAGCAACCGAGTGCTCTGGGATCGAGAGGACTGCCAGGGGTAGAAGGGATTACCTGTGCACCCGGAGGAAGTAACCCCCCACCGCCTATCTCACACACAGAGAACTGCCTCGCCCACTGAAGTGCCTGTGCCCCCTGCACCTCAATAAACAAGTGCCCATAGCAAGATGCCTCATCCTCTCTGCAATGCCTGTGCCCCCTGCCTTTCAGTCAACATAGATACAAGAAAAAGACTTACCTGCTGCCACGTGTCCTGGACTCCACTGCTCTGCTCCTACTCCAGCCCATCTGGACTCCACTGGTCTGCCTGGCTCCAGCTCCCCTCCAGCTCTCCTACTCACGAGTGAAGCCGGGAGCAGTGGAAAGGAAAACAAGGGATAGAGTTCTGGCAGTACAGAAGGTTGCTGCTGAAGCCAAAGAAAAGCAACACTGCCACCCAGTGGCCACTGGTGGTACTGCAGCACTAAGAAACCAACAAGCCTACAGCAAGCCAAGGAAGTCCAGCAGCTACAGGAGACCGACGGCAAGGGAGAAGAGGCAGCAAGGCACGTACCGCAAGGTCTGAAGGAGGCGCGATGGTGAGCGCACGGGAGTGCGACGGAGGCGCACAGGAATGTGCCAGAAGCGCAGGAACGCGACAGAAGCACAGGAAGAAGAGACGGTGTGCCACAGGGATGCAGCGCCATCCCGCAGCAACAAGGAGGAAGAAAGAAGAACGGTGTCGAGCCACATCCACCCCAGCGAGGACTGCGCTGTCGCCGCATCAAGTGGAGCGAACCCTCGAGAGAACAAACGGACTCAGCGCAGAGGTACCCCGGACGCGGACAGTACACTGCAGCGCCTACACGAGAGGAACCCACTGAAGAGGATGGGCGCAGCAAGTATCCAACACTGGCGGGCAAGGATGTCGAGCCCCACCCAGTGGCGCCAAGAAGCCACCACATCAAGTAATCATGATACTAGGAGCAACGCTACACTGAAGATGTACCACGACGGTACGAAGAGTAGCACGCACCAGCGCCTGACAAGGCAGCGGACAAAGGTAGTCACACGACGTGACGCACCTCGTGAAGACGACCAGCCAAACGGTCGCACCACAAAGGCCCAGCCGACCTGCCAAACGGTCGCACCACAAAGGCCAAGCCGACCTGCCAAACGGTCGCACCACAAAGGTCAAGCCGACCAGCCAAATGGTCGCACCACAAAGGCCCAGCCGACCTGCCACATGGTCGCAACAAAGAAGCCGACTCGCCAGGAGTCGCACAAAGAGGTCGGACGCAAGACCGAAGGTATCCTGCCAGTGATCGGCAGCGCGGACCGTCAAGTGGTCCAAGAAGCTCAAGAAGAACCAAAGCAACTGGTGAAAGGGAGAAGACCGAAGCGGACCATGAGCATGGCCCCACGAACTTCAACCGAAGTAACTGGTGACAAGGTGAAGATGAAGAGAAGGTCACGACCCGAACTCGGAATGCTGAAGAAGATGAAGAGAGTGTTCTCGGACGAGGACAAGACCAGGGGGAACACGTGCAGAGTGCGCGCGCTGCATGGAGAAGCCTGGCCAGATAAGAGGAGAACAGAAACGGTCCAGAGTAGGTCGTGAAGCGAAGAGATGAAGAGACCAGAGTGGCACGTCCGCCACTAAGAAGAAAGAAGACATCGCAGTGGCACGTTTGCCACTAAAAGAAAAGAAGATGTCTGAGTGGCACGTTTGCCACTACAAGAAAAGAAGATGTCTGAGTGGCACGTTTGCCACTGTAAGAAGGAGAAGAAGTCAGAGTGACATGACAGCCTCACGGAGAAAGAAATAGAGGACAAGGAGAAGAGTGTGGCAAGACTACTCACACCTCAAAGACAAGGAAGGTGACAAGTGTCAGAACACAGTGCGCAAGTCCTGAAGAACACCCGTGGCACGGAGAAAAGACCATCTGTTTGATGATGCTTTCAGCACACCTGGGATCTGCAGAGGTGAGCAGGCCGGACCATTCGAAACACCCACCTTTGGGGTTACACGGACACTGGTCAATGCCAGCCGTGGTGACTCAGGGGCAAAGGCCTCAGGGATGCCGGTGAGAGAGAGTATCCCCGCGACGAGAGATGGTCATCAGCCGCCCTTCAGCAAAGGTCTCAGGAGGATGAAGACTTCGCGTGCTAAAGACAGGAGCCAACAGCCACCCTCCAGGCCTGACTGCGGCATCTGAGGTGAGACCTGCCGTCTCCTCCGCACCCGTACTTATCGGCATGGGAGTAACACGATACAGGACACTGAACCCAGGCCAGATCTGAGGAAGAGGGCCTCAAGGATATCCCGTGGCAGGGGAACACCTGTGAGAGGGGCATCCTGGTGAGAGGGGTGTCTTGCGAATAACCCGTCTTTCTGCAAAACAGAACACACGCCACAGATAAAGAAAAGGACTGGACTAAAAAGATAAATGGCAACATCTAGCGCTGAACCAAAAGAACTCAACAACTGCGTTTGTCGCCAAGAAAGTAAAGCGAAGAAAGACTGTGAGAGCAACTTCAAGGCAGAGCCGTCAAACAGACCAACTCCATCGAGCACCCATGACTGGTGCCACAGTGAACTGGTGATCGCCCGCGACAGGAAGAACATCGTCCGCGACAGGAAGAACATCGTCTGTGACTCCAGGCTGCTGAAGCGTGAGCGACTCTGCAGAAGTTTAGTCACTGTATTACATCTGTAGATATATGTCTTTTCTCCCATAGGTTGGACATTTGACTCTGGGTTTTTGTTATTAAAGATTGGGAGGAATGTAGTGTCCTAGCATGGACACGTTCTAGTGTTCAGAAGTGTATGCTCTACACTTTACACCCACCCACCACCTACGTCACTGGGTCAGGTGACTAGGCTAATAAAAGGGCCGAGCGCACGTGCTCGTGGCCAGTTAACCCACCATATAACCATGTGTCCGCGTCAGTCATTCCCAGCATGAGGGCCTAGGGCCCCCAACACTACAACATACATCACTTTGAACATGGGACAATCGATATGACCTCACACTTTTTAGACTCCATCCCTTCCCTCAGGGGTATGACCTTTTTTACATAGTCCCTGCAGACGCCTTCGAACATGTTCTGTCGCTTCCCCTGCAACAATGACGATGAGCGTCAGCGCGTCCTCGTGCACGCTCACTCTATCTATCACATATTACAGCATCCTTCGGCAGCTCGTGTGTCTCGTGAGCGCCCAGCCACACGATCAAGGTAAGCCGCTTGTTCTATTAATCGCAATACGTTGGAGCTTCAGCCCACTTCTTAGAATATCCCCGCTTTTAACCACGACCCATCGAGATATCCGAGTTAGTACAACTGTCTGGCACATCGCTAGGTTTCAATAGCAATTTCTTTTCCACTAGCTTTTTGTCCACCAACGTTCAGTCTCACACATCGTTGAGATTTAACATCAATTGCCCGATTACGCGATCTTTGTTTCTAACGTTAGGGCTTTACGACGATCAGATCGTTTTACTCAGCGTAGCCCTTTTCCCAGATCGCTGAGTTTTAACATTAATTGCCCGTTCATGCGGTCTTTTCACGACAATTAGATCGTTCCTCGTCTCACTCAGCATAGCCCCTTTTCCTCGATTACTGAGCCGCTGCCCTCCTCCCCGACCCAGTATGGTGTGCGAGCTTACTTATTTGTATGTACGGTCATTACCGATCTTACTCGCATCCAGATTCCCACCACGAGTTTAACAGAACCCCCCCCGGTTCAACCCGTGTACCTAATACAACATTAGGCTTAAGCTTCTTGTCACTTGAGTCTTTGTTTGGAACCTTAATGAGGGCCATTTTTGGATGTGTCTAATGACCGCCATCCATCACTCCCACACTCCGATTGAGGATACATCCTAGCTGTGACCTCTCGCATGCCCCAAGCAACCTCAGGCCTCACAACACTGCCCCTCCCAGAACACCAGCGTAATGCCGATCTCCCTCCCCACTGAGGTTTTTGCGCTGTTGCGCACCGGCAGACTTTTTGCTGACGAAGCCAGCAATGGACACTGTCACCCCGATGCTCTTTCACTTGCAATTCTTCACATGCTTGATTATCTCCATTTTTTTATTCTCGCCGCTGACATTAATGACTACCACCCGTCCCTTTCTCTCCCCCCTTTTCCCATTTTAGAATCATTGAGATTTTTTCCTATGTTTGCAAGCCATTCATCCTGCAAATACTGTACATGAGTAAGTATCCTCATGTTCACCATTGACACGAGCGCTCTTTCAGTCGGTAATAGTTGACCAGCAGACATGTGACCCTTTTTCCCTCTCCCGACAGGAGCTTCAACAGGTCCACATCTCCTTTATACACGGCGGAAGTTCCCCGTCGCTCCGAACATAGTAGGTAGTTTCTAACCTATATGTCTAGTAGCATACACCATTACAGACCGCATGTCCTTACACCCATATTTTTTAATAATTTCACAGGTGCTCTTCCTAGTCCTGAAGCAGACCCCACTGCAAGGATAACATTAAGTCCTGCCCACAGGGGTCAAAAACGTCGACAACACATATACCACACAAACTCCGACGACATTACTTACGAATAATTAATTGTCCAATTGAGTTATGTGTATTATCTGGAACATTTGACCTCATCGAGGCTGGAAAAGATTACACCATGAAATGTTGATGCACCTATGTCACAATTACCTTTTCCCTGTCCCTTACCTACACGTTATCACTCAACCCCTACCCCCTTCCTCCTCTACACCAAGAGCACTGTAATATACTGTACTATAACTATATTGAGCAACAGTGTTGCCTTTATATGTTAATGCTTTGAATACAATCGCATTTGGGATTCCATCCCTTTTCCTAAATTAAAATAATTTGGATTTATACCACAATTAATTAAGTTTTGTGTATTGCTACTATTAACCATCCTTGATGTAAATAAGCACGCTACCACAACCTTATGTTATATACTGCACTTATTGACCCAGGTCAGGTAGTATTTATGGGTTGCCCCCTTTATACTCAATACATCTATACTCAGCAAGAGGAAAAGGAAGAGCAAGGCCTCAGCGAGATCTCCAGCTACGAGAAACAGGCTATGGAGGAGAAAGCATCACATTGCAGTCTGGTAGCACTAGACGACAAACAAACGCAGCATCGTGCTATGTGTAGTGGTGGCTTTCAGCCCAAAATCTACTCGAAATTCTCATTCCTAAAGGATGCAGGGTCAGTGCTAACTTTCAATAATGAAAGTTTGAGTGACCTCCCTTCTCCCCTCTGCCCAGAGTCTGCACCTTATTCAAAACACCAGCAAATAGGAAAAAAAGACGACGAAGAAGGCAAGGGCGAGGGTAAGAAAGGTGAAAGGGCAGCCCCGAGCCTGGAGGGCACCCAAGAAGAAGGGTCAGATTTAAATACACTAAGGGCAGCCACACTCAATAAAGTCCCTTGGATTCCCATAAAAACCATAGAGAGAGGTACATGGATTGGCTTAAACCAAGCTGCGCCAAGAGTCTCTGGCGCGCCATCTGAATTAAGAACAGGCCAACCACTTGAACGCTTAGTTACAGTAGCGATAGGAAGAGAAGATTTAAACTCCAAGTATTTGCAAAATCCTAAGGAGGGGAAACCCACTATTCCTACGGTCGTTTCCTCTTCATTTTCAACTACGGAGGTCAATAATGCTGTACAAGAGACCACAACACAGCACACAATGAAACGAGAGGAACAATTATCAATGATGGACGAGCATCATTCCTCACAAGGGGCACAGGGAACCGTAGACCAAACCTCCCCCACCACGGAGCCTGATCTAGTTGCCCTGTGGTTTTCAAGTACTTACTGAGGAAAGGAGGAAGAACGAGATGAGGCAAATAAAGGAATACAGCACTGTGGGCCAGATGCTAAAAGCAACACTATAATCACAGCCTCAGGCAGTATGAGTAACAAATCTCCTGAAAAATGAACAGGATCCATAACGACCCATGACTGGGGTGAACCAGATCTGCCACACTCCGAGCCTGATAGCAGCGGGCCCGACATGGGGCCAGAACAGGAGCACCATGACACTCTAATCACCTCTTGCACAAGGCACCCAGAGTCTCAAAGTGGGCACCGAATCCGACCCAAGGAAACGGACGGCCTAGACACAGGCAGGCTGTGGTCATCCCTACTGGATACTATGCAGCTGTCCATCAAGGCAATGCAATTTCATTTGGACAAAATGGATATACAATTAACTATCCTTAATTCAGTTGCCAATCATGTTGCTAATATTGACCACAGACTTACAAACATGGCTGAAATGATACATAGGGTGCAGGACGGAACACAATTAACGTAAGCACCCTGTACCTGCTACACCATAGTGTACAAACTATCCACACTGCTTGCAGCAATGGGGGATCTGGTGAGCGACATTAGGAACTTAACGAACACCACCAGGACAAACTCCCAAGAAACCATCAAAAAATACGTTATGGAGGCAATTGTCAGTAGAGAACTAGCCCCTGAGGAGAAGGGCAGGGATAAATCCCCCTCAAAGGCCCACACCAAGGAGGATAGATCCAATATCCGCTCAAGTCCTCGCTGGCTTAAAACTTCAGATGCCGCAGAGGGCCAGCGAATAGAGCCATCTTGGGCGGAAAGGTTAACCAGTAAGGGGAACAATGTAACGGAAGCGAGCAGCAACATAGAGCAATGTGAACGCATGCAGGAGCCAGAAGGGGAACCATTGATAGCACAAGCCCCTAACATCCAAGGCATGGAAAATGGGCAAATCAAGGAGCAGCGTACCCAAAATCGCAAAAAAAGAGGAAAGGGAGAAACGGGAAGAAGAACATAACGGACTACTTTCCTCTCAATAGACCAGATTTTGGGACAGCAAGCTTGGTCAACACTGCTACTTCTGAACTCTGCTTGCTAAAGACAGATAGCAAAGTGGGCCTTCTAACCACGAAGGCCTCCCAGGAGACGTCCCCCGGGGTATTTAGGGAGACACCCGAACCAGAGGTGAAAGCGCCCGCAGTAGAACGACTTAAGCAAAATTGCTGCACGGGATGCAAAAATACATCGACCGGTAAAAACAGTAACCCGGTCTGGACAACTAACAGCACTGCACATACACATGCCAGTCACGCACGCCTCCAAGACATCACAGCAAACCCCAGAACCGGAGGTGGTAGTTCTCGGAGTAGAACAGCCCACGCAAGACCACTCCGCGGGGAGAGAATGCACGCCGATTGACAGCAGCGGCAACCTGAACGGCATAACTAACAACAATCTTGCACACCCGCCTGCCGGACAAAAGCATGCCGTGGGGGGGACAGCCTGTGGCACCGATCGCCCCCCACTAACAGGCCAGGTAAATCAGACCAAGCACCTCACCATTAACACCACGAACCAGAAGAGCCGAGCAGTCTTATTCATCCCTGAATTCAAATCGAGAGGCCAGGGGGATACCTTTAATAGAGGGAACATCTTGCATCTGATTCAATCAATCAGGAGCTTGGCAGACATCAACTCAGCTGATCTTGAAGGAATTGAGTTCAAAACCAATGAAGAGCTGTCAAAAGGAGAGATGACCAAGGGAACTTGGGCCTTAGAGGAAACGGCAAGGAGGATCCTAGCGAAGGATGCCTAATTAAAAGCCTGGGGAATCAAAATACTTTTATACCAACATCTGGGCTATCCTGATCCTTTTATACCTAACAGACCAGCTGACTCAGACTATCCACATACCAGGACCGCCCAATCAGTCTTCAAAGGGGCGCGCGGAGCACGGATGTGCATCCATCGGGAGGGAAAAGACAGGATGGCGAACCCCAACAGGACGGCTGGACTTGGCTAGCTAGAACAATAAACTCACAAGGAGAGGGCACTTGACTTAGTTCCATCAAAGACCTCGAGGACGGCCCTAACCTTCGAATATGCTCATGGAATGTAAATGATCTGGGAAACAAGGTATCGGACATAGAATGTCTCTTATATCCAAGGCTTTGACTTAATTCTAATGCAGGAGACGTGGCTGGAAGAACCTCAGCACCTACTTGGCTACAAAACCCATCATCTCCCAGCAACCAAAGGAGACAAATTTGGACACCTAAAGGGTGGCCTTTCTATCTACTCCTCAATTAGCACCATAAGGGGGACAAGAGAAGTTGACTTCAATCTAACCCCAACAAATGGGCTCCAAATTCTTGCACTGGACATAGAGGAGAGCAACGCTAAACAACAAATTATTGTACTAAATGTTTACATTCACCCACGAGATAAAGCCAGAGGAGTTCAAATGGTGGGCACAGAAATAACAAAGTTACTCTCGGAAGAGTCAACAACAAACCTTGTTCTGGCCGGGTATTTCAAAATGCATTTAATAGGACCACAATCGAGGGATACTGAGCTGGAGGAACAACTTACAGCAGGGAAGATCCCCACCCAGGTACAGGGCAAAAAGATAAAGCTGAAAGCCCAGTCTAGGAATTTTATACAGGACATGGAGAACTTAAGTCTTGTGGTACTAAATGGTCGCTTTCTGGGAGACCAACCCTAACAAAAGAGCATAGCGACCATCAGCCCCAGGAAATTTCGTTGTGTATAAAAGGATCTTCCCAGTGGAGGATCCTGCAACTATTTATACCGTGAATCTCAGAAGGCTCAGCTGCAAAACTAGCCAACCTGACAAACTCCAAACCATAGCCAAGTCAATCTGGGAAAAGCAAGCAGAGGCACATAGTAACGCAAAAGCCCGTTAGGAAACAGTGACAAAACAACTAGGGGAACAACTTGCCAAAAGATCAGAGGGCCATGTGCCAGACAGACGATCGCCCAATACACAGATTGTAAGATCTTAATCTGGAAACCAACTCAACCACTTACCAATCTTGATTATACCAAATCTGAGGGCCCTCAATAAAGATATAAATAAAACTTTACGAAAGCTAAGACAAAGGGGAAACTAAACTACCCTACAAAAAACCCTTGCGCAATTAAAAGCAACAAAGAAGAAAATGATCTGGCAAGCAAAAAGGGAAGCAGAAGATACTTTGTGGGCTAAGCTCCTGTTTGACGCAAAGACAAATCAAAGTGCAAAATTCTGGCGAACAATAAATAACTTAGGTAAAACCCACGTGCAGGGCATCAATTCCCACCTAACAGAGGAAATCTGGGCAGGCCACCTCCATGAACACTTTAACACAAGAAGGGAAAGCTCTGTTACAGCACAACCAGGGTCAGGACAGCCTGACAAGCTGAGCACCCATGGAAACATCAGCAGGAGGTCAACAAGAGAACTGCACTTCACGATTTTGCAGATTAAAAACCGAGTAGCCAAAGGAAGGCCAGAGGGGGCACCTGGTCCCAACGGTATCCCCCCAATATTGTTTAAAACTGATCCAAACTACTGAGCGGCTACATTATTACCAGTGTTCAAATCCATAGAAGAAGGGGCTGGTATCCCAGACTCCTGGAAAGGCTCCATAATATCTCAAATCTACAAAAAGAGAGATAAGAATAAACCTACTAGCTACAGACTTGTAGCTCTAATTGAAGTTGAGGCGAAATACTATGCCGGTCTCCTTTTGGACGAACTAACAGCATGGGCAAATGAAAAATCCCTCATCCCCATCAATCAGACAGGCTTTTCCAAAGGCACAGGGACCATCACAAATCTACTTGCCCTGACGCTTCTGCTTCATCGATTATTCGGCTGCTTTCGACAGCCATGGAAGTTGTGTCAGAATACAAGTACCTAGGGGTGATACTTGATGAGAAAGGTACTTTTGAGCCACAAAAAGAAGCCATAAAACGGAGAGGAAATTCCATAGCGGTAGCTCTAAAATCTCTGAAACATAAAACTGCCGGGCTAAAGCTTTTACCCCTTACTACAAGTACTACAAGCAAAGTTAATTCCAGCTTTTACATACGGAAGCGAATGCCCCAGGGGAAAAGATGAAGAGACTTTGGAACAAACTGTGCTAAGAGCAGGAAGAATAATCTTTAGCCTACCAAATTATGTCTCTCCCGCGCAAATCAGGCTGGAACTTGGCCTACAGTCACAAAACATAGCTTGCAACGCTGCTTATGTGAAATGCTGGTTTAGGATCAGAAGCTCGGATAAATGCTCTCAGAATTTCCACCTATAGAAAGAGATAAACTTAAGCAGAGCTTGCACCCCAAAGGATTACCTGACCGCATCCATAAACCGCCTAGGCCTGAAGGAACTCTGGGCAACTATGGGAATGCAGAACAGCTTTAAGTCTTTGGTGAATAAGACAGTAAAAAAGCTCTCAGTACTCGAAGACAAAGAAACGCTCAGGAGAAGGTCCCACGGTTGGTGTGTGCTGTAGAGCTATACAACACCTGGCATTCAAGATTACCTGCGTGTTGGCTTCAGCAGGAGGCTAAAATAGAAATACCTCCGGTTTCGATTGGGAATTCTTCCTGTCCTCCCGCATCTACCACCATGGAAGTGAACCGCAGAAACAACTCAGTGCCGCCTCTGCGGGGAAGCAGAAGAGAGCATCATGCATCTACTATGCATTTGCCACGGTCTGGACCTAGAACCACGCTTGTTTCTGAAATCTATCATTAACACCAAGAGGATAAGAACCTGCAGGCAAGCAGTGAAGGCTTGCTTTGGTGGAGGAGACATACAGCTGGCATGCCGGTTTGTACAATTCATGGTGGCCGCAGAGGAGAAAATGAAGAGATCTGGCGCACCATAAAACAGCTCTAAATTAAGGGCTTACCGTGCCTGGTCCCTAGATTGGCCTCTTATTTTTTACACCTGGGATCGGCTGACACAATAAAGCTTTTCATCGCCTTGAAAACTATTGGGCTTTGGGAAGGCTAAGGGCTAGAAGGACCAGTAGTATCTATATCATAAAAATCTAAACAATCCTGATAAATGCAACTATTAATTCTCTGACTTTTAAATATAAATGCAATTCTTAAGTTTTTTTTAATCTATGTTTTTATATCACAACCTTCGGACTAAGGATTGACTAAAGTACACTTGTTGATATAGACATTCTGTCAGAGGAAGGCTCAACCAATCTGAAAAGGAAAAACTGGGCCAGGCCAAATCCTCCCATAGCTCTTTCCTTTTTTAATGTTTGCATAAATGATGAAATTGTAGTGCACTATCTTTATGAATTTGTTTTGACTTGAGCAATCTCCTTTTTGTAAAGGTTTTTATTCACTTGTACAATAAATATTTACACATATCACAACCCCGTTCACAGGACCATTCAGGACCGACTGGGCCCAACCACAGTGATAGGCCTTTATTCCTGATGTCTCAGGGACATGCCTAAGGGAGGATCTTAGCACCTTGGCCAACTACCCGCACAGCAGTTGACTCTCAGTGGCAGCACAGGTCGAGCAGTGCAAGGTTTCTCGAGAGAAGAGGTAGGTATATAGTGAACACAGGCTTCCAACTACAAATACATCAAACCACCCCAATAAAGGATTGTCCAGTCAAAAACCTGCTCTATATAAATGTAGTATTTGTGTACAAACACAAAGTATAACATACCCCAACTAATGTACACAATCTTCATAAGGCAGACAGGCTTGTGTTACCTGGGTCAGATATCGAGTCACACTTCCCTGTCTAAGGACGGTGGTTAGTCTCTACTCACCTGAGGAGACCTCAAAACCTAGGCCACCTAATGAATTCAAGTCTTGGAAAGTTTCAGAATGGCTTTAGCAAAGTCAAAGTGTCCCTGCGCTGTAGGGCGTAAGTCAGGGCAAGTTAACCTAGAGTCCCATTTACCCGGTATTCGATCTTACCCACTCTCACTGATGTGGCGGTGTGGAGGGCCTGGGTCTGCATCTGCAGCCCTGTGATGCAGAAGGCTGGATGCGGCGGTCAAGGCAGCAGGTGTCCATTGCTCTCATCCTGTCAAGAAGTAAGTCTTTCTGATTTCGGTGGCAGGCTTTGGGTGCTCCTAGAGTCAGGTAGGTGGATTGTCACTCTTACACTATGGGTCACAACCTGCTTTTTCTTTATGGCTACATGCTGTTGCAACGTGAGGACTCTTTCACTTTACCACTCTTCTCAGCATACATGAGTTGTGAGCAGCAGCATAAATAAGGCAGCAGCCCTCTCTGGTCACAGCGCTGTACAAGGTGACAGCCTTTCTCTTATCACAGTGCAGCACCAGGGTGATGCCTCTTAATCTTCCCCACTGTCCCCACCTGGCATACGGAGGTCGTGATAAGCGCTCGTGGGTTGACGGTCCGATTAGTGTGGCAGTCCAGACTGTCCAGAATTTCACAGTCCATTCTCATAATCCACTAGGCAGGATCCCCCACTGGACCTTACTCCCACAAGGTGATCTCCGGTCATAGGTCAGGCGCAAGCTGATTCTCCAGGATGAGTGTTCTTGATTCTCCTGGGTGATGTCCTTCACCAGGAACAGGTAAATGTCGTGCTCATCTTCCCCACACTGGTGTACAGATACAGTTTGACAATTTGATAGACTGAAGCTTCCCTTTTTATTATCTGTTTCTGGACACAAATGTGATTTAGTGACTTAGTCTTTAAAATGTATGTTATGGGTGCTGCTCCTTTTAAAGTGCCCTCTCCCCTGTTCTTCCCTTTCTCCAGAATGCAGTCTATCACAGTAGGAGCGACTCCATGTATCATGTAGTTTCTATAAATCTATATAGGATATGCGCGTTTAGACAACATGGACTGTGGGATTGATGTCCAGACTGATTCCAGACACCCACACCGGGTATGTTCGCCTGTATACCAGCTAGCTCACAGTGCCACTATAAAGTTCTCTTACCAAGGAGGGAATAGTTCTTGGCAACTATCGAACATGACAACTGTGTCCCATCAGGGATCGTGGAAACAGTACATTACTTTTCGCTCAGTCACTCGTGTTCACTTTGTCTCAGAGAAATACACAGAATAAACAGTGGGGATGTTTTTCAAAAGCATTTATTGAACCAGCCTCATTTTAGTGTAAAATAGGTGTGCTGAAACAACCATAAGACAGAAACAGATATTTATTTATTTTATTTATTGAATAGTTTTATAAAACACGAACAAGACCCACAGGGGTATCAGAGCGCTGTACAAAGTTGGTGCCAGCAAGGGTACAAACATAATGAAAGGGAGTGAAGGTCTAACATGTGGGAAAACATTCAAGTTAAAGAGTATGGGTTATCAACGGTGCCTTAGAACACGCAGAGTAAAACATCATAAAATAGAAAGCACCAAAGAAGTGCCATACGAATCAAGGAATGTTAACAAAAACAAGAGCGAGATCATGAGTTAATCCAGTTAAGGAGCCATTGAGGACTGGATCAAAATAAGATAACAACATAAACTAAGACATCAGTGTAATACCATAAGAATTAGGTTATTTAACAAACATAAGAGCATGATCACAAGAAGAGGGAGTTAATGTTCGTTCAGTTGTAGTCGTTTGACCAGGTTTTTTAAAGGAAGTAGTGGAAGGAATGGATATAAAGGATTATAAGTACCAAAGTGTAAAGGGATGGATGGCAGATTCCTAACATAGTGCTAAGACAATGAATATAGGCAGGTATATAAATACACAACAGTAATAAATGTGTATTCCTACAATGCAACCCTAACTTGATGTACCTAGCATGTATGTAGGTGTAAAGCCAAGAATCCCCCTAGGCTGAAGCTGACCCCATTACCTGAAGTGAGAAACTGTGGGACCCCGTATTGGTCTCAAGATGGACACCACACGAGGGATGTCAGACCACTGCGAGCTGGAGTGTCTGCGTGCAGGAACCTCAGCGTCTCATGTCAGTGTGTCAGCATGGAAGTCTTTCTCCTCTGCCTGCCTGGGCAAAGATTTGGTGTATATATACCCAAAGGGTACCCTCAGGGGATTCTACTTTGATGTGTCATGTCGGTCGAGGTTGACAGAAGGGAGGACCCGTATACATAGTTTTTATGCAGAAGATGGCAATTCTGCTGTGATTCTGAGAATCTTCATGCATAATTAATGAGGCTAGTTTTCAGGGAAACCACCCGACATTTTATGTAGCGCTTAACTAGGTACCAAATACCAAAAACCCGTTATGTAGTGCAATGGTACAGTAAATGTAGGTGAAAGGTTAGGAGGATACTCTGGCCTATATTGGGGTACCCTATGAAACAGAACACCCACTCCTCACCTGACCGGATGACATACTAAAATGGTAATGCCCTTCTAATCAAGCATTAAACATTGTTAAAAAAGGCGTTCTAAAACTTTCTAAAAATTCATAAAATCTCTAAAAATTAAACTCTAGTAGTCCTTTAAAAATACGTTTATATATATATACAACTTTCTGTAATTGCTACTATAATGAAGCATTTCATTTCTTTTGATTTCATTATGTATTGGCCTTATATTGTGTTATGTACGATACTATTCAAGTGGAATAACTGTATTGAGATAACCTTACAAGATGGCCGCTTAAGTGACACCTAGCCTGATGTTATGTGAAAGTCCGTCTTTTAATGAACTTATGTATTTAAACATGGTGGTTTGTTGCATTTTCGAGCGTGACCAAGCCGTAAAGGTGAAACGCGTTGTTTTGCACTTGGATATTAAAGAATCTGCATGCAACTTTGGAGTCCGAGTTTATTTTCGTCACGACAAGAGTAGGTGCTTTTCAAATATTAGGAAATCCGGTTTCCTGGCTCGGACCGCCCGCGACAGACCGATCCTACTACCGGAACTTGTGGTTTGGATTTACTTTGACGGGAACGGTCTGACCCCTTCAGTGACCTGGTAACATCAGGTCTAAGTCCGAATTTGGCGGATGTGTAAAGTTCGCGATAACACGGAACGGTGTCAAACAGCCAGCATTACGAGGTACTGATGCTTGGAGTGAACGATTCTTGGGAAGGCTGTGGGCTTGCACTGTAGAGTGTAGACGTGCGCCTGAACAGAAGATTTTCTTCAGCATGTAGAGTGCCTCTTACGGGGGATATAATTACTGAAGGGCAAGGGAGCGTGTTTTGGCTGCAAATTACGCCGCCATTAGACACGCAGAAGTTGCATGCTGGTATTCGAGAAGATATCATGGCAAGTGCTTTGGAGGCTCGGAGAAAGCAAACAGCGGACAAGCTTTTCTTCACGCAGATTGGCTCTAAAAATAGTGTATCGGATTCCTCTACAAATATCTTGGAGGAAATCAATTTACAAACACTATTAGGTACTCTGGAAAAATTGCATAGAAAGGAACTGGCGAAGTGGTGGGAAGCTGAATCCCTACAGAGATATATTGAAGTTAAAAGAGTCCCTAGAGGACTGAGAATTTTTACTATTCCGACTTATGAAGATCCGGATACAGATATGCTAGAGGAATGGTCTAACAACTCGGCGGAATGCTCAATGACCATGATGCGCATACTAGTGAAATATGCTTTGAAGGATCGTGCTAGATTGCTACAAGAGATTGATAAATTGCTAATAGAAATCAGCAAAATCATGCCTAAAGAAGCGTTGGATAATCATTTGGACAGTTTACACAAAAAAATGGATAAACTAGAAGAAGAAATAACAGCAAAGAAACAGAGGAAATTTCTTCGTGATTACAAAGACTACCAAGCTGGAAGAACACTGACCTTTCAAAGAAAATATGATCATCTCTTTGAAAAGAAAACAGGTATGATGATAGTTCCCCCTACGGATGCGGGTACAACGGAGGAGATAATTGAAAGTGATGTTTCTGATGGGAACGTATCTGACGTATCCGCTTCTGGCATGAACCAAGAAATCAATAACGACACACAGAAAAGAGGCAGCAATTTTTTATTACAGTTCCAGTTGTTAAATCAAAACAGGACAGAATATCAACAAGACAGTGGGGCACAGAGGGGACGAGGACGAGGACGAGGAAACAGAGGGAGAATAAGAGGAACCAACAAGCCAAGAAGAGGAGGAAGCAACGTAGACAGAAGCCCAATGGGAATGGAAACAAGGGGCAAGAAACAACAACAAATATGACAGTTGTTAATCTATCTCAACGGTCTCTTTCTAAGGAAGAAATTGAGACTGTCACTTGGCCTCACCTTTTGCCCTACATCGAATATGAATTACACGCAGACTCGTATCGATTTATTCCTGTTTTCAAGAAAACTCAAGCTTAAGAAATGGTTCAATACTAAACCACAGCAACAAGAAACTGTAAGTGATACACACAGAGAAAGCAATCTTAATGTGTTGGATATTGAATTAGTGCATGCATTGTACAACATGACAGAGAATGTTGATGTGAGCCAGTCTGTACCCGAGTGGGGTGTATGGGGCGAGAATTTAGATGAAAATCCAGGGAGTAAATTTAAACCTAAATCTGTATTTCTCCCTACTGTACAGTGTGAAGCCATTGACATTTTTGAGAAGGGCGTTTTGAGTGACCTACAGAAAATGAGATATAACAAAATATCAGGAAATAAGAAAAATCTCACAGCAAAACAAATCACATCCATTGATGACCTGAAGGCAGATCACAATATTGTGATCCGCCAGTCAGATAAGGGTGGCAATGTGGTTGTTTTGGACAAACAAAAATACCTGTTGGAAGGATTGAGACAGCTGCAGGATGTGAAGTGTTACTGTAAGACGGACATGGCAGAGGTATTAAAATCTAAGATTGCATATAGAGAGATCCTGGTTGGGTGGAAGGACAGGGGATTGTTAGAACAAGAAGAATTTAGCTACCTGTATTGTGCACACCCTAGAATACCTATTTTGTATCTATTGCCTAAGATACATAAGGATATGCAAAACCCACCAGGACGACCAATAGTGTCCTCTATTGGGTCACTATATGAGAACACTTCAAGGTTTATTGATTATTTTCTTATACCTTATGTGGTTGCCCTACCCTCATATCTAAGGGACACAACGCACTTTTTGACCATTATTGATGGCATACATTGGGAGGCGGATTATACTCTGGTCTCTTTGGATGTTAGTAGCTTATATACTAGCATCCAACGTGAACAGGGGTTACTAGCAATCCTGCACTTTTTCAAAACCAGATCCATTTCACTATTACACCACTCTCAAATGATATTGGAAATGATTGAGATTTGTCTCAAAAATAATTTTTTCATTTTCAATGACACCATCTATAAGCAGTCACAGGGCACAGCGATGGGAACCTGCGTCGCCCCCAGCTACGCGAACTTGTTCATGGGCTGGTGGGAGGAGCAGGTGGTGGCCAACATGCAGGAATTTAACAACGTTGCCCTGTGGCTGCGATATATTGATGATATTTTTTTCATCTGGTGTGGAGATGAAGATTCTGTTCGAATCTTTATTGACAGACTGAATCTGAACACTTGTAATCTACAGTTCACTGAGAACATCAGTAGGAACTCTATGGAATTCCTGGATGTCCGCCTAGAGGTCGTAAACGACCAACTGACTTCCAGATTATTCCGCAAGGAAACGGCAGGTAATAGCATTTTGAATGCTAACAGTAGCCATCCAGGGAATTTGGTCCGAAGCATCCCGTATGGGGAATTGCTACGGGCCAAAAGGAACTGTAGTACTAAGGTGGCATATGAAAAATAGATGGCAATTATGTGCCAGAGATTCAGGGAGAGGGGCTATAGTGCCAAGATTGTGAAAGATGCTATTTTCAGGGTGGAGACAAAAACCCGCAATGAACTCATCTATCCCAAACAGAAAGAAATAAAAGAAGAAAAAATTAGATTTATCACCACTTTCTCAGGACAAGCCACTGAGATACGCAAGGTATTCAGAAAACATTGGCATGTGCTACTTACGGATGAACACCTTAAAAAAGATCTGAGTAGCAACCCACAGATCACGTTCAGAAAGAGTCGTTGTCTGGCAGATGAATTAAGCCACAATTACATCACAAACAATGAGGGCGATTTTAAGATTAACTATGGGGGCTTTAAGTGTTGCCGGAAGTGTAAAGCTTGCAGAAATAGCACTGATGGTGTCAAGTTACAGGTACCCAACTCTAAAAGAGAATTTATCATCAAAAAGAATCTTACATGTAACACCACTCATTGCGTGTATGTGCTTATTTGCCCATGTGCCAAATGGTACATTGGCAGTACTAAACATGCAGCAAAGAAACGTGTGTTGGAGCATTTACGTGCTATACGCAATAATAACCGAGTGTACCCTATAGCCAGGCATTTTTTTGACCAGCATTTTCAAGATGAAACCAAGATGCGTATGGTGGTAATTGATTCTGTTGACTTGGGAATAAGAGGAGGTAACAGGGAACTATTGTTGAGGAAATTAGAATCCCGCTACATTGTGGATTTTGAAAGCCTCACACCTAAAGGCCTAAATATGAGTGAGGAATTAGCCATACATCTGCAAGAATAAAAGAAGAATGATGGTCTGTTTAAGCTGTTTTAGACTCATTTTAAATTTTATATTTGTTTGTATTTCAGACGGTGTCACATGAACATTGAGGAAGGAAGTCATATTCACTGTAATGATTATATGTATCAATTGCCTAGTATCTGTATGTATTAATTAGGGCTTAAATCTAGTAACATGTTTTGTTCTGATTGGACCGTGAGGGGCCAGACAGTATGCCTTTAAGCCCATTTGGGCATTACAGGAGTATGCAACTTTATTGAATTGACAAAGGGAGGTATTCCTATTTGTGGGCCTTCCTATTTGGACACATGATGGGTTCTAACGATATGCGTGAATGGAAGTCCCGTTTTTACCAATTATAGGGAGGCACAGAGGTTTCTATTAGGATTTGTGTATTTCCGCAATATGTTAGCAGGGACAGTGTGTTCACGCCCACCTGGGTCATTGGATTGTACACAAGAATGAAATTTACGCTATCGCTAAGTATTTTTTGATACATTCACCTTGGCCCTATAATGGTATATCTAGACTATTTAGGTTACAATACTGCACAGGCATACGATTACAAGATAGCTGTGACAAGCAGTTATTAGCCTTGTGATATGTAAACCGATAATGAAATACTGAGTGGGCAATTACTGTTTGTTCACGCCCACTTGGGCGACATTATGTACAACTTTCTGTAATTGCTACTATAATGAAGCATTTCATTTCTTTTGATTTCATTATGTATTGGCCTTATATTGTGTTATGTACGATACTATTCAAGTGGAATAACTGTATTGAGATAACCTTACAAGATGGCCGCTTAAGTGACACCTAGCCTGATGTTATGTGAAAGTCCGTCTTTTAATGAACTTATGTATTTAAACATGGTGGTTTGTTGCATTTTCGAGCGTGACCAAGCCGTAAAGGTGAAACGCGTCGTTTTGCACTTGGATATTAAAGAATCTGCATGCAACTTTGGAGTCCGAGTTTATTTTCGTCACGACGAGAGTAGGTGCTTTTCATATATATATATATATATATATATATATATATATATATATATATATATATATATATATATATATATATATATATATATAGTCTGAGCCACTGAGTACATCTGAAAGCCATAGAGCTCAGTAATAGTATCAAAAAGAGAAATTTTGTTTACAATTATCAAACCCCCCATAACACAGGTCATGAGAGGGTCTTGAGGTTTACACTTGGATGTCAGCTTCACTGATATATGCTTAACAAAAGGTTGCCAAAAAGCCCCAGCCCTATTCTTTATGATTCTCTTATCAGCCCCAGTTCCTTCCTGAGATGTACCCAGGCCCGTCTGACCAGTGACTTCCTCTTGAATGAAAGAGTCCCTTTGAAGGGCACAAAGGGCCTCACTCTACCTTCCTCCACTGGGTATATCCCATCTATCTCTCAGGAATGTAGCAATCCACAAATCTCTACCTTCTCATGCCTTTTCCAGCAACCCTGGGCTTCCCAATATGGAACATGCAGGTCTCCCTGCACTGTACCGTTCATGGTCACACATGAATCCTTAGGCGCTGCATGCAAACACTTTCATGTCCTGCACCACTTGTAGGCACACATATAAAGCAGCATACTGTACACAAAAAACATAAAGGCCTCCATGTTCTGCAGCCACACACACAAACATACCAGTGCGCTGTATACCAACATGTATACCAACACATACACATGCCTCCATGTACTGCACCCAGAAGTACACATACAAAATATGCATGTGCTGCTGGCCCTGCTTCCATCTTGATGCAGGCTCAGAGGGAGATGAGAACACAGCCGTAGTATTTTACCCAAGTGGGTAAGTAGATCCCCACTCCCATTACGCAAGGGAATAGTCCTTGTCATATTACTGAATACGTATTACAAAATTGTATACTGCCATCACTGTACTTGTGCTACTTAGCTCTAAGTAAGGGCAGTGGCCCTTTACCACTATGAGATTAGTGCACTGTGCGCCCCTCCCGGGCTACACAAACCGCAATCTGTGAGACAGGCCTAGTTCATAGCACACACGCATGATCCTTGTTTGTCCATGACCGAAAATTGTTACCAAGGATCCAGATAGCACCACAGCTGGGGCATTCAGTACAAGGGTTCATGCCTATTACTATGCAATGGACTTTCTGTCCCAGCATCACCCATCCATTCTTCTCCTAATTCTCTTTATCATTCATCCATTGTATCTTCCTTTTTTACTTCCACTCATCACACCTTTTTTTCCTTTCATTCATATTTCTCTTCATTCAAACTTCTCTCTATCATCCATTCATCCTCATCTCTGTCTCCTTCTTGGCTTTCATCTATCCATCTCTCCATCCATTTCCGACCCTCCCTGCCTCCCTTCCTTTCTTCAAATACTCAATCAGAATTTATAAAGCGGGGCTAATCACCCAGTCTGGTAAACAGGTGCTTTCTGGCCCATGAGGCTTATTTGAACAGCCAGGTCTTGATGGCCGTTTGAAATTCCAGAAGTGAGGAGATTTGGTTGTGTAGAGCCTTGTGTGGTGGGTCAGCAGCTTGAATTGGCATCTCTTCTGCACAGGGAGCCAGTGGAGTTTCCTGAGGTGGGATGTGTTTTGTGGGTTCGTCTGGGAAGTCTGAGTATGAGTGTGGCTGGAACGTTCTGTATGGTATGAAGTCTCTGTAGAAGTTGTGTGGTGATATCTATGTAGAGGTCATTGCCGTAGTTCAGTTGGCTGATGATGTGGGCTTGTGTCATGGTGTGTTTTGAGTGTAGGGGTAGCTACTTGAAGATCTCACGTTGCATGTGTAGAGTGAGGAAGAAAGCGGAGAAGATGGCATTGATCTGTGATTTTGTGCTGAGCTTGTTATCAATGACGATTTTGAGGTTTCTGGTGTGGTTGGAGGGAGTGGGTGTGGGTCCTTGGTCTGATGGCCACCAGGAGTCATTCCGTGTGTTGCTGCTGTTGCCAAAGATCAGTACTTGCATCCTGTCTGTGTTCAGCTGCATGCAGTTGTTCTTCACCCAGTCAGCGACATTTGTCATACATCTGTGGAAGTTGGTTCTGTTGGTGGTGGGGTTGTTGGTGAGTCAGAGGATGAGTTGGGTGTTCTCTGTGTAGAAAATTATGTCTAGACCGCGTGATCTGATGATGTTGGCCAGCAGTGTTATATATGCATTAAAGAGCATGGGCCTAAGGGATGAGCCCTGGGGGACAACGCAGGTGATCTCCTTGAGTTCAGAGGGGAAATGTTGGAGGTGGATCCTCTGGGTTCTTTCGTTGAGGAAGGAGGTGATCCATCTGAGTGTGTCCCCTTGGATGCTGATGAGGTAGTCTTTTTATCAGTGTGTGGTGGGGTTTGGTGTCGAAAGCTGCAGAGAGTTCAAGGAGGATCAAAGATGCTGTTTCTCCTCAGTCGAGGAGGGTTTGGATGTTGGCGGCTGCAATCAGGGTGGTTTTGGTGCTGTAATTGCTGTGGAAACCAGATTGGGCGGCATTGAGTACCTTGTAATGCTCTAGGTATGCCATAAGTTGGTTGTTGATTATGTTTTACAGTACCTTTGCTGGGAATGGGAGCAGGGAGATTGGCCAGTAGTTTTTGAGTTAGCTGGGGTTGGCAGAGGGTTTTTTGAGTAGTGGTCTGACTTCAACGTTTTCCACATGTCGGGAAATGTTGTGGTGGTGACAGAGGTGGTGAGTAGGGTGGTGAGTTCCTGGCCGATCCTTTGGTTTCTGAGGTTGAAGATGTGGTGTGGGCATGAGTCCGTGGCAGCTGGCCAGTGCATGGATTTCATGTTGAAGGTTCTTTCCTGGGTGGAGAGAATATTCCAGGTGGTCAGTGCGTGGTCTGTGTTGGTTACAAAGGTGGCGTATCTATTGAGGAAGTCCGTAGGAGTGGGTTGGGGTTCAAAGTTTCCGTATATAGTTGCAAACTTGCCATGGAAGAAGTGGACAAGGTTGTTGCACAACTCCTGTGAGGGCATGATGCTGTTTTCGCTGGCAGCCGGGTTCGAGAATTCCTTAACGATGTAGAAAAGTTCCTTAGTGTTGTTGGCACTGGTTTTGATGTGTGAGGCAAGGGCCGTCTTCTTTGTTGCCCTCAGCAGGTGGTGGTAGATTTTTTTGAGGGAGGTCTTGAAGGCTGCCCTGTCAGAGGTGTCCTTACTGGTGCACCATCTCTTATCCAATTGTTTGATTTGTGTTTCGCTGTTCTGAGGCCTTTGGTGCACAAGCTGGCTTTTTTGGAAGATTTTGTCTGGATGTTGCTCTTGATGGGGATAATGCTGTTTCTCCTAAGTCGAGGAGGGTTTGGATGTTGTTGGTGGCTGCAATCAGGGTGGTTTTGGTGCTGTAATTGCTGTGGAAGCCAGATTGGGAGGCATTGAGTAGCTTGTTCTGCTCCAGGTATGCCATGAGTTGGTTGTTGATTATGTGTTACAGTACCTTTGCTGGGAATGGAAGCAGGGAGATTAGCCAGTAGTTTTTGAGTTAGCTGGGGTTGGCAGAGGGTTTTCTGAGTAGTGGTCTGACTTCAACATTTTCCAGGTGTCGGGAAATGTTGCGGTGGGGATAGAGGTGGTAAGTAGGGTCTGAGTTCCTGGCCGATCCTTTGGTTTCTGAGGTTGAAGATGTGGTATGGGCATGAGTCCGTGGCAGCTGCCCAGTGCATGGATTTCATGTTGGAGGTTCTTTCCTGGGTCTGGGTGGAGAGAATATTCCAGGTGGTCAGTGCGTGGTCTGTGTTGGTTACAGTGGTGGCGTATCTATTGAAGAAGTCCGTAGGAGTGGGTTGGGGTTCAAAGTTTCTGTATATAGTTGCAAACTTGTCATGGAAGAAGCGGACAAGGTTGTTGCACAACTCCTGTGAGGGCATGATGTTGTTTTCGCTGGCAGTCGGGTTCGAGAATTCCTTAATGATGTAGAAAAGTTCCTTAGTGTTGTTGGCACTGGTTTTGATGTGTGAGGCAAGGGCTGTCTTCTTTGTTTCCCTCAGCAGGTGGTGGTAGATTTTTTTGAGGTAGGTCTTGAAGGCGCCCTGTCAGAGGTATCCTTACTGGTGCTCCATCTCTTATCCAATTGTTTGATTTTTGTTTCGCTGTTCTGAGGTCTTTGGTGTACAAACTGCCTTTTTGGAAGATTTTCTCTGGATGTTGCTGTTGATGAGAATAATGCTGTCTGTGCAATTGGTGATCAAGCCGCTGGAGTTTTTCCCTCCCTGTTTGAGGTAGGTAGCAGTAGCAGGGTTGGAGGTGTTGAGGGCATTCGGCCAGCTGGTCTCTTGGATTTTGTCCCACCTCTGGTGGGGGGCGCTAGAGACATTGAAGTGAACGATAGGGTGATAGGTTCATGTAAGTTGTGTGTGACATGGCAGTACTTGACACAGGTGCTAGAGATGAAAATTGGGTCCAGCACGTGTCCTGTGGTGTATGTGGGGTCATAGACGATCTGGGTCAATCCAAGGCTACTCATACTGTTGCAGAAGTGTGTGGTGTTTTTGTCATTGGGGTCAGCAGTGTAAAAAAGATATGTCATCGATGTAGATGTAGTCCTTGGGTAAGATAGGGACACAATGAAGTCTGCTATAGTGTTGCAGAAGCTGGAGCACAGGTGGGGGTCGGTATACGAGGGTGCCTCTGATGGTTGTCTTGTCGTCTGTGTGGCTCTTGAAGTTGAGTTGTTCCATGGGGGTGGTGTTGTCGATGGTGGTGGTACTCTGAATGGTTTCTTTGTGTATTATGGCTGTTCCTCCTCCCGGCTTTTGGTTCAGTCCTGGTGAGTGATTTTATATCTGGCAGGAATGCTGTGGCATCATATGGGGTGGATGCGAGTTTGAGCCAGGTCTCAGTGAGGGAGACGTGTCGGGTGCAAGGGTGGCAATGAGGTTCAATAATTCAGAGGAATGCTTGCATAGTGAGCGTGTGTTGACAAGGCTGCAGGCAAGTTTGATGTTTTTGTTGCCAAAAGCTTCTCAGGTCTCTGTACAACTCATTGGGTGCAGGTGCATTAACACAAGCTCATCAGCTCAGTAGCTCAAGGGAGACTTTTCAAATAGAAGGAGGATGGGGACACGCTGTCTCACATCCCACCACTCATTGTGGTAAATGCAGTGCAT
Organism: Triturus cristatus; assembly: GCF_964204655.1. Lineage (NCBI taxonomy): Eukaryota > Metazoa > Chordata > Amphibia > Caudata > Salamandridae > Triturus > Triturus cristatus. Next base: position 924,690,315 of record NC_140591.1, on the reverse strand, counting down.
GTTAACACTTACTTCAGCAGAAGTCTTTAAGTTTCCACCCTTGTTGGTGAAGCCTGTGCTGTGTGACTCTACACATGTGTTTCTAGATTCATTCCTTCATCTGTAGAGAGCATTTAGGGGGTGCTAGAAATGCTGCCCAAATACTTCTCAAGTCTCTGTGCCACTCACTGGGCACAGGTGATCAACACAAGCTTGTCAGCTCAGTAGTTCAAGTGAGCCTTTTCAAACAGAAGGAGGGTGGGAGCACACTTCCTCACATACCTGCACTCACTTCACCCAAATACATAATGGTAAATGCAGTGCATGGTAATACGTACTTCAGAAGTAGTCTTTAAGTTGTTCACCCTTGTTGGTGCAGACAATACCGTCTAACTCTAGACACCTGCTTCTGGATTCATTCCTTAATCGGTAGAGGTCAACAACTCATTTTGGGGGTGCTGGAAATGCTACCAAAGTCTTCTTAGGTCTCTGTACCACTGACTAGGTTCAGGTGCATCAACACAAACTCATCAGCTAAGTAGCTCAATAGAGCCTCTTCAAACAGAAGGAGGGTGGGAGCACACTGCCTCACATCCCAGTACTCAATGTACCCTAATGCATCATTGTAAATACAGTGCATGATAACACTTCAGCAGTAGTCTTAGTCATTTCCTCCCTGTGTTGGGGCAGCCTGTACTGCGTAACTCTAGACAAGTGTTTCTGGATTCATTCCTTCATCATTGTAGAGCAACAACTCATTTTGGAGATGCTGGAAATGCTGCCTAATGTCTTCTCAGGTCTCTGTACCACTCATTAGTTTGTTCTGTATAACTTATAATCAGAGTCTTAATATAGCATGTAGTCAGAATAGGGGGCAGGTGACATTTAAGTATCTTTGCTGTATATACCAAAATCTGTACCTGTTTTTTGGTTAGCATTACCAGTACATATAGAACTCTCCGTTTTCCCCACCATTCTATCCATGTTTGGGAACTCAGGACAAAGCATTAAGAGTCCATATCTTTAATTTCATTTAGAAGTTTATTTCTGGTGTGAATAATGTTATATCTGCTTTATGACTCCTTCAACTACGAATCCTCAACTCCCTGCTCCTGAAGGGAGGAGGCAAAGATATTTTTAGTTTTCTGATCATCAACCTCTGTGATGGTTTGGTAGCGTGAGTTCTCCCGATTACTTAATCAAATAAAATTGTGTCCCACCTTCCTTGCCAACCTTTCCCATGTGTTTACATTACTGTCCATCTACCATGAGCCATGTCTTCAGATTAAACACAAAAGACCCAACTAAAGGCCCAAGTAATAATGGCTTTTTTTATACAGGATTATTATAATATACAAGGGGACTATCACTTCAAGTAATAGGATTTAATTATGTTGTAGTTGTCCTGTTTGTGCCTGCTTTTGGTGCAGGCTTTGATAGAATGTGAGGTAGAAATATAAATCCTCAGCTATAGAGCTGGGACTCTATTACGTCCTCTTGCCCACACCCAATAACATAAATATTGGGTATTATCCCTTGGTGTATATATTTGCTGTTTTTTAGTACTTGTATCACCTAGTGAGGTGTCCCTTATGTAGGACGTGGTACGTAGCAGTGTGCAACTATACCATTGAAGATATTTGATTTTCCACAGTTTCAAGATAAGGGTAGGTTTTTTTGGTGGATACTGGTTATTGTTATGTCTGACTTTCTCATGGTCGACCATAGTTGATATGACGACTCTCTCTATTTTAACTGTATTGGTCATATAAGTTTTCTTTGAGAAAATAATAATTGCCTTTTGTTGTATCTGTGATGGAGACCTGTTTTCACCCACATATGATTTGGATTTTGGCTGTTTCGGTTGATTGCGCCACATGGGATATTTGCACCTTCACAACTATAATATGGATTAGAGAGGTTTTGGAAAATGCAGAGATAACCACCCCTATGGCCAGTTCCTTCGTATCCGAAAGAACTGTACCCTTAAGGATGACTACTTTTGCGAGTCAGATGACCTCATCAACCGGCTGGTGGAAAGACGATATCCCAGAAGACTTGTCAAGAGAGCTAGAAAAAGAGCGTGGTACCAACAGAGAGAAGCACTGCTGACGCCCAAAGAAAAATCTAATAGCAATAGAATGATCTGTGTCACAACATACTGCACACGGAGCAATGAATTCAGGAGAATAATCAATGGACACTGGAAACTCATTTCAGATCACTTAGACATTCAGGCGCCGCCTATGCATGCGTTCAAGAAAGCGAAAAATGTCTGCGACCATGTTGTTCGCTCACTTCTCGACACTCCACCTAGTCCAACCATCCAGACCATGTGGAATCTACCGCAAATACTAGGCCATTTTAAATGTACACATTGTAAGGCCTGTAAAATGGTGATCGAGACTAAGTCATTTGTATACAAACACCATGACATACAACTCAAAGCACACACCAACTGTAATTCATGTGACGTCATCTATGCCATCCTATGCCCATGTAATTTATTATATGTAGGCCAAACGAGACAAAGAGTCAAGAACCGCATACTGCAACATTGCAGCAGGATCCGGTGTAATACTCCAGGTGCACCCTTGTTGGAACATTTTAAAACACACGCACACCCACCTGACTCTATTAAATGGCTGGTCCTTGCAAAGGTATCCTTAGGACCAAGTGGTGGTGATATTGGACCTATCCTTAACACCAGAGAGTGTAAGATGATGTACCTGTTAGACACGGTGAATAATGGACTAAATGAGCTGGACATCAATAACGCTCAGTTGGTAGGCCTCTCAACTGACTAGGGGTTATCTTATCATTGTTTCGCCCATCTATCATCCTTTGTATTTACCTTGTATATGTGTTCTTTTTGAGACCATATCCTCAGATGCACCATGGGTGTATAGGATATTCAATCACCCCATTATCCTTTTGATCCTATTCACTGCAATGGGCATCACCAGACAACATGTATGCACTTTTTGACATGTACCCCTTACAAAGTAGATCTGTTAAGATTTCATTAGTGTAACACGACAATTGCCAACTCATGTACTCATGTTCATCACACGATTGTATTCTGTGGATATTTATTTTTGTGTAACAACCTTTATCACCAACAGGTTTTACACTATCATGTGATTATTTTGCCTCCATACATTTTAACGTTTACTGTCAGACCAAACATTTTGACTACTAAACATTGACATCGCCTTTGATCTATTACCGCGATCTCCCACTGAATATGATGACCATCAACCCTTGCACCTTTTTACAGGCCTTGACATACAGCCCGGTGAGACACTCCATACCTCTACATGAATCCATGGATATTACAGAGGACCTACCACCCTTTATATCCGATCCCTTCTTTTTCAGGAGTTGGGGCTCTTTCCATACACTCCCTGCTGAGGTTTTCGGACATCTACTGTCTCTTCCTCTGTCTCTCTGACGCTCTCCGCCAGCGCGTCCTCGGACACGCCCACCTTGCTCATCTTATATTCAGTCAACTCCTGAGTGCTCGTGTGTCCTGTGTGAGCCCATAGCCTTCCCACCAAGGTAAGCCGTCAGCCCTCTCACTTACAACCTATTCAGCTAGCCCAGTCGATGTATTGTTAAGGGGGTTACACTGCTTTTTAAAGTCTTCACTTTTCCCGTAACCCCTATTTTATTTGCCACCCATGTTGTCTGCGTTCAGGTCCAACTAACGCTCTGATCGCTTTGTTACTATTCGTTTTACTGACACACGATATCGCCCATTTATTTTATTCTTTCCTTCATATAGTGTCAGAACACACGCGCCCTGTCACCACGGCGCTAGGCTGCTGTTTCCGATCACCCTTTCACCGTGGTTCTCCTCACTCGCGTAGCCGCCCTATCCTGGAGCTTTAGCGTTTTCACATCCCGGCAGCGTGTTCTAGCATGCCTCCCTCACCCCAGGTTAACCAGCACTCCAGCATATTGGGTTTAGTCACTCTCTACGCCATCTGCACCGTCAGACTGCCTTAACCTTTACCAGTGATTCACACTGTCGTTTCCAGTTAACGTGCATGTATCTGCGCTCAGGTTATACCCACGCCATGATCGTAGTGTTTTATCTACACACGCGATCGCCTATTGTTCAGTTTTACCTTGTTTAGACCTTTTCAGCATTAAGTGCTAGACCGCGCGCTTTGTATCCACGGCGCCAGGCTTCCATGTTCGATCACTCTGTTTCTCGCCATTCACTTAGCAGCCCTGCTTTTGAGCTTCAGCGTTTTCACACCCCAGTAGCGTTTGCACGCCAGCCCCCCTCTCCCCAGATACACCAGCATGCTGTGATATTTATTCATTCGTTGCGCGCACCCACTTTTTTGATTGCTTTAACCATTCCCAGCAAATCACAACGTCGCTCCTAGTTCATATGTAATCATCCGGATTGGCTTTACCTTTTTAACTAATGAGTACCTCCCTTTCCCTTTACCGTTTTAGAACTTTTGAGATTTGCTCCCACGTTTGCCAGCCATTCATGCTGCATCCCTAGGGCATGAGTAAGTTATCTGATTCCTACCATTATCATTAGTGGTCTTGCTGCCGGGACCAGTCAACCAGCAGCCCTGTGACCCCTTTTTCCCTTTTCCCTCTCCCTTCTCTTGTAGGAGCTTCACCCAGCCCACATCTTGCTAACACACACGGCAGAGGTTTCCCGTCACGCTTAACATAGTAGGTATTTTCCTAACCTATTTTTCTAGTAGCCAACACCATTACAGACTGATTGTCCTCACACCCACATTCTCTAATCATTCCTCAGGTGCTCTCCCCAGTCCTGAAGAAGACCCTACCGCAAGGACAACAACCAGTCCTGCCATCAGGGGTCGAAACGTCGACTACACAGACAACACAAACTCCGGCGACATTATTTAGGAATAATTAGGTGTCCTACTGAGTTATGTGTAACATCTGGAACATGTGACCTCATTGAGGCTGGAAAAGAACCACACCATGAATTGTTGATGCACTTATGTCACTTCCACCTTTTCCCTGTCCCTTACCTTCACGTTACCACTGAACCCCTACCTCTTCCGTTTTTCCTCTACCTCACTAAGAGCACTGGAGAATACTGTATTGAAATTATATTGAGCAACTGCGTTGCCTCTAATTGTTAATGCTTTGATTACAATTGCATTTGGGATTCCTTCCCTCTGGGATTTATACCAGAACTAATTAAGTTTTGTGTTTTGCTACTATCAAATAATTCTGCTTTAAACAAGTACGCTACCACGACCTTATATATAAGTGAGTGGTTTGGTGTCTCAGTGAATGTATGGTTAAGTGACAGGTTGTGTGTATGTTGTGTGAATGTCTGTATCAGTCTATCAGTTGGTGTCTAAGTGGCTATATGGGTGTGTGATCGGTTATCCCAGTACCTATATGGGTGTTTGAGTGTGTGTGGATAGGTGAGGGGGTGTTTGACGGCCTGTATGGATGAGTGAGTAGGTGAGTCAGTGGCTGTATGGGTTAGTGAGTGCATGTGTGAGGGGCTGTATGGTTGAGTGAGTTTGTGTATGACTGTGGTTGAGTGAGTTGATGAGTCAGTGGGTTATTGGTGAGTAACTGGCTATGTGAAAATAAGTATAGGTGAGTCATGGGGTATATTATATGAGTGACTGTATGGGTGATTGAGTGAATGTGAGTTGTTGTATGGATGAGTGTGTGCTTGTATCAGTGAATGTATAGATTAGTAAGTCATGTTAGTATCTGTATGAGTAAGTGAGTGGGTGTGTATGTATCTGTATCGGTGAGTAAGTGGCTGTGTGTTTGATTGTATGGGTGAGTGACTAGGTGTAATGTAATGTAATGTAGAAGGCATTGATATAGCGCACTGTTACTCTGAAGAGTGCCCTGGCGCTCTGCACTTCCAGTGGGGAGAAACTGAGAGAACCAACATCAATCGTACAAAAAAGTTTTGTTTTCAACTTCTTCCGGAACTGGACCTGCCCCCAATTGTGGACCTACGAACCCTCGGGATTTTGGCCAGAAAGTGGTTAGCTGAGCACAGACACCTGGAGTGAGCATTAAAACGCATTCTTGCTCTCAGGTACCTTGCCCCAGACTGATGAAGTGTTCTGTGGATCAATAGTGAGTTCATGAAAAGAATCCTCTTCCTAATAGGAAGCCAATGCAGCTCTCTAAGATAGAGGGATACCTCAGTTCTCAGAGGCAAGTCGAGAAGCGTTCGGGGTGCTGCATTTTTGGACCACCTGCAACTTACTGATTTAGTAATCAGGTATGCCCAGATACAGTGCATTGCCATAGTCAAGCCTAAATGTTATAAAAGCTTCTACTACCAGTTTCTTAGCAGAGAGAGTCAGAAAAGGGACGAACTTCCTGAGCACTCGCAGCAGACCAAATCAAGTCCCTACTACTGCATTAACCTGTGACAGGAAAGAGAGCCCACCATCAAAGTTAATAACAAGATGTTTATCAGAGCAAGTGTGGCTCAATGGCGGGGGAGCCTCCTCCGGCCAAAATGACTGATCTTGTACCAAAAAAAAGTAGCTTAGTTTTGCCCATATTACACTTAAGCTGGTGTTGAGATAGGCACTGATAAACTTCCAACAACCAAGTTCTGTTTTTTTTTTACCAGGGAATGCTTCTTCTCTACCCCAAGAAAAAGTAATTAGGTGTCATCCACATATGAAATTGCCAGAGGAGTGAGATACATATTGAATAATGTAGGGCTCAAGGCAGAACCCTGTGGCACTCCTGCCTGTAGATCACAAGATCCCGACACAAAAGGTGGACACCAGACCTCTTGACCTCTTCCTTCCAGGAAAGATATCAGCCATTTCCACGCCTGCCCCCTGATCCGGAAAGTCTGGAGGCATGCCAGGGGTGTGGAGTGGGGTATCGTGTCAAATGCTGCTGACAAATCCAACATAATTAGTGCAACCCTGCCCTGACATCTAAAGTACCCCTGATGTAATCAACCACCTCCTTAGCGTCGTATTCGTGCTGCAACTGGGGCGGAAAACATACTGACTTGGATGCAGCAAATTATTGCTTTCCAGGTAGTGGGATATCTGCTGGTTGACATGCTTTTCCAAAACTTTTGAGAGGGCTGTAAGTAACAAAATAGGCCTCTAATTAGATGGATCCCTAGCATTCGCCTGTGGTTTCTTCAGCAGAGGTACAATTTTAGCCTGCTTAGAGGCACTGGGTACTGTGGTAGATGTGAGCAAGGCATTTAGGAGATTGTTAGCAAAAGGGTTAATGACATCTGCTCCTAGAGTTTGAAGGCTTGTGGGACATGAATCCGAGGGAGAGCCACTTAAGACTGTGAATTGCTATTAGTGATCGTTCCAGTGAGATTGGATCAAACCTATCCAGTGAGAGGGTTGAATCATAAGTTTTGTTAGCCAGCTGATTGCCCCCCCATTATTTCCTTCACCTGCAAAGAAGGGGGCAGACTAGCTTGAATGTTAGCAATTTTATTCTAGAAATACTCAGCAAGTTGTTTACACCATTCCATGGAGGGCACCTGCTGTCCTACACAGGCCACTGGGGACATAAATGTTTCCACTATTTTAAAAATGTCTCTCAACTTATTACCAACATTTAGAATTCTGTCCTCAAAATAGGATATGTTTCCCATTTTGACCTCTTTATGATTTTTTTAAAAGCCATTTCGTACCTGACCTTTGAATTTGCGCTATGTGACACCTTCCACTGTCTTTATAGATGTTTACACTCACTCTTGACCTCTTTTAAGGAGTCTGTGAACCAAGGACAGTATGGCTTAGCTCAGCGCGACTGCCGTGGCAGTTCATGTGCTAAATTGTGAGTAGTGGAGCCAATCCAGTTATCCAGGAGGCCAAAATCAGTGACCACATCGCCCGATAGAGTAGGCCTCCAATGCCCTACAGAAGGCCTCTGAATAAATTTGATGAAAAGCTCTCGATACTCGAGATACTGAGACCTCTTGAGGTTGATTTCCCCCCTACACAAGACCACCAAAATGTAATCATATAGAGGTCCAACCAAACAAATGGGGTGGGAGTGTCCACTTCCAGTGATACATTTGAAAATATCCGATCTAGAACATGACCAGCTTGATGTGTAGACTTAAATACAAATAGGGTTAAACCAGTGAAGAGATACTCTCAAGAAGGGACACTACCTCCTTCTCTACAATCATCTCCGTAGGAAGATTAACTCACCCAGGAGAATAAAGTGGGAGTATCTCAGAGCCAGAGGTGACAAAGCACTACATAAGGAGATGAGCAAATATCTGCTGGACCTGGAGGACTGTAAACTAATGCTCTTGCCAGAGATTGATTAGGGGAAAAGGTGAGTCAGAATCCAAGAGCCTCCACTCCTTCTAGGCCCACTATAGGTATTAGTGTACAAGAAAATGTGCCGCTCAATGTTCGGAGGTGGTGCGATTTTGGAACGGTATCCACACCGTAATGGAGGAGGTCATGCACGTTGCTCTGTTGCCAGAGGCTAGGAGGTGTTTGTTGAATGTCTGGGAACCGAATGATTGCAATGCGGCACAGACGCAGTGGGTGACCTTGGGGTACATGGTGGCTAAGCGTAACATTGCACAGCTGTGGGGCTCCCCGAGGCCGCCCACGATCGACGTATGGAAGGAGAATATGGATTGGTGTATGTTTAGGGAAAAGACGGTGTATGTGGCGAGAGGCAAACCAGGGAAGTGGACTAAGGTATGGGGTCCATGGAATTTATATCGAGGACGTATCTGCACCCCGCCTCTGCCCTTAGAGATCGATATTGCTTTGTCCCCCTAGCCACGCATTCTGCGGGATGGTGTGAAGTGTGTTCCATGCTTTGTTCTCCCGTTGCCCCCCTGTACCGCTTCCAGACAAGAACTGCTTTGGACACTGTACGTTGTCCCCCGTCCTGGGAAGAGCACGCTGTTATTCCGGACTCTCATTGCCTTGAGTGTGTTTTATATTTAATAAAAAATGAAACTGTTTATTCCGCTTGCGATTGGCCTATGGCCACGGCCTGTTACATGTGCTCTCGAACTGCCGGGAGCTTTGCTTCTGGTTCATTTGAAGGTGTGGCGTTGCACTGCGGGCCCTCGGGCTCTATAGCGGCCGGCCCTGGTGGTTGTAGGCCCTTGTCTGTATTTTACTGTGTACCAACGGTTTCTAATAAAAATTTTATAAAAAAAAAAAAAAGAAAATGTGCCGCTGTAAATCATAGCCACTCTCCCTCCTCTACTACTCAAGCGATCCTCTCTACATGTTTCATAGCCCTTAGGAATTGCTGAGCAAATTGCTGGGCCAGAGGATTCGATTAAACAAGTTTCTGTGCTGTTAATACATCCAGAATCTCCTCACCTAGCAACTCACAGATGTTATCAGCGTGTCATGGAAGTGAACAAGAATTTATCAAGGCTGACAAGAAAATGAAAGTCTTACTGCTCTCAAATCCGGGCAATGAAATGATATTTTTGCAAGGGCCATCGAATTAGTGTTGAAACCGCACTGTGCACACCTATCATTGTTTAACACAGAGGAGCCTAAGATTAAGGGCAAACAAATCCGTGCAGGGGCTAGCCTCAGCAGTTGCAAAGAACTATAAGTAAGCCAGTGATTTACCTTCTTGGTCAACTTAGGCATAATGGCTGGCGCTGGACGCTTCCGGGATGCGGACAGGCGCAGACAGGCTTGTCTTTGACATGCCTTCAAAAGGCCAGCTTGCTGAGCGCGCCCACTTTGCATCCTGCCTTAAATGAATATGGGTCTTGGGAAGCTAAATGTTATGTTATGTTATTGGTTATTTATAGAGCGCAACTTCACCGGTTAGGTCTCTTGGCGCTAGGTAATGAAAAGTCAAGGATCCCTACTATTTATAAGCCTGTGTAAACAACCACTTCTTTAGAAGTTGCCTAAATTTGGTGTAGACGAATGCCTGCCTCATTTCCAATGGAAGTGTATTCCAGAAGCGAGGGACTGCGGTAGAGAACCTACGACCTCCAATCCTGAGTTTCTTGAAGGTGGGGGTGACCAAATAGTGAAGGTGACTTGATTGCAGTTCTCTCGTCGGACAGTATTTTACAATACGAGCTTTCACAAAGCCCAGGCATCTCAAGTGCAGCGCCTTGAACACTGTGCATCCTGCCTTAAATCTGCATCTCTGTGCCACTGGTAGCCAATGTAGGTCCCTAGTCACCCACGTGATAGGACCCCCTCTTGGAAGCTGAACTATCAGCCTGGTTTTGAATTTATTGAAGCTTTTGCAAGAGGGATTTCGGGAGGTCCAGATAGAGAGAAATTGTGTAGTCCAGTCTGGACATAACCAGTGCCAGGATAACTTGGATCAAGGCCTCTCTCGTCAGGAATTTCCTAATCTTTTTTTTCCAGCGTAGTTGCAGGAAACAAGCCAAGGTTACTGCACTGACCTGCTGTTTACATGATAGATCCTCGTCGATAATCACTCCCAAGATTTTTACTGCCCTTTTCGGAGAGGGAGGGGAGCCCATCTCACTAGGCCACCACCCTGGGTTCCAACATACCGTTAAACTCTTAGTGAGGACTATCTCAGTTTTATAAGTTTCAGTTGGTTCTCATTCATCCATCCCCTGATGAATCGCTTGGTGTTTTGGAAGGGCAGTCTAGCTGCATCTAGCTGCATCACTGTCATCAATTGCAAACAGCAGTTGCATATTATCCGCGTAGTTGAAGATGTTTACTTCCATCATCTTAAGGGATCTGACCAAAAGTTGGATATAGATGTTGAATAAGTGGAGGGAGAGTGAGGACCCATGGGGCACCCCACAGCTCACCTTAACCTCTTTAGAAGAGTAAGGAGCAAGTTGCACTGATTGAGATCTATCCTCCAGGAACAATGTCATCCAACTCAATGCAGAGCCCCGTAGCCCCACAGCCCGGACACGGTCGGCCAACAGAGTGTGATCCACCGTGTCAAAAGCAGCCGACAAGTCAAGCAGCACTAAAGCCTGGGTGTTCCCTTTATCTACCTCCCTTCGCAATTCGTCCAAAACCGAAGTAACCACTGCTTCCGTGGAGTGTGCTGGGCGAAACCCCGCCTGACACTGGTCCAGAAACTCAGATTTCTCCAAGAAATCACAGAGATGGTGAGCCACGTAGGCTTCCACAATCTTGGCTTAATACGGTAGACGGGACACTGTGCGAAAGATCTTCATGTCTGAGGGGTCTGCCCCCGCTTTCTTCAGGATGGGTATGATGACTGCTTTTTGAAGGATTTAGGTACCAGGCCTGAGCTGATAGAATAGTTAAGAAATTGTCAGAGACGTTCCCCACCAGAGGTTGCCACCTCTCTAAGGACTCTTGGAGGTCAGACATCATTAGGTGACCCTGATTTAACTTTTGTCATAAGTTCCATCAGGTCGTCCTGCGATATATTAGGGAAGTGCGAGAGCGCAAAGCTATTAGTGTTTCCCTGCGGGGGGTCGGGAGCAGACAAGCCCAAAGGGATGCTCCTTTTTATTGCGGCAATCATGTCCACAAAGAATTCATTTAGAGTATCACACAGACTCTGTGAAGGTGTAATAGGGAGGGTCATCCTTTCTAGATTAGATAGTTCTAACCAAAAAATGGTGGCTCTAGCTCTCCCAATCAGGGTAAAATGACTGAAATGCAGAAAAAAGTGCAAATGCAAATTTTAGCTGCTTCCTCCTCCCAATAGAAAATATGTGCGAGTCACATAAGAACACGGCTCAAATTCTAATACAATTTCCTCAATTAGGGCATTAAAACAGGGCAATTAAAACAATTTTCACAGTTAAAAAAATCAAATCTGTACATTGGTTAAATAGTCATGCGTATTTTGATATCCGGTAATTATTATGGTACGGAGGGTTGGTTGGGTGGGCCGAGGGCATAAGGACATTTCAGGTGATTGCATAGTGGTAAACTTTAAGGCTCCAATGTAAGTACGCAACAACTTGTAGATGAGAGAATCACCACATCACACCAATTCTCAGATTGTATTGCTAACCCTCGTTATTTTTATAAGCCTGCAGTACTACTGCCTTTTCTAGACGCCTCCTCCAGGGAATGGTACCCATTAACCTGTACAAACAGGTTTGATGTACTTAATAGTTTGGAAAATGTTGAATGACTACCAGCGGCCATGGACCCTGAGCAGCCATTAACAAGCTTCCCATGGCTGTTAACCTCATTGTTGTCGCTTCCCCTGCTGAAAGTATTCCGATATGAATTGTGAGCTGGAATGTGGCAAGGCTCCGTTCTAAGTTATGTTTGCCTGACTGGCTTTCATTTATCAAAAGTTACAACATTATCATGCTGCAGGGGACATGGGAGGTTGTGCCATCTCTTATTTATGGGTTTCAATGTTATAGTATCCCAGCTACTAAATCATGTTGTGGCCGAGCAGCTGCTGGGCTGGCAGTGTGGCTGAATATATCTCTAGGTGGCCACATGGTTGTTCTGGAAACAGCTGATACTAGCTTTCAGATGTTACGCTGGAGAATCCATCTTAATCTACACCTGGTTAATTTTTAGAACAACGATTTTGTCAATGTACCTAATACAAAGTTTTTTGAATTGTCCAATTATCTTAGTAAGCTATCTGACAAGGTTGTTACCCAAGGCTATTTACTGTATCTGTGTCTTGCTGGCGACTTCATCGTTCGTCTCCTTTCATGATGAAATACTCCAGCTCCTACTGGGGGTGGGTTGGATCCAAGAAGCCAGGAGTTGGAGATGACAGCAGCATCCATTGATTTAGAGGACATAATGAAAACTGTAGGGAAAGATATTATTGCTCCACCAACATATAAAGGTAGAGGTGCACCCTCCATGATTTATTATATATTTGTCACAATGAGTTTGGAGGAGGTTCTTATGTATGGATAGGCTTTCCTGTTTTCAGTTTCTATTTTTGGTAAATTCTGGTGGGTTTTTTCCAGTTTTTTCAATACCTTAAAAAACAGTGGTTATCAGTGGTTACACATTTTTGCGCCAATAAAAACAACCGAAACAGTGTTTTTCCGGTGTTTATGGAATTTTTATTCAATTTTAATTATTGCTTGCTTTCTGCACTGATAGTGCATGTGTATAGGTAGTGTGTGCACAGGGTATATGAGGACCAAATACATTTTTACTGCACCAGAATGGACTACTAAGTCAATAGCATTCTTCATTAACTCTGAAGATTGTAAAGATGCTTTCACTATACACTCTAGCAAGTGACAAGGATCTCTTACAGGGAAGCACTTCAGCTCAGGTATCGATTTTGACAGGCCATCATACAACTTTTTCATATACGTAGCTGAATTACTGCAAATACAAACAATATCACTCCAATCTTAATTGAACTTGGTAGAAACTTTTTTCAGCAGCATTCAAAGTGACACTGTGTTCCATGTTTACCAAACGCCTGGTGTCATGTTTTCACCACTATCTCAGATGCTTGGTTACAAAATCCGTGTCACACATACCTGTCACTACATCTTGCATTGAATGTTTGAAAACTGGGCTGTTTGGCAATTCACTTACAATCAATATTGACTCACTAGAAAGGGGGACAGATGTATCAAAGGACTTCACCCATTCTCTGTCTGTTGGTAAATGTGATGCTACATATAAGGAAAGATTCTAATTAATCCAGCCATTTCACCTATCAGTGAAGTCAAATGTAGCCAAAATTTCAAATATGATTTTGATATTTCCCAATTCTCTACAGTTTATAAAATAACTAAATAAGACCTAAAAATGCATCTAAACACTGCATCTTTAGACCAAAGACCACAAACCTAAAAAAACAGAAGGAAGAAGAGACAATGTTTCAGTGACATCCCTAAACAACAAAACTCAAGCAGAATAATGTTAGCCCAGTCTCTCTTGATACTACCTTGTATAACAAAGATGCATTGTATTGGCCCCTTAAGGACGAAATAAAAATGACTCTTTCACTCATCTTTTCCTTTCTTTGAATGGCACTTAGTTTGTGGTTGCAAAGGTGTTTTTTGAGTGTTTATATGATTACACCAGTGATGGCTATTTGCCTTTCGGTGGGGTTTTATCAGTTATTATAGGTTTAAACCTAAAACCAAATAGCCTATGTATGGATCTGTTGTTTTATCTACTTTTAGCGATCACAATCCTCTTGAGGTCGCTCCCTCAATGGTTTTAAGGAAAGTGCATAAGAGACAGATTAAGGCTAGTAACCTTCAACCTTCCATGGTTAATTTAAAGCTTATATAGAAAATCCGTGATCCTGCCTGAACTCAAGAAGCAATTCTAAAAAAGAATATGAGACTAGTGGAAGTTTTTTTATTGGAAGAGGACAGTGCGACTCACATAGTGGGCACATTTAGTGACCTCTGCTCTAGTGTGAAAAACAACCTTCTTAAACTAGTAAGCCCTCTTAATAAGCTACCTGGCTGGTTTGATCATGATTGTACCGTGGCTAACCAGGAGTTGAAAACAGTGCTTGGGAAAAAACCTAGAGATTAAGCACTAGTTACTATTCTGAGTAAACAATATAAGGCTGTCACGGCTAAACGATGGCAGGTAGTTGTAACAGACCAGTGGGACACATAGGCAGCCCATATGAAAGATAGCAGGCATTTTTGGGCCACCGTCGCAGATATGAGACATAAAAATCAGTTAGTTTCCCCAGTCTCCTGCCATAATGTGAGTGAAGCCTGGGAAGCCAATTTTAGAAAAGTGTATGCTGTCCCCTCAACAGAGGATATTTTTAACATTGATAGCAGGAAACTAGCAGTTGTTAATATTACAGCAGCTGAGGTGGAAGAGACCATCGCACAAAGTGTAGTGGGAAAGCCCCTGGGCCCAAAGGTGTCCTGATTGACTTATTTGAATATAAAACTGATCTTTGGTCCCCTATCTTAACTAATTTGCTTAGCAATCTGGCACATTCAGATGTGCCTGCTTCCTGGCATACCTCAATTATTGTCCCTATATTCAAGAAGGGTAATAGAGATGACCCCCGCTGCTACAGGCCAGTTTCGCTGATTGGTACCACCGTTAAAATCTTGGGGCATGTTATATACAATAGAATCCAGGAGTGGGCCCAAGTTTAGTCCATTCTGCATCCCTCCCAGCATGGGTTCAGAAGTAAGATTGTGAGAATCCAGCAATGTGCTAACCTGAATGTGGTTATAGGCAAAAATACAGTTGCAAAGCGCACACCACTGTATTTGGTCTTATTAATTTAGGTGCCATTTTTGATTGTGTCAATTGACCCGAATTATGGCACATGCTGCTGTTGCAGGGTTCAGATGTCTCCCTTGTTCATTTCTTTGCATATTTTCACATGGATATGAGAGCTACGGTTAGAATTAGAGACAATGGAAACGTGTCCAATGATATTGAGATTGACAGGGGTGTCAGACAAGGGTGTGTGATTGCCCCTTTTGTTTGTTTTGTACTTTAATGACCTGCACCCTTTTAGAGCAAAGCTTACCAGTAATATTCCCACAGTTAAAGGGGCTAGACTTCCTACACTGGGGATGACGCTGTGCTTATGGCTCATGCACCTAAAGCACTGCGTCTTCTAGTATTTGCCTTTGTTGAATTTATGACTAATCGTGACCTACGTACTAATTTCTCGAACTCACATTATGGAGTTTGGCTCATGATGCAGTTAACTCTCTTCTTTGAAAGTGGGTGAAAATTGTTTGACTAGTGTCAATAGTTTCCCATATCTGGGAGTCATGTTTTCCGCTTCGGGCGCATGGGCACCTGGCATTGTACATCGTAGAATGCAGCTTTCAAAGGCAATTGGTCCTCTAGTTTGTCTCCCTCAACCTCGGGGAGGGGGAGCAAATGGTACCTATGCTGCAGATTTACAAATCTTAATGTGTTTCCATTGCTGCCTACGGAGCCGAAATATGGGGGGGTAACAAACTGTGAAGCCAAACAATATGATGAAATTAGGTTTTGAAGGCGACTCCTTGGATTACCAATTTCTACCCCACACGTCATCGGCCATGAAGAACTGAATTTACGATATATAATTGATTTTATTAGGGTGAGACCCTTAATATTTTGGTTGTCAATCAGGAGCAACGAGAAGGCATCATTAACCAGATATATAATACTTGATTGCCTCTCTTGTGACAAGGGCCTCCGAATTCTGTGGTTGATATATGTTGAATCAGAAATGGGTAAAAATGTCATGCAGACGGCTTTTTTACACTGAATTCTTGTTCAAGCTTTAACCAAAGAAAGGAGCCTTTATTTTTTATGAATCTACGCAATACTGCATATTTGTCTCTGAGAGTCACAGATTGCCCCTCTGTTTATCTGCAGCATCCTTGTGGGAGATGATGGTGCTCTCTTTTATTTAGGTTTCAAAACCATACTGTTAAATATTTATTTTACTTCCTGCTTGGGTTTCAGTTAAATCTTGCTGCTATTCCGTGCCCATGTGATGAAAAAACTGGCCAACAATTATACATTTTTTACTGTTTCGTAAATTCTATGAATTTTATACCAGGCTGGTTTTAATTCCTTTGTTTAGAAAGAAGTATCACAATATCAGGCAGTGTAGAGCTGTGTTTTCATTGGTTATGCAATTATCTGATGTGAAATCTGCTTACATGTAGGCTAATTTTTAACTTATGTTGTAAGGGCATTTGGCACTTTACTATTTTAAAATGTGCTGCTTTTGTTATCCGTGTCATATTTATTCTCCACGATTAGGATTTTAACTGTATGAATTGTGTTATATTTTCCAAATTTATGTTACTTTTATGAAAGAAAATCTCATCCCAAAAATGTGTTTGAAAATGAAAACTGAACTGAGTGAGTAGATGTATAAGTGGCTGTATGAATCAGTGAGTGGATATGTGTGCAGATCTATGAATCAGTAAGTGGGTGTGTAAGGACTGGTATGTGTCTGTGAATGGTTGTGTGGGATTTGGAGTGAGTGTATGAAAAGCTATATGGGGATGTGAGTGGGTGCATCAGTGATTTTGTGGATGATATCATAAGTGATTTGATGGCCAGTTTCTGCTCCACAGGGTGATTACGGGAGCCATGTGGCACCACTGGGGAATGGTTACCCTTGAGCCAGCACAACACGCCACGTGTGAGTACATAGTAATAGCTGGGGCACCATAAATGCAGTCACCTGCCTGTATACGGCGATAGGTAATGACTCTGCTAAGACACTGGACACGCTGAGGAACACCTGGACAGAAGACCTAGGAAGGCCCCTTTAGGATAAGGACTGGGAGAGCATACTGCAGAGGACACCCGGGGTCTCCAAAAATGTTCAATTTGGCCTGATTAGTTTCTATATACTGCACCGGGCATACATCACTCCGAATCAAATTTATCGCTTCATCCATAGAGACGATTCATATGATGGAATTGCCAGGCCCTGACTCACTACTGGCAGGCAGTGACGACCAAAACGGCCCGAATCACTGGTCGAGTAGTGCAATGCACACCGGCGCACTGCCTGCTCGGCTTGTTCCCACATACAGCTAAGACAAAGGTTACTGACAAATTTCAGGACTTGGCCTTCATTCAAGCCAAGTGCGAAATCACTAGCAAGTGGAAGGCACAGAACGGCTGCAGTATAACTCGATGGAAGCAGGAACTGGAGAAATGGACGGGCTGCGAGGGCAGAATCTTGCTCAGGAATGCAAGACGGGACTGGGTAAACTTGAGCGAGCCAGGGCATGGGAGGCACTAATAGAAGAGACGAGACACATTGACCAGGGATCTGGATCCACCACTCCAACAATGCCCTCCCGAGAGGTGAGCCCCATGAGACATGAACAAGAAGGAGCAGAAGAGCAAGAACCCAGGGAAGTAAATCTTTAGACAACAGGAAACATAGATTAGTACAAGACCGGGAGTAACCTCCGAAAAATGTGCAACCACACAATAAACAACACAAGGTGTGACAGCTTAGCTAAAACAAGATAATTTGATGACTTGCAGTGAGGGCGCGGAAGGGGGGAGTTGGAGGAAGTTGGGGGGAGAAATAAGACTGAATGTATGGTCCTTACGAAGTAAATAGATTGTAACAAGCAGTATGTAATATGTAAGAAATGTTCGAGATACCATGTTTCTATATAATTATAATAGATGTATATAGGAAAGCCGCAGAAGCGCATTAAAGGGAATAAAATATGTTTAAAAAGAAAAAAACAATGATGTCATTTGAGATGTCATCAGTGATGTCACTGACCATGTCATGAGTGATGTAATATGTGAGGTCATAAGCAGTGCATTGTGGGGGCGCGAGTTATTGTTAGCTCAGCTAACTATAACTGCTGAATTTCATAGAATTTTGTACGAGTGAAACCTGAGCCTAACTATAACATCCCTGTAAGCTTTGTTATTTTCAGAGAATTTCTAAGGGTTTTTTAATTCTATTTCTTAACTATAATGTCCCTGTAAAATGTTTTTTCAGTGATTTTCTAAGGTTTTGTAAATGCTAATTCCTAACTATGATGTTCCTGTAACCTTTGTTTTTTTCCGTGAATTTCTATGGTTTTTTACCTAGTGGTGACAATTGCAAAGTGGTGGAGATAGGAGGTGGGCCTCCAACAAGCTCTCAGTAATGCTGCTGTGTGGGACTTACTGGAAGCAACAGAAGGGGTTCCTGGCCCCCTAGGACCCTCAGCATCCAAGGGGACTTCACCAATTAACCAGCAGTGCACCAGGAGGCATGTTTGCAGAGTGGTGGCCGAAGGGAGCATGGCCTCTGACAACCTCTCAGCAATTCCACTGTGTGGAACTTATTGGATAGGACGCTCAGCAGCCAAGGGGACTTCATTTCCAATGAACAGTGTGCCAAGAGGGGTGTTTGCAGATTGGTGAATAAAGGGGTCAGGGCCTCCGCCAACGTGCCGGTCTTTTTTTAATTTTTAATTTTTAATTTATTCAGGGAGGGGAGTTGTGTGGCCCCCTCCTTGGGCCAATTTTGGCACTGTGGACCCCATCCCCCAGGGCCGGCCTCACTTGTGGGGTGCTGGTCCCACCCAGGGCACCCACTCTGTTGAGATCCTTAAAGCCCCTGCTGTCTCTACCTGTGGGAGCTGGAATAGCTTTGACAGAGAGAGAGCTGCTAAAAATGCAGCTCACTCTCTGTCAAAGCAATTGTGCTCCACTTTGAGCAAGCAAGAGCAAAATGCAGTTTGCTATAACTTGGGGAGAGCAGTAAAGCTTCTGCCAAGCCATAGCAAACAGTCATGCCCCAGGAATGGGCACCCCAAGACATAGCAGAAGCCTGGGAGGTGGCGGTCCCTGGGGCCATCTAGGGCTCCGGGGGGGCACGTGCCCCATCTCCATTACAGGTCACAGCCCTGGGGTGGTCCCCAGGCCTGCCAAGGGGCCACATAGTCCCCCGCATTTATGTCATATTTGACCCCTGGGAGGTGGTGGTTCAAATATATATATGTATATATATTACCTACTGGTGGTTGCCAGAACATGTCTGTTGCCCTGCCCACTGTCAAGCGAGCTGGGAAACAGACATTGCTTTGGGATTGAGGGAGCTCCCAAGTTACAAAGTAATGCCGGCTCCCGCAGGCGGCGGTGAGCCGGCAGGGACTGTGGGGGCCTTCATTTTAAGAAAGGGGCAGGCTTTGGGGGATGGGGTCCCTGGGGCCGAAAATGGCCAAGGTGGGGGACAGCTCGGCTCCTCCTTTTGAATTATATGTTTAAAAAATGCCAGCCCCTGGAGGATGGGATTGCACGGGCCAAAATAGGCCCAGTAGGGGTGCCGCACATCCCCCTCCATTTTTTAAATATTATTTTTTTTAAAGGGTCAGGGCTCAGGGGACGGGGTACCTGGGGCCCAATATCGTCCAGGGAATGGGAGGTCCACGCAGCCCCCTTTCCTAAAAGATTTTACAAAATTAAAAGCTGTCAACTTGCCGGTTCTCAACTACTCTGCAAATGTGCCTCCTGGCATGCTCCTGGTTGGGTGAATGAAATCCCCTAGGCTGCTAAGGGTCCGTAGTAGCCAACAATACCTCCTGTTACCTCCAGTAAGCCCCACACAGTGGGTTTGCTGAGAGGTGGTCGATAGCTACCCCAACAAGTAGTGCAACAGGAGTTACATTTACAGAGTGGTGAAGAAAAGAAAGGGGGTGTGGCCTCTGCTGACCTCTAAGCAATTTACCTGTGTGGATCTTCCTGGAGGTAACAGGAGGGCTAGTTAGCCCCCAAGGACCCTCATGAGCTAAAGGGACTTCATCCCCCAGCTAGTAGTGCGCCAGGAGGCGCATTTGCAGATTGGTGGAGAAAAGGGGCATGGCCACCAAAAACCTCTTAGCAAACCCATGATGTGGGGATTGTCGGAGGCAACAGGAGGGGTAGTTGGCCCCCAATGACCCTCAATTGCTAAGGGGACTCCATTCCCCTACTAGTAATATGCCAGGAGGCACATTTGCAGAATTGTGGAGAAAGGGTGTATGGCCTCCTATCGGGTTTTAGCAATCCTGCTGTGTGGTACCTACTGGAGGTAATAAGAGGGGTAGTTTGCCCCCAAAGACGTCCTTGAGGTCCAAGTACCCCTCCTGTTATCTCCAATAAGTACCACACAGCAAGATTGCTAAGAGGTCTTCGGAGACCACATCCCCTTTCTCCACCACTCTGCAAATGCGGCTCATGGTGCACTACTGGTTGGAGAATGAAGTCCACTTTACTGCTGAGGGACCTTGTGGGCCAAGAAGCCCTCCTGGTTCCTCCTGTAAGTTGTACACAGCGGGACTCCTAAGAGCTGGTTGAAGGCCCAGTCTTCTTTCTCCACCACTCTGCATATGTGACTACTAGTTAAAAAAACTATAGAGATTCACTGAAAAAAAAGCAAAGGTTACTGGGGCATTAAAGTCAGGAATTAGCATTTAAAAAACCTCAGAAATGTACACAAAAAACAAGGGTGACAGTGGCATTATAGATAGGAAACTGAATTTAAAAAAATGTTGAAATTCATTGAAAAAAGTAAAGGTTACCGATACATTATAGACAAAGACCACAAGGTCAAAACGCTTTAGCCGTCAAAATAAATAATTGGTGTAAGAATCCCTAGAGTGCCAGCTTCTCCTTTGTAGATGACTGACAATGAAGATTCCTTTACATATATATAGCCAGTGAAATTAAGAAGCTATAGTTACCTGAGCTAACTATAACTTACTCCCCTGAAATGCACTGCTTATGACCTTATATATTACATCACTCATGACATGGTCAGTGACATCACTGTTGACATCTCAAAGGCCATCACTGTCAGGATGGAAAAAAATTCATGCTTACGAATTGCTTTATGTAAGTTAGCATGCGCAGCATCATTTTGTGTCTCGCCACCATTTTAGGTGCGAGAGTGAAACAGACCTTTGCTCATTTCTTAGAAAAGGCCCCTGTTAGGTTTCATTTCCCAGAATGATGAAACTTTCCTCATTAATGAATACACTGTTCATGTGCCGCATACCTTCCCATTAGATAAAGGTCCTCTCCCACTTGTCCAGTGGCGGGTGCAGGAAGATACAACCTTGAGCTTCTGAGGTAATGCACGATATGAGGATCAAAACGTAACTTTTTTTGTATTTCACTGTCTAGCTGCATCTGCTTGGAAAATTCCATTATGGGCATGTTTTAATCCAGTTACAAATAGTATAATATATATCTCTATGCTTTTGATTTTCAGTCCCTCTGCAGCACTCCTAGCGACCGGACAGATTAGTGTATACTAATAAACGATTATTGGTTTGTATTCTCTGTCTCTACTGTCTGACTGACTCTTCATTTTGGTAAGGAAGGCTGAGAGGTGGTCTGAGTGACCCAGGTGGCCCTTTTTTGGTCACTTCCTTCATCACTAATGGCATCATCAAGTGAGTGTAATTGTTTTTAAGAGTTTATGGGTGTCAAACATATATAGTAACCAACTACAAAAGTTAAATTAGTACTACTTGGTGTACTACTACTGAGTAATACTACTTCTAACTTATGTTATGTAAGTGGTTGTGTGACTGTATGTTTGTGTGTATGGGTGTGTAAGAGGCTGTATGGGTGTATAAGTGCATATGTGAGTAGCTGTGTGTGGGTGGATGTATTGGTGACTGAGTGGGTGTGTCAGTGACTGTATGGGTGAGTGAGTGCATGTCTGAATGGCTGTATGAATGAGTGACTTGGTGTGTGAGTGGCTGTATGGGTGAGTGAGTTGCTGTTTGAGTGGGTGTTTGGTTAAGTGTATTGGTATGTGAATGGCTGTATTGGCAAGTAAGTGTCTGTATGAATGGCTATATGGATGAGTGAGCAGATGTGTGAGTGCTTGTATGGATGTGTGATTGGGTATGTAAGTAGTTGTGTGGGTGTGAGAGTGAGTGTGTGAGTGAGTGCTTGTATGGGTAAGTGAGTGGCTGTGTTGAAAGGCTGTGTGAGTGAGTGAATAAGTGAGTGTGTGACTAACTGCCTGCCTGCCAGCTGAGGGGAGAGACATGCACCACCAAGCACCGCTGGGGAGAGGACTACAACTCCCATCAACTCCTGCCACTGTTTCCTGGACGCGTACATAACAGCGTGATGCAATCCCGCACTTACTTGTACCTGTCTGCCAGCCGAGGGGAGAGCCGTGCACCACCAAGCACCGCTGGGCAGAGGACTACAACTCCCATCAACTCCTGCCACTGTTTTCTGGACTCACGCATAAAAGCGTGACATGGTCCTGCACTTACTTGTATCTGCCTGCCAGCTGAGGGGAGAGCTGTACACCACCAAGCACCGCTGGGAAGAGGACTACAACTCCCATCACATCCTGCCACTGTTTCCTGGACTTGCGCATAAAAGCACAACATGGTCCTGCAGCGCAGGATGCACTCGTGGACACGCCCAGGCTAAGCCCGGGCCAATGGCGGGCCAGTACACGCCCAGAAGAGACCGGGCTAGGCCACCTCTCTAACCCCTTCCATCTGACCTGTACTGGGCTGTGCTTGATATCGGGGTCGTGATGGGTAAGAAGAATATAATCACTACATCTACCCCAGTGGTAACCATATCCACTCTTGACTCGTTTTGTAACTAAAGCGACTAACGCAATTTCTATGGAGATCGCCTTGGCGGAGCGAAGACTCTCTTTGAGGGATGGTGCTCTTGACGGGTCTGAAGGTATGCTTACCGCCATAGTTACTGAGTAATGTTAATGCTGTAACCCAGGGTGTTTCAGAGTGCATTAGCTCTTCATTAATCGCACCAACTACCTCCAAAGACACTCCCATTTCTCTTAACCATCCCTTTGTAGAAAAGTAGAGCTCTTTACTGACCATAAGCGCAAGAGGAAGAAAGGACCTTATAAAGAACCTCCCTCCTCAAAACCAAAGAAACCAAGGAAATCGACACTTTTACAGATTAGTACAGAGCCTAGAGTGGACAATCCCGAACCACTGCGGTCCTTGGCCACTCTTGAGGACATTTGCGCTAGTTTATCCTCTATGTTAAACCCTATTTTGTTACATATGGACAATATTGAATTGAAACTTCAAGAGTTATTAAATTCTAGCAGAATTCCCATACAAACAACCATCTCCAAAAATCACTCTACACACACCACTAATTATCCCCCCATTGTTAGTACTTCACACTCTAAGACGAGCAGGGCCCCAGGTGCGGGTAAAAAGGTCTTGCCTTGGGGAAGGTATCTTGTGCACAACCAGGTGGGGGTGCTCTGACCCTAACAGCAAGGCCCTTTAATGAAACATCTTCAGGCTCTCTACTACTGACTGCGTGCAAGAATAGATCCATTATTAATAACACATTGGAGGGTTCTGGTGAGTTTAACTACACCCACACCAACCTTACCCACAGCACATCTATACAGAATCATAGGGCGTTTAAACATCAAACTCTCAATCTTCCAACCGCTGCTTGTCCTCTTGTCCTTGTTGTGGTAAATGCCCCAGGGATCAGATCATCACAAAGAGAATCTACCATTCAGCTTATGGAAAAATCGCGTCATTGGCTATCCAATTATACCAGGTCAGGGCAGCCAACACAGAAACATTTTATAATTGTGAGGAGAACCCCTTGGGTAGGCCAATCCCTAAAGGTTTATGAGGGTGACTGTATCGTTTTAAATTTTGATAGTCCACAACTCATAAGAGATTTACTTTTTCAACCGCCTTTAGCCTCTAAAACAGTGACCAAGATATTTCCTACACCCCTGGGTTCGTTTTTATAAGCCACAGACTTCTCAGTATTTAAAGGTCTCAATCAGAGCCCCGGATCGTTTCATAAATGATAACAGACCACTGTTGAATGATCACACAAAGCTTTGTACACCTAACAGGTTCGCTCCATTATCAGGCCTGGATTCTTGCAATTGACAAGTGGTTAACAACCAGAAATCTCAGATGCCATCCCAAACAGAGGGAGTTGGCGTTGAGGCAAAGGGTGTAATGGGATCTTCTCAGGAGAAAACAGAACAGCGGACTTGTATTGGTTCCAATCACTTAAATCCATCTTACAAGGCTGCAAAGGAACCTATCCTGGGTGCACATATTCTGGCATATACTCTCTTGTCCTGGAATACAGCATGCTATAACAGCAAGTGGAACTACAAGGAGTGGCTCACTGTCTTGGCTGATTTCCATATTATCTGTATGCAAGAAACTTGGGAGATCGCACCAATTTTTATTAATGGGTATTGATCGTTCCAAACTTCAGCTTTGGCCTTAACAGGGGGAAGGCCTAAGAGGGGTTTACTTACACTGATATCTAACGTGGTCGCATTTAATGTTTTAAGTTTTATAAATACATCCCCCTACTTTTATATTTTGGTTATTAAAAGCAAAAATATTTGGGTCTTAGTATTAGTGAATTACTATAATAACAACTTCTAAACCCCTGAGGTGCTACCCCAGCATTTAGATAACTTACTAGAGGCCTAGTAAAGTCTCATTTCAAACCTATACAAGTTATTTGATTGTGAGATTTTAGCATAAAGGAAGTTTCTATCCCCCATTTCCACCATGATCTTCAGGGGAATGTTATAAACAGTATTTTAATGAAGTGGTAATTCGAGCTCCAAAATTAAATAGATTCACTTATGGGGCCATTTTTCCCTACTATTCATAGAGCTGAATACTCGTCCACGATCAATTACATTATCTCTTCTGACACTCTTAGATCAAGCTTAACTAAGTTATAGACTAAATTTACAGAATTTAGTGATCATGCCATGCTTTCTTGTGCTTTAACATGGCAGGATTCAAATATTTGTAATGGCACTATAGTCCCTAAACCAACCCTAGCAAGAAATAATGGTTTTATCTTAAAATGGGATACAGTTGATGAGGCCACCTTTTTTACGAACTTTATTGTGGCAAATCAGGAGTACATCAAATTCTACCTGGATCCTTCTTTAAACCAAACACAGGTAACTGAAGCGTTTAATAATCTTTTAAACTACAATAAAATCATGATTGCTTCGCCCAATATCTGTAAGAGATAACACACTGCACCAGTGGTTTGACGAGAATTGCTCTGCTGCCACTGCAAACCTTTGAAACGCTCTTAAAACCTCACCTAGAAATAAAAACACCTGAGCAAAGCTTACAAACTAGCAAGGGAAAGCAGGTTGAGGCAGCTTAAATCTGAGGCGTGGGACAATCTAAAGCAAGCATTATTCCTCCGTGACAGTACTGCTTTCTGGAAGGTAAACAATTTGCCTCTTTCGAAAGAAAATAGAAACCTTCCCTAAATGTACACATCAACAAAGATTTGTGGGAAAGGTATTTTCAGGAAATCTTCCCAAAAATAGAGGAAACTCACACTTTAGATACATGCCAGTGTTGCAGGGATTCTGCTCATGCACAGAACTATGCACAGGAAACCAGGACCTCAATGAATTGTGGTGTACCAAAAAACTCACCTCAGTACCCAAAACCCCTATCCGACTAGCATCAGTGTCTCATTTGTTCTCCCATTCTCCGTATCATCTCAAAGCTACCAATGATTAGACAACCCAGAACAAGCGACTTAGAGTACTCTCAGGAATGGTGGGGATCAGAAACACCTTTTCGTTATTATTCTCATATCAGTCCACAACAAGAGTAACCAGAGACACGGTAAAGTTTAAAATGTTTATTCTTAACTACATGCTCTAAGGTGCAGTACTTTGGCTAATATAAGCAGACAAATGATTAAAAACAAAACCATCAGCATTGTTACAATACCATAGAAAATGAAGGGAGAAATCATATTACAAATGATAGTGGAAAACAACCACCCTCCCTTCGCCTGTAAACTAGTTTTATGAAACTAATAGAAGGTCTCTGGGCTTGAATGGGGAACCCCATGCCGTAAATATCAGCTTAGGTGAATCACATCACAGGTTCAGCTCTGCTCTCTGTGTCTGGAAAGGTTTTCTCCAAGTGTCTGAATTATGCATGCAAATGCAATATTAAAGGCACCCGAGTTTCAGATATTTGCAGCTGTGTGCGTGTTATGTCTAGAGCGTGGGCCGATCAACCTGAATTCAAAAGCATACATTGTTATTTGACCTTGACGGCTTCTGCACACAGTGTTCAGACTACAGTTGCGGTGCACGTCTAGGGCTGTGAACAGCAGACCGTTCTCATGTGAAGAAAAAGCAAGCAAGCAGTTTTTCTTGTAATAACAGCTACCTGCAGTGTTGTGTGCAATAGCAGCAAAGTGACAAGATGGCGTTTTACATCTAAAGCGCTTATGCTAACCTAGCAATGTGTGCACATAGAACCCCGTCCTCTACACCAGGATACAGGGTCTTTTTCTTACCTATCTTTTGATCCTGAGGAAATCAAACTTGCTCTGACACAATCTCCATCTCTAAAAGCACCAGAGCCCAATGGGGTCCCTATGGATATCTTTCTTACAGATATCCCTTTTTGGTCCCCACTATTAAATGTGGTTTTTAATGCAATAGCTAAAACTGGTCCCCCTCCCTCTTAGAAAAAATATGTTATAATTCTAATACATAAAAAAGGGGATGCTTCTATCCATGCAACTATCGCCCCATCTCATTGCTCGATAGCACTGCTAAAAATATGGGTAGGCTATTGTTAAATAAATTGGAAGTCTGGCCAGAGGAGAAGAAAATCCTCATGGACGCCCAGTATGGGTTTAGACAGGGTAGGGGTACCATAGATCAGTGTCTCAACCTAACATTGATGTTAGGAAAGTGCACCATGGTAAAGAAGGCCCCAATATACAAGGCCTTTATGGAGCTGTCTAAGGCTTTTGACTGTGTGGTGCATAGCAAACTCTGGTATATCTTGAAGAACATAGGAGTGGATGACTCCATTATAAATGTTATAAGGGAGCTTTATTTGGATGCCACCACCATGGTACGCTATGGGAGGCATGGCGAATGCACAAATTTATTTAAAATTGAAAGGAGCGTCAAATAAGGATGCGTTTTGGCCCTTTTCTTGTTCACCCTCTTTACCAATGATCAAAATAATGCCCTGGATAACATCTTGAAAGACACTCCACAAATACTAATGTCTACCCTCTCTATCCTACTCTACACAGACGATGCAGTTTTATTGGTGAGGACTCCTTTGGCCCTTCAAAACCTCATCACACACTATACAGCTTTTATGTTTGATCTAGACCTACCCGTAAACAAAGCCAAAACTTATATTATGGCGAAGGGTGGCGATAAAAAGAAGCCAATGCAATATCACCCAGATGGGGGGGAAATATAGAGCATGTACAATATTTTAATTATTATGGAGTTGTCTTTGATCACAAACAAAATTGGATGGGGATGTGACAGAGTCGAGCTAATTAAATGGCCCAAAGTATTGTTGCTATATTTAGATTTTCTAAAAAACTGGGCTGTAAGCCAATAACAGAAATGCCCAAAATGTTTTTGGCCAAAACATTATCAACAGCCATATATGGGGCAGCAATCTGGGGGATAACTGACATGACGGCACTTCAAGTCATAGAAGATAAATGTATGAAAAGATTGTTGTCAGTCCCACAAGTATGTAACAACCTTGTTGCACATAAAGAAGTTAGCTTGTCTTTTATTACTGATGCCATTGAATTACCTCCACTCTCTCTTTGGCTATCAGTATGGAAAAGGGGCACTATGGATTTGAAACAGAAGATTTTGAAAGATATTCTGAACCTGGACCAAGCTCATAAAATCCCCTGGCTATCATATGTTAGACAAACTTTAATTTTAATATCGCTGGGACTTGCATTCCTATACAATACCCCAACCCTTTGTGAACATTTCCCTAAATGTAGATTGAAATACATTTTCTTAACGAAAGCCACTTGCGACAGGTGGGATA
Organism: Triturus cristatus; assembly: GCF_964204655.1. Lineage (NCBI taxonomy): Eukaryota > Metazoa > Chordata > Amphibia > Caudata > Salamandridae > Triturus > Triturus cristatus. The sequence continues at coordinate 924,662,045 of NC_140591.1, read as the reverse complement.
GTCATAGAGAGAAATAATCTGCAAACTTTTGTGAAAGTTTACAGCAGATACCCAAATATTTTCACTCCTATTTTGGGTTTGTTGAGAATAAACAGCATCATTTTATTCTGACTAGATTTCGATTAAATCTCATTCCATTAATGCCTGGGCTATCCAAGCAATCTATTTCCTATAAGCAATCTACAGTCTTGTTCATATGACAACACGGTGATTCAATCGACCTTACATTTTCTAATTTTCTATCCATTTTATATAGCAGAGAGTAAGAATTTTACTGTTCAACTCTCTAGCTCCAGACCTTTTTCTATTTTACCAGTTAAAAACTCAGTCGGTTTGTTACGCACTGGCTTCTTTTTTACTGGCTGACCAGAGAACCCGTAAAGTTTTCAGCACAACAGCTATCGCACTTTAAGATCACTGTTTTAATCTATGTATTTTTTTTTTATATTTATGATCATTTCTTTATGATTTTATTTTATCTTGAATGGAAAAATTATTTTGGAATTTGTGCTGTATCTACTTCGATGCTTGGCCTTCACATGCAATGAAATGAATTTTTATGTGTACGTCTATGCATTTTAACTCAAGTGAGAAATAAAGTCGGTTGATGATGATGAGTAACTTTATAGGTGAGTGTGTGGCTATGTGCGTGGCTGTACAGATAAGTGACTGGCTGTATTGGTGAGTGAATGGTTGTGTGAGTGGCTGTATGAAGTGAGTAAGTATGTGAGCACTGGTATGCGTCTGTGAATGGATATGTGAGTGGTTGTATGGGTATGTGAGAGGGTATACAAGCGGATGTATGAGGATGTGAGTGGTTGTGTGAGTGGCTCTGTGGATGATGTAATCAGTGATGCCGCTGCCCATGTCAAGAGTGATGTAATATGTGAGGTCATAAACAGTGCATTGTGGGGGTAGACAACCAATCAATAACCCATATAGACACTCATGTAGCTACTCACCAACCCATGCAGCCGCTTACACACCATCTAACAGACTGATGCAGAGATTTACACAGTTTAGTCAATAACCCATGCATTCAGTAAGACACGTTTAAGCACTCACTTATACAGTCAGTCACACACCCACAAAGTCATCCATACAGACACTCATACACCCACTCATTCTTCAATACACCTTGGCATTTATATGTATAAAACATATTTAAACTTTACAGAAACACACAGTCACTGGATGATGTCATCAGTGATGTCATTTGAGATGTCATCAGTGATGTCACTGACCATGTCATGAATGATGTAATATGTGACATCATCAGCAGTGCATTGCGGAGGCGTAAGTTATAGTTAGCTCAACTCGGGGAGAGGAGTTGGCCTAACAGCTAGGGCGCTCGACTTTGGACCTGGGGAACTGGGTTCGAGTCTTGGTAATGACGCTGAACATCCTGTGATTCTGGGCAAATCACTTAATCTCCCTGTGCCTAACAAAGAATGAATGTGTGTCCTAATGTAACGTAACTGGTGCTATGTAAAGTGCTCTGATACCTGATTGGATTCGGGTCAAGTTCGCGCTATATAAAACTCTGCAAAAAAAAACGAACTATAACGGATATCTCTGGATTTGTACGAGTGAAATGTCCATCTAACTATAACGTCCCTGAAACCTGTGTTTTTTTCAGGGAATATCTAAGGTTTTTTAAATGCTAATTTCTAACTTTACCGTCCGTGAAACCTATGGTTTTTTCAGTGAATTTCAAAGGTTTTTTAAATGATAGTTTCTAACTATAACGTCCCTGAAACATATGGTTTTTCAGTGAATGTCAAAGGTTTTTTAAATGCTTGTTTCTAATTTTAACGCCACTGAAACCAATGGGTTTTTCAGTGAATTTAAAAGGATTTTTAAATGTTAAATTCTAACTATTCCTTCAGAAGTTGGACATGTGCAGAAAGGTGCAGAAAGAAGCAAGATAAATGCAGAAAAGGCAACAGAAGTCCAGAAAGACGAAGAAAGGTGCAGCAAGAAGCAAGAGATATGCAGAAAGAACCAACAGAGGTGCACAAAGAGGCCTTTTTGCAAAGTCATCTTGTGCCCCCAACTTTTTGCTGACTGGTACTGGTGGTAACTGACTCTGACTAACCAGGCCCGGAGCAAGTGTTATACTGAAAGACACTTAGAATACAGTAAAAACACCTACATACACTAGGGTACACTATGGGTTGGGGTACCCCTGTGATTGGCATGACCTCCCCTGTAAGGCCCTAGTACATAATAGGACAGGGGGATTAAAACTACCTCTAAGTCAGAGGTGCAGAAAGAGGAAAGAGAAGTGCAGAAAGAAGCAACAGAGGTGCCGAAAGCGGCAAAAGAGGTGCAGAAAGAAGCATGTGAAGTGCAGAAAGAGGCAACAGAGGTGCAGAAAGAAGCAAGAGAGGTACAGAAAGAGGTAAGAGAGGTACAGAAAAGGGTAGGAGGGGTGCACAAAGAGGCAAGAGAGGTACAGAAAGAGGCAGGAGGGGTACAGAAAGAAGCAAAAGAAGTGCAGAAAGAAGTAACAGAGGTGCTGAAAGAAGCGCGAAGGTTGCAAAAAGAGCAAGAGAAGTACAGAAATAGACAACAGATGTACAGAAAGAGGCAAGAGAGGTGCAGAAACAGGCAGGAAATGTGTAGAAAGAGGGAACAGGGGTGCAGATAGAGGCAAGAGAGGTGCAAGAGAGGTGTAAAAAGAGAAAAGAGGGGTGCAGAAAGAGGCAAGAGAGTTGCAGAAAAAAAGCAACAAAGGTGCTGAAAGAGGCAAGTGATGTGCAGAAAGGGGCGAGAGATCTGCAGAAAAAAGAAACAGAGGTGCAGAAAGAGGCAATAGAAATGCAGAAAGAAGCAAGAGAGGTGCAGAAAGAGGCACAAGGGGTGCATAAAGAGGCAAGAAAAGTGCAGAAAGAGGCAACAGAGGTACAGAAAAGGCAAGAGAGGTACAGAAACAGGCAGGAAAGGTGCAGAAAGAGGGAACATGGGTGCAGAAAGAGGCAAGAGAGGTGCAGAAAGATAAAAGAGGGGTGCAGAAAGAGGCAAGAGAGCTGCAGAAAAAAGCAACAGAGGTGCTGAAAGAGGCAAGTGAGGTGCAGAAAGAGGCAAGAGATCTGCAGAAAAAAGAAACAGAGGTGCAGAAAGAACCAAGAGAAGTGCAGAAAGAAGCAACAGAGGTGCAGAAGGGGGCACAAGGAGAGCAGAAAGAAAGGAGACACACGCAGAAAGAAGCAACAGATGCTGAAAGAGGCAAGAGAAGTGCTGAAAGAAGCAACAGAGGTACAAAAAAGGCAAGAGTGGTGCAGACATAGGGAAGAGAGGTGTAGAAAGAGGCTAGAGAGTTGCACAAAGAAGGAAGACGGGTGCAGAAAGAGGCAAGAGGGGTGCAGAAACAGGCAATAGAACTTCAGAAAGAGACCAGAGAATTGCTGAAAGAAGCACCAACAGAGGTGTAGAAAGAAGCAAGAAAGGCGCAGAAAGAGGGAAGTGAGATGCAGAAACAGGCAAGAAAGGTACAGAAAGAGGGAAGACGAGTGCAGAAAGAGACAACAGGGGTTCAGAAAGAAGCAAAACAGGTGCAGAAAGAACCATGGAAAGTGCAGAATGAAGAAACTGGAGTGCAGAAGGAGGCAAGAGAAGTGCAAAAAGAGGCAAGAGAGTTGCAGAAACAGACAAAAGAGGTACAGAAAGAGGGAACAGAGGTGCAGACAGAGGCAAGAGAGGTACAGAAACAGGTAAAAGGGGTGCAGAAAGATGCAAGAGGGGTGCAGAATATTGCAAGAGAGGTGCAGAAAGAAGCAACAGCAGTGCAAAAGAACCATCAGAGGTGCAAAAAGAGGCAAGTTAGGCACAGAAGGAGGTAAGAGAACTGCAGAAAGAGGCAAGAGAGTTGCAGAAACAGGCAAAAGAGGTACAGAAAGAGGGAACAGGTGGGTAGCCTGAGGCAAGAGAGGTGCAGAAAGAAGGATGAGGGGTGCAGAAAAGGGAAAGGGGGATGCAGAAATTTGGAACAGAGGTGCAGGAAGAAGCCAGAGTAGTGCAGAAAGAACCAACAGAGGTGCAGAAAGAGGCAAGAGAGGTACAGAAAGAGGCAAGTGAAGTGCAGAATGAAGCAAAAGAGGTGCAGAACGAACCAACATAGGTGGAAAAAGAGGCAAAGCGGTGCTGAAAGGGGTAGGAGAGGTGCAGAAAGAGGCAAGAGGGGGTACAGAAAGAGGCACCAGCAGTGCAGAAAGAACCAGGAGAAGTGCAGAAAGAAGCAACAGAGGTGCAGAAGGAGGCACAAGGAGTGCAGAAAGAAGGAATAGAAGTGCAGAAAGAAGCAACAGCGGTGCTGAAAGAGGCACAAAGGGTGCAGAAAGAGACAAGACAGGTGAAGAAAGAACAGAGGTACGTAAAGAGGCAATAGTGGTGCAGAAAGATGGAAGAGAGGTGCAGAAAGAGGCAAGAGAGTTGCACACAGAGGGAGTGGGATACAGAAACAAGCAAAAGGGGTGCAGAAAGAAGCAAGTGAGGTGCAGAAAGAGGCAAGAGAGGTGCACAAAGAGGCAAGAGAGTTACAGAAAGAGGCAAGTGAAGTGCTGAAGGAGGCAAGAGAACTGCAGACGGAGGCATTAGAGGTGCAGAAAGAGGCAAGTGAGGTGCAGAAAGAAGCAAGATAAGTGCAGAAAGAAGCAACAGAAGTGCAGAAAGAGGGAAGTGGGATAGAGAGAGAGGCAAAAGAAGTACAGAAAGAAGCAAATGAGGTGCAGAAAGAGGCAACAGACATGCAGAAAGAGGGAAGAGAGGTGCAGAAAGTACAAGAGATTTGCAGAATGAGGCAAGAGAAGTGCAGAAAAAGAAAGAAACATGCACAAAGAAGCAACGGAAATGCAGGCAAGAGAGGCGCAGAGGGAAGTAAGAGTGGCTTGCACACCACTAGTACCAATTTAACACCCACATTTAGCAATAAGTAACAGGTGACCATTCTTGGTTTGCAAAGGGCCTTCCACCACGCTGTAACACTTTTCATTGCATTTTTGGTAACGTTTGAGCTAGAAACAAAGCTTTTTTTGTACAAATCTGCAGATTATGGAGCAGATGATGAATTATGTGGCTAATGCAGAAATTGTATAATTGTGAGAAAGTCGGTGCAGCCAAACAATCACATAATTCTAGTGCCCCTGCTCATACCTATGACTAGGTCCACAAGTGCTCCTCAGTGATTCCTTCTTTTTTTAGTCTCACTGAGTTCATAGTTGAACTTCAATGGAAACGAGGGTGACTAAACCTGAGGTTACCACTCCACAACACAAACTACCATACCACATAATTACTCTCCATAACACAGAATCCCACTCTACATAATTCCTATACACTAAATGCCACATACTTTCTATCAACATAATTTCACTGCACAACATACCACATAATACCACTGCACACAATTTATATCCACTCCACTCCAAAAAACATTAGTAAAAAACTTTTACATTTACAGCGCCAATAGCTCTAACTCTCGCAAATGCGAAACCTATTACATTGCAAACACTTCTTTAAATAGTAGTCGCCTTTGCAGAGTGGTAAAATAAGGGTTCTGGGCCTTCGACCAATGCTCAGGAATTCCGCTGGGTAGGACTTACAAGAGGTACCGGGAGGGCTTCTTGTGCTCCCAAAGTCCCTCAGGAGTAAATTGGAATCCATCCCCCATCCCGTAGTCTGCCAGGAGGCGCGTTTGCAGAGTGGTGGAGAAAGGAGGGCATGGCCTCCGAAGAAGTCTTAGCATCAAAGGAGATGCCAGTCCACCCACATACCCTAGGCACACTGGTCATCTGAGAGTGAGCGCTGAAACGAGAGGCCATTCCCTCCCCACTCACTACTATGCACGCCTGTTATCTGAATGAGAAGTCTTAAAGGAAAATTTACTCCACCCACACACCCTACAACACATACCCGTCATCTGAAAGAGAGGTCTGAAAGGAGGGCCATTGCCTTCTCAGTAACTACTAGGCACACCTGTTATCTGAAAGAGAGGTCTGAAAGAGAAGCCAGTCCACAACACACCCTCCTATGTACACATCCATTATGCAGTGGAGAGGCCAGTCTGTGCACACACCTTACTATGCATAGTTGTTATTTGAGAGAGAGATTTGAAAGCAGAGGGTAGTCCCTCCTCACACTCCATTATGCACACCCATGATCCAACAGTTTTTTTTTACTGGAGAGACTTGAGAGGGTAGAGTGCAAGCTTCAGTGGGTGATTCCTGCCACATAAAGCTCATTCAATCCAGAGAGACACTCGCAAGACCCGCTTGGAAAATTACTGGGCCTGCCACAAGGTGTTTTTTTTTGATAAGCAAATTTTTATTGATTTTACAACACAGAAAACAATTCAGCCAATACACGGAATTCACAAAGTTGAATCCATTCACCAAAGCGACATAGTCGAATCACGAACCCCATAAAAATTACATAGATAGAATCTGGAACCAAGTTAATCAAGACCCTTCACATTCCCCAACCACTTCCCCACACTCTGCGGTATTTCTTGTCACACCCCTTGGCTTTATAAAGGGCTCTTACTTGGGTTGTGCACCAATCACCCCTCTACACCACCTCTCCAGGGCCTGTGGGTCAGGGCTTTTCCAGGCCGCTGCAATGTCCCGCTTGGCCACCATCATACCTATATTAAAAAATAACTTGTCACTCCTGGACCCGTCCAGCCCATCGGTGATCCCCAGCAAAGAGTGATGTGGATCATGGGGGACCTCGCAGCCCAGTACCTCCATTAGCTCCACTTCAATAGATCCCCAGAACTGTCCTAAGCGGGGGCACGACCAAACCATGTGGAGGAAGTCGGCCGGTGCTTGGTTACATCTCGCGCATGACGCATCTGGGTGCAAACCCGCTCGATACAGTCGTAAGGGGGTGAGGTACGCAGCGTGCAAGTAGTAGAGCTGGATCAGCTTGAGTTTAGCGGAGACGGTGACTGTTCTGGGGGTCATGAGGGCATCACACCAATCCACCTCATCAAGGGGGCCTAACCACTCCACCCTTTGACCCCTCAATCTATCTAGGGATGTGGGGGTATTGTTAACTAGGGTGCAATAAATGCGGGAGACCCCCCCCAACCCAAGTCTCCCAGCAACGTCTGAGCTTCAGAAGGGCTATGTTTGGGGAGCCTCGTCTTGTCTGTAACATGTGTGTGGAGGTCATGTCTCAACTGCAAATATTTATAAAACTGGGACAAATGTAAGGAGTAGCCGGTTTGGAGCTCCTGGAAGGACAACATACCGCCCCTGGCCCATACATCCCCTAGCTGGGAAATGCCAATAAGGTCCCAAGGTTTGAATCCCTGTAGTCCACTGACCTCCCAAAACCACGCCCCATGCCAGAGGGGAGTACATTGGGTCAACTTCCCCATCCAACCAGTGTTACGGAGCTAGGCCTGCCAGGCCAACAACACAGAGCGCGTCACATCAGGCAGTCGAGTTGGAATGGGCCCCCCATACATCATGGCTTGGATGTCCGCAAGCCCTAGGTCACTCAGTTCAAGCCTGTAGGCTGGGTCTGACCAGCCCCCATTAAATCAATCGTGGACCACCAGGAGACGTACCGCCAAAAAGTATAGATACAAGTGTGACATCCCCATTCTGCCATCATAGGAGGGAATTTTGTCAAACAGACATAGCCACGCGTGCCCATCCCCGCTCCAGAGAAATTTGGAGGCATATTATCAAGACAGGCGATAAAATTATCTCCGCTTTAGCGGCAGAAAACTGCCGCTAAAACGGCGATAATGGGCTTGATAATATGCTCTATGGAATTCCAATTGAAGCCCATGTTAGATGGCTAAAGCGGCGATTATTTTATCGCCTGTCTTGATAATATGCCCCATAGTGATTAGACTATCCGGTTCCCGAAACCAAGTCCTGGGAAAACAGAAGGGGGTATACTGCAGGACGTAGAGGAATCTGGGGAGGATCCTCATTTTAAACAGGGCCACCCTCCCCAGGGGGTTCAGAGGCAGCGCTTTCCATTTAAGGAGGTCAACCTTGGCCTTCTTAACTAATGGGCTACATTGAGGGACCAGCCCAACTCGGGAAGCAGGGTAATCCAAATCCCCAGATATTTAAAGGACTGCCTCCAGAGTGGTATGGTAGACTGCCAGTCAAAGCATTCTCTAGAGAGATGCAGAGGAACCAGCACTGATTTCCCGGGATTTAACCGCAGCCCTGAGGCCTGCTCGAAAGAGTGCAAGATCCGGAGGCAATGTGGCCTGGAGGAGGCTGGGTCGGACAGGAAGACAAGGACATCGTCCGTGTATAAGGCGATCTTGTCCGTGTCAGTATTGGGCCACTCACATCTGCGGAGGCGGTCTTCAGCCCGCACCAGGGACACCAAGGGTTCCATCGCCAAGGCGAATAGCAGGGGACAAAGGGGACATCCCTGCCTAGTGCCCCTGGCAATGGGAAGGCCTCTGACAGTACCCCGTTGACCAACACTCGCGCTCTTGGGCGAGCGTACAGGACCCGAACCAGAGAACTGAAGTGGGGCCCGAACCCCATCTCGGACAGCACGCCCTGCAGGTATGTCCAATCCACCGAATCGAAAGCTTTTTCGAAGTCTATGGACAGGAGTGCCAAGTATGGGGTAAGCAGGTGCCGGTGTGCCAGAGCTAGTTGCAGCCTGCAGAGTCAGTGGCGGGTCCAATGCTGAGGCATGAACCCACATTGATCAGGGTGCACCAGTAAGGCCAAGTATGGTTTCAGTCGCTGGGCCAGAATGGTAGCATAAAGCTTGATTTTGGTGTTGAGGAGGGATATGGGGCGATACGCTGCGCACAACCGGGAGGGAGGCTGGGACTTCGGGATAACCACGATGGTGGCAATGTCTGTTTCTGGTGGGAAGGAACCTCTCTCCACGGCTTCTTTAAAGAAGTTGGCCAGGTGGGGCGCTGGGTTGCCTCGGAATGCTGCATAATACTCCTGCGGAAGGCCATCCGGACCCGGGGTCTTACCCGGGGAAACCAGGGTGATTGCCTCTTCAATTTCTTTCAGGGAAATGGGTCACTCTAGGTCCTTCTGAGCGGCTGAGTCCAGCTTAGGAAGGCTCACCCTACCATGGGCTAGGAGAGCTGCAACGGACAGCTTGGGGAAGCGGGCTGTGTACAGCCTCCGGTAGTATGCAGCAAAGGTATTTGCCATCACCACTGGGGCACACTGCACCGCCCCTGCAGCATCAATCACCTCTGGGATGATACGGTTCGCACTGGGATATGTAGCCAATCTCTGTAAGATCGTGCCGTTCTTGTCCCCCCAACCGTAAATTCTTGCTACCGAGGACCTCCAGAGGAGCTTGGCCGCATCCAAGGACATTTGCTTAATGTCGTCCCAGATGAGGGCTAATTGTGGGGTCTGGGCAGCGTCCTCTGACGTGGAAAACAGCTGTTCCAAGCGAAACACCTGTGCTTCCTTGGAAGTGATATCCTGCACCTGCGATTGCCTCTGGAGCTTAAGCTGTTGTTTTGCGAAACCTCGTATGGTCGCCTTCCCTGCCTCCCATAGGGTGTCCAGGGAGACTACCAATCCCTCGTTGGTAGCAAAATAATGTTTAAGCTCTATCCCCACCGCCCAGTTAAAGTCTTTATCCTGAAGAAACCAGGCGTTCATCCTCCATGTTTGGCGGGCCTAGGGAGGGGGGCCTCTATGCTAAGGAGTATCGGGGAATGATCTGAAATGCCTCTGGGCAGGATGCGGACGTCAAGGATCATAGAACAGTCGGGCGCGGGGACAAATTTCGCATCTATGCGCGCTTGGGTGTGGTGAGCCGCGGAGGTATGGGTAAAGCGGGTGCTGCACGGGTGCCATGTGCGCCATGCATCGCAGAGCCCCAGGGACTCAGACCAGTTTTTCAGTTGTTTCACACTCGCCGCCCGGGCAGCAGATGGAGGTCCCGTTGTGTCGAGGGCCAGGGGCTAAGACTGCATTAAAGTCACCGTCAATGACCATATTGCCAGCGGGCACATTGGTGGAGGAGTGTGGCTCAATGGTTAGAGCGGCAGACCCTGAAGCAGAGTTCTGGCCAGGGACCAGGGTTCGATTCCCGCCTCGGCGGGGCTCGGGCTCAATTTCCTCGGACCTGTCTATTCTCGCCTCGGTGCCTATTCTAATCATGGGCCCCACGCTGCAACTCTGGGCAATAGCTTGCTTAGCCTCCACACCGGCCCCAACAGCGCTAAGGATGCCTGGCTTCACCCTGGGGGTGCCCAGGAGTGGACACTTCACAGGGAAAGCCAGGAGGGGTTCCACAGCGGTATGAGTATCAGCGCCAGGAAACCGCATAGGCGACACTGCAAGGTGGCCGTCTGGTGACAGTGCGCTCTATAAGTACCTTGACATTTACATTTACATTCACATTGTGTAGCAGGGTGGCAGTGTGCGCGAATGTGGTCACGAGCATGGAGGGGGGAACATATACCGACATGAGAGTAAGAGGAGACCTGGCCAGTGAACCACAGACTGTCACGGAAGAGCCTTGAGGATCATGTATCACATGGGAGAGGACGAAGGGCAGTGCACGCCGCAGGAGGATGGCAACTCCTCGTGAGCCCATAGTGAAGCCGGAGTGCTATACCCTATCATAGCCATAGCGAGCTAAGAAGGGGCAGCGGTTACCTAAGAGATGTGTTTCTTGAAGCATGAGGATATCTATGTGGAGATGCTGTGCGTTTGTGGCGGTCCAACAGGCCATTGACATTCCACAACAGCATGTGGAGAGATGCCATGGGGGAAGCGTTATCTGTCATGATAGGCATATCCTGGTCTAGGCTGAGCAGATGGATTTGGGTATACAAGCGCGCTTTGGGGCCCACAGTGGTGGGAGTGTTCGCTTGCTACTGGGGCACACCCATCCCTCCCCCCGATAACATGTGTCATTCCGTGGTAGCTGAAACAAAAACCAACAAAAAACATAACGTACAGGGAAAAACCTTCCCAACCCCCCCCCCTTACCCCCACCCTACACTTCAGGAACAGAAGCATCTGTCGACCCCTCAAAAGCAACACCCTAATACACTGGGCAAACAACCAAACTAAAACGCTTGGGAATGGGGAAACGTGGAGGAACCCTCCTCTTGAACGGATGCATGTTTACAAAGACCATCGGGAAATTAGGAACAGATCTAAGTCAGAGCGCCATCTCCAGCCGCGGAGCAAGGCCCGGCGGTCAGAGACCGGCTCAAGCAGGGTCCCTCAAAAGCATCTGGCTACAGGAAAGATCCGTGTCTGGGAGGTCAATCGCGGAGGACCGGGATGCAGCATCTCTGCCGTCCAGTTGGCCAGCAGAACCAGAACGCGCCCAGTCGGCATTCCCTCTGCGACTTGGGGTGGCTGCTGTGAGTGACCCAGCAGGGAGTCCGAGCGGGCCCGCCTACGATCACGGCACCCGCGGGATCGATAACGTGGAGGCTGGGGGCAGAGGGAGCAGGGCGGCTGTGCCCACCCCCCCGCATCCCCCCTGCCATGGGCACAACCCTCAGCTCGCAGAGGGCGTTCCTCCATCGCCCATGTCCAAGCCTCAGCCGGGCTGTCGAAAAACAATGTCTTTTTATTGCATACACCACCCACAGACGAGCCGGGAAGAGGAGACGATACTGAATGTTAAGCGCCCTCAACTTCTGCTTTCGATTACAAACCAAGGGGATAAGGATCCCCCAGGGACCCACGACCTCAGCCACTTCTCCAAGAAGTACACTGTACATCCCAGTTCCACTCCCTCTGGAAAGACCACCAGGCGGAGGTTGTTGCGTCTAGACCTGTTTTCAGCATCTTCTGCCCGGCGATGCAACTCTTGAGTATGAGACTGAAGACGGGCCACCTGCCCCTTAAGTTGCTGCACATCATCTTCCACAGAGGAGATCCTGGACTCAGTCTCTTTAATCCAGGCGTTCGCGTTGCGAAGATCCTGCCTGATGAGAGTCATGTCCACCCTCACTTCTGCGATCTTGCCCTCCACCGAAGTCTGGGACGTGTGAATGGCCTGGAGGATGGCGGCCAGTTCGGTGGACGGCAGAGCCTCCTGTCCAGCCACTCCCCCAGAAGCCCCCCACCCCCCGGGTGGTGAAGTGGTCCATTTTCGCTTGGGTGGCAGGGACCTTTGCTGATCTGTCCGTTCTACCCATGTTCGACTCCTGGGGAAGGACGGGCCCCAAGGACCCCCCAGCGGGGCCCCACACTGGAAGGTCAATGAAGCAGCAGAATCGACCCAGGGAGCCGTGAATTGCAGGCAGGCGATGTGACGACCCGGGACAGCCTAAGCCGCCACCCAAGAGGCGCAGCCAGCATAGAGGAGCCGGAAGGAAGGGTCGCAATCAAGGGCCACAGGCTGAACCCCCTCTGCTGGAGCCACAGAACAGCCCACCAGGGCAAGAAACACAGCAGATGAGGAAGAAATTCAGAAAGGTTACCGGATCCTGGATGGGGGAAGGGTTCAGTACGCGCAGTTGCTCCCTGGGATGCGTGGGCCGCCCAAGGGGTGAGTTGGGGACCCACGAATCCTACTTCAGTGACTACAATTGCAGCCCCACGGGAGCCACAGGGCCTCCATCCACAGTTACCTTGGAACACCGCTGCCCGAAATGGCGGCCGAGGCGCTCGCACCCACACCCCGGGCCCAGGAGGGTAAGCCTGCGGACTACGCCGCCACCATCGCCAGTCAAAAGGGGCCAGCTCCCCCCACTAGCAAGTCCTGCACGGTCCACCAGGAGCGGGGGCGGGGAGAAGGAGCCACACCAGCCAAGGGCCCCCCCGCGCCCCACCTGCTGCCCGATTGACAGCCGACCCACACCCCCAGACCAGACACCACCGCACTTCCACTCCTTACCTGCAGGCCTGTTCAAGAAGTGCGACCTCCAGCAGCCAATGACCAGCAGCACCAGTAGTAGCGGCCCAGGCCGCCGGGCCCACCGGGGCTCGGATGGGACCACCTCGCGTGGGCTCAGGCAAGGCCTCTGGAGTCAGCTACGTCCACCCAGCGCCAGGGGGTGACAGAAGAGCACCTCATCCAGGAGGCCGCCCCCCCTGTGGCAGTCTCCAGCACCAGCAACGACCAATGCAGCCCTCAAGGTGTCACGCGGACACCTCCCTGGTCAACAGCTCCGCAGGTGAAATCTCGGCACTCCAGTGGCACCGGGCCAGGCAGCAGGGGGTGGTGGAAGGGCCCCGCCACCAATAGTGCACACGGCAAGTTCAAGACAAGGCCGCGGGGGCAACTGGGGTGACAGGAGGTCACCCCCCTCAGGCTGCGTCTCCACCGGGCCGCAGCGCCACAACAGGCAGGCAAAGTCCAAGGCCAACAGGGCCGACAAAATCCCCAGGACCAACAGAGGCCCGCCGTCCCCCACTCACCGCTCCGCGGAGGATGTCCACCACTCCATTCTTCTCAGGCCGGGCAACAGGCAGGACTCCACAGGGGCCCCAGAAGCACCACAGGCAGCCAGCGCGCACCGAGACCCCACACAGAGCCGCGGAAGCACGCACACTCCAGCTCCGCCTCAGAGGGGCCGATCGGCACGGGACGGCAGTGCCAGGCCTTCAGCGTCGCATCTGCGCATCGCAGGGCCACCGATATGGTGCTGGCGAGACCCACCAAGGAGGCGATGAAGGATCCAGGACAGAGGGGGGACCCGCCACCCAAGGAGCCCCCAACACAGGCGGGCAGGCCGGTCACAGACAGCGGACCGGCAGAGGAGCTAGATTCAGCGCGGTCGCAGCCGCCATCTTAGGGAGCGCAGCCCGGCAGCTCCAGTTATCAAGATCAGCCCGAACTCTCCAAGTGCCGTGCCACACGATGCAAACAGAGCTGCAGAGGTCCCCCGGCAGCCAGGTACAGGGCACAGGGTGTTGAATGCTCCCGATGGCGTCGGATGATCGAGCGGATGACGAAGGGGTCCGGAGCACACCTAAGGTGCGACCGCCATCTTGACGCACGTAGCCACGCCCTTGCCACAAGGTGTTTTACGATCCCACAAGAGAATCATAAGATTGTATGGAGAGAAGAAAGAACAAAATGGGCCAAGGCTCAAGTAATAGTTACCATTCTTATTACATAGTTTAAGAAATGCTATGATTTGATTCGGAGCAGAACCAGAGATACTTCAGTTTGTCCTTGGTGTTGTGGACGAGAATTAAATCTGTGTGAGTTGTTTTCAGCAGATGTAAAAAAATTTGGAGCTGAAAGAGACTGATGTCTTCATCTGCATTTAAGAAAGAACTTATAAACTTTGTTGTGAAATGTCAATAAGTGTACTAATGTTGGTAAACGTATTCTACGCGATGTTTACAGAGTGAAAAGCTTCTTTTGGGAGGTGTAGATTTGTTAATATAGCTTTTGTTATTTTGCCTTTTTTAGCAAGGAAATGGAAACTTGTCTCTGAGAAAATAATTATCTGCTTACATAAGCAGAGAAAAGAGCCTTGCTAACACAAGCAGGGTTATTGTGCTGTTCAGCAATAACTACTTCTTCAGGCACAGTGTATTCAGGATGGAAGGATGTGGAAGTGCCTGAACAGTTGTGCAGTTCAAAAGCACAAGCTAGGCTTTGTGAACAACTGTAATGGATAGATGTGCTGCTTTGATAAGACTTTCTTGCCACCTAGCCAGCTATGATATACCAGAAAACTGAAGACTCTTTGGCAGGCTAAGGAGGCTAAAAGACTGGAAAGAACTGCTGTGAAGTCAAACAACAGTAGGCAAATAAGGGGGGAAACATTAGCACCTGCTGTTGAGTGTCAGAGAAAAATGTTATTATATTATATGCTTGTATTTTTTTGTTTAATAGTTGTCGATTATTAATATAGTTGTTGTAGTTTTGTATTGTTAAATGATTTTGATGTAATTGTTGTATCGTAGCAACGTTACAGCATCTGGTTGTCATCCCCACTGCATTCTAGATTGTGGAATCTGAAGGGCAGAAGCCAGGTAGTTGCTGAAGGGTGGATCTCGGGGGCTGTAGTGCAGATCTTATTAAACCTTATTTACCTTTATTGGACTCTGTAACTCCCTGAAAGTAATAAAGTTTAAAGTTACATTTCATTTCTTTGCCCAAAATATATTATGAATTTATATTTTATTATAGTACTGGAACATTAACTAGAACAGGTATTTCCATCTTCAGGGCCTGTAAATATGGCACTGCATGTATATGTATCTCTATGGTACTATTTATATATTTTACCATACAGAGACTTGGTAATGGAGAATGCAATTATTTTGTTATGCAGCTATGTTGACTTGTCATGCAACAGTGGTGTGTCAGTACAGAGATCAGTCCTTGGCCACGCTGTTGTATAGGGACCTCTGATACAAGAGTGAGGTCTGGAACAGAGGGCAGTACATCTTAGCACTCCAATAGGCACTCCTGTCAGCTGCTGTGCACACAGTATTACATATGACTGTCGACATTAGGAAATGTATGAAACAGATGTGAGCATGTCCCCACAATCATATATGAACACCAGTTGTGCAGGACAGTTCTAAACAGATAGGATACTCCATATTGTACTCTACTATAGACAGCTATCATTATGATGAGAGGTATGTGCAGTTTCTACCCACAGACTGCTCTGCACATATGTTACTCTGGGGAGATGCCTCAGCTGACAGGGCAGTGTGTTTCCATACCCCAGTCAGTATACTTGATATGCAAGATAGACTTCTCAGCATAGAGGTAATTTCCTCTCTACACCTTATTTATGCACCAGTCATCCTTGGGTTGAGCTGTGATTGCACATCGATCGTCCTAGAAACAGGTCACAGGAGAGGGGTCAGTCTCTCCCCACACTGTACTTTGCAGACTTATCATGCGAGAGAGATCTGTCAGCTAACAGGGCAGTTCTTCCCCACAGCCTATGTTTACATGTCAGCATGGAAAGAGGTATGAGCAGAGACATATATTTTTCTCAAACCATACCACGGACACCTCTCATACTGATAAGATGTGTTAGCGGACAGGTCACTCCCTTACCAGACACCACTACCATCTCTGTTGATCTAGGGAGAGGTGTTAGCAGAGGAGCAACTCCTTGCCAACACTATACTGTACTATACTGGAGATAGGTGTTAGTGGAGAAGAGAATGTTTCTCTGCACACTAGTATATATGAATATCATTCTGGGGACAGCTGTGACTAGACAGTCAAATCCATTCCCGCACCCTGATATACATGGTTATTTTCCTCAGAGAGGTCTCAGTAGAGAGGCCAGTACCTTTTATACTTACTATGGAATACCAAGGTCTTACCTGTGAGGTGGGCACCTTCCTCACTCTTCCATGCATACTGCTGAGTCTGAGGAATATGTGAGTGGAGAGGCAGTGTCTCTTTACTACATACTCTACTTGTTTCCTTCATACAAGGTCTCACTGGAGAGGCCAGTTTCACCTCATATTCTACTATACACAGTTAGGCTGTGGAGAGGTGGCAGTGAGATTCCAGTGTTTCCTTAAACCCTACTGTTCACTGTTATACTGTGAAAAGTTCTCATTTGAAAGTTTACCTTCCTCACACACCCTACTACTGGAGACTATAAGGCATAAGGACTGTAATAAAGTAAAGTGTAGATTCTTCGTCTAAAAAAAAGTTTACAATCTTGTGGGATCATAAAAAAGTAGTGATTTACATTTTTCTAATAGTAATAAATGGACTTGAAGTAAATAAATGAGTATCAATATGTGCTATGTACCAATGTTTGTCTTATGCAGATAAAACAAGTGGGTTTTTTTCATAAATTTTTTCTTCACAATCATATAAATGATTGCATTTCATTAAACTAAACGCACTGTTGCTATTCTGGTGTATATAAATTATAATACTACATCAGGATATATTCAGTGTAAATGCAAAGTTGTGGAGAATCCATTCAATGCTGTAGAACTCAGTGATGTCATTAGAATGACATCACTGAGAGATTCTGTGAATGCTGCCAGTTGATGAAGCTGGAGGTTACTCTATGGATGTGTACTCATTATCTTAAAGAAATACAGGATCTTATTCACTAACCACTGCCTCTGTGGTTACTACATTTCTATGGCGACGAGGATGGGATAGTCCTCGTCGCCATAGAAATGTAGTAACACACTGATGTGTGGATGAAAGAAATTGATATTGGAAAATTAAATATAAAATCTTCAGAAAAAGAAGTAGTTAACCTTGATGTGGAAGAAGTAGGGCTAAAAAAAGCGCCCAAGGCAGAATCTTCACATTCATCTAACTTTAAAAATGAAAAAATTACTAATATACCCAATACTTCCAATGCATCTAGTGGAATTGTTAGAAAAAGAATTATATGTTACAGGTGTGGATGTCCCGGACACATTGCGTCTAGTCTGGCATGTGGTGCTAGGACTGTAACATGTAGGTCATGTGGAAGAAAAAGTCATTTAGCTAAAATGTGTAGAATTAAAGGCCAAACCAGTGTAAAAATTGTGGAAAATTTGGGGGAAGTGAGAGAGGAATTAATGCTTTCCATTGATGAATGTGATGTATCCGAATGTAAAGAAATTATTAGTGTAGTTACTAATAATGATATAAAAATGGAAAGTACTGACAAATTAGACAAACCCCATTGCGGTATTATTTTAGGAAAAACGGAAGTCAAGGTATTAGCAGACTCAGGTAGTTTGTTTACACTAATTTCAAGGGAAGTTTACTTAAAAGATTTAAAGAAAAGTTTGAATGAATTACAACGTTCAGATATAAGTGCTGTGGGGCATAGTGGAAAAAGAATAAACATCATAGGGATGTTGTGGATGGATATCTTTTTCAAAGGTAATAGCGTTCATGGTAGAGTATATATAACTGAAGATGGGTCAAATCTTTTAGGATGGCGACATCAAAAAGATCTCAATATCATTCTTGATCCGAATGCTAAAGAACCAGTCATGATTGTAGAATCTGCTCAAGAATGTAGTTTACCTGTTTCAGATGATAATTCAGATTGGGGAGGAAAATTGATGTTGTCATTTCCACATGTCTTTACTGATGATTTAGGCATGCTCAAAAATTTAAGTCACCTAATTATTTTAAAAAAGAATGCTCGCCCAGTAGTGCATAAGGTTAGGTCCATACCTTTGCTAATGAGGGAACCCTTACAAAAGGAGCTTGACACACTCTTGGAGTGTAAGATTATTGAGCCAATTGAGTCTTCGGAGTGGCTTTCTCCGATTGTCGTCGCACCGAAGAATGGAAATAAAATTCGTCTGTCTACTGATTTAAGAGACTTGAATCAAAATATATGGGTGGATCGACAACCGCTGCCAAATATAACAGAAATGCTAAGTGTTATGGGTGGTGGGAAAGTATTTAGTGTCTTAGACATGTCCGCTGCCTATCACCAGATAAATCTGCATCCTGAGTCACGAGCTTTAAGTTCCTTTGTTACACTGCTGGGGGCTTACCGCTATCGACGGATGCCTTTCGGACTAGCCTCAGCCTCTGCAGTGTTCCAAAGAATCATGCACGATATTTTTAAGGGAATGGATGGAGTTTTATGCTTTCAGGATGACATTATGATTGTGGGGAGATCTTTTAGAGACCATGATGAATTGTTAAATAATGTTTTGAAAAGAATTGCTAGTCATGACCATCAAGAAAGAAAAATGTCAGCTGAGAAAAGAAAAATTGAACTATCTAGGGCATGAGATCTCTGCTGAGGGAATTAAACCTAAGAAAAGCATAATAAAAGCAATTGTAGAAGCTCCACAACCAACTGATAAGGATTTGTTGAAATCGTTCCTTGGGTTAGCTGACTCCTGCTCAAAATTTATATCAGGGTTCTCAGAGATTGTCGAACCTATGAGGATGTTGCTGAAAAAAGGGGTATTGTTTGACTGGAATGTTTCATGTGAAGCAGCATTTGAAAAAATTAAATCATCATTAGTTAGTGCTCCTACTCTAGCCCATTTTGATGTGACTAAGAAAACAATTTTGACGACTGATGCAAGCAATATAGGATTGGGGGCTGTATTAACTCAAAGATCGGTGGAGGGTGAAAGCGTGATTGGGTTTGCATCTAGACGTTTGCAGGGAGCAGAGAGATCTTACTCTGCTATCGAGAAGGAAGCATTAGGTTGTTGTTGGGCAATAAATCATTTTAAATTTTATTTGTGGGGTTTGCCATTTGTTCTTAAAACGGATCACAAACCTTTAGTACACATTTTTAAAGGTGGAAAAGGTCTTGAAGGTGGTGTGACTCCAAGAATATCCCGGTGGCTTTTATCAATCATGGATTACAACTTCTCGATTGAGTTTGTAAGAGGTAAAAGAAATGTTATAGCTGATTGTTTGTCGCGTATGCCAGTTGAGGGACAAGAGGAAGAATCTTTCTTAGTGTTTGAGGTAGAATCTATGTACGATGTTAATGATTTAAATTTGGCTTTGAAACAAGAAGAATGGAATGAAGCCTTAGATAACGATGAAGAATACATGATGCTTAAAAATGTTATACGTGATGGTTGGAACGATGAAATTACTCTGAATGAAGAGTTGAAGAAGTATCTGAAAGTTAAGGACCAGTTAAGTATTCAAATGAACAGAGTTTTGAGGTGCAACCGTGTGGTCCCTCCTAAGATGTTGAGAGGAAAGTTAGTTAAATTGGTACACGAAGGACACTTAGGTAGAAGCATGTGCAAAAGAAGGTTTAGACATAGTTTTTGGTGGCCTGAAATGGACAGGGAGGTAGAAGCAATTGTAAAAGAATGTCAGCCATGCTGCAATAGCGATAAATGTAGAGTAATTCGTCAACCTCCACTGGGATCCCTTGATGTTCCTAATCGGCCATGGGAGAAAGTGGCAATGGATTTCTTGGGTCCTATTAACAGGCTAGGTATGAGAAGCA
Organism: Triturus cristatus; assembly: GCF_964204655.1. Lineage (NCBI taxonomy): Eukaryota > Metazoa > Chordata > Amphibia > Caudata > Salamandridae > Triturus > Triturus cristatus. Next base: position 924,642,193 of record NC_140591.1, on the reverse strand, counting down.
GATTTCTAATAGTTCTAGTTGATTACCATAGTAAGTGGTTTATAATAAAGCCTGTTGAACATATTACGTCTGAGGTTGTTATTGATTTCTTAAAGAACGCATTTTTGGAAGAGGGAATACCTAAATGCTTAGTTACGGATAATGGAGTTCAACTTGTTTCCACGGTGATGACAAAGTTTCTTTCAAATCTTGGTATCAGGCATGAAAGGGTGGCAGTATTCAGGCCACAATCTAACGGATTGGTTGAGCGAGTTAATCGTATCATAATGGACAATATTCAATTATCATTAAGTAATGGATTGAGATGGAGAGAAGAGTTAGATAAAATGGTGTGGGCACACAGAGTAACTCCACACTCTGTCACAGGCGTTTCACCTTTCGTGGCTTTAAAAGGGAGAGAACCAGCAACGAAAGAATCCCCTGTATGGTTACAAAAGAAAAATCAGGTTTGGGTAGATCGAGAAAAAATTGCAGAAAGAGTTAGAGAGTCTCAAGAAAGAAATAAGGATGATTACAACAAGAGAAAAGGAGTGAAGGATATAAAAATTGCAGTTGGTGACTGGGTGATCACTAAAAGAATGGGTTTGATAAAGAAAGGTGAAAGTAAGTTTTCCAAACCTCAAAAAGTGGTAAAAGTAATGAATTATGTGGTAACTCTTGCTGATGGAAAAATATGGAGCATGGGGAACTTGTGTAAAATTGATGTTCCGAATTCTTTTGAATGATCACATTCTTGTATTTCTTGTGATTTGTGAATGTTTTGTTATTGCTATGAATCTTAACATGTATAGTTTGTTGTTTTTGGGAAATTTTATTGTAAACTCTTTGTAAAGGGGGGGATGTGTGGAGAATCAATTCAATGCTGTAGAACTCAGTGATGTCATTAGAATGACATCACTGAGAGATTCTGTGAATGCTGCCAGTTGATGAAGCTGGAGGTTACTCTATGGATGTGTACGTACTCATTATCTTAAAGAAATAAAGGATCTTATTCACTAACCACTGCCTCTGTGGTTACTACAAAAGTCCTTTATAAAAAGTATGATTTTGTGAGAGTTTCGTGAAAGCGAACCAGGAACACTGCCTCCACTGCCTGCACATGAGGAATTGCCTCCCTGGCTTTCAAGAAAGTCTCGCAAGAGCTTTGGAGAAGGATAAAAAGGGAAATATAGTATAAAGTAGATAGATCATGAAACAATAGGGTAGCTCTGAAAAGAGCCATTTTTGTGAACAATTTTCAACAATTATAAAAAAGAGTGTTTTCCAACAGTTTTAATATGTATATATATTTTTTTAAAGGGTAGGGTCCCTGACTCTTACACCCATGGGTGTATGGTTGAGGTGTCTTTTTAAGTGTAGAAATTTAGGGGTTCCCCGTGCCCACAACATTTTGAAAACAGAGGATGGTTGCAAAATAAAGCCATCTGCTATTACAGATTATTTTTTACCATGTCCCTAAACTGGCTTTTTTCTCCATTCCCAAGTCCACTGTGGATTTTCATTGTGGGTTATCCTTGTGGATTTTTGCTGCTTTCCTGAGGCTGCAGTGCTGTTCCTGAGCAATAAGATTTTAAGTATTAATACGGCAGAATGATTCTTGAGATTGAGAGTGTTTTGGTATTCTGATGGCACATTGTGAGTTGTGTAGTTGAGAGTGTAGTTTGCGTCGACTGATGGATTGTTATGCTACATGTGAGGATTTCAGTTATGAGATTTTGATTCTTGGTTCAATTAGTGGGTTATGTACTGTGATACTGATGTACTTGTACTATTTGTGATTTGTATCAAATGTTTTGGCTTTGTTATTGATTGATGTATAACTGGATTCATCGTTATCCAAGATCTCAAGATATTATTGTCAAACTTATTTGCAAAAAGGAAGTGTATTTTGCAAGACACCACCTTCACACAGATAGGGATTTCTTCCTAATAACAAGCTTTCTTTTTAGGTTTTTGTCTAATTTAGGTTGATTTTATTTTTCTCTTTAATGCAGAGGAGTGAGTACACTAGCCAGAGGTGAATTGCTGCTGGACGGAGTCTGCTTTATTGTGAATTGTGTTTTCAAGTACCGCAGATATCTCTTCTATTGATTGTGAAATTCTTTAATTCTAACTTGCTGATTTTCTCCTGATTATGTTGAGCAAACAATATTTTTTTATTTGTGTGTGTGCAGTGAGAAAAGAGGCCCTGTATTGTTTTTCCATTCACTAAATGTTTGTGTTGTGATTGGCTGACTGGCCTGAGGAGTTACACTGGGATTGGTGAAACATCACCACAGGGTCGTGCTGTCATTGTTTAGTTGCTGTCAAAGACCCGCTGTGATTGGTTGATTTTTAGCATAACTATGATGGGATTGGTTGTTATTTACTTTCTTGTTTTGTTTTTTGGATTATTTGAGTGAAAATAATGGGTGCTGTATTAGAAAAGCCTTAAGCCCCTAAAGCACCTACTAGAAGGGACAGGAGATTACTGCAGAGGGCTCGCCAGCATTTGAAATGTTGATAAATGTTGGGCTCTCTACGTGTACCTGATTCGTGATTGGCATGAATATACTTCTGGAGGCAAAGACTTACACTGTCCTTTAGAGGGTACTTTTAGCATTAGAAAGCCAAATTTCTTGAGACAGACAATGAATGAGAGAAAGTCATTACCTAGAACCTCACAACTTGAGGCACTGAATAAATGAGATCAAATAGCTACTTACTAGAGATCCTGTAGAGAGTCTATGGTAAAGAGAGTGAGAGTTTTTCCTTCAATAGTTAATGAGACAACAAATAAAAAGAAAGCAGAGAGAAACAAGACAAAGTACAATAATCAGGTGTAGAGGATACCTTTTTAAATGAATGTTTGAATTCTAGACCTCCCCCATACACATAGGCGCACAGGTCGGCTCTACATTTGTGCCCGATATGGGTGCATTGGATGACCTGAGTACGAGTGCACTGGGATTGACAGCATTTGCAGTGACAAGAACTAGTATAACATGAAGTGCAAGTGTCCCACCTGAGAATATTGCTGCTGTTCTTACTGCACCTACTGCTGCACCTGCCTATCCTGAACCAATTGTACTTCTAAAGGAGAGGGAGATAAATATTAGACTTTTAAAGATTGAATTGTGAGATATTTTATAGGAGAACCGTTGTTTTTCATAGATTGTCATATAAAGTAGATAAATTGAGATATCTAGTCACAAAAGAGGCAAGGTGTGCAACTGAAGCGCTCAATAAACTTGAAGGGGCCGATTCACAGAACTAACTTAAGACAAAATCCTAATCTTACTACTTTTGGTATTCACAGAAGTTTGGATTTTGTCTTAAGTTTGTCTTAAGACAAACTTAAGACAGACTTAAGACAGACTTAAGACAGACTTAAGACAAACTTAAGACAAACTTAAGACAGACTTAAGACAGACTTAAGACAGACTTAAGACAAACTTAAGACAAAATCCTAACTTAAGTCTGTCTTAAGTCTGTCTTAAGTCTGTCTTAAGTTTGTCTTAAGTCTGTCTTAAGTTTGTCTTAAGTTTGTCTTAAGTCTGTCTTAAGTCTGTCTTAAGTTTGTCTTAAGACAAACTGAAGACAAAATCCTAACTTCTGTGAATACCAAAAGTAGTAAGTTTAGGATTTTTTCTTAAGTTAGTTCTGTGAATCGGGCCCGAAGAATTAGCAGATGAATATAATTTTGATATAAGTAGAATGAATAATTTACAGGGAAATATAAAATCAATTTGGGTGAATCGGAAATAAAATAATTGGACGTAGTGATTTTAAGAGCTAACATTAAAGATTTAGCCAGGAAAACTAAAGAATGGAGAGATTTGAAGCAGTAAAGAGAGAAAAGTGGAAACAGGGAGTTCCTATTAAAAAGGAAAGCAGCAAAGGCATGGAAGAAAGCTAAGATGGTCATTAGTGATTCAGATCCTGAGACAGTGTAAGAATTTCCTTTGGGAGACATGCATGGGGGAACTATATACAGGTGCCTTGGACTAGGGGTGATCTTCATGCCTTAACGACACATTTTCCAAAATTTAGACAGGAACCTGACATGTGTTAAAAAGAGATTCAAAGATTGGTGACAACTTTGAAAACGCCTTGGATTGATTTGGGTATGCTATTTGATAATAATTTTCACCTGACTTATGAGCATTCTCTAGCTGCATTGGTTGCTGCCACATACAGAGCATTGATACAGCATTTAAAAAAGAAGGTGTCAGGAAAAGTTGAACTGAGCAAAGATCATGAGGGCTACACAAGTGCCAAAAAAAGTCAGTTCAAGTGCATTATGAGAGGTTTATACAGATGTATAGTAAATATAGCAGAGTTGGGGATGCCAAGAAAGAAGTTGTTTGTGAATTAATATCAGCTTTCAGTATGGGTTTGAGTCTGGAGCTTAGTTTGAACATTCAATGAAGTGTTATGTGTTGACAAACCAAGAGTATTGCTGAGATCTTGAAATATTTTAAATATTGGAAGTGACTGTTTTGATGCAAAGCCGAAAAAGATTAAAGAGAAGTTGATGATTGCACAAATAAATCAGATTCAGAGAAGCAACAGGAATCAGATGATGGGTCTGGTTCACATTTTACACTGCCTAAACATGCCAGAATAAATGAGATACTAGGGATGCAAGGTGTTAGAATGGGATATGAGATGAGGCTGATAGAGGGTCATAGAGCAAATGTGAATAATTCTACAATGAATTCAAATATTAATTTGCTGAAGAAGAGCGATGCTTGTCATTTTTGTGGGACAATCTGACACTGGAAACTCGAGTTAAGACAGAATCCAGACAGAATCTAGAATGACTTTGTTCCCCAAATGTAGCAAAACACCGATCAGGTGCAGACACAGTTTGTTGCCTGAGCCCAACGACTTCTGTGCAGAGTATGCGAATTCAAAGGCAGTTCCGCACAAATAAGCCTATAGCTCCAGTGTTGCAGCAAAATCTGAGAAACAAGGTGTCATACAATCCAGAGTAATAGGCAGAATGCATGGATTCTGAACAATCAGTTTCCTCGGATTTCATCAGAAACAAATTCACAACGATGGAGAACGAGAATTGCATGCTTGCTGCAGTCTTAGAACTAGAAAAGAGTGACTCATATCTCAATGGTGCGGTGAATGGTTACCCCATATAATTTTTGATTGATACTGGTGCTACCCACTCTAATGTTCTCTCTGTGGTGGGCCCAACTGCCCCTCTGGGGAAAAGAAGTATAAGTTGTAGGCATTAGCAATGAACAGATTGTCAATGTGGTTATGGAAGATATCCCAGTTAAAATAGGGTTGATAAGGAATAACCATCAGTTTTTATTATGTGATTCAAGATTATTAATTTATTTGTGAGGGAATTGATTTGCCAGATTGTAGGAGAGTAGGATCTGCACTTATGTTGCCCCCACTTTTTTCTGATGTTAACACTGGTTTCTGGCTATAGTCTGGCTGGGTCCCTGCTAGTCAGGGCCCCAGTCTCTCTGTTCTCTCTAAACAACTTGGAGTGCATATTAGGTGCACTAGTGATTGGATACTGTGGTACCTTATGAGCCCCTAGTATATGGTACCTTAGGTACCAAGGGCATAGGTACTTCACAAACCTACCAGGGGATGAAGCATGTATTATGACACCCCTGGGAAGCAAACTAAATCTGACACCACAGGCCTGCTACTGCAGCCTGGGTGAGGTAGTGTTAGCACTCCTCACAGAGGTATAGGTTCTCTATATCTCACCATACACACACATATAAACCTATCAGTCACCCCTAAGGCAAGCCCTATCAATCCTGAGGGCAGGGTACTTGGTTTACAATGTGAGGGGGCGCCTCTGCATGAGCAGGGCCCCTCTGCAGCTGGCAAAGTCTATTCTCTGTGGCTTTTTGTGGATGCGGTTAAACCATATACTCTTAAGTGCATTATAACCTAGCGGTAAATGCTAACTTTGGAATGACTGCATCAAAACATGTCGTGTTTGGTGTCAAAAAACTTGGTATCATACCCCCACACCAGTAACTGGTGTGGGAGTATGGTCCCACCCTTCTAGAGGGGACGACATGTACCTACTGTGGAAACACTGTAGAAATCTGAAAGAGCCCTGGCATCACAAAATGGATGCCACCAGCACAGACACTGGGCTGCCCTCCTGCTGCTGACTGAAACTCGCAGTGGAGGAGGCCCAACAATAGGCATCCTGTTACAGGGAGGTGACACCACCTTCCAGACAGGATTTAGTGTATTGGGGCTGGGTTGGTGCACTCTTAGAGTGCTTTGAAGTCCTGCACTGGGGGAGCAGTAGGCTCCTCTGTGCATATGCCAGCTCAAACCGGTTCAGGGGCTACCTGCCCCTGCTCTGGCGCGAAACTGGACAAAGGGAAGGGGGTGTAACCACCCACTCCCCTGACCCTCCCATAGGAGTGGTCATAGAGCTAGTCCCTCCCTTCCCTTTAGTATAAGATAGGGAAACCTTGCCATTGCAAATCAGATATCCCTGGATGACACTCTACAAGAACAATCCTGGACCATCGACGTTCCCCTACCTTTGAAAGACTGAAGAATCTCCCTTGGAGTCAAGGAGTGACTCCCCTGCTTGGCAGGCACCAAAAAGTTGAATCAACAGTCGCAAGCTTTCCCGCTCCCGCCGGCGTCCGAAGTTCCTGCATCCCCAAAAGTAGATTTCCTGACTTCTCGATGGTCATTGTGAATCCCCAGCAGAGCTGAGGTGGGTGAACCCCACGAGTGACGAGGAACAGCAATACCCGGGCACTGCGCACTATTGTCCAGTTCAACCCCTTCACGACATTCTACAAACTTGTGCATTGAACCACATATGGGTCAAGCCTCCAGCAAGATTTCCCTTGAAAATCAGAGGCCTACCTCATCCCGAGTGACCGTGGGCTCCTGTGAAGCGAATCCTCATGAGGCATCTTTGTGATCCCTTGCCAGCTGGCTTGTGGGTCCCCTGAAGACTTTCTCATCAAACCAAAGGGCTCCTCGGATTGCTCCAGGCCTGCCCTAACCTACCCTTGCTGGGTGAGTCCCTCAGACCGTGCTGGTCTGCAACGCTGACTTTCTTCAATTTCCATGAGACTTGCTGTTGCCAAGGCTTGTTGGCTCCAATCTGGTTGCCGACACCTCAGTAAGCTGCAAACTTTGTGGGACACTCCAAATCCAGCTCCTGGTTGTCGTTGACACCTCCTGGACCTCGTGGCTGAAGAGTCAAAACACCCTTGATCACCTGAAATCACCCAACTTCCGTGGGCATCCATCTTCCTGGCCCCGGGTCACTGGAAAGTGACTGTGAACACGGTCCCTTCTGCTTTCAGGTCCTCATCATCTTGAATCCAGCCTTGGATTCCACCGGACACTTCTCCAGTCTTCACAAGCAGCAAAACTTATTCGGCTTCCATTAAAAAAGACGACATGACCCGACACCAAAAGATACCTATGCACCTGGCTTCCCTAGGTGAGGTAACTCGTGCACTCTGGTGCTCCTGTGGGTGTTGGCCCTCAAACTACTTACCTTGTAAGTGGCCTGCTTGTAGACTCTCTAGAAGTACCCTTAAACTTTAGAAATCCAACCGCGACTTGCTCCATTGAAATCAATAGGGAACCCGCGGCTGTGTTCTCACACTGCACGCGTCTCTCGTGGGTCCTTTACTTACCTGCCTTGGGTGGATTAGTGAATCCCCAGCGATTCTACAGGTCCTAGGCCTTGTCCCCTTGCAAGTCAACTTTCCTAAACCTCTTTTTTAGTATATGGTCTGGTACGCCCCTAGGGCCCCAGCCATATTTGTGCCTAAATTATTGTGAAACGTTGATATTTGCATATGTTCCTGACTTCTAATCTCATAAAGGGATTAGTAGAGTGTGTCTAGGAATAAATACATATATATTTGATATATATACCTGTGTGGTGTCCGTTCATTTGGTAATTCAAGAGATTATAAGGTAAAACAAGCTAGTTTACATTCCTCTGAGACTTAACCTGAAGGCTGCTCTCCACAGCTACCACTAGGATAGCTTTCTTTAAAAGGTTGTCTTAAACCTATCTACCATAAGAGTCAAATTGGACTGGTGCAAGGTAGCCACTTTAACTAGTGACCAGCATATGCCAGGCCAACTTCTCACACAGATGAACTCCATTTTTTATTGAACACCGGATTGTAGTGCAATTGAAACTCAAGATGAAGATTCAGTGTTTAAAATTAAAAACCTTTTCACAATATTCTAACCATGTTAAACAAGATGATAGTGTCCAGTTTACCTGTACATCAAAGGAAAGTTGATTGTTAACAATAACCCCAAGATTTTTTGCTGATTTCACAGGTGAGAGTAAAGTTCTCAATGTCTCTGGCCACCAATTGCTATTCCAAATCACAGACTGACTTCCAAAGATAATCACCTCCGTTTTTTCAGCATGCTACTTAAGGCAATTATCCCTCATCTGGGTGGAGATTGCTTTCATACAGTTGTTGAAGTTTATGCCCTTGAGGATTCATGATCTGAAATCAATGCAATGATATGTGTGGTAGCACTCGTATTGTCCCGGATTGGCTACTGCAATGCCCTCTATCTAGGGGCGGATAAGCGGCAATTGATCAAACTGCATTCTCTGCAGAAAGCCGCTGCCCGGACACTGGTGAACATTCCTAAATAGTCAATAATCTTGGGCCATTAGAAAACTTCACAGGCTTTCAACCACTTGGGAATGCAACCGTGAGATCAAATTAACAATTCACAGAGCAAGAATCAGAACAAAATTAACATAAAAGTACTGCTGAAAATACAAAGTATGCAAATTGTTTGAGTTACGTCCAATACAGACGACGTAAAGTGAATTGAGAAACCTCCAGGAGGGGGGAAACAGAAGTTGAAAAACAGAAATGGGAGTTGGCAGGTTGCAAAAAGAATTTCAGCAATGTTTGGACTACACCTGAATATAAATATGTACTTCCTGATTCTAAATTACATTCTCTGAGCCATAATTTGCATGGCCAGACTCATATAGAGAGGGACAAAATGATCAGGACTTTTAAAAAGTACTGGTTGAATAACACATTCTGAAATTTTGCAGACGATTTGTGGTCAGGTGTGTTATTTGTTAGAGAAATAATCAGGGAAAGAAAAACATTGTCATTATCAATAATTGTCATGGAATGTGCAATTGTTATTTGTACTTTTCTTGGTAAGTCCACAGTTACTTTGGACTAGTAATCAGCGTTACATCGAAATACATTGAAACAAAATGGAAACGACATTCAGGACTGTAAAAGTATGAACAATATATTAGAAAATCATATATATTGTATATGATATACAAATCAAAATTTAAAAGACAGGTCTGATGCATAAATAATAGAATTTATAAACAAATGTGCCTTATACATTACATAAAAATAAACACCATGGAACATGTAGACGTTTATCAAGAATAACATAAAAACACGAGTAGTTTGAGCGTCCAAAAAATCACAGTTGCTACCTAGACAGATATATGTTTTGCATTCTGACATGGATATGTCTAGTTGGGCATGGAGCACTTGTTCAGATTACGTTGACGTTTCGACCCCTAAAGAAATGTGTATGGTTGAGTAACATCACCATGAGATCTTCCTCAGGACTGTATATTCGATAATATACAGCCTGTGTAGTAAAGAGCTAAACTGAGTGTCAGTGTATTGTGTAATCTGAAATCTTATTGACAGGTGGAACTCTCACATTATTCTCACCTGTAATAGATAATTTTCTCTGTCTGGGTTAGAGTACCAGGGATTGTGCACTCTCTTGTCTTGGATAAATTGATACCTTCATCATAAAAAATAGCGTGCGTTTTTTGGGAAACAACATCTACTCAAAAGTTGGACATGTTCTGCTAGGTCCCCGACGAGGGTCATAAATTTAAGAGGTCTGTGGCAATGACCACATTCTACCTTTGTAAATGGATGAGGATATCCCATTCACGTTGCATTCAAAAAGGAGCCGTGTACGTGCTTCCTTTGTGCCAAAATCACATAATCGGCAGTCACAAATGTGGCCTCCAAATACCAGGTGCAGTAATTATTCCAAAGTGCTTCAGTGTAACCATAAAAACAAAAAAACAATTACCTAGGAGTCTGCAAATAAGCCAACAGCACTTTAAAGGTCTGTTAGAGCAACAAGAGAGATGCCCAGAACCGAGTCTGTGCCTAAACAGAATCATAAATATCTGTTTCTGCTTACCTATGGTGTTGGACCCGGCCTCGTGGCGTGGTCCTTAACCCCCTGGATTGTGCCCGTTCCCCGCCCCGGCCTTCACGGGCCACCCGTCTGAACTGCACCAAGACCCTTCACCCGGAGCTGCACGTGGTCGCATACTCCTCGTGGCTCCGCCATCTTGTTGGCATCCACGTCACACCGTGCCCCAGCCGGCGCGACCCCGCTCAACCCAGCCTCGACCCCAGCGAAGCCCCACCATCGAGGCACCACGAACTAGCCAGGGGGTGCCGCAGGAACCATTCATCACCCCCGGCGGAGGACAGTATCGATGGGACCCCCAACTGTCCTCCCCTCTCGAGGTGTGATCGCCCGGCAACTCCCATGGGCCTGGCGCCTCTCCTGCTGGGCGTCTGGCCACCTCCACCCGGCCACTCCGCCCCCTCGGGCGCATAGGTCCGGACATCAAAGGGCTCCAGACCTATATCTGGGGCGACCCCACCACAGCTCGGCAGTTGTATCCCGGAGTCGAGAGCCCTGCTGATTGAATCGCGGCTGACCCTACGGAGAAGAACTCTTGTCGGAACCATCACGAGCCCTGCTGACTGCGTCGCGGCTCCTTCCTGTGAACCCTTTCTGAACCACCTGGAACATCGGAGCCCTGCTGACGCTGTCGCGGCCCAACCTCGCTGAAGCCTCCCTCGGAGCCCTGCTGACGACGTCGCGGCTCGAGCTGAGCAGAAACCATCTTGAGAGCCCTGCTGATTGGATCGCGGCTCTCCACGAACTGTACGCCAGAGCCCTGCTGACGCCGTCGCGGCTCGACCCCTCCGAGATCCGGAGGTCCTCCAGCTTGAGGATAAGAACTGGGCCCCAGGTACCCTCGTACCGCATTCCTGCCAAAGACTGTCCCGCTACCCCGACCCTTCCAAAGAGACACTGAGACTTTTGGTGGATCCCTCGATCCCTTCGTGTAAATATTGCCCTCGTAACCCTTTTATTGCTGATAAAGAATTGCTTGTCACAAGACAACCTCCTTGAGTCCTGTGTGGTGGTGTTACTGTGCTAGTACGTGATAGGAGAAGGATCTCTCAGGAGACTTCTCGGCAGCGCTCGGCTACTTCGTGCAGTGTGAGGGCCCCCCCCTTGGTGGTCGCACCGACTCCTCGGGGTCCGCCTTCCAACATTTGGTGGCCAGCGACGGGATCCGAGCCGAACGCAGTACGTACCAGCCAGTACCCACTAGCTACCCATCCAAACGAACAGCATCATGAGCAGCCAGGAAAACAACGCGACAATGGAGTTCCAGCCCGAACGGCTGGAAGAATATACGCACAAAGAATTGAAACAGTTCTGCAAAGACTAAGGCATTGCAACCACCAGCCTGGGTACCAAAGAGGAGATGCAGAAAGCTCTGAGGGCATGGTTGGAGGCCGGGGCAGGCCCCTCCCAGGAGGAAGGGCCCTTGCCCCTGACTGAGACCGCAGCAACCGCACGGACTCCGGCAACCGGAGGAAGAAAGAGTCTAGAAACCGGCCTCTCCGAAGAAGAAATACGAGAGCGGGAAAAGGTCCGGAGCCACGAGCTAGAGCTCGCCCGACTGCGGCTGGACGGTGAACTCCAGCTGGCAGAGAATAAACTGGCCCTAGAGCAGCTGCGCCTTCAAGAAGAGATAGAGGAGAAGAGACGACACCGGGAGTTGGAGGAAAAGAAACTAACTCTTGAGCACGAGCGCAGTCTCAAGGAGCTCGAGATCAAGGCCAAGAACGGAGGGACTGACACCCCCAGAGACACTCTACCGCCTTCCGAGGCCAAGGTGCATATCCCGAAAGAAGTCGTCAAGGAGTATTACAAGAATGACGACATCCAACAATGGTTCAAGGCCTACGAGGTGGCCATGTCCTCTCATCGGGTGCCCCGAAAGGACTGGGGCGCGGGCCTGTGGGGGCGGTTCCTGAGTGAGGGGCGGGACACGCTGCTCCAGCTACCGGAGGAGGTGATGACCTCCTACGATCACATGAAGGAGGCCCTGCTCACCCGCTACGGGCTAACAGCGGAAATGTACCGCCAGCGGTTCAGAGACTGCAAGAAAATCCCGGGTACCACATGGGTGGAGTATGTGGACTTTTTCAGTCGGGCCCTAGAAGGGTGGATCAAAGGGAGCAAAGCAACCACCTACGGGCAGCTGGTCGACCTCATCGTATGGGAACACCTTTCCAACAATTGCTTCGTGGAACTGAGGCAGCACCTCCTCGACAGCAAAATGACCGACCCACGAAAACTTGCCGTCGAAGCCGATCGATGGGTCAACTCCCGGGTCCCCCGGAACTCAATGGGGGAGTACCAGAGGAACCCCAACGGGCCCCCCCACCAGCGCGGTGGGGGGGGAGGGCCGAACAGGAACCGAGACCCTCCCGCCGGGGCCCCCAGGAGCCCCCCTCGAGGGCCACCGCAGCCACATCTCTCCCCGAGCCTAGCCCGAAAGGTGGGCCCGGCCCGACCCGGACCACGGCCGCCAGTGACCTGCTACGGCTGCCAACAAACAGGACACTTTGCCAGCGATCCGGCCTGCCCTCTGAACCGAAGAAACGGGGCCGGCGGGCACCCGCCCCGGCAGCTGACAGCCGCCGCCTTGGGGGGAGAAGAAGAGGAAGAGGAGGCCCTCGACCGAGAGAACACTGAGTGGGAGCCGGCAGCCATGTCCCTGGTCTGCCTGGGTAGCCGAGAGATGGTACCCTGCACCCCCATCCCAACCAACACCCAGAAGTACCGGCAGCAGGTCACGGTCAATGGACAACGGGCCGAAGCCCTTCGTGACACAGGCGCCAGTATCACCGCTGTCCGCTGCCACCTGGTGACCCCTGGGCAGATTCTACCGAATGTGCTGTGCCCCGTACGGACGGCCGACAACAGTGAAAGCCTATGCCAGATGGCCCTGGTCCCCTTCGAGTGGGGAGGGGTGACGGGCCTGCTAAAGGTGACAGTGCGCTACGACGCCCCGGTCGACTGCCTCCTGGGGAACGACTTGGAAAGTTCCCCCTGGGCTCAAGTAGAGCGACGAGAACACCTCCGAATGTTGGGACTGGCTGATTGGGCCTGCGCCATCACCCGGTCCATGACCGCCCAGGCCCCCCGCTCATCCTCGACCTCCGGGACCGCCCAGCCCGAGGGGCTCACACCCCCTCCCGCCAGCAGCGAGGAGGAGGCGGACACCGACCCGGGACCCAGCGAATCCTCCCCCGAAGAGATGGCTTCTCCGAGCGCCCTCCCAGAGCTGACACAATGGCGACACGAAGGGGGCCCCACCCGAGAGCAGTTCCAGCAAGTACAACAGTCCTGTCCCTCTCTCGAAGGGGTCCGACAACAGGCGACCGCGCAAGCCAACGGTGACCAGACCGGCACCCACTGGATCTACTGGACCGAGGGCCTGTTGTACAGTGAACAGAAAGTAGCAGAACTCGGGGCCAGCCGCGTGTTGGTGGTCCCCCTCCGCTTCCGGGAGTTCCTTCTCCACCTGGCCCATGATGTGCCCCTCGCCGGACACTTGGGGCAAGACAAAACGTACAGTCATCTGGTGACCCACTTCTACTGGCCCCGGATTCGGAGAGATGTGGACAACCACTGCCGGTCCTGCCAGACCTGCCAAGCCAGCGGAAAGACGGGGGGTCGGGTCAAGGCCCCCCTCCAGCCCTTTCCCGCCGTCAGCACCCCGTTCGAACGGGTCGGAATCGATATTGTGGGACCCCTGGACCCCCAAACCGCCCTGGGCCACCGCTTCATCCTGGTCCTCGTGGACCACGCCACCAGGTACCCGGAGGCGGTCCCGCTAAGAACTATAACGGCCCCTGTGGTAGGCCGGGCCTTGATGGGGATCTTCTCCCGAGTGGGATTCCCCAGCGAAGTGGTGAGCGACCGCGGCACGAACTTTATCTCCAGGTACATGCGGTCTCTGTGGCAACAGTGCGGGGTCACATACAAGTTCACGACCCCCTATCACCCTCAGGGGAACGGCCTGGTTGAGCGGTTCAACCGAACATTAAAAGGGATGATCCAGGGCCTGGAAGAACCCCTCAGGCGGAAATGGGATGTCCTGCTGCCCTGCCTCCTGTTTGCCTATCGGGAGGTCCCGCAGAAGTCCCTGGGGTTCAGCCCGTTTGAACTATTGTATGGGCACCCGGTCCGCGGACCGCTCAGCCTGGTCAAGGAGGGCTGGGAGATGAAACCCCGAGGCGCCCCTCCTGACGTCTACCGATACCTCCTGACCCTCCGAAACCAGACCCGCAAGTTCCGAGCCATGGCCGAAGCCAACATCGAGGCCAGCCAGGAGGACATGAAGCGGTGGTACGATCGCAACACCTCTACTATAGAATTCGAGCCAGGACAGAAAGTATGGGTCATGGCCCCGGTCGAACCCGGCGCCCTCCAGGACAAGTGGACCGGGCCCTTCAAGGTGGTGGAGAAGAAAAGTCCCGTCACCTACCTGGTCGATCTGGAGTCCCCCGGAACCCCCTCCGGGTCCTACATGCTAACAGGCTAAAACCCCACTTCGCCCGGACCGAACTGAGCCTGCTGCTGGCGACTGACGAAGGGGGCGAGGTCGACTCCGAGCCCTTGCCCGACCTCTTGCAATCCGACATTAACGATGGATCGATTGAAGGGGTCCAACTCGCCTCGTCCCTGACCCCGGAACAGCGCAACGACTGCCAGCAATTACTGCGGGACTACGCAGCCCTCTTCTCTCTCACCCCGGGGGTGACCCACTGGTGCGTCCACGATGTCGACACCGGGGAGAGCCCCCCCATACGGCACAGAGCCTACCGGGTGCCTGACCGAGTGCGGGCCTGCATCCAGGCTGAGGTAGCAAAGATGCTGGCCCTGGGAGTCATCGAGCCTTCCGACAGCCCGTGGGCCAGCCCTGTCGTCCTGGTGCCCAAGGCCGCAGCTCCCGGTCACCCCCCGGAGTTGCGATTCTGCGTGGACTACCGAGCCCTGAATGCAGTAACCAAGACAGACGCACACCCGATACCCCGGGCCGACGAACTCATCGACCGCCTAGGGGCCGCTCGCTACTTGAGCACGCTGGACCTCACCGCCGGGTACTGGCAGATCCAGCTCACCCCCGGCGCCCAAGAAAGATCCGCCTTTTCGACCCCGGATGGGCATTACCACTTTCGGGTGATGCCCTTCGGAATGAAGAACGCCCCGGCCACCTTCCAAAGACTAGTGAACAAGGTTTTGGCCGGGCTTGAGGCCTTCAGCGCGGCCTACTTAGATGACATTGCCGTGTACAGCAACCACTGGGCCGAGCACCTTCGCCACCTGAAGGCCGTCCTGGCCGCCCTTCAGCGGGCCGGGCTCACAATCAAGGCCAGCAAATGCCAAATCGGCCACGGATCCGTGACCTACCTGGGCCATCAAGTGGGGAGCGGGCAGGTGGCCCCCCTCCAAGCAAAGATAGATGCCATCCAGACCTGGGAACCCCCCACTACCCAGACCGCTGTCCGGGCCTTCCTGGGCCTCACCGGATACTACCGGCGGTTTATCAGGGACTATGGGAGCATTGTTGGCCCCCTCACAGAGTTAACGTCCAAAAAGCAGCCCAAGAAGGTACACTGGACACCCCGCTGCCAAACAGCCTTCGACACCCTAAAAACAGCCATGTGTACTGCTCCGGTGCTGCAGGCCCCGGACTACCAGAAGGAGTTCGTGGTACAGACGGACGCCTCCGAGTATGGGATCGGGGCCGTCCTATCCCAAGCCGACGAAAAGGGGCTCGACCGACCAGTGGCCTTCCTCAGCCGACGACTACTGCCCCGAGAGCAACGCTGGAGCACTATTGAGCGTGAGGCCTTCGCTGTGGTGTGGGCCCTCAAGAAGCTCCGGCCCTACCTCTTTGGCACCCACTTCCGGGTCCAGACCGACCACCGGCCCTTGCAATGGCTAATGCAAATGCGGGGCGAGAACCCCAAGCTGCTGCGGTGGTCCATCTCGCTACAAGGAATGGACTTTGACGTTGAACACCGGCCCGGCAATGACCACGCCAACGCCGACGGCCTGTCCCGCTTCTTCCGCCTTGACGAGGAGAATCCCCAAGGAGATGGGTGACTCTCCATGCCTTCGGCTGGGGGGGACGCCTGTTGGACACGGCCTCGTGGCGTGGTCCTTAACCCCCTGGATTGTGCCCGTTCCCCGCCCCGGCCTTCACGGGCCACCCGTCTGAACTGCACCAAGACCCTTCACCCGGAGCTGCACGTGGTCGCATACTCCTCGTGGCTCCGCCATCTTGTTGGCATCCACGTCACACCGTGCCCCAGCCGGCGCGACCCCGCTCAACCCAGCCTCGACCCCAGCGAAGCCCCGCCATCGAGGCACCACGAACTAGCCAGGGGGTGCCGCAGGAACCATTCATCGCCCCCGGCGGAGGACAGTATCGATGGGACCCCCAACTGTCCTCCCCTCTCGAGGTGTGATCGCCCGGCAACTCCCATGGGCCTGGCGCCTCTCCTGCTGGGCGTCTGGCCACCTCCACCCGGCCACTCCGCCCCCTCGGGCGCATAGGTCCGGACATCAAAGGGCTCCAGACCTATATCTGGGGCGACCCCACCACAGCTCGGCAGTTGTATCCCGGAGTCGAGAGCCCTGCTGATTGAATCGCGGCTGACCCTACGGAGAAGAACTCTTGTCGGAACCATCACGAGCCCTGCTGACTGCGTCGCGGCTCCTTCCTGTGAACCCTTTCTGAACCACCTGGAACATCGGAGCCCTGCTGACACTGTCGCGGCCCAACCTCGCTGAAGCCTCCCTCGGAGCCCTGCTGACGACGTCGCGGCTCGAGCTGAGCAGAAACCATCTTGAGAGCCCTGCTGATTGGATCGCGGCTCTCCACGAACTGTACGCCAGAGCCCTGCTGACGCCGTCGCGGCTCGACCCCTCCGAGATCCGGAGGTCCTCCAGCTTGAGGATAAGAACTGGGCCCCAGGTACCCTCGTACCGCATTCCTGCCAAAGACTGTCCCGCTACCCCGACCCTTCCAAAGAGACACTGAGACTTTTGGTGGATCCCTCGATCCCTTCGTGTAAATATTGCCCTCGTAACCCTTTTATTGCTGATAAAGAATTGCTTGTCACAAGACAACCTCCTTGAGTCCTGTGTGGTGGTGTTACTGTGCTAGTACGTGATAGGAGAAGGATCTCTCAGGAGACTTCTCGGCAGCGCTCGGCTACTTCGTGCAGTGTGAGGGCCCCCCCCTTGGTGGTCGCACCGACTCCTCGGGGTCCGCCTTCCAACATATGGCGTGCTAAATAAATCAGTCTGCTCGGGGTGTGTCCAGAGTTGATCCTGTTTGAAGCACAAGAACATCTATGAGTGGAGAAGACTCAGCAATAGTCACAAGTGCAGATATAAGAGTTGAATCACCTAAGGCAGTGAAGAGAACTTGTAAGAAAGGACATTAGAAGAATTAAAGATCCGAATCAATCAGGAAAGAACCAGAAGCAATTGAAATCGATTCAGAGAACAGTGAGAATGATTTGCCTATTGTCAAAAGATCAACAAGAAGGTACGCCTTAACTGAATGAGCATATCTTGCATCTGTCTCTGAAGAAGAAGGAGAGTCAGATGTGGAAGACTACATCTCAAAAACCAGTGTCAATTTTTCTTTGAAGAAGAGCCATCTTGAAATTGTGTAAATATAAGAGTTAGGAAATTAGGAAACAGATAAAAAAGAAAAAATGCGACTCTGAAGTCTGATGTTTGCTGTAATTCATATTTTTTAAACAATTATGTTTTCTTACAGAATCAATTTTTGCGTTTCAAATTCTTTTAATTTTTGTTTTTGATCTCAATAGAAATGGCATACAGCAGATGCTGTAAAATTGTTGCATAACTTCAATAAAAGTAATACTAATTGTTCTTATAGGCCTGTTGCTGTGCCCGATTTCTCCTGTTGGATCTGCTTCCACACAGGATGAACTGACTACAGTACATAATGAGATTGAACATAATAAACTGAGACATACAGAAAGTTTAGTTGGTGGTTTTAAGGACAATGTCTATACAAATATGTTGGGTGAATATGTTCACATTATGGGGTTCAAAAATTGCATGGTGTGTACTTTTCTTCCCTTTTCTGCAGGGGAAGGGCCAACGTATCTACAGTTACCAATTTTCTACAGCTTATTGTGTAATGTCTTTGTTAGTATATTTAATAAGCAGGAGTTTATTTCGCCATGATTGTCGGATTTCACCTTTTCTCTGTAATACCATATTGTTTCTGATGATAGTGGAAATAGAGTAACCTATAGTAAATATCTGAACACAGCTGCACAAACGTAACACCAAACCGACTAATGGGAGCATGTGTGTAGTTTGAATAAAGAGAAACATGAATTTGTTAAAGACAATAATGAGAGGAGAGTGACATTTTTAAGGAATTGGAAAGATGAAAGGGAAGATTAGAGAACAGATTAAGGCTGAAGAGGAATTTGGGTTTTTAAATTTGCATCCAAGGTTGTCAAAGGAGCATAAGAGAAAGGGTGAACTGTGTATGGTGCACCATGAACCTATCAAAGGTGAATCAGAACAGTGTGTAGGAAAGAGTCAGTGTGAAAGGAGTGATGTTATTAGTGGTGATTTGCCGATTGGTGAAAAACCAATACTTAAAGAGTTCTTGTTATCTGTCTTTAGTATTTCCTAGAGGCCATCATGTGAACTGAAATGAGTGATGCAGTTGGTTTGAAGAGAGTGAAACATGGTTTTGGTCAGGTTGTGCTAGATGTATTAAGAGCTATGATTCCATTTATTGGTGTGGCTATAAATGATGTGAAACATGGAAAATTATCTTTGGTCATGAATTGGCTCACCTCTAACATGGCTGGAACATTAACACAAATAAATACTAGTTAATTGCTATGTGTGCGATGATTATGCAAAAGCGCTTAGCACTAAATATCCTTCTCACGAAGGAAGGCAGTGTGTGCATGGTTTTGAAGGTGAGTGAATGCTGCACCTTCATACAAGATAAGAGTAGGGTTACTACAACTATTACTACTATTTGTTGTGAAGTTCAAGCTTTGGAAGAGTAGGGCTTATGGGAAATAGTAAGTTCCTTGGTTAGTGAGATTGGAAAGTGTTTTAGTAAGGTCAGTGAATTGACTGATAGCTTGGGTTAGGGTATTTTTAGGACTATACTTATCCCTATAATTATTGTGTCTATTTGTGCAATTGTTCTGTTTCTCAAGCTGATGAATTATTATTTTTAGATTGTGGGTGTAGAGAGCAAAATCTAAGAAGAAGTTGGATGAAACTGAAAAGAAAGAGGCCAGAGATCGGGTAGCTAATCCACTGATGTTGTTGGGAGAATGACATTGAAAGAAGCAGAAAGTAATACAGACTGTATTATAATTAATTGTTGGTTTTTAGTGAGTATAGAATAATTAGAGACAGGAATTTGTAGACGTTTTTACACATTCATAAAATTGTGCATTATTATCAACTTGCAGAATATGAATTTACACTTAAATCGACATGTTCACACATATCTATGTTATTATTTTTTAAACAATTTTGACATGACCTGTTAAAGTGTTTTTCCTTGGCTTATGCTAAAATAAGCTTAAATTAGGCCTCAACGCAATCTTGTTTAAAATGTGTCTCATCCTGCACGCACACTATTTATTTTTTCTGCTACACATAGTCAAGCAAATTCATGTTTGTCTATTTCTGTTGCTCTTGCTATTCTTGAAGAAAATGTTTACAACTTGGGCTAAATATTGTATCTTTTTCAAGGTCTGTTCCACTTGCTCGCAGTATTGCATTAATTTACAATAGTTCACTGTTGTTCTGTAATTAATTTGGTATGCCATCTCCAGATGACATTAGCAGACAGTGGACAAAATCAATATTCATTTAGCAGGATAGTACTTATGAGATAAGCTAATATGACGTTTTATAATTATGTGCTCTGATCTGTCAAAATTCTATAATTCTTTTGTGCACACCACACCATGATGACTCTGCAATTTTAAATTATTCATATGAGAAGATGTCCTATATAAACTCTCAAATTTGGAAGTGATCCAGAGAACTTCTATGATAATTTTAGGATGATTGTAAGGATGCTGGCCGATTTCTTATTGATTTACTGCTCATTCCGGACTTAAAATAATTTCTGACTTTGGCTATTTTTCTGTATTGCCCTTTTATTTTTTCATTTTATATATATTTATTGATTTTCAGGTTACGTAACAAAAGGTATACAACGAGCAAAACAATAGTACTGCAATAATTCCATCCTCGCAATACCCAGCTGGCAAAGATATAGAAGTATGTCATAAAAGAACTACTTGTCAAAAGGCAAAGATTCTGAATATGGCAATCATTCATCCCATATTCTGTGGTACTTTCCCAGGCACCCCCTGGATTTTTAGATGGATCTTCATGCTGCAGCACCAAAATCCATTTTCCAAGCCTATTCGAGGAATGGCAGGGACAGTGCAGAGCGGCATTGCGGGCTATGCCCCTTTTTGCAATGATGAGCCCCAGCCCCACATGCCACCAATTATGGCGATCCCCCCATGTGTCCAGCAGGCCCAAGAATACTAATTTAGAGTCAAGAGGGGCTACCCTGCTCACAATCTGGGAAAAGGTAGTGCACATCTGTGACCAGTATGTTTGGATGACTGGGCAGTCAGATTTTGTAACAAGACAGGCAGTAGACCTATTCGCGATATGCTCAAACTATATGGCAGTAAATGCCTATCAGTAGCAACCTATGGCTCTGTAGTATGATGTAACGCCAGTGCAAATATATTGCAATCCAGTGGAAGTTCTGTTTTCTGGCTTATGCTGGCTGTACCAAGGTCTACATCTGTATATCTCCTACATAAAGAACTAGATGCATCGTATGTTGCCGACCTAATACAAGCAAGAGCTTTATGCTCTTGGCATAACATCTGGTGCAAGGAGGGAACAAAGTTCACCAGGGACAGAATTAAGGACTGCTTAGCACTGGATTATTTCAATAAAATCCCATGGCCAGCATATATGGATAAGCTGTTGAAGGCAATCGAAAAAGACCTATCAGTGATAAGTCCTGCAGGTTTTGTGCAATACGGCAAAAATGAAATTAAAAAGATTTACATGGAGAAACAAAGCCAACAAAGAGCGAGCAGAGAAGAGAAAAAATCAAGTGCATCAAGATATATGGCTAGTATAATGCTGTTTAGTCTACCTGAATATCTAGTTAAAGTTACAAATACCCAGGACAGATTTCACCTGACAAGGTTACGTTTGGGCACTGTTCATGAACTGATGGCTTTTCCAAACCATGAAAGATGGCAGAAAATAGTTTACAGATGCCCATATGATGGGAAAACTACCCAGTCCGTGATGCACTTTATGCTATTCTGCAAGTTTTATTGAGATATAAGGAGAATATTTGTATGGACAATCTTTATAGCAAAGGAACTTTTCTTTTATAAGGATGCCATGAGTTTTATTTATACCCTCAATAATGAATTAGTATGCCGAGCTGTTGCTGTAAGCCTGGCTATAAAAAGAAGGAAATCGCTTGCATTTTTAGATAACCTAGTCTATGAAGCTGATTGAAAGATGATTTTGGGATGATAATAATTTATAAAATTTAAGGAAACAAGATGATTTTTATTACTGAAGTTCTAACTACTAATTGAATGAGTTTAATTTTATATAAGATGTATTCTTTTTTTAATGTACTTTTTGGATCTATTGATAGAAGTTTTTATTCTTATGTTTGATATTTTCTCTTCATATTTTATGCACTTTTATGGATCGATAAAAAGATTTCGAACAAAGTTATTATGATGATGATGATTGCTGGGCCGTCCCAGACCATATGGAAGCAGGTGTCTGCTGGGTGTTGACACGAAAAGCACTGTGGTAGAAGGGTGCCTCCCATACTGTGTAGCCGTGAGGGACTATAGTATTCACATTGGTTAATTTCAGTTGGGATAAGGCAGAGTTTCATCAATATTGCTAAAGATCTAGTGGTCATTTTGGTCTCTACCCAGTTCTTGTCATCCAAGGGGCCCGGATCTCGATCCCATCTCTCTCTGAAAGTAGTCGTGGGATCAGGAGTATTATTTATTAGTGAGCAGTAGAGGCAAGAGATGCCCTTTCTGACTAACCGTGATTCCAATAAGTATGCTTCCAGGGGGTTGTGGTGGAGAAGGGGTTCTGCGGAGTCAAGGGAGGCTTCAAGGGTGTCTTGTGTGTATTGTAAGTGTCCACAAGATGTCAAAAAGTACCCGTCCAGATGTTCCCCAGTGTTGAGATGCTTATGGAATCCCATGCCCAAAAGCACTCCAAAGTGGCTGCTTGGGAAAGCAAGTACTCAGCCCAATGCAGTGTCATTGCCGTTGATAAGCCGTGCCGCCTAATCCGCCCCAGCAACTGGTGTTAAGTAAGATTCAAATGGGTAACAGGAGGCAGATTTATGGGAATGGTGTGTCAGTAAAGAATGCTGAGGGTACGATGACATTCCAATTCGTCGAGCTCCGCTGTTATGGAGGGGTCATCATGGATTGAGAAAAATCAGTCAGTGATGGGGAGGAGGTGGCTGGCACAGTCAATAAGTGGAGGTCGAGAGCCCCGGTCTGCTGTTGTAGGTCTGTACCACACATTTGCGGAAGGAGATTCGTCGCAGGCCTCCGGCTCAAATAAAGCACACCACATCAGATTGTAGTGTGCGAAAAAAAGAGGGTGGAATAGAGGATGGGTAGTTTTGCAAAATATGGAGAAAATCCCTGCAGTGAGACCAACTTAAACAGCACTCCTGTGTTCGCCACATTTAGAGGGAGTGTCACCCATATCCCTCTTGGCTCTTGTAACAGGAGGCATGATATTGAGGTCCTTGGCCTGTTTTGGGAGAAAGTGTCTATATCCCCAAATATCAGATATGATCGATGGGCCATTGAAATGGGGTCATGGCCATGATGTCTTCATGAAAGCCCAGTAGTGGGGAATGTTGGTGGACTTGTTCACCATGAGACCAGAGGCATCTGCATAGACCAATAACATATGCAGAAGGCGGGGGACCAAAGTCTCTGGATCACCCACATAGACCAGCAAGTCATAAGCATAGAGCAAGACCCAGAAATCAAAAACCACAGAGTTGCTCATCTCGTCGGATTCATCCTGCCAGAGGCTCAATTGCAAGTGTGAATAAAAGGGGTGAAAGTGGACAGCTACCTTGTACCTCGTAGCACGGGGACAGTCTGGGAAGTTATCCCATTGACACGGAGCTCAGCCCAGTGTCCTGAATAGAGTGTTCAGGCCCAGTGGCAAAAGAGGGGGCCAAAGTTCATCCGCTCCATCAAGCAGGACAAGTACTACCATCAAACCGAGTTGATGGCCTTCTTGAAATCAATCGAGATGAGAGCTCAACATTCCACGCTGTCCCCAGATAGTGCAATTGCATTATGTACCCTTTGGAGTCAGTGTTGTGTGCTATATACTGGCATGAACCCGTTCTAGTCTGGGTGTATTAGGGAGGTGATAGCTTTCACCAGTCGGTTTGCCAACACTTTGACAAGAATCTTAGATTCCATGTTCAGGATGGAAAAAGGCCTATAAGACCCAAAGTCTTCCTGGCGTTTCTGTGGCTAGAGGATAACCGAGATAGTGGCCCCCCTGATATGGTAGGGTAGTTCGCCCGTCCTCACCGAATCCTCATACATTGCGAGCAAGGGAGTGACCAGGGGGGAGGTCTATTTCATGTATATTTCTAGTGGGAGGCTGTAAGGTCCCAGCAATTTCCCGGTGGGGAGTGCCCCAATGTCTGTCTTATTTCTGACGCCATGCTGGCTTCCTCCAGCACCTGACAATCAGTGTTGGTCAAGTGGTGGAGGAGTAAGTCCTCTATGATAGGGCTAGGCCACTCAGCCTCAGGGACCGGACCGCAAACGTAGAGGCAGGTGAAGTAGCGGGTGACTTTTTGAGTGGTTGAGTGTGGGTTTGACACCTTTTGACCCATCTCTATATCCAGGGAGGGAATCAGGCAGAGGGCTAAGTCCCTGCTTGCCAGCCAATGTAGGAGCTTCTAGGCTTTATCCCCCACTACGCAGATCTGGCCTTTTGAGGCAAAGTGTGTAAAAGATGTAGGGTCCAGCTGTTTCTGGTAAAGTGCCAGCCTCTTTAGGTCCTCTACGTGTTTCAGCTGGGCGGTAGGATTTTTGGCATAGGCTTCCTATGCCAAGCTTAGTTCATGTTCTAGGGATACGACCTCCATGAATCTACGGGATCAGGCAGCGGTCTGGTAGGACGTTACTTGGCCACGAAGAGTTCCCTTTAGGGCCTTCCATAGGGTGATGGGGGCTCAAAAGAGTGTGTGTTAGTGTCCAAGTAGTCAGAAAATTTGTGTCTGGAGGAAGTCTGCAAAGTCGGAGTCTGTCAGCTATCACAAACTAAGGCGTCAGTGGCTTATTTGCTGATGCCTAGAAGGCCTGAGGGCCAGGGTGGGTGGTCCAATTAGTGCATGGGGAGGAAAGCAAAATCAGAACCTACCTGCAGAGCAGCACGCCGCCACCGCCAAGAGTCACGGGGGGATAGCTTGACCCTGAAACCGGCACTTTCCCGCGTCGCCGCCCCGGGACTTCATCTCCCGGCTGCCCCAGCGGCGGCGCGACGTCAGCAAACGCAGCGCCAGCGCCAGGAGGCGCCTTCAAATTGCATTGAGGCCCGCTTCACGGGACGCGCCGGGCGAAGCCCGGGCAAAGGGCGGGCCGTCTACGGCCGTCCGAGGCCAATAGAGGCTGGGCTGGGCCACGTCCCTGAGGCCTACATCCCCTTGGTAAGAACTCCTTGACTCTTCTGCTTTTGTACGTAATCATGTCACTTGCTACGGATAACGAGGGGAAACGCTGCCTTACACCGGCCGCAGCAGGTGGAAGACCCACCGGCACTCTTGATGACTTTTTCCTGAGAGCAGCCGATGTTGTGGGTAGGGAGATTGCCCGGACTGAAAAGCGTTTGTCTATGGAACTTTTGAGCGCCAGACGCTCCTCTCTAGGAGATTTAAGTAATGTGGTGTCACCAGCAAGGGCAGATTCGACTTCCTTATGCCCACGCATTTCAACGTACTCTGACTACCCTTTTGTCGAGGATTCTGTGTCTAAGAGTAATAACTCCTTTAGCAGTCTTGATTCATCCGAGGGTTTCTATCCGATTGAGCCCAGGAAAAGCTTACAGCCAGAAGATCATGTAGCCCCTGAAGCCAAAATGGTAGCGGCTCCTCCTAGTTTGGATAGGAAAGGGAAAGGGAAAAGGAAAAGGGGCGGGAGCAGTCAAACAGGCAGGAAATCTAAAGTTATAAAGCTGTCTGGTATACATAGTGTAACTTGCCCTAAGAATGCTATTAAAAAACCCAAGAAGAACTCTCAAGTACTGATAGATCCTGTTCTGTTGTCTCCTGCTTTAAATAATAGAGCTATATTTAGCGGTAGGGTCGAGGACACAGTAGTATCACTTTCAAACATAACCCATCTTTTGCGTTCCTTTACCCTTCCAATAATTGAGAGATTGAAAAACATTAATGGTAAGTTAGACGCCTTGGGTGAGCTTGTCAATATCAATACGCGTAGGCTCGAAAACATAACATCGCCCAAGTCGATCACCTGTACTGAAATAACATCTAGCAATAACTCAGCCCCTCAAGGTCTAAATACCCAGGTAGCTACAACCCTTTCTGGCGATAACTGTACCGCTACTGTACCTTTGATGCCCCCTCTAACTAAAAGTGTTAATACTGCCGAATCCACCTCACTTACTACTACATCCTTACAAATTAGTGATAAATGTTTGAGGGAGAAAGAGCGGGTTGATCAGGCTGAACGGGTTCCTTTACCAGTTATTAACCTTCCACCAGTGTGCTCACCTTTAGTAGTAGTGCTCGCAAATGTCCCTGCATTGAATAAGGGCGTTAGTGAGGACTTTGGTCAATTAAAAAATAAGGTGCTTCACTGGTTTACAAAGAACACCATGGCGGGTAACAACATTTGGAATGATTTAATAATGGTACGTAGAGTGGCCTGGATTGGTAGATCCAAGAAGACCAAAGCTGGAGACTGCATTATACTCAATTTTAATAATTCTTTTTTGGTTAGACGAATTATTGACGAATCGTTATTTAATGCAAAGCCACAATCGAAGGGTATCCAGATCCTCTCACTTGATTATTTTTACAGGGAGC
Source organism: Triturus cristatus (assembly GCF_964204655.1). NCBI lineage: Eukaryota > Metazoa > Chordata > Amphibia > Caudata > Salamandridae > Triturus > Triturus cristatus. The sequence continues at coordinate 924,615,783 of NC_140591.1, read as the reverse complement.
TGAATAGACCAAACACCAGTATGATCTCTGAGCTTGGGGGTAGGAAGAGCTACCGCACCCCACTTAATTTAGGTTGGGAATACCCCAGGAAAACGTTTCCTAATCAGATGTGGAGTGAGAACGACAGTCACCACCGTAGTTTCGTAGGGGTCAATCGCTTCTCAGTTTTGAGCGGACTTGAAGGAGTGGACTGACGCCCAACTACGGAGGTTGCTGTTACTTCTGCCACGACTGATTTGTGTGTACCAACTGCGATACCCTGTGTAAGCGACGTGCAGAAGGTAACCCTACCATCGGACCAACTAGAGGCAGTTAAAAATAAAGGAACCAGGATTGCCTTCTGGAATGTAGCCGGTCTCCATTCCAAGATCGATAATCCTATATGGATTGATTATATTAAGGACATAGACATTTTATGTCTGCAAGAGACTTGGTCCCTGGAATCCATCCATATTACCGGCCACAGAACCTTTCATCAACCTGCTAGTCCCTCTACTTCAGGGAGAAATAAAGGGGGCCTGATTATCTATTTATCTAACCTGATGGAGACCTTGTCAGTAAAAATGGTGGGCCAATGTAATCACTATCAGATTATTCTAATCCGGGTGACTCCCAAGGTGGAGATGCTCATCGTTAACTTGTATAATAGTATTGAGAAAGGTCTAGTTAATGGTATGATAAATACTCTTATTAAGGATTTAGGAGCCTTGCTAGTTTCATCCCCACGGGATTCCATTATTATTTGGGGAGGTGATTTTAACCACCACTTCTGTAAACACTTTATGAGTGGCTGCGGTGATCAGGAAAAATATAAATCAGAATATCAACCACATTTCGATCATAATAGCGGGGGCGATTCATTTAATGAAATGATGGCATCATTTGATCTTGGTTTTGTTAACTTGCTTTGTAGACCTCCGGTGGAGTTCAGCTCGACATATGTGGGGAGAGGGTTTAGTACGTGATCGACTTCGTTACCGTTACCAACTCCCACTCCAGCTGGTTAACCGATTTTGCCACACATACTCTCGGGGTGAGTGACCATCTCCCACTAAGTTTTAGCATACAGCTCCCCTGTAAATCAGTCCGTTCTCCGGTGGAGAAACTGGCCTGGACTACTGACTGCACTCTAAATAGAACGAATGGGTTTGCCCTTAGATGGTCAAAGTGTAATCAAGAGGTGATGAACAGGAACATTATTAAACAAGCATTAACTTCCATTAATGTGTGCCTTCAGGACGAAGTATCTCATTCAGATATTCTGGAATCTTTCGCTACAATTACAAAGATCATTAAAGAGGACCTACATCGTCCCCTTAAAGAGGGGAAAGTAGCTAGAAAAGGGTGGTTTGATTCAGCGTGCACTAAGGCCCATACTGCTTTAAAGATAGCCTTAGGGAAAACTCCGAGGAATCAAACTGAAATTATTCACCTTAGACGTGTGTACAACCAGGCCCGGAAGGCTCGGAAATGCGCGATTAAGAACGATGCGTGGGAAGGTTTATATAACGCGTCCTTGGAAAAGGATTGCTCTGCCTTCTGGCTGGCGGTCAGGGCTCCTTTCCTTACTACAGGGGAAACCGATAGAATGGATGTGGCCATCACTGAAGATTCGTGGGTTGACTTTTTTGCTGAGGTTTATAATCCGGGAGGGAAAGACAAATTGGTAGTTAAGAAGCTTATTACCCAGGGTCAAATGGCGGACGATTTCGTTCCGATTAACTTAGACGCTACCGTTGATGAAATCTTTGTCGCAATCACCCAGAGCAAAGGCAATAAAGCGTCAGGCGCAGATGGCGTCCCAATTGATCTATTCAAAATTCAGCTCTGGTCGCCTCTACTTATGCGTGTTCTAGAGGCTAGCTGTGCACGGGGCTTTATTGATACCTGGGCAGACTCTATAATTATACCAATATTTAAAAAAGGGGACCGGGATAAACCCTCTTGTTATCGTCCCATATCCCTTCTGGATTCTTTTTTGAAAGTCACCGGGCGAGTTATCCTGAATCGTTTACAACTATGGGCCGCTGAGTCCAACATCTTATCGCCGGTTCAATACGGCTTTCGCAAGGGCTGCGGCACTGTTGAACAGGTTCTTAACTTTACGTCATTAGTTGGCAAATATACCCAGGCCAAAGAGGGTAAACTCTTTGTCGTGTTCGTTGACCTAAGTGCGGCCTTCGATTGTGTCATTCATAACCGATTGTGGCAGATCTTGAGCGACATGAAGGTCGACGAAGTACTTATTTCCTTTCTAAGACAGTTGTACGCCGGCGCTAGGGCGAAGGTTAGATATGGTCTAAATGGTGAATACACTAAGCCTTTTTATGTAAAAAGGGGCGTGAGACAAGGGTGCGTACTCGCCCCACTGCTGTTTAACCTGTATACTAACGACCTAGAAAATGTTTTAGTTGCTGCAGTACGCGATTCCCCTCAGGCCAACCAGCACCAAATCGCGTCCCTCCTATACGCTGATGATGCAGTGATTATGTCCCGGACGCAAAGAGGTCTCCAAACTGCCCTGGACACTTACATAAATTTTATGGATAACAGGGGGTTAAAACTCAATGTTTCCAAATCATTTGTGATGTCCTGTGGTAGTAGTAAGAAAAGAGTGTGCCGCTTGTTTGCGGGGAAGGAGGAACTTGCCCCATCTAAAATATTTTCGTACCTGGGCATAGTCCTCGAGGAAAAGGGGTCCTGGGGGCCAGCCATCAGAAATAGGACATTGTCTTTCAAGAAAGCCACCGCTGCACTTATGGCTTTCTCGAAAAAGTTGGGGAAGAGACCGCCTGCAATACTGTTAAAAATCTATCAAGCCAAGTGTATCAGTGTAGCCATATATGGGGCAGGTATTTGGGGGATCAATAACAATTTTTCCTCAATACAAAGGGTAGAGAATGCATTCCTAAGATTCATCCTGGCAACCCCTGCTAGTTCCCCTGTTTTTAACTGCCATGCAGAGTTAGGTATGCGTTATGTGAGTGATCTGATTAGCATACAACCAGTCCTGCTTTGGTATAGGGTATGGACTTCTCCAGTCCTAACGTTAAATAGAGATATCCTCAAGGATTGCATGGGATTGGATAGGGCACTTAGGATACCCTGGTTGAAGTATATTTGTCAATTCACAAGGGATCTTGGTAGACCCGAGTTTTACTTTCAACCAGAGTCCATGTGCGGCTTAACAAGAAAGGATTTGAAGGAGCTATGTTGGTCTCATGTTGAATCACTCAGACTAGGTGTTGAATTTAATAAGAACCACGTATTGCAACATCAACGTATACTGGTTTCTTATAACATTCAGCCCTATTTAACATGGTGTCAGGTGGGCTTTGATCGTTTTTTGCTAACTAGGCTAAGGTTCGACGTCTTCTTCCGTCTAGTATCCTTCCCCGCAGTTAATGATTGGGCAAGAAAACTATGTAATTGCCCGTGTGACAATCTGTCTACCCAATCAACTTTGCATGTAATCTGTTTCTGTAAATTTTATTCGATGGAAAGATCTAGATGGATTAAGCCATTTAAAAAAAAACATGGTTCATGGAGACACTGCCGGCCCGCTTTATTGTTCTTAGTATCTTTACAGGATGAATACTGTGTGTCAATAATGCTGGGCTTTTTAAAAAGTATTTTAAGAAAAAGGAAAAGTTTAATCAATTTTTAGGTAATTTATCTAGGTACTGCTTAATAATATTTTTATTGTGGTTTACTTTTGTCTATGTATGAACATGTTACTTTTATGACTTCATGAATCTTGAACTCGAATAAAGTATTATTATTATTATTATTATTATTATTATATATTATTAGTGCATGGGGAGGATGTGAGCTTCAATCAATCTTTTCATGGCCGTACAGGTTATGAAAAGGTAATGAAGCTGGGTGAAGGAGTTGTGAGGGAGTAAGCAAAAGGTGCATTCCTTAGTCTGGGGTGGAGCAAGAGCCAGGTGCCAAAGAGGGAAGGGAGGAGGCCTACACTGCCATGTCATATGGGCGGCATCCAGAGGGATTACTGGAATCCAACTGGGGGTCCATCACAGAGTTGAAGTCTCCCCCCCAGAACAGTGGGGCCCAGGGGGGATTAAATGAGTAACGGTGAATGCACCTGTAGTGTATCGGACACCAGCGAGGTAGGGACATAAATGGAGGAAATTGTCCAGTGGACACCCTCCATGTCTCCCTCCACCAGGACGAAGCGACGAAGAGCCTCAAAATGGGATCTTGTCACCTGCAGGGAAAGCTGTTTGTGCAAGAGGATGGCTGTGCCCCGGGAGTTGGCCGTATAACCAGCTAGATAAACTTGGGTGGAATTCCCTCACTGCAGGACAGGGCAGTGATTACCGAACAAGTGGGTTTTCTGCAGGAACACCACCGGAGAGAAATGTCATTTAAGGTATTGGAATACAGCCCCGCATTTGATTTAATGATTTAGGCAACTGATGTTCCAGGAGAGGGAGATGATCAATGTAGCGGAATCTATAATGGGCGATGAGTGCTACAGGGGCTAGGGAGATTGGGCAGATAGTGCAGCAGATAGTTGAAATAAGAAACAGAGAAAAAAGCACAACCATTGAAACCTTTGAACACCCCAACGTAACACCCTCCGCCCCACATTTCCACCCCAGAAACATCTGGTGCCCCAATACACAACAAATAAGAACTAGGTAGAGAACAAATCAAAAGGATCAATCCATCTAGATCAAGCCAGAGCTGATTACAGGATATAATGGTACTGGCGGTAGTGATAGAGTAGGCAGGTATAGTCACCAGGGCAGGTCAGGCATCAGTTGTAAGGCACCAGTCAACCAAGGAGTCAGTGGCCAAGGAGGGTGATCCAGAGCAAAGGGAGGTAGGGGGTGCCTCTGCGCTGTCCCCCCCCAGAGCCCATAGATGGGCGTCTCTGGGTGTCCTGGTGGTTGAGTCACATTGATCTTGTGCGCTACTGTGGGGGAGTCAAGGCTCCCTCCCCTCTGCATCGGTAGAGCCCCAAGGGAGTGGAGTGCTGCATTTCAAAGAAGGGTGTTCCATAATCCAGGTGAGGGGTCTCAAAGAACCAACATTTAGAGTCATGGGGAACCTTGAGTCGTGCAGGGAATAGAAGCATATACTGAAACCCTCTGCTGTTGCTTGACTCCAATCTAAGTCCTACGCCACTATTGCACTGCATAGCTGTAGTGTGGGAAGATCATCACTAGACTGCCCTGATATCGGAGATCACGCAGGTTATGAGCCTCTCTAAGGATGGTGTCCCAGTCTCAATAGTTCAGAAACTTGGCTATCATGAGACGTGGTGGGACCCCGGGAAAGGGTCGCTGTGCAAGGGAGCTATGCGCCTTCACCACCATGAAGCAAGATAACAAGGAGGAGGCAGGCAGCCAGGAGATCAGGAGACACACCAGATGTCCAGGAATTGCATGGGAGATTGTTCCTCCACTCCCTCATAGAATCTGACAAAATGCACGCACTGGTGGGCCTGACCTTCGCCATCCTTAGCCTGGGCCTCCAGTGCCACAGAAGCTGTCAAAAGGCCCTGTACCGTCCACTTGATCTCTTTGATGGTGTCCTCCAGTTGCGAAACCCAGCCATCTGTCTCTGTAACTCTGTCCATCACTCCCCTGAGGTTTTGGCAAATAAAGGAGGCCTCTACTCCCACCTTGCCAATCTTAGTTTCTAAAGTGATCCGGGAGGATTGGACGGCCTGTAGGATGGCATTGTTGTTTTCTGGATTTAGAGGCATGGCAGAGTGGTCCAGTGGAGTCGAGGATCCCTGGGTAGTCATGGTGGTGTGCCATGTAGTGGTCAATTTAGCCTGCAAATGGGAGGTGGAAGGTTTGTCACCGCTCAGGTGGTAGACCACCAAGAGGCAAGGGGCTCCCTCCATCGGTGACCTGCCCACCGGGTCAAGTGCTGCATCAAGGTCAAGGACCTGTAGGCCGTGAAGGATCTCATTGCCCTCAGCCTGGCCTACATGCTCCCTCGATGGAACCAGATGGAGGGTGGGGCAGCACAAGCAGGCAGGGCACAGTCTCGGGGAGGATAGAGGAAGCATGCAGGCTGTGAAGGATATCATATCCCTCAACCTGGCCGGCTTGTCCCCCGATGGAACCAGATGGAACCAGGACACAGTCTCGGTGGGTAGAGGAGGTGGGAAGGGTCCGGAGTGTGGAGGTGACATGTAGCAGTCCTCAGCTTGGGGTCTGAGGCCTCAGTCCTCACTGGAAAGGGCAGCAGGTGAAAAATGCCCCTCCTCAGTGGCAGTCAGTGGGGGATCACTGTCACGATCTGCTGAGACTGGGGCCACTGGTGTTGTAGCATCAAAGACGTCCCGGATGAGAGGACAGGCCAAGCCATGGGTCTCCAGTTGTCTCTCCCGGGGCCTACCACTGCAGTGTCATCCTGCGGAGTGTGGGCAGTCCACAGCCGCCATTCTAGAGATCCCCTGTGGCCTGGCATAATAAGGTGCACCTGCCACACCAAACATAAGGGGGAGCACCGGTGCCCACTGGCGCCGGGACAAAGCGATGCCTTAGCTAGAGTCCCATAGGGTCCATCGCAGAAGAAGCAGTGTGAGCACATGGAGAGGCTCAGGGCCCGCCCTCCATGTTGCCCGAGAGCAACTTTTCTCCCTCGGTCCAATAGAGATCACTGGCGTTGAGTGCCACTGCTGGCCATGAGACAGAAATTGGGGCAGAAGTGTGGGGGTCATATACGAGGATGGATGCATCCCGAAGTCCCCTCCAGCACCAAGGGTTTCAGCCGCTCATGGCCAGATGTTTGGGAGCTCAGCAAGAAGCGTCCACCATCTTGGCCTGGTTGGCTAATCTTCCCCCCCCCATTTTGCTCCTTTATTAACGGCCTTCATGGCAATGGCTTTATGCATCTACAATTTCTGTATAGTAACTTTTGGATTTTTGTAAAATATATATTTCAATATTTTCGAATTCTGCCCTAGCACTCACTTATTGAGTCTGTCCTAACTTATTTAACTACATTTTGGATATGTTGTGTGGTGGCTTATCATGGGACAGATTGCCTCATGAAATTGAGGTTTAACACCATCCCAACCCATCCACTTATGGGCGTATGGTTGAGGTCTCTTTTTGGGTGGAAATATTTAGGGGTTCTGCATGCCCACAAAAGCAGGCATTCAGTGCTTATTATATCTCAATGTAAGACCAACACCCTCTGCGATTAGGTTAAGACAAAAATATTAGCTTCTTTCGAAAGGTCAGAAACAGAAAACCAAAAAATCTGAACAGCACATGAACTGACAGCACTGTTTATTAGAAACTATGCAATAGATACCATTGAGCATTAATGTTTGAAAATATTCCTGTAGAAGATGGGGCATCAGTTCAAAGGTTCCCACTAGCAAAGCCACCTGAGCCTCCACTGGTGCAATCCCTACCGTCCCCCACCTTTCTATGGGACCGACTAATGGAGGATGTCCCATTCTGCCACACTCCATATTAAGGTACATGAGGCTATTCACATGGACAAGCGCCCTGCTAGACATCAGGACACCAGAGCTTGTGACCTGTGCTCACCTGGCAGGGGTATGCCGGATTTTGAGATCACTCCCTTCTTGCCAAGGTTGGTTCAACCTACCTCAGAGCTGCAGAACTGGTGATTACCCTGGAGACTGTCGGGCATGCTAGGTGGATTCTATGTTGCCTTGGCCCACTCGGCATTTTCATTTGCTTTATACAAGCAAATTCACAAAGCAGGATTTTGTATAAAATAGCATTCAACTGTCCTGATTTGTAGGGAGTGTTCTTCTTCTGCTTTCGGCCATTGATTTGTTCCTGCCTAGGTCCACCATGATTTCTATGACAATCCCAGTGGTGGACAACCTTCCAGGTCAGGGGTTTCTGTCATAAGCGCCAGCTGAGGCCCTGTGATGGAAGAACTGCTAGGTCAAGGGTTTCCACCAATAGAACCAGCTGAGGATCTTCGGGTGAAAACCCTGCAGTTGCTGTGTTTCCAAATGGGGTGGAGAAATTGCGGGTTTGGTGGAATGGAGCATTACCTGTATTTTGGCAGATGCACCGCCAAACACTACATGAAACCCCATGTTTCTAAAGTCAAGGGACATTGCATTGGCTTCCTGTGAAAGACCACATTTGGTTTAATATTTCCTGATTATGTTCATGGGCCAATTGAGTACTGTTCTTTGTACCTTGAAGAACCGGGCTTATTAAGCCTGGCAGCGCAGGGTACGCCTGAAATCTTCTGAGTTCGCTTTCCAAATTACAGAGACACGGAACACTCTGTCTGGCATAGAAAATTCAATTTATTAGCTGCAGCTATTTACAGTTGTCCTAGAAGTACATCAGTGGTAGGTTCTCAGGAGACTGCCACTTCAATCCGTGGCTCACAGTCTTTTGTAGCGCTTGAATCCCCTAAAGCAACCGCCCCCACAATGTGCAATAAAAATACAAATCATCCACAAGAAAACATCCTTTGTGCAAGATACAGGATAATGGGTAATAGAAATTCCTTCCCTAAGGTCGTGTTCTCTACCCGATTCTATAGGTCAGGTGGCATAGCCATTCCTTGGTTGAATTAATTTACGACAGGACGTGTTTGCGTGTTGAAGATGGTGATTCGTAAAGCAACTGGAGAGGCCGAGAACGGTCACCAAGGGTCAATAGATGGTTATTTGGGGGATTAGTTGCTTCGAGCCGGGTCTCAGAATGGACTTAGCTCGGGGAAACAGGAAAGGTCGTGTAATATGTGCAGCAGTATAGAACGTGAAAGAAACGCTATGAAGGTTGAAGGGGCCTGAGTGAGGGCAACAGCATAATGGTGTTACAAGCAAAGTTGGGGCCGTATTTGAATTTCCTCAGACCCTCCTTTTGCCATTACTCAGGCAAAGAAGGCAGAGGCTGTTGTTAATCTGAATCGACTTCAATAGCCATGAAATCTACAAGCTGTTGTTGCAGCATTATCTTTGTGTTCGCTGCTTTCTGTGATACCGGATTTGGAACACACAGGGTGGTGCAGAGTCCGCATATAGCTGGACCACATTGTAGGCAAAGGCAACATGAGAAGAGAATAGCCAAAGTCGCTCCAACAAAGGTAAGAATCTTCCATCCCCATGTAGACAGTAGTCCCCCAAACCATCCCATCAGAGACCAATTCCCTTCATCCTGGTGAACGGACTCAGCGATCTTATGTAGCTTAGAGATGGCTTGGTATACTGTAGGGGCGTTGTCTGGAATAAAAATGCAGCAGCTAGATCCGATCAATCTGCATACGCCCCCACGGTCAGCAAGGATTATATCTAATACCATCCTGTTCTGAAGCGTGACAAGGCGGTCAGCAGCGAGTTCTGCAGTGATGTTACTCAAAGCTCTAGCTGTTTCATTGACAGTGGCTTCTACAACTCGAATTAGTTGTCTTATGTCTCTACTGTTGGCTATTGACCCCAGAATGAAAGGAGTCCTTTCAAGACATCCCCGACTTCTTGTCCTGACGTATCCTGGCCAGACGCCACCCCTCTTTTCTGTAAATGATGCTTGGCATCTGCTATATATGTAGGGGGCAACAACCAAGCGATATAACAAGTGCCTCTCCAATTACCTGGTAGAGAAGTGTAAGCCTTATTTCCACACACAAAGTATGTATTACGTGAGGGAACCATGCGAGGCCAATCTGTCCCATTCAATGTCACAATATGTTGGCAATTGCTTGTACCTTTATATTCTAACCCTCCTTTCCTAATAAAGAATGGTGCTTGTCCAGGTACCACTAGAAAAGTTTGCCCTTTTCGAGAGGTTCTATTAGAGGGCAGAAAATACAAATCCGTAGATTTGGTTTGGCGATCAGCATATTCTGACTTCTCACTATCCGTCCCATATATCCTTTTTCTGTCTCGCCAACATAAATGGTATAGATGTACTCCCAAGCTCCTTACTTCTCGAGTATCCCCATCTCCAGAAAATACCCAACTGGCGCTCAATTCCCACCATGCACTACAAGAGCCATTAAATGAAAAAGGAAGGGTAATGTATGGCATTCCAGTATTCACCGAACTTGGCAGAAGACCGCAAACCCAACAGTTCGTCGCATTAGTGGCCAATTGATGTTGATGTAGCATGGAAACAAATGTGTTGTTGCGGAATTCACTCCTTCTTGACTCAACATGAGGTGGTAGAGTGCCATGTGTATGCATTTCAACCGTAACTTTGGGAGTAGGCTGTGTAAAAACTACGTGTAGTCCCCATCCTATACAAGACAATATAATACATATCAAAATCAATAATATTAAAACCACTATAAAATGATTATGCAATAATTTACAATGCTTTGTGCTCCTTGTTTGTATTTTGTCCATTCCCTTGTTAACAGTCATTTCCAGCTCTAAATATTGCCCGTGACGGGAGGTTGCTTCACTCAGCTGTGATTGTCTGTAGTTCTTTATACTTTCCTACAAGTCCCACAGGCCTAGAGCCACATTTGGGTCACAATTCTGAGACTTACGATCACGGCCCTGCAATCATGTGGAAATCGGGGTAAAGACAAAAATCAATGAAGCACTATTGAGGTATTTTGTTCAGTCTGGGCCTCAAATCGTACCTCTGGGAACCAGGTACAGTTTGTTCTTGGAAAAGGAGATGTGGTTTAGTAGTGTCCAATTTCACTGCCGGTGGTATAGCTGTCTGGAGGACCTCGTCGTCGTCTTGTCCTGCTCCGACAAAGTCTAGGCGTGCATCGCTGAATAGTCCAAATTTTGGTGTTCTTCCGGTTTCAGAGTCACTAATTTGTTTATGAACCCATTGATCATAAGGCAATGGTAGGGGCACCTTCTTGCAATGTACCCCATGTACCCAGTTCTTTTTGCCGACCACCTTTACTGCAGCACGCGTCGTCAGTAGTACCTGACGAGGTTCTCTCCAGCGAGGTGCCAAGTACTTTGACCTCTGGAAGTTTTTGACACAGACCCAGTCTCCCGGCCGTATGGTGTGACCAGGATCCGTTGAAGCCTGGGGCAAAGTATCTTGTACCTGTTGATGAAGGACACGTAACTTAGTGGTTAGATCATGTAAATAGTCAATCAACAATGGATGCTCTATCTCTGAGTATTTCTTTGGCCTTGGGACTCCCCAAACATTTGCAGGGCGTCCAAAGACAACCTCATAAGGACTAAGCCCCATACGGGAATGGGTGGTTGTTCTGGTGGATAAGAGAGCCAAGGGCAAGGCATCAGGCCAGGCAAGACCCGTGCTGGCTTGTATTTTCGCCAGCTTAAGTTTAAGGGTGCCATTATAGCATTCCATCAAACCTGCTGACTGAGGATGGTTTGCTGCGTGGAATTTTTGCTGAATGCCAAGGCCTGCACATACTTTCTGCATGATCTGACCCACAAACTCACTTCTGTTGTCACTCCAAATAATTCTCGGTAACCCAAATCTTGGCAGAAACTCCTTCAAAAGGACTTTTGCCATGGATAGAGCAGTATTATCTTTCAGGGGATAGGCCTCTACCCATCCGGAGAAGGCACATACTACAACAAGAACGTACTTCAGATTGTTACATCGTTCCATGTGGATGTAATCTATTTGTAAAACCTCAAAAGGGTAAGTTGGGGGAGCAAAGTGTCCTGCTGGTGTTGGTGTTCCCTTCCCCGGGTTATGCATTAAGCATACAATACAATGCTTAACCAGATTGTCTGCACATTTAGGAATCCCCACATTCTTCCATACCGGAGCCAGAAGCTTGCATAAACCTTTAGCGCTGATATGGGCTGGACCATGTGCCATGGTAACTACTGGGAGTACATAAGCATCTGGTAACAACCAGCGTTGATGTTCTGACAAGTCTGTCCAGCACCCTGTCACATCCAATCTTCCTATACTTTCTTTCCACGTACTCAATTCTTTCTGTGTGGCCTCTGCCTGGATCATTTTCACACTGTCCACAGTATTCTCACAAATCCCTCCTTGTGCAACCCATCTAGCAGAGCCCGCAACATACATGCGGCTTGTAGTGTCTCTAGCTGTCTCTTTTGCTATGTGGTCTGCGAAAGCATTTCCTTGACCTACATCATCAATGATCTTCTTATGTGCACTACACTTCACAATCGCTATCTGAGTGGGCAAGGTGAGTGATTCAAGGAGGTCATTTACCAATTGGCCATGCTGTATCTTAGTGCCATGGGATGTGAGAAACCCTCTTTCTTTCCACAGGCGGCCAAAACTATGGGCCACTCCAAACGCATACTGACTTTCAGTATACACATTCACCCTTTTTCCTTCAGCCAACACACAAGCTCTAGTCAGTGCTATCAATTCAGCTGCCTGGGCTGAGTTATGTATAATACGCGCTGTTTCTACAACAGTGTATAAGGTAGTGACTGCATAGGCTGAGGTCGTTTCACCATTGGGAAGCTTAAAACAAGAACCGTCCACCCATAAGGTCCCATCCGGGTCCGGGAGTGGAGTATCCTTTAAATCAACTCTGCCCTTTGTCTCTTCCTCCGTACGGAGGAAGCAGTCGTGTTGCTCCTGAGTGTCATTTTCTACTGGAATTGGTAGCAATGTTGCCGGGTTCAAGGTATTACATCGTTTAATGTGTATGTGGCTAGCCAAGAGCGTCAATTCGTACCCCGAAAGGCCGGCACTCGTGAGGTGTTGACTCTTTGTTCTATTTAGGAGGGTGTCTACAGCATGCGGTACCATGACCATAAGGGTATTATCTAATACCAAGCCAGCACACTGGCGAATGGAAACTGCTGCTGCTGTTGTAGCCCTCAAACAGCTAGGTAATGCCTTGGCCACTGGATCTAACGTGGCCGAAAAATAGGCACAGGGGCGTTGCTTGTCCCCAAATCGTTGCGTTAAAACTGCTAACGCGCAACCTTCTTTCTCATGAACATAGAGTGTGAAAGGCTTACTGTAATCAGGAGTACCTAACACAGGGGCAGAGCACAAGGCAGTGCGTAAATCAGTGAAACTTTTCTGACATTCCGTAGTCCATGAAAGCGGGTGTGGTGTATCTTTAAGAGTAAGTGCCAACAAGGGTTTTGCCAGGAGGGAAAAATTGGGGATCCATTGTCTACAATAAGAGGTAATACCTAAAAAAGCACGCACCTCTTTTTGCGTACATGGAATAGGCATTTGGGCAATTGCTTGGATACGTTCTGGGGTCAATCGCTGTCCCTCCTTTGACAAGAGATGACCTAGGTAGGTAACCTCTTGGCAGCAATATTGCAATTTTGATGGTGAAACCTTGTGGTTGTGGTCAGATAAGTGGCGTAGCAGTGAAATGGTAGCCTTTTTACAAGTGTCTTCAGAATCTGCTGCAACCAACAGGTCATCCACATATTGAATGAAAGTGGCCCCTTGTGGTAAACACAAAGTATCGAGCTGTGATTTCAATGCTTGACTATAAATGGAGGGGCTCTCGCAATAGCCTTGAGGAGCTCGCTTGAACCGGAAGCTTCGGCCTGCTAAGGAGAAGCCAAAAATATCCCTACTTTCCTCAGCAATGGGAATGCTGAAGAAACATTTTTGAGGTCAATGACGGAAAACCAGGAAGCTGAGGCTGTTATCATTGTCAGCAGGGCATTAATATCCGGGACAACAGGGAATTGGGGTATCACAATCTTGTTGACCTCTCTGAGATCAATCACAAAACGATAGACAGGTGGCTGAGAAGGGTTGGTTCGTTTAAAAACAGGCAGAACAGGGCTATTGCATACATTTCCCCTAGTCTCTTCAACCACATCGTTTTGTACCAAATCATGAACTATAGTCAAAAGAGCTTTTTCGCCGTCACTGGAAATTTTATACTGTGGAATGCGAGGAAATTTAGTATTAGGCTTGAGCGTTACAATGTAGGGAGGAATCCGCAGGAGGCCCACATCATTGGGGCCGGTGGCCCAGAGGGTGGCTGGAAGAGATTGTAATTCAGGGGGAAGCTGATCTTTAGACAAATACATCGGTGAGGTCAATTTCTTACCTAAGGTAAGACGTACACCTGAAGGGGAACAGTGTAATGTTGCATACAATCTCTTCAATAAATCCAAGCCCAACAAATTTTCACCACAACCAGTTGTTAAAAGGAGTAGGGCCTCCAATTTGTAAGGACCTATTGAAATGGGCAAAGGGCATGAAACGGGGTTCTGAACTGGGGCGCCAGAAAAACCTACAGAAACATTTGTACAGCCAGACAAAGGTGCCCCAGGGAGTTTAGAGTGAATCATAGAGCTCTTTGTTGCACCAGTGTCTAATAGGAATGGCTCTGTAACACCTAGTGCTTCCACGTCAACATAAGGCCCACTTTGGTCCACTGGAACTGATACTGCTCCCTTACTTTGTCCATGGCTGTCCTAGCTAGGTTGGGAATTCTGACTCTCATCCACAGTATAGTAATCACTGTTGTAATAGTTGGTAGACTGAACATTTTCCTGATCAAAATAATTTGTGGAGTTTCCAGGGGGCATGGAACATTGGTTATTAGGCGGCATACCTCGTCCTCTACCTCTTGGTGCTGACTGATAACCACCCTGGCCTCGTGACGCGGGAATACCACTCGTGCGCTGTAAAAAATCGGGCAATTATACTTTAAATGGCCTTCTTCTTTACAGTAAGCGCATTGATTTTGGCCCAGTGGGGGTCGGGGAATGAAAGGCCCAGACCTCTGCAACTGTCTCTGGAATTGTGGAGACGGTTGATATTCACGTTGGGCAGGGCGAGGAGGATAAGCTTGTTGCAAAAGAACTTTTGTTTTCAACTCTTTAGTCTTTTTATCAAGTTTCTCTCTTTCCTCTTTATCCCTATTTTCATAATACTGGGCAGCAGCCAATATCTGGGCCGAAGAGGAGACCGCCCACGCGCTTTTGGAATTCTTCAACTTATTAGATATTTCCGGAACCAAATTTGACACAAATTTGTCTACAAACAATCGTTGGCCACCTTCCGTGCTCATATCCTGACCACTATGATCGATGAACGTCTCCTCGAAACGAGTGAATAAATCAGAGACGTTTTCATCCGCTTTCTTCTTACAAGCTGCTAACTTATCCCAATTAACTCGCAGAGGGGGCATCATAGTTTTCAGTAAGGTAATGATCCTAGCTGGGAGTTCTGTAATTAGAGCCTCAGGTTTGGCACCACCCACTTGGAGTCTGTCCGCGGCGAGTATGGCAGCCCAATCACCCCCCAGTTCCCCCACATGGTCCTCCTTCCGAATCCTAGCCCATAACGGTTTTGGGACCACATTACCCATTAGCATGTCTATATCGGCCAAATTCATAATACATGCATCGACAGTTTGGGACAACTCTTTGTAGTACCCAGCAGGATTTTTACGGGGGTCCGGTAACGACTGTTTAAGGGCCAATACCTCAGATCGTTTCCACGGAACGTGTACCCACACGCGTTGAAAGTGAGCAGGTATAATAGGGTTAGCACCCTGAGCTGCAACCTCCTCTCTCCACACTGGGGGAACCTCTCTCATGGGATAGTGCTTTAATTTTTGCCTGACGGAGGAATCGCGTTTTGGCAAGGACAGGCAGGCAAGCATCATTCTAAAAGTGACAAGCGTTCCTACCGCGTCCTCGACCTCTGCGCCCACAATCAGCCCTTTATCAAACTTGGCCTGTACATCGAGCAGGCCCTGAGGGGCTCGTCCCAATCCCATATCCTCCCACTCTTGACTTAAAATGTTACACATAGTATCAAAAACATATCTCTGCGTTGGTGCCTCCCACTGCTGAAAGGTGACCATAATATCTTGCACACTATACTGGGGGCCATTCGTGATCCGCCTTCGGGCTTGAAGATCTAGCACTTCCCGTTCCTCCGGACCTGGTAGCTGACTACGAGTTTGTCTACGAGGAGGAACCGGGGTCATTTGAAATGTCCCAAAGAGAAGGGACAAAAGGCCAGAAACGGTATCGATCATTCGCCTCCGAGCGGAGGGAGAATTCGTCATTAGGACAGGAGACAGAATATTAGGCGGGGCAGAAGAGGAAGTAACATTTATGGAGGGAGCCGAAGGTAAGGGAGAGCTCGGCAATGCCGGAGAAAACTGTGGTGGGGGTGCAGGAACCGGATGGGGAGCGACAGGTGGGAAAACAGGCGGAACAGGCGGGGCAGGTGCTAACAATAAAGGTGCATTCGCTCCGGGGGCAGGCGGTAATCCAAAAGGTACATTAGCTCCCTGCGCATAGGGCGGGGGTAATCTCAACAGATGGGACATTAAAGGATCCTTCTCAGGGTCCACATTTTTCTCCGTAGGGGAAGTTGGCAACACTGGATAACATTTATCTACCGCCATACGATGTTGCCTATCTGAGACCTCAATCGCATGATCGGTTTCATTATTTTTAAACTGTTGCGCAGCTTGCATAATAGACATATCCCTCCTATCCCTTTTAGCTTGTTTTATTTCTTTCTGTTTGGCCTCCTTACGCCATAGGCGAAAAGAGTCAGACATAGCCGGCCGGACTTTTCGCTTCAACAAAGTGTTTTCCAAATTATCTAAAATATTGAGCTCAAAACTGCCGTTCTGTGGCCATCGTAAAACACCATCTTTTCTAGTATAGCGAACCCATGCCTCATTAAAAGCTATGGGGCCAATACCATGTTTAGAATATACTTCATAAGTGGGAGTTCCGGCCGGAGGAATCGGACAAGAGTCCTCCAGTCGGGAAGCCCTATCGCGATTACAACAAAACCATTTTCCAAACTTACTGAAACTAGGCATCGCTACCACAATAGTTTCTTTACAAACTTCAAGGGGTTAATTAGTCACTGTTGGAAGGCGGACCCCGAGGAGTCGGTGCGACCACCAAGGGGGGGCCCTCACACTGCACGAAGTAGCCGAGCGCTGCCGAGAAGTCTCCTGAGAGATCCTTCTCCTATCACGTACTAGCACAGTAACACCACCACACAGGACTCAAGGAGGTTGTCTTGTGACAAGCAATTCTTTATCAGCAATAAAAGGGTTACGAGGGCAATATTTACACGAAGGGATCGAGGGATCCACCAAAAGTCTCAGTGTCTCTTTGGAAGGGTCGGGGTAGCGGGACAGTCTTTGGCAGGAATGCGGTACGAGGGTACCTGGGGCCCAGTTCTTATCCTCAAGCTGGAGGACCTCCGGATCTCGGAGGGGTCGAGCCGCGACGGCGTCAGCAGGGCTCTGGCGTACAGTTCGTGGAGAGCCGCGATCCAATCAGCAGGGCTCTCAAGATGGTTTCTGCTCAGCTCGAGCAGCGACATCGTCAGCAGGGCTCCGAGGGAGGCTTCAGCGAGGTTGGGCCGCGACAGCGTCAGCAGGGCTCCGATGTTCCAGGTGGTTCAGAAAGGGTTCACAGGAAGGAGCCGCGACGCAGTCAGCAGGGCTCGTGATGGTTCCGACAAGAGTTCTTCTCCGTAGGGTCAGCCGCGATTCAATCAGCAGGGCTCTCGACTCCGGGATACAACTGCCGAGCTGTGGTGGGGTCGCCCCAGATATAGGTCTGGAGCCCTTTGATGTCCGGACCTATGCGCCCGAGGGGGCGGAGTGGCCGGGTGGAGGTGGCCAGACGCCCAGCAGGAGAGGCGCCAGGCCCATGGGAGTTGCCGGGCGATCACACCTCGAGAGGGGAGGACAGTTGGGGGTCCCATCGATACTGTCCTCCGCCGGGGGCGATGAATGGTTCCTGCGGCACCCCCTGGCTAGTTCGTGGTGCCTCGATGGCGGGGCTTCGCTGGGGTCGAGGCTGGGTTGAGCGGGGTCGCGCCGGCTGGGGCACGGTGTGACGTGGATGCCAACAAGATGGCGGAGCCACGAGGAGTATGCGACCACGTGCAGCTCCGGGTGAAGGGTCTTGGTGCAGTTCAGACGGGTGGCCCGTGAAGGCCGGGGCGGGGAACGGGCACAATCCAGGGGGTTAAGGACCACGCCACGAGGCCGGGTCCAACAGGCGTCCCCCCCAGCCGAAGGCATGGAGAGTCACCCATCTCCTTGGGGATTCTCCTCGTCAAGGCGGAAGAAGCGGGACAGGCCGTCGGCGTTGGCGTGGTCATTGCCGGGCCGGTGTTCGACGTCAAAGTCCATTCCTTGTAGCGAGATGGACCACCGCAGCAGCTTGGGGTTCTCGCCCCGCATTTGCATTAGCCATTGCAAGGGCCGGTGGTCGGTCTGGACCCGGAAGTGGGTGCCAAAGAGGTAGGGCCGGAGCTTCTTGAGGGCCCACACCACAGCGAAGGCCTCACGCTCAATAGTGCTCCAGCGTTGCTCTCGGGGCAGTAGTCGTCGGCTGAGGAAGGCCACTGGTCGGTCGAGCCCCTTTTCGTCGGCTTGGGATAGGACGGCCCCGATCCCATACTCGGAGGCGTCCGTCTGTACCACGAACTCCTTCTGGTAGTCCGGGGCCTGCAGCACCGGAGCAGTACACATGGCTGTTTTTAGGGTGTCGAAGGCTGTTTGGCAGCGGGGTGTCCAGTGTACCTTCTTGGGCTGCTTTTTGGACGTTAACTCTGTGAGGGGGCCAACAATGCTCCCATAGTCCCTGATAAACCGCCGGTAGTATCCGGTGAGGCCCAGGAAGGCCCGGACAGCGGTCTGGGTAGTGGGGGGTTCCCAGGTCTGGATGGCATCTATCTTTGCTTGGAGGGGGGCCACCTGCCCGCTCCCCACTTGATGGCCCAGGTAGGTCACGGATCCGTGGCCGATTTGGCATTTGCTGGCCTTGATTGTGAGCCCGGCCCGCTGAAGGGCGGCCAGGACGGCCTTCAGGTGGCGAAGGTGCTCGGCCCAGTGGTTGCTGTACACGGCAATGTCATCTAAGTAGGCCGCGCTGAAGGCCTCAAGCCCGGCCAAAACCTTGTTCACTAGTCTTTGGAAGGTGGCCGGGGCGTTCTTCATTCCGAAGGGCATCACCCGAAAGTGGTAATGCCCATCCGGGGTCGAAAAGGCGGATCTTTCTTGGGCGCCGGGGGTGAGCTGGATCTGCCAGTACCCGGCGGTGAGGTCCAGCGTGCTCAAGTAGCGAGCGGCCCCTAGGCGGTCGATGAGTTCGTCGGCCCGGGGTATCGGGTGTGCGTCTGTCTTGGTTACTGCATTCAGGGCTCGGTAGTCCACGCAGAATCGCAACTCCGGGGGGTGACCGGGAGCTGCGGCCTTGGGCACCAGGACGACAGGGCTGGCCCACGGGCTGTCGGAAGGCTCGATGACTCCCAGGGCCAGCATCTTTGCTACCTCAGCCTGGATGCAGGCCCGCACTCGGTCAGGCACCCGGTAGGCTCTGTGCCGTATGGGGGGGCTCTCCCCGGTGTCGACATCGTGGACGCACCAGTGGGTCACCCCCGGGGTGAGAGAGAAGAGGGCTGCGTAGTCCCGCAGTAATTGCTGGCAGTCGTTGCGCTGTTCCGGGGTCAGGGACGAGGCGAGTTGGACCCCTTCGATCGATCCATCGTGAATGTCGGATTGCAAGAGGTCGGGCAAGGGCTCGGAGTCGACCTCGCCCCCTTCGTCAGTCGCCAGCAGCAGGCTCAGTTCGGTCCGGGCGAAGTGGGGTTTTAGCCTGTTAGCATGTAGGACCCGGAGGGGGTTCCGGGGGGACTCCAGATCGACCAGGTAGGTGACGGGACTTTTCTTCTCCACCACCTTGAAGGGCCCGGTCCACTTGTCCTGGAGGGCGCCGGGTTCGACCGGGGCCATGACCCATACTTTCTGTCCTGGCTCGAATTCTATAGTAGAGGTGTTGCGATCGTACCACCGCTTCATGTCCTCCTGGCTGGCCTCGAGGTTGGCTTCGGCCATGGCTCGGAACTTGCGGGTCTGGTTTCGGAGGGTCAGGAGGTATCGGTAGACGTCAGGAGGGGCGCCTCGGGGTTTCATCTCCCAGCCCTCCTTGACCAGGCTGAGCGGTCCGCGGACCGGGTGCCCATACAATAGTTCAAACGGGCTGAACCCCAGGGACTTCTGCGGGACCTCCCGATAGGCAAACAGGAGGCAGGGCAGCAGGACATCCCATTTCCGCCTGAGGGGTTCTTCCAGGCCCTGGATCATCCCTTTTAATGTTCGGTTGAACCGCTCAACCAGGCCGTTCCCCTGAGGGTGATAGGGGGTCGTGAACTTGTATGTGACCCCGCACTGTTGCCACAGAGACCGCATGTACCTGGAGATAAAGTTCGTGCCGCGGTCGCTCACCACTTCGCTGGGGAATCCCACTCGGGAGAAGATCCCCATCAAGGCCCGGCCTACCACAGGGGCCGTTATAGTTCTTAGCGGGACCGCCTCCGGGTACCTGGTGGCGTGGTCCACGAGGACCAGGATGAAGCGGTGGCCCAGGGCGGTTTGGGGGTCCAGGGGTCCCACAATATCGATTCCGACCCGTTCGAACGGGGTGCTGACGGCGGGAAAGGGCTGGAGGGGGGCCTTGACCCGACCCCCCGTCTTTCCGCTGGCTTGGCAGGTCTGGCAGGACCGGCAGTGGTTGTCCACATCTCTCCGCATCCGGGGCCAGTAGAAGTGGGTCACCAGACGACTGTACGTTTTGTCTTGCCCCAAGTGTCCGGCGAGGGGCACATCATGGGCCAGGTGGAGAAGGAACTCCCGGAAGCGGAGGGGGACCACCAACACGCGGCTGGCCCCGAGTTCTGCTACTTTCTGTTCACTGTACAACAGGCCCTCGGTCCAGTAGATCCAGTGGGTGCCGGTCTGGTCACCGTTGGCTTGCGCGGTCGCCTGTTGTCGGACCCCTTCGAGAGAGGGACAGGACTGTTGTTCTTGCTGGAACTGCTCTCGGGTGGGGCCCCCTTCGTGTCGCCATTGTGTCAGCTCTGGGAGGGCGCTCGGAGAAGCCATCTCTTCGGGGGAGGATTCGCTGGGTCCCGGGTCGGTGTCCGCCTCCTCCTCGCTGCTGGCGGGAGGGGGTGTGAGCCCCTCGGGCTGGGCGGTCCCGGAGGTCGAGGATGAGCGGGGGGCCTGGGCGGTCATGGACCGGGTGATGGCGCAGGCCCAATCAGCCAGTCCCAACATTCGGAGGTGTTCTCGTCGCTCTACTTGAGCCCAGGGGGAACTTTCCAAGTCGTTCCCCAGGAGGCAGTCGACCGGGGCGTCGTCGCGCACTGTCACCTTTAGCAGGCCCGTCACCCCTCCCCACTCGAAGGGGACCAGGGCCATCTGGCATAGGCTTTCACTGTTGTCGGCCGTCCGTACGGGGCACAGCACATTCGGCAGAATCTGCCCAGGGGTCACCAGGTGGCAGCGGACAGCGGTGATACTGGCGCCTGTGTCACGAAGGGCTTCGGCCCGTTGTCCATTGACCGTGACCTGCTGCCGGTACTTCTGGGTGTTGGTTGGGATGGGGGTGCAGGGTACCATCTCTCGGCTACCCAGGCAGACCAGGGACATGGCTGCCGGCTCCCACTCAGTGTTCTCTCGGTCGAGGGCCTCCTCTTCCTCTTCTTCTCCCCCCAAGGCGGCGGCGGTCAGCTGCCGGGGCGGGTGCCCGCCGGCCCCGTTTCTTCGGTTCAGAGGGCAGGCCGGATCGCTGGCAAAGTGTCCTGTTTGTTGGCAGCCGTAGCAGGTCACTGGCGGCCGTGGTCCGGGTCGGGCCGGGCCCACCTTTCGGGCTAGGCTCGGGGAGAGATGTGGCTGCGGTGGCCCTCGAGGGGGGCTCCTGGGGGCCCCGGCGGGAGGGTCTCGGTTCCTGTTCGGCCCTCCCCCCCCACCGCGCTGGCGGGGGGGCCCGTTGGGGTTCCTCTGGTACTCCCCCATTGAGTTCCGGGGGACCCGGGAGTTGACCCATCGATCGGCTTCGACGGCAAGTTTTCGCGGGTCGGTCATTTTGCTGTCGAGGAGGTGCTGCCTCAGTTCCACGAAGCAATTGTTGGAAAGGTGTTCCCATACGATGAGGTCGACCAGCTGCCCGTAGGTGGTTGCTTTGCTCCCTTTGATCCACCCTTCTAGGGCCAGACTGAAAAAGTCCACATACTCCACCCATGTGGTACCCGGGATTTTCTTGCAGTCTCTGAACCGCTGGCGGTACATTTCCGCTGTTAGCCCGTAGCGGGTGAGCAGGGCCTCCTTCATGTGATCGTAGGAGGTCATCACCTCCTCCGGTAGCTGGAGCAGCGTGTCCCGCCCCTCACTCAGGAACCGCCCCCACAGGCCCGCGCCCCAGTCCTTTCGGGGCACCCGATGAGAGGACATGGCCACCTCGTAGGCCTTGAACCATTGTTGGATGTCGTCATTCTTGTAATACTCCTTGACGACTTCTTTCGGGATATGCACCTTGGCCTCGGAAGGCGGTAGAGTGTCTCTGGGGGTGTCAGTCCCTCCGTTCTTGGCCTTGATCTCGAGCTCCTTGAGACTGCGCTCGTGCTCAAGAGTTAGTTTCTTTTCCTCCAACTCCCGGTGTCGTCTCTTCTCCTCTATCTCTTCTTGAAGGCGCAGCTGCTCTAGGGCCAGTTTCTTCTCTGCCAGCTGGAGTTCCCCGTCCAGCCGCAGTCGGGCGAGCTCTAGCTCGTGGCTCCGGACCTTTTCCCGCTCTCGTATTTCTTCTTCGGAGAGGCCGGTTTCTAGACTCTTTCTTCCTCCGGTTGCCGGAGTCCGTGCGGTTGCTGCGGTCTCAGTCAGGGGCAAGGGCCCTTCCTCCTGGGAGGGGCCTGCCCCGGCCTCCAACCATGCCCTCAGAGCTTTCTGCATCTCCTCTTTGGTACCCAGGCTGGTGGTTGCAATGCCTTTGTCTTTGCAGAACTGTTTCAATTCTTTGTGCGTATATTCTTCCAGCCGTTCGGGCTGGAACTCCATTGTCGCGTTGTTTTCCTGGCTGCTCATGATGCTGTTCGTTTGGATGGGTAGCTAGTGGGTACTGGCTGGTACGTACTGCGTTCGGCTCGGATCCCGTCGCTGGCCACCAAATGTTGGAAGGCGGACCCCGAGGAGTCGGTGCGACCACCAAGGGGGGGCCCTCACACTGCACGAAGTAGCCGAGCGCTGCCGAGAAGTCTCCTGAGAGATCCTTCTCCTATCACGTACTAGCACAGTAACACCACCACACAGGACTCAAGGAGGTTGTCTTGTGACAAGCAATTCTTTATCAGCAATAAAAGGGTTACGAGGGCAATATTTACACGAAGGGATCGAGGGATCCACCAAAAGTCTCAGTGTCTCTTTGGAAGGGTCGGGGTAGCGGGACAGTCTTTGGCAGGAATGCGGTACGAGGGTACCTGGGGCCCAGTTCTTATCCTCAAGCTGGAGGACCTCCGGATCTCGGAGGGGTCGAGCCGCGACGGCGTCAGCAGGGCTCTGGCGTACAGTTCGTGGAGAGCCGCGATCCAATCACCAGGGCTCTCAAGATGGTTTCTGCTCAGCTCGAGCCGCGACGTCGTCAGCAGGGCTCCGAGGGAGGCTTCAGCGAGGTTGGGCCGCGACAGCGTCAGCAGGGCTCCGATGTTCCAGGTGGTTCAGAAAGGGTTCACAGGAAGGAGCCGCGACGCAGTCAGCAGGGCTCGTGATGGTTCCGACAAGAGTTCTTCTCCGTAGGGTCAGCCGCGATTCAATCAGCAGGGCTCTCGACTCCGGGGATACAACTGCCGAGCTGTGGTGGGGTCGCCCCAGATATAGGTCTGGAGCCCTTTGATGTCCGGACCTATGCGCCCGAGGGGGCGGAGTGGCCGGGTGGAGGTGGCCAGACGCCCAGCAGGAGAGGCACCAGGCCCATGGGAGTTGCCGGGCGATCACACCTCGAGAGGGGAGGACAGTTGGGGGTCCCATCGATACTGTCCTCCGCCGGGGGCGATGAATGGTTCCTGCGGCACCCCCTGGCTAGTTCGTGGTGCCTCGATGGCGGGGCTTCGCTGGGGTCGAGGCTGGGTTGAGCGGGGTCGCGCCGGCTGGGGCACGGTGTGACGTGGATGCCAACAAGATGGCGGAGCCACGAGGAGTATGCGACCACGTGCAGCTCCGGGTGAAGGGTCTTGGTGCAGTTCAGACGGGTGGCCCGTGAAGGCCGGGGCGGGGAACGGGCACAATCCAGGGGGTTAAGGACCACGCCACGAGGCCGGGTCCAACAGTCACTTTATAGTACAAAAACTGCACTCACCCCTCGGTTTCGGCTTTTGCAAAAGTCGAACAAAGACAAAACAAAGACAAAGGAGTGGCCACTATACTTAACTTATCCAGATGTGTCCGTACGCCAACAGAGGTCCGTCTGATATCTCGCGATACAAATTACCAAAGGGAGCCAAAGCGTGGCCGCAGTCAGGGCAGCAGGTCTTTTCAGCCGTCGGAGGGAGAAGCCACACGGTAAAAAACCTTCGGTCCACTTACGACATGCAGGGGTCGATCACGTGGTGCGCGTCCTCTGGAATTTCCTTGCGGGGCTCCTCACGATCCTCGGGCTGGACCCACGACCTCTGAAGCGGCCTCACAGAGGGTACCAAATTGAAGAACCGGGCTTATTAAGCCTGGCGGCGCAGGGTACGCCTGAAATCTTCTGAGTTCGCCTTCCAAATTACAGAGACACGGAACACTCTGTCTGGCATAGGAACTTCAATTTATTAGCTGCAGCTAGGTACAGTTGTCCTAGAAGTACATCAGTCGTAGGTTCTCAGGAGACTGCCACTTCAATCCGTGGCTCACAGTCTTTTGTAGCGCTTGAATCCCCTAAAGCAACAGCCCCCACAATGTGCAATAAAAATACAAATCATCCACAAGAAAACATCCTTTGTACAAGATACAGGATAATGGGTAATAGAAATTCCTTCCCTAAGGTCGTGTTCTCTACCCGACCCTATAGGTCAGGTGGCATAGCCATTCCTTGGTTGAATTAATTTACGACAGGACGTGTTTGCGTGTTGAAGATGGTGATTCGTAAAGCAACTGGAGAGGCCGAGAACGGTCACCAAGGGTCAATAGATGGTTATCTGGGGGATTAGTTGCTTCGAGCCGGGTCTCAGAATGGACTTAGCTCGGGGAAACAGGAAAGGTCGTGTAATATGTGCAACAGTATAGAACATGAAAGAAACGCTATGAAGGTTGAAGGGGCCTGAGTGAGGGCAACAGCATAATGGTGTTACAAGCAAAGATGGGGCCGTATTTGAATTTCCTCAACCACACCTCCAATAGCCAACAATGCTGAACCCTAGAAACTACGGGCCTAATTCACAAAGGTAAACTAACACTTTTGTGTAAATGTAAGATTTTTTGCTATTCAGAAAGGTATTTTACTAGTAGTATCTTTACAACTACGGTCTCCACACATACAAAGATCGGACTGTTGAATCTTTTTGTGTGTGGAGCAGGGCCAGTTCTAGCGGGTGGGCCGGGTGGGCCAGGCCCACCCAAACATGAGCCATGGCCCTCGCAGTGAGGGCTTGAAGGCAGGCGCGCAACAGCATTGGGCTCAAAGTGCTTCAAACCACCATGGAATACTCTTTAAATCCTAAGGATGTGTTTCCCCAGACCAAACCCTCTTAAAATATACTGCCCACCTGTATGGATGACATGTGATTCATACACCCTGATATCCTCATTGGCTTATTTGACATTCCCTGTAGACTGATTTACATACTTGTATGATTCATTGTTTCTGTATAATGTGTGCGTGGTGTGAATTACTGACACACACTACACTGATATGAGTAGCGTTAATCAACAAATGAAATGCTTATGAGAGAGGGGCACTGTTGAAGGGTGGCAGTAAGGGAATCCTAGGAGGAGGTACTGGGAGGGGCTATGGAGTGATGAGGGGCACTGTTGGAGGGTGGCAGTGAGGGAGTCTGAGGAGGTGGTCATGAGGGGGAGGGGCTACAGAGAGATGAGGGGCACTGGTGGAGGGTGGCAGTGAGGGAATCCGAGAAGGTCACAAGGGGGAGGGGCTATGGGGAGATGAGGGGCACTTGGGGCGTGTGGCAGTGAGGGAATCTGAGGAGGAGGTCAATAGGGGGGCCATGGAGGGATGAGGGGCACTGTTGAAAGGTGGTAGTAAAGGTATTTACGGAGAAATAGGTTATTGGTGCCGCGCCAAGAAAGACTTTCGCATCAGCACTGAAGCCGGCCCTCTCATGGCCTTTCTGTTTTTGTTAATTTAATTAGCAGTCGGGTCATTAGGGCAACTGTGGAACATATTTTAAAGTGTGTACTAATTAAATTTACTGCTATATTCAATGTTTTAAGTTAGAAGGTGATTTTACTAATGTTTTTACCGGGAAAAATGAAAGTGGAGCCCTATGGTGCCTGATATGGGGCTGGGGCCCAAGGTCAGCTGTGAGATAAGGTGCACTGGAGAGGAGTAGTGGATAATCAAGTCTGTAAGGGAGTGCTTGAAGGGTCTGTGGTCAGGTGGATGTAGTAATGAAGAGGGATTCTCCCTGAAGGCTCACAGAAAGGGAGCCCGAGAAGTGTCACTTGCCTGATATTCCCACCTCAGAAACCTCCTCTTCCCATCAATGGAACATTTCATGGAAAAAAACACTTATTGAGAGTGATAATATTTAGAAAGAGATTTGGAAAAGAGTGCATTTTACTGGGCCTTGTAAGACTAAGAAGAGATAAAGGAGGGCCCTAAAGAAGGCCTGCTTAGACATATATGCAACAAATCGAGCCTGCAGTGGCCCACCCAAATGCACCCTTGGCCCACCCAAATAAAAATTCCTGGAGCCGGGCCTGGTGTGAAGACTCAGCATTCGTAACGATGCCACTAGTAAAACACCTTCATGAATAGCCAGAAATCGTAAACTTACACATAAGTGTACGTTTACCTTTGTGAATCAGGCCCTAAGTAGCTCAGACAAGGCAAGAGAGATGACTGCAATATGTGGAATGCTGTCCCATTTGAGATCTAGCCTTTCATTGCTATTGCCACCTTATTGCGATTTGTTAAAGCATACTCGCTCGAATTTAAGTAATCAACACCAGAAGTGCCTCCATGGTTGAGATTGCGCTGTATAATTGCTTTCAGTTTGTAAATCACTGACTGAGTAGTTTAGCATCATGTTATATTAATTGCTGATGGTTACTAACGATCTTTTTTAATCAGTTTCTGCAGTGTTGACTATTGTGTTTGATGTGAAAATCTTAGACTACGAACAATTTCATAAGTGTTCATCATTTTACATTTTTACATAAATGTGTTTGCACATTCTTGAGTATTGCTGTAAAATCCAGTATATTTGTTTCGCTTCAAACTCTAGAGACATGATATGAGAAAAGACTCTTATTTAATTTTTTACCTATTACTGTATTTATTTTTGACAGGTATAACCACTGTGCTAACCATGTCAACCATCATCACAGGAGTAAGCGCCTCAATGCCTCAGGTGTCTTACATAAAAGCTGTGGATGTGTACTTATGGACCAGTTTCCTCTTTGTCTTCTTGTCGGTAATTGAGTATGCAGCAGTGAATTATCTCACAACTGTAGAAGAAAGAAAACAACTTAAAAGGAGAGGAAAGGTAATATAAACGAATCCTTCTTTGGCATTTAACCAAAATGTTCAACATCTATTCCCGTATACATTTCAAGAAACTGTAACAGGAAAATAAGGCACAAAGATTTCTATTGCAATAAATATTGAAGTCACATTTCCACAGATTTTTCGATGAGTGTGGCTTCTCATGTCAAAATTCGTAAGTCACAGATGCGTGATAGTTGCAACTCGCAAAAGCAGAACTTCTGCACAAAAATAATATGATTAGGGAAATGCAATGGAAACATCATATTTGAAACTCTGTGGGCACTTTTGCAATGCTTGACAATGCTTTGAGCACACTGTTCTGCATTTATTGAACCAGATGTACAATGCAGAGTGACCTACATCATCATTGTAGCAAGGGAATCCATTTCATTTAAAATTATTTCCATTAACTAAACATATGTAAAAATATATTTTACAAAGTATTTTCTTCTTTTTTTTTCTTTTGCATAGTATGCACTGATAGTGAAAAAAGCATACATTAGAAATCCGTGAATATCATACATTTCCATAACTAAGTTCCCACATTTGAAGACACATAGGTCCAGATGTACGAAGCATTTTACTACTCCTGGTAAAATGCTTTTTTGGCATGTATCAACCCAATTTTGCAGATCGGTAACCTATTACCAACTCACAAAATAGGGTTTAGAGTTTCTATTAGGAAGGGGCGTGTTAAAGTCATCCCTTCCTAATAGCGAGTCGCACTGGTATGTAGGAATGTTTTGCGACTGCAATTGGCGTCACAAAACATTCACAGTTACCACCAACTTCAAGTTGGTGATAACCCATTCGCAAACAAGAAGGGGTTCTCCAAGGGACCCCATCCCTTTCATGGTTGTGGGCGCCAACATTTTTAAGAGCAGGCAGCTGTTCATTTTTATTTTTGAAATGCAAGGAAAACGAGCTGCATTACAAAATGAAAAATGTGCTTTATCAAATAAGCAATCTCAGACATGGTGGTCTGCTGACCCGAGCCGGCCACCATCCCTGTGATTGTTGACATTCACAATGGGTCGTAAATTGCGACCTGCCGCATGAATATTGATGAGGCAGGTCCATTTGCGAGCCACTGTGAATCCTAACAGTGTCTAAAACACTGTTGTACATCTCAGTTTGCGATTTCCTAATAGCAAATCGCTAAAATTCACAACTAGGAAATCGTAAACACACGATTTCGTACATCTGGCCGCTTAAGCCCATGTCTAGGAATTTTAAAAATCCTGTAGGCAGATTTAATTCTGTACAATGTTTGGCATATGCCATACTTCCAAAGATTGGCAGTCTTCTTTGTGCAGCAGGTCTAAATGGTTTGATCTACAAAGGCAAATACATAAACCTTTAAACCATATCTTGCAAGAAGCAACTGCATACGTTCTTACCATTATGGCCATTCATTAATTTTTTCTAAAAACCTGAGATGAAAGTGCCAATTTTGTAATGTATGTGTATGTATCGCAGATATATAGAGGACTCACTTCTATGCGCCTTGCTTAAAGTATGCTTGCAAAACACATTGGACACTATGCGCAGAAGCAGTTATGAAAAAGTGATATAATATTCCTGCAGTTTCTTTTCGTCAAAAAAATGTTTCCCATGTAGCACACTGCTTCTTAGACACCTTCTCAAAAGATAGATCTGCCCTACAGTTTTAGCACTATGAGAGAAGTTTGGGTGCATGTTAGCTACGTCTCTGATCAGCTTGCCGATCAAGGTGAAATAGCTGGGTGTGCATGTGGTAAGACAGGTGTGGCATATCTAGACTCGTAAATTGACAACACAAAATAGAATGCAATGTCTGCATTACTATGACTGAGTACACTACACCTCTTACAGAGCAAAGTTACAATGTTGAACTGGGGAACTGTGGGAGCCGAACCCTATTAATCTCCTGAACCATGATTCAGTTATCCTAGTTAGGTTACAATGACAAATCAAAAACAATTTTGCAATTTCAAAAGATCATGAACACTAACCCATTTCTTAAAGTAAAAGAAACTTCCTCAGCAACTGCACTAAGGAGATTAGAAAAAAATAGTATGAAACATTTTTAACAACATCCCATCCTTACCTATATCAGAACTTCCAGCGGAAATCCTTCAAAATGATACATAGAGAACACGATGGAAAGTTTCATTCACAATACATGCTTTCTATTACTTCAACCTATTGACGTCACTGCTCTCCGTGTTCTGAGGAAACTGTGAGAAGAGAAAACTTGCAGCCGTTCGCTAATTGGGAGTGGGAATGAGCAGAGACAAGATGAGCAGCACACTAGAAACTGCATCCATTTTATAATTAAATGGCGTCTCTTATTTAAATGTGCCATAACTATACTACATTATTCATTACACTTCTAAATGACAGATTGATATTGTTTCAAGTGCAAAATCATGTGTGTACTTTTTACAGTCGTATGCATCATTAAAAATACTAATTCGCACAAGAAACCCAAAATGGAACATCTGAAAAATCTTTGACAGAACCATGTCACACAGACAATGAGGGCATGTTTAACCACCTTGCTCTTTTGCTGCCGTGAGACAATGTCAAGTTACACCCCAGTAGCACTCAGACCCTTCTGAAGCTTCTGAAACATTAACTATTCTGATTGAAACTTAATAACTGCCTGTTAGTATTAACATAAAGACCACTTGAGCCGTACATCAGATAGGAATTGCGTCAGGAGGGTATTTACCCAGTCGATGTTCCTGATGTGGTGCAACGCAGCAGGCCGGATTAGATAAAAAAAATCGTCCTTAGCAAAAAATGCTTGACCAGCCCACACGAGGCAGGAGTCGTGACTAAATTGCAGCCATGGCAAATGGTAGGGTCACTGTTGCTTCTCCTGTACTGAAAGAAGCCCCTTGGCCTGAAGCCAACTGAGGAAATGCGAGAGAGGGTGAATGAAGATTATTGGTAAATAACTTAGCATTACCTCCTTATCCGTTTTCCCATCCCATTCCTTACACATGAGCCCATACCTAAGAAAATGGTGATTGGTTTACACAGAAACCAAGGAGGATGCAATATACTTGATATATTTAGTGCAAAAGACAGCACAAATCACAGGTTATGTACAACCGATAAAACATGAGCGCCAAACTTTGCGTATGCACCCATCCCCAACTGAAAACGGTAGGGGGAAACAAGGGTGTTAGGAGAGCCCCATGTAGCAGCATTCCAAATGTCACAGTGATGCACCCTTAAACCTTGCCCAGGATGAGGAGACACACTGAGTCGACCGCCCCGGGACAAAGGGAAGAGAACGGTGAGCAGCCTCGTATGACAAGACAATAGTACACTTCACCCATTGAGTCAGTGTGGACGAGGAAGGCTTGAGAGCCATCTCAGAGAGACCTTAGGTGAAAAATAATGAATCCACCTGTCTAAATTCACTGGTCCAGGTAGATGGGAAGGGCTCTTAACACATCCAGAGAATGGAGAACCTCTTCCTCGGGAGAAAACGGATCAGGACAAAATACTGGAAGGAAAATATCTTCCTGACAATGGAAATCATACAATACCTTGAGCAGAAGAACCTGACTAGTGCATAAAATCACCTTGTCTGGACAGAAATGTAAAAAAGGGGGAGAAGCCAGGACACAGCTCCAATCTCACCAACCCTGCGACCAGAAGAAAGCACCACCAAAATACTAACTTTAGCAGAAAGTAACTTAATGTCATCTGAAACCAGGGGTTCAAATGGAGGACCTGTCAATACCTGTAGCACAAATGGAAGATCCCAGGTGGAGACTGTAGAGTGGGAGACAGGACGCTGAAGCAAAAAACTCAGCAAGAGGCGTGTCACCAAGAGAGAGACAGAGGACATATCAGAGCCTCTGAAGGCCAGAAAGGCGGCCCATTGGGCACGAAGAGTCGAGACTCCAAGCATCACCACATAATC
Organism: Triturus cristatus; assembly: GCF_964204655.1. NCBI lineage: Eukaryota > Metazoa > Chordata > Amphibia > Caudata > Salamandridae > Triturus > Triturus cristatus. Next base: position 924,584,452 of record NC_140591.1, on the reverse strand, counting down.
ATCCCTTAAAAAATCCAATGCCCTGACAGCGTCACAGGAAACTGGAGACAGACTCCTCCCCTTACACAAGAGTCAATGTTTTTCCAATGACGACTGTAAGACTTCAGGATGAGAAATTTGCAAGACAGCTGGATGTTCTGAGCCACTTCAAGCGAACAACCCTGAGCTAGAAAGGTCAACCTCCCAACCTCTCAAGTGCCATACCACCAACGGGAGGCACAGGAGAGAGGACGTGCTGAGAAGAGGAGCATGAAGCAGAGATGGGTGAATGGGAAATCTCCAATGGGTACCTTCCTGCCAAACCCTGAAGAGGGGGAAACCAAGGTCTCCTGGTCCATAAAAATCTCTGTCCGATCCACCCAAATGTTCCTATGGATCTTGGAAATCAAGGGAAATGGGGGAAAGCAAGCATGAGCCCCTGGGACAATGGGATGGAGAAAGCATCTATCGTCCAGGCCAACATCAAGGGAATCAGACTCAAAAGTGGGAGAGTAGCGCCGCCTTCTCCGAGACAAACAGATCCAGCAGGGAAGGCTGAGAATGGAGAATACCTACCAGTAGGGCCAAGATTTTTGTAAAAACCATTAGCTCTGATGAAAGGCCAAAAGGAAGTATCTGGAATTGGCAGTGCCTCAAGCCCATTGCACAGCGAAGAAACTGCTGATCCTCCAGGTGGATGGGAACATGCAGGTCAGCGTCCATCAGGCCGAGGGATGCGAGGAAGCACCCCTGATGAACCAGCTGAAAGGATTGACTGCAAGGTCACCATTTTGAAATGTGATGATGAGGAATGTGCAAATTCACCCCTTTGAGATCCAAGGCCAGAAGGTATTCACCGGAAGACTTCTGCACAAGAAACAGGATGTAATAATATCCCATCCCCATCTCCTGCGGTGGAACCTTGATGATCCCTGCCATCTCCAAGAGAAGCTGAACACCCTCCATTAACGCTGCTGGCTTCGTGGGATCCCGGAGTAGAGGAGTTTCCCTGAACACCAGGGTTGGGCAAGATGAACATTTTAGCAAGTAACCGGAGGCCACTCTTTGAAATGCCCAGGCATCAGAAGTTCCATGCCACTGGTAAAAACAGAAGCAAAGCCGACCACCATCCAGAAGGGGTGGATAGTAACTGCTGTGGAGGAAGAACCAGCAGACTGAGACTGGGATTTGTCACTTCCAGGGTCCCCCAGCCATGGCCCCTGCCATGAAAGAGCTTTCTAGGTAGGTATGACGGAATCATGCATCCATTTCCCATGCATGCCTTTACACATCAGTCAGTACCCCGACTGTGATGTTACCATGCGTTACTTCACCACAGAAGTCATTACAATGACTTACCTTAGGGGTCGCTGGACTTTGAAATATTATAAATTACTATTCCAACTCCAGTCAGTGTATCAGTAGAGAAGGCGTTGGAATTAAAATCCAACACCAGTCCAACAACGAGTCCCCTAAAGCAAGTCATTGTAATGACTTGCATGGTAAAGGAATGGATGGTAATATCGCAGTCGGGTAATGACTACGGAGTAAAGGCACATCCTGATTTTGACTGTGATGTAAAGGATGTTTCCCGCTGGCTAGCGCCTCTAGCCTGAGGAAAAACAAAGTAGTGGATGTATCCGAAACCTCTACCCCGGGAGTGAGGGCGAATGGGAGCCCCCAGCTTTCGATTATTGGCTCACTGCTTCACATCTCTTTAAGCTGTGTGTTCAAACACCTTTGTACCTTTAAACAGTAACTTCAAGAGGACAGACTCAGTGAGGCATCCACCTTCCTGGCCTGCATCAATATGTGCCACAATGGAAGCCCCTGAAGTCGAAGCCGATGTTGGGTAAGTTGCCGACCTGGAGTTCCATCAGAGCCAGCAGAGAAGAAGTATCCCCACCCACACTCATCTGCAGCGCCAGACCCTTAAAATCCTATAAAAGGGACTGAACAATATAATTCGTATAGGCAGTTGCCCTGATGGAAGAAATGGAGGTGGCAGAAGACCGCTTTACAGTCCCTTCCACTGTCTTATTCACTGGGTCGGAAGGAAGGCCGTCATCCAAAAGCACTATGCCCTGTGAAGATAGGTCAGTCATCAGGCTATCCACCTTGACTGATTGCGAGAATTCATTGGAAAACCCCTCCAAATCATACCGCTTGCTCAGAAAATGAGGGAACGCAGCCTTGTCAATTTCCTTCCCCTAAAGGGAAAGCACTTTGCGAAAAGCACCGTGAAAATGCAAAGAGTCAGGAGCAAGGGCACTGGTATGGCATAAAAAAATCATCTTCCAACTCCTGCTCCACAGGCGTAGGAAAACTCAGGATTTGTTCATGGACCCTCAGCAGGAGGCCCCTCTGATTCCCTGACCTGAAAAGCAGCCTTAACTGCTTCATTAATGGAGAGGCATAGTGCTGCCAAAGTTGTCACCACTGCAGCACTATCTGAAGAAGACTCCATTGCCGGCATTTAAAAACACAATACAGATGCTCCCTGCACCTCACCAGTTTCTAGGCAACCAAACTCTCGCTGCTCCCGAAACCAACGGGAGTTGAAGAAGACAGGGAGCGGCCCTGAACATATAAACACAGCCTCTGGACATGCGGCTGCCGGGGGGGGAAGCACAATAGTCCAAGAGGACCGTCAGTGCCTCTGAAGAGCTGTCAAGCAACTGCTGGCCACCTGATGCAAAACGGCAGCCCTGCAGAGGTAAGAACAGACAATGGGAGAAAGGGTGTTCCACGTCACAAACCGCAATTGGACCCATCCCTGTGCAGCAGTGCAGTGTGGTCCCCTAAAAGAAAAACAAGACAGCTCGTTCAGTAAGAAAAATAAACATATAAAACTTGCAAAACTTACCTCTGAACCCGCCAGGTATTGTTCTGTAGCTCAGAATTTAAAGAACAGGCTGTCCTAGACTGACTTCCATGAATGTGCCTTTGAAGAGTGGAGTGCCTCAGGGCTCTTCACTAAGCCCCACTCTTTTTAACATTTATATGAGCCCATTAGCCAAAATAGTGGAGGTGTTTGGCATACAAATTGTCACATATGCCGACGACACCCAGTTGATAGTCTCCCTTAAAGACCCAGGACAGCCTGGAAGTAATCTCTCCAGATGTCTGGAGGAAATATCAGTTTGGATGAAACAGTCTTGTCTTCAGTTAAATGGAGCAAAAACTGATCTTATGCTGTTGGGTAGGCCTCTGCCTCCAAGCCTGCCTCTCGCGTGGCCTAGCTGTATGGGAAACACGCCTACTCCAAAAAATCACATCAAGAGCCTAGGAGTTTGGCTGGATGCCAAACTTGACATGAAGATACAGGCTAAAAAGGTAGCTGGGTGCTGTTTCGGGATACTGAAAACAGAGCGGAAAATTCTGCCTCTTCTTCCGTTTAAGGCAAAAAAATTGCTTCTCCAAGCATTAATTCTGTCACGTCTGGATTATGCTAATGCCCTATATTTGGGATTCCCTCAATCAACAATAAGCATACTTCAGAAGGTCCAGAATTGTGCGGCAAGAATTCTCCTGCAAATTCCGCGGAGAGAATCAGCGAGAGGAGCAATTAGACAGCTGCATTGGCTTCCTGTTGCAGAAAGGATCAAATTCAAGGCCCTTTGTGTTACTCATAAGATCATGGCCGCTAAGGGCCCACTAATCCTTCGGAGGATAGTTTCTCCATACTGTCCCAGAAGGTTCCTTCGCTCCGAAAATAAACGCCTGGCCAAGGTTACTAGAATTTTCAAGTCCAGAAGTGCAGGCCGTTGTTTCTCCTATGTTGCCTCCAGAGCTTGGAGCACCCTCCCCCTCCCAGAATCCATCCGTCTGGAGGAGGAACATCTTCCCTTTCGGAGACTCTTGAAGACGTATCTATTCCCAACTGTTTAATCAGTCTGCTCTTCTGTCTGATTGGTTCTTAGTGCTGGGAGGCCTATGGGTAGCCATGCGCTTTATAAATGTTTCTTTCATTTCATTTCATTTCATTTCTAGTGACGTGCTTCTCCCTTTATGTATGCTGGGTATGCAGTGCCATATTGGGGGAACTATTTTGACCACAGTAAGGTGATAGATGCTATGGAGCAGGCAAACTGCTCATGTGTAAGGAAGGGGAGAAGATGGACTAGGAGGTAATTGACAGTGCAGCCCTGAATAGCAGAGCAGCAGTAGTGAAGGGGCACCAGCAACATAACATGAAGACCATGATGCTAGGCCTGTAACTGGCTCCAGCAAAGACTGTAGTGGAGCATAGTTAACAGTAACGTCACGCTCCAAATTATGTAGTGTGCTGTCATACATTGCCAAATTATTAGCAGTACTGGAGGAGGCAACGCTCCCTAAAGCACAAGCAGCTGTGTGAAATAGTTTACATTCTAAAGTGCTACCTATACGGTCGCACATTTTGGCACTGTACTAAGCGGTTCATCCTCCCCTTTTCCTGATCTGTTAATGGTTTTGTCCTGGTGACTAATCTTATGGTCTGTGAGCCTGCAAATTGTTCTCCTGCTTGCCATGTCAGAGATCCAAGCCCAACGCACCATTATTGACATACTGTCCTCCCTTTCAGGAAGATTTCGGATAAGTGTACAAGTCAATCCAGTTATGATGTCAACATTTTGACAGTAATGAAAAACCATAAGTACATCCAATGTGAACTACTGAGATGAGCCTCCTTATGAGTCCCACTATTTATCCATCATGTTTTCATATAAGTATCATGCAAAATCATTGATACCTCGTCACATACATACCCAAGGTCAATGCATGTAAATTAGCCAAAACATGGAAACAGAATAGGATCAACCTTTTCTAGGCAAAGACATAGTCTGCCACATTTTAATCACTGATTAACACATGCAACCAAGATGCGCGGGTCTCTTGTGAAGTCTGCCTTTGAAGAACAACGTGTCAAGGTGTACACATGGAGCTGGGTGTATACATTTGAGAACAGCATCCTTTTGCATACACATGAGACTACTGTCAGCAGCATGCACTATACTTCTAATAAAGAAGACTTGCATGTTTGTTTACCAGTACAGACTCTACAACCAGAGGGGCAAGAGCTAACAAGTAAAGTGGAGTGAGACAGCAGAGCACCATGAAGAAACGTAATGCTTCTTAATCATGGTTTTCTAGCTTCATCTTCCTGATATAGATGTAAATACTCTGAATCCCATCTTTGAATTGTTAGTGATGGAGCGGAAATTTCATGGTAATTTCTCAATGCAAAACATCATTACCTCTTGTCTTCCGCATAAGGGGATGGATCTTTGCCACTGTGATACCACCATAAAGTCACTTTGTATAAACATGAAAAATCAGATGCAAAGAAACAATTAAGGCAATAATGAGAGTTGTGAGTAGTTTTAAAAGTATTTATTTTCTAATCAAATTGAAGGTTCTCTGACTCTTTATTCATTAGTCAAATATCAATCTGGTTACAAAATTTAAAAATTGGAAAAAAAAGAATGAATACAGACCATATTATAGATTGCATACAAAGCACTCCATAAAGGAAGACATCTCTATTTCTATGGAGAAATTAGGCTTAAATGTCAATCAGAACTCTTAAAGAGTTTTTAAGAAATATAATGCAAGAGTGCGTTTTGCAAAGTTAAGTCAATAATTAATAATTGACAAAAATCTCCCTTACAGAGAAATAAATGCATAGGACAAATAAGCCTTTTCAAAGCCAATTAGTCAAAGCATAAAATTTAAAGTTTTAGCATCTAAACCTGCCCTCGTCCCCTCAGCTCTGTCTGTGCGCTATTCATCTCCATCTGCTTCTGTGTGTCTCTCACAGAAGCTACCCATGGGCCCCTCCTTCCTTCTCTCTGCAGAACTCAAGAAAAAAGCTGTGTGTTCTGCAAGCGTCCTGCTAGAAAAATAAAGAAAAGCCCCAGAACCTCAGCTAGCAACCAATATTTCTAACAAAAACACATGACTTGGTCATCGTTGTTTGTCCAATTGGAGTTTTAGAACACATCGACACCCCATGGGCTGACTGGACACGTCATCAATCAGGCGAGTTCTTGTAACACATTTGAGTCTTGTGCTAAATGACTTTATCTCCTAACATCCTAAAAACAATAACATTTTCTCCAACAAAAAAGTATTAAATATGCGGAAACAGAGAAAACATATTATAATAATCAAGAAGAAAAATGTGTGCTTTGCAGTTTCATTCTACGTTATGAAGTGAATAAAGCATTATCTAAACAGCTGCATACTGAAAAAAGTAAGGCACAAGTGTAAATTATAAGAAAGGTCTTTCCATGAAGACAGGAGGAACAGGGAAGAAAGAGCACATTCCATTGTTATCTCAAGGCCTTGTACTGAGAGCCTTCCAAAGCAAACTAAATCACTAGCTGTGTATTTCAGCTTTTCTACACTGTAAAATGTGTGTTAATTCAGCACAAATATATTCTACTTTGAAAGTTCAAAACACATTTTCCAAATTAAATGTACATTCTATAGTGAGGTTAAGTCTAAACGTAACACAATTAAACAACCATGAATTAATTAATTGAGCATGGTTTTACATGATTCATGAACTGAAAGCAGCCGAGAAGGCCTCATCGATTGTTTTCATTTTTCATGCACCAAAAGTCTGCTACAAGTTTTAAAATGCAGTTTGTGTCTAAACTCAAAGCAGCCTTTGTCATTTAGTAATGCCTAAATCTATAGATGAAATCTGAGCTCCTTCAACCCACCACTTGATGATAAACAAATCATGATACCTCAAATGATTTGTAAATCATCACACTTATTTAATTTCACAGGTGACATTTGTTCAAAGAGAGCACTAATTATTAGTTCAGTCAAATATATGGTTTTTTTCTACCTAAAATATTCCTATTTATCTTTAGTGTATGTAGACATGGTAATTTCATTAGCACACTTAATTTCACACAGGTATATAAAGAAAAATCCATACTAAAATTAGTATGTTCATTATCACTTGTTATTACAAAAGCTGAGCATAAAACAATTTTACCTCTATTTCCAAGACAACACAAGTTTTGTCTGTAACTAGATCATATATAGCCAAGCTCAAAAGTGTCGTGCAAAGTTATGTAAGTAGCTTCTTGGAACTGTTAGTTTTCTCTAAAATAAGTAACTAAAATCCAATAGAAAAGTTCTCTTTTTCTTTCTTCTTCTTTTTTCTCTTTCATCTTTGCTTTCTCTTTTCAGCTCTTGAAAGTTCTCAGTTATTGTTTCAGCATTTCTTGGCTCTTTTTGTCACCAGCTTGCCATCAAGGTGGCTCATACAGTTCAAGCCTTGCATCACACAGATCATTCAATGTGGAATTCTGTACTTTTTCCATGCAATTTGACCACTCAGGTGCTGAAAAACTCTGACAGAGCACCATCAATTCTTTACACGTTTTCAATCCAAACCTTTCACTTTTATCTTCACTTTGTTCAGATTCAGACGTTTCAGCTATGCATGCAAATTATTTTTATGGGGATCACTGTAGCCGTTTTGGACACCGTTTCAGCCAGTTTTTTTCTACCTCCACTTGTAGGCCCACAGCACCAATTTCTTCTTCAGAGGCTGCACCTGACTCATTCACCCTTTTGACATCATTTTTATCTGAGCCAGTTTCCACTTTTTGCTTTTCCAGTGCCACTTCAGTTTGCTCTAGTACTGCTTCACACTCTATGTGTTCCCTTAGAGCTTGACTGGGCCTTTTCTGTGGACTTTTGACCACTGCTGGCATCTCTCCTTGAAGAGGAGCTGTTTTATCAAGGGGACACAGGACCATACGTGTATGAGAGGTATGCACCCAATTTGGAAGGCCATCACATTTCACAACAGTAATTGCCAGGATCATTTGGAACAGGTCTTTCCATTTCACAACATCTCTCATATCAAGGTTTTGGCACTGTCCACTATGCAGATCTTGTGTAGCAGCTGCAATCTGGTCAGCAGAGACTCCACCTTCCCAGCAATGGCTATTCTTCCCATCTGTGGTTTTCACAAGTGCATTTGCATGTACATTTTCAAGCCACTTCACTGATGTTGAGACACAGTCTTTTGCAAAGTGAAACTCTGTGCTGTCTTTGTGTTGCTTTATTGTGCTTAAAACGTCAGGCAGATAGCTACAATCCAATCTTTGTCCAATCTGTTGTTCTGCACACATCATCTTTGAGACCTCATTATGATCTGATTTCAGAGAAACTGGCAATCTATACCTGAGCATCAGTTTTTGTAATATCTCATTTGCTACTATGCAGTTGTCATTTTTCTCAAAATCTGTTCTGATACAACCTTGTTGTTCTGCCTCTGAAACATTTTCTTGAGCCTCTTAATTCTTTTCAAGTGTAAGTCATTAACATCAACATTAGATAAACAGTATCCTTCTCAGATTCACATGTGAAAATGCCATTGAATGTATAGGCTAACAGGACACACTATTGTACAACTGAATTCACATTTCTCTCTCCCATGACAATAGTGACTTCCATTTGAGTAGGTATACTGCATGTTATGAAAAGGGCAATCAATTTTGAAATGTGAGCTAAGGTAACTATTGAAAGTTATGAAGCTTTGACGACATAATGTGTAGGGAGAATAGCATGAGCTGCTCCCAATGTACCATTGTACATCTCAAACATGGGCCCTCTACAAAATGGACATTGTTGTGGTCAATCAGGGGTTCATCATTAAAGCCTAACCTTGGCTTCAAGCATAAATTCATGACACATAGACATTCTTGTTCAGTTTCATCACAAACAATTTCATTTGCTGGCAGTAAGCTCAATACGTTTGACATGATTTGATCACAGTATTTTCCCAAAACAACTCTACAAAGGAAGGGACCATTTCAGTAATTGGACATTCCATCATTATATTCTCACTTTTGTTATGACTGACATCTACCACAGCTACTATGTTAAGGCAGCTGGGTATTTCTGTGACAATGGGGTCAGGGGTCATTGGGAAAAACGTCACAGACTTTTTAACACAATCATGTTTTTGAACAGGCACTGAGAGAGCGCAGCCCTCCCTCTCACTGCAAATTGGTATATTTTCTTTTAAATAAACTTGCATCCCTGGTGCCGGGGCATGACACGTTTTCTCTTTCAAATCTAGGAATGCTTTTGTACAATTGTTGTCCAAAGGAAGCGGATCAGACATATCCGGGGAACAACCTTTACAACGCAACTTTTACAACGCACTACCGTTACAACGAAACTGTTACAACGCGAGTGCATTGACAACGCAGGACATTACAACGCAAGTCTTTACATCGACTTGCACTAGATGGCGTGCTAACATTAAAAATAGTGTAGTTTACTAACCCAACACCTTCCCTACTGTTACGTGGACTGGAGTTGGAATAGTAAATTACACTTTTTTAATGTTAGCACGCCATCTAGTGCAAGTCGATGTAAAGACTTGCGTTGTAATGTCCTGCGTTGTCAATGCACTCGCGTTGTAAAACTTTCGTTGTAACAGCATGCGTTGTAACAGCATGCGTTGTAACGTCATACATCTGACATATCCTTGTGTGTCAGCCTCAGTAATGGCTTAGCCACTAGGGAAATGTTTTGTAACCACTGGCTACAGCAGCCAACCATTCCCCAAAACATCCTGACTTCTTTCTTAATTTGAGGTGGATTCATCTGGTGAATTACTTCCACTCTCTCTGGTGACACCTTTCAAGCTCCTTTTCCAATTGTGTGTCCCAAGCATTCATCTTCTTTTTGACAGTACTCCTGACTATTCTCATGCAATGGCACTATGACATGAATTTGACAAAAATTATTAACAGTAAGCCATTCTTCAGTACGTGAAATGTGAAAAAATATGATGGCTGGATTCGGTACCATAGGACAACATGGAACAGTTATGCTGCTAATCTCCTGCACAATCCTGTTTTTTTTCATTTAGTTTCTGTAAACCTGTGATCATTAAGTTACATAAACTTCCAATCAATTCCGTCAAAAACCCTTTACTCAGTTTATCTCCAATTATGGGTAGAATCTCTGCAACTGGTGGTGTTCTCAATTTCATGTCAACTCGTTTTAATTTGACTAAAACTTGTTCTGCACATTTTATTAATCTGACATCTTTTTCTGTGCGCTCCCTTATGTGAGAAGTTGGCCTGGTATATGCTGTCCACTAATTAAAGTGGGCACCTTGCACCAGTCCAAATGACCCTTATTGATGATTAAGTTAAAGACAACCTTTATTGAAAGCTATCCCAGTGGTAGCTGTGGAGAGCAGCCTTCAGGCTAAGTCTCGAAGGAATGTAAAGCAGCTTGTTTTACCAGATCAGAGCCTCCTGAATGACCAAATGAAAGGAGAACCAAACAAGAGATATATAAAATATATGTATCTATTACTAAACACTCTCTACTAACCTCTTTATGAGATTAGAGCACAAAGCTCACAATATTAAATCACTACAGTAAATAGCACAATACACAGCAGGCTCCAGGGGGAGACCAAAGCATATACTAAGACAGTGGCATAACAATCACGACTTAGGCACAGTGCCTAGAGCACGTAGAATCGCTTGGACCCCAAGGAACCACTCAAAGTAGTGATACAGGGGATCCACAGAGGACGGGTGCAGTGTGTGAACACAGGCCCGAGCTCCGTACAACTCTATGGGAAAGTCGCGGTTGGAATTTTAGAGTTTAAGGACACTCCAGAGAGGACTTTAAGCAAACCCCTAGGATCATAGAAGGTTCTAAGGCCAGCACCCTTGAGAGTACCAAGATACCCATGTTACCTATCCAAGAGGAGCTGGGTGCATAGGGGTCAAGTGGTGTCGGAAACCTTCGTCATTTTCAATGGCGTGATGCGAAAAAGTGCTGCTGCCGGGAAGGTGAAAAGTGTCCGGTGGAATCCATGCCTGGATCCGAGTTGAGAAGAACCTGAAAGCAGAGGGGACAGAGTCTGGGTCACTTCAGGGTGACCACGGGCTCAGTAGACGAATGCCCACCGATGTCTGGTGCTTCAGGTGAGAAGTTGCGATGCTTGACTCTGCAGCCACGGGGACCAGGAGATGTTGATGACAACCAAAGTCTGGAGGTGAGGTGTCCCACAAAGGATGTGGAGTACTGGGAGGTCAGTGTCTGCATTGTACACCAACAAGCCTTGGCAACTACAACCCATGCGGGCAGAGCAAATAAGCTTCGGTGAGGACCAGCAAGGTCCTGGGGACTCTCCAAGCAATGGAGAGTCAGGGCACATCTGGAACAACCAGGGAAGCCCAAAGAAAGTAAAGGTTACCTTCACAGGAACCCACAGGCCAACAGACCAGGGATCGCGAACGCGACCTCGAGCTGAATCACAAAATACTAGCCCACGGAACACTCGTGGAGTGTAGGCCGGAAATCTTCAGTGGAAATACTGCTCGGGGTCAGGACTACAAGAAGCCTAAAGCACAGCCTCAGGGATTGCCAAAAAGCATATGCTGCTGCAAAAGTACACAGGTGCACAGGGGTTCGGGTTGCACGGTCCCCACGAGGGATACTCGTCACAGACTTGCTGAGAGAACAGATCGACGTCGGAGACCTCGGTAACCCACTTCCTGTGTTGCAGAAATCTTCGGAGTCCTCAGGAGCTTGGGAGATGCAAACCGGTCAGATGCATTAAGGTGCCTGCTGCTGCAGGGGAGTAACTCCTTTACTCCAAGGGAGATTCTTCAGTCATCCAGCGTAGAGTAGATCTTTGAAGTACTTGGTTTCTGTAGCAGAGTTTATTCCAGGTAAAATCTAAAGTCCTGTAGTCAGGGTTCCTACTTTATACCCAAGGAAGGGGTTGGACAAACTCTGGGGACCCACCTATGGGAGGGTCAGGACAGAGGGGGGGCTACACCCATGTCCTTTGTCCAGTTTTACGCCAGAGCAGGAGCAAATGGCTCCTGCAACCGGTTTGAACTGGACTATGCACAGGGACACCAAATGTGCCCCTAGTGCAGACTTCAAATACTCTCAGAGTGCATCCACCCAGCCCCAATACACTAAATCCTGTCTGGGAGGTGGTCACACCTCCCTGTGACAGGAAACCTATTGTCAAGCCTTCCCCTGCAACGAGCTTGGCTCAGCGGCAGGAGGGCAGACTCCTGTCTGTGGCTGGCAGCATCCATTTTGTGATGCCCAGCTCGAGAAAGCACAACATGTTTCTAAGCAACCGTTTTAAAGTTAGAATTTACCGTGAGGTTATAATGCACTTAAACATATATGGTTGGCTGCATCACAAACAACCCCGGAAGATAGGTTCCGAAGGCTACAGAGGGGCTCTGCTCAAGCGGGAGCACCCTCTCACATAAAACCCAGCACCCTGCCTTCAGGATCGATAAGGCCTGCCATAGTGGTGACTGATAGGTTTATATGTGCAGTGATTTAGAATAGATATAGTGAACCTATATCTGCATGCACCACCTTACACAAGCTGCAGTAGCAGATCTGTGGTGTCAGTTTGAATGGTCTCTCAGGGGTGACATAATACATGCTGCAGCCCCTGGGAGGCCTCTAGGGTACCTATGCCCTGGTACATAGTATACCATACACTAGGGACTGATAAAGGTACCCCAGCATCCAATCTGGAGTCTAAGTAAAGTACATGCAATCAATATAGAGGAGAAAGCAGCTAGACTGGGGTCCTGGATAGCAGGATCCCAGTCAGTCTAAGTCGAAAACAGTGATACATCAGCAAAAAGTGGGCGTAACCATAAGAAGCAGATCCTACTCTCCTACACAACCCACCCAAATGTAAGGATATTAAACTAACCTTGACCAGTTGAGTCTTCATGTTCTAAGTGGAAATATCTGGAGAGTCGATCTGCATTGGCATGGTGACTCCCAGGTCTATGTTCCGCTATATAGTCCATCCCCTGTAGAGAAATGTACCAAAAGTTTGGGGTTTTCACCCTTCATCTGTTTTAGCCATAAGAGGGGCTTATGGTCTGTCTGAACAGTGAAATGAGTGCCAAACAAGTATGGCTTCAGCTTCTTCAAGGCCCAAACCACAGCAAAGGCTTCCCTCTCAATAGCTGACCAACGTTTCTCTCTGGGGGTCAGCCTTCTGCTAATAAAAGCTACTGGCTGATCCTGACCCTCTTCATTCAGTTGTGATAACACAGCCCCTACCTCCAACTCAGATGCATCAGTTTGAACAATAAATTGTTTGGAATAGTCAGGACTTTGCAGAATGGGAGCAGTGCACATGGCCTGCTTCAGGTCATCAAATGCTTTTCGACAGCTAACTGTCCACTGAACTTTTTTTTAGGCATTCTTTTGGAAGTTATGTCATTCAAATGAGTCACTATGGATCCATATCCTTTGACAAACCTCCTGTAATACCCAGTCAGGCCCAAGAAAGCTCTGACCTGAGTCTGGGTGGTTGGAGCAACCCAGTCCATGATGGTCTGGATTTTGCTCTGCTGAACCTGACCTCCAACCACAAGGTGGCTCAGGTATACAACCTGACTCTGCCCTAGCTGGCACTTGGGGGGCCTTGATAGTGAGGCCTGCTTTCTGCAGGGGCCTCCAAAACATTTCTCAGGTGGACCAGGTGATCCTCCCAGGTGGAGCTAAAGATAGCAATATCATCTAGATAAGCTGCACTATAGGCTTCCATGCCTGTAAGGATTTCGTTCACCAACCGTTGAAAAGTGGAAGGTGCATTATTCAAACCAAAGGGCATGACCACAAATTGGTAGTGCCCACTAGGGGTGGAGAATGCTGTCTTTGGCTTTGCATCCTCAGCTAATCTGATTTGCCAATAGCCAGCTGTCAGGAAAAATGTACTCAGAAACTTGGCTGAGGACAAAGTATCTAAAAGTTAATCTGCCCTGGGTATTGGATGGGCATCAGTCCTAGTGACTGCATTGAGACCCCTGTAGTCAACACAGAACCTCATCTCTCTCTTGCCATTCTGGGTCTGAGGTTTTGGTACCAAGACTACTGGACCAGCCCAAGGGCTATCTGAGGGTTCAATTACTCCCATATACAACGTTTTCTGGACTTCAGTCCTGATGCAGTCCCTGACATGGTCAGGTTGCCTGTAAATCTTATTTTTAACAGGCAGACTGTCACCTGTGTCCACTTCATAGTGCACCAGGGTGTCTGACTTGGAGTCAATGAGAACATATGTCTCAACTGATTGAGTACCTGCCTGCAATCAGTTTGCTGCTGGTCAGTAAGACTGCCTGCCAAGGCTACACCATCCACTGAACCATCATCAGGGTTCTGTGAGAGCAAGTCAGGGAGTGGATCACTCTCTTCCTCCTGTCCCTCATCAGTAGCCATAAGCAAGACCATGTCTACCCTGTCAACATATGCTTTGAGCCTGTTCACATGGAGTACCCTATGGGGACTCCTGGGAGTTCCAAGGTATACCAGGTAGTTAACCTCTCCCTTTTGCTCAATGATTGTATGAGGGCCACTCCACTTGTCTTGGAGGGCTGATGGGGCCACAGGGTCCAACACCAATTCTTTCTGTCCTGGCTGATAAACAGTCAACACAGCCTTTTGGTCTTGTCAGGCCTTTTGCAATTCCTGGCTAGCCTCAAGGTTTTTGAATGCCTACTTCATGTACTCAGCCATGCGGGAGTGGAGACCAAGTACATAGTCCACAATATCCTGTTTAGGGGGTTTGAGAGGTAACTTCCATCCCTCCTTCATGAGACATAAAGGACCCCTAACTGGATGTCCAAACAGAAGTTCAAAAGGGCTGTAACCAACCCCCTCCTGAGGAACCTCCCTGCAGGCAAAGAGAAGGCAGGGCAAAAGTATGTCTCATCTACGCCTGAGGCTTTTCAGGGAGACTTTTAATCATGCCCTTGAGGGTTTTGTTGAAATTTTCAACTAACCCATTGCATTGTGGGTGATAAGGGCTGGTAAATTTGTAATTTACTCCACACTCCTTCCACATAGTCAAGTAACTAGACATGAAGTTTGCTTCTCTGTCTGATACTACCGCCTTAGGAAACCCCACCCTGGAAAAGATTCCCAGGAGGGCTCTAGCCACAACAGGAGCTGTGGTAGTTCTAAGGGGAATTGCCTCTGGATACCTAGTGGCATGGTCCACCACCAATAGTATAAATCTGTGTCCAGATGCTGTTTGAGGATCCATGGGACCAACAATGTCAATACCAATCCTCTCTAAGGGAACCCCTACCACAGGTAGTGGTATCAGGGAGGCCTTTGTAGTACCACCTGCCTTACCACTGGCTTGACAGGTGATATAGGAGCGACAAAACTCCTTTGTGTCCTCTGACATATGTGGCCAATGAAAGTGAGGGACAAGCCTGTCCCAAGTTTTGTTTTGGCCTAGGTGACCTGCTAATGGGATATCATTTGCCAGGGTCAATAGGAAGCCCCTAAACTTCAGAGGTATAACCAACCTCCTGGTAGCACCAGGCTTGGGGTCCCTACTCTCTGAGTATAAGAGTCCATCATCCCAGTAGATCCTATGGGACCCACTGGCACTCCCAGCAGCCTCAGCAGCACCTTGCTGTCTAAGGGGTTCAAGACAGGGCAGCTCAGCTGCTCCTGGCTCAGATCTGCCCTGGAAGGGCCCTCTGTGCCCAAGAACTCAACCTGATCAGGTTCAAGTTCCTCTGAGACAGTACCTTCTTCAGGACTAAGATCATCTCCCTCAAGAGACTGATCTGTACTCTGAGGCAGGGGGAAGACACTACCTTACCCCTACTGCTCCTTAACTTGAAAGGTGCCTGGTCCATTATTCCAGGATCCAGGGCCTCTTCAGTGGAAGACATTTTTGCCTGTGACCTAGTCATAGCAAACACATCTGCAGGGATGCCCAACGTTTCTGCATGAGTCCCGAGTTCCACCTCAGCCCAAGCTGAAGTTTCCCAAATCATTGCCCAATAAGCAATCAACAGGGAGTTCTGCACTTACCACAACCTTCTTAGGGCCAGTTACCCATCCCCAGGTGAAATTCACAAGTGCCAAGGAATGGTCTGTCCTGACATTGCTTGCATTGGTCACTTGGTACATGTCACCAAGTATGATTTGCTCAGGGGCCACAAGATCTTTTCTCACCATTGTGACACTGGCACCTGTGTCCCTGAATGCCAAGGCCTCCTTTCCGTTGATCAAAGGCTGCCGTCTGTATTTGCCCAGATTACTGGGACTGACAAATAAGGAGGCAATATCCATCACAGACTAACACAGCCTGAGTTGGAACCCTGACTAGGCCAGAGTCCATCTCAGATCCTAGGGTTAACCCTACTACACCCTTATTCTGCGTACCACCGCTTTGAGCTGAACTAGGGGGAACTGTTGCCCTAGTGGCAGTGGTGACTGGAGTAGATTCCTTGGACTTGGAACAATCATTTGTCCAATGGGTCTTCTGTTTACAGATATGACACTATGGTTTCTTCTTGCCTTTCTTCTTGTTTGATTGTGACACCCCACCAGATGAAGATTTTTGGGGCCCTTGCGAAGACTTCTGGTCTTTGCCCTTCCCCCCACCCTTATCTGAGGTTTTAGAATCGTGCTTATTAGGGTCACCACCTTGGTTCTGAACTTTCTGCCTCACCCTGGTTCTGACCCATTTGTCTGCCTTCTGGCCCAATTCTTGGGGAGAGGTCAGATCAGAGTCCACCAGGTACTGATGCAACAACTGATTTTGACAATTATTAAGGATCTGTTCCCTCATAATTAAATTGTACAATCATTTAAACTCACACACTTTACTGCCAAGTAACCAGTCTTCCACAGCCTTAGTAGCACAATCTACAAAGTCAACCCAGTCCTGAGTCTGTGCCTTCTGGGTGTCTTCAAACTTAATCCTGTATTGTTCAGTGGTTAAGCCAAACCCATCAATGAGAGCACTTTTCAGGACTTTGTAATGATCAGCATTCTCTTCTCTTACAGTGAGGAGCTTGTCTCTACCTTTGTCAGCAAAGGAGAGCCACAATATAGCTGCCCACTGCTCTTGAGGGACCCTTTACAGGCTCTCTCTAGTGCAGTTATCCATTTGTGGACGTCATCCCCACTCTGATAGGGAGGGACTATCTTGCTCACGTTCCTATGGTCATGAGTATGTTCTCTACCTCTAGGGACACTGTTGCTGCCACCATGGAGCTCTAGGGATTCCCCGTCTAAGGCCAATTGTTCCCTCTTGATTCTGAGTTTGGTCCTTGTAGTAAATTACTTGTCTACTGTTCTCCACTGTACTGCTCTGCTAGAATGTTCCATGATATCATAGAATGCCTGAGTGCCTCTCTGTGTTAGAGTGTCAGTTAGTCAACTCAGGCTGAGCTGTTGGGAGCCTGCTCCTGGTGGGGCTGTCTTACCTTTGTGTCATGCCTCCAACTCCTATGACGTTCGCATCTTCTTCAAGCTGCTTACTGTGGTCTACGCTTTGGCGCACGTCTTTGCTGCTAGCCATCCTGCGCGGCGTCTAGAGGCGTGCCACCATCTTGTGCTTGGCTTTAGCACATTATTTTGAAGGATTGCTTACAGTTCCTGTCTGCCAGTCATATTTTTGTTTTGTGTTCACCGCGACTCTCGCTGCTGTGAACGCGCGCCGCTCAAACTTCCTATATTTCATCAGCTGAGTGCCGAAGATGTCCGCACTTAGTAACGCCGTCGAGCTGACCAACAATATGGTACGGGCTAGAGCATTCCTTGACCAGCACCAGGAGTATAAAGATGAAATCGATGCCCCTGATGATAACTTCATATCCGCTGAGGTGCTGGGACTGGCCTTCCTGGTCTTGCATGCTGCTGTTCACTATGCTCCTGACGAAGTCCACAAGGAGTTGCCTATCTAAGCAGGGCCAAGAATAATGTTCCTGGAGCTGTGGTGGTTGTGCGGACAGCAGAACAGACAATACATGGACCCGCACCTCTTTATCATCAGTGACTGCTTTATAAAAGCAGTCAATGAGATTGTCCGATTGTAAGACAGGCAAAAAAGTAGATTTCATTCTTAGCCCACTTTCAGTTGTTAAATCCATTTCTATATCCAAGTCTTGCATTATTTCGCCTACACTGGGTAGATGTTCTAAACTGTCATCCATTGATAGTAACATTCGCACATCTTGGATATCTTTAATTGTCTGACCACTCTTATTTGCAGTATATAAAGGTACCGTACATATTTGTTTGTTTGCATCAAAATATTTTTTTAATTTCAATCTGCGGACAAATCAATATGTATTTCAGTAAAGTCTGGTTTTGGCATGGGGCAAAAACTTGAGCCTTTTTTTAGAACAGACAACTCAATATCAGTTAATGAATTTTGCGACAAGTTGACAATAGATACATCCTTGGATGATTTTACTTCTTTTTATAATAGAATACCATTATCATTCTCCGATGTATCACCTTGTACACTATTCACTTCCTTTGCTCGCGTGATACCGATCTGGTAACCCTTTTGTTTTGATCTGTTTCCGTTCTTTCTACCACCCCTTCTTGTTCTTTTCCTCCCATATTTTTCCTGTTGAATCCTGATTTCGTACCCTTGCGGTACCTTTCTAGTTCTAGTAAAAAAGGAGAACCAGAGACAATGTTCTCAATTGTACCTAAAGATGATGGGGTTTCACGTGTTGCTTCACTTATGTCGCTCACTCTACTTGACAGATCTGATTCACTGACAACCAAAACAGTATCAGCTCTCTTATCCCTCAGACCAGCAATACCTGTTCTAGGTTTAATATCGTCAAATTGTTTGGCAAACGTGAAAACTCTGCCGTTCTTATAGTCATTTTCATCTCTTTTAAGTTTTCTAATCTTCTTATCCTTAATATAGTTTTGGTGCGAGCTTAGTACCTCCTTTAGTATCTTAAAGTTTTTATCGGGGGCCTCCGCTACATTCAGTTGTTTGATTTCATCCTCTATTTCTTCAATTTCACTAAGCAATTTTGCTCTTTTGCGTTCTGCATGACGGATAAGTATGTCCATCATGCCAAAGAATGACCCCAGTATTAGGCTCTCCCACTCCACCAAAAGGTCAAGATCTTCAAACGTAGGGAAGATGATATCTCAATATATTTTTTCAAGGTGGTTAGATCCCACCATCTTGACAACTCTAATTTACGCAACCTTTCCAGTTTTACAAAAAGCTGTTTGAGTCCTTTGGGTTTATCCTCCTTACTTGTGGATTGTTTATTTTGAATCCCTTTATTGGAAAAGATGTCAATAAAAATCTTGTATACAACATGAAAGTGACAAAGCTGTTCCTAAGGGAAGGGGACGTACCATGTAAGGAGGAGTTTTATGTTTGGATATTGGAACCCTCACACAACCATCAGGATATCGTGAATCACGTAACCTTCAGGATGTAATGTAACATCATCGGGCTGCTCCTACGTCGAGTCGGCTGGTGCAATACCCGACGGGCTCTTGTTTGGAGAGCACTCTTATGGAGATCTTTATATCCAATACAGCCGTTAGGTGAAGTGGGAGTGTGGGGCTCTAAATGATGTAGATGAAAGGATGGTAGTTGTTAAATAAAATAGGGGAGGGAGTGCTATCTCAACAAATTTATTATGATGCCTCCTCACCTAATTAAAATTGTGAGGTAAAGTGTTGGTAACTCAGGTTAATGTTCTGGGTTGTCTACACTGCCTCATCGGGGTCAACATGTTTCTCGCTTTAGATGAGCTATACTCGAGCGATTCTTCAGGACCTAAAATGTATTCTATCTACATATACGTACAGACTGCATTAGTTAGTTAACAGAAAGCATTCTCGTATATAGCTGGCATTTTACCTGCGACTCGGTCTACCCTATAAACTCCATAGGATAGTACACTGCAGTTCCTGGTAGGTTACGCAAGGAGTTCCTTGCGTTAGACACGCCGAGTCCGTGTCGCCCGTAGACCTACCCCGTACTACCAGGACTGTCCCTGTCATCTTCGAAATTCGCCATCCGATCTTTGGATGAATCAATGTAAATTCTGATAAGTCTCCTTAATCAGATCACGCACGCAAAGGAATTGAAGTGCAAGGATTCACCTAAAAAGTTAAATTGAAGCAAAGGTGGTGGTGTTCCCTAAGGGAAATATCCGCACATTCAATATGACATTCAATTATTGTTTTTGTAAAGCGTGTACAAGTGATATCATTGGGTGCTCTACCCTAAAAGAGCCTACCACCAAAAGACTCTAATAGCACGAAAAGGAGAAATTTCCGTGCACCAACTTATTATAACAAATTTAGGGTTCCTATGGCACACCTTCGTATATATAATAGGTCTATAGATATTCAAGATCAAGTGTATAAAAACTATAAAGGATAATTTTCCCTTCTTTTTCACATTAGACAAAATACAATAACATGAATTCAAAACATTGATTCAACACGATCCAATTTCAGTGAAGATCTGTATTTCTTTATTCTTGTCCGTGAAGATATTTCATTGTTTTCATAAAATATTCCCAGCACATTATAGCCAACACGTGTTTCGTCTTGTTCTAAGACTTTCTCAAGGCTGGAATAATAAACACACCAACATAAATATATAGACACACAAGGTCAAACCCATAAAAAACTTTAAAATAACAAAGAAAACGTATCCATTGAGCAATGTGCCAAGGTTTACACAGGAGTAGTGGCATGAGCAGTCATGATTGTAAATACTGACCAAGGTATAAACAATATGTGTGCTTTCAGTATTTTAACATTGTATCACCAAGCACAGAACCATACCAGAAAAAGTTGAAGTGTGATTAATAACAAAAATTACAGGAATGTGAAAACTGTTGAAGTCCCAAATCACCAAAAAACCACCAGTGAAACCCTCATTGGGTGCAACCAAAACCCCTAAAAGATATGTATTAAACCTACCCTTTAAATATACAACTGCATATCATATACTAGTAGTAGCCCGAGTTCTTTAAAGCATGATGAGCTTTGTAAAATGACTCATGAGTAGGTATTGATATACCCTTCAGAAAACTGTAAAACAAAAATGTCAACCAAATAAGAACAATCCATAACCTTGTCCGGAAATGAATTGGACAAAATGCACCACATGAGTTAGAACAATAAATATATAGAAAATGTATCTACTTTCCCAGTAATTTTCAGGTTCGAATCCCACTAGTGTATAAAAAATATAACATGACTCACTCCTCGTAAATATGAGTCAACTGTATCAGACCATTCCAACCCTTCTGAGTAAATCATCGTAATCCTGGTAATTCATCAACAATGTAGCTTGTTATTTCAAAACATAACTTCAAGACACGAATGTGTGTTGTCATATAATACCAACAAACTCACATTTTCTTGCTATCAGCGTGTAGATTCTAGACTAGTAACTACCATCCTACATATTAAATAATTTTATACAAAAATATACATTTATAGTGGAGACGCCAGCTCAATGTCCCCTAATCCATTGAGATACCGTACTTGGTGTTTCTATCAAAACGCCATGGAGTGAAGGGAAAACAATCTCAATCAATGATTAAACGGAGTTGCATCCATTCATTTTAAAACTACCAAATCTTAACACCCGTGCCATGGATACAATTATAAACACAGAACATCCTATATAAATGAAACCCTCGATTACCCTATCACCACCTAATAAGGGCCATTTTGTTTTCCTCTAAGTACACAACACTCACCTCTCACATGAAGACACAATTCGTCAAAAAAATGCCATTATCAGGCTTCCTGCATTCATCAATTTTTCATCAATGTTCCACGGTACAAATATGATAAAATGTCACCTGAAACAAAGATAACAACATGCTTCTATACTGTTCTATGGCATCTAATTGTTTCAATAGGCATATCACCTCTTTTCAGCACTTACCGAACAAAAGTGAATAGAGACGCCGATCCGCGTGTTTACGTGCCGAAGATGAAAATGAAATGCGAGAAACGCTCGTATTTTAAACGGCGCCTCCTTTAGTTTCAACCTGTCACATGACTTCCCTCCATCCCAGTGAGTAAAAATAGACAAAGGACATAGCGGAGACCTAAACAACATACCCCAATGCAGCGCCATCTTGTCATGTCTGCAATCAAGCGCGACCTCATCGTAACAGACAAGATACTAGCCGGGTTTGGAGCTATATTTGACTAATGCGACCTGCGCAAACATCCGAAATGAAATAAAATAGATGATATCACTGCTATTCACAAATACAGTTCGTCACAATCCAAAGCGAGTCGACTTAAACTTTAGGGCCATATTAATCAGTGTCTTCACATTGTGGCCCTCATAAGCAAATGAGTAGAGACATGCAAATTAGGATAAGTCGTAATAAAAAGTGAATAAAAGTTTAATAGAAAAGGACAGGAAAAGTAAACCACTGGTGTAGATCAGTATCCCTTATAATAAATTCCAGATAGTAATTTGACAAATGATCAAATATGTCGAAATAAA
The DNA here is from genome assembly GCF_964204655.1 of Triturus cristatus. Lineage (NCBI taxonomy): Eukaryota > Metazoa > Chordata > Amphibia > Caudata > Salamandridae > Triturus > Triturus cristatus. The sequence continues at coordinate 924,562,125 of NC_140591.1, read as the reverse complement.
CAATATATAAATATCTCAATTGATTATTTTATGGAAAGATATATGCGATCAAGATCGTAACAGATACTTAATGTATTGTTATCCTATTAAAACATCATTTCAATATATTCCTTAACAGAGTATGTATCACAAAAGTTAGAACAGAAAGCAAGAAACAACCAAGTATTGCAAAACATTTGAAGAACAAGATCCATAATACATCAATACAGGGATAAAAAGTTCAATAACTGTTCATATGGGCAATCTTACAGAGAACTAGAGTCAGCATCAAAAGACAGGACACAACAATGGCAGTTTATTCGCGTAAAAACACATGCAGTTCTCGATCTGTGTTTAATCCTCTATCCACTGCCCGCAATTTAATAAGCCATTTAGCTTCCAGTTTTCTTAGCATTGATGTCCTATCACCACCCCGAGGATTTGTTTGGACCACAGCAATCCCATGAAACTTAAGGTGCAAGATCTCCGAATTTGCATGCGCAGTATTATAATGGATTGCTAAAGGGTAATTCTCATTATGATTTCGGATAGCTCTTATGTGCTCCTGTACTCTTTCTTTGAGTGGCCGTATTGTCCTGCCAACGTAAATTAAATTGCATTGGCAGACAATACAGTACACTTTATACTTGGTGTTGCAGTTAATAAACTGCTGTATCGTGTGTATCTGTTTGGTATTGTAGCAAAATTCTTTTTTCTTGTTATCAGCAAACTGACACATGCTACACATGGAGCGCTTGAAGAAACCCTTTGGTTTGCCAGGTAGCCACATGTTACTAGTAGCCTTCGTGGGATTATTAATTATCGAGGGACTCAAGATGTTTCTTTGAGTCCTACCTCTTTTATAAACAATCTGCGGTTTTACTTGAAGATGGGGACCCAATTCCGGGTCTAATTTGAGAAGTTGCCAATGTTTGTTCAAAGTGCCGAAGACTTGGCTACTGTGTGAAGCCAATAGCTGCCTGCTTGCATTTACGATCACAAAGCCTTAGGAGCAGCTCTATATGGGGTGGAGCTCTGGGGGTTTGAAAAATTAAATGCACTCTTAGTGACTGAAAATAAATTCTTGAGATCACTTTGCTGCCTCCCACAGAGTACCCCTCTGCAACAGCTCAGATTTGATTTTGGGCAGATTTGTGATTATGAAAAAGCTCAGTTACGCCCCCTGCTCTTTTTGCTACATCTAAAAACAACCTGAGCTACATCCGTATGCTGCTGCTCTGGACGAAATCTATGAGCTAGTTCTCTACAAGAAAATTGGCTGGATAACCAGGGTGAAATCACTGTTGTTCACTCTAGGGATAGGAGACATTTGGCATACTGACACCCAAGAATCTCTACCAACCAAAGCCCAACTAAAGAAATGTTACTGCGACTGGGTGGCGCCGTCCCTTATCTCCCATCCAACCGGGGGCCGCTTGACTCTTGATTTTATGTAGTTTAAACTGGAGGGCGCTTTTGAGCAATATCTGGAGGTTATTACAAATGCCCAGGATAGGAAACTCTTTATGCAATTCAGATTTGGTTCCCTCCCTCTTAACACTTTTGTTGCCTCCTGGTCCCAGCACCCTTCTGCATCTGTGATCTGCCCCGGTTGCTCTTTTGCAGCCGAGTCCATCAGTCATATACTCTTTGCTTGCCCTAGGTACCACCATTTGAGATCCAGGTGGATAGCTCCCATCTGTAAACAGCTAGGTACTCGTTGTCATAGCGACGCATTACGTATCTTAAAATCTGACTCCTGCATGCTAATTGTCTGTGCAGTTGCAAAATTTCTAGGCAAAGTGTGGATTAGTAGAAGGCATGCATTGACCATGCAACTGACGTAATTCCCTTGTTTTTTATCACTTTTTGACTAATTTTATATATGTATTTATTTATTAATTAAGTATTGCATCAAATATGCAATTGTACTGCATGACGGGTAATGCCGTTAATTCGTACGGCATAGACTTTTGCAGCTACAACTCCTGGTTCTGATTTTAACTGTTTTTATCGCCTTCCTTTTTCAACTTATTATTGTATTAGATAATTGAACTGAACTAGCTCTTGAATCTCTGTTCTGAATCTCTAGTCCCTTATGCACTTTAGGCACTGGCACTTTCAAGGTCCCTGTTTATCAACTGGGGGTTGGGCAGACTACTAATCCAAGGCTCTTGCTTCTGTAAAATGGTTATTAATTTATTACTCCCTATGCACATGCACTTTTGTGGCATCTTTATTTGCCTGGTGTTTTAGGTATTCTGGACTCCAAGAAGAAAAAGCCTATGCTACTATGGCCTGTTTTTATAATTGATCGTTTACTATGTCTGTACTGTATTGTATGCATGTGACACTTTTATGGCCGCAAGGGCCGAAATAAAGTTATTGACTAGTATTAGTTACCAAATATGTTGCTGTGGAAAATGTTTCAAATGCATTTTCCATTACAGACATATGAACCTCTTGGAGAATGAGGAGATGATAGCCTCAGGTGTACCACCCATTTCCAGACCTTGCCACCAGGGGAGAAAGGGATATAATCAAGAAGTTCAGGTTGAATAGGCAAACTATACTGGATTTATGTCATCATTTGGAGCCCAATCTTCAGCCTCACAACAGAAATCTCACATCAATAACACCAATTGTCAAACTCATGGCAGCACTTCATTTTGTGGCCACAGTATCCTTCCAATACACTGTATCAGCATCTGGTGGAATCTCACAACCAAATTTCAGTTGCGTGCTACGAGAAGTTCTATCTTCAATGATGACATACATCATCCGCTTCATCCAGTTTCCATGGCAGCAGGATCTAACCAATGAGAAGGGGGACTTTTATAGTTTGAGTTAGCTACCACATGTGGCTTGAGCAATTGATGGCACACATATTGCCTTAGTGCTACCCAATGCCAGAGAACAGGTTTACTGGAATCAGAAACAACTTCCATTCAATCAACATACAAGTTGTCTGCCACAGGATTTTTACATTACAAGTGTCTGTGCATGTTTCCCTGGCTCTGCCCATGATTCTTTTGTGCTACGGAACAGATCCTAACCCCTGTAAATGTCACAACCTGGACCTGTGAGGGCCTGACTTGTTGGTCAGTACAATATTTCATAATATTGTTTGGGAAATAGGAATAATCTGTAATTGTGTTACATTTTGTGGCATCTAGGAGACTCATCGTATCCCAATCGACCATGGTTGCTGGCACCGTAGAGGAATCCAACAAATCATGTGAAGTGCGCCTCAATGAGGCCCATGGAAGGATACCGTGGCGGGTGAAGCGGGATTTTGGCTTCCTAAAGGCAAGTACTGGTGGAGCCTTCCTATACTCCCCCATTAAGGTGGGCAAAATCAGTGTTGCCTCCTGCATGCTCCACAACATCGCCCTAAGATTAAACATCCCTTACATTGCAGTGGATGGAACCATGGAGAGCCACTAGGTGTGGATCCTAAAATGCCAAATGAAGATGATAGTGGTGAAGAGGAAGGAGCTGATTTACATCAAGATGTCATTGACAACTTCTTCTCACGAGTGTAAGTATATCTTTACATGTTATCATGTTCACCTTTACACCAAATATTGATATGATGATAAGAGAAGTATGTGTTGGTAATTTGTTAGGAAGGGCAAGTTCAGGAACATCCGATCAAAAGTGTTTGTTGATCTAGGTTTTGACACATTAATTACTGGGTTCAATTACATTGTTTATCTCTGATTGTTTTTTGAAACTGTGTCCTCCAAAAGATGACTTTGTATCTGGTCCATCATGTTATGCTTGATTAGTATTCTTTTTGTTTTGATCTGTTTTAGGTTCCTTCACCATGTCATCTTTATTTGGACATTTCAGAGTTGTGACATTTGGAGGTATATGCTGCTGTTTCAAAGTACAAAGGGTTGATCCTGGAATGGGCAGACCCAAACCTTGGGGGTACAAATCTTGTACCAAGGCAACCTGCATTGTGATTGGAAGATTTGAAGAATACATTTGACTTGTAATCTGTTGTGTGTTGGCACTAAGGCACTATGTGTGCCATCATTAGCTCAAACCACGTGTGGTAGTGGAGCCAGATCATACAACTCTCCCTTCACATTGGCAAAATCGTCATTGTGTGCAAAGTGTATGTAGCTGTTGATCTGTCTTATCATTGTAAGACATATGTCTTGTGGCACACCACTGAAACTTGATTGTGACATTCCACCAGATACTGGAACAGTGGATTGAAATGATCCTGTGTCTAGAAAATGTAGTAATGCCATGTTTCTGCCTATTGGTGTTATTGATGTGGGATTCCTTATGTGAACCAGGAGATCTAGCTCCATCTGATGACATGATTCATCAGATTGTTATTTGAGTGCAAATGTTGATAGACAATTATTGCTCAAATGGAATAAGCATAGTAGTAGATGACCGAATGGTATGACATTTTTGGGAGTCATGGTTGGGAACTTGAGATAAACATTACCTACTTGCAAATGATCTATGTTCACACAAACTTTTGATATTTGTCATTGTCAATTTATGATGAGAGAAAACAAATTCAGTGATAGGTTTGAAATATACTGCACCAGTCTATGAGTTTTTGTGTTGCAATTTTGTTAAAATAAACGTGAAAATATATACAGGGTGAAAATGAAAAAGCAAACCATAGAGTGAAGAAGAAAGTCATGGTGAATAAAACCATAGTTGGAGAGCCAAAATTGTCTGACCAATGTCCAAAATACGACTGGTATCTGGAAGGCAAATATATTCAGAAATAGCCCACAGAGTTAATGGTAGGCACACACTGGAGGAAATTGGATCAAGGTTACCTGCTTGTGGTGACAGAGGTCTTTCCATCCTCACCGTCTGGTAATATCTGTGATATCGCCTTCAGCAGGGGAGGGGGGGATCCACAGTTGCAGGGGCTGCAGGTGGTTCTTCTGGCGACAGAGCCTCCCTTCCTGTGGCAGATATAATGTATCAGATGTTACAGGCCTACAGGAATGGGTAGATCGTGCTTGGAAAGCCCTGCACATAGGGGTGTAAATGTCCTCCAGCACCCCAGTCAGGGAGCCCATATTGAAATTGTGAGCCTCCATCTGTTAACTGAGCTCCTTCTGCAACTGCTTCATCTCCCAGAGCTTTTGAGTACCTGGCCCATCATGTCTTGGAACTGGTGATAGGCTCCCAGACTTGGTCAATTGTGGTCTGGGTGAGCATGACCCCATCGGCCTCCCTATATTGGCTCACTTTATCCCTCCCACAATCCCTAACCCCACTACCCAGTGCCCTTGGCATAGTGTGTCCCATCTGACTGGTTCCCGGGTGATCTGAAGCTGGTGGTGCTGTGGTCTCAACAAGACCTAGGACTGGGGGACACACGATCGGTGTCACAGTAGTAGAAACACAGGAAGTGAACTCCAGTTAGCTGAGGTGTTACAGCTGGGGTGGTCGATGTGGGTTCAGTGAGTCTCACTGGAGCCATCTACTTGTTCTGACCAGATGGACCAGGCTCCTTGTCATCTTCCAGATTACCAGAAGCGTTGTCCGCACTGATGGCTTGATCCTGGTCAGGAGTTAAGGTCTCTTCAGTGGTGGATTCCCTGCCACATGCTCTGCCTGTTGGACCTACTGAGAAATGTATAACATTTTTATTAGTATACGTTTGTATTGTACATTCAAATCTTTTGAGACAAACAAGGTAGATACCTAGAAGAAAAAATAGATAGCGATTATTGAGATTCTAGTTTTCAGTGGTACTGCACATATTACCCTAACCTTTAGCAATTTCCAGTAGTAGAACTTCAAATAAGCAAGTAATAAGATGCCCTGAAATGCTCATGAAGTGATTGGGAAGTATATCTAAAATCTCCCAACCATTCAGCTCATCACAGTGGAAAGGTATAATGTGTAATTGACATTTCCAAAGCCTAGCTGACTTCAAAACAGACATTTCCACAACTTGGATGGATGTTTGGCATTATTCATCATGTGAACAGTGCAAAGTCAATTTGTGCACGTAGCAGCTATGTTCAGCATAGTCATTTATGTACCTTACAATTTTTATGTCAACTCAGTTGTATTTGTGAAACTCATGGCATCAATTTAATTGGTTGAGAAGAACAGGAAAACATTTATAAAACAACACAAACAATTTTCAGAAGAGAGCATTGAATTGGGATTGATTACTAAATGACACTTTACCATAAGTTGAAATCAGTTAGACAAGAGAGAATGAGCAATATGACAAAGCAATATTCTGTTGACAAAACCAAAACAGGGCAGCATGGTAGTTGTAGTCATTTCAAAGACAACTTACCAAAACTTGCAAAATGGTTAGTGGAACTTACCTGTGGAAAATATGCAGTGGAAATGGGATATACTCGTACAATATGACACACATACGGGTAATGGGTTATTTGGTGTGCTAACACTTATAGGCACCATACCATCATGTGACATGTAATGGAGATTGACACCTATAATCTTAGCTGAAACACAATACATTCACACAAACAATCTAAATTATCTGAAACAGATAGTTTGAGGTTCCCATGTTATGAAAATATGTGCACACTATATTAGCAACAGCTAACTTCAAAGCACACAGGACATTGAGGTTTAGTGAGAGTTTGTAAAGTGTAACTTACCAGACTCCACTCCATTAGGTGTTCTTATCAAACCGTCAATATTTGGGATCTGCATGACCGTCTCCTGCCAGGGCATGAGTTGTAAGGGGGCATGGGAGAACCACCACCAGTCCTCTGGGCCTAAAGGTGATGCTTGGAGGCCAGGGAACACACCCTCCCCTACAGGGCGTTCCACCTCTTCCTAATTTCCACCTGTGTGCGCAGATTGTTAGCTAGAGCATTTACTCTGTTGACTATTCTGGTCCACATTTGCCTTTTCTGGGATGGGGTGTATTTTGAACTTCTGCTCCAAACAATTGTGACTCTACCCTTATGATTTCATCCAGTATGACTGACAATTCTTCCTCAGTAAAACAGGGATTTTTTTTAGGCCTGGCATTGTGCAAATAAATTTGGTTAAGTAAGAAAACTGAACCCTAAAGTGCTCAATGAAAGAAGATAAAGGGACAAGAAACAGGAAAAAGGAATAAAATAACCTCACTTAACTCTCAACATCTCTGGTATTAAAGGCTGTTGTGCAGTGGAATGACGAAGGATCATGGTCTGAAATGGAGTGTGTTTTACAGTGTGGTATGCAGGTGTTTCCATTTGAGCAATGGACATCAGGTGTGTTATACTAGCATCCATCCAATGGTCACAGGGATAGTGTGTTGTTGAGCGGGTATCTCGACAGACCCCCTCCATCAGGGAACCGCCGCTAGGAGACTGCCAGCACAAATGTGAAATCTAAATAGAGTCCGCGGGAACTCGCTGCCCTGATGGCGATGGAGTACTATTCACCAGCACTGGAATCCACCATGTCGGCTGCAGTGTGCTGCAACCACGGAGGGAAACTCCATTGATGCGGATGGGAAGCTAGCCTGCATGCATCTAAATACAGTTGATGAAAGACCGTCAATTTGACAGAGTACTAAGGACCACCACCATGGAGGGACAGTGGTAAGACCGTCAAGATCTAAATCAGTCCCTTAGATTGGATGCATAGCCCCCAGGAGTTTGTCTGAGTTCATGACATAAGTACTGCACCTAGAAAATAACTGCAGTTTGGAAGCACACTGTGAATTCCTTCTTTTACTAAATGCAGAGAAGGTTTATGACAGAGTGGTGAGGCCCAAGTGGTGAGGACCATTTCCTGGTTCTATATATGTTCTATCTTTAAAAACTAGAATGTATCTTGTGTCAAAAGCATATTTGCCAAATGCTGCTATGCAAGCCACATGATTTTACTGGGCCAATTTTCCTTAAGCAAATTATAAGACACCCCCATTCTCTTTTTCTTTTTAACTTGGCTTTCAAGCCTTTGGCATTGGGTTTCAGGCAAAATGCAGAACATTTTGAGAATATAATTTTATAATCAGGACAATACCCTGATGATTCTGTAGGCAGAAGAAAGATTTTATTAAATCGTAAAATAATATAGTTAAAGAGACATGTGGAATGTCAACGTGCAATGTATATTGAATTAAAACTTAAAATGTGCAAAAACTCAGTATGTTATGATACATGTTCGTACTAGGTCTCAACTTGTTTAAAGCAAGCTTCATTTTTCCAGCAGCAAAGCTAAATGTGCTGAAATATGCAAATGGAAGCTTCACATTGTATACTAGAATGCTTTTGATTAATAATATTGTTTTGAAATGTTTTGTTATAAAAAACACTTTATCATTAAATAGAATGACTTCATATTATTTCACACACTAAATGCAACAAATTAATGGAAAATGAGGTTCTTTAACATAGTTTTCCCATTTTATAAAGAAATGTGATGCTGAATAATATTTGTTGCAGAAGATGTTTTTGTTTCACGTAGCCTATTGCTTAGCCTAACATAGTTGTTTCATTGGAAGGTTAAGAATGTGCTTCTACCCATGGGAAAGAAGGTCTAAGAATCAAAAGACCTCATACATAAACATAGTTTCATACATAAACATAGTTTTAATAAATGTTTGGTACTTCATGATAAGTCTTAGTCAACCCTTTGTGTGGAGACTTGGGAAAGGATGGGAAGAATCTGTGCTCATGAAGATTCGAAAGTTGAATGGACGAGGAGAAAAGAAGATGCTACACCAACTGCAATCTTCCTTTTGACTGTTTATATTAGTGCTTGTTCCTATTGTGTGTCAACACAAATGTTGTTAACACACATGCTTTTCCTCACGCCTTTTCCCTCTATGCTCATATCCATTCCACTTGTCAGCACTGAAACTGAATGCTAACGGCTTTATGCTGAAGATTAATGCTGATTTGTTATCCTACCTGACCTGATTGCTGATTGCCGTTGTTACTGCAGGATTATTTTTGCTTTATTTCTGAGACTCTACTGAGTTTGGTGACCTACTCTTAATGGGAAGTTTGGCTGTTTTGTCATTAAATTCTGAGTTTTATGCTCTATCTCGTGCCTCCTCTCGAACTTTATCTCTTTTTGGATTCCCTGCTAATATCATTTTCACCCCATTCTCCAAAATAGGGAATTCTTTCCTTTATAGAACACACCTGATGCATTATTTGTTTTCATTTGCTCTAACTATTCTTTTATAATCAATTCTGCAAGTTGACTGATACCTAAACCAACTGAATAAAAAGAAAAAGAAAACGTACTAAATCTTTTCAATGAAAATGAAACCCTTAAAACTAATGAATACTCTCGGTGTTAAATTACCTTGGAAATTGTATTGTGATATGACTTTTGTGATGATTAGCTCCTGATCTTATCATGAACGGCAGTAAACATCGTTTGCAGGGAAGTAATTAAACTAACAGCGAAGAGCAGGGATCAAATTGTTGGTGTGCGATGGAGATGTTAAACCATCTTTTCTAAATTGATTCCTGCTCCAGCAGAACTGGTAGAAGAGCGATGGTTAATGTCTTGAGAAGAGGAGCCTTAAAATACTTGCCCGAGTTAGAGTAACGCCTGAATCCCAAAGCCAAATGCCCAGAACTTAAAGACTGACAAGATGCGAGTTTCGAAGGCGGTTGCTGTTTGAAGGTGTGAGTATTAATTGGGTGATGTGATTATTGCTGTGTTTATTGAGAAGTAATTTTGAATACAAGAGGTGAATGTTTTGATGAATTTATATGTTTAGTGTTTATTGTGAAGAAGTTGAAGAGTTATCAGACTCGGTGTAGTGTAAGATCCCAAGATAGATAGATAATCGGTGTAGTGTAAGATCCCAAGATAGATAGATAAACAGATACTGAGAAAAGTGTAGAAGACACTAATAGTTCTTGCTTTATGGCTTTCTTTTCTGCTAAAGGTTTGTGGTGTAGATTGTGAGGTACAGTTGACTACACAAATTGAGACATGAATACATTCCTTTGATTGTACGAATATTGATTGCTGTTGGCAGAACCTGATTGTGTAAAGCTACATTGATTAGGGTGATTTCACGCTGATTGAGATCTCACTTGCGAATGTAAAATTATTTTTGTGGGGAAAGTCGAAAGGTGTACAAAACGTAATATTCCGAATGGTGAATTATTTTAGATTTTATTTAGTGGAGCAGACAAAGATTAACTATTTTAGTTATTTAAAGTTGATGAATCGTGTATACGAGAGAAATTGAAAAGGAGGGTGAACTGCTGCAAGGAGTAAAATCATACCTCATAGTGTGCCGTGCTGGGAAATGTTGTTTAGACTTGTTGTGATTGGTTGGTGACAACACAGAGTGCCACGCTGTGATAGGTCAGTTGGTTGTGTATATATTGCATTGAGATTGGTTAAGAGGTCTTCAAGAATACAAACTGTGACACGATTGGAAGAAAAGATTTGACGTTTACGGAACAGAATCAAAACATTGGACTGAATTGCATTTATTGAAAGGATTATTGTTCAACTTAGCAAAAATCATGAAAGGCTTTAAAGAATGTAAGAGTTTTGCGAAAGGTGGTTGTTACAATTCCAATACAGGAAGGTGAAGACGTGCCTCCCGAGGGTACACCTGCACATTATATGGCAACCAAATTGGTATTATATACATGTTTATGGCTTCAACAATGGTGCAAGCTCACCAAAAAAGATGGTCCATTGAGTTTTCCTAAATATGGTACCTTTCAGCTTAAAATAATTGGAACATTGAAGGAGAATCTGTATGAAATGAAGCTACCACCTAGACCACACACTACAAAGCATTGAATATTTGGGAGCACGTAGCATGAGACAGGGAAAGGGAGAAAAACCAAATGAAGACTAAAAGAACAATGTATAATTATGCAGATTCCTGCTGGGATGAAGCACAATAGATATGGAGGAAAGCTATTGTTGTGGGAACTAGACTGTATTCAGCTATTACCACTAAGATACGTGAGAAATTGAAAAAGACTAAGACACAGCAGAAAGACAAAGGAAATGATGAAACAGATAGTGATTCAGGGAGCGATATTTTGATAGAAATGTTAGCAGTATGTCCCTCAGCTTATGATAACCTCACCACTAGCACCAATAATATGGTAACTGCAAGTACTACAGTGCCTGTTGAACTCAGTATAATACAGTTTAAAAGATCATTGCAGACATTTCAGGTTGCCTCACCACCTGTTGTTCATATACCAACCGTTATCACACCTGGTGTTACAGCGTCAATTATGACTGTTCCGATACAATTAGCGCAAATTGCAACTATCCAGACTGTGCATTGACCAGTTGTGACTGTCCCGATTGTAACTGCCCCACATGCGACTGCCCAAATAAACATTGTCATGACTCTAGAGGTTTAAGGAGCTGTAGGATGATTGGCTGCTTCATGGTTTATCCCAAAAGATTGTTGCCTGGAGACCCCTGCCAACCATGCACTCGTTTAGAGATGGGGGAGGGATTGTGTTTACAACCTCAATAATGCAGGGAGAGGCAAATGCATTTGAAGATGGAATTTTGTCCACCAGGGTTTGAGGAAGCAGCAGGACTGAAAAAGACTGAAAGTGTGGAATGACAAGTTATCCCAGAAACTGAAAAGGAGAGACCACCACATTTTTCAAATTTAAAAGTTGAACTTAAAGAAATCATATGGGGTTGTTTAGATCTTGAACCAATTTCAGAAGAAATAAATAAATTGTCCTGAGTAAGGAAATTACAATGCATGCAGCAATCACACATGATAAATTGTCTGATTTGGCACAAAAATATGAGGATGATCACTGTTACCTTTAAGGTGCACATGTGCACCAAAGTCAACCCAAGCGTGCAGTGTCCCGTATGCAGCGTGCACAAACAGCACATCCCATTCGATTTTTTTTCTTAATAACGCACTGCTCGGGGGCAGATTGTGGGCCTTTGTGAAAGTATTGTTGTTAATCACAGCACCATCATGTGCTGCAATTAACATTTATACTTTTACAAAGGCCAATAAATTGCCCCACAGCCGCGCTCTATTAGGAAAAGAAATGCGGCAAATCCAAAGCGCGACGTCTGCTTTCAGATGATTCAGTAAGCACACTTCGTGTTTGACTCTGCATTCATTTGTTAAAAGTGCACAGCTGCTTAGTTGAATGTGGGCCTTTGAGATAGTATTCATGTTAATTGCAGTGTACACCAGCGCTGCAATTAACATGAATACTATCTCAAAGGTCCACAATCATCCCCGCACTATTAGCAAAAGGAATGCAGAGTCAAACACAATGTGTGCTTTTCGAATTATCTGAATGCACACGTCGTGTTTAACTCTGCATTTCTTTGGTTAAAAGTGCTTGGTTGTGGGGCTGACAGCTGCCAAGGTTTCAGATTACCATGTGTGACATTTTCATAATTTGAGAGTAATTATGAATGACATTACAATGAGTATGAGTGACACTTTTTCCTCATGAGTAAAATCATTCAATGAAAATGAGGCAAAAACACAAATACCAGGTATTACACACATTTGAGCAACAAGAAACTCTCAGAAGACCTTAAAAGTACAGCAAAGCACCAGAAATGGAAGGGCAGTATCCGGAGACAGTCTGTGTGACTGCATTTCTCAGTAACAGAGGGCAGGCAGGCACTACAGCAGCTCAGAAGAATACCTCATTGATCTGATCATTCATGACCGCAGACTAGTCTAAAAAACAAATTTTGTAGCATAACAAGTGCAACCAAGACCATCACTCAGTCTCACAGCAGGCTGGGTCACGTCAACACACTTGAAAGTTTGGACGGACACTGGGCTCTGCAGCCCAGCCCAGCCCCTGCTCTCACAACATACCTGGAGGGCAAGAGAAGTGTTCAGTGTTTGCAGGTCCCATACCAGGTGGTCGTGAAATGCTCTAGGAGGGGGAACTGCTGAGGCTAGGATTGCCTACAGTCCAGTTTTCTACCAGCACCACTGTTTTTAGGTCGAGCCAAGCACAGCGCGCAAGCGCTGCTATAGGAGATGACCTTTAGAAATCGGTCTGCACTTTTCAAGCACTCGTGCTTGTGGCGGCATCCACCTTGCGGGAGCGAGCAGCGGTGCGCAGGGGCCATCCGTTTTCAATTAGCATGGCCGCGCGCACTTGTTGATATTTGCCTGCTCTCGTTCGCTTTCACTTTCTTGCCTGTTCTTCACTTTTCTTCCGCTTTTCTTTTCCTTTTGTCTTGTTGTTTGGATGCTTGTACTTTACATACAGTTTGCATTCTGTAGTCGACTTGTCGAAAGATGCTTTGTTTTCATGTATGTCATGCCTCATCTTTATTCACTATTTAGGCATACATACAGACTTTGTGCATCAGATCTCTCTGCTCAAAATGTAGGTGATTGCGGCATTAGGAAAACTCTTTTAAATGTCTATGCCCTGTGACTTGGTTAAACTGATTAATGTAATTTATGACTGTCTCCACGAATCTACAAACATATCTTTTTCATTCATACCGATTTTGCTTTTAGACGTTATGTAGCAGTGGGCTGTAAACGATACACGTTGGTGTTATCTCAATTAAATGTTAAAGGTAATTTAACGTACGCTACAACATTTATCGACCGACGCATTGAAGACTCGATTTGGCCATGCTATGTTTAATGACTGTGTGTACAGGTTGCACATTCGTCTGAGAGGCCTGTGCTAAATTCTGTTTGTGACAACACATGCTTATGTATATTTTTAAAATAGAAAATCAACATCCTGGTGCAAGCCTGGCTTGCAGTTTTGTTTTTTGTAGCAAAAACATATTTTGCAATGTTTTCAAATCCCTTTGTAGCACATGATCTGTGACGTGGAGCTAAAGCCATTTTATTATTTAATTCATAGAATGCACTTACTGAAAAGCAAAGAAACCGCTTTGAAGCGCCACAACATCATGTCCGAGCATGTTTTGCATATCGTTTGCTCTTTTTTATGTTCATGCCCAGTGAGGCATTTTCATATAATTAAACAAAAAACTGTGTTCTTAAACACCAAGCCAAACAAACAGTTTCTTAAATTGTGACACCAATATGCAATTTTCTCTACTCACATGGCAAAGATTACCCCCACACATACAGCTTACTCTTTTCAGGAGTGGGTATCTGCTCATCACTCTCAGCTGTATCCCTATACAAAGACAAGGTGCAGGGGAAGAGCACATGTCAGAGAAGAATGTCCTTGGCCTAAATTTACCTCTAGCTGCAGATTGTCTGGGCTCCTTTAAGTCTCTGAAGATTAACGTGTTTAGTTATCTGTTTTGAAAAGTACTTTTTGGACAGATATCAAGGTGTGGTAAATCAATATATATTGGGCCTTTGAATGTCATCAGTGTCTGGCTTGAGGGTTAAATGCTCATTTTGTTTTGTTACCTTTGATGTATGTGTCTGTTCTTGCTAAATTCAAACTTAGAGGATGAGTGTAGTCAAATTGTATGGTAGATTTGAGGCACATAAGATATGTGCTACAGAGAAGTTGGGAAGAAGCTCACTGGGGATGGTGAAGCAGCTGTAGCCAATATGGATCAGACATTTAATCAACTGCTCTTGCTGTCAAATTGATTGCCGCTCCAAAAAATAATAATAAAAAAATATGCTGTTGTTGCAGGGATTCTGCTCATGCACAGAACTATGCACAGGAAACCAGGACCTCAGTGAATTGAGGTGTACCAAAAACTCGCCTCAGTACCCAGAACCCCTATCCGACTAGCATCAGTGTCTCATTCGCTCTTCATATCATCTAGAAGCTACCAATGATTAGACAACCCAGAACATGCGACTTAGAGTACTCTCAGGAATGGTGGGAATCAGAAATACCTGTTCGTTATTATTCTCATATCAGTCCACAACAAGAGTAATCAGAGACACAGTAAAGTTTAAAACATTTATTTTATAAACTACATGTCCTAAGATGCAGTACTTTGGCTAACATAAGCAGACAAATGATTAAAATTAAAACCATCAGCATTGTTACAATACCATAGAAAATGAGAGAAATCATGTTACAAATGACAGTGGAATACAACCACCCTCCCTTCGCTAGTAAGTTAGTAGTATTAAACTAATAGAAGGTCTCTAGGTTTGAATGGGGAACCCCATACCGTAAATATAAGCTTAGGTGAATCACATCACAGGATCAGCTTTGCTCTGTGCCTGGAAAAGTTATTCTCCAGAATGTGTGTGTAATGCATGCAAACTGCAATATTAAAGGCGCTCGAGTTTCAGATATTTGCAGCTGTGCGCGTGTTATGGCTAGAGCGTGGGCCGATCAACCTGAATTCAAAAGCATACATTGTTTGTTGGCCCTGACTGTTTCTGCACACAATGTTCAGACCAAGGTCACGGTGCACGTCTAGGGATGTGAACAACAGACAGTTCTCATGTGAAGAAAAGGCAGACAAGCAGTTTTCATATAACAACATATATCTGCAGTGTTGTGTGCAAAAGCAGCAAAAGTGGCAAGATGGCGTTTCTAACTTCTACGACGCTTATGCTAACATAGCAATGTGTGCCTCTAAAACTCCGTCTAAACTACACTGTCTTTAATAGAAGCCAAATAATGTATTATTATACTGTAAAATACATCTATATGTTCAACAAGGGGACCTGTCTGTTTTATTCCAGTCTTATCATAGTTTAGAACAAACACTGATTTAATTGCTATCGATATGGGTTACTTGAGCAATACTGCGTTGTGAAGCTACTGTTGCTCGAGTTAAAAATCACTTTAAAAGAAGAAGACAAGAGGTGTTTGGCAACTTGTAGGTTCTTTTTAAACCGTTTACTCTTTGGTAAAAACTATTTCAATTGCAGCCCTTTCTCGTGTTCCCTGTGGAGGTGAAAAAGCGTTATGTGGTAAGCCATAGGCTCTCGGAAATCGTTTGTGGTTCTCCTTTTTTAGATCTCGCCTGGCGTTAGCAGCGCACAGCGCTGCTCTCGCCATGCGAGGGCTTTTTGTAATCAATTCAAAATGTGCACAAGAACGGAGGGACAAAGATGGCGTCGGGCTGTCTACATACAGCTGCAAATGCACGCGCATGTGGACAGCCCGACGCCATCTTTGTCCCTCCATACGCGTGCACATGTCAAAAGCCCTCGCATGGCGAGATCAGCGCTGTGCCCTGCTAACGCCGTCAGGCCGTCAACATGCGGGCTCCTCGCTTGCCATGGCAGCGGCTGCAGCATCCTGCTGGCTGTCAGCCTCGGCGAGGGCCGGAGAATCACGCCCTTATTCCCCACTTGCTGGGTCAGGCCGGGCCGACCGGCTCGCATGCACTTTGGCCTTCTTGCCTCGCCTGCTCCCGCTGTCAGCCGAGGGAGTGCTGCGCCGCGAAGTGCTCGTGAGGGCCACTGCAAAAATATTAATGCAGCACCGCCCTGCCTTGTTTTTGTTTCCTCCTGTCCCAGGCTGGACAGCCGCAACCCTCAAATGCCCTAAAATGCACGAGCGTGTTCCTGTTGCCTAAGCAATGCGTCTTGAAACTGACAATCTGCTGCATACCACTGAGTCGAACATGCCGAGTTTGCATTTTAATTCTCATTTCTAGCATTTTCAGATTTATAGACCAGATATTTCGCAAACACAAAATGTTTGTTACTAAGCAAGCACCAGACGTTTCGGTTCTGCTTACATTTGTCTCGAGGAAGTGTTTAGATGTCAGAATGTACAAATATGTGAATGAATGTCAATAGGCCCACGCAGAAACCGGGAAAATACGTAAACGTTTCTGACTGTTAGATAAACTGTGTTCATAAAAGTGAAATATGTAGTTTATTCCTTACCATCT
Organism: Triturus cristatus; assembly: GCF_964204655.1. Taxonomy (NCBI): domain Eukaryota; kingdom Metazoa; phylum Chordata; class Amphibia; order Caudata; family Salamandridae; genus Triturus; species Triturus cristatus. The sequence goes on along the minus strand of NC_140591.1, from coordinate 924,545,376 downwards.
AAGAAAAGTATAATCAGCTTAGTTGTACCAGACATTTTACACCTAAATCCACACCTAGTTTTCTTCAGGACCCGAACTGTTCCGCAATGAGAGCCTCCAGAATCAATCCTAAGTAAAAATGCCATGGGCAGGGTCACTGGAATTGAGTGATTCAGCAGTCGAGGCATTTTCTGCATAATTATGAATTGGCCGCATTTGCCACATAATCCATCATCGGTTTCATAATCTTCAGATTTTAACAAAAAAGTTTGTTTCCAGCTGAAATGGGTCAAAAGTTACTAAAAAAGTCACAACTTGGTTTCAGTGCAGTGGAAAACCATTTGCAAAAGTTGACTGGTCAGGTTTCAGTTACGTATCGCTATATTTGGTTGTTAAACTGGTACTGAAGAGGTGAAATATTTTTCCAGACAGTGTAACCATGAGAAACAAGCATTGGCATAGCCAATAAGTCTCGCCTTTGGGACCTTATAAGTATTTGGTTATGCAGCACAATATCATTGGTACAACAGCATCAAATGTTGCATGGCTAAACACTTATAAGGTCCCAAAGGCGAGACCTATTGGCTATGCCAATGCTTGTTTTTGTTTGAGGAAGCGTTGGCCTGGAGACCCTAAGTTGGTAGGCAACACGTGGCACACGTGGGTCAAACTAATTTTTTCATTAAGACCATCCAAATTCTTTCAGGGCTTGCTATTATGCATACTTTTCACGTAACTGTTGTTTTAACCCGTTTTGAAGTAAGCGGAGGCGAGGCCTTTATGTGCTGCTGAGAACAGCACTTTTTCTTATTTGAATGTGCTTGGGCACATATTACTGATGGTACCGTAATGCAACACACTTTCTTCTGGAATCTGTCCACCTGCCCGTCTTTAGAAAGGAGTTACATAATTCATTTTATGAACACAGACCCTGCAGTTTCTATCTCAAGGTGACCGACACAAAGCAATTCATATATGCTTTACAATCTAGATAAATCCTACTCCTTCGTGCGTCAGTTGCATTGTTATATTGTAAAAATAAAATTGGCCTACGCTACCACAGAATAATGTTTGAGCTTGCATAAATGGATTCCCTACTATGTGGCACTCTACCTACCGCCTGCCATCTCAAGAATGAAATATCTTTCCTCAGTGTGTGCAATCTATGAATGGCCCAGAACGGTACTTTGCAAACTGATCTCTTTAATAATCTAATACAAACCTGTACCACCCTCACAATCTGCCAAATATGGAAGGTTTACTTGGCACTCCCAGCTCCAAGGTAAATGTCTGACTTGGTGTGTAGTTTATACATGTTACAGCCAACAGGGGCTTCCTTCATTGCTCCACCTGAACTGCGTGCTGCAGCTGAGTTGATGCATAATATAACAAGCATTGGCATAGCCAATAGGTCTCGATTTTTGGACCTTATAAGTATTTAGTTAAGCAGCACAATATCCTTGGTGCAGCAACATCAACTGTTGCATGGCTAAACACTTATAAGGTCCGAAAGGCGAGACCTATTGGCTATGCCAATGCTTGTTTTTTTAGGTTACGGCCGGTACACAAAAAAGCAAAATCACCTAAAGATGAAATGTTATCCATTATCCGTACATACTTCAAACAACAACTATAAATAGAAAGCAATTTTAAATGTGTACTAGTGCTATGTTAATGATTTCTGATTAATAATTAAAGGAAACAAAGGCAGAAAAGTGATGTTAGAAAATATATATGATTTTGTTTAAAATTCTATTTCATATCATAGCCAGGCCTTTCAGACTCTTAAAACAACAACTGGCCAGTATTTTTTTCTTGGAAAGGGGGCCACCGTAGCTGAGGCGAGAGCACTTAAAATACTAGACACAGTTTAGTTTAGAGTGATGCTGTACCAGAGGGTAACAGGTTGTGTGCGCTGGGGTTTTAGGAGACTCCATAAGCAGCTTCATGTATTGAAATGCATGCTAATGTTTTGCTGCCTCTATGGTCTACAATTTATATGAAGGACATGCAGTGTAACGGAACAATAGTTAACAATCATGGTGCATCGAATGCTCCCAGAATGACACACTCGATCCCCTACCTCAGGCGGAGGCCAGGCGCCAATTGACTCTGGCGGCGGCGGAAGGTCCTTGGAAAGACAAAACTTTAAATGGACGCCAACTGTCAGGGTGTTTGCCTCGGGAGTCAATCGCTCTGCGTGATTACAGTGAGAGGCGCGTCTTGCCAGAAGATATGAAAAGGCTAAGCGCAGCCCTCGGGTCCACGTGGGGCACTGACTGTCTATTTAACAATTACAGTTTTCACCAGCAAGACACAGGTTCACTCAGTCTTTGAGATGTGTGTGAATCACCTGCCCAGTGACCGGTCACAGAAGATAATTCCGCAGGCAGCGGCCACTTGACAGTATCAGACACTTGAGGCAAATGTGGTGTCTCAGCTGCTAATCCAGTCAGCTGAGCCCATCTCCAGTGCCGCAGCAAGAGCCCAAAGAGGACTCGAGGCACTGTCAGCATCATGTCATTCATGTTGTTGCGTGTGTATCTAAATTGAAAACCTACCTTAAGATGCTTCATGTGATGCTACAGGTGTGGAGATGCACCGTCTTTTCACTTTTTTAAGCAAAAAATTTGTAGTGATATTTGCCACTGCACCCATACGCGGTCTGATTCCCGGCACACATAGCCTTGGCTGCAGTGCATAGAGACCTTACACTGCCGCACACAGAGGAAAATAGTTGGAGGGAACATTGATGATGAGCCTTCAAAAAGTTTTAATTTGCAGAGAAGTTACATGGTTCATTTAGATGATGGAGCAATTGAGACAATGTGTTCTTCAGGAATGAGGTTACACATAACTGAGTTTGTGAAATGCATTAGTAACTGGAGTGATTTTGAGAGAATAAAAATGGTCTTAGAAGCATGAAAAGAAAAAGAAACAGAAGAAGATAGGGAAAACAAAAAGGTCATCAACAGGTTCACAAGATGTGGAAGAAGCTTTGGCTAATCCACTAAGTGAGATAGGAGGTGGAGTATATTGTATTGTACTATATTGTAATTGGATTTCTATAGCACTTACTACCCCTGACAATGCGTCAAAGCGTTTTTTCGGTGAGTAGCGTGCTATTCCAGAATCCATAAAGGATTAGTGGTGAACTAGTATAGTGAAATATTAAAGTAATTTGAGTGGTGAATATGTTAGTCAGTTGTTTGGATTGAGAAGGATAGTGGAGGGATAGAAGAGAAAAAAAGGTTTGCATTTATATAGAGCTTGCAATCCCTGATAGGGTGTTGAAGTGCTTTTCTGTGAGTAGCACGCTACTCTGAAACCTATCAAGTAAGTGGTGAATTAGTATAGTGAAATATGAAAGTAATTTGAGTGGTGAATATGTTAGTTATTTGGATTGATAAGGATAGAGAAGGGATAGAAGAGGGAAAAGGGTTTGCCTTTATATAGCGCTTGCTACCCCTGATGAGGTTTAGAAGTGCTTTTTCAGCAAGTAGCACGCTACTCCGGAGCCCTTACAGGACTAGTGGTGAATTAGTATAGTAAAATATGAGATTAATTTGAGTGGTGGACATGTTAGTATGTTATTTGGATTGAAAAGGATAGTGGAGGGATAGAAGAGGGAAAGATTTAGAGATATATTTTTTGTGGAGCTCATAGCAGTAGGAGGAGGCTTGTGTGAGAAAAAGGGAGGTGGAGGGGGAAGAGTCAGAGAGAAGGGTTTAGAAAGGTTTGTTTTGGGGGATCCTAGTGGTGGAATGGGTTTTGGGATGAATGAGAGAGGAGAGGTAGAGGATATATTGATAGAGGTATAGGGTGAGAAATAGGGAAGTGCATTGGAAACAGTAGTAGAAAAAGGTTTGAGATGAGTCATAGTCTTGAGGTTGAGGATATATTGAGAGCGGTATAGGGTTAAAAATAGGGTAGTGCACTGGATATGCTGAATTAGAAGAAAAGTAATGAATATATATATACATGCATAAAGGAAGGTAGTATATGTAGATTAAAGAAGCATTAAATAAACATAGCTTTCAAGTGTTGTTGTACGATAAAATAATTGTATTTATTTATATATATGTTTTTTGTAAATCAATAGTGAAGCAATTGTAGAAAAAATGGTTATGATAAAAGATTTACTTATTTATGCAGTCACATATACATGTTAAAAACATAGAATAATGTAACTATCAGTAATATGTACATTTGTTAAACAGAACTAATGAATATCTATATATTTTAGTTTTAAACATAATTATTCTACACATTTATATAACCCAATACACATATATATAGGTACATATCTATAGTACAAATAAATGCTTATATACAGAGAGATATGCTGTATTTTTCTGTTTGCGTATGGTGGTTATGGGTGGAAGAGCCAATTCTTGAGTTGTTTTCTGAAGATAAGGTGGTTATCCGTGGATCTTATGTTGGGGGTAAAGAGTTCCGTAGTTTGGCTGCTTGAACAGTGGATGATGTCCCACCCATGATTCTCTTCTTGTATCTTGGGATTTTGAGGTTCCTTTGTTGAATGTGTTTGGTGATTTTATTCCTGATGAAGAGCGGTCCTCATCCATGTATCACGCTGTGGGTGATATAAAGCAGCTTGAACATGGATCTTCTGGCAACCGGTAACCAATGCGGTGCTTTTAAGGCAGGGTAGATATGGTCTTGTGGTTTTATATGTAAGAGTAGTCTGGCAGCCGAGTTCTGAATCCGTTGTAGACTTTTCATGGTCGTTAAATTTGATCCGTGTTTGAGGCTATTGGCGTAATCGAGTTTGGACGGAGCAAGGGTGATGGTAGCCTGCACCTTGTGTGAAAATTCCAAATGGGGGAAAATTTGTTGCAGAGTTTTTATAGTAACAAAGCTTGATCTTGCTAGTTTGTCCACTTGGACATTCATCAATAGCTTGAAGTCCATGGTCATTCTCAGGTTTCTTACTTCCTTTGATGCTTTAGGCGCTGTTTCCAGATCTTCAGGCCATACGGTGAGTGGGTCATAATCTTTCCAAACTCCACACACGAGTGTTTCGTTTTGGAAGCATTCAGTTTGAGATGGCTCCATGTCATCCATTGATCCATAGCTCTGAGAAAACTGTAAACTGGTGAGTTTCCACTGTCTTTGGGGCATTCCAGTTGAAGGAGTATTTGTGTGTCATCATTTGTGTTTCATCAGCATAGTTATAGCATGTGTGGTGAAATTGATTGAGCAGTGCCGGTAATTACTTCCTGTAGATGTTGAAAAGTATGGGTGAGATAATAAAGCCTTGAGGGACCCCTGCTTTTGTGAAATACGGTTTGCACGAGAAAGGGGGGGTATGGATGACATTAGATCTGTTGTGAAGGTAGGATGCGATCCAGTCCAGAGCAGTCTCCTCTATGCCGACTCCATAGAGTCTTTGTATCAGAGTTTCATGGTCAACCATGTCAAAGGCAGCCGAGAGGTCCAAGAGAAGTAGCGCAACAACCGCGTTGCGGTCAACTGTGTTCATCCCAGATGGAAAGGAAGGCAGATTCTGTGCCTCTTCCTGGACAGATTCCTGTTTGGAAGTCTGAAATTATGGCATTCTCTTCAATGTCCTGTGACTCGTGGTGAATGCTGCTCTTTTTATTAGTTTGCCCAGGAAAGGTTCATGTGTAATCGGTCTGTAGTTGTCAGGGTTCAGCTGGTCCAAGTTTGTTTTCTTCAGTAATGGGCGTATGTATGACTTTTTGAGTTCTTTTGGAAATATTACAGTAGTTAAGGAGTTGTTGGTGATTTTCCTTATTGGAGTGGCAGCAGAGGTTGTTAGAAGAATTGTCTTGAAGGTTTGCGGTGGACACTGGTCAGAAGGGCTGCTGGCAGGCCTGCTTGCTTTGACCAGGTCCAGAAATTCATCGTCTGAAATATGTTGGAAGGAACAGAGAGGCTGGGTTAGAGTTTTCTTGGATTGTAGCTTTGTAAAAGGGTACTGATGCTTTGTCTCTGTTTTATGTATGAGTCTAACGTGTCTGCTTTGTTCGTATAATGATTTGTCCGTTTGTCTGTGAAATCTTGAGTAACGGTATGAGCTCCTTCTATGTAATTTGGTTTACAAAATTAATTGAGAATTTTATAGAATTCCTTATTTGCACATTTAGCATTTCGAATTCTGTCTGTATAGTATCTTTTCTTTGCGTTTTTGATAGCTGACTTGTATAGTCTGTTAATTTTCTGAAGGCGAAGTTTGTCTTGATTGGCGTTTGTTTTGAGCCAGGCACCTTGCAGATCTCTAATTTGTTGTTTTATCTCTTTATCTCTGTATTTCTCCATGGTGCGTGTTTTCTTTTGTTTTGCTGTGTGGTTTTTAGTGGTATCAGGATATCAAAAGATTTATGTAGCCAATCATATAGATTTTGAACAGAATTTATTGTTTCTAGATATATACTGGATGTTACTTGTGTTTCTAAGTATTTCAAGTTGAGTTTGTTCCATGGCCGATAGGTGGAAGCACTTATGGTGGCTTTATGTGCACCACTTACTGTTGTTTTATGTTGGAAGGCAAGATAATGGTGGTCTGACCATGTGGCTGGAGTCATCGTTTGAAAGGTAACTAGTTCTGTATTAGCGAAAATAACATCTAGGATCTGTCCACAGATGTGTGCGAGTTCGTGGATGATCTGATCCAGGTTCAGTGCATCTAGTCCAGCGGTGATTGCTTTGGGATGGGGCGCATTGGGTTTGTCAAACCAAATATTGCGATCACCCAGAACACGTAGGTTGAAGTGTAGTGTTTCAGGTTTGAAACTGTGTCTAGAAGTGTATCTGGGAATGTTGCCTTGCTAGGTAGAGGTGTGTCCCATGGAGCAGAGGTGATCTTGCAGCATTTACAAATAATTTTCCAAAACTGAGACAAACCGGTGCAGTGGTACACACAGGTTGACAGATTTGTCAACATTTGAAAGGGGTTGTGGATTGATTATAATGCATTCTTTGAGATTGTCGTGCCATATTATTTGTGGTCTGAATATAAGGTCATTGTGCAGTGGCCACGTAAAGAGCCAATGAGAGAGGTACACACCTAATACACCATCTCCTATAGTTATGGAGAAGTATGAAGTGGTGATTGCTTTCCTGAGAGGCAAGGTTCCTCTGAAATGACTCTATTGGGTAAATATGAAAAGAACCTCATAATTAATATGAGCAATTGCTTCAGATGTTTCAACAGAACAGTGGGTGAGAATATTCTCTTGTCAGTGATATCGGATTCTTTGTATCTCAGTTTGTTATTGGGTTAAGACCAGAGATCAGTGTGCATATACAGCAAATTGTGGTTTACTGGCAGAAGACGTCACTTGATGAGATCCTAAGGTATGCAAAATATTGAAATGATGAACAAGAAATGAAGCAGAAAAAGCTTTAAGGAAAATTCATATAGGCCCAGACGATGTTTGCTCAGAGAAAATTTCAGAATCAGTCTTTTGCAGGAAATCAAAGTTGTATGCAAGCGGTTGGTGCACAAGCAGGAGTGCAAGGTACTCAAGAAGGTTTCAGTAGAGGTAGAGGTGCTCCGGTTAATCCAAATTCCAGTATGGATGTTGCTATTGGGAAGAAAATGACTCCTTGCCATTATTTTATTAAGATTAGGCATTAAAAGAGGGAGTGTAAGCCTAATCCTGATAGAGTGAATGGAAATGCACAAATGCAGGGGGGAACTCAAATGCAAATGCAAAAAGTGCCTAATGAGCAGATGCAAGTGCCGATGCAGAAACAGGTCCAGACGATGCAAGTCCCACAAGCCCAGATGGTCCCACAAAATATGGCGCAACCACAGATTTAATTTCAATCAGTTGCCTAGGGCAAACTTAAATCCCTTCCAGAATCAAAATCAGAATACATTTCAACAATTTCCTATATTTGATAATGACGGTTTCAGCTCCGACAATTCTCAATGGCGATGCCTGAGGGCGAAGGAAGATTGAATGCTTGGCGCAGTCTTAGAGGTAGACCAGTATGGTCCTTTCGTAGAAGGTGAGGTGAATGGCCACCCCATATCATTTGTGATTGATACTTGTGCTACCAGATCCACTGGTATAACAGTGAAAGTCCCAGACCTACCTCTCACAGGAAAGAAGATCCAAGCTGTTGCAGTTTCAAATGAATAGATCACAAACACAGTTTCAAAGAATGTTCCTGTAAAAATAGGCTCATTTGAGGAAAGCTATCAATTTGTTGTTTGTGTTACAAGTCCTGTAAACCTGAAAGGGAGAGATTTGTTGTGCAAGTTAAATTGCAAGATTTACTGCACACCGGATGGTGTTGAGTTCCAAACTCATGATGAGGATGTTAAGTTTAAGATGGCCCGACAAGACTCAGTTGGAGGATTTTTCCCAGTGAGAACAACTGAAGAGTTTCCTCCTAATTTGAAAGAAACTGCGAACTCAGAAGTATGGGACTTCAAAAGAAAAGATATCGGATTAATCAAAGGTGTAGAACCAGTCCAAATCACACTAAAATCAAATGCTGTGTATCCAAGAACATTGCCATAAAATGTGACACCCGAGAAAGTTGCAGGAATAACACCTGCAACTGAGGACATGCAGGTAAAGTGATTTTGAGAGAATTGGTTGGGAGTCCATGCAACTCTCCAATCATGGGTTAACAGAAACTCAATGGTGAATATTGGATTGTTCAGGATCTCCGAAACATTTATAGCACTGTTGTTCCATGTTGTCCCGTGGTACCGAATCCATCCACTATATTTTTTCAAATTCCATGCACTGCAGAATGGTTTATTGTTATTGATCTCTGCCAAACTTTCTTCTCTGTGCCATTACATAAGGAGAGTCAATATCTCTTTTCCTCTGTATTTCAACAGAACGTTTCGCAGGTTGCTGAGTCCCACAAGGGTATACAGAGATTTCTTCCATCCTTATCCAGATCTTGAAAAATAATCTAGAGTCATTATTTATGCCCTACAAATCAGTTTGTGTGCAATATATGGATGACCTACTTGTGGCATCAGAGACACGAGAAACCTGTAAGCAGGATATAATCGCACTTTTGAATACCCTGGCTGAGTATCTGGGACACAATACTGAGAAGGGAGCAAGAAAAGTGTCACCAGAATGGATGAAAGTAATTCTTCAGATGAATCCAAATTTAACACAGAGAGAAGTCAGGATGTTTTTGGGAATGGTTGGCTACTGTATAGAGTGAATACCAAATTTCCCCTAATGGCTCAGCCTTTACTGAGGCTGTCACAGAAAGATGTGCTTGATGCACTTCCTTGGGACAACGATTGCTTGAAATCTTTCCTACAGTTGAGATAAAGTCTCTGCTGTGCCCCAACACTAGGAATGGCTGAATACAGTAAGATGTTTACTTTATTTTGCAGTGAGAGGGAGGGTTGCACTCTATTTGCTCACTCAGATGCATGGAGATGCTCGAAAACCAGTGTCATACTTTTGACAACCCTTGACCTTGTTGCTGTAGGACTGCCCGTCTGGTATTGAGAGGAGTGAGGACATAGTGATTGGGACAGCCTTGAACTATAATGGTCCTATACTCTGTGGAAAGTTTGCTCACCCGACAGTCCACTAACCTTTTACTGGACTTGCTGCCTTCAAGGCGCAGCTCTGCCTCGTAGCTGCTGCTGCCCCGGTTGCTTCTGCTGATCCGCTGGTCAGGTGCTCGAGGCCCACCTCCACCCACAGCCTACTGCCTGCAGCTCATCCCTGGTACTTTTGTGCAGAGCATCTCTGCTCTGCTGCTAGGGCTGCCCATCTGTCTCTCTTTTTTGCTTTTGCCTCTATTCTGCTCTTTTTTTCTTGATTCTACCTTTATTCTGTATTCTGTTTAACTTTTTACTTAATGTCGGCTGCTGCCTCCATTGCTGCTTCTGACACACTGGTCAGGTGTTCGAGGCCCTCCTTCTGCCTGCGCCTCATCCTTGGTGGTCTAGTGACAGAGCATCTCTACTCTGCTGCTAGGGCTGCCCCTCTGTCTCTTTTCTGCTTTTTGCCTCTATTGTGCTCTTTTTCTCTTGATTCTGCCTTTATTCCTTTGTTCTGTTTTCCTTTTCCCTTACTTTTGCCACTCTCACCTCTGCCTTTGTGTTTCCCCATGGCCCGCTCCCCTCCAGTGACCCTTCCTGCGTTTTCCACCTCCCAGCTGTCCAGCCACCTGCAGCACTTGTGGCAGCACCACTGGTGCACCAAAGGCAAGCCCGTCTTGGCCCAGCCGTGCCTGGACCACACCCAGCACCAGGGACCCTGGTTTTTGATCCTTCCCATGATGCAAAAACCAGCAACCTGCTCGCCCTCAACTCAGGACGACATGCTGCCTGGCATTGCGTGTCGATGAAGGAGACCCATGGACTCTGCCTGCTGGAACTGCAGCCACACCTTCACCCACGCCAACACACCAGCTCCTCTCACTGTCCAGCAGACCAACAGCACACCCGACCGACTCAACTGCATCTTCCTCAACGTGCGAGGCCTCCACAAACACACCACAAAAATCTGGGACCTCCTTGACGACGCCTCTCCTGAAATCACCTTCTTCAGGGAAACCTGCACCATTCCCTGTACTGGACCGGACATCGCCATCTCGTATGGCTACAAAATCACCCGCAAGAACCGCCAACCAACCAAGAGGAGGAATCGCCATCATCCACAAGAACACCCTCTGACTGATCAGGCACTCAAACAACCCAACAACAACCATGGAACACCTCCACTTCCAGATCCAGACCAACCCCAATACTACCCTCCACGGCTCCCTCATCTACAGGCCCCCCGGCCCACGTATGCCCTTCACCAACTCCATCTTAGACCTCATTGCACCACAGGCTCTCGCATCCACTGATTACATCCTACTCTGAGACCTAAATTTCCACCTAGACAATCCCAGTAACCAGAATACCAACTCCCTACTGGAGAACCTCGACAACATCGGACTCAAACAACTAGTCCCCGCACTGACCCACAGAGCCGGACACATGCTCGAACCCGTCTTCTCCACCAGCAGAAACATCTTGCCTTCACCACAGCCACCGTACACCACTGCCCTTATTGCTCTCCATCACAGCTGGAACAAGACCATGGAAGAACTTCTCGTTGACTTCCTCAGCATGACCATGTTGCCAACGCTAACAGACACTAACACCGCAGCGCGCGACTTTCACCAATGGATCTCCAACTGGCCAACACTCTGGCCCCTCCAGAAGACATCAGGCGAACAGCACTCACAAAAACCCTCTGGTTCACTCCCGCCATCTGCCAGTCCAGACGCAACTGTAGACAACTCAAGAAGAGATGAAGGAACAACAAAACCCCGGAAACCCACACAACCTTCAAATCTGCCGTGACCGCACACCATCTTCTCCTCAAACCCACCAAGAAAACGGACTTTCAAGATAGAATCAACGCCAGTGCGCACAACAGCAAAGAACTCTTTGCCATCATCAGAAGCAGCCCCTCAGCACCTTGAGACTCTCACGTGTGAGTAGCCACGCTATACAAACCCTGATTGAGCCGTACAAAAGCCCAGTACATGACCCACAATAGACTCACAAAGTATGAACAGATCCTAGCTGCAGACAACTTGACTTTAAAATAATTTAAATAAGGTTTTGAACCCATCAAATGTGTTGCCTATAAATGATGAGGTTTGTAATGAGGTTGAACATGATTGCCAGGATGTCACTGATTAATGCACAAAGCTAAGACCCAACTTTCAAGATGGACCCCTGAATGAGCCTGATTATATCATTTTTGTTGCCGGCTCATGTTTGAAAAACAATGAAGATATTCTCAGAGCAGCTAATGCTGTCTGCATAGTCAATGATGTTGTGGAAGTTTCACAGCTTGGAGGTATTATCCCAGCACCAGTTGCTGAATTAATTGCCCTTACAAGAGCTTGTATGTTTACAGCCCATTAAAATTGTCTATATTTACAGACACTCAGTATGGCTTTGGTATTGTCCATGATTTTGGGAAATTGTGGTCACAAAGGGGTTTCGTGAGCTCTTCTGGAGCCCCTATCAGGAACGGGGAGCAAGTGAAAAATCTTTTGGAAGCTTTCCAATTGCCTGTTGCAATTGCTGTGAAAATGTACAGCACATCGGTTGCAATGTTGCAATGGTTGCATTGCTGTTGGAAACAGATGAGCTGATGAGGTTGCACAGTATTGGGAACTATTGGCATGCACATTTAACAGAACCTTTGCATGTGGATCTGAGGAGGATACTGTCTTTTCTATGTTGATGTCAATCACTGACACATGGGAAGAATTAAATAGGATGCAAGAAAATGTTTCAGAAGCAGAACGGCAAGCTAGGATCAGAGCAGGATGGGAGAAAAACGCACATGACATTTGGATGTCAGCCGATGGGAAACTAGTGTTACCTGATAGTTTGTTGTTTCCAATGATACAGCACTTCCATGGACACACATATTGTGGAGGGATGCCAAGACAAGGCTATTTAGGCAAAATTAGTTCAATCCCAGATTTAAGATGCTTGTGGAAGAATTGTGCCAATGTTGTGTGACATGCCAACAAATGAAAGTAGGGAAAGGAACTTCTGTTACACTGAGTAACATAGGGAGCCAGGTGGTCCCTTCAACTAAATGCAGATCAACTTTATCGAGATTCCTGTTTGCAACAGCTTGAGATATGTCCAGGTCATTGTGTGCATATTCTTGCAATGACTGGAGGCCTACCAAACCAGAAGGGATGACAGTCTCACTGTAGCAAAACTGTTATTGCGAGAATTGATTCCAAGGCACGATATGCTGTTTTCTCTGGAACAGGATCGAGGAATCCACTTTAACAATGAGGTCCTGAGAATCATATGAACAACACTACAAATTGTAAAAAGATTCCATTGCAGCTTTTGACCTGAAGCTTCTGCCATTGTAGAGCAGCTAACTGGCACCATTAAGTCTCAGTTGGCTAAGGTTTGTGCCTCAGCATCAGTGAAATGGCTTGATGCTTTGCTTTTGGTACTGATGAATATTCAAAGTATTTCGGTGAGGAGAACTGGTTTATAGTCTCACAAGATTTTCATGGGATGTGCAATAAGACTGCCAGCTGTACCTGCAAATGCACTTGTGAGCATAACAGATTATATGATACTCAATTACTGCAAAAGATTCACTGATTTGGTCAGTCATTCAAATATTCTTTATTTGGCCAGCAAAGGCCGTAAAATTACACAAGTAAAACCAATTATACCATAGACACTTATACATACAAAAGCTTAAAAAGCGACCATAAATATATAGCAGTTCCGGTTAGCACACATAAAAATCTACAAACAGGCAAAAGATAAGACTCACTGTTAAAAAGATAATACAGAGGGCAGCTCGAAATATGAAATTCAGCAGATAAGGTGCAAATATAACAGTGCATTGGCGTGATCAGGGAGCAACAAATTCAAACCATGCAATGTACCATCGTAAGAAAAGCACAAGTAATGACCAAGGAACACTAATCAGATTCAGGCTTACTGGACCATGGGCATCTTCTTCCTGAGTCTTAGAGCTACTTGAAAAAAAACTTGCGACCCGAGGCAAACCATAGGGGAGGAAAGCATTTGTAGATACAATAATGTGGCCTTACTTGGACAAATTGGCCAGATTTAAGGATTGGAAGGATGAATTTTGTCCGCAGGGGGGCATAGAATTCACAAAAGAATGTAAAATGCAGAGTGTCCTGGTCAGAGAAGTTGTCACATGAACATGGCTTTGAGGCACCAGACTTTGAGAAGCCTTTGGGAGAGGCTAATAACCAGTGTATAAGAATAAATCTAAATCTGGTTAGCAGGAAGAGATGGTGCTCTTTGTTGACAAGTAGCAAATAGGGCTGCGCCTGTGAGCTTGAACTTAATGTGATACATTTTCTCACCGAAGGCTTAGCAAGTTCCCTACCTTCCCTTTCCTGACCGTAAACAGATGTTTAATGTTCCTAATGTCACTTGGGTGTAAAGACCTAGGGTTTGTATACAAATCCGGACAGCCTAGCCTCCTCATCTGCTCTGAGCTATACCTTAGCCAGGGAATACACAAGGCTCCCTCAAGTGCAGTACAATCCGCTATTACAAGTTGATTTAAAGTGGGTGCTGGGCATGTCCAGATTCTCAGCCATCGCATTAAGAGCGCAACAGTGATATGATCAGCGATGTATCCCAGACCAAGCTCCCCATGCAAAATGAAGGCAGGATTGCGGGGGGCAGCGAGAAGTCTGCGCATGAATCCACCACCTGCAAGTCTCTCACATCCTTATACCTCCACACATCGCATCCATAAGGTGCCATTGGAAAACATTTATCTCTATACATCTTTAATAGGGTAGGTACAGGCTTTACCCCTAGTCTTTTTGCGAAGTCCATGGTTGACCCCAATGCCCTTGCCAAAACCTTCTTTTTGTGTGCTCTTTGTGCAACCCACGAACCTCTGTCACCAAACAGCTCACCCAAGTAAGGGAAGAATGAGTCTTGAGCTAGTTCTACCCTCCTGCAAAAGAACTTTCGCCTAACAGCCTACTGCGTACCAATCATCATAGTATGGGACTTAGAAAAATTAGTTGCCAGGTCGAGAAAATCCATAAAATCTATAAAAGCAATACGTTTTTGAAGACCTACTGCAGCCCTCGTAAACAACTCCGTGTCATCTGCGTTTAAAATTGTAGGAATAAGTTTGGAGACGGCTCTCGGGGTGTCTTTACTGGTTGCAGAGAGGACATCCCCTAGTTTGTCGATGTAAAGTGGGGTCTTCCTCAGGACTGTGAAGAAAGGAAGAAGGGGCACCATAAGCCACCCCTAACTGTAGGTGGTATTTGTAGTGGCAGATCTAAGAATAGAGATTTAAGTACCTGGGCGGCCTCTCAAGTGTCACGAACCATTCGAGAGATTTGCCCAAAATGACCTCATTGGTCCAATGGCCATTTTTAAGGGATAGATTCCTTTTCAATTGATTTCAAGTACCTGTTTCCCGCTCTCTGCCTTTGGAGCCTAATGGCCCCACCACTACAAATACCACCTACAGTTAGGGGTGGCTTATGGTGCCCCCTTCTTCCCTTTTTCACAGTCCCGAGGAAGACCCCGCCATAAGGGATTAAGCTACCTACATTTCTTCAGGGGTCAAAACGTCGACAATATAACTGTCACATGCCAGTTCGATCAACAGCGATTTCTCACTGTGATATTGAACTCTCAATCATGGCTATGCATTTATGTTCATCTTTTTAATTGTGTGGCTTAAGGATAAGCCGTTCTTCAATGTAAATAATTGTGTAATGAGTCTAATGTCATACCCTATTCTGTACACCTCTTCAACCATCACCTGATGCATAATACTTCTCTCCCCCTAGCCCTTTTTTCTCCCCCTATGGGCAATTGTTTTTGGTGCATTCTTTGATTTTTTCGCTGACTTATAAACAAATGTAATGTTCAATGTGATTAAATAACATTGGACTAAATATTCACCACATATTCGTTTAAATATGTTCACCATGTTCTCTACGGTATGTTTATGCTGAGTATTTCTCTACTGGGACCAATCTTATATTGTACTATTACTAATTATAGGGATTTGTTTACTCTTCCTATTTGCACCATTGAAAGGCTGTAGTTATTGTATTAACAGAAGAAAAAGCGGATAAATTAGCAAAATAATTGAAAAAGAATTAGCATTAAACTTCGTCTTAATAACCAATACTGAAAGTCACTGAACTTCAAAAGTTTGAAAAGAAAGAGACAAGACTCAACTGATAATGAGAGTGCCCTTTGAGCAGACGTTACTTGCAAAATTGTGATGGTTAAGATAGCCATCAGATGGGAGAAAGATTTTATTAAATTAAAAATAATATAGTTAAAAAGGCATGTTGTCAGGGACTGCCCGGAACTATGTTAGGAACACAGTCAGGGACTTCGGCATGGACTGGTGACTGGGTAGAAAACGTATGCAGAAAAAGGAGTACAGTGCTGCCCAGGATCATACAGGAAGTCAGAGAAGAAAAGGGATCCAAAGGGGAAGCCTTCATGAAGAAACAAGATGGCTAAGACTCAGAAAGGACAGGCACTCATGAGGTGATTTAGCATTCAGAATAACTACACTCAAACGGACGTGCAAGACATATATATACACACAACATTAACAATAAAGGGAAAGTGAACGATTCCTAACAAGGGAGGAGGCGTAAAATACGTTTGAGCTGGGCAGGGGGCAATATTTGCAATATGCAAAAGTTTCTGTGGTTGCTCGTAAGCTGTGCTTCATAAAATATACCCAGAACACCTCAACCACTGTCCGAGATGCAGATATAAAGACGCTTATTTCGTGCACATGATATGGGACAACCCGGATGTAGCACCCTACAGGGGGAAGGTGATTGCTTACAGAACGCCAGGGGCTAGAAGATACCACATACTATCAAGGAGGTGATACTGGGACTCCTCCCCTGGCCCAAAACCAAAAATCTCAGCAGGAAATATCTCCAGTTGGGCTAGTACTAGCTAAAAGACGAATAGCAATTAGGTGGCTGAGTCCTGACCCCCTAAACAGCTGAGAGCTTGGTTAAGGATGTGCGTGAATGGGCCACGGCGGAGCTAATACGAATGAAAAGAATTAGAAAAGATGATAAACTAGAGGAAGACGCGAGGGTCTGGTGCACAATGATAGCAGATATGCCTAAAAGAGATGACCCCCTCCCGGAGGAAACAGACGGGATGCGGGCAGAGCAGGGTGGGACAGGGGCAGTAGCGACACCCAAACATTCCCCAGCACCCGAGAACAGGGCAGGAATATAGACCCCCACAGTGATACGACTTTCGGAGCTTGGAGTTGATACGACCACACTACCAGGGGGGGAGGTATGGGGGATATGTTAATTATTAAAGTTCTGCATAGTTAGTAGAATGGTATTTGTGCACAATGCGCTGTATGTATCTCGGAGCAGAATCTGAGAGCAAAAGACAGAAAAAGAAAGTATGAGGCCCAAAGTTTATATCATAGAAAACCTGCACAAAATTGATGTCGTCAGGGGGGCCATGTTTAGCCAACATGGCAGTGTAGACGTGCTTCTACGGAGCTCTGCGCAGCAGCCCTAATTTTGATAAAATCCTGAAACATCCTGTCCTCACTAAAACGCCGCAGGCACCCAAGCAGCCGTTGACAGCAGCTGTGATGCTGACAATGCCCCCCGGGCAGCTGAAACAGTGCTGCTGTCTTGGAGGGGCGGTGTCGCCATCTTGGACTGCCCCGGGAGATGACTGTGGGAGACGGGCTCTCGGATTCGCCCGAGGCCGCGGATCATTGTGTTCAGATTCCTCTTCAACAGTGAGGGGCGGCTGCCTCCCCCTTCAGAGGACTGAGCGGTACACTGTGAGTGTTACGTGGCATGCAGGGGGATCTGTGGTGCCGAGCCAGAGCAAGAGATGCCTGGGGCTAACGCTGAACGAGGAGGTTGTGGAGGAGGACCCCGTCGGAGCCTACAAGTATATGGGACAGGCCCTGGGCTCTGGCGGAGTGGCAGAGTAGTGACTGAGGGCTTCCTGCCTGCGCCCCCCCCCCTCGGAGAATGGAAGGCTGAAGGGCAGAGAGTCTGGGCCAGAGCCGGAGGCAGGGATGGGACGCTTTTGGATTAAACCAGCGCGTCAGCAGTGGAGTGGTTTGCTGGGTGTGGTCGGAACCGGGAGCAATTGTGGCACCTTCCCCCGGGCTGGAAGTGGGGAAGAAGGCCCGTCATTGAAGAGACCTGGAGAGACTGAGCTGGGGCCAGGGCTGACACAGGTACAATGAGGATTTGTTTCTTTGGGGGACCAGGCCTGCACCTCGTTAAGAGAACTGTGCGCTGACCCTCCTGCCTCATGGGCGCACTGAGGGCTCATCTGGGCTACACCAAGAAAAGGGAGAGGGACCAGTCCTGATGCCTGGCCACCTAGTGGTCTGGGCCTGGCCCAGAAATACTCCAATGGAGGAGCACAAGTGGGTCTGATTCTGCTGGGGGTGGACCCCTGAGCTTTGGGAGAGGTCATCACAGAGGGGCGGACACTTGGAAGGTGCATAATGGCCGCTGACTGGCAAGAAGGAAAGGCCTGGTGATGGGGCTGTGCGTGCGCTGTATGTTTCAGTGGAGAGGCCTCTGGAACTGATTGCGCACTAAAACAGTGGTGGCCAGAGACTGGTCCCTATGGAGGAGCTTCCTCATACTGCCTCTGGAACTACTTGACTGTAAGTTGGGAAGTAAGCAGCTGGAAGCCATGCTGAACTCCAGGGGGTGCCCTGACAGGCACCCTGATAGTTCTGCAATCATGGGGAAAGATAAAGCACCCAAGGCTCAGGCAATTCCCCATGGACCTGGGGTTGAGAAAGAGGAGCCTGCGGGCAGCAAGAGGGCTAATGAGCAGGGGGCTGCGGAGGCTCCTACGTTGGTGGATGTCATCCAGGCAATTGAGACAACCAGGGATGATATGATCCACAAAATAGATGCAGTGGCCATCAACGTAAACCTTCTGAGATGTGATCTACGAAAGGTTTCGGACAGGGTGTCAGAGACTGAGCAGAACGTGGACACTCTTAAAATGGAAGTCAAGAATCTCAGTGCCACGGGGGTGGAATTCAATCAATAAGTAAAAAAACTAGATGACCGGGCAGAAGATTCAGAAGGGCGGTCGAGATGGGGGAATCTTTACTTTGTAGGGTTCACTGAAAAAGCGGAGGGCCCATCTGCCGAACTGTTCCTTGAGGAGTGGATAATGAAGGAAATGGCCCCAGCAGGAATATCTAAATTCTTTAGCATTGAAAGAGCACACAGGGAGCTGGTGGTGCCACCTCAGCCCGGGGTGCCCCCCTAGGGCAATTATTGCGAAGCTACTTAATTTTCGGGACAGAGACCTGCTCCTGCAGATGTCCCAGAGTGGATGGCGTTTCTTTTTCGACGGACATTCTATATCTTTGTATACAGCGAGTACAAGAGCAGAGGAAGACTTTCATCGTGTTTAAGCGGCAGCTGCGGGACTTGAATCTGAGGTACACCCTGATGTTCCCTGCTAAACTCAGAGTAGAAAATGATGGGCGCACACTGTTCTTCTCAGCAGCGGAGGCGAGCGACTGGTTGGACGAGAGGTGACAGAGGGGAGACGCCTGGTGCCCTCAACAGCTTCCACTGGAGCAACAGGGTCACAGAATTAGGTGCAGGGCCGGTTGCATCCAAATCAACAGCTGCAAGTTGTAAGGGCGGCAAGTCCGGTCTCATACAAGTCCTACATGATGGTACCCTTCAGGCATCGGACATAGAGGCAGTGCCGGACTCTGTTGATTTGACGCCGGATCTGGAGGACGGGGCGGCTCCCCTAAACGGTGGACATGAATAACTGTCATGAATGGACAACTCGAGGGAAAATGTACAGATAAGTGTAATAACAGTGATTGAGGCCGAATTGGGTGCGGGTGGGACCTATTTTGGGGGGCAGCAGAGATCAAGCTGCCCCTTTATTTTTGCTTTATTGCCTGTATTCAGTATTACATATGTTTGGAAATGGTCACAGTGGGAGCAAGGGCACTCACTGGGCTGCAATGCCTCGCAGCAGAGTTCAGGCACGTCTGGGATGCTAGAGAGGAATCTTGTGGCCGGGTGAAGTCGGTTCTCTAGCACAGCAACAGATGCGATAGACCTAACCGTGTACTAGGCGAGGTCGGAATACCTTTCTGCCTCTAAATTCCTGTGGGGGGAACTAATGTTTACAGCGGGTAGGAGGAGGGGAGGTTTGGGGCGGTATGTGCTGCTATTTGTTTGGATTACAATGTATACATCAAAGGTAATGTGACTGCCCAGGGGGTGGGTGAGGGGGAGGGACTGTTTGATTTTCAATGTTTTTTCTAGTTGTTATGGGAGTTTCAGGGTAATGGGAAATTGCATATTTGTCACATAAGATGCTGGGAAGGAATATTGGTCATTTGTGGGGGGGAGAGACGGAAATGATTCGTACACATCAACGTAATCATGTCAGTACAAACACTGAAGATACTTAACTGGAACGTTAGGGGGATGGCGGGCCTGGAGAAGTGCCGTATATTACAAGCATTTCTGAGGAGATATAAGATAGCGATAGCTGGGCTGCAGGAAATGCATGAATGGGTAAACACCATCTCAAATATACGGAGGCGGTGGAGGGTCAGCTTTATGCTACCTCATACTCGGGCTTCCCATGGGGGGCTCTGGTGTGGGTGGCACTGGGAGTCCCCTTCCAGCATTTACACCATGTCCTGGATACGGAATACGGAAGGGAGGTTTGTTATTCTACATGAGAGATGGGAGAGCAAGAAAATCTGCATAATTACTGTGAATGCTCTTAACTCGGATTGCCAAGACTTTTTCCCAGTGCTCTTAAAAGCAGTGACTCCATATATGGGGGCTGCAGTTATCCTTTTCGGGGACTTTAATTGTATTTTCCATGCTGCGCTGGATAGGTGGCCCCCCCAGAGATAACACTAATGCTCGCATGTTACTGTCATTAGTCACGATGATGCAGGGCATGTGCTATGGGACAAATGGAGGGCCATTTACCCTGCAAAGAGAGAATTCTCATGCTACTCTCTGGCGACCCGCACGTATTCCCGTATAGATCATTGCTGCCTAACAGCTGGTCTGTCTGCTAACATGGAAGGAATATCGTACTTGACCCTCTACCTTTCAGATCATGCGCCGCTATTGCTCATTCTAAAAAGCGGGTCTGGTCGTCCACCGATTCCACTCTGGCGACTTAGAGCGGAGGTGCTTACTGACCCCCCCTGATGCACACACCATTGAAGAGGCACTGCGACACTATTTTACAGATAATTGGGGGTCAACGACTCACAGATCTACGGAGTGGGAGGCCAGGAAGGTGGTTCTACGGGGGTGTGCATGAGACCCACCTATGGGGATGCATGAGACCCACCTATGGGGATGATATCACGGCCCTGGAAAAGCAACTCAAGAGATTAGATGACACTCTGAATAAGACACCGGCACAGTTGGCCGACTGGACACGTATCCGGGGGGAGCTATTGGAGGCTTGGACAAGGCTGGAAAAATTTGTGTACACCACATATAGGCAGAAATTGCACATGGAGGGGGGACAGATCCGGGGCACTCCTGGTGCGCTTATTGCGCACAGAAACAAAGCATTCACCCATTCTACAATTGCGGAGAGGTGACGGAAAAGTAGTACACATCCAGGGGGCGAGCCATAAGGAATTCGCAGCTCACCTTAAAATACATGCGCTGATGACTCTCGAGTTAGCAAGCGCTCTTTGCGGGAGTTTCTCGGGGGTTTGATGCTCCGCACTTTGGGGGAGGAAGACGGTGAGGCACTGGGGGCACCGATTTCGAGGGAGGAAGCACTCGCATCCATTAACAAGTTGAGGACGGAGAAGTGCCCAGGGAGTGACGGCTTGCAGGCGGAGTTTTATAAACGATTCACCCCACAATTAGCTACACACCTCCTTGATGTATATAATGAAGCCATAGATCAAGGGGAACTCCCCAAGACTAAGCTGGAAGCAACGGTGTCTATAATCCCTATGCCTCCACATCGCCCAGGGTCTGGATGCCGCCCACTTGCATTACGGTATCAACGTACTTCCTATACCTCCTGCTAGCCTCCGGGGTGAGTGCCTGGCCAATCAGTTCTGATAGGTCAACCCCGCCAGGCCCCACAGTGGTTCCGGAAAGGGGGTCATGTTCCGCTCCGCGCTGGGTGCTAGCTCCCTGAACCTTGCCATTCGTGCTCTGGACAGGGCGTCCGCCACCTCGTTTTCTGCTCCCGGTACGTGGCGAGCTCTCAGGTCTATGTTGCCCTCCAACTGCAATTTAATCAGTCGGCGCATTAGTCTCAGAGTATTGGGGCACCTGGCTGTCCCTCTGTTAATCGCTTGCACCACCCCCTTGTTGTCGGACCAAAGTGTCAGCTTCATGTTCTTTAGGGCCTGCTTCCATACTGTGAGTGCGACTATGATAGGGAATAGCTCTAAGAAGGTGATGTTGCTGGTCATGCCCTCCTTGTGCCAACTGCTAGGCCACTGCCCTGCGCACCACTTGTCGCCCAGGATCGCCCCAAAGCCTGTGCTACCTGAAGCGTCAGTGTACAGCGCGATCTGCTTGCTGGTCACCCAGCCTTCCCTCCATATCAGCACACCGTTGAAGTCTGCTAGAAAAGTGTCCCACATTAGCAGATCCTGTTTGACTGCCGCACCCAACCTCACATGATGGTGCTTCTGGTGGAGCCCGCATGTTAACTGTGTCAAGCGCCTGGCAAACGCCCTGCCCGCTGGGATCACCCTGGCCGCGAAGTTTAGTTTACCTATGAGCCTTTGGATTTCCCTTAAGGAGGCTTTTTTCCGCCCACAAAGGCCCCTAATCTCTGCCCTGAAATCCTCTACTTTGTCTGGGGGGAGCCTGGACGTCCCTGCAATCGAGTCTATCTCTATCCCTAGGAAGGTGATGCTTGTAGAGGGACCCGTTGTTTTGTCCTGGGACAAGGGAATCCCTAGCTCGTCTGCCAATTCCCTGAATGCTGCCAGCGTGTTCCCGCAAACCGCTGACCCCGCCGGGCCTGTGAAGAGGAAGTCATCCAGGTAATGGAGCTTCCCGCCCGCCGGGTGCTTGTCGTGCAGTGCCCACTCAACAAAGGTGCTGAATATCTCGAAGTAAGCACATGAGACCGAGCAACCCATTGGCATAGCTTTGTCGAAATACACCCTACCTTCCCACTGGAAACCTACTAAGTGGAAACTTGCCGGGTGTACCGGGAGTAAGCGGAAAGCGGACTCAATGTCAGCTTTCGCCATGAGCGCTCCCCGGCCTGTGGCCCAAACTAAGTCGATGGCGTCGTCTATCGAGGAGTAGCTCACTGAACATACCTCCGCGCAGATCCCATCATTCACCGAGGAGCCGTGAGGGAAGGACAGATGGTGTATTAGCCTGTACTGTCCCTGCTCCTTCTTGGGCACCACCCCTAGCGGGGAGATCACCATGCCCTTGCCCATGTCGGGAGGGAGGGGACACTCAACTCTGCCCAGGGACCTCTCTTTCTCCAACTTCTTGGTCACCACTCCTGGGTGTAGCTATGCCGATTTCAAGTTTTTGGTGCTGCCTGGCGGGAGGGGGCCTGAGAATGGGATGGGGAAGCCCTCCTCAAAGCCCTGAACCAAAGTTTCTGCGTCCTTCCTGTTGTGATATCTGTTTGCTAGCTTCCGTAACCGGTGTGTGTTGATTGGTGACCATGCTAGCCTGAATGCCGCCCACCCCCTAGTACCCCCTGTGGCTCCCGTGTGCCCTTCACTATTTCTTTGCGTCTTTCCTGTCCCCCTTGTGTTCCTTTCTTTTCTTACATGCTGCTGCTGGGTGCTCCCCCCGCAGGATGAGCAGCAGTGTTGGAACTTACATGATGCCCCGTAAGTGCACTCGTTAGCCTCGAACTTCCAACATATTGCCGGGGACCCATTGGCGTGTGATGGCCTCCCTGAACTGGCCTGCCTGGTCTTTTGAAAAGGCCTCCCTCTACTTTTGTGGAAGGGGGGCCGAAAGGACTGCTCGCTCCTCCCCGCCCATGACCTGGCCTCCTTCGCAACCATCATCTTATGGATGAAGCCGGACACATCTTCCTCGTTCCACTCCATTTCGGGGTGCGTCTGCATTTTTAGCCTGAAGCCCTTGTCGTACTCTAACCATGCATCGCCTGGGAATTGCCTTTGCGCTTTATGTATGTTGGCTTCATAAAGCCATAGGTCAGCTGCGCAGCGTGGGAATTTCTCTACTATGATGCAGGCCATGATCCTGAATGCATCAAGCCAATTGTCGAAATTTCTCTCTTTGCGCTCCCTTCGCCTTTCCCTTCTTTCGTCGTCCTTCCTATCACATGCCGTCAAGTCCAGCCCTTCTAACTGTATTTCCAACAGGGAGAAGATGTCGATAAACTCTTTTCGCCAAATTCGCTCTTTTACTGCTGGCGGTATGAGGCATGCCAAGCCTGTCGCCCTGGTGGTCATAGATGCCGGGCCTGGTGACGCCCTTACATATGGTTCGGGCGTCGGCGGTGCCATGTGTGAGCTGCCCTGCGCGCTCGAGCCCCCCCCAGGCTGCTACTGGCGCCCCGTTGTCTCCCCCGGACCCGGCCGCGCCCCGCCCTAGTGCCTGCGCCCGTGCCTGCCCTGGGTCTATGAGGTGCCACGGCAGACCAGCCCGCCCCTCCTCTGCTGCTGCCGGTGCCCCTGTCCCCCGATCCCCCTGTGCCTGGTTTAAACTCTGTAACAGCAACGGTGTCATAGATTTAATACATTCCTGCACTATTGCGCTGATATGCTCACCGGGTGTTGTCGTGTCACTGCCCCCTGGGCCTGGTCCCGCCGCCGCCGTGCTGGCTACAGGTGGCTGGGCCTTCCTCTGGGGAGTTTTCTTGGGAGCGGCCGCCTCAGCAAGCTTGGCTGGTGCCCTTCTTATCCTCTTGGCCGCCGGGGCTCTGGCGTGCACCTGCCGCTGGCTGCTTGCCCCCTCGCTGGTGTCGTCCTGCGAATACCGGTCCATCCAGTCGTGCCCATGCTCCTGCGACGCAGCGCGGATCCTTTTCAACAGCTCTCCCAAATCCTCCTGCTGGCGTTTCCCGCCCTTCTTTGCCATCTCGTGTGCTTCTTAGGGATCTCAACCCAGGTCCCGTGTTAATTGGCCAAAAGGCGGGGTGCTGCCGCCGGCTATATGCACCAAAAACCGCTCGCGATGGCACTGTAATGGTGTGCGTCGCCTCCCTCACGTTGCCCGGCAACCCAGCTTTGTTTATGTTGCTTCGGCGGAGGCCGCTTCGTGCTCTCCTTCCTCTAAGGCAGTCAAACGCTGCCTCCACCTGCCGCGTGAAATCGCGCCTGCCCCTTTAAGGCGCGTCCGCTTGTATCTTGCTTCGCGCTTGGGGCGGGGCTGGCTGTGGAGAGATCGCTTCCCGCTTCCCGGTACTTGCGCCAGACCTCAGGGCACGGGGGACGTCGTACCTGCTCCCGTGTGTGCTTCTTCCTTCCGCAGCGCTTCCCCAGGCTGCCTGGCCGGCCCCACGCTACTGTTCACCGCCGGTGGTCCCCAGCGGCCTCCTTGGGACGTGATGCACTTGGCAGAGGGAAGGCGGCGAGCACGGGTGGCGAACTCTGGAAGGACCGCGCCGCTGTCCCCGATCGAGGCACTGGTCGTCCCGGCAGCACGGCGGTCTTCAGCGTCCTCGGCAGCCCGGCAGTCTCCGAAGTCCGAGATTCTCCTTATGCCGGGTAAGATCGATGATTCCTTCCGTTGTTCGCCAAAGAAAAAGGAGGGTCCTTCGCCGGTGCTGCTCCCCCGCTCCCAAGTATAGTAGCCAGCTTGGGGGAGCCATGCTTATATCCCCCCCCCAGCGTCACTCGCCCCTGCCGGTGTTCGCCCCTCATTGGGCCGTTTGTATGGCGCTAGGGCCCCCATTGGCCGGGGGGGTTGGCGCCAAGCCGGCGGCTGCGGCTGGGGGGGAGGGGGCGGGTAGCCCCTGTCCTGTGGGCGCTTTCTTGGCGCCAAAAACGGTTTTTGCGGGGGTGGGGAGGGGGCCCGGCGTTGGTTATGGCGCCGGCCTCTTATGCCCCCGTTGGGGGCTGCCTCTGCGAGATCATGCGCCGCTATTGCTCATTCTAAAAAGCGGGTCTGGTCGTCCACCGATTCCACTCTGGCGACTTAGAGCGGAGGTGCTTACTGACCCCCCCTGATGCACACACCATTGAAGAGGCACTGCGACACTATTTTACAGATAATTGGGGGTCAACGACTCACAGATCTACGGAGTGGGAGGCCAGGAAGGTGGTTCTACGGGGGTGTGCATGAGACCCACCTATGGGGATGCATGAGACCCACCTATGGGGATGATATCACGGCCCTGGAAAAGCAACTCAAGAGATTAGATGACACTCTGAATAAGACACCGGCACAGTTGGCCGACTGGACACGTATCCGGGGGGAGCTATTGGAGGCTTGGACAAGGCTGGAAAAATTTGTGTACACCACATATAGGCAGAAATTGCACATGGAGGGGGGACAGATCCGGGGCACTCCTGGTGCGCTTATTGCGCACAGAAACAAAGCATTCACCCATTCTACAATTGCGGAGAGGTGACGGAAAAGTAGTACACATCCAGGGGGCGAGCCATAAGGAATTCGCAGCTCACCTTAAAATACATGCGCTGATGACTCTCGAGTTAGCAAGCGCTCTTTGCGGGAGTTTCTCGGGGGTTTGATGCTCCGCACTTTGGGGGAGGAAGACGGTGAGGCACTGGGGGCACCGATTTCGAGGGAGGAAGCACTCGCATCCATTAACAAGTTGAGGACGGAGAAGTGCCCAGGGAGTGACGGCTTGCAGGCGGAGTTTTATAAACGATTCACCCCACAATTAGCTACACACCTCCTTGATGTATATAATGAAGCCATAGATCAAGGGGAACTCCCCAAGACTAAGCTGGAAGCAACGGTGTCTATAATCCCTAAGCCGGATAGGGACTCACTCTCCCTCAGGACCTACAGGCCCATCTCTCTCTTGAATATCGATGCTAAAAGTTTAGGTGGGATACTGGTGGCTTGTCTTCTACCATACATGTAACAGTTGATCCACACGAACCAGCCAGGTTTATCCTGGGGCGGAACACTACTCATAACTTGCGTCGGCTGGCACATGTCTAGCATGCGCCACACCTGGAAGCAGAAACCTGGGCACTGTGCCAGCTGGATATACAGCAGGCCTTCGACTCCGTTGAGTGGAGTTATATTAGGGAGGTTCTTCAAAGGATGGGGTTGGGTGATGCATACATTTGGTGGATTAAATTTCTGTATACTGGACCCACTGCTAGGGTGCGCCTTCGTGGTCAGGTGTCTGATAGCTTTGGGCTATGGAGGGGCATGTGGCAGGGGTGCCCCTTGTCCCCGTTACTATTCGCCATTGCAATGGAACCCTTAGCGATCACCCTCAGGTTACGAATGGGGCAATTGGGTATCAAGCTGGGGGCCAACAATAATTCGGTGTCTATGTACGCAGATAACACATTAGTATACGTTCGGCACCCTGAAGAAGCTGTACCAATGCTTACTGGGGAGCTTGCAAAGTTTGGGGAGGTATCGGGACTGCAACTCTACCCAGGGAAATCTAAACTCTTCCCTATGGGAGTTCTTTCTGGAAGGGGGAGCAGGAACTGCCACCGGTGGGGATGTGATGGGTGGGCGACGAGGTAAGATATTGCGGAATTAAGTTAGTACACACGCAATTGGCATTTCTGGAGAGTAATATGGGGTGGTGTGTGGCGGGTATCCAGAGGTCTGTGGCTTTTTGGAAGGAACTCCCACTATCAATGATGGGTATGGTGGCGCTTTCCAAAATGGCGATCTTGCCGCGATGCCTGTACGTCATGCAGAATTCAATATATCGAATCCCGCACATGTATTTCCGGCGGTTGGAACGTATACTCATGGAGCTGTTGTGGGGATCCAAGAGGATACGAGTTAAGTTAGATACATTGCAGTGGCAATGGGAGAGGGGGGACTTGAGGTCCCCAGATTGGGGCTCTATTACATGGCAATGCAACTCCAACATGCGGTGCATTGGTTGGATGACCAGGACAACTGGGAGAAGAGGCTGCTAGCTGGCACACAGTATGATATGTCGCTGTCTGAGCTTTTCATGTACCGGAGCGTTCCCATATATTGTTCAGCGTGTAGTCTGGGAAACGGCAATAAAAACTGTAGTAAAGAGGGCGCCGTATGCTCCCGAGGCCCAGCTGTGGGCAGTGCAGCCCTTTAAGAGAATAGGACAGAATATGTCCATTGGTAAATGGACAGAGGGGGGGTGTCAAACGATGGTGGATCTATACATCACCCAACAGTTCGTGATGAGGGAAGAGGCAGAAACTATGTTTGAGCTGGGCAGGGGGCAATATTTGCAGTATGCCAAAATTTCTGCGGTGGCTCATGAGCTGTGGCCGACATTTCCTCAAGAACCGCAGATTAGAGCAACCCTTCAGGCAATGACCTCCCTGGCCGGAGGACGTAGGCTGGTCTCCCACATCTATAGGGTACTCAGGGAGGACCTCCCCACTGGCCCCCTCCCCGTTCAAGCTAAACGGGACAATATACTGGGGGAATCTTTGATGGAGGTGGAGTGGAGAAGAGTACACAAGGGGGTTAAACAGATCAGCTACTATGCTAGATTTACACTCACGCAATATAACATAGTGCACCAGACGTATTTGACCCCAAGAGTGCTTCACAAAATATTTCCAGACTGTTCCTCCTGTTGCCCCAGATGTAGATCTGTGGACGCTCATTTCCTTCACCTGATCTGGGTCTGCCCGGAGTTGACACCTTTCTGGGGGCGGGTGGTACAATGTCTACAGAGGGTCACGGGCTGGACGGTGCTGCATAATGTTAGGGGGTGCTGCTTGGGCTTCTCCTTGTGCCCAAAACTAAGAAACTTACCAGGAGGTTCCTTCAATTGGGACTAGTGTTGGCCAAATGACGGATAGCCATTAGATGAATGAGTCCAACCCCCCTGCGGTGGAGAATTGGACTAAAGAAATGTGCGAATGGGCCACGGTGGAGTTAATAAGAATGAAGAGCGTCAGGAGAGATGATAGGCAGGAGGAGGATGCGAGGGCATGGTACACCATGATCACTGACTTAACACAGACAGACGACCCATCTTCGGGAGAAACGGATAAACTACTGGCAGGCATGGATAGATCAGAGATAGAGGGGGTGTAGGAGGCTCCCTGACACCTGAGAATGATAGGCCTGTGTAGACTACAGACATAGAGATAGAGCTTTCAGAATCTGGGATCGACATTGCAAGATTAACATGACCCGAGGAGGGGTGGGGTGGGACTATGTTAACTGTTTAAGTTTATATTCAGCGATTAGTAGAATGTGTGTTAAGGGACTTAGAACAATGCTTTGTAACACAAGCTGATCCCTTGGGGACATGTATCCCTTGGGGACATGTATCAAGAATGACATAGTAACAGAATGGAATGTATGGCTCCTGTTAAGAAATGCTTATCCTTTTGTGTTTTCTTTGGAAAAAACTAATAAAAATGTATTTAACCCCTTCAGCGCGGCGCAGATTACCGCGCTGTGCTGAAGGTTCTATTGCGCGGGCGGGGCCATGACGGAGCGGTTCCGTCATACGCACAGCGCAACCGATGCGCATGACGGAACCGCTCCGTCATGCGCATCGAAGGGGTTAAAAAAAAAAATGATGATGATGTTAACATGTTTCTATTTGAAAAAGAATGAACTGTCATTATGCAAATACCAATAAAATGTATTTTTAAAAAAGAAAGGGAAAGTGGGGTAAAGCACTCTGAAGCTCCACACGGTAAGACTGAAGCTCAGTAAGTTACTCACCCCCAATTGCTGTTACAGATACTGATTGCAAATACCCACATATAGGATATGCATGCAATGGCAGGGTCTGTGGAGCTGATACCTATGGTGATGTTATAAATGTAACTCAAAGACAATACTCACAGTGAACAAGAAACACCACCTAGGTTGCCAGCTGTGCCCATGGATCCTGGTGATCAAACAGGAACACACAAGGGGGATAAAACTAAACATAAGCACAATAGACAAGGAGGTAGCAAGGAGTGCTCAGGGCACACTTGGCAGAAAGCAGGTAACAAATCTACAAGATAATAGAAGCAAGATAGCAGGAATGGAAAGACAGCAAACTAGGAACTGGAAACACGGAAATCGAAAGAAAGGCAGGAACTAGCAAAAGGATCCACAGAAGGGGAGGCTACAAGTGTATACTAGAATAGTGCGGTAGCAGGAGT
The DNA here is from genome assembly GCF_964204655.1 of Triturus cristatus. Lineage (NCBI taxonomy): Eukaryota > Metazoa > Chordata > Amphibia > Caudata > Salamandridae > Triturus > Triturus cristatus. The sequence goes on along the minus strand of NC_140591.1, from coordinate 924,515,566 downwards.
CAAGAAAACACAGTAGCACTGAAGGCTGTGCGGGAGCAGGAACAATAATTGAGCAAAAGCTCAGGAGTCAAGGTAGCACTGTAGGCAGTGCTAACAAGGGAAACTCCTGAACTTTAGGAACAAGGAATGCCAAGGCTCAAGAGGCAAGGTAGCACTGCAGGCAGTGTTAAGTCAGGAACAAGGAAAACAGCAGCAGCTCAGAATAACTAAAGCTCAGGAAACACTGGAAACAAGGATATCAAAAGCTCAGGAAACACTGGAAACAAGGATATCAAAAGCTCAGGATACAAGAGTCGACCTCACCGGTACACAGCCACAATGACCAACACTGGACTGAAGGGAGCTGGGGTTTTAAAGAGCTCACTGTAATCATATGCATTAGGTGTGAGCAGCCAGCCACAGGTGAACTGGATTCCTCCACCCATCCTTGGCCTGTAGGGGTGGAGATGGAGCAATGAGCAGGGAATTCTAGGTAATGGAGTTTCAGGCATGAGCAGACTGGCTTCTACAAAACCCAGCATGGATTGGGAATGGATGGCCATTTTCAAGTAGAGTCCAAATGGCTGGAAGTCAGTATGTGCATGAAGGGAAGGGTCCAGCAGCTCATTATAACAGTGGAAAGTCCCACAAGTAGGTGGAGGGCACGAGAGCGCAGGGAGCGAATCGTGACAAATGTGCAATGTTAACATGCAATCTATATTGAACTAATGTGACATTAAAATGTGGAAAAACGCAGTATGTAACCATACCTGTTACAACAAGGCCTCAAAGTGTCTAAAGCAAGCTTACTATATCTAGCAGCAAACCTAAATGTGCTTAGACATGCACAAAATGTTTAAAAGTTGATCTTACCCTGACTTGTCTTTTAATGAAAGCTTCGCATCATATACCAGAATGCTTCTGATTAATGGCAATGCTTGAAATGTTTTGCTAGAAACACTTTATCACTGAATGGAATACATTCATATTATTTCTAAGCCTGGGCAAAGCACTGCGCTACGCTCGCGTAGTTTGCGAAGTTTGCGCTACTTCGCACTACGCAAATTGCACGTAGCACAGTGCAAACACGCGTAGCATAGCATAGCGTTGTGCAGCGGTCATTTTTTGCTTGCTCGCGGTCCTCAACGTCAAGTTGGCGACCGCAAGCAAGCAAAATGACATCAAGTTGCCGATCGCGAGCTTGGAAAATAAACCTCCCGGCGAGATTCTCAACGCGGGGAGGGCAGGTTTCTCTTTACGAGTGGTCGCATATGCTCGCGACTGCTCGCGATGAGAAACTATCAGTCTGCTTTGAGAAAGCTGCCGCTCAAGTAAAAATCTACTCGAGCGGCAGAAAACTACAGCTCGCACTGTGTAAGATGCCGTTTTCAATGATTGCACAGTGCCAGATGCTTGTCCGCACTGTGCAATCATTGAAAACGTCATCTTGCACAGTGCGAACAGGGTACTACGCAGTTCGCGAAGTGCTACGCGTAGTGCCAAGTGCACTTTGCGTAGCAACGCGTAGCGCTACTTCACGAACTACGCCCAGGGTTACTTATTTCACACACTTAATACAACCCATGAATAGAAAATGTTGTTCTTTAATGTAGTTTTTTTATTTATAATGAAGAAATGTGATGTTGAATAATATTTGCTGCAGAAGATGTTTCTGTTTAAGATTGTCTATTGTTTAGCCCAACATGCAGTTGTTTCATTAGAAGGTTAAGAAGGTGCTCATATTTATGGGAAAGGAGGTCTAAGAATCGAAAGGCCTCATATGTAGACATAGTTTCAATAAATATTTAGTGAATACTTTGTGTGGAGACATGGGAAAGGATGGAAAGAATATATTCTCTAGAAGAATCAAAAGTTGATTGGTCTAGGAGAAAAGAAGATGCTGCACAAACTGCAACTTTTGTTTCAACTGTTTATCTTAGTGCTTGTTCCTAAAGTAGGTTAACACACATTAATTTCCTCATGCCTTATCCCTCTATGCTCTTACCCATATCACTTGTCCACAGTGAAGCGGAATGCTAACTCCTTTATGCTGAAGGCTGAATGATGATTTACTATCCTACCTCAACTGATTGCTGATTGCTGTTGCTACTGCTACTGTATGGTTCTTTTTGCGTTATTGCTGAGACTCTATTGAGTTTGGTCAACTTCTCTTTATGGGAAGTTTAGCTATTACTGATAGAATTTTTAGCTTTATGCTCTATCTCACTCCTTCCCACAAACTTGGACTTTTTATGGGTTCTCTGCTAACACCATTTTTGCCCCATTCTATAGAATAGGGAATTCTTTCCTTTAAGAAACACGCATAGTGCATTATTTGTTATGATTTTCTCTAACCATTCTTTTAGAATTAATTCTTTAAGTTCACTGATACTTAAACTAACTGAATAACAAGAAAAATAAAACCTACTAAACCCTTTTAATGAAAATAAAACCCTTCAAACTAATCAAAGCTCTCATTATTGACTGAACTTAGAAGTAGTATTGTGATATGAATTTTGTGATTATTACCTCCTGATCTCATAAACCGTGGCAAAGAGCTGTCGCAGTAAAGTGATTAAACTAATACAGAAGAGCGGCGATCAACCCTATTGGTGTGACACAGAGATGTTAAACCGTCTTATTTAAATTGATTTCCGCTCCAGCATAGGCACAGACTCTTGTGCGTGAGAATCCATTCAACTAAAGCACTTCCCAAGGTATTCAAGACCCCAGGGAGTTTTTTAAACTTTCCAAAGACAAAAAATGAGCAGAGGTAAAAATGCTTTAATGGCTGAACATTTGATCTGAAACATCGAATGGAGAGGGGTGAAACTAGGTAATCATAATTACTGTTGCCCCTCCGAGTTACTACCCACTAATACAGATCTCCTGATTTTGAAGCTTACTTATTTCCAGAGTTGGTTGAAAATGAGCTCTCTTGAATGGGAAAAGAGCCTTGCTGAAACCACCCAGCATCCCAGGTGCTCACTTTTTTTCATTGAATACTACTGATTGTCCCAGGACAGCTTTTTACTTAAGTTGATCATTCTGTTTTTGGAGGGTTGAGATAATAAAACAAGCCTAACATTTACTACGCTTTATTGCTGGCTCTTGCCCCAGATAAACTCAGTCAACCTTCACGTGCAAGATGATTTTTGCGCTCATGGTAAACTGACTGCTCCACATAGCGCTAGTCCCTCACAAAACTGATGCAAAGTAGATGTTATGATGTGGAACTATGTACAATTCACAAAGGAGGCCAAGTGAAGCTAGACCAAATGCACAAAAAGAAGTGCATATCAGGTTTTGCATAAAGCCTTAAAGCCAATTGAAAATAAGTTGCAAACAATAGGCAAAAGGAAAACTGCATACTATCTCCGACAGTAATATGTAAAATTTACAAATATGTGTAAATTACATATATTAGGTGAATGACACTTGGGTGATTGTCTGTAATTAAGAGATTTCTTCTGGTTGGTGTGCCTCAAGTGCAAATCTCACTCTGAAGACCGCCTGCTTACCTTTCAGCAACAGTGAAACTTTGAGTCATGTTTGACATCGTGCATAAAAACACAAAATGACTTTAGTGTGGTCCATGCTGTTGTCGTGCCCGACATGTAGTAAATAGGGGGTGGCACAATGTTTTGCTGTTCCCCGCAGATTTTCATGCAACACACATTCTGTGACTGTTGGTAAACCTTTGCCCAAGATTCAGCCTAGGAGAGTAGAAGGTTCTGTGCTCCCCAGAAAAAATACATGCCAACTCTTAGACCAGTCAGCCTCAGGGCGGACTTCCCTCAAACCTTTTGCCTACTCCCCTCCTAAGTATTGCTGAATTCATTTTTGTTGGTGTTAGAACTCCATGCATTTTAGCACTGCTATCCAGTGCTAAAGTGCTTGTGCTCACCCCCGATAACATTGACCTACACCTGTTTGGCATGTTTAGCTTACTTACTTATAACTTCCTAGTAAAGCGGTATACCATACACCCAGGGCTGGTAAACTAAATGCTACTAGTGGGCCTGCAATTAGTATATAACACATTGATTGATGGAATGTTTGAAATAATCTCAGCCAATGGTAATTACTCAGGCTGCATTCCAATCCATCGTTATTTTGCACATCTTGCCACCTCAATTTGGACTCAGCTATATGCAAATCAGTCTAGACCTTGCTCCAGTGGAAACAGTTGAGGCAGAACTGCCAAGCCAGGTACTCCCTGCAGCTGAACACAAGCAAACTAGGACCAGTTTCACCCTAGTTATGGGTTAATCAGCTAGGTACAACTTGGTTCCAGTGGCACAGTGTGCACAGGGCCCATTTCTGTGTGTACCCATCTGTTTTAGGGTGACACAATAAATAAAAAAAACATTAATGGATGGAATGCTTGAATTAATCTCAGCCACTGGTAATCAATCAGGTTGCATACCAATCCATCCTTATTTTCAATCTTGACATGTATTAATATGCATTAAATTAGGCTATTTTGTGCATTCCTTGCGGTTTCAACCTGTTCATAAGAAAAGTCCTCTTTGGTATTTTTCTCATAGGTACTCTATTGCCCCACAGAGTCAGGCAGACCCTTATAGAAGATCCAGAGCTTAGAGGATACTTTTAGGTCCTCGGAGGGTGAGACACCTTGACGAAAGTGTGAAAATAGGGTATACCAGACTTTAAGACTCATTAGGGAGGCAATAAGACAAATATCATGGCAAGTTCGGTCTTTTATGATGATGAAATATAAAGATATTCATCCACTTTCATGAAATTATAATTTTGGGTTGATGACATTACATCAATACAAGAATTGTTTAGAGTAAATTAACCAACCGATTGTCATTTGTAACAATTATTTTTAATTTTCTGATCACATAATACATCTCTGAGGCCCCTGCAAGTGCAAGCAAAAAATATTATGTTTGAATGGGCCTTACTGGAATGAATAGTGCCCACAATGGTGTTGGCCTGAATTGTGCCGGGCTGTTCCTTTTTGCACCTCATCAAATTGATATCATCCTCAATTTAAACCTATATGTCTCATTGGATATAGATGTCTTCAAAGTGCATCTGTCTTCGTCAATTATATCTTTAGCACATGCACATTTAATCCATGCCATAAATGATCACTTTAATTCAATGTTTAATTCAATGTTAAATACTTTCTGCTCCTCACTGTGTACCGTGATCTCTTCTTCTCAAAATGTTAAGATTTAAAATCCACCTAGAAATATACGGTACTCCTGATGACCCATGTTTAAATGTGTCCATGATATCCATGTTACAGACCATGCCTTGTGAGTCAGGATGAGCCAATCCATCATCTTAATCACCAATGAAGGTCTCTGTTTCTACTTCAGACAACTCTACTTTCTGCATTCTCTCTTATGCAACCTGCCTTTGTTAAGGTTGCTAGGCTATGATGTAATTTAGAATGTATATTCTAGGGAAAGAATGTTATATTTCAATCTGTTGACAGTTACTTGTAGCTGTTGGTGACTAAGGTCAAACCAAACGGCATCCAGAGGAACTCAAAGGTCCCAAATGACGTTATGAAAGGAGTGAGGTCTTGGGAGGATTGATGGAGTTTTACCTGATGGTAAGCAGAAGAAAGATCTAAGGTCGAAAAGTGCTTAGACCCACCCAAGGATGAAAGCACTTCTGTGACATTGGGAAGAGGATAATGGTGAACAATGACCTCGTTGTTCAACTCCTTCAAGTCAAAGCAAAGTCTTGCATCGCCATTGGCCTTGAGGGCCATGACCACTGGAGAGATCCATTCAGTTGCCTTCACCTCTTGAATTATCCAATTTCTAACAAGTTTGTCCAATTCAACTTTCATAGAGTCCTTTACTAAAAGAGGCACGCCTCTGACTTTTGCGACCTTGGGCGTAGCACCTGGCTTCATCTCAATATGATGAACATAGTTCTTTAGGCAACCCAGCTCCTTTTTAAAAACGTCTGGAAACTCAGCAACCCAGATGTCAGACTCTTCATTTATTGTTTTGACATCAGGTAAATCCTTCAAGCAGACAGAAGGATTTTGATTGGGATCTAAATAAATATGAAGATCACGCTGGTGAAACCAACTAATTAATGAATCTCCTTTCATGGAGACATACATTTCCCCAGGAATAATTCTTCCTTTGAATTCAATAGTGCCACAAAAATACCCCAAGAGATCAATGATTTCTCCTCCATAACCTCTGGGTTTGATGTCTGGTTTCACCAATTTGACCTTGTTGACAAGACATCGGTCATAGAAGTTCTTGGGAATAAGTGTGATTTTGGCACCGGAATCAAACAACATTCTTACTGATTGGTCATTTATACACACCTCCTCTAAAGGACCATCATTACTTGCGCTAAAGACTTGACAGATTTCAACAAAATCAGATTCTTGATCATAGATGTTGACTCCCCTGACTTTTTTCTGCTCCTTTTTAGATCTGTAGCACCATGAAATGACCTTTCTTACCACAATTAGAGCAAGTGAACTTCCAACCGGGACAATCTATAAAGTTGGCCATATGACCAGGACTTCCACACCTGTAACATTTACCCTGAAAGAAGTTGTTACAAGAAGGTTTAGAAGAAAAACCGGTTTGTCAGCAGAACTCTTGGAAGGAGGTTTGGCAATTACTTCTCTGACCACATCCTTCTCATACTTCTCCACAGCATCATTCTTCACGCACTCCTTACAAATGGTATTTACACAAGCATTAGAATGTTCATGTAACTTTAAAATGGTGATAACCTCTTGTAGAGAAAGATTGTCTTTTTGCCACAAGCTATCCTTCGCTTTATCAATAAGACAACCAAGCATTAATTGATTTCTCAACCTTTCATCCAAAGTTGCTCTAAAGTCACAAGTTGAAGCTAACTTTCCTAATGTGATTATGTATCATTCGACAGATTCTTCTTGCCTCTGCATCCTCTTCCCAAAGTGGTAGTGCTCCAAAACCATACTCACCTTGGGAAGATAATGAATATCCATTTTCCTCATGCAAATCTCATATTCATTCAAAGAAGCTGCCTCACTGTCCGGAAGGTCAGGGAGATGTTGAAAAACGTCCTGACCCTCAGAACCAAGACAGTGCATTAATAGAGAAGCTTTTCTCTCAGCACTTAGAGATGTGCCACACACCCTCACATAGTCAGCAAAAACTTTTTTACATTTTAACCGGGGAATTGCTGGATCACCAGGGGAGGATATGAAAAATGGCACTGGGGTAACGTTTTGCATTGTAAACAAGAAAAGAAAGCAATATAACAAGTTTATCGCAAAACAGCTGTGTGTATCAGCGAAAACAACAAAAGGTTGACGAAAATAAAGATGTAGTTGTAAATTAAGGTAACTCACAAATGTCAAGTGTGCGTGAAATAAATCCAAATGTCAGGGGAAACAAGGCCCAGAAACAAGCTGTGTGTATCAGCGCACACATTGAGTTGAAGGATGACAGCAGAACACTGAAGTGAGAAAAATAGTCTTACCGTTCACAGAAATGTAAAGTCATCAAACACAGATTAAGCGCAGAATCAAGCTATGCGTATCAGCGTGAAACAAAGCTGTACGCGTTCAGAAATGTAGTCTTGCCGTTCCCAGAAATGTAAAAATCATCAAGCACAGATTGAGCGCAGAAACAAGCTGTGCGTATCAGCGTGAAATAAAGCTCTACGCGTTCTTCACCAGTGCCGGAAACAGTAACCAAGCACAGAGAAAGCACTCGAACAGGCTGTGCGTATCAGCGAGAAATAAAGCTGTATGCATTCAAATGATGGAAAAAGATTGACGTGGCTGCGACGTTAATTGAGCGCAGCCAATGGCAAATGGAAGAGGCACGCAGACGTGATGACGAGCAGGTCAGGCAAGACAGGCCAGGCACACCAGGCAGGCGAGCATCAAGATGTTGAAGGCATCAGGTGTAACCAGGGAACAATCCCTCCAGGCAACATCAGGCACACAGGGAACGCCAAGAGGATCAAGAGCAGTGTTCCCAGAGATATGCGTAACTAGGCAACGGGTGCCATGCAAAACTAGGCCATGGGCCAGGCAAAGTCAGGCATGCTGCAGCACATGAGTCATGGCCGAGCGTGACGTCAGGTTGAAGCCGGACCGGCAGGGCAGGAATAAAATCAAGGAAAAGCCATCTGTATTTGATGAATAGTATAGGTAGCTGAGCAAGGCCTGTATGCGATGGCAGACACAGGTAGGAGAGAAAGAAACAAGCTGCACCCCTCCCAGGGCTGAACAGCAGAGATAAAACACTTTTGATAGCGGAGATGGCAACAGAATACAGCTCCACAGCGAGATATTGAAGAAAAAGCCTTCAAAGAGTAAGTTTTTTTGCGTGGCAGAGGTAAGCATGTACGTTTTAAAGTTGAAGGATTACAGCAGTAATCGTCGTGTTGGGGTCTCTTGAAGAAAAAATAGAAAGAAGTAGGTTCACTCGTCACCAAAATAAGGTGATGCCTCCCAATTTCAAAGTACAGGCTGGAGACAATTAGTAGTTGAAAATCAGGAACTGTCAACAGATTGAAATATAACATTCTTTCCCTAGAATATACATTCTACATTACATCATAGCCTAGCAACCTTAACAAAGGCAGGTTGCATAAGAGAGAATGCAGAATGTAGAGTTGTCTGAAGTAGAAACAAGGAAGTACAGAATACCACAATGTCCCTATCTTTCCCCTTGCAGGGCCAAGGAGGAGATGTGTCAAGATCCTTAGGTTTACTTTTGCTGATGTCACTGTGCCTACTTTCCGGGGCAGCATTCCATAGTTTGTTTTTGATTCAAAGGTAGACTGGCTAGGTGAGGTGGTTTATTTTTATCCCCCAATTGTATGCCCCAAGAGATTAATTATGAAGGTCAAAGGTGGAATCCAGAGGGCATGTAGCTTCTCCAAAATTTTCTTTCCAATTTACAAAATACAGGATCCTGGAAGAGAACACATTTTTCTGCAGTCCTCAGGGCCGGAGGCGCATTCTTTGTTTATTTCCTCTCTGGGAGTCTATGTTCGGTAGAATCTGAGGTGCTCTGGGTGGAGGTGGGGGGGTTTGCTGTGGATATCTCCAGCATAAGCTCCCTGAGATAACCCCATTGGCTAAAGCCTTTCCCCCGTTACCTTCTGCTAGTAGGTCATCCCTGCTAAGGGAAAGAGATTGGCAGCTACACTCACCCTCTTGCTTAATAAATTAGGCCCCACTGGCGGCACAGATGGTCAGTCCCACCACCCATTTAGCATGCGCAATCTCCAGCCCTGAGGTGACATGCGTTATCGCAAGGAGGAGTCCGATGAGACTCACATCGGGGAATTCAGACTGTGGGGTTGGTATTCCATCAGCAACACGCTTCATATCACATCAAACATCCCTACTCTCATGGAACATCGCAGGGCTTAGGTCTAAGACTGTCTCCACTAACTGAAACGCCTTTATTGAACAACATGACATTTGCGTATTCCAGGAAACATGGTCAGCAGTCCCAGTTTTCAGTCCTGGATATTTAAATTACTACGCCCCAGAAATCCATGGTAGTAATGTTCGCCCATCAAGGGGGCTAACCATCTGGATCTGCCAGGACATGGGCCTTAAGATCCGGGATCTCCAGACAGGGAGCCCAGATATCATTGCCATTCGACTGTTGAACATTAGCCATGGTAATATTGACATCTACAATATATATGCAAGAGGGGTTAGAGGTGGGAGGAAATCAGATATCATAGCGGCCGTAGATGAGCTTTTGGATAAACAAGCAGGTGAATCCTAAGTTACACTAGTTGGAGACTATAATGTAATCTTTCAGCCATTGGACTGCGAGGACAGTGGCCTGTCAGCTGTGGAAGACGCTGTTTGGGACATACCTAACTTAGAGTTATCCACAATAAAAAGATGGACAGAAGCAGGGATACAATTGAAAGCACTCTGTCTAGAAAGAGGTATTAGGGCGGACAATGGCAGAACCATCTCTGACAGAAAAGGGACCAGTACTTTTAACAATGGTCGCCATTCTAGCTGAATTGACTATCTTCTTGTTGATCTAAAGGTATGGTACGCCCTTATGGACATGGTTGTTACGGAGTGATTGGAGAGCGACCATAACCCACTTTGCTCAACCTTCTGCCTTCTGCAATCAAATGAATCAATATACCCCCCTCATTTAATGACTACCAGAGACCCACTGATTAGCAATGATATGAGGAGGCTTAAATGGGCCAAAATAATCGAAAATCCCGAAACACTAACCTCTATCAGTAAGGATGTGGAAGACGTGGTAGCGGAGATGGTGGCCCTCCGTACTCGCTCTCAATCAGTAGGCTTGATAACCACTATTCATAATTCCTTATTTGATAAAATGCGGTCCCATTTTCAGAGACTGTATAGTGGTAGAGGCTCTTATGTCAAACCCCAACAAAACTGGCATAACAATGAATGCAAGTCAGCTCGTAAATTTCTGGGGGTAGCCATTAGATCAAAAAACTTGAATGCAATAAGGAACGCCAGGAAGGCATATAAAATAGTGCAGGCCAAGGCAAAAAAAGAGTGGGACAAAGGTAGGTGGCAGGAACTGAAATTAGCATGTACAAAAAGTAATCTGCAACACTTTTGGTCCCTTGTAAAATTAAAATAGGGCAGGGGTGCACATCCCCCTCCCCTAGAAAACCATGTTTCTCCAGATTCTTGGGAAAAGTATCCATCGGGCCTGGTTTTTGAGCCAGCAGACGTTCAGGCCGCCCTCAATGCAATCAAGGGGGGAGCCCCGGGCATCGATAGCGTTCCTGCTGATGTCTTTCTACACAATAAGGAGAAGTGGGGCAGATACATAATGCTATTAGCAAACACCATCTCGCTGGGCGCCCCCATCCCAGATTCATGGAGGGGGGTGGAGATTCTACCAGTCTATAAGAAGGATGACCGATCTCTGCCAGGGAATTATAGGCCCATCAGCAGCATTGATTCAATTCAAAAGGTGGTAGCACGTCTTGTGCTAGGTAAGGTGTAAGAGTGGATAGAAGATAATGATATTCCAACTTCACATCAGGCTGGGTTTCGTGCGCACATAAGCACAATAGATCAAGTTTTCAGATTCATCCAAAAATATTGGCGAATAGTGGCGCTTGGCGAAGGTAGCATGTATGCCGCTTTTGTCGACTTAAAATAGGCTTTTTATTTAGTGTCCCACAACAAGCTCTGGGTGGTGCCCCGGGACCTAGGCATGCCGATGGATCTGTGAGCCCTCTTAGCTCGCCTCCACAAGAACAATTTCGCTCATATACGCTGGGGCATGCAAGGGAACATCACAGACCCATTTCCGTTTGAATAGGGAGTGCGCCAAGGGTGCGTTCTGGCCCCAACGCTGTTCTCCCTTTTTATCAATGACATTGCTAAATTCTTATCTATTATACCCACCGATGCTCCAACCTTAGTAGGCTCCAAGGTCCCTATCTTAAGATTTGCAGACAACATGCTTATCATTTCAAAAACACCTAGCGGACTACAGCGTGCGTTGACTTCATTTGAAGATTTCTGCAAGCTTAGAGGGTTAAAGATTAATGCAGCTAAAACTAAGCTTATGATTTTTAACAAGCATCGATCCTTTAGGGGCACAATTATTACGGAGGGTGTGCCTCTAGAGCAAGCGGTTGCCTTTACTTATTTAGGCATTACTCTGGTGAAATAGAGGAAATAGAGACTCCATATTGAAACAATGGCATTAAAACACCGGCAATTGGTGGGAGCCCTGAGCAAAGAATTCAGAACATCTTTGACAAAACCACTAAGTCCTGCTTTACAGATTTATAATGCAAAGGTGGTGAGCTTAGTTCTGTACGGGTCAGAGCTTAGGGGGTTTGAGAATCGGACCACGCTAGCATCTGCCGAATACAGGTTCCTACGAACACTCTCTAGGCTCCCCAAGAGCACCCCTGCCCTTCTACTGCTCAGTGACCTAGGAAGGAACTCGCTGGATGATTTAGCGAGGCTCCGTCCCTTCCTATACTGGCGTAGAATATGGTTTTAGGATTGTTAGTGAGGCAGATCATTTCCACAAAATAAGGTGGCTCAGAGACAGCAAAGGGGCACTGACGGCTATGGGCTTGCCAACTCTGTGGGATAAACCATATAGTGTGCAGTCTCTATCCAAAGAAGCTATAAAGGAAAGATATTGGGAAACGGTGGGCAAAATACTTTCCGATTGAGTGATAGTACCACACTGACTGGGAGTTTTATTTCAACAAAACCCTGTCCTCGTTTTAAACTCTATTGGGATATTATAATATACCCCATGATCGTAAACTTTATTTTCAATTTAGAGTGGGTACCCTGCCGCTAAAAACCTTTACAGCAAAATGATCACCACTGGGAGATAACAAGTGCCCCCACTGCATCGAGCATGCAGAAACCGACTTATAAATTCTGTTTGCCTGTCCTACCTTTGCTGCTTCCCCTAAGGTCCGACTAGTGCAGACTTGCAAGAATCTGGGTACCAGACAAAGTAGTGTTGCCTTGAGAATTTTTATGTCGGACCCCTCAACTTAATAAGCAATCTCCATAGCCAAATTTCTAAGGTGGATGTGGTGTATAAGATCAAAACTAGTTGCTAACGAGAGCAATCAAATATGAAAAAGACAAATGTCATTAATATTGGCACCACATTGGTTTATATGGGCAGTCAGAAGATTGTTTCATTCTAAGCATAGGTCGTGCATACCAATTGCAATTTGATCAATATCTATTTCTTGCTGCCTGCTAATGTATTAATGATATGATGTAGCTTCTCCATAGTTTTTGGATATGGCGAAATTCCACATATCAGGGCTTTTCTTTGACTTTTGCATGGGGCGCTATCTATATGCCATTGCTTATGCCGAGTCTTGGCGCTGCACATCCATTAGAAATGTTTACATCTCCTATTATTGTTTGTGTTTTAATTTACTTGTTTTGATTTTTATCAGTTGTTTTTTTGTTAAAAAATGTTGTTGACATTTGTATGACTCATTGGCCACTTCCCTATGTGTTGTCATCCCTGACCTCTTTTAATTTTCTTATCATGTATATTCGCTTTTTCTCAATGTTTTTAATAATAAGACGTATTTTTGATGAACTGATAACTTTTGAAATTATAGTTTCTGTTTGATGGAGAAATCTTTTATTGTCAACATGTATTTTATGTTGTAATCGCTTTTTATGACAAATTTGTCGAAATAAAACGTTTTAAGGGAAGTGAAGTGAAAGTATGGCCAAATTACCCAGTCCCTAACAAAGTCTGAGAATAAGTGAGCTTTGTTTTCCACCAATTGAGTTTGGCAATCTAGAGGTGAGAATACAGTTGGCTGGTTACATTTGGCTCAACCCTGGAGTTTAAAGGCCGCAACCAATTTATAGTCGGTCATCACTGGGCAACTGTACGATTTTGTGGCCAATGGCTGGGAATCAAGCACTAAGATTATGAGCCTGGGTGGGTTTCCTTGATTGCTGAACATCTTGGGCCAGCAGCACTGCTCTTTTCCATTGCTGTGTGAGCGTCCTCCAGGAGACAGATGCATTTTCCTGGGGAGGAGTTATGCTATGGGAGGTTATTCCTTCCCTAATGTGGCATTATGTTTCAGTCTTTTCCACATACGGTTTATAAGTGCCATCTCTAGGGTTTACACTAAGCCTGGGCGAAGCACTACGCTACGCTCGCGTAGTTTGCGAAGTTCGCGCTACTTCGCACTACGCGAACTGCACGTAGCACAGTGCGAACACGCGTAGCGTAGTGTTGCGTAGTGCTGCGGTCATTTTTTACTTGCTCGCGGTCCTCAACGTCAAGTTGGCGACCGCGAGCAAGCAAAATGACATCCCGGCGATACTTTTTCCTTGTTCGCGATCAGCAACTTCAAGTTGGCGATCGCGAGCATGGAAAATAAACCTCCCGGCGAGATTCCCAACGCGAGGAGGTCAGGTTTCTCATTGCGAGTGGTCGCGTATGCTCGCGACCGCTCGCGATGAGAAACTACCAGTTCGCGTTGAGAAAGCTGAAGCTCGAGTAAAAATCTACTCGAGCAGCAGAAAACTACAGCTCGCACTGTGCAAGCTGCCATTTTCAATGATTGCACAGTGCCGGTTGCTTTTCCGCACTGTGCAATCATTGAAAACGACATCTGGCACAGTGCGAACAAGGTACTACGCAGTTCGCGAAGTGCTACGCGTAGCTCGCGTAGTGCGAACTTCACTTTGCGTAGCTTCGCGAAGTGCTTCTTCGCGAACTACGCCCAGGCCTAGTTTACACAATGGATGTCACCTCTTAGGACAAAGTAAGTAGCAGTTCAGCTAAAACAGATATTCTTTATCCATGTGTTTTAATCATCTTTGGGATCGGGGTGAAATCATGCTACGTTGGTATATCTTTAAAGTGAACGGGCTGGGGCATACAATGGGGATGAGAAGGCAATGCTTTGATTACCTAAAGGTAATCCATGTTACTCCAATTACCCTGTTTTGCTTCAAAGTTTACAGTAGGAAACCTTTAATCTCAGTAGTGACACATGATGTTAGGCAGGAGGAGACTTCCTTTATTGCCACTGCTGAGATATGTGAAAGTCTCACAGGGACCGACAGTATTAAAGATTTTAGGCCCCAGGTAAGAAGTGGCAACAACGTGATTGTCTGGTGGAGGTAGAATCCTTTGCTCGATTGACGAACCTTGCAGAAGTACTTGTGACAAGGGCCCCTTCTCTCATGGATACCTTGGACATGAAGCCAACTCGTTAGAAAGAGAATAATAAATAATCGGATTTTAAACCTCGGCTAAATCCCTTAATTTCTGAATACCACTGAAAATGCAAAGTCAAAGACGAGTGCAGCCCTAAAGAACCAAACGCAACAAAAAACGTGTGGATCTATATTACTACTCTTCTATACAAATAAACTACAAATGTCACCAACGCAACCTCTGTCGCATTTCGCTTATATGCAACCTGTCAAACAACCTTATGCGTGCCTTCTTAATCTCCAGCCTCCATTCATATGCTTAGTACAGGCATGTCATCCTAAACAAATTATGGATAATGCAAAGGCACTCATACTTTCATTTGTTTTCTATTTTTAGAATTCCACAATGCTGAACCTTGAAGCTGTGCAGGCAATGGCATTTGACGGCTGCTACCATGACAGCGATGTTGATATGGACTACTCCGTCCATTCAGAAGAAACCTCATCGAGGGGAAGGGCAGCCAGCGTCCCCAGCCTAGACACTACTCGTATAAGAAGGAAGAGATCGTTGAGAGCAAACGTTGGCCGAATACTTTTACAGAACAATCATGTGATCGATACATATTCTAGGATTATTTTTCCTACAGTGTATATAGCATTTAACATTTTCTACTGGGGTCTGTATGTATGAAAATAAATTACATGTGATTCTGGATGTATCTATGTGTCAACCTTTTTGTGGCCTTTAAGTCAGCAATATAAATATTTACACCGAAAGCACACTCAGACACACAGCTCTTATACTCAAGATAAAATTCTGAATCGTGCCTAAACCTGTTCCCCCTTTCAACAGACTCTTTCTTATGTATGCGATCTTCCACTTGTGGCTAAATATCTCTTTTAAATATGAAGTCTATTTTAGTGTCGAACTACGCATCCATCTGTGCTTATAGAAAGAATAGCACTGAGACATAATTTGGCTTTCCTGTTTTCAGTTTCTATTAGTAGTTAAACATTTTCATGCCATCTAAACCAATAGAAACAGTGTTTTTCCTGTGTTTATGGAACGCTTTGCTTTTATTACTGCTTGCTTTCTGCACTGATAATGCATGGTATATAGACAGTGAATGTACAGTGTATATGCGGTCCAAATACATTTTTACAAATCAAACTTATTGTAGTGCACCATACAATATTTCTTCAGTGAGTCTTTGGTCATGCATACTCTCTCTTTCTTTCCCATGGAAACTATTATCTGTTAAAAGGCCCTCTCAACATTGGCAATTCAGACGGAAATGCCATAACAGCCAATACAATTTGCTAAGTCTGGCCACTGACTTAGCTTTCCATGTCAATACTGGTGAACCTGAAGATTGCGATTCTCTGGGACAGGTTCTGCAAAATATGCTTTGAACTGGGCGCATATGTCCTCCGAGTCATTGAAGCAGTCATAAATGAAGTAGTACTTTTCATAGTCCGGAGAAAATTCCCCGTTATGGACGGGATCTAGAACTTATGAAGAGTACCACAGTGAGGCTTCATTGACTTCAAATGCCATGGTTGGTGAAGGGACATTTCTATGCATCATTGCAAGCCATTTCTCATGCATTCTAAAATATTTTTTTCCTGACTTGCTCCTCAACATTTCTTTGCTTACTAAGTGGCAAGCATTCTGACATGGAACATGTTGCAGTTCCAAAGTCACTAAAAGTGGTGCCCAGCCTACTCTTAAAGAGATGTTTCACATCTACAACAATTACGTAAAAAACTTGACAGCCAAGGGTGTTTTCAGACTCTAGTTTTTTATTATGACCACTACAGCAGTCATATTTTCCTGCAAAACCTAAGAATGCAGTAGACTGTACTTTTTTCACATCACTATCAATATGCGACCGGATACTTACAAAACAAAAGAGGTAGCAGTGTTTTCTGGACAGTCGCACATCAGAAATGTATTACATCAGAAATGGTATTTACAAAATACGGTTATGTATCATGTTTTTTCTAAGACAAGCAAAGATATAATTATTGTTGGTGCCCCTAGGGATAAAAAGTGTACCCTACTACCTGGGGTGCACAAAAGTACAGATACTGTGAACAGTCACTGTACAACACAATGAAAACTGAGCATATCCCGGCACTCAAAACTTTAGATCTCTTCTTATGTATTGCTTTAGTAGGCTATTTCCACAGTATACTCTATCATTAATATGGTCATACAACGTGAATACATTTTTCAATATTTTACTCCTGAGACTAGGATAATTGCATCCAAATTACAAGCAGACTTCTATTACAAAAAACGTTTTTTTGGAAAGAGAAATTCAGTACAAAAGGTACACAATAGTACAATTCAAAATTACACAAAGACCCCTATTGTGAGAAATGTATTAGAGGGGGAAGGCTTGCGCAATAAGTTCTCAATTTCGTAGCTCCAACGAGATGCACGAGAACAGCCGACAAGTGTTTCGTCACATCCAGTGACTTTCTCAAGGCTGTAAAAATAATGAAAGAGAATTTTTTTCGCCATATGTAATGTTCATCCATACATTAAAGAACCTGTCCAAACTGAAATCAGTATAGGCAAATCCCTTGTTATACATCGAGTAAATTCAAGGAAAACAAGAAAAAGACGCTTCCCAAAGAAAAAGATTTTTTTTTTCCCTCCAAAGAAGAAACTTTAGTACTCTAATGACAAACAATTAAATAGTAATTTCCATAATCAAAAGGGTGATATGTCGAAGACAAGAAGCAACGTTTCTATAAAGTATGAAGGTATATGTTGAAAAAAAGAAGGAAAAGGAACTGTGTCTATAGACCCAAAAGCCTGTGAAACAAAAAGACTGTAGTGAATATTTAAATAGAGTGAAAACCCATAGCAATCCGTGTAACACATAATAGGCCGTTACAAACCTTTGGAACAACTGACCTTTCAAGACAAACACTGATTTTTGCGACTGAATCCACTCCTGCTTCTTAATTTATGAGGTGGAAATGTCGTTTAAAAGAAGGGTATCCTGTAATATATAATTGGAGTCCATAAGTACCAAACTGGAGATGTGCGTTTTTATAAATATCATTCTTATGGGATTATTTCCCATCTCATTTTTAAATAGATGGCTTGTATATTTCCAAGTACCACAGACGGAGACGTATAGCATCTTACGGTAACGAACGGACATTGGAGCGGAAAAGAATTTGGGTCTCCCTTAATGAAACACGTTTCTCTTTGGACACCATTTACCGGGACTTACTATGTAAGTTCCATGTGGGACCAGTCGCGAATTGTAATATTTCAAAAGAATGACTCGATATTTCCGATGTCATTTGCTTGTGATTTTCACAATATTTCAAGGTTTTGCTTGTAAGTAAGCAATCCCTTTCTTCTATATTCTATCCATTTTATTGTGGTTGATTTACATACTAATCCAACGTCCTCGTTAAATATAAATGAGCAGTGGACTTGGATTTGGGAAATTCATCTGGCTCTCATTGGAGAAACGTCTTTGACCATATGTAAATCTGATGTGGTACTTATGGTCTCCAATTATATATTACAGAATACCCTTCTTTCAAACGACATTTCCACCTCATAAATTAAGAAGCAGGAGTGGATTCAGTCGCAAAAATCAGTGTTTGTCTTGAAAGGTCAGTTGTTCCAAAGGTTTGTAACGGCCTATTATGTGTTACACAGATTGCTATGGGTTTTCACTCTATTTAAATATTCACTACAGTCTTTTTGTTTCACAGGCTTTTGGGTCTATAGACACAGTTCCATTTTCCTTCTTTTTCTCAACATATACCTTCATACTTTATAGAAACGTTGCTTCTTGTCTTCGACATATCACCCTTTTGATTATGGAAATTACTATTAAGGTGCCGATTCCGATCCGTTAAAAAAATTCCCCGTACGAATCGTATCCGGAATTTTTTCCGTACGAATCGTACAAGTGCCGTACAAACTGCCAAGTATGATTCGTATGGGAAAAAGTCCATACGAATCGCATCGGGAAAAGTCAGAACGCGCAAGTACGATCCGTCCCGTCCGTCCAAATGCACAACCGTATGGAAAAAAGACCGTACGGACCGAACTGCAATAGCAACCATGGAGACATGTGCCCGCATACGCGACGAACACCCCCCCAGCCCCGTATGTAAGCGCCGAACCCCCCCCCAGCCCCAGTATGTACGCGCCAAACCCAGCCCCCCCACAGATGGACGCGCCGAACCCCCACCCCACCAGTGTATGTACGGAGCGTACCCCCACCCCCGTATGTACGGAGCGAACCCCCACCCGTGTATGTACGAAGCGAACCCCCACCCGTGTATGAATGGAGCGCACCCCCACCCCCGTATGTACGGAGCGAACCCCCACCCGTGTATGTACGAAGCGAACCCCCACCCGTGTATGAATGGAGCGTACCCCGACCCCCGTATGTAAGGAGCGAACCCCCACCCGTGTATGTACGAAGCGAACCCCCACCCGTGTATGAATGGAGCGTACCCCCACCCCCGTATGTATGGAGCGAACACCCACCCATGTATGTACGAAGCGTACCCCCACCCATGTATGAATGGAGCATACCCCCACCCCTGTATGTACAAAGCGAACCCCCACCCGTGTATGTACGAAGCAAACCCCCACCCGTGTAAGAATTGGGCGTACCCCCACCCCTATGTACGGAGCGAACCCCCACCCGTGTATGTACGAAGCGAACCCCCACCCGTGTATGAATGGAGCGTACCCCCACCCCCGTATGTACGGAGCGAACCCCCACCCGTGTATGTACGAAGAGAACCCCCACCTGTGTATGAATGGAGCATACCCCCACCCCTGTATGTACGGAGCGAACCCCCACCCGTGTATGTACGAAGCGAACCCCCACCCATGTATGAATTGAGCGTACCCCCACCCCGTATGTACGGAGCGAAACCCCACCCATGTATGTACGAGGCGTACCCCCACCCATGTATGTGCGGAGTGAACCCCCACCCGTGTATGTACGAAGCGTACCCCCACCCGTGTATGTACGGAGTGAACCCACACCCCACCAGTCAATGTACGAAGCGGACTCCAGGCCCCCACACCAGCACCCTCACCCAATATCGCGCATGTACGATTACCACTAAGCCACAGCAAAGGTCAGCACTGTACAACAAAATGGCCGATGTACGCACCGTACAGACACCAAAAACACACGTACAGAACCAGGACTAAGCAAAACAACACAAGGAGACTCAATTCGAATCGCACAAAGCCACAAAACATGTCCAACAAGCCCAAATACAACCTATTCACTGACCTGCAACTACCAAACACCTAAACAGAGGCCCAAAACACAACCACTCCTTATAACACACCCACCCAAACTTCAAACACAGCCACACCCACTAATAGACCAATAAAAAGGCCCAACACACACAAACCATGATCCTTTGCAACAGACCCACTGCTGCCAGACCACAAATAGAAACAACTGCACCATACTACAACCTCCACTACACCTTACACTTGCACACCTTCACACAACCACCTTCACAACCACACCCACACACCCACAACCATCCACACCCCCACAACCATCCACACCCACACCCCTCACCATGCCCACTAACAAGAATCCAAAGTTCACTAGCCGAGAGTTGGAGATCCTTGTCGACGAAATCATCAGAGTCGAGCCACAGCTCTTCGGAACATTGGTCAGACAGACCAGCATATCCGAAAAATCAGCCATTTGGCAGAGGATTGTTGATGCTGTGAATGCTGTTGGGGCCACCAGAAGGACCAGGCATGAATGCCAAGCCAGGTGGTACGATCTGCGGAGGACGGTCCGCCGCAAAATGACCGACGACCACAACCAGGCCAACATCACTGGAGGAGGGCCGCCCCGCAGAACGGTACACTACCATCCCTGGGAGGAGAAGGTGATGGCCACGCTGCCGCCGGTGGGAGTGCACGGAGTAGAAGGAGTCAGAGAGCCTGGTGAGTACACAAACAACTCACCTCACATGGGGGGAACGCCATCCACAACCAAAATCCCAATCATGCACGCAACCACCCCAAAGCCATCCCCTGACTCAACCACACTCCAAAAACACGCACATGCCACTAGCGCCTCCATGCCCCATGCACCCAGCAAGACAATACCAAGTCACAGGCCACAAAAAACACCAACACAAGACAAGGTATCCCGGATGGCGGGAGGGTGGGCCTCAAAATTCACATAGTGCAACTCAGAAGCAGACAACAATGCCCTCAGCCAATATGGCCTAGGTCACAGCCAGACAAACAGTGTGTCCCCACACAGTAATGACTTGCCTGCAAATGGCGGCCGCATTGCATGAAGACATGGGTGTGAAGGCACATTTTGCACATAACAGCAGCTAATGAACAGGCAACACTGTGAAAGAGTGGCAGCACACACCACCACAGCAGCAGCGCAGACTCAGACACTACACCCAATGGGTGCCTGGAGATTACAAACAAACCCACATGAACAAGCCAATGGCCATTCAAAGACCTGCAAACTGTGTGTGCCTAGGAAGCTGGGCTGAGGTGACAGAGGGTGACAGACAGAGGGAGGGGGAGAGAGAGGGAGGGAGAAAGGTAGACACAGGGAGACGGACAGAGGGAGGAGGCTGACACAGGGATGGAGGGAAAGGGGGAGGGAAAGGGAGTGAGAAAGGGAGACACAGGGAGACGGACAGAGGGAGGAGGCTGACACAGGGAGGGAGGGAGAGGGGGAGAGAGAGGGAGTGAGAAAGGGAGACACAGGGAGACGGACAGAGGGAGGAGGCTGACACAGGGAGGGAGAAACGGAGACACCGGGAGACGGACAGAGGGAGGAGGCTGACACAGGGAGGGAGGGAGAGGGGGAGAGAGAGGGAGGGAGAAACGGAGACACAGGGAGACGGGCAGAGGCAGGAGGCTGACACAGAGAGGGAAAAAGGAAGACACAGGGAGACGGACAGAGGGAGGAGGCTGACACAGGGAGGGAGGGAGAGGGCGAGAGAGAGGGAGGGAGAAAGTAAGACACAGGGAGACGGACAGAGGGAGGAGGCTGACACAGGGAGGGAGGGAGAGGGGGAGAGAGACGGAGTGAGAAAGGGAGACACAGGGAGACGGACAGAGGGAGGAGGCTGACACAGGGAGGGAGGGAGAGGGGGAGAGAGAGGGAGGGAGAAAGGGAGACACAGGGAGACGGACAGAGGGAGGAGGCTGACACAGGGAGGGAGGGGGAGGGGGAGAGAGAGGGAGTGAGAAAGGGAGACACAGGGAGACAGACAGAGGGAGGAGGCTGACACAGGGAGGGAGAAAGGAAGACACAGGGAGACGGACAGAGGGAGGAGGCTGACACAGGGAGGGAGAAAGGGAGACACAGGGAGACCAATTCACCCTTGGGTGGTGTGGGAATGTCTGCTCGTCAGCAGGTGGACTGTGTGCATGTAGACAAGGTTAGGCAGTGCCTGAATCCCCCTCTCTTCTCCATGGCAAACACTGGGCCATGTGTCAATCTGTGCACGAGTAGATCGTTACCTACCTGCATTCTCTAAGTGTGTGGAACAACACCATTTGCCCACGTACAGTGCAACACGGAAGGCGGCAATGCATGGCGCGCCACACCTGCTCACTCCACTGCTGACTGCAGTCACAAATGACGCAGCAAGTAAGAGTGTGTCACACATAGGTAAAGTCTCAAAAGCTGTGGCCAAGGGACATACCCATGCACAAGTGCACTGTGAGCGGAATGCGAGACATATCCAACTACCCAGAGGAACTGTGCCAACTTTGAAATGAATGAAACATGGATGTCGCATGGAACACAATTAACATTGTCTCTCTCACACACAGGTCAACGTCGTCGATCTCCCCCCAACACTGGGGGGGAAGACTCACAGGACCAGGCTCTGCGGGACGAGGATCCCACCGGCAGCGACGACTCTTACCACTCTGTGGACGACCGCGACCAACCTGGCCCCTCTGGTGTCCAACCACCTGCAGCACCTGCATCAGGTACAACTGTGCCAACCACCACCCCCACTCCTGCCACATCCCAGGAGACACCCAAGAGCCCTGCCCGCCCACCACAACGCAGCCAGTCTGACCAGGAGGGACACGGTTCTCCGGGCATCCAGGAGGAGGCAGGCGACACCGCAAATGCCATCCCTCAGGGGTCCCGGAGACCTGATGTGCCCACAACGGCAGGCCAGGCGCAAGTGGGCAGGGGTGGTGGGAGTGGAGGATGGCGGAGGCGCGAGCCTGACCAGTTGGCTGCGGAACCGGTATATTCCCACGTCAGCAACATCCTGGACACATACCGGCGTGACACCAGGGGCATCAGCCACGTTGTGTCCACCCTCAACGAGATGAAGGGGACCCTCGAGGAGATCAAGACCCAGCAGGCCGAGCAACATGCCAGTCAACAGCAACACCAAGGACGGATGGAGGACAGACTGGCTGAGCTCTTGACGGTGCACACGGAAATTAACCGTTCACTCCGTCGGATTGCCGACAACATGGGCAACTCTCCCTGTGCCACCAGGCGAAGAACATCACCAGCCACAGGGAGGGATCAGGAGGAGGAGGATACAGCCGACGGAGCATCACAAGCATCGTCATGGCCTGCTTCTGAGGGTCCCCGCAGGAAGGCGGGTCGTCCACGGAAAAGACCGTGAGAGTCAGCGGAACATCACCATCTCCCAGGTCACCTGGCCTGGCACCTGGCCCACTGGCCCAACAGCAGCACATCAGCAAATTACATTCTCTGCCACATGGACTTGCTGGTCACTGTCTGACCAATGTTGACAAAGACTGTGGCATGGACTCTGATGATTTACAATGGCAAGGATACCAACTCCCCCAGTGAACTTTGGATTCTACACACCCGGAAAGCACCTCTTGTCACCCCCCCCCCCCCACCACAAATAAAAATAATCACAATCAAGAGATGATGCCTTCATTTTGCATTATTCCATTACATGTGTGTGTTGTAAAGTCAAAACATGCCTGAGTTCTTAAATGACTTCAACCATCCATAGCCTGGGGTCTGAGTCTGCCACAGGACACACATGGGTCACAATGTATCATCCAATACAGACATGGAGCACCATACTCACCCGTGATGGGCCCAGCCAGCTCAGGGAGTGCCCACACAACTGTGCAGACAGACCTATTTAGTAGAGCAACAGTCATGCGCAGAGGTCAGGGATCATGTGGAGTTTCCTGGGGTGCTACTCCCAGGTATGTGTAGACAGGTGGCAGAACCATGTCCTGCAAGCTGGAGTCAGGTGGATGTGGAGAATGGTGGCCTGGCCAACATTGGATGCATGGGGATGGCACAATGGGGTCTGGGATCACAGTGTCACAAGGTTGTGTTGGGGTAGTGGGCTGCATCCTGAGTGTGTGCGTGGATTGAGGAGGTCATCCTGCAGCTGCCAGTGATCCATTCCCCCCATCTCTGTTGTACGTCGATGTGGCATGGTCGCCGGATGTAGAGGCAGAGCTGTGCAGTTGCACCCTGTATGTGGACAAGTATCATGGGAGTTGTAAGGCACATGTCCGTAGAGTGCAGGGAAGGATTGGACACGGATGTCGTAGTTGACCTGGGGGATGGACTCTCTTGTCTTGAGGTGGATGGAACTGGGGATCTTGCGCATAATGCAGAGTGTGCTGCAGCATGAGGCACAGATGCTGCTGATCAGCATAGCACATGTGAGCAAGCAATCCATGATGAGCACCAGCCCCTGTGCGTGGACACTGTGTTCCCTTGCAGCAGGGCCTGCAGCAGCATGCGCCATGTCATGTAAACAAGGCCGCAAGTTGCACACAAAGACAAGGATCTCAGGATGGAACTATGCAAATGGTGTATGTCAAGGAAGGAATGTCTGGTTCAACATGCCACACACACAATGGATGCACATGCAGCACAGTGGCGGTCAAGGAGACTGACATGCCACTATACCTACACAGCCATGGACATCATGCACAATACAGATTATAATCCCTGACAAACAGCTTGCATCTTGCTACTCTACACATAGACTCATAGCCACTATCTCTGAGAACTATGCCAGACATGCCGTATGCACCGTGGCAACAGACCAGCATTGACTGAGAAGAGGCACCTTGGAGGCAGAGGGACACCTTTATTAGTCATGTTTTCCGGAATGCAAATGCATCTCTGATTACACATACACAGGTCATGTGGATTAACATGTGGGTCCGACACTGGCACCCCCCTTTGCACCACAGATGCTGGAAATCCATGGAACTGGCACACAAGTGACGGGTAACAGCTAAACACCCCCTGCTGCTCACGGAGAGGCTGCTATACACCATTGATCCTCTAATGTGGAAGTCCCACACCATGTCAACCCGGTGCAAACCGTATGTTTCCGAGGGCAGTGTTACACACATTGATGTCTTCATGACAATCCACTATCCCATTACAGATGACTGTCACCAAGTCTGATCATCAATTCAGGTGAATCCAGCTACATGTCATGTGCCCCATGGTGATGCTACATGTCTGCAAAGTAACAAAACATCAACAGGAGCAGTGTGCACACATTCTAAACAAATACCACACCCAAAAACCCCTGATGCATCAATTACCCTAAGTAGATTTTCAAACTTGTCCGTGCATGTAACGCTGAGTCAGCACACGTTGCTGTGTTCATGAGGAATAGCTGGACCACAACAATGCCACCAGCAGACGGCATGCGCAAGTACCTGGGAATGAGAGACACACAAGAAGTCAGCCACAATAAGCACATCCACTTGCATGTGCATGTACTCGACACGTATAAGGATGACAACATGCTAGGTGACAATGATGACTCCGGGAATACATTCATCAATTGCACCATCATTCGAGTGACACATCCAAACACACCTCTGACTCACGTGGCATACATGCAGATGGAGACACACATTGCAACACATGCCACACAAGGCC
The DNA here is from genome assembly GCF_964204655.1 of Triturus cristatus. Lineage (NCBI taxonomy): Eukaryota > Metazoa > Chordata > Amphibia > Caudata > Salamandridae > Triturus > Triturus cristatus. Next base: position 924,489,937 of record NC_140591.1, on the reverse strand, counting down.
CAATGCGTGCACACTCAGACACTGGAACTCACCACTAAGCAAAGAAGTCGCGTATGAGCCGACTCCGGATGTCCTGTTGCGGCTCCACATCCTCCACATCACTAGCCTCATCACCAAGCCCTTCATCCTCCACGGGTGGATGGTCCTGCTCATTCGGATCCAGGATGAGTGGCACAGCTTTCTTAACTGCCATGTTGTGCAGCATGCAGCACACGATGAAGATGTTGCAGACCTTCACCGGTGCATATGGGAGTGCGCCGCCGGTCTTGTGGAGGCAACGAAAACTGCTCTTCAGGAGGCCAAACATCCTCTCGATCACTCGCCTGGTCTGCCCATGGGCGGTGTTGTAGCAGTGCTGGGCCGGCGTGCTGGGGTTGCGGAGAGGCGTGATCAGCCATGGCATGTTGGGATAGCCAGCGTCCCCTACATGGAAACAACATGGACAAAAGTGGGTCAGGAGAAGCAGTCAGACAGGAATTTAATGCAAAATTACAGGACTGACAGAGTGTACCCACCAACAATATATGCTCGCTCATTGCGCAGCTGCAGCATCATTTCAGGCACCCTGCTACGCCTCATGATGTAGGCATCGTGTGCTGACCCTGGAAAACGAGCACAGACATGTGAAATCACCATGTTGGCAAGACACACCACAAGGGCATTGATGGAGTGGTAATGCTTGCGATTCCTGTACGCTACCTCCTGTGCCTGTGGTGGTACCAACGCCACATGTGTCCCATCTATGGACCCAATGACATGGGGCATCCCTCCCAGGGCATAGAACTCACGCTTGACACCTGTCAACTGCCCAGGAGTTGGGAACTTAATGAACTCATCCAGGTGCAGCAACATGGCCTCTAAAAAATCATGCAGAACCCGGCTAAACATCGTTTGGGACATCCCGCCCACATGAGCAATGGTATATTGAAAGGTACCCGTGGCAAAGAAATGTAGGGCTGCCATTACCTTCATCTTGGGTGTCAGTGCTGTAGGATACCTGTGTAGCGGTTGCAGGTGTGGTGCCAGCCTTGCCGTCAAGTCCTCAATCAACCGTCGGGGGAAGCGGTAGCGGCGTATACAGTCATTCTCCCGCATGTCAGCCAAGTCCGGAACTAGTCGGGGGAGAGGCGGAGCCCTGCAGTAATTGTGAAGGGACAACAAAGAGTGAGTTCACTACAACAACAATTTCTATGTACTGGGCACATGTTCATCTGTCAATACACATATGCTACATACAGAGTCAGGTCTGTGCAATATGCCCTGGACACGTATGCCAGGCAGGTGACACTCCTACCAAGAACCAGCTACAAACGTGGATTGTGAACCTCCACATCCCATGCCATGAGACTAGCTGTGGGCCAGTGTAAGTGAACAGCCATACGCATTACAGGAGTGACAGACATCCACATATGTGCAGATGAAGGATGGTGATCGCAGAGACAGGTAGCGGAACACTAGAGGCACAGGTCACATGACATAGAATAAGGACAGACCACACACCTTGCCATGAAGGTGTACATGTCAAGACTGATCACACATACATTGAGAGTATGCAGATATGTCCTTGTTTCGCAACTCCGTGTTCCATGCATACATACACACCTTACGTCCGATTCCACATGTGGGCTGGTGTGCGTAACAGTGTGCCATGGCCATCTACACACAGACACATGTTGGTTGCAGCAACTGCAGATGCATTTGAGGGAACACCAACAGCAAGCTTATGGGAACACACGACACACACATGACATAGTCACATCGTGCAACGCGGGTAGTCACATGTCAGGTGTAAAAACCCCTGTACCTGGCATCAGGGGACAGTTGCGGGTGTTGGTGACTGTGCCATGCCAGTGACGCTTTCCTCAAGTAGTCTGTACCCCATGCACACATGTCAAAGGAGTGAAGGGGATGTCTGGCACATAGTGCACCATCACACATGACATGTGTACACATCTCATCACACATCTATTGCCTTCACAACTCAGGAGTTATGTGTCACATCACAGCCTGACACACCTGTGCCCCACACATGTAGTACTGCACAGACAATGCCTTGATGTCCAGCCTTGGACAAGTATGTCAGCTCAATTTCTTTCTGTGTGCCGCCTGTCACCACTGTCACGTGTGAAAGGCACCGTACACACGCTCTGAGGGTGTGTGTACGTTCCCTATCACCATGGGAGTGCTCGCGTATGCGTACCCATAGTGATACGGACCGTACACGCGTGTGTACGGTCCGTTTCACTATTGGGTATGCATACGCGAGCAAACCCATAGTGATTGGGACCGTACACACGCATGTACAGTCCGTATCACTATGGGTGCACATACGCGAGCACTACCATAGTGATACGGACCGTACACGCGTGTGTACGGTCCCAATTACTATGCGTTTGCTTGCGTATGCGTACCCAATAGTGAAACGGACCATACACGCGTGTGTACGGTCCATTTCACTATTGGGTACGCATACGCGAGCACACCCATAGTGATTGGGACCGTACACACGCGTGTACGGTCCGTATCACTATGGGTACACATACGCGAACACTACCATAGTGATACGGACCGTACACGCGTGTGTACGGTCCCAATCACTATGGGAGTGCTGCCGTAGGTGTACCCATAGTGATACGGACCGTACACAGGCGTGTACGGCCCGTTTCTATGCATTTGGGGTGCCCTAGGGCCCTGGAACGCACCGTACCTGTGTGTGAATATCAAAATTACATAGGGGACACATGAGGGACAAGTATAAAAGCAAAAATGCATGCTGGTTGTCATGGAGACCGAGTTTAAAGTTTTAAGTTGTTGCATCAAGTGGCCAGCAAAAGTTGGTTGGAAACAATCTACTTTGTTGCAAAGTGGTTGTTGACTTGACATCATGCTCAATTTTTAAACCATGCAAAGCCACTCACTGGGGTAGGTTTAAAGGGATTGGAGAAAACGTAGGATGCAAATGTGACTGACCAATCACTCTGTACTCCTGTAAATGAAACAGGGCAGCAAGGCAGATATAAGGCAGCCAGGTCCCATGAGAGAGCACTTGCCTGCACATCCTTTCATTCCACAACACTGCTGCTGCTCGTGATTCCTCTGGCACCATGTCCAGGTCTGTGGAGAGGGTCCAGCCATTCACCATGGAGGAGAATGTGGCATTGGTGGATGTGATCCTCCCACAGTACACCATGCTGTATGGTCGACCAGGGGAGCAGGTGAGTGCTGAGTCCACTAGCTTAGACTGTGCCCCTTTTTTGTGACTGTGACTTCTGGCATTGTGACCAGGTGTGACAGACATGCAATGTACTGTAGAGTGGGTCCCAGGGGGGGGGAATGCCTAATGTCTCCCAGCCAGAGCATGCTGTAGTGCATGTCTGCACTCCTCACTTGCATTGTGTTTACTGTGACAATCACTGCATGGTGCATGCCACATTCTGCCTGTCTAATCCTTCTGGGAATGTTGTTTCTACAGTCCTGATGTGAGTCTGTGGTCCCCCCAGTGTGACAGGTGGCAGTACCCACAGATGTGTATTTGTTTAGTGTACCTGTGCTGAGTGTGTCCAAATGATGTGTTCGTCCCCTGGACATTGGTGTGTGTGTGTAAGTCCCCTGTCATGTGGGTGAGTGCATATGTGGAGTGTTGCACCCCAGCTGCATGAGGGATGCATATACCCTACCCATCTGATGTGAGCAGGGAGCAGTGCTGTGTGTCTGCGGTGCTGAGCCAGCCCCACACCTGTGACACCCCCCAGTCTAGTGGCACATGTGCAGAGTGAGGTTTGTAGCCGCAGTTGGCAATGGCAGGTGATTGTCCTGTGCCTGTGTGGGTCTGTGTACTCTGCTGAGGTAGCGTCAGTGGCCTGTGGCATGTGACTGCTTTGAGGTGCTGCACAAAATCCTGGTGTAGCTTGTAATGCACGGTGTGAGCCTGGATCATTGATTGTGTTGCACCCCTCATGCCACCTGTGTACTTTCAATGGCACGTAGTGCATTTGGCCTTCCACAGAGGATAATGTCACTATGACAAAGGTGCAATGAGTTTGCTGCATACTATGCCCTGTTAAAACCAGCCAAATTGTTATAATGTGTGTCTCTGTGACATGTAGCAGGTTTATTGATGTTGTCTCCCTTTTTCATCCTCACAGGTAGGCGCCTATGCCAAGGGGGAGATCTGGAAGCAAGCCGTCAGTGCCGTGAGGAAGACGGAGGGTCGGAAGCGGCGCCTAGCCCAGGTGAGGAAACGCTGGCAGGATATCCGGTGCTGGACGCGGAGGATCGCACGGCACCTGCTGGGGGACTCACCTGTGAGCCATAAAAATCGTGGGCGCCGCCATCTGACCCACATCCAGAAGCGTGTGCTGGCGGTGGTCTTCCCTGATTTAGATAGGTGCTTACAGGAGAAGCAGCAGAAGGAAGGGGGTAGGTACATGTGTGTTTGTTGTGTGTCACCAGCATTTGGAAGTGCACAGTTGCATGGTTACACTGCCAGGGTTTAAATGTGCAGTGCAGATCCTGTTCCCCACAGTAAAGCGGTGCTGTCCTTCCTCCCTTCCCCTCCTTGCCATGTGTTCCCTGGTCTGTGTGTAGTCACTCTTGCTTTCTAGGTTATCTAGGCTGCCAGTTAATCCAAGTGCCCAATGCTTGCAGCATCATGTGTGGGGGTGGTGTGTAGCAGGTGTTAGGACCTTGCCTGTGCCCTGTCCAGTTCAGTCATTGTGGGGTCCATGTTAGTTGGCACTGATGCAGCGTCCCGACATAGGAGTGTGTCTTAAGAGTGTACTGACTTACAGCATGCATCTCATATTTGGTGCCCTCTGACATGATGTGCATGAGTGTGAGAGATGCATAGTGCAGGGATGGTGGCTTGTGTTGCAGTCATATCCATCCAGGACCATGGAGTAGTGTGGCCACTACAGTCCCCTGGGGCAGCTTCTCCTAGGTATCATGTGTGTCATCCAACAATGTGGACATTCTCTGTGTCTTCAGCATAGGTTGGCCTCTGTGGCATTGTACCGTGGCCTCATTAGTCTTCACGTAAACTGTGCTACATGTGTCCACTGTACAGGGTCACCAAATTTGGCTTGTGCATACTCACGGGGGCCAGTGCCTGTGTCTTGGTACAACTATCTGATGATGGTTGTTTGTAAATGATATTTGTGTACAGGCGCACCAGGGGTATTTTGTGTACAATCAGGATTTTTTGCAGGCCATGTCTTTTTATCCCAGAGTAAGTGGTGTAAGTACTTCCTCTGTCTCAATCACATTGTGTCAGGTAGGGGGTGGCTGGTGCGGGCAAGGCCTACATGTCAAAAACTGAAGTCTCCTTGCTAGGTCTGGCCAGTGTGTGATGTTTGTCTGGACATACACTCAAGGTGCAGTCACTCAGTCATGTTGGGCATGGTTTTAAGTATTACCTTTGCAGCATGTGTCAAAAGTTGATAGACATGGGTCCTGCTCATCCCTTTTTTGGCAACACTGTGTGGTGCAGATGCTGTGCTCGATTGTCCCCGGAGCCTGGCTTCTCTGTCCAATTTGATAACAAGTTATTTGATATTGTGTCATGCTCTCCATATTTTCTCAGTGGCGTGGTGGGTCAACCAACTGTGTGTTGCAGGGCCTACATATGTACCTTGTATTGTAGATGTTACTCATGTTGCTTTTCAGGCTATGCACTGTGACCTATGTAGATTTGACTCATGTGACATATGTATACAGGTGTCTGATTTTTCCTGTCTCTTCACCTTGCCCACAGCATCGTCGGGGGACTCCGAGGGAGACACTGGCATGGACCGTGAGGAGGGAGCGAGCACCAGTGCCAGCAGTGATATCTTGTCTGGCACATCGAGTGGCACGGAGGCCGAGGGGAGTGAGGCGGAGGACCTGTCCAGTCCCACGACCGACTATGAAGCTGACGGGTCCGAGGCTGAGCTCTCCAAGGGGGCGGAGGCTGATCCCACTGCAGAAAGCAGCACTCCATCTGTACCCGCCACCTCCATTCCCATCACCGGCCTCCCACTTGCTCGTGTCCCTTCCCGCCGTGCTAGGTCACTACGTGTCTCCTTCTTGCCAGGCACCGCACCCCCTGCCCCTGCCTCCACTGCTGCCGCCAATGCGGAGTCTGTGGACATCCTGCGGCAGTTGCAGGTTGGTCAGACTGCGATGCTTAATGTCCTCCATGGCCACACCCGAGTGCTCACCCAGATGGAGGCATACATGGAGGGCATTTCAGCCGCGCAGTCTGACCAACGCACCTTGCTGAGGTCCATAGACTCGACACTGACTGCAGCAGTGGGTCTCCTGCAGCGCTTCGTCCCCCCCTACCCCTGCCCCATCCACACTTCCCACTCCCATGCCTGTCCCAAGCACACCCAGACGTCCCCATGCATGCACCCCACCAGACACAGGCACCACACAACCAGGGAAGGCAAAGCGCACACCTCCTGGCACGCACAAACAGGGTGAAGTAGGCACACCCACTGGGTCGGGTGGCAAACGTAAGACACGCAGCCAGAGTGGGAGTCCACCTTCCTCAAAAACCACTCCCTCCAAATCCACTCCCCTCAGCTCTCCTGGCCAAGATTCCAACAAGGATTCCTTCCTGGCCGCTCTGTCCCTGAGCACCAAAGTGACACCACCCCACAAGCGGTCGAAGAAGTCCCCGGTCAGGGTAGTTGAGTCCCCCCCTGTCCACACCCTCCCCCAGTAGCGCTGCGACCCATCCCTCCGACCCCCCCTCCTTGGGGCCTGTGGTTCCTTTGGGTGCAGGGGAGACGCTGGGGGACCTTGCAACCGTGTGCAGCGTCATTCTGACCACCACCTTTGGCGCTGCCCCACCCCCTGTGGTGGAGTCCTCCGTCCCTACACCCACTACGCCTACCCTTGCCCCTCCTGTCCCTGTGGTGCCTGGTCCTTGTCCCCCACATGATGCCCCCCCCCTGTGGAAGACAAGGTTGTCTGAACTGTGCAGGCAAGCTAGGGGACACGCGTCCCACTGTGTCCCCCATCCGGATTGAACTCATGGACTGCCCAATGGGCCTTGTAATTATTGAACTTTTGAAAGACAATAATTTTGTTCATGCTGAATAAAGCAGATCTTTTTTTTCCTTTGAACACTACTGCTTTTCTGCTATTGGTGTTGTTGCTGCTGCTCCATGATTTGGGGTGGTGATAATGTATTGGGTGTCTGGGAAATGTAGTAGTGTGCTGGTCATGGGGTGGAGCCTGGTATCTGTATGCCATCACAAGGTATTTGCTAACAATCTTTGTTCATGTAAGCTGTTACTGCATGGTGACATTGTCCCAAGGTGTGTTACTTCCTCTGTGGACCCTGACATCTTCCCTGCAGGGTGTTTACTATATGTTGTGCTGAGCTGTGTCTACATTAGCTGGGTGTGTGCCGGACCCCTTCATCTTTGGACATGCATGCTTAGCGATGCCTCCACCTGCATCATTACTGGCATCCTTGGTGGTCACTGTACTTGTGTATGGAGTATATTGACATGACTTCATGTGGACATGTTCCCTTTTCCGCACTATGCATGTGTGTACTCCCAGCCTCGCACACATGTGTTACGTATTCTGCAGGGTCTTTGTGCACCTGACTGACAATTGTGGCCTTTGGATCTGTGGGTACTCCACCCTTTTCTTGCCATGGGCACTGCTGGTATTCCTCTGCACCCACCCCTCCTATGTCTGGGCACTGCTGGGGGGACTCTGCACCCACCCCTCCTATGTCTGGGCACTGCTGGGCGGACTCTGCACCCACCCCTCCTATGTCTGGGCACTGCTGGGGGGACTCTGCACCCACCCTCCTGTGTCTGGGCACTGCTGGGAGTGATAGGCACCCACCCCTCCTATGTCTGGGCACTGCTGGTAGTGATAGGCACCCACCCCTCCTGTGTCTGGGCACTGCTGGGGGGACTCTGCACACACCCCTCCTATGTCTGGGCACTGCTGGGGGGACTCTGCACCCACCCCTCCTATGTCTGGGCACTGCTGGGAGTGATGGGCACCCACCCCTCCTATTTCTGGGCACTGCTGGGGGGACTCTGCACCCACCCCTCCTGTGTCTGGGCACTGCTGGGAGTGATGGGCACCCACACCTCCTATGTCTGGGCACTGCTGGGGGGACTCTGCACCCACCCCTCCTATGTCTGGGCACTGCTGGGGGGACTCTGCACCCACCCCTCCTATGTGTGGGCACTGCTGGGAGGACTCTGCACCCACCCCTCCTATGTCTGGGCACTGCTGGGGGGACTCTGCACCCACCCCTCCTATGTGTGGGCACTGCTGGGAGGACTCTGCACCCACCCCTCCTATGTCTGGGCACTGCTGGGGGGACTCTGCACCCACCCAGCCTGTGTCTGGGCACTGCTGGGGGGACTCTGCACCCATCCCTCCTATGTCTGGGCACTGCTGGGGGGACTCTGCACCCACACCTCCTATGTCTGGCCATGTACGCTCCATACATACACGGGTGGGGGTTCGCTCCATTCATACACGGTGGGGGTACGCTCCATACATACACGTGTGTGGGTACGCTGCGAACATACACTGGTGGGGTGGGGGCACGCTCCATACATACACGTGTGGGGGTACGCTCCGTACGTACACGGGTGTGGGTACGCTCCGAACATACACTGGTGGGGTGGGGGTACGATCCATACATACACGGGTAGGGGTACGGTCCATACATACACTGGTGGGGTGTGGGTATGCTCCCTTCATACACTGGTGGGGTGGGGGTACGCTCCATACATACACGGGTGGGGGTACGCTCCGTACGTACACGGGTGTGGGTACGCTCCGAACATACACTGGTGGTGTGGGGGTACGCTCCATACATACACGGGTAGGGGTACGGTCTATACATACACTGGTGGGGTGTGGGTACGCTCCATACATACACTGGTGGGGTGGGGGTACGCTCCATACATACACGGGTGGGGTGGGGGTACGCTCCGTACATACCCGTACCCATGTTCTGCAGGCCTGGGTACGGTGTGGACCACCAATGTTGGGGTGCCGCAGCGGTATGTACCGTACCCAGGCTTTCAGAGTGTGGGTACGAGTCGTACCACGCATACCCCTACATCACCCCAACAATGCTGGTACGGCCCGTGCCCAGGCCTTTAGCACGTGGGTACGGGCCATACCGCCATTGTTGGGGTGACGTAAGGGTGGGCGTGGTACGACCCGTACCCACGCTCTTAAGGCGTGGGTACGGTACGTACCAGTATTGTAGTGTTGCCGGTTCGCGTCATCACCCACTTCCGTTGTGGCGGACGCTGGCGTTGCTGGACACGCCCCCACCCCCTTGACCCCACCCCCTCAAAGTGACCAGGCCCTGGAGGTCAGGTATGTCCAGGGCGTGTATGATGTGTGACTTGGGTGGGGGTTATGTGTCCTGCCCCTGCCCCCCCCCTTTGCCCCTGGGTGTGGTTCTGACCTTCTGCGTCGTCTGCATCGGTACCTGTAGAGCAGGTCCACTGCTATGAGGGCCGGGATGACACGTAGGTTCGGGTCCAAGGCTGTCCGTCGCGTACAGGTGCTCCTTGTGCGCGTCGTCCAGATTTCCCGGCAGTTTTTGGGTGCCGGATAATATAATCCGTGCGGGGTGACGTCGGTACGAATCGTACTTCCTGGTTCGTGAAACGCTGCCTGAATGCGTCCCGACGTCACGTCGGCGCTTTCCCGGATCACATTTGTATTTATCTTTGAGTCGGTCGGTGTTTTGTACGAATCGTACGGAAATGGTGTTTCCATACGAATCGTACTAGCATATTTGTAATGTATTTTAACCGGGTACGAGTCGGACGGAGAAAATGCTCCGTCCGACGGTTCGTACCCGGTTTTACCAGGATCGGAATCGGCACCTTAATTGTTTGTCATTAGAGTACTAAAGTTTCTTCTTTGGAGGGAAAATATTTTTCTTTTTCTTTGGGAAGCTTCTTTTTCTTGTCTTCCTTGAATTCACTCGATGTATAACAAGGGATTTGCCTATACTGATTTCAGTTTGGACAGGTTCTTTAATCTATGGATGAACATTACATATGGGGAAAAAATTCTCTTTCATTATTTTTACAGCCTTGAGAAAGTCACTGGATGTGACGAAACACGTGTCGGCTCTTCTCGTGCATCTCGATTGGAGCTACGAAATTGAGAACTTATGGCGCAAGCCTTCCCCCTCTAATACATTTCTCACAATAGGGGTCTTTGTGTAATTTTGAATTGTACTATTGTGTACCTTTTGTACTGAATTTCTCTTTCCAAAAAAACGTTTTTTGTAATAGAAGTCTGCTTGTAATTTGGATGCAATTATCCTTGTCTCAGGAGTAAAATATTGAAAAAGTGTATGACCATATTAATGATAAATTATACTGTGGAAATAGCCTACTAAAGCAATACATAAGAAGAAATCTAACGTTTTGAGTGCCGGGATATGCTCAGTTTTCAATGCGACCGGATACTCTCATATTTCTTGCCTTTGGCATCATCACTATGAAAAAATTCTGTAAACAGTCGCCACATAGATAATAGAGCATTCACAGCCTCCAGGAATGAGAACAGCCAGCTAAATGACACACTTGGGATGATTCTTTCTTTGATGCCACACAAAGCACAAAGTAAGAAATATTTCAGTTTTAGTTCCTGCGCATAACAAAACAGTGCACCAGAATGAACTACAAAGTCAATCGCATTCTTCATTAACTCTGAAGATTGTAAAGATGCTTTCAGCATACCATATAGCAAGTGGCAACAATCTCTTACAGGGAAGCACTTTAGCTCAGGTACCGAGTTTGACAGGCCACCATGCAACTTTTTCATATACGTAGCTGAATCACTGCAAATACAAACAATATCACTCCAATCTTTGTTGAACTTGGTAAGAACGTTTTGCAGCAGCATTCCAAGTGACACTGCGTTTCATGTACCAATACATCTAGATCTGCCATAATGGTGCATCAGAAACATCCATTTTTTGCATTGTAAAATTTGATTAGCACTGCCACTGCACCTCTGGAGTTTCATCAATGGTGACGGAGACCTTACATCACCTTGAAGTAACTCTGAAATATGTTCAATATCTACGAGGAACACCTCTGGTAGGTATTATTTGTCATTGTTAGAAATGGGATTTCTGGTTGGCTAAGGCTTGCGCCAAAGCCAGGCAGAAACAACCACTCTAGTCAGGGCAAGGGAGTTACACACTGATGATAACTCCTGCTCACCCCCTGGTAGCTTGGCACGAGCAGTCAGGCTTATCCCAAAGGCAATGTGTAAAGCTCTTGCGCAACACACACAGCAGCAACACACTAGGCACACCACAAAAGAAACTCCACACAAGGTTATATAAAAAATAGCCTTTGTATTGTCATAAACATACTTGAAACATAATCACACATTTACACTGTGCCAGCTGGCACGGGCAATATTCACAGAGGAATTATATACAGGACCAGGCCAATCGGGCCACAGTCAGAACCAACAGAACAGGTAAGTAAATGCAAAACACAACCAGTAACTACTGGTACCATAATGACCTAAGCATTATCATACTAGCATAAACCCACATTAGGCCCAAACCTCATCAGCATAAGCCCATTACGCAATTAGCCTCACTAGCCTAAACACATTATGCAATAACCTCATAAGCATAACCACATTACGCTAATACCCTCATAAGCATAACCACCTTACGCTAATAGGTACTACCCCAAAACATTACAGCATGACATTAGGCATTAGCATAAACACATCATGGTGAAGGAATCACATTACGCAATAATCGTTGTCGGCATCACCTTAGCATAAACACATTACGCATCAGGCATCATCCCAAAACCTCATAGCATGACATTAGGCATAACATTACGCATAAATGACATTGGACATAAGCATATTAGGAGGCAACTCAGTAGAGCACCACAGTAACACCACTACAAGGTGCATACATCCCCTTAGGGCCTTGCGCCCTTTAACCATCCCACCTTTGACTCCCCAGGTCAGCTGGCCTCCTCTAGGGCTCAAATGCCCTCTGTCCCAACTGTCAGGGTTCTCGGGGGGGACCTTTCATAGGGCCCCCTGGCTGCCTCAGCAGCGTCCACAAGGTGTGCACATGTGCAGGGGCATGGGGTGTACTCACCCCTCCTTTACTTAAAAGAACTGGCCCCCACGTTGCAGCTGCCCAGCACTCTTGCAGGGCAGCTGGGCGAACAAAATTAGTACTGTCACCTGCGGTGCCTTTGGGGCCCCGTCTTGGGCTCGCCCCGTAGTGCCCCTTTCCACCAGTGAGGGCTTAGGCACAGTTCAACTCCCTTCACAAGAATGATCCAGAGGGTGGGAAGACCTCACTGGGTCCCCCGCGAAGATCTAGACCTGGTAATAGCAGCTGCCTCTGGGTGCAATGAGGGAACTCGACATCGACAATGTGCCCTGCAAGCCCTGCTTACCTCACGGAGCGAAGTCTCAGTCGATCCGGGCTACCTGCGGGCCTCTGCTCATCCTCTGGCTAGATGCATGGGGCACCCACCGGCATATGGGGGTCCCGCCTTCCTCTGAGCACGGGACGGTGTTGAAAATGGAGCCCGCCGGCTCCCGACCTCTTTTGTGGCCCACAGGGACTCGCCCCGCTCTCCCGGGACGCTCTCTTCCTCACTTCCTGGACACGTGGGGCTCTCCCCAAGCACACAGGAGCCTCGCCCACAATCAGGCAGCCTTCCAGGCTTCCTGTTTTCTCTGCTGGTCTTGCGGTATGAGCCCACATCGATAGGCTCACGTCGGGGGGGGGGGGCACAAATCGGCGGGGTAGGCTCCCACTCCGGTTCCCTCTCTCTCACCAGTGCGGGGTGGGCTCCCACTATGTTTTTAAAGAAGGCATAAAAAGCACGGGGTAGGCTCCCGCCTCAATAGCATAAACACAGCGTGGTCACCCGGTGTTTTAGATGTGCAACAAGCGGGGTGGGCACGCGCTCACGGAGGTGCAAAACAGCTCAGTGGGCTCCTGCTCCTTTAACAGCGGTACGGAGGAGTCCCCACACCAGGATTCCTCCTGCAGGCACCTCGCAGCAACGCGCTGCAGAACACAAAAGGCTCCTCTGTTTGCCAAAGTCCCTAAAGGGGCTCTCCTGCCCCAGTAAAATACGTGAGAAGGGAAAAGCTTCTTCAGCCCAGCGCTCACTCGCGCTGAATCTCCAAATCACACAGACAAAACTGGGCAAAGGCAGGAAAAAGTCTGTGGGCCTGGGGACACCCCAGCAGGGCGCAGCCAGGTAGGCCAACATGCAGGGACCCCCAGAAAGCTGCAGCTGGGTCCCACGGCGGTTCCTCCTGGCAATGTGTCCCCCCCAGCCCAAGTAAGCACAGGAACAACATTTCATGGGGTCACAGCCCCTATCTATATCCTACTTTTTCCCTTGGTCTACAGAGCACAGGGCTTGGGAAAACCAGTTCCAACTGGTTCTGGAGCACTCTGTTTACCAGGCTCCTCTTCCCTATTGTTAGGTGGGGGCTCGGCATCAGACACACCACAGGGGGACAGACCCAGCATTCACTAGGGCAGGCACAATCCTATTCAGGGACCAGGGACTTCCCCTCCCACTACTCAAAATGTAGATGTCCCATTCAGCCTAGCGCTGACTCACCTTGCCCCTCCTGGAGCCACGCACACCTCCCCAGCCCCTGTCACTCACAAGCCAGACATGCAATTCACATCAGGCAGGCAGACGCATAGCACACAGAAATGCCAACTTCTAAAAGTAGCATTTCTAAAATAGTTATAATAAATCTGCTCATACCATTGCGTAGCATTTATTATCACTATTCCAAACATACCAAACTTGACCACGCTGCGCCTCTCATATCAGGAATTACCACTGAAACACTTATCAGGGAATCCCCAATGCATTCCAATGGGAGGGCACCCCACAGTAGTGAGAAACCAAAATGGCTGTTTGTCACTACCAGGACATGTCACACACTTAAGGTACATGTCCTATCTTTTACCTACAATGCATCCTGCCCATAGGGCTAGCTAGGGCCTACCTTACGGGTGACTGACATGTAGTAAAAGGGGGGTCATGGACATGGCACACACTTTAGGTGCCATGTCACAGCAGTAGTAAGACTGCGCGCAGAGGCCTGGAATAGGTTTGAAAGGTTACTTTGGTGGGTGGCGCAATCAGCGCTGCAAGCCCACCAGTAGCTTTTAATTTACCAGCCCTGGGTATATGGGATACCACTTTACAAGGGACTGACAGGTAAATTAAATAGGCCAAACAGGTGTAGATCAATCCTTATCATATTTAACACAGAGAGCGCACGCACTTTATACTGGACAGCAGTGCTAAAGTGCCCAGAGTCCTAAAACCACCAACACCATGTCACAAAAAAGGCTAGGAGAAAGGCAAAAGGTTTAGGGATGACCATGCAAAAAGGGCCAAGTCCAATAGTCATACATTTGTGTTGCTTTTGGCATTCTTTTGCATGCTGGTGAACGATTGCGGAACAGATTCACAAGCGGTCAATCGGCTTGCTCTAAACTGGTTCCAGATTGCACAAAATCATGTACCCTCATCATTTTCTTCCTCCCGGTTTCTTTTGAAGCGTGTCATTGTCTCAGCGAGAGACATCTGGCATAGACTGTCAATATTAGGTTGCTTCTCAATTTCAAGTGGGTCTTAGTGACAAGATGTTTAGCAATTCGGCTTGCAGTCTTTCAAGTTACTATTGGGACAGTCGCTCTGTAAAACATGCAAATTAACATATTTTGCCCATGCACTTCTTCAACCATTAATTTTTTGTTTTCCAGAGCATAGTCTTCTGGCGTCTTTATCCTGCGGAGCATGTTGTTATCACAAACTAGATCAATACAAAAAAATCACTTCGAAACAAGTTGGCAAAGATGCAGAGAGAGGACCAAACACTGTGGACTCCATTGACTGCTCCATGACAAAGTTGCACAAACACAACCCACATGGTAGCATTCTTCGAGACCATCTTTGCATACTGGTGAGAAAATAATGAGAAAGACAAAAATTTTAACGGTCTCCATGATTTTACCAAAGCTTGTTTTAGTTAATTGCCAAATAAAAGATCCATAACAGAATGTGACCTTATATGACGACCTACAATTTCAATATATATTCCTCATGTCTGCCCTCCTCCCATCTGTGATACTGTCACAGAACAACAAACAGTGTATATTATCTATTTATTTAATGTAAAGGTGGTGGGCCAGAAGTAAATGCATGTGGTAGAATGAGGTATGGAATGAGACAGAGAGTGGATGTAGAGGATTTAACGAGAGAGGCATAGGGTGAGATATATAAGGTAGTGCATTGGAGATGCTGAATTAGGAGTAATGAAATAAACATAAAGATACATATGTATATGGAAGGTAAATATGTATAAGGAAGGTAATATATTGTCTCTGTCGTTTGTTCACTGGGCTCTATAGGTACAGAGAGACTGGGGCTACAAGATTAAGCATACTATCTAGTTTAGAAATTATTGTGGGTGCAGAACTGTCTGTTCAGATAATTAGCCAGTTACACTGTTAGCAGCAATGCCAACCTAGTGCCAAGTATGGAAGCAAAAACAGTAATGCTGCAGATGCAACAATGATTGACAATAAACATCGGCTAAAACAGGAGTGTCCACATAGGATGAGAAGGCCCAAATCACAGTCATATCTTCAGGACATCCATGTAAAGTTACATAAAATAAATGGAACTTATTCACCTATTGAATAGTAGTCCTGAAAAGGTGCTATGAATCTTGTCGTCGTACATTCTTGTGCTACAAAATGCCCTACTAGCAACACTCTACTGCAAGATAAGGTTTGCTTTTGTTAACATCAAGAAAGCATGTAGGGACAATCTAGGAAGATTTTGATTTATACAGATATTATAGGTGGCTAATCACTCCACATTCCACCACATTGAGAAGTGAAAATTCAATAGAGTCGAAGTAAACAAAAATCCGGGTAACAATCTAAAAATAATCACCTTCATTTCTTGTCAATATTTAAGAATGTGTGTTCATCATAAAATCTGGAAGACAAAAAAATCATGTGATACTAAAAACAAAGAAAGAGTTGTCCTATACGAATCCAATATACGCCTCATTATTGTCAGGCTAAACATCTCATGAAAACGGACACAAATTATAAGAAACGCACGAGCTGTGGTTAACCTGACACAAGGCAGCACCCCAAAAGAGGACACGTTATCTGACACAGTGGGGTTTCACACTAAGGGGGCCAGGATTTGAACATCAGAAGAGGCTAAGTCTCTATATTAACATACTATAGATTATTTTTCCATCAGGTGAAATCTGCTCATTCAGTTTCATGTTAATAAGCGATTATGTCTCCAATAACTGACTACAACACAATGTGACAGCTGACCTTGTTATGGTGAATGATTTTCAATATCCCCTTGACCCAGTTGTAACTCGAAAAGAGTTATAGAGGGGTGGTGTGGCAAGTTTTTCCCACGTGTTTTGGATCACATTTCAATATTTCCCTCCCTCCGCTGTTAACGAAACCCCTCCACTCCTCCATGGGCATCCAGGAAAGGTCCCCTGGTGTCATGGGTCACATTCAATTACCAAGGATGTCTTTCACAGTGTCAGTCTCCAGGCTGTGGATTCAACATGACTGTGGTGCAGCACGACCTGCACAGTTTAAAGTTAATGTGTGCATATTTTT
Organism: Triturus cristatus; assembly: GCF_964204655.1. NCBI lineage: Eukaryota > Metazoa > Chordata > Amphibia > Caudata > Salamandridae > Triturus > Triturus cristatus. Next base: position 924,473,226 of record NC_140591.1, on the reverse strand, counting down.
TGTCAGAACTAGGGATGGTTCAAATTTACCATAAAAATCACAAAACGGGTTATGTTGGCATTAAGAATATGAACAAACATGCATTTGCAATGCAATGGGTCTCGCCTTTGGGACCTTATAAGTATTTAGCCATGCAACACATTATCACACATTACTGCAACGTAGCCTTGCTCATATATTAGGAAATGTAAATTCTGGTAAATGTTTGTGAATTAATATTTTCGGAATGTTTACCGCTGTACTGTTACAGCACTGCTGATTTACGGATTTTATATTAAGTACATGCGCCTACACAGTTTCATTTAAACATTAGCCTTGAAAGATATGCCATTGCATAAAAAAAAGATTGTTTACAAAATAAAGTAGGGTATATGTTGGTGTACTGCAGTACAAGAGCAGGTGCCTGCCCATGTCCCTTCCACCTCAGAAGAAAAATCACTAGTAACACTGTACCCTTTAAATCTTTCCATCCAGTTACCATGATATTATTTATGTGGCTTAAGGATTTACAGGGGTGTGATGATTCAATGGCCCTGCCAGCTGCTCGAGTTGACCAGTCAGGTAGTTTTAGTTCTAATTCATATTTTGGATATCAACAGAACACAGAGTCTCGAATTGACAACATGCAAACCAGAGCGGGTTCAGACTTTGCACATAGGACTGCTGTCACAAGGAAGCGATTTAGAGATAGTGTACATAAGGAGAGGGTTGGGGGTCACACTGAGCTTGTGCAGGGAAGGATACTCCTAAGAGTCAGGAGCGGATGTAGTAGCTGTCCCTACATTACTAATGGGGTGTTCCTAAAACCATTGGAGTTGTCCTGATGGATTGAGGACAGCGGGCACCCTGTGCAAAAAAGTGGGAAAAACAACTCTTAATTGAAGGTCATCTGTGCAGGTGCTGCTACCTTCGTCCTCGCCCTGGAAGTCCAAAAGTAGAGACTGACTGCCAGATTGTCACTCTCTGAAGAGGCCGTCTGCTAAGACAGGCTACTGAACAGTAACCATGCAGGCAGGTTGTAGGGACAGGCTGCCAGGTGCTCCCTCTGTGCAGCGACAGAGTGCAAAGACGAGGTACCGAACAGTGATCACAGAGCAGGCTGTAGAGACAGACGGCTAGATGGTTACTCTCTGCAGAGACAGACTGCTGAGCTTGGGATGTAGAGGAAACTGCTGAAGTCGGCTCCAGAAGACGGGCCACTGGGAAAAGCCGCAGAGACAGACTGTAGAGTACAGACCAGAGAGAGAGACTGAAGAGAACAGACCAGGGAGACAGATTGTAGAGTACAGACCAGAGAACAAACAGATTGAAGTGAGCAAACCAGATAGACTGAAGGAAGAGATCACAGAGACAGACTGAAGAGAACAGACCAGAGAGACAAACTGAAGAGAATAGACCACAGAGACAGGCTTCACACAATTGGCTGTAGAAACAGGCCACAAAAAGTTCCTGAGTAACAAGCCAAAGATAAAGATTGCAGAGAGCAGGCACTAGAGCTAGGCTTCAGAGACAGGCACAGTAAGAGACAAACTGCAGAGGACAAATTAGAGACAGGTGTAAAAGATGAATCGCAGTTTCAAACAAAAGACACAGGCTGCAGAGGACAGAACAGAGAGACACGTTTCATAGGACAGGCTGCAGAGATTTTGGGAGTAAGGCAGACGGTCTTCTGTCTGTGGCTACACGCAACAACTATTTTTGTCAAACAATTTGCATATGTAAACTAGGCACACCCAGGCAAAAGGTTTCTGTTTTTTGTATTATTTTTTGTTTCTTGGCAATAATGTATATTATCACAAAACACAATTCTGCAGGCTTGCAGTCAAGACCCTAGTTTACCAATGCGCCCTACTGCGTTACACAGCTCACTGCACACGTGCGAAAGATAACTATATGGTTGGATTATAACGTCAAAAATATAAAAGGAGTTTATGGAGCGTGTCGAAATATTTAACAACTCTAGTGTGTGCGTTAACTACAAATCACTACCTTATGACAATGTAACATCGCATTCTCTGCTGCACTCTCCACCCCACCCATGTTGCAGTCGATTCTCCATGGAATTTCCCTTCCCCGATCCACCCGGTTTAATCTCACAGGGAGTCCCAGCAGAGGTCGCAGATGGCTGGGTCGCATCCGCCTGCAGCATCACTGCTTCCCCGTGGGACGCTGTGGTGAGCCCTGGGTCTGTCCCGCCCTATGCCCTGGGTCTGTCGCACCCCACAACGAAGCCAGCCCAGGGTCTGTCCCGCCCCGCGCCGTGGGTCTGTTGCACCCCATGACAAGGCCAGCCCTAGTCTGTCCCACCCCGCGCCGTGGGGAGCTCTGTGTCTGTCCCACCCTGGCCAGCCACGCCGTTGCGAGCCCTGAGTCTCTTCCACCCCACGCAGTGGTGGGCACATCGCCCTAGAGGTTTGTTCGGAGCCCTGTAACTCCGAGTGTTCAAACACTGTTCTGTATTCTGTGTTGCTTTTAAGAGGCTTTTAAACTGCCTTAAATGTTGAAGCGCAAGTCATGCCGCAGCTGGTGCTTTTCAAGGCTCCTAACGGAGTAGTGTAATTGAAAGTTTAGTTTTAAACGACGGTAAGCCCAATAACATCACTGCAATAATTAAAATATTTATGTAAACATTAAAAAACATACAGCGCTGCATAGCTGAATATTTCAGTCCGTACTGTAAAACCGCATGTTTCAAGTAGCAGAGGGCTAAGAAAAGAAGCTGAGAGGAGTGGTGGGAGGCACAGGGAGAAAATAGTGCTAGTGCTCACAATTTAAGCAAGCATTTGCAATGCAATATGACTTGCATTTACGCGAGACGTATTGCATTACAAATGGGAGTGCGGGCACTAAAGACGGCAAGAACGGGAGTGTAAGGGGTGATAGGGGTGAGAAGTGACGAAATGCGGGTGGGGCGGGGGGGCAAAGGGCATAAAAAAGTGTTGAGTAAAGGGGCCAATAGCCTTGGTTGTGTACAAATTACGCTATGGACGATAGGAGGTGAGACTAACAAGGGAAAAAACAATCAGAAGGCACCATTTAGGATGGAAGCCAAACAAAAAGATGGGCGGAGAGTGGGCGGAGCTTAAGTAAAGCTTCCCCGCTAAAGTATATACCATATGCCTCGCAAAGTGAGCAGCGCATGCGCTGCAATGCTAGGCAAGACCTAAAACTGACCTTGTGGGAGGCTGCGGGGATATCAATTGGAGAAAAATGCTCCAAAAGGGGGTAGGGATCCCTCTGGGTGAAGAGTAGACAGTAGTTCTTCTCCCAAGATACAAAGGGGCCCCTCCAGAACTCAGCATGCAAACAGTTCACGAAGCACCAGCCGAAGCTCCTACATACAAATGATTCCAAGCACCGCAGCCCAGGCTGCACTATTTATTGAGCAACAGGGAAACAAACAATGCAAATCCCACGAAAAGAGCCAGTGTCAGGCAGCTGGGGAGTTTACGTTGCCCAGCACTTCCCAGAGCAACCTGGCCCTTCCACAACTGATGAAATTAACTGAATGTGGAGGTGCTTGCATAAAGTCTCAATGCCTCAGGGTCACCTCTGTGCCTTTTATTTAGGGCCTCAGTCAACAGGCCCACAGAACCTTCCGTGCTATCAAGTTGAGGCGGTGGGATGGGAGACAGCGAGAGTACAGAAGCATCCTGAGGTGGCCAGATGAGGTGTCCGTTGGGCCATCTTAACCTTTTGGCTTTTTGGCAACAGTGCACAGAGGTCAGGTTGCACAAACTTGAATCAAGGACCATCTTAACCTCAGTCATACCTTCCCCCCACCTGAGCCTGGCTGGGGACCAGGTGTTGCTCTGGGCCTTGGGCCCTTCACACCTCGGCCCCCATGTTTTGGACCGGCCCAGCAGCAGTGTTTTCTCCCTGACTCCTCCCCGCCAGGCCACCATTGTCATGTAGTTCCTACCCATCTGTAGGACCTGCACGTTGTTTGGACAATATAAACTAAGGACTTGGTGTCAAGGCTGATTTCGGACACCCCTGCAGGATATGTTGGCCTATAGACCAGCTAGCTCACAGTGCCACTGTAAGCCTCCCTAACCTACCAGGGAGCGAATGGTTTTCTGGCAACCACTGAACATGACAACCATGATCCCCTAGGGATCGTGGAAACAGTACAGAACCTTTCGCTCAGTCACTTGTGCTCATTTATTCTCAGGGAAATATACAGAGAATATACAGAAGAACGTTTTCAATAATATTTATTGAACCAACGTTATTCTTGCATTAAATCTGCGTGTTGCAATGATTAGAAGACAGAAGCAAATTACAAACACCACAAGTGTACATAAAAGATATAATTCTACAGTGGTGCCAAATAATGTATATATAGGCATATAAACAAGGCAGTAATTCTAGGGTACTCCTACTATGCGAACCGTACTCTAAGTGTACCTAGAGTGTGGGTAGGTGTAGAGCCAAGAATTCCCCAAGGCAAGATCCAACCCCGTTACCTGGTGGGATAGAGTAAAGGTCCCCACCTGGGATACGAACTGGACACCCCTCACAAGATGTCAGACTGCTACATGGAGATTTCTCAGCATGCAAGGACCCTCGGTGCCAGCGGAAGTACCTCCTCTACTAATCTATTGAGATGCTCATCTTTTATAATAGAAAACAGATTAGTGATGTTATGGATATGTAGATAGCCCAGTCACCCTGTGGATGAAGATACATAATGTTAAGGGTGTTGTGGTAATGTTGTGCGAAACTAGATGTAAAAACAAGTTTAGTCTCGGAGAAACTAATCCAACATTGTCATGGGTGCAAATGTGTGCAAAAGGTCACAGCTGGAAATGTTATTTGTGAGGACAATGTAAGAAATGAGCTGCTTCGCTACATGGGCCTAACTCGGGAAGAAAACACCCACTCCTCATACTAAGAGCCGATATCTAAAAAGCTAAAGCCAGCAGACAATTAAAAAAATGTAAAAAAACTACTTTTGGGGGTGCGGCCATGAGAGCTATGGAGTAGGACGTGTCTCCTTCACGCTCCGTCCTCCCGAGCCCGCCATGTTGCATCTGAAAGCACAGGAGGTGCTCTTACCTGCCTCTGGAGCCTGCCTGAGCCTGGCTGGTGTGTGTCCATGCACTGGCCAGCTTGATCTGTTGCATTCTGTGCTGCTGGAGTGCTAAGGCTGGTGATAGTGACCAGCAGCTGCCAATTTGATTCCAGAGTCTGTGGCGCACTCGTTGCCTCCCGCGGCAGAGGGACATTCAGCTCTTTCTGAGTGGCACTTTCGGGGTGAGCCCGTTCCCTTCCGGGGGGTGCCCTACTACTAAGGAGGTTGTCTGGGGCGCCTCCCTGCACAGCAGCAACTGTAGACGGCAGAGTTGGTCTAAGGCTGCATTGCCATGTGAGTAGGCCTGGACTGGCCCCAGCCACCTCCGCCCCCTACAAGGCACAGCTCAGGACGTCCCCCACCAACATACAGACTTTCAGAGCGGGCCAGAGGAGCGGACAACACCGCATGACCCATTGCCCTGCACGGGCAACCTGGGCCGGAAGAGGCTGACCCGGCCCATTGGCATATAGAGGCCTCCATGGTAGCAGGCCAGAAAAACGGCCTACCGTAGAGCAGAGGCAGGCTCGCTTCTTCCTGGTAAGCGGGCAGTGCTGGCTGAAAGTTGGGACACCGCATGGTGAGACTGCCCTCAGCACGCATGCCAGACTCACCGAAGGCCTTGGACTGTTGGTGGGCACCTGGGTGGGGAAGGTGGAGTGACGGACCTTCTCGCCAGGTGCTGCAGCGGCCCCCGGACCTCCCAGCCCGAGGGGCAAAAGCTCCTGCAGCGATCTCTCACAGTGCCAGTGTCACAGATGGTGAGTGAGGCATTGTCCCAGGCGTGTGATCCCCAGCTCGGACTGGCAACGGGAATGCAATTGGGGATGCACGCCTCTGTTGGACTCTAGCTGACATTGACTCTGTCTACCCTGGGGGAGGCCCTGCCCACTAATATTGGCCTGCCTGCCGGTGAGGTGACCTGTAGCGGCACGTGTCCCGTTGGATCCGGTTGGACCCTCCCCGCACCCCAGTGGTCCTGTTTGGGTCTGAGGGGAACCAGCTGGCATGGAACTGTCGACTGGTGTGCTGAATTAAAGGTGGGCCTCTCAAAGTGAACCTGGTACACCCTCGCTTGCAATGCCCCGCTCCAAGGCTTCTAAGGACGCCTCAGTAATGTCCCTCTGGGGTAAAGCTTCACAATCGGAGGAGGCATCACGTCCCTCAACACCACCGGGGGTGCTGGCAGGGGGAGAGCTCTCAGGCCCAATCACACAAGGGTATATGGACCTCTTTATCCAGGAGATACGATCCAATATCCTACTCTCAGAAACAACTTCAAAGCAGGCCTCTGGGACATTTGAAAAGTGGAGTCAGAAATCAGTGACAGGGTGGATGACCTGGAACGGACTGTCGATGCGTGGGCTAAGGACCAGGAGATGCTTTGGCGGTGCCTCAATGTGCTAGAAGACCAACATATCGAGCTGCGAAACAAACAGGAGGACTTGGAAAATCGGAGCCGCCGCTACAACATTTGCATCCGGGGGGTTCTACCGGGAGCAGAGGGATTGGACATTATGGCCTTCACGGCGGAGCTCCTACAGGCTGTATGGGGAGATGATGACACAACCCCTCCTGCCTTAGACTATGCTCGAGTCTCTCTGAGAACGGGGAGAGTTGACAGTGGACCTGATATCTTAACCAGGGTACACTTTTTCACTGAAAAAGAGGCGATCATGCAAGCGGCTAGGAACAAGGCGTAGCTCACTTTTCAGGGCCACACGATCCAACTCTACCAAGTCCTCTCCCCAGTTACACTGCGGAAGCACCATGACTTCAATCCTGTTACATACAAGCTACGTGCCCAGGGAATACGCTACCAGTGGGGCCACCCCATCGCTCTCCTATTCCAATGGGAGGGCAAACGGCACTCACTACATTGGCAGAGGCTAGGTCGCTGCTGGGGCTGCCAGATGAACCTTCGATTAGTGGTGGCCCGCTCCAACCCGACCTACTGGGGCACGATCTCAAACCCAAATGGGCTATGGTCCCCCAGCGCCGCGTAGGCAAACAGCAAGCGGACCGTTCCTCTCAAGATGCCAAACAGGACATAATTAATCACCTCAGAGAGCTTGGCAGAGAGACCTCTCCTGATCACTCCACCGCTGGCCCTGTATGACCACATGGTAACCCAAAGGCAGATCCAAACGGGCCTCTTAGACGGGCCCTTCCAGTGCTGCTCCAGTGTCGCTGGAGGTGGGCCCTGGGGGACTCGGGGAGCCCTGAAGTTGGAATCTTACTGTTCTCTTTGAACTGCTCTATGGTCGGCGCCCACTGACCTATTCTCCCAGAGGGTGACTCCTCTAGCGGGACTGGAGCGCCTCAGCTCTGGACTCCGCCTGTAGAAAAAGTCAGAGTTAGGCCCAGTTGGTCTTTTGTTTTCGCCTGTTCTTCTTTTTTTTCTTGCAGGTCACACTCTATGTAGGGCAGAGATATGGTGTGGAGACTCTGGCGGCTGCATGGGGTGGGGGTGGGACTGCGCAACATGCCTGATGGCGCATGGTTCTGGGCGGGGGCAACTGTGGGGCCACACACGGACGTGTGGCTGCCGCAGGGGCTACGTCCGACCAGGTCATGGGGGGCGGGCAACAAGCATGGCCTCTTTCTCTTGGAATAGTATGAGCGCCCCAGTAGTATCCCCGACGCGGACCAGCCCCTCCAGTGACAATCCCATTGACCCTCCCATCGGCACTGAGCGATCTCAAATTACTTTCTTCAAACATCCGTGGCCTGAATTCCCAGAACAAACATGAACAACTTTGGAATTACGTGATGCAGCATGACCGAGATGTCTTGATGCTTCAAGAGACCCATTTGATTAAGGCTGACCTCCACCACATGACTCACCTCAAGTACCCCAAGCGTCACTGGGCATACACCACCTCTAAAAGCCTGGGAGTAGGTATCTTATGCAAGGCCTCCTTTTATACCACTGTAATCAAAGAGACACAGGACATGGATTATGCGTTCGTCTCATCTTCTATCTTGCACTGCCTCCACACAGTAGAGCTCTCAGATATATCTATATCTGAGCATGCCCACTTAGCCCTCACCAGGGATGCTGGTGCCCATTATGACCATGCCCCATGCTGGCGCTTACCCCCACACTTATTGCTTGACCCTGTGGATGTGGCAGAGATAAGCAAGGGTATAGAAGAATACTTTCGACTCAACATCCTGCCTGAAATCTCTTTACATACGCTTTGGGATGGCTTTAAAGCTAGCATCAGGGCACAATCATGACCATAGCTATCGCGCGAAGGCGAGAAGCACAGTTGGTGGAAACTAAACTTACTGCAGAGATTAAGCAGCTGGAGCACCTGGATAAGACTGGATAAGACAGCTCCTACCCACTGAAACAAGAGACATCTCGTTCTACTAAACGGCCAACTGCATGCCCAACACACGGGTATAGCGGAGCGTGCCCTCCTGTCCTTACGTCAGCTATACTTTGAGGAGGATGACAAAACAGGGAAGCTGCTGGCGTGTAAACTATGCCACCAGCGTGCTAAGTCTCATATTGCCAAATTATGGGTGGGGGATGCAGGTTGGGTAACAGCAGAGAGAGACAAACTGAATGCTTTCCGCGTCTATTATCAGCAACTGTACTCCCGCGAAGACCCCTTCCCCATGCGGCTCCACACATACCTTACAGAATGCGATTGGGAACCCCTATCCCCACAACACGCAACCCTCCTGGATGCCCCCATCACTGCAGATGAACTGCGCGATGCTGTCCACGCTCTTCCCCTAGGCCACAGGGGTTCAGGGCGTCCCTTATGCATTACATGCTAGTGAGGGCTAGGGAGCATTGATCGCATCATATATACTGATATCCCCTAGAGCAATGTTTTTCTAACGATGTACCTGCCATATCAACGCGGCCGTCCCAAAGCGGTTGCTGTGTATCACCTGTACTGCTTTCTTAGATTTCTCATTCCTGGACATGTAGCCGGCCTGACCGGGGTTGTAGGCAAAACAATGCATGTTATACTGCTTGTTTCCCTGTTAACAATAACATTTTATAAATAAAAAAAATATATATACTCTTAAAAGTTATCTAAAAAGCGGGCTTTCAAATAAAACTTGTTTTAAAAAGTGTTTAAAAACTCATTATATAATTTGAGATCCTAAACACTCAAAATCAAAAGTTCTTTATTCGGTAACTATTACAGTTAACCATAAAAGCTCAGTGCATATATCAGAACTATTAAAACATATTGAAATATATATAAAATTGGATGGGTCACATCATAATTGATTTTCGAGACCTAAAAACACTTTATAAAAAAGCAACTACAGATACAATAATAAAATTATCATCTAGCTGTTGGAGAATCAGAAATGCAGGGTAACATTGTCTAATACCAAGTTTTTTAAGCACAGGAATGATCCATCTCCTTCTCGGTATGGAATAAAGTTTGCAGAAAAACAATGGGCCTGATTCACAGAACTAACTTAAGACAGACTTAAAAGAGACTTAAGACAAACTTAGGACAGACTTAAGACAGACTTAAGACAAACTTAAGACAGACTTAAGACAGACTTAAGAAAAACTTAAGACAAATTTTAGACAAACTTAGAACAGACTTAAGACAGACTACAGATAGACTTAAGACAAAATCCTAACTTTACTACTACTAAATGCCTTCTGTGAATACCAAAAGTAGCAAGTTTAGGATTTTGTCTTAAGTTAGTTCTGTGAATCAGGTCCCAAATATGTATCGTTGATTGAGCCGAAACATCGTCACATGGGCAATTGCATAAAACTCTCGACCAATTGTTTTGTACAGGGAAACTTAACAATCGATGTAAAATGTTCAACCTAAAGTGTGTCAAGAGAAAACCTTTCATAGTCATCAGTGATCAAAGCAATATATGGCTGTATCGTAGGGGTTACTAAAACCAGAAAATATGCTTGCACCGTTGGTTTCTTTAATTCAGTTGTAGTCCTCATTTCGTTCAAGTAATGCATACAACTTTCTTTTAGGTCTTTCCTAGACACGTTTTGCATAGTGTATGGATCTTTATAATATTCAGGATGGCCTAGTTTAATCATAAACTTTTTGACACAGTCTAGCCATCTTATATTTCTGGCCCCATCCACTGCCAAGGCGTCCTTCATTATTTGCCTATTCAAATCTATCTCGTCTGCAGTCCATACTCTATGCCACAAGAGGACAGGCTGTATCTTGATTATGTCCTCTAAATATGGTACCCCAAGTTCTTGGTGGCATATGTAGGTTGAAGTGCTATCTGGGACTGCCAGGAGGGACCTCAAAAACATATTTTCTGCAAGCTGTAGGGCGATGACCCCTACAAAACCCTAAATTACGGCTCCGTACGTAGCAATGGATACGCATTTTGCCCTATATATTGGTAACATTTCTGCAGGAGCGCGTATTCCTAATTTTTTACAACAATTTAACAGGGCCATAATCGATTTAACCAATAGCAACCTTCTTGCTTTAATCGCCAGTGACCACATCCCTAAATGATCGAATAAAATCCCCAGGTAAGAAAAAGTCTTAGTGCACTCTATAACTCTTGAATTTATAAAAATGGTCTTAGTTTTCTTTTTTAGTCCCATCCCGCAGTTCATTGTAAATGTTTTGGAACAATTTACCATGAGGCCCAGGCTCGCCATAAAATTAACAAAAGCGTTTACCACCCTTTGGAGACTCAGCGGTGTGCGGGCCATTAGGACCGCATCGTCCTCATACAGGAGTGCCGGAATAGGACGATTTGCCACTACAGGTAAATCCTTGCACTCCTGTATCAATAAAGATTCCAGTTTGTTTATATATAACGAAAAAAGAAACGGGGTAAGAATGCACCCTTGCCTTACTCCTCTTCTAACGCTAAAGTGCTTAGTGCATTCACCACCTCTCCCAAATCGGACCCTTGCCCCTGAATACAAGAAAGTAACTATTAAAACGTTTACGCCCATCTCCTCTAAAACCGACCGAAGCTTCTCATGGATAACACAGTCGAACGCCGCTGTTAAATCAACGAAGGTTACAAATAGCCTTAAGTTAATGGCCAAATTGACTTCCTTGAGAGTGGAATCTAAGGATAGGTCTAATGGTGTTGATAATTTCATAGTATCGTCCACACTTGCTGGGATTCCCTGATCATCAGACGATGGATTATTATACAAATTGGAGTAATGTAGTATCCATTTGGGTTCAGTAATGGTGATCTCTATGGTTACTTTATCGTTTTCTGCCAAAAAGGGTGCGTTAACTGCCTCCCAGAAAGCTGCGGGGTCCCGATTAACCGAGGCATCATGCAGCGCTTGCCAGGCTTCCTCTTTAAGCGCCAACTTTCTAACTCTCAATGCCCACTTATATTCACGTCTTGCCTCTCTAATAATGTCCCGGTTATTTTTCCCATCATGTAGGGCTTTTTAAAGTTTGGAATGGGCCTTTGTACAACTAGTATCAAACCAGCCTTGTGTTTGTTTCGTTTTCTTACTTGGATTCATATACAAGTGTTTCCTTAATAAAATTTGAGATGACTAAAAAATGATCTAGAATATCCTGATGAGATGATTTGTCATCCAAAGAAATTAAAAGCATATCTTTACATTTCAACACCACCTTGCCAGTAAAAACCTCAGGATCCACATTTTCCCATTTCACTATGTAACCATTTTGTCTGCTCAGAGAAATGTTTTCCACAAAGTGGTTAAGGTCTTCTATATTATTGGCACTCTTAATATTCAGCTTTACACCAATACTAATAGGAAAGTGGTCGCTTAGAGCTATGTCATGTATGGTAAAATCTTTTAAACAAGCAAAAAATCTACTCGAGGCTAATGCATAGTCAATAGTGGAAAAGGTCCCTCGGCCATTAAAGGTGGGCTGAAAGGGGACCATGGCAACACATATATCGTTGACAAACCCAAAATCAAATGTAAACATGATGTCATTCAGGAGGTCACCATATGGTGTGTGGGAAATGTGAAATACTAGAACCCTTTTCATACAATATGCCACATACCCCATTGTTCATATACTGTGGCATATAGGAGAATTAAAATCCCAACCCCAGATGAAGCAGGTCTCTTTTGATGTACGGGTTTGTAAATTGTGTAGTTCACTACTCAATTTTCCCATTAATCCCTCAATCCGCTCAGGTAAAGCGTTATTATAAAAATTCAATAAAATAATACAAAAGGCTTGGTCTGTGTGAAGGCTGATGATTTGATAATACTGATCTGTAACATTAAAAACTATTTGTCTTAAATTCAAATTATATGAAATGTAGGTACAGAGGCCACCTTTCTCTCTTCCATGTGATGGCGGAACTGCAGGCGTGTGGAAAGTTTTGTTCCCGCAAATATGTGTCGGCCATTCCGCCCAGGTTTCTTGTAAGTCAGGATATCGTAATTGCTCACAAAATCATGCCATGGTATATTGGACACCTTTGTTTTTAGGCCCGCTATATTCCAAAACAGAATTTCACAAATACCTTTTGCTCCCGGGCCTTTACTATCTCCCCCAAGTTCAACTCGCGTCATGGGTGTTTTCTCAGGTTGTACTATAGGGGAAGGGGCTGATACAGCCGAAGGGTCTAAAACTAGCTCATTTACAGACTCTATGTTTGTTGACATGATTATATTAGATGAAGAATTATGGTCAATACTGACTGGCTTTACCGTCTCACTCAAGTTGGGTATGGCCTTTACTATTTCGGTTATATCACGCAGTGTGGAAACTCCCTTTTGTTGTCAATCCACTGAATCAAGGTTAGCGAGTGCATCAAAGCAATTATAGGTTAAAAGGTTGAACCCACAATTGTGGTACTGAATTTGGGATCCCGTGTCCCTTGGGTCAACACAAGGTGTGGGGTGGTAAAAGTATCCAAATGGGATTAAATTAACACCTTGTCCCAGAGAACAATGATTACCTGCTCTAGTCAGGATCAATCTAATTAGCTGTGGCGTTTTGAAAGTCAACACTACGCAATCCCCTATCTGGTTCTTTGGCCCATTTCCTACCCATCTCACTCTTCTGATCATCTTAAATTCATTGAATTGTCTCTCAGTGAGACCCGTCCTTGCCCCAATCCAGTAAAGGGCCTTATTCCTCTCCCTTTCCCACGCCTCGTCCAACCTATTCTGTAGTTTGGGGACATTGATTAAAACCACCTCGTAAGGTGTCGCTGCTGGTGGTGGACCCCAACATGTCATATATCTCTCTGTCACAATTTCATTCATATTACTGGCCGCCTTTGGGCTATTAGATACTGAATGATGTTTAGTCCTATTAGGGACTGTTGATGTAGTAGTAAAGGGCGCCGCTGTATGTACCTATGGGTATTTTGTGCAATGTTATGTGAAGCGTGTATTGTTTCCTTGGGATGGCCAGGATTATTGCCAGTGGTGTGAAGTCTCCTGCATTTGGAATGATGTTCCCGACTTCCCAGTTGGACATAGGTCTGTTGGTCAGGAGGCTGGGGTTTAGCTAAGCTTTTAGTTAAAGCCTCTTCTTTTAAGCCATTCTAAGTATTAGACTGCCTAGGGTTTCCCTTAAAAATGTATCTAATGCGTCCAGTTTAGTTTTTAAATTTATGACCTCGTTTTGGCTGCGCAAATTTACGCTAGGATTTAATTTGCCCCTGCTAGATGTGTTATATGTCACTGATGAGGGTTTATCCCTTTTGGACGTTTTCGGAGCTTTAAGGGGTGTCTCGCTATCTGTTAAACTCTTATTCCCTATTGTGTGGATTGAACTATCCGGGTTTCTAGCTCGCTTTATCAGGGGTTGGATATCCAAATCTTCATCGCTAACTGCTATATTATCCTGTATATTTGCTATGCAACCATTTGCTCCTGATAAACTGCTCGATACTGATAAGGGTAAAGATAAAACAGGCCCCTCTTTTGATATATTGGCCGTTGGGATACCCTCCTCCATTCCAGAGATACCTGGGTTAAGAGCTTCCTCTACTGTTACAATCTGGCGCTCAATTGCGCCCATGGTTCCCGTGAGGTAGCTAAGCAAGCTTTGACTTGGGTGCATCCCTGAGACCTTTTGCTTTTTAATTGGGGCACTTGGTGCTTTTCTCTTCCCCATCGTTTCCGTGATATCATTATGTACTCAAAGATCTCCTTAATGGGGGTGCAAAATCTGGTCTATTAAAGCTTGGGTAACCCCGCTCTACCCTACCAAACAATTGCACAATGTAATCTATAAGTCCACAGTTTCTCAATATGGTGGATATTGCCCCCAGAAAAACTTAGACAGCGAGTAATCTATGTCCAATCTATGTCCAATGTACCTTTAATTGTAGACAGTTAGAGCCGTGGCCCAGTAAGTCTCTGCCAGGCTATGACGGGCCAAGACGGGCCTGTCTTGGCCCGGTCTTCGCCCAGGCTGAGCCCGGGCACGCCCCCGTGCACGTCCCACGTCGCAGGACCGCAGCGCTGCTTTTCAAGCCCCTCCAGAGGCTCTGGATAAAGTGCTGCATGTGTCAGGGCCAAGGGCTGTGCAACAAAGGTCAGTTTCCCCCAAAGCGGTCTCCCGCCTCGCAGGACCGCCGCGTTGCTTTTCAAGTCCCTCCAGGGGCTCTGGATAAAGTGCTCTGTGCGTCAGGGCCAAGGGCTGGGCAACAAAGGTCAGTTTCCACCAAAGCGGTCTCCCGCCTTGCGGGACCGCTGCACTGCTTTTTAAGCCCCTCCAGGGGCTCTGGATAAATTACTCCATGCATCAGGGCCAAGGACTGGGCAACAAAGGTCAATTTTAACCAAAGTGGTCTCCCGCCTCGCGGGACTGCCACGCTGCTTTTCAAGCCCCTCCAGGGGCTCTGGATAAAGTGCTCCGTGCGTCAGGGCCAAGGGCTGGGCAACAAAGGTCAGTTTCCACCCAAGTGGTCTCCTGCGTCGCGGGTCCGCCATGCTGCTTTTCAAGCCCCAACAGGGGCTCTGGATAAAGTGCTCCATGAGTCAGGGCCAAGGCCTGGGCAACAAAGGTCAGTTTCCACCAAAGCGGTCTCCCCAAGCACTCAGAAATCCATGGTGTTTAGAAAAAGCTGTTGCGGTACATTTGTTTTACAAAAGAGGCCAAATTGTCACCACACAGAAAAGGCCAATTGTTTATGTGCTATGTGCTCTGAGTGGTAGACACAACATTACTGTTGCTCACATCCGCAGACTTTTCCCAGAGGCGCACCTCGTCACATATTTATGGAGCAAAGGTGATTCCATCCAGTTCCTACAGCAGCTGCGAGGGAAGCGTTGTTTCCCACAAGTTGTCCGAAGAGCCGTTGTTCACATCACTAGGAGCTGAAGCATCCCAGGGTGCCTTCAAGAATGCATTCATCATCAATGGAATATGCTGAGGACAGCAATACACATGGGCCTTTATGGGGTCCATCAATACTTTAATGTCTGGTGGCGTAACCAATCGTGATCCGAAAAAAACGCCTTGTTGGCTGCAAAGCAGGCAGTGGAAGACAGGTGGAATAACAAGAACCAGTGCTCATTTAGTTCTTAAAGACGAGTTATGAAGAAGCAGTGTGTCATGTGCTCATGGCAACGCAGCACAAGCAGTGCTGTCTTCATTCCGAGTTGAACTGGGACGGAGCAGATAGAATTAAATTACTATTGCCACCACAAGTAGCAGGACAAGCGAGAGCCCTCCAGAAACACTTCCCAACACGGAGTGTATGAAAGATGGTATTACTCCAAATATCGTTCGAAAGGTGCTAACCAAACTAGAGCCAATACATTAGAAAAAGTTCACTATTCCTGTAGTATCAGACATGTTAAAGATACAATGGACCAGCTCCCCAAAATGTAGTGGGAAGTTAGTATGGAGTAGTGTGTTTCTCAGATGAGGACCTTCCAACCAAAACATCTCTTTGGCTGAAGTTAATACTGCATCCTTCTGTAAAAGCATGGCTTTCAGTTTGCTCAGGGAATCAAATTTTATGTTGGAAACATTTATTGAAGGCCATAGCGCTGCCTCCCTAACTGTGCGGGCAGGTGGAAACCGTACTTTTGTACAACAAGTGACTATGAAATTAACCGTCACTAAATAAGCGATACCCGGTTCTATTCCGCAGCAACCTTGATCATTCTGCATCAAATAGCTCCCATTTGAGAGCAGCCTGAATGCAGGTTGAATCACAGCAGCTGGGGAACTCCTCAGATAACAAGACAAGCTTGCTACTGAATCATTACATGCCCCATAGAGAGAAATGTCCTTGCAAACCAAGGAGCCACGAAAGGCGTCTTCACAGTTGGAGCCACTAAGAAAAACGTCTGTGTCCCCATTCCTGCATCTAAATCTGAATGGTAATTCCAAATACTCATGCAGATATCCTTCCCCTAGAGCTTCATATCTCCCTACCTGTTGGTATTGGAGATAATATTGGAATTTAAAGGTCGTGACCGGTAGGGCGATATAACTATGGATTATCCAGTCAGTGGATGGTGTCTCAGCCACAGTGAAAGGTAATTGGTCTAATTGTTCAATGTGCAACATGGTATATTTTGTATCTCTATTGTTATCTGTCTTCCTGTAAGATTGTATGCTGAAAACATATTTGTACTGTTGATGAAACACCAGGGCACGAGGCCAGAACGCTAAGTCTATGACGGCCAGCTCAATATTATTATTGACGTAATTGTGACGGTCCATGTTGTAATATATACACGTCTTGCAGTATTATGTCAATTGCTATAGACACTATGTTGCCCAGTGAATAAAGTCTGAATCATAAAGTGGTCATTCCGTTGTCAACCACAGCCAAAGCCTTTTCTACATTAACCCTATCAATCTCACGCAATCGCTCAGCAGCTTCCTGTTGAGAAATCTTTCACAACTAGTTGTATATTCCATACCAAAAGCACTTTTGACTTGGGTTCCGGGAACCTAGTAAAAAATTCCTAAGATCTGTTTCATCAGAAAGAAGGGGCAAGTGTTGTTTCACAAGGGAAAGTGTTGAGGTTATTAGCCAATCTATGCATAACTTCCCAACACTATATGACGTCACCACCCCAAGTGTTCTGCTTATACATATCGTTGATCAGGCCTATTGATATTAAACCCTTTGGTGTTACCCAGGAACCTAGATTGACACCCATTTGTGTCCACAAGCCAAACCAACCTCCTTCCCAATTGGGGTCTCATGAATTGAAAGAACAATAACGTATCATGCTACCTAGTGTATCCTCACTAAAGTGTGCAAATTGCTGACAATTCTCGAAACGTGAGAATGCGGGAATATGTGGTGAGTTCATATCTTTTGTTTATGCTATACCCAGGCATTAAGTTTGTTGCATTGTCTTGTTCAGGAAAATCATTTGATGTAGTATGAGGCATGCTCTAAATAAGGCCTCCGTCCCCTGAGCCTGCCAATCTTTTGTCCCCCAGATAGACTTTATGTCTATCGTGTCCTTCCAAAAGTCAAAACCCTGTAAGACAGTTGGAAAATAAAGGAAGCAGAGTATATCAGCTTGGTGTTTGTTAACATATGTTTCTGTGTAGGTGTAGGTTCAAGCCTATAGTAAAACGAGGATATGTCTGATATTTCAAAACTTGAAAAATAAGCAAACGTCTGTGCAAATGTCTTTGAACTACCTTTAGGTGGTGTTGGGCAGTGTTCCCCCTGTGTGTAATTATAAACAGCACTTGGGATACTAGCTGTATGTACAAAATGGTGACCATTATGCGGGTAACAGAACATGTCCCCAAATTTACTTGTATCATCATACAATTCATCATTTGAAACTGCATCAAATTATGCACCGTTTCAATGTCCCAATCATCAGAGAAAGTACTAGAGGTGATGATGTCATTTAAAGAAATTTTGAGGGGGGCGTGGCCAAGATGGCGGCGAGGTGAGACGCATCTCTCTGTCTCTCCCTCGCGCGCCCGAGAATAGCGCCGGTGCGGGACCGATTTCCCTTCCCGTTTCCGGCACACAGCACCGCCGGCGGAGCCCGAGAGTGGGGCGCACCTGTGGAGACCCAGCCGGTGTCCCTGTGAGCGGTGGGGCTCGCTCGCCAGCGGAGGACGTCGAGGCCGCGTGCGGCCTAGCAGCGAGCGATACGGCCCCGGCCTCAGGTGCGGAGGGCCCAGCGTGGGGGACGGCGCCCAAGGCAGTGCGGTAGCGGCCGGGTGGGCCCGGGGCTACAAGCCAGCGGACGCAGCACTGAGCCGGTTGTTGCGGCAGCGCAGACCCGAAGGTCGAGGAGGTGACCGGCGCCCAGGAGGGCCCGCGGCCTAGCGAGACGCGGCGCGGGCTCGGCCCGACGCGGAGCCTTCGGTGGCCTACAAGGGACTTGACGGACTGGGATCCCCGCCCGTTTTGGACAGCGCGGTAAGATCTGGACCCGGCGCTGCAGCGTACATAGAGGACGGCGGTGCCGTCAGGAGGCCTCCGGGCCCCAGAGGTGAGAAGGGAGGACCCACGACCCCGGGAGTGTGGAGCACAGCGAGGAGCCGAGCGGGCGTGGATCAGTGCGGACCGGCCCTTCTGAAGCAGTGGCGGGGGTGGAGGAGGTGAGGGCTGCAGACAACCGCCCCACGATCGGTGGGAGAGAGCCCTGAGATGCGAAGAGCGGTCACGGACGCTGCCCACCCCCCGTCGGAAGCGGCGTAGGGAAGAGGCGAGGTCACCCGCGGAGGCGCGAAGGGCGAGCCTCGGAGTCCTGCCCGGCCCGCGAGGGGCGAGCTTCCTGCGGCCCCCTCCGGAGGGCCTCGGCTGAGGTGGGCCTACCAGCAAGATGGCAACACAGAGGGGTAAGGACAAGGATAAGGCCCAGGGCAAGTCGCTGCAGGAGCTGTTTGCCAGGCCCCAGGGGGGGGCGCTGACGGTGGCCCCGGATACGCGGTCGTCCACGGCTGAGGCGGCGCCGTCGAAGGGGTCCGGAGATGACGGAGCGGAGCCGATCACCAAGGCCCTTCTGCTGTCGCTATTCGCGGAACAAAAGGAGGAACTTAAAAGCATGCGGCAGGAGCTGGCGGCGGAGCTACGGGAGGTCCGGAGGGACCTGGATGGCCTGGGGGAGAGGGTGCAGGCGGTGGAGGACAGGGCGGACGCACAGGACACGGAACTCTCCCTAGTCCACCAGGACCTTCTCCGGCTACACGACCAGCAAGTGGACATTCAAACCCACCTGGAGGACCTGGAGAATCGGTCAAGGAGGCATAACATCCGCATCCGGGGGGTGAAACGGGACGCTGAGGCGGGAGACATCTTCGCATTCGTCCGCGAGCTCTTCAATCAGATCCTGGGTAAGCCGGCGGATACGGCGCTCACTCTGGACAGGGCCCATCGGGTGGGTCCTCCACGTCCGGACAATGCCCTTCCTGCTGACATCCTGGTTTGTGTCCAGGACTACACCACTAAGGAAGAGATCCTCCGTGCAGCCCGAACACAACATCCCATCGCCTTTCGGGGTCAGCACCCGGTGCTATATCAGGACCTGTCCGCCCTGACACTGCAGAAGCGCAGAACCTTCCGCCCTGTCAGGGAGGCCCTCCGCCAACGGGACATTAAATACTCTTGGGGCCATCCATTTCGTCTTATTTTCCGTCATGAGGATCGGCTGTACCAGCTTCGATCTCTGGCGGAGGCGTGCCAGCTGCTGGACATTGATTGCCCGAAGGAGGAGGGGGACGGCCAGGCACCGAGCTCTCAGAGAACCGGCGGCCCCGGCGTGGGCTGGAGCCTATTGAAGCAGCGACGCAGGGGCTCTAGACGACGGATGCCGCCCCCCGAGGAGATCGTCCAAGGCCGTCAGGATGCCATATCTTCAGTGGCTGAAACGCTGGCACCGAGGGGCGAGGTCCCCTGAGGGTAACTAATAGGGGTCTGTTGCGAGGTTGGGTCCCTTCTCTCCGATGGCCTGTGCCTTCGCTCTCGTTGGGACTTGGCTGGCGGACATGAGGGCGGCCGGGCGGGGGGGGGGACACTTTGGTACGCCACATTCCCCTTTGACTCTGGACTTCCTGATCTTCCTTGGAAGATGGACTTTTGGTACGCTTCGTGGTTTTGGGGTTGGGGAAGGGGGCTGTATGGGGTTAGTTGGGGTTCTCTGTTTCTTTATTTCCTTTCTTTCCTTTCCTTCTCTTTCCTGTGTCGGGTCGGGGGGCGGTGGTTGGATGCCAGGGACGCATTTGGGAGGGCACGGGGATGTGCATAGCAAGTGGGGGCTCGCTGATTGCTAGGAATGCCTCCAATGTCATTTAAGGTCCTTACGCTCAATGTCCGGGGCCTGAATAACCCAATTAAGCGCCGTTCCATCATTTACCTTCTTGCACAGTCAGGGGCGGAGATATGCCTCCTCCAGGAAACACATTTACTCATGCGAGACACACACAGGATGCAATCCAGGTCATTCCCTGTGCAGTTTTTCTCCTGTGACTCCTCGAAGCGGGCGGGGGTGGCGATCCTTCTCGCACCAAGATTTAGGGGGCTCCCAGTGTGTAAGGTGGCGGAGATTAAGGGCAGGCTGCTGGTCTATCAATTCCACATGGGAGACTACATATTCACAGCGGGTACGATTTATGCGCCCAACGATGGCCCGGAGCGGTTCCTCCAGACAGCACTGACGCACTTGTCGGCCTCCTTGGACCGGAGGTTGTTGCTTGGGGGCGGCCTCAACCTGATGGACCGGTCGGCCCATCGCACGGGGCAGGTGGGGGCCTTGTCTCAGGCGGGGCACTCAGCGCTGCAGGAACTAGACATGGTGGACCTCTGGCGGCTACACAACCCCACGGCCCAGGAATACACACATACGTCGGGTGCGGACGGTACATATGCACGCCTGGATTATTTTCTGGCCACCCGCGCGCTCGTTCGGGAGGCCTCAGGGGTGGAGATATTGGCGGCGTCCCTCTCCGACCATGCGGCGGTGGTTATGACGCTGACGCTCCCGCCCACGGGCAGGAGGATGCGCCAGTGGCGGTTGCGAGATTCGCTCCTGCTTCGCCCCGCGGTGGTCACACAGCTACAGGGGGTCATTGAGGAATACCTTCGGCTCAACGATAATGGGGCCACAACCCTCGCCACATGCTGGCTGGCCCTGAAGGCGGTGGTCCGGGGTGCAATTATTGCCCTCTCTGCGGCGGAAAACAAAGAACGACAGGAGAAGCGTGCGGAGCTTTCGCAGAAAGTCAGGGAACTGGAACGGATGCATAGCCGGACGGGTGCTCCGAGAGTCTGGCGGCTGTTAAAAGCGCAGAGAGCGCAGCTGGAAGCGCTAGATCGCGACAAGGCAGAAAATGCAGCACTGCGCCTCCGGCACAGCTATTACGTGGGAGGTGATAAATGTGGTGGCCTTCTGGCCCGCTGCCTGCGGGAGCGTCGACAGCGAGAGGGCGTCAAGGAGATAGAGGACTCCCATGGGGCCCTGCATACAGACGATGGGGAGATTGCCGCGACGTTTCGGGATTTTTACGCCCGGCTCTATGACGCGCAGCCCCTCGACGGTGGCGGGATGGACGCGTATTTGGAACATGCGCGGGTGGAAGGCCTGCCCTCACTCCAGGCCGAGCTGCTGGAATCGCCGATCCGGCCGGAGGAGGTGATCTCAGCCATCGCGAGGCTCAAGGTGGGCAAATCCCCAGGCCCGGATGGCTTCTCGGCCATGTTTTATAAACAATTCTGCACACTGGTCACTCCACTCCTCACGCACCTTTTCAACTCGTTTGACACGCTCGGGGAGTTGCCCCCATCCCTACTGGATGCGGCAATCGTGGTGACCCCCAAGCCTGGGAAGGACAGTAAGCAGTGCAGCTCCTACCGGCCTATTTCCCTCCTCAACGTGGATCTCAAGCTGTACACGGGGATCTTGGCGGCTCGTATTGCGCCCCACTTGCCGAACCTCATAGACCCGGATCAGGCGGGCTTTATCCCAGGCCGCCAAACGAGCGACCACACAAAACGGGTCCTGCATCTTATAGAGAAGGCCTCCCGCTTCCCGGCCGACTACGCCCTGCTGGCGGTAGATGCCGAGAAGGCATTCGACCGGGTGCACTGGCCCTATCTCGAGGCGGTCTTGTGCCGGTTCGGCTTCCAGGACAAAATGAGGGCGCGGATACTCAACTGCTATCGCGACCCCCACGCATCGGTCCGAGTTAACGGCCATACGTCATCGCCCTTTCGGATTTCCCGTGGCACGAGGCAGGGCTGTCCCCTTTCTCCGTTGCTCTTCGCCATGTACATGGAGCCCCTGGCGCAGCACATACGCCAAAACGGCCAAATTGCTGGGGTCCGGTTCGGGGGGGACACTCACAAGATCTGCCTCTATGCAGATGATGTCCTACTGACCTTCAGGGAGCCCTTGATGTCTCTGGGAGCGATCTTGCAGGAGCTGTCGGTGTTCGGGGATGTATCAGGCTTTAAAGTTAACATCGCTAAGTCAGTGGCGCTCTCCCTCTCTCTCGCGCCGGGCACGGTGGCGGAACTCCGCACAAAATATCTGGTCCCCTGGGCGTCGGGCCCTGTCCCCTACCTCGGGGTGCTGCTAGCGCCCACGATCCCGAGCATTAGGACCATGAACTACGACTGTCTTTCCTCCGCCGTTAAAGCCGATCTCCATCGCTGGCGCCGCCTGCCGATCTCGTGGCTGGGGCGGATCGCGGCCATTAAAATGACGATACTGCCTAAAATCCTGTACTTGTTCCACACGCTCCCCATATATCCACCGAAAGGGTGGATCAAGCGGGTCCAATCGGATCTGGCGCACTTCATCTGGCAGGGCAGGAAGCCGCGACTCAAACGCCAGATTAGCGCGCTCCCACCGGAGCACGGGGGCGTTGGTGTCCCGGATCTCCTGCTCTACTTCCAGGCCGCTCAGCTACGGTACCTGGCGGAATGGATGAAGCCCATGTCCGAGAAGCATTGGCTGTTCCAGGACCGGGCGGTGGCTGGGAGGGCCCTGGCCGCGGTCCCGTTTCTTCAGCGGGACCAACGGCCACCCAATCTGTATGCCTCGTGGGTAACCCAGGCAACGGTGCGGATTTGGGACCAGACTGGTGTGAGTCAGGACCTGACATCCTTCCCCTCGCCTCTCACCCCTTTGTTTGGTAATTCCGACTTCCCGCCGGGGCTTCCAGAATCTGCGTTCCCGGGTTGGCGCTACTCCGGCTGCAGAGCGCTGGGGGTCCTTTACGACGCCCAGGGGTTTATCCCCCTAACACAGTTGGCAGCCGAATACGGCATTCCGGCCACGGACCGGATCGGGTACCTGCAGGTTAAACACTGGGCCACTCGGCCGAGGGAGAAACTTGCAGCGCAGCGTCGGCTCACCCCGTTCGAGCGTTGGCTGATCACTCGCCAGACTGACAAGAAACTGACATCGGATCTATACAAAATGCTCCTGTCAACACACCACCACTCATATCATGCGGGGAGGGCACGCTGAGAGAGGGATTTGGGAAGGGACCTGCTGGCGAAGGAATGGGAGGGCTGTTGCTATAGGGCTCGCCACACAGCCACACACGCAGGGCTCACCGAGACATTCACTAAACTGGTGACATACTGGTACTACACACCGGAGCGTCTACATCGCATGGATAACTCACATAGCAGGGTCTGCTGGAGAGGGTGCGGTCAGCAGGGCACTCTCGCACACATTCTTTGGGATTGCCCCTTGTTAGCGCCCTACTGGCATCAAATTCTGGACGAGGTGGACAAATACTTTGACACGGAGCTGCCCAGATTCCCTGCATACATCATCCTGGGGGTCCCCAACGCCCTTACTTACCCTCTAAAATCCCGCCGGGGGAAACAGATAGCCTTGGTGCTGGGGGCGGCCACGCAGTGCCTCCTGGCTTGTTGGAGGACGCCCCGCATACCCACGCATCTAGAATGGCTGCATCGCCTCTGGCACATCTTGGGGATGGAACGCATCTCTTTGACACTGGCGGGGAAGGGCGACGCTTTCGCGGAACTGTGGCAGCCGTTCCGGTCCTTGCTGGCGCAGGACTTCAGGGAGCTGACGTGCCCCCGATACCTACGCCTCCTGCGGCTTAGCGATGACCTGGAAGAGGGGGAAGCCACATAGCCGCCCAGTTTGGCCATTGGGTTCGGGGCAGAGCGGTGCATACGCCTTCTTGGTCCCTTCGTTCCCGGGGCAGGGTCTTTACTCCTTCATTTCTTCCTCTTTCCACCCTTTCTTTGTCTCTCTTGATGGTGGGTTGGGGGGGGACTGGGGGGTGTCGGTGGGGGGGGAGTAGCGGGGGGGGTTAGGGGGGGGCGTAACTGATAGCGATTGTAAGGGCCTGAAAGTGTTTCTTCGGTTTCCCATCCACCTGTGGTGGGGGGAGACCTCAGCAGCGACTGCTCCTGCCTGGGCCGGGAAAGTGTGTTGGCTTGTCGCTATTGGTTCTTTGTTGAAAACCTTTAATAAAAGATTTAAACCTAAAGAAATTTTGAACAAATAAGGAATTTTCAAAAGTTCAGTAGGATAATATACATCCTACGAATCCCTGTCCCATGTAATACCTTCAGGAACTGGAACCGCTGTAAGGTTCACCAGAGACATGTCTCTTAGTTCACGGTGTGATGATGAAAAAGACAGTTACTGAACCAATCCAAAAGTACCAGTAAAAGTAAGCCAATTGTAATCCATAGATATATCCAGGGAACAGTGAAGCACGTCTTTTTCAGCCAAAGATAGAACACATAAACTCAAAGCTTAAAAGGCAGAGGCAGTGTCGGCAGATCAGGTTTACCTGGATCTGATGAGAAATCGTCATAATGCACGAAGTAGCCAGACGCTGTTCGGTGTATTCTTGGCAGCTCAGAAGGTTTTGTAGAACTGGTAGATAACTCGATCTGTGGCATGTTGACATAGATGTCGTCAATTTGTTTTTATTGAAATTTCTGTACTTGTTGACTGTACAGTTGTAACTGTTTTAATTGGGAGAAGCATCATTTCAT
Organism: Triturus cristatus; assembly: GCF_964204655.1. Taxonomy (NCBI): domain Eukaryota; kingdom Metazoa; phylum Chordata; class Amphibia; order Caudata; family Salamandridae; genus Triturus; species Triturus cristatus. Next base: position 924,448,241 of record NC_140591.1, on the reverse strand, counting down.
TGTCATTCACAGCTTCTCTTTGGAGAGTGAAGTCTTCATTCATTATTAAAGCTTCCATCTGAACTTCCTGTATGGTAGAGAGAGGAGTGAGGTGGCTACCCAGGAGCCCACATGGCCTACTGTTTCTAATCGGCCATATAGGGTTGTTTGATCAGATCAATTGAGACAAGCATCTTGCCTTGGCGGCCGGCAAGAGGCAGAAGAATGACAGTGCAGGTTCCATCTGAACTTCCTGTATGGTAGAGAGAGGAGTGAGGCGGCTACCCAGGAGTCCACATGGCCTACTGTTTCTAATCGGCCAAATAGGGTTGTTTGATCAGATCAATTGAGACAAGCATCTTGCCTTGGCGGCCAGCAAGAGGCAGAAGAATGACAGTGCAGGTTCCTTCGACAGCTAGGACAGGTACAGGCGCTCTGTAAGATGGCCCAAATTCTTTCTTGTCCACAATTTTCTCTGTGACTAGGCCCCCAATCTTCGGGACCCAGGCAGATCTTGCCATTACCATTTAAACTTCCCCAGTGGCGGAGCGTTTTACTTGGACATTGTTTTGTAAAGCTCCATATTCTTCAAGGTCCTGTAAAACATCCAAACAATCATTGACGGCAAATGGGGCTTCAGCCCCCACTTTGATGACACTATCAAGGTCGAGTATCCACATCCTTACCCCAAATAGGAGCTCATAAGGTCTACGTTCCCCCCCAGGGATTTTCTTGCCATGTTCTTAAGTGTTCTCTGGACCCCATAAAGGTGATTCACCCAACTACCACCCAAACCTAATACCCTTGTTGTTAAGGATTGCTTTAAGGCACGATTTTTCCTTTCAACTACCGAATTTCCCTCAGCATGATAGGGCGAGGAATACCGCAAGGCCACACTTAAACTTCCCATGACTTCCTTGTAAGCCTGGGAGCTAAACGCCGGAACTTGATCAGAATGTTGTGTGCCAATTGCGTATGTGCCAATAAAGACTTGCAAATCCCCTATAACATTTCCAGCGTCAGTCGAGCGCTGGGGCCAAACCACAGGAATTCGGAGCATGAATCTATTGCCACCAAGATGTACTTGTAAGTCCCATCAGAGTATAAGGGGCCGCAGTGATTCAAATAGACACACGCAAGAGGTTTGTCTGACATCAATAAAGGTGTTTGCGGTGGATGTGCCACGGTGGAGCCATTCATCTTCTGGCATATGTTGCATTTGAGGACAAAGTCCTTGATCTGCTTAGTAAGACTCAGCCATCATTAGCGTTGCTTTAGTAGTGAACATGTAGCAGTAATCCCTGCATGTGCTGAACCCAGCCCATCGTGCGCAGCTAGTATCAATCTCAATCTGCAATCTGTGTTTGGTATTACTCTATCCCCCACTTTGGAATCCCTAAATCCATTCTTGTCCCAATAATGTAAATATTCACTATAGAACTGGACACAGTAAAATGGATCCCACACTATAAGTGTGGGGAATTCATGACATGTTTTTTGTGGTGCCAATATCAGGGCTTTTCATTCTCCCAGAGACTGAGTGTGTGTTTTCCCAGGAAGGAACTTTCCGTCATGCATGCGTCCTCTTACAATTGCACATGCGGCGTAATATTGTTGATTTATTCCTATGGCCGTCTGGGCAGATCTATCGGTATAAATGATGTATTCATATCGATCGAGAGGCATTATTTCATTTGACAGAGGTTATTCTTGTTTGTACTGCAGGAATCCTTGTGTTTGTAATGTAGAATCAAATCTGTAATCTACTTCTGTTGCAGTGAGAGAGATAGCCCATTGAATCGATTGTGGATGCAGTACTTTAGCATTTGGGATGCATGCCTTGGTAATGGCCTCTAAGGTTGATACCAGGGTCACGACAATTATGCATTTCTGCTGCGCCATCGCTCTCTCTCTCTCTCACAACAGCAGTCTGTTCTGCTGTGAGTATTTTTCAGTTGGTGCAAAACGCATTTCAGCATTTGTGTACAAATGTGATTTGTATGCAATAGGTACTGTATTTACTCCATTGCAAGTGATGTAGGTGTGTCAGGCTGGTCCAGTGACTATGCAGATCATCAGGTTAGTTGTGTTAACACATGTGTGTAAATGTTTAGAAGCTATCATTTCAGCTGATACGGAACGTAGGATATCAGTATATTCCTGTGTCCAATGGTGCACTGAAAAAATAATGTCTAATTAGGTGGTACAAAGGATTCACCCTTTCTGTGTAATCTAAAATGTATGACCTGCCAAAATTCAAGAAAACGAAACTGGATTGTAGTCTTCTCAGAGTTGTCGAACTTTGGAGCAGTGCACATTTTTCAAAATATTATGCCGCCAGGCTTTTGCCTTCACTTGACAATTTGTACTTTAAAAAAATTACACTAAGGTGTGCAATTCTTGATTTTTTTTAAATTACATTTGTATCCCAAGTGTTTATAAACAATTGGTAACCAGGTTGAAGAAGCAACAATGGGCGACTTGTGGGCATAGTAGAAAAAAATGCAATCAAATTAAATGGTGCTCAAAGGAAAAGAGTTGGTTACCAAACAACCCTGGATATGTTCCTCTAAAGAAGGGGGACAGGCAATCTCAAAAGAATATTTCACAGTCAGGTTATAGTAAAGAGTTATTGTCCATTCCAATAACAACTGATATTAAGTCCACTTTAATCCAATTCTTCTGTTTTGGACAAAGGAGGTGAAGTCCAAAAATCTTCTCAAAACTAGGCTGGCAAAGTTCCACACGGCCAAAGTAAATTCCCATCAATGGTAGGATAGTACAGCCAAAATACAGTAGTGTAAGATTCAGCCAACACGTGTTTCGTCGATAGGTAAGTAATACCTCGACTTCTTCAGGGTTGTAAACATTTAAGTAGAAAACATCAAAGGCAAGAATACACAACCAAAACTGGTGAAACACATTCACCCACAATAGGTGTTCAGCTTCAGAATAAGGGTAAGAAAAAGAAAAAGAGAGGAAAGGGTACTCCAATTGCAAATCATTGAGACTCGTCATACATTATTACCAATAAATTAACAGTTTACGTGAAAAAAGTAAATATTGATCCAAAGAAAGAAATCGGCATAAGCAAAATAGAGGGGCTGCAAGATGTGTAGCCAGCTAGCCGCCTTTCAGGAAGTCAGCTTAGAAGAATCACAGAGAAAAATTCTAAAAATTAAATCAGGCTTCCCCTTCAACCCGTGCCCCCCTTTCGTCCTCCACACTATGGTGGAGATTGTAAACCCCAGCATTAACAACATTATCAACTCCTCACTTTCCTTGGGAGTAGTCCCAGAGGAATGGAAACTGGCAGCAGTAAGACCCCTACAAAAAAACATCACCAGACCCCACCACCCTCACTAATCTACGACCCATCTCCCTGCTCCCCACTTTCTGTAAACTCACAGAAAAGGTAGTAAACCAACAGCTCACCACCTTCTTAGAGGCCAATAACATCTGGCACCCCAACCAGGCTGGCTTCAGAGCAAATCACTCAACAGAATCAGCTCTAATATTCTCATTGGAAACACTCAGAGCAGCGCTAGACCAGGGCAAAAAAGCAGTCCTTATACTCTTAGACCTGTCCGCGGCGTTCGATACGGTGTCACATTCCTTCCTGATAGACCGACTAGCCGCGGCAGGGATAACTGAAAAGGTGCTGAGCTGGCTAAAAAGCTTCCTAACAAATAGACGACAAGTGGTCACCCTGGGCCAGTTCAGATCAGAAGAGATCCCAATAAATTCAGGGGTACCGCAGGGCTCCTGTCTGAGTCCGACACTTTTTAATGTGTCCATGGCCCCCCTGATTTTCCTCATATCATCCTTCGGCATAGCCACCATTTCATACGCGGATGACACACAACTCATCCTAGTGATGGAGGATGAAACCAGCGAAGCAGAAACAAGACTTAAAAACTGCCTAAAAGCCACTTTCCACTGGATGAGGACGAATCACCTTAAATGCAACAGTGGGAAGACGGAGATCCTACCGTTTGGTAAGGGAAACACTCTCAACCCAGCACTATGGTGGCCAGAAGACGAAACCGTTCCCCCTAATACAGCCAACGTAGTCTGAAACCTAGGGATAAAAGTTGACCCATTGAGGTTCTGGACTTTTAAGAGTCCAGAGGTGTCAGGGAAACAACACCCGAAGACCCCTGAGTTCCTTCCTGTCTCGGTGCACAAATAAACAGAGACGCGGGTTTCTCGATGGTGGCGTCAGAGACCAAGATTTATTTACTGCAGGGACACAGAAGTCATAGGAACCACACAGAGGCAGAATCTACGAGACTGTTCGAATTGCATTAAGTGGGTTGTTCCTTAAATACACGAAAAATGTCTTTAGGCAACATTACACGAATATTTCTCATGCCCAACCCGGTATCCCAAACAAACAGTAAATAGACATCAAACAATAATTAGTCGTAGGTTTTCGGTATTCGATCAGGTCCCCTTGTCAGTTTTCCATTCTTTGCCCGATCCTCCCCATCATAAAAATCGTAACCTCCCCATTGTAAAAGCCCAGAAGGAGAGGAGCAGAGCCAGGTGCAAAGGATTGAAAAGTAGGATAAGAGGTGTTTATGGATCATAAACGGGCATGGCTACCGTCTTCGGCCTTTCAGTCAGGACAATGGGCACGAGAACCAGTATAGCAGGACTGGCCTCAGGCAAGGGAGGCAGCTTGATTCTGCCTAGTCATGCAGCGTCAGCCTTTCTCGGGGCTCGAGCTTACGTATCCTTAACAAGGTGATTCTGCCGGGGTCATCGCCCGTTCATTGACTATGTGAGGGCAAGAAACAAAATGGATGCCGTAACTAAAATGGATGCCATGACTTAACAACAGAATGCCCTATTTCTCAGTGAATTCATGCTAGTTGCGCAGCGAAAACACTGTCATGCATATTATGGATCATTTACGGTTCATTGGTACCAAAATCGTGTCAGTACTACGATACCGAATACACGGGTTCGGATCGCTACAGAACCTCAGACCGTCCTTTTGCCCTTACATAGGCAATAACTTACTCTATGTCAGAGTCCATTTCTATGTTCATCAGGTCACTGATATGTTGCTGAAGCATTACTCTATCCCGTGGCGTATCTCTAAAAACAGGTGGTCTTCTTACGCATGTCGAAACGCAAAGGCTACATAAGGCAGGACCACACTGAACAATGAGACAGCACGAAAATAAAAATACCAACGCAACACCAGTGACTATCAGAACCTTCCATCCCCACACAGATAACAGACTCCAGAACCATCCCATTAATGACCAGTCACCTTCCTCTACATGAATAGAGTCAGAGATTTTGTGTAACTTAGAGATGGCCTTGTATACCGTTGGCGCATTATCTGGGATAAAAACACAGCAACTCGATTGGATCATCTTACATACCCCACCTCGATCTGCAAGTAACACATCAAGGACCATACGGTTCTGTAACGTCATGAGGCGGTCCGCTTGAAGCTCAGCTGTCAGGTTACTAAGGGCACCCGCAGTTTCGGTGATAGTGGATTCAACTACCCGTGTTAGTTGACGTAAGTTTCTACTGTTGGCCATAGGCCCCCAGAATGGAAGGAAACCTTTGAAGAAGTCTCCTGCTTCTTGGCCAGCAGTATCTTCTTTACTGAAAACACCTCTCACAACTCTAGTTTTGTGATAGTCCGGTGCAGCAGTGTATGTCGGAGGTAACAGTTGAGCGATATAACATGAGCCTGAGAAGTCAGCAGGCAGCCATGTGTATGCTCTGTCTTTGCAAACAAAATAGGTGCCCTTAGCAGCTAAATATGCAGGGGAAGACTGTGACGGGAAAACGTATGTTTCGATACAGTCACTCTTCCCTAGTCGAGCTTTCGGATTCCTCCCATTTCCTTGCAAACAGACATGACCTTGGTGGGGTACGACCCAGATCAGAGTCGAGCTTTTACGTTTGTTCTCACCCAAAGTAATGCCATATTCCGTAACATTCCAACCCATGTAAACTCGCAATTCATCCTTGGGAATGAACGGAGTGTTATTGATGTCTCTAACCATGTCAGTGATTCCTTTTACCAAGGCTCTATTAGCGGAGTTATACCTAGTGGAACGCGGAGGTCGTGGAGGATAGGTCTCTAGGGCATAAGCGAACATGGTCTGAAATGCCCAGAATGATCCATTATAACTAAAGGGCAGAACCAGATAAGGGATGCCCTTGTCCATGGTATGTGGTATCAAGCCACACACCCAGCAGTTCGTTGTGTTAACCACTAGTTGATGTTGGTGCAAGAGCTGAATGAAAGTGTTATTTATAAACTCAGAGCGTCGAGCTTGCTCGTGGGCAGGAAAAGGATGGAAAGAATGAAGAGAAACAACAGTCGGAGAAACGGGAACATGGGGAGATACTGTAGATGTAACAGGTGTAAAGATCAACTGAATACCAAAAATAATTCCGCCTACCAAAGTTATTAAAACAATCAGAAGTGTCAGAGCACATTGCATTAGAAAACATTTGCTATACAATATGTCATATAGTTTTGTCTTGTGCACATTTATGACGTTAACCCGTCGCAGTTCAGGAAGCTCCATCTTCTACAACCGTTCGCAACGGATGGTTTGTACCTGTTAAAAAATTGCCTCTGTCTACCCTGGGAGTTCCCAAAGTAAACAGAAGAAACCGACCTTGTGTCTGGTTCCCTGCAAATTAAAACAAGGCACACGTTACGACCCTACGGTAACCCAGACGGCAAGGTGAGAGAACAACAAAAACAAAAAGATAAAAATTTAGAGCAAACTTCCTGACTGAATGGAATGCGATAAGATCAAAACAGTTTTCAAACAGAAAGGTAATTATGCAATGTCATTAGTTCATAGCATGAGAACGTAGATTATATCTGTACTTCCCGGGTCTTGTCTGATCTTGAAATAGCTGATCTACAGGTGCAGAAATGTTCGACTCCACAGGTGACAAATGTTCACTTTGTACAACACTCTGTCCAAGGTTCAAAGGAGCGGTTCTTGCTGAGGTGTCAGAGTTCTGCGTTTCAGTTCGTGGGTCCGTTATGTACTCTGCATCACTGAAAGGGATGAGCCTAGGAACAGGTTCTGTCTCGGATAAACCAAATCCCTGTCTAACCCAGTTGTCATAGGGGAGTGGGAGAGGGACACGCTTCGTATGGCTAGCGTGCACCCAATTCTTCCTTCCTGCTAGGCGTACAGCAGTTCTCGTTGTTAGGAGCACTTGAAACGGGCCCACGAATCTTGGCTGGAGGTTCCGGGTTCGCTCAAAATTCCGCACCACCACTTGGTCACCTGGTTTCAACGTGTGGCCTGGACTCTCTGGCAGTTTAGGCAAGGATTCGAATACCTGTTGATGAATAAGGCTTAGTTTAGCAGTCAGGTCATAAAGATAATCAATCAACATTGGATATTCGATCAGTTTGAATTCCTTTGGCCTAGGGACTCCCCAAACATTAGCAGGACGACCGAACACAATCTCATATGGGCTAAGCCCTACTCGAGAGTGTACAGTCGCTCTGGTGGACAGTAGAGCTAAAGGCAGTGCATCTGGCCAAGATAGACCAGTGGAAGCTTGAATTTTAGCAAGTTTCAGCTTCAGGGTACCATTGTACCCTTCAACCAAACCTGCTGACTGCGGGTGATTCGCACTGTGGAATTTCTGGGTGATACCCAGACCCGTACACACACTCTTCATGACTTTCCCTACAAACTCACTTCCATTGTCCGACCAAACAATCCGTGGCATACCATACCTGGGGAAGTATTCTTTGAGGAGGATTTTGGCAGTGGACATAGCAGTGTTATCCTTTAATGGATATGCCTCAATCCATCTTGAAAAGGCACAGACTACCACTAGGACATATTTAAGATTGTTACACCTGTCCATGTGGATAAAATCCAACTGAATCACTTCAAAGGGACAAGAAGGGGGAGCAAAATGACCAGTTGGGGTTGGGGTTCCCTTGCCAGGATTATGCATCAGGCATATCATGCAGTTTTTCACCACTCTTTCCGCACACTTAGTAATTCCATCATTCTTCCATACTGGAGCTAACATTTTACAGATCCCTTTCGAACTGATGTGCGCCGCTCCATGCGCCATCGTGACTACTGCGAGCACATACGCATCAGGTAACATCCAACGCTGCTGTTCAGACAAATCAACCCAACATCCACTTGAATCCATTTTACCCGTTTTCTCCTTCCATTCATTCTTCTCATTTTCAGTTGCTTCATTCTGGATTGCCTTCACACTTTCAATCGTATTCTCACACATCCCTGATTCAGCAATCCCTCTTGCAGACGTTGCAACGTACATTCGGCTCGTCATGTTCTTGGCCGTTTCTTTGGCGACCTCATCAGCGAACGTATTCCCACGGCCAACATCATCCGTAATCTTTCGATGTGCACTGCACTTCACAATCGCAACTTCATTCGGTAGGGTCAGAGATTCCAATAGATCGCTGACTAACTGTCCATGTTGGATCTTAGTCCCATGGGACGTGAGAAAACCTCTTTCTTTCCACAGACGTCCAAAGCTATGTGCTACGCCGAAGGCGTATTGGCTATCAGTAAACACATTCACTCTCTTTCCCTCAGCTAAAACACACGCTCTTGTTAGTGCAATTAATTCTGCAGCTTGGGCAGAATTCTGACTTACTCTTGCGGTCTCAACAATCGTACTCAAAGTCGTAACTGCATATGCGGCCGTCACATCACCATTCTGTAGTTTAAAACATGACCCATCGACATATAAAGTGCCATCTGGATCTAGTAACGGAGTGTCTTTTAAATCAATCCTACCTTTTGTCTCTTCCTCAGTTCTGAAACAACAATCATGGGGCTCTGAATCACTCGACTCTAGAGTAGTCGGCAACAGCGTTGCTGGATTCAATATGTTGCATCGCTTGATCTGAATGTGACTTGCCAAAAGCGTCAGCTCATAGCCTGATAGTCTAGCACTGGTGAGGTGCTGAGTTTTCGTTCGATTCATGAGTGTATCCACAGCATGTGGAACCATGACTACTAACATGTTGTTCATGACTAGTCCAGCAGACTGTCGAATAGACACTGCAGCTGCTGCTGTAGCTCTCAAACAACTTGGCAATGCTCTGGCTACCGGATCTAATGTGGATGAGAAATACGCACAAGGCCGCTGTTTGTCACCAAATTGTTGCGTTAATACACTCAACGCACAACCTTCTCTTTCATGGACATATAAAGTAAACGGCTTACTGTAGTCAGGAGTACCCAACACAGGAGCTGAACACAGCGCATCACGTAAGTCGGAGAAGCTCTGTTGACATTCATCAGACCATGGCAAAGGGCTCGGAACACCTTTTCCAGTCAGGACCACCAATGGTTTTGCCATGAGAGAAAAATTTGGGATCCATTGCCTGCAGTATGACGTAATACCCAAAAACGCACGTACTTCTCTCTGTGTGCTTGGTACAGTCATCTGTGAAATTGCTTTGATTCTCTCTGGGGTCAACCTTCTTCCCCCCTTTGACAAAAGATGACCTAAGTAGGTCACTTCTTGGCAACAATATTGCAGTTTAGAAGGTGAAACCTTGTGATGTAAGTCTGACAAATGACGTAATAAAGAAATTGTAGCTATTTTGCAAGTTTCCTTGTCATCAGCAGCCAGTAGAAGATCATCTACGTATTGGATCAGAGCAACACCCGGAGGAAGTACAAGAGCATCTAATTGACTCTTCAATGCTTGGCTGTAAATTGAAGGGCTCTCACAATAACCTTGTGGAGCGCGTCTGAATCTGAAACTGCGACCTCCTAAGGAGAAACCAAAAATGTCTCTACTTTCCTCGGCTATCGGAATGCTGAAGAAGGCATTCTTCAAGTCGATCACTGTAAACCATGAGGCTGAGGCAGGAATCAACGTCAATAATGCAGTGATATCTGGTACCACAGGAAACTGCGGAATCACTATTTTGTTAACTTCTCTGAGGTCAATCACAAATCTGTAGATTGGAGGTTTGGATGGGTCAGTGCGTTTCAAAATCGGCAGAACAGGACTATTGCAGACATTTCCTCTAGTTTCCTCTATCACATCTTTCTGTATTAAGTCTTTCACGATCAGCAAAAGTGCACATTCACCTTCATTCGAAATCCGATACTATGGGATTCGTGGGAATCTAACATTCGCTTTCAGACTTACCACATAAGGGGGAATTTCCAAGAAGCCTACATCGTTAGGACAAAAAAGGGGGTGGGGGGCTTGGGGGGATTAATCTCTTATTAAATTATACACAAGAAACAATAAATTATCTTGGTACAAAATATTTACTTATATCACCAATTTTTGGATAATTTTTCAGAAGCGAATCTCTCAATAGACATCCATGAAAAGTACACAAAATATATACAGATTATTATACATTTGGACATACAAAAACAAAAATTCACCAAACACCTCTATATACAACTTCATCAAACATATAACACATTTTATATACACAACATATACATTCCCCTAATTCTTGCTCAAAACGATGTATACTACTTTTTGCAGTAATACAATCAGAGGTCGTCCTCTTGGCGTCAGAGGTTCTACTCCTCTCTAAATCTTTTATGTAAGCGCCAGAACCATTAATTTCTAAATCTGTGGACTCCTCATGAATAAATGTGTCGACGCGTTCGCGTTTCAGCCTTCTATTATTTGGCTTCCTCAGGACGGGGGTTGCAAACTGTCTACAAAAAATAAAAATAAACAAATCACTATCACACCCATTCAATACAACTGTCCCCAATTTGCCCATGCAGTGCTCGGAAGGACTCAAGACTAGAACAGTGTGAGACACCAAACACCGCACATAATCCAACACATAACTGGTGTTTCGACAGGGGGTGCGTGATTTGATACAGCCCCCACCTGGAGGCACCTGTGAAGACATGCCGGACATGGATCTGGAGTGGACCCACTCGCCCCTAGCAAAAAATGCCAGCCCTGTACCTGCTTTTAAATATTTCGTTGTATATGGAACTCCAGGCCAGCTATTCAATTCAGCGCCTGTCATATTGCATATGCGTAAGTAAATAAACGGCGAGTGACCGGTATGCAGAGTAAATTACTCATCCGTCTCGCTCACAAAGAATCATATAAATGTGATGCTCTTCTATTACCTCCGCGCGTATGAGACGCTGCTCGCCGTATTTTGAATGTCCGTGGACTTTTATTATTTCTCGTCCAGTAAGTTCCGTCAGTTTCATCCACTATAAAACAAACAAGATTCGCCGTGAGGAGGATAATCTTCCCAACTACATGAGCTCACAACAGCTGTGCTGACCTTACTCTAGGCTGAAACCTAATACACCCACTCTTGCCTTCCAAACTGCCACTTAATGCAAAAACGCCTGCTTTCATGGTCTTATTAACGAGCCTGATTCCAAACGGCAACATCTTTTAGCCATGTTCGCTCTACACTTACATGATTTCTTTCGTAGTTTCCCCGGCTATAATCCACTTCAAGCTTCGGTGCTGCTGCTTCGCATCGGAAGACCGCAAGATTGGTCAAATCTACTTCCGCCGTATATGTGTTTGTGTGCGTCGTAACGTGGTTAAAGGACGTGAGATGGACCGACACAGAAAGCGGACTATTTTCTGTATCTACTTCCGCCGTATATGTGTTTGTGTGCGTCGTAACGTGGTAAAAGGACGTGAAATGGACCGACACAGAAGGCGGACTATTTTCTGTATCGTAGTAACGGAGCCAACCTGCGGGCACTTTTAGTGTGACATACAAAGGTGTGTAGATCTCAGAGCGTTGCTCCTACTGGATCAAATCCTTATTTCATAAATATGCGTGAGAGCCTGCATATACTCAAAACATACGTCCTCGGTTGTTTCCAAACCAATTCTAAATACGAAGCCAACCCTTCCGGCATGTCAGTAATGGAAAAATTAAAATAAAGGATTAAAAAGTACAAAGAGGGGTATCGGCTCAGGATCTAAATGTATGATCACCAACAGCAAAAAGTTTACATATCTCATATGTCCAATGCTAAGGAACATATTGACTACAGAAATGGAGGTACGAATTCTAAACCCGGGAGGCATGTGCCTAGTATCCCAGAAGCAAAGTGAACTGGAAAGCATCAATCGGAAAGGGGGTACGGATTGTATTACCATGGACTCCACAGCCGTACATGACCCCTCAAGTAATTCCAAAGCACTGCATGTTCAAAAACTCCGGGCGTACATTCTAGTTTGGTGAAATAGAAATAATCACCAGATTTTATGTCTGCGCTAATTGATCCCCAAAATTATTTCATGCCACCTAACTCTCTTAACCGTGTATAAATCATCATCAGTATTGTCTCAATGTACAATTTATCTAATCAGTGCCCATAGTTCATCCCTCTCGTTTAGGCCTTCACTCGCAGTATGGTACCTTTCAATGAGACGGGCTTCTGTGCGGTTAAGTTTCATTTCTACTTCGCTCTTACTGTTTGCCTTAATTACAGCTAGAACTGTCCACTCTATGTCGTTTTCATTATGGCCTGCTTCTACATAATGCTGCACCAGGGGAGCTCCCTGTGTTCTACAATTAATGCGTGATTTATGTTGTAGAATTCGCAGTTTTACCATCTGGGTAGTTTGCCCAATATACATTTTTCCACATGGGCAGGTCACAGCATATACGACATTTTTTGTGTTGTAGTTTGAGAAGGCTTGCATCACATGTTCCTTATTGTTGATCAACACTACTTTGGCATCACTTGTGCCTGCACATGCCACACAATTATTACACCGAAAGTGCCCTATGACAGGGGGCAGGCCAAGTAGCGATCTTGTATCTTTTTTCTGTATAGGCTCCCGCATTGCTCTCACCAAATGCTGCCGAAGGTTTTTACCTTTCTTAAAGGCAAACAAGGGTTTGGGTATGTTGAACTGTTCAATAAGTCCCCAATTTCTCAAGATTATCTTTTTAACTTTATTGGCTTTGGGATTAAAAGTTAAAACACATGTCATCCTTTCAGTTTTTTCATGTCTTTTAGGGGTCAATAGATTTTCCCTAGGTGTAAACCAGGCTCTTTTTAAAGCAGCTCGTACTAGCTTTTTTGGATATCCTCTCGCACATAATTTTTCTTGTAGTATGTTGGCATTCTCAAAATAGTCATCTTTGCGAGAGCAATTGCGTCTTATTCTTAGAAACTGCCCATAAGGCAGGTTTTCTTTCAGACTTCTTGGATGCCCTGATGTAAATTCTAACAAAGTATTTCTGTCCGTTGGCTTAGTATATAGACTCACTTCCAAAAACCCCTCTTTGTCCAAAATCCATACATCCAAAAAACTAATTTGTTTGTTGCTAACACTTTTAGTAAAATTTAAATCTGGTGTACGGTCATTAAGCCAGTCATGAAAGCTGGCTAATTCCTCCGTATCTCCACTCCAAATAAGAAAGATGTCATCAATGAAACGAACCCACTTATTGATCTTGTTAAAAAATGGTGTTGTCTCATTGAAGACATATAATTTCTCAAACTGATCCATCACTAGGTTCGCTATTTCAGGCGCGAAACAGCAACCCATAGCCACGCCCTTTATTTGCAGAAACAACTCATTCTTAAATGTGAAGAAATTATTTTTCAGGCAGATTTTCGCTAACTCCAACAGGAATTCTGTAGGAACCTGATGAGGTCTCATTCTCTGATTTAATGTTAGTTCCATTACCACGATGGCCTCATCTTGTGGTATGTTGGTATATAGGCTTTCGATGTCAAATGAGACCAACAACTGTTGGTCTCCATTGAAAGCACAATGTTCTATTTTGGAGATGAGGTCCATCGCGTCTCTGACGTACGCCCTAGTCGTACTGACAAAAGGTTTTAGGAAAGTGTCTATATATTTCGCCAATGGCTCGAGTATCGATCCACAGGATGAAATAATAGGCCTGCCTGGAGGGTTCATAGTGTTTTTGTGTACTTTAGGAAGTACATAAATCAATGGTACTTTTTGTTTCGTGACATTAAGAAATTCATACTCTTTTTTACTTAAATATCCACTTTCCAATGCTTTAGTTGTTAAATGCAGAATCTTAGCTTTCAATGCACCTGTGGGATTGTCAAGCATTTTACGGTAGTGTGTGATGTTATTCAACTGTCTATATACTTCTCTATCATAATCTTCTATGTCCCATACCACAATTCCTCCTCCCTTGTCAGCTGGTTTTATAATTGTCAGGGGATTATTCGTAAGATTTTTTAAGGCTATCTGTTCAAATTTAGAGAAATTGGGTTTAAATGTCAAACGCTTACTGTTTAGGTAGTCAATTTCCTTTAGTATCTGATTTTCAAAAAACAGGATCTCATCGGGGATCATCTCGCTTTCAGGACAAAAGGAGGATTTGTTTTTTAATCCACTCACACTAATTTCCTGTGCTTCATTCTGTTGAGCAACGAATACTTTTAGTCTGATTTTACGTAAAAATTGTAGTATTTCAGTCTTTGTGTCTACTGGATTTTGTAGTACTATTGGTACAAATGATAGTCCTTTTTCTAAGACTCTCATTTCCCAAGGTGTTAAAATATGTTTGGATAAGTTATAGATAGGTATCATCAAGTTATTTGGATCATTAACCTGGTCCCTATTCTTTCTTTCGGAAGGGTCTACCTTCTGTACACTCGTTGGCGTGTTCGAAAAAAGTTTTGTTCTGTTGCTGGTTGGTGCATTGGAGTCCTCCAATGGGTGTGATAGTGATTTGTTTATTTTTATTTTTTGTAGACAGTTTGCAACCCCCGTCCTGAGGAAGCCAAATAATAGAAGGCTGAAACGCGAACGCGTCGACAAATGTATTCATGAGGAGTCCACAGATTTAGAAATTAATGGTTCTGGCGCTTACATAAAAGATTTAAGGAGGAGTAGAACCTCTGACGCCAAGAGGACGACCTCTGATTGTATTACTGCAAAAAGTAGTATACATCGTTTTGAGCAAGAATTAGGGGAATGTATATGTTGTGTATATAAAATGTGTTATATGTTTGATGAAGTTGTATATAGAGGTGTTTGGTGAATTTTTGTTTTTTGTATGTCCAAATGTACAATAATCTGTATATATTTTGTGTACTTTTCATGGATGTCTATTGAGAGATTCGCTTCTGGAAAATTATCCAAAAATTGGTGATATAAGTAAATATTTTGTACCAAGATAATTTATTGTTTCTTGTGTATAATTTAATAAGAGATTAATCCCCCCGAGCCCCCCACCCCCTTTTTTGCTATATATTACATGTGTCTTTACCCAGGTATGGGAGGGTCATTTGGGTATGCCCCATAGTGTTCTTTGATACATCGTTAGGACCAGTCGCCCAAAGAGTATCAGGGAGAGAACGCAGCTCCGGTGGGAGCTTATCCATCGACATATACATTGGAGAGATGACTCTTTTGCCTAATGTGAGCTGTACTCCCGAAGGAGAACAGTACAGTGTCGCATGCAGGCGTTTCAACAGATCTAAACCAAGCAGATTCTCATTACAACCGGTTGTTAGGATAAGGGGTGCTTCTAGTTCGCATGGCCCAACAGAAATTGATAAAGGACTAGAAACAGGATTGTGAACAGGGGCGCCTGAGAAACCTACTGAAGTGTTCGTTAAGCCAGACAAAGGTGCGCCAGGGAGTTTCGCATGCATAATTGAACTTTTTGCCGCACCAGTATCCAACAGAAACGGTTCGACCACGCCTGATGTAACTACTGCGACATAAGGTCTACTCTGATCAACTGCAACTGATACTACTCCCTCTCTTTGCCTGTGGCTGTCCTAGTACTCGCCTCTCTGAATCTCTTCATTATGATCATAATAATCTTCAACATGATACTGTGGAGATCTACCCGGTTGCGCAGGTTGTACATTTCACTGATCGAAATAATTTGATGGGCGATCGGCCTGTGGTGTCATAGTACCACGTCCTCTACCTCTAGGAGCTTGCATAAACCCAACATTACCTCTCTGAGCTGGGACACCACTAGTCTGTGCGTGCAGACACTCATTCTTATAGTGACCCTCCTTTTTACAATAGGCACACTGATTCCATGCTAACTGTTGTCGGGAAAAACCATAATTAAATCTTTGGGACGTCCCTTGCTGGAATTGTGGCTGTTGCTGAAACTGGGGTCGCTGCTGTGAATCTGACTGATTCGAGCGAGGCAGATACGCCTGTTGCAATAGTACTTTAGTCTTTAAATCTTTTGTCTTCTTTTCTGACTTTTCCTTCTCTTCTTTCTCTCTATTCTCGTAATACTGAGCAGTTGCAAGTATCTGTGCTGTCGTCGACACTGCCCATGCACTTTCAGAATCCTTTAACTTGTTACTAAGCTCAGGTAGTAAATTAAACACTAACTTGTCGACAAACAACCTCTGGCCTCCCTCAGTACTCATATCTTGCCCACTGTGGTCTACGAAGGTCTCTTCAAATCTAGTGAAAAAGTCAGACGCTTTCGTCCTTCTTTTGCTTGCATGCCGATAGTTTATCCCAATTAACTCGTAACGCTGGCATCAGCGTTTTCATCAGATTCATTATTCTGCCAGGTAAGGCAGCAATCAGAGGTTCAGGTTTAGCACCGCCAACTTGTTGCGCATCTGCCGCTACAATAGCTGGCCAATCACCTCCTAGGGCGACTGGGTGGTTCTCTTGCCGAATCTTGGCCCATATAGGCTGTGGCACTACATTGCCAAATAGCATTTCAATGTCTGCCAAATTCATGACACACGCTTGAACTGTCTGCGTTAACTCTTTATAATAACCAGCAGGGTTTTTACGCGGGTCCGGCAGCGCTTGTTTTACTGCTAATACTTAGGCCCGCTTCCAAGAGATGTGTATCCACACTCTCTGGAATTGTGCCGGAGCAGCTGCAATACCATTAGCCCCATCAGCTTGAACTGCATCACGCCATATCGGTGGAACTTCCCTCATCGGATATTGACCTCGTCTTTTCCTAGTAATCGGTGAACCATCAGGGTCCCTTGGCGTTCGAAGAGGGGAATCATCCCTATAAGCTAAAATCAGTTCTATCGCTCCCCTTACTTCTGAACCTATCACCATTCCTGCGGCAAATTTCTGCTGAACATTTATCAGATCAGAGGGGACGGAATCTAAGTCATCATCTTCCCATTCCTCACGCACAAGAGAACACATCACGTCAAAAACATAACGTTGAGTTGGTTCATTCCATTGCATAAAGGTATCTAACACTCTTCGTGCATCATACTTCGCAGCTTTCGACATCCACCTAAGAGCTGTCGAATCTAACATTTCTCGTTCCTGAGGACCAGGAAGCTGGCTACGTCTCTGTATAGAGTCAGAAACGGGGGTCCAAATTAAAGACCTGTAGAGAGGAGTTAAGATATTAGTTACAGAGTCGGTTATTTTCCGACGAACGGAAAGCGGAGTCAGAATGTTCACAGGGTTCGGGAGCAGGGCAGCTGGAGCAGATGAAATAGTAAGGGTGGGAGTAGCAGGTAAAGCAGTTTGCGAAACGACAGACAAAGGCGGAACAGGCGACCCAGGAAGAGGGGGTGCCGAAGGAACATTAACCACGGGAAGGACAGGAGGTGGAATCAAAGGAAGTGGAGCAACTATTCCAGGCTGACCAGCAGCTGGCTGTACAACAGGTAGTAACGGTGGTGCTGTAATACCCTGTGCATACGGTGGAGGTGAATTCAACAGGTAAGACAACAGAGGATCCTTTTCATGGTCCTCTATCGGCTTAGTAGGACAAGATGGCAATACAGGGTAACATTTATCAATTGCCAAATTATATTTTCTATTCGCCATCTCCATTGCTTTCTCAGTCTCGTTGACATGCAGCTGCCTAGCAGACTCCATTAAAGTCAACCCTTTCTCTTTCTGTTCTTTCTTCGTCTTCCTAATTTCTCTCTGTTTGGCTTCTTTACGCCATACGCGAAAAGAATCAAACATTGCCGGCCGGGCTTTTCTTTTAAACAACTTCATTTCTAGATTGTCTAGAATTTCGCTTTCGAAGCTACCATGTGGTGGCCAACTAAGGACACCATCTTTTCTGGTATAACAGACCCATACTTCATTATACGCAATAGGACCTACACCATGTTTACAATAGAGCTCATATGTAGGAGTTCCAATCGGAGGAACTGAACACGAATCCTCCAACCGGGAATCCCCGTTGCAACGTAACCAGGACAGGAAACAATTACTACTGTTAGTCATGACAAACAAAGACAAATTCCAACCAAAATGCGCAGAGAACTTAGGCCTACCAAAATGAACCAATACCAAAACAAAGATTATCTAAACAAGAGCAACCAATGATAATCTACGAATTAAACCAGAGCAACAAAAAACAACCAAACTGAGCGTAACCCACTTAATACTTAACTGAAATGTGGAAGACGTCACCAAGGAGAACCCGTCTACGTCTCGCCGTACTAAGGTCTGCACCTCGGGTCCAAGACAGGGCGACAGTCAGGGCAGCGGTCCTCTGTAGCCGTCTGGGAACGGGAACCCTCGTGGAAGAGATCGTCGGGCCACTTTCACGACATGCAGGGATCGATGAAGCGGGGTACCTCCCTCCGGAATCTTCACACGAAACTCCTCGAACTTTTCAGGCTTTGGACCGGTACCGGATGACGTCGCCCTACGTTGGGCGCCAATTTGAGGTTCTGGACTTTTAAGAGTCCAGAGGTGTCAGGGAAACAACACCCGAAGACCCCTGAGTTCCTTCCTGTCTCGGTGCACAAATAAACAGAGACGCGGGTTTCTCGATGGTGGCGTCAGAGACCAAGATTTATTTACTGCAGGGACACAGAAGTCATAGGAACCACACAGAGGCAGAATCTACGAGACTGTTCGAATTGCATTAAGTGGGTTGTTCCTTAAATACACGAAAAATGTCTTTAGGCAACATTACACGAATATTTCTCATGCCCAACCCGGTATCCCAAACAAACAGTAAATAGACATCAAACAATAATTAGTCGTAGGTTTTCGGTATTCGATCAGGTCCCCTTGTCAGTTTTCCATTCTTTGCCCGATCCTCCCCATCAGAAAAATCGTAACCTCCCCATTGTAAAAGCCCAGAAGGAGAGGAGCAGAGCCAGGTGCAAAGGATTGAAAAGTAGGATAAGAGGTGTTTATGGATCATAAACGGGCATGGCTACCGTCTTCGGCCTTTCAGTCAGGACAATGGGCACGAGAACCAGTATAGCAGGACTGGCCTCAGGCAAGGGAGGCAGCTTGATTCTGCCTAGTCATGCAGCGTCAGCCTTTCTCGGGGCTCGAGCTTACGTATCCTTAACAAGGTGATTCTGCCGGGGTCATCGCCCGTTCATTGACTATGTGAGGGCAAGAAACAAAATGGATGCCGTAACTAAAATGGATGCCATGACTTAACAACAGAATGCCCTATTTCTCAGTGAATTCATGCTAGTTGCGCAGCGAAAACACTGTCATGCATATAATGGATCATTTACGGTTCATTGGTACCAAAATCGTGTGAGTACTACGATACCGAATACACGGGTTCGGATCGCTACAGAACCTCACCATCCCTGAGCTTTCAACAACAAGCAGTAGCCGTGGCAGGGACCTGCTTCGGCATAATAAAAGGGCTCAGGAAATTTTTCGATCTAATCCCTTTCGCCGCAAGGAAGACGGTGGCAGTAGCCCTCATTACCTCTTGCATAGATTACTGCAACAGCACATACGCAGGAACTAACAGGACAGTCTGTCATAAACTACAAATGGTGCAGCATGCAGTGGCCAGACTAGTGCTGGGATGGAAAAGAAGAACCTCAGACACAATTGCTATGAACACCCTGCACTGGCTCCCTATACATAAAAGGGTGCTCTTCAAAATCTTGCTAATCACTTTCAGGGCAGTTAACAAAACAGGACCCAAATACATTGATAGCATGTTCCAACGCTACGTTCCCTCCAGGTGTTTGAGGTCCCAAGGTGACAATCTCCTGACTATTCCCAAGTTTAGACTCAAAACCAGAGGAGGTAAAGCCCTGGCTGTCTTGGGGTCCAGAGCATGGAACTCACTGCCACCCCCTTTCCGACAAATCTCTATAGAAACAATTTTTAGAAAAAACCCTTAAGACCTGGATTTACACCCTATCCGACACAAAATGCAAAAACATGATTTAGCATTTTAACCAAGGATTCACCACAAGAACAATAAGCCACCATGTTCTCTTACATTCTGAAGCGTTAAGATGCTCTCTGAAGTGTAACCTGCGCTATACAAACACTAATTACATTACATTACATTCCTTAAAGTAATAATACAGAATAGGACCATAGTACCCAGCATGCAGAGATGTCTTTATAATCATATTATAATACTTTCTTTTCTTGTCAATTTACTCTTATGTGGCATTCATTCATTGTACCATATGCGAGACTCATATATGGGAACGCATTGGGATAACTTCAAGATGGCAAACAAGTTTGTTTTCATGATTACTGTATGTGACTCACAATTTAGTAAAGAAATAGTATTTCCAAGATAGAGCTCATGGTGCACTCCTGCTCTACCTTTTCCTTTACACTATAACTTTGGCATTTGTTCATTTTTGGACTATTTTAAGATGTGGCCGTCTTTTTTGCCATGTTTATATGGTCTCTTGATGAGCCCTCTATATTCAGCTCTTTAGAGAGGTTTGGACGCAGTCTTGTCTGTTAACACGTATTTAGGATTGGCTCTCTCTATTCCACCTGTTATAATGATAGATGGATTTTGCGATTTACTGACTTGAATGTTCCTGATATTTGCTATTACCATATAATTACCATATACTCTTGTCACAACTTGCCTGCTACGAGCGAGGAGGAAGAGGAAAAGGAGGATGTGCTCCCCCCTTACATTTCTCCTCTCCTCTATTTGCAGACACCAATGGACCTGGCTGGAGATACGTTTGCTGGTTCCTTTAATCAACTCAGTTTCCTGAAGGACAACCCGCCCCACATGACAGCGTCACAAGACCCAATCAAAAAGTTGGAGGACCAGGAAGAAGAATATATGTCCGCCCTCCCTGTATGGAGAAGAGTTTCTATGAATCTGCCTCAGGGGGTGGTGGAAGCAGGGCGCTTTACCAGCCAGGAGATCGGCAAAAGATAAGGGAGGGGGTGGGTGCCGCTTGCTTACTAAGAGGTACTCCATGGTTCGGAGAGCCGCGAAACAGCGTGACACTGGTGACGGAACTGGGTGCTATATTCCCCTACACCTAGCCTCTTTATGTACTGACCCAAGGGACATTTGTACTAAAACAGTTTTTATTCTGTTTTCTTTGTTCTGAGGGACTTTCCTCATTTCATTTCGTTTGGCTTGGAGAAGGAAGACCCTTAATACGCCTACAGTCTAGAAAAGAAAAGACTGGGACAGAGACTCAATTGTGTTTGTTTAAAGAACAATAAAGCATTTGCACAGTTCAATACCACCCTCTGCTCTTCTTCTAGTCTGATACTTGGTGGAGAATGCAGGCAGCCTCTCCATAGCAGACACTAGGGAGACTCTAATACAGCAGTTGATACGTGGACAAGAGAAACTGGAATGAACGATGGAAAGACAAATTACATTGGCCTAGGCAGACCGGAATCTCTTTAAGGATACTATAGCTCAACAGCTGGAATACATCCACAAGGTTGCGGAAGATCAGAACCACTCTGCTTCACATCCTCCTGCTCGACAAGGAGCCCAGATGGGCTATCCCAATATAGCCTTGCAAAAATATAACCCCAGAGACGACCTCGATGACTTTCTCCTAAACTTCGAGAGAGCCGCTAAGCTTCGGGCTGGCCTGAACAGAAGTGACCTTTCTTTCTAGCCCCTCGCTTGACCGGGGAAGCCCAAGCAGCGTATCAAGTGGCCTATCCCTCAGGAAACACTCCTCATAAAGAGATCAATGAGATAATTCTAGTCAACCTAGGCATGGACTCCGAGGTCTACCGAATGAGGTTTAGGAAGGAGAGGGGATTGCCCGGAGATAATCTGAAAACCTTGCTTTTTTAAGTTAAAAGCAGCGGCTGATAAGTGGTTAAAACCCAAAGGAAATAAGAAAGAGGAAATCATGTCCGTAATCTATCTAGAACAGTATATGGAGGCGTTACCCGTCTTAACCCAATGATGGCTTCGGCAGCACACTAGACTCACAGTTGAACAAGAAATAGAGATGGCAACCACTTATTCCCGAGCCCAGCCTAAGGCTCTTCTCATGGAAAACGACAAAAGCAATCGCCCCTCCCTGGGGAATCCTGAAAACAGTACAATAAAACCCCAACCGAACCACAAAGGATACGCGGCCCTAAACCAGAATCCATTCGGCTAAGAGGACCTCAATATTTCGATTGTGGAGAGTGGGGTCACATTGCTCGCTTCTGTCCTAAAAAGAAAGTCAATGAAGAGCCTATGGACGTGAGCTTTCTCCCCAAAACCGTCCTATATACGGAGGAACTAGGCTCATGCTTTTACGTAAGTCTGATCGTCAACGGGGGTCGGGTGAGAACCTTACTTGATTCCAGCTGCCGCCAATCGGTTATACAAAGAGCCCTGGTAGAACAAGAACAAATTCTAAAGGACCAACAGGTGCCTTTAAGGTGTGTACACAGGGACGTAAAGACATACCCTGTAGCCTCTGTTCCCGTACAGTTACCAGATGGAAAAATAATGCAAGTCAGAGTAGGAGTTTAACTACCCTTCCAGAGAAACTCATACTAGGACTAGAAAACCCCGAGATCTTAGGGCTGCTTTGACGGAGAATCGCTACCCCTCTGAATCAAGCCCCGGTTCTCATTACACAGGCTCCCCGTGGCTTAGTGATAAAAACCTTCGATACGCAGAAGCTCACAATCCCACCCTCTAGACCGCATGGCAGCAGGCTACTACATCTCCTCCACCAATCCCTCCTATCCCTCCTTCATTGTGAAGAAT
Organism: Triturus cristatus; assembly: GCF_964204655.1. Lineage (NCBI taxonomy): Eukaryota > Metazoa > Chordata > Amphibia > Caudata > Salamandridae > Triturus > Triturus cristatus. Next base: position 924,425,338 of record NC_140591.1, on the reverse strand, counting down.
GGCCTATTATATAGAGTAGGGAACCCCACTAGCCCTCCTCAGTTGCTTATTCCCTTGAGTTTGAGAGAACAGATACGTTTTCTTGCCCATTCCCATTTGCTGCCAGGACATAGAAAACAACACAAAACATATTAAGGCACTTTTATTGGCCAGGTACATTTGCCCAGATAGCCAAGTACTGCCAAGAGTGTGAAATATGCCAGAGAAAGAACCCTTATAGACCTCCTGCTGTTCCACTACAAACCCTTTCAATAATTGGAGAGCCCCCTGAGAGGGTAGGGATGGACCTAATTTGTCCTCTTCCAAAATCCAGAAACGGTAACCAATATGCCTTGGTGATGATAGATTATGCCACACTAGTGATGGTCGCTCCGTTAGGGCGTCGGAGCGCCACACCACTGCTTTCTCACAGTGCAAGAAGCAGAAAATAAAATGGCATTAAAAATACCATTTTATTTTCTGCTTCTCGCGCTGCAAGAAAGCAGATGTCAGGGGTGTGCCTGGTTGGGGGTGGGTGGGAGGGATTGCCTGGTTGGGGGCGAGCAGGTAGGCAGGTGGAAGAGGAGTGGCTTCCACCACTCTGAATGCCCTGACTGGTTGGTCGGCCCTGGGGCCGACCAAAACAGTTGTGCACACTCTACATTTTCTCTTTGTAGCCTGCATGCAGCCTACATAGAGAAAATAGCCCCCCTCCGCTGGGCGCCGCCAGGGACTCCGCGCCAATCACAACGCAGCATTGTGATTGGCTTACAGGAGGGAGGGAGCATGCCTGTTCCTGTTCAAGAGCAGAGGCGGCATTGGACCCGGCCCAGGAGCAGAGGCGGTGCGGACCGGTCAGGTAAGTTATTTACTTTTTGTTTTACCCCCCCCCCCTCAACCTCCCCGCGAGGCGCGACTGCAAAGACAGACGGCACAAAGGGTGGCTGGCTATATGCTTTGAGAATTGATGTGAATGGCTCCATTTGGCCAAATTGTTTTCCAAAATTCATTGGAAATTAGACACATGAGTGCAAGGCTCGCTCAACCCAGTCGCTCGCTCAGTAATGCTTAGAATATACCGGGGTGTATTGTAATATTGACCTGAATGCCGCCATATACAAGCTTCCTTCAGTATGCCGGGAGTGTCCAATGATGCGTCATCGAAGAGCTGGTCCTTCGGCATTTCAGTTTTTTCAGTTTGGTTCAGTGTTTTAAATGGATAAAGAGAAGTGCCGGTACTCGACAGACTGATTGAGGTAGGTCTTGCAGGTCTGGTGGGGGATTGTCTGGGGGTGGTGTGGGGGAGGCGTGGCTGTGAGGCTTATACCTTAAAACATCCCTGGGTCCACTTGTCTCTCTGAAAGGTACCTGAGCACGTACATTGTCGTCCCCGGCAGGTAGTAACTTCCTTGAGAGGAAACTTGTACTCTTTCTTGAAAACATTCTTTACTGAAGAGTTTAGCCCTGAAATGAAAGGATGTTTCTCCATTTGAGTTTCGTGCACCCATGTTTCTATGAGTGTTAAAAGGGCTAAGACGCCACTGCTACTCACTAACAGAACAAGTGAACGAGCAAGAAGGAAGAAAGTGTTTCTCGATGCAGTAGCGCTGCTTTTTTCAACAGCAATGCAGTACTAGTCAAACTTTAGCACCGGCAGAAACTGGTACTGCACGAACAACATGTGGGTTTCCATGGAATCCCGTTATGGGCTGTGGAGTAGTCCCAAACGCTGCTATTTTATCTTTGTTCTAATTGGCCATAAAGACTGCATTCCCCACAACAAAATGTCTATGCAGACACGTTTGTCTTTCACAGCGAGGATTCCCATGGAAAGGTCTGCAGTGTCTGTTCCCTTCTCAGTTTTCCGCTAAAACAAGTAATGTGCACCTTTTCAATTTCAACAAAGTCTAAAAACGTGTGACAAATTCTTTGCTCTTTTTGGCAGTTTGTTGCTTAAATAATAGTGCCAATATCGGCCACACTCACCATCCCTCCCACAGCAACATACAGGTAGCATAAATAAGCATAGACAAGACAACTTTTTGGTGGAGAAAATTGCTGCAGGTTTATTAGCATACCAAATATGCCAACATGGTGGGTTCTCTTACAGGCGATCCAAAGGCAAGCCGCCCCTCGCGGCCTACCCCCTGATGGGCCAACTTGCATCGTGGTCTTAGCCAATCGGTGCTTAGCGGTTGTGGTGAGGGGATAGCCCCTCCCACTTCCGGTGAAACATTGGTCCACCATATAACTCACGCCCCCCCTACGAGGGGCAGAGCATTCAAGCGACCCCGGTTGTACAGGTTTCCAACCACCCGTTGAACAGATGGGGTGCCTTCGCACCCCAGGGTCCACCGCACAGACTTCCTGGGGATATTCGGCCTCAGCACCCTTTGTGCTCCTGAAGAGGGTACCCCTGAGTACCTTTCCGCCTCTGGATCGCCATGGAACTCCGCCACAGCCCTGGGTGTGGTGACCATCGCAGCCAGGGCCCCCCACCAAGGCCGGCGCTCCTACTTACATCCCGCTATTTCCAGGGCCTCCCCTAGATCCAGGAGGAACAAGTCCATGAATATTCTGGAGAGATGTATCCCATCGTCCTCAAAGCACCCTGTGAATTTGGCGTGTAGCAACCCTTGTCTAAGGAAGCCAAATCCCCCCTGCTCAGTGAATTAATGCATAGCGCAGATGCGCCTACTGTGCGCAGGCTCCTTCGCCTCCGCCAACCGAGCTCCATGCCCCTCGAGCCGTAGGTGATTTCAGACCACTGAAGTTCACCTGTACCCAACAGGTTGCTAATTTGCACCGTGTGGTCTTCGTGGTCTTCTTCTAGGGTGCATTACTTCGCCACATTGACCAGACTATTTCATAGTTCTTTTCAATTATCCCTGGTGCACATAGTAATGGTGTCACAACAGGTTTGAGTGAATAAGTGTATGGTGCCCTGTTATTAGACACTGCACCCTTTCTAGAAGTGACAACTTACACATCCCACCCTGTTTGCTGAACCTTCGACTGGTCACAGATGCCCGGTCCCTGCTATCCACCTGTGACCCTTGATACTTACACCAGTAATGGTGCCGGACTACAAGATTTTGTGTGACATGTTTCGCTGTGGTCCCTTTGGTGGATCCGCTGGGACCCTTCTGTATCCCTGCAAATGTTGTGTCACGCACTATGGCCCTTTAATGCCCTTGCCCGTCCCTCAAATGCACCTGACAGCCTGATGCCCCCACAGCTTTGGGCAGAGGTGTTGGGCCCAGCACACCCCAGTCTATGTTTCTAACATTATCTCCCCTACAGGCTCCAGTTGGTGTGAGTGGCTATCCCTGTCCTGGCAAGGCATGTCAATGGTCATTCCCCCCCTTTGGTGACTATCCTGCCATGGGATATGTGACATAAGCACGGGTGTCCTTGTGTACTTGTTGTTTAAAAAAAGGGGGAACCACATGAACGAACACCTTCTTGAGCAGTGGGAACGCCAAAACAATTTTTATTCAATCATTGTAGCCAAATTATGCTTTGCCCCCACAAATTAGCTGGCAGCTACTTCAATTGCCTGGCTCCCTGGCTATAGAGTGGGTGTTTTTGTCTCTCCTGGATGGTCTCGAGGATCCATCTCTTGGTTCATGCTTGCAACCCTTAACATTATCACATTAGTTGGACAAGCCCACTGCCTGGCCGCAAGCATAGTTGGTGTCTGGGCGAGGGGACAAAGAGGCTGCCAGGGGGGGCGGGGGAGGACTATATACCTCTCCCTGAACCCCCCCTCGGCCAGAAGTGACACGCGGGACCCCAGCAGGGGTCTCTGGCCAAAAGACTAGGCTGCCCAGTGTGCCATATTGTGGCACTAAAGGGGCCGCCCTCTTATGAGGGTCCCCTGCGGGGACTGTGTCAGTCAGCCCGCAATACTTCTTTTCGCACCGTATTTTACTGCTTTTAAACTTTTCCAAACACCACTGTTCTCTTGCGCTAATGCACGCGCTGTGATTGAAGCCACGAGGCATGAGTCTACGCCACAAGTCGCGCATATGTGGGCAAAATATAACTCTGGTACAACTATGAATTTATGAGTATTCGGCATGCAGTGGTGCAGCAGGGCGCATACAGAGGGGACATATTGCGGTATCATGGAGTCTGAGAGTTTGCTGCGAGATGGGAGCCATGATAGGCATGCTGGAACATTGAGCTTTACCAGCTAATTACGGAGGAATGGTTGAAACGTTTATGAGGAAACATGAACAGCTGTACATAATGTGTGGATGCGAGGGGACCCCAACAGAAACTTCTCATTGGTAGTTATCAAACCCCAGAAAGATTTTAGACTTGGGACAAGACAAGGACGAATACAAGCTGGGGGCATTTGGGGTGACGAGAATCCTCTAAAATGTACTCAGGCCTTGCTGAAAACTGCGTAGATATAATGTTTTACAGGAACAAAACACAATGTTCGAAACCCATGCACCATATGACCTTGGAGTGCTCGTTACTTTCCTGTATTTTCAAGAGACACACTCCCCTAACTTGTAAAGGGGCAATCACTTAATTATGGCTGCAGTGTAAGGAACTCAAACTCAAACCATGCTAGCCCTCTGGGGAAACAGTGCATGCTGGAATTAAGGCACTGGCTGTTTTGGCTCTGGGATGTTTTAGCGATGGAAAAGATTATATACTCATTAAAAGACAAACTTAAGTGATTTTGAGCCAATTGGTAGCCCCTTCTGTCTTTCCTCTCTCTCCAGAGAGAGAGTTAAGGGAGATCATGTGCCCCTGCTGCCTCTGAGTGCCAGTCATCATCTCCTCAGAACTGTCCTAGCTTCTCGCGACCAGATGACCCCCTTAATCACTTGGCCATTCTCATCCTTGTTGTGAACTTTGTAAATAGTTGCAAATAAAGTTTGGTCGTTGAATTTGGTCTTGATCTGTTCTGCAGGTTTTCATCTGACCATACACCTTGTAATGTTGGGGCAAGTAGAATGGGGAATTAGTAGCTCCAGGATTTTATTGATCTGCGTTCTCCCCAACCAGTTGTTTATAGAAGATGGTTTGTGCACTATAAAAACGAAACCAGCTAATCCCAAATTATGAGGCAAAAAAATGAAAATGATATTGCTCATTATGAGTTTAAAGGGAAATTATGCAATGCATATGTGGCACGGCTGTCTAGCTGTTCTGACATCTGAACAAACTGATGCAAAATCCAGTCCAGTGAAATGAAATGCTAAAGTTTGTTTAAGGACCTGTACATATTCAACAGACCCTATCCAAACTGTTATTCGCTGAATAATAATAGCCCTGTATTACATGGAAGCCCAGCAGCACTATTTTATTAACACATTTAATATTTTTGTATGTATGTGGGTATTTATAAAGCACAAACGGAGCACTGTACAACTAGTAAAGTTAGTGAGCACTATTAAGATGGAGGGGTGAAGAGCTGCTGTGTTCAGATGAAGAAGGTGGCTCTTCTAAAGTGTTGTGATGTAGTGTTCTTTAACCCCTTGCATGCTGTGCGCATTTTCTCGCTGTGCGGGCGATTTAAATAGTGGGCGGGATTCGGACAGCCCCCGGTCGTCCGACGCACACGCCCACCGTGACGTATGACGGCCGGGGGCCATCCGAAGCATGCAAGGGGTTAAAAAGATAAATCTTTAGCTATTTTCTGAATTAAAGAGGGAGTTTGGCAATTCTGATGGTCATAGGGATGTGGATGGTAAAGGCCTGTCTCCTGGTAAAGACCTGTTTCATGGTAAGGCCTGTTTCCTGGATTTGTTTCACCTTGGGTCTGATTTCTGGGTTGGCAGGATGGAGTTTGACAGTGAGGGTGCCAGAGGACTGCATATCTGCCATCATGACGGACAGCTGTCTGCCAAATTTAGAGATCACTGCCGGCCCAGGGGTTACATTGATTGCATTAGTGTAGTATCTGGCTTGGGCTGATGTGATGAAGTGTCTGCGTTTTGAGCAAAGAGATTTTAGTGTGACGTCCTTGGTGATCTGCTTTTCTTTAATTTTCATTCTAGTTTGCAAACAGTTTACTTATTGTCCCTAAGTTATTTTACGTTCTATGGGGTAGAGGGTTTACATCTGCACTTGTGTGTTTCACTGGGGCATGGACTGTTAAGCTAAAAATCTGTACTTAGCATAGTGTGCTGCCACACTGGTAGTGTGCTTCTTCTGTCCTTGCCTCCAGATATATAATACGAGTGACATTAAACCTACAACCAGCCAGGACTATAGGCTTTGTCAATGGTTGTGAGTTGCATAAGATAAATAGGAACAATCTGCAGCATTTTCATTATTATATACAATGAAAACATAGGTGGTTCAGAGATGTGTTACAGGTGGGAAGCACTTAGAGGGCCTGTTTCCATTAGTTGTATGTGCTTGGCTTGATGGTCATTTTGCAAGCAGACCAGTTTGAGAATTGGGCACATTTTTTATTTGATTCTAATGTTTTCTTCACACTTGTGCTTCAAAATGCTATATTTGGAGCCCCCTTTTTTCAACAATTTGCAGTAAATATGTGGTGTAAAACAAACCATTTGAATCAATTTTATTCAAAATGTTCTCGCGGGGGGAGAAGCCCCCCGCACCCTCCTTTTGCCGTTCGGGCTCGCTCGCTTCACTCACTCGCTTATTACATTAGGGTACAAAATTTTTCGCCCCAGCACTTTTAAAATCCACCAGCCGCCACTGTGCCACACGATACCCACTAAGGGCGCCTACCACTACAAACATCAGTGACAAACTGCTTTAACTGTTTTCCTAGGTAGGTTTTCCCCGGGAGGTCCTGACAGACCAAGGCACACCTTTTGTTTCTCGCCTAATGGCCCAAGTCTGTAAGTCTATGTTGATATCCCACATTAAGACCTTGTGTACCATTCACAAACAGACGGTTTGTGCGAGAGGTACAATGGCACGCTCAAGCTAACACAGAAAAAAATGATGACAGTAGCGGGAAAGGACTGGGATATGCTTCTCCCCTTAGCCCTCCTTGTCCTCTAGTGCCAGAAACAGAGTAGCCTTGGTTGTTCCCCCTTTGAGCACCTCTATGGGATGCAGCCTCGTACCCTGTTGGAGAAGCCTGGGAGCAAGAAAAACCAAAAAAAAGCAAAACACTTCTTGACTACACCCAGAACCTAAGATCAAGTATCCACAAGCTGAGGTAATTTGCCCAGGCCAACATCGAGAAAGCACAGGTCCATCAAAAATACTTTTATGACGAGGAAAAGAAATGGCATCACCTTAATGTACACGACTGGGTATTAGTCCTCCTCCCTCCATCCTCACAAAAATCTCTTTAAAAAATGGCTGGGACCCCTCCTAAGAACAACCATCTGGTTATGCCAGAGCAAAAAGAAGTAGTTTCCACTCTTACCCAATTAGAAGACATCCCTCCAAGAGATGCTTGTTCCATTTCCCCCCCTCTGTTTTGACCAGCCAGGGAGAACCACGATGGTGCAGCATTCAATCCCAACGATTCCAAGGAAGGTGGTAAAGCAGCACTCCTATCGCATACCAGCAGCTCGTCGAAAGGCCATAGAAGACGAAATAGATAGCATGTTGAAGTTGGGAGTCATCAAGCCCTCCCGTAGTAACTGGTCCTCTCCAGTGGTTCTCGTGCCAAAACCGGATGAAACAATTCGGTTTTGTATTGACTTCAGGGCTGTCAATGCAATTTCAAAATTCGATTCTTATCCCCTTCCCCGGATAGTGAGTTGATCGAAAAACTAGGTGAACCTCAATACATCACAACAATAGACCTCACAAAGGGCTGTTGGCAAGTCCCCCCGAGGTCCCAAGATCAGGAAAAACAGCTTTTTCCACCCCCTCAGGACTGTATGAATTCACTGTGTTGCCCTTTGGCTTACATGGGGCACCCACTACATTTCAGTGACTTATGAATACAGTGCTCCAGGGCCATCAAGCCTATTCCTTCTCTTACATTGATGACATAGTGATATACAGACCTAGCTGGGTACTACATCTTCTACATTGTCAACAAGTTTTTCAAGCACTTGAGAAGGCAGTACTGCTCATAAATGCCAAGAAGTCTAGAGTAGGGTTTCAGACGGTTTGATATCTGGGATACCTCATAGGGAATGACGTCAAATCTGTTTAAGAACTTGGCTGAGGCCAAAGGGTCAATAAGCTCATCTGCCCTTGGAATTGGATGAGCGGATCAATGACAGAATATCGACAACAACAATATCGACCTACAGAAATATCGGGACATAAATATATTTGTAAAAAATATCGACCTCCTATCTTCTTAATGGTAAGTACAAAAATATTGGAAAAAAATATTGTTGTAAAAAATATCGATGTATAAAATATCGTTTTTTTATATGTATAAAAAAAAGTACAATAAATTTCACTTAAAAAAATGTTAGATTTATTTGTAAATGTTACAAATATAAATAATTAGTGAGTAGCACTTCCCATATGGGTTGTGTCCCCCTTGGGCACTACTGTAGAACAGTTTGTCGTTTTTTCTTTCTTAAAATAAACAAGCTTTGAGGTGCAGTTGTATGTATTTATTCTTCATACATTTTTTTTATTTGTTTTCAATTCATGAAAAAAGGACTATAGTTATCCAATGCATTTCGGGTTGTTCAAAAATACCCTTCATCAGGGATTAGGCAACTTTAAATACATGCGGGGTGAACAAAACGCTTAAAATGCTGTGGTTGTGCACGTGTGTGAGTTAAAGGGATATGAACCAGCGGGGTGAAAATAGTCGTGAGTGCGGCTAGTCTGAATGTTCAATAAAGAAATTGTGCTCAAGTGACAGTTGTGCTTGAAACAAACGCGGTAAAAGCAGGTTGCCGCGTTCTTTAAGCGTTCTCTTTCAATACCGGCTACTAACGTCTTATCACCACCACGTAACAATTGGAAAGTCTCACTTTAATCTTCACACCGAGCTTTGTTAAAAATGATCATATGAGACCATGGTTTGTACCAATGAAGCTTTTTTTGATTTCTTGGCATGCATGTATGATGTTAAATACTCAGTTTTATTTAAAACAAAATTAATTATTAGTACTCATGACATTATTCAATATTAATCCTAGGACTAATCCCTGATGAAGGGTATTTTTGAACAACCCGAAATGCATTGGATAACTATAGTCCTTTTTTCATGAATTGAAAACAAATAAAAAAAATGTATGAAGAATAAATACATACAACTGCACCTCAAAGCTTGTTTATTTTAAGAAAGAAAAAACGACAAACTGTTCTACAGTAGTGCCCAAAGGGGGACACAACCCATATGGGAAGTGCTACTCACTAATTGCATACTGACGCCTGAATGAAGACGCCACCCCTGGAGCACACACAAAAATCAACAGATTAAAAGCAACCCTCAGTCAACAAGGTTGTAGCGCGTATCCCAACCCCATTATCATACAAATATAAATAATACATTTAGGGGCCGATTCCGATTCCGGTCGCAAAACGTACCGACCGACACGGACCCGGACCGGAGACCGACTGACACGGACCAGCGCCGTACGACCCGTGCAGTACGATGCAACGCATGTGAATTACAACCGACATGTACGGAAAACAAGCCGTACGACCGAGCCCTAGGGAAAATAGTGATCCGGCCGGAAAACCGACGCGAGTTTCACCGACCGACATGAACCCAGAATGAACCCGACTGACACGTACCCGTGATGTTCGACCCGCGCAGTACGATGCAATGCGTGAAACCCAGACCGACTCGCACGGAGCCCAAGCCGCATGACCGACACACACAGAAAACCGGGCCCACAAGTAATAGAGATCTCCGCAACTGACACGTATGAAACACAGAAGATAGTCAGTGTGGACGAGGCGGAGAAGCCCGCACGAGCCAACATCAGCGTCTGTCTCGGTTAGAAGAACGTCTCCTTCATGCCTAGAAAACCCAAAGGAAAAAAGACAAAAAAAGGACCAAACAAGCAATGACAAAGCCAATAAATATTTTTTTAAAAAACTGGGACAAAGACACACCCACAACTCCACCTATATAAAGGACATCAACCACTACCATGATCCTTTGCAAATAGGAGACACAGCCAGCAGCAAACACCATCACACAGCGACCACAGACACACTCACAACTCACCCATCACACAACTCACACACCATCAGCACTTCACCAAAAGCACTCACACATACAGCTGGCTAAACCAACACTAACCCACCCTCACTTGCACCCTCACACACATATCACTTACCACCACCACCCATCACCATGCCCCCCAAGAAGAATCCAAAGTTCACAGTTAGTGAGTTGGAAGTGCTGGTAGACAAGATCATCAGAGTAGAGCCACATTTGTTTGGTACATTGGTCCAAAGGACCCCCATGTCACAGAAAACCAAGATGTGGGCGAGAATTGTGGACAAGGTGAACGCACAAGCACCAGCAAGGCGCACAAAGGACGTTTTCCAGAACAGGTTGTATGACGTGCGCAGGAGAGTCAAGAAACTCATTGAGAAAGCTCACGCCTTGAGTCAGTGCACCAGCGGTGGCCCTCCTGCCAAACCAGTCTACTTCAGGACGTGGGAGGAGAAGGTGCAGGACATCCTACCACCAGAGAGCATCCATGGTCTAACAGACATACCAGAGCCTGGTGAGTACACAAACAACATACCCAATATTGTGTGGCAAGGGGACAGTGAAACCATGCACTGCAAGCAAAGCCACAGTAAACAATAGATAATCATCCCATGATGTGTATTCTAGTCAGACAAACACAATACCTGCCATCTCATAGTGACTTGGAACTGTGTCATGACATGTACCAACCTACAAACAAATAGAGCAAGGCCGTGGCACAAAGCCAAATAAACACTGCCAGACAGTTTGCCACCACAAACATACTACCTCACAGTGCAGCTGACTGACAGGAAGGAGTCGTGGGGATGCAGGTGAAGTGAGTGTATCCAAAAGTATGATGGGGTTTGTAGTCACAGATAATGCTCCCCATCCAAATTGGCCCATCAAGACCTCTCTGAACCATGCCCACATCACAGGGAGTGGAAAATGACTGACAAGATGGCTGACACTGGGTCCTGCTGTGGGGAGCACAAGGCCCTGATAGGGGTTGTGTGCAAATCAGAAGCAGGAGACCACTGACTGACATCCTGAAAGACAACTGGCACACCCTCCAATGGAAGCACGTTTCATGGTGGGATGTCTGGCTGGGTGAGAGGAGGACTGACAGCTCTGACCATACTTACCAGCATGTGGAGACACCCCCCCCCTCAACACAAACTCCACACAACTCACCGGGTAGAATGCAATGACCCACACCTCAGTGAAATTTCAGCAAAAGATACCCCGTACTGGATGCTGCTGTGTGAAGCACAGGGGCTCTCTTTGGACTTGTAGGCAAACAAACACCAGGATTTCACAGTCAGCCATCTTGCCATTGCTGTCACACTCCCTCACAGGGAAGCAGAGTCAAGAGGGAGGAAGTATGGGCATGCTGGGACGGGGGGTGTAGCCAAGAGCATGATGGGAGTTGCAGTCACAGACAATCCACACCCACCCACATGGCCCAGCAAGCTCACACTGACACATGCTCGCCCCACAGGGAGTGGGAAGGGACTGTCAAGATGTCTGACACTGGGCTCTGTTGTGGGGAGCACAAGGCCATGCTGGGAACTGGGCAACAACAAACACCAGGACTTCACAGTCAGCCATTTTGCCATTGCTGTCACACCCCCTCACAGGGAAGCAGAGTCAAGAGGGAGGAAGTATGGGCATGCTGAGACGGGGGGTGTAGCCAAGAGCATGATGGGAGGTACAGTCACAGACAATCCACACACACCCACCCACATGGCCTAGCAAGCTCACACTGACACATGCTCGCCCCGCAGGAAGTGGGAATGGACTGTCAAGATGTCTGACACTGGGCCTGAGAAATGATGGGCTGACAATCACACATATGCACTGACCAAACAAAACCCCATTGCACACACAGCCATTGCAACCATATGTTCAAAATCATTGTCTGGGGATGCAGTGTCCAGGGGTGCCCCCTGGCCGGGCAGGGGAGGTGTGTCTTGCAGATAAAAAATGTGGAGAATATGGTACATTGTACAAAACACACAGGAACACACATATACATCATTGACAGGGGACATCTGACAGTGAATGGAATGGACACACCAATATAGCCGACAACATAGCATGGTCTCATTCACACTTGGTGCTGTTGTGAGCTGCATTCCACCCCTACATCGTGCTGAAACATAGGCATCCTTCACACAACACACCACTCACTGACATAGACACTGTAGACACAAGGTCAAACATGGACAGCATTGGAGGAGACATGCTTCTCACAGCAGCCAAACTGCAACACACACACCACCGGCCCTCACTGTCATGAACATTGAAAATCCAGAGTGCTACCTTGCCCAATCCATGTCAACATGTGGAACATTTACAAGTCAAATCACATATGCACATACAAAACTCAGCACCAGACTCATTAACGATGGTGACATCATCACTTGTATGAAATGAGATGGGAACTAGGAACCATGGAAGAAAACACTTCCTCCAAAGAGATCACAGGCATACCGGACTGTGACCATGTCGTACCAATACACCAATGTGGCACACAAAGACTAGCAAACTCTGCTACCACACATGCCCCAATAGTACAACATATCCCCAGTGGAATAGCACGTATGTCCTTGTTAATACCCACATGTGTATAGGGATGACACACCTGTGTCAGCAACGTGATGGCCCTTGAGTAGCAATGGTCATGTACAGACAAATCTATCCATGAGCTGGGCATGCACACACTTTGACATGCACATTGAAATATTTCATCTTGGCTGGGCAATGGGCAACAACAGTATCAATCTCTGTCCATGACAAGCCAGAAAACAGCAGTCTACAGGCAGGCATCCGTTCATACATTAGAATATGTCATGTTTGTGACCCATTGATGCCTGTAGAAACAACTTACATTGTGTGTCTCTTCCAAACACCGGTGGTGCTGGGGACCCAGCACCAAATGAAGAGGATTCCCAGTCCCAGACTCTGGTGGACACTGAGCTCTCTGGTTTGACTCTGTTTCTGTCCTCTTCGGATGACGACGACCAACCTGGCTCCTCCGGTGAGAGTCATCATGCAGCACCAGCAGCATCATCAAAAAGTAGTGAAACGCAGTTTTCCGAATCACAGAAGAGTTGCACAGCCGGATACACATTTGTGAGTCTAGTAAACACGTAATCCATCGTATAACAAAAATTAATCCATTTATTTGCAAAGTTTCATAATTCTTGTCCGTCACGTCAAAGATTCATATTTCCATTATTTCACGCATTTAATTTGCACAAGAATTGCCCATCCGGGCCTATTCACAGGCATGTTTAAGAAACTTGCTTCCTCCATCTTAATCAAACCACCCAATGCGTTTCGGTCATTCAGTGACCTTCGTCAGGGGTATCTATAATAATTAAAAATGTATGCATCAACTTCATGTTAATCTTATACAATAGACATTTCATTCTAACCCTTCAATTATGAATCCTATCCCCTTAACATAATTTGTGCTCCGTACTCCTACAACTAGTGTTTTCAATACCATCAACTGTGAAAGCGTGCCCCACCTTGCTACCTAAAACCTAATGTTGAAACGTGCACCCCGGTTCATCCCCCAACAATTTTCAACCTTTTATACCTCACCAACACACTACAACATAAGTTCTATACTCCATTCCCGATACTACTGAAACTCTACCCCACTATTTGTCCAGCCTTCCTGCAACCCACACGTTTTAAACGTTCCTACACCACTGTGAAAAATCTATTTCATCCCAAGTTCTTACCGGCAATATTCCTACACTCTCCCAAACAGTGTGAGTGCACCAGTTCAGTTAAATCACCTTTCTGAGCTGAGCGTGACTGTTTTTAAATCGGGCGTTTCCTTCCCCACCTGTGCACAACTGAAATCACGTGATTTACTTGCTCCCCCCTCCCAAGCTACATTCAAAAAAATAAAACTTAATTGAAATGCTCATTATTCCCCCGTGTATTCAAGATGTATGCATTTTCCATTTGAAAATCCACAATAACATGAGTCAAAAACAATGCACCATCTGTACAAGAGACGTCTGTTCGTATATTATTGCTGCCATATTTTTCGAGTGTCATTTTGAAGGAGAATCTTCGACGTGATAAAGTTGTTTGTAATTTTAAACATTCCTTATCTTGGGGTGCTGACAGCAGCATCAACATCTGCACCCCCTGTACCCACGCCTCTAGTATCTGGAAACCGACAGAGCACCCCTGCCAACTCGGACAGACCAAGGCCATTGAACACCCACAGCACAGGGACACAGGACCCCCCCGGAAGCTACAGCCAACACACCACCAGCAACACCACCCAAGGGGTCCCAGTGTCACCTGTGCGGTCCGCTGCTGGTCCTGCCCGTGTGGATAGGGGGGCTGGGAGGGGTGGGAGGCACAGGGCATGCCTTGCAGAGGGGTCTGGACTGTATGATGACCCCCAACTGGCACGCATCATAGCACCGGAGGATTTGGCCAGGTAGTGGGGATCCTCAAGGACATGCAAAAGGAGCAGGCTGCCCACCATGCCCTCATGGAGGCAAAGTGGGATGCCCTTACTGCTGTGCATCGGGACATACTCCAATGCCTCCACCAGATCAGCACAAACATGTCCACACCTCCCTGTGTGGCCACAACATCTGTTGAAACACCATCTGCCAGTGCCACAGGGAGGGAGGAGGACTCTGGCGGAGAGTCCCCTGCACCGCAGAGGCCTGTACCTGAGGATCCCCCCCCAAGAAGAAAAGGGGTCGTCCGAAGAAGGACATGTGAGAGGCAGATGTCCCAGCACATCCCCCAGGGCCTCTAAACCTGTTCTGGACAATGTTCTTTGTGCGCAACCCGTTCACCTTGTTCAATCGCACACAACTCGCCCACATGACATGGAGGGTTCATGTTGGTCCAATGTAGCAGATGACTATGAACTTTAATCTGGACTTTTCATCTACCAGTACTTCCAACTCTAATGTGAACTTTGGATTCAAAACCCAATGTACAGCACCCATCATCCTGTGCACTTTCCTCACACATGTTCGAAAATAAACTCACCAGTACACCATACTTGCCTCTGTTGTGATTCTAACTTGTCATGTGTCATGGAGATGTCGATCTGCTAAACAACTCAGTGCATGCCAAATACTACAACAATGTGACCACTGTCAGGTGCGTCATGGTGATGTGACACATGTGAGGAAGATACACCACTATGGCAACACAACACATACTCACCATGGCCATGTTACTCATCCCACACAATGATGTTGACCTGAAACACATAGGTATGCACAGGCACAACACCTATCCACAGTCAGTGGTAACAAGTCCACAGGTGAGTTAAGCAAATGTCACTCAGATGTGGGAAGACAGACAACGCACATTACAAAGCATAGCACAGGTTCATTACACATCAGCAACATGTTTATTCTAAAATAGTTGCAAGGCAATTGTACGTTACGGTGGACACCCGGTCACAGAGTGTCTGAGAATTGAAGTCCAGGGGTGTGTGGCACATCACTTGATGGCAATTGACTACTGTTAAATCAATGAGGACATTGTTCCATGTTGGTGGTGAAACAAAATTAATGATCACCTGCTCAACAAAAAAAGAAAAAAAGCAAGGGAGAGAGAAAGAGTGTAGAGGGGGGAAGGGAGGTATAGGGGAGGTGAAAAGAGGCAGAGAGAACTTTCCCCAGTGTCAAGGATCCAATCCCGAAGGGGAGGACTCAATGTAGCCTCTTGGTTGCCCTCACACACCCCGAAGGATGTCTTGCTTCATCATTGGGCTTGTTGTTGCTCCTCGTCGGGCCGGCGCTGCAATGCCCGACGGTCCCCCGAAGGGTCTCTTTATCGGAGGTCTTTTAAAGAGAAAAGCCGATAGGTGAGTGCGAGTGTGTCGGCTTAAAAAATGGTGATGGATCCAAGAGGTAGGTGATTGCGTGCGTGCAAAGTGTGTGAATAAAAAAGCCTAGGGGTGTCCAAAAAGTGCTACTTTAATGTTATGGGGCCCCTGGCAAATTAAAAAGACCGATAGGTCAAGGAGTCACTGTTAAGCGCAAGGTGCTAGTGTGACTTATAAAAAGGTCGACATGTTTCACGCCTAATTAGCCCGGGAGGGTCAGTGGCGTTTCTTCAGGACCTAGCTGTGTGGGAGGGTGTGCACGGTGAAGACGGGGGTTCCAGAGATTGGAAGGGTAACCTGCGTCTATGAAAGGTAATGAGAGGTACTGAGCTGCGGGGTACAATAACCTATTCAGCAGATTCAGAGAAAGATCTCTGTAAAGTGTACCAAGCTTGTGTTACGTAGAAGGGGAAAGAAACGGGGGGGGGGAAGAGAGGAAAGGGAGAGGGGAGAAGAAGGGGAAAGGGAAAAGAAAAAGGGGAGGGATAACAGACACACATGGATGTTTTTAGACAGAACTGGTATAAATATAAACAACAGTTTATCGGGAGAGAACAGCGGAAAACTGTCCGTGCCCCCGATTGCCATCCAAGTAGTGGTTGTGCAGTCAGACCAATGGTAGTTTACAAAGAAACATACAGCCCTGAAAGAAAATTTCTTTATGTACAAAACTTCCATCTTCCATCAGGTACAAGGTACCAGTATGGGTAGTACCTTCGCGCCGAGTCTGGCTGGTCTGTACATGGCCTCCTTCGAGAGCAGCTATGTCTTCTCAGACATAAACCCATACAAGGATAACCTCGTTACATGGAAGCGGTACATAGACGACATCCTGGTCTTCTGGAAGGGCACTAGATCATCCTGTGAGACCTTTTTGGAATGGGTCAACGGACTGAACCCACATCTCCGATTCACAGGAACTATGAGCGAAACCTCTATCCCTTTCCTGGATCTCAAGATCATCCTGGAGGATGGTGCCCTGAGGACGACACTACACAAGAAGCCCACGGACTGTAATAGCCTCCTTGATTTCAACAGCCACCATCCCAAGGCCCTTTGGGAGAATCTACCGTACGGTCAATTCTTGCGTATACGACGCAACTGCACAACTAGTCAGGACTATGAGACCGAAGCAAACCACCTTGAAAAAAACCTCTTGGATAGACACTACCCCAAGAGGGTTGTCAGACACGCAAGAAAAAGAGCCCGTAACAACCACAGGGAGACACTACTGGAAACTAGAATCAAGGTACCCAGCGAGTCTATCACATGTGTTACCACGTTCACACCCCGGTCCAAAGGGATTAAACAAATCATCAAACGCAATTGGAAGATCTTGAATACTGACACACTGGAACTGGAACAACCACGATTTGCGTTCAAAAGAACCTCTAACCTACGTGACAGACTGGTCAACACGCGACCATTACAAAGAAGACCGGACCCACCTAATACCACGCTGTGGAACCTACCCCCTGTGACAGGCCACTACCCATGTGGGAACTGCCACGCCTGCTCTACCACAACTCACAGTAAATAACTAACCCTGGAGAACTTCATCTGGGAACAACGAGGACATTCCAATTGTAACACCAAGAACTGCGTCTACCTTATCACATGCCCATGTGGTCTTAGATATGTCGGCATGACCTCACGTCCCAGCAAAATACGTATAAGCGAGCATAAGAGCACCATCCGACGGGGACGAACAGCCACCAAGCTCACCAACCATTTCCTTGAACTTGGGCACAATTGTGAACAACTGTCATGGACTATACTAGAATCCAGACCTCTCTGGAATGCCCAAGCTCTCTTGCGTCAAGAACAACGCTGGGTATTCCGTCTTCACACTGACACAAAAGGACTCAATGATGAGATACCCTGGGTGGAACTCTAATCAGCCCCTACACAAACCATCCCTCCATTGGTCATGTATCTGAACATTTGTGACTAGACGTGGGCTCTATGGCCTTTTATTAAGGTGTATCTCCCTGTACTGGGACCTCTGGTTCGCCTCTGATCCCCATTGAACGCAGCCCATCATGTGAAGGGGAATCCAGACTACATCGAGTACTATATACTCTGACACGTTATGTTGAGTTGGGGTGGGATCGCCACTCTGCGCATACATTCTAGTCCCAGTGCACCATTATGATTTACTAGCCCCATGAGTTGCACAGGCGCAGTCCACCTCTTAGACGGGCACCGAGGTTAACTTAGGACGCATGCGCACATCACTTGGTGTTCTTTCTGAGCATGCGCGCCACTCGGGACACATTCCCCCACGCATGCGCAAGAACCAACGCTCGCCTCTCCCCGGCTCGCACTTCCTTAATAGGAAGTGGTACATGCCTCCCTTTACCACTTTAAATGGAACCCTGAACACAACCCGTACTTCCTACAGGCAGCCGCTGGCAGAGGGTAGGTGCTGAATGAGCCGGCCCCCGACGCAACCGTAAGTACTCCACAACGCAGGGTCCGCATGGAAGACGCTCCACGATCCCAAATACGCAGCTCGCCCTTGCTTTGGGGCCCCAGTACCGATCTACCTATGTTTTGTCATTTTAGCAAATAGGGCGTAGGCAGCCACGGCAACACCTAGGAAGCCCTCGCTTACATTTACGAGGGTAAGGAGCATGGTATACGTGTTTGTTAGTCCCGTATGTAGTTTTGAATGTCACCTGTATTATACCCACTCCTTTGAGATGAACATAGTATCCACGTATGGTCTGAGCATTCTGTTTAACCACTACCCGTCACCCACGAGTATGTTGGGGATGTATCTTTGGAATGTGGACTGCATACGCAAGGGTTTACCTCCACCGTGTAATCATTTTCTATGTGCACGGACTGCCCTTTCATAACGTCATTGATTGTTTGGCATAGATGCTGACCTATTCTAAGGTTACTTTTAATCTCTAACACCGCTTTACTCCCATGGGCAATATATTACCTTCCATTTAGATGTGTGTGTCTGGCACCGATGTTGTATGGTTGACGTGGCACTTGTGTATGTTTCTTTGTAAACTACCATTGGTCTGACTGCACAACCACTACTTGGATGGCAATCGGGGGCACGGACAGTTTTCCGCTGTTCTCTCCCGATAAACTGTTGTTTATATTTATACCAGTTCTGTCTAAAAACATCCATGTGTGTCTGTTATCCCTCCCCTTTTTCTTTTCCCTTTCCCCTTCTTCTCCCCTCTCCCTTTCCTCTCTTCCCCCCCCGTTTCTTTCCCCTTCTACGTAACACAAGCTTGGTACGCTTTACAGAGATCTTTCTCTGAATCTGCTGAATAGGTTATTGTACCCCGCAGCTCCGTACCTCTCATTACCTTTCATAGACGCAGGTTACCCTTCCAATCTCTGGAACCCCCGTCTTCACCGTGCACACCCTCCCACACAGCTAGGTCCTGAAGAAACGCCACTGACCCTCCCGGGCTAATTAGGCGTGAAACATGTCGACCTTTTTATAAGTCACACTAGCACCTTGCGCTTAACAGTGACTCCTTGACCTATCGGTCTTTTTAATTTGCCAGGGGCCCCATAACATTAAAGTAGCACTTTTTGGACACCCCTAGGCATTTTTATTCACACACTTTGCACGCACGCAATCACCTACCTCTTGGATCCATCACCATTTTTTAAGCCCACACACTCGCACTCACCTATCGGCTTTTCTCTTTAAAAGACCTCCGATAAAGAGACCCTTCGGGGGACCGTCGGGCATTGCAGCGCCGGCCCGACGAGGAGCAACAACAAGTCCAATGATGAAGCAAGACATCCTTCGGGGTGTGTGAGGGCAAACAAGAGGCTACATTGAGTCCTCCCCTTCGGGATTGGATCCTTGACACTGGGGAAAGTTCTCTCTGCCTCTTTTCACCTCCCCTCTACCTCCCTTCCCCCTCTACACTCTTTCTCTCTCCCTTGCTTTTTTTCTTTTTTTGTTGAGCAGGTGATCATTAATTTTGTTTCACCACCAACATGGAACAATGTCCTCATTGATTTAACTGTTATTGGTGGAGCACGGACATTGGACCACAACCAGCTCCTGGTCCCCCTCTCCCTTTTTTGATTCGGCAATTGACTACTCCCACACTGGTGTTGGATTCTGGGTGTAGGGGGTCAGTGTTGAACAAACAACAGGCAAATTACCCTGAGAAGGACAGACACAAGACACAGTCAAAAGCACAGCAGAACAGGAGAGAAATGCAATACACATGCACAAAACATGTCACAAGAAACCTACACAGAAACAAGTTAGCAGTACTACCCTATTGTGGAGTACACACCACCTGAATGAACACATCATTGCCAAACACACACAATGGTAAACAGTCAATACACACTGACAAGCCAGGCATGCTGATCTGGCATCTGTGACATCAGCATTGCAATGCGACTACTCTTCATTATGTAGGCATCGTGCACAGAACCAGGGAACCGTGCACACACGTGTAATACACATGTCTGCAAGACATACCACCAGAGCATTGATCGAGTGGAAATGTTTCCTGTTCCGGTATGCCTGCTCATGTGCCTGTGGTGGTATCAAGGCCACATGTGTCCCATCAATAGATCCGATGACGTTCGGCATCCTCCCCAATGAATAAAAGGCATCCTTTATTTAAGGCAGTTCAGCTGGGCTAGGGAACTTGATGTACAGGTCAAGGAACTGCAACATCCCCTCCAAGACATTGCGTAGCACACGACTAAACATAGTTTGCTACATCCCACCTGCTGTAGCCACAGTGTACTGGAAGGTAACAGTAGAAAAGAAGTGCAGGGCTGCCATCACCTTCACATCTGGGGTCAGTGCTGTAGGGTATGTCCGGCCAGGTAGCAGATGTGGGGCCAACTGCTCCGCCAACTCCTCAATCAGTGGCCTGGTGAAGCGGTACCATCCGATGCAGTCGCATTCCTGCATGGTTTCAAGGTCTGGGAATGGTCGATGGACAGCTGGTGCCCTGTAGAACAGAGATGAACAAAGGAAGATTGTCGGTTCATCCACCCATGTGGCCATGACCAGGCTCAATATCACATGATACATCATGACATAACATGACATGACATTACACAATGTAATGTGTACTGTTGGGCATGGACACATATGTCACCTACATGACCATCACCTCACATCTCAATTCCACATGTCCACATAAGTCCCATGTAGTGCAATGGCCAATCATTGGGCTGTGTCATCCGACCTATGTACTGCTGTGACGTTACAAACACACACCACAGTGACAAGTGAGGCCTGATGTCTCTCAGGCATCACAGATCTTTGCCATGCAGTCCCTGTATTGCCACATCGACACTGGCATGACATGGCGTATCACGTACACGCCACAAGGCAAGCGTGAGTCCCACAGGTAGTGGCCACTGTTGTCCCTGCAGGCCCTACGTGTACGTCTCTTAGACACACACACACCATCAAGGTTGCTGCACATACCACATGGATGTGGAGACTGTCTCCCATTGGGCAAATTTGATCATCTACATCTGAGACACAACATGCACACAGACTGTGGGTGCACATCAGAATTGTGGCTACAGGTCTCACTGTGACGTACATGCCATCACCCCCAAGACTCAGGGTGCATGTGACATGTCCTAAACATATCCAACCTGCAATGGTGTCCGTGACTCATGCCCTATACTGTACAGTTGCACATCACAGTGGTAATGTGCACAATACACAAAGGATTATGCCCCCATGAACACATGCACAGCCTGGGAGTGGCTGAACAAAAGTGCCACACAACAAACCAAATGTTGCCCCCCCCCAACACACAGGGAATGCAGCCTTACATGCCATGGGACACTGTGTGGCCGATGCTGTAGTGTGGTAGGTGTGCACATGTGTCCCTGGCAAGTAATTGTGTGTTGAAGCCGTCAAATAGTCACACCAATGAGGTCCGACGCGGGTGACAATGCGTACGCATTGCACCGTTCCTAACCGAGCCATGCATATGTTTTGTCATTGACTGCAATGAGGTCCGACGCGGGTGACAATGCGTACGCATTGCACGGTTCATGACCGAGCCATGCGTACGCTTTGCCATTGACTGCAATGAGGTCCGACGTGGGTGACAATGCTTACGCATTGCACGGTTCATGACCGAGCCGTGCGTACGCTTTGCCATTGACTGCAATGAGGTCCGACGTGGGTGACAATGCGTACGCATTGCACGGTTCCTGACCGAGCCGTGCGTACGCTTTGCCATTGACTGCAATGAGGTCCGACGCGGGTGACAATGCGTTCGCATTGCACGTTTCCTGACCGAGCCGTGCGTACGCTTTGTCATTGACTGCAATGAGGTCCGACGCGGGTGACAATGCATACACATTGCACGGTTCCTGACCGAGCCGTGCGTACGCTTTGTCATTGACTGCAATGAGGTCCGACATGGGTGACAATGCGTACGCATTGCACGGTTCCTGACCGAGTCGTGCATACGCTTTGTCGTTGACTGCAATGAGGTCCGACGCGGGTGACTATCATGCATGTGCGTCTGGCAGGCATGGTCCGAGACAGGGATACGCCTTGGCCATTGAATCGTATGGAGACGGGTGCATGTGTATTTTCGAACTACGCGTTGTACAGTCAGTTGACCGAGCCAGGCGCACCTATTGGCTCTGGACTGTCATGGAGACGGATGCGGATTCAAAACTTGTAGGAGTTGTGTGCTGGAAATTCAGTTGGATGCCTACAACAATGTTGCAATTCCTAGGGTTTTATGAAGGTGAAGAATTGAAAGATGTGGAAGATGTGTACGAGTCATACATTTCCATGGATTGGCCAGATTCATAGAATGCAACCGTGTTGGACCTATCACTGTGGACACATGGCACAGAGTCTGTCTCTGCAGCACAGATATAAGGTTGGCTGGCCCCCAGGGAGCTCACTTACCTGCACTACATGCTACTGGACCACATCCCTGATACCACTGCTGCTGTCTCTGCATCCTCTGGCTCCTGCTATGGCACGTACTCTGGAGAGGGCCCCAGCCTTCACTGAGGAGGAGAACCAGGCCCTGCTGGACGGGATCCTTCCACAGTACAGCAAGCTGTATGGGAAACCAGGGGAGTAGGTAAGTGTGCAGTCCACTGCCTTCCTAATTATGCATGCTGTCTGACTAGCAGTACTAGCAGTGTGTACACCAGTGGCAAGCATTCTCACTGAGTAATTACATCCCCCAAAGTGTGTAGGTACATGTAATGAACAGGTGTTCTGCTGCTACAGTGCATTTGTGCTTGCTTAAACTTCCCAGGCATTGTTAACATGTCAGACATGCAGGTTATTTGTCCTTTTCTTTGGTTGCACTACCTGTGTAACTCATTTCCCTTTGTGATGACGACATGTATATCCAAATGTGTGCAGCACAAATATGGGGCATGTGTGTTAATGCAGTTTTAACTTTGTCATCCTCACAGGTTGATGCCCACCAGAAGCAGAAGATATGGCTGACCATCGCCAGGGCAGTCCGTTCGGTGGGGTCTACAAGTGCCGGATCCGCAACTGCCAGAAGAGGTGGCAGGACCTTCGGGCCGGAGTCCAGCTGAAGCTGTCACCTCCTCGCAGGAGGGGCAGACACCGGACTCTGACCCCCCACATGCTCCGGATACTGGCGGTGGTCTTCCCGGACCTGGATAGGCAGCTGAAGGCCAGACAGCAGCAAGGAGGGGGTAAATCCATGCCTAATCTGTGTACTGTGTACGGACACCTAGTGGCCTGCAGAAGGCGCTAAATGCATTCGGTGACTTTTGTCGAGAACGAGGTCTTGAAATAAACACCTCCAAAACAAAGTTCATGTGCTTAAACAAGCGACAACATTTTAGAGGTGTTATTAAATTCAATGGCACCCCGCTGGAACAAGTAGAGGCATTCACATATCTAGGGATATCCCTCCAGAACAATATGAAATGGACAAACCATATTGATATGGCTGTCCTAAAATTCCACCAGTTAGCGGGAGCAATTGTTTCGAAATATAAACTATCCTTGACTAAACCCATCACTCCAGCCTTAGAGATTTATAATATGAAGGCTATTAGTGCTGCACTATATGGATCGGAATTATGGGGCTTTGGCAACCTGAAACAACTAAGATTAGCCGAAAATAAGTTCTTACGTTGTTTAACGGGAGTTCCTCGAAGTACCCCTATGATTCCACTAGCATATGATCTTGGTAGGAAAAGAGTTGAGGACTTGGCACGATTGCGCCCACTCCTTTATTGGCGACGTATCATGGTCACACCGGAACTTGCGCATTATGCTACTGCCCTAAAAGACATTATCAGGGCTGACCATTTTTACTCTATAGCATGGCTTAAAGAAATCAGAGACTTGTTAATAAAATTAGACCTGGGACATCTATGGAATGACCCAAATGGGTTAAAATTTCCTTCAAAGTTTGAACTTAAAAAAATGTACTGGGACATGACTTTAACATCTGCTTTTAGCTCTGGCCAGAATTCCAATCTAACAGGACGATACCTTGACACTAAATGTATTCCATCTTGTGAGGCATTTTGGGACTACATAGAGAGGCCCACTGATAGAAAACTGTATTTTCAGTTTAGAATTGGGTCTCTCCCTGTCAAAGCATTTACCCAAAATTGGTTACCTAATAATGATAATAGTTGTCCTCACTGTCGAGATTTGATTGAAGATGCTGGCCATCTATTGTTTGTCTGTCCATTGTATGTTATCCCACGTCAAAGGTGGATAAAACCAGTATGTTTAAATTTGGGAATACGTAGATACAAGGATGCCCTAAGGATACTCGAATCTGATTGTACCCCATGCTTGGTTATTGCTGTAGCAAAATTCTTGGGGTGGGCCTGGGTAATACGTTCGCGTACCCTAAAAATGCTAGAAGTTGGACAATGAGTATCTGACACTAAGGTTATTGTTCTACTTTTATTACAAAGGTTTGCTTTTTAAATTGATGGTATTAATTCATCGGAACTATTCGCCAGCATCATGGTTTAATGTAATTTTAAAAATTGTACATTGTTTTTAAAAATAGTATTTATATTTATGATATTGTTAGGATGTAAACATGCTTTTATGACATGCTGTCGAATAAAGCTTTGAAATTTGATTTGTACTATGTCTAACATGCTAATTGCAGTCTTTTGGCCTAGTCACACTTCCACATTACGTAGTTCTTGTAGTCCAATACTCAGGTCCCTCATTGTGTGATGCACCCTCCCCATCTGTTCCACATTCTGTTGCTTGTGTCACTAGGGCACTGTGTCCCTGCAGTCAGCTATGCTTCAGCTTCCGGACAGCATCTGTTCCCGTGACTCTGTTGTGTGTTTCATGGGTGGTTCAATTGTTTACCCAATGCCTGGGATCTGACATGTGATATGTGATCTGTGTGTGCCCTCGATATGTGTTCCAATTGCTTGTCTGACTCGCCACATGTGGCTGGGGTATTTCAAACAAAACCATGCAGCAGGGGACTCCAATTTGTGGGCCTCAGGAGTATGTATATAAAGTATGTCATACTTGCTTAGCCACCTGACTGCTGTCCAGGGCAAAACACTGTTTCACGTAGACCTGGGCAGTCATGCCTACTCAAGGACATTTATAAACACTCTGTTATCCCACTCTTTGTGTATCAACTTACAGGTTGTGCTTAGTGACATGTGCTTTCAGGTGTCTGCCTCTGTGTCATTATGGTGTGGCTTCCTGTTACATACAACTGGGGTGTCCATGATTTTGAGGGTCAGCAGGACATCTGAGATGTGACTGTGAGAGACAAGACCTGTGTGACATTTAGGTGTGTGATCATTTAACAGCGCACAATGTTGTATGCAACTGTGCACTTCAGGCAGCTGGGTTACATGCACAGCAGACTCTGATGTGCTAATGTACAGGGAGTTGTGTTCGCAGAGACTCATATGTCTGATTTGCATGATGTGGGGTCTTCTGGGTCCTGGATATGTTGTTTTCAGGGGATGGGCAAGTGCACTTGTCATCTGCAGAGTTTGCTTCACCCCTGAGCTATGATTGTGACACAGTGCATACTGTTGTTGTCTGGATGCCATGCCCCTGTGCCAGGAGACAGTGTTGACTGTCTTTCCAGGCATGCCGGTGCCATGGCAATTAACTTTCTATGAGTGATCATGCATTGTGTTCAAGTGTGCACCATGCACCCCAGTGTGGCATTGACTATCAGGACATGTGAACATCATAGTGTGTGTTGCTGGCATGCATCACAAGCATCTGAAATGAGTCTCTGCCCATCCCTTCATCCGGACACCTGTACTGAGTCAGTGGCAAGAGATGTGCAGTGTGTATAGTGACATACTCCTACATGTTCACTTGCATGTCCAACAAATGTGTGGGTGGTGCATGTCGGCACATTGGAGTATTAGCATCCAACATGCAACAGACATATGGGTGCAAGTCAAGGAGGGATATGTGTGCCATGGTTGATGGTAAAAATGACAATTGGCTTATTCTAAACAGTGTTGGCACTTTGAGCAGTGTTCAGCTGATGATGCCAGGCCTTGCCCTGTGATGTGATGTACTCACTGTGGTGTGTGCAGTCAGTGCAGGTGACTGCAGTGGCGGTGCGTCCATTGGGGGCGTTGGGGCGTAGCCCCACCGCCCGTAGCTCCATCGGCGTTTCTAAACTTAAGTAAACTGAATCAGTTTACTTAAGTTCAAAGACGCGGAGGGAGAACCAACTGACAATCATGTCAGTCAGCATGACGTCGGACCACCCACCCCCTTCAGAGTCTGAAGGGGGTGGGCGGTCTGGCGTCATGTTGACTGACATGATTGTCAGACCAGGGGCAACAGGCAGAAGCACAAGTGCGCATGAGTGGGCAAGGTGAGCAAATTTTCACCCGTGCCCAGTCATGCGCACCTGTGTTTGCACTGGTTTGCGCATGCCCATTAGGAGCCCCTCGGTCTCCTAATGGGCAGGCGGCGGGCATAGCGTAAGCTGTGCCCTTAACCAATCCTGGCACTGCTGGCAGCGCCAGGATTGGCTGAGAGGGGTTAGCAGGCCCCTCCAGTTCCGTTCGTGAAGGCGCCCAGCCAGGGGACGGAGCAGAGGTCTGAGAGGTGGCGTGGACCCGACCGGCTGCGAGGTAAGTTTTTTATTTAATAATATTTAATTCCCCCCGTGCGTGACCCCCCCCTCGTGTGCAGTAAAATATATTTTAATAAGTTTTAGGTGCTTTTGAAAAACTTTCTTGCAATTGCTAAAAAGCTGGCCCTCCGAAAAGGCGACGTTGATCTCCACGTGCCCCTGGGGCTGTGAATTTTCTAACGGCTGTGATTTATGTGCCACACAAATAATTTTCCGGGGAACATGTGGTGAGAATGCGGCACAGTACGCAATCCGAGAGCCGTGCCCGTGAAATGTGGAGCCTGCACAGAGCTGTGGGGGCAGAGGATGAAAGGAGAGCGCTCTGGGAACAGGAGCTTCGCAAACTGGAACCGAAGCGCGAGGGCAGCAGCTGGGCGGTAAATACCCACCAGGGACAGAGTGACTGAGTGAGGGTCCACAAATAATATATAAAGTGGGAACGGGGGTACCTGGTCTGAGAGAGAAGGCTCGGGCCCATGGACACTCTCTCGATAGCCGCCGGTCTGTGATCTGCGAGGGCTGTCAGCCCCGGCCGCCCGACCTGGGCTGGTCCATCTGGCAAAGGGCACTGACAAAAGTGAGGGCACACAAGTCGCTAGGTGTCAGCATGGGCAGGCCTAGAGATAGCTCTCATGTTTCCTTAAAAAGTCTTAATACAAAAAATAGTTCTTCACACACTTGCATACGCATGCCCTCTTCATTCATTGGTCTGTCAACTGTCAATCACGTTTTCCATTAATTGGTCTGTCAACTGTCAATCACATTTTCCATCCGCCTATCACAGTACACAGCATGGGGCCATCGACCGGCTGCGAGGTACGTTTTATGTTTAATAATATTTAATTCCCCCCCCCCCCGTGCGCGACCCCCCCCCTTTCCCCCCCCCGCGAGCCGCGACTGGATGAGTGGCTGGGAAGACCTAGTAAGTAAGTGTACAATGTGAAGAGGGCAACAGGGCTTATTGGGACAGGTGTAAGGTAGAGAGTGAAGGGTATAGCATGAATAAACACAAGTTTTTGTGACTTAAACTACTCTTTTCACGATAGTCGACAAGCTGCTTGTTTTCCGATCACGTTGTTCAAGCCTACTTCAGCACGCAGTCTTTTCATCCCTTGAAAGCTTGCAGTCTGAATATATTGGATCAGTAAAATGGGTCAATATTCATTTTCATTTGCAGTGGCCACTCCTAACCTGCCATTGCACCTGGTGATTGCACCACAGTGGAAAGTGATTGCTTGTGAACTAGTGACCTGAGATGATGAAAGGTGATGCTGGCGGTAGCTCCAAATAAACGGGTGCCTGATTGGACAAGAAGTTGTCTTCTGTTCCGCTGCGGCACAACTGAGGGACGGGAGGTTAAGTCATTTCCTCCACACGTGGGCGGCTGGACTGAAATAGGACCGTGAGCACAGCACACCGTTATTTCCACCGACCTATTGTCGTCCCTTATCTTCCCAAAGTAAGATATCTGAGAAGCAGACACAGCCTATTTTAGAGAGAGCTGTAACCGTGCCTTGAGGGGACACGGCGTCTGAAAAAACGAATCTTTAATCATGCTACTGTATTTCCAGTTACGTAAGCCACAGATTCGTGTGAAAATGTCAAAGGTACGATGTTCACAGTGAACTCTGGGCAGTGTGTGTATTAGAATTCCAATGAGCTCACCAGTTATAGCTGATTTCATCTGTATAGTGATTTAATTTATAGGTTCGCCACATTGCAATCCTTTGTAACTCTGATATTTTATGCATAGCTGTTTGCAACTTTACCGTAACAGGGACATATCATATTTCAACAGTCAAATCATACCTAGTGCATTTTGTCTGACGTGCTAGTTTTCACTGGTAAAGTGTGCAGTCTCATGCGATTCTCAGGTTTTATTTTGCTTGATTATAACAGGTAGTGTCTTGCAAAATAGGTGGGACGGAGAGAAGGATTTTGGTTTAACAACAGTTTAGTATCGACTTGTTCTCTGGCACTCAGGCCTCAAGTTCCTTGAGGCACTTGAAGGCAGGCGGAAAATGGACTTGTGTTTGTGACGCAATGGGGGGTAGCAGCAGGAATACAAGTGTAAGTGCAGGAGGTCTGAGCATAGTAGTTAGTTGTACCCGGGATTTGATGCACATGCTGATAAGGAGGGAGCACAAGGAGACGCCGTTGGTCTGTTTCTCAGTCTTCAGCTCTTGGTGTGGTCATATAGGACACATTTAAAGCATTAGAGTTAAAGGTCTAAGACTTTATCCACTGACTAGAGATTGCGAAGGAAAATCCACAATGCACAGCGTCACAGATGGTGGAAGATTCTGGTGGAACTGGTGCGGCCGTGCCTGTCGCCTGCAAGCTAGCTCAGCAGACTCTGTCCATGACCCGGACAGAGGAGGCCCCCACTACGGCAGTCTGCAGGGGAGCAGGGTCCAGTAGTCTGGTTCCTGCCTGAATGCTGTCATGTCTCACCTACAAGCCCATACTTGAGTACACACAGTCAGTAGGTTGTTTAGGCTCGCTGGCAACGCCTGCTCGCCACAGTGCAGTGCGAAAATTTTTTTACGCCTCACCACTTTCAAATGTCACCAGCCACCACTGGGTGACTGATGTTGTTCTCTTACTTCCTATTTCTATCCAGATACATCCACGGCCACAGAAGGGGACAGCTCCACGGACCAGGAGGAGCCACAGAGCCTGACAGGGACAGAAGTTGAGGAGGCGGGGGGACCCAGTGGCACGGAGGCTGAGTGGAGGCACACCGAGAAGTCCTCAGCACCATCCACCCCAGCTGAGGGCTACAGCAGCTCGGAAGATGACTCCCTTGTGGAGGCGGGTGCAGCAGCCACCAAACCCCAGCTAGTGAGGCTGTCCCCGCCATCGCCCCAACCACCACCATCACCACCCTCCCATCGGCTCCCATCCCAGAGGTCCATGGAGGCTCCTGTGTTCGGGAGCATGTCTCCTTTGTGCCAGGCACCGCACCCCCTGCCCCTGTGTCCCCTGCTGCCCTGAGTGAGGAGTCTTTGGACCTACTTAGACAGATCCATTTAGGACAGACATCAATGCTGAGTGTCCTCCATGCATACACCAGTCTGTTGACGCAACTGGTGTTGTTCATGGAGGGCATTTCATCGGGCATGTCTGCCCTACAGAGGACCAATCAGTCCGTTGCCTCCTCCCTGATGGCAGCAGTGTCCCTCCTCCAACAGTCCTGCACCCCTCCTACCCCTGCACCACCCACGATTCCTAGCACCCTACCTGTCCCAAGCATACACACACCTGCACATTCTCACAAAGCCACAGACACGGGCAGCACACAAACACCCAAACCAAGGGCGAGACGTGCACACAAGCAAGCGCAGGGGACTGATACCATACTCACAGGGGATGGTTTGCAGACACACACACAGTCATCCACAACCACTCCGCAGTCCTCCGAAACCTCTCCCTCCCAGCCCCCTTCCCTTGCCTCACCTGCAACCCAATCTCCACAGAAGCTCTTCCTCTGTGACCTTGGCCTCTTCCCCACCGACCCAGAAGATCCAGATTACAAGGGGAAGAGGAAGTCCCCACACACAGAGGGGAGTGCCCCTCACACCCAGACACCCTCCCCCAGGTGCAGTCAGACTGAGGCCCCCATCCGCAAGTCCCCCCGGAGCCGGAAGAGCAAGACCCCATCCCCGCCACGCAGCTCCTAGACGAAGTCTCCATCCTCCATCCCCCAGGCCACCACTCCAGAGGTTCCCCCGCCACACCCTGCCCCAGGTTCCCCCACCCACAGATACACCATCCCCAAAATGCTGAGGCCCGGCCCCCTACCACTTGCTCCTCCACACCCGGTCAGACGGTTAGTGCCACTGATGTGGGGACATGTCCCCCCCCGTCCTGCCGACCTACCTGCACCCCATTCCGCTCACATGGATTTAGGCACTGCAGTGGAGTCCACGACCACCCCGTCTGACTTGGGCACTGCAGTGGGGACCCAATCCACTCCATCTGACCTGCCCACTGAAGTTGTGCCGGCACCCATCCCATCTGACTTGTGCCCCACAGTTGTGACTGCACACACCACTTCAGTCAGCTCCACTGCAGTTGCAAGTGACTCTCCTACATCCACCACCCCTTCACTGCATCCTTCTGCTGCGCCCTAATCCTGTCCCTGCAGTGCCTGGCCTGCCCCCATGTATGCCCCTCCGAGGGGATGTCCCCTGTCCTTACCAGTGCAGGCAAGCAACGTGTGACAGTTGTCACTCGAGTTCACTCCTTGTCATTTGATAATGGACTGGCCATTGGCCTTTTTTTTGAACCGACGTTTAAATTTTCATATGCTGAATAAAGCTTTTTTCTTTATCCTTGTGAACTTGATTTAGCTGTACATTAGGTTGATGATGTTTAGCATGCCCTTGCACCTGTAATGCTTGGTTTCCAATTTTGAATACTGAGGTGTCGAAGTGAGGTACTCCATGTGGTCCGTGAGATATGTATCCTATTCTGGTCGGTATCCATGTCATCCTTTGCAGCTAACTGGGGGTGTCATGATCAACAATTTGTGGACATCTCATTTGCATGGTCACATCTGTGGTTTGCACCCATGCACATATGATGTGTTTCCCATTGTCCATTTTGTCTATTTCCCTGACTTTGGGCGCATCACCACTGGACCTACGGGTGTGGGCAGCATTGGTATAGGAGCAACTGGGTCCTCTGTGCAACTTGCTGTGCATATGTGTTGAGTATGTGCAGATGACTTAAGGGAGACTCCCGTACCCAGGCTGTTGTGACCAGAGCCTTCATTGTGTGGTAACTGATGGCTGACTGATCAAGTGTTCTGCTGACATGAGTGAGACATGCTGTGACTATGGTTGGCACAGCTGGGCTTCCACAGGAGTTGGGTCCCCTCAAGTAAGTGTGTTGTTCCATGACATAGCCTGGGCCTATGGTGTGTGTTGTGTGAGCATGTGTGTGTGTGTCCACATCCCTTTTCATACACAGGCAGTGCTCCCTTGATATGTTCCTGTTGTTTATGCTTGCTGAGTGGTACTGTGTTCTTCCCACAACTTTGCCATGGGCTACCAGATGTGTGGGTGCATGACACACTACTGTTAATTGGTGTTTCACCATTGAGATTTGTCAGTTCTGAGTGGTGATGATGTTGTCAGACGCAGATGGGACACAGTCAGGGGTCCCCAAGGCACTTGTTTGTTCGCAATATCATGTAGTTGTCCCTAGGTGATATCTTTCAGTGATTGAGACATGTGTGTGTGTGTGAGACTGCTCCCACTTGTCCGGTTCAGGGCTACAATGTTTGCAGGTGTCAGCATGTGTGCCTTGTGGTTCGCCTTGGCTTCTGCATTGTCCTGGGACTGTGGCAGGTATTCTGAAGGTTACGTGAGCTTTGACATCATGGCCATGTACCGCATCCTGTACAGTATGTCTGTCATTCACCAGGATTGTAAACTGTCCTTGTGTGATGAGTCTGTGCACCTTAGTTCCTCCCAACATTCCTGTGTTTGTCATGGGTGTATGTGCAATGGCACCTGTCCATGTGGGCTTCACAGATGCACATTGTTGCAGTTCAGGATGTGTGGTGTTGAGGGTGGACTGATGTAAATGTTTGCATGGATGGGCCCCTAGCTCCCGTTTGTCCATGGATGACGGGCCATGCTGAGTGATTTGTGTTTGTGTAGATGTGATGTACGTTTGTGGCACAGGACACATGTCTGGTTTTCACAGTTTGTACGACATCTACCTTTGCCATCACAGTGGAGGTGTCATGCATGCTTGTGTCTCCCCAATGTCTGGTCCCTGGGGGTAGTACTTTTGTGTGTCAGTCTCTTGCTGTGTTAGTTTGTGTTCATTCCAGCTTGTGTCACATGTGTCAGCTGTGCTCCCTCTCATCTCACAATGCCTGATTGCCCGCTAAGGGGGTCCCAATGATGGGTTACTTTTGTATGGCACTGAGTCCACATCTGTGTCACTGTGGTTTAGCCCCCCTCATGTGTTGTGTAGTTGCCTGGGGATACTGAGACACACACACACATGTTGTGTCAGATGTGCAGTGTGAGGTTGCCTGTTTGTGTTTTTGCATCTGCACCAGTGCATTGGTATTGATGTTGTGGGCCATTGTCTGGATGCTGTTTTTGTGATTTACCCTGCTGTCCCTGTGAGTCATATCACATCATTCTGCACATTCATCCTGGTTGTTAGGTGCCATTGCTGCCATGGAATGGGAGTTTGTGACACCTACAGTCTACACAGGATGTTTTGATTTGTGTGTCTATTTTCGAGATGTGTGTATGCTTTGCGATGGTCACTTCTGCTTTTGTGTCATTGTACACTGTATGCGTTGTCAGCCCTCATGGGTGGTGCTTGTCTGCACATGGCCCAGAGTATGTTATGTTTTCACAGCACTGTTAGCCTCACCACATCTCTGTGGGTATGGGACCCAACCACTAGTTTGCCCCAAAAGTGTTTCATGTGTTGAGACCGGGAATCATACATGCTGTTTGGCATTTGCAGCTTTGACCATGATGACACTTACCTTTTGGTCACTGTGATGAGGGGGGGGGGGTTAGACCCCATCACCACAATGCTCAACATTTGCTGCAGTTTGGAACCCCACACTTAACTTTTGTTCTACACAGTGAGGGGGTGTTATTTTTACATTGACACAGTGCTATTGTGATGCTTGCCTTGTGTAGGCCACACTCATTTTTTGGTCACACATGTGCTGGTAGTTACATTGTATGTTCGAAGTCATAATCACTGTTGTGGGCATTTCTCACAGACTACACACTGTTGTCATGATGTTAGGGGGATGTATTTTGCTGACATACCTAATGTTGGAGTATGATGGATGTGTGGCGCATCACCCATCCTATGGGTGGGGGTGGCAGGGGTGATGGGCAACAGGTCCCCTATGAGTGGGGGTGGCAGGTGTGATGGGCAACAGGTCCCCTATGGGTGGGGGTGGCAGTAGTGCTGGGCAACATAAGCCCTATGAGTGGGGGTGGCAGGGGTGATGGGCAACAGGTCCCCTATGAGTGGGGGTGGCAGTAGTGCTGGGCAACATAAGCCCTATGGGTGGGGGTGGCAGGGGTGATGGGCAACAGGTCCCCTATGAGTGGGGGTGGCAGTAGTGCTGGGCAACATAAGCCCTATGGGTGGGGATGGCAGTAGCGATGGGCAACAGGTCCCCTATGAGTGGGGGTGGCAGGGGTGATGGGCAACAGGTCCCCTATGGGTGGGGGTGGCAGTAGTGCTGGGCAGCAGGTCCCCTATGGGTGGGGGTGGCAGGAGTGATGGGCAACAGGTCCCCTATGAGTGGGGGTGGCATGGGTGATGGGAAACATAAGCCCTATGGGTGGGGTTGGCAGGGGTGATGGGCAACAGGTCCCATATGGGTGGGTGTGGCAGTAGTGATGGGCAACAGGTCCCCTATGAGTGGGGCTGGCAGGGGTGATGGGCAACAGGTCCCCTATGGGTGGGGGTGGCAGGTGTGATGGGCAACATAAGCCCTAAGAGTGGGGGTGGCAGTAGTGCTGGGCAACAGGCCCCCTATGGGTGGGAGTGGCAGGGGTGATGGGAAACATATGCCCGATGGGTGGGGGTGGTAGTGGTGTTGGCCATACAACACCTATGGTGGCCTGATGTTAGTGGCCAGGATGTGTATCCCCTGTGTATGTGTGACATTTTGCGGGTACATGTCGTTTGTTTGTGTGGTAGGTGTCTGACTTACCATCTGCGCTGTCCGGGTCTGTTCCTGATCCGGTCATAGATGTAGAGTACTGGTATGAACTGCGCAATGGGATTCATGATGTGTTAGTCTCGTACATGCTGCTTGTTGCTCCGTCTCATACCAGGTGCAAGCTGGTCCGTCTCGTAGCCGTGGATTGAGTTGTGGCGCGAATCGTAGCTGATATGCTTCTTTTCCGGATGCTGTGACGTGCCGTACGTGGCGACCCATCTGGCGCATAGGAAGTACGCATCGTACTTGTCAGGGTGGAAACTGCTATGGATAGTGCTTCCGGGCGGCATTAGGAGTTACGGCTCGGATGGAGAATGGAGCTTGATTCACAGTCTACGTGCCGGTCAGGTTTTTGGCAGTTATGCGCATCGTACTTCATCAACAGTACGGACCGGCTACGGGTACGTGTTGGTCGCAAGGTAAGGCTACGAGCAGCTCTTGGAGAGCTGTCCGACCCGGATCGGAATCGACCCCATATGTAAATAAAAGTAAACATACATATATAAAACATAATGACCTTCAAACTCGTTTAATTAAGCATGAGAAAGGGATACGAGAACGTAAGGCAACCAAATTCCAACGAGATAGGTTGGACTATGCGAGAGGTCAAATTTATACTTTTGCCAAAAGATTTGACAGCATACGAAAACAGAGGCTTTCTAAAGCATCAGCGGCACAATCTAATAAGAAAATAACGATTAACGAGCAAGATGGATTAACAGACATGAGCTCTGAAGCAAGCTCGGCTGTCAGTTCGGAGAGTGAATCAGGAACAGAGGCCATGAATCACAACCAAGATGTAGCACCAACAATTGTGGAAGAATTCGGTTTTTTATTAGTAGACAGGACCAAAAGTGTGAGACCGAACTATCAAAAGAGATTGAGAAACAAAGACCAGCCAGGAAACCGAAAAACAGGCGCCATGGCAATGGAACTGAGGTCGGGAACACGGAAGAAAGATTCCTTTCAACGCAAATAGGTATGGAACCTCTAACAGTCATCAATTTAACCAATTTGACTTTAACAGGAGAAGAAACCAGGATTCTTGCATTAGGCCTTACATTCTGTATAAGAACTAATTTTAACTATACTGAAAGTAGGATAGATCTTTTTAGATTTATCAGAAAATTAAAATTAAAAAAATTCTTTGCGCATAAGAAAATGTCATCACAATTATCGAATATTGACGAGTCTGATAATCTTCAAATTAGAGATCTAGAAACTTTATGTACTTTACATCAATTACATAACAAAGAGGCAGGAGCGTGCAATGATTTAAATGATGGTTTCATGTTGGGGGAATTAACGGGTTTAAATTTGTTTGATACAGCAGAGACTGATTTTAGGCCCAAGTCAACATTTATTCCCAACACCCCAAGAGATGCCATTGATCTCTTCTCTGACCATGTGATTAAAGATTTCAAGGATATTTCCTTGAAATCTAGTACCAATTTCCCCAAAAATTGCAGCAATTTTGAAAGGAAGTATCGCACGATTATGACTAAAATCAAAGAGAGATCTGATGTGGTAATTCGTCAGGCTGACAAGGGTGGGAACTTAGTACTCTGGTCATTAGAGGCATACAATAAAGAGGCAAAATCACAATTGAGAGATACTAGCAGCTACCTCAAGGTTCCTGCCAGTAATCTGGATGAGGTGAAAGTGAAATATCATAAGGACCTCTCCAGATGGCGTGGAATGGGTCTTTTATCTCAAAAAGAATTTTTATTCTTGAAGGTAGATAATCCAGTCACTGCCATATTATATCTAATCCCCAAGGTCCACAAAAATCAAGAAACCCCGCTGGGGAGACCGATAATTTCCGCAATTGGTAGTTTATTTGAATCGACTTCAAAATATTTAGATTCGTTTCTGCAACCATGTGTCAAATCACTTCCTGCGTGTATTCAGGACACGGGACATTTTTTGAGGAAGATTGCAGAAATTGAGTGGAAGGAAACTTACATCTTGGCAACAATGGATGTGGTGAGTCTCTACACGAGTATCGCTCACGCAGATGGTCTGAAAGCCACAGGGCATTTTTTGAAAGCCAGACCAATACAATTCTATCAACATTCTAGGATGCTTTTAGAGATGTGCAGATTGTGTCTTACCAATAATTTTTTTCTTTTTGGTGCCGACATGTACAAACAACAACAGGGCACGGCGATGGGCACCTGCTTCGCCCCCAGCTATGCAAATTTGCATATGGGCTGGTGGGAGGAGCAGGTGCTCAAAGTCCAGTATAAAACGACCTGGGAGAATAACATCATCTTCTGGGTCCGGTTCATTGATGATCTGTTTTTGGTGTGGGATGGGACCACTGCCGAAGTAAAAGAGTTCATTGATTGTATTAACAGCAATGATCTGAACCTTAAATTTACAGAAACCATTAGCAGATCATCAGTAACTTTTTTAGACTTGGAAGTGTACGTTACAAATGGAAGCATCCACAAGAGAACTTATAGGAAAACCACTGCAGGAAACTCGATTCTTCATGCAGGGAGTTTCCATCCACAGTGTTTAAAAAAGAGCATCCCCTATGGAGAACACATAAGAATCAAAAGGAACTGCAGTGAGAGTACTGAATTATTGAAAGCACAAACTGAACTCAATTTGAGATTCTTACAAAGGGGCTTTGAGACCACTACCTTAAATCAGGTTTTAAAAAAAGTTGAAGTCTTGCAAAGGAATGAACTCCTTTCTATACCCAGTGAACAAACTGTTAAAATCAAAAGAGAAAGGGGTGATGCAACAAGGTTAATAACTGGCTTTTCAGCATATCAAACAGATGTTAGACACAGCCTTACCAGGCATTGGCATTTACTTAAAGGAGACCCAATTTTGAATGACCTTATTCCCAATAGACCACTAGTAACATTCAGAAAGGCTAAATCGATGAGAGACGAACTGGTGGTAACTAGCCCAGAATTAAAATGTAAACATACTTGGCTAAAGCCCAGTCCAGGCTTTCATCGATGTTTTAAATGTAAAGCCTGCAAATTTGGGAAAAACGAAACACAGGTCATGTCAACATTGATAAAAAATCCATGGAAGATTAGTCACTCACTTAACTGCAGAAGTGAATTTGTGGTTTACATTCTAAAGTGTACGTGTCCTAAGCTGTATATTGGCAGCACAATTCATATGGTGCATGTTCGTATCTTGCAGCATTTGAGGGCAATCAATAATAAGGATCCGAATTATGCAGTTGCCCGACATATGCATGAGATTCACAGTGGTAATGCGAATGAATTGTGTTATTTTGCCATAGACCAGGCCCCAAAATCCCGGAGGGGAGGAAATAGAGAGCGTGTATTGGAGGCAATTGGAATCAAAATATATTATGCTGTTTAACACAAAAATGCCAAATGGTTTAAACTCAGAGGAAGATCTGTATGTCCATTTATAATCCATCTTCTCTTAACCAGATCCGTATATTGTTTGTTTTTAAATTGTATTTGGTATACAATTAATATCTTTTAAGGTCATTACTCATTGTACACAATCATTGCCAATCTAGTTGAGGACTAGTAACCTTTTTTCTGAGGGCTTTGATATTCCATAATAAATTACCGGCCAGTCATTTTAGCCATGAAGGATTAATTTTACAGAAAATAGATTTTGTATATAGAAGCACTTGCACTTTTTGTATATAATAGACTATTTAGTTCAGAAACCTACGTGGCAGCCTTATATGATAAAAAATGGAATATGAACTCAAATTGAGCTTGGAAAGTTCTAACATCTGTATTATGCAAAAAGTAATAGCTCTTGTCTATATCTGATAGATACTTATCGTGTTGCTTTCCTTCATTCTAAAGTCTTCAAATTGGTTTATTTTCTAGATATTATTCATAATAAGAAAAAATTAAGAAAGAAATTGTAACAATGAAGAACAGTCTGAAAGTGAAGCAACTAATAGACAGACGTCAACATATTTTTCTATCAAGAATTCCAATTGAAAATGCTATGCAGATGATAACAGGATTGGAACAAATTAGTGGTTACTCTTTGATATCCCATCAATTTATAAAGTAACTGATTGGCAATTGATGAATATATGATTACACTGTGTAAATATTTTATCACTGGCGAAGGAGAATTTATGAATCAATTTGTTGTGGATTTAAAGGTATATGACACAGTTACGTTCTAGGCTAAAAAATAATTTAGGGCACTTGTTCAAAACCCGTGATTAAGAATCTATAGATTTTTTATTGTTATGCAATACGTGAAATGGTTTTTGCACTTTTTTGCACTTGCACTTTATTCTAAATGAGGTTAAGGCACTATGTCACTTTATTTGTAAAATAATGCTTACAAAAACATCTGTTGGAAATTTTAGAAAAGAAATCTCAAATGTAGTTTTCTTCTTTTAAAATGATGTCCTTATTTCACGTGCATATTTATCCAAGAATGTTAACATTTTTGTTCTGATAGTATTCAATTAGCCCAGAGAAAGAACACACACCATTATGAAGTAATAGGTGGTGTAGGACATTTTCTGTTTAAATAAAGTTTTTCTGTGTCAGGCAAAAAATGAAAACGAAAAGGTTGTATCTAGATAATCCACATGTGAATAACAAGTCTTTCCTTACTGTTTAATAAGCCAGTGATTGGTGTAGAATCACCATGTGACCTTTTTTTGTATTCAACTTTTATGTATTTTAACCCACATTCTGAATTCGTTCCTCGTTGCATGATTAAGGCAGGTGATGCCGAAACGCGTAGCAATGGAGTGATACTATTAAATCTGTGAATCCAGTAATGGTCGCTGGTGTCGGTGTCCTTTCTTTTGTGGAAGATTGGAGTTGGTGGTTGATAAAACATAATATATATATATTTACTTAAAAACAATTAATAAATAATGTTAATTAATTTTAAAATGTTATAAATAGATTAAAAATTATTAATAAACATATATACATACACCTGTAACATATAAATTAATAAACACATTATATCATAATTAAAATATTAAAATATTAAATATTTTTCAAACCTACATTTTGCACTACATTGAGGGCAACAGTAGGGAAAGTGTTGGATAGCGTAGGGGATAAAATTACTATTCCCACTCCATCAAGTGCAACAATAGGGAAAGTGTTGGATAATGGAGGGGAATAAAAAACTACTCCCACTCCTGCAAGAGCAACAGTCGAGAAATTGTTGGATAGCGGAGGAGAAAAAATTACTAATACTGAGACCCCTGTAGTCAACACAATACCTCATCTTACTTTTACCACCCTGAGTGTGAAGTTTTGGCACCAAGGCCACTGGACTAGTCCAACGCTATCTGAGGGCTCAATAATTCCCAACTCTAGCATCTTTTGTACCTCCGGCCTGATGCAATCTCTGACATGGTCAGGCTGCCTGTAAATCTTATTTTTACCAGGTAGACTCCCACCTGTGTTCACTTCATGGGTACACCAGGTGGTCTGACTAAGAGTCAGAGAGAACATGTGCAATCAATCTGCTGTTGGTCCGTGAGGCTGCCTGCCAAGGCTACACCATCAACTGACCCATCATCCTGGTTCCGAGAAAGGAAATCAGGGAGAGGGTCGCTCTCTTCTTCCTGTCCCTCATCAGTTTCCCTGAGCAAGCCCATGTCAGCCCTGTCTAAAAAAAAGGGTTGAGCCTGTTCACAAAGAGCACCCTGTAGGGTCTCCTGGGAGTGTCAAGGTCCACCAAGTAGGTGACCTCACCTTTCTGCTCAATCATAGTATGGGGTCCACTCCATTTGTCTTGGAGAGCTGCAGGAAACAAAGGCTCCAACACCCACACCTTCGGCCCTGGCTGATAAACAGTCAGAACAGCCTTTTGGTTATGTCAAGCTTTCGGTAATTCTTGACTTGCCTCAAGGTTTTTGCTGGCCTTATTTATGTACTCAGGCATCCTGGAGCAGAGACCAAGTACATAGTCCACAATGTCTTGTTTTGAAGGTTTGGGAGGTAACTCCCATCCCTTCTTCCCCCAACACAGGGGACCCCTAACTGGATGCCCAAACAGAAGTTCAAAAGGGCTGTACCCAAACCCCTTCTGTGGGACCTCTCTTTAGGCAAGAAGGCAGGGCAACAGAACATCCCATTTTCGCCTGAGCTTTTCTGGGAGGCCCATGATCATGTCCTTGAGGGTTTTGTTGAAGCTTTCAACTAACCCATTGCATTTTGGGTGAAAGTGTGTGGTGAACTTATAGTTCTCTCCACACTCCTTCCACATTGCCGAGATATAACTTGACATAAGTTTGTACCTCTGTCAGTTAAGACCTCCTTAGGGAAACCCACTCTGGAAAAGATTCCCAGGAGGGCCCTGACCACCACAGGGGCTGTATTGGTTCTAAGGGGTATTGCTTCCGGATACCTAGCGGCATGGTCCACCACCACTAGAATATAACAGTGTCCAGATGCTGTTGGAGGGCTCATGGGGCCAATTATATCAATCCCAACCCTCTGAAAGGGAACCCACAGCACTGGTAGTGGTATGAGGGGGGCCTTTGTGGTACCACCTGACTTACCACTGGCTTGACAGGTGGTACAGGACCGACAAAACT
This sequence comes from Triturus cristatus, assembly GCF_964204655.1. Classification (NCBI taxonomy): domain Eukaryota; kingdom Metazoa; phylum Chordata; class Amphibia; order Caudata; family Salamandridae; genus Triturus; species Triturus cristatus. The sequence continues at coordinate 924,383,971 of NC_140591.1, read as the reverse complement.
CATTTGTGTCCTCAGACATGTGAGGCCAGTGAAAGTGAGGGACAAGCCTGTCCCAAGTCTTGCTTTGGCCTAGGTGTGCTGCTAAGGGAATATCATGTGCCAATGTGAGTAGGAAGCCCCTAAACTTCAGAGGTATGAACAAGCTCCTGGTGGCACCTGGCTTGGGGTCTCTACCCTATGAGTTATGGAGTCCCTCATTCCATTAGATTCTGTGGAATCTACTGACACTCCCAGCAGCCTCAGCAGCAGCTTGCTGTCTGAGGGGTTCAAGAGAGGGGCAGGTTTGCTGCTCCAAACTCATGTTGGCCCTGGAAAGGCCCCCTGTCCCCAAGAACTCAACCTGATCAGGTTCAAGTTCATCTGAGACAGTTCCTACACAGGGATTTAGATCATCTCACTCAAAAGACTGATCCTCACTCTAAGTCTGGGGGAAGACACAGCCTTACCCCTCCTGCTCCTTCTCTTGGAAGGCCTTTGGTCCATTGTTCCAGGATCCAGGGCCTGTTCAGTGTTTGTCAGTTTCGCCTGTGACCTGGTCACAGCCAACACATCTGCAGAGATGTCCAGCATTGCTGCATGAGTCCTAAGTTCCACTTCAGCCCAGGCTGAAGTCTCCAAATTATTCCCCAACAAACATTCTACTGGTAGTACTGAGCTAACCACAACTTTCTTAAGGCCAGTTACCTCTCCCCAGTTGAAATTAACAACTGGCAAGTAATGGTCAGTCCTGACATTGTTTGCATTGGTCACTTGGTACATTTCTCCGAGTATGATTTGGTCAGGGAATACAAGATCTTTTGTCACCATAGTGACACTTGCACCTGTGTCATTGTATGCCATGGGCTCCTTACCATTGATTAAAGTCTGCTGTCTGTATTTGCCCAGATTATTGGGACTGAAAAATAGGGTGGCAATATCCATGCCACCATCATAGACAAGCACAGCCTGAGCTGGAGCTCTGACTAGGCCAGAACCCATCTCAGAGCCCGAAGGTAACCCTATTAATACCTTGTTCCCTGTACCACCAGTTGTACTTGTGCTAGAGGGCGCAGTTGCCTTAGGGGCAGTGGCCGTAGGAGGATTTTCCTTGGTTTTTGGACAATCAGCATCTTTTGTCTAATGGCTCTTTACCTTACAAAAGTAACACCAAGGTTTCTTTTTGCCTTTACCTTTGTTTGTTGAATTGTGACTCCCCCCCAGAGGCAGGTTTTTGGGGCCCTGATGAAGACTGTTTTTGATCTTTACCCTTGTCCCCACCCTTATCTGGAGATTAGAATCTTGTTCCTTGTGGTCACCCCCATTGCTCTGGTTTTTCTGCTTCACCCTGGTTCTGACCCACTTATCTGCCTTCTTTCCCAATTCTTGGGGAGAAGTCAGATCAGAGTCAAACAGGTATTGATGCAATAACTGATTCTGACAATTATTAAGGATCTGCTCTGTCATAATCAAATAATCCCTTGAAATCATTCACTTTGCTGCCAAGCAACCAGCCTTCCAGAGCCTTAATGGCACTCTCAACAAAGTCTACCCAAACCCGATTCTGTGCTTTCTGGATGTCGCTGAACTTAATCCTATACTGTTCAGTGGTTAAGCCAAAACCATCAATGAGAGCACTTTTCAAGATTGAGTAGTTGTCAGCATCCTCTTCTCTAATGGTGAGGAGCTTATCTCTACCTTTGTCAGAAAATGAGAGCCACAAGATAGCTGTCCACTGCTCTTGAGGGACCCTCTGACCTTTACAGGCCCTTTCTAAAGCAGTGATCCATTTGTGGATGTCATCCCCAACATGGTAGGGAGGACAATCTTCCTCAGGTTCCTATTATCAAAGGAATGTTCCTTAACTCTAGGGACACTGTTGCTGCCACCATGGGACTCTAGTCCCAACTTTATTCTAGCTCTCTGGACTTCTAGGGACTCTTTGTCAAGGGCCAGTTGGTCTAGCCTGAGCTTAAGCCTAGCTTTCTCAAGTTCATGAAATGGGTACTCCCTATCATAAGAGTGGTCCCTCTTACTAGATACAGACTGTCCTGAGTGATTAGACTGTGCAGATGGGGCTCTAGCTCTCCCTGGTAAACACTGCACTCTTCTAGGAGGAGTAAAGAGAGGGCCCTCATGGCCTCCTCCATTCTCGTCTTGAATATCTGAGTTATCCAGGTGAGAACCATCAGGTTCTCCCTGGTCAGGGTTAAAGTCTAGGTCATAAAAGGTGGGAACTCCTGACCTGCCTTCATTCCCTGTCCCACCCACTCTGTCCTGTTCATCAGACCCTGGAGTCTTCCTTAGGTCATCTAACAGTAACACCTGTACCAGGCATTGAGTGTTGGCACTTCTCCCTGTCTTCAACTTTCTAGAGGCACTCAGGGCTTTCAATTCTTGGAATGAAAGCTTACTGCTTCCAGAAGGCAGAGAGCCACTGGCATCCCCTTTTGCAGACATATTAAGTGTGGTGAAGTGTTGTACCTACCTAACCACGTGGGAACTCAACTCTCTGAGGTTGGAGAAAGGGTGTTAGCACCCTACCTTCAGTAGAACTTACTTATTCTAAGCTAGTTTTATATGTACCTAGTACTCGTGGTTTTTCTGTTAATCATTACAAAGATTTATCTGGTAAAACAATGCAGGCTTGAATCCCAAACGCTGCAGACCAATGTGAGAAGTTGGCCTGGTATATGCTGTCCACTAATTAAAGTGGGCAGCTTGCATCAGTCCAAACAACCCTTATGGTGATTTAAGAGGTCAGAGATAACCTTTGAAAGCTATCCAAGGGTTAGCTGTGGAGAGCAGCCTTCAGGCTGAGTCTTGAGGGAATATTAAGCAGCTTGTTTTACCAGAAAGCAATCTTACAGTATTGGTTGAATGAAAGGAGAACCACACAGTATTTATAAAAATATGTATTTATTAATATAGCACTCTCTAGTACGACACAATATCTCCTACGTGGAGATAATCACAAAGCACACAATACTTAAGCACAGAAATGACATTAAATAGCACTAATACAAAGTGGGCCAGAGGGGGGGACTAAATCATATACTAAAATAGTGGTAAAAGAACCACGAGTTGGTCAAGACAGTGTTGAGAGGTTGTAGAATCGCTGAGACCCCAAGGAACCACCCAAGGTGAGTAAGTAGGGACCCCACGGTGGACATGTGCAGTGTGGGAACGCAACTGCATGCTTCGTACAATTCTATGGGAAAGTTGCGGTTGAAGTTTTGGAGTTTAAGGTCCCTTCCCAGTGGACTTCGAAGAAACCCCATGGAAGATAGGAGGTTGAAGAGCCACCCCACCCGTGGATACCAAGGTACCAGAGTTACCTATTCCAGGGAAGCCTGGTGCATAGGTCTGAAGTGCCCTCGGAAACCGCAGTCGATCTCTATTGAAAACTTTGAAGAAGAGCCACTGCTGGGAAGGAGGAAAGTGTCTGATGTAATCCAAAGGTGGATTCTTGTTGAAGAGTACCTGAAAGCAGAGCGGACAGAGTCTGGGTCACTCAGGAGTGACCAGGGGCTCGGTAGATGAATACCCACCGACGTTGGGTGCTTCAGGTGCGTTGATAAGGTTCTTGACTCTGCAGCCACAGGGACCAGGAGATGTCGAGGATGACCAGGAGCCGGATGCAAGCTGTCCCAAGAAGGATGTCGAGTGCTGAGGGGTCAGTGTCCGTGTTGTGTGTCGATTTAGATACCGTATATAGGTTACCCGATTTATGTCCTTATAGAGGCACAATTCGCATAGCCCATATTTCGGCATAGAAATCCTACCCTTATTTAGGCATTTCCATGCTACCCAAAGTATGCCAGCCTTCTATAACCATGTTCCAGTACATTTAAAATATACTTATGCCAGGAAATGGGCAGTGGCCCAAACCCCAGCAGTATACAAAAATCATGTAGGATGGGATGAGGATTCACCTCACCATAAGATCCAGTTAAAAAATCAACCAACTGCACAAAGGCAGTATCCAATTAAGCAAGAAGCCAAACAACAGGTCAGGGAGATCTTAGATCAACTTGAATACTAAAGGGTGATTGAAACATGCACCTCATCAATGAACAATCCTTTGTTTCCTGTTTCCAAACCAGACAATACATATCGTCTAGTTTTGGATTACAGACACCTGAACTCTTGTTGTAAAACATTTGCAGTAAAAAATGCACATAGTACAGCATTAATGAATAACATTGTGAGTAAAAAATATAAAACCACATTGGATATTTCTAACGGTTTCTTTTGTCAAAACATAGCACCTGAAAGTAGGTATTTAACAGCTTTCTCAATAATGGGAACCTAGCATCAATTCTGTTGTCTCCCTCAGGGATTCAAGAATAGTCCAGGGTTATTCTTTCTTAGCAAGGGTAACAGAGTTACTACAAATTTATGATGACGAGGCATTGTCATATGTAGATGATATCTATCTGACAGACGATGACCTGAACAGGCACTTGAACAGGGTGAATACCATTATACTGGGCTTCACCCCTGAGGACTACAAATTCAATTTAAAAAAATCAAGAATTGCCCATCTCAACGTCCTTTTCCTAGGATATGAACTATCAAGTGAAGGCAAAAACCTGGCGGCCAACTTTTTAGAAAAGTGTGTGCTGCTCCAACCTCCAAAGACAATGAAAAACTTACAGTCGATTCTGGGTTTCCTAAATTTTGGAAGAACATACATTCTAAACTACGCAGAAAGGGTTAAACCTCTCTACGAATTAATCAAACCTGATTTTAAAATCATACTTTGGACACGGGAACACACAGATATCCTGCGTTCACTTCAAGCTGACATGTTAGAAACAAAACACTTACAAACACGCGTAAACATACGCAACTTAGTGATCCGAATCATTCCGGGTTAATGCGGATTCACCTACTTAACTTTTAACAAAGGTGAAAAAGTACCAATTGCATACAAATCACATTTGTATACGCAAGCAGAAATGAAATTCACATCAACAGAAAAAATTCTGACAGCAGTTTAAACGCTGTAGCAAAAGAAAAAGCACTAGCGCAGGGGAAACGCATTATGGTCGTCACCCCTGTACCAGCCTTAGAGGCAGTTACAAAAGCAAGTATTCCGAATGCAAAAGCTTTACATCCAAGATGGATACAATGGGTTAATTCTCTTTCTGCAACTGATGTTGAATATGTTTTTGATCCTTATTTCAAAACACACACATGCTCCGCGGCAAATTTAGACCAATGGTCACAAAAACGCAATATCTAGGAGATCGTACAACTCAGCAAGCTGAACTACAAGCATTTAAAATGGCACTTGAAAATACGGATCGCGAATTCCCCACACTCATAGTGTGTGATTCTTTTTATTGTGTTCAATCATACAATGAATATTTACAGAATTGGCATCAATGGCGTTCACGTTGAAGGGAATTCATTGGCTGATGAAGCCACGAAAGTAGCTGCAATCACTCAGTCAAAAACAAAAATAGGCAGTGAACTAAAACTGGCTGTCAATGCTTCAAGCAAAGTCAGCGGTGCAGCGTTACCTAAAAGGTTTCCACTCAAATACTCATATATAATTGATGCAAACAATGTTCCGTTTGCTCGAATCTCTGGAGTGTGGGATAGGGTAATACCAAACATGGAACATAGATTAGGACTAATCCTAGCAGCACATGAAGGGATGGCTTCTGCCCATGCAGGTGTTTCCACCACAGTATCATTATTAAAACAGAGATACTGGTGGCCAGGCATTATGAAACAAAACAGGAATTATGTTTTGGACTGCGAAATATGTCAGAAGATGAAAGTCCCAACTGTGAAACGTCCTGCGCAGACGCCCCTGTTAATTTCAGATAAACCATTAGCATGTGTTTACCTGGACCACTGCGGTCCCTTACAAAGGGATGGTAACTATAAATATATCATGATCCCAGTGGATTCGTATTCAAGGTTCCTTTGGATGTGGCCTCAGCGCTCTGCTGACGCTCGAACTGTTATAAAAGATTTGCGAGTCTTTATCGGCACATACGCAATTGGCACACTACATTCTGACTAGGGTCCTGTGTTTAGCTCTCGAGCTTACAAAGAAGCCTTGGCCGGTTTGGGAGTAGCATTGCGGTATTCTTCTCCATTCAATCCTGAGGGGAATTCTGTTGTGGAAAGAAAAAAACGGGACATAAAGCAGTCTATAACAGCTAGGATATTAGGTTCGTGTGATGGGTGGGTCAAACATCTTTATGGGGTCCAACGCTCATTAAACAATTTGCCAAAGAAGTTCTCTAGGGGGTGTCACTCCATATGAAGTCCTATTTGGAACTAGAATGTTGATTCCGGACCTTGACATGAAAGGCACCGTGGTAGAAAATAAAAGGTTTGATATCAAAGATTGTTTGGCTGTTTTACAGGACTTAAATGAACTAAGATCGAAACAAAGCAACGTGTTCCTGAAGCCAACCACCACTGGGGAAAAAGTAACCGTCCCAGCAAGGCCTGTCTGGATCCCAAAGCTTGGTGATCTAGTCAGAGAAAAGATTGTGGACAAGAAGGAATTTGGGCCTTCTTACTGACAACAAGTACCTGTCCTACCAATCCACGGATCAAGAACAGTACTACTGCCGCCCCTTGCTGGTAAAAAGGAGAAAAGATTTGTGTCCATCGACCTGATCAAACCACACTATGTGGCCGATACTAAGCAATAGGCCAAGTGGAATCTGACAATGTAGCAGACGCACTCCACTGGCTACAATCCAAGAGGTTCAAGCTGAGAGACTCTTCACCTTTGAAGATTCTACAGTGAGAAATGATGGACTAAGCAACAAAGCTATGGAACTCGCCCCTCTTGAGACCCAAATAACAGTTCGTCCTTATACACCTGTCTACAACGAAGTCACAAGTGATCAACTGGTTCCAGCGATTTCAACGAATGCTGATGCAATCCAAACCATTGACAGAACTGCCTCTGGCTATTTCATTAACTTTGATACGTTTTCTGAGGATCCCAGCGAACCTAAAACGACGCCAGCACAAAGAACTTTCAAAGTATAAGCAACAGACTTTTTTCGTCTCCTGAAAAAGACTTATCTGGTTTCACCATGGATTGAACTATGGATTGTTTTGGGAATATTCTTCTTTCTACTTTGGTTAGCTCTGGTAATAACTCTGGGTATGCTGATAAATGGAAGATATATTCAAATGAACACAGCAAGTAAAAAAGTGAACTTACTTCTCCAGCCACACAAATCATCCCATCGTGAAGCAAGAGACTTGTCAGCTGTGAACATCACAGCCGTTCCTATACCAGATGGTATAGTTTGGGACAGAACTGAATATGACATTTTTGACCCGTTGGAACATTTGAAGATTCCACACTTATTTAAAATTTCATTAAGTGACTTTATTGCCTCTAGTACCTTTTCTAATTATTGGGACTTCGAGACTGTTAATAACATGATGTCTGATCTAGAAATGTCTGCAGTATTCACAAATCATGAATATTTAGAGGGTTCATCAGACTATGAACAAATGTATTGTTATAACCACTATGGTCATCATTTCTTGCATAAAACTGCATCACCTAGAAATGTAGTTATGTATAACCAATGGGAACATTGTCCTACACCTCCAAAGGGTAGCTCAAAAACTTTTGCAATGAAATTTCCATACTTTTCAAGGTTCAACTTATCGAATCCAGAAACATTTTATTTCAAGAATGTGAATAAGACAGGAATGATAAATATGTTAAGCAATACAAAACAGATTTATTCTGCAGCCTTTATTGCCCAACTGTCTAGACAGGGTTTCGACTTTTGTAAAGACAACATTGAGACAAAATCTGTCTGGGGTACAAAAGATTGGCAAGTGCAGGGGGTAGAAGCTTTGTTTAGAGCCTGTATCATCCCTGAGCAAATTATGTTTTTGAATGACACTGTCCAAGAAAGGTCTTTACTTGGGTTAGCTAAGATCAAAGACATGAACACACCGACCATACCGATACCTGCAAGTAATAGCACTACAAGGGGGGAGGTCGACGTACATAATATTTTGCATCACAACAGATCAGATCCAGAATGGAAAAAATGGTTGCTCTGGCCCACAGACACAAACAACTGTCAAGATCGATTCCTGAACAAAACACAGGGTTTCACTATCAATGGGCAAGACCCACGCTATGTTCAAAGACAGCATCCAGGGGTAGTAACAACGTGCAGTGTAGGGAAACTCTGCCTTGATTGGCTACAGAAAGCTACACTGCAGGATGTAAAACAACACTTATCTTTACTTAAAGAAGGTGTAGACCTTAGGGAATTCTTGCTAGGACCAAGAAAATCGCGTCAAAAACATTTCATATATGCAGGTATCTACGCTGCTTACAATGAAATATGGAAGATTACCCAAGCAGAGACTGCAGAACGAAAATTAGAAATTGATCGTATTAATTTAGAGAAATCTCTCTCTGTAGTAGACAATGGGTTAACGACTCTATCGTCCAGGATTTATTCATTGGACAGCATCGTGTCTTCTGCCATAGACATCATGGAACTGAAGTACTGGGTATTTTAGACCCAGCGGTGCAGGGGCACACACCCTATGACTTCTGGGTTCACCCTGTTCCAGACCTACAGAAACACAGAGTCTTCTGGGTGAAGTCAAAGATTCGTTTATTGGCTGCAGACCAATGACAGGTATCCTAGAAGTACAACAGCGTGTATGTTCTCAGGAGACTGCTGAAAATCATAGGAACGGGCTTCTCCTTAAGTACAAAATATCATGCTCCAGGCACACATTCCTTGGTTTACGATATGGCCATTATAAGTATACATTACAAACGAAAAAGCAGAGTCATGATGACCATCCCACATTCCAGTTCGGCCAGCCCACAATGATTTACACAGTAAGGTTCAGATCCCACATCGGATGTCAATAGACCCCCCAATAAACATGAGCATCTCCTGTTTTGGGAAACAAGTCATAAAGCAGGAACAAGCAGGTGTGGAAGAGATTAGCCGGGGCATTGTATAGAATGAAAGGGTTTTATGACGGGTCAAGCCCTGATGCTAATCACAGGTGGACGGAGGAAGGGGAGCTCGTGAGACCGGTTTGACCTGGGGCAGCAGAGCCAGCTGCCCAGGTCACAGAGAAGTAGGAGGGAAAGCCCATGTACTGTGAGGCCCGTATTTACTCCATTATAGCCTATGTGAGGGCAATGACAAGATGGCCACTGCTTCCAAAATGGAACCAGCGTAGTGAAGCAGAATAACGTGTACACAGTGCATTCATAGCTAGAACGATATATAAAGCACTCGTACATGCCGCGTTTACCATTTGCGGTTTGCTAATACCAAGATAGACAGGGGTAGGGCCCTGTCCCCTACGCGGTCCCGAATATTAAAGTACGACAGACCCTCCTTTTGCCCTTACATAGGCAATCACTATACTCATCTTAATCCGAGTCTAGGTCAATGTCCGCAAAGTCATGGAGATGTTGCTGTAGCATCATCCTATTACTTAGCTCGTCCCTCGATACAGGTTTCCTTACACATAAGGTAGCACAGAGGCCACATATCGCAGGAGCACACTGTATGCACAGACAGAACAGGAAAAGAATGGCTAAGATCATTCCAATGACCATCAGAACTTTCCAACCCCAGGCAGATATCAATTCCCAGAACCACCCCACCAGTGACCAATCTCCCTTATCCACGTGTATGGATTCAGATATTTTATGGAGTTTGGAGATGGCTTGATACACTGTTGGAGCATTATCTGGTATGAAAATGCAGCAACTGGATTGGATGACCTTGCATACCCCACCGCGGTCTGCAAGAATAACGTCTAGAACCATGCGGTTCTGCAGAGTCATAAGGCGATCCGCTTGGAGCTCAGCTGTCAGATTACTAAGGGCACCAGCCGTTACATTGACAGTGGATTCAACCACACGAGTCAGTTGTCTCAGGTTCCTACTATTGACCATAGGTCTCCAAAACGGCAGGAAACCCAAGAAGAAGTCTCCCGCTTCCTGACCGGCAGTATCCTCCTTACTAATCACACCTCTCACAACTCTGGTCTTGTGATAGTCAGAGGCAGCAGTAAATGTCGGCGGTATCAAGTTCGCAATATAACATGTGCCCGAGAAATCAGGGGGCAGCCATGTATATGCTCGGTCATTACAGATGAAATATGTGCCCTTGGAAGCCAAAAACGCAGGGGAAAACTGTGATGGGAAGGTGTACGTTTCAGTACAGTCACTTCTTCCCAGTTGAGCTCTAGGATTCTGACCATTACCCTGTAAGCAGAACCGACCCATGTGGGGTACGACCCAGATTGGAGATGAGATTTTTCGCTGTCTTTCACCCAGACTAATACTATACCCCGTCGCGTTCCATCCTACATAAGGTCTCAACTCTTCTTTGGGAATGGATGAGTATGCATCGATATCCCTACTCATATCGGCAACTCCTTTCATCAAAGCCTTATTATTGGTGATAGGTCTGATGGAACGCGGTTGGCGAGGGGAATATGTATCTAGAGCATAGAGAAACATGGTTTGGAATGCCCATGACGATCCATTGTAACTATACGGCAGCACCAGGTAGGGAATACCCTTGTTAATGGTATGGGGCATTAACCCACACACCCAGCAATTGGTCGTATTCATTACCAGTTGGTGCTGGTGCAAGAGCTGGATAAACGAGTTATTTACGAACTCTGATCGTCTAGTCTGTTCGTGCTCAGGCAAAGGGTGAAAAGAGTGAGAGGAGGCGGTAGAAAGAGGTATAGGCTGTTCAGTGGGTTCAATGGGCTTTTGAGCGGAGAAGAACACAAATCCTACAATAAACATTGTTATGCTACACAGTGTAAAAAGGCACAAAAAGACAAAACATTTACTTTTTACAATTCTACACATTCTTGCGTTAAAGTTCATTTCCTCAATCGGTCTCTCCATCTTAAAAAACTCCATCCTCTACTCGGGCCGCTCGCGGTGGATGAGTTTCTTCTGCTAAGGAGTACGCCTGTCAGTCCAGGGGAACGCCCTAGACCAACCAGAACCGTTGACCTAGCGTCTTCGGCCTGTACCCCAAAGTCTTGGCACCGCGACCCTGCGGCAGAACCCGGATGGTGGTTCGAAAAACAAAAATCAAGAAAGTCCTTCAGATGGGAGAGCAAAAAATGTCAAAAAGGAAATAGTGAGGAAATCTTTATTTGTCCATGGGCCTAGGTCTCAAATTATAGCGGAGACGGCCAGGTGCTGTTTGGTCTTGAAACAAAAGTTCAGGCTCAGTGGTGTCCAGTCGATTTGATGGTGGCACAGCTTCCTGCAGAATATTGTCACTCTCTTGGTCTGAAACTGTGTCTCTTATGCGTGCGTCACTGAATGGTACAAAACGAGGTACAGTGTCTGTCTCAGAGTCGGCGATACCCTCTTTGACCCACTGGTCATATGGCAGAGGCAAGGGGACTACCTTACAGTGGGTACCATGGATCCAGTGTTTCTTCCCTTTCACTCGCACTGCTGATCTTGTCGAAAGAAGAACAAGATGAGGGCCGATCCAGCGAGGCTCGTCGTTGCTCTTGCGCTGGAAATTTCGGACTAGCACCCACGTACCAGGGTTGATAGGGTGTCCAGGAGGTTCAGAAGCTTGGGGAAGAGTATCATGTACCTGTTGGTGCAAAACACGCAGTTTAACAGTCAAATCATACAGGTAATCGAGCAGTACTGGATGCTCTATCTCACTGAACTTCATGGGCCTCGGTACACCCCATACATTGGCCGGACGGCCAAAAACAACCTCGTAAGGGCTAAGTCCCACTCGTGAGTGTATGGTCATTCTGGTGGACAGGAGTGCTAGAGGCAGAGCGTCGGGCCATTTAAGACCGGTGCTCGCCTGGATTTTGGCCAGCTTGAGCTTTAAGGCTCCATTGTAGCGCTCTACTAGTCCAGCTGATTGGGGGTGATTTGCAGCGTGGAACTTCTGCTTTATCCCTAGCCCTTCACATACATTCTTCATCACTTTACCCACAAACTCACTTCCGTTATCACACCACACCATTCTTGGCATCCCAAACCTAGGGAAAAATTCCTTCACAAGGGCTTTGGCTGTGGATAGGGCAGTGTTATCTTTCAGAGGATAAGCCTCTATCCATTTTGAGAAAGCACAAACAACCACCAGTACATATTTCAGGTTGTTGCATCTTTCCATGTGAATAAAGTCCAGCTGCAAAACTTCAAATGGACATGATGGGGGTGCAAAGTGACCAGCTGGAGTTGGGGTTCCCCTACCAGGGTTGTACTTCAAGCATACTATGCAATTCTTGACCACATTCTCTGCACACTTGGGAATCCCAGCATTCTGCCATACTGGAGCCAACAACTTGCATATACCTTTCGTACTGATATGTGCCATTCCATGTGCCATAGTAACCACTGGAAGCACATATGCATCAGGCAACAACCATCGCCTATGTTCTGTCAGATCAACCCAACAACCATTCTCATCCAACTTACCCATACTTTCTCTCCACTTGCTTAACTCTTCCTCTGTGGCTTCAGCTTGAAGCGACTTCACACTCTCTATTGTGTTCTCACACATTCCCACATCATTAACCCATCTTGCGGGGCCTGCAACATACATTCTAGTCTTCACATTCTGTGCTGTTTCTCTCGCGGTCTCATCAGCAAACGCATTCCCACGTCCAACATCATCTGTGACTTTCCTGTGCGCACTGCATTTCATGATCGCAACTTGCAACGGTAGGGTCAGTGACTCAAGGAGATCATTCACCAACTTGCCATTCTGAATTTTAGCTCCATGCGACGTCAGGAACCCACGCTCCTTCCACAGTCGCCCAAAATTATGAGCCACGCCAAAGGCGTACTGGCTATCTGTGTATATATTCACTCTCATTCCTTCAGACAACACACACGCTCTCGTGAGGGCGATTAATTCCGCTGCTTGGGCCGAATTATGTGGCACTCGTGCAGTTTCCACGACCGTGTGCAAAGTCGTGATAGCATATGCAGCAGTCGTGTCACCATTAGGGAGTTTGAAACATGAACCATCTACCCATAAAGTGCCATCACACTCAGTCAGGGGAGTATCTTTTAGATCTACTCTCCCTTTCGTCTCTTCTTCCGTTCTGAACAGACAGTCATGTTGCTCAATCTCATCTGAGTCTGCTGGAATTGGCAACAATGTAGCTGGATTCAGCGTATTGCATCTCTTTATGTGTATGTGATTTGCTAACAGTGTAAGTTCATAACCTGATAATCGCGCACTAGTCAAGTGTTGTGTCTTGGTCCTATTTAATAATGTGTCTACAGCGTGTGGAACCATAACAATCAATGTGTTGTCCATTACCAAACCAGCAGATTGTCGGATAGACATTGCTGCAGCAGCTGTCGCTCTCAGACAGCTTGGCAATGCCCTCGCTACAGGGTCCAAGGTTGATGAAAAATATGCGCATGGGCGCGGTCTGTCGCCAAAAGGCTGTGTTAACACTGACAACGCACATCCATCTTTCTTGTGAACATACAATGTAAAAGGCTTACTGTAGTCGGGGGTACCCAACACAGGTGCTGAACATAATGCATTACGCAATTCCACAAAACTTTTCTGGCACTCTTCAGACCATGGGATAGGATTTGGTGTGTCTTTGCATGTTAAGGCTAACAAAGGTTTTGCCAATAAAGAAAAACTAGGGATCCAATGCCTACAGTATGAAGTGATGCCCAAGAAAGCACGCACTTCTCTCTGTGTTTTTGGCACACTCAACTGTGCAATGGCTTGAATTCTTTCTGGGGTCAGTTTCCTTCCCTCCTTCGATAAGAGATGACCTAAGTAGGTCACCTCTTGTCGACAATATTGCAGCTTAGAGAGAGACACTTTGTGATGGAAAGCGGATAAATGTCGCAACAGTGACAATGTGGCTTCTTTACAAATCTTTTCAGTATCCGCAGCGATCAGTAAATCGTCCACGTACTGAATCAGGATAGCGCCACTAGGTAAAACAAGTGCATCAAGCTGCGCTTTCAAAGCTTGACTGTATATGGATGGACTCTCACAGTAGCCCTGGGGAGCGCGTTTGAAGCGGAAGCTTCGGCCTCCCAGACTAAAACCAAAAATGTCCCTGCTGTCTTCTGCAATTGGGATACTAAAGAAAGCATTCTTTAAATCAATCACTGAAAACCATGCAGCAGAGGCTGGAATCATCGTTAACAAGGCAGTTATATCAGGGACAACCGGAAACTGTGGCACAACAATCTTATTAACCTCTCTGAGATCGATCACAAATCTGTAAACAGGTGGCTGTGAAGGGTCCGTTCGTTTTAAGACAGGTAAAATCGGACTATTGCAAACGTTGCCTCTTGTCTCTTCAATCACACCCTTATTAATCAAGTCGCTGACAATGTCTAACAATGCTTTCTGCCCTTCATTAGAGATCTTGTACTGGGGAATACGTAGCAGTCTTACATTAGCCTTTAAAGTCACCACATATGGCGGTATCTCCAAGAGGCCCACATCATTGGGACCAGTAGCCCAAAGGGCATCCGGAAGGGATGACAATTCAGGTGGCATTGTATTTTTAGACAGATACATTGGGGAAATCACTTTCTTGCCTAATGTAAGTTGGACTCCTGAAGGAGAACAATACAGTGTAGCATGCAATCTTTTCAACAAATCTAATCCCAGCAAATTCTCACCACAACCTGTTGTCAGAATCAGGGGTGCTTTCAGCTCGCAAGGTCCAACAGAAAGTGACATGGGACTGGAAATCGGGTTTCGAACCGGGGCGCCAGAAAAACCTACTGAAACATTTATATCGCCAGACAAAGGTGCGCCAGGGAGTTTTGAATGCATGATTGAACTCTTTGCAGCACCAGTGTCTAGCAGAAAAGGCTCCGTTACATTTGCTGTAGTCACCTCAACATACGGTCCACTCTGATCCACTGGCACTGAAACAACTCCCTCTCTCTGTCTACGGCTGTCCTAGTAGTCATTATTTTCTGCGTCACCGTCCTCTGCATAATAATCATTATTGTAATACTGGGCCGTATTACTAATCGCGTTAGCTTGCTGATCAAAGCTATTGATGGTACTTTGAGGCGGTAGAGGACGCGCGTTCTGGGGAACACTTCCACGCCCTCTGCCTCTAGGAGCTTGCTGACCACCCCTACCTCTTGCGCCATACGCATTACCGTTCCGCTGCATTAATTTAGGGCAACTATATTTAAAATGACCTTCCTCTTTACAGTATGAACATTGGTTGGGACCTACAGGGATACGTGGTTGGTAATACCCATTAATTTGCTGGTTGTTCTGAAACTGTTGGGGTTGGTGATAGACACCTTGGGGTTGCCTATAATTATTCTGACCTCCACGTGGCGGATAGGCCTGCTGTAAAAGGACCTTTGTCTTTAGTTCCTTCGTTTTCTTCTCTGTTCTATCTTTCTCGTCTTTATCTCTATTTTCATAATACTGTGCAGTAGCCAGTATTTGCGCTGAAGAAGAAACAGCCCAAGAACTTTCTGAATCTTTTAACTTTTTACACAGGTCAGGAAGTAGATTCTGCACAAACTTATCCACAAATAACCGTTGGCCACCCTCAGTACTCATATCCTGCCCACTGTGGTCAATAAACGTTTCTTCAAACCTAGTAAAGAAGTCTGACACTGTCTCATCTTTCTTCTGCTTGCATGCAGATAACTTGTCCCAATTTACGCGCATCGCAGGCATTATTGTCTTCATATACGTGATGATTCTACCAGGCAGTTCAGCTACTAAAGGTTCTGGTTTCGCACCACCCGTTTGTCTAGCATCAGCAGCAACAATGTTAGCCCATGTATCCCCTAGTTCTGCATTGTGATCTACATTACGAATTGACCCCCATAGAGGCTGTGGAACAACATTACCAAACAACATGTCTATGTCGGCCAGATTCATAATGCATGACCCTGCCGTCTGTGACAACTCTTTATAATAACCTGCTGGGTTTTTACGGGGATCAGGTAATGACTGCTTAAGCGCTAACACCTCAGAGCGCTTCCATGGAACATGCACCCAAACACGCTGGAAATGCGCTGCCACAGCGGGGTTACCACCGGCAGCTGCAACCGCTTCCTTCCATACCGGGGGAACTTCTCTCATAGGGTATTGTCGCGCTTTTACCTTTTTCCCCACAAGGACATCTTGTTCAAACAATGACTGTTGGCAATCATCATTCCTAAAGGACAATACAACCGCAACTGCTTTATCTACTCCACGGTCCACAATTATACCAGTTCCAAAATCGAACCTCACTCTACACAATTCCTGCGGGTTCGGATTTTTACCACTATCCTCCAATTCTTCACAGAGAATTTCGCACAGTTTCTCAAACACATATCTCTGTTTCGGGGCATCCCATTGATGGAAAACGTTGACAACTGATTCCACATCATACAGTGAAGGAAAAACAATCCATCTACGCGCCATGTTATCTATTACCTTTTTCTCATCGGGGTTAGGCAATTGACTACGCAATTGCTTACGCTGTAAACCAGGAGTCGCACAGATGACTCAAAGAGAGGAGACATTAAGGTAGTAACCACATTAGCTAAGCGCTGTCGCGCTGAGGGAGAAGCTGAGGCGAGAACAGGGGGAAAAACAGAGGGAAGAAAAGAGGATGTAGAGACAGGTACTGGAGTGGTGGAAGGAAGAGTGTCAGGGGAGGCAGCTGCTGTATTTAGGCAAAGTCGCAGGAAGTGCGGGGGCAGTTGGAAGCACAACCGGCGGTCCTTGAGAGGGCTGCGCTACAGGGATAGGAACCGGCTGCAAAGCAGCTGGCGGTAGCGGCAAGGCTTGCAGTATATGCACTGGAGGTGGCATATTTACAAGCTGGGGAGGCGCCGTGGCAGTTTGAGCATACGGGGGTGGCGAACTCAACAAATGTGACATCAGGGGATCTTTCTCCTTTTCTTCTACCTCATTCTGCTTAGAATGTGGTAAAGCTGGGTAACATTTGTCAATCCCTAACTTGCGCTGTCCGTGCAATTGCTCACTCATTTGCTCCTCTTCATTGTCTTTAAATTGTACAGCTGCTTGCATCACTGTCATACCTTTCTCTCTCTTATTCTTTTTCGCTAGCTTAATTTCCTTTTGTTTGGCTTCCTTTCGCCATAAGCGGAAAGAGTCAAACATCGCCGGCCGGGCTTTCTTCTTAAACAATTTAATTTCCAGATTATCTAAAATATCGGTATCAAAACTACCATTTTGGGGCCATTTTAAAACACCATCTTTCCTGGTGTAGTGGATCCATACTTCGTTATATGCAATGGGGCCTACGCCATGTTTTACATAGAGCTCATAAGTTGGAGTTCCAACCGGAGGAACCGGACATGATTCCTCTAGCTGGAAATCTTTTCCACAACCCAAACAGAATAATCTACCAAATAGTCCAGAACCAGGCATCTTTGCTCACTAGTCTAGATCCAAACGTCAAAGGATTATCGATTACGATAGCCTCGTGAATACACGAGTCTTCTGGTTTTGGCGTTTGCAAACTCCAAAGTACCAAATTACCAAATCAAACGATCCCGAAGGATACCAAAAACAAATGGGAGACGCTCCACTTATACTTAACTGAATATTGCTGATCGATGGCGTCACCAGAAGACTCTCTCGATTGTTTCGCTCTCTCAAAACTCGTCAAGGGTCCAAAACAGGTCGATTAATCAGGGCAGCAGTCCTTCGTAGCCGTCGGGACGCGGAGAACCTCGCAGAAAAGACTTTCGGACCACGTCGACATGCAGGGGTCGATGAAGTGGCGGCCTTCCT
Organism: Triturus cristatus; assembly: GCF_964204655.1. NCBI lineage: Eukaryota > Metazoa > Chordata > Amphibia > Caudata > Salamandridae > Triturus > Triturus cristatus. The sequence goes on along the minus strand of NC_140591.1, from coordinate 924,366,197 downwards.
CCGGAATTTCCACACGAAGCTCCTCACGAACCTCTGGCTTGGACTGGTACCGCTGAAATCGTCCCGAGTTGGGCGCCAAACTGAAGTACTGGGTATTTTAGACCCAGCGGTGCAGGGGCACACACCCTATGACTTCTGGGTTCACCCTGTTCCAGACCTACAGAAACACAGAGTCTTCTGGGTGAAGTCAAAGATTCGTTTATTGGCTGCAGACCAATGACAGGTATCCTAGAAGTACAACAGCGTGTATGTTCTCAGGAGACTGCTGAAAATCATAGGAACGGGCTTCTCCTTAAGTACAAAATATCATGCTCCAGGCACACATTCCTTGGTTTACGATATGGCCATTATAAGTATACATTACAAACGAAAAAGCAGAGTCATGATGACCATCCCACATTCCAGTTCGGCCAGCCCACAATGATTTACACAGTAAGGTTCAGATCCCACATCGGATGTCAATAGACCCCCCAATAAACATGAGCATCTCCTGTTTTGGGAAACAAGTCATAAAGCAGGAACAAGCAGGTGTGGAAGAGATTAGCCGGGGCATTGTATAGAATGAAAGGGTTTTATGACGGGTCAAGCCCTGATGCTAATCACAGGTGGACGGAGGAAGGGGAGCTCGTGAGACCGGTTTGACCTGGGGCAGCAGAGCCAGCTGCCCAGGTCACAGAGAAGTCGGAGGGAAAGCCCATGTACTGTGAGGCCCGTATTTACTCCATTATAGCCTATGTGAGGGCAATGACAAGATGGCCACTGCTTCCAAAATGGAACCCGCGTAGTGAAGCAGAATAACGTGTACACAGTGCATTCATAGCTAGAACGATATATAAAGCACTCGTACATGCCGCGTTTACCATTTGCGGTTTGCTAATACCAAGATAGACAGGGGTAGGGCCCTGTCCCCTACGCGGTCCCGAATATTAAAGTACGACAGAACAAGACTTGGTCATGTTGCAACATGGTCAGTCTCAACTACGTTCTATCATGCTATTAGGCTGGACACTACAAAACTTGCATGCAGGCTAGGTGCCTTGGTGTTTAATCAACACTACGTCACTGTTTTCAGAATTCAATCTCACTGATAAACTGGCACAAAGGGGAGCAGACTATACGGTGCTGAGCATTGAAAAACTGGAAAAATTACCATTCACGGTGGCAGAAAAACCAGCTACTGAGTGGATCATACATGGTAAAATTACTCTGCCTGTTACAACTTTGCATTTTCAGTATTGCCTAAAACATATACCAGCAGGCAAATATGAAAGGTTGGGTAAAGAATACATCAAGACATCTTGGGATCTACCTTACACACTCAGATGTTGGAGTGGGGGGCGGGAAGTGTTTATTAGTGGTACAAACTGTGAAAACGCACTAAGCGGTTCTCTCCTTTGTCAGGGTATTAATTTACACGGGGCCTGCGATGGTTCTACTACAAACTTATCCTGTCACCTGCAAGGCTCACCAGCTGCAGTGATTAATCCAATTTTTGGACTACTTTCGAATGCAAGTTACCTCAAGTTGAATGATCACAGCTGCTGTGACATGTTGCCAGGTATCCCATATGTAGTAACGGTTACATCCAGAGTCACTTGCTGTATGTAAGTCTTGTTTCTTCAAGTACAGACAGTCAAGGAGTCACCTCTATGGCCTTCACTGAACATCTCTTCTATACGAATTGATACTCTAAGCAGAATGAAAGCCATTCTTTTAAAACAAACTGTGCCACTGACCTCGGGCAAAGAAACCAATGATCTACAAGTCACAAGCACTTCTGCTGAGATACATGCCCTTTTGAATACAAACTGCCCTATACATTTCTTAGAAATGTTAGAACGTATCTTAAACATGTCTGATACGTGCGGTATTGTACATGTATTTAAGACCGTGTGTTCGGGACTGTTAGCACCCTTTCAAGCAGTCCTCGGAATAATTCCCAACTTCGTGCACTCTGTGTTTGGCGGACTGCCACTACTTTTTGGACTCGTTGCAAGGATCCTATTTTTACTCCTACTGCTCCGATGTGGCAAGCCAAATCACCAACGTCATTCCAAGCAGCATAGAGAAAGCTGTATTGGAGATAAGGTGTCGTGAGCGCATCGTCCAACTTTTGGGTTTACCTCGTCTACGAGAATTAAATACCACATGGTTTCTGTCATTCAGACCAATCTGGCAAGATTGCATCTTACCTGTTCTACACTGCCTGCTTTGCGGTGAAGAATGCGTGCTAGACATCTGTCTAACACTCCCATCAGTCATGCCTATGGATATCGATACTCTGCTGGACCCGGTAACGGCCCATGCTGTGTGTTGTCCCCAGCGGCTACCAATCCTGATGACGGCATTCATTGAGATCTCACAGACGCAAATTGCTACTCCTGAGGTACGAGAGGAAACAACAGGCACGCAGGTAACATCCGATACGAACATTGCTGATGCGACCAATGCTGAAGGCGATGCTTCTCATCTATGTGCGGTTGGTCTTCTAAACGAGGTAATCCAACTTTCACCTACAACGGTAGACGACATTTTGTCTACAGGATTAGATGATTTCATGTTTTCTCCATCCTCATACACTGACTTTTGATTCAGCACACAGTGTACCGGGAAGACTCTGAATTTGGCCTTAATTTTTCAAAACAAAGACTAAACTTGGACCTTTTTCCTGTGATTATTTTTTTTTTCCAAATTTGAATTTTTCTTTTTATGGCACAGTAATCTGCTTATAGTAGAACTATTCATAGAGAACAGAATTATTTGATACACTTTAGAGACAACATGTCACCTTGTCAAAAACAATTGATTTATGTAACTTGACATGAAATGGTTTCGGCCTTTTTTCTTCTGTATTTACAAGCCATTTCATAATGTAGATACGTGTGTTCATTCATTTAGCATTCAATGTAAATATATGCTTAGAATGAAACATTGCTTTAATATGTACAGCACCAATGCATTTTTATGCATGGCAACAGTTTTGTTGCATTTTACAAATGTATTTTTAGACATGTTCTTAGCCATCCATATGTAGCTATATTTTAGATATGTTTAGCATGTTTAGAATTTAGTAATGTCGTTCATACAAAAGTGGAGTGGATGTTGTGTGTCGATTTAGATACCGTATATAGGTTTCCCGATTTATGTCCTTATATTGGCACAATTCGCATTGCCCATATTTAGGCATAGAAATCCTACCCTTATTTAGGCATTATCCATGCTACCCAAATACAGGCATGGCTACCTACATCCGTTCATCTAAGTCACAACGAGTTCTTCGAAAACCAGACTCTTAAGCCTTTAGGACTTCCCCTTGCTTGGATATTGATTTCTCCAAGAACTCACTTATTATGCATGAACATCTATTCCTTAGGGGTTCATTCATGACGTTCTTCTGCCCGACTTTTACGTCAATACTGGCATTCCTAATCACCTTCAAGGTATAAATATACCTTTATTTACCATGGCAAACCACGGTTCGGCTGCCTACTTGCACGATGTGGCTCGCCACGGCAAGTTCGGAAGGAAGTCAAGTCACCGCCTGGCGCACTGACCAGATGCTGCCATCCTCCTCGCAGAGAATCCAGCTCCAGTGTTTCTGACTCCCCTTGCGGGGTGTTAGAGATCGAGACTCGGAAAGAGATTCCAACCTCACTCATTCTAAGGTATGGAGCGGACTAGAACCTAAAGGGACTTTTGGAAAATCCTGGCAACTATAGCTAAACTAGACTATAGACAAACAGCACCTACTTCTTTCCTCGTACGACACTTAGGTTAGGTACACTGGGGAAGAACTAGCTAGAAGCATCAGATGAGTATTAACATTTTAGCCTGTGTTATTTATGTATGTATTTTTATGAATATCTGTCATAGCTATAAACCATGCTATTGCGGTATTATTTTATCTTACTGCTAATGCTGTACGTATTATACTTCACATTCTGTCTTACGATTGTAGCAGTTCATACCTCTTGCACGAGAAATAAGACTGTTCAATAAACCCTTTTTATTGAAACGCCCATCTAACTATTTCTGTGTAACTCTTTAGAAACGAAGCATGAACGATTGACTGAATGAAACTGTTATCTATTGTTTCCACAATTCTGACATTGTTCCGATTCTAAGGGAAACAAAGTTGTCATGTTTATGTGGTTGTCAGAAACTAATTCCTTCTTGTTTATTCGAGAAGTTTCTAGTGACCTCTAAGTTAGCTGGCACACACAAGTAATTAAGTTTAATGTACTCAATAGAGACATACTGACCTCAGTCCTATGTCAAAACTATAGTGTATATTATTCCAATGCGCAGAACCTATCAGGAATATAGGAACTACACTACATCCGGTGGGAGCACCAACAAGCCTTGGCAGCGGCAACCCACGAAGAATGACAGGAAAGATTACGGTTCAGACCAGCAAGGTCCAGGAGACTCACTGAACACAGGGAAGTCAGGGCAATCATGGAGCAACCAGGGGAGCCCAAGAAAAGCAGTGTTTACCTATAATGGGACCCACAGGCCAGAGGCACAGGAGTCATGAGGGTTTCGCGAGCAGTTTCAGAAAGCAGCAGCCCAAGGAGCACTCAGTGCGAGGAGGCCGGAGTTCTTTGTAGGAAATGTTGCAAGAAGTTTGAGCTACTTGGAGCCCAGTGCACTTGTTCGGGAAACGTCAACAAGCGTATGCACTTGCAAATGAACGCAGTGCACCGAGGTACAGGTATTGCAGCCCCCACAAGATATTCTGGCTTCAAACTTGGTAAGAGCATAGCTCGGACTTGAGGGAAGTGCAAACTCACCTCCTGTGTTGCTGGAGCATACAGAGTCCGTAGGAGCTCAGGAGCAGCAGACCGGTCAGTCGAGATGTGGTGCCTGTTGTTGCACGGGAGTGACTCCTTCACTCCAAGGGAGATATCTTCAGTTGTCCTTGATGCTCCACAGGTCCTGCACAAAGCCTTGCACAAAGCCTGTAGGGTTCACGGGCACAGACGATGCTTTGGACGGAGTGGGAGACGAAGTCTTGCCCAAACGAAGTCCAGCAAAGTCCAGAGTGTCCAGACGGTCGAAGGTCAGTGGTTTCTTGAGCAGAATCTAGTCCACGTCGAATCTAGGGTCCTACAGCCAGGTAAGCCCTTTTGTACCTATGGGAGTGGGTTGGAAAGATTCAGGGGACCCTCCCAGGGGAGGGTCAGGACAGTGGGGAGGTTACTCACATGTCCTTTGTCCAGAATTGTGCCAGAGCAGGAGCCAACGGCTTCCAGGACTGGTTTGAACTGGACTATGCACAGGAACACCAAATGTGCCCCTCATGCAGACTTTTGGTCGCTGTCAAGCGCACCCACCCAGGCCTAATACACTACATCCTGTCTGGGAGGTGTTCACACTTCCCTGTGACAGGATACCTATTGTTCTGCCTTCCCCTGCTTGAGCTTGGCTCAGCAGCAGGATAGCAGAAATGTGTCTCTGGTCGGCAGCAACCATTTTGGACTGTCCAGGACTAGGAGGCTGGTACCGGGAATACCAGAGATCTCACAGAGCTAGTTTCAAAGGAATGGAATCCTACCTGCCACACCGTTTACCGGTGTTAGGGTATGATTCCACAATGTTTGACACCAAACACAATAGGGTTGCTTTCAGCTGTTTTACAGTTGTTCATCACGTGGTCCCATAATGCCACTCTCTATGTCGTAAATGGCAGATACACTGACAACCCGGGAGAATGGACTCTGCAGGCTGCAGGGGTGTCCTTCTCATGCAGTGGCACCCTCTCACTTAGAACCAAGCACCCTGCCTTCAGGATTGTTAAGGCCTGCTATAGGGCTGACTTATAGGTTTTAAGTGCAGTGACCGTTAGAGATGGTAAACCTATATCTAAAGTAAGTGGTGGATGCACAAACTTACACAGGCTGCAATACCAGACCTTTAGTTCCATTTTGCATGGACTCTCATGGGTGGCACAATACATGCTTCAGCCCATGGGAGGCCTCTGGAGTCACCATGCACGGGGTACATGGGTACCATTTACTAGGGACTTACAAGGGTACCCCTGTAGCCAATCTGGAGTGTACCTAAGTACATGAGATAACAGTTTCATGAGAAAGCAGATAGACTGGGGTCCTGATTAGCAGGATCCCAGTCAGACTAGTCAAAACAGTATCACATAAAGCAAAAAGTGGGGGTAACCATCAGAAGCAGATCCTACTTTCCTACACAACCCCCCAAATATAAGGAGATGAGACTAACCTTGCCCAGCTGAGTCTTTATTTTCTAAGTGGAAATATCTGGAGAGCCAATCTGCATTGGCATGGTTACTCCCAGGTCTATGTTCCACTGTATAGTTCATCCCCTGTAGGGAAATGGACCACCTCAAAAGTTTGGGGTTTTCACCCTTAATCTGTTCTAGCCATAGGAGGGGCTTATGGTCTGTCTGAACAATGAAGTGAATGCCAAACAGGTATGGCCTCAGCATCATCAGGGCCCAGACCACAGCAAAGGCTTCCCTCTCTAAAGCTGATCAATGTTTCTCTCTGGGGTCAACATTCTGCTGATAAAAGCTACTGGTTAATCCTGGCCCTCTACATTCAGTTGTGATAACACAGCCCCTACCCCCAACTCAGTTGCATCTGTTTGGATAATATATTGCTTGGAGTAGTCAGGACTCTGCAGAATGGGAGCAGTACACATGGCCTGCTTGAGATCATCAAATGCCTGCTGACAGCTAACGGTCCCTTGAACCTTCTTGGGCACTCTCTTTGATGTGAGTTAATTCAAGGGAAGTCCTATAGATCCATATCCTTTAACAAATATCCTGTAATACCCAGTCAGGCCAAAGAAAGCTCTGACCTGATTCTGGGTAGTTGGAGCAACCCAGTCCATGATGGTCTGGATTTCTCTCTGTAGTGGTTGAACTTGGCCTCCACCCACAAGGTGGCCCAGGTATACAACCTTGCTCTGCCCTTTCTGGCACTTAGTAGCCTTGATAGTGAGGCCTGCTTTCTGTAGAGCCTCCAAAACATTCTTCAGGTGGACCTTTGTGATCCTCCCAGGTGGAGCTAAAGACAGCTAGATCATCAAGATATACTGTACTATGGTCTTCCAGGCCAGTAAGGACTTTGTTCACCAGCCTTTGGAATGTGGCAGGTGCATTCTTCAAACCAAAGGGCATCACAATAAATTGATAATACCGACAAGGGGTTGAAAATGCTGTTTTTGTTTTGGCATCCTCTTCTAGTCTGATTTGCCAATAGACAGCAGTGGGGTCAAATGTACTTAGATACTTGGCTGAGGCCAGAGTATCAATAAACTCATCTGCCCTAGGAATTGGATGAACATCAGTCCTAGTGACTGCATTGAGTTCCCTGTAGTCCACACAAAACCTCATCTTTCTCTTACCACCCTGGATGTGAGGTGTAGGTACCAGGACTACTGGGCTAGACCAAGGGCTATCTGGGGGCTCAATCACTCCCAGTTCAAGCATATTATGGAGCCCTGCCCTGATGCAATCTCTGACATGGTCAGGATGCCTGTAGATTTTATTCTTGACAGGTAGACTCTCACATGTGTCCACTTCATGGGTACACCAGTTGGTTTGACTGGGTGTCTGAGAAAACAGATGGCTATATTGATTGAGGACCTTCCTACAATCTACCTGCTATTGGTCAGTGGGGCTGCCTGCCAAAGCTACACCATCAACTGATCCATCATCAGGGTCCTGTGAGAGGAGGTCAGGGAGTGGGTCACTCTCTTCCTCCTGTCCTCATCAGTTGCCATGAGAAAGCCCATGTCAGCCCTGTCAATGTATGGCTTAAGCCTGTTCACATGGAACACCCCATGGGGGCTCCTGGGAGTACTAATGTCCACCAGGTAGGTGACCTCTCGCTTCTGCTCAAGAATGGTATGGGGTCCACACCCAGTTATGTTGGAGAGCTGCTGGTGCGACACACTCCAACATCCAAACCTTCTGCCCTGGCTGATAGACAGTCAGAACAGCATGTTTGGTCATGCCATGCTTTCTGTAATTCTTGACTTGCCTCAAGGTGTTTTTACTGGCCTTCTTCACGTACTCAGCCATCCTGGAGCGGAGACCAAGTACATAGTCCACTATATCTTGTTTAGGACCTTTGAGAGGTAACTCCCATCCCCCCTTCACCAAACACTAGGGGCCTCTAACTGGATACCCAAACAGAAGTTCAAAAGGACTGTAGCCAACCCCCTTCTGTGGGACCTCTCTGTAGGCAAATAGAAGGCAGGGTAACAGGACAGCCCATGTTTGCCTAAGCTTTTCTGGGAGGCCCATGATCATGCCCTTGAGGGTTTAGTTGAACCTTTCAACTAACCCACTGTATTGTTTTTTTGTGTTTTTTATTAAGCGGTTCCGGAAAAATACACATATATCAAATAACAATCAATGCTGTTGTTTACGGCACAATCATCGGTTAACTGAGGAGACTAAGTAATTTTCTCTTAATTCTGCCTAGATTCTAATGAAACTCATATTGTTGTGAATAGAACAACCTGACTACCATCGGTTAACTGAGGAGACTTTGTGTTGTATTTTTCTCTTATTTCTGCCTAGATTCTAATGTCTTGTTTCCAGCCTCCCTCCCCTTTCTTTCCAATTACTTTACAGGCAGCGTGCTCTCAGGCTTGTCATTATTTCGTCCTGATGATGATCTATGTATCTTATTGTAGATCGAAACGTCTTCGACTTGTTGAACAGCAAGCACGTTAAACACATGTGTTAAAAGTAGTGCATTACTGTTTACTTTCTAAAAAGCTTGCCCCTATTATCTGGTTCGGCGTTAATCTTGGTTGTTTCGCCTGAAAAATGTCTAAATATATGTGATTGTCTCTAAATGTTTTGTTTGTCGAAGGATACAGGACTGTGTCCCACTCTATTACGCTCTGTGTAATTCCGAATTATCACAGTTAATATTAAATCTATATGTCCGGCTGGACATTTTCACTTAATATAGTACTGATTCTGGTCTATATTCATTGTTCTTACACTTAAGTATGTTTGAAGGACCAATTGTTTTTCAAAATATTTATTATGTGGGCAGGAGAAATATGTGTAGCCAGGGTTAGTCGGGTTTTTTAAATCCCAGATATCCACCAGACCATGACTGTTCTTGAGGGAATTTAAGGCCCTGTAAACTCTAGGCTTCCGACCATAGTACCAGCCTTGCCTCTGCTTCCCAGCACCTACATCTAAAGAAATGTTTAAATCTCCGCAGAAAATCAGGGAGTTTGGCCATGTAGCAAGCTCTATTTCTAGGTCTTCAAATATTTGAGGGTCATCTTGGTTTGACCCTTGACCCGGTCACTCCACTCCGCACGGTCCCCGTGTGCCCAGATTCTGCTGCTGCTGCTGCCTTCTTGGCCTCTCTTGCTGCCGCCTCTCCTTAGGGCCCCTGCTCTCCAGGCTTGCCCAGGCTTGCCCTCGCTGTCCCGCTCCGTCTTCCTGCTCTTTCCACCCCCCTTCCGCTCCCCGCCGCTGCTCTCCTGCAGCCCCGTCCCCTTCCCTTGATACCCGCTCCCCATTCGCCGCCCCACTCCCGCCTCCCAGCTGCTCCTCCCTCCCATTTGGCCATATATGGCGGGGACCGCGCGGCAGTGAGCAGTGACCCTTGACCCGGTCACTCCACTCCGCACGGCCCCCGTGTGCCCAGATTCTGCTGCTGCTGCTGCCTTCTTGGCCTCTCTTGCTGCCGCCTCTCCTTAGGGCCCCTGCTCTCCAGGCTTGCCCAGGCTTGCCCAGGTTTGCCCAGGCTTGTCCTCGCTCTCCCGCTCCGTCTTCCTGCTCTTTCCACCCCCCCTTCCGCTCCCCTCCACTGCTCTCCTGCGGCCCTGTCCCCTTCTCTTGGCACCGCTCCCCATTCGCCGCCCCGCTCCTGCCTCCCAGCTGCTCCTCCCTCCCACTTGGCCATATATGGCGGGGACCGCGCGGCAGTGAGCAGTGACCCTTGACCCGGTCACTCCACTCCGCACGGCCCCCGTGTGCCCAGATTCTGCTGCTGCTGCTGCCTTCTTGGCCTCTCTTGCTGCCGCCTCTCCTTAGGGCCCCTGCTCTCCAGGCTTGCCCAGGCTTGCCCAGGCTTGCCCTCGCTCTCCCGCTCCGTCTTCCTGCTCTTTCCACCCCCCTTCCGCTCCCCACCGCTGCTCTCCTGCGGCCCCGTCCCCTTCTCTTGGCACCCGCTCCCCATTCGCCGCCCCGCTCCTGCCTCCCAGCTGCTCCTCCCTCCCACTTCGCCATATATGGCGGGGACCGCGTGTACGCGCAGTGGGCACGCCGATTGCGCACCAAAGGCAAGCCCGTCTATGCCTGGACTGCGCCCAGCGCCAGAACCCCTGGACCTCACCGGAGCCAGCCAACCCGACAGAGATACGATGCCGCCACCCTCCACGCACTCAACACCGGCCTACAGCCAGCCTGCTACCAAGCCAACCTGAAACGCACCCACGGAGCATTCACCTGCCATGCCTGCAACTTCACCTGCACCCGATCCTGCACCGCACCCACCAAGCCAGGCTCCAGCAATGATCACCTCAAGTGCATCTTGCTCAACACCCTCTCCGTCCACAGGCACGCCGTCGAACTCTGGAACCTTCTCGACACAACATCACCAGACGTCGCCTTCCTCACAGAAACATGGATGAATGCCTCCTCAGCTCCCGACATCGCCATAGCCATCCCGGATGGCTACAAGATCGCCCGGAAGGATCGCGTCAACCAAGCCAGAGGAGGCATCGCCATCGTCCACAGAAACACCATCCGAATCACGACCAACTCCGATGACACCCTCACCGCCGCCGAACACCTTCACTTCCAGATACACACCGACCCCAAGACCACCCTCAGAGGCACCCTCGTCTACAGACCCCTGGGACCACGCACACAATTCAGCGAAGCCATCGCAGACTTCATCAGCCCGCATGCCCTTACCTCCTCAGACAACATCCTCCTAGGAGACCTCAACTTCCACCTGGAGAACAACAATGACAGCAACACCGCCACCCTGCTGGACAACCTCGCCAACCTCGGACTCAAGCAACTGGTGAACACCCCCACCCACAACGCCGGCCACACGCTTGACCCCATTTTCTCCTCCAGCAAGCACATCTCCTTCAGCCACTCCACCGGACTGCACTGGACAGACCACAGCTGCGTCCACTTCAACTTCAGGAGAACCACGACCAACAACCACCCTCAACAGGTTCCCCGCAGAAGCTGGAGCAAGATCACCGCCGACCGGCTCACCACCTCCCTCAACCAGAACCCCCCCACCAACACGACGGACCCCAACGAAGCAGCCCGCAACCTCACACAGTGGCTCACCAACGGCGCCAATGACCTCGTACCACTGAAGAACCCCCCCAGTTGACACGGCAACTAGAGAGCCTCCTGGTTCACCAACGACCTCAAAAACTCAGAGAAAACCTGCCGCACCCTCGAGAAAGCCTAGCGCCATGACCAGACTACAGAAAACATGACAGCCCTCAAGAATGCCACCCGCAAACACCACCAACTGATCCGCACCACCAAAAGGACCACATTCAAAGAACGACTGGACAACAACTCCCACAACAGCAAGGAACTCTTCGGCATCGTCAAAGACCTCTCCAGCCCCAGCGCCTGCAACAATGACATCACACCCTCGCAGGACCTCTGCGACTCACTCGCCTCGTTCTTTCACCGCAAGATTGCCGACATACACAACAGTTTCGGCGCACAGACCGCACACCCTACCACCAATCCGGCGCCCCCCACCACCACCCTCCGCACCTGGACGACGGTCAGCACCGAAGATACCACCCGCACGATGAACACCATCCACTCCGGCTCCCCAACCGACCCCTGCCCACACCACATCTTCAACAAAGCCGACTCCATCATCGCACCCCAACTCCGGAACATCATCAACAGCTCCTTCGCATCCGCCACCTTCCCAGAGAGCTGGAAACACGCCGAGCTCAGCGCCCTCCTGAAGAAACCCACCGCGGACCCCACGGACCTCAAGTCCCATCTCGCTCCTCTCCTTTCCGGCCAAAGTCATCGAGAAGATCGTCAACAAACAACTCTCCGCCTTCCTCGAGACCAACGGATCCCTCGACCCCTCGCAGTCCGGCTTCCGAGCAAACCACAGCACCGAGACCGCCCTCATCGCAGCCACCGACGACATCAGGTCCCTGCTCGACAACGGGGAAACAGCTGCCCTCATCCTCCTGGACCTCTCGGCAGCCTTCGACACCGTATGCCACCGCACCCTGATACAGCGCCTCAGCAACATCGGAATCCAAGGAAAGGCCTTGGAATGGATCATCTCGTTCCTCGCCGGTAGAACCCAGAGAGTCCGCCTTCCCCCGTTCCGGTCCGTGGCCACCGAAGTCATCTGCGGCGTCCCGCAAGGATCCTCGCTCAGCCCCACCCTCTTCAACGTCTACATGAGCCCCCTTGCAGCGATCGCACGCCAACACAACCTCAACATCATCTCCTACGCCGACGACACCCAGCTGATCCTCTTCCTCACCAACGACCCCGCCACCGCCAGAGCCAACCTCCAGGAAGGAATGAAAGACGTCGCGGAATGGATGAAGCTCAGCCGGCTGAAACTGAACTCAGATAAGACGGAAGTCCTCATCCTGGGAACATCCCCCTCCGCCTGGGACGACTCCTGGTGGCCCCCTGCCCTGGGCTCCGCTCCAAAGCCAACGGACCATGCTTGCAACCTGGGCTTCATCCTAGACTCCTCTCTCACGATGACAAAGCAAGTCAACGCCGTCTCGTCATCCTGCTTCAACACCCTGCACATGCTCCGAAAGATCTTCCGGTAGATCCCCACCGACACCAGGAAGACGGTCACCCAGGCCCTCGTCACCAGCCGACTGGACTACGGAAACACCCTCTATGCCGGAACCACAGCCAATCTACAGAAAAGACTCCAGCTCATACAGAACGCCTCTGCACGACTTATCCTGGACACCCCCCGCTTCAGCCACATCTCTCCCCAGCTGAGAGACCTGCACTGGCTCCCCATCAGCAAGAGAATCACGTTCAGACTCCTCACCCACGTACACAAGGCTCTCCACGACATGGGACCCACATATCTCAACAACCGCCTCACATTCTACACACCCACCCGCCATCTCCGCTCCGCCTGCCTCGCCCTCGCCACCGTCCCACGCATCCGCAAGACCACCGCCGGAGGAAGATCCTTCTCCTACCTGGCGGCCAAGACATGGAACTCCCTCCCCACCCACCTACGACTGACCCAGATCCATCTCTCCTTCAGGAAACAGCTCAAGACCTGGCTCTTCGAGCAGTAACAGATCCCCCTCCCCCCAGCACCTTGAGACCCTTCGGGTGAGTAGCGCGCTTTACAAATTCACTGATTGATTGATTGATTGGTAAACCGAACATACCGTATCTCCTGTTGGAAGTTCTACTATGGCCCACCTCCCCAGGGCATCCACTGCCATGCGTTTGGCTACACCTAATGATGTTTTGGCTAGAATGGCCACCCCGCAAATATTAGAGATCTGAGTTGTGCAAGCCAGAGTATTATACCCACCGACCCTTAGTAATTCTCTTTTCCACCAGGGAATGTGTGTCTCCTGTAAGCAAACTACATCCATAGAGTTTAATCTGATAATTTCAGCACATCGAATCCTCTTTGCTCTATCATTCAGCCCTGCCACATTCCATATATAGTTATCTTCCCCATTGCAAATAAATTTCAAGTTCCAGAAATCCTTCACATCCTTCCTTCGGGAACTCCTAGCACCCGTAGGTTATTTCTTCGCTGACGATTCTCAAATTCCTCTAGCTTCCATTTGACGTCAACTAGCTGTGCCTCATGAGAATCTACTAGCGTTTGATTCAAAGCCAGGTCAGATTCAGTAAAGACAATCCTAGACTCCAAATCAGTCAGCCGCTCCCCAAATACATTACACGTCTTAGTCAGCTTTTGGACAACCCCTTGCATCTTACATTTGGCAGCCTGGGCCTTGCGCCCAACCTGCTGCATCTCTTCTCGGTGTATTGAAATGGCCTGGAAGATAGCCTCTAGCGTTGGAGGGGTTGGTCCAGAATGATCCGAGCTGGGTGGGTCAAGAGGTAAATGATTGGTAAGTTGGTTTGTGGGGGTATAGTCCCAGGCCAGATCTTTCCACCCCTGTCTCTTTTTTTTTTTCTTCAGAATAGTTTTTGATTTACAGCCCTCATCCTCTTCCTGATCACCACAGCTCTCATCTGTAGTGTATGACAGGTCATGGGACCATTCGTACCCGTCAGATAAAGAAAAGAAAAAATCACTAGGTTCTTTATCCCCAGTGTTAGCTTTGCTAGCTTTAGAGGCTGCTTGAGATTGACTTGTGTGAGATATAGCTAAATCTGTAGTAGACATTTGTATTTGAGGTGAAGTAGATGTTATTTCCTCCCCCCCAGCACCCCCAATCACATCCAACGGGTCAGCTGAATTATGGATAATGGTGGGGTTCTCCAGGGTTGTGCTTTCATTCTGACCGGCTGTCATCAGGCAGTCTAATCCCCCAGCAACAGTCAGAGTCATAAGCGGAGGAGGAGTGCCAGGCATACCTTCATTGTTGGCGGGTCTCCCGTCCTGACCGCATATCTCCAGGTTAGGAGAATCCTCTGTCTCTCTCCGCGCTTCTAATGCAGCCTGGACCGCACACGGGACCTCTCAGGTATCCGCAGCACTCTCAGCGCTCACGCTCGTTTTAGAACAAACGCTGCTCTCCTGCATGGCCCGGAATTTTTTCCCGGCCGACCCTCTCGTCTTGGAGTATGTGTGGGCAACCCCAGTGTCACCGGAGCCGCTACCTTCTCCACCCCAGCATCTTCCGTCTCCGACATCTCCCACTGCGCCAGTCAGGCTGTTCTCGCCTTGACAGCCGCCGCAGCCGTCTTGGGGCCCATCTCAACAGGCCCAGCGATTTCAGTACGCTCGGCACGCTCGGCTTCACCCTCGATCTTCGCTGGCAGGTAAGGCTTCCAATGCTGGGTTCCGTTGGCTTTGGAGAATACTTTGCTAAGGTGCCGTAGTACAGCCAGTCCAATGGAGGTTCCAAGTAGGTGTAGATAGCTCCTAGCCGGCTTAAGCTCCACGCCACAAATCTCTGCGTTCATCCCTGTGAGATTCTTAGCGCAGCATCATAAGTTGTTTATCCTTAGATCTCTCGGCTCCGTGTGCACCGCATCTTGCCTCCTAACCCACTGCATTGTGGGTGATAGGGTGTGGTGAACTTGTAGTTCACTCCACATTGCAGTAATATAACTTGACATGCAGTTGATACCTCTGTCAGTTAAGACCTCCTTAGGGAAACCCACTCTGGAAAAAAATCCCAGGAGGGCCCTGGCCACCACAGGGGCTGTGGTGGTTCTAAGGGGTATTGCTTCTGGATACCTAGTGGCATGGTCCACCATCACTAGAATGTAACTGTGTCCAGATGCAGGAGGAGGGTTCATGGAACCAATGATATCAATCCCAACCCTCTCAAAGGGAACCCCACCACAGGTGGTGGTATGAGGGGGGCCTTTGTGGTACCACCAGACTTACCACTGGCTTGACAGGTGGTACAGGAGTGACAAAACTCCTTTGTGTCTTCTGACATGTGAGACCAGTGAAAGTGAGGGGCATGCCTGTCCCAAGTCTTACTTTGGCCTAGGTGCCTGCTAAGGGAATGTCATGTGCCAAAGTGAGTAGGAAGCCCCTAAACTTCAGAGGTATGACCAACCTCCTGTTGGCACCACGCTTGGGGTCACTATCCTTTGAGTACAGGAGTCCCTCATCCCAATAGATCTTGTGGGATCCACTGACACTCCCAGCAGCCTCAGCAGCAGCTTGCTGTCTGAGGGGCTCAAGAGAGGGGTAGGTTTGCTGCTCCAAACTCAAGTCTGCCCTGGAAGGGCCCCCTGTCCCAAATAACTCAACCTGATCAGGTTCTAGTTCATCTGAGACAGTTTCTTCACAGGGACTGAGATCATCTCACTCAAGAGACTGATCCTCACACTGAGTCTGGAGGAAAGACACAGCCTTACCCCTCATGCTCTTTATTTATTTATTTACAAAGTTTTATATAGTGCTAGCTTGACCCGTGGGTATCAGAGCGCTTTACATACACAAAGGAAAAGAAAAATTTGCATTGCATCGCAGGATAAGAGGGAGCATAAAAATATAAGCAAAAACATATTACTTATGAATACAGTGAAGGGGAGAAAAACACAGGTGGTTGGAACAGTCAGATAACCACCCATCCTTTAAGGTCAAGTGAGAGGGGAATCCACTAGGTTATTGAAGCCTAGGTTAGTTGGCTTGGACAGTAAAGTAATTGTTGAGGAGATAGAGTTTCAGGTCCCTTTTGAAGCAGGAGAAGGAGGGGTTGCATCTGAGGTGTATAGGGAATGAGTTCCACATCCTGGGTACGTTACCAGAAAAGGCTCGGCACTGGGTCATTTTCCTTTTCAATTTTGGAGGGATGAGAAGAAGTGAGTTGGTGCTTCTCAGAGTTCTGGATTTTCCTGCTTTTACCAGTTTGCTGTTTAAGTAGTTGGGGGAATGTGCGTGAAGGGCCTTGTGTGTGATGTAGGCCAGTTTGTAGATACATCTACCTTCCATGGGAACCCAGTTGAGGGCATTGAGGGTTGGTGTGATGTGGTCAAATATTTTTACACCAGTTATGAGTCGGAGCTGCCATGTTAAGGACTGACCTTAGTGGGGCTAGGTGAGCTTTTGGTGTTCCTGTTAGGATGGTGTTCTCATAGTCCAGTTTGGAAAGGACGAGGGATTAAACTATTGTCTTGAGATCAGCCTGGGGAATGAAAGGTTTAATTTTCTTGAGGTGTTTTAGTGAGTAAAGCATACCTTTTGCAGAGTTTTTGATGTGGTCCTTCACTGATAGGTTCTTATCTAGGGTAATGCCTAGTGAGTTTTCCGAGTCCGATAGGACGAGGGAGCAGTTTAGAGCATCAAGATTCTTGAGCCAGTCTTGAATTGGTCGGTGGTTATTTTTCGGAGAGAACAGTAATAATTCAGTTTTGTCCGGGTTCATCTTTAAGTAAATTGCGTTAAACCAAGTTTGGATCTTGGTTAGTGTGACAATGAGGGATTGCACGTACCTGGGTGATTTGATTTTATAGTAGATTTGTGTGTCATCTGCATATAGGTGGTATTGAACCCCTGCTTGTTTCAGAATAATTGGAAGGGGTTCCATGAAGAGATTGAAGAGGTATGGTGAGAGGATCGATTCTTGTGGGACTCCAATTGTCACTCATGTTGGTATAGAGAGGCAGGAGTTGATTTTAATTTGTTGTGAACGTTGTTGAAGGAAGGACGTTAACCATTTTAGTACTGTGCCATTGATGTCAGAGCGCCTCTGCAAAGTCCCAAGTAGAGCTGGATGATTTATTGTGTCGAACGCCGCTGATAAGTCAATAAGGATGAGGAGACAGGCTTCACCTTCATCTAAGGCTCTGTGGATATCGTCTGAAATATTGAGCATCGCTGTTTCTGTGTTACAACCTTTCCTGAATCCCGATTGAAAGGTGTCAAGGAGGTTGAAGTCATCCATATGTTTGTTAAGTTGTTGGAGAACGCACTTCTCCAATGTTTTAGCTAGGAACGGGAGGTTGGAGATATGTCTGAGGTGGTTGAGCTTGTTAGGGTCGGCTCCTGGTTTCTTGAGTATGGGTGTAATTTGACCTAGTTGAAGGGAGTCTGGGACACAGCCTGATGTAAGAGAGGAGTTGAGGATTTCTGTCCAGAAAGGGGCAATGATGTGGTTGAGTTTCTTTACTATTGCAAATGGGAGGGGGTCCACAGTGTGGGAAGTAGGCTTTAGGCTTGCAATTATATTGAAGACCTCGTTTTCCGACATGAGTTTGAAGTCTGACCAATTAGCATCATATTTGAGTTGCGAGCGGACCTGGTTGTCCGTGGTAAGATTTCAATCTGTTTGGTCAAGGGTGATTAAAGGGTGGCAGGTTGCGAGGGATGGAGGATTTGAGGTTTGGATTAAGGATTGCTCAATTTTTTTTACTTTATCTGCAAAGAAGCTGGTGATTTCTTCGCATCTATCCTTGGTGGCATTTATTTCTTGAGGGGGTGTGCCATTTGTTTGACTTTTAACAATGTTGAAGAGTTCTCTAGGTCTATTCTTCGCCTGGTCTAGTTGGCTGCGGAAGAAAGTGGCCTTTTCTCTAAAAATGTGTTTTTGGTATGCCAACTGGGCCGATCTAAGTTGCGCTAGGTGTAGAGTCGAGGGGGCACAGTTGCATTAGGGGCAGTGGTGGTAGGAGGATTTACCTTGGCTTTTGGACAATCAGCATCTTTTGTCTAATGGGTCTTTACCTTACACTAGTAACACCAAGGTTTCTTTTTGCCTATACCTTTGTTGGATTGTGACTCCTCCTGAGATGTAGGTTTTTGGGGCCCTGATGAAGACTTCTGATCTTTACCCTTGTCCCCACCCTTATCTGGAGTGTTAGCATCATGCTTCTTTTGGTCACCATAATTGTTCTGGTTTTTCTGCTTCACCCTGGTTTTGACCCACCTGCCTTCTTTTCCAATTCTTGGGGATAAGTCAGATAAGAGTCAATAAGGTACTGATGCAACAACTGATTTTGGCAATTATTAAGGATCTGCTCCCTTATAATCAAATTGTTCATTTCCTTGAAATCAGTCACTTTCAAGCCAAACCCATCAATGAGAGCACTCTTCAAGATTGAATAGTTGTCAGCATCCTCTTCTCTAACAGTGAGGAGCTTATCTCTACTTTTGTCAGCAAACGAGAGCCACAAGATAGCTGCCCACTGCTCTTGAAGGGACCCTCTGAACTTTACAGGCCCTCTCTAAAGCAGTTATCCATTTATGGATGTCATCCCCAACATGGTAGGGAGGGACAATCTTTCTCAGGTTCCTATTATCAAAGGAATGTTCCTTTATTCTAGGGACACTGTTGCTGCCACCAAGGGACTCTAGTCCCAACTTTTTTTCTAGCTCTCTGGACTTCTAGGGACTCTTTATCAAGTGCCAATTGCTCTTGCCTGAGCCTAAGCCTAGCTTTCTCAAGTTCAAGAAATTGGTATTCCCTATCAAAAGAGTGGTCCCTCTTGCTAGATACAGAGGTCCCTTTAGACTGTCCTGCGTGATTTGACTCTGCAGAGGGAGATCTAGATCTCTTTGGTAAACTCTGCACTCTTCCAGGAGGGGTGGAGTGGGGGCCATTATGGCCTTCCCTACTGCCTTCTGGAATATCTGAGTTATCCAGGTGGGACCTATCTTGGTCCCCGGGTTCAGGGTTAGATTCCAGGTCATAAAAGGTGTGAACTCCATTCCCTGTCCCACCCACTCTGTCCTGTTTATCAGACCCAGGTGTCTTTCTTATGTCATCTAACAGTAACATCTCTATTAGACGTTGAGTGTTTGCATTTCTCCCTGTATTCAGCTTTCTGGAGGCAGACAGGGCTTTCAATTCTTGGAATGAAAGCTCACTGTATCTAGAGGGCAGAGAGCCAATGGTATTTCCTTTAGTAGACATACTAAGTGTGGTGAGGGGTTGCACCTACCTAACCTAATGGGAACTTAACTCTCTGAGGTTGGAGAAAGGGTGTGCTAGACCCTTCACTTACCCACCCCTAAGTTCAGTAGAACTTACTTATTCTAAGCTAGTTTTATATGTACCTAGTACTTAGTGATTTTCAGTTAATCAATCAAAAGATTTATCTGGTAAAAAAATGCAGGCTTGAATCCCAACCACTGCTCACCAATGTGAGAAGTTGGCCTGGTATATGCTGTCCACTAATTAAAGTGTGTAAAGAGAAACAAGGGCACCCAAGGGGATAGGTCAGGGACCTCGGGAACTAAAATGTTACAGGAAACAGTGGTCCCTGAAAGCAAAAAGGTAAGTAATACAATGAATATAGCTACTTAAAGTGGGCACCTTGTACCAGTCCAAACAACCCATATGGTGATTTAAGAGGTCAAAGATAACCATAGAAAGCGATCCAAGTTGCAGCTGTGGAGAGCAGCTTTCAGGCTTAGTCTTAAAGGAATGTTAAGCAGCTTTTGTACCAGGATGCAACCTTTTAATATTGGTTAAATGAAAGGAGAACCACACAGTAGTTATAAAAAGATGTATTTATTAATATAACCCTCTCTAGTACGTCACAGTATCTGCTACACGCAGATAAACACAAAGCAAACAATACTATAGCACAAAAACAATAGTAAATAGCACTAATACACAGTGGGCACCAGGGGGAGACCAAACCATATACTTAAATAGTGGTGTAAGAACCACAGTTCGAGTCAAGGCAGTGTCTATAGGATGTATGTGGGAAAGTGCACTCTTTCTGCATGGTTGCCCCTACTTTTTGCTGAATTGCTGATGTTCTTTGACTGAGTGTGCCCTCGGTTCCTGGTAATCAGGTACCCAGTGCCTATGTTCTTTCCCTAAATCTGCATTGAAAACAAAACCCAATTGCCATCTCTGGCCACAGGTCAGCCCCTGGTAAATAGTACCACAGGTACCCCGGGCACTGTGACCAGAGAAGACGTCTATGGCTGCAGCACTAATTGTGCCACCCTTAGAGGCCCTGTACCATTACACTCACATACTGCCTTTGCAGGCTGCGTGATTTGGTGTGGAAGTGAAGAGTCGACATGGCACGCATCCCTGTGTGCTATGTCTAAAACCCACTGCCCTGGCATAGATCAGTCCCCCCTCTAGCTGAGAGCACTATACCAGTGGGGAGTGTACAGGTGCATGAGCCCAGTCTAAGTCAATCCTTAAACATTGTAAGTGCAGTGCTGCCATTAAGAGTATATGGTGCTGGGAGTTTGTCATTACGAACTCCACAGCACCATAATGGGTGCACTGAAAACTGAGGAGTTTGATATCAAACTTCTCAGCACATTAAACCCACACTGATGCCAGTGTGGGATTTAATAAAAAAATGCATCCAGAGGGCATCTTAGAGATGCCCCCTGAAAAATGACACACCACTAGTGTCCGGGCTGAGTGGCTGCCACCACCAGACATGTTTCTGGACCCCTGGGTCAAGAGCCTGCTGCTCTCCGGGGCCTGAAACAATGCACATCCTGGGATGAGGTGCCAAGCTTCCTCCCCCAGGATAGGCAGGGTTCACGAAGGGGAAGCTTCAAAGACTTGCCGCGTTTGTGAGCTTCTCCAGGCTACTTGCTGCTTTCAGCAATAGGTCCCCACTGGTTCTGACCCCACTTTGGGCGGGGGAACCGGCAGGAAAAACAAGTGAGGAAGAGAGGTGTGCCTACCTCTGACAACTCCACCCCCTCAGGTGGGGGAGGCAAGGTGAAGCACAAATCTCTTTCCCTGCCATCTTGCAGATGGGGGGACTCAGACAACCAGGGAAAGGCTTATGCCCTCCTTCCACTGGAGGGTGGCATATTAGGGGGTGTACCTACCCCAGGGAACGGACGCATTGGTCCCAACCTTTTTTACCTACATGTAATGCCCCTAAATCTAGTATTATGGGGCAACCCTGAACCTTGCTTCCTCAGACAAGATCCTGCAAGAAGAAAAGAAGAAGAAGGACTGAACAGCCGTGCTGAAGCTAACAAGAGGGGGACACCCACTGACTTGGCCCCAGCCCTACAGGCCTGTTCCCACCTCGAAAGTGCTCCAGCGAAATCCTGGTGTGTCCTGCAGCGAGCAACCATGACAAACCCAGAGGACCTGCCTGCCTTCAATCCCAAAGACTCTGTCTCCCGTGAACACCTGATTTGTTCAAACAACAGACTCCAGTTCCGCAAGGATCCGCGGGTCTGCACCACTCTGCACCCGAGGCCCACGGCCAGAGTTCAGGTGGCCCAACACCAAGAGAACGTCCCACGGTGATCCTGACCCAAGATCGGGCGACCCCTGACCTGCTTTAAGCCTCCAGCCGACGTCTGTAGTCTCAAACCGGAAGGTCCCCCCAACGGTGGCCAGGAGCTGGTAAGAAGATCCAGCCCTAAAAGGCACCCCTGCACCCGATGCCCCACGGCCCCGGGTGGCCCAACCGACGGTGCCTAACCAACCCCCAGCATTCCAACTTACCTCTCCAAGGTGTGGTAGAACCCAGAAGACCTATGTCCCCGATCCTGCAGTGCTTTTGCAAACCGAATCCCCATTGAAAGCTACAGGGCACCGACGCCAAAACAGCACTCTGCACGCGGCTGCCCCAGTGCCGCTGAGGGTGCATCTTTTGTGCTGGCCTAAACCCCCATCTGCCCTGAGCTTAAGTCCAGGAGCTTTGCTCCCACAATCCAGTGGCCTGCTCGCGAGCAGCCGCCAACCGTAGGCCCCCTATCCCCTATTGGATAACATTGGGCCTCAGCACTCTGTACCCGGCCGCCCTAGTGCCGCTGCGGGTGTAACAGGAGTGCATCCTTGACCCTGGGGTACCACTGAGTCTAACCCCAGAACACCAACTCCCACAACAAAGTACTTACCTTTAAACTGATAACATTATTTTCCTCCATAGGATAACATTGACTGTTTTTCTATGAAAAGTTTTTGTGTGGAGTTGGAAAACGTAAAGAAATTCTTTAAAATTGTGCTAACTAACAAAAATGCTTTTACTTACCTGTTTTCAGGAAATGTCCCAGTGCAGTATCCACTGTGTAAGAAAAGTAATCTCAAAAGTAACTTACCGGTAATTTTACTAAAAATCCTATACAACGTATATGTACTGTATTCTGCAATGTATTGCATTGTCAGTAACATTACTGTAATCAAATCAAGGTACATTTACAATTGCAATTCAAACTATTTACAAACTGCATTACTACTGTGAAGTATTTATTGCTTACCTATGCCAGGCTTTTCTTGGTTCTAGAAAATAAAATAACTAAAAGAATATTTGTATACAAAAACATTTGGTCTGAAGTTCAGTCTTTGAGTGTGTGAATTCATTTGCTGACTGAGTGTGTACAACAAATGCTGATAAAGCCTTACTGCTTGACCACACTACCACAAATTGAGGGTGAGATGCTGTCTACTTTACCTCTGCCTACCTTTTGGGTTCCACTGCACTCTGTGCACACTATACCTAACTTTGGTGTAGTATATATAGAGCCAGCTTCCTACAATGTAGAATCACTGGGACCACAAGGAACCACCCAAGGTGAGTAAGTAGGGACCCCACGGAGGACGGGTGCAGTGTGGGAACACAACCCCCGTGTGCCGTACAATTCTATGGAAGAGTCGTGGTTGAAGTTTTAAAGTTTTAGGACCCTTCCCAATGGACTTCGAAGAAACCCCGTTGAAGTTAGGAGGTTGGAGCGCCAACCCACCCATAGATACCATACTACCAGAGTTACCTATCCCAGGGAAGCCGGGTGCATAGGTCTGAAGTGACGGCGGAAACCGCCATCGATCTCTATGGAGGACTTCGAAGAAGAGCCACTGCTGGGAAGGAGATAAGTGTCCAATGGAATCCAAAGGTGGATTCTTGTTGAAGAGTACCTGAAAGCAGAGGGGACAGAGTCTGGGTCACTCGGGAGTGACCAGGGGCTCGGTAGACAAATGCCCACTGATGTCGGGTGATTCAGGTGCATTGAGGGGGGTTCTTGACTCTGCAGCCATAAGGATAAGGAGATGTCGAGGACAACGAGGAGCCAGATGCAAGCTGTCCCATGAAGGATGTCGAGTGCTGAGGGATCAGTGTCCGGTGGGAGTACCAACAAGCCTTGGCAGCGGCAACCCACAAAGAAGTTCAAGAAAGGTTACGGTTCGGACCAGCGAGGTCCAGGAGACTCACCAAACACAGGGGAGTCAGGGAAAGCCCGGAGCAACTAAGGGAGCCCAAGAAAAGCAGTGTTGACCCTCAAGGGGACCCACATTCCAGAGGCACAGGAGTCACGAGGGGACTTCAAGCAGTTTCAGTAAGCAGTAGCCAACGGAGCACTCGGTGTGAGGAGGCCAGAGTTCTTTGTAGGAAATGTTGCAAGAGGTTGGGGCTACTTGGAGTCCAATGCACTTGTACAGAAAATGCCAACAAGCATATGCACTTGCAAATGAAGGCTGTGCACAGGGGTACGGGTATTGCAGCACCTACGAGGGATTCTGGCCTCAAACTTTTTAAGAGGGCAGTTCGGACCTCGAGGGATGTAGAAACCCACCTCCTGTGTTGCTGTAGCAGTTGCAGTCCATAGGAGCTCAGGAGCAGCAGACCAGTCAGTCGAGATGCGGTGCCTGGGGTTGCAGGGGTGTGACTCTTTCACTCCAAGGGAGATATCTTCAGTTGTCCTTGATGTTCCACAGGTCCTGCATGAAGCCTGTAGGGTGCACAGGCACAGACGATGCTTTGGACAGAGTGGGAGATTAATTTGGGCCCAAACGAAGTCCAGAAAAGTCCAGAGTGTCCAGGCAGTCGAAGGTCAGTGGTTTCTTGATCAGAATCTTGTCCACGTCGAATCTAGGGTCCTGCAGCCAGGTATGCCCTTTTGTACCCACGGGAGAGGATTGGACAGATTCAGGGGATCCTCCATGGGGAGGGTCAGGACAGTGGAGAGGTTACTCCCATGTCCTTTGTCCAGTTTTGCACCAGAGTAGGATCCATTGGCTCTCAGGACTGGTTTGAACTGGACTATGCACAGGGACACCAAATGTGCCCTTCATGTAGACTTTCAGTCACTGGCAAGCGCACCCACCCAGGCCTAAAACACTAAATCCTGTCTGGGAGGTGGTCACACCTCCCTGTGACAGGATGCCTATTGTTCTGCCTTCCTCTGCTCAAGCTTGGCTCAGTAGCTGTATGGACAAAATGTGTCCCTGGTCTGCAGCAACCATTTTGGGCTGCCTGGGGCTAGAAGGCTGGTACCGGGATCACCAGTGACCACACAAAGCTTGTTTCTGAGGGGCTGGAATCATACCTTTCATACTAGTTACCGGTGTGGGGGTATGATTCCACAATGTTTGACACCAAACACGATAGGGTTACTTTCAGCCGTTTTAGAGTTGCTCAACACGTAGTCCCATAATGCCACTCTATATGTCGTAAATGGCTGACACGCTGACAACCCGGGAGAATGGACTCTTCAGGCTGCAGGGGTGTCCTGCTCATGCAGTGGCACCCTCTCATTTAGAAACAAGCACCCTTCCATCAGGACTGTTAAGGCCTGCTATAGGGGTGACTTATAGTTTTTAAGTGCAGTGACCCTTAGATATAGTAACCTATATCTAAAGTAAGTGGTGCATGCACCAACTTACACAGGCTGCAATGACTGACCTGTAGTTCCATTTTGCATGGCCTCTCATGAGTGGCAAAATACATGCTTCAGCCCATGGGAGGCCTCTGGGGAACCCATGCCCTGGGTACATGAATACCATATACTAGGGACTGACAAGAGTATCCCAGTAGCCAATCTGTAGTTAACCTAAGTACATGACATAACAGTTTCAGGAAAAAGCAGATACACTGGGGTCCTGATTAGCAGGATCCCAGTCCGACTAGTCAAAAACAGTATCACATGAAGCAAAAAGTGGGGGGTAACCATAAGAAGCAGATCCTGCTTTCCTACACAAGGGTAAAATTAGACCAGTGAAGATAGCAGGGAAACCCCTTGAGAGGGTGTCTAACCGAAACCTTGGGCTGGGATCTCCAACTAGAGAAAAAGTTTTTAACCTTATGTCACAAATCTAAATCTATATTGCGATTCCATAAGCAGGCTTGGTATCGGTCAATTACCCCCGCTCTCGAAGTTTATCGGATGATACCCCAAAATTCTGCACTTTTTGATCCAGACCTGCGGGGTTACATTGACTTGCACAAACTAGTGAGTGAAAATTTAGTTTCCAGATCCTGATCCCTGTTCCAGCCAGCACTCTGCTGGCTCCGCTGTTTTTTGATCTAGGGATGAAGAGAATTGGTGACGTGGCCACAATTAAACCATTGATCTACTGACTACGAATTTGGCCCACTCCAGAATTAGGCGAATACTGTGAATCTTGGAAAGAAGTTTTAAACCTAAGTGGTGCTAAACGGATTCCCTGGCTATGCCATGTCAAATTTTAGTTTAGATCATTGGGGCTCATTCGCTTGTGGGACTACCCGGAATGCATTAGCAAAAATGATATTCCCATTGTCAAAGATAAGTATTGGGCCTTTGTGGAAAAACGGTATGTTACAAGTAGAACTGTGGGGTGCCTAACTACTGAGTATATAAGTTTTAAACCTTTTCCTGAATTTGAGCTTTTTTGTGATCTGATCTCACCACCCATGACAAAAAGTCTCTATGTGAGATTTAGATTAGGCTGCTTACCCTCAAGGAAATTCAATGTATGGGCAACAAATACAGATATAACCACTTGCCCAGCTTGTGGTTATGAACTGGAGACAGTTGAACACATTTTATTTTTCTGTATAGAATATCACTTTCTTCGTACAAAATGGATTTGTCCCATTTGTTGTAAATTGGGAATTAGACGTTATAGTGTGGCACTGAGGATATTAAAATCTGACACTACAGCATTTATTACTTTTACTCTAAGTAGGTTTCTGATGAGGGTCTAGTTCAGGTACCATAAGTTTATGTCCCAGGTTCCCCAAGAGGTTCCAGCCTTACCTGAGTTGCAAGTACAGCCTGGATAAAACGATTGCCATCCCAGTAATTCCTACTTAGGATTGCTTGACCATCTGAGACACCTAGCACTTTATGGTTTTGAGCTGTTATTATGGCCTGGTTAATTGACTGTTAGTATAAGAATTTTTAGCTGGGATTGCCGATCATATGAGGCATCCAGCTTTTTTTTGGACATGACAGTATATAATTGATATGTTTTTATTTATAAGAGTTTTTATATTGCTGTCATGGTTGTACAATTTGTGCTATTTTTATTAACGTTGATCGCCATTGTTTATCTATTGTGTATGTTGTAAATTAAGTGACAGAATCTTGACCTGAAATATGGAGGTACAAGTCGCCTTGAGTTCACTGACTTTCAAGAAGCCATTGTATATGACCATCTCATTACCCTATTGAATTTGGTATTCTGTATATATTCTGGTTGATATATTCCTATGTACTGTATGTATTTATTACTTTGCACATTAATGGCATTTTTTATCAAGGTTGCCTTATTTTTATGTATTGCATGTATTTTAATGTTGTGCACTTTAATGGTCGTATGACCGAAATAAAGTAATGGTGGATTCAATTCTTTCCGAAGTTCCCCTTAATAAGTGCCTGACCCCTCATCCTGATGCAACTGAAATGGATACAGCTTGGTATTTCTTTTGACCTCCTCATAAATTTGACACTGATTGTGCCAATTGAGTGAATTTGACATGCGCCATGAGCCCTGTAGAGAAACAGTTTATCCATGATTTAGATGCCAGAAGTGTCAAAATGCACCTACGGTCAATAGGAGGAGAGGATGTTTTGAAGCATGTGTGGAACAAAAGGAAGATGAATATAAGGAAAAGGGAATATATCCTAAATTGAAAATGGATTGGCAACACAAAGGAAAATCATGTAGTTATAAATTAGCAAGTGCAGAAACGAATATCTATATGGTAGTTGCTTTTAAGTGTTATATTGAGGCCTATTTTAAATATTGGCATTTGCTTCAGTAGTTTATTTGCTATTCTTAAAAGATTCAAAAACATTAGATCGAAAAAGTGGTGGTTGAAGGAAAGGGAAATTAAGAGGAGATGGGATGGCACTGGGTTAGAAGATAAGCAGTGTCTAGGAAATTGGGTTACTGGATGAGCAGCAACTACAGTTCTCTTCAGGGTGAAACACAATCAAAACCCCACATTAGACTGTGCTGAACCCCTTGGTTGCTTGACACAAAGCAGTTAGGTTTAACTTAGAGGCAATATGTAAAGTATTTATGCAGTACTTGAACAGTAATAAAGTGAAAACACAACACCAGAAAAATCCTGATGGGTTTTGGGATTGTGATGCGGTATCCTGAGTCAACGATGTGTTGGGCAGAGACGATTATGAGGAGCTGCAGATCTGCTATGCAAGGTCCTTCAGTGAGGAGGCGTCATGCAATGGTAGTTTCAGAGAGCTATGGGTTCCTGCATCGATGATACATCGTGCAGAGGCAGTTATGATGCTGAGCTGTGAGGCGATCCGTCGTGCTGAGTCAGTTCTGCTTGGACCACAGCTGGTAGAGCACCTTCAGACTGACTTCCATGGGCCCAGACCTAGGTTGGAACTACTTGGGGGGGCACAGCCTACAGCAGACAAAGTTCAGGTGCTGGGTGAAGGTGGTTGGAGCCTTTTCTGTCCCGAAGGCTCAGGAGGCTAGCCAACTAACCCTTGGAGCCATTCTGGTGTTCTTGAGTTCAAGATGCAGCTCTAATCCTTCTCACTCAGGTAGCAGGGCAGCAGAGTAGCAATCCATCTTGCAGAGCAGGACATTAGTCATTCTAAGTCTTCCACAGGTCCAGAGGTGTACTGGAGGTTTGCATTTGATGGTGCACTATTTATACTTGGTGCCAGCTTTGAAGCAGGAGAAGGTTCTGGGGATTTCCACCCTCGGACGTGTTTGGAATCTCCTGCCTCCCTGTCCTGGCTTCAGCTTGTTTGGGGTCACAAAAGGCTAGTGTCAAACCTTTTGTGAGTGTGTTCAGGCAGAGCTCTTTGATGCGCAAATATGGTAGGTGACAGTTCCTTCCCTTCATCAAGTCAGAAATGACCATTCTTGCCAACACCTATTCCACTTAGTCTCAGTGGCTGGGACCAATACACAAAGACCAACTGCCAGCTACACCTAGTCATGTCACCCAGGATACAGGCACAAAACTATTGGGACAAGAAAATGCCAACTTTTTAATAGTCAAAACCCAAAGCAGTTAGTGGTTGTGTTGCTCTTTGTTTTTTAATTTTTTCTCAAGATCATTCTACTTAATAAACATGACCTGTAAATCAATTAAGGCATATTACCATGTTGGCATACATTACTCAGTATTTTGTCAAAGAGAGTGATACCAAAATAATTGAAAACCTATAAAAAATATTTTATCATCACAAATTAAATCACATCAGTAAACAAGATGACACAAATCAAATAGAGTCAATCTGTGTTCAACCAGTCCAAAGTTGTAAGCCAGAGTGACTTCTCTAAACGCTCTTGGTGTCAGTTATGGGTTCCAAAGACATCAAATATGGAAAATGAAAGAAAACATTGCTTTTCATAGGAAGTCCTTAGTCATCCTCACATAAGACCAGACAATGTCCCACAATCAGGGATAACAAACCTTTGACAAGATGCGAGAAAAAAAGGCTAAAGAAAAGGCGAAAAACACTGATGCAGACCCTTGCTCAAAGGAGCTTAAGGCAGCACTGCATGGCCGAATAAAAAACAGAAAAGAAAGAAGAACCCCCCAGCATAAAACTCTTTCTGAGTTTTGGAAAAAAGGCACCACTGAGGGCCGCAGGAGATCTTTAATCAATGGCCGCCAAGGTAGAGGGAGAGGGAGCTGACCAAGCTTTAGATCAAACGTCAGAACGAAAAGATCTTAGGCCAGCTCAAGTTGTTGCTGGAGGGGGCCCGGAACAAGTATGAACAATGGGCACAGAAGCAGCCTGTCAGGATATGGCGGAAGATCTAAACAAATCAAAAAGAAAAACTACTGGGACATTAGTAATACACTGTTACCCGCCCCATAAAGGACAGCAAAGTGTCGGACTGAATTATACCCAGACGGAAAGAATGGCCAAAGAATTGTCTACAAATAAAGAGGTTGACCCTCCTGCTCATGCTATGGCCACACAGAAAGTGATGTTTTGCCCCAGGTGATGTCACAGGAAAGGCAAGAAACTCTTAATAGGGCAAATATCTTGAAGCTGTTTCAACTCATTCCCTCATTGGGACAATGAAGTATTGATTCATAAAAGGGAGCCACCTCTTTAAAGATAAATTGTTGTTCGAAATGGGCGACATAGATGTTAGCTATCGTTGGGGCACATGATGCGCCCATGCTTACTCCTTTAATTTGTTTATAAAGGGTGCCTGTAAATTCAAAAACATTTTCTTCTAGTATGATTTTTAAGCAATCCAAGACAAAAGTGATGTCACATTCGATGTCGTACGTGTTTATAAACCATTCAACTGCTGTAATCGCTCCAGCACAAGGTATATTGGTATACAAACTTTCCACATCCAAAGTGACCATCCATTGTCTATTTGCATTGAATGTTGTTCCTTCCAAAAGCTTGAAAATGTGTTGTGTATCCTGTATAGGATACACAACAGATTATCAACCTTTTGGAAGGAACAACATTCAATGCAAATGGAGCTCCCTTTTATGAATCAATACTTCATTGGTCTAGATATATAGACGATATTGTATTCATTTGGGACGATAACGAAGATATTTTGACTGAATTTCTAACCTGGCTCAATTGCTGCGACATTAATCTTAAATTCACTTCGCATATTAGTAACACCGAACTGGAATTTCTGGACATCAAGATAAAACATGAAGATTGCCATTTATTTATGGATCTCTATACTAAGCCTACTGCCCGTAACACTTTGTTACACTACAATAGTTTCCACCCAACCACACAAAAGAACAGCATTCCGTTTAGCCAATTTCTACGCTTGCGACGGAATTGCACAAGACTAGAGGACTATGACATAAGAGCGGTTGACATGAAGGAAAAATTTGTAGAACGTGGATATCCACCAAGATTGGTTAGAGAATCATTTAAGCGCACCAGATACTATGATCTACAACATCTCTTAACAAATAGGCAACAAAAGGAAGATGCCAAATTAGTTTTTGTTACACGACATTCCTTGATGAATGAGCAGATTCGTCAAATTATCTGCTCAAATTGGCATCTCCTTAATATCAACATACCCAAACTTGAACAGATACCCAAGCCTCTTTTTGCTTATCGCAAAAATAAAAATCTAAAGGACTTAGTGGTCAGATCACGAATGCCGCAACAAAAAGAACCAATACAGCGTAGTATTAACGGCTTGCTCCCCATTAAGGGTAATTTCAAGTGCGGAACATGCAAAGTCTGCCCACAAACAATTGAGAAAAAAGAATTACTCTTTAACGGACAATTATTAACATCTAAACACCTCAACAATTGTAAAACCAAAAATATCGTCTACTTACTGGTTTGTCCATGTGACAAAGGGTATGTGGGTGAAACATCGCGTTCACTTTCCACTCGCCTCACGGAGCATAAATCAGCGATAAAAACTAAAAAATACACTGCACCGTTAGTATCGCATTTCCTGGATAAGAACCATACTCCAGAAGAAATACGCTGGTTTATCCTGGAAAGGATAGAGACCAAACAAGGGCAATGCTCCGATAAAATAAGGAAAAAACATGAGGTCTTTTGGATCTTTTCCTTGGATACTGTTAACAAGGGACTCAATTCAGAAATTCCATGGGAGCAGAGCTTTTTATGAACGTACAAGGTTCTGTTGTATAATCTGTATCAAGCTTCCCAGGACTCTCGACGCCTGGTAGGTTTCTATAATTATATTCAGACAATCTCTCTTCTCTCAGTAGCGAGTCTTTTAACAATCCGGGTTTCTAATTTTGAAAATCAGTTGTATTAACGATTGGCAATCAACATACTGCCTCTCTCTTTATGTTGATTAGTGGATGCATTTTCTATCTATACTCACTGATTGACTTTGTTCCCTAGAGACACTATTATTGTTCCTTTCTCTAGATTGTTTCTGTAGTAAGCACATATGTTAGCACTTTCTTATCTTTATCACATACTATTCATGTAGCTCTACCAGTTAGAGCCTTTGCTATTCATCATTTTTTAGATCCCAAGTAGCGTGAGTTCGATTCTGTGTCCATTTCGTATCTCCGTTATTACTGTCAATTTGAAAGTAGATTTATACCCATGCACACCGTCACAAAGAATATATTTAGAAATTATGTTCAGTTCAGACTCGATAATTGTCACGCACATTGTTCCTATAAAAGTGATGCACTTCTTATTTGCCTGATTTCAAAATGGTGGACAAAATACTATGTTCCCCATAGGCTCACGCTGTTCCCCATAGGCTCACGCTATCACATGGCCCTATTTGCGCGCCAACTCTATGGTATTTAAACATCACTGGTTCACTCTATGGTTTGCAGCCATCAATTCGAGTGCCAGCTGACCGGCGAAGCTCCCTTTGTAGAATCAGGCCACCCTCGATATACGGCGTTACTCTATCCGCCAGGTGAGACCTTAAATATAAGTTACTCTTTCCAAAAAGAAGGCATTTTTTCTTAAATATAGAGATTATAGCTGTAATGTTGTCCACCCGGTCTTATCTCTTTTAGATATTAATCCATCAGATAATATACCCGTACACGAGCCAGAATCATCTGTTTGAAACAAAAGCGGCTTGACTATACTCCTCAGTCAGTATACTGAGGCTGGTCATTTTATAGAAGTTTCGGGCTGTTTGAATTTGTGTGACTACTACCTACGCGTACTGCAGACAGGGTCTATATAAATCCCCATGTCAGGACAATATTTAGTCCGCCAGATCTAACATATTTGGTAGAGATACAGCGTTATCTGATAAAGTACTCTTGGATTATTATATCGTAGCTTTATGTAATTGTCGAAATCTTTGCTATAACAGCCTCGCAATTTAATACTATATTATGATCAAAGTATGGAACTGACAATAACTAGCTGAACGATCTTTTCTCAATACAACGGAAAATCTATTTGAATTAAGGAATATTACTATTAAAGAGTACAATACTCTACATAAATTCCTCTGTATCTCTTTCCACAGAAGCTGACAAATTTCGTGACAGTACGCCCGCTCACAATTACTTTTCTATAAACATTATCTTCTACTGTTTGCTGTAAGTACTGATTGTCTTTGGCAAATATTTTAGGTAGTCAATTTGATCTCATCTTCTGATTCAACCAACGAGCTATCATCATTTTTAGGCTAGTTAATGAACTATCTCCGTATGTATTCTTCCTAATGATTCAAATTTTTTCTTGTCCATTTTAATAAAATAGATCTGCAATCCTCAGATTATAAATAAACATGGAGATACTTTACTCATGCTTTTGTATTAGAGTTACAATGAACAATGATCTGCGATAGACGTATGTTCATAGGCGTAATCTCCAAAAATGTTGTAAATAAAAAATGTCACCAATCGTTAATTTAGGGTCAATAATGTAGAATGATAGCGATTTATGAAAAGTCGTAGCAACTGAACACAGCATTTTTTCACTGATTATAGGTTTTTGCTTTACAGATAAGATCCTCTTTATCCAGAATTTCCTCAACCACCAACTTGATTTTAACTTTGGGCCTACTTCTTTCTAAGCCGTTGTTCTAGTTTCTGAAAGTAAGTTCAGTAATAAGGCCTTCCTTACTGTTCATTTAATAGCTATTCAGCAAAGACTAAAATATTCATACATTTTCTTTTAGGAAATAAATTCTTTGCAGTATACACAAGTAACTGTAATAAGAGATGCTGGCACCACATCCTCCAATATAAAAAATGTTACCTGATAGCAACTGAGTAAGTACTATCTCAAATTAATAACATCTATGGAAACCAGGTATATCGTAGGTACTTATTACATACTACCAGGTATTTATAAGTCTCGAACTGTTATGATATTACAGGAACCAGATTTAGAACAATATATTGGCTTTGATATCCTAGAATTTTACAAAGTAAAATAGGCAATTAAAATTTCTTTTGAAGTCACTAGTTAGGATTCCATCCATTAATTGTCCTTCTTACCTATTCATTTCTTGCTTTACCTATTCTCTACTATCTTCTTCCATTGTGATCTATAATGATGCACTAAAAGTATTATTTGATTATATTCTGTCTGGTGAAGTTTTAAGTTTGTCTTGAATTATTCAATTGATTCTTTAAGTAATTATGGGTTTGTTGGCATTTATGTTCAGAAGTACTAAATTTGGTTTGTATGAACTTTACTTAGTAACTGTTGTAAATATGTGTATATATAAAATGTAGTTATGTTGTATATAATAGACTGTAGTTTCCAGGTGTTCCTAACAAAAATTATATGTAAATAAGATTATGTGTGCCCCTCCAATATTTATTTCTTACCTTTATGTATAAATATTATTTCCATTTCTTAGAGTGACAATGCATTAAGACGGTGTCCTGATGAAGGCATTCCTTGCCGAAACGGGCATAGTCTCCATCCACCGCTTTGCTTTCACCAATTTTGATTTGAATTCAGTATCAATTTTCTTATATGTATGGATGTGTTGTATCAATGTTCTTATGTGTATAGATGTGTTGTATCATATCTTCAATCATTTGGAATTAAAGAATAATTTTGTATATTATCATCAATTATCTTTTACGAAAATACTCAATAAATGATTTTTTTTAAAATAACTCAACTTGTTGGAGCTGCACTTATAAATAAATATGAGTAAATCTATATAGATATACACCTGGTAAACGAGTGGCACTTTCTGATCAAGGTTGCTATCATCTTCTTCTAAATTCACAATTGATAGTAACCACATCCAACTTCTGGTTGACACTGGAGCACGCATAACTATCGTTTCTCATGAGAAGTATATGAAATTTTTGTTCATCAAGAGTCTACTTCCTCCTGACATACTCACTGTAGCTTTTGAAGGTAGTAAGATAGATCTACTTGGTTATTTCTGGGCGAATATAAGTGTCTTTGGGAAGGTAATTAATGGAAAAGTATATGTAGCCAAGCGTGGGATCAATGTTCTCGGCCTTATCCACCAAGCCGAGCTTGGGCTCACCATTAATCCCGGCTTATCCAATCCAGTTTTTATTGACCACCAATCTGACATTAATCACTCTTCATCTAACAAAAGTGTCAATTCTCTATACGACTCATGACCTGTTACCCACTGGGAACAAAAATACAGTAAAATTTTTGAAGACCGTCTAGGGAAAATTACAAATTTCCAACACTTTATCAAAATAAAAGACAATGTTACTCCCATTAAACATAAACTTAGGAATGTTCCTTTGTCCATTAGAGGTGATCTGTCAAAACACCTGGAATCATTATGTAACCAAGGCATAATTGAAAAAGTCAAATCTACTCTTTGGCTTTCACCCATCGTTTTAGCCAAGAAGAGGTCTGGGGATTTGAGGATGTGTATTGACTTGAGGAGTTTTAACAAAGCCATATGGGTCGACGGGTTTCCCCTACCACGCATTGAAGATCTTATTGCCAAGGTGGGTTTCTCCTCATGGTACACCAAACTCGATCTAAAAGCGGCCTACCATCAAGTCGAACTACATCCTCAGTCCCGACACCTCACAGCCTTTGTTACTCCTGACGGCGTATTTCAATTTTGTCGTCTTCCTTTTGGTCTAGCTTCTGCCGCTGCCATATTCCAAAGATTAATGATTGAAATGTTCCAACAATATCCCAACGTTGTTGTTTTTCAGGATGATATTTTAATTTTCACTCAAAGCGAAGCTGAGCACGATTCTGTTCTTGACCAGGTATTCAATGTTTTAGCAAATAGAGGAGTAACCTTACAAAAAAACAAGTGCACTTTCAAAGTTAAAGAAATTGAGTATCTTGGTCATGTCATCTCCGAACATGGTATCAGACCCATACCAGGTCTCATAAAGAGTATAATTGACGCGCCTCCTCCTCAAAACAAGGAACAATTTATGTCCTTTCTCGGATTATGCGAATTTCACTCTAAATTCATGAAGGACTTTGCTAAGACAACAGAGTGTTTCAGGGCGTTATTAAAGGATCGATATTTGTATGGTCTGAAGAATGAAAGAAAGGATTTCAAACCATCAAGAATCATATAGTGCAAGCTCCTGCTTTACAAGCTTTTGTTGAAGGGAAACAAACGATTGTCACTGTACACGCTTCTGAGTATGGTTTGGGGGCTGTTCAAACGCTCCAACGGAAAAGAAGATACTGTTGGATTCGCATCCAGGACACTCCGTCCTGTTGAAAGGAAATATTCTTTAATTGAAAAAGAACTTCTAGCCTGTGTATGGAGCATTGAAAAATTCAAACAATATGTGTGTGGTAGATCTTTCATCCTTAGAAAGGATCATCACCCCTTAGTTGACATTCTTTCAGGGAAGAAAATCAAACGTACCACGGCTCGCCCAGCACATCTATCTACAAAATTATTGGAATATAGCTTCACTGTGGAATATATTCCTGGAGGAAAGAACTGCAGAGCAGATTGTCTATCAAGACTTCCCATTCCGGACAAAGATGAGCAGGAATGGGAAACTGAAGTAGAAGAATGTTTTGTTGCTGTTATCAATCAGGATAATTTATCCTTTGCAGAAGTTGACTGGGTCACACAGATCGATAAAGATTCTATTCTCAAGGAAGTTATTTCTTTGATCAAGAAAGGTTGGCCAAGGGAGAAATGTCTTCCACATGATCTCCAGATGTACTGGAAAGTTAACAATGAACTCTCAGTAGAGGATGGAAAAGTTGTCGGAGGCAACAAACTCATTCCCCTTTCTTGCTATCGAGAGAAGATCATTCTTGCTGCGCATTCAGGTCATCTTGGTGCAACCATTACAAAGAGGAAAGTCAGGAATGACTTTTGGTGGCCCAGAATGGACACACAAATTGATGAGTTAGTGAAGCTATGTTCACCTGTGATAAAGTTCTAGTACTTGAGGGTATAGTTGATTCCCCTTTACCTTCTCCTAGCAGAGCCTGGCAAAAACTTGGCATGGACTTTCTTGGGCCTTTTCATATTCTTCCCTCAAACTCAAAATACTTTTTAGTTCTTATTTACCACTTATCAAGATGGGTAGAGGTTGAACCCATTTCAATACCTGATTCTAAGAGTGTCATCAATTGTTTAGATGCTATTTTTCATAGGGAAGGTTATCCAGAGGAAATCCTCACCAATAACGGCGTTCAATTTGTCTCTCATGAAATGACTTCATTTTTACATTCTTGCAACATCAAACACACAAGGACTCCTCTCTACCATCCACAAAGTAATGGAAAGACCAAAAGTTTCCACAGAGTAGTTTTGGAATGTGTGCAAGCAGCCTTTAGATCCAGGTCCTGTGTTTTTCAAGCTGTAAAGGATCTGGTGTGGTCATATCGTACTTCACCTCATGTAGCTACCAACTTTTCACCTTTTGAAATGATGAGAGGTAGAAAAGCTTCCTCTCAAGTTTACCCCTTTTGAAAGGTCAAATCATTTCATCTTGGTTGTGACATGAGGTGTATGTGGGAATCTGCTAGGAAAACCTCGAATTAAGTTTCTTTGAAATCTCACAAATTCCTCACCACGAAAAGCACACATAAACTCTGTGTAGGAGATTGGGTTAGGATCAAAAATCCAGTCTCAGTGAGAAAAGGTTTTTCTAAATTTCTTGATCCGCTACAGATTGTTGATATGTGAAAAAATGCAGTTAAATTGTCTAATGGAAACTGGTGGAGCACTTCGCGTGTCGCAATAGATCCTTCTATTCCTCATGAAGTCATCAAAATCAAACCAAAAACTCCGAGAGAAGATGGTGTTGGGAAAAGTACTAGGATTTGTGCTAGACCACGAAAGTTGCAAGATTATGTTTGAGCTTATTCAACTTGTGTTTACATTAAACTTTTTCTCTTATGCTCTCTCTTTTTTCCACTCTCCTTTCCTTCTCCTTTGCTCTCTATTTTGCTTCATTCACCTTTTTCTTCTTTTCTTTATTTGACTTCATCTTATCTTGTCAAAGGGGGGAGGTGTGGTGATGTGTTCTGGTCAGTGGAATGGTAATATTCTATGATGTCATTTAGAATGTTATGCTTAGCTGGCTTTGAATCTGTAGAGCGCCAGTTGCCATCTGTGCCTTGGTAGTACTAGGGACGGTTCTCTGTATATCCCAATAAATCTCTTCACTGAACCTCAACCCTGCCTGCGCTACATTACTTCACTTTGTTAGTAAGGGAAGAAAGCTTCTTGACTGCTGAATGAATAGCTCTGTGAAAGTAGCCTAAATGAGAGTTAAGGCCAAGAGTGGCTCAGCCTGCAACGTTGTTAAAGACGGGTTCATATATTTGTGTACCTGTGTGTTATATGGATCAGATATAGCAATCTACAGTACATTGCTTAGTGTGCCTCCTGACACGTTCTTTGGTTTATAGCAGGTTTTTAAATAGGTACCAAGGCTGGTTAGGTTCTGCCTTCGTAACCCAAAGCCTTTTTGAACTTTCCTGTGGCCGGGCATTGCTCCGCTGTTCTTTCCCTCCTGTGTCCCTGTGTTGCTGCATTTCCTTGTGGCCGGGCTTGGCTCCGCCGATTTCAGACACCGGACTTCATTCCCCTGCAGCCCCGCTGCTCCCGAGGACGCCGACGACGCTGGTCACGAGCGCCAGGAGGCGAATAAAGTCACGAGTGGGGCCGAGGCCCTTGTGAAGCCTTTTTGAACTTTCCTGTGGCCGGGCATTGCTCCGCTGTTCTTTCCCTCCTGTGTCCCTGTGTTGCTGCATTTCCCTGTGGCCGGGCTTGGCTCCGCCGATTTCAGACACCGGACTTCATTCCCCAGCAGCCCCGCTGCTCCCGAGGACGCCGACGACGCTGGTCACGAGCGCCAGGAGGCGAATAAAGTCACGAGTGGGGCCGAGGCCCTTGTGAAGCCTTTTTGAGGCGAATAAAGTCACGAGTGGAACCTCGTCCCGCGGGACGCGCGCGGGACGCGCCGGGAGAAGCCCGGGACAAGGGCGGGACCGTCTGAGGTCTAGGTTGGGTTGGGCCAGGGACCCTGCCTGAAAATTTACTTTCACTATTCTTGGACATATGAGCAGCTTGGTCTAATCAGGGTAATTATAACATCTATTTGAATCTTGTGTTTCAAGTGTATTGTTTACCTTAGCTACCTTATTTACCTTACTCATGCCCGGAAAAAAACAAACCCCAGCTATTAATACTATAGATAACTATCTTATCCAAGTTGTGGCTAGAATTAACAGCGACAGGAGATCCTCACTGGGATTAGATTCATCCAACCAATTCCTTATGGCTGATAAAGAGTATGGGGATTCCTTGGCTTTACATAATAGTAGTACATCTTGTGTGGCTCATGACCCTCCTGACGATACAAACCCCATTTTGCCTAGTGGCGTAGTTGTTCTTACTGAAGCCAACAGTGATAGTGAAGGGGTGTCAGTGACATCCACTAATATTGAGTCCCCTTTTTCTATTACCCCTGTTCCAGCTCCGAGGGTTGCTAGGGGTAAAAGCAAGGCTATCCCAAAACGGGGGGGTCTAAGATCTGGCAGAAATAAAATTGCAACCCCTCCGAAGAAAATATCTGAGGACGAGGAGGATGATCTGTTCAGTGAAGCTCACGTAACCCTTTCGAATGCTCAATTTACTAAACTATGGAGCATGATGGACACAAAAATTAAAGGTATAGTTAAACCTCTGGTTAGTAAAATTGACAAATTAACCGCTGAGGTTAATAGATTAGGTGGTTTACTAGAGAAAACTTTGGTGAAGACAGGAAATATTACTGAAGTTGCTGTGTCTAGGGTAGAGCCAGTAACGAGTAAAACATTACTTGTTGAGAATAGTGGATCTGACTCTAATCCTGTACCACTGTCTAATGTACCTAGTGGTGCCTTTGTAGATATACCCCCTATCTCTGCCACTAATAATTCTAACATGGGGAAAGGGTCTTTCGAGCTTGTAGTTGAAGCCTCTCCATTAGTTCTTGTCCTTGCAAATGTCCCCCCTTTGGTTTCTGGGGAGGTCGAATCTGCCCCTTCTTTATTAAATAAATCTTTATCGTGGCTTACAAACAACATGGTAATATCCCCCTGGGGGAAGCAACAATTATCTGTAGAACTTGTTAATGCCAGAAGGGTTGAGTGGATTGGTAACAGAGTTAAGAGGTTCAGAGGGGATTGTGTTGTCCTTAACTTCTCTGACCCCGAGGTACTATCAAACATCTTGCCTAACATCTTGCCTCCACAGCGAAGGTCAACTTCAATTGTACCATTGACCCTGGACTTTTTTTATCCTCGGAAAGGAAGAGGTCCGAATCCTAGTATTCTAAGAACTAAATGGAATGTTGTGACCAATAGGGGTAGTAATGATGCTGGATTTCGCGAATGGGGTCTATGTGTGGAAAATAGATTTTCTGCCCTGTCAAACCTGGATGCTTGTGATTGACAACCATTTCACCATTCATTTGATTCACGCTCTACTGATGAGCTAGGTCAACGAGTAGGTACTCGACTTGAGATTGTTAATATGGAGGCCATAGCTGGTTTAATTATTGAAAACGTAAAATACAACGGTATAAACGATATTGTGACGAATGGGCTTGTCTTTAGCCCCAAACCTGTAATGGCACAGGATATTGGGAATTTATTATCCTGGAATGTGGCTGGGCTATGTTCCAAGTTGGATTGTGGTGATTGGTTTAGGTTTGTTAGCAAGTTCGATGTTTGTATTTCTCAGGAAACATGGGCCTGTGACCCCGTTTTTGCTTTGGGGTACCTAAATTTTTATGTACCAGCTTCTAAGGGCCCTAAAGGGCGTCCGATGGGGGGCCTTACTATATGGGTCAAACAATCTTTAAAGGTTGTTGTAAAAAGTGTGGAGATTCAGCTCATTAGACTTATGAGTAATCTATCCTTATCCATCGATATTTATAATATATATGCCAGAGGTGGAAATGTAGGAAAATCTGAGGTTCTTCTTACCCTGTATAATCTCCTTGAGACACATTCTAGTAGGAAAAACATAATAATTGCAGGGGATTTAAACCGCACGTTTGAACCTCTAGATACAGGCGAAGCCTTCTTAGGTGTAGAGGAAGACAAACAATGGGACATCCCCTTACTAGATACTATTCCAGTAACTCGTTGGACAGAGGATATTCTGGGTTTGAATGCAATGTGCCTCGAACAAGGGTTAAGAGCTTTGAATGGAAGGACAAAGTCAGATAGAGTACCAGCTATGACCTTTAATAATGGGAGAAGCAAAAGTCGCATCGACTATATTATTTGTAGCCTTTCCCTTTGGTCAACTGTTAGTGATATGGTTGTAACAGAAATGTTAGAGAGTGACCATAATCCACTATGTGTTACTCACAGATGGTGGTCGTCTGAATCCAATGCTTCGAATCCTCTGGATGATCCCCTACCCCCGCTAATTGTACCAACAAATGATATGCGTAGGTTAAGATGGACAAGTGTTAGGACGGACCAGCAAGCTATAGAAAAAATAGGAGTTGCGACCGATAAGGCTATTATGGCCCTAGAATGTGAAGCAGGGATCACTACAGGTCAAGTCAATACTATCAAAGTACATGAGTCTCTTTTCCAAGAAATTAAAAGCTACTTTCTGAAACCAGTAAATTCTAAGATGACACGTGTTTATAGAGCAGCTAAATGGTATAACCATGCTTGCAAGGTGGCACGAATTTCTTTGGGAGTAGCAATTAAGAGCAAAAACCTGGGGGCCATCCGCTCTGCCAGAAAGTTTTACAAAATTTGTATTGCCAAGGCGAAAAAAGATTGGGACGAAGCCCATTGGGACAAGTTGAAGTGTGCTAGTGATCGAAAAGATTCTAGATTATTTTGGCATATTGTCAAATGGGGACAAGAAAGGTCTGAAGAGGCTTGTAATAACAATGTCCCGCAGGACGCCTGGATAAATTTTTTTAGTGATCAGTATGCTATCAGGGATCAGATTGTAAATAGTACCTGCCCTATTTATACATTTTCTGAAGACAATCTCTTCACGAAGGGTGAACTTCTGTTGGCCCTTAGAACCGTACACAGTGGACGTGCTCCTGGTATTGATGGGGTCCCAGCGGACGTTTTCTTAAATGACACTGGAAGGTGGTGTAAATATATTTACTTGTTAATAAACCACATTGCTAAGGGTGCAGCTATCCCGGTATCATGGCGGGGTGCTGTTATTATCCCTGTGTATAAAAAGGGTGATCGTACCCAGCCTTGTAACTACCGCCCAATTAGTCTAATTGATACAGTGCAAAAAATTGTTGGGCGAGTGATTGTTAATCGATTGCTCGATTGGGCGGAAGAATTTAATATTCTATCTCCCTTTCAGGCTGGGTTTCGCAGGGCCACTAGTACTGTGGATCAAGTTTTTCGGTTCCAGCTGATCCAGTGGAGGACTGTGGTGCTAGGTGGGGGCAGCCTTTATGCGGCTTTTGTCGATTTGCGGGCTGCCTTCGACCTGGTACCAAGGGCGAAACTGTGGGAAGTACTTGTGGCCTTAGGGGTCCCAGGAGTCTTGTTGACTCTGATCATGAGATTACACGAAGGCACCTATGCTAAAATCCAATGGGGTGGATACGGTAAAGACACATCCGAATTTCCTGTTGAGCGTGGGGTTCGGCAAGGGTGCTCAATGGCACCAACTTTGTTCACCCTTTTTATTAATGGCATTGTCCCCCGCATTCAATCACAGGCAGTGGATGCTCCCTCTCTTGCAGGTGTAAAAGTTCCGATTTTAATGTTCGCCGATGACACGTTAATTTTATCCAAAACTCCAAGTGGACTGCAAAAAGCATTGGCCATTTTCGATAAGTTTTGTGGGGATCACGGACTGGAGGTGAATGCGTCTAAAACAAAACTCATGGTTTTTAATCCGTATCGAAATTTTAAACCTAATATTACCATGAGTGGACGCACTCTTGAGGTTGTAACATCATTCACATACCTGGGGATCCTTATTACTAATGATAATAGGTGGAACCAGCATTTAAATATTGCAATTTTAAGGCATAAGCAATTAGCTGGAACCATTATAAAGGAGCATAGGAAATCATTGACCAAACCGATCAAACCACCCCTGATTATATATGAGGCAAAAGCAATTGGGTCAGCATTATATGGGGCTGAGTTATGGGGGCATGAAAATTTACAGGAGTTACAAACCTCTGAGAACAATTTTTTTAGGAAACTAACGGGTACTCCACAGAGTAGTCCGTTATTGCCTTTGAGATATGAGCTTGGCAGGAAAGAAATCTCGAAAATGGGCAAACTACGACCGATTTTATATTGGCGTAGGTTATGGACCACACCTGAGCTCTCTCATTATGCGGCTGGGTTCACTGACGTTATTAAAGCAGATTGCTTTAATAGAATTAGATGGTTCAAATCATTAAAACTTGCACTATCTGAACTGGGTCTAAATGCATTATGGTCCGACCCAGCTGGGGCATCATTTCCCAATAAGACAACCCTAAAAAATATTTTTGGGGAAAATGTTGCTAACAAGAGTTTGCTCAGCATCAACTGTGGGTCCATGACTGCTAGTTTTCTTGAGGTTAAATTGTACCCCATGTATGAACTGTATTGGGATTATATATCCAAACCTTTGGATAGGAAACTGTTTTTTCAACTAAGGGCGGGCTCTCTTCCTCTTCGTAACTTAACATCTAAGTGGAGGGAAGGAGGCCCTGCTACATGCCCAGTTTGTGGGGAAGGTAACGAAACACTTGGACATTTTTTGTTCTCCTGTAAACCATACTCTACTCCAAGGCGTGTTTGGTTGGCACCTATGTGTAGGAACCTGGGTACTAAAAGTAGTAAGGTGGCTTTGCGCATTGTTAGATCGACTACTTTAACTTGGATTATAATTGCCACCGCTAAGTATTTGGGGTGGGCATGGATAATAAGGCAGAGATTGCTAGTTCGGTGACTACTCTCTGCCTAGACGCTCAGAGACTGCTAGAGTATTGTCTATTCTCTGTTTAGTGTAATTTATCGTGACATCTGGAAAAGAAATTTTAAATGTTTCTTTTTTAGTATAAAGATTTTATAAATTATACTTAATTGTATCATCAACATCAATGAACTTTACACCTGTGAAATGAAACTTTAAATGGTTCTTTTTTTTTAGTATAAAGATTTTATAAATTGTACTTAATTGTATTATCAACACCAACGAATTTTACACCTGTGATTATGTATATTTCTTTTCTGAAAATAATTTGTTTCTTTTTTAGTAATGTGCGTATGTCAATATGACATTTCAGATTTAATTGTTTTTTATTATATGTTTGTATGTTTGCTTTTATGAGTAATACTCGAATAAAGCACTTTTTGACTGACTGACTGTAACCCAAATTCTAGTCTAATTTGGGCTGGTGAAGTATGTAGTAGGAGGCTAAACATCCTCTGATAAGTGCCAGCAATTGCATTATCAATTACTTAATCTGCTCTCCCCCTCCGTGCTTCTACTCCATACACTATTGAAGGTATGTGTTTTGAGACCATGACTTTTTTTATTTATTTTT
The DNA here is from genome assembly GCF_964204655.1 of Triturus cristatus. Classification (NCBI taxonomy): domain Eukaryota; kingdom Metazoa; phylum Chordata; class Amphibia; order Caudata; family Salamandridae; genus Triturus; species Triturus cristatus. The sequence goes on along the minus strand of NC_140591.1, from coordinate 924,321,931 downwards.
TTATTTTTTTATTGAGAGTTCAAATATGGCAATACAATATTAATAAACACAAATAGAATTCAATTAATACAGTATGAGAATTAATATATTAAGAACCGTATAAATTGTCATTGTAGTAATAAAATTATAATTATAAAGTGCAAGGTCATATAAGAACTAAGAGACAGTAAAAAATCATTAAAATGCAGCGAAATTGAATATTTGTCATTTAAATACAATAAGCGTCTTCACAATTTATGAAGTGCAACGTGCGAGATCCGGACAGTTATAGTGGACTAATAGACAACAGTATAAATCTGATTAAATTAAAAATCAAACACACTCCAATATTTATCATATTTTTTGAGAGCCCCTAATCTAAGAGCATATTTTCTTTCCCTACCCTGGATTAAAAGTAGCTTTGACTTCCATGCCTGAAAGGAAGGAGCAAGATCTGTTTTCCAGGACTGTAGAATGAGGGATTTAGCTATTAAAGAAGCTATAAAGAGGGACTCATCATGTGGAGTGTGGATAGAAGAACAACCTAGAAGGGGAATTAAATCATCAAATACAATATTAGTTTTGAGAACAATTGAGAGATATTTTTCTATTTCCTTCCATAAAGCCTGGATTTTTGGACACTCCCAAACAATGTGTTTCCAAGAACCTTTTCCATCACAACGGAAGCATTTATCTGCTACTTGCGGGAAGATTTTGTGTAAAAAGGACGGAGTTCTTTTTTTTTAGTATAAAGATTTTATAAATTGTACTTAATTGTATTATCAACACCAACAAATTTTACACCTGTGATTATGTATATTTCTTTTCTGAAAATAATTTGTTTCTTTTTTAGTAATGTGCGTATGTCAATATGACATTTCAGATTTAATTGTTTTTTATTATATATTTGTATGTTTGCTTTTATGAGTAATACTCGAATAAAGCACTTTTTGACTGACTGACTGTAACCCAAATTCTAGTCTAATTTGGGCTGGTGAAGTATGTAGTAGGAGGCTAAACATCCTCTGATAAGTGCCAGCAATTGCATTATCAATTACTTAATCTGCTCTCCCCCTCCGTGCTTCTACTCCATACACTATTGAAGGTATGTGTTTTGAGACCATGACTTGTAGTAATGGTTGAAAAGACAACCCCATTAAAGTGTTCCTTAGAGAGCAGAAAGCAAACATTAGGGTATTAATTTTTCTTAGAAACGAGCGATAGTGCATGGTAAATGAGCCTCTTGAGTCAAAGATTACCCCAGATACTTATACTCTGTCACTGATTACAAGGACGAGCCATTCAGATGGAATGTTGGTGGTGGGCTTCTGCTTGTACTGACTAACAATGACTTAGTTTTGTTGAGGTTGACTTTGAACCCATGCTGTGCAAAGTACATTGCTGTGGCGTTTATTAGTCTTTGCAGGCCAACTTTCGTGTAGCTGATCAGTACTACATTGTTATCGTACAACATGTGAGAGGCATTAAAACCAAACAGTGTTGGAGCATGTACATTTATTTATTAAGGATTTTTGTCATTTCTGCTACGTACTAATTGAACAGAAATGGGGCAAGGACAAATCCTTGTCTCAGACCGTTGCTGGTATATATTTTTCTTGAAATGGTTGTCCTGGTGCCCAGTTTTACTCATGTCCATGTATTTGTGTATAGTAATTTGATGGCTCTAAGGAGTGTCAGGGAAATTCCCAAGATCAGAAGCTTACTCCAAAGAGTATAAAGCTGTACGACGTCAAAGGCAGAGCGAAGATCCACAAAACAGAGCTGTAGGTTCTGGGAGTGAGATCTAGCTTCATCAATTAGTGTGATGGTGCCAGTGTTTTTGACAAACTCTGTTTAGTTCACCAGAACCAGTGAGTCTTCGTTCGGTTAGTTTGGCCAACAAAATGTTGGCAAAATATTTTGCCCCTCCATCTAACTGAGTGATTAGCCAGTAAGTTGATGGGAAAGACTTCTTTCCAGCTTTACAAATTGGGGCTATGATTGACTCCCCACATGCTGTCAGGGATTGCCTGGTGGAAAAGGACATAGTTTTAAAGGTGGCACAGGTGTTCGGCCCAGTATTGAGGATTTTCTTTGAAAAAGGCCTGTGTTAGGCTCCGTCGCGTCGCCCTGAAGAAATTGCTTTTGTTACGTCGTCCAGTAGGTTGGCTTCATGTGGTTTTTTGACCGTCAAGTTTGTTGGCTTTCTTTCTAAGTTCACCAATACAGTCTTGCTGCCCCCGAACATTTCCTGGAAATAAGCAGTCCAGGCTTCTTCCGAGATGTTGGAGGATGCAGGGGAGGCCTAGCTCCTGTAGCGTTGTTCACCATTTTCCAATTTCTCTGGCATCCTTCCTGATAATAGCTATAAGAAGCTTATGCCAGTACTGGTCTGTCTCCAAATTAGCTGACTCCCATGTTGCTTTTCTGTATAGAGGTCTCAAATTAGTTAAAGCAGACCGCTATGTTGTAGAGCTTGGGCTGGTTCAAAGTAGCCTAAGAGCATGATTTAGTTTCTTTTTTGCTGTAATGAGTTGGGCTGAAGGCCTCCTGGGGCAATCCCCTAGTAGAATATTTGGTTTTCTTGAGGTGCGCCATGGACCGAAAGCTGGGCCCATTGCTCCAGCAAGTCAGAGGATAAGTTGAGTATGCGCTCCCAATGGTTCCTTGCTTTGAGTTCCACCCGGGCAATACATTTCATTGACCAATTTAGCCTCCTATAGTTGACAGTGAAGACTCTTCCCATTTCCTGTTGAGCTTGACCATGAATCCTGCAGTGTAGGTTTAGCAAGCTCTTTTGAGGCTGATGGTAACTTTCCAGTCGAGTTCCAAACTCATAGAGGCAGACCTTGTGAAAAATAGTGAGGGACTTTAGCATGTAGTCTAAGATCGAGTTGGCCATTGCCAAGTGGAAGGTAGCCTGAGCATGGATATCAAGCTTAGTTCGCCCATTCAACGATCTCAACCTAGATCATCGTCAAAGGCCAAACCCCTGTTATCCCTCCTTTGCATCCATGGATGGAGCCAGTGAGTATGCCTAATCTGGTCTTGGATTACAACTGTTTGATCGTGCATGGCTTCCTTCAGCAGGTTCATATTAAGGTCGCCTATCATAAAAAATTTGTGTAATTCGGTTGGATGACATTTGGTCAGCGTTGAGATCAGTAAGAGATCAATTGTTTCCTTTTTCATAGTGGGCTTATGGTGAATGTAGACGTTTATTATCAACAGTGTCTGTTCGTTGTCGTAGAAGCATTCTGATAGTTTCACAGCTTGCAGGTTGTAATGGTCCATTTGGAACTCTTCCAATTTTAGCGGTAATGATGACCGCTGCGTAAATGGCTAGGCCCAACGGGGCGTCCCAGTATGTGAGTTTTTATGACTGGTTTGTTAATTCCTAGAAATGCCGCTTTGTCTAGGGGGATCAGTGCCAAAGTCTCCTGTAATATTATCAAGGGAAAATAATTTATGTAGGCTAAAAGTGCTTGTCCTCAATTTTGTTTTGCAGGCCCTAGACATTCCACAAGCAAATTGCTAGATTTTCACTCAGCATGCGTCGAGTAGTTGTTTTTGTTGTCAGTATTTTTTGTAGCTGTTTGTAATTGACTGCAGCCTGCCCGGTAGTCATGCTCAGTCAGTTGAAACTTGACTTAGCGTCCTATTTACGTCACCATTGCTGCTGATGTTATTGACCTTTGGGCTTGATGTCATCACTGGATGGCGTTGTCTGGAGCTAGTCGTGCAATGACACCAGAGTTTCGTTTTTTTAGTCTCGCCTGAGCCAGCGCATGTGCTGCACTGCGAGACATTTAGTATTGGGGTTTTCAAAGTGCTGCCAGACCTCGCTGGCCTACAGCTTGCGCTCACGCGAGCATGCACGCACACAGCCGCCATCTGCCACCCTTCCAGCGCGATCAATGCTGCGCGCGCACCACTCGCGTGGTTACCACAGAGCGCGTCCTCGCGATTGCGATCACTTTCGCTTTCACCGCGATCGTGATCACTTTTGCTTTCACAGCCGTTACTTTTACGGCCGTGTGGCCAATGCTTGTTAAATGTGCATCATAAGTAACACTCCCTCTCAAAAAAGAAACTATTTAAAAAAGGTCTGTACAGACACTGACCCCGTCTGTTTATTACTACAGTATGTTTATTTCTGTGAGTGATGGCTGCCCTCATGTCTCCTGAGATCCCAAGAGAAATGCCATGGGTGGAAAAGGAGAAAAAAACTAGGGATAGCAACTGCTAGCCCCAAGTGACGTCTAAGGACATGCCACTTTGTTAGCGTGCTGCTTTAAAACCAAAACATGTGCGTTATTGTTACAGAGCTCCTTTGCTTTTATAGCAGCGTAGGGAAAGGCTTGCGCTGTGATGTTCGCATTAATTGTTCTGCTTATCTCTGCCGGCACCAAGGTTGAACCTAAAAGCTGTTTGTGCGAACCTATAATTTTCTCAAAGTATTATGAACACTCAGCCACAAAGCAAGTCTTGGCTGCAGAGCCCCGCACACTCCTCTGCCCCGGCCCCTCGCTCGTCTCTCTTTCCATGGGAAAGAATTCACGGTTTGCAGTCAGAAGCCCTTCTTTGCCTCCTTCACTGCCTCCCCCAATAGCCAGAAAAGGACAAACCTTTGGTGCATTTAGAACTTTCAATAAAAGGAAACGTGAAAAAGAAAACACGCATTTAAAGATTAATAACGTATACTATGTTACATCTCCCAAATGCATTGAGCCTACACATCAAACCCACTAGGTAAAATAAGTTTAAATCTAAATGTATTTACTACTTGAAGCAACAAAAAGTACTTAAAACGTTTCTCTTAAATAACTATGAGGAAGCGCTCTGAGTGGCCTCGCTGAGGATTGTTTAGAACTATGCAAAAGATATTAGATTAAGAGGAAAATCAATATTACTTTGTTATTATTTAATAGCTCAGCATCTGCCAAAGAGATGGCATCTTGACGCTATGAGTGTTGTTTGCACTTGTCATTGTGTGGAGTGGGCTCCTTGGAAGTTTTTCCTCCGGGCACATGTGCATGTGTTGCTGTGTTTGATATAAAGTGCATCGTCTCCCCTTTCCTTCACACCTCCACACTCTAGTCCATGCGCATTGGTGGCAGCCCTTCACTCAAAGCGCTTCAAAGCTGACAGGAATTTAACAAGCGCTTTCTAGTAATCTAGCTCTCGGCAGTAAACTCCTCCCAGTCCATGTCGGACACCTCTGTTGGAGCCATATGCTTACTGGGAAACACACGTAGAACATGTATGTCCACATTTGGCATTATTCAAGAGAAATATGAGGTATTGTTGTTAAGTGCAAGTATAGAGCACAAGTGTGGTGTCGTAGCATGCAAATTGATTTTGCACTGGCATTTTCAGTATTCTGTCGAGGGGTGTTATAAGTGGGAGAAAGTAAAACGGTAGTGAGAAATGTCAGAATTAAATTGCTGGCTGAAAAGTTGACCCAGTCACAGACGTCTGCAGTTGTCGGCATGTGTGATGTAGCGCCCACAATGGGATTTTCAGCGCTCCCATGTCGGCCCTCCTGACACTTGCATGCTCCCCGCATTCCTCGGTGCCAGCTCGAGAGCCCCCCAACCCCCCGTGCTCAAGCACTCGATACCTGACGCTTCTGAGGGTGAGAGTGGAGAATAAACCATCTCCGACATTCGCCAATCTGAGGTAGATTCAGAGTGTAATGTAAAGTGGGCAATAATTGTCTCCCAGAGAGCTGCTGGTTTGTGGCATGCGATTCATTGCATTATGTGCAGGGATGTGTTCGGGTAACTGGTCTCACTAAGGGGGCTGCAAGGCACCCCGGGCAGCTTTGAATGTGAGTGTCCTCTCGGCTGGTGCCTTTGGTTTGCACAATCTCCTCGTGTTCCCAAAGCGCACTGAAGAGTGTGAAATGTGCGACGATGACGCGGAATATAGGGGGAGAGAGTGATGTCACTCATGTAGAGCAGCTCGGTGAATTGAGCAGCTTCTCGCCGCTTCTTAGCAGAGTGATGCATTTTCTCAGTGTAACAATAATGGTCTTTAGGCTGGTTCGTAAGTCTCCTTATTTCATTCCCTGCTTCACAGCTGTTCATTCCATGGTTCACAGCTCTTCATTCCCAGGGCCAAAGCTGTTCATCCCCTGGGTCACAGCTGTTCATCCCCTGGGTCACAGCTGTTCATTCCATGGTTCACAGCTGTTCATTCTCTGGGTCACAGCTGTTGATCCCCTGGGTCACAGCTGTACATCCCCTGGGTCACAGCTGTTCATTCCCTGGGTCACAGCTGTTCAGCTGGGAACACAGCTGTTCATTCCCTGGGACAGTGCTGTTCCTTCCCTGGGCCACAGCTGTTCATTCCCTGGGACACAGCTGTTCATTCCCTCCTTCACAGCTGTTCATTCCCTGGGTCACAGATGTTCATTCCCTGCTTCACAGCTGTTCATTCCCTGGGTCACAGCTGTTCATTCCCCAGGTCACAGATGTTCATTCCCTGCTTCACAGCTGTTCATTCCCTGGGTAACAGCTGTTCATTCCCTTGGACACAGCTGTTTATTCCCTGGGTCACAGTTGTTCATCCCCTGGGTCACAGCTGTTCATCCCCTGGGTCACAGCTGTTCATTGCATGCTTCACAGCTGTTCATTCCCTGCTTCACAGCTGTTCATTCCCTTGGACACAGTTGTTCATTCCCTGGGTCACAGCTGTTCATTCCCTTGGACACAGCTGCTCATTCCCTTGGACACAGCTGTTCATTCTCTGGGTCACAGCTGTTCTTCCCTTGGGTCACAGCTGCTCATTCCCTGGGACACAGCTGTTCATTCCCTGCTTCACAGCTGTTCATTCTCTGGGTCACATCTGTTCATTCCCTTGGTCACAGCTGTTCATTCCCTAGGTCACCGCTGTTCGTCCCCTGGGTCACAGCTGTTCATCCCATGGGTCACAGCTGTTCATTGCCTGCTTCACAGCTGTTCAACCCCTGGGTCACAGCTGTTCATCCCCTGGGTCAAAGCTGTTCATCCCCTGGGTCACAGCTGTTCATTCCCTAGGTCTCAGCTGTTCATTCCCAAGTCACAGCTGTTAATTCCCTGGGTCCCAGCTGTTCATTCCCTGGGTCCCAGCTGTTCATTCCCTGGATCCCAGCTGTACATCCCCTGGGTCCCAGCTGTTCATCCCCTGGGTCCCAGCTGTTCATTTCCTAGGTCTCAGCTGTTCATTCCCTGGGTCACAGCTGTTCATTCCCTGAGTCACAGCTGTTCATTCCCTGGGTCCCAGCTGCCATCCCCGGGGTCCCAGCTGTTCATCTCCTGGGTCCCAGCTCTTCATTCCCTGGGTCCCAGCTGTTCATTCCTTGGGTCCCAGCTGTTCATTCCCTGGGTCACAGATGTTCATTCCCTGGGACAGAGCTGTTCATTTCCTGGGTCACAGCTGTTTATCCCCTGGGTCACAGCTGTTAATCACCTGTGTCAAGCTGATCCCTGAGGTGGGTGGCTTCTTCAGGCAGGCCCAGCCAGGCTTTGAGTTTCAGTTATCCAACCAGTGAAGTACAAGATTGTACATGCCGGACCTTCCATCTGGCCCATGACATCAAAAACAGTAATTATTGAAATCAGGCACCTTTCATATGTAAGTTCCAGAACTTTTAGCGTCATTTCACATTACCTCTGTCTTTTCGTCTGCATCACCAGCTTAGTTGAGGGAATCAACAGACCCAGGATAACATGCTGCATGTCTAAACGCGTATAAGGTCCTACAGGCGAGGCCTATTGGCTATGCCAATGCTTGTTGATCAGTGTTCTTGACATGTTTATGGAAAGGGGCTTTTGATTAGAGCTGCAAGGTATTATATGCTGCATCCTCATGACATGTAATCTCAATGCCCCATTTTCAAAAGGGCAGTTTCTCCTTCCAAACCTGCTCGGCAAGCAGTAGATTTTCCCAGGTGATTAGGGTGGATTCTTCCGAGTTAGATGTCGGGCTAGAGCAGAAAGCGACTGTGTGTATGTATATCAGTGGATTTAATAATCCACAAGGTCGGAATTTCCTGTAACATGCAGAGCATTGTGCCTTTGTTGATTATATCAAACAGCCCGTGCGATTTATATTTTGGGGTAAAGATTAATTTACTCTCTCAGGAGTGTTGAAATCCCTCAGTTCTGTTTTCTTACGTGAGGACATACTGGCCTCTAAGGAGAGTTGAAACGTTATAGTCACCGAAGGGTCAGTTCTTGTGGTGTTGATCAGCTCTATCGACCCCTTTGGAGCAGAGGGGAGGCTCAATGGCAACCCATTGGTCTGCTGCCATTCCCTTTTGTTTATTTGGCACAGATAGTTGGTCCGAATTTCTTCGATTTGGGAAAACCGTAGGGCTACTTGTGAAGATTGGATGCCTAGAGGTTTATTTACATGTGCCAAGGGGCGTGAACCCTCGTCTGTAGCCGGGGTTCTAGCAGGGTTGATCGAGGCCTCCTGAGAGGCCTACTTTGCTAGTTGATTGTTTCCTATAGTGGATGATTTTGTAAGTGCAAGAGGTGTTTTAGGGGTCTCCATGTTGCCGGTATCTGAATTGGCGGTTTTTTTTCCCTACTAGATGGGCTTCCTTCAATGCCAGATGGGGCTCCCTCCCTTCCGGTTTGTTGGCTGCATACTTGGTGGCTGGTATAAAGATGTAGAATATTTGCTCATGCTGTGTGGTTGAAACTCCTTCAATGAGCTGTTTATTTTGAGCCTTTCTGAGCCGATTGCGCTGTTTTTTGTATGGTAGCATTTTTCCAGTGAGATGAGAGGTAACTGGCCCAGCGCTATGTGTGCCCATCCTGGGAGGAGACTGAACACATGCGTTGCTTTGGTGGCAAGCGTTATTTGACGCATCTGTTTGTTGCTTCTGTTAGAAGCCCTGTCCGTAGCGTTTTGAACAGTTGATTCATGTGTTGCTGAAAGTATTAATTTAATTGGAGCTTTATTTCTGTCGTCAGCACCGATGCTAAGGTGGCAGGGAGGCACGCAGGTTTGTCTATCACCGGGCCAGGTGTGCACACTGACGCGAGTTGGTCTGCTTCAGATTGTGATCATTGTATCAGCGAGTTTAGGGCACCTCTTTTGGAGTTGATTTCGAGCCGTGGCATAAATTGCTATGATGTTAACAAGGTCCACCCGTGGATCACGTTTGTTTCACCGATGTTAGTGCGTTGTCTACTGATTGGAACAAGTGTAGCAAAACATCCCCAAGTGTCCCTTGCCCCCTCTTTTTGTCGTGTTGATGAACTTCGGGAGTCATCTAGATTAACACTGAGCTGGTCCATAATGGGGCGAAGAGAAGTGCAGGGCCCAATGGGTTTGGATGGAATACTGCCGGGCTCAATGGGGGAGTGGCTTTTAATGACAGGACTGGCGATCTTTCTGGGTGGGGAGACTTGCTCATTTGCTGGATTAGAGCTGCTGTTGTTTCATTGGGTGACTGATCGCTAAGCCAGGACAATTTTGCAGGGGAAGATCAGTTGTTTTCCTCGATGTCAAGGTGAGAGTTCACGGGTTCTGTTGCTGATGGTGTTTGTGTAGGAACCTGATGCAGCTCACCAGTAACTAGGAAACCCCCTTTCTTCCATAGTACCCCCAGGGGCACCCCGCTTACCCCCCTCCCCCAAATTAGGTTACCCAATGAAAACACAAGAAACAGTTGTAAGTGGGTAACAAATGCTGCAGGTTTATTACATAATTCCAGGATATGTAATAGGTGGGTTATCTTACGGGCGATCCAAGGGCAGGCGGCCATCTACTTCACCTGCCCGCCTGATGAGCCGGGCAGCAAGGGGACGACCCCCAAGTGCTGCCCCCCAAGTGATTCTTTTTCGATCACGTGCCATTGAAAATTCTACTCACACCCCCCCTCTCGGGGCGGAGCGTCGCATAGCAAGCCCCCGGTTGTTCAGGCCCACAACCGCCCGCAGGCCTAGCGGGGCGCCGACCGGCTTCCGGGACCTCTCTGGAGGCTCCTCGTTTTGGCTCAGGCACCACGTGGTGCCGCGCAGAGGTATCCTTTGTACCGGCCTGCTTCCAGATCGCCCTGTAACTCCGCCTGCAACGAAAAGGAAAACATTAAAACGTTCAGCAAAAAACCCCACCCCACCACACCTACGCCGGGTAAGCGGTAGGGAGGGTAAAAAGGCGAGGTGGGCGACAAAGAGGTCGCCAGTGAGGGTGGGGGAAGGCTAAATAGCCTCCCCCTCACACCTGGGCCCGGAAGTGACGCGTATTCCGCGTCACTTCCGGCCCTGACACGGAAGGGGGGGGGCACCAATCTGAGTCCCTGCCCCCCCCCAAAGGAGAGAGTGGGGAGGGGTGACCGGGGCCCCGGGGCCACTAAGGCGCCGACCGCCGAGTGGCCCCCTGCGGGGTCCGCGGTCAGCGGCATAGTACCCCCAGGGGCACCCCGCTTACCCCCCTCCCCCAAATTAGGTTACCCAATGAAAACACAAGAAACAGTTGTAAGTGGGTAACAAATGCTGCAGGTTTATTACATAATTCCAGGATATGTAATAGGTGGGTTATCTTACGGGCGATCCAAGGGCAGGCGGCCATCTACTTCACCTGCCCGCCTGATGAGCCGGGCAGCAAGGGGACGACCCCCAAGTGCTGCCCCCCAAGTGATTCTTTTTCGATCACGTGCCGTTGAAAATTCTACTCACACCCCCCCTCTCGGGGCGGAGCGTCGCATAGCAAGCCCCCGGTTGTTCAGGCCCACAACCGCCCGCAGGCCTAGCGGGGCGCCGACCGGCTTCCGGGACCTCTCTGGAGGCTCCTCGTTTTGGCTCAGGCACCACGTGGTGCCGCGCAGAGGTACCCTTTGTACCGGCCTGCTTCCAGATCGCCCTGTAACTCCGCCACAGCCCTGGAGGCGGCTAACCGTCGCAGCCAGGGCCCCCCACCAACCCGCTATAGTCTTACCTGCCACCTCTCCTATCTAGGGCTTCCTGCGACTAGCTGGAAGGGAACCATCCTAGCAGAAGGGAGAGTTTGAAATTCTGCCACTTCATGACAGTGTGACAGCGCTAGCGGGACTCAAACCTTGTGAGATCCCTTATATCCACAGGCCAAAAAGATGATTCTGAAGTTTTGCCACCTTATGACACTTTGACATCGTTTCCTGGACTCGAACCCTTGTCCTGTGAGACCATTACAACCGTAGGCACAAGACCTACCATTGAGCCATGGCTCCTGGTTGTTGAAGAGTTTGAAATTTGCCAACTTCTGACACTTTGACAGCGTTTGCGGGACTCGAACCCAAGACTTACCAGTGAGCTATAGCTCCTGGTGTTGTAGATGGCCCCATCAAAGCCCCCAAGGCCCGAGACGCTATCCTAATCGGAATAGGGTCCGCTGAAATAAAGGACCCATTGGGCCTGGGGAGATGTGCCAAGAACTATTCGCCCCCCATGCGGGCAGGTTACCCTCTTCACAATTATGGGCCTGCCCTCTTAGGCTATGAAGGCGAGAAGGGGTTTACTTAACCTTTGGCCAGCCCCTCTGATTGCTAAACCCGGGGCACAGGAGTGCTCCTCGCTGCCACCGCGTGACCATGGGCAAGGGGCGACTCCTGCCCCTGCCCCTGCCCACCATCCCCTATTCCTTATGGGAATTATGCCCCTACAGATCCCTCAGTGATGTAACCCCCTAGGCATACCAGCTTCGGGAATCTATCCGGCTTAAACATTGCGCGCTGACAGTAAAGTTCACGCATTGAGGATTGACTAAGTCCTGCTACGCCCTTCCCATCATGCTCCTCAGAAGGAGGGTGGCGGGGGGTGCCCCCCACCACAACCCAGAGCATCCCCAGCGGTGCCAAATTCCTGCTCCGTTGAAGTAGAGATTCAGTGCACCCTGGGCGTGACCAATGTTCTATTGCCATAATGTCCCCTTGTGTTTGCCCCGCTGACACCCCAGTTATTGGGACAGCAGCCCCCCTATGCTGGCTGGCGGCGCCCCCTGAGAACGGTAAAAGTGTCCGTAACCAGGATCCCAGTCTCCGCAGCTGCAGTACGCGACCAGTGATTCCGGTGGAGAATGCCACCAGCCGCAATGGTCCTCTAGGCATTACGAAAAGCATTATTTTACCTGGGCCTATCTCCAAATGATGGTGATTTCACCCAGCTGACGGCCGGAGGCCCGCCTCTGGAGCCTATTCACTTGTTTTGCTACTCGGGCCCCCTTCTGGGTGGGCCTCAGAGTTAGGGCAACGCGCGTGCTCCCCGGGCACGGTGCTGCTGGAAGCAGATATCTGATACCCGCACGCTGGTACCTTATCTGTTGCTAAATGCCCTACCGCTGGAAGCTTCCCAGGAAACGTAGACTTCGAGGTCCCACCTAAATTGATCCCATCGCCTGGGGGGAACCCAGTGGTGGCAGGACCTGCATGGTAACTCCATCCCGGTGTAGCTATCGCTTATTTGTGCCGCCGAAGCAGGCAATGCCCCCTTAGTCTCAAGTTCTACCCCTAGAGGATAACCTTGGGGGCAGACAAGTCTGTGGGAACCAACCGGAAACTTTGGTGCAAATACCGGCCCTATTCTGAACGTTGCGAATGCTGCACGGTCAATAAAGCCCTGACGCCCTGGGGCTCTACGTGGTCTTTACCAAACTTTGAACGACCGCACACTTGCTATATAACAACTATACCACCCACAAACTGGGTGGAAGGTCTTCATTGAAGCAACCCGAAATCTGTCTTTGGTTGCATGGGAATGCCCCCCAAAGTACATCTGGACCTATTCCTATATGGTTCCTTCAGCTACTCCTCCTGCAGGCCTAACTCTTGGTTATGGTGCCCCGCTCAGTGTTCTGCAGGCTAATCGGCTTAACCATGAACTATCGGTCGATTTGAGACAGGGGTAAACCACGGGTTGCCATCCGCTCGCGAGCGGCGCACCCGCAACCACTTGGACAATCACGCTGGTAACCTTGTGCCGTGATTTAGGCCCTAGTGATGCGCTATGTGGTGACCACTTATTCTTTGCCGCTATGTCAGTGCGTCCCCGTATTCAATGCGATTGGGGCACTGAGCTGCACCCATATCTAACCCATCTAGTGGCTCAAACCAGACTTCCTTTAGCATTAGATAATAAATACCATTCTATCTTGGTTGCGTAGCCCTGCCCGACTAGGCACCCACCCGGGTGTCTAGGTTACAGTTAGATATGTGTGAGTTCCCCATATCAGTGACCGTTGAAGGCTGCCCACATAAGCATGTTGGCGGGGCCGAGTTGCAGGCTTAAGCATACCTCTTTTAGACTGTCGGCAGTGACCCGTGTGTAACTGTCACTAACATGGCAATGACCGTTCTACGTTAGGACTATCTCCCCATGGTCCGCCCTGCCCAAGGACTGATGCACCTGGGAGGGCGAGGCCGTAAGGAATGGGGGGTGGGTGTCGAGGCAAAAACAACAATGACAAACGACCCAAGCCCCCTCTCAGCAAAAGGTTGGAGACGAGCGACACGTGGTCACGTGTGGTCGGGATCGGACTGCGCGACCCTTGCTGTAAGTAGCACTTTTATGACGCGCGAACTCGACCCGAAGTTATGGCAACACTGTGCATGAGCAACATATTTACACACATATTCGGGCACGGGAGTGAGATCATGAGCCGCCAGGTCCACCACCCTCGGGAACCCAGGCATACCAGGTCCAGCAGCTCGCATACATATTCGGGCACGGCGATATTCATTGATTTACCCAGCATCGCAACCCAGCGTGAACTCGATCCGAAGGTAATGGCGCGCCGTTCATGAGCACTGTATATACATGCATCATCGGGCACGTGGATATTAAATTATCTGCCCAGAGTCCCAGCGTGACCCGCCCGAAGGTGTTGGAGTGCAGTACATGAGCCATAGGTATTAACATACCTATTCGGGCACGGTCGATTAGTGATTAGCTCAAACCGTAATGTGCGCGAAATTAATCGAGCGCCGGACACAAGCACCGACCGAATAACCCATTCGGGTGCAGGGGGTGTCGTAATGCCCGTAATCATTTACTGCGCGCGAATGTGGGCACAAGCAATTCTTGTGAATAATACGTGCACTTGTATCATGTGTCTGCATTATAGGAAGCCAGCAATACATGCTGCATCTTTATCTAGCGTGAAATCGACCCGAAGGTATCGGAGCAAAACTTGCGAACTATGCCTGCACTTGTATCAAGTATCTGCCTTATAGCAAGCCAGCACATACACGTTGCATATTGTATAGCGCGAACCAGACGCCAAAGGTATTGCACCGCTTCACATGAGTAATGTCTTTACGTTACAAATACAGGCACGGGGGGCGTGAGAGATACGTACCATAGAACACGATCCCCATTCCAGGTCACGCGAGCACCGCACCAGATTAAGCCTTGAGGTGCGTGGGGGGATTAGTAATACCCGTAATCGCCTGATGTGAACAGTGCATGTACTGGTATCATGTAGCTGCCTCATCGGAAGCCTGGAATTACATGATGCATATTTATATAGTGCGAACTCGACAATAAGGCATTTGGAGCACTTTACATGAGCACCGTATTTACATTACATCCTCACGCAGGGGGTGCTTAAGAAATTCGTATCATATTACCCGATCCCCAAAACCGGATCACACGAGCACCGCACCAGATTTTCCATTGAGGTGCGGGGGGTTTATTAATGCCCATAATCGCGTATGTGAACAGTGCACGCACTTGTGTCATTTATCTGCCATATAGGAAGTCAGCAATACATGTTGCAGAATTATATAGCGCGAACTGACCTGAAGGTGTTGGAGCGCTTTACCTGAGCACCTTATTTACATTACACATTCAAGCACGGGGAGCTTACAAGATTCGTATCATACTAAACGATCCCCGTGCCAGGTCCATTGCGCCAGCCGCACGCAGCCCACTGCATGCCCCCCCACCCTCAACGGCAGCGTAGCCGACGGGGGGCGATAACCTTAACCAGGGAGCGCCACAGGTGTTGCACCTCCCACGATCAGCGGGGACCCAGGCAGCTCCCAGCCGTGCAGTGCTGGTGTATTGGGGCCGTGAACCCACGCTAATCTCCAACCGGCTCTCACGGCACAGGGTATGCGGCTTCTTAGCCGGCCGCCCCCCCCTTAATTTACTCTGCTCGCGAAGCCGGACCGAATACGAACTATTCCCCCCTTACGGGTCTCAAGGCGCCGGGGGCCACTGAGGAATTGGAGGCCTTGTCCAAAGTCACATGGGGCTGAGGGTGTCACCGGGGATCGAACCGTGAGCTTTGTGCTCCAAAGTCGGGTGCCAAGGCCACCGCACCACACCGCTCCACATTAGGCCACAGTGACTGTTGGCATCACGCTGCTGCGACGCTTGGGCAGGGGATAGTCTAATCGCTGCCGAAAATAGATTTTCCACAGCTTGCCTCTTTATAGACGGGGCCTCAACAACGCTGACTCATGGTCAAACGGGCTCCTGATACAGGAATCAGGACATCATGACCCACACCTCGCCCATTGCCAGAACCGGAAGATATGGTGCTTTGCTGGACATCCCCACAGTAACTGAAAGACGCAGCAAATTAATTTAACTGGAAATGGTGCCTGGCAGCTGCCGCCTGCATCGCGCCAGAGGCCCAGCCAGGTAGAACATATCGCAAGGGAGAGGGTTGTCTCGCGCAGCACTGGAATCGAGCTGCAGAGAACCGCGGTGCGGGCCGCCACCGCGACCCTGGAATCAACCCTGGCGCAGATCCCTATCCCAAAGAGGCCCGCAGCCAGCAAATCCTGCCCTTTTCTTTGACAAGGTGACAGGAGGGTTCTTATTGTGCATGCTTAAGAAGCGCGAAATGGACCGAAGATATTGGAGCGCTCTACTGAGGACCTCTCTCCGCAAAGTAGGGGTTATCCTGTTACCTTGGAGTGGAGTGGGGTCGGGGGCAGTGGCGCACCGGAGACGGATTAGGAGCAGCGCGGGAGCCGCTGTGCACCTCACTGCTTCCCACCACGGGGGGTCTGGTCTGGGCGCTGTGGGGGCAGTGGACGCGGCCCCGAGACTCTAAAACACCAACCAGATTGAGATCGAGGACCTCAGCCTCGGTCCTTGACTACATGTAGCTCTTTATGCATATCTTCTTTATCTAGCGCGAACTCGACCCGAAGGTATTGGAGCGCGTAGCACCGTATTTACATACATATTTAGGCACGGGGAGATTAAGTGATTTGGCCCGAATCACAGAATGCGGCCGCGGCCCCGAGACGCGAAACACCAACCAGATTGAGGACCTGAGCCTCGGTCCTTGTATACGTTTCGCTCTTTATGCCTATATTCTTTATCCAGCGCGAACTCGAACCGATGGTATTGGAGCCCGTATCACCGTATTTACATACACATTTAGGCACGGGGAGATTAAGTGATTTGCCCCGAATCACAGAATGTGGACGCGACCTCGCGGCTCGCCCCCTGTATTCCTGCACCAGAGAACGGGGCAACCAGAACACATGCGCGAACTGTACACTAGGGGGGGGGGGGTAGCACAGAGACGGGAGCCCAACGGGCGGTCATACATATATCACTTCTTACAATATACCGCCTCGCCCGCCTCTACCCCCACGACCCCCCAGCCGCGGCACCTGGTACGGCACTGCGGCCTTGGAGGATGCTAATTTAGCCGGCGCCACCCGCCTAGATGTAGCGGCGCCAATTCACGACCATGCAGCCCCCGCACTAGAAGCGCCTCCCTGTGTAGCATTGGACCAACCCGAAGGTAATGGGAGTGCTTAACGTAAGCGCTGGTTAAAGCACTGTTGTAATTGTGAGGAGGGGGGGGGGGAGCAGGAGTGCCTATCCCCCCCCAATATTATTTATTTCATGTACGTTTGAATAGCGCGAAGGTATGACGGCGCTTACATGAGCATCAGTTACAAGCTTACATGAGCAGCCATCAAAATATTTATTTCATGTAGGTTTGTACTGCGCGAAGGTATGACGGAGCTTTACATGAGCATCGGTTACCATATTCATTCAATGCAGGTTTGTACAGCGCGAAGTAAATGAGCACCGGTTACATTATCAGACCACAATCGCTCTCCTACAAGGCACGATGCGGCCGCGGGCCCGAGCTCGAAAACCCCGCCCCCCGGATTGAGGACATGACCCAGGCCCTTGTGAAGGTTTGCTCTCTAAGTCTGTATTCGTTATCGAGCAACCGCGCGACCCGAAGACATTGTAGCGCGCAGCACCGTCATTAAATTAATATTTAGGCACGGGATTAATCCCCCTATCACAGAATGCGGACGCGGGCCCAGGATTCAAACGTACCACGCCGCTTGAGATCGCTAACCTGGGCATGCCTGTATTCGTTATGTAGCGGGAAAACAGGCCGCAGTTATGGGCGCGAAGTAGCAGCGTAACGTATATTACATACATCTTTAAACATGGGGAGATTAAGTGATTTACCCCGAAATCCAAGATTGCGGACACGGCCCCGCGACTCGAAAACCCCGACCGGATTGTGTTTGAGGACCTGCGCCTCAGTCCTTGCAATCAGATTCCTTATCATTGTTCCTTATCCAGCGGGCACTCGACCCGAAGGAATTGTCGCAGCGCCCAGGAGCAGGCAGGCCGCAGGGCCCAACCATCGACACCAGGGGCCGGGGCCGCAACTCAATGGCATCAGCCATGCTTGGCCCGCACTCCCCATCCTCCGCAACGGTCCGGGCGAAATCAAAACAGCATGCTCTTTAGCCCAACCCCGCCTCCCCAACCCCCCATGCCCCCATCTTGCGTCCCCTCCGCCCGTGGCGATCCTCGCCACAGGGCCCCGTCGACCTGGTACCGCCCAGGGACAGGGCCGGGGCGGAGTGGGTACAGCAAGACTCACCAGAACAAGAAGCGTGGAGGCGACGACAATCAGCAGTGCCACGGGGGCCGGAGGCGCACGAGGACGGAGCGGACGACGGACCGATGCAGCGAGGTAAGGCGAGGTGGGCGACAAAGAGGTCGCCAGTGAGGGTGGGGGAAGGCTAAATAGCCTCCCCCTCACACCTGGGCCCGGAAGTGACGCGTATTCTGCGTCACTTCCGGCCCTGACACGGAAGGGGGGGGGGGCACCAATCTGAGTCCCTGCCCCCCCCCCAAAGGAGAGAGTGGGGAGGGGTGACCGGGGCCCCGGGGCCACTAAGGCGCCGACCGCCGAGTGGCCCCCTGCGGGGTCCGCGGTCAGCGGCAGATGTTTGGCTTGAGCTGGCATGGCGTTGTCTTTTTAGTGGTGCTACTGAATGAGAATGTTTCCTTCGAGTTTGTCACGGTTGCCTGCATGGAGCCAGACCATGGAGTTTCCACTAACTGTGTCAGCTGATATGAGGTTGTCTGCTGCTGTGTCAATGGGTCATCTTGGGCACCTATCGATTGTTGACCAGTTGCATGAGAGGAGTGCAGCTGAATGGTTTTTTTTTAGGCATCTCGCATCCTTGTTTTTTGAGAATATTGCATCCTTTGGTTGAATCTGCTCAAGGTACTTGCTTGTTGTTCTGGCTGCTGGGCAAAACGCTTTGGAGACAAGAGAGGACCGACGCCCTGCTGAGTATGCCGTGTCATTTGGGAGCTGGGCTCAAATGTATCATTGTGCCTCATGTTAATCGGTGCCTCCCTTGTCTTCCCTGATCGCATGTCCTCCACTCTAGTTGGCCTTGTTACCCCACCAAGTGCATTCCCATCACTGGGGGGATGTTTGATCGGTAACTGGACTATGACAGGTAGCTGAGTTACTTCACTGATCCAGACATCTCTTGTATGGAGTTTATTTGGGGTTATTAAGTCAAGCCTCCTATTTGTGCAAATGGTGTAGTTTTTAATAATGGACCATCATCAGGGATTCCCAACGTGTTAGGAGAGCAGGCGAAAGTAGTCTAGCTTTAAGGGGTCAGGATAGGGAAGCACACAGCGTATAGCAAGCCGCACCATTGACCTAGCTGGGCTGCTTCCGCTCGCCGCCAGTTTAACCTTCTGGAGGAGTGCTATGATCCTCCCATGTTCCTGGCCTGAGCTTCACGCTGACAAATGTCTTCTTCATCTGGCATTGTCTTTTTGATTCACACATAGCCCGGCTAGCACCTGATTAGCACAGCTAGTCAGCGCACTGCCAATGCGCTATCAATTGGTTAGGGCATATTTTGTATTGTGGTTGGGGAAATAACAAGCCTTCTCTGTGAACTCTGTTAAAGACATTTTTAGATCTGAAAAAGGCAATCATAAGGGAAGGCAGCGCTGGAAATGCTGAGGCAGGGGGTGGGGTAAAACACCTGCAGCACAAGCCGCACCCCAACAATAGCGGACCACTTCCGTGTGGTCAGGCTCGACCCTGTGTGGTGCTCTAGGCAGCCACCGTACCCTGTTGCCTTACTTACTACCCACCTCCTTGGGGTAGCTTTTTTGCTGATCCATTTGACTCATGAGACCAGCTTTGGGTGCAACTAAGGCTATGCGCCCCCCTGCTGCTGTTGGGGGGCGGGGCGCGGCACCAGATGAGGACCCTGGTACTGCTCTGCACCCTGGGCTATAGGCACCTCCACTGAGAGACCTGGTCTGCCAGAGCAGCCACATGTGTAGCCGGAGGGCGTGGGCATGAACTGCGAGCCACAATGGCTCAGGGTGGCGGGGTCGGATAGATTCAAGTGCTTGAATTTGGCTCAGTCGTTTTGAGTGGCTGGTCCTTCTCAGTGTGTCAGGCAGCAGGTGGGCCAATCTACACAGCTGGACTGCTCTGATAACCGTTGAACTTCCTCGAAATTCCTCAGATCACACCTTGGCGGATGGCGGCGGCATATACCGTGGCATCTAAGCTCACAGCTTGCTCGGTTGCTCTCTCCCCCTTAGAGCAATGTGCAGCATCAAAGCGTCAAAACAGAAACTCAATCTCTGTAAAATGCAAAGTAAAAAGAGCCTCTTCCGCTGTAGGGGTGGAAGGATCCTCTGTCTGTGAGGTGACCTTCATCTTCTGACCCCAGACACCACCCTAGTCTTCGGATTGTCATCTTCACCTTCCCAGGCCAAGGGAGAGAGGTCTCTGAGCAGGTGTCTGCGCAGGCTTACACCCTGCAGGCTCCTTCCTAGCTCCAGAGACTGTCTGGGGCTCCACCTCCAGTGTCCTCAGATTGAAGGAAAACAGGACGCTATACTGCTTGGGGCACATCACTGTTGCTGCACACCACCCTGGTGGGACTCCTGATCCCAGGGTGCACCGAAGCCCTCAAATCTGCTACAGGTGCCCGGGGAGAGACGTGGTCATCTTTGGCTTATATTGCTGCCTCCGCCCCGCAGTGCGGGACGCTATCCTGCTTGTGGCACATCTCCTCTGTTGCCGCACACCCCCCTGGTGGCACTCCTGATCCCAGGGTGCACTGAAGCCCTCAAACCTGCTGCAGCTGCCCGGGGAGTGGCGTGGTCATCTTGCGCTTTTAGCGCTGCCTCCTCCCCCACAGCGGGGGACGCTATCCTGCTTGGGGCATATCTCCTCTGTTGCCACACACCACCCTGGTGGGACTTCTGATCCCAGGTGCACCGAAACCCTCAAATCCACTGCAGCTGCCGGGGGAGAGGCATGGTCATCTTGCACTTTTAGCGCTGCCTCCTCCCCCGCAGCAGGGGATGCTATCCTGCTTGGGGCACATCTCCTCTGTTGCCACACACCACCCTGGTGGGACTTCTGATCCCAGGTGCACCGATGCCCTCAAATCCGCTGCAGCTGCCCGGGGAGAGGCGTGGTCATCTTGTGCTTATAACGCTGCCACTTCCCCCACAGCGCGGGACACGCATGGGCAAAGCCCAGGCCATGGGCGCCCCGTCATGGCCCGGAAGAGGCTAGGCTGGGCTACCCCCCTGAAATTTTGCTCCAGAGGTCTGCAGATTGGTACTCATCCCAAGGAGGTACTGTTCTCCAGCTTGGAGTCTCTTTGAAATTCATACTAGAATTCCTTTATTGGCCATCTGTTGGTTGGCTTCCTTCTCCCCCTCCTGGTAACTGGGCTGTTATGGGGAAGTGGAAAGTTTCTGAGGAATGGTTGGGAGAAGATCATAAGAAGAAAGGGAAAAACACTTTGCTCAGGGTAAGATTAACAAGGTTTTTGCACGCTACTACACCTCACTTTATACCAAAACGTAAACATGTGAGTTGTCAGACATGGGGGACTACCTGGCTGAACTACCACTGACACTCTGACCCCTGAAATTGTGGAGCTACTAGGGGCAGATATCACACAGTGGGAGATTTTGGTGGCCATCAAGGGAATGGCGTGAAATAAAACTCCGGGCACAGATGGCCTGCCTGCCAAATTTTTCGCAACGTATGTGGAAGAGTTGACCCCTCACCTGGCTGCAATGTACCAGAAGGCCCGCAAACTGGGGCAGTTACCTGACAGCACCAGGGAGGCCCTTATTATCCCCATACCTAAACCAGGGAAGGAACCCCATGACTACACGGCTCACAGACCATTGTCCATGTTGAATTTGGACTATAAAATCTTGGGTAAGATCATTGAGACCCGCTTACTGCCCCATATGCCTCATCTTGTTCACCCTGACCAGGTGGGATTTATCCCAGGGTGGTACACTGCCACAAACATCAGACACCTTCTAGCGGTAATTGACTCTGATGGGTACAATAAGCAGGAAGCAGCAGTGCTCGCAGTGGACATAGAGAAGGCATTTGACAGCCTGGAGTGGCAATATTTGTATGTAGTCCTGGTCGGGATGGGCATGAGGGAGGGATTCCTGAAAGGGGTGCAGCTCCTGTACACAGCACCTTCAGCCCAGATGCACACTGGAAGAGTCATCTCACCTTAACAGAGGGTGGAGAGAGAAACGAGGTAGGGATGCTCCCTTTCCCCCCTCCTGTTTGCTCTGGCCATGGAGCCGCTGGCGTGTAGAGCCAGAAGCAGCCAGGGCTATAGGGGACTAGAGACATCAGCAGGCCAACATCTGATAGCATTATATGCAGATGATCTTCTGATCTTCTTGCGCGATACTGCGGGCGAACTCCATGGGGCACGCACTATGCTGGCCCGATTCGACACTGTGTCTGGACTCCAGGTTAACCGGCAAAAATCCAGTTTTTCCGCTAACTTTGGAGCGACTGCGGTGGGAACCTTGATGCCTACAATACCTGGGTGTTAAAATGTATCACAATGCATCGGACCTCTTAGAGGGAAATGTAGGCAAGGCAGTGAGGGCGGCAAAAGCGGCAATGGATATCTGAGCACACTCCCGCTTTCTGTCGCTGGAAGGGTGGCGGTCCTAAAAATGATACCGTTACCACGCCTCCTCTACTATTTCGGGACATTGCCAGTGTAGATCCCAAGGGCGATGTTTAAGGAACTGGACTCAATGGTCATTTCCTTTATTTGGGGCACTGGCAGACGAAGAGTAGCACTATCATCAATGCGACGCCCTACAGCAGAGGGGGGGCTAGCGGTGCCTGACCTTGAGAGCTATTATCTAGCTGCACAGCTACACTGGCTGATCCAATGTCTAGAGGCAGACCACAATCCTGACAGGGAGTGCTGCTCGGATGCGCCAGATACTGCCAACCTTGCAAAAATCCTTTTATGAGTCTACTGCACCGCGCCAACAGACGCAACTGCTACCAAGGTGGTAACACGCTGTTGGTCCAGATACCTGAGGAAGGTGGGCGCTGTGACTCTCCAATTTCC
Organism: Triturus cristatus; assembly: GCF_964204655.1. Taxonomy (NCBI): domain Eukaryota; kingdom Metazoa; phylum Chordata; class Amphibia; order Caudata; family Salamandridae; genus Triturus; species Triturus cristatus. Next base: position 924,299,265 of record NC_140591.1, on the reverse strand, counting down.
TAACATACCACTGCCAATGTTGTGGTACCTACCACAGGGAGAGCACTGGGCAGGGCTGGAGGACTGGGTAGAAGCAGGACTGAGAGACATGGGAGACCTATACAGAGACTCCGCTCTCTTACCCTTCGAGGACCTGCAGGCTACATATGACATCCCTAGGGGTCACTTCCTGAAGCATAGGGCCTTGACTTGCAAGATTAGGGAACATTGGAAGGGCGGGGGCACGGAGTCGCGAGCACTTGTGGGTGCAGATATGTGGTGCTCTCAGCGGGAAGAATTAAAATGGTGTCCTGCCTATACAAGGCCATACAGACAGATGCACGGCGGCCATTAGAACGCCTGAAGCTACAATGGGAAGAGGACCTTGGCAAGCAAATACCAGAGAGAGACTGGGAAAAAATTCTAGAACGCGTACCACAGGAGTCCAGGAACGCACGTTTTAAATTAATTAACTATTATGTCTTGCATAGAGCATATCTAACGCCGGCCCGCATTAGGAGGTACTTTGGTGTGGAATCAGCGGCCTGCCCGAGATGTGGGGAGAGGGAGGGGCACATACTCCACATGTTTTGGGACTGGCCCCTACTGCAGACTTTTTGGGGAGACATACGGCAGATAATAGGCGACTTGATTGATAGAGAGCTGCCACAGTCACCAGAGCACTTTCTCTTCGGATGGTTTCCACACACGGCCAAGAACAAGGTGATGGGGACGTTTCAGGACCTTGCTTACGTCTTAGCCAAGAGGAAGATAGCTAGAAACTGGAAGGCCCCAAGAGGTCCGCAGACCGCCACCTGGAGAAGAGAATTAGAAAGATGGAAGGGTGCTGAAAGCAGGCTACTATTTAGGGAAGCCAGTCGGGGAATCGGCAAGATGGACAGGGCCAAAGCCTGGGAAACCTTAGTGGATGAACTGATAGCCTCTGGACAGGAAGATACGGAAGAGGTGGGCTCCCCTAGAGCAGCTGACGTGGCCCTAAGCAACGGCCTAAGAGGACACCAAATTTAACCCACATTATCATGGCTACCATCATACACGACCAATGAACCCCACATTTAGGTGCAGCTGCTAACAAGCTGCCCTATATATTACTTGTTCCATAGCAACCCAGGGGGGGAGGTGGGAACTGTTCTATTTTTTTCGAGACGCTTGAGTGTAAGGATTCGCAATTGTTAACAGACCATCTGCCATATTTGTCAAGAACTTATTCATCATAAAGTAATGTCTGTGATAATAAGGACTAAATGCCAATAAAATATGGTTAAAAAAAAAAAAGAAGGGAAAAAGAAAGCTCAGTACACCCCACCCACCGTTTCAGGGGTTGGTGTGGTGGATCGTATAGATAATCTATTAACCAAATGTGAGGAGCTTCTCGATCCAACCACCAATGATAGCGCCCCAAAGCTTAATATCCCACAGACACCCAGAAGCCCCGTACTAACTGGGCGTGTACCGTCTATGTTCAAAAGGGTACCTTGTAGGAATCAGTCACCGTAAGTCTCGAACGCAGCTTCTATAAATCTTATTAGTGTGGACAGCACTGTACCAGCGATTACTGTTGACTTTTCCTGTAGTAATAGATTCTCACCCCTTCTAGATCAGCTAGATCCAGTGGATATCCTTATCAGCCCAGGGAGCCAGGGGCCCAGGGAGGGAGTAGAGGCTAGCACACATAACATGAGAAACATCCACCTATCTGAGTGCCCAGTATCAAAGCCAGCTTCCTTGAATATAGAAAGCAGCGCCAACCAATCGAATTGCATAAATCTCTCATTCTTGCCGAGTTAAGATCGACACAAGTGCATAAAACATCTTCTACCTACAAGTGAAGAAAAGCACTCCAGTGTATCTAGCAATGCCGTACCTGTTGAGGAACTCTCCCAAAAGCTTCTTAAACTGCAGATTACGGACTTAGTCCGGTAAATTCGATCTCTTAAAGCAACAGTCTATAGCCTCTCTGATTCTCTTAACTAGCTACTTTATGACATGCAAAATGTAAAACAACACAGTTGGGAGATCATACAGTCATTGCCTGAAGGGAGGCGTATTCCCCAAGGCAGTCCTGTTGGTTTAACAAGGGTCCAGTAGGGCATAGCACAAATGGAGCAGGCAGGGATTACTCAGCATTATGCACAAATAGTGTCTGCCCGCTAAATATACTTCCCAGCAGAGCAGCACATCATCATGCAGGTTATCGGCAGCTCGGTAATTGTACAGTAACTCCAGGCCCCACTCCCCTCCTAGCAAACCCAATTCAAACACCACATAGTGCAGCAAAGGCACCTGATGTGAGATGCCTTGTACATTTAATAAATGTACCAAAACTCTTGTCGAGTATAATCAAAGAAGACAATGGCTCCCTAATAAATAAGTGCACCCAATGGATCCAACATGTGAGGGGATGTCGGTCTGTAATAAGGGACAATATCAAAGGGGCCAAAAGATGCTCCCCACGGGGGTCTTTTCTGGAATCAGTAGCGTTAACACCCTCATTATAACAAAGAGCCAGTTGAGCCTTATACCTAGTATCCCAGTTCTTAGGGATAGAGATGCACCCTGTGTCACGCCGAATATCCCTTATGTCATGGAACATAGCCGGGTTAAGATCTAAGGGTGACTGCCAAAACTGGAATAGTTTTGTGGATTGTTATGACATTTGCGTATTCTAGGAAACCTGGTCTGTGGACCCATTTTAACATCCTGGGTATTTGAATTATCATGTTCCTGAAATTCATGGCAGTAAGGGTCGACCATTGGGGGGGTTAACAATCTGGGTCCGTCAGCATATTGGCTTTAAGATACAGGCACTGTCGAACCAGAGCTCGGGTATCCATGCCATTCGGCTGTTGACCAGTCCCTATGGGAATATTATATCTACAATGTGTACGCGAGAGGTCTTAGAGGTTGGCAGAGGTCTGAAACTGTATCTGCTGTAGATGAGCTGCTAGATAAACTCTCAGGTGCAGCATCATTTGTAAAAGCTGGGGATTTTCAATTCAAATTGTGAGCCACTCGACAGAGAGGATATTGACCTGGCTGGGTCTAAAATTCACACCAATTAAAAGATGGACAGAAGCAGCTATCCAACTCAAAGCTATCTGCCTGGAAAGAGGCATAAGGGTGGCCAATGGCCGAACCATCTCTGATAGACAATTGATAATCTCCTAATTGATTTAAAATTATGGCATGTCCTTAAGGACATGATTATTACAGAGCGAGTGGAGAGTGATCACAACCCATTGTGCTCTGTATTCGAATTCATGAAGTTAAACTAATTAACACACTCCCCTAATTTATCTAGTACCAGAGATTCATTAATCTCTAATGAAATGCGGCGACTTAAATGGTCCAAGATAGTGGAAAATCCAGACATATTGTCCACGATTACTATGGGTGTTGAGCAAGCGGTAGCAGAAATGGAGGGTCATCTCCTCAACCATCAGGCAACTGATGTCATAACAATTATTCATAATTATTCATAATAATTAATTTGATAAAATGCAATCCTACTTTTGTAGACCTTATAGTGTTAAGGATAATCGCGTTAAGTCAGAGCACCATTGGTTTAATAAAGAATCTAAGCAGGCTCACAGACTTTTAGGGGAGGCCATTAGATCTAAAAACCTGAGTAGAATACAGAGTGCTAGGAAAAGCTACAAGAAAGCACAGTACAGTGCTAAAAAACATAGGACGAAAGAAGGTGGCAAGACCTAAAAATAGCGTGCACTAGGAGTAATCTCCAACATTTCTGGAACCTAGTGAAATGGGATAGAGGTGGATACTCTCTTACCCCGCAGAATCACATAGCCCCAGTTTCCTGGGTTAATCATTTTGTTAAACAGTATGCCAATAATGATGACCATGACGGCGAGTCTTTCACCATCCATCCATATTTAATCGGTCAGGTGTTTGAGCTAGCTGATGAAAGGGCTGCCCTTAGTACTATTGCAGGGGGAGAGCTCCTGGCATTGATAGCATTCCTGCTGATGTCTTTTGTATAAAAAGGACAACTGGGGCAAGTATATAATGTTGTTAGCGAATGCCATTGTCCATGGTGCACTCATTTCAGACTCTTGGAGGGGGCAGATATCATACCAGTATACAAAAAGGGTGATAGGTCATTGCTAGGAAATTATAGGTCTATAAGCCTAATCGATTCAATTCAAAAGGTGGTAGCACGCCATGTCCTGGCAAAGGTACAGGAGAGGATTGACGCCAATGATATCCTAACCCCCCTCCAGGTGGGTTTTCATGCACACATTAGTACAATGTATCAAGCCTTCCACTTTTTGTTAATATACTGGCAGACTGTTGTGCTAGGCAAGGGCAGCATGTATGCTGCCTTTGTTTTGTTGACTTGAAGTCAGCTTTTGACTTAGTTTCACGCAATAAGCTATGGGTGGTGCTATAGGCATCGGGAATGTTCACGGGCTTGCTGTCCCTCATTGTTCGATTGCATTAGAACAACTTTGCCCAAATTCGCTGGGGCTCACAGGGGAACGTAACTGATCTCTTTCCAGTTGAAAAGGGCGTGCCCCAGGGGTGTGTAATGGCCCCTACTCTATTCTCCCTTTTTATTAATGGAGTTGCCCAATTTTTAGCCGCTACTCCCACTGATGCTCCGGTCCTGGCAGGCAACAAGATTCCAATCCTGGCAGCACCTGATTTACAACTATACGCTTGGGCTTTTCAACTCTCCCATGCCAGGATGCTGCTTAAGATGCCGACAAATGTGGGAATAGGCAGCATGTTTGCCGCATTATTGAGAGGAGAGAGAGTAGGCCAGTAGGGTTTTTTGCTTAAATTTGGGGATCCTAAGTTTTTAAAAAAGGTTAAGTTGAAGATTTTGTTGGGTTTCATAAAAACATGGGTCAAATTAAGAGGTGCCATAAAGGTGGGTTACTTTGCAAGTAGGTCACCACTGTGGGACTCTCCGGGTTGCCCGGCGTGGCTCCTTGACAGTTTGGCAACACCTTTGAGAGAGGCTGGCCTTGAGGTTTGGGGCGATCTTTTTTTAGATGGCGTCTTGCTACCTTGGGACTACTTATTAGCTAGAGTGGGGTTGGGTCTCTCTAGATTCAAATACCTACAGATGACGAGTTGGGCCCACACTCAGAGCTCTGTTAGGGGTAGATTCCAACTGGGAGGTGATAGCAGCATATTGATCCTGATGATGGACAAACCTCCTGTATCTAAGGAGATCTCGCTCTGGTACAATTTGCTACTAGAAGTGGTCGACAGGGAGTTTATCTTACCTGAGACATTGTGGAGCTCCTCTTTTACTGGAAAAGATCTTGAGAATATCTGGTACTCCTCCTTTAAGATCTTGTGGGCCACATTGAAGCCGGCGTGGTTGCGTAGGAACCATTTTTTTACGCTACATAGAGCGTACTACTCTCCACAGCGGTAATCGAAATTTTCTACTGACTCCACTGTGGCATGCCCTAAGTGCAGGTTGCTAGCAGCCTCGGACCTACACATGTTCTACGAATGTCCATTGCTGTTACCTTTTTGGGACTCTATCAGTACTTTGCTGACAACATCTTTGGGGTATCAAATCTCAATCAGCGCATTGCTCGTAATCTTCGGAACATCACTGGAAGTCCAAGGTCCTGTCAAAAAACTCTTGTTCTATTGTATCCTACTAGCAAGGAGAGAGATTTGTAGGAAATGGAAGGAACCACTGCCTCCCACTTTGTTAGATTGGCGTATATCAGTACTGCAAATGTCTAAAATCGACCTAGCAAGATCTGGCAACCCCGAGAAACGTGACTTCTGGCACCTTTTAAACTGGGCCTAGGTGATCCCTTTTTTTTCTTTTTTTTTTTTCCACTGTCCGATGATTAACGCTGCTTGGTCTGCTCTCCTCCCTAGATTTACCCAAAGTCATGGCCTCCCCGATCCGTAATGGGTATTTAATAGCAGCAATGTTGCTCCTTTATGGTTAACACCTCGTGGCACATCCTTTGGAGAGTTTGAATAATACTGAGTGCCATTCCAGTCGGCGATGGCACTACCAGTTTATCTGTGACAGTATAGTTCATTTCCCTCTCCTAGTGCTCCTATGTGACCTTCCAAGGGCAAAATGAGGACAAAAAAAAAGATTCCAATCCTAATGTTCGCTGACGACATGCTCATTATTTTAAAAACCCCTAGTGGATTACAGCATGCGTTATTATGTTTCAAAGACTTCTGCAATCTGCGAGGGCTAAAACTGAATGCAGCTAAAACTTAATTCATGACCTTCAATCAGCACAAAGCATTTAGGGGTAGAATACATTTTGACGGTGAGCCCCTAGAACAGGTAGATGCATTCACATACTTAGGAATCATCTTGGAGAAAAAATGAGTTGGAGGCCACATATTAAAACTATGGCACTGAAACATCGCCAATTAGCCGGTGCTTTAAATAATGAATTTTAAAAAAAACAGACGAAGCCAGTCACCCTGGTGTTGCAGACTTAAAACGCAAAAGTGGTGAGCTTGGTTCTATATGGGTCGGAATTATGGGGTTTTGAGAAATTGACCCAGTTAGTTAAAGCAGAGAATAGGTTCTTTCGAATGATCACTAGCCTTCCACAAAGCACTCCTGTGTTACCCTTGTTCTATCACCTAGGAAGGAAATTGTTGGTAGATACAGCCAGGCTGCGCCCCTTATTATATTGGCGTAGGATTTGGTGTACCCCGGAGCTGGCTACTTTTGTTAATGGTGACATCAAAGGAGTCCTGTTCAGCATGGGTATGCCAAACCTATGGGAAAACCCATCTAGCACGCAGTTTCCATTTAAAAAGTAATTAAGGAAAGATACTGGGAAATGGTTGGCCAAAATACCATTAGAGCAAGTGAAAGTACCACATTAAGAGGAAGATTCATAATATTTAAAACCCCTTGATCGGAAACTGTATTTCCAATTTAGAGTGGGTTCTCTTCCATTAACATCGTTTACTGCTAACTGATTTTCATCTGGTGATAACAAATGCCCACTTTTCATAGAGCATGTCGAAACCTATTCCAATGTGCTGTTTGTCTGTCCTGCCTAGGTGGGCCCTCGTAAGGAATGGCTCTACAGACCTGTAAGAACATAGGCACAAGTCACAGTAAGGTTGCTTTGAGAATCTTATGTACTGATCCCTCACCTCTCTATGTAATTCCTGTAGCTAAGTTTTTAGGATGGATGTGGTCGATAAGATTAAAATTGCTGTCCACACTAACAAAACAGCAAGAAATTGCACTGGAATCGAATTGAAAAGTCTAATTTTAGAATCATCCCCGTTATATGGTGGGGAAATTGTACACTATTCTTGTACACCGGTTTTGGCCAACTATTTTAATATTTTATCCCTTCCTATTTATACCTGCTCCTGTTTTAATTACATATACTTGTCTTCCACTGTATTATGACAAGTTGATATTTTATTATAAACTGCACATGTATGTATGATATTTTACTTCTGCCTTTTATTTTTTATATATTTTCATTTTATGTAACAATGTTTTTATGACACATATTGTCGAAATAAAGTTGATTAATTGATTGATAGAGGATAACACTACAGAACAGTTTCAAATAGATGCAATCTGGTATAGTGTGAAAAAGCGGCAGTGAGATAAACAAAGGACACTCCAGAGGGAATTTACAACAGTATTTGCAGGAGTCAGGAACTGATAAAGGTAGAATGTTCTCAGTGCAGGAAGAGCTGATAGAAAGTGTCCTGCTATCAAATCAGGCTCTAGACACAAAGGCAACACTAAAGTAATAAAGTAAAAACAATAAACTGGCACTGAAGAGAGCTACTTTGTGTGCCAATGTCCTCATTGTGAGAGAGCCAAATGCAGTCACTCAAAGTGAAGTTAACTAGTTTCTCAAGTAGGCTGACTCATTTGCCAATGCTGTATGCTGTAAAGAGTGGAAGCAAAATGTGAATGCCACTACAAGAGATCAATGTATGAAGACAGCTGCCTGAAAGCCCCTTTAAATAAGCATGCTTTACGTATAATTTTAGTAAAATGTAAACGTTTTGGCTAACACCAGACCTAAAAATAACCAGTGTGCACCAAGGGTGTTGTGAAGTTCTTCTAAAAAAGGGATTGTGAGGAGTACATTTCTTATGTTCTATTGCAGGGCTATCCTTTTCCCCAACCATTTATGTACAAGCAATTGCTGCACTGCAAGATCTACGTTTTTTTTAGAAAGGGAATTATGGTTACTAAAAACAGCCAATAAAAGCGAATCAACTGCTAATTGAATTGGTCACATATGCTGTTTCTTAAAAAAGTAAAAACAGTAGTTCACTGATGACCCACGAGAAAACCTATTCGATCTGTTTGTGGACCTATGTAATTCTTTCATGCTAAGCTGCTCTGACTGAGCATTCATTGATAAGGCCAGCGGGTAATTTGTGCCAGTGTTTGCTGGTGCTGGGCACTGGCGCCTATTTATAAACACAGGCACTTGAATATAATTGCTCAAGGTGGCCTGGTACGAGTGCTCAAGGTCGCATGAAATAGCTCAAAATATCACACTTACTACTTTTACCCACTTTACAGAGGAGAAGATGGCAAAGCTAATTGAAACCTCCAAATCGGATGCTCCATCTGATCCTTGTCCACCTCAGTTCCTTCACCCTGTATCTGGGGTGATCTTAGTCCACCTTACTAGGCTTTTGAATGAAATCCTAATCTCTGGACATTTTCCATTTGCCTGCAAAAAGCTTCCATACTGCCAATCCTAAAAAAAAAACACTCTAGATCCCTATGAGGTAGAAAACTGTAGGCCGATTTCTTGGCTTCCCCATTCCAGCCAGAATTCTAGAGACGTCAATGAATCAAGATATTATGATCTTTTTAGAAAAAAACAACCTTCTCGATTCATCGCAACATGGGTTTAGATCCAATCATTGTACGAAGTCAGACATATGGCAGCCACTGAAGAAATAAGAGCCATTATAGATAATGAAGGTAAGGTGGCCCAGATCTTTCGGCTTCGTTTTATACAACAATTCTCTTTTGAATACGCGCCTCGAAAGTATCGGTATTAAAGGCCTGGCACTAACATTACTCGCCTACTTTTGGTCCAATAGAGAACAAGTAGTCACCCTGGAAGACTTTATCGCAGACTGCTTTACACTTCCTTGTGGGGTTCCGCAGGGGTCCCCATAAAGTTCCACCCGTTTCAATAAGTACGCCATCCCTCTGATTGAACTCATTTGGTCATACGGTTCCTCAGCTATTCCTTATGCGGACAACACCCAGATAGTGGTGTCAGTCTCTTCAAATCCAGCGAAAGTGGCCAACCAATTTAAAGTATGAGTACCATTGTTGATTGGACACAGAGACATTGTTTAAACTTAAATTCTGAGAAGACTGAGGTGCTTCTTTCTGGCAGTGACATCTCGTTTGGAGCACCGCCTGGTGGCCCTCTACACTTGAGTTTCTTCCACCTCTGTTCCAAAAACAAAAAACCTAGAGGTCATTTATGAAGTGAAACTTGCCGTTACTTATCACATGAATCAGATGACTTCCTCCTGTTTCCTCACGCTAAAAATTTGAATAAAAAGTCTTCCATTCATTCTTACGGAGCTGCAGGGATAGTTTTTCTGGCTCTAGTAATATCAAAGTTAGATTACTGTAACGCTCTTTAAGTGAGCATTCAACTATGCCTACAAAAGTATCTACAGACTCTTCAAAATGCAGTAGCTCGGGTACTGATGAAGCTCCCTAAATTTAGCCCTATCGCACAAATGATCATTGATCTGCATTGGCTACCAGTAAGGGAGAGGATTAAATTCAAGGCCCATTTTTGGGCCCGTAAAGCTCTTCACAAGTCTGGCCCTCTCTCCTTCCAAAAAATGTTTAAATAGCATTAACCCAACTAGCAATTTGTGTTCCAGCTCCGGCGAGAAAGGTAGTTTTCCAAAGAAAAAAAAAGCTCGCGCAGGAAGCAGAAGCTTCTCCTGCTTCTCATGTAAGTGGTGGAATACTCTGCCTGACCATCTCAGAACCCAGTCAAACCTTGTAATATTTAGTAAACAGGCTTTTTAGTAAACATGGCTTTTCACCCTTACTGCAAATTTGCATTTTTCACGGCTGTTGCTGCCACACTGCCTGGACACTAGCGCCAAGACACCAAATAACATTCACGCGCTCTAGGTTGAATGAGTATAAGAGCACCTACATTGGGTGAGGGATGTGCGTGAAGGGTCTCTGGCTGAAGAGCTGCATATTCGAGCATGTAGGAAAGACGAAAAACTGGCAGAGGATATTGCAACTTGGAGAAATCTATGTAGGAGCCTTCTTCACCCAGTGCAAACTGGAACTAGACAGATGGACTCCACAGATAGTGAGGGTGGAACATAGAGTAAAGTCCCACTCCTACTGTAATGTTGCGCGTGTGTGGCACCTCTATAGCTATAACAATTATTTAATAGATTACTGGATAACATGCTGTTGTCCACGAATGTATGTAATTAATGTGTCATTGGATTCCACTATATTAAGATACCTGTGTCGATTAAGAGATGCTGAAGTTAGTGTATAACCGCACAAATATTGTTCTCAATTGAATAGATAAAGTTTTTTTTAAAACATTCACGCAAAACACATTGACATTGACTTGTGCCAGTTGGGCCCTGGCACTTACCTTTTTACAAATTAACTACTGGATAACCAAGCCGCGCCCCACTAACGTAGGAGTCGCTGAGCACTCAAACTTCCCGTCAGCTGAGGCAAGGACAAGGCGTGACTGGGGAGGTAGGCGGAGTTGGACGTAGACCGCACGGCTGGGCTCGGCGAGCAAGGCTGCGGCGCGCTGAGCGAGGGAGCGAGGGAGCTGGTCCCTGTCCCTTTGGGACGCTGGTAGCTGAGACCTTGGTGACGCACCGGTGGGAGTAGCAGCGGCAGCCGAGAAGAGTTCCGGTAAGTCGGCGGAACCGGGGGTTTGGTTGGGGAGGCCTTGAGGACCTCGCTACCGAAGGTGGGGGTGAGTTGGGAGTTTTGGCAGGCTGGCTGGTGCGGTGGGAAAACTTTGCCATAACCCCCCCACCCCCTGGAGTCACACGGCGTCGCGGCGTGCTTGCTTGTTGCAGCACATTTAGATCCAGCCCTGCTCTCCCAGCATTCTCCAGTGCCTGCTTTCATAAGCTAGTTCCCCGGTTAGCTCTCCTGCTCCCCTGTTCTGCACCTATAAAGTTTGCCTTATAAAGTTTGCCTTGCCTTGCCTTGTTGCCTTTTTGCAACTTTTTGCATCTGCGGTCCGTCCACTCTCCCCTGCTGTTCCCATCAATTTGTCTAGCGGCCCAGTAGCGGGCGTGCGGGGGCGAGGCAATCCTGTCCAGCTCTGGGGCTGCTCCTCCCGCTCTCTTCCCTCCCCTGTGCGGCCGCCGTCGCGTCCAATGCTCTTACAGCCTATTGTGGCCACTGGCCGGTGAGTTCTACTGTCAGCCTCACTATCAGCGTGACCCCTCTTGAGGGGAATGACACAAGAGGTGAGGTCTGGCCTAGTCTCCCGGTCTCGCCTGAGCGGTGCGGGCGAGCGGGCGGCCGTGGGTCAGTCGATAGGGGTGGGGGTTATATAAATGAGTGGGGGGGTGCCAGGAGTAAGGCTCCAATACAAGCCTGCGCTATTTCATCGAAGTGTCAAAAGCACCAAAAAGTAAAAAACACGCCACCTTCAACCAACTTGGTAGCTTCTGTAAAACAAATCAAACTTGCAAGACAGTACAAAATATAAGCACAGGACAATAACTACAATACCCACTTGCCAGACAGCATTGCTAGAATCTTTAGAACACCAGATCTTGAGTTCTCCAACAGTTTGGCAGAGCAACCCTGGTGGACCTCCGGAGGACCTCTGGCAAGGGCACCTGTATTAGCTGACCTCTAACAAGTATTTCAATTTACATAAGCCATGAGATCTGGGAAAGTCAGGAAAACTGCAGCGGCTCCTAAAAGGAGGAAACCTAAACAGCTGTCATCTGACGAGGAGCCTGACCAAGTAAGCCATGGCTCCCTAAGGGCTTGCAAGGACACAGTGAACGTAGTAAAACTAATGCCTAACGGCAAGAGTAAGGACTCATCAAAGACTTTGAAAACTTTGAAGCTGCTGGACTATTTAAAAAACATTCCACCTATGGCGAAGACTCCCTTATACTCACAATCACTGGAGGTAATCAATCACGGAGTATCAGACCAAAAGGCCGAAGCAATCACGCTCCCTCCACAACCTCCTCCCCTACAACAGCCACTGAAGAATACGACTAGCAAAAATTTGGTTCAATTCCCGGAAGTCTTTATTTTTGGATCCGCACAAAATGCGGTAACCCCAGCTCAGCCAGAGGGGGTACCTTTAAAACAAAATCCTCAACACGATCATTCTTCACAATCACAACCAAGACAAACTCCCTCACCAACGGTTATGTGTAAGCAAGAAGCAGGTTTGCTGCACACTCTTCTGCTGAGCCCCCTACAAAATTCAGGCCCCTTTATAGACCACGCACAGAACATAGAACCATTAGCACCATTATCAAGTCAAGATCTCGTCGTATTAAATGAACCTATAATGGCTCCCCATAGTCACTTAATTTTCCCTCAAATCCATGCGCAAAATACCCATCTTTGCAATAAAAATTTACGATTAGTTGAATCGCCTCAAACTATCAGTACACCAAAGGATTATTCGGATGTCACAAGTCCCAAACACACTGTATTCACACCAATAACAGCAGTAACAATACCATTATCACAATCACCTAAAAAACCAGTTCAAGATGACCAGTTTTTAGCGGACTTGTCATTTTTTCTGAAAAATACTCAAAACTCTCCTAAACATATGCCAAATGTAAAATCCAACTTAGAGGACTCCACAGCAATTGGAGTCTGGCCTCAACTTTTCAACAAACAGTAAATGCCTTAAATTAGACCTTTTGAACACCTTAGCACTGTTCACAGCAGTAATTGACAATAAATTGGATAAATTGAATAATCTAATAATAGGAGCACAATCCTCTGCAAAGCTCGTTCAGGCGGTTTGTTGCTGTTACCCAATCATAGACTCACTTTCGTCGCTCCCAGCATTTCTATCCAAAGTTATAGATGAAGTTAAGCAGCTGAAGGGAGGCAACTCATTAACAACCCCTAGCCCACAATCGCAAATAATGTCAAATATGCCCCTAAAACAAGCCTTGGATTACAACAAACTAAAACACCAAGCAGAGGGAGGAAATAGTCTCCCCCCCAAAACAGATAAATGAACAGTCACCCTCTGACCGACCCCAAAGTGGAACAATGGGCCCCGACCTGACTGAAGCAATGATCAAAAATGCTCGGTCTTCAAGCGGGCGTTCATTTTGTGCAGCCAAAACTGAGCAAGAGATAGCAACCAGTTCAGTAGATCAGAAATCCTTGACTTCGGAAGTGCAGTCAGCCCCCTTACCACTTTGTAGTAAGAGAGAGCGCAAACGCCAGCGCAAAAACAGAAATAAAGCAAGGACTAAAACAACTGCTGCCCAGTCAAATTTTGTTCCTGTCTTTGCAATAGCTTCTAATAAAAAAGTTTCCAGCGGAACTGACGCACCACCATCGTCAGCAAACCCAAGTGCAATTGATAAGAAAGGGTACCTATTTGAAACCGCTACCTAATGGTCTCCGGGCAGTATCCAAGATTCAACTAAGTCAGCCACAGGAACAGTGACTGATGATTTAAGCTCTATTAAAGAAAAGCTAAAGGCGAAAATTAATGAACCAAGCTTATCAGAGTCCTTATCCGTGGGAGTAACAACAGAAGACCCTAGTATAGCTAAAGCAAAACCTAGGGCAAAAAGTAATGAACCAAGCTTGTCAGAATCTACAGCGATTTTAATTATTTCCAACTTAGTGCCTGCTTCAATTTCACCCCGGTCAAACAAGTTAATGACTAAACCATATTTAATGAAAACAATTTACAATCATAAAACACTTTTGCCCATTAATAGTCAGCCTTTGAGGAAGGCCCCCAATTACCAGCCTGAACAGGTGCAAGATCCCGATGCAGGCCCGTCACTCAATAAAACTAATAAGCCAATTCAAAGCCCATGTAGTAAAAATGTCAAAAGGGACTTAAAACTATTACACATCATACTAGCTCCTGACTATAAATCAAAAGGCCGGCACGACATCCTCAATAGATCTAATATAATCAAACTAGTAGATGGCACCCCGGTGTTTGCAGGCCTTGTAACGGATGACATCGAATCCATCGTATTCCTCCCACCAAGAGGCACACAACCATCTGAGGTAACATTGGTAACATTCAAGTCGGCCTATTGGGCAGGGGTATTTTTGGATCACAAGGCTACCCTGCGGGACTGGGGCATTCGAGTTTATCCATATTCCATTCCAGGGTACCCCCCAGCACTACTAAACCAGCAAACGCCATCTAAAAAAAACGGATCCCCTCGATCTGTGTCTCACTCCAGACCATACTCGATTCTAAAAAATGCGTCTGGTCCTGAAGTATGTAACAACCAGTCTTCAAATGTGGTCACTAATGTCGATTTACATCAAGGCTGGAGTTGGCTCCCAGCTATCTTATCAACAAAAAGATCAGAATGACCACAAGGCACAGAGTCTATGGGCGATACAATCAAATCTCTGGAAAATATAAGACCTCAAGCGTCCGTATTGCCAACGGGGCACAACCCGCAAGTAGCCTCCACATTCTTAATTTGCTCCTGGAACATCAGCGGACTTCAACAGAAAATTACAAACCCAGATTTTTACTCCTTTATTTGTAAACATGCTGTAATAGCCCTGCAGGAAACTTGGGCTTCACAAGGCTGCCCTGTCATTGGCTACATCGATCTATGGAAACCAGCACTGAGGGATAGCCGGTATGGTCACTCTAAAGGCGGCATGTCAATATACATATCAATCAATTTAAAAGGTCCAATAACACAACTAAAACTGGAGGAAGACTGGCTGTTGGGTGTTAAAATCCACTCATGGCGGGAACATCGTTCACTCATTTTCTTAAATGTTTATATCAATCCAAATACACGTACAAAAAAAGCACGATTAACAGAAATTATGAGTGACTTAGCCGTGGAGTACTCTGACTCAGACTGCATTGTTACTGGGGATTTTAATACCAATTGATTCCAGGGGCTAACAGAAACTGAAGGGCCCTTTTTATTTCCCTTGAATGAGGCAGAGTTACAATCCAAACCAGCAAATCAAGCCTACTGTGGTCTGGGTTACCTCTGTGTGATGCGCTTTTACAGCGCAGGTAATCTGGAAGGTCGGAAGACGATATCCCCCCTAATTGGACTTGGACAAATGGAAAGAAACGATCCTATCTGGACTACTCCATTTGTAACTCAGCTTTGCTCCAATATCTGGTTAGCTTTTGCATTCACCCGCGAACAGAAAGTGACCATCGACCTCAGGTCATAGCTTTCAAAACAAATCCAGGGAAGCATAAATCCACCCCCTTAACAAGCAGGGGAATATACTACAAAAACCTAAAGCACCTCAGATGGAGTGAAGACATCAGCCCAAAGATTCTATTAGTAAGCATGGAGCTCATAAGAGGTGGAATTGATCATGAAACCTCTCCGACAGCGACATGGTCGATGCACTGCTTACATCTGATTAATCTTTTTCCAAAAAAACAGCATTCCCCAAGGAGACCCTCTTCGCGCCAGTTTGCACTTTCACAACAGTCGAAGCTACTTAAGAACGCCAGGAATAAAGCCCTACGACTACTGGTAAAAGCTCCAGGGAATAGCGAATGCTTAAAACCGTATCAAGCAGCCCAAAAGTCACTCAGGCAGGAGATCACTAAAGACAAACGAACACATGATAATCAATTCTGGTGTAAATTAGTGTATGAGAGTAAGAGCCGAAATTCACGAACATTCTGGGCCTTAATCAATCAGTCCAACTCGAGCACATTGAGCCTTGGATCTGCCAACATCCAAGAATCAGACTGGGTTACCTTCCTTACCGACCATTTTAGATCTCCAGAATGTCAAGGCGATACAGGAACCAGCCCCGCAAGAGAGAATGTAACAGATTTTAATAATAAGCAGAGCATGCTTACAGAGTGCTCGCATACCGACAATGAGGACCTCCAGATGTCTCAAGAAAGGTTGCTACTGCTGTGTCAAGAGCTAGATCAGATGGAGCCCCAGGCCCAAACGGCCTGCCACAGAATCTGTTTAAATCTGATGTGGCTCTCTGGTCAGGCCCACTGACAAATCTCTTTAACTTCGCTCTGAGAACTGCAACAATCCCAGACTCATGGCGGGGTGCAATAATTCAACCTATTTATAAATCAGGCTCTCGGGCATCTCCCAATAATTACAGACTTATTGCACTGCTGGACATTGAGGCAAAGCATTATGCGGGTCTCCTGTTGGAGGAGTTGAGGCTATGGGTAAAGGACCACAATCTGATCCCAATTAATCAAACAGGCTTTATTGCCAAATCTGGGACGATGACCAATCTATTAGCGCTGTCAACTATTGTCGACAAAGCTCTTTCCACATCTAGATCAGTGTTCTGTTGCTTTGTCGACTTTAAAGCAGCGTTTGACAGGGTTCCGAGGGCTGCATTATGGGAAAAGTTGAGGAAATGGGGGATCCCAGACAAACTTTTGGAGGCAATAATACAACTTCACTCCAGCACTTGGGTCAGGGTGAAGCTGGGGTCCGGCACGCACCTCTCGCGGAAAATATCGACATCAAGAGGCGTGAAGCAGGGATGCGTGCTGGCCCCCATGCTCTTTAATCTGTTTATAGCAGACCTGTCAATTTTACTGGACGACACTAACAGCCACCCCCGAAAGGTAGGAAGCACGACATTAAGTAATCTTTTATACGCCGACGACCTGGTCCTCTTTAGTCTTACTAGGGTTGGGCTGCAAAGACTTCTGGATAAATTATACACTTACACGACAATGAACCTACTAGAGGTTAACCTAAAGAAAACACAAGTTGTCCCATTTGGTCGGAAACGGCACACTGTTGGTGGATGGTCATACAACAACATAAGCCTTGCTGTAGGACACTCGTACAAGTACCTAGGTGTCCATTTGGACTCCAGGGGTAATCTTATTAAACATCGGAACGAGATTACAGTTAAAGCTATGACCCTTGCGGTGTCATTAGCAAAGCTCTCGAAAAATATCTCTGGCCCAACTCTCTTACCACTCTTAGAAGTTATGAGAGCGAAAATTGGCCCGACTTTAGCATACATCATAGAGATATTCAGAGGCAAGCTGAATACCGCCTTAAACCAACACACGACCAAAATCTACAAAAAGGTACTCCATCTGCCAAACTCCGCATCCCCAGCTCAGGTAAGATTAGAGCTGGGGATACTGAATTATGATATCTCCAACATGGGTACATATTTAAACCTTTGTCACAAACTGAGGCAAGCGGATTCAGGCACATTAGAATCTTTAGTCTGGTTGGAAATTACCCAGAAAAACCCTGGAGGCACGTTTGGTTGCCTTTTCAAGGACTATATCCTTCAAATGTCGGTGAGTGAGCTATGGGCCCTTAACCCCAGTCGGGCAGTATTTAAAACTGCTATTAAAAAATGTGTGAGAATGAGTTCTCTCATGATGGATAAGGCACTATTTACCAAACGTAGTCATGCTTGGGCCCTCGTAAATTCATACAGACGGCTAGCTCCTGCCACTTACCTGTCTTGCACATATTCACTATATCTAAAACGTAGTTTTATGACAATTAGAATGGGCGATTGGCGCTTCCTGCAAGATTCGCCACCTTGGCGACGCATGGCAGAAAACGTAATTTGTAGAGGGTGCGGTAAGACTGCCGAAACTCTGCTACATGTAGTTTGTTTTTGCCCAGCTTTTAATTCTCAACGCAGGTTCAAACTCAAAGCAGACTGGAATAGGCTGGGTGTTCGGACATGCAGGCAAGCCATTATTGAGGCTCTGAACCCCGAAAATACAGATTTAAACCTGGGTTTAACAACTTTTATCCAGCAAGCATATCGTAATTTTCATGTAAAATAGGCCTTGCTAACAAAAATTTTTAGGGAAGATGAAATGAAAAGACTATTATGCTCTGCAATCCAATAGGTCAACACTTGTTTTAATCTGTATGTTGTATTTTTATAGTCATCGTAACAAGCAATGTCTGAATAGTTTTTTACATTAAATTTTAAATGCTTGCTATTATGCAACTGTCATTGATTCAGGCGGTTTAGGCTGTAGAAAATTCTTATTTCTAGTCTGGCTATTGATCTGCTGCCTGTTTTCCCCATTTTAAATCAGTTGGTTTTTAATGTGAAATTTTTTAATTTTCTAATTTCTTTTAAAGATATCTGTGTTACATCTAAATAAAGATCTTTGTTTAGTTAAGAACTACTGGATAAGATCCTGACAGTACCCCTGCAGGAAGGGCTGTCGCTTCAGCAAAAATATTTATAATATAATAGCAAAAGCACAACGACAAATACAAACGTTTAAGGGGATTTGCTTGGTCCATTATTTTCAGGTATTCTGATTTAGTGGAGTCTGCTGTACTTCGTTTATCTGGTGATGCCTCTGAGACTTCTAGCCTTCATTCTAAGATATTGCAGCCTGGTACAGGAAATACTTCTATCTGACTCAAGAAAATATTGAGTAACAGTTTAGAATACTGCACCTTTGTGAAAAAAAATCACGACTTTGTGTCACTGAAGACGAACTTGTAGTAATGGCTTGCAGTGCTGCACGTTTGTGAAAATAATCCTCAAATACTTGACTTTGACTCATGTGGGACTTCTAATAATAGCTTGCAATACGGATCTTTTTTAGAAAGACCGTACTTACAATTTCCACATTAGATCTTGCATATCAGATTGGCTAACTATGTAATCCCTTACAGACATCATGCAGTTGTAAAACCACGTCAAGAAGCAACTTCCAGCCCCTACTCATGCTGCAAACAATTTTAGCTCCCAGTGGATTTAAATAAATGCCAAGCTCTTTGACATTTGGAATAATTAACATTCTAAGGACAGGTGCCTCTAATCCCTCTGTAAATACAAGGGGGTCTTCAGCGGCTTCTTCTATAACATACAAGAGGTTCACTCAGAACTGAGATAATGACTATCACCATCACCAAACACCACTGGAGCACTCATTTAGCCCTTAGAAAGGAGACAAAAATCATCAAAGTAATATGTACATGTATGTGTTGAAGCTGCGCCCTCTCTATGGCTGGACATGTTCAAAAACACAGTTGCGTTTTTCCATAATTTCATTCCACTTTCAACAACAGGAGATGCTCAAGGGGGGTCTGTCCTGTTCATAGCTCTGTGAAATCTTGAAATTAAGGGGGCATTGGCGTGTATTTAAACTGTGACTGTGCAAGTAACTATAACTCGTGCCTTACTGTAACTATAACTTGGGGCCTCACCATGTACTGCAAATTACCCCACATATTACAGCACTCATGACATCTTCTGTGACATTATTGATAATATAACTGCAAGAATTGCAACAAAAATTATTGATGAAAAAACTGTGCATGGGGGGCAAGTTTTACTATAGGGCACAAGTTATAGTTTCTTGAGATAACTATAACCGCTGAACTTCTGAGGTTTTTAGAGTTTAAAACATTACATTGTTACTGAATATTTCACCTAACTATTATGTTTCTTTAATCTTTGTTTTTTTCATTGAATAATGATAGATAGATAGATAGATAGATAGATAGATAGATAGATAGATAGATAGATAGATAGATAGATAGATAGATAGATAGATAGATAGATAGATAGATAGAT
The DNA here is from genome assembly GCF_964204655.1 of Triturus cristatus. NCBI lineage: Eukaryota > Metazoa > Chordata > Amphibia > Caudata > Salamandridae > Triturus > Triturus cristatus. The sequence continues at coordinate 924,279,479 of NC_140591.1, read as the reverse complement.
AGATAGATAGATAGATAGACAGACGGACAGACAGACAGACAGACAGACAGACAGACGGACGGACGGACGGACAGACAGATAGATAGATAGATAGATAGATAGATAGATAGATAGATAGATAGATAGATAGATAGATAGATAGATAGATAGATAGATAGATAGATAGATAGATAGATAGATAGATAGATAGATAGATAGATAGATAGATAGATAGAAAGATAGAAAGATAGATAGGTAGGTAGGTAGGTAGATAGATAGATAGATAGATAGATAGATAGATAGATAGATAGATAGATAGATAGATAGATAGATAGATAGATAGATAGATAGATAGATAGATAGATAGATAGATAGATAAGGTTAAAGTTCAGTTATAGTTAGAAAAAAAACGTTATTTATTATTACATTACAAAGTTAAATTAAACTACACAACCTTTGAAATTTCACAGCTATCGTTATAACTTGCATTCATAATTTCTGCCCCTTCCCAAAACTACTATATGTTGCACAGCTCCAGACACAATTTTATCAAATTAGTATCCACACAACATATAACTATGCCCGAGACTTCTCCATGCATTACTTATAGCCTTCCGTATGACAGAGCATGTTAAATCTTAGCATTCCTAATAAGACTCATAATAGGTGTAACAAAATCATTAATGAAAATGCTGTGCATGTTAGAGTGCCATGGGCAGCGGAGCGTCACCCCACTGCTTTCTCGCAGTGCGAGAAGCAGAAACATAAAATGGTATTTTAAATACCTTTTTATGATTCTGCTTCTCGTGCTGCGAGAAAGCAGAAGGCAGGGTATGCCTGGTTGGGGGCGGGCGGTAGGGTATGCCTGGGTGGAGGCCTGATTTCCGGGTGAGTCGGGGTGGAGTGGCTTGCCCACTGTTGTGGTCCCATGCACACTCTACATTTTCTCTATGTAGGCTGCATACATGGAAAAGGGACCAAAAGAAACGCTGTAACATCAGCGCCATTTTGTAGTGGATACACTAATCGGACACAACCCAAAAATCCTGCCGTGAATCAGCAATAGTGTCCATTATATGCATCATACAATAATAATAATAACGCCGTGGATCGGCATACGTCCCCACCATGTTGCTATGTGGCCGGAATTAATACATTTGATTGTAAATTGCATATTTAAATTCATACTGTATTTCATTACATAATAGAAGGCATGTTCAAAAAATAGTGCATGGTTATTTTCATTCGTCTTATACAAAACCCATCAATTGACCAGCATCATGTCAACACAAGCACCAAAATTGCAGCAGAATAACAACAAGAAAAGTCTCAACAGCGGTCTCAACAAAAACAGTGGGGTCCACCAAATGTAACTCATTGACAAAGGGGCATAATCTGTTCAAGTACCTAAATGCACTGATAATTCTTCCCCACTATTGAGACCACGGGGAAACTTCGTAGATGGATCAATAATGAAGCGTGACTCAAGTTTTCGTAACTTTTTAACTCTATATCCCCCTCGGACACTAGCAGGGACATAATCTAGACCATAAAATTGCAACAGATTACGATTACTGTTGTGTTGCTCTGCAAAATGACGCTCTACTGGATATGCTTGGTCGCACTTGTCAATAGCCAGTAGGTGTTCAAGAATTCGGATCTTTAATTGATGAATAGTGCTACCAATGTAGCTTAATCCACACGGGCAGACCAAACAATAAACAACGTATGACGTGCTGCACGTCATAAATTTTGTGATTTTTTTGGTCTGTCCGATATCAGAGATAGTGTATGTTAAAACTCTCTTGCTGTTAGTGCAAGCTTTGCATTTATTGCAAGGATAGAAACCCATCATGGTCCTCAGAGTGCCCACCCTTTGTGGTATCTTTTCTAAGTGGCTTCTAACCAACATGTCGCCAAGAGACCTCGCTTTTCTATAAGTCACCAATGGAAAGGGGGGAATATCCTCGCCTATGGTGCTATCAGTTTTGAGGATATGGCAATTCTTTTTGAGCATGTTTTTTAGAAAATTCGCTTCAGCTGAATAGGGGGTAATCATGCGGAAATTGCTTTTATCTTCCACAGATGTTGCTTTCTCCTTCAAGAGGGTTTCCCTAGGGATACCTCTCACTTTATTTAGTGTGGATCTTAATAGATCCATACTATATCCCCTTTGGGTAAATCTAATTATACTATCAGACACAGCCTCTTCAAAGTCACTTTGCTTGATGCTATTTCTTTTTAACCTCAAGAACTCTCCGTAAGGTATACTATTCACGAGTCTGGGGGGATGGCTACTGGTGGCAAACAAGATAGAATTCCCTGCAGTGGGTTTACGATAAAGGGATGTCTGGATGTTATTTCCTTCAATGAACACTTTCAGGTCAAGGTAGTCAACTGCCACTGGACTTATTGTACCCGTAAAGTGTAGATTTCTATCATTGTTATTCAGTATGTCAATATACCCTTGTGCTGTTGCAGCTGTGCCTTGCCAGATGATAAAAAGATCATCTATATATCTATGCCACTCTACTACTTTACCATGATCAGTGCCAATTGCGTGCGTCCTGGGAACCTGCTCCTCCCACCAGCCCACAAACAAGTTGGCGTAGCTAGGGGCGAAGCAGGTTCCCATCGCTGTACCGGACACCTGTCTGTAGTGTTGTTCCTCAAATAGAAAAATATTATTTCTAAGACAGAACTCAATGAACTCTAGTATCATTTGACTATGTTCAGAGTATCGCAATTGTCTTTGTTGTAGATAGTGTGCAACGGCCTTCACCCCAGACTCGTGAACTATACATGTATAGAGGCTGGTGATATCTAGTACCATTAGTTGGTAAGTGGGGTCCCATTTTACATGCATGATCTTATTCAAAAAGTCTTTAGTATCCTTCACATAAGAGTCTAACTTGGCAACAAGAGGAAATAGAAAGTGGTCGATAAAGATTGAGAGATGTTCAGTTAGTCCGTTCTGAGATGAGACAATGGGCCTACCAGGTGGATGACTGCTGTCTTTATGCAATTTAGGAATATGATAAAAGGTGGGAATCACAGGATGTGAGCTACGTAAGAACAGATGTTCTTCAGGTCCCAACATTTGTCTCTTGTACCATTTATTAATGAGTTCATCATATTCCTTGATGCTCCTCTGGTAGAATTTGTTCGTAGTTTTTTGATAACATTGCTCATTAGACAATTGGCGCAGTGCTTCATTGCAGTATTGTTCTCTAGTCTGCAACACTACGTTGCCCCCCTTATCCGAGGGTTTAATAACAATGGATCGATCCTTTATTAAGTTCTGTAATGCCAATTGTTCGGACTTAGAAAGATTACTTGAGGAAAATTTCGTTTTGTTTCTGTTCTTCACTCTGAATTTTGAATTTTTTAATAAATGGTACAAGAGACAAATGTTGGGACCTGAAGAACATCTGTTCTTACGTAGCTCACATTCTGTGATTCCCACCTTTTTAAGCCCACAATGGGCCTTGGCATGAGGATGTGCGCTCATCCTCAACTCGTGTTCCACAAACATAGCGCCGATGCATATCAGTTCTACGTGGCCCCCTGTTCACGGGGTGGTGCTCCTTGGCGGCTGGGCTGCCGCCTAAATATAGTCCCTTACGCTTGCCCTCCGGATAAGGAGCACTCGAACATGAGTTTAAGCTTCAAGCTTTATTCCAGGTATGCGCACATTCAAAATGTCAATTGCAAATACAGCTCCGCCGTGATGAGTGCCTGACGCGTTTCAGAGTGAGTTCCACCCCTTCCTCAGAGGCTCCGGCAGTTCCCTGGATGTGAAGTGACACTCTAATAATAAGCTTGAAGCTTAAACTCATGTTCGAGTGCTCCTTATCCGGAGGGCAAGCATAAGGGACTATATTTAGGCGGCAGCCCAGCCGCCGAGGAGCACCACCCCGTGAACAGGGGGCCACGTAGAAGGATTTTAGTCGCACCGACCTATGAAAACCCAGATCCCGCTATGCTCCAGGAATGGGCTGAGAACAGTGCCCAATCGTCCAGAAACATGTTGGAAATACTAATAAAGTTTGCTACGACGGACAGAGAAAAGATCTTGCTACGTATTGATGAAATATGCAAAGAACTTGATAAAGCGTCAAACCCAGATGAAGTAAGTAAGGGTCTGTTGGACATTAAGAATCGTGTCCTAAAGTATGAACAAACTATCAAGGAGAGAAAAGCCATAAAATTCCAGCGAGACAGGAACGATTATCTCTTTGGTCGCATTTACACCTTTTCGAGGAAATTTGACAATATTCGGCGCCAACAACTGTCAACAACTACAAGCAGCGGTATCAGTGGACAGCCTGCACCCAGTGAATCTGAACTAAGTTCAGAAGTTGAGTCTGATCCGGAAGGTACCGGGAGCGGACCTCAAGCAAGCAAAGCACCTACACCCGCACAAGAGTTGGGTTTTTTACGTGTAGAACGTTTAATGAGCTTACGCCCAAGGCCACAACAACGCGAATTCACAACAAACAGAAATTCAAATCAAAGAGCAGACGGAGAAAAAACAGGAGATGGCGACAACGCTCAACAGTTCGCAAAACCGACATACAGACGGAACAGACGGAGATAAACGATACTACAGAGGCTGATAACACAGTAATAAATCTTTCAACGATGGCGTTATCAACAACAGAAGAAAAAGTTTTAAGTCTTGGCCTATCTTTCTGTAAACCCACGAATTTTGACTATGTACAGACCAGGATAGACCTTTACCATTTCACGAGAAATTTGAAATTACGAAAACATTTCTTCACTATGAAGAATAAAAAGGATGCGCAAGCAGAAGACAATCTTTTTCCAATGGCATTAGATGTGGCAGACATGACAACCCTGAGAGACATGGTGGAGTTGGAATACAATGAAGGAATTGATCAAGTAAGCGTGAGTCAAGCGGCAGACAGAGCGGAGTTAGACATTTATACAACTCTCCGAACACCATTTAAACCGAAATCGGTTTTTAACCCCATAATGTCAAGAGACAATATTGACATTTTCTCTGATAAAGTGATCACTGATTTAAAGAGATTGGCAATCAGTAGCAGTAATGAATTTCAAAAGAACTTAAACAAACAGGCTACGCAATACACAATGGTTATGCAAAAAATTAAGGAACGGACTGACATTGTCATACGTTGGTCAGACAAAGGAGGTAACGTGGTGTTGTGGCCTATTGAAATGTACAATCGAGAAGCATTGTCACAACTCTTGGACAAAAATTGTTATACTCGTATAACAGCCACAAACATAATCAGTATCAAGGAAAGATACCACGGCTGTTTATATGACTGGAGAGGAAAAGGTCTAATCTCAAAATCAGAACTTGAATACCTAAAGAACGATTATCCTATCACTCCGCAACTTTATCTACTTCCTAAAGTCCACAAGAATGCAGAATGCCCACCGGGCAGGCCCATCATTTCTGCCATTGGAAGCCTCTTCGAAAACACCAGCAAATACATAGATTATTTTCTTCAACCGTTTGTGCAAACATTACCTGCATATTTGAAGGACACTGGGGACTTTTTGAGGAAGATTTTCGATTGTAATTGGCAAAATGATTTTGTGTTTATGACATTAGACGTTCAAAGTCTCTATACAAGTATTCGACACAGAGACGGCTTGAATGCAGTGACACACTATCTCAGCACGAGGAATATTGGTCTCCATCAACACACTCACATGTTGTTGAATATGATTGAATGGTGTCTAGAAAATAACATTTTTTTGTTTGACAGACTTCTGTACAAACAACTACAAGGCACTGCGATGGGTACTTGCTTCGCCCCCAGCTATGCTAATTTGCATATGGGCTGGTGGGAGGAGCAAGTACTCATGCAAGAATTTTCTACAGTAATGTCACAAAATGTAGTGCTATACCAGCGCTACATTGATGACATTTTTATTTTATGGAGAGGTGCTGAACAGGAAGCTATTGATTTCGCTACCAGACTAAATGTAAATAATTTGAATTTGAAATTTACGTGTAATACTAGTACGACATCTATAGTATTCCTTGATCTAGAGCTTTACATCAGTGCAAACAAAGTTCAGTCTCGCACATTTAGGAAAGCCACATCGGGGAATGCGATTTTACATGCCCAGAGTTTCCATCCAACCAAATTAATTGAGAGCATTCCCTATGCTGAATGTCTACGAATGAAACGAAATTGTAGCACCACAGAGTCCTTACACGCTTCCACAAATAATCTATTCAAAAGACTTACTAAGAGAGGCTACAAAGCACAAACTTTGAACAAAGCTAAACAGAAGTGTTTAAGTACCACCAGAGAAAATTTGATCTTCAAAAAGTCAGAAGTAAAGTCGATCCAGGAAGTTCAAACCCCTAGATTAGTCACAGGGTACAACCAGTATCATAACAACCTAAGAAAAATCTTGTATAGACACTGGCCGTTAGTTCAATGTGACCCCGTCATAGGCTCCTCATGTACCAAGCTCCCGCAATTCAGGCGGGCTAAGTCTATGAAAAGTGAATTGGTTGTCAATGCCCCTGTAGGTGAGAAAGGTAGCAGTTGGTTAAAAGCACAGAAGGGATTTTTCAAGTGTACAAAATGTAAAGCCTGTAAACACGGGGAAAATACTACATCAGTCCCCACCCCCCTTAGGAAAACTCCGTTTGTAATTCGTGAGCACTACACTTGCAAGACAGAATTTGCGGTGTACGTGCTACGTTGTACATGTAATAAAATGTACGTGGGCAGTACAATTCACCCCGTCAATGTAAGGATACTTCAACACCTGAGGGCAATTAATAACGACGATCCGGCATATCCAGTGGCCCGACATATAAATACAGTACACGGAGGAAGATCAGAGGATCTTAAATACTTTGTCATCGACAGTGTAAAAAAGAACGTTAGGGGTGGTAACAGGCAGATGCTGCTGCGGAAATTAGAATCCAGATATATAATCTCATTGGATTGTAAAATTCCAAATGGCATGAATGCAGATGAGGCATTGAGTACACACTTGTAATCCCCTAGTGCTGCTTAATTACAGGCATGTCTTATTAATCGCTTTATGATGTAAAGTTGCTGTCCGCTTTGAAACCCTTGTGAGAATTCTCAGGAAATGTAATGAGTTTCATTTGTTCCAAACCTTCCCCCCCCCCTTTTTTCCTTTATTTCGCTGACTGTTTTTGAGTCTAATCTCAGTCTTCTTTAATTTTTAAATTTGTTAGAATATCGAATTCACGTAATCAGGTCAACTGTTCTCATTTTATTATTTGCATTATTTCATTTTGTTTCAATTAATCTTCATTGATGAATGCCCACTGGGGCTGAATGGAAAACATTTAACAATGTTTAGAAATGTTCGAAATATTTAGAAGGTAACACACCAAATCTAATTTGTTTTTTTGAAAACAATGTAACAATCACTTACAGTTGACTGTGTTTAACACATGTTGTTAATGTGTATTTAATGCTTTATAGTTGTTCTTTACGTGAGTTAATCATTAATGTGTCACTTACCTTAAGGAAAAAATTGGGAAAGTGAGCAAGGCGGACTTGTCCGCCGAAACGCTTCTTGGTTTTGGACCTTTGTTGATGGAATAAATATCTTTGGAATTATCCCACGGTGTCAGTGCCTGTGCGTAATGTGCTAGCGGGATTGGACTTAATATATAAATATATATATATATATATTGGCGCAATTCGCGCTGGGGTCGCGGATTCCCGTGTTTTATTTTAATGAGACCCCGGGGAGTGCTAGGTCCCGGGGGCATTTCTTAAAAAATAATAGCTCGGGCTCGCTGGGGCTGCGGGGGTCCACTGGGGTCCCCGCAGACCCGGGCCTTCGTTCATGTTGGGAGGGGGGTTGCACTGCCCCCCTCCTGGAGCCCTCCATGTGCTTATAACTTTGGAGTCATTTGACGTATCTTGAAAGTTTAGGGGTGTATTGAGGACGTACAAGGTTGGTTGTTCATTGAAAGCAAGTTTGTTGCGATATATTTGCACCCACGACCGGAGCCATCCAGCTGGGTGATTGGTTAAGGGGGGGGGGGCTGAGAAAAAAAGGGTGTCCGAAAAAGTGTTTTCTCAATGCATTTTCCATAGGAAACTTTACACAAGGCTACAGGTCAAACTGCTGAACGGAATTACGCCAAAATTTGGCAGAGAGAAAGGTCTTGGTCCAGAAAGCGCGCTGTTTTTGAAATGGTGTAAATCCGTACAGTAGTTTTTGAGATATTAAAGGAAAAAAAAGATATATATATCTGGACGGTGCCTAACTCCCGAGCACGAGCTTGCTTCTGATTGGCTGCTAACACTTCAAACTAGGAAGTGTTAGCAGCCATCTTGTGCCTCGCATCGAGTGAAAATATAAAAGAAAGGTCCTGGGGGCAATTTAATATACCAGAGCTCTGTCTGTGCGAGATACCCCTTTCACGCTGCGTCTCCCTACATCAGCAGGTAACACACCCTTTTCCCCCATCAACAGCATACCTCCGACAACATTCTTGGGGCCGCAAGTCTCCCTCTGCAAACCACTTGTCGGCTCACAGCTCTTCAGGTGGGAGTTTTCCCGCAGTTGTATCTGTGAAGCCAAGACTGTAAATATACCGCAGGTCTCTCTCTGCGAGATACGCTCTTCACGCTCCCTCTCCCCACATCACTGTTCCGCAGCTATCCCTTTGGAAGCCGATGGCCCGCACCTTTCCCTATAGTCGGCCCGCAGGTGTTCCTCTGTGAGCTGGCCTGCAGCTCTACCTCTGCGAACTGACGGACCGCGGTTCTCCCTTTATGAGCCTGCCATTTTATTAAAACAAAACAACAACAAATAAAACTATGTACAGCCATGTTGTGTCATCGCTGGACCATTTGTGAATAACAGCCTGCAAGACAAAAAGAAAGATAAGATGGTGCGTCATGCGTCCAGCAAAGGAGAAAGAGAAAGAGAAAAGAGTGAGGGAGAGAGAGAGAAACAAAGAAAGAGTGAGAGAGAGAGGAAGACAAAGATAGAGAGAAAGAGTGAGACACAAGAAAGAGAGAAGGAGAAACAGTGTGAGAAAGAGGATGAGAGAGACAGAAAGAGTGAGAGAGAGGAAGAGAGACAGAAAGAGTGAGAGAGGGGAGAAAGGGTGAGAGAGAGAGGAAGACAGAGAAAGAGTGAGAGGGAGAGAAAAAGAAAGAGTACGATACAACGAAAAGAGAAAGAGAAACAGTGTGAAAGAGAGGAAGAGAGAGAGAGAGAGAGAGTGAGAGAGAGAGAAAAAGAGTGAGAGAGAGGAAGAGAGAGAAAGAAATAATGAGAGAGAGGAAGAGACAGAGAAAGAGAGAAAGTGTGAGAGAGAAAGAAAGGAAGAGATGGAGAGGTAGTGTTGACACTGGAGAAATTCTTCACAGCTCACCTTTGTGCCACCGGTGTGTCTCCAACCACGTGCCAGGACATAGTGCACCCTCAAGTTTAGTCATCTGAAAGATAGTATAGAATTAGTAATTGAAGAGTACATACAACTGCACACACCTAATTCTCTGTTTCGGCAATGCGCACTCAGGTGTCTGAGTGAGAGAAAGAGTGAGAGAAAGGAAGAGAGAGAGAGAAAGATTGAGAGTGAGGAAGACAGAGAAAGAGTGAAATACAAGGAAGAGAGAAACAGTGTAATAGAGGAAGAGAGAGAGAAACAGTGTGAGAGAGAGTAAAAGAGAGACAGAAAGTGAGAGAGAGGAAGAGAGGGAAAGAAAGAATGAGAGAGAGAGGAAGAGACAGAACGAGAGTAAGAGTGTGAGAGAGAGAAAGGAAGAGATAGAGAGTGAGAGAGAGAGAAAGAGAAAAAGTGTGAGTGACAGAAAGGAAGAGATGGAGAGGGAGAGTTAGTGTTGACACTGTGGAGAAAATCCTCACAGCTTACCTTTCTGCCACCAGTGGGTCTCCAACCACGTGTCACGATATAGGGCAGCCCTCAAGCTTAGTCATCTGAAACATAGTATGGAATCAGTAATGGATGAGTACATACAACTGCGCACGCCTAAATCGCCATCCCGCCTATGTGTATCCAGGCTAGTGTACCCCATCTACTTCCACTGCCCAGAGGTGTATACCTGCTGCTGTACTCCCAGGCTGCTGCACCCCATCCACTCCCACTGTCCATAGGTGTTTGCCCGCCGCTGCGCACCCAGGCTGCTGCACCCCATCCACTCTCACTGCCCAGAGGTGTATGACAGCCGCTGCGCACCCAGGATGCTGCACCCCTTGCACTCCCACTGCCCGGTGGTGACTGCCCGCCGCTGCGCAAACAAGCCACCGGCGTGTGTCAAAGAGGGTCCACCACGTACCGAAGAAACCTCCTCACCCATTGTGTACACGCGGGGAAGCCGAGCTCACAATTCAGGTTGAGTGTTGATTATAGGATGGCCACGCATCATCTCAGGCCTGCTAGACAAAAAGCAAGATAAGATTGTGCGTCATGCGTCCATCAAAGGAGGGAGAAAGAGAGATAGAGAAACAAAGAAAGAGTGAGAGGAAGATAGAGAGAAAAAGAAAGAAAGATTGAGAGGAATACAGAGAGACAGAGAGAAACAGTGAAATTGAGAGGAGAGAGAGAAAAAGAAAGAAAGAGTGAGAGGAAGACAGAAAGAAAGAGAGAAAGAGGGAGAGAGACGAAGAGAAAGGGAAACGGTGAGAGAGAGGAAGAGAGAGAGAAAGAGGGAGGGAGAGAGAGAGAAAGAGTGTGAGAAAGAGAAAGAGAGAAACAGTGTGAGAGGAAGAGAGAGGGAAAGAGTGTGAAGGAGAGAAAGGAAGAGATGAAGAGGGATAGTGAGTGCCCATACTGTTGACAAAACCCTCACAGCTTACCTGTATGCCACCGCTGTCTCCATCTACGTGCCGGGACCTAGTGGAGCCCTCAAGCTCCCACATCTAAAACATAGTACAGAATTAGTACTGGCAGAGTATATACGACTGCGTACGCCTAAATCACTGTGCCTCCTTTGTGCATCCAGGCTGCTGCACCCCATCCACTCCCGCCACACAGACGTATTTGCCCACCGCTGTGCACCCAGGCCTCACTGCTCACCTTTTCGCGGACAGGGCACCCTCCACATCATGCAGCTGCGCTCAGCAAGCCTACAAGTCTTACAATTGGTGCTGTGTCTTGATGTTTTCCATGGCAGAGGACATACTAGTGCACTTATCATCATCGCAGGTTGCATACCCGCTCAGTCCTTGCAGTGCCACTGACTCAGTGATGGTAGGCCTCCCTATTCGATGGCTCAGGCCTACATGAGGTGTCCGGAACACCGGGATGGGCCATCACAGTGCATGCGGTGGGAGCAACTCTAAAATGGCGTAGAGCACATGCGCCCAGTCTTTTTTATTGGTAGGGTCATGTGTCCTGTGACGCCTGTGCTGGATGGGTGTGGTGTGGTTGTATACCAGCTATGAGGGAGTGGCTGTGGCATACTGACAACTAGACCTGTGACCAGCAGATCACTACAATGAAAATCTGGGCCACATAGCGTTGTTGTCCTTCCCTGTAAGTGTAAGCAGAGTGGGCTGGCCTGGCGTATGCCAGTCCTGTGTGAGGCTGTGAAGAATGACTCCGGAGCTATGGGCGTGGCTCCATCGTGAGCTGTATGAGGAATCAACTGATGCCATGTGGGTGATCTTGTTGTAGTGCTGCCGTCACCCGGGTTGCAAGCGTCAATGTGTCACTCTGTGAGCCAAGTCCCACAACATGGCCAACATGGAAGGTGCGGGGAATCACTGACCCTACATTCATCGATAGTTCCACACAAGAAAGATGGTGAACATGACACATCTGTGTGAATGTGAATGTTTATTGCACATTCAGTGGAGTATTGCAGCTGAAGCAATACAGGGCCATGCAAAGTCCAAATTTCAGTGTTTGGGACATGGAGGGCAGCCAATTAGAGACAAGCTCGTTGTCGGAGTTAGGCTGCACCAACATATGTACTTATAAAATCACTCCGCCAATCCCCACGCACTTATAAATTCACTATACACTCTCCTTGCAGTACTCTAATCATCCAGTCTCTACGTACGTACTTGTACAATGACCGAGACAAAGTTACATAACCAAAGTTTTCTCCCACTGTCAAAGGTAAGTTGGTTGCATACGCTGTCCAGAGCACAATGTAAGGTGGTAGGGCCCAGGGGCAGAATGTTGCATACATAATGAACACACGGACACAGATAGATAGTGGAACTGGGTACGGGCACGAGCGCTCGACTCCTTTTTATTACCAGGGTCACATGTCCAGTGACGTTTGTGCTGGATGTGTGTGGGGTGAGTGTAAGCCAGCCCTCCGGGAATGGTTGGTGCTGGCAACAAGTGCAACAGTAATCATTGGATAAGACACGGAGATTCAATCATAAAGGGTCAATGATTTGTGCTCCACTAAGGTAGGGGCACCAGATGTGAAATAATACACAAAATATTCTATCGTAAAGGGTCCATGACTTGTGGTGCACTGAGGTAGGGGCACCAGATGTGAAATTATACACAAAATATTGTATCATAAAGGGTCCATGAGTTGTGCTGCACTGAGATAGGTGCAAAAACAACAATTGATGGACAGAATGCAGAACAATGTCATACATTCACCCCAGTACAGAGATCTGGGCCTAAATCCATCGTTTTTTTGCTCACCATGCCATTCCAGTTTGAACCCAGCCATATGCAAATCAGTCTTGACCCTGTGCCTCATGGGAACAGTCCAGCCTGAACTGCCAAGCCAGGTCCTCCCTGGACTGGAAACAAGCATCCTAGGACCGGTTTCTGGCATTTCAGCCGTCTTCAGCCAGGCTTGCTTGATTTCCAGTGGCATGGAGAGCAAGGGACCCACGTCTGGGCATACCCTTCCCACTCGGGGTGACAAATGCAAAAACAACAATTGATGGACAGAATGCAGAACAATGTCATACATTCACCCCAGTACAGAGATCTGGGCCTAAATCCATCGTTTTTTTGCTCACCATGCCGTTCCAGTTTGAACCCAGCCATATGCAAATCAGTCTTGACCCTGTGCCTCATGGGAACAGTCCAGCCGAACTGCCAAGCCAGATCCTCCCTGGACTGGAAACAAGCATCCTAGGACCGGTTTCTGGCATTTCAGCCATCTTCAGCCAGGCTTGCTTGATTTCCAGTGGCATGGAGAGCAAGGGACCCACGTCTGGGCATACCCTTCCCACTCGGGGTGACAAATGCAAAAACAACAATTGATGGACAGAATGCAGAACAATGTCATACATTCACCCCAGTACAGAGATCTGGGCCTAAATCCATCGTTTTTTTGCTCACCATGCCGTTCCAGTTTGAACCCAGCCATATGCAAATCAGTCTTGACCCTGTGCCTCATGGGAACAGTCCAGCCCGAACTGCCAAGCCAGGTCCTCCCTGGACTGGAAACAAGCATCCTAGGACCGGTTTCTGGCATTTCAGCCGTCTTCAGCCAGGCTTGCTTGATTTCCAGTGGCATGGAGAGCAAGGGACCCATGTCTGAGCATACCCTTCCCACTCGGGGTGACAAATGCAAAAACAACAATTGATGGACAGAATGCAGAACAATGTCATACATTCACCCCAGTACAGAGATCTGGGCCTAAATCCATCGTTTTTTTGCTCACCATGCCGTTCCAGTTTGAACCCAGCCATATGCAAATCAGTCTTGACCCTGTGCCTCATGGGAACAGTCCAGCCGAACTGACAAGCCAGATCTTCCCTGGACTGGAAACAAGCATCCTAGGACCGGTTTCTGGCATTTCAGCCGTCTTCAGCCAGGCTTGCTTGATTTCCAGTGGCATGGAGAGCAAGGGACCCACGTCTGGGCATACCCTTCCCACTCGGGGTGACAAATGCAAAAACAACAATTGATGGACAGAATGCAGAACAATGTCATACATTCACCCCAGTACAGAGATCTGGGCCTAAATCCATCGTTTTTTTGCTCATCATGCCGTTCCAGTTTGAACCCAGCCATATGCAAATCAGTCTTGACCCTGTGCCTCATGGGAACAGTCCAGCCCGAACTGCCAAGCCAGGTCCTCCCTGGACTGGAAACAAGCATCCTAGGACCGGTTTCTGGCATTTCAGCCGTCTTCAGCCAGGCTTGCTTGATTTCCAGCGGCATGGAGAGCAAGGGACCCATGTCTGGCATACCCTTTCTACTCGGGGTGACAAATGCAAAAACAACAGTTGATGGACAGAATGCAGAACAATGTCATACATTCACCCCAGTACAGAGATCTGGGCCTAAATCCATCGTTTTTTTGCTCACCATGCCGTTCCAGTTTGAACCCATTCATATGCAAATCAGTCTTGACCCTGTGCCTCATGGAAACAGTCCAGCCTGAACTGCCAAGCCAGGTCCTCCCTGAACTGGAAACAAGCATCCGAGGACCGGTTTCTGGCATTTCAGCCGTCTGCAGCCAGGCTTGCTTGATTTCCAGTGGCATGGAGAGCAAGGGACCCACGTCTGGGCATACCCTTCCCATTCGGGGTGACAAATGCAAAAACAACAATTGATGGACAGAATGCAGAACAATGTCATACATTCACCCCAGTACAGAGATCTGGGCCTAAATCCATCGTTTTTTTGCTCACCATGCCGTTCCAGTTTGAACCCAGCCATATGCAAATCAGTCTTGACCCTGTGCCTCATGGGAACAGTCCAGCCCGAACTGCCAAGCCAGGTCCTCCCTGGACTGGAAACAAGCATCCTAGGACCGGTTTCTGGCATTTCAGCCGTCTTCAGCCAGGCTTGCTTGATTTCCAGTGGCATGGAGAGCAAGGGACCCACGTCTGGGCATACCCTTCCCACTCAGGGTGACAAATGCAAAAACATCAATTAATGGACAGAATGCAGAACAATGACATACATTCACCCCAGTACAGAGATCTGGGCCTAAATCCATCGTTTTTTTTGCTCACCATGCCGTTCCAGTTTGAACCCAGCCATATGCAAATCAGTCTTGACCCTGTGCCTCATGGGAACAGTCCAGCCCGAACTGCCAAGCCAGGTCCTCCCTGGACTGGAAACAAGCATCCTAGGACCGGTTTCTGGCATTTCAGCCATCTTCAGCCAGGCTTGCTTGATTTCCAGTGGCATGGAGAGCAAGGGACCCACGTCTGGGCATACCCTTCCCACTCGGGGTGACAAATGCAAAAACAACAATTGATGGACAGAATGCAGAACAATGTCATACATTCACCCCAGTACAGAGATCTGGGCCTAAATCCATCGTTTTTTTGCTCACCATGCCGTTCCAGTTTGAACCCAGCCATATGCAAATCAGTCTTGACCCTGTGCCTCATGGGAACAGTCCAGCCCGAACATAGCGTTGTTGTCCTTCCCTGTAAGTGTAAGCAGAGTGGGCTGGCCTGGCGTATGCCAGTCCTGTGTGAGGCTGTGAAGAATGACTCCGGAGCTATGGGCGTGGCTCCATCGTGAGCTGTATGAGGAATCAACTGATGCCATGTGGGTGTTCTTGTTGTAGTGCTGCCGTCACCCGGGTCGCAAGCGTCAATGTGTCACTCTGTGAGCCAAGTCCCACAACACGGCCAACATGGAAGGTGCGGGGAATCACTGACCCTACATTCATCCATAGTTCCACACAAGAAAGATGGTGAACATGACACATCTGTGTGAATGTGAATGTGTATTGCACATTCAGTGGAGTATTTCAGCTGAAGCAATACAGGGCCATGCAAAGTCCAAATTTCAGTGTTTGGGACATGGAGGGCAGACAATTAGAGACAAGCTCATTGTCGGAGTTAGGCTGCACCAACATATGTACTTATAAAATCACTCCGCCAATCCCCACGCACTTATAAATTCACTATACACTCTCCTTGCAGTACTCTAATCATCCAGTCTCTACATACGTACTTGTACAATGACCGAGACAAAGTTACATAACCAAAGTTTTCTCCCACTGTCAAAGGTAAGTTGGTTGCATACGCTGTCCAGAGCACAATGTAAGGTAGTAGGGCCCAGGGGCAGCATTTTGCATACATAATGAACACACGGACACAGATAGATAGTGGAACTGGGTACGGGCACGTGCGCTCGACTCCTTTTTATTACCAGGGTCACATGTCCAGTGACGTTTGTGCTGGATGTGTATGGGGTGAGTGTAAGCCAGCCCTCCGGGAATGGTTGGTGCTGGCAACAAGTGCAACAGTAATCAATGGATAAGACATGGAGATTCAATCATAAATGGTCAATGATTTGTGCTGCACTAAGGTAGGGGCACCAGATGTGAAATAATACACAAAAGATTCTATCGTAAAGGGTCCATGACTTGTGGTTCACTGAGGTAGGGGCACCAGATGTGAAATTATACACAAAATATTGTATCATAAAGGGTCCATGAGTTGTGCTGCACTGAGATAGGGGCATTAGAAGTATTTAGCGTGTGCGCAGCCAGCGATGATGCGTGGTCCGGGCGGGCCGCACTAGGAGCAATGTTTCTTGCCTACTGGACTGAGTCATCTGCAATTGCGACTCGATGTGAATTGTGAGCCCTGCTATCCGCAATGTAGATGGAAGGCAGTAGTCAGCACAGACATCGAGGAATGCTTGGTCACTTCCTCTTGACAAAATCCGAGGACATAGAGTAAAATTCTGTCTGCAATTATTGAATCATGTCTCAATGTAAATTGTGAGCTCTGCTGGCCGCAGTGTAGGTAACAAAAGATGCAATATGTATGGAATACATTGTCGAAATGTGTAGGTTTTGGGGATGTTATAGTTAGTTGCCTACTGGACTCTGAAATTAGTGAATTTGGTGATTGTATTAAAGCTATAATTGATATCAAAAAAGTTCTTGAAGCAAGGATACTAAAAGGATATTATTTAGGTTTCGAAGACATTGTAGTTAGTGCCTACTGGATTCTGTAATTAATGAATAAAGACTCAATTTTAATTGTGAGTCGTGCTGACCGCAGTGTAGGCCAGAGGCAGTGGTCAGCAAGGGCCCACAGCCATGTGGGGTTCAGTTGACCTGCACAGTTATTGGCAATTCAGCATGTGTGCAGCCAGCGATGATAAGTGGTGCACTGAGTTAGTGGCACCTGAAGCAACCAGCGTGTGCGCACACGGCGATGATGCGTCGTCCGGGCAGGCTGCACTGGGAGAAATGTCTTTTGCCTATTGAATTCTGCCTTAATAAGTCCACGTGGCGATGACTTATGGTGCACTGGGTTAGTGGCACCTGAAGAGCTCAGCGTGTGCGCACCCTGCGCTGATGCGTGGTCCGGGCGGGCCGCACTGGGAGCATTGTCTTTTGTCTAATGAATTCTGCCTTAAGGACACGTGGCAATGACTTATGGTACAGTGAGTTAGTGGCACCTGAAGCACTCAGCGTGTGCACACCCTGCGATGATGCGTGGTCAGGGCGGGCTGTACTGGGAGCAATGTCTTTTGCCTACTGAATTCTGCCTTAATAAGTCCACGTGGCGATGACTTATGGTGCAGTGAGTTAGTGGCACCTTAGCACTCAGCATGTGCGCACCCTGCGATGATGCGTGGTCCGGGCGGGCTGTACTGGGAGCAATGTCTTTTGCCTACTGAATTCTGCCTTAATAAGTCCGCGTGGCGATGACTTATGGTGCAGTGAGTTAGTGGCACCTGAAGCACTCAGCATGTGCACATCCTGCGATGATGCGTGGTCTGGGCGGGCCGCACTGGTAGCTTTAATTCTTTTTTTTTTCCAAGTTTTTATTTTGCGGTGTCAAAAAAATAGTACAGAGGTATGACATTCAAACCACCCACCCCACCCCCCATTCTGTAAAACTATGGAATCCGTGGCACAGAAAGAAGGATAAACATAGGTAGATAGCACTATAAAAATCAGAAGAGTAAATAAAAGATAATAATGAGAGAGAGGGTACTGAAAAGAGTCCAGGCATCAGAAAAGAATATGACAAAGGAAGAAAAAGAAAACAGGCAAGGGAGAAAACACAGGCCGGGTTAACCAGGCTGCTCCAGCCAAGATGTTAGCGTTTTCCACACATCCAGACCCTTCTTCCGACTTTTGCGACCTTTCCTGGCGTAGACTGCTTTTTCTAGATAGTAAGTTGCGACTAGTCTAGCCAGCCACTGAGAGAATGGTGGGGGATCGGCATCCAACCATGCGGAAGCGACACAGATCCTCCACACTGCCATTGCAATGAATATTAAGCCCCCTCTTTTGATCCTGATGGTTTCGGACTGGTTCCCCAGCAGGATGATTGTGGGGGTTAGCACAATAGTCTTGTTGAAAATTGAAATAACGATGTGAGTAAGCATTCACTAAAGACATGAATTCCCCTTATATGATCGAGTTTCTCTCGTTATGTTGACTAAAGTCTGGACTCCATTTTGTATTGTCATGTCTCCACGTGCTCAGCACGAGAAGAGTCCTATCTTCGTGTTAGTTGCTCTTGCAATCTGCCTAGTAACAGTCTATAAATAGCTCCTTTGTCCGTCTGGCGCATGCCCAGACTTGACCACATCTGTTATCAGTTAGTCCTTACTTGACCATGTTTTCGCGGGCTCAAGGAGTGTGTCAACTCCGCCCACATATTGATTCTGTATTGAAAATGTCCATAAAAGGCAATATTCCTTGCTTCATGTTGTATCCACCCACTTATGAGCCCCTCTGTTGTGTATAAAAGGGGACCGTGTACGCAAGTTCTTTGTGCTACTCTATGCAATACTGAAGGGTGTTGTATGGATTGTAGGACCACCCTTAAGGGTTAATAAACTTTGTCTTTGTACTTTGCAGTTTCCGTGCCAACTTCCTTGTAGATTCCATTTGCAGGAGAGCGAACCCTTGTGTCCTGCTGGCCTAGCTGGGGCCGATATTCATCAATTGGCGCCCGTCACGTGGGGCTCATCGGCGACTCGGATGCTCGAAGGACTGGTCGTGACGGAGGTGAGGAATTTGGCCGGGGATGTGATCACTGCCAGAGGCACTTTAGTCCTGGCATCCCGAGGTTTTCTTCCTTCCCTTCCGAGCTGACCATCTGGGTGGCGCCGGTCCTCGACTGAGACCTCTTCTGTCGGTCCTGCCGTGACAGCCGTTTGGGCGAATTGTGGAGCTTGGCAGTTGGAATCTGGACACTCTTGATTGGTAAGAACCGCTATACGGTACTTGCTCCGAGTTTTTGAAGCCGGGTTTGGCTATTTGAGTTTGATTTGTGATGACCGGTCATATCTTGTATTGATTATTGTGAGAATATATGCGTTGCAACACATATAGGCAGGTAATGTGGAGATATTTCTCCGGAGCTGTGTAACTTTGAACGGCACAACGTTTAAGTGCCATTTTTTGATAATACTGCATATTTTGCATTATTTTTGAGCATGCCTGCTTTTAGCGCACTCCGTAAGTGGTGCTGCTGCTTTGGAAACCGGTTAAACCTCGAGGAATCTGCTCCAGCTCCCCCAGAGGGGACTCCTAATAGGGATATGTATGTGAAGCATGGTCTTTCTTCCATAATGTACAGCACAGTATGGAGGAAATATACCAGAAAGGATCCTGAGTTACGATGGCCTTTGTATGGGTCGTTTGATATGCGTAAGTTTGAGTATGTGGAACAGTGTATGTGTAAACGGCGTGCTCGGCAAGACATGTTTGAATGTGTGCGATTATGGGTGAAGGAAGTGCGTGAGCGAGAGAAACGTGAGAAAGCGCTGTTTGATAAAGAGCAACGGAAGAATGATCATGTGCGAGCACAGGAAGCGAAGCGTCGGGAGGAAAGAGAACAGACGGAGAGACAAGAGAAAGAGCGTAGGCTGCAAGTCTCGGGTCAATATGCTGTCCGTCAGTCACTTTATCCTGTCCTTACTAATCTTGATGATGATTTTTATTTACTAGATCGCTCTCCGCCCCCTTATGTTGGCGCGTCTGCCCCGAGGCCACAGGATTCTGGATCGGCGTCGGGTAAGGTAGACACGCGGTCCATGTTATCGGTTGACCGAATGGGTGAGCTTCGGCAAGTTTCCTATCGTGCACTTAAGGGCAAGTTATCCCTCGCTGAATTGTTGGACTCTTGGGAAACGTGGCAGGATAGAGAGAAGCTGTATTTTTTGGGCCACTTTTCTGATGAAGTGATTACTGTCTTTCGGAAATATTCGGCAGTTTTTGAGCCTGATGATGTAATATTAGATGCTAAAGCATTGCGTAACGGTGTTTTTTCTCCCTCTAAGGCGCCTGATGCGGCTCGACGGCTGTTTGCATTGCGGGACGCAGCGAGTGACCTTAAAGAGAGAGCGCGCCTAACAGCAGAGGAGGAAAAGCAGTCGGCTTCACGTGTCGGTGATGACCAATCATCTACCTCCCACTCAGATAAGAGCGACCTAGTGCATGCTAAACCAATGCGAGAGGCGGCACCTTTGTATGTTCCTCCTAAAGGAGCGGGAACTAGTGCGGATATTACCTCCGCTGACGCTAAAGGATATTTTGTGTACAATTGGGTTTATACTCCCTGGCATAGGGCTGACGTTATGGCATTAAAGAATGCGTTGCCTGATCCCCGCAAGAATCCAGCGGCCTTTTACGAAGAAGTCGAGGGGGCCTTGAATTCTTGTACTATGACCTTAGCAGATATAGATCTGTTCTTTGGGCTTATTTTACCACCGGATATGTGGCGATCCATACGGAAGGTGGACGATGTTGCCGCTTTTAAGGCTCGGTGGTCTGAACTTGAGGATGAGGATAGGGAGAGGAAGCCCGCGCAGAAACCACCTCAGATTATCCTAGATCTCCCCGCTGCTATTTTGACCAAGTTAAAAACAATCATTCCCCCTAAAAAGATTGACTGGTACGGATGATACGGGTCGACACCTTTTTGCTGATAAATATGTGGCAAATTTATTACCGGCAATAGCAGCCCGCCTAAAAGCGAGTGAAAGTTCTTGGTCCACTGCGTCCCCGACAGCCCTCCTGACTATAGCTCAGTATTATGAGCGTCAGGAGCAAGAAGCGAAGGGGCAGGAGGAGAAGAAGTCGAAAGATTTAAAAACGAAGTTGATGTTAGCGCAAGTGTATGGTCCGCCTCGTCGGGGTATCAATAGAGGTAGGGGAGGATCTTATGGTCCTCCTTTGGGCCGATCTGATTTGAATAGGAATCAATGTGCGTATTGTAAACAATCGGGACATTGGGCCAGAGATTGCCCGGCGTTGTATGCATTGCGTCAGGGGCATAATGAGGGTGGACCGAGAGGTAGAGGGGGTTTTTCGAATTTTAGAGGGAATTCTAATGATCACGCTCGCTTTGAACCTGCCGGGCAGCAAAGAAATAGACCTAATGTCTTTGATCGACAGAACCAGTACCAAGTGTCAGGGACCGACCGCTCTGGGTACCATGATTCACAGCATGCATAGGAATGCGTTGGATGGGGGTTAGAATCAGTTGAGGTGCCGGTTGATCAGAAGGGTCCTTATGTATCAGCGGAGGTTTTGGGTTCTACTGATCAGTTTCTAGTAGATACAGGAGCGACTCGTAGTGCGCTGTCTAAACAATTGGTTCCGAGGGCTCCCCCATCTGGCTTAATGGTTACATCGGTAGGGTTTGACGGTACGCCCTCCCGAAGCCCTCTTTCTCGACCCCTCACATTTCAGGTTGATTCTTTTTCTGCACCCTGTCCGTTTTTGCTTGCCCCGAACACGCCGGACAACATTATGGGTCTTGATATGCTCAAGCACTTCAGAGCTATGATCCGCTGCTCCCCCGCTGGTGTGCGTGTGATATTAAATGATAATCACCCTCTGTCTGAACGGATGTGTGTGGTTGCAGAGGATACCGTGTTAGCAACTCTCCCCCGTACTTTGTGGGCCATTTCGGATACCGATGTAGGACAGATGGTGATTCTGCCTGTCCATATTAGTGTCAAGGAGGGGGCGGTGTTACCACGCCTCCCGCAGTATCGTATTTCCCAGGAGGGGGAGGAGGCCCTTATACAGATTGTGCAGGATTTGATTAAGGTGGGAGTAGTGGAGGAAGTTCCCTACAACGTCTGTAATAGTCCGATTCTACCCATTTTGAAAAAGGATACGGATGCCAAAGTTTATCGGTTTATAATTGATTTGAGGGAAGTAAACAAGATTGTGATACCTCAGTATCCAGTGGTTTCTGATATCACGACGTTGCTTACTTTGGTCCCACCTACGGCGACGACGTTTTCAGTCATTGATTTGAAAAATGCTTTCTTTTCGATTCCTATTCATCCCGATAGTCGATACCTTTTTGGTTTCACTCTGAATAATAGGTCTTATCGATTTTGTAGAGTTCCTCAGGGCTACACAGAAAGCCCTAGCATTTACAGTCAAGCTTTGAAAAGACAATTGGACTCCTTTGTTCTGCCCGAGGGTGTCGCCCTCATTCAATATGTCGATGACATCTTGTTGGCGGCTGACACTCCGGAGTTGTGTGAGAAGAGTACGTTATCCTTGCTTTCCTTTTTGGCATCCCACAATCACAAAGTATCTCGGAAGAAATTGCAGTTCTGTAGACCAAAGGTGACTTATCTGGGTCACCTTTTGTCTAAGGAGGGGCGTGCACTCACACCAGATCGTATTCAAGTAATTTTGGACACGCCAGTGCCTTCCACGCAGAAGGACGTGCGTGCATTTTTGGGTCTTGTTTCTTTTTGAAGGCAATGGATACTAGGTTTTTCACATATAGCCAAGCCATTGTTAGCCCTTTTGACAAAAGACACACCTATTCCGCTTCCTTGGTCAAATGAGTGTGACACTGCCTTCCAGAAATTGCGACAGGCCCTTTGTTCAGCACCAGTGTTAGGGACCCCTGATTATACAAAACCTTTTTCGCTGTATGTGCATGAGAAAGATGGATGTGCATTATCAGTTTTAGTGCAGATGCACGGCGACAAGCAGCGCCCTTGTGCATATTTTTCGGCTGTACTTGATCCTGTTGCCCGAGCATTGCCTGGTTGTTTTCGCTCGGTTGCGGCGACAGCTGTGTCAATACGCCAAAGCGAGGTAATTGTGTTATCTCATAAGCTGTTGGTATTAGTCCCCCATGCTGTTGATGCCCTGCTTAATCAGACAAAGACGCAGCATTTGACCAGTGCCCGTTTAACGGGATATGAGCTGACGCTTTTGGCTCCTCATATTACGTTAAAGAGGTGTGTAACGTTAAACCCGGCTACATTGTTGCCGTTCCCGGAAGCTCAGTCTGAGGCACGGAAAGCACATGATTGTATTCTTGTGACTGAGGAACAAACAAAGGGTCGTATTGATCTCCAGGATACGCCCTTTCCAGATGTAGATGGAGAACTGTGGGTGGACGGATCATGCCTGAAGCTACCAGATGGTACGACTTCAGCAGCGTATGCAATTACCACATTGCAAACAATAGTGGAGACAGCACGCATACCACAGAAATCAGCTCAAGCAGCGGAACTGATAGCATTAACACGAGCATGTGAGCTCAGTACAGGATTGTGTGTGAATGTTTATACAGATAGCCGCTATGCTTTCGGAGTAGCGCACGATTTCGGCCTACTCTGGAAGGAGAGAGGGTTTCTGACGTCGCATGGAGTACAAATAATGCATGGAGAGTTAGTTCACAACCTTTTAACTGCATTGACATATCTGAGGAAAATTGCTATCATTAAATGTAGTGCCCATAAGAAAGTAGTTGATAAAGTTGGAGAAGGAAATGCTTTGGCAGACCGGGTGGCACGGGAGACTGCGATGCAGCCCGGTGCTACTGCCATGTATGTAGTAAAGTCGCAGGTAGAAAGATGGTACGATGCGAAAAGAGAGGTGCTGGAAATACAGAGGATCGCTTCTGACAAAGAACGGGAGCAATGGTCCAATGATGGAGAATTGGATGATGAGGGTTGTTGGAGAAATAAGCAGATGGATAGATGGAAGTTACCCACAGCTTTTGTACAACCTATGGTTCAGATGGCACATGGGCTAGCACATGTTGGAGCTTCCGCAATTGTAAAATTGCTTACCCAAGTCTGGGAGCATCCAGAGATTGCTAGCACGGCAAAGAGGGTGGTGCAGACCTGTATGATTTGCCTGAGGTACAACCCAGGAAAGGGTACTCGAACTCCAGCAGGAGGATTTGCGACACCTACTGCACCCTTTGAGGTTTTGCAGATGGATTACATCCAGCTTGAGCGCTGTAACAATTTGAAGTATGTTCTAGTAGTGGTATGTGCCTTTAGTAAATGGGTCGAGGCATACCCTACGAAAGACAATACTGCAATGACTACCGCCAAGATGCTATTGAAGGAGTTCTTCCCCCGATATGGTGTTTGTAGACTGCTGTGGAGTGATAACGGACCCCACTTTATAGCGGATGTTATAAAGTATGTTCTGAAGGGTCTGGGCATCACCCAGAAGTTTCACGCAGTGTTTCACCCTCAGTCTGCAGGACTAGTCGAGAAGTATAATGGTACACTGAAGCTCAAGATCGCTAAAATCCAAGCTTCGACGTCTTTGACTTGGCCAGATGCTTTACCGCTGGCATTATTGTCAATTAGATCGATACCGCACTCTCGAACTGGTCTTACACCGTACGAGATTGTTTTTGGACGCCCAATGAATATTTGGGGTCCACCACGACCTAAGGCTGTGTATGATGTACCTTGTGTAATGATGAATGATTATCTGGCACAGTTAACGGATAACTTGGTTTCTATTCATCAACAGGTCCGGGAGGCGCTCCCTGATCGGTCCACCGGCGAAGGTCACAGTCTCCGGCCTGGAGACTATGTCATGGTGAAGATTTTTGAAAGGACGAACAGCTTGGAGCCGAGATGGGTTGGTCCTGAGCAGGTCCTACTTGCAACAAGGACGGCTGTGCGGGTTTCCAACCGAAAGAATTGGATTCATTCCCTGCACTGTCGCAAAGTGCCGCCCGGATTGGTGGAGCCTGCTGTATTGACCAACCATCGAGAAATTCTGACTGCAGAGAAAGGCCGTGCTGTGGAACCGAACGACACTAAGGAGCTCTTTCCGGACCACGTGATTCCTGGAGGAAGGCGATATCATCTCAGACCGAGGAAGTGAATTCTTCAGTTTCAGGACACGTTGTCAGAACGGCCCTTGGGTTAGTGAAACGGAGAGCCAATGAGGCAAGGGGGGGGGGATCAGCCCTGCATTAGTGTAGCGACACCCGTCTTGGCCCGTTGGTGAAGAAATCAACCGCTGCCTAAGGGGAAGAGTTCTGACAACCTTTTAGTTTCAGGAAGATATTGATTTTTTATTCTGACATGGAGAAAAAGAAAATCCTTTGTGCAACAGGTTTTATGTTTACAGTAGCTATTGTTGGGATAACCACATGGTTTGTGGAGGATGTGACTCCTGCTCGAAAGTTACTTGTCTTGACTACTCCAGTGCCTGAGGAGCACTATTTCTATACACTACCGTATCAAGAGTAGAAGCATCGTCATTCTTATTTGAATAACACTTTCATCCAGATGTTGCATCACACCCATGTTGCCACCAATGCTACGAACTGTTGGATATGTGGTATGATGCCAGCTCACCAGAAGAAAGGAGGAACTCCGTTCATACCTCTTCCTTTCTCTCATAACGGCTCCTGTAGAGCATGGTACACCTTGCTTTTTGCCACCCGGAAACCTACAGTGGGACGATTACTCTTCAGACTTAATAGGGAATGTCATCAGGATAAAGATGGATATCCGCAAGCGAATGGGACAATTTGGGAATGGGAAGAGTATCGACCGGACAATGAATCGATTCCCTATATTTTCACGAACACCAGAGACACTGTGGGGAAAGACCGATTTGTGATTCAAGTGGCACAAGCTCAAGCGGACCTGTGTGTCCAGAGTGTGGGTTATATTCCTGTTGGTGTTAGTGATTGCATCACTATTTTAAACATCGACGGATTGAATAACAGTACATTCTTAGCATCCCATAATACATACTTCGTATGTGGAAATAAAGGTTATTACCGTTTGCCAGCCGGTTGGTCTGGAGTATGTTATGTGGCATTTCTATTGCCTCCCGTATTCTTGGCACCTGCATCTTATCATAAGGATTTGAAGTTGTTAAATAATGTGACTGTAAATAGGTATAAACGTACTCTATCGATTGATGACGTGGACCAGACTGACACCAGTCTGCAGCAGTATATTGATTTTAATTTAGGATTGTTTTTCTTTGTTGGAGCTGCCCTAAATAGTAGGAAAGTTCGAAGGTTAACAAGAGTGGTAGAGGCTGTGACAAATCAAACCGCTGCTGCTCTTGGGAATCTTATGGAAGAATTACAAATTACTAGAATTGTTGCATTGCAGAATCGCATGGTGTTAGATGTTATGTTAGCTGACCGAGGTGGAGCTTGTAAAATTATCGGAAGTAGTTGTTGCGTGTTTATTCCTGACCACACGCCATCAGTTTATAATGCTATCAATAAACTGCATAAAATTGCAGCTGAAATCCATACAGAAAATGGTACTTGGACCTTTTCTGGATGGTTTTGGGCGTTGATCACCACATGGGGGTGGAAGGTCTTAACTGGTCTCTGTATCATTGTGGCAGTTTTGTTTTCTTGTTGCATTTGTATTCAATGTGGTCCTTTACTCTGTTCCCTATGTGTGTCACTCTGCATTCCTGATAAGAAAGCTATTGCCAATGTCACTTACCAGAAACATCTGAATAAAGAAATAGAAGAAATGATGAAGATTGATATATACGATGATTATCCTAACAAACCGGATGTCTTCAGTGAATGCTGAAAGGGTCGTCTGTTGAAAATTGAAATAACGATGTGAGTAAGCATTCACTAAAGACATGAATTCCCCTTATATGATCGAGTTTCTCTCGTTATGTTGACTAAAGTCTGGACTCCATTTTGTATTGTCATGTCTCCACGTGCTCAGCACGAGAAGAGTCCTATCTTCGTGTTAGTTGCTCTTGCAATCTGCCTAGTAACAGTCTATAAATAGCTCCTTTGTCCGTCTGGCGCATGCCCAGACTTGACCACATCTGTTATCAGTTAGTCCTTACTTGACCATGTTTTCGCGGGCTCAAGGAGTGTGTCAACTCCGCCCACATATTGATTCTGTATTGAAAATGTCCATAAAAAGCAATATTCCTTGCTTCATGTTGTATCCACCCACTTATGAGCCCCTCTGTTGTGTATAAAAGGGGACCGTGTACGCAAGTTCTTTGTGCTACTCTATGCAATACTGAAGGGTGTTGTATGGATTGTAGGACCACCCTTAAGGGTTAATAAACTTTGTCTTTGTACTTTGCAGTTTCCGTGCCAACTTCCTTGTAGATTCCATTTGCAGGAGAGCGAACCCTTGTGTCCTGCTGGCCTATCTGGGGCCGATATTCATCAGTCTGGGTGGTGACTTCCCCTAGAAATTCCTGTACCTTAAGGAGGATTGAAGCAAGTTTAGGACAGGTTGCAAATATGTGAATTGAGTCGACACCAAACTCAGAGCACCGGGGGCATAGTGTCCCTTTGCCAACTCCCCCCTTGGCAATTTTACTGGGGGCAATGTACAGAAAAAAGATGGTTTTAAAATGTTGTGCCTGCAGTTTGGCTGACAGCAAAATATTTTGCTGTCATATAGTGCTAAGGAGTTGAAAAATATGCTGTGTGAAGATTCAAGTTTGGTGTGCCATTTATCAGCTATTTTTTGTAAGTCATCTGGGGTTTGTCTATTTAGTATGTTATTCAAAATACCTATACGAGGGGCCGTGGTGTCATGCAGTGTGTTGAGAAGTGTTGAGAAGTTCCACTTCCGTAAACCCTGCGTTACCCCCAACCTTTCTGGAAAGAAAATTACGTATGGAGAGATACTTGAAGGCATCTTGGCTTTTCAGACCGTATTTAGATTGCAGGTTTACGAATGATTTGACTCCCTCACTAGTAATGAGATCCCCCAGTTTCATGATGCCTGCCCTGTGCCAATCTGAAAAGTAAGACCTACTAAAAATAGCGGGAAGATTGCAATTTGTCGTGATAGGAGAGTAATAGTTGAATCTTCCCAACCCAAATATTCTGTGGATATTACGGAAGACCTTGAATGAGTTCATTAAGGTCTTGAATCTCCCACGTTTGTAGTATCCAAACAAGGTCTCTCGGAGAAGACAGCCCCAGTGCTCTTTACCCAGTAGAAGTTGGAAAGGCGAGGCGAGCCCAGGTGTAGATGAGAGGGGGAGTTCCCTCACCAGCTCAGAGCTGTATTGCATGAGTGAGGCCCAGTAGTAAAGCATAATGTTGGGGAAGGCCCACCCACCCCGCTCTCTTGGAAAAGATAGTTGCCTTAGAGCCCACCTTGGTTGTGAGTATGCCCAAATAAACTGCGTGAATATTTGCTGGAATTTCTGCAAATTGGCTTTGCTGAATTCCAGGGGTACAGTGTGAAAGAAGTAAAGAAGTTTAGGAAAGTATGTCATTTTGATTACGTTGCACCTATCAACAAGGGTCAGGTGTAGGTTATCAATTTGTTTAAGGGCCTTCTTGGTATCCGCAGCGAGAGGGACTAACAGCCTCATGCATCAACCCAAAATCCAGTCGGTAAAATACCGATTCGGTAATAGCTCCCGGTATTAAGTAAAAAATACCCAATCCCAATGCATCAACCCAAAAGCAGAAATCGCTATTTAAGGAATCCTTAAATAGCGATTCTTTAAATAGGGATTCCTTAAATACCGATTCCTTAAATAGCGATTGCATTTAAGGAATCCCAAAGTGAGATTCCTTAAATGCAATGCATCAAAGTTAAAAAATTAGCGATTTCGCTAATAGGGGGAGCAAATTACCATGAAGATGAACTGCATGGTAATTTGCAAAAACTTTGAAAAATGCACTTTTGTGCATTTTTCAAAGTTTCATGTTGCGCACACACATGCCCTTAGTGCATGTGTGTGTGCAACATATGTGCACATATCATTTTCTGGGGTGCAACAGGGTGTCCTTTTGACACCCTGGCACCCTTGAAAGTGCTCCCGCTATTAGCGATTCGGTAATACCGAATCGCTAATACAGACTGGCTTTACATTCATTCCTATGGGCCTCCAAGCCCATAGGAATGAATGGGTAGGTATTCCTTATTACCGATTCGGTATTACCGATTCGGTAATAAGGAATATTAAGGAATCGCTATTTGAATAGCGATTCCTACATGCATAGCCTTTTGCTATTCCTTATTAGCGATTCCTTATTTTTCGCTAATAAGGAATCGCAAATGGCATTGTTGATGCATAGGCCCCATAGTTATCTGTTACAATTTCTTCATTGTTGGCAGATATGAGAACCCCCAGATATTTAGCTTTTGGCACTACCCTGACATCAATCCAGGTGATTTTCCCGTTTATGATTATTTGGGTTTTATTCAAGGCGTAGCCCGAGATTTTCCCAAATTTTTGTGCCTCTAGCTCCAATGCCAGTATGGCATTCTCGGGATCAGGGGAAGTTATGGCCAGGGCATCCGCATAAGCCATGATTTTAGTGTTAATGCCCTGGATGCTAATTGCTAAGATGGCGGGATTCCTTACAATTTGTTTAATGAATGGGTCTAGGTAGAGGGCAAATGACAGAGGGGAGCAGGGACAACCCTGCCTGGTGTCCCGGGAGTTGTTGAATTGGTCAGTAAGTCGCCCATTGATGGAGACGCAGGCCGTCGGTTTTATATATAGAGCCTGTACCGCCTGCGCAAGTCTAGGCCCAAAACCCATCCTGCCCATGACAGCCCACAAGAACCACCAGGAGACCTGGTCAAATGCTTTTTTCAGCATCTAGTAGTGTTAATGACATCGGGTCTCCTGCTACCTGCGCTGCGTCAGACAGGGTAATGGCCCGCCTGACATGTTCCATGGTGCCTTTTTTTGGAATGAAGCCATGTTGCCATTCTGAGACTAAGGACTCGGCTAAAGAGGAAATTCTACATGCCAGTGTTTTAGAGAAGACTTTGGAGTCGTAGTTGATGAGAGTAATGGGTCTGTATGAGCTCATCTCTAGTGGGGACTTACCCTTTTTGGGGAATATAGATATTCTAGCATTGGACCAGGAAGCAGGGGGGGGAAGCCTCATTGAAGACAGAGGTTACCACATCGGTGAAGATTGATTTAATTTGAGGGGCAAAGATCTTATAAAATTCTACAGGAATACCATCCATTCCTGCGGCTTTCCCGTCTGGTAAGCTAGATAGAGCTTCCATGATTTCATCCCAAGTTGGAGTGAGTTCTAGCAGCTCGCTGTTATCAGAGTTAAGCTGTCTAAGGTCTATCTCGCTTAAGTAGCTAGCTATCTCGCTTTCGAGTGACCCAGCCGCACTACGGTTCTCCTCGGTATATAACTCGGTGTAAAATTCCTGACATCCCTTCTGTATTGCATTAGGATCATTAGTCTCATTCCCTGTAGCCAATTTGACTGTGTGTATTTCACTACTTGTGGTCTGTTGCCTGGTTTTGACAGTCAGATGGTGCCCAATCCAATCACTGCACTCGTAATTTTTTTCCCGCAGTGTTGCCCACTTAGCTGCAGTTTTTTCCGCAAATACTGCTCCTATTTCTGCTTTAGCAAAGACTACCTCTTTTTGGACATTTTCGATATCCTGTCCTGGCTTAACCAATAGGACCAGGTTTGTTTCTGCTCTCCTTAGTTTCCCCTGCAGATCACTAATTAGCAGCTTCTCCTTCCTATTCTTCCTTACTGAGAACATCAGAGTTTCGCCCCTGACCCTTGCCTTTAGTGTATCCCAGACAGTCATCGTTGAGGCAGTACCGATGTTTATTTCCAGGAATTCCTGGATCCAGCCTTGCATATGTGCCTGATAGCCTGTGTCTTGTAAAAGGGCTTTCCCGAAACTCCATCTAGGTGCCTCCTTCCAATTCCCTAATCCCTTGATGTTTAATATGAGAGGATTATGATCTGACATAAAACGAGGTGCAGTGTCTATGGTGCAATTACTAAGAAGGGAAGATGAAACAAAAAAGTAATCTAATCTAACAAGACTGTGGTGCGGGGCCGAAAAAAAGGTGTAGCCAGGTTGCGTAGGATTTAAACTGGCCCAAATATCACTTAGCCCATTGATCTTAGCTAGGTTGACTAGTACTTGAAATACTAGGGGCTTTCTGCCTTTGTACCTCCATTTGCTATCAATTTTCCAGTTGCTGGGCAAATGTATATTGAGGTCGCCACATAGAATGATAGGGGTGGGCTAGCTCCCCTGAGACCATGTTGATGATCCCTGGGTCATCTACGTTGCTACCGTACAGTGAGCAGAGGGTAAAAGGAAGGTTAGAAGAAAGGTAGCATTCAGTTATTACCCATCTGCCCAGTGGGTCTGATTTAACACAGGGATCATTAAGAGAAAGTCTTCTATCTACCATAATTCCTACCCCTTTTGTCTTGGCACCCTGTGTGGTAGCCCCCACGACTTTAAACTCCAGTGTGTCTAAAAGATGCTTCTGTGAACCCTCTATGTGAGTCTCATGGAGGTAGATGATGTTGCCCCCTAGAGCACGTAGACCTTGGGCAACATTTTGCCTTTTTGAGGCGTCGTTCAAACCACAAATATTGGCAGAGACAAGCCTAAGTGAATCTATCTTAGCCATCTAGGTGTTGGAAGGAAACATTTAACCTCACCCAATATCTTAACAAGTGAGTACGGAGATGTGTACGTGCCAGAGTGCCCTTGATTCTTTTGTGCCATTTCTAGTGCCCATCCCATCCCCCCTCCCCCCTGCCCAGCCCACCCCCCCCTTCTTCTGAGCAAACAGGAATAACCTGAGTGATGGTAGTCAGTCATGAGCCCTGGCTGTCAACCACGCACAAAAAGAACCAAATTAGACTTTCATTCAGCTAGTAGCTCACTTATTTGTTTCCCCTTTTGACGGGAAGAAGAGGAAAAAGAAAAAAGAACGGAAGAAACAATCAAGAAAACAATGGGCTGCCCACTACATCAATTGTAAGATTCACATAAAGCTGCCGTAGTGCGACCATTGTCACGGCCCTAGGAGGCTTGCAAATTTATAGACTGTAAGAACGAGAGTAAGAGCAGAAGGGAAATAGCAGGGGCAAAGGGTGAGCTTTTCATCTAAGACTCTTCCTGCATTTCAGCTCGTTCAAGTATTCGCCAGCTTTTACTTCGGACAGGAAGACTTTGGTGCCCCCGTTGAGGATTACTTTGAGTCTAGCAGGGTTCATTAAATATACTTCGGCCCCCAGCTGCTGAAATGGAGAGATCAATTGTCTCAGGCACCATCTCCGCTCTACTGTCTGTTGGCAAAAGTCGGGTTTAGCGAAAAATTTTATGCCATTGGCCCCTTTCTTGGAATTAGGGCAAGCCTGGTCGTAGATTAACTGTCTAAGAAGAAAGTTGCGAAAGTAAACCAGGAATACCCTTGGCTGTCCCCCAGTGGTGTTGCCGCGGTTCTGTTGCCATCTCTGGTTGAAGGGAAAGCGGTGCGCCCTCTGCACCTCACGATCCCAGTCCCAACCCTGTTGGTCAGGAAAGGAGTCCTGCAAAAGTTTTACGATGAAGTGTCTAGGGTCGTCCTGAGGTTCTGTAGCGATCCGAACCCGTGTATTCGGTATCGTAGTACTGACACGATTTTGGTACCAATGAACCGCAAATGATCCATTATATGCATGACAGTGTTTTCGCTGCGCAACTAGCATGAATTCACTGAGAAATAAGGCATTCTGTTGTTAAAGTCATGGCATACATTTTGTTTCTTGCCCTCACATAGTCTAGTCAATGAACGGGCGATGACCCCGGCAGAGTCACCTTGTTAAGGACACGTAAGCCCGAGCCCCGAGAAGGGCTGACGCTGCATGACTAGGCAGAATCAAGCTGCCTCCCTTGCCCGAGGCCAGTCCTGCTATACTGGTTCTCGTGTCCATTGTCCTGACTGAGAGGCCGAAGACGGTAGCCATGCCCGTTTATGATCCATAAACACCTCTTATCCTACTTTTCAATCCTTTGCACCTGGCTCTGCTCCTCTCCTTCTGGGCTTTTACAATGGGGAGGTTACGATTTTTATGATGGGGAGGATCGGGTAAAGAATGGAAAACTGACAAGGGGACCTGATCGAATACCGAAAACCTACGACTAATTATTGTTTGATGTCTATTTACTGTTTGTTTGGGATACCGGGTTGGGCGTGAGAAATATTCATGTAATGTTGCCTAAAGACATTTTTCGTGTATTTAAGGAACAACCCACTTAATGCAATTTGAACAGTCTCGTAGATTCTGCCTCTGTGTGGTTCCTATGACTTCTGTGTCCCTGCAGTGAATAAATCTTGGTCTCTGACGCCACCATCGAGAAACCCGCGTCTCTGTTTATTTGTGCACCGAGACAGGAAGGAACTCAGGGGTCTTGTGGTGTTGTTTCCCTGACACCTCTGGACTCTTAAAAGTCCAGAACCTCAAATTGGCGCCCAACGTGGGGCGACGTCATCCGGTACCGGTCCAAAGCCTGAAAAGTTCGAGAAGTTTCGTGTGAAGATTCCGGAGGGAGGTACTCCGCTTCATCGATCCCTGCATGTCGTAAAAGTGGCCCGACGATCTCTTCCACGAGGGTTCCCGTTCCCAGACGGCTACAGAGGACCGCTGCCCTGACTGTCGCCCTGTCTTGGACCCGAGGTGCAGACCTTAGTACGGCGAGACGTAGACGGGTTCTCCTTGGTGACGTCTTCCACATTTCAGTTAAGTATTAAGTTGGTTACGCTCAGTTTGGTTGTTCTTTGTTGCTCTGGTTTAATTCGTAGATTATCATTGGTTGCTCTTGTTTAGATAATCTTTGTTTTGGTATTGGTTCATTTTGGTAGGCCTAAGTTCTCTGCGCACTTTGGTTGGAATTTGTCTTTGTTTGTCATGACTACCAGTAGTAATTGTTTCCTGTCCTGGTTACGTTGCAACGGGGATTCCCGGTTGGAGGATTCGTGTTCGGTTCCTCCGATTGGAACTCCTACATATGAGCTCTATTGTAAACATGGTGTAGGTCCTATTGCGTATAATGAAGTATGGGTCCGTTATACCAGAAAAGATGGTGTCCTTAGTTGGCCACCGCATGGTAGCTTCGAAAGCGAAATTCTAGACAATCTAGAAATGAAGTTGTTTAAAAGAAAAGCCCGGCCGGCAATGTTTGATTCTTATGACGTATGGCGCAAAGAAGCCAAACAGAGAGAAATTAGGAGGACGAAGAAAGAACAGAAAGAGAAAGGGTTGACTTTAATGGAGTCTGCTAGGCAGCTGCATGTCAACGAGACTGAGAAAGCAATGGAGATGGCGAATAGAAAATATAATTTGGCAATTGATAAATGTTACCCTGTATTGCCATCTTGTCCTACTAAGCCGATAGAGGATCATGAAAAGGATCCTCTGTTGTCTTACCTGTTGAATTCACCTCCACCGTATGCACAGGGTATTATAGCACCACAGTTACTACCTGTTGTACAGCCAGCTGCTGGTCAGCCTGGAATAGTTGCTCCACTTCCTTTGATTCCAGCTCCTGTCCTTCCCGTGGTTAATGTTCCTTCGGCACCCCCTCTTCCTGGGTCGCCTGTTCTGCCTTTGCCTGTCGTTTCACAAACTGCTTTACCTGCTACTCCCACCCTTACTATTTCATCTGCTTCAGCTGCCCTGCTCCCGAACCCTGTGAACATTCTGACTCCGCTTTCCGTTCGTCGGAAAATAACCGACTCTGTAACTAATATCTTAACTCCTCTCTACAGGTCTTTAATTGGGACCCCCGTTTCTGACTCTATACAGAAACGTAGCCAGCTTCCTGGTCCTCAGGAACGAGAAATGTTAGATTCGACAGCTCTTAGGTGGATGTCGAAAGCTGTGAAGTATGATGCACGAAGAGTGTTAGATACCTTTATGCAATGGAGTGAACCAACTCAACGTTATGTTTTTGACGTGATGTGTTCTCTTGTGCATGAGGAATGGGAAGATGATGACTTAGATTCCATCCCCTCTGATCTGATAAATGTTCAGCAGAAATTCGCCGCAGGAATGGTGATAGGTTCAGAAGTAAGGGGAGCGATAGAACTTATTTTAGCTTATAGAGATGATTCCCCTCTTCGAGCGCCAAGGGACCCTGATGGTTCACCGATTACTAGGAAAAGACGAGGTCAATATCCGATGACGGAAGTTCCACCGATATGGCGTGATGCAGTTCAAGCTGATGGGGCTAATGGTATTGCAGCTGCTCCGGCACAATTCCAGAGAGTGTGGATACACATCCCTTGGAAGCGGGCCGAAGTATTAGCAGTAAAACAAGCGTTGCCGGACCCGCGTAAAAATCCTGCTGGTTATTATAAAGAGTTAACACAGACCGTTCAAGCGTATGAATTTGGCAGACATTGAAATGTTATTTGGCAATGTAGTGCCACAGCCTATATGGGCCAAGATTCGGCAAGAGAACCACCCAGTCGCCCTAGGAGGTGATTGGCCAGCCATTGTAGCAGCAGATACGCAACAAGTTGGCGGTGCTAAACCTGAACCTCTGATTGCTGCCTTACCTGGCAGAATAATTAATCTGATGAAAACGCTGATGCCAGCGTTACGAGTTAATTGGGATAAACTATCGGCATGCCAGCAAAAGAAGGACGAAAGCGTCTCTGACTTTTTCACTAGATTTGAAGAGACCTTCGTAGACCACAGTGGGCAAGATATGAGTACTGAGGGAGGCCAGAGGTTGTTTGTCGACAAGTTCGTATTTAATTTACTACCTGAGCTTAGTAACAAGTTAAAGGATTCTGAAAGTGCATGGGCAGTGTCGACGACAGCACAGATACTTGCAACTGCTCAGTATTATGAGAATAGAGAGAAGGAAGAGAAGGAAAAGTCAGAAAAGAAAACGAAAGATTTAAAGACTAAAGTACTATTGCAACAGGCGTATCCGCCCCGCTCGAATCAGTCAGATTCACAGCAGCGACCCCAGTTTCAGCAACAGCCACAATTCCAGCAAGGGACGTCCCAAAGATTTAATTATGGTTTTTCCCGACAACACTTAGCATGGAATCAGTGTGCCTATTGTAAAAAGGAGGGTCATTATAAGAATGAGTGTCCGGTACTGCACGCACAGACTAGTGGTGTCCCAGCTCAGAGAGGTAATGTTGGGTTTATGCAAGCTCCTAGAGGTAGAGGATGTGGTACAATGACACCACAGGCCGATCGCCCATCAAATTATTTCGATCAGCGAAATGTACAACCTGCGCAACCGGGTAGATCTCCACAGTATCATGTTGAAGATTATTATGATCATAATGAAGAGATTCAGAGAAGCGAGTACTAGGACAGCCACAGGCAAAGAGAGGGAGTAGTATCAGTTCCAGTTGATCAGAGTGGACCTTATGTCGCAGTAGTTACATCAGGTGTGGTCGAACCGTTTCTCTTGGATACTGGTGCGGCAAAAAGTTCAATTATGCATGCGAAACTCCCTGGCGCACCTTTGTCTGGCTTAACGAACACTTCAGTAGGTTTCTCAGGCGCCCCTGTCCACAATCCTGTTTCTAGTCCTTTGTCAATTTCTGTTGGGCCATGCGAGCTAGAAGCACCCCTTATCCTAACAACCGGTTGTAATGAGAATCTGCTTGGTTTAGATCTGTTGAAACGCCTGCATGCGACACTGTACTGTTCTCCTTCGGGAGTACAGCTCACATTGGGCAAGAGAGTCATCTCTCCAATGTATATGTCGATGGATAAGCTCCCACCGGAGCTGCGTTCTCTCCCTGATACTCTTTGGGCGACTGGCCCTAACGATGTAGGCCTATTGGAAATTCCCCCTTATGTGGTAAGTCTGAAAGCGAATGTTAGATTCCCACGAATCCCACAGTATCGGATTTCGAATGAAGGTGAACGTGCACTTTTGCTGATTGTGAAAGACTTAATACAGAAAGATGTGATAGAGGAAACTAGAGGAAATGTCTGCAATAGTCCTGTTCTGCCGATTTTGAAACACACTGACCCGTCTAAACCCCCAATCTACAGATTTGTGATTGACCTCAGAGAAGTTAACAAAATAGTGATTCCGCAGTTTCCTGTGGTACCAGATATCACTGCATTATTGACGTTGATTCCTGCCTCAGCCTCGTGGTTTACAGTGATCGACTTGAAAAATGCCTTTTTCAGCATTCCGATAGCCGAGGAAAGTAGAGACATTTTTGGTTTCTCCTTAGGAGGTCGCAGTTTCAGATTCAAACGCGCTCCACAAGGTTATTGTGAGAGCCCTTCAATTTACAGCCAAGCATTGAAGAGTCAATTAGATGCTCTTGTACTTCCTCCTGGTGTTGCTCTGATCCAATACGTAGACGATCTTTTATTGGCCGCAGATGACACGGAAACTTGCAAAACAGCTACAATTTCTTTATTACGTCATTTGTCTGACTTGCATCATAAGGTTTCACCTTCTAAACTGCAATATTGTTGCCAAGAAGTGACCTACTTAGGTCATCTTTTGTCAAAGGAGGGAAGAAGGTTGACCCCAGAGAGAATCAAAGCAATTTCGCAGATGACTGTACCAAGCACACAGAGAGAAGTGCGTGCGTTTTTGGGTATTACGTCATACTGCAGGCAATGGATCCCAAATTTTTCTCTCATGGCAAAACCATTGGTGGCCCTGACTGGAAAAGGTGTTCCGAGCCCTTTGCCATGGTCTGATGAATGTCAACAGAGTTTCTCCAACTTACGTGATGCGCTGTGTTCAGCTCCTGTGTTGGGTACTCCTGACTACAGTAAGCCGTTCACTTTATATGTCCATGAAAGAGAAGGTTGTGCGTTGAGTGTTTTAACGCAACAATTTGGTGACAAACAGCGGCCTTGTGCATATTTCTCATCCACATTAGATCCGGTAGCCAGAGCGTTGACAAGCTGTTTGAGAGCCACAGCAGCAGCTGCAGTGTCTATTCGACAGTCTGCTGGACTAGTCATGAACAACATGTTAGTAGTCATGGTTCCACATGCTGTGGATACACTCATGAATCGAACGAAAACTCAGCACCTCACCAGTGCTAGACTATCAGGCTATGAGCTGACGCTTTTGGCAAGTCACATTCAGATCAAGCGATGCAACATATTGAATCCAGCAACGCTGTTGCCGACTACTCAGGGGTCGAGTGATTCAGAACCCCATGATTGTTGTTTCAAAACTGAGGAAGAGACAAAAGGTAGGATTGATTTAAAAGACACTCCGTTACTAGATCCAGATGGCACTTTATATGTCGATGGGTCATGCTTCAAACTACAGAATGGTGATGTGACGGCCGCGTATGCAGTTACGACTTTGAGTACGATTGTTGAGACTGCAAGAGTAAGTCAGAATTCTGCCCAAGCTGCAGAATTAATTGCATTAACAAGAGCGTGTGTTTTAGCTGAGTGAAAGAGAGTGAATGTGTTTACTGATAGCCAATACGCCTTCGGCGTAGCACATAGCTTTGGACGTCTATGGAAAGAAAGAGGTTTTCTCACGTCCCATGGGACTAAGATCCAACATGGGCAGTTAGTCAGCGATCTATTGGAATCTCTGACCCTACCGAATGAAGTTGCGATTGTGAAGTGCAGTGCACATCGAAAGATTACGGATGATGTTGGCCGTGGGAATGCGTTTGCTGATGAGGTCGCCAAAGAAACGGCCAAGAACATGACGAGCCGAATGTACGTTGCAACGTCTGCAAGATGGATTGCTGAGTCAGGGATGTGTGAGAATACGATTGAAAGTGTGAAGGCAATCCAGAATGAAGCAACTGAAAATGAGAAGAATGAATGGAAGGAGAAAACGGGTAAAATGGATTCAAGTGGATGTTGGGTTGATTTGTCTGAACAGCAACGTTGGATGTTACCTGATGCGTATGTGCTCGCAGTAGTTACGATGGCGCATGGAGCGGCGCACATCAGTTCGAAAGGGATCTGTAAAATGTTAGCTCCAGTATGGAAGAATGATGGAATTGCTAAGTGTGCGGAAAGAGTGGTGAAAAACTGCATGATATGCCTGATGCATAATCCTGGCAAGGGAACCCCAACCCCAACTGGTCATTTTGCTCCCCCTTCTTGTCCCTTTGAAGTGATTCAGCAGGATTTTATCCACATGGACAGGTGTAACAATCTTAAATATGTCCTAGTGGTAGTCTGCGCCTTTTCAAGATGGATTGAGGCATATCCATTAAAGGATAACACTGCTATGTCCACTGCCAAAATCCTCCTCAAAGAGTACTTCCCCAGGTATGGTATGCCACGGATTGTTTGGTCGGACAATGGAAGTGAGTTTGTAGGGAAAGTCATGAAGAGTGTGTGTGCGGGTCTGGGTATCACCCAGAAATTCCACAGTGCGAATCACCCACAGTCAGCAGGTTTGGTTGAAGGGTACAATGGTACCCTGAAGCTGAAACTTGCTAAAATTCAAGCTTCCACTGGTCTATCTTGGCCAGATGCACTGCCTTTAGCTCTACTGTCCACCAGAGCGACTGTACACTCTCGAGTAGGGCTTAGCCCATATGAGATTGTGTTCGGTCGTCCTGCTAATGTTTGGGGAGTCCCTAGGCCAAAGGAATTCAAACAGATCGAATACCCAATGTTGATTGATTATCTTTATGACCTGACTGCTAAACTAAGCCTTATTCATCAACAGGTATTCGAATCCTTGCCTAAACTGCCAGAGAGTCCAGGCCACACGTTGAAACCAGGCGACCAAGTAGTGGTGCGGAATTTTGAGCGAACCCGGAACCTCCAGCCAAGATTCGTGGGCGCGTTTCAAGTACTCTTAACAACGAGAACTGCTGTACGCCTAGCTGGAAGGAAGAATTGGGTGCACGCTAGCCATACGAAGCGTGTCCCTCTCCCACTCCCCTATGACAACTGGGTTAGACAGGGATTTGGTGTATCCGAGACAGAACCTGTTCCTAGGCTCATCCCTTTCAGTGATGCAGAGTACATAACGGACCCACGAACTGAAACGCAGAACTCTGACACCTCAACAGGAACCGCTCCTTTGAACTTTGGACAGAGTGTTGTACAAAGTGAACATTTGTCACCTGTGGAGCCGAACATTTCTGCACCTGTAGACCAGCTATTCCAAGATCAGACAAGACCCGGAAAGTACAGATATAATCTACGTTCTCATGTTATGAACTAATGACATTGCATAATTACCTTTCTGTTTGAAAACTGTTTTGATCTTATCGCATTCCATTCAGTCAGGAAGTTTGCTCTAAAATTTTTATCCTTTTTGTTTTTGTTGTTCTCTCACCTTGCCGTCTGGGTTACCGTAGGGTCGTAAGGTGTGCCTTGTTTTAATTTGCAGGGAACCAGACACAAGGTCGGTTTCTTCTGTTTAGTTTGGGAACTCCCAGGGTAGACAGAGGCAAGTTTTTAACAGGTACAAACCATCCGTTGCGAACGGTTGTAGAAGATGGAGCTTCCTGAACTGCGACGGGTTAACGTCATAAATGTGCACAAGACAAAACTATATGACATATTGTATAGCAAATGTTTTCTAATGCAATGTGCTCTGACACTTCTAATTGTTTTAATAACTTTGGTAGGCGGAATTATTTTTGGTATTCAGTTGATCTTTACACCTGTTACATCTACAGTATCTCCCCACGTTCCCGTTTCTCCGACTGTTGTTTCTCTTCATTCT
Organism: Triturus cristatus; assembly: GCF_964204655.1. NCBI lineage: Eukaryota > Metazoa > Chordata > Amphibia > Caudata > Salamandridae > Triturus > Triturus cristatus. The sequence continues at coordinate 924,238,890 of NC_140591.1, read as the reverse complement.
TTCCATCCTTTTCCTGCCCACGAGCAAGCTCGACGCTCTGAGTTTATAAATAACACTTTCATTCAGCTCTTGCACCAACATCAACTAGTGGTTAACACAACAAACTGCTGGGTGTGTGGCTTGATACCACATACCATGGACAAGGGCATCCCTTATCTGGTTCTGCCCTTTAGTTATAATGGATCATTCGGGGCATTTCAGACCATGTTCGCTTATGCCCTAGAGACCTATCCTCCACGACCTCCGCGTTCCACTAGGTATAACTCTGCTAATAGAGCCTTGGTAAAAGGAATCACTGACATGGTTAGAGATGTCAATAACACTCCGTTTATTCCCAGGGATGAATTGCGAGTTTACATGGGTTGGAACGTTATGGAATATGGCATTACTCTGGGTGAGAACAAACGTAAAAGCTCGACTCCGATCTGGGTTGTACCCCACCAAGGTCAGGTCTGTTTGCAAGGAAATGGGAGGAATCCGAAAGCTCGACTAGGAAAGAGTGACTGTATCGAAACATACGTATTCCCGTCACAGTCTCCCCCTGCATTTTTAGCTGCTAAGGGCACCTATTTTGTTTGCAAAGATAGAGCATACACATGGCTGCCTGCTCATGTTATATCGCTCAACTGTTACCTCCGACATACACTGCTGCACCGGACTATCACAAAACTAGAGTTGTGAGAGGTGTTTTCAGTAAAGAAGATACTGCTGGCCAAGAAGCAGGAGACTTCTTCAAGGGTTTCCTTCCATTCAGGGGGCCTATGGCCAACAGTAGAATCTTACGTCAACTAACACGGGTAGTTGAATCCACTATCACCGAAACTGCGGGTGCCCTTAGTAACCTGACAGCTGAGCTTCAAGCGGATCGCCTCATGACGTTACAGAACTGTATGGTCCTTGATGTTTTACTTGCAGATCGAGGTGGAGTATGTATGATGATCCAATCGAGTTGCTGTGTTTTTATCCCAGATAATGCGCCAACGGTATACAAGGCCATCTCTAAGTTACATAAAATCTCTGACTCTATTCATGTAGAGGAAGGTGACTGGTCATTAATGGGATGGTTCTGGAGCCTGTTATCTGCGTGGGGATGGAAGGTTCTGATAGTCACTGGTGTTGCGTTGGTATTTTTATTTTCGTGCTGTCTCATTGTTCAGTGTGGTCCTGCCTTATGTAGCCTTTGTGTTTCAACATGCGTAAGAAGACCACCTGTTTTTAGAGATACGCCACGGGATAGAGTAATGCTTCAACAACATATCAGTGACCTGATGAACATAGAAATGGACTCTGACATAGAGTAAGTTATTGCCTATGTAAGGGCAAAAGGACGGTCTGAGGTTCTGTAGCGATCCGAACCCGTGTATTCGGTATCGTAGTACTGACACGATTTTGGTACCAATGAACCGCAAATGATCCATTATATGCATGACAGTGTTTTCGCTGCGCAACTAGCATGAATTCACTGAGAAATAAGGCATTCTGTTGTTAAAGTCATGGCATCCATTTTAGTTACGGCATCCATTTTGTTTCTTGCCCTCACATAGTCAATGAACGGGCGATGACCCCGGCAGAGTCACCTTGTTAAGGACACGTAAGCCCGAGCCCCGAGAAGGGCTGACGCTGCATGACTAGGCAGAATCAAGCTGCCTCCCTTGCCCGAGGCCAGTCCTGCTATACTGGTTCTCGTGTCCATTGTCCTGACTGAAAGGCCGAAGACGGTAGCCATGCCCGTTTATGATCCATAAACACCTCTTATCCTACTTTTCAATCCTTTGCACCTGGCTCTGCTCCTCTCCTTCTGGGCTTTTACAATGGGGAGGTTACGATTTTTATGATGGGGAGGATCGGGTAAAGAATGGAAAACTGACAAGGGGACCTGATCGAATACCGAAAACCTACGACTAATTATTGTTTGATGTCTATTTACTGTTTGTTTGGGATACCGGGTTGGGCATGAGAAATATTCATGTAATGTTGCCTAAAGACATTTTTCGTGTATTTAAGGAACAACCCACTTAATGCAATTTGAACAGTCTCGTAGATTCTGCCCCTGTGTGGTTCCTATGACTTCTGTGTCCCTACAGTGAATAAATCTTGGTCTCTGACGCCACCATCGAGAATCCCGCATCTCTGTTTATTTGTGCACCGAGACAGGAAGGAACTCAGGGGTCTTCGGGTGTTATTTCCCTGACACCTCTGGACTCTTAAAAGTCCAGAACCTCAGTCCCCTTCCTTCCCCTCCGGAATACCATGCAGGTGGAGATTGTTCCTGCGCTGGCGGTTTTCCTGGTCCTCCATCTTAGACATTAGGTCTACCAGGCCGGCAGTATTGGACTCGCTCTGTTGCTTGGCTGCCACAGATTCGGTTTCCAAGTGCTCGGTTCGCGCTTCCATCATGGAGACACGGTCGCTTATGTCAGTGCAGGTTTTATTCAGCCGCCTTAGGCCTCCCTGAAGTTTCTTAGCAGTACCTTTGGCTGCGCGATTGTCGGCCCAAACCTCCTCCTGAAACTCTTTGATGGAAGCTAAGATAGAGACTAGGGATGGCTCAGCTGTGTCTGCAGGCAGGTTTTTTGTTGACCCCCACTGTGTTGTGCTGGTGTCATCCTCGTCCAGAGTATAAGACATTTGAGAGTCTGAATAGTCCCATTTCAACTGGCTGCGCTGGTTGCTCTTACTTCTGGGTTTCTTTGGTCGTTGGACCGTGCCAGTGTCCTTATTTGAGGCCTCACTGTCTCCTTCACTTGTGTTGAACACTCCCTCGCCCGAGGAAGTAGGTGTGCTATCGGAGACGGAGTAGAAATGCTCAAGCCCTGCTTCTGGGGTCCAAGGAGCTTGCGCTCCAGGGGGAGCCTCTAGACACTGGATGAAGTTGGCTGTACCCATCATCTGCATCTCTGGCACTGTGAGAGGGGCGCCAAGGCTAACAACATTGGAGCCATTACCAAGTTCCTGTGCTACAGAGGGCAGGTTTGATAAAGTTTGTTGCATGGTTGCCCCTTTTGGGTGATTAATAGGAGGTACACAGAGAGAGATACCTAAGTTCGTAGCAGGATCTAGTAGCCCAACAGAGGTGCCATTGGTACTAGTGCCAGCGTCAGTGCGTGGCATTTCCCTGGGTCCAGTTTCTGTCAGGACAGTCTCTTGGTTAACCGCTAAGCAGGCCTCTTGCTGTGGGCCGGGTGCGGGTGCTGGTGCGAGCAGCATGGTTAGTGGGGCTGTGGGGACACTCTCAGTGGGGAGCGCAAGGGTCTTGGGATTAGTACCTGAGGATTGGGTTCTAGCTCCCATAAACATTTTTGCTAGGGGGGGCTGCGTAGGTGCTGAGTCTTTTGTGTCTTTGAGCGGCCCGCTCCCCCCTGCTCTAACCAACAGTTTTTTGCTGCCACTAACCTCTTGTCTGGGTTTGGCAGTCCCCTCTGTGTATGCAGCATCCCTGGGTTCTCTGGGCTCGGGGATGGCTGCTGTCTTCGTTCTGCCACCCTTCCTGGCCCCCGTGGTGGTCATGTCAAGGCTGCAGAACTTGCTGGCTGAAAAGACCAGCCGCCGTATCCGTCTCCTGCTGAATCCGTGGGTGATTGATGGGGCCAAAGGCATTGTGAGCGGCGAGGTCCAGATCAAAGCCGCGATGCAGCACCGAACTGGCAGTGCTAGGGGATCCGACGGAAGGATAGAAACGCAGAAAGTGGCCTTGATTGTTGCCTCGCGGATAGTGCCATGTCCGCGTCGTAGTTGCAGAGATTCGGGACCTCCCAATGGCAGCCTCAGTGTTCTCTGCGTTCTCCAGACCGGCATCACATCGCAGGACGCAGGGCGGCTAGCCGATCATTCATGCGTCTGGCTGAGCAGCCGAGCAGTGCGAGCACTCACGCTGACTCCATCTTGCTCCTCTCGAGACTGTTCAAATGTACCTGAAGCAACCAGCCTGTGCGCACACGGCGATGATGCATCATCCGAGCGGGCTGCACATGAAGAAATGTCTTTTGCCTATTGAATTCTGCCTTAATAAGTCCGCATGGCGATGACTTATGGTGCACTGAGTTAGTGGCACCTGAAGCACTCAGCGTGTGTGCACCCTGCGATGATGCGTGGTCCGGGCGGGCCGCACTGGGAGCATTGTCTTTTGTCTAATGAATTCTGCCTTAAGGCCACGTGGCGATGACTTATGGTACAGTGAGTTAGTGGCACCTGAAGCACTCAGCATGTGCGCACCCTGCGATGATGCATGGTCCGGGCGGGCTGTACTGGGAGCAAATTCTTTTGTCTACTGAATTCTGCCTTAATAAGTCACCGTGGCAATGACTTATGATGCAGTGAGTTAGTGGCACCTGAAGCACTCAGCGTGTGCACACCCTGCGATGATGCGTGGTCTGGGCGGGCCACACTGGTAGCAATGTCTTTTGTCTAATGAATTCTGCCTCAGTAAGGTCACGTGGCAGTGACTTGTGGTGCAGTGAGTTAGTGGCACCTGAAGCACTCAGCGTGTATGCAGCCTGCGATTATGTGTGGTCCAAGCGGGCCACACTGGGAGCAATGTGTCTGGCCTACTGGACTGCGTCATCTGCAATCGCGACTCCATCTGAATTGTGAGCCCTGCTGTCCGAAGTGTAGATCGAAGGCAGTAGTGTGTACAGACGTAACTCTGTAGTGCTGTGCCACTGTGTTTGCAGGAGGCCTGTGTCGAGGAGGCCCACGGTCATTGCGGCAGCCACATGGCAGGGTGAGAGCCGCCGCTCTGGAAGACGCGTTGGCCTTCACACAAGTGAACCACGCCCAGAGCCCCAGTCTATTTATTCACACTTCTACGCTGGAGTGGCGAACGTTGGACCAGCCCACTGCGCTTCCGCGTACAGGGGACGATGACACAGGTACATGACCGAGATCTTCCCCACTGCCTGAGGTAACATGGTTGCGTCCACTGTCCGCAACACTACAAGCACCAGCAGTATATGTACACATGGAGAGGTTTGTGCTCTGCATAGTGAGGTCTGTCCAGAACATCACCGCTACTCTTGGTATTGTGTGCATTATTATTGGTGGGTGACTTGCGTCCTTCACACGTTTGACTGCCACATCTCGCAACATTCAGCTATTGTGTGGCTGAGGGGCCATGCTGTTTTTGGAAGATTCGCTGTCCTTTTGTGTGCTGCCTCGGTGGTAGTAGGGGGGATGGTGGTCCGGGGGGAGGTCCTGAGGGTGGGCTCAGTGGGTTTTGTGGCCTTCTTGGGTGTGGGAGATTCATGATCAGTAGCTCTATGACATGAGTTGGTCTTCAGATGTGATTCTGGGCTGGGCTCCCCTTCAAATTGTAGGTAGTCGTTCTACTTTACACCAGTAAAAGGCAGATGTTACATTCCTACTGCTAACGCAGCTTATTGCCTGTTTTATTATTATTATTAGCGTTAGTTGTTGCTCACATTTGTGGCGATTTTTTTTTGTGGAAGCTATTGCTGGAAAACTGGCAATATCGGCTGTTTTCACCAGGTTGAGAATGGAATGATAAATTAGAATCACTGAAAAAACCATAGGTTTAATGAACATTATAATTAGAAATTAGCATTTAATAAACCTTTGAAATTCACTAAAAACATAGGTTTCAGGGACGTTATAGTTACAAATCATCATTTAAAAAACCTTTGAAATTCACTGAAAAAAACCATAGGTTTCAGGCACGCATTAGTTAGTTGCACATTTCACTCGTACAAAACCATAGAAATTCGGCCGTTAAAGTTCTTTGAGATAACTACAACTCACAACCCCGCAATGCACTGCTGATGACATCACATATTACATCATTCATGACATGGTCAATGACATCACTGATGACAAATCAAATGACATTACTGATGACATCATCCACGTGAAAATCTGATGCACCTCCTCATACCTTAATAAAACCTTTGTTACACCCACTCCAAAATACAGACTACCATTTTCGAAACAATAGAGACACTAATACCAGTTACTACATACGCACACACTGATTCCTAGGTCTACACACACATCCACTCATTTACCGACACAGTCACTCATATATACGGTGACTCATCAATACAACACTATTATAGGCACTCATACACCTATACAAACACTCGCACACTGCCACTCATCCAGAGTTACTCACACATCTAGTCAGTCATGCAAAGAATCAATCACACTTTTATTTACTCAGCAATACAGTTATACACACACAAACTCCCTTATTCACAGTGATACTAACATAAACTTACTCTCTTATACAATCACTGATACAAGTACACACCCATCAATACAGCACTCACAATGACTGACTCTCACATATAGTCATTTATATACTCCAACTCTCTCATGCACTACATTTTACATATGTAGTTACTAGGACATGTAGCACTGAGATAGCCATTCACTCACCAACACACCCATACACACACCCACCCATACAGCTATTTCCACATGCAGTCTTGAATCCATACACCCAGTGAATAAAAAACTCACGTCTATGCACAAAGTCACACACCTCCCACCCACCCACCCACACACACACTCAGGCACCCATACAAATACTCAGGCACCCAATCAATACCCATATAGACACTCATGTAGCTACCGATCAACCAATGCAGCAGCTTACACAGCAATAGACAGACTGATACAGACATTCACACAGTTTAGTCACTAACCCATGAATTCAGTAAGATAGATTTAATCACTCACTTATACAGTCAGTCACTCACCTACTAAATCCTCCATCCACACACATATACACCCACTCATTCTTCAATATACCTTGGCCAATATATTTATAAAACATATTTAAACTTTACAGAAACACATAGTCACTGGATGATGTCATCAGTGATGTCATTTGAGATGTAATCAGTGATGTCATCAATGATGTCACTGACCATGTCATGAATGATGTAATATGTGATGTCATCAGCAGTGCATTGCGGGGGTGTGAGTTATAGTTAGCTCAACTAACTATAACAGCCACATTTCTATGGTTTTGTATGAGTGAAATGTGCAACTAACTATAACATGCCTGAAACCTATAGTTTTTTCAGTGAATTTCAAAGGTTTTTTAAATGCTAATTTGTAACTATAACGTCCCTGAAACCTATGGTTTTTTCAGTGAAAAAAAATAAATATATATATATATATATATATATATATATATATATATATATATATATACTCATCAACTGGAGGAGTGCGTCTTCAATGCAGGGCAACCTTTGAAATGATTTTCACACGGCAGGTCCAGCCGTGGAAGCTTCGCACCGCCCCTGAAACTGTGGGGGATCGTCAAGCCTGAACCCTTCAGGACTTCAAAGACGGTGCAGTTGATTGCATAAAAGATGGGGACAGGATTACAGCCCCGAGGCCCACTGGAGGGCTGTCACTGTACCATGGAATGGGTTTAAATTCATACACAACCACTGGAGGTTTAAAAGCACAGGCAATTAACTACAAGTTCCGGCGTGCATTGGAACATTTCAAAAAATAATTGGCACACCGGCGGCCTATAAATTAATGAACGTAGCACGCAGGGAACTATGGGAGCCTGAAATAGGATGTCGAATTTGAACTGCCTCTGATGAAAGAGTGTGAACGCTCTGAAACGCGTTAGGCTAATGGAAAAGAAATCGGAGCTGTCATCCTGCTCCTTTTGCAAATAAAGAGGTGTTTTACTCATCAACTGGAGGAGTGCGTCTTCAATGCAGGGCAACCTTTGAAATGATTTTCACACGGCAGGACCAGCTGTGGAAGCTTCGCACCGCCCCTGAAACTGGGGGATCGTCAAGCCTGAACCCTTCAGGACTTCAAAGACGGTGCAGTTGATTGCATAAAAGATGGAGACAGGATTACAGCCCCGAGGCCCACTGGAGGGCTGTCACTGTACCATGGAATGGGTTTAAATTCATACACAACCACTGGAGGTTTAAAAGCACAGGCAATTAACTACAAGTTCCGGCGTGCATTGGAACATTTCAAAAAATAATTGGCACACCGGAGGCCTATAAATTAATGAACGTAGCACGCAGGGAACTATGGGAGCCTGAAATAGGATGTCGAATTTGAACTGCCTCTGATGAAAGAGCGTGAACGCTCTGAAACGCGTTAGGCTAATGGAAAAGAAATCGGAGCTGTCATCCTGCTCCTTTTGCAAATAAAGAGGTGTTTTACTCATCAACTGGAGGAGTGCGTCTTCAATGCAGGGCAACCTTTGAAATGATTTTCACACGGCAGGACCAGCTGTGGAAGCTTCGCACCGCCCCTGAAACTGTGGGGGATCGTCAAGCCTGAACCCTTCAGGACTTCAAAGACGGTGCAGTTGATTGCATAAAAGATGGGGACAGGATTACAGCCCCGAGGCCCACTGGAGGGCTGTCACTGTACCATGGAATGGGTTTAAATTCATACACAACCACTGGAGGTTTAAAAGCACAGGCAATTAACTACAAGTTCCGGCGTGCATTGGAACATTTCAAAAAGTAATTGGCACACCGGAGGCCTATAAATTAATGAACGTAGCACGCAGGGAACTATGGGAGCCTGAAATAGGATGTCGAATTTGAACTGCCTCTGAAGAAAGAGCGTGAACGCTCTGAAACGCGTTAGGCTAATGGAAAAGAAATCGGAGCTGTCATCCTGCTCCTTTTGCAAATAAAGAGGTGTTTTACTCATCAACTGGAGGAGTGCGTCTTCAATGCAGGGCAACCTTTGAAATGATTTTCACACGGCAGGTCCAGCCGTGGAAGCTTCGCACCGCCCCTGAAACTGTGGGGGATCGTCAAGCCTGAACCCTTCAGGACTTCAAAGACGGTGCAGTTGATTGCATAAAAGATGGAGACAGGATTACAGCCCCGAGGCCCACTGGAGGGCTGTCACTGTACCATGGAATGGGTTTAAATTCATACACAACCACTGGAGGTTTAAAAGCACAGGCAATTAACTACAAGTTCCGGCGTGCATTGGAACATTTCAAAAAATAATTGGCACACCGGAGGCCTATAAATTAATGAACGTAGCACGCAGGGAACTATGGGAGCCTGAAATAGGATGTCGAATTTGAACTGCCTCTGATGAAAGAGCGTGAACGCTCTAAAACGCGTTAGGCTAATGGAAAAGAAATCGGAGCTGTCATCCTGCTCCTTTTGCAAATAAAGAGGTGTTTTACTCATCAACTGGAGGAGTGCGTCTTCAATGCAGGGCAACCTTTGAAATGATTTTCACACGGCAGGTCCAGCCGTGGAAGCTTCGCACCGCCCCTGAAACTGTGGGGGATCGTCAAGCCTGAACCCTTCAGGACTTCAAAGACGGTGCAGTTGATTGCATAAAAGATGGGGACAGGATTACAGCCCCGACGCCCACTGGAGGGCTGTCACTGTACCATGGAATGGGTTTAAATTCATACACAACCACTGGAGGTTTAAAAGCACAGGCAATTAACTACAAGTTCCGGCGTGCATTGGAACATTTCAAAAAATAATTGGCACACCGGAGGCCTATAAATTAATGAACGTAGCACGCAGGGAACTATGGGAGCCTGAAATAGGATGTCGAATTTGAACTGCCTCTGATGAAAGAGCGTGAACGCTCTGAAACGCGTTAGGCTAATGGAAAAGAAATCGGAGCTGTCATCCTGCTCCTTTTACAAATAAAGAGGTGTTTTACTCATCAACTGGAGGAGTGCGTCTTCAATGCAGGGCAACCTTTGAAATGATATATATATATATATATATATATATATATATATTATCTACTGGCGGTCGCCAGTAGATAGTTATAGTTAGGACCACGTTTCCATAGGAAAACCTCAACATTCTATTTTGAATAACTTTGGCGCCGGTCGACGAATCCTCGCGAATTTCTCAAAATAGGTGGGGCGCTACGCTCCGCTCCTACCCTGAAAGTCTCGGGGGGATTCGTCAAGCGGGGGCTGAGATAAAAGGGGGGTCCCAAAACGCGTTTTTCCCATGCATTTTTCCAAAGGACCTTTAGAACGAGCTACAGCCCGAACGGCTGAACAGAATTACTCAAAATTTGGCAGAGAGGTAGTCCCTAGGTCAAGGAAGTGCCTTTTGTAGGTTTGGTGTAAATCTGTTCAGTAGATTCTGAGAAAATAGCCTTTAAATCAATATATATATCTGAGCCAGCTTACGGTACGCTTACCGTACGCTTACGGTAAGCGTACGGTGGCGTGCGCGAGCGCGATTCTGATTGGCTCTTAGATCTTAGTAAACATTCGAATCGGCCGAAACCAGGAAGCGGCGGCCGCCATTTTGTCTCTCGCACTGAGAGTGATTTTAAAAATATCAAGCCCAAAAACATGTAAAGGGGCTGTTTTGACAACTCCCTCCCACATAGTCATGTTGAGGGAGTCCCCAAACATCCCCCAAGTGCAAAAACGGTTTTATTTTTTTTTCGGCAATTTCGCGGGGTACGCTTACCGTACGCTTACGGTAAGCGTACGGTAAAAAAATAAAAATAAAAAAAACACTATCCACACTTACCCCACCCCCTGTGCTTTTGGTGGCCGAAGGCCACCAAATGTACAGGGCTTATGTTAAGGGCAAAAAACACTATCCACACTTACCCCACCCCCTGTGCTTTTGGTGGCCGAAAAACCGTACTAATTCACTGAAAAAACCATAGGTTTCACACACGTTATAGTTAGGAATTAGCATTTAAAAAACCTTGCAAATTCACTGAAAAAACCATAGGTTTCACACATGTTATAGTTAGCGGAAATTTTACTGATAAAAAACCTGTGAAATTGCCCCGTTATAGTTAGCGCAGGCAACTATAACTCACGCGACTGCAATCTTCTGCTGATGACATATGTGTCTTTATGAAAAAAAAATATTTGTAATATATGTATAGCTAAAAATGTATGGAAGAAGACATGGGCAAATAAGTGTCTAAATACAGTATTAGCATCAGCAGAGGATTGCAGTCGCGTGAGTTATAGTTGCCTGCGCTAACTATAACGGGGCAATTTCACAGGTTTTTTATCAGTAAAATTTCCGCTAACTATAACATGTGTGAAACCTATGGTTTTTTCAGTGAATATATATATATATATATATATAAAATCAGGATTAGTTATTTGGTACCCATATTCATCTCCCTTCACTGATCAAAAAGTTATTTCCTCTGGTCGATGGGCCATTAGTTGAACTAATTGATGTTGATAATTACCATAATTCTGACTTTTCTATATCTTGAAGTAAATAACCACAGACTTAGGGCATTCATGTGTTTTATTTTCTCCCTACACTTGCTTGCCGACTGTTCTTCAGCCATTAACACTGGATATAAACCCTCTGATACTACAGCTCTTCTGCAATGCTTCATTTGATCTCTACTTGACTCATACAGATGTCTAGGCAAAAATCCTCTAAATCTCCGACCACTTCTGAATATTTCACGATCAAATGCCTCAACCTCCCATTCTTCCAAAGCTTCATACTGCGTCATTCTAGGATTCGGTTCTAATATATTCATTCTATCTCTCAAATTCTGTAGTATCTTAAAATTAAAAGTATCATGATCTGGAAAAGCCAAAACGCCATCACCTTTTGTATATTCCATCCAATTTTCCAACCATGCACACGTGTGATATCCTTTCTCCATCATCATAAATGAAACAGGTGTCTTAGGTGGTGGAATAGAAATTCCCTCTCTAGCCAACACAGGCTTGTCTTTCTCAAAGACATTTTTAATTTTCTTCATTAATGTCATTTTCTTTCGTCTTCCAAACATTTCAGATGGACGATATAGGAAAGAGTCTTCTGTATATCTTCTAGCTCTATTACCTATGTCTCGTCCTATGTCAGCACGACTCGCACCCGCTGTCAAATCAGGACTGAACATACAATTCTTTTCTCACCAATCCTAGCACGACTTCTATGTATCAAACAGTCAGGCTCAGATTCACACTCGTGGTCTGACCAATGCCAGTGTGGTCTTTCTGCTACGTCAGAATCCACTCCTTATTACAGACCCCTCCTTTACAATCTGCTTCTGTCTCACGCCCGCTGTTTCAACCAATCCCAGCGTGGCTCTCTGTGACGTCAGTACAATTCCGGCAACTGACCCCTTCTTCACAAGGTAATACAACAACTTTATATCACACAAAGATGGGGATCAAAGCATTAGTGCTTGCACCAGTTCTAACATCCCAAGTAGTGAGATCCAACAAAATAAGGTGCAAATGGGCTTAGGACACAATCCCCTAGGTCCCAAAAAGAGAGGCAAGAAAAGGTTCCTTGATCACTCTAAAACAACATAAGCAAAATAGCACGGCACACTTCCAAAGGTTAAATGCATGTACATGTCATTAATTGGACCATATCCACAGTGCAAATGGTTTACAATAAACAGTTGTTTTCCTAAATGAAAAGAGTCAATCAGATCTTGCGATGTGAAAAGTTATTCTTTATTCATGTCCATTAAAATTCGAAACCGCCAACGCGTTCTGTCGTCAATCGGACTTCTTCAGGGCTTGAAAAGTAAACGATATTAGTTCATTTAGTTGTTGCCAGTGAATAGAACCCAATAGATTTGAAAATTATGTGTGTTCAAGCATATATGTTATATCAGTTCAGTAGCTCAGGAATTGAAAAAGTGTATCGGCGAAAGTCACGCCCGTCTCTATGCAGTCATCTGGTTCAGAAAGGTTTCATTTTTAATTTTCTTCATTAATGTCATTTTCTTTCGTCTTCCAAACATTTCAGATGGACGATATAGGAAAGAGTCTTCTGTATATCTTCTAGCTCTATTACCTATGTCTCGTCCTATGTCAGCACGACTTTTCTCACCAATCCTAGCGCGACTTCTAACTATCAACCAGTCAGGCTCAGATTCACACTCGTGGTCCGACCAATGCCAGTGCGGTCTTTTTGCTACGTCAGTATCCACTCCTTATGACCCCTCCTTTACAATCTGCTTCTGTCTCACGCCCGCTGTTTCAACCAATCCCAGCGTGGCTCTCTGTGACGTCAGTACAATTCCGATGACTGACCCCTTCTTCACAAGGTAATACAACAACTTGTTTCTTAATACTTTTCATTATATTCTTCGTTAATAACAACATAAAAACATTCGCAACTCTGTCTCATCCACTAAACAAAGGATAGATTTCGACTTACTCTTGACTTTCAGAATTACTCCTCTTCTACTGCGAGTAAAACCCCTGTTTACCCTTCATTCAAGCTCGGGAGAACCTATCACTCCTTCAGTGTAACCCCTACTGGGAAATAAGACCAACGTTTCACCAGTGAACCCTCTGCTATCTCTCACACTCGACTTTTATACAAAATAGTCTCTAGTTTAATACTGCCAGCCCTATGTAGCTTCTCAGTATTATTCCAACAGACGAGTAACCTCACTGCAGTGTGGCTTCTGTCACAACCCGCTATTCATTCTCCCAGGAATCTGGACAACATAAAACAAGACACTAACTCTTTTGTTAACCATAAATCAATAATCAACATTTATCACCAAACTAGTCAATAATAACTATAACTCTGCTACCAGAAAACTGATACTCTACTACCATATACTCACCTGGGCCCATAAACACACAATTGAGTAGACCGCTGGGCTTAGTTAAAGTTTTATATATATATATATATTCACTTAAAAAACCATAGGTTTCACACATGTTATAGTTAGCTGGACATTTCACTCGTAAAAAACCAATGAAATTCCACCGTTATAGTTAGTTCAGGTAACTATAACTCACGCGACCGCAATCCACTGCTGATGACGTCAGATATTACATCACTGTATTTAGACACTTATTTACTCATTTATTCTTCCATTAACCTTTAGCTATATATATATAACAAATATTTATTTTACAGAAAGACACATATGTCATCAGTGATGTAATATCTGACGTCATCAGCAGTGGATTGTGGTCGCGTGAGTTATAGTTACCTGAACTAACTATAACGGTGGAATTTCATTGAAACCTATGGTTTTTTAAGTGAATTTGCAAGGTTTTTTAAATGCTAATTCCTAACTATAACGTGTGTGAAACCTATGGTTTTTTAAGTGAATTTCAAAGGTTTTTTAAATGCTAATTTATGTATGTATAAATTTTTTAAATATAATTTGTTTTTTGAATTTGGATAAAGTTGAACAGCATAGTTAATATCTTCTATAAAATTATAAACAGTTTTAAATGTTTTTTTTTATGAGTTTTTCTCCGTGCGCGCGCGCACACCTCGCAATTTTTTTGAAAAAAAAAAAACGGTTTTTCTAACCCTTCGTGGTCCTTCAGGGACCCTCTGACAAAGGCTAAGGGGTCAGGAACTCTCTACCCTGCCCCCTTTTCATGTTCTTATATGTTTTGTTCTTTAATAAAGGGTTTTTCACCGTGTGCGCACCCCGCGATTTAAAAAACTCTCTACCCTGCCCCCTTTTCACGTTCTGCGCCTTTGTTTTTCTCTCTCACACAAGCGACACACAAAATGGCGGCCGACACTTCCTGATTTCGACCGATTCGAATGTTGACTGACATCAAACCACCAATCAGAATTACGCTCGCGCACGGCACGGTGCGCGCACTGTGCGCGGACGGTGCGCGCACGGTGCGCGCTTATAGATATATATGTACTTTTAAATGCAATTTTCTCAGGAAATACTGAACAGATTGACACCAGATATGCAAAAGGCACTTCCTTGACATAAGGACTACCTCTGTGCCAAATTTCAAGAAATTCTGTTCAGCCGTTCGGGCTGTACCTTCGACTAAAGGTCCTATGGAAAAATGCATGGGGAAAACGTGTTTTGGGACCCCCCTTTTTTCTCGGCCCCCGCTTGACGAATCACCCCGAGACTTTCAGGGTAGGAGCTGAGCGGAGCGCCCCATTAGTTTTGAAAATTTCGCGAAGATTCGTCAACCAGCGCCAAAGTTATTCAAAATAGAATTTTGAGATTTCCTATGGAAACACGGTCCTAACTATAACTATCTACTGGCGACCGCCAGTAGATAATATATATATATTTTCACTGAAAAAAACATAGGTTTCAGGGACGTTATAGTTAGTTGGACATTTCACTCGTAGAAAACCATAGAAATTCCCCTGTTATAGTTAGTTCAGCTTACTATAACTCGTGCTCCCGCAATGCACTGCTGATGACGTCACATATTACATCATTCATGACATGGTCAGTGACATCACTGATGACATCTCAAATGACATCACTGATGACATCATCCAGTGACTGTGTTTCTGTAAAGTTTAAATGTGTTTTATATATATGCCAAGGTGTATTGAAGACTGAGTGGGTGTATAAGTGTCTGGATGAAGGATTTAGTAGGTGCATGACTGATTGTAGAAGTGAGTGATTAAATGTGTCTTACTGAACGCATGGGTTAGTGACTAAACTGTCTGAATGTGTGTATCAGTATGTCTGTTGTTGTGTACGCTGCTGCATGTGTTTTTCAGTAGCTACATGAGTGTCTATATGGGTTATTGATTGGTTGCCTGAGTATTTGTATGGGAGACTGAGTGTGTGTGGGTGGGTGGGTGGGAGGTGTGTGACTCTGTGCATAGATGTGTGAGTGCTTGATTCACTGGGTCTATGGGTTCAAGAGAGCATGAGGAAACAGCTGTATGGGTGGGTTAGTGTGTGTATGGGTGTGTTAGTGAGAGATTGGAGTATATAAATGACTATACGTGAGAGTCAGTGATTGTGAGAGTGGCTGTATGAATGAGTGTGTACTGGTATCAGTTATTGTATAAGAAAGTAAGTATGTGTTAGTGTATGTGTGAATAAGTGAGGTTTTGTGTGCATAACTGCATATGTGAGGAAATGGGAGTGTGATTGATTCTTTGCATGACTGACTAGGTGTATGAGTAACGCGATGGATGAGTGGTGGTGCGTGAGTGTCTGTATAGTTGTATGAGTGCATATGATAGTGTTGTATTGATGAGTGACTATACGTATGAGTGTTAGTATGGGTGAATGAGTGGATGTGTGTGTAGACCTATGAATCAGTGAGTGCATTTGTAGTAACTGGTATTGGTGTGTCGATGGTTTCGAAAATGGTAGTCTGTATTTTACAGTGGGTGTATCAAAGGTTATATTAGAGTGTGAGGAGGTGCATCAGATTTTGACGTGGATGATGTCAGTGATGTCATTTGAGATGTCATCAGTGATGTCATCAGTTATGTCACTGACCATGTCATGAATGATGTAATATGTGACGTCATCAGCAGTGCATTGCGGGGGCGTGAGTTATAGTTAGCTGAACTAACTATAACAGGGGAATTTCTATGGTTTTGTACGACTGAAATGTCCAACTAACTATAACGTCCCTGAATCCTATGTTTTTTTCAGTGAATTTCAATGTTTATTTAAATGCTAATTTCTAACTATAATGTGCCTGAAACCTATGGTTTTTTCAGTGAATTTCAATGGTTTTTTAAGTGCTAATTTCTAACTATGCCTACAAAGGTAGGACATGTGAAGAAAGAGGAAGAAAAGCGCAGAAAGAAGCAAGACAAATGCCGAAAGAGCCAACAGAAGTCCAGAAAGACGAACAAAAGTACAGGAAGAAGCAAGAGATGTGCAGAAAGAACCAACAGAGGAGCAGAAAGTCCTCTTGTGCCCCCAACTTTTTACTGACGGGTACTGGTGGTAACTGACTGACTAACCAGGAGCGGAGCCAGTGCTATGCTAAAAGACACTTAGAATACAGTGACAACACCTACATACACTAGGGAACACTATGCGTTGGGGTACCCCTGTGATTAGCATGACCTCCTTTGTATTTGCCATGAGTTAGTGCCTGGGTCATTGCATGAGTACATGTGTACTGAGTGGATGATTAGAGTACTGCAAGGAGAGTGCATGGTGAATTTATAAGTGCTTGCGTTTAGGCGGAGATATTGGATAAGTACATGGTGCTGGCTGAGTGATTGGAGGAGTGCATGGGTAGTGACAAGGAGATGGCTGGACTGCATCTGTAGTGCTCAGGTGATTGTAGCAGTGCATGTTTTAGTGCCTGTGTCATTGCATGTGTACATGGGTAGTGACTGGATGATTAGAGTGCTGCAAGGACAGTGCGTGGTGATTTTATAACTGCTTGGGTTTTGGCGGAGTGATTGGATAAGTACATGATGCTGGATCGGTGATTTGAGGAGTGCATGGACAGTGACAGAGGGATTTCTGGACTGCATGGGTACAACCTGGGTAATTGGAAGAGTGAATCAGTACTGTGTAGGTGGTTAGAGGTCTGCATGGGTAGTGCACAGGGGATTGTAGCAGTGCATGTGTTAGTGCCTGGTTCATTCCATGAGTACATGGGTACTGACTGGAAGATTAGATTACTGCAAGAAGAGTGCATGGTGAATTTATAAGTGCTTGGGTTTTGGTGGAGTAATTGGATTAATACATGGTGCTGGCTGGGTGATTGAAAGAGTGCATGGGTACTGACAGGGCGATGGCTTGACTGCATGGGTTGTGCTCAGAGGATTGTAGCTGTGCATGTGTTAGTGCCTGGGTCTTTGCATAAGTACATGGGTACTGATTGGATGATTAGAGTACTGCACGGACAGTGCATGGTGAATTTATAAGTGCCTGGGTTTTGGCAGAGTGATTGGATAAGTACATGGTGCTCGCTGGGTGATTGGAGGAGTGCATGGGTAGTGACAGGGTGTTCTGCTCGATTTTCCTGGCCTTCTTGTGTTAACAAGTGATTGAATGTGACTTCAGTCTCTTACCATTCAAGCCTAAGGGTTAGAGTAGTGGATGGAGCCTATTTACTAGGCACTTCGACATGATTCTGTGCTCTTCCCCATAGATCAGGGCTTGCACATATAGCCTAGGGGATAGATTCGTTAGTATTAGGGATAACCTGTCCTGTAGTGAGGGTATTTCATGGAGCCGTGCTGAATGCAGGCCTGGTAGGCCTCAAACGGGAGAGACTCCATCTTTCTTTCTGCTCCGGCAGCTTGGGATTCTTCTAGGTCAAACGTAATGTTTTAGTTATGAGGTGTTATTCGCTTGGAGAGAACCGGTTCAGGCCGGCCCTTATCGAAGGATTGTATTTTTCTTCATGCCGAAGACACTACATCAGGCCGGCCGGCTGGGAACGTGTCCTTGGTACGGGGAGGTACAAGAATTTGGTGGGCGGCAGGTTACGGGCCGGAATTTTCCATGAGGAAATGCACCTCTATATTAGTGAAAGTCTGAGGCAGTTACAAGAGCAGTCCGTAGGCGGCATCTAGCCGTTAGCAGTAAAGCTACTACTTATTCCAGGGAAGACAGACGCCATCTTGAAGGCGGAGAAGAACTGAGGGACAGATGCTTTCCTAACAGAATAACCAGAGAGGAGAGAGTAGCCGATAAGGAAGAGGTCCCAGTGACTCGGAGAAGGGTGATTCCAGGCGAGCCGAGGCACAGACGAGAAGGGAGCCTAGATGACCACTGAGTGCAGGCTACATACTACTAAGGTGATGTCGACCCTTTCTTATTAGAGTGTACAACTTAATCTTTCACTTTTCTTTGCAGGTTATGTGGTATATCGTAATGTTATGTGATTGTATGTGCAATGAGTAATAAAGTATCCAGTTTGTAGTGAACCAACATGTGCTGTGTGTTCTTGTATAAGAGGGTAGCCTATTCTTCTAGTCAGCTGCGGCTACATGAACAGATGTTAACCCTGATCAGGTAAGTGGTAACTGAATAAGGGAAAGAGGAGCCCCTCAAACCTGAGAACAGGCTATGCCCAAACTGGCAATCCTTGTGTGATCTGATGAATAGTGAGACTGATTCCCTTTTTGTATGTTATGGTGATCATAGGATGAACTGTCGTATGAGACTGCCGTCTGGGTAGAGAGGTCTGGGTTCGTATGGGACCGCGAGGCCGCCATTTGTGATACTGTCGTATGGGCAGAGAGGTCTGGGTTCGTATGGGACCGCGAGGCCGCCATTTGTGATACTGTCGTATGGGCAGAGAGGTCTGGGTTCGTATGGGACCGCGAGGCCGCCACTTGTGATACTGTCGTATGGGCAGAGAGGTCTGGATGCGTAGGGGATCGCGAGGCCGCCGATTGTGCTGATACTGTCGTATGGGCAGAGAGGTCTGGGTTCGTATGGGACCGCGAGGCCGCCGATTGTGCTGATACTGTCGTATGGGCAGAGAGGTCTGGGTTCGTATGGGACCGCGAGGCCGCCACTTGTGATACTGTCGTATGGGCAGAGAGGTCTGGATTCGTAGGGGATCGCGAGGCCGCCGATTGTGCTGATACTGTCGTATGGGCAGAGAGGTCTGGGTTCGTATGGGACCGTGAGGCCGCCACTTGTGATACTGTCGTATGGGCAGAGAGGTCTGGATCCGTATGGGATCGCGAGGCCGCCGATTGTGAGATCTTGGTATGCATAGTAGGAATCCCCTGTCCTTAGGCGATAGATATATATATATGTGGTTGTAGGATTGTAAATAGGTTCTAGGGAGGGGGTAACGTTCTGGCTGGGTTAGTGAGGCTCTGATGAGCGAGTTCTATCTGATCCGAAAACCCATGCGGAACATTTGGCGTCACGAACCGTTTACGAAACCTGTGTGCGTTGTGGTTGTATTGTGTTTGTCTTCGGCGTGTGCGTGGTTTTGTTTCTATATTATTTATATATACCTGCGTGTAGTTTTCTTTTCTCTTTTTTTTTTTTTCTTCTTTCTCTCTTTTTCTCTTTTTCTTTCTTTTCAAAGATGTTTTCTAGAAAGTCGAAATCTACTTTTAAGTTGCCCGTTGATATTCCCGGCTGGGATTCAACGCCTTATGAAGCCTTAGCCCGTGAGTGGGCTGATTCTACTGGTTTGAGTGAGAATTGGAATTCTTTTTTGGAGCTGGCGGAGCCGGCTAATGTGATTACTTGCTTACAGAAGGCGCCGGTATCTAAGGGTGATGAGCTTCCCGTTTTAGGGCGCAGAGGTTGGATTGTTCTGTCTGCGTACAGGATTCTCCATGAGAGGTTGTTGAAGTTGCAGAACTTGCATAAGGATTTGGAACCAAACTTTGTTGAAATTCAGAATGCTCATACTTTGTTGCGGTGTCAAAATAAGTTGCTTGCTGACAAACTTGAGACGTACCAAACTATTGCCGAGAGAGCGGCTGTGCGAATTGCTCGTTATAAATACAAGAATCGGCGTGGTCGAGTTTCGACGCGGAAGGTGCGTCTGGTCGTGGCGAAAGCCGGACTGGATTGGAATCCTGATGAATGGGATGGTAATATCTGGAACTCGAGTGATTCTCCTTCCTCGGGTGAGGAGTCTGCCAAGCGCGAATCCTCTCGCTCCGGCCGTGTTTGTAAATCTGCTTCTTGCGCCTCTGATGGTGCACCCCGTGATTGCGCTCGTCCTTCGAGCGGAGTCGATGCTTCTTCCACTGATTGTTCCTCTACGTGTACTGGTCGAGCTCCTTGTGATGCTCATCCCGCGGTCTCGGCGCATCCAGTTTTTCGACGGAAGGTGCAGCAGGCTCCCGGTGCTCCGAATGGTATTGCTTTAGACTCTTTGGAGGATTTTACTCAACAAGAAATTAGTGATATTTTGCAGCGATTTCGGCAGCGAGTTGGTGAGCCCTTGCTCACATGGATGGTGCGCCTTTATGAACTGGGCGCTGCTGGCATTATGTTGGATGCTGGCGATTGTTTGAAGTTTTGTTCCTTGAGTTCGGATTCTACTGTACAGGATCATTTTCGTAACTTTAATGCTGGTGGTCAAATTTCTTTGCTTCAATTGGCGACTGAGGGTTGTAATCAAAAATATCCTACTGAGTCTGACTGGCCTGTGAATGACAAACCGTGGTATACTTTGCGCGATGCTGCGCAACGCCTCAAAGAGGAGGTGATGAAAACGGCAATTTTTCTGAATACTGCTGACCGGTTGCTTGATGCTTTCTTGACGTCTTCTGTGCGGAATCGTATTATTCGTTCTTCCCCTGTTGCTTATAAGCAGGTCATGATGACTTTATTGATTAATCAGACTGGTAACATGTTGTCTGTGGTGCTGGAATCGGTACGCCAACTCGGTGAGTTGGGTGAGTGGTTTAAACCTGAACGGCAGTCCCGGCCTGACACTCGTACTCCTGGTGAAAATAAATTTACTAGACGTGATATGTTTCTTGCTCTTCTGACTGATGGTGTGCGTAAGGAGGACATTGATGGTGAGACTACTTCTCGTTTGTGGGAAATGTTTCGCAAACGTGGCTTGGATCGAAAGGAGGGTGCCCGGCGTGTTCGGACAACTGAGTGTGATCGTGGTTTTTCTGACGGTAGCGGTGATGACGACGCCGTGGGCGCTCTGATCGTCGTGATGATCGACGTTATGTGCGTGATTTGTCCCCCCGTCGTGAGAGAGACAGGGAGAGAGAGGGGGAAAGAGAGAGGGGGAGAGATGATTATGTTAACAGCAGACGTAGAGATTATAGGGATCAATCCCCTGAGTTGAGAAGGAGAGAGGATCGACACATATTGGCCGATCGAAACTCGCAGTACAATGCAGGGAACAGTAATCCATTTCGTAATGGAGATGGATATGAACAGGAGGTATCGATACCTAGGAACCGTGAGAGTCTTTATCCTGATTTATCCTGGTACACAGAACACAATAAAAAGGACTAGGAAATAGGTCAAGCTCCAGTACACAGATGGGCTCACAGAGATAATAGACCCTATGTAGATATTGATATTTATTGGAGATATCGTAATATCCAAAGGGCCCGAGCATTGGTAGATACAGGAGCGGAGGCCACTCTTATTAATGGAAAATCAAAGAAGTTTAAAGGTCAGCCTTTTACAATTACCGGATTAGGTGGAAAGGAAACTCCCGCAGTTCAAACCTTACTTGAAATGAGAATAGGTAGAATTCCTAGAAAAGAATACTCTGTATTAGTGGTGCCACTCTTAGAATTCATAATTGGAATTGATATTTTGAAAGGAATGACTTTGCACTTAGATGATGGATGTTACCAATTTGGAACTAAACATTATATATCGTCCAGGCCTGTACGGGTTGGTCGTTTAAGAATGCCCCCCATAAAAGTTCCTCAGGCGACAAAAGTGGTTCGTCAGAAGCAGTATCGTATTCCAGGTGGTCATGAAGAGATTAGTACCACTATTCAGGAGTTGGTGGATGCAGGAGTTATAACCCCAGTTACTTCTGCTTGGAATAATCCTGTTTGGCCTGTACGTAAGAGTGATAATTCTTGGCGCATGACTGTTGATTATCGAGAATTGAATAGACACACACCCTCTTTGACTGTTGCAGTACCGGATGTTATTACCCTAATTGAAAGAATCCAGAAACATCCAGGTACATGGTATGCATCCATTGATATTGCTAATGCTTTCTTTTCGATTCCGATTGCCCCTGAGTGTCAGGAACAATTCAGTTTTACGTGGAACGGGCGTCAGATGACGTTTAGAAGTCTTCCTCAGGGCTATGTGCATAGTCCTACGATATGTCACCGGCTGGTGGCAGAGCATCTGGCTGAGGTACCAGTTCATCCACAAATTCAGATATGTCACTATATTGATGATATTTTGATCCAAGGTGAATCACAAGAAGAAGTTCAGACCCAATTGGATAGAGTCATTGAGTGCTTGCGTGAGAAAGGTTGGGAAATCAACCCGGATAAATTACAAGGTCCATCCCAGGCTGTGAAATTTTTGGGTATTAATTGGCATGAAGGGCACCGAGAAGTGATCCCTCAGGTTAAACAGAAAATTCTTGATTTTGCAGTTCCGAGAAATAGGAAAGAAGCCCAAAGCTTCATTGGTTTGTTTGGATTTTGGCGCCAGCATATTCCTCATTTGAGTCAAATATTGGCCCCTTTGTACCAGGTCACTCGTAAAAAGAATGCATTTGAATGGGGTAAACCACAGCAAGATGCGTTCAGTCTGGCAAAAGAAGCAATTCAGCATGCTCTGGATTTATGGCCTGTATGTGATGGTGATGTGGATTTGAATGTGTCTGTACAAGGCCTTTATGCGAATTGGAGTTTGTGGCAGAAACAAGGTAAGAGTAGAGTACCGTTAGGTTTCTGGACCAAAAAGTTACCTGATGCTGGTGAGCGTTATACACCTTTTGAGAAACAGCTACTTGCATGTTATTGGGCTCTGGTGGATACCGAGCAATTGACTTTGGGACATGATATAGTTTTGCGACCTGAAATTCCTATCATGCAGTGGGTAATGAGTTCGCCGAAAACTCACCGAATTGGACACGCTCAAGAGGCGAGTGTGATTAAATGGAAATGGTATATACAAGACAGGGCACGTGTGGGACAAAAAGGAGTTGCATTTTTGCATGAGCAGGTGGCACGGGCGCCATCAACTGAAACTGAGAGTGAATGTTCCGTACCCTTAGTACAGGAGTCTCCTGTTAAGTGGGGTAAACCTTTTGATGATTTGTCTGCAGAGGACAGAAACCATGTCTGGTTTACGGATGGTTCAGCAAGGTTCATAGGGACGAAACGGCATTGGAAGGCAGTGTCCTATAATCCGATCACACAAAAATTGCTGAGTACAACTGGTGAGGGTAAGAGCAGTCAATTTGCTGAACTCTATGCTGTTTATCAAGTTCTGAAACAAGAGTTACCTGGCACATGTCATATTTTTACCGATTCTTGGTCTACTGCCAATGGACTGGCAGTTTGGTTACCGACTTGGCATTCCCATAGTTGGAAAATCCATTCCAAGGAATTGTGGGGAAAAGAATTATGGCAGGAGATTTGGGAAATGCTCCCACAGAGTACTGTTACAATCTTCCATGTGGATGCTCATACCCCGATAGACTCTCTTGACAAATTCTTTCATAATATTGCAGATGAGAAATCTAAAATTGCTGAGGCAGTGGTGGACACGCAAGATTCTGATATTGCGGGATTGGCGAAATGGGCCCACCAGAAAGCAGGACACTTTGGAGAGAAAGCCACTAGCAGGTGGGCTGCTGATCGAGGAATTTATATTCCCCTAGATTTAATTAAAAATGTTATTCTACATTGTCCCATTTGTCAGCATATCAGGCAGCGCAAAGTGCCCCAAATTGTTAAAGGTCATTTACATCGCGGGAAATTGCCCGCTCAAATTTGGCAGATTGATTACATTGGTCCACTTCCTATGAGTAGGAATTGTCAATATGTTTGCACCATTGTTGATACATACAGTGGCCTGTTGGTGGCCCTTCCCTGTAAGCAAGCTACCCAATTGAATACTATTAAAACATTGGAATTGATTATGATGTATTATGGTGTGCCATTCCAAATTCAATCTGATAATGCATCCCATTTTTGTGGAAGATTGATACAGGAATTCTGTGTGGAAAACAATATTGAATGGGTATTTCATATACCATATTATCCACAGGCCTCGGGTCTTGTGGAGAGGTTGAATGGCCTGCTAAAAGACCAACTTCGCAAATTAACAGATGACAAGTATAAGAATTGGCGAGATTTTTTGCCTCAAGCGCTATTGATTTTGAATAACCGTCCTTTTCTAAATGCTGAATCCCCACTTATGCGTTTGTTTCCTCCGAATGTTGATGCTAAACCTAACGAGATCAGAGAGACTGTGATGTACTGGGAGATTACTCCCGGAGCTTTAGCTCCATGCAGAGCGACCCCAGGGTCGGCAGGTTTAGACTTGCATGCCATGGATGACACCATTATAAAAAGTAAAGATCGAGTCATCATTGAAACAGGTGTTGGTGTTCAGATACCACCTGGAAATTTCAGATTAATTGCCCCTAGATCGGGGCTGGCTGTAAAAGGTATTCAGGTGCTTGGAGGAATCATTGATAGTGATTATCAGGGAGAGATTAAGGTGCTCCTGCTGAATAGCAGTGAGGTTGACTTACTGATACATAAAACTGACCGAGTGGCTCAATTGCTAATAATGCCTGTCTTCAGTGGTGAGATGGTAAAAGGCACTGCCCCAACGTTGCTAACTGTACGAGGCCAGAAAGGTTTTGGCTCCACAGATAATCCTGGGGCCAGAGTTTGGGTGCAGTCGCCTAAGAATCCCCCTGAACAAGCAGAGGTCATTGCAACCGGTCAAGATAATACCATTTTAGTTATGAGACCAGGGAAAGATAGCTGGGAAGCAGTCCCGGCTGACAAATGTTACTTACGAGAATGAATAATGCCTGTATTTGATTCTCTTTCAGATCATTCTTTGGACTGTTACTGCAGGATGTGTTGGCGTTGGACTGTTTTTGGGCTGCTACGACGAGAGAGGAGGGATCCCATCAACCCGGGATGAGTTGAGAACCCGAGTGTCGCGTTCCTTCGCTGCGTGGGATTCGTCGTCGAACTTTTGGACTTCACTAGCGAAACGGGTGACTAGCGCCCCTCATTTCTGCTTGACACCGATGAGATCAGTGAATGACATTTTGGCAACTTGTTTGGTTGCTGTCCCTGCTTCGTTGGAGACTCTGACTCATATTTTCAATATATCAACCGCTCGCCCCAATATTCTTCTGGGCGATTTCGCTACCCATCAGTATTGCCCCTTGTGTACTGAATTGTCAGACCCGATACCCCCCATCCAGTCCCAAATAGTTACCTATAATATCACACAAGGTGATTTGTGTTTTTTCCTTACGTGTAATCCTAGTGCAATTTCGGAATGTATGCGTTTAAAATTGAAAGGTGCCACCTCATTCACCACTCATGAACGAACTTTGTGCCTTCAAAGGACACCGAAAATATGTACTTCTGTTCAGAATAACATGACTTGCAAGAGTATGGTAGTTGCCCCCAGTCATTATCGCACGATGTTACTACCTGCCGGATGGCTTTTCTCATGTGGTAATACTTCCTGGCCATATGTCCCCGCAAATATTTCTGGAGGCCCTTGTGCCATTACTAGACTAAGCTTGCTCATGTTTTCATCACATCCGAATGCCAACTCTCGTGTGATTCGAGATACAGTG
This sequence comes from Triturus cristatus, assembly GCF_964204655.1. Classification (NCBI taxonomy): domain Eukaryota; kingdom Metazoa; phylum Chordata; class Amphibia; order Caudata; family Salamandridae; genus Triturus; species Triturus cristatus. The sequence goes on along the minus strand of NC_140591.1, from coordinate 924,212,954 downwards.
AGGTTACAGGAGGATTGTGACTCATCTTTGCATTTATATTCTAAGTCCGAATACCTTAGCCTGGCTATTTCAATTATTGGTGTTCCTGCTTTGGCAGTTTATAATGCAAAATCTATTGAGAAAATGGCCTGCTGGATGGTGAAATCCATTAATAATACTTCTACAGTCCTGTCGGACATGCTATTAGACGCCCAGGGTGAACGAAGGGCTATCTTGCAAAATCGAGCGGCCATTGATTATCTTTTGCTTAAACATGGACACGATTGTTCTGATTTTGAGGGTCTTTGTTGTTTTAACTTGTCTGATCATACACAATCCATTCGAGCTCACATTAATAAGCTACATGACTTAACAGAAGAAGTTAGAAAACACATTGACCAGGGCTGGTTTGACTGGCTCTTTAATTGGTTACCTGATTTACATATGTTACGTCAAATATTAGGAGGTATTCTGATTACTATCGGCATTTTGATTTAGATCTGTTGCTTTATTCAGTGTATTCCTTCACTACTTCAATTCTGCACACCTGGTAATAGACATAGATCAGTTAGTTTTGTTTCATATTATTCTTCCACAGATGTTAGTTCTGTTTAATGAATGTATAATAGACTGAAGTCAAGGGTGAAAAGTTCTGCTCGATTTTCCTGGCCTTCTTGTGTTAACAAGTGATTGAATGTGACTTCAGTCTCTTACCATTCAAGCCTAAGGGTTAGAGTAGTGGATGGAGCCTATTTACTAGGCACTTCGACATGATTCTGTGCTCTTCCCCATAGATCAGGGCTTGCACATATAGCCTAGGGGATAGATTCGTTAGTATTAGGGATAACCTGTCCTGTAGTGAGGGTATTTCATGGAGCCGTGCTGAATGCAGGCCTGGTAGGCCTCAAACGGGAGAGACTCCATCTTTCTTTCTGCTCCGGCAGCTTGGGATTCTTCTAGGTCAAACGTAATGTTTTAGTTATGAGGTGTTATTCGCTTGGAGAGAACCGGTTCAGGCCGGCCCTTATCGAAGGATTGTATTTTTCTTCATGCCGAAGACACTACATCAGGCCGGCCGGCTGGGAACGTGTCCTTGGTACGGGGAGGTACAAGAATTTGGTGGGCGGCAGGTTACGGGCCGGAATTTTCCATGAGGAAATGCACCTCTATATTAGTGAAAGTCTGAGGCAGTTACAAGAGCAGTCCGTAGGCGGCATCTAGCCGTTAGCAGTAAAGCTACTACTTATTCCAGGGAAGACAGACGCCATCTTGAAGGCGGAGAAGAACTGAGAGACAGATGCTTTCCTAACAGAATAACCAGAGAGGAGAGAGTAGCCGATAAGGAAGAGGTCCCAGTGACTCGGAGAAGGGTGATTCCAGGCGAGCCGAGGCACAGACGAGAAGGGAGCCTAGATGACCACTGAGTGCAGGCTACATACTACTAAGGTGATGTCGACCCTTTCTTATTAGAGTGTACAACTTAATCTTTCACTTTTCTTTGCAGGTTATGTGGTATATCGTAATGTTATGTGATTGTATGTGCAATGAGTAATAAAGTATCCAGTTTGTAGTGAACCAACATGTGCTGTGTGTTCTTGTATAAGAGGGTAGCCTATTCTTCTAGTCAGCTGCGGCTACATGAACAGATGTTAACCCTGATCAGGTAAGTGGTAACTGAATAAGAGAAAGAGGAGCGCCTCAAACCTGAGAACAGGCTATGCCCGAACTGGCAATCCTTGTGTGATCTGATGAATAGTGAGACTGATTCCCTTTTTGTATGTTATGGTGATCATAGGATGAACTGTCGTATGAGACTGCCGTCTGGGTAGAGAGGTCTGGGTTCGTATGGGACCGCGAGGCCGCCATTTGTGATACTGTCGTATGGGCAGAGAGGTCTGGGTTCGTATGGGACCGCGAGGCCGCCATTTGTGATACTGTCGTATGGGCAGAGAGGTCTGGGTTCGTATGGGACCGCGAGGCCGCCACTTGTGATACTGTCGTATGGGCAGAGAGGTCTGGGTTCGTATGGGACCGCGAGGCCGCCACTTGTGATACTGTCGTATGGGCAGAGAGGTCTGGATTCGTAGGGGATTGCGAGGCCGCCGATTGTGCTGATACTGTCGTATGGGCAGAGAGGTCTGGGTTCGTATGGGACCGCGAGGCCGCCGATTGTGCTGATACTGTCGTATGGGCAGAGAGGTCTGGGTTCGTATGGGACCGCGAGGCCGCCACTTGTGATACTGTCGTATGGGCAGAGAGGTCTGGATTCGTAGGGGATCGCGAGGCCGCCGATTGTGCTGATACTGTCGTATGGGCAGAGAGGTCTGGGTTCGTATGGGACCGCGAGGCCGCCACTTGTGATACTGTCGTATGGGCAGAGAGGTCTGGATCCGTATGGGATCGCGAGGCCGCCGATTGTGAGATCTTGGTATGCATAGTAGGAATCCCCTGTCCTTAGGCGATAGATATATATATGTGGTTGTAGGATTGTAAATAGGTTCTAGGGAGGGGGTAACGTTCTGGCTGGGTTAGTGAGGCTCTGATGAGCGAGTTCTATCTGATCCGAAAACCCAAGCAGAACACAGGGCGATGGCTGGACTGCATGGGTACTGCTCAGGGTATTGTAGCAGTGCATGAGTTAGTGCATGGGTCATTGCATGAGTGCATAGGTAGTGACTAGATGATTAGAGTGCTACAAGGAGAGTGCATGGTGAATTTATAAGTGCTTGGGTTTTGGCGGACTGATTGCATAAGTACACACATGTCACATCAGGCCCCGCCCCCTCCCTTCACCACTGTGCCAACACTCCACCTGGCGGGTTCTAAGTTGGGGTATTAATTCCCCTTGAGTCCTGAGGGTCCCTGGGGGCCAACTAGCGCACCAGGTACCTCCAGTAAGCGCCACAGAGCTGGTCTGGGGCCACGCCCCTTTTTACACCTCTCTGCAGCGCAACTCTGTGGCGCTTACTGGACGTACCTGGTGGGCTAGTTGGCCCCCAGGGACCCTCAGGATTCAAGGTGACTTAATCCCCCAATTTAAAACGCGCCACAGGGTGCATTTGCACACTTGTCACATCAGGCCACGCCCGCTCCCTGCACCACTGTGCAAACGCACCCCCTGGTGCGTTGTAAATTGGGGGATTAAGTCCCCTTGAGTCCTGAGGGTCCCTCCAGTAAGCACCACAGAGCTGCGTTGCAGAGTGGTGTAAAAAGGGGGCGTGGCCTTGGACCACCTCTCTGCAACGCAGCTCCCAGGCGCTTACTGGAGGTACCTGGTGGACTAGTTGGCCCCCAGGGACCCTCAGGATTCAAGGGGACTTAATCCCCCAACTTACAACGCGCCACAGGGCGCGTTTGCTCACAATTCACATCAGGCAACGCCCCCCTCCCTGCACCACTGTGCAAATGCGCCCCCTGGAGCGTTGTAAATTGGGGGATTAAATCCCCTTGAGTCCTGAGGGTCCCTGGGGGTCAACTAGCCCACCAGCTACCTCCAGTAAGCGCCACAGAGCTGCGTTGCAGACAGGTGTAAAAAGGGGCATGGCCTCAACACCTCTCTGCAACGCAGATCCCTAGCTCATACTGGAAGTACCTGGTGGATTAGTTAACCCCCAGGGACCCTCAGGATTGAAGGGGACTTAATCCCCCAATTTACAATGTGCCAGGAGGTGCCTATGCACCCTTGCTATGTCAGACCCCGCCCCCTCCCTTCACCACTGTGCTAACGCACCCCCTGGCGTGTTTTAAGTTGGGGGATTAAATCCCCTTGAGTCCTGTAGGTTCCTGGGGGTCAACTAGCCCACCAGGTACCTCCAGTTAGCGCCAGAGAGCTGCGTTGCATAGAGGTGTAAAAAGGAGCGTGGCCTCTGAACACCTCTCTGCAACACAGCTCCCTGGCGCATACTGGAGGTACCTGCTGGGCTAGTTGGCCCCCAGGGACCCTCAGGATTCAAAGGGACTTAATCCCCCAACTTAAAACGGGCCACAGGGCGGATTTGCACACTTGTCACATCAGGCCACGCCCCCTTCCTGCACCACTGTGCAAACGCATTCTGTGGTGCATTGTAAATTGGGGGATTGAAGGGGACCTAATCCCTCTATTTACAATGTGTCAGGGGGTGCGTTTGCACACTTGCTATGTCAGGCCCCGCCCCCTCCCTGCACCACTGTTAAAAGTGCCAAAATTAAAAAAAAAAAGAAAAACATTCTTTTTTGGGCCCTGGGGGTCCTTCTGGGACCCCTGAGCAGGCCTAGGGGGTCAGGGTGTTCTACCCTGCCCCCTTCTCTTGTTTTATACCTTTGTTTCTCTGTTTTCTAGCCAATCGCTTCTATGGAGCCTCAAGATGGCTGCAACACTGCCTGGTTTGGAGTGTTGGCAGCCAATCACAGTGAAGCTCGTGCACAGGACTTAGGCTCCACCCAGATATCAAAACTTTTATTTTTCTAATATCTCTGCAACTACTGAACGGATTTACACCATTTAAAAAAAGGTTGCTTTCTGAACCAAGCTCTACCTTTCTGCCAAATTTGGGGTAATTCCATTCAGCAGTATAGGCTGTAGCTCGTCGCAAAATGTCCTATGGAAATTAACATGGAGAAAACGTGTTTTGGGACCCCCTTTTTTTCTCAGCCCCCACTTGATGAATCACCCCCAAACTTTCAGGATAGGAGCTGAACTGGATAGACTTTTTGTTTTGGAGAATTTCACGAAGATTCGTCATATGTTGCCAAAGTTATTAGCAAATCAAAAAAGCTTTTCCTATGGAAACTAGGTTGTAACTATAACTACCTACTGGCGACCGCCAGTAAGTAATATATAAATATATATATATATATATATAAAAATAGAATTTTGAGATTTCCTATGGAAACACGGTCCTAACTATAACTATCTACTGGCGACCGCCAGTAGATAATATATATATATACATTCTACAATTGAACACCAAGGTCCCCACAGGTCTCAACATGACAGAGGACATGCATACATGCTTGGGTTGATTTTACACTTCTTTTACTGTTTTTAATGGAAAACCTGTTTTATCTGATGTGTTCTTAGTTATTTTTTACGGATTTTTAGTCATTTGTCACAATCCTATTTAATATGTTTTTTAGGTAATTTATTTAGTATTTTACTATTTATTGTTGACACAATGCACTTTATCCCATGTAAAATTTATGAGTTCGGCACATCCGGTTACCATTATATAATGTAATGTTGCTCAACCTGTGATCCAATACTGCACCCACTATTGCTCATATGCTGTCCGTTTGACCATGATAGGTCAATCACACAGGTACTATTATGAAACCTTCTCCGGTCCCATCGTATATTATGATCTCTATATGTACTAGTCCAGCTCTCCCAACTGGGAATCTACTGTATCCATGTATTTACCTTTAATGCCACCGATTCCACCTAAGTGGTATTCACCTTTCTAATTTCCCCTATCCCTGTGCAACCTCTGGATGGGATCTGCATATATAATAAATTTTTCCAATTACCTTGGGTATGTAATATCCCTTATATCTAGAGTTCAGGCACTTTTGACAAACATGTTTATCCACATGTTTTTTTACTTCATCAATTTAATCACTTTTATAGTATTTTCTTCCTCACAATATTCACTTTTTTAATAAGAGGGGTTCATGGGACAACTTTAATTAACCACAATCAGGAAATATATTTTTTTATGCCTAAAATGTTTTTTAAATATATTTATATATTTATTTACTTGTATTTTACAGTTTTATGGCATCACGGTCTGACTAGCGTGTTTGTAATTCTTCTGTTTGGTATTTTGGCAATCAAGAGCAACTGGTTATTTTTTATTTCCAGGTCTCACAACAGACAATTGCTCCTATCCTTTCCGAATCTTTTAGCATTCAAGCCGACATTTTAAATTATTACATTCGTGTTGAGCTATGTATTATTTTACTTGTTGAGCTATTTTCACTGGTAAATTAGCGATTGGATACCTCTACTGTTTTTACCAAAGATATTTTACCAAAGATATTTTACTCTTGTCTATGTCTATGACTGCTATCGTAAAGTGATTCCCCCCATGTGACCTACCCTTTCACTTTAAATTTGTTACCTCACGAACTATTTGCTGTCATGTGATCAAGGCTCCACGGAGCCGAAACGTTATGGCCGTCGCTCTGGGCAAATAAAGTAACCAGCACAGATTCCAGGCTCGTGTACTCTTTCCTGTAGCAGTTGAAGGATCCTCAAGGCTGTTGGAAGTGGTATTTCTGATATATATATATATATATATATATATATATATATATATATATATATATTCTACAAAAAATCAAGATTAGTTATTTGGTACCTCTATTCATCTCAAACTTACCCTTCACTGATCAAAAAGTTCTTTCCTCTGGTCGATGGACCAAGAGTTGAACTAATTGATGGTGATAATTAACATAATTGTAACTTTTCCATATCTTGAAGTAAATAACCACAGACTCAGGATGTTTTAAATCTTTATCTAAATTAAATGCATGTGAACCACTTCAAGAATACAGTGCAGTCACCATTATTCTTAGGAGAGAAAATGCAATTGATTAAACATCAAGCATATACTTCGGACTCACACAATAACTAATGCTCAGAAAGTGAGAGGACAGAGAGAAAAGAACATCTGCAAATAACGTGAAATTATAGTTACCAAGAATGGTGTGAAAGACCAACCCCCTGGCCAAAGATCTGGTAAAGGTCCCCTGGGATAGCTCAGGCGACAAAGACTTCAGGACAGGATAGTTGACCTCTCTAAAATACAGACGATTGCGCCGCACAACGTCTGTCACTGTCTTCCTCTTCGAGATTCTTCCGTGATCTTCTGATCTAACCCAATTATATTGGGATAGAAAATTCTGCTTCAAATTCTGCATTCGGCTCTTCATCAGCATCTCACAACATCTCTTCCAGCAACAGCATCTCCCGCTACACAGACAGCATCCCAAGCTCTGCTAACTAACTAACTAACTAAAGCTATCTTAGTTATACCTTTCGTTCTTCATGTTCCACCCACTAAAGTTCAATATCGAAAAAATACGAAATATGATTGGTGAGGCAAGGAGGAAGCTCTATCACACCATGCTTACATGTCATTAAAATCAGTTAAACTATTGTTCGCAAACCCATCCCCTTAATTTTTATTCATAATTTTTAGTTCCCATACACATTCATATTTCTCTTGCAACAATTTATTAACATTCTGAATACAAGTCCTCATCGTTGAACTCTTCACCATCCGTTCCCCGAGTATATCACTTGGGTCCTCGCTCCCGTTCAACATCTAAATCATCATTCCGGGTTAACTTTCAGTGGACATGCACAGTCTTCTTATTACTCAGATTTATTCAGTTATACATGAGAGGCCCAAATGTGCACTAGTGATAAAGTCAGAAAGACAAATATTCATTTCACAAATAAAGTGGTCGCACTGTATACCACCCACCTCTACACTCTTCTCCTTTACTCATTAATACTTTGACCACATTAGCGTTAGTAGAATAGCCTGTTTTCGTTTCAGCTAAGCAGATGCCATGCACGCAAGTCTTCAAGACTCCATTTTAGTGTCTTCTGCTGATGCGCAAGAATTTCCCTCCAAGCGATAGCTCATCATCCACGTTAGTAAACACATAAGCAAGCTTCACTAACCCGCGTATTCATGTGGTGCGCATTAGTTTAACACGAAACAATTTTAATAACTTGTTAGTAAGTTGAAGGAGCGGATTGCTTCAGAGCAAGTCTCTTTTCTACGAGTCCTTGCTCCATCAATAGCACTTTATACAAGTATCAGACATGACCTTGGACTACAGGCCTTACGCCACATTCTAGGCCGTAGATCAGCCAGCCTTTCGGAGCACACTGAATTGCTTTTAGAGATGACAAGACTTATCCTGGGCAACAATGTCTTTCTTTTCAAGGAAGGGTGGTATAAACAAAAACAAGGGATGGCTACGGGCTCAAAGTTGTCTCCCTCGTATGCTAATCTATTCATGGGAAGACTGGAAGAACAATGGATTTGGAGCGAATGGGGTAGTAACTGGAATGATTCAATCTTATTCTGGGGCCGATTCATAGACAACCGTCTTATGGTTTAGAGAGGCTCCACCGAAAAACTTCTTGAATTCGTCACACACCTTAACAGCAATGACAAAAACATCAGATTTACGTTCCAGTACAGTCAGAGGAACATCACATTCTTAGATGTTGAACTCTTCATTCTAGATAATAAGATCCAAAGCAGACTATTTAGGAAACCAACAGCTTGTAATGCAACCATTCATGCCTCAAGTGCACATCCAGGTCATCAGTTTAATGCCATCCCATATGGCGAATTCACACGTGCCCGGCGCAATAGTAGTATAGAATTGGACTTTAAGGATTGTATAGAGAGCATGGCCACTAGATTCTCACGCAGAGGGTATGCTAAGAGAACTATAGATAGGACCAAAGAGAGAATATTTAAGATCAGTCGACAAGACACCGTTAAAAACAAACCAGAAAAGAGAGAGAACAAAACAGTACATTTAATTACGGATTTTAACAAGCATGCAAACACACTAACACACGCAGTATACGTAGACATTGGCACTTACTCACGGCAGACAAGACACTGCAGAGATTTACAACATCAAGGCCTGAGATTACCTTTCGCAGGGGTGTATACCTAAGAAATATTCTCAGCCCTAGCTACCCAAAAGTGGAACAAATACCAAACTGGCTTACCCAACACACTTTGGGCTTTTTCAAATGCGGCCACTGCTCCATGTGCAGATGGGCCACTGACAGAAAGAAAGAATTTAGGGGACCTAACAATAGGGTGTACAAAACTGACAACAACATCACCTGTTACACAAAATATGTAGTGTATGCTATTGAGTGTAAGTGTGGTCTAGGATCCATTGGAAGTACCATCAGGAGCCTCAACGAGCGCATTGGGGAACACATGAGGACTTTAAAGCAAGGGGACAGCAGATATCCGATAGCCACACACACAGCTGAATGTAACTCTCAGAGCACACATGGAAGGTTCTCCTTTTATGGTTTTGATGTCGCACCCAAAGACCCAAGGGGAGGTAATTGGAAATTAACTCAGGAGGAAAGAGGCGCTATGGATTATGAGACTTAAAAGTGTTGAACAGGGCTTGAACACGGACCATGAGCTTCAATACTTCCTTGGGGATTAGCCCGTACCCACGTCCAAATGAACTGAAACACTGGCTGGCTTACGCCATGCCATCAACACAGTTTATAGAGTACTCCCATTATCATCCCTACTTTTCTTGATAGACTACGTACTGTTGCAATACATGACTGTTTCTGTTTTAATGAAGTAATTTACTCACACTGGATACTTAACTTGCTATAGACTATATACTTTGAGGAATTGAGACCTCAAGACTTAACATTTTGTAGACTATGTCCACCATCACAGTTTATAGAGTACTCCCATCATCATCCCTACTTATTTTGGTAGACTACATACTGCTGGAATATATGTCTGTTTCCGTATTAATGAAGGGATTTACTCGCACTCGATACTTAACATGTTGTAGACTATGTACAATACGGAACTGAGACTAAATGCTACTGTCCCCACCTAGCTAGGTCACAGAATTCACTTTCACATTGCATTACGCTTCCTAAAATGCTTTGGATCAGATACTAGCGAGAATTGAGACCGACTGCCACTGTCCATAAGAAGTCTCAGAATGTATAGTTAAACATGAGGTTCACCCAGTTATGTCACGAAATTCATTATCACATTGTCACACATCACATGTCACAAAACACACTATCATGTTGATTAGTTCGGGTCAGAACGACAAAGCTCTTGGATATCAAGAGAAATTACTTACAAGGATGTACTTATGTATAAACACCGCATGCACGCTGCCCCAAATGTCACACTTGTATGGTAGAGCACCGCAATGCTGTCATGTGCCCCTGCAGATACAGATTACTAGCAGATAGCGTTTAATCTAGCTGTTGGCAACAGGCTTTCCACCAGCCTGTTGCCACCGACATTCGGCTAGCTCACAATAAGATTGATTCCAGTGCCCCGGGAGTCCCGATACACCACTCCAAGATGGCACCCAAACTGGGTTCAGGGGGGCTGAACTAATCTGAGATAAAATCCTAAACGTAATACATTTGGTATTAACAGAAGGTGTTTAGTAGTAGTAAAGTTAGTACTCATAACTTGAGGGGGCGCTAGAGGGCGCCAAACAAGATGGGCGCACTTGCCTGAGGCTCTTGCAGCTCAGGGCACAATCCTGCTGGAATCCTGATCGGCTGCCCTAGATTGCCAGAAATACAGCCATCGAGAAAGCGGAACTCACTAGATACCATGGATGCTGTTCTAAGCAACTTTAACGCTCTAAACACCACCCGTATCATCACTGGGCTGGAGACCCTAAGATGGTGGCCGCCAATTGCCGCCTGGCTCTGCTGACTCCGATACGGGCCCGGTGGGCTCCTGCTGTTCCTGCCTTGCTGCCGCATAACGGCCTGTACCTGTGGCTCGCCCATACATGCCACCAATCAGTGCCTGGTCCGCTGCCTGAGGGACTGAGGCGGCTGACTCGGGCAGTGGCGTGCCCCTTGACAGACAGCTGCGGCTTGGCGGGCCCGATCTGCACCCTGCTGCTGCACACCATGGATTGCGGCATCCACCCTACGGCCTACATACCTACGCTCCATATCCCGGTGAGTGCAGCATCCCCGGCACCCCACTCCGGTTAGCAGGGCGCTCACCCTCCGGCTGCTGCTGCTAAGCCCTGCCAGCCAATGCCATGTGGCCTACTGGCCCTCACCTGCACCATCCTCGCTCCACCGAGAGGCCGGCGTGGCTGATCCTTTGTTTGCACCGGACACCAACACCTTCTCCTCTGCCTAGCATCGGTCCGGTTTCCAGCTGTTCACCGTGCAGGGTGACCACTGTGCCCGGAGCCGCTCCTAATGTCTGGGGGCCCCTTGGCCTTCTCCCTCTGGGCCGACAGGGCTGCCTGGCTTCCCTGCTCACGCCGCAGGTGGATAACGCTCCACCAGTCTGCTTCCGGCGCCTCATCGCGGCAGGACAGGCTGCGCTCTGCTGACCCCTGGAAGTTCCTGCTGCCTCCATTCTCCGCACTCCCCAGATCCCGAGGACATCGGCGCATTCTCCGCCAGCCCCAATACGACTGTCTGCCCCCCCTGCACCGCTTGCCCTATGGACACGTACACGGCCCTGTTCGCCTGTGGCGAACCCTCCATGGCCTACGTGGAGGTTGAAGCCGCCACTCGGTGCCGCCTTGCCGCTCCACCTGGCCCTGGCCCTTCTCCGGATGCGACCTTGAAGCGCAACATACTCAACCCCACAACCACCCCACAAGGCCTCCTAGATTCGAGGAACTGCTGTGTTAGGCCCGGCCTGAGCGGAGCCCACTGACAACCACAAGGTACGAGACCGGCTCGCCTGCTATTGCTGCCTGCTGCGCTGCAACCTCTTGGCCTCCACCGTCCCACCGCTATTCGCTTCCTTGATACCACGGCGGCGCCTGTGATGCCCGGGTGTGACTCGGGGGGCCCCCAGGTTTGAAGACCACACTTCCCGGCGCTGCCCCTTGCTGTTTCAGATTGGCCCTACCACTGTACCCTGGCCTTCCCGTATGGGGCTTCTCCTCGACCCACTGCAGCTGAACTCTGACCCACCTCATTAGCCCAAGTGCTTAGACACGACAACCCGGCCTGCACCACCCTTATGACAGAGCAGTGAGGCACCGCCCACTACGTTGTACATCCCGCTACACCTACAGCACCCTCTCTTCAAGTTTACGCTAGGGGTAGACCTCTCCCCTACGCTAAGGCGACTCAGTGCCTCCTCACGGCCACCCGAGGTGCAGCCACCATACTCAAGCCAGATGGAAGACAGCAGAAAATCACCTTTGAAGGAAGCAAGTCCACGAGAACGCAGGCTGAAACAGATGAGGACTATGTTGGTGCTACCACCTCCACGGAAGACCTAAAGGAGCTCCTCCTAGTGGTGCAGTCCAGCCTGACATTCTTAGAGGCCAAAATGGACAATATGAATACACGGTTGGACAACCTAATACATGAAATGGACCGGCATGAGGAAAGAATCAAGGAAACAGAACGCCGCACATCAAATATTGACGATACCGCCACCATGACTACTGACAAAACACTCAACATGAAGCAAGTCCTCAAGTTAATTGTTGCAAAGAACGAGGACTTAGAATCTCGCTCAAGGAGGAACAACCTGCGGATCCTGGGAGTGCCGGAGTCGACGGCAACTGGCAGAATGGAGGAATATGTGGAGCACCTGCTCACCACACTATTTGGGAAAGAACCTTTCTCTGCAGTATTCATTGTCGAGAGGGCCCACCACTGCCTGGCCTCCCGCCCTATACCGGGCGATCCTCCCCTGCCCATCATTGCGAGACTACTTAATTACAGGGACCGTGATGTCACCCTTCGGCTTGCAAGGGAGCAAAAGCCACTGCTCTTCGAAGGCACAGAACTCTCGCTATACCCTGCCTTCACTATGGCCATCCAGGAGGCCCGTAGGAAATTTCTCCCGTCCAAGAAAAAGCTTCAGCAAGCACAAATTACGTATGCCGTGCTGTTCCCGGCACGCCTCAGAGTCATGCACCAAGGAAAACAGCATTTCTTCAATAATCCTAAGTACGTCTATGATTTTCTAAAAACCTTACCCAGAGGGCATTTAGATCGGGCCTCCCTTCTCACCAAACTGCCGGTACCAATGACTTCTCAGACGTGGAATGATGCCTGTTCTATTTTTTGCTGTCCTTCCCCTCCTTATCACTCTATAGGTACTGGAGACACTTCAGATGAAGAGTAACAATTGTAACAGGCTCCGAACTCTTTGCAGCGGCTGACACAGGATATTAACTTCTGGAACTGACCTTCTTGGCTCCCACCAGCAATACGAAGCCCTGCTTCACAACCCACTTCACTTTCTGAACTATCCAGGGATCGTTCTTCCCCCTCCACTTGTTGCACCGAGGCTGGAAGCACATCAGACGTAGAACGAGGGTCATATCTCTCCTTCCAAAATCTAACTCTGCCTTCGCTTGGTAACTTTCATTGCCGCTGATCCTATCAGATCACTGTTTGAACTGCAACGCCCTTCACTATGGTCAGCTGCAAGGCCCCTATTGGGCCTCTACTGCGGACAATATAGCTGCTTCCCTATCGGAAGATGCCACGTCAGAACCTTGGGCAAGATGAGACTTTCTACGATTCCTCCCCGAGCGCCCTCGCCATCGCGAGGAAATTCTGGTTCGCCCTCTGGCCGTTACCCACTCAGAGAACCCCTATACTGCTCTGGTTCATTAGGTTCACAGCCCTGCGTCCACCCTCCCCCGTTGGGAGCATGGAGCACGAGGCATTGGGAAAGGGGGGAGGGGATCACGACAGCAGGATTGGGCTGCTGATGTGGGTGAGGGGAGGGAGGAGGTTTTCTATATTGCCACTTACTGTTGACTTGACATGCATAGGCACAACCGACGTGACTGACCCGATCAATACGTACCCACGGATCACTACAACATCCCTGACCTGTAACCATGGACAACCGACCTAGCCCACCCAAATACAACCTCTTGACTTGGAATGTGAGAGGCCTGGGAGAACCACACAAACGCCAGCACATGACCACAGCCTCATTGATGCTTGGCGCAGCCTTCACCCACAAGACAGAGAGAGGGCTCCTGCTTTTCCACTGCCCACTCCTCCTGGTCACGGATTGATGACTGGCTAACATCTAGAGGGTTAACCCCGTGGCTGTCCCGCTCCTCCCATTAACCGCGCACCTACTCTGACCACTCTCCGGTCCTCCTCGCTCTCACACCCCCTCATGAAGAATCTCCATATTTGTCCTGGCACTTACCCATGCATGGCTTGTTGGACCCGGCATTTAAAGCGGAACTTGAACAAGAAATGGTCGATTCTTTCCTCAAAATGAACACTCAGTCACATAATACTCCACTATATGGGAGTCCTTCAAAGTTACCATGCGCGGAATTTACATCACCAAAAGTGGGGGGATTCTTAGGGACATTTGATTCACACTCCATAAGATAGAGAACGAATTTAAGCACACTGAAGCTCAGCTGCAAGCCACACCCACTCCAGAGCTACAAATGCACCTGCGGGAACTGCTCTCTGATTATCAAGAGACGGCCGACAGGGAGTGCAAATTCAGAGGGAAATATCATCAGGCTCGTCGCTATGTGGAGGGTGAGAGACCAGGTAAAGCACTTGCGGCTTTAATTCGCCCACCTAGATTCTCCAACACTATCCTAGAAATCACTGATGAAGACGGCCACACACACAGGGGTACTCAGGACATAGATGCCACCTTTAAACGCTTCTACAAAACTCTGTACACCTCACACAGGACACAGCCTGTCAATTTCACCCCTTCCTTTGACGACACCGTGATTGCTTGGCTCGGGGATACCCAAAGAGAATGCCTCCTTGCACGTCACGAAGACGACGAGATCATCAACGCTATAATGCAACTGCAGTCCGGCAAGGCCCCTGGCCCTGATGGCCTCCCGGATGATTTTACAAAACCTTCCGTACTATACTTATCCCCATTCTACGACAGGTCTCCGAGGAGGCTCGAGAAACTGGCATATTTCCCCAGATGATGCGAGAGGTGCTCATAATTTCCTTAACAGGGAAACCGTTCATGCAATGCGATTCATATAGGCCCCTCACACTCAAACGTAGATGCTAAAATCTTAGCAAAGCTGATCACGAACCACATTAGCTCCCTTATGACCGCCCTCGTCCTTCCCGACCAGTCTGGGTTTGTGCCAAGCAGATACACATCCCACAACCTTCGTACCCTGTTTGCTGTCCAACAGGACATTGACCCTGACACAAATGCAGTGGCTGTCTTCCTTTACGCCACCAAGGCATTTGATTCCCTAGAATGGGACTATCTGGCGGTTGTTCTCCAGCCCATGTGCTTCCCCGCTCCATTCTTGGCATGGATTAAGCTGTTATACACAGGCCTGCAGGCTAGCATATTGGTCAATGGCACTAGGTCCTCCCCATTCACAATAGCCAGAGGCACCAGACAGGGGTGCCCTCTATCTCCCCTCCTATTTGCCTTAGCAATTGAGCCCCTGGCTGCCAAGGTTCGCCAGCATTTCCGGGATCACGCCCTCATATACCCCGAAAGGCAGAGACTAATCTCCCTATAGGCATGGCTTGTTGGACCCAGTATTTAAAGCGGAACTTGAGCAAGAAATTGTAGATTCTTTCCTCGAAATGAACACTCAGTCACACAATACTCCACTATATGGGAGGCCTTCAAAGTTACCATGTGCGGATTCTGCATCACCAAAAGTGGGTGGATTCTTAGGGACATTCGATCCACACTCCATAAGATAGAGAACAAACTTTACTTATCCCCATTCTACGACAGGTCTACGAGGAGGCTCGAGAAACGGGCATACTTCCCCAGACGATGCGAGAGGGGCTCATAATTTCCTTACCAGGGAAACCGGCTATGCAATCCGATTCATATAGACCCCTCCCACTCATAAACATAGATGCTAAAATCTTAGCAAAGTTGATCACGAACCGCATTAGCTCCCTTATGACCGCCCTCGTCCTTCCCGACCAGTCGGGGTTTGTTCCAAGCAGAGACACATCCCACAACGTTCATACCCTGTTTGCTGTCTAACAGGACATTGACCCTGACACAAATAACATAACATAACATAACACGTGTATTTGTAAAGCGCACGTTCACCACTAAGGGTATCTTGGCGCTGAATAACAGATGTTTATTGTTACCCAACTCAATGGTACTCATTTTATTGACCTCAGATGGATGAAAGGCTGAGTGGACCCGCCGGGATTTGAACCTGTGACCATGAGGTCGAACACAGGCCCCTGCAGCAGACGCATTAGTCCACTGAGCCACCAGACCCGGCCAAATACGGTGGCTGTCTTCCTTGACGCCACCAAGACATTTGATTCCCTAGAATGGGACTATCTGGTTGTTGTTCTCCAGCGCATGGGCTTCCCCACTCCATTCTTGACATGGATTAACCTGCTATACACAGGCCTGCAGGCTAGCATATTGGTCAATGGCACTAGGTCCTCCCCCTTCACAATAGCCAGAGGCACCAGACAGGGGTGCCCTCTATCTCCCCTCCTATTTGCCTTAGCAATTGAGCCCTTGGCTGCCAAGGTTCACCAACATTTCAGGGACCACGCCCTCATATACCCCGAAAGGCAGATACTAATCTCCCTATAAGCCGATGACCTCACCCTCTATCTGCACAACCCAGAGGATAGTCTCAACCCCATTTTAAGGTTGCTCATCCTCTTTGGGCACCTCTCGGGTCAACATAAACTGGGGGAAATCTCAGATTTTTCTCCTTACTGAGACCACCCCATGGTTCACACCAGACTACCCCCTTGTGTGGTGTAAAGACACAATCACATACCTGGGAATAGTAATCACTCGAAGACGGAACGACTTGATGGCAGCCAACTATGGGCGAGTACTAGACCTTCTTACTGACAAAATCACCAGGTGGATCGCAATGCCAATTTCACTGGCCAGGAGAGCCTCACTTATCAAGATGGTCATCCTGCCCAAACTGCTCTACCTCTTCATTAACATCCCCTATGCCCCCAGCAGACACTTCTTTAAAGCCCTAAAAATTCAACTTATCCGCCTAACCTGGGGAGGGAAACAAGCTAGGTTGCGTTGGGACACTCTCACTCGGCCCTTCAGTGCTGGAGGTTTTGAAATTCCCGACCTGGAACTATATTTCAGCTGTGCTCAAGTCCACTTTGCGTTACAACAAACAAATGATGGACGGAATGCTGACAATGCAGACATTCTCCCCCAGTCAAGAGATCTGGGTTAAATCCATCGTTCTTTTGCCCACTACGCCACCCCAGTTCAGACATGGCCATATGCAAATCAGTCTTGACCCTGTGCCTCATGGGAACAGTCCAGCCCGAACTGCCAAGCCATGTCTTCCCTGGACCGGAATCAAGCATCCTAGGACCGGTTTCTGGCTATCAGCCGTCATCAGCCAGGATAGCTTGACTCCAGTGGCGTAGTGAGCACGGGTCCCACGTCTGGGAATACCCATCCCACTTAGGGCGAAAAGCGTTACAACAAACAAATGATGGACAGAATGCTGACAATGCAGACATTCTCCCCCAGTCAAGAGATCTGGGTTAAATCCATCGTTCTTTTGCCCACTACGCCACCCCAGTTCAGACATGGCCATATGCAAATCAGTCTTGACCCTGTGCCTCATGGGAACAGTCCAGCCCGAACTGCCAAGCCATGTCTTCCCTGGACCGGAATCAAGCATCCTAGGACCGGTTTCTGGCTATCAGCCGTCATCAGCCAGGATAGCTTGACTCCAGTGGCGTAGTGAGCACGGGTCCCACGTCTGGGAATACCCATCCCACTTAGGGCGAAAAGCGTTACAACAATCGTTCTTTTGCCCACTACGCCACCCCAGTTCAGACATGGCCATATGCAAATCAGTCTTGACCCTGTGCCTCATGGGAACAGTCCAGCCCAAACTGCCAAGCCATGTCTTCCCTGGACCGGAATCAAGCATCCTAGGACCGGTTTCTGGCTATCAGCCGTCATCAGCCAGGATAGCTTGACTCCAGTGGCGTAGTGAGCACGGGTCCCACGTCTGGGAATAAAAAGGATGCTTGTTTCCAGTCCAGGGAGGACCTGGCTTGGCAGTTCGGGCTGGACTGTTCCCATGGGGCACAGGGTCAAGACTGATTTGCATATGGCTGGGTTCAAACTGGAATGGCATAGTGAGCAAAAAAACGATGGATTTAGGCCCAGATCTCTGTACTGGGGTGAATGTATGACATTGTTCTGCATTCTGTCCATCAATTGTTGTTTTTGCATTTGTCACCCCGAGTGGGAAGGGTATGCTCAGACGTGAGTCCCGTGCTCTCCATGCCACTGGAATCAAGCTATCCTGGCTGACGAGGGCTGAAAGCCCGAAACCGGTCCTAGGATGCTTGTTTCCAGTCCAGGGAGGACCTGGCTTGGCAGTTCGGGCTGGACTGTTCCCATGGGGCACAGGGTCAAGACTGATTTGCATATGGCTGGGTTCAAACTGGAATGGCATGGTGAGCAAAAAAACGATGGATTTAGGCCCAGATCTCTGTACTGGGGTGAATGTATGACATTGTTCTGCATTCTGTCCATCAATTGTTGTTTTTGCATTTGTCACCCCGAGTGGGAAGGGTATGCTCAGACGTGAGTCCCGTGCTCTCCATGCCACTGGAATCAAGCTATCCTGGCTGACGAGGGCTGAAAGCCCGAAACCGGTCCTAGGATGCTTGTTTCCAGTCCAGGGAGGACCTGGCTTGGCAGTTCGGGCTGGACTGTTCCAATGGGGCACAGGGTCAAGACTGATTTGCATATGGCTGGGTTCAAACTGGAATGGCATAGTGAGCAAAAAAACGATGGATTTAGGCCCAGATCTCTGTACTGGGGTGAATGTATGACATTGTTCTGCATTCTGTCCATCAATTGTTGTTTTTGCATTTGTCACCCCGAGTGGGAAGGGTATGCTCAGACGTGAGTCCCGTGCTCTCCATGCCACTGGAATCAAGCTATCCTGGCTGACGAGGGCTGAAAGCCCGAAACCGGTCCTAGGATGCTTGTTTCCAG
This sequence comes from Triturus cristatus, assembly GCF_964204655.1. Classification (NCBI taxonomy): domain Eukaryota; kingdom Metazoa; phylum Chordata; class Amphibia; order Caudata; family Salamandridae; genus Triturus; species Triturus cristatus. Next base: position 924,194,232 of record NC_140591.1, on the reverse strand, counting down.
TCCAGGGAGGACCTGGCTTGGCAGTTCGGGCTGGACTGTTCCCATGGGGCACAGGGTCAAGACTGATTTGCATATGGCTGGGTTCAAACTGGAATGGCATGGTGAGCAAAAAAACGATGGATTTAGGCCCAGATCTCTGTACTGGGGTGAATGTATGACATTGTTCTGCATTCTGTCCATCAATTGTTGTTTTTGCATTTGTCACCCCGAGTGGGAAGGGTATGCTCAGACGTGAGTCCTGTGCTCTCCATGCCACTGGAATCAAGCTATCCTGGCTGACGAGGGCTGAAAGCCCGAAACCGGTCCTAGGATGCTTGTTTCCAGTCCAGGGAGGACCTGGCTTGGCAGTTCGGGCTGGACTGTTCCCATGGGGCACAGGGTCAAGACTGATTTGCATATGGCTGGGTTCAAACGGGAATGGCATGGTGAGCAAAAAAACGATGGATTTAGGCCCAGATCTCTGTACTGGGGTGAATGTATGACATTGTTCTGCATTCTGTCCATCAATTGTCGTTTTTGCATTTGTCACCCCGAGTGGGAAGGGTATGCTCAGACGTGAGTCCCGTGCTCTCCATGTCACTGGAATCAAGCTATCCTGGCTGACGAGGGCTGAAAGCCCGAAACCGGTCCTAGGATGCTTGTTTCCAGTCCAGGGAGGACCTGGCTTGGCAGTTCGGGCTGGACTGTTCCCATGGGGCACAGGGTCAAGACTGATTTGCATATGGCTGGGTTCAAACTGGAATGGCATGGTGAGCAAAAAAACGATGGATTTAGACCCAGATCTCTGTACTGGGGTGAATGTATGACATTGTTCTGCATTCTGTCCATCAATTGTTGTTTTTGCATTTGTCACCCCGAGTGGGAAGGGTATGCTCAGACGTGAGTCCCGTGCTCTCCATGCCACTGGAATCAAGCTATCCTGGCTGACGAGGGCTGAAAGCCCGAAACCGGTCCTAGGATGCTTGTTTCCAGTCCAGGGAGGACCTGGCTTGGCAGTTCGGGCTGGACTGTTCCCATGGGGCACAGGGTCAAGACTGATTTGCATATGGCTGGGTTCAAACTGGAATGGCATGGTGAGCAAAAAAACGATGGATTTAGGCCCAGATCTCTGTACTGGGGTGAATGTATGACATTGTTCTGCATTCTGTCCATCAATTGTTGTTTTTGCATTTGTCACCCCGAGTGGGAAGGGTATGCTCAGACGTGAGTCCCGTGCTCTCCATGCCACTGGAATCAAGCTATCCTGGCTGACGAGGGCTGAAAGCCCGAAACCGGTCCTAGGATGCTTGTTTCCAGTCCAGGGAGGACCTGGCTTGGCAGTTCGGGCTGGACTGTTCCCATGGGGCAAAGGGTCAAGACTGATTTGCATATGGCTGGGTTCAAACTGGAATGGCATGGTGAGCAAAAAAACGATGGATTTAGGCCCAGATCTCTGTACTGGGGTGAATGTATGACATTGTTCTGCATTCTGTCCATCAATTGTTGTTTTTGCATTTGTCACCCCGAGTGGGAAGGGTATGCTCAGACGTGAGTCCCGTGCTCTCCATGCCACTGGAATCAAGCTATCCTGGCTGACGAGGGCAGAAAGCCCGAAACTGGTCCTAGGATGCTTGTTTCCAGTCCAGGGAGGACCTGGCTTGGCAGTTCGGGCTGGACTGTTCCCATGGGGCACAGGGTCAAGACTGATTTGCATATGGCTGGGTTCAAACTGGAATGGCATGGTGAGCAAAAAAACGATGGATTTAGGCCCAGATCTCTGTACTGGGGTGAATGTATGACATTGTTCTGCATTCTGTCCATCAATTGTTGTTTTTGCATTTGTCACCCCGAGTGGGAAGGGTATGCTCAGACGTGAGTCCCGTGCTCTCCATGCCACTGGAATCAAGCTATCCTGGCTGACGAGGGCTGAAAGCCCGAAACCGGTCCTAGGATGCTTGTTTCCAGTCCAGGGAGGACCTGGCTTGGCAGTTCGGGCTGGACTGTTCCCATGGGGCACAGGGTCAAGACTGATTTGCATATGGCTGGGTTCAAACTGGAATGGCATGGTGAGCAAAAAAACTATGGATTTAGGCCCAGATCTCTGTACTGGGGTGAATGTATGACATTGTTCTGCATTCTGTCCATCAATTGTTGTTTTTGCATTTGTCACCCCGAGTGGGAAGGGTATGCTCAGACGTGAGTCCCGTGCTCTCCATGCCACTGGAATCAAGCTATCCTGGCTGACGAGGGCTGAAAGCCCGAAACCGGTCCTAGGATGCTTGTTTCCAGTCCAGGGAGGACCTGGCTTGGCAGTTCGGGCTGGACTGTTCCCATGGGGCAAAGGGTCAAGACTGATTTGCATATGGCTGGGTTCAAACTGGAATGGCATGGTGAGCAAAAAAACGATGGATTTAGGCCCAGATCTCTGTACTGGGGTGAATGTATGACATTGTTCTGCATTCTGTCCATCAATTGTTGTTTTTGCATTTGTCACCCCGAGTGGGAAGGGTATGCTCAGACGTGAGTCCCGTGCTCTCCATGCCACTGGAATCAAGCTATCCTGGCTGACGAGGGCAGAAAGCCCGAAACTGGTCCTAGGATGCTTGTTTCCAGTCCAGGGAGGACCTGGCTTGGCAGTTCGGGCTGGACTGTTCCCATGGGGCACAGGGTCAAGACTGATTTGCATATGGCTGGGTTCAAACTGGAATGGCATGGTGAGCAAAAAAACGATGGATTTAGGCCCAGATCTCTGTACTGGGGTGAATGTATGACATTGTTCTGCATTCTGTCCATCAATTGTTGTTTTTGCATTTGTCACCCCGAGTGGGAAGGGTATGCTCAGACGTGAGTCCCGTGCTCTCCATGCCACTGGAATCAAGCTATCCTGGCTGACGAGGGCTGAAAGCCCGAAACCGGTCCTAGGATGCTTGTTTCCAGTCCAGGGAGGACCTGGCTTGGCAGTTCGGGCTGGACTGTTCCCATGGGGCACAGGGTCAAGACTGATTTGCATATGGCTGGGTTCAAACTGGAATGGCATGGTGAGCAAAAAAACGATGGATTTAGGCCCAGATCTCTGTACTGGGGTGAATGTATGACATTGTTCTGCATTCTGTCCATCAATTGTTGTTTTTGCATTTGTCACCCCGAGTGGGAAGGGTATGCTCAGACGTGAGTCCCGTGCTCTCCATGCAACTGGAATCAAGCTATCCTGGCTGACGAGGGCTGAAAGCCCGAAACCGGTCCTAGGATGCTTGTTTCCAGTCCAGGGAGGACCTGGCTTGGCAGTTCGGGCTGGACTGTTCCCATGGGGCACAGGGTCAAGACTGATTTGCATATGGCTGGGTTCAAACTGGAATGGCATGGTGAGCAAAAAAACGATGGATTTAGGCCCAGATCTCTGTACTGGGGTGAATGTATGACATTGTTCTGCATTCTGTCCATCAATTGTTGTTTTTGCATTTGTCACCCCGAGTGGGAAGGGTATGCTCAGACGTGAGTCCCGTGCTCTCCATGCCACTGGAATCAAGCTATCCTGGCTGACGAGGGCTGAAAGCCCGAAACCGGTCCTAGGATGCTTGTTTCCAGTCCAGGGAGGACCTGGCTTGGCAGTTCGGGCTGGACTGTTCCCATAGGGCACAGGGTCAAGACTGATTTGCATATGGCTGGGTTCAAACTGGAATGGCATGGTGAGCAAAAAAACGATGGATTTAGGCCCAGATCTCTGTACTGGGGTGAATGTATGACATTGTTCTGCATTCTGTCCATCAATTGTTGTTTTTGCATTTGTCACCCCGAGTGGGAAGGGTATGCTCAGACGTGAGTCCCGTGCTCTCCATGCCACTGGAATCAAGCTATCCTGGCTGACGAGGGCTGAAAGCCCGAAACCGGTCCTAGGATGCTTGTTTCCAGTCCAGGGAGGACCTTGCTTGGCAGTTCGGGCTGGACTGTTCCCATGGGGCACAGGGTCAAGACTGATTTGCATATGGCTGGGTTCAAACTGGAATGGCATGGTGAGCAAAAAAACGATGGATTTAGGCCCAGATCTCTGTACTGGGGTGAATGTATGACATTGTTCTGCATTCTGTCCATCAATTGTTGTTTTTGCATTTGTCACCCCGAGTGGGAAGGGTATGCTCAGACGTGAGTCCCGTGCTCTCCATGCCACTGGAATCAAGCTATCCTGGCTGACGAGGGCTGAAAGCCCGAAACCGGTCCTAGGACGCTTGTTTCCAGTCCAGGGAGGACCTGGCTTGGCAGTTCGGGCTGGACTGTTCCCATGGGGCACAGGGTCAAGACTGATTTGCATATGGCTGGGTTCAAACTGGAATGGCATGGTGAGCAAAAAAAACGATGGATTTAGGCCCAGATCTCTGTACCGGGGTGAATGTATGACATTGTTCTGCATTCTGTCCATCAATTGTTGTTTTTGCACAAGTCCACTTTGCGGCATATTGGATGGACCCCCCCCCTCCTTATATCCCACACCTAGCAATCGAAGAAGGGTATATGACCCCCAATCCTTGTTCCGCATCTTTAAGCGCCCCTGCCATCCTGAGGCGCCTTGCCTCCACCACAGTAGACTGCACCACAAGCTTGTGGCCTGACCTGGCTCGCCGCCTCCATAACCACACTATACTCCCCTTTGTTGCCCCTTCAAGGCAGGCTTGACCTCTCAGTCGCACAGGAAGGAGGCTGCCGCCAACTCCTCCGAAAGCTTTCTATTCAGACCTGGGGTAGGCTATATGTTAACGGCCAATTTTGCACCAGCGAAGAATTCTTCGGCGCTACCACGGCTACCCCCCTGGAACACTTTTTCTACATCAGGCTGAGACAGGACATTGAGGCCCTCACCCCGTGCTTCCCCCAGGAGCCCCCTACTCTGACTACGCTGCACAACCGCCTGCAGAAAACTACCCCCATACATGTCATTTCACTGCTGTACCGCACCACCCAAAGAGACTGCACCCACGACCCCCCCTTTGGCTAGAACTCGTTGGGAGGAAGAACTCGACTCCTCCCTCACTGATGATCAGTGGTCCTTCTGCTGCCAACAGACTGGGAAAGTGTCTGCCAGCAGCAGGCTGCGCATCATCCACTACAAATACTTACACCGTCTCTATTACACCCCCAAGCACCTGATGCACCTTCACCTCCGCGACACTGACCGCTGTGACCGATGTGGGTGTGAGGGAGCGGATTTCAGACACCTAGCTTGGGATTGCTCTCCCATCCGGCGCTACTGGTCAGAGGTATTGGTGGCACTTGATCAAATGACTGGACTGCACATTCCCGACGACCTCCTCGTCTAGCTCCTAGGATGCACCGAAGCACTGATCACTTCAGCGCGGAAATACATCTCCCTCGCGCTCTTGCTAGCTAAGAGGTGAGTCGCCTGTAGATGGGGCAGATGGAGGGCGCCCAAATTCAAAGACTGGTTAAATGACCTTATATATTGCCAAGAACAATTTCACACTTATGCCGAGCTCTTATCACCCTCCTTCCGCCCACGTGACATATGGTCTCCCCTCAAGTCATATCTCCTGGAGCAAGCCACCACCGACGACGCAGATATAGAGCCCCGAACGGATGGTTGATGCGGATTACACAGGTTCTGAGTCCTGACTCCTTAGAAACCTAATAGGGTCTAGAAGGCACACACTTAAGCTGGTTGCGGACGTGGGGCGTTGGTCGCTTCATATACAATGCTCAGGATACTTTGCTGCTGCATGTATGGTCAATCTGCATTGTCGACATTGTTAAGTGTCGATGGTTATCTCCTAAGTATTGTTTCCTATGCTTAAAACTTAATAAAGAAATAAAAAGAAAAAGTTAGTACTCCTAACTTTACTACTACTAAACAGAGACAAATTCCTAACTTTAAGACTTTCGGTATTCACAAAAGGCATCGAGTATAAGTAAAGTTAGGAGTTCTAACTTTACTACTACTAAATGCCTTCTGTGAATACCAAAAGTAGTAAGTTTAGAATTTTATATCAGATTAGTTCTGTGAATCTGCCCCAGGGATTCCAGTGGCCAAGGGGTCCCAATACACCACTCCAAGATGGTGCCCAAAATGGATTCAGGACCGGCTTTATCCGCCCTCATGCTTCATTATTTAAGACAACGTCGGGGTGGCTGGCTGCAGACTGCTGATTTGGACGGCGAACATGCCACGGCCTGGCGATCCGAAGGGTTCTACCTAATACTGCCGAAAAGGAATGATAAAACGGACTGACTAGAGTCATAATACGGGATAGAGGAGTAAGGGATAAAAAATGTAATACAATATTAAATTTACGTTAGGATGGGACAGTTCTTTTAAAAGAAACTCCATTACATTTGGAAGCATATTTAGCTTTCCGGACACCGGAACTAAGGCAGGGGGAATCTTCATGGTACTTAATACACCTTATTAGAATGTACCGACTGCCACTCTTTAGCAGATGTGCCCTTTTCTGTTACTTAGAGACTACTTAAAACTAAACTCAGGTATCGTATTATAACAAAATACGTTCTTTTATACATGTTTGATTACACAATATAGTAGCATGTATTTACTATTTAGTGACAGCATGAGGGAGCAGTACTTCGCCACGAATATAACAAAATAGATTATAAAACTAAATAGGTTGATTGCATGCCCGCACCTTTCCAACCACAGGGTTACTCCTATAAGGGAGTCTCAAACACCAACTGTACCAGTATGTTTTATAGCGATAACAAAAATGATTGGGGGCTTTGCTTGTTTTTTCTTTCCCCCACTGAGATATGGATGCACAAAGAAGTTGTACGAGAAGCAAGTACAACACCAGTTTCACATGGATTTCCACACCGTTCTATTCACTTTTTTAAAATTCACACAAGTCACTGAATTCACTTTGCCAATAATTTGAAAAGTAAAGAGTTCTTACTACCATTGCATATACGAACAAGTACCTGTTTATATATTCCCTAAGCCCTGAAGAAGTCGCGGGGTAATCCCCTGTAACAGCAACGAAACACGTGTTGACTGAGAAGGCTTAAAGATCTTGAATTAAAGACATCCGAAAATATAAAGACAAGCATCATTGTGATATTTTATGTAACTTTATGGATTTACTTTTGAACGTGTGCAGAGGATTTGTATATATCCATCTTATGTGTGCCCTGACTCCATTTTTGATATTGGAGTTTGCAATTTTCTCACCCTCAGACCATGGAAGTCACCATTTTTACCAATTTAGACAGAATCATTGTCATGTCTGCCCTTCAATGCAGATATTGTTATAGCTTATCTTTCTTAGAAATGTGAAAGCGTTAAATCCGTTGATAATGACATAGATACAACACTCAATGCTACATTCGTCAAATGTCCACTCCTCAACATGTCAAGGTTAAATAATGAAGGAAGTAACCTGAATAGGGTCACCCAGGTAACTGGCAACCACCTTTCAGCCTTCCAAACAAAGGAAGAGTTGGTCAGACAGCAGACAATACAAACCAAAGATATTTACTCGAATGGAGTCCAGTCAGACCAGCCTCCTTCGATTGCTGCAGAGGGACTGACCCCTCCAACATGGTAATACGTAATATACATTTCCAATACCCCTAAGGACAAGCCCAGACTGGAATCTTCCAGTTAGTAGCTGGTGAAAAAAGGAGACACAGAGGGATGAGCTACAATCCTGAGAACGGGTACATGCTATCTCAGTTTCAAGCTTACTCTGCCCGGGCCCACCACTCTATGAGTGAGAGCAGGCCTATTCTAACGAGAAAAGTATGTAATGACTATTCATTAGTGCAGCGAAGCTCAACCTTGGAGAAATAAAAAAAACACTGAGGCTGCTTTCTTGTGAAGCGAACAGAATGAGACAGAATCTTAGTTTCGGTCATGGTACAAAAAGGCGGCTGAATACAAAATGATGCCGCAAATGCTAACTTAAATTGTAAAATGCAAGGGCAAGTCAACCGAAAACATTTTTCATTCCAACAGGCCCTCCTTTTAGCCTTTGCTAACATTTTGCTACTGTTAGAGGCAAATAACTCCTTGTATATCATGAAAGCTACTGCTACATGTTAATACACACATTATCAATATTAAAAAATGCCTTTGTCTATTGTCATTAGGTCTTGGATACCTTGTATCATCATGGTCGTTGTCTTAGGGCCATGTACTGGAACCTTCGGTTTGGGTGTCAGTGTTTTTACACAGTAAGCACAGCAAGAAGGAAGACAATGTATGCACAAGCAACAGGTGAAACCTATACCAGCAATTCCAACTAGGAAGATAAGAATCTTCCAACCCCAGGACACGAATAAACCCCAGAACCATCCAGAGAGAGTCCATGTACCATTTTCTTGGTGGATGTCAGATTCAAGCCTATGCAACTTCTGAATGGCGGCATATACATTAGGGACAAGGTCTGGAATGTATACACAACAACTGCTGCCAATGACACAACAGGCCCCTCCCCATCAGCAAGGATGACGTCTAACACCATCCTGTTTTGTGAGGTAATGAGTCTCGTGGCTTGAAGCTCAGCAGTGATATTTGTCGGTATACCCGCTCTTGTATTAATAACTCCTTCAACAGATCTTCTGAGCTGACAAATGTTAAAGCTATTGGACATAGGGCCCCAAATGGGTGTAATACCTTTCATGGACTGCTGCAGAGTGGTGTCTGTCTGATCTATATCTTCTGTGTTAATAACCCTCCTGACTCGGGACAGGTATATGCTCCTACGTTGCAATCGATGGTCCTTATGCTAATTGGGTGGAGCTATATATACGTGGGTAAGAGGTAAGAGAGATAACACCTACCCGACCATCCCTCCGGGAGCCATACATAACCCTGGGATCCTCAAACAAAATAGACATTAGGGTGTGGTATCGGGGGGGACTATCCGTTGCTCTCAGCTTATATGTGGTGTTGCACCTGCTCACCCCTACCTCCTTCTTCCCACTCTCCTAGACATAGAAAGTAGCTGTGGTGTTAACCACTGACGGCGGTATGGGCTTATCTTCAGTAACATTACGAGCCTGGAAGGACTGGAAATATTCTGATGTGTTGAATCCCTAGAAATCATCTATTTCCGTATGAGACCATGTTCCATTTCTCACCCCTTTGTATGCATGCATGCAAGAACTTAAGAACGATCTAACAAACGGCTCTCGACCTGGAGTACCACCAGGAGGTGCTCTATGCTGGAAGTGCATGTTTTGTATCATGGTGTGGGGACCAATACTCTTTTTTTCTAACTTATTAAATTGGGGAGGTGGACGTACTATACTAAGCAATGCAAACCCCCCCTCACAGCTTCTAATATAGGACAATGGCATGGACAATAGGTTCTCACTTTTATGGGTCAGTGAGGGAAGAAGTCCACACACCCAACAGTTTGTCATGTTATATGCATTATAATTTATCTGTATGGTGCAACATTTGTATAAACACATTATCCTTAAAAGCCTTACAGTGTTCCTCTTTGTGAGGTGTCAAGGTGACAAATATATGCTCAGGGGTAACTGGTGTCGTACCAACCAGGAAATGTACTGGATATTTCTCCTCCAGGAACCATGCTATACTAAGGACTGTTATTAGGGAAATCATGACAATCATCACAAAAACAATTTTACACTTTGTGGACAAACTAGAACAACCAGATCCATACCGCTCTAATCGCTGTGCCGAAAAATGGCTGCTCTTCCTCTTCAGTGGGGTGGCCAAACGGATACATTATGGAACGAAGGTGGGAAAATGCAAGTAAACTAAGGGCAAAAGGCAAATGTTCCCAGTGTCCGTCAGAGCCTCACTGGTAGACTCCTATTGTTCATCAACACCGGCACCTGCAGTGGAGCTGTCGGGCCAGCTCTTGAAGAAATCCCACGTCGCTCAGGATACGGTAGCCGTCCCCCCCCCCCCAGGGGAGCACGTTCGGTCTATCCTGTCCAGTGTCCAAACAATGCACTAATCTTGTCTCTCCCTGTGCTACTGTTACCTGACTTATCGAGTCTATCCCTGCTAATCTGACTTTTTCTTTGGTGCACTGTTCCTCCGTCGGGGGGGCAAATTGTACCTAAAAGCTCCAGGCACAGAGAGGGTGGGAAAAAGGGACTCAGGGGGCTCAGACACAGAGGGGCCAATGGACTGGGACTCAAGCACAAATGGGCCAGTAGAACGGGGATCCTGAATGGCCCTGACCTCAGGGGGCACTGCCGCATTCAACACTGCATCATTCTCATCCTCTGTTTGGGTCCACGTTAGCTGGGCATCCGAAAAGGGGACAAAGCGGGGCACCTGCTCCCACTCCGAGCCCCCAATGCCGTCAAGGAACAACCGATCGTAAGGAAGAGGTACTTTCGGGTAGTGCTGGCAGTGGATCTTATTGGTTCAGCCAGCAACCTTGAATGCTGTGCGGGAGGCAAGGTGTACCTGGACCGGCCCCTTCCACCTCGGCTCTGAAGCCTTCTTCCTCTGGAAGTTATGCATCAAGATGTAAACCCCGGGCTGAATGTTGTGCCCTGGCCCTTCAGGTGCTGGCGAAAGTGTGTTCTGGATCTGTTGGTGGATAGAACACAGACTTAAAGTTAACTCACACAAATAATGAACTAACAAAGGATATTCAAAGGATATTCAATCTCTGAAAATTTCTGAGGACGCAGGACACCCCAGACATTTGCCGGGCGCCCAAACACGATCTCGTAAGGTTACAGCTCTATTCTAGAGTGAGCAGTTGTTCTTGTAGACAAGAGGGCTAATGGTAAAGCATCTGGCCACTGCAACCCTGTACTCTCCTGAATCTTTGCCAATTTCAATTTGACTGTACCATTGTACTTCTCAACTAGACCCGCTGACTGGGGGTGATTCGCAGCATGAAACTATTGTTTGATGTGGAGTCCTTCACAAACCAACTGTATGACTCTTGCATTAAAGTGGCTTGCATTATCACTCCAAATCAAAAGGGGCAAGCCGAAGTGAAGAAAGAACTCCTTCAAGAGTACCTTTTCAGTCACTATGGCTGTATTTTCTTTAGTGGGGTAAGCCTCAACCCATTTACAGAATGAACAAACAACAACTAACACATATTTCAAATTGTTGACTCCATCCATCTCTATGTAATCTAACTGAAGGACCTCAAAAGGGAAAGCAGGGGGTGCAAAATTGCCAGGTGGTGTAGGTGTACCCTTCCCAGGATTGTGCATCATTCACACAATACAATATTTGACCAAATGGGCAGCCGTCTTTGGGATATTGCTATTGTGCCATACAGGATCAAACAACTTACAGATACATTTTGCACTGATATGGGCTGGCCTGTGCACCATAGTGACTACGGGGAGAACTTATGCATCTGGTAACATCCACCACTATTTCCCTGACTTATCCGTCTAACACCCTTCCTCATCCAAACGTGCTGTGCTTTCCTGCCATGCTGCTAACTCTACGATCGTTGCCTCGTTCTGAATCTCCTTGACATTTGCCAACGTATCCTCAAACATAGTAATCTCGGGCATCCACCTAGCTGGGCCTGCCACAAATATCCTTTCATCATGCGGACGCGCGCAGGCTGAAGGCAAGCTGAAGCGCTGCTGTTATTAAACAAACTTTGCTGCTATAATTGTTTTAAAAATTGGAAAATCCTTCTTTTAATTGCGCCGCATTTCACTTTACTCACCTGTCTTCCTTGAACCGCACTGCTCCACGGTCCACCACAGGTTGTCCCGATTGCATGGAGGGAGTATCCGGCAACATTCCCCACCCACTTCCGGGCAGGAGACCGGAGGGGGCGGAGCCTTCCCCCTAATTAGCCCACATGCCACAAGCTTCGCGCAGCAGACGTGCGCGGCTGAAGGCAATCTGAAGCGCTGCTATTTTTAAACAAAAACTTTGCTGCTATAATTGTTTTAAAAATGGTAAAATCCTTCTTTTAATTGTGCCACATTTCACTTTACTCACCTGTCTTCCTTGAACTGCACTGCTCCCCTGTCCACCACGGGTTGCCTGATTGCGTGGAGGGAGTATCCGGCAACATTCCCCACCAACTTCTGGGCAGGAGACCGGAGGGGGCGGACCCTTCCCACTACTTCACCCACATGCCACAAGCTTCGCACAGTGGATGCGCGCAGCGGGCGTGCCGAAAGCAAGCCCGTCTGTACACGTCCGTGGCAGGCTGGGGCCAGGGGCCAGAACCCCTGTCCGTTCCCCGTCCCACATTAGATCCTACAAGCCATATACCCTATGTAACCTAAGAGGAACAAAATGTGACAAGTGCCTCCACTTGTGGACTGTAGCAGACAAACACACTGTCTGTCCCCACTGTGGGTTTAACTTTCGGCCGGTTGTCAAGGCACGGAACACCCCTATAAATCACGCCAGTATAAAGATGTTCTTGCTAAACTGCAGATCGTTCCCTAAGCAGGCCACCAAAATCGCCCTACTATTGGAGGAACTTAAACTTGATGTTCTCTTCCTGACGGAAACGTGGCCTAACAATGAGTCCGAGCCGGTCCTTGCTCAAAATCTCCCTTGCGACTACCTCATACGATGGGACCGTAAGGAAGGTGGAGGGGCAGCGATCATTTTCAAAGACCACTTTAAGTGCCGCATCTCTCCAGATCAGGTTTCAGATTGCGAGAGTTTCCTCTTTTCCATAGATTTCTCCCCCACAATAACTTTCTCTGGGTTACTAATTTATCGCCCACCCTGGGCCAATTCCTCAACACCCTCCCAATAACGATTGCCAATTTAGCTTGCTCACCATCCAACTTCACAGTATTGGGGGATCTTAATATTCATCTAGACAATACCTCCGATCACACCACTAATGAACTAAACTTGAGCCTCTCCACACTTCAGCTAAAGCAGTTAGTATCTAAACCTACCCACATTAAAGGCCACCTGCTTGACCCCGTCTTTAGCAACTGCCCCGATCTTACATCAGGGGTGCCATTTCTGCTTCCCTGGTCTGACCACTTCTTGATTTCCATGACTTGGGAAATCCCAAACTACCCCCTTCCTTCCTATTCAACCTCACACCGGGAACGCAACTGGTCCAAGCTTCCCAGAGAACGCTGGATCTTAGCCCTCGAAACCACCAGACCCAGCAAGGACCCCAACCCCAACCTAGCCAAGGAGAAATGTAATTACTGGATCCAGAGTTCCCTAGACGTTGTACTCCCCCATAGGTCATTCCCACAATAAATGCAGAACAAAGATGTCACCCTGGTACTCCCCTAAATTACGGGAGCTCACTCAACACTGCAAAAGGTTAGAGAGGAAATGGAGACAGACCCATGCAGTCCCTAGCAAAGCCAAATACAGGGAGGCAATAAAAACCTATAAACTTGAAATTAAACTCGCTCAAGCCGACTTTTACGAGGAAAAAATTAAGGCAGTCTCCAACTCCCCCAAGGAGATCTACCGGATTGCCAGAACCCTTTCCAAACTGCCTCAGAAGCAACCTACCTCTGACGATGCACTATCCTGGTGCAACAATCTGGCAGAATTTTCCACCAGAAAGCACAAAATATTTACTCCACCTTCACTCCTATCCAGTCTGAATCCACCAACTGTTTAGGATGCAGAACTCAAGCCACATTGGAACAACTCTCTCCCTTAGATCTTGTATCCTTAGATTCCATCATGCACCGGGTAAGGCCAGGCTCCCCCTTAGACCCAGCGCCTCCCTGTGCCCTGTCACCAGTCATAGCAAACATCATACCAACTGTTCTCGACCTGTTGAATGCCTTCATCTCCGCTGGAGTGGTCCCCCATCATGGAAATGTGCCATGGTAAAGGCCCCTCTTAAAAAAAGCCAAACCTGAGCAACTATCGCCCAATCTCCCTACTTCCCTGGCTGAGTAAGATATCGGAAAAACATATTAACTCAGTGTTGGTACAGTTTTTAGAAACTAATAACTTTCTCCATCCCTCACAGACTGGCTTCCATCCCCAACACGGGACCGAAACCGCCCTCCTTGCTGTAACGGAGGAGGCAAGGAGGATCCTGTATCAGGGAGGCTCTGCGGCAATCATTCTTCTCGATCTCAGTGCCACATTCGACACTGTAAACCACGACACGCTGATTCTGAGACTAAGTGATCTGGGTGTATCAGGCAATGCCATCGCCTGGCTACATTCCTTCCTGGGTGAACGATCCTTCCAGGTCTTTGAAGGCGATGTTGTTTCCAAACGGATGCCCCAAAGTTGTGGTGTGCCTCAGGGTTCTTCCCTGAGCCCCACATTATTCAATATTTACATGAGTCCCCTGGCAGAGATTGTCCTTCCATTAGGCATAAAAATCATCACCAACGCTGATGACACTCAGCTTGTGGTGGCATTAAACCACCCCGAAAAATCATTAAGTAACCTTGAAAGCTGTCTTTAGGAGGTGGCCAAATGGATGGAACTCTCTTGCAAAACCGAGATTATTCTTCTCAGAAACTCCCCTTCCCTCAGATCAGAGCAATTTTGGCCGAAATGCCTTGGCCCCGCTCCAGGACCCAAAAGACCAGATCAAAAGCCTTGGCATAAGGCTGGACTGCTCCCTCAGCTTTAACCACCAAGTGGCAAAACTCTCGGCTGCCTGCTACGGTTTGCTGAGGATGCAACGTAAGATACTCCCGCTTCTCCCATTTCAAGCAAAAAAAATATTGGTACATGGTCTCATCCTCTCCCGTTTAGACTATGGAAACGCCCTGTACCTAGGGGCCCCGCAATCCACCATATGTAAGCTTTAAATAATTCAAAACTGTGCAGCCCGCACGCTCCTCCAGACTCCTCACCGACAGTCCGCAGCCCCTGCGCTAAGGAGACTCCACTGGTTACCAGTTAGGGAGGGAATCCAATTTAAAGCACAAGGCTTTTTGGAAGACAGGCTCTTTAATCAGCCAGCCCTTGATAACACCCTACCAGCCAAACAGGCATCTCCGCTCAACATCCTCTTCCCTCGCCCTACTACCCAGAATAAAGAGAGCTAGATGCAGTGGACGTTCCTTTTCCTACAACTCCGCCAAGCTTTGGAATGCTCTCCACCTCCATATGTGGACGGAGCCCAATCTCCTAACTTTCCGCAAACTCTTAAAACCTTACTTTTTAACAACCGCTGATTCCTTTCCTCTGTCTGCATCTGTCCACAGTGTTAGGATGCCTCAGGGTAGCTATCGCGCCATATAAATGTTTTTTTCATTTCATCTTTGTTCGGGCTGTCTCCTTGGCTGTCTGGTCTGCACATCATCAGTTATTGCCTTGTGGGCGCTACATTTTATTATCGCTAATTTCTTGGGGAGTGTCAGAGCCGACAAAAGCCTATGTATAAGAGGGCCAGTCTGTATCTTGATCCCATGTGACGTGAGAAACCCCCTCTCTGCCCAGAGTTGCCCAAAATTATGGGCCACTCCAAAGGCATACTGGCTGTCAGTATAAATATTGACAGCCAGTCCTTTGCTCAATTCACAGGCTCATATAAGGGCAACAAGTACTGCTGCTTGGGTCGATTGATAGGGAACTTGTGACGTCTCAACTACTGTGTACAGTGTTGTGATCGCATATGCAGCAGTCATAGTGCCATGTGGTAACTTAAAACAAGAGCCATCGATGTATAGTTTCCCTTGGGGGTCAGATAAGGGAATATCAGTCAGATCTACCTGTCCCTTTGCCTTTTCCTCTGTCTGAAAAATACAATCATGTCTATTAATTTCCTCACTCCCAGAAGGGAGGGGTAGCAACATGGCAGGGTATAGAGTGGCACATCTTTTAATCATGAGATGCGGTGCAAAGAGGGTCAATTCATAACCGGTCAGAAGTGCACTGGTGAGGTGCTGTGTCTTGGTTTGATCAAAAGGGTATCCACAGCATGGGGGACCATGACTGTGAGGTCAGTATCAAGTACGAGCCCAGACGATTGCCTTATAGAGATGGCCACTGCTGAGACCGCTCTTACACAGCTCAGGAGGGCTCTTGCGACAGGGTCAAGAAGAGCAGAAAAATAAGCACAAGGCCGTTGCTTACCTCCAAAGGCCTGTGTTAAAACAGAAAGCGCACAACCGGCCGTCTTGTGTACGTACAGCACGAGCGGCTTCATATAGTCAGGAGTACCAGGCAAAGATGCCGAGCAAAGCAAAACGTTTAATTGCTCAAAAGACTGCTGACAGTCAGGCATCCAAGGCAGGGGTTCATGCACATCTTGACTGGTTAGTGTGAGCAGGGGTTTTATAAGTAAAGAATAATTAGGGATCCATTGTCCAAAATAGGAAGTAATGTCAATAAAAGCGAGCACATCCCTCTGAGTTTTAGGGATAGGCATTTTAACAATGGTGCTGATGCGCTCGCTGCCAAAGGCCTGTGCTAAGACAGAAAGCGCACAACCGGCTGCCTCGTGTAAGTACAGCATGAACGGCTTCATGTAGTCAGGCGTACCAAGCACAGGTGCCGAGCAAAGCGCAACTTTTAATTGCTCAAAAGACTGCTGACAGTCAGGCGTCCAAGGAAGGGGTTCAAGCACATCTTTAGTGGTTAATGTGTGTGCAGGGGTTTGTTAATAACGAATAATTAGGGATCCATTGTCGACAGTAGGAAGTAATGCCAATAAAAGCGCACACATCCCTCTGAGTTTTGGGATAGGCATTTTAACAATGGTGCTGATGCGCTCAGGGGTCAATCTCCTACCCTCCTTCAACAGTAGGTGACCTAAATAGGTGACCTCCTGTCAACAATACTGAAATTTAGAAAGGGACACTTTATGTCTGTGGTGAGCCAAATGCAGCAACAACTTAACCGTACTGTCTTTGCATCTCTTTTCAGTGTCAGAAGCAATAAGGATATCATCCACATATTGGAGCAATACATTACCTGAGGGAAGCGTGAGGGAGTCCAATTGGGCTTTCAAGGTTTGGCTATATAGACTAGGGCTCTCAGTATAGCCCTGAGGAGCTCAACAGAATCTAAAGCTTCTGCCAGCGAGGGTAAAACTGAAAAAGTGCCTACTGTTGGGATGGATCAGGATGCTAAAGAATGCATTTTTCATATCAATGACGGAAAACAATTTAGCAGAGGAAAGACTCATCGTCAGAAGGGCAGTGATGTCAGGGACCACCAGGAACTGAGGAACCACTATTTTATTAAGTGCCTGCAAATCAATCACAATATGATAAACATCTGAATGATCATCAGAGGAGCCTGAAGGTGCCCTCTTAAGGATGGGAAGAATAGGGCTAGTACACACATTCGCAGTCGTCTCTTCAACAACTCCTGACTCAATCAGGTTCTGTATAATCCGCAACAAAGCTCGCTCCTCTGCGTGTGGTATTTTGTACTGGGGAATACGGGGCAAAATGGCATGGTCTTTAACTTTAATGGAAACTGGGGGAATTTGCAATAGTTCTACATCTGTGTCACCTGTTGCCCACAACGTGGGAGGCACATCCTTAAATTCAGCATGGAGGGGTGCATCTTTGGATAGACACTCCTTAGAGTTGACCACATTCGGACCCATTGTCATGTAAACACCTTGCGGAGAACAAGAAATTGTCACATGCAACTTCTTTAATAAATCTAAGCCCATTAATTTTTCTCCATAGTTCAATGTCAACAGGAACCGTGAATCCACAGTAAAAGGACCTATAGTCAATGTAAGTGGTTTGGAAATGGGTCTTACAACCGGAACACCAGAGAATCCTACTGAAACATTATTATGGCCAGACAGAGCTGCCCCAGGGACCAGTGAACAAGAAGATAGAGCTATTCATAACACCTGTATCCACCAAAAATTCCTAAGTTGAGCCATGCAAATCTGCGGTAACATAAGGACCGTGCTGATCTACAGGTACCTGGACTGGTCCCTCACTCTGTCCCTGGCTGTCCTAGCTGTGAGACATTCCTGTCACCTCATCCAGATCATAGTCATCGTGATAATTCTGGCCACCCTTGTTGTCATCAAAGTAGTTACCATCTGAACGATCCTGTGAGGCGGCACATGCTGGGCTCTGTCCTGTCCACCAGCTCCACGACCCCATCCACTAGAAACTCACCCTCTAGGGGCCGCAACTTTCTGTAACAACACGGGACACTCGCTACGCCAGTGTCCCTCCTCCTTACAATACGCACTCTGATTCTGCCCTACAGGCGTAGTATTCCGGCTGGACTGAGGCTGCTGGTGGGCTGAACCACCACGTCCTCTACCATTCCCCCGAGAAGCCTGCTGAAATAACACCTTCGTCTTCAACTCTTTGTGCTTTTTCTCCACCTTCTCCTTCTCCTCATTTCCCCTATGTTCCTGATACTGTGCCATACGCAATATAACAGAAGGGGAGGAGGTAGTCCACGTGCTCTCCGAAGCTTGCAACCGAGTCGCGATCTCAGGAAGCAGGTTTGTGACAAATCTGTTAACGAATTATCGGACACCGCCCTCCACCTACAAGTCCTGTCCGCTAAAATCCCAAAAAACACCTTCAAATCGAGTGAAAACATCAGGCACACTTTCATCGTTTTTCTGACAGCATGCCGGTAACTTGTCCCAATCTACCCTTCTTGGCGGAATAAGGGAATGCATATAAGAAATAATTCGGCTAGGCAAGGCTAGTATCTCGGCTTTAGGCTTCTCACCAGGCTTCCTCTCCTGGTCCCATGCTTTAATCTGATCTCAGGTACCACCCAACTCTGCAACGTGGTCCTGTGTATGCACCTGCCTCCAAATATCAATGGGAACCAGTAAACCAAAGAACATTTCAATATCTGCAAGCGTCATCACTGTTGACGAAGCGGCCTCCTTCAATTCCTTATAATATGCAGTAGGATTTTTCCAAGGGTCTGGTAACTGGGTTTTAAGGGACAAAACCTCACTCCTCTTCCATGGAGTATAACCCCATTGTTCCTCGAACCGGGCCTCTACCCGGGGTCTAGTAACAATATTACGCTGATCCCAGAGCTCTGCTATTTCAAGGTGAAATCTGGGGTTGACTCATCGGGAATTGGTACACTGTCTTCAGGCTATTTTCAAGCAGCCTATCCCGATAAGCAACCAGTGTTGCGACATTACCAAAGACCTTACTAGGCGCCATATCAGCAGCATACACATTGTCCTTAATATCATAAATAATCTGGGGTGCGGCATCATTGAAATCCTGTTCCCACAGGCCAATCAAAGTCGCCGACATGTGCTTAAGGGCATGCTGCTGCACAAACTCTAATAATCTTTCATCACACTCCACACATCGTCCACACTGTATATGGAGTGACGAGCCCACTGAGTGCCCTGATTGGCTACCACCTTTTTTTCTTCATCTCCCACATCAGACTGTATCAATATCTGTCCCAGTTGCTCCCTAGCAGTTGGCCAGTTCCTGTCCCCTAGTCCCCGCACAGGCGTTCCGCTACTCAGAACTGTCAGGAAATGGAGGAGCAGGGAAGGAGTAGTAACAGAGGGAACAGGCATCAAAGTCTCTAATGGCTGGGTCATAGGTGTGAGGGCTGTAGAGATAGATGCTGAAGCAATAGGCGTTGCAGGGAGACTTGCAGGCATCGCAGGCGCAATAGGTGAGGCCAAAGAAAAAGCAAGAGGCACCCTAACCAAAGCAACTGAATTAATAACAGGAGAAACAGACACAGTAGACAGGAGGAGTGGATGACTGAGGCTGTGGAACAGCGGGATATATTTTCTGCTGGGCATATAGGGGTGGAGGTCGAGTATGCAACAATTCCTCCATGAATGCATCATTTTCATCTCGGGCAACATAAGACTTTTCACATTGCAACCTAAATTTCCTATCAGCACGTTCTATTCCTTTCTCTGCTTTCTCTCTATCATACGCTACAGCTTTCAGAGTCACTGTCCGCATTTTTCCCTTCCGGGCCTCTTTCTCTGCTTTCATTCATCTCTGTCTAGCTTCCATTTGCCATGTTCTAAGGAAATCAAACAGTGGCTGCCTACTTCTTTTTGCAAACAATTTATCCTGTAGAACATTAATTTTCTGTTCATCAAAAGTGCCTGTCAATGGCCACTGCATCTCTGCATTGTCCCTCTTATATTTGTGCCATAACTTACTAAACATAATAGGGCCAAGGCCATGTTTGACATACATGTCAAAATTTCGGGTGCCTTCTGGTGGGGCAGGCTGACTTTCTTCCAATTGAGCATCAGTGGAACAACAACAACAGCCCAAACAAAACATTTTGCTAAAACATGGCATCTTTCAAAGGAAAGCAAGGTCACCATTGATGCCGAGCAGATATTTGCAAATATCTTACCAAAATCTGTTCTAAGACCTCATCAAATACAAACCAAAGTGATACCATGGTCACAAAGAACTCAAACAAATTCAAGCGCTTGTCCAAAAATTATCCTCAGACCATACCAAACACAAACTAAAATGGCGCCATAGTCGCAAAGAACCAAAACAAACTCACCTGGTGCACACAGGCCAAACAAATTTATTCTCCACTGCCGACTCTTCAGACCAAACGGTCATATCCAAGGGTTTCACCGTTCAGGACCCCAGCCGGGATGACCACTGGGCAAGGCACTGCCCGGTCATACAGATGGGGCAGCTGCGAGGGCCAGACTCTCTTGTGCAGGGATCCCCGGTCTGACCATCCAACCCGACGCGGCCCCGACCTCTTCACCCGTCTGTGGGCGAGGAAGGGCCACACCCAATGGGGTACCTGTTCGGGCATCAACTGAATGAAATGACCCAAATAGGGTCACCCAGGTCACTGGCGACCACCTCTCAGCCTTCCAAACAAATGGAGTCAGTCAGACAGTAGTGAATACAAACCAAAGTTATTTATTAGTCATAGACTCAAGCGGAGTCCAGTCTGACCAGCCTCCTTTGATTGCTGCAGAGGGACTGACCCCAGCCAACATGGTAATACGTAATATACATTTTCAATACCCCTAAAGACACATCCAGACTGGAATTTCCCAGTTAGTAGCTGGTGAACAAAGGAAACACAGAGGCATGAGCTGCAATCCTGAGACTGGGTACATGCTATCTCAGTTTCAAGGTTACTCTGCCCGTGCCCCTCACTCAAGAGTGGGAGCAGGCCTATTCTAACGAGAAAGGTATGTAATGACAAAACAGTCCATTCATTAGTGCAGAGAAGTTCAATCTTGGAGAAAAAAAAAACATTGAGGCTGCTTTCTGCTGAGGCGAACAGAATGAGACAGAAGCTTAGTTTCGGTCATGGTACAAAATTGCAGCTGAATACAAAATGGTGCCGCAAAACTTAAATCGTACAATGCAAGGGGAAGTCGACCGAAAACATTTTTCATTCCAACAATAAGAAAACATGTAATCAGTGCAGTCTGAATTTACGTCCTTTTATCTTATATGTGCATAAGGAAACTTCTTGGACGTACACCTTGGTGCACATATTCTGTGTCAGACATTCCTAAACTTATGCCAGAACTTCCAATTTTAATCTAAAAAGATTTAGTATATCAGGACTACAACTTGACCACTCGACAGGAGAGTTCCTTCACTGAGATTATCTCTCAAGATTCTGCCAGAGAGTCTCACCTGCTGCCAGCACACTTTGCACTTTGCAGATGCTATATCTCACCTGAAGCTGATAAAGCCAAGTCCCAGAGGAAGCCCGCATGTGATTGCCCTTGGCAGGGAACACTGTCTACACTCTTTCATTGATAAAGTGGGCCTTTGCTATCAACAAGGTATGCAGCTTCTCCCTACTTCCTGAGAAACTCCAGACTGCAAGCTACTCTGCCTCCATGCTCTCTTAGTGTAGCGCATAGAAGTAAACGTTAGGGTCTTAGTCTGTAGATGACATTGTATCATTGTTAGAGATGTTTATTTTATTCTCGTTATTAATAACAATACATCTTGCTGTTATTCTTAGTGCAGTGTGTGTGTGTGTGTGTGTGTGCGTGTGTGCGTGTGTGTGTGTGTGTGTGTTTGTTTATTGCAATTTTTTTATAGCATGAACACTGCCCTAAAAGCAAAGGAGTGCTCTACTTGAGAACCAGTTCACATTACAGAAGTTCAGATTCATTTTATTCTAAGCAGAGGAGATTAAGGGACAGATGTATGACGGTTTTTAGCATGCGCAAAAGAGTCTTAGACTTGTTTGCGCACGCTAAAAACCATGGGCCCATGTACAAACAGTATTTTGCGAGTCGCAAATAAATTGTGACTCACAAAATACTGTTTTGCGACTCGGCATTTGGAAGAGGCATTCACTTCCAAATAGCTACTCCATAGCCATGTACTAATGTTTTGTGACCGCAATTGCAGTCACAAAACACTCCCAAATTACCACCTACTTCAAGTAGGTGGTAATGCATTCGCAAATGGGAAGGGGTCCCCATGAGACCCCTTTCTCTTTGCAAATGTATGCAAAATTATTTTTTAAGGGAAGGCAGTGGTCCCAGGGACATCTGCCTGCCCTTAAAAAATTATAGAAAAACTTTTCTTTTTTTTTTTAAATGCATCCCGTTTTCCTTTAAGGTAAACGGGCTACATTTAAACAAACTGCTTTATTTAAAAGCAGTCCCAGACATGGTGGTCTGCTGAGCCCAGCAGGCCACCATCCCTGGGAGGGCCAGCCATTCCAATGGGGTCGCAAAATGCGAGTGGCTTATTATTATTCATGAGCCTCACATTTTGCGGCCCCATTGGTAATCGCAAATATTATCCTAGACACTGTTGTACATGCCAAATAGCGAGTCGCAAATTGTGAGTTGCAAAAGCGACGTAATTTGCAAGTCGCTATTTGGCAAGTAGTACATATGGCCCAGAGTGATTTGCATAGAACCAATGCTGGGACTCAAACTTGGTTTCACAGATCCAAAGTTGGCAGCTCTGGTTGCTCGGCCACATCCATAGTTCTTAATTTATGTGTGAAAGTTATACACAAGTGGGATGATAATGTATGAGAAAAAAAGGGGAGCACATGCGCTATATAAAATGGCTTTGTGAAGTAAAAAAAACTGCTGCAGCAAAATACTTAAAGGTTCACCTGGTGTCTTGCTTGGGAATAATTGCAAGGGTTTGTTTTCAAACTGGATTTAGGGACACAGTTCAGCACCTTTTCACCACTGATGCTGGAACAATTTTAGCAAGGGGATGCTGACATCAATACTGCATCACTGAAGTCATAGGGATTGTGAAAAACCCTATCTTCAATTAAAGAGTAACAGGTGTATTCAGTAGGGGCGGGGTAAGGGTGTTGTATGTAGCTGGTAGAGTACTTTGGTACTTTGATAGTGTGCTACCTCACAATGGTAAATAATAAATTACTAAAGCATTGTGAGGTAGCACACTATCATTTACAGACAGCACATTTTCTATTGAAATGGCCACAAACGTTTCACAGACATGCAGTCTTACTGATAAAACTATGTAACACACAAATAATAATGTGGGGAAATCGAGTTTCAGTGAATATTTATCATTTACACATCACCAAGTAAATGTATCTTGATCTGTTTTGATCCTATTAAAATCTATATTTCCATCACAAAAAAAATGGGTTTTAATTTTGCTTTCCTGAATGCTCATATATTCTGAAATGTGTGTACAGTTCATTTACAGGTATTTAATTTTGTGTGTGTGACAATAAAATGATATCTTACACCCTTTCCTTTCACACTCTTTACCCCAGCAAGACTGTCATATAGTTAATTTTAAAAACTCCTCTCACTTTACAATCAGAGAAAGAAAAGTGTACACAAACCTCCAAGATATAAGAATAGGCAGCAATTTGTCAGAAGACATAGCCTGATATTTGACCTCTATCTTTGAAGCAGATAAATAGAAAATGTAAAGACATCTCTATTTGGTGCTCTTTCGCAACCCACCAGAAATCAGCTGGCAACCCATAGAGAAATGCTGCTATAGCCTATAAAGTGCACACTATCACTTACATGTCATTTACCTGGTAACAAAGTCTTTATTGAAACTGTAACAGTCTTGGCAAAGAGGCTCCAAATTTGAGGTGCAACCCAAGACTGCAGGCCTTCAGGGGAGTGACAGGGACACAAACCTTTGTGAACCTTAGGCAGAGTATATATAGTTGGAGTGTGCATTTTCTTCATATTTAAGATGTCAAATTTCATCTGCCAGATGTGTCCATATTTTTTAATCCATTGAGTGAGTGCTAGAATGTTCTAAGGTAAGGGTCAGATGTGTGACAGCTTTTTAGAAAATGTGCAAATGTGTAATTAAGGTGTGAAAAATATTTTTGAAAATTAATGATTTTAATGATGCATAGAGTCGAAACCTATGAACTTATAAATTTCAACTTGAAATAGATTTGCTAAATCACTCGATAGTGCATTTTATACTGTTAAGAATTTAGCCCCATCTTTGTACAAAACATAATTTCTTTGAATGTTAATGCAGTACTGGTGTTTTTTTGCTCATCATGCTCCTGCTTATCAATCCTCCCAATCAGTATCCAGCAGAAAGTCACTTCTCCCATCGTTTCTGTGGAACACCAAGTGAATGACATCAAAGGTGTGATAATGGGCCACTGTATTAGGAAGTGTGTAATGAAGTTTCCATCGCGTACCCAAAGTATCATTTTCAATGACTTCTGTTGGAAGTTCTGCTGTAAGCATACTAATTCTAGGTCCCATTTTTGGAGAAATGTTTCATTTTGTGTTCTACATCTCCTGAGTGCAGTTGCTAAGGGAGAAGGTGAAAGATTTATTTTACCTTGAGAAATGGGTTACTGCTAAAGATGTAAAGCATTACATTGTTGTTTTTGATTTGCCAAGCATCCTTAACCATGGTAATGCCTTGCTGAATTTGCCATATGTATGAATAGTTTAGGAGAAATGTGTATTCACTCTCCTGGTGTTACACGCTCATCCACTTGTGCAGTAAACACGATCCCTAACACCCACTACAACTCCCATAATACATCTCTATAGAGCTAGAGTTGTGTACCCTCCCAAGTCCTCCCCTAAACGAGCTCATTGGTCCAGGAAGACGTTTAAACCAAGCCCCTCCTTGAGTTCGTTGCTTGGCTTCCGAAGCTCTTGTGAAACCGTTGGAACCCGCCTAGCCCTTTACTCGAACTTGCTGTTTGCTGCTTACAACAGGACTCTGCTGAACTGAAGTATACTCCAGAGTTCAAGAAGTGGATACTTCCTGATCATCTACCTTTCCCTGGGATTTATTGTTTACCTAGAGCCGCGGACCGGCAAAGAAACTTTGTATCCGCTTTCATTGTCACAGACCCCCGAGCCGATCTTCGAAGCTCGCTCGGCATCAACGTGCCTCACTACTTATTCCTCGCACATCTGACTGAGTTGCGGGATTCCTTGGAACTGTGCTGCTTCCAAATATTGCCTGCGACTAGAGGAATCATCGCCTGCAAGCGGAGTTACCAGCCGCTCTTCTAGACGATTCAGATACCGGCATTTCTAGTATGTAGCACACGCTGCTCGTGTGCAGCTTTGTTTTTGTTGACCTATTTCATTTGGATTTTCGAAAGTATCGTGACTGCCAAGACTGCGAACAGTATTCACGTATACCAAAATACCTTCCCGCTAGCCTGGTGGATTCTTGTGGGTTGGTAATAGAAACTTACGAACTGTTGTTTGGTTTCAAGTTTTTTTTTTCTCTTTTCAACAAAACTTTATTGCTACTTCACTACCCTCCACTAAGGAGCAACTCCTCCTTGGATGTGCCTTAAATTGGGGAGCTATGTTCTTTTGCTAACATTCAGACTTACCTCATTTCTCCGTTGGGGAGAATGCTCAGAGCAAAGAACCTCTACGTTGTGTAAACGAAGGATTTTGCGAAGGTACACAATCTTTCTTTATTCCATAGAGTCTATACACAGGAGGGAAGACAAGTGTTTTTTAACAGTGCATGATTAGAATTAATCCTTCTCTTCTCTTATCTTATCTCCCTGTTTGTTATTTTTCTTTACTGCAGTCTTCAGTCTCCTTACATGCTGCAGTCACCCTGAGACTCTTCCGCCTCCCTGGTGGGCTACCCTGAAATCCTTTCTTGGTCCCGGCTCTTCCCCGGGGTATACATCATTTCTCAGTTAGTCTGATCTTCTGAAAATGACTATACCCTAGGGGAGATTAGTGATTCTGGTCTTCGCTCCCGTGGATGCTGGTGGTCACCCTAGGCTTAACCAAGTAAGTCCAGTAACAAGAGTGACACCTGGATCTTGAGACACAGTTGGCTTTTTGAGCATTTAATATTTGGTTTTTACCTAATAGGCTTTTTAGTTTGTTGGGTTCTTTGAGAAATGTGTTCCTGGTGTAGGGCTTGCCGAGACTTTGTCCATTTGTTCTTAGATTTTTTATTGGGATGCTGTCAGTACTCTTTATGAGTTTGACTTCTGGGAGTTTTGAATTGATTTGCTTAACTAGACGTTTTTACTACCCTCATGATTTTGTATTTCTGTATTTGGGCCTTCATGGAGAATCACATATTTTTCTCTGTGCCGCATTTATTAACAATTCTGTAAGAAACCCCTTTAGTGCCTTATTTCTGATCTAGAACTCATTTATTAATGCTTCCATATTTATTCAGATTTAACTGTGCTAAATTGTGAGATTTTGTGTTGAGTAGTGTAGTCTCTTACCACAAGATCAATGGGATATTTGGAGCTGAAACTGAATAGGTAAAATACTGGATGTCCAAATATTAGGGTTCAGATGATTATTGAGGTTCAGCTCCCACACATAAATGAGTCACAGGGCTATTTCTTACATTCTGTAGCATTACTCATTACTCAGTTGTCAGATGTCTCATCATTAAATATGGGATAAAATCACCCTGCCATACATTGTATGGATTTTGCATGCAACAAGGAGTTCCATAATCATATAGTTGAATGAGGCTGAACGCAGGGTACCTTGGTAAGGTTACAAGACTCTGAGGTGACCTGCTATATCTTTTTATTGTACAGCATAGGGTATTTTATACCTTATAATACCTAGTCACAACATCTCTGATCCTTCAAACTGCTTCAGTGCTTGGAGTCTTGCTCTTTGAGGCATGAAAAATAAAAGCAGAACCTGTCCTCACCAAAACATGGTTGGCAGTTTTTGGCAAAAGATTTTTGAATCAGTTTTATCTAAGTCAGATTTTTAAAATGCTGTTTTGGACCATGGAGATATTCTATTGTTTGTGCAATTGCCTAAAGTGTGGAAAATATAAAAATATTGCCATAAATATCTCCTTTCTGCTTTTCATTTCAGAAAAAACATATCAGAAGAAAGGAAAGCCAGTTCTCTTCTCCTTGTTAAACTGCTGTTACAATTATACTCTGTGACCTGCCATGCAAATTGCTGCTGGCTATGGCAACAGGCACTGTGGCATCAGAACTCAACTGTAATAACTTATTACAGTTGAGCAGCTATCTAATATATTTATTACAGGCAACTAGATGTGTCACAAGTTGCCTGTAATAAGGAAATTAGAGATGGGCTTTTATACATTTATACAGGTATTAGATGGTACAATGTATAATAGTCTGATTTATGTTGAATGACTATCCCTCCCCTTGGGCTTCTGGTTTTATAGTTGCAATGGATTGCACTTCAGATAATTAAGTGCCTCACATTCCTCTTTTGAGATATGTGTTGTAGTGATTGCTTTTCAGTTCTTGTCTGCATGAGTGATGTATGTGTTGAGAATGTGTGAAGTGTGTTAAATGTTTGGTGTGTTTTCCACATTGGTTTGTTGGGGGAAAGCAGACTCCAGTCGGGAAGAGTCACCATGCTCCTTGTGGGGTGTAACCTGGATCTACGCCTGGTCCTATCAGTTTGCCTTACCTGTCACTTGTTACTTTATATGGGACTGATGTTAATAAACTTATTTATTACCTACTACTGTGTGCATAGCCTCATTTTAACAATCTTAACAGATATTGTACAGTTTCTTAAGGACCAATTTTAGAAAGTTAACAATTCCATGCGATGTAGAGTGTGGAGGTAAGTTAAAGCTGAAGGGGGACATAGTCCTGTGAAGTCTGTAATACCTATATAAATGGTGATTCTTAAAATGTAGTCCAATCTCATATTCCTGAAAAGCATCACAAAATCCCAGCTTACTGCACAGTCCCCAGCACGCTCTGAAAAGGGAAATTGGTAATTCAAAGAACAAGACAGCCTCCTTCCATTCCAGAACTTTAGCTAGTTCATTGGTGTTAGATCTGGGGGTCTCTAGTTGGCAGAGGTATACACCTTAGACCAAATAGGGACCCTTGCTTCTAGTCAGGGTACAGGGACACACACGGTAGATAACCCCTGCTCACCCTCTAGGTAGCTTGGCTCGAGCAGACAGGCTTATCCCCAAGGCAATGTGTAAGGTATTTGCACGTAGACACCACAATGATCCCCCCACCGTACACCACAAACTTAGACCACACAGGTGAGTTATATCAAAAATAATATATCTTTATCTAGTTTCCGCAGTTGAAATCAAGCATCACAGGTTTACACAATATTCGCTTTCTTGGTTGGTCGGGATCGTAAGATGATAGTCTCTAGTCTCTTGAGTGATTCGATACTCACTGAGAATGAATCAGTTTGTAGGCTCTCGATGTTTAGGCAGCTACGTTGCTCCGGCGGTGTCGCTGCACTCGTTGTACAAGCGCTCCTCGGGCTGTTCGGTGCAAGGATCCCACAACTCCCTCGACGAGCCCCCAGTGACGATGTCGACGTCACCGAAGTCAGCCACTCACAGCGCGGCTTCGTAGAGCAGGGAAATACGACTCTCGATCTGCGTCAGGCCTCCGGGTCGCGGCAAGGCACGTGCCGATGAGCACGTCGATCTTCTTGATGTGGCAACCGGTGTCAGGCCCGGATCGCTGCGGTACTCTCCAGCAAGACAGAGAGCAGCCAGCCCACCTCACAGGCAGATGTTGAGAAGCTTGGTAGAACAGTCCACGGTCCCTGCGGCACACAGCAGCGCAGGTGGGACACAGCAGAGTCTTGAGTTCTTGGCAACCTTTCTATCCCTGGGTTGCGAAACAGGAGGCCAGCTCTTCTCAGGCCCTTGGAGATTCAGTTGAAGACACAGCACACAGCAAAGTCTTGTTTGGTCAAGTAGATAGGGTCAGCACACAGCAAGACCCCTTCTCCTCCTCAGCTTCAGTTGTACAGCAGAACAGGTCAGCCTTTAGAGCACACAGCACGGCAATCTTCCTTTAGTTCTTCAGCGGTCCGTCTTTCAGCAGAGGTTCCTCTCGATGGTCGAATCTAAAAATCTGTTGTCAGGGGTCGTATACTTATACCCCAAAAAGTCTTTGAAGTCTTTGTGCAAGCGGGTCCTGAGCCCGGTCTGATCCAGTTCTGGGTGTTGCTGGAGCACTTTGTTTTCCTGGCCTCTACATTCTTTTCAGAGCGAGGGGCAGAGTCGTCAGCCGCCCAGCAGGAGGTGGAGCCAGCAGAGTGGCAGGCAGGCACAGCCCTATTCAATCCCAGGTGCTATCTCCTCCCTCCACTCTCCTTGCAAATGTCGCCATTCAGCAGAGGGCTGACTCAGCCAACCTCCCGGGGGATCCCCAGCCCCTGTCACTCTCAAACCAGACAGTCAATCCACAAGCGCGCCCAGGCACACAGAAGGGTCAGACAAGAGAACAGCTACTCTCTAAAAAGTACTATTCTCCAACTCAAGATTTAAAAACAACCTCTCCTAAAAGATGTGTTATTAAATGCTGAGCTCAGGGATATCAAACACTCATGTCTTATCTTGTTCCTATGAGAAGATAGGCGGATAGCCATTGGCACCCGCCTCCCCCATGTTAGCCTATGGAACAAGATAACCTTGCAGTAGTGAACACACAAAATGGCCGGTGTTCACTACCAGAACATGTTACCTGCACTAGTACATGCTCTACCTTCTACATACACTGCACCCTGCCCAGGGGGGTACCTTGGGCCTTCCATAGGGATGACTGACGTGTACGAAAAGGGAAGGGTTAGGCCCGGCCAGTGTGGACACTGGCCAGGAGGACATGGCATTCCGGGGACTGCAGGCATGCCTGCGGCGACAGGCCTGAGACACTGTTTTAGGGCTACACAGGTGGG
Source organism: Triturus cristatus (assembly GCF_964204655.1). NCBI lineage: Eukaryota > Metazoa > Chordata > Amphibia > Caudata > Salamandridae > Triturus > Triturus cristatus. The sequence goes on along the minus strand of NC_140591.1, from coordinate 924,164,257 downwards.
TGGCGCAATCAGCGCTGCAGACCCACTAGTAGCATCTGTCATCACCAGCCCTGGCACACACAGTGCACTTTACTAGGGACTTCATGGTGATACAGATATGCCAATCAGGTATATCCAATCAATACGATATTTTACACAGGGAGCACTTACACTCTGGCACTGATTGGCAGTGGCAGAGTGTCCAAAGCATCTAAACCAGTAAAAACGAAATCCAGCATAGCATCAAAAATCCAGGTAGCAGAGGCAAAGGATAGGGGAAAAACCCACGCCAAGGATGTCAGGTCTAACACGTGTCCCCTCCAGCTGAAAGTGGGGAGAACTACCCACCCTCTTGGGAGTTCTCATCGCTAAGGCGGAAAAACCTGGACAGACCATCAGCATTGACGTGCTCTGTACCGGGACGGTGTTCCACCGTAAAGTCCATTCCCTGTAGGGAGATGGACCACCTCAACAGTTTTGGATTTTCGCCCCTCATCTGCATTAACCATCTGAGGGGCCTGTGGTCGGTCTGAACACGGAAGTGAGTCCCAAACAGGTAGGGCCTCAGCTTCTTCAGGGCCCAGACCACAGCAAATGCTTCCCTTTCAATAGCGCTCCACCTCTGTTCCCTGGGAAGTAGCCTTCTACTAATGAAAGCTACGGGTTGGTCCCCGCCCTCGTCGTCCATCTGTGAGAGTACTGCTCCCACACCTTGCTCTGAAGCGTCTGTTTGCACTACGAACTCACTCGAGAAGTCAGGCGCCTTAAGCACCGGTGCTGTGCACATTGCAGTTTTCAGGGCATCAAAAGCAGTTTGACAGGCCTTGGTCCAATTCACTTTCCTGGGCTGATTTCTAGAGGTTAGTTCTGTCAAGGGGGCAACAATGGTGCCGTATCCCTTGATGAACCGTCTGTAATACCCGGTGAGTCCTAGAAAGGCTCTCACCTCTGTCTGCGTCTTGGGGGGTTCCCAAGCCAGAATGGTATTGATCTTCGCCTGTAGGGGCGCCACCTGGCCGCTCCCCACCTGGTGTCCCAAATACACCACTGATCCCTGCCCTATCTGGCACTTACTGGCCTTGATAGTGAGGCCTGCCTTCTGCAGCGCCCTCAACACTTCACAGAGGTGTTGCAAGTGTTCCTCCCAAGTGGAGCTGAACACAGCAATGTCATCCAGGTACGCGGCGCTGAATTGCTCCAGCCCGGTCAGTACCCGGTTGACCAGTCTCTGGAAGGTGGCAGGGGCATTTTTCAGTCCAAAGGGCATGACGCGAAACTGGAAGTGCCCCTCTGGCGTGGAAAATGCCGACCTCTCCTTTGCCCCTTCAGTTAAGGCAATCTGCCAGTACCCCGAAGTCAAATCGAAGGTGCTGAGGTACCTGGCAGCTCCCAACCGATCCACGAGCTCATCAGCTCTGGGGATGGGGTGCGCGTCAGTCTTGGTGACCGCATTGAGCCCGCGGTAGTCCACGCAAAACCGAAGTTCTGCCGGGCCACCGGGTGTAGCAGATTTCTTGGGAACGAGGACCACTGGGCTAGCCCAGGGACTGCTAGAGGGCTCAATTACCCCTAACGCCAACATCTTGGAAACTTCTTCCTTGAAGCTGGCCCTGACCTTGTCAGCTACTCCGTAAAACTTCTGTTTCACAGGCAGGCTATCTCCAGTGTCCACATCATGGACGCACCAATTGGTGACACCTGGGGTCAGGGAGAACAGGGAGGCAAACTGACCCAACACCTGGCGACAGTCTCTCTGCTGCTCTGGGGTCAGGGTGGGCGAGAGGACGACACCATCCACTGACCCGTCTTGCTCCTTGGTCGCCAGGAGGTCAGGGAGAGGATCACTATCCTCCTCCCCACCGTCGTCTGTAGCCATGAGCATCGTCACTTCAGACCTCTCGAAGTGGGGTTTGAGGCGGTTCACATGCAAGACTCTAAGGGGCTGCCTAGGAGTCTTCATGTTGATCAGGTAGGTCACCTCACTCTTGCGCTCTACCACATCATATGGCCCGGTCCACTTGTCACGGAACGCACAAGGCTCCACCGGCGCCATTACCCACACTTTCTGCCCGGGATGAAATTCTACCAGAGTGGTATTCTGGTCGTACCATCTTTTCATCTCCTCCTGGCTGGCTTCTAGGTTCTCCTGAGCGAGCTTCCTGAAGCGCTGCGTTTGGTTGCGGATGGCCAGCACATAGCTGAACACATCCTGGGGTGTTTTCCCACGGGATTTCTCCCACCCCTCCTTCACCAGTGTGAGAGGTCCTCTAACAGGGTGGCCATACAGCAGTTCAAAGGGGCTGAACCCTAAGGACTTCTGAGGCACCTCCCTGTAGGCAAACAACAGGCATGGTAACAAGACGTCCCACTTCCGTCTCATGGGCTCCGCTAGGCCCATAATCATACCTTTCAGGGTGCGGTTGAACCTTTCAACCAACCCATTTCCTTGAGGGTGGTAAGGAGTGGTGAACTTATAAGTTACTCCACACTCCTCCCACAGAGACTTCATATACCTAGAGATGAAGTTGGTACCCCGGTCGGAGACCACCTCTCGGGGGAACCCCACACGGGAAAAGATCCCCATCAATGCACGGCCCACCACGGGTGCTGTGATTGTCCTGAGAGGGACTGCTTCCGGGTACCGAGTGGCGTGATCCACCAAGACCAGGATAAACCTGTTGCCTAAGGCGGTCTTGGGATCCAGGGGCCCTACGATATCAATGCCCACCCGCTCGAAAGGGGTGCTCACTACAGGAAACGGCTGGAGGGGCGCCACGCACTTCCCTCCGCTCTTACCACTGGCTTGACAGGTTTGGCAAGACTTACAAAAGGTACCGACGTGCTTCTTCATCTGGGGCCAGTAGAAGTGGGTGACAAGCCTGTGATAGGTCTTGTCTTGCCCCAGATGTCCTGCGAGAGGCACGTCGTGAGCCAGACCCAGTAAGAAGTTCCTGAAGCGCTCGGGTACCACCAGCACACGGGCTCAGCGAACTTAGGCTCACTATACAGTAAGTCATCCTCCCAGTAAATCAAATGTTCCTTGGACCCTAGGCCTGCTGCCTGGTCTGCAGCCTGCTGCCGCACACCGACGAGAGAAGGGCACTCCTTCTGAGCCTGGCAGAATTCCTCCCTGGAGGGGCCACCCTCTTGCTGCCAATGGGTCAGCTCAGGCAACTCCCCCAGTTCGGCCTCCTGCTCCCCTGTAGGTTCCAGGGCATCCCCCTCAGGTTCTGCTTCCTCCTGGACCGTGGGAACAGTGGGGGCCGGTTTCCCGCGCCCTCTGCCCCTCCCTCTCCTGGCAGGTTCCTGGGCCCTTGTTCCAGGCTCCACTTCTACTAATCCACCCTTACTGGCTGTCATGGCACGTGTGGATACACAGATCCACGCTGGCAGTCCTAACATCTCCAAGTGAGTTCTGTGCTCTACGTCCTTCCATGGAGAACTCTCCAGGTCGTTACCCAACAGACAATCTACTGGCAAGGCATCACTGACACAGACTTCCAAGGTACCAGAGACTCCCCCCATGTAAAGGGAACACGCGCCATCTTGCAGAGGCGAACTGAAGTGTCAGCTGCCACTACTGGGCGGAGCACATTGGGAATGACTTGCTCTTCAGACACCCACTGACACCTGACAGATGTCACACTAGCCCCGGTGTCTCTCAGAGCCTCTATCTCCCTCCCATTGATGGTCACCTTTTGCCCGTATTTCTTAGTGTTAGCGGGTATCAAGGTATCCTGGACCATCTCTTGGTCTCCTAACGAGACAAGGGTCATCATGGCTAATCCCTCTTCCCCACTGGAAATAAAATCCCCTCCCAAAGCTACACTAGCTAACCCTGGGACTGGAGCAGCAGCTGGTGCTGGGGGTTTCTTGGGACACTTAGGGGCGATGTGCCCCACTGCCCTACAAGCATAGCAAGTAGGCGGTGGTCTGTTGCCCTTAGGGGGCCAAGACCTCTTCGGCTTGGGGGCTTGGGACTCCTTCTCCTGGGAACTGTTTTGGGGCCCTTTAGAGAACTCCTTACTGTTACCCTTGTCCTCCCCACCTTTCTGCTGGGGACCCTGTCCACCCTTGGCTGGCATACTTACCACCCCTTTGTTGACCCTGGTGCTAGTCCAGCGGTCTGCCTCTTTAGCAAGCTCACTGGGATCAGTTAACTTGCTGTCTAAAAGATGCTGGCGCAGCTCTGGAACACATAGACTACTCAAGTGCTCCCAACTAATCAAGTGACACAACCCCACATAATCAGTAACTTTGCTGCCCTTTATCCAACCTTCCAGTGCACGCATGTACATACTCACACACTCCACCCACGTACTTGAATCAAGTTTCTTGAAGTTCCTAAACTTCTGGCGGTACTGTTCTGGTGTAAGCCCATACCTGAGGCATAAGGCCTCCTTCATAGTGGGGTAGGTTAAGGTCCCTGCTGCTTCTAAGGGTGCTAAGACATCCCTCCCAGAGGCCTCAAAATGCTTCCACAAACCTGCTCCCCAACTCTTCTCAGGCACTTCATTCATCTTCAAGGCAAGCTCATAGGATCTAAACCACGCATAGATATCCTCACCCTTCTGATAATTCTGCACCAAATCTTTCGGTATGTATACTTTAACCGCCTGTACTGGTTGTGCGCTGCCACCATTCGGACTGGACGCCACTTGTTTGGCTTTAATGTCCAGCTCCCTCATGCTCAACTCATGAGCCAACTGGAGTTTCTTCTCTTCCAAAGCGAGAGCATTCCTCCTCTCCTCCGCCTCTTTCTCACTGTCAAGGCGCAGTTTCCTTTCTTCCGCTTGAGCTTTGAGTTTAAAAAGTTCAATCTCATGGGCCCTAACCCTCTGGTTTTCCTCCAGCTCCTCTGGAGAGAGGCTCCTACTGGAATGGCCACTGCCAGCCCTAGACGCTGGCCTATTCACTGGCAGATCATCGGATCCAAATCCGTGCTCCGGTGTGCCATCCCCTTCAGTAGTTTCCTCGGTTGCTCCATTCTTGGCCTCCCACCAGGCCCTTAGAGCTTTCTGTAGCTCCGTCCTGTTGGCGCTGCCCTTCGCTGGGCATCCAAGCTGCTTGCAGAATTGCTTTAGTTGATCCTTCTTGTACGTGAGCAACTTTTCTACTTCAAATTGCAATTCCGACTCCTCACCTACTCCATTCAGAGACATGATGCTTCGTCGATCCTCCAAGAATAGTCTACGCAAAAACTTCGTGCAATGCAACTGCTTACTAGATTAGTGATGTACGAAGAATCACTGCCAGTCAAGTGCAAATACTGGTTCTAATCCGCACCGCTGACCGCCAATGTTAGATCTGGGGGTCTCTAGTTGGCAGAGGTATACACCTTAGACCAAATAGGGACCCTTGCTTCTAGTCAGGGTACAGGGACACACACGGTAGATAACCCCTGCTCCCCCTCTAGGTAGCTTGGCTCGAGCAGACAGGCTTATCCCCAAGGCAATGTGTAAGGTATTTGCACGTAGACACCACAATGATCCCCCCACCGTACACCACAAACTTAGACCACACAGGTGAGTTATATCAAAAATAATATATCTTTATCTAGTTTCCGCAGTTGAAATCAAGCATCACAGGTTTACACAATATTCGCTTTCTTGTTTGGTCGGGATCATAAGATGATAGTCTCTAGTCTCTTGAGTGATTCGATACTCACTGAGAATGAATCAGTTTGTAGGCTCTCGATGTTTAGGCAGCTACGTTGCTCCGGCGGTGTCGCTGCACTCGTTGTACAAGCACTCCTCGGGCTGTTCGGTGCAAGGATCCCACAACTCCCTCGACGAGCCCCCAGTGACGATGTCGACGTCACCGGAGTCAGCCACTCATAGCGCGGCTTCATAGAGCAGGGAGATACGACTCTCGATCTGCGTCAGGCCTCCGGGTCGCGGCAAGGCACGTGCCGATGAGCACGTCGATCTTCTTGATGCGGCAACCGGTGTCAGGCCCGGATCGGTGCGGTACTCTCCAGCAAGACAGAGAGCAGCCAGCCCACCTCACAGGCAGATGTTGAGAAGCTTGGTAGAACAGTCCACGGTCCCTGCGGCACACAGCAGAGCAGGTGGGACACAGCACAGTCTTGAGTTCTTGACAACCTTTCTATCCCTGGGTTGCGAAACAGGAGGCCAGCTCTTCTCAGGCCCTTGGGGATTCAGTTGAAGACACAGCACACAGCAAAGTCTTGTTTGGTCAAGTGGATAGGGTCAGCACAAAGCAAGACCCCTTCTCCTCCTCAGCTTCAGTTGTACAGCAGAACAGGTCAGCCTTTAGAGCACACAGCACGGCAATCTTCCTTTAGTTCTTCAGCGGTCCGTCTTTCAGCAGAGGTTCCTCTCGATGGTCGAATCTAAAAATCTGTTGTCAGGGGTCGTATACTTATACCCCAAAAAGTCTTTGAAGTCTTTGTGCAAGCGGGTCCTGAGCCCGGTCTGATCCAGTTCTGGGTGTTACTGGAGCACTTTGTTTTCCTGGCCTCTACATTCTTTTCAGAGCGAGGGGCAGAGTCGTCAGCCGCCCAGCAGGAGGTGGAGCCAGCAGAGTGGCAGGCAGGCACAGCCCTATTCAATCCCAGGTGCTATCTCCTCCCTCCACTCTCCTTGCAAATGTCGCCATTCAGCAGAGGGCTGACTCAGCCAACCTCCCGGGGGATCCCCAGCCCCTGTCACTCTCAAACCAGACAGTCAATCCACAAGCGCGCCCAGGCACACAGAAGGGTCAGACAAGAGAACAGCTACTCTCTAAAAAGTACTATTCTCCAACTCAAGATTTAAAAACAACCTCTCCTAAAATATGTGTTATTAAATGCTGAGCTCAGGGATATCAAACACTCATGTCTTATCTTGTTCCTATGAGAAGATAGGCGGATAGCCATTGGCACCCGCCTCCCCCATGTTAGCCTATGGAACAAGATAACCTTGCAGTAGTGAACACACAAAATGGCCGGTGTTCACTACCAGAACATGTTACCTGCACTAGTACATGCTCTACCTTCTACATACACTGCACCCTGCCCAGGGGGGTACCTTGGGCCTTCCATAGGGATGACTGACGTGTACGAAAAGGGAAGGGTTAGGCCCGGCCAGTGTGGACACTGGCCAGGAGGACATGGCAGTCCGGGGACTGCAGGCAGGCCTGCGGCGGCAAGCCTGAGACACTGTTTTAGGGCTACACAGGTGGGTGGCGCAATCAGCGCTGCAGACCCACTAGTAGCATCTGTCATCACCAGCCCTGGCACACACAGTGCACTTTACTAGGGACTTCATGGTGATACAGATATGCCAATCAGGTATATCCAATCAATACGATATTTTACACAGGGAGCACTTACACTCTGGCACTGATTGGCAGTGGCAGAGTGTCCAAAGCATCTAAACCAGCAAAAACGAAATCCAGCATAGCATCAAAAATCCAGGTAGCAGAGGCAAAAGATAGGGGAAAAACCCACGCCAAGGATGTCAGGTCTAACAATTGGTGTCTAATATGTTATACAAAGCAAAAAAAACAATGATGTTCTATATTTCCTACTACATTATGTACATAACTCTTTACTGAAGTTCTTAGTTCCAACCTGGAATCATTACTTCCAGATCTATCTTTACTCACATTACTGGACACTTTTCCAAAGGTGCAAGAGGTGAGGAGTTGAATCAGGAAAACAATACCAAAAATTTAAATATAAAAGAATCAACAATGCCTACAGACTGGATTGGGTCTCTGGCGACGTCCTAGGGTATATACATCCTTAAGGTTATAGTAGCTAAATATGTGCTGAGAGGGCTATTATTTCCCAGTGTCCCAAGTGCAGCTTTAAGATATTCCAGAAAAATAGGTGAGACCAACATCCAGGTGGTACATGCTGCTGACCTTTATATCTCAGACCTTCTTTTCTTTATCGTCTTATATCCACGTTTTTGAGGTATTTGGGTCCTCAACTGAAGACATTGAGCTTAACTCCAAAATGTTAGTCATCTATTCAAGAGAATCAACTGCCCCAGTATGCATTGGCAGTTTGTAATTAGTCAAAGGTATGTGTATCTCTGTAAGCATTGCACTACACATGAAGGTTGAACCAGTTGTTAGTCCTCACACACATACACAATACTGGTAATAAGGGGTATCTAAAGCATTTTTGTGGCTCATAGTGGGCTAATGGGGATGCTGTTATGCGAGCACATTTTGGAGCCTACACTGAGCCATGCTCATTGCATAAACCACTTAATCACTTCATGTGACCATGGTGTCCATGCCCCATGATGGAACATATATATGAGTGCTTCAATAGTTGTTTGATGGTGGTAAGGAAAGATTACGGCACTGTGGAATAGTTGTGCAAATAGACAGGCCGCAAACAGTGGGTCACTATTTGTGCATTAGCTGTTTGTAGCTAGTCTCTGATCTTTCAGGAGACCTATGCACTGATTGTACAAGAAGCAGATTCTCCAGTTTTAGTGGTTGCAGAATGACCTGCCCAATTAATATAAATTAGGAAATATCGCAAATTAAAAATAACATCAACATCAGACCACCATCCCTGTGTTTGCATTCACAAACAGAAATTTCTTCTTAAGCAGCACGTTTCCTAAAGAATGGTGCTACTTTAAAAAAAAATTCCAGTATGAGAATGTTTCACAGGGAGACGTCTCCTGCACCACTGCCTGCTCATCAAAAGACCATCCAACACGATTTCTAAAGGGGAAGCTGTCCAATGGGGATAGCATCCCCTTGGTAATCTGTTACCACCATATTACAGAAGAGTCTATAATATTTCCCTAGCAGACAGGTTACCACAATACATGACTGATAGAGCAGGGCTCTATGCCTAGCATACTGAGAAATGTAATACGTTACTGAGCACTTTTTAAGGAATTTGAAAATGTAAATGCAAACAAGAAATATTTCACTATACTATTTAACATTATACGAAAGAACATTTAAGGGGATAAAGACCATAAGTGAAATATAATAATTTGGAGGGATTACTTGTCCATGTGGCCCTGAGTAGTGATTGGTTATCATTAAACACATGTTGACCCAATACTTAAAAATTAAAGCAAGGAAAATACTGTAATCTATGTATGTTTGGTTTTTTAACCCTCAAATGAATTTTGTATTTTGGTAATACTTCTTTGAGTGGTGGCCACAATTGTGATTGCAAACCACTGCCAAATTTCACTGTGATTCGCAATTAGAAGGAGATGCCCTTTTCATGCCCCCTTTTAATTGTGGCTTGGAATTAGTCGTAAGGCCATTTTGGATTAGGAAAGAATAAATTGCAAAAGGGGTTTAGTAAACTGTAAAATCTGATGTTGCAGTCGCATAACCTGTGAATTTGACCAGGTTTTGTGACCGCTAAATAGTTTTAGTACATCTTCCCATAAATTGCTTCTCATTACAAAAGGCACGACATGCAGAAGATAGTCCTAACCTTTCCGAACATTGGCAACGATATGACCACACACCAGAAGTATCAGCTGTGAATGTGCACTTTGATCCACCATTAAACATGGATCATCAAAGGATCATCCTATAGTCAAGGAAAGCAAGTACCTGGTATGCCAAAGTATGTTATTTACTTACAAAAGATGGGGATGGTTGTGAATCCAAATGAGTTATGATTTAAGCGATAAAAAACAGCAGCATTACAGGCAAATTTGAGGTCAGAAACTTCAAGAAGAAGACAATACGTCAATCCTTCTCCGGCTATGCCTCACTGCTTTGGAACTCCAATCCAGGGCAAGGATACTTCGAGAAGTTCTAGAAGAAGCTGAACACACATCTCTTTAAAAAGATCATTTAATTGTGGCTACCAGGTAATTATCCCAACTCAAGAGAATCCACACACTTGCTCCTGCTCTTTCTCTGCAACTCTTTAGCCCCTTTCCTAGTGTGTCCCAAGTCACTTCTCTGAAACTCAATACCCCAATCTGTTGTGGAGCCGCACATTTGACTCCCCGTGATGTGCTCTATTCTCTTTTGTAGACCCCTCATTTCCCCAGTGCTAAACATTTCGCACAATATAAACCTCTTACACACATATGTGGACCTGCGGATGAAGAGCAAGTCATGGGGGACTCCTAACAAAATTATTTCACTACTTCCATTTTGCACTTATCACTATATAAAAGATTTGAAGTCTGTCCCCTTGTAACACACCTCCTAAGGTCTTTCCCTACTGCTTTTCGTCTAGGTTAATTAAGAAACTCTATTGCAGTCAATCCCCCTTTCGTGGTTTAAATAATATATGCCTAGGTTTTTGCTTCCCTCCCCCACATCCCTTTCTCTTTTCCTCCTGATCTTTCCAGATTGCTGTGCACTTGCTCTCTTTGATAGCATAAAGTAGGCATGGTGCTAGGCAGATGCAATTAGACTGAGTACTTGCTGAGCATGGCAAGTAATTGTTTCTGGTTTGGGTTCCAATCAAACTGCACTGCCGTTTCAGAAACTGAATGTATCAAATCAATTAAGTTCTCCAATTTATCTTCATTTTAACTCCATGCTAGCTCCAATACTCTCTGTCCATATTTCTTTTCGTCCATATTTTCTTCAATTCATTTTCTTCATTCCATAACCATGCCAAGCTTTTTGCATAAACGGGAAGGACACCAAATAATTCCACATATTACGTCTTTATTTTAAAATGACCCAATGCATTTCGGAAAGTCAGGGTTATCTACAATGCAAAATGAAACAAATTCATAGAGATTGCAATCAGCATGAATGATACATTCAAATATCAACTGTATACCTGAATTCATATTACTAGACTCTCTATATATCGAACTCATAGATGCTGCATACACTCCTCATGATGCTAACCTGATACATGTATCATTGTTTATTTCACCAGGGCTTTTAATTGTACACCCAAATCCTTGGTGGGCTCATGAGTATCTCCCATTGCGGCCTCCCATATCCTGATATTATCCTCCCCACTTACGCCCGTGTCCTTATATAACTTCTCCTAGCAGTGGGCTTACCGTGACATGCCTGCTATCTTCAACATTAAAGACCCAAATTCACGTCTATCCTAGCACATTCTCAAAGCTGAAGTGCGTTGCAGGTCCTTACATTTCCTGCTCCATGACGTGCCACAGCATGAACTGGATACGTGGTTAGTAACCTACTCTGTGATTGGATGCCCCTCCCCTTCCCCACAGGTGATCTGTCTCATGCACGTCTCTCTTTGCGTTCAAAAACGGACTAAAACTGTTACACATTATGTGTCTGTCCCACTATCAGTCCATAGCACTACATTTCCCACAATACATCTGCAACTGTTTTCCTCAGGCCCCGACTCTGATAATCAAAAAATAACAACATAATCTGTGCATGAAACAACTTGCGGTTCACTGCAAGAATAATAAATGAGTTCAAATTACATCATGATTAATTGCATCCATTCTCAACAAATTTACTGACACAAAACGCTATGTCTCTCATAATAAAATGCTGATGGCAGTCTTTGATGTCCAAAGAACTCTACTCCTTTACTATAAGATGTGATTTACATGGTCATCTAAATTCATATTTATCGTACAAGTTTTGTTCTGAAGCTGTTCTTTCTCCATGTGTGTTCAAGGGTGCAAGTTCACTAAGATAGGCGAAAACATCATTCAATGTAAGCAAATGGGTGGTGAAATGCACACCTGTGTACTCCTTGCTTCTTGTGCTTGACCACTTCAGACCTATAGAGGCGTGCATGTTTCCTCCGCGCTCTGCCCCACTGCGCTGCAGTATCAATGAACACGATGAAACCAGTTTGGGTTCCAATCAAACTGCACTGCTGTTTCAGAAAATGAATGTATCAAATCAATTAAGTTCTCCAGTTTATCTTCATTTTAACTCCATGCTTACTCCATTAACCTTTGTCCATATTTCTTTTCTTCCATATTTTCGTCAATTCATTTTATTCATTCCATAACCATGCCAAGCTTTTCGCATAAACGGGAAGGACACCAAATAATTCCACATGTTACGTCTTTATTTTAAAATAACCCAATTCATTTCGGGAAGTCATCTTCACTTCGTCAGGGGTATCTACAATGCAAAATGAAACAAATTCATAGAGATTGCCATCAGCATGAATGATGCATTCAAACATCAACCGTATACGGTGGATACCCCTGACGAAGGGAAGATGGCTTCCTGAAATGCATTGGGTCAATTTAAAATAAAGAAAAACATGTGGAATTATTTGGTCTCCTTCCCGTTTATGCGAAAAGCTTGGCATGGTTATGGAATGAATAAAATGAATTGAAGAAAATATGGAAGAAGAGAAATATGGTCAAAGAGTAATGGAGTAAGCATGGAGTTAAAATTAAGATAAATTGGAGAACTTAATTGATTTGATACAGTCAGATTCTGAAATGGCAGTGCAGTTTGATTGGAACCCAAACCGGTTTTGTCGTGTTTGTTGATACTGCAGAGCAGTGGGGCAGAGCGCGGAGCAAACATGCACTCTTCTATAGGTCTGAAGTGGTCAAGCACGATTAGCAAGGAGAACACAGGTGTGCATTTCACCACCCATTTGTTTACAAGCATTTGTTTCTACCACGGGTTAGTAAAGAGGACTGGAGACTTTGGATACAGTAGAACCAGATGCCAAAGCACAGCCAGCCTTCTAAAGCCAACCTCTGGTCTTCGGAACAAATATTTTGTTTTTATCCATCATCACTTTTTTTGGTCCTACCCTCCTCCCACCCCCACTATTCTTGCTTATTGCCTAAATGAACTATTGTCAGTTTTCTGGGTTACTGCTTTATGGAGAACCTTTGTGGAGAATCTTTTGCTGTACCGATCAACTATAAATGAAGCTATACCGCTCTCTATACCATGGATGTTTTGTACCAAATGTTTATTTTGTAACAATTTTCTGCTATTTGTCTTGTATTTACCCTTGTATGGGTCATACCTTAAACTGCACTGTATCCATCCTTGCAATATATGTTAAAATCAATAAAAAGAATTACAAAAAAGAAAACAGTGAATGAAGCTTCAACTTGAGTACTGGTGCTTCTGCGATATAACATTGGCAATTAATTTTTTTACATCCTGAGACGGTTCGGGTTTTACCATTGCTCCATCCTCAGTAGGAGATTATCCTGTGTGGGGCATTATATGTGCACTCTCCACAGGTCTATGGGAATACAGAGGCTCAGAAGAGGCTGTGAAAGGTATATTTTTCACTGTGGTGTGAGGTGCTATTGCTTCTAGAGAAGACAGCATGTTCCTGCTACTGTGGTGTCTCCACGCCCCCAGTCCATTGGAGCTGCATTTATTCCCTCACATTGCATCCTCTGTGTTCATTAGGTCTGTGGTGTCTTCTGGTCTGGCAATGATTTGAGCTAGATTTATTCCTGAAACTGCAGTGGACCAAGGAACAATGGTGGATGTTAATCACTGAAAGTAATGGAGTCTAAGACCCGTTGCATACTCTGAATCTCTGGCTCAACTCTAAAGGGTTTGTTGTCACACCCACATGTTACACAAGTGATCCTAGTCCAATGCACCATTTCTGAATGAGAAAGACAGGTTTTTGTAGCCCCATAAACCCCACCCAATATATAAATGAGATGGTGTCAATGTTTTTAGGTTACTAACAGGGAACAGTGATAATTCAAACAACCGTTCATTAATGATTTAAACACTTAAGATCACTAGAAACGGATTATGTTTTTCAACATATTTATTTTAAAACAGATATTTTGAAATGCTGGGATCTAGTGCCTATAAAATTGGTAACATCACAGAAGATAATAAAAAGCATCTAAACTTTTCAGTCATAGGGAAAACAGAGAAAGATCATAGCATCACAATTTATAGCCCTTAATCCATCACTGTGCTATCTCTAAGCGCTATGCTAGGTGTAGCAAATGACTAAATAATAAGCCTGAGTTTCGGAGGTGGTGTGCATACCTGGACAACAGGGTTTGTTGTCAGGAATATCCTGTCAGCTATTCTGTGCACATGGCCAAGAGCTAGGAGATTGCATCTATGAGAGAACATAACTCTGGCGCCAGTTCGCAAAAGCAGAATGAAAGAATGAAATGCTTTACAGAGCCTCAGAGAGTTGTCCTGGAGACTTCTTCAGTCAAGAAGGAATCTGGTGCCATACTCATCTAGATCTGCGTCTGTGACCTGGGTGAAGTTTCTCTCCTAACTAAATGGTCAAGTGGTAGTCCTTTTAGATTGAAAATGGAATTTGGAATGTCACCTGAGGAATGTTTTGACATAATCATACAAATTAGTGAATGTATTTAAAGGGTAAAATAACGTCAATATAGACCTTAATATTTGGGTTACGGTTGTCATATGACCTTGAAAACGCACCTGTCTCAGACTGATGATGCACTGGGGGGGTTTGTTGATGTCTATATCTGAATGACTTGACACTTTCACAGTTCTTAGAAAGATAGCCATAGACAACATCTGTGACAAAAGCAGAAATGCTAAATATTTTGCATAATTTGAGGGAATATGGCAGCCTCCATTGTCAAAGATGACAGCCTCTATGGTCTAAGATGGCGACCTCCATACCTAGGATGGATTGGGGCCAAAGGTAAACCGGCTGGACAGGCTAACTGGAATGGAGACTATAGTAAAAATGGGACTGGTCCTAAATGTGTTTTGAAGAATCTAAAATTGAAACAAAGAAGCCTAAAAGTACGTGGTTGAAATAGATAAAATAGCTGATTTATGGAGGGAAACCGTCATAAGATTTATGACTTTTCTAAGCTAAATGGTCACTAAATTATCACCGAATGGGTTATTGAATGTTTTTGCTTATCAGACATATTATTATACATTTACAGAATTAAAGCACATGCCAGAAATGTGAATTTGATGATATATCAATTCATCACTTGTTACATGTTCAATAATACATCTTCAAACTGAAAAAAACAGGGGTCTCTACACTGGGAGACATGAGGCTTGAAATTGATGGAGCGTAATAGCAGGCAGTTCACCCATTTTCTTCAAAATCTGCCTCACTCATACTCACACCCTCTCACATTTACTCTCTTCCCACTCACTCAAACTCACATTCTCTCACTCATTCTCACTCATGCTCACTCCCACTTATTGTTATTCATAAAACATACTCATTTATACTTACGAACTCCCTTACATATGCTCACTGACTCTGGGCCCTGGTACAACTGCACATGCTGCACCATTGATTGCTAACCTCTGATTCACTTCCATTCCCTCTCACAACCTTCAGTCACATGTTCTAGCACACTCACACTCCTTCACTGACTACATTGTCCTCACTTTCACTTATTCATACACTTACATATTCGGATTCTTACTCACTTTCACTCTAATGGACACTCTCAAACACACACACACTTTCACTCACTCTTGTTCACTCTCAGTCACTCACAACAACACTCATGCTCAGAGAAATTGCATGTTTTTTTCACTTACCTTGCTTACTTAGCTGGCAACTTGGAGGCTCCATGGCAGCAGCAGAGCAGGAATCTGGTGCTGGGTCTGGGAACCGAGCGGTACACAAGGGGGTGGTGATGGACGGAGCATCAGAACCAATCAAACACTCACACCCAGTCAACAGATCCGGGTTTGATCCATCACCGTTCTTTAGCCCACTCTGCCACCCCATTTCAGACATGGCCATATGCAAATCAGTCTGACCCTGTGCCTCATGGGAACAGTCCAGCCCGAACTGCCAAGCCATGCCTTCCCTGGACCGGAAACAAGCTTCCTAGGACCGGTTTCTGGCATTTCAGCCGTCTTCAGCCAGGCTTGCTTGAATCCAGTGGCAAAGTGAGCAAGGGACTCACGTCTGAGCATACCCTGCCAACTTATGGCGAACAGAGCGGTACAAAAGGGGGTGGTGATGGACGGAGCATCAGAACCAATCAAACACTCACACCCAGTCAACAGATCCGGGTTTGCCCTGTTCCCATCATGCACTGGGACAGGTACAGACTAATTTGCATGTAGCCAGGTTCTGAGCTGGGATGGTGCAGTGAGCTAAAAAACGGTGATGGATTAAAACCATGATCTCTTGACTTGGTAAGAGTATTCTGCATCATTCAGAAACTCTGTCCATCACCACCCCCTTTTCCCAAATCGATTTTATCCACACTCAGTGTGGGAGGGTATGCTCAGACGTGAGTCCCTTGCTCATTGCACCATCAGGATTCAGGCAAGCCGGGCCGACGAAGGCTGTGATGCCAGAAACCAGTCCCCGGAAGCTTGTTTCCTTCCCAGTATAAGAATTGGCTTGGTAGTTTGGTTTGCCCTGTTCCCATCATGCACTGGGACAGGTACAGACTAATTTGCATGTAGCCAGGTTCTGAGCTGGGATGGTGCAGTGAGCTAAAAAACGGTGATGGATTAAAACCATGATCTCTTGACTTGGTAAGAGTATTCTGCATCATTCAGAAACTCTGTCCATCACCACCCCCTTTTCCCAAATCGATTTTATCCACACTCAGTGTGGGAGGGTATGCTCAGACGTGAGTCCCTTGCTCATTGCACCATCAGGATTCAGGCAAGCCGGGCCGACGAAGGCTGTGATGCCAGAAACCGGTCCCCGGAAGCTTGTTTCCTTCCCAGTATAAGAATTGGCTTGGTAGTTTGGTTTGCCCTGTTCCCATCATGCACTGGGACAGGTAAAGACTAATTTGCATGTAGCCAGGTTCTGAGCTGGGATGGTGCAGTGAGCTAAAAAACGGCGATGGATTAAAACCATGATCTCTTGACTTGGTAAGAGTATTCTGCATCATTCAGAAACTCTGTCCATCAACACCCCCTTTTCCCAAATCGGGTCTGGGAACCAGCAATACATGATTCCCAAAGAGGAGCAGCAAGGGCAGGTAAGAAAATGGGAAGACTCACCTCAATCCCTCTTCTAGCTTCTTGATAGGACTAGAAGCACAGCCCTATAAGAAACTGGGATAGTGCTGGGGATCCCACCCCTGTTACTCTGTGTGGCTCCTCACTGGCTTCAGGGATGCACTGATGTGTGCCTTGACAGCCACATTTTAGCAGATTAACTGTGCTTCCTGAGGTATGTGCAGTACGTCTGCTAAATAAGATAGAGTGTGCCTGTATGAGGGGATCGTAGTTGGCCTACATTCCACGGACATGCGCAATCCAAACATCCAGCTATAGAGTGTTTTATTTTGAAACAACACTTTGTAGCTGGATCAGGCCTTAGCTTGTTCCTCCTCTTCCTGTCATCAGGACCCTGGAGACAAGTCAAAGCAAGCTGACCCATACACCTGCAGTGTTCCTACCGGAGGACAACGGCGGGACAACAGGTACAAGGCAGGCACTGACCAGAAAGACTGGTCATCCCCTTACCGCTTCCCTCCAGGAAGCCTTGGCTAATAACCCAAAGCGTATGCATGAGAAGGGAATCCCCCTCTCACATATAGAAAAACGCCTTAGTGAGTGTATCACATAGTCTGTACCACAACACTAAGTCTGTTTTATTTTCACCACACCCTTTTAAAAACGGTCCTGAGGAAAGCCAGAATACTCTAAGGCACTGGCTGAAACATGTCGACCATCTGAAGGACGCAGGGGGCAGTAACTCTCCACCCTTACACGTCCTGTAGCCTTACTTTTAACCGCTGGTGTCGGCCCAGTTATTAAAATTTAATTTACCCTTGGGTACTGGGACCACCACAAAGCCGTTTTAAATCACAATTCACCCAACCTCACTGCACTCTCAGCAATATACCAGCTCCGCTGTAATCAGGCGTCGTAGCACACTCGGGACATACTAGGTGTCACTGGGTGGGCCCGATGATGAAGCATGCCACCAACTAGGTTGGTGGGTGAGGGCTTCATGAATACACCTACAAGGTGTCTGTGACAGAACTACTTTGAGTACTGCATCACTTTGGTCAACTTAAGCTAGTCTTCTTTGTTTAATCACATATAAATCCCTCGGGGACATGGACTAGCTTTCTAGTCCTCTCTCTCCCTCTTGTTACACGCACTCTCAAACACACACACACTTTCACTCACTCTTGTTCACTCTCAGTCACTCACAACAACACTCATGCTCAGAGAAATTGCATGTTTTTTTCACTTACCTTGCTTACTTAGCTGGCAACTTGGAGGCTCCATGGCAGCAGCAGAGCAGGAATCTGGTGCTGGGTCTGGGAACCAGCAATACATGATTCCCAAAGAGGAGCAGCAAGGGCAGGTAAGAAAATGGGAAGACTCACCTCAATCCCTCTTCTAGCTTCTTGATAGGACTAGAAGCACAGCCCTATAAGAAACTGGGATAGTGCTGGGGATCCTACCCCTGTTACTCTGTGTGGCTCCTCACTGGCTTCAGGGATGCACTGATGTGTGCCTTGACAGCCACATTTTAGCAGATTAACTGTGCTTCCTGAGGGATGTGCAGTACGTCTGCTAAATAAGATAGAGTGTGCCTGTATGAGGGGATCGTAGTTGGCCTACATTCCACGGACATGCGCAATCCAAACATCCAGCTATAGAGTGTTTTATTTTGAAACAACACTTTGTAGCTGGATCAGGCCTTAGCTTGTTCCTCCTCTTCCTGTCATCAGGACCCTGGAGACAAGTCAAAGCAAGCTGACCCATACACCTGCAGTGTTCCTGTAAACAAAAAACCTGTGTCTTTATGAACACTGCTTAAGTGAAAAACGTGCAGGGGCCTCACAGGAGGCAGGGAGCTGTGCCCTGAAGTTCCTTATAAAGTGTTGCTGCTGCCAAGGAGGTTGCCACACCAAAGTAGTAGTTGATGGAGCCTTCTTCTCTCCAGGCTGACTCCATGCTGTTACCTTCCCATCAAAGAGTGACTGTGCACTGCAGAGAACTAAAGCTGCATCCTCAGCTGCATGTTCTTCTATCTCCACACTGCTGGAGAACTGCCTTCTTGATAAGACTGGAACTGTCTTAGCCGCATGTGCTGCTGTCTTTCATGCTGCTGGGGAACTGAATGCTGGATTAAACAGGAACTGTCTCAGCTGCATGTGCTACTGTCTTCTGGGGTTCTGGGGAACCACCTACTCGATAGACCTGGAGCTGCCTCAGCTGCATGTGCTACTGTCTTCCGTGCTTCTGCTGGGAAACGGAATCCCAGAATAAATGGAAGCTACCGCCGCTTTCGTTTTCCAGTGTCAGGAAGGTGTGGACTCAAGTGACTCTGCCTCCCATCTACATTTTTCTTTCGGTAGGAAATGTTACAAAATGTGATAAACTCTGAGGAACTTTAAAGCATAGTAAATTATTAATTTTGATTTCCTTTCTACTGGTTAGGATACGTCATTTACGTCTACTCTGGCCAGTTGTCCTTAACAAACTGTACAATATATGTTCTTTTTGGAATTGTATTTCCGCCTCCCCATTTTGTAGAGAACCTTTTCAGTCTTTTCTTCAATCATACTTAGGATAGTTATTGTCTTCTTCTATATTACTCTTCCACCAGAAGATAGCTTTTGCTAGTAAAAGTCCAAACATCCCATTCCCTGGAAACAAAGGATGAGGTGTTTTTGAGTCCTAGCTTATTTCCACTGGAGTGCAAAAAATGGTCACCTTTATGCAAGCAGCATGTCTTACTTCATAACTTAGGGGTCCATAGAGGGAATTTCTTTTGATAATTTTCCTGAACATAGTAATGATAATGAGGGTGGTGAGAAAAAATATGTTTTTTATACTACTATGAGAAAACTTAAAGAACATATTGGAGAATTAATAAATGTAGTATTGGAATGTCGCAAATTGTTGCTTGTGTGCAAAGTAACAATTAAAACATCACTAACTATGTGGTTGCTCTCAGAGGTCTGGCCAACACTTCTGAATTATTAGGTGATCTTTGTGACTCCCTTATCCATGAGCAAATAGTGAGATGCACTAATAGTTCTAGAATACAAGAGAAGCTACTACCAAGAACCTTCATCTAAGAAATGCTGTAGATATAGTGAAAGAATGTGAACATATGCCTACTGCTGTAGTAAAATTCAAGTCAAGTCAAGTCAGAGAATTTATATAGCGCACTACATACCCAGAGGGTCTCAAGGCGCTTAGAAAGGGGAGGAGGATTACTTGTCAAATATCCACGTTTTAAGTTGTTTTCTGAATGCCAGGTGGTTCTGGGTGAGGCGAAGGTAAGCGGGGAGTGAGTTCCATGTTTTAGCAGCCAGGTATGAGAAGGATCTGCCTCCCATGGTGGTCCTGTTGATGCGAGGTACAGTGGCGAGGGCTTGGTTGGAAGAACGTAGTTGGCGGGAGGGGGTGTAGAAGGACAGTCGTGAGTTGAGGCATTCTGGTCCGATGTCGTAGAGTGATTTGTGTGCGTGAGTTAGCAGTCGGAAAGTGATTCTCTTATTGACGGGTAGCCAGTGGAGGTCTTTCAGGTGACTGGAGATGTGTTCGTTGCGCGGGATGTCTAATATGATCCTGGCTGAGGCGTTTTGGATTCGTTGGAGTTTCTTCTGGAGTTTAGCGGTAGTACCTGCGTAGAGGGTGTTTCCATAGTCCAGTCGGCTCGTGACTAGAGCATGGGTGGCTGTTTTCCTTGTTTCGGTGGGGATCCAGCGAAATGTTTTTCTGAGCATGCGAAGAATGTTGAAGCAGGATGAGGATACGGCGCTGACTTGTCTGTTCATTGAGAGTGAAGAATCCAGGATGACGCCTAGGTTCCGTGCGTGGTCTGTCGGGATGGGTGCTTTTCCAAGGGCTTCCGGCCACCAGGAGTCGTCCCATGCAGAGGGGGATGTACCTAAGATGAGGACTTCTGTTTTGTCTGAGTTCAGTTTCAGACGGCTTTGTTTCATCCATTCGGCAACTTCTTTCATTCCTTCGTGTAGGTTAGTTTTGGCGGTGCTGGGGTCATTGGTGAGAGAAAGGATTAGTTGAGTGTCATCCGCGTAAGAGATGATGTTGAGGTTGTGTTGGCGGGCGATGGCCGCGAGGGGGCTCATGTAGACGTTGAAGAGGGTGGGGCTGAGTGATGATCCTTGTGGTACGCCACAGATGACTTCAGTGGCCTCGGACTTGAATGGTGGGAGGCGGACTCTCTGGGTTCTTCCGGAGAGGAAAGAGGTGATCCATTCAAGTGCTTTTCCTTGTATTCCGATGTTATTGAGGCGTTGTAACAGGGTGCTGTGGCAGACTGTGTCGAATGCTGCAGAGAGGTCGAGGAGGATGAGGGCGACTGTGTCTCCATTGTCCAATAGAGTTCGAATGTCGTCTGTTGCTGCGATTAGGGCGGTCTCAGTGCTGTGTTTTGCTCGGAAGCCAGATTGTGAGGAGTCGAGGGATTTGTTGGCTTCGAGGAAGGCGGCGAGCTGGTTGTTGACGGCTTTCTCGATGACTTTGGCCGGGAATGGAAGGAGCGAAATGGGGCGGTAGTTTTTGAGTTCGGTGGGGTCCGCTGTGGGTTTTTTCAGAAGGGCGGTGAGTTCAGCGTGTTTCCAGTTTTCCGGGAAGGTGGCGGAGTTGAAGGAGCAGTTGATGACGTCTCGGAGGTGCGGTGCTATGACGGAGTCTGCTTTGTTGAAGATGTGGTGAGGACATGGGTCTGTGGGGGATCCTGAGTGGATGGAATTCATCAGGCGTATTGTGTCCTCAGTGGAGATTGGGTTCCAGTCGTTGAGGGTGTTTACGGGGGGAGAATGTTCAGCAAATGGTTGGGTGGGTTGGTCTCCGGGTTGGTTGTCGAAGCTGTTGTGAATGTCTGCAATCTTGTTGTGGAAGAATGAGGCTAGGGAGTCGCAGAGGGCTTGAGAGGGGGTGATGTCGTTGGAGTTGGCTGAGGGGTTGGAGAATTCTTTGACGATGTTGAAAAGTTCCTTGCTGTTGTGGGCGTTGTTGTCAAGTCGATCCTTGAATGCTGTTTTCTTGGCCTTTCGGATTAGTTGGTGGTGTGTGCGGGTGGCGTTTTTGAAGGCGTCCTTGGTGCTAGTGGATGGGTCTTTTTTCCAGGCCTTTTCAAGGGAGCGGCAGAGTTTCTTGGACTTCTTAAGATCATCGTTGAACCATGAGGCCTTCTTGCTGCCAGGTTTGCTTTGACGTTTTTTCAGTGGTGCTAGGGTGTCGGCGGTGTTGGATAGCCATAGGGTGAAGTTGGCGGCGGCTTGGTTTGGGTTAGAAGAGTGGGCTGGGGTGTTTAGAAGGAGCGATGCGGAGATCTGGTCGGTGGTGATTTTGTTCCAGTTTCTTTGCAGAGTTGGTTGGAGGTGGTTGGTGGGTTTTGGCTTGTTGTAGGTGAAGTGAACGCAGCTGTGGTCAGTCCAGAGGAGATCCGTAGTGTGGCTGAAGGAGACATGGTTGCTGGAGGTGAAGATGGGGTCGAGTGTGTGCCCTGCGATGTGGGTGGGGGAAGTGACTAGTTGTTTAAGTCCGAGGTTGGCGAGGTTGTCCAGCAGGGTGGTGGAGTTGCGGTCGTTGGTCTTTTCAAGGTGAAAGTTGAGGTCTCCCAGAAGGATGTAGTCTTTGGAGGGGAGCGCGTGTGGAGTGATGAAGTCCGTGATGTCTTCACTGAATTTTGCGCGGGGTCCTGGTGGTCTGTAGAGGAGGGTGCCTCTGAGTGTGGTCTTGGGGTCGATGTGGATCTGGAAGTGAAGGTGTTCGGAGTTGGCGAGGTTGGCGTCAGAGCTGGTTGAGATGCGGATAGATTTCTTATGGACGATGACGATGCCTCCTCCTGTGTGGCTGGTACGGTCCTTGCGTGTGATCTTATATTCTTCAGGGATGGCAATGGTGATGTCTGGGGCGGAGGAAGCGTTCATCCATGTTTCTGTTAGGAAGGCGACGTCTGGAGAGATGGTGTCTAGTAGGTTCCATAGGTCAATGGTGTGCCTGTGGACCGAGCGGGTGTTGAGAAGGATGCATTGTAGGTGGTTGGGGTCGGGAATCTGTGGTGTGGTCGTAGCGGAGATGTTGTCGGTGCCGCTGAATTTGCAGGAGTAGCAGGAGAAAGGTCCATGAGTGTGTCCAGGAGCGGCTTGGACGCAGTTGGGGGCGCGACCCCCATCTAGTGATCAGCGCATTTGTATTGTAATAAATTGCAAGAATACAGATGGGTCTCATAGGACACATGAATCTACAACAGTTAAGTTAAAAACTTCAAAAGGCAACCCTGAAGTAAAATAGTTTAGATGTGGTAATTTGGGGAATTTAGCAAATTGGAATTCCTTTTTTACTTAAACTTCTTCATTTAGAAACTGTGGCAAATTGGGCACTTAGCCCAAGTATGAACAGACATTAATGTTAAACAGGTTAATGTAGTTGAGAATGTAAGTGAAGATTTAGATAAACTTGTTTACCAAACTACCAGTGTATTGTGAACATGTGCACACACCAACAAGCGCAATTTCTTTGGATGGCCATATTGTGAGAACGCATGATGTCTCATGTTCACCATATACCCTTATTGACAAAAGAGTCTATGGTGTTTTCCCCAACAAAAATTATTACACTATGAAGGTTCTTGACTTCAATATGAGAGTTACAACAAAGGCCCCAA
The DNA here is from genome assembly GCF_964204655.1 of Triturus cristatus. Taxonomy (NCBI): domain Eukaryota; kingdom Metazoa; phylum Chordata; class Amphibia; order Caudata; family Salamandridae; genus Triturus; species Triturus cristatus. The sequence goes on along the minus strand of NC_140591.1, from coordinate 924,140,790 downwards.
ACCTCTCATCAGTATTTTAGTAATGTTCTTTAGCTTCAAGGATAGATTCACTCAGGGCTTTAAGTGGGATGAAAAAACTAGGGGGCAGATTTACAAGAAAGTGACGCATCTGTACAGATGCGCCACTTTCCCTGCGCCACCCTTAGAAACCCTTGCGCCACCATAGATGCGCCGTATTTACAATACGGCGCACTATGGCGCAAGGATTGACAGATGCGTCAGAAATTCTGACGCATCTGTTGCGGAAAAGTCACGCATTGCTGGAGTCGTGTCGCAAGCACGACGCAACTCCAGCAATGCATGTTGAGGCCTATTCCCACTACACTGCATCACTACTTATGCCTGCTTGAAGCAGGCGTAAGGTTTTGACGAAGTGGCGTCCTAAAAGTGGCACAGTGAAATCTTGTAGATTTCACGGAGTCACTTTTACGAGGCCTTCCTGCGTGGGAACGCCCACCCTGCATACATTATACCTGACGCAGGTATAATGTGACGCAGGGCTTTACAACGTGACGCATCTCCCTAGATGCGTCACGTTGTAAATAGGCCGCATTGTTTGCGCCGCTGTTGAGTCAAAAAAGTGACGCAACTGCAGCGCAAAAGTCACGCAAGGGGTTTGTAAATCTGCCCCCAGGGGGTCTGTCAAAGGGGTGTGGCCAATGTAATTAAGGGAGTGGCCTAAAAACACATAAAAATCTGTGCTTAGCATACTGTGCCGCCCGACTTGTATTTTGTTGTTTCTGTCAGAGCCTAAAAGAGATCCGTTTCGAGGTCCCCTTTAAAAAACTGCCGGTGCGCAGCACCAGTGAGACTAGGCCCACTGAAAGCCATGGATTCACTGTTGGTAAGGTATACGTAGTTGAACTAGATTCCTATTTACCTGGTTGGAGACACCAAAAGTAACCAAGGATTAAACTCAACCCCAACTCTAAGGATCCTGTTCTGTTGGCGAAAGGGCGTTTGTGAAGTGAGGATGAATGCATGCATCCAAGGACTTACTTAACATTTTCTAGGATCATTTAGGTTTATTAAGATATATCTGGCACACGATTAAACTGAGAAAGTATGCAACTCCAGTGGTCCACGAAGTGTGTTTGATTCCCTTTCTCATAACCAACCCACAAGAAAAAGAACTAAATAAGTTAGGCAAAGAAGGAGTCATTAAACCCACTGATTTTGTGTGTGTCTGACTTCTATTGTTTTTGCCAACAAAGAGATTGGGAAACAAATGTGTTTGTGTACGAATCTAAGGAGGCTTAATTCCAACAAATAAAATTGCAGGCACCCCCTTCCCAAAATCAAAAAGGTACTACTAATGTGCAAAGCCTCGCCTCTTTGGAGGGATTAATTGTTATAGGCTTAACACCAGTGTGTACTGCACTCAGAGTTGAGTTCACTCTTCTCCTTTGTTACTCCTTTAGGGGTTTATAGGTTTAGATGTATGTCGTTCGACTGAGAATCTGCAGATTTCATAGTTTATCAACTTATGCAACATATCCTGAAGGTGATTACCAACGTGGTATGTTTTCAGGATAACACCCTGATTTATGAGATGAATGTGTCTGGTTATAATAAGACATTGAGATTAGTTTTCACAACGTTGAGTAAGGCTGGCCTAACCGTACAGAGTACTTGTTAAAGAAGAGTAGGGTTAGTAACCTATATAGGTCACACTATTTTTAAAGATGGGGGTCAAACCAAAACTTGACTTGGTTGAAGCTGTAAACGAAAAGTACTTGGATCCAAAGATCAAGAAGAGCTGAAAATTATTTTTAGGGCTTGCATATCATTATAAGTTTGTAGAAATGTTGCCATTGTCGCTTTTCTTTTAGGTGACGTTTAAAAAAAGAATGATAAAAGGTTGTCAGGATGCATTTGACAGGATCAACAATTTTATCTACAAAGCCCCTTTGTTATTTCCTACACATTTGATTAGTTTTTGCAGTAAGTATGGTGAAATGTAATGTAGGAACAATACAAACAAGCATTTGCAATGCAATAGGTCTCGCATTTACACGAGTTTAAGCTATTGGCATTGTAAATGACAATGCCTTTTATTTATGTTTAAAAAACAAAATCTAAATAAAAGGCATTGTCATTTACAATGCCAATAGCTCTAACTCGCATAAAAGCGAGACCTATTGCATTGTAAATGCTTGTTATCATCTGACATTTGAGAAAGGACGAGGAAGAGAGAGAATAGGTAAACAGTTACAAAGGAAAGCATGGGCCCAAAAGAATATCTAGAGTGAGCAAAGGCCACTTGAAGTGTAGGGTGTTGGGAAAAATAGACATCAGGTGGAATCAAAACTAGTGAGAAAACAAGAACGACCAGGCAAGTGAGCCCTCCTGAACACCCAACTTTATCCAGGACTAAATTTTGCCCCCGGGGGACAGGGTAAGCGATCTCACGCTCACTGTGGCTAGCCTGATTGGCCAAACAGCCACTGAAAAAAGACTTTTCTTCCCGGACAGTGGGGGAAACATCAAGGGGCTGTCTTCTGTAACACCCCCCCCCCCCCTCTGTGGGTGACGTGGCCTTTTCAACTTGCTGGCTCTTTCGATGAGTGCATGGTTCTCAGTGCAGCATGGCCACCCCCGACGTTGTAAGAAGTGTTCCCTCGGAGGACGAGGTATCGCCTCCAACCAACAACAGAGGTGAGAGTTTGCAGGTTGGTTTACTGTATTAGTTAAATTTCCACAGTCCTTATTGATCGATTGATTGACTAGTAATGCCTGTCTGTCAGAGTCAATCGAAGGCAACGGTATAGCTAAATATGCTCTTGAGGGAATCTAGGCCCGGCGGCCAAAACCGGGCACGTTGTAATTAAGGTCACCGGATAACTTCATGTTCCCCACTCTTAAATTATTTTAAATTGCCCATTTGTTTCAGCAGAAATTAACCTAGTCTACAACTCCAAAAATTGGAGGAGGTGGCCTAACGGACAGAGCTGGGGAACATGAATCGGGCATCGGCTCAACATCCTGTGATTCTGGTTAAATCACTTGATCTCCCCGTGCCTAACAAAAACAAGGATATGAATGAAAAGGATATGAAGCAAGCTTTCAACAGGAAGTGTGTGTGGCTCACAGTATTCAGAAAGGAACGGAAGCTCCGGAAGCTTTAAAAATATACAGTGATTAAGAAACAAAATTAACAGCGGAGTGTTTTTTTATCAGAAACAGGGAGCAAGCAGCAAGATCTGGCTTGACGATTTACGGCAGCATCCTGGGTCTGGCAGTTGGCCACCAAACCGGACTCGCCAGGGCTGTGTGTGGCTAGAGAAATCAAATTAGAAATGGCTGGAAAATTATGTGTATGCACAGTTAAACCAGTGGTGCGCGTGCACCACAGAGGAGCAGGGCCGGGAATCGAATGTAGTGGTGCGCGCGCACCATAGAGGAGCGGGGGAGGGAGATCAGCAGCGAAGTGAATGGTGCGCTGCTGCGCGTGCTGGCCACCGTCGGGAATGAGCGGAGCAAAGGCGGGACTTGTGTCCGCTTTTGCCCAATTGCGTGCTGGCTTTTATAATAAAAGCCACGCGAAAGCCAATAGAGCCGCAGGAAGAAAAAACACACGCACGAGTGTGTGAGCAGCTTTACAAACCCCATACAAAAGGGCTATCGCTGCACGAGCAGTGCTCTGCACTGCAACGCAGGAAAAGGTGCTGTATTCCATGAGCCCTGCTTCCCTCTCCCCCATCCCCCACTCCCCAGACAATACATCTTTCACGAGTCCATATGTGACTAGCTTCTCCAGCCCGTGTTACTCCTTTGCATTCTGGAACTTGTATTCTGGTTTCACACACAAAAAACAGTACTGTAAGTCCAGGGCATAAGTCCTAAAAAAGAAGTGGGGGGACTAACCTAGTTAGGCAGTATGCAAATGACATCAGGGCGCGCAACTACACGGCGCGCAACATCGGCGTGCAACATAATGGCACATGACATCATGGCGCACTACATCACAACACATGACATCGCGCAAGGCATCACAGGAAGTGACATCATAGAAAGGAGCATCGCAAGCCACAACTTTACAGGAAGTGGCATCACAAGAAGTGACATCAGATCTAAAGCCCTAACATATATGTTTAGCAGGTCTATCATGTGTACGTTTGAGCGCATTGCGAGGATAAGAGCACAGTGAGCTATGGAAGATGATACGTGACGTCTACGCCTTGTAATCCCCCAGTTTTAGGTAACACATCCTGTACATTCAATTACAAACATATAATGTATTGTACATGTAATATGCACGTGTTGATGTCAAGGGCTCTGACACCCTGCATTGGAATGAGTTAGGCTATACAAGAAAAATTAGTGGTACTTAAATTATTTCAACGCCTCCTCAGGAGAAGTAAGCTCCATATAAATGCAATTTGTTTTGTTGTAAATACTGGGAAAGGCCAACACATCTGATATTCTTACAGTGCATATCTCCTAAACAGGGACTGAACAAAGTTAAAAGCTGCCTCTCTTAAGTATGTGTGAAGTGCTAACAAGGTGTGAGCCTTTGTTTCCCCTCCACTTCATTTGCATCGGGTGTGAGGCTTCTAGCTGCTCCCAGTCAAAAGACTCGAACAAAAGGCGGCCTGATTACCCCTGAAATTCGGCCTATGTTAGGGGCCCAGCAGCAGGACTGGGATCAGAAACCGTCCCTGGCCAACTGCCCGGCCAGCCCCCCGAGCTGTTTGCAAGGGCCGGTTTTGGCTGATTTTGTTACCAGAGGCCGATATTGCAGGCCCCCAGTAACAAAAACGGCCCCCAGGGGCCCAAAACTAGCCCCCACCCTAATGGCCTACCTGGGAAATTTTTTAATTCTGGAATTTGCAATCCTGGTATTATAATGTACTTAACAGGTGGACTACAAGTTCCAGCATACAACGGAAAAACCTGGACTTGATGGGCTACTCACACTTGGAAATGGAAACATTGAGATGTACTGTGTGACTTTGCTGTGTCCATACCTGGCATTACAATCAGTGGTCGAAGAGGGGGGAAAAAAGTAGGGGAACTGTGGGTGGAGAATCAGAGGGCGGGAATAACCTGAGAACTGGATCAGTGGGTGGAGTTGGAGGTGTGGCCAGATTGTGCAAAACATCCCACTTTTTAGTATTTGTTTGGCATTTCACTGACCAGTTACAGCTAACAATGATATTTAATTAAATCAATGGATACACATAATTATTTAAGGTTGAATATGAGTTACTGACATTAAAATACAATCACGAAATGGGATATGTCTCCAATCAAAGACTGTCCCAAATATGCTTAAAAGTGGAAACACATCTTCATTACTCTGGACCCGGAGGCTCGGCATGATCGGAACTTGCTTCCCCCCCTCCAGCGTCTGAAAGAGGATGTCGCGCGCTGGCGGCGTTTGCCGCTTTCGCCGCTCGGCCGGGCGGCATTGTTTAAAATGATGTCGCTGCCGCGTTTCCTATACGCGTTGCAGAACACCATGGACCTCGTCCCAGCGCGCTACTTCCGCGAAGTGGAGAGTTTGCAGCGCCGCCTGTTCTGGGACGGGAGGCCACGTATTGCCCTGGCTAAGCTGACGCTCCCCTGGTATGACGGGGGGATTGCCCTCCCGGATATTAAACGGTATTATTGGGCCTCCCAGCTAGCTGCGATTAATCAGGGCCTATATGGGCCCGCCTTAAACCCGGCGTTTGCAATGGATTGGATGCTCCTTCCAGGTGGTGACCATAATCGAGCGCTCTACTCTAGCGCGCCCGACGCTCGCCTAACGGGCCCCACGCGTGTCATGGTGCGAGTGTGGCACGCGGCCAATGCTGCAATGGGGTGGAAGGACCGTTTGACCCGGGCGTCACCACTATACGCATCTGAGCGGTTGGGCTCCTTGTGGACCTCGAAGGGCTTTGAGAAGTGGGATTTAATAGGCATTAGCAAAGTGGGGGATCTCTGGACGAGGGGAGGATATAAATCGTTCGAGATGCTGCAGACGGAATTTCAGTTGCAGGGCAGCGAGTACTTTCGGTATTTGCAGGTCCGGCATGCGCTGGGCTCCGTCTTTCCGGACGCTGCCTCCATCCCGGAGTGTTCCCCCCTGGAGGATAGAGTGCTGGATGGACACGTCCCTGACAGCACGATCTCACTGATCTACAAAAAACTGATCAACGACCGCTCAGACTTGTTGACTGCCCTTCGTGAGGCTTGGGTAGCCGATGGGCTGGAGCTGGACGACGAGGACTGGATCTCCGCGGTGGCCTCCCCGAAAGAGGTGGCCATACCGGCTCGCCTTCGTTTCGTCCAGCTCAAGATACTCCACAGGGTCTACATGACGGGGCCAAAGCTCCTGCGTATGGGCTATGCTGAGGACGGTTTGTGTAAGCGTGGGTGTGGTGCGCTGGGGACTTTTCTGCATATCTTGTGGGAGTGCCCGGAGGTGGAGGGGTTCTGGCGTGGTGTGCATGAGGTGCTGCGAGTGGTCACGCATGTGGCGCTGTTGCCCGAAGCGAGGAGATGCCTGTTGAATGTGTGGGAGCCTACCGATTACTCGGTGCCGCAGACGTGGTGGGTGACTCTGGGGTATATGGTTGCCAAGCGTGATATTGCCCAACTGTGGGGATCCCAGAGGCCCCCGACTGTCTCGGCCTGGAAGGAACATATGGATTGGTGCATGTTTCGGGAAAAGGTGGTGTATGTGGCGAGAGGTAAGCCTGCGACATGGGTGAAAGTATGGGGCCCCTGGAACGCCTACCGCGAGGGAATGTGTGCTCCACCGTTATTGCCCGATCCGTCGCCGGCCCCGTCCCCTTAGCCAACTCATCCCCCCGGTACCTGGGCATTAGGTGTACCCAGCCCTAGTTCTGATCTCTCCCCCCCCTCTTGAGATTCCTATGGATGGCTAGGATCCCCCCTCTAGGGGAGCACGTGTTGCTATTTCCGATTGAGGATTGCCTTGTGGGTTTGTTTGTATTTGTTGTTCTTTAAGTTGAAAATGGAACCGTATAGTGGGGTCTGGACAGTGTGGCTCGCAACGATGTTACCTCCTGTGCATGCTCGGCCGCAGCACCATGTGTTTTATAAATGTATATCGTATGCTCCTTTTATTGCTAGCGGCCGGCCGGAAGGTTGTAGGCCCATATTTGTATATTTTTTGAGTCTTGTAATAAACGGTTTCAAAAAAAAAAAAAAAAGTGGAAGCACAAGCCATTTGTCTCTGATCCATGGAGTTTCTGTCTTCAGCACTTCTCCCATTTTCCACAAGAGCAGTTCAAACATGAATGGCAAAATATCCTAGTTTGCAAAAGTTTTCTAAATAATTATGGCTCTGCCATATTTGCCACATAATACAACATCTGCTATATAATCTGACAATTTTAACTAATACATTTTTTGCAGCTCAAACAGATCACAAGTTACAAAAAAAGTGACATGTGCTGCTGTGAAGTGGACGGCCCTTTGCAAAGGTTGCCTAGTCACCTTTCTCACTGCTGCATGTGTATGTTACACTGGTACTAATAAGGTAAAATCTTTCCAGAGACTGTTAGCATGTGTAAAAATGTCAAAATAATAATGTGCTAGAAAATATACTGCATTACGTTGCAGCTTTTTTTTGCTGCATAATTTAGTCATCACTTTGGCGTAATTTTGTCTTCTTTTGCTGCATAATTCCAGTGGCCCCAAAGCAGGCAGCACGTCTTAAAAGTGCTTGTGCATGAAGCAGAGAGAATGTGAAGTTTGCAAACTTAGTTTTGTGTGCGTGCAAATCCTGCTTTGCCAATCCCTGGTGAGTTGCAGCTACTACTGCTGAAACAAGGCCAATGGAGGTACTAATGGGTGAGGCGGACTGGCCTCAAGGGCAGGGTCGGCTTTAGCGCTCGTGGCGCCCTGTGCAACATTGTTTGTTGGTGCCCCCCAATGACCTCCTCAGCCACGGATTCCTCGGATTCCCTCAATTCCACCCTTTAACAGTGCCCCTCAAGTCTCCATAACCACACTCTCTCTGAGATGCATTTAATTTGAATTACAGTGCCACTCATACCAGTGTAGGGTTTTAGAGCACTTTACATCACACACACTACACAGAGACAATCAATTATACGTGTGTAAATCACTGTATAGGAATGTTACATAAGACAAAGGACTAAAAGGTGTAGAAGTCACATGACAACCATACTAGTGGGCAGTGTAGTTTAATAGTTATTGGTCTGGACAAACACAAACTCAGAATTTAAAATGTAATACCATGGTTGGGGGTTCTCTTTAATAATCAGAATTGATTTCTATTCAAATGAACACTTTTTGCAACATTAGGATAATCAAAGACTGGGGGAAAAACGATAACACACTCATTTATACCTTGCAGTTTACATGCAGCTCTTAGATGACAATAGCTCACTGTTCTATGTTACGATTTTAACTTCTAAACTGCAAGCAACCAAAGATCTGTCTGACAAAAACAGTAGCCCACTGACCTATTTACATTATGTGCACTTTGTGATCTGCATGGTACATGTGCTTTGCAGCAGGCACGTTTAACCCCCTGCGCAACCTTTCCATGAACCAAAACTTCCACTAGACAAAACTTTGATCTCTCTCTAGGAAGAACATTAATCAACAGAGTTATCATAACATTTTTATAGTTGCCAAAAATTGCTGGAGGCCAGGAGGGAGGCAGCAAGCACTTTTAAAACCATAATATACTTGCCACCCTAAGTCAGCACCCAGTGTGAACACACCGGTCACACCGCCCTACAGCTGGCACTTCTCAAGGGTCCTGTGACCTCAGTGACAGAGTCACTGTTGCTATACTGTGTACTGCTTCATAAGCCTACCCGCAAGACTAGAGGTGAACTTCAGTATGGGTTGTGGTGGACAGGCCTCCAAGGTTAACCCACACTTGCCCCCACTAGGGCAAACCTGCTGATGCTAAGACACCAGGGCTTCTATGGTCTAGTGGGGCCTTCTTAGGCCTAGCATGGGAATGTGCTCCCTCAGGAGAGAGGACTGGTCAGGAAGGCTGAACCTGGTTCCCCAGTTCCAAATTCGGCAGCTCTGACCATAGTGCCACATCCGCTCCCCCAAAGAACACCATACTGCCCCACTGAGAGAAACTCGCACGGCCTTCAACTATAACCCAATTGTGCCATGCTATACATACCTGGATGCGACTCAGTTCAAATTACGCACTAGACAAGAGCAATACGCTGCCTAAAAAAAGTAACAAATCTTCAAAAAAGCAAACCCTCATAGGGAATGCAATATTAAGTTAAGCATATGAAATGTAAGCAGGAACAACATGGTTATCTCAACACTTTTACACTCACTATTCAGAAATCAGTGAGTCCTTGTACCTGAAAAGTGAAGGACATGACTAGAGGGACCCACTACAATGCCCATTGCTTATATCCTTACAAAACGCAAGCAGTATGGTTTAAAAAAACACATCCATGAACACCAAGTCGCGGTACGCATTTTGTTTTTCAATCCACCCATCAATCCGGCATTGCGGTATCTCCAGGAATGGTGCACTTACTCATTCAGGGAAAACAATGCTGTTCAAAGAAAAGATAAAACAAAAGTAGCGCTTCACTGACAAACTCTGTATAGTGGCGCTAATGTGTTTGGGTGTGAATAAAATCAATCTGGCTGCTTTGTGAACACTGTCTTGCTTTATTTTTCGTAGTTGAACCTTTTATTTCTGTCCGTCCCGGAGGCTGTACTTTGGAAGAGAATAATGTCAGAAAAAGACAACATTTGCAGCAAAAGTATTTTTCTTTTTTGGATCCATTTCACAAGGGAACAAACGAAAGCAGAAAAGAGAGGATGAGAACCGGTTTTCAGTGAGGAGGAGCGAGACAGAAAGAGGGAGTAAGAGGAAGAAAGGGAGGGGAAGCAGCTGCCAGCGCTAGAGCAGAAGTGGACACTGTCCTGGTCTTCTCTGGCAAGAAGGAAAGGACAGAGTCCTTTTCCTTCCCTGCCTGTCCTGAACAGCCAGGAACGCCGAGCCTTCTCTGCAGGCCATGGCTATATCTGCCGTCCTGGGACGCATTATTAAAATGCAAAAAATAGGGGCACAGGCTCTATTGATTTATAGAAATTGGGGCACGCCGTGCCCTCCCGATCCCGCCCACTTCGACCACTGATTACAATATGACTTTCTTCATGGATATAACGGGTAGGTTTGCTCTATAAAGCTTTGCAGACTCCCAGCACAAATTTCAAATGAAGACAAGATGATAAAAGAAAATAGAGACTGACTCGTCACCTTGTTTCTCTCACTCGGATTGGCCAATGAGGAAGGTCAGTGAGGCTCCGCCCCCCACCTATAAATGTCCGCATCGCCAGTAGCTCGGTTTGCAATGGTTGTGATGGGGGAAGGAGGGTGTTTGAATGTTGGCGGACAGAATGTGTCTTATCTAGATAGTTTTGAAAAAACGAACGTTACTTTTAGATTGTAACATCCATGCTGTTTGTTAGTCTGTCTCATACTAATGCACACTGTTTTGATTTTTTTTTTTGTGGGCAGTTTTTTGGGGTTTTAAAATACAAAAATTATGTACGTTGTTTGAAGTGACTTGTTACTTTCGTGAAAAACACGTTCCTTTCTGCATCTAAATACCTTCTTTCATCATGATGTGCGTCGTTGAGTTTGTTGGGCTGTTTGTGTTCATAGTGGATCAGGAAGAGTCGGTTGGGGGCGGGGGGCGCTCCGCAGTCAACTGCTTGATTCTGTTGGGAACGGGGCGTGAAACAAATGTACCTTAATGGGTCGAGAGCGTGCACTGAAAATAGGTTAAATGTTCTCCAAAATGCTTTCACGTGGAAGCTTTTTAGATGTGTATAAAAAGGGCGCGCTCGGCAGTTTAGCTTGTGGTACAGTGCAGAGTAGATTAAGTAAACTCTTGCTCGCCAAAATTAACAAAAAATAATTTCAGGGACTGTTTGTATATGTTGGAAAGCTTATCAACCCGCCTCCAAAGAGTTTTCGTGGGTTGCTCCAGTAATCCAGTCCTATCCGCCATCCCCAGACTCCCGTGTACCTTCCCGCGAGAGCTTTAATTGGTTATCCCTAGGGCACAGGCCCGGTTCTAGAGGGTGGGCCAGGCCCACCCAAACATGAGCTTGGCCCACCCAAACAAATGAGCTTTGGACCTCGCAGTGAATCTGCCACCGATGTACAACAACAATAAAAACTGTTCAGATAACTGGTGATTTACGATCCTGCTGCAGGGCAACCATTTGTCTGTTGGTAGTTTTTAAATGCAGATAAACTGATTTTTATGGGAATAGCTCAGTGGGTTACTACCTCTGTCACAGATATCCGTGTGTTACTTGCAGTTCAGAAGTTACTATCCTAACCTAGGACAGTGACCTATGAACTGCCATCAAAGAGCTGCATACAGACTTCACTTTTTGGTGTTGATATAGTTAGAACTTCTCCATTCTTTCATTATTCTAATGTTACTAAAAAGTTTGTTTGGGCAGTTATCTGTTTTTATCAGTAAAGCCAACCCCCAACCACTGGAGTACTCTTTAAATCCTGAGTTTGTGCTTCTCCAGACTAAACCCCCATAAAATATATTGCCCACCAGTATGGATGACGTGATTTCTACACCTTGTAATCCTCATTGGTTTGTGACATTCCCCGTGGACTGATTTATTGCATAATGTGTGTTATGTAAAGTACTGTGACACCCTACAGATGAGTAGTGCCATACAACAAATGGAATGGATATGAGAGAGGGGCAACGGAGATATGAGGGGCACTAGTGGAGGGATGAAGTGCACTAGTGGAGGGTGGCAGTGAGGGAATCTGAGGAAGAGGTCGTGGGGGGGGGGGGGGAAGCTATGGAGAGATATGGGGCACTAGTGGAGTGGGGCAGTGAGGGAATCAGAGGAGGAGGTCACGCGTTTGGGGAACTACAGAGTGATAAGGGGCACTGGTGGAGGGTGGCAGTGAGGGAATCTAAGGAGGAGGTCATGGGTGGGGCCTATAGAGAAAGGAGGGGCACTAGTCGAGGGTGGTAGTGAGGGAAGCCGGGGAGGAGGTTATGGGTTGGGGGGGAACTACAGAGATGAGGGGCACTAGTGAAGGGTGGCTGTGAGGGAATCAGAGGAGGAGATCATGGGGTGGGGGTGCTATGGAGAAATGAGGGTCACTAGTGGAGGGTGGCAGTAAGGGAATCCAAGGAGGAGGTCACGGGTTTGGGGAACTACAGAGCGATAAGGGGCACTGGTGGAGGGTGGCAGTGAGGGAATCTGAGGAGGAGGTCATGGGGGGCTACAGAGAAATGAGGGGCACTAGTGGAGGATGGCAGTGAGGGAAGCTGAGGAGGAGGTCATGGGGTGGGGGGGGACTACGAAGCGATGAAGGGCGCTGGTGGAGGGTGGCAGTGAGGGAATCTAAGGTGGAGGTCATGGGGTGTGGGGTGCTACCGAGAGATGAGGGGCACTGGTGGAGGGTGGAAGTTAAGTTATCTACAGAGAAAGAGGTCAAAAAAGAGGTCAAAAATACTTTTGCACCAGCAAAAGTCTGCCACTAAAGCTGACCCTGCCGTGGCCTTTCTGTTTTCGTTTATTTAATTAACAGTCAGGTGATTAGGACAACTGTGGAGCATACGTTAACATGCATGCTAATTACATTTACTGCTACTGCTATGTTTCGAGTTTGAAGGTGATTTTACTATTGTTTATTACTGGGAATAATGAAAGTGGAACTGAAAGGCAGCTGATATGGAGCTGGGGCCCAAGGTCAGCTGTGAGATAAGGATTAATGGAGAGGGTAGGGTAGAAAAGTGGGTAATCAAGCCTGTAAGGGAGTGCACTGCAGAGTCAGGGGTCAGGTGGAGGTAGTAATAAAGAGTTTCTCCCTGATGGCTCGCACAGAGGGAGCCTGAGTAGTGTCACTTGCTTGATACTCCCACCGTAGAAACCTCCTCTTCCCATCAAAGGGACATTACATGGAAGAAAATCACTTTTTGAGAGTGATAACATTTAGAAAGAGACTTGGAAAAGAGTGCGTTTTACTGTGCCTTGTAAGACTAAGGAGAGATAAAGGAGGGCCCAGAAGCAGGCCTGGCTAGATATATAAGCAATAAATCGGGCCAGCAGTGGCCCACCCGAATGTTCCCTTGGCCCACCCAAATAAAAATTCCTGGAGCCGGGCCTGCTAGGGCACCTTGATTTATGCAAAGGGCAGGGGGCCTGATTAGGCGGGCTAACGAGGCACATTTTTTGGGGATAGAAATACTTTGTTCTGGTCATCCGAACATTTTAACCACCCTAGGCCCTCATTACCTCCTCGTCACAGTATATATAGTTTATTGTGTATTTACTGGGGCGAGGAAGACCAGGTCTCGGAGTAATCGAGAATACCGGTAAGTAACCGGGACATAAAAAAAAAAATGACCCGTCCGCCGTTCCAAATGGTAACAAGTGTAATTTTCGTTTTGTTTTTCTAAACTTTGATTGAGCTAGACACATTTTTGGTCAAAATCAGCAGACGATCGACTTTTGTGGCAAAGATACGAAATACCATGTTTACTAAGGACTTATTTTAGTATTGTGGCTCACATGGAAAATCCAGTAACCCCAAGGCTACCAAATTGGATAATTCTACTGGCCTTGGGTAACCTATAAATCTATCTGGATTCGGTTAAAGATCTGTCTGTATTTGAGGGGTGGTGGAGTTGGCAGTTCGTCGGAAGTGCTCCAAGCCTCACAACAAAGTTCTAAAACCGCGTGAAAAGAATGGAGTGAAACTAAACCTCTTACCTGCTCTGAGATTAATTTCTCTATAAAATAAACTAGTAATCTTTTTGAAGATTAATAGTGAATAAAGTGGCGGTGAAGTATCGATGTCGATAAAATCAATACTGTTGAGTTGTATAACACCCCCCTGTTCAGTGCCACGGTGGTCTGCTTTTCAAATGCACATCGTCTGGCAACACTTAGCCATACATCCGTATGTATACCTAATGAGCAGAGGATTCAGATACTTTTGGAATGTAAATGAAGTACATGCAAGGTGACATCTGAAGCATTATGCAAATCTAACAAAACATGTTCTTTTTTGGTAGGTACCAGCAATTCCCTTAATGACAAATTAAATTGTGTACCTTGAAATTCGTAAACAAATGCCATTTAAAAAAAAAAAAGAAAAGTATATAAACAAACTATTTCTGTCCAGCTAGCACCTGGCTCAAGTGCCGTCCACGCCGGCGACAGTTATGGAAATTGTGCATTTATTAGGATGTTTCCAACTATACTGCGATTTTCCTTTTTAGTAGCTTCTATGCGCTTTTCCACAGCTTCACCCCTAACATTTCATAATACTATTTCTTCTTTGATACTTAATATGCAACTTCCTCCCAAAAAGACATAGCTGATTAACACTGAGCTGTTATAACTCGAGAAACACCACTGTTTAAGAATGTTCTTTATCCTTGACTTCATGTACCGTGATAATCTCTATAATTTGCTTCATCGTAATGAAAAAGTAATGTCCTACAAAGTACGTCAATGCTTCTGTATTGTCACAGAATCTCCTCTGCTTTTTTCATTTTTCAGATTGGTCCATGCTTCTGAGATTGCATAAAATGGAGGTTGTTAAAGTTTTAATCACATTAGTGTTTGTCCTGATGAGGCTTTGTAAGATGTTACAGCTGAGAAAGGGCTGACCACAAGTAAAAGGGGCACAAAACTCATTTTAAATTCTGTATTGTAGTCTGCATATAGGAATGTAGATAATAGTCAAAATAGTTATACAACCTGGAGACCCCAAGGTTGGACTACGCCCCCCCTTCACCTAATCAAGTCAATGACAGACATACTCAAATATTTGCTTGGTTAACGGGTCATGTTTATTCACATCAAACCATTAAAAAAAAATCTTGAGCTTGACAAAAAATATTTTCAAGTTACACAGTAGGAGAGTTGTCTCATGGAAATTACACAGGATACATTGTAGTTACATCTCATCTAAGAATACCGGGTTAACAAAATGTCATATCAAGATCTACAGATTTTGCGTGAGAGTCCAACATGGGGAAAATGAAAGCCACAGCACTTGGGACTTACTTCCCTTAACCCCTTGCATGCCCGCCCCTTTCCCCGCCCAGTGCCGCGCCTTCCATTAGCGGGCGGAGTTCATGACGAGCTGGACTCGTCATGGGCACAGCGCCACCGCAGCCCATGACGAGTCCAGCTCGTCATGGGCACTGAAGGGGTTAATCTACTCGGACCACACATGTGAAACCACCTGTATAGTTGAGGGGTGATCACAGCCCTCATATGCTTGCGGCCCCGCCAACAATGTGCTGTCCTGCCCCTCATCACAATGAAACATGTTGTTCCCCCTTCCCCAAGTCAGCTTGCATGGAACGTTCCTTAATCACCCTGGCCCAATGCACAACTTAGTCATTTGCGAATTAAGTCACATGACAAAAGTCAATGGCACTTGACTTAATGCCAATGCCCCAGTTGCAGCGAGGTATCATATGTGACCAAGCAAAGAAGGCATTTGGCAAAGCCCGTCACAACCATGAAAGTTCTTGCAATATACACTCCCTGATGTGAGTTGTGCTGGGGGGTGCCCATAGAGAAATGCCAAGTCGTCATGGGCATAAATAGCCCACCAACAAAGCAACACTGGGAACGGAAGTGACGTGCTGTCCCCTAAATGTTTTCTGTCCCCTGTCCCACATTCACGAGACAAGGGACAGGAAACTTGAGCCATGGACCCGTAGCCTCCCTAGAGGGCCAAAGAATCAATAGAGCAGAGAGGGTGCATTTTCACAGGGGCCCCTAGGTTGTAGCGCCACACACTAGCCCAGTAGAGTGCACTTCATATAAGAGCTGGCTAGAAAGTTGATGGTTTGAAAAATCAATTTGGCAATCAAATTACTGTTTAAAAAAACTGTGAAAAGGGTATTTCTTTGTTCTCTCATTTACTGCTCTACACCATACAACACAAAATCGAAACATTCAACAATCTTATTTCAAGGGTAAAGATTTCTCACTGTTAGCTCATCCAATAGAGTTATCAAATGATACTAGTTGCTGTAAAATTTTGTCTACAGTTCCTGAGACAAGGTCGATGTTCTTGGATATAAAGCATAGTGCCAATATCGGCAACACTTCTCAGTTCTCGTTCAGCAACATACATAAATAAACCACAAGACATCTTATTAGTTTAGAAAATTGCTGCAGGTTTATTTGCATAACAAATATGCCAACATGGTGGGTTATCTTACGGGCGATCCAAGGGCAGGCCAGCCCCTCTGCTGCTTGCCCGCCTGATGAGCCAAATTACACCACGACCGTCGCCAATCAGTGGTTACCAATTTTGGGAGGGGCCACTCCTCCCATCAGTGGACCGCCAGTCCACGCACTTACTCACGCCCCCCTAAAGGGGGGGCGGAGCGTTCCTGGCAGCCCCGATTGCTCAGGCCCACAACCGCCTGTAGGAGTAACGGGGCGCCGTCGCTCTTCCAGGGGACAATGCTAAGACATCCCTGGGTGTCCTTGGCTTAGCACACTTGTTGTGCTGCTGCATATAGTACCCTTCTGTACCTTGCAGACTCTGGATTGCCCTGCAACTCCTCCTGGAACACAAAATAATAAGTTAGATTCTTCCCCTCACCACCCTCTGGCTGTCTGCAGGGTAAGCAGTAGGGCGGGAAACAGCGAGACGGGCAGCAGACAAGAGGCTGCACTGTGGGCGGGGGAAGGTATTTGTACCCTTGTCCTCCCCCACCATGGCCGGAAGTGATGCGGCCGACTGACCCCCTGGTCCCTAGACCGGTGGCACTATTACACTGACTTGTGTGCCTTCCTGTGGCACTAAGGCAGCCACCCTGTTAGAAGGGTCCTCTACGTGGAGCCCGGGCAGCCTGACAGTCAAACATGGGAAACTATGGATATATGTGACTTCACAGCTTAAGCACGTGTAACAAAATAAAGAATAACGAGATTAGTTGGGGAGGTGGCTAGAATGTAACAATTGTGTATCATAGCTAATAACAATTTCTTGTGTTAAGTCACTTGACTGATTAATGTAAGATCTAGAATTTTCTTTTCATTGTATAATTCTTTCTTTCTATTTGTGTATATTATTGGCAATGAAACATACACTCGGTGGGGGAATAGGGGCTAGAGGAGGGAACCAAGGAGGCAGCTACAAATTATGTGATCTAAAATTTCCATGTCCAGGGTGCACAGTGTGCATATTCTGTTCAGTTTCCTAAGTGGGATTGCAGATTTAAAGTATTGCACCCTGAATCTTCCTCCATAAACTAACATTATTGGTGTTGCATGCAATCAATTTTAGTTGTGCAAACTTGGCAAACCGTGATAAGCTACAGAGGACCCATAAATAAAGCACATATTCCCATTTCTGAGCAAGCATATCTTTAATCGCTGCAACTAGGACACCGATTCTAGCCTGTTATTCAGATTAACCCCCAGTTAAACAAAATAACTTTTACAATTTGAGAACCACTTTTAAATCAAGATTTATTTATTTTAATATTGCATTTTTCAATGGTTACAATATTGGAATTCCTTTTTGGTAATATCCATTAGTACTAGGCCACTTTACCTCGTTTCAGTCCTTACTAATGAGGCATGTCTGCCTCAAACTGACTGGCATCGTAAAGTTCCAAGAAAAAGTAAACTTTGCCTGTCCACTTCTACTGTGTACAAAGGATCATGATCAAGATATCCTGTTTTTAATGGTCTCAGGAGACAGTCTGCAATCCAGTTACTTTTTCTTTCATATCTGCAGCTGTATGCAATGTGTGGGCTGCAAAAAATCAGACTCCTTTGTAGCCTGTGGAGCAAGAGGACCAAGGTTTATGGATCTTTCTGAAGGGCGACTGGGCTATTTAGTCACCTTTCCTTGCAAAACCAAATAACAAATAAAAAAAAAAACAATAGTTAATCTGATTTCAGTTATCACTCTTATGTCATTTTCACCACTATTTGTGTTATTTTGTTATAACATACATTCAGTAATGCATGTGTTTAAAACCATATGAATAAATAACACTTCTGTGCAGAGCCTAGCCAGATTTTACACCACTGAAGTCTCTCCATTCAGATGCTGATGTCAGGTTTTATGGTAATAGTCCAAGCTATGCTCTAGCTTGAAGCCTGTGAAAGATGCAAGCAAATACACATAGCCATACCTTAACTCGATAGACTGGTGTAGCTCAGGCTTTCCGTTGTATGGATGGATGACTCATTTGGCATAGTGTACGCCTACCATATTGAATAATAGTATTTCCAAATGTTGAAGATATTGAAAGTGGCTCAGGTCTAATAATGGCTGGTATAAGACTTCCTTTCCAACATGCTAACATTTGCCTTTTGTTGTTTCTCCCTTCTTAATTAAGAATATTCCCTCTCAGTGGATGGAATGTTCTAGTAGCATTACAGCCCATCTGCCTCTGGCTATAACCGTTAAAGGTCCTCCTCCTCCTCTTTATAGGGCCTATAACTTGGGTTCAAGGCCTTTAACAATGAGTAAAGCCCTAGTCTGTGGGCTATAATTAAGGCTCCCGGTTTTCAGTTTAAACACATTTTTACATATAAATACAGATGGAAATATATTTTTGTTCCGTCTGTATTTATAAATAGAAAGGGAAAAATAAGACCAAATCGGATTCTGGAATTCTGAAAATTGTTTGGCAATCTGTGTTCCAGCCCAGGGTTGCCTCGGCACGCCCCTCTTCTGATTGCGGTATATGCCTGCCCACATTAACACCTGCTGGGCCAATAATCTTTGGTAGGCACGGGAAAATGAGTGTGACCCAAAAAGGTCAGAAATACTTGGGACATAAACACATTAGGCAAATTAGGTTGCATTAGCTTTCGGATACTCTCCGGCCTTAAAATTTAAACTTTCCTCTATGACTTGGCACCACATGAAGAAACACAAACATTCCTGAGAGACAGAGACAGCTGGGGCATATCTGTAAGCCCTTTTTCAAGTTAAATAGTTTTTTTCATCATTGCACGAGGAAGAACTGTGGCCGCAGCAAAACTGTGAGGGATTACTGTATTAAAGTAAATTGTTCAAATGCTACTAGGCAGTAGAAAGTGAAATAAGACAAGTGATACACGCCTAATGTCTTCAAGGCAGAGACTGTAACTTATGGAAAATGTGTTTTGCATTAGCGAAGGACTTAGTTTAAAAAAAAATGTAAATCAAAAGCTGCCAGCTCACATGGGTGGTGTTGGATATTTTAGGCCTCAGAAACGTGAGGGAAATAGTGCCTGGCAGGACTAATGCAAGTGTCTTTAATTTATTTCTGAAATGAGAGCTTGCTGCTTCAGAGGAGGTTGTTTGCTCTCTCAGCCCATGGATAGTCAATGCGCACCACAGAGCATGCTGCAGGAAGGAGCATGGAACTGATAATAAGGAGAACGAGGCATCCAATATCTCTAATTTATCATGAAAGTAGACAGCTCTTTTACGACGTCTTTGGCCAGGTCACTGAAAGTGCACAGGTGCACTCGTCTAAATTCTAAATGTGTTTACATCTAATTATCATGGCTAGTGACTGTGTTTTCAATATTGTAACACAGCAGCAGTTCACTAATATTACTGTAAGTAATCTCTGGGACACCACTGTGACTTGTATTACAAAGGGAAAGTTGCAGATGGCTGTATTGTTTACTTCATTTGGTGCATATAAACATATAGCTAAACCTATACCAACCATGTGCACTGTATTTAAATAAATGTGGAAAAATACTAGCTGCAACGTCTTTTTTTGCTTGTGACAAAAAATGCGGATATATACAGATAAAAAAAAATATGGATAAAGACAGACGGAAATGTTAAATACCGTAATAAATAAAAATAAAATTTGGTGTGCTTTGTTCCAGAGAGGTTTTCCTTCGTAAGTGGCGGTTGGTGACATGTGGAATTGTTAGGCGCAAGAAAAAAAAACATTTTGCAAATTGAGAATAGCAGGGACCGATTATACAAATGTTGCACACTATTAAAGAGGGGACATGCACCCTCTGCCAACTGATAAGCACATCTAAATATCTCTTGGGGCATGGCTGAATGTGCCATTAGAAGTGTGGCTCTTCTGTCAGTCTCCTCTTCCTTAGTGGCCCCTCATTTATTGCTATCTTGGCCAATATATGTACAGTATTATATAGCGCGAACTCAACCAGAGTTCATTGGAGCACTTTACGTGGGCACCAGTTATATTACACAAGGACACATTCATTTTTTTGTGCACAGGAGATTGTGATATGCCGAGAAACATAGGATATTGAGCTGATGCCGGGACTGGAACCTGGTTTCCAAAGTAGTCAGCTCTGGCCTTTATGCCACATCCATATGTGCCGCTGGTCTCTGTATCGAATGCTTGGCATAGAAGCGCCTTAACAGAAAACCAACACTTATAGTGACATTCTGAATCAATGCAGCCCTGAACTGTGTTTTTATAAACGGTCCTTGTATATTCAGAACAGCTCTTTAACAAACGCACCCACCCCCAGTATGAGTTTATATTTTTCCATTGGTCATAATGAGTATAACTTGCCTCTGTGCCCTAGGCTTCAAAGGTCCAGCTGTCCCTATTTCCTCGACTCTCTTTTCAGTGAAAATGTCTTTGCTTCTCTGAATCTGTTGCTTTCTCATCCTACTGTCTTGTGCGGGTTGACCCTTGGCTCCCCTCACTACTCTCTGCATTCGGTTCTTCATTTCTGATGGCATTTCCTGTCGGAGTTACGGGGCTGCTTTCTTACACTGGTGCAGGCCACTTCTACTACCTTGCAGTGGCACCATGTCACCCCCCCTAGTCACATTTCCTATCCACACTATATGCACAAATATACTGAAGTGAAAGGCACCCCGCCACCCAAGCCCCACCTTTACCCCGGTCTGTCACTATTTCTATGCACACTATGGGCCTCATGTAGGTAGCCATTTGGTAAATATCCCGTTACCGACCGGTATTTAGGCATTTGCGATGTAGGTGGCTGATTTCTAGATTCGGTATTTACCGAATCGGAATTTAAGAAATCGGTAAAATACCGATTCGGTAAATACCGAATCCAGAAAAGCTATGTAGGGGGCACTCAAGTGAGTGCATCATTGGTGTCTGGATTCGTTATTTACCACCAACTACAAGTTGATGGTAAATGACGAATACCGTTCAAAAAGCATTTTTGTGCCATTTGAAAAGTGCCATGTGGCAGACATACATGCCCTTAGGGCATGTATGTGCGCCACATGTGCACACATGCACGAATCAGGGGTGCAACAGGGTGTCAATGTGACACCCTGCCACCCATGTATTGCCTCCCCTATTACCGATTCGGTATTTACCGAATCGGTAATGGTAACTGGCTTCCCATTCATCCCTATGGGCCTCCAGGCCCATAGGAATGAATGGGAAGGCATGCATTATTACCGATTCGGTAAATACCGATTCTTAAATACCGATATTCACCGAATCGGTTATAATTACCGATTGTTTACCTACATTACATTTACCGATTCATAAATACCGAATCGGTAAAATTCGGTATTTAAGAATCGGTAAATGTAATTTACCTACATATGGCCCTATATGTGCACACTGTTCCCGGCTGGGCGCTTCTCTCACCACTGCGCCCGACCATCTCCTGGTCTTCACCTATGCATCTCTGTAGCCTTATTTCTAAAAACCACCGTACATCTCTGCACTAAGCTGTGCAAACACAGCAGTCTATCTGGTGTGTGTCCTATGAAGTGTTCTCGCACATACGGTTTGAATACAGCTTTAACTGGGAAACAGTATTTGAGGCAAATAAGTGAAAACATATTGCCAGAAGAAAAATGGATGCCCCTGCTCAAAAGATTGACTTGCGTTGTCCAACACACACCTTGCCCCACTGATGGACCCGGCCCCACACCTCTCTTTGGGAGGCCACTTTCCATTGATTACTGAATAATGGAGGGGCTCTTTGTTCAATGGATTGGCAGCTCTCGAAGTTTTGAAGTGTTTCCAGGCTTGTGCTCAGTGCACTAACCTTTCCAATTGTTTCCTCCTTCATGTAAATGCCTGATACGCTTTCATGGATCAAGGGTGAGAAGTGCTATGATAAGAGCGCCTGCGTAAGGAGCGCAGCATGCCACAATAGCATCCAGCGCAGTTACAGTGCAAGCAAGAGACAAATACATTTTTTCACTTACCACACGGCCTGCGGCATGTCCTCTATTTTTCTGGCACCAGACTCCTCAGAGCACAAGGTCCATCCAATCCAGACGCAGCTTACATCTGTTAACAATGTTAAGCTGCATGAGTGAAGTGTCTGGATTGGCTGGAGCAGGCTGGCTCAGTGCTCCAAAAACCCCTGGAGGCCTGCACCTGCTCTTAACTCGACTGTATAAGACAGATAGGTTGGAGAGGTTTGA
This sequence comes from Triturus cristatus, assembly GCF_964204655.1. Taxonomy (NCBI): domain Eukaryota; kingdom Metazoa; phylum Chordata; class Amphibia; order Caudata; family Salamandridae; genus Triturus; species Triturus cristatus. Next base: position 924,118,391 of record NC_140591.1, on the reverse strand, counting down.
ATTGCTCATGTCAGGCTGGCCGAAGTAAGATAGCCTGCCAAACAAGACATGCTCTCTACAAACTGAAGTGGCCACTCCTCATTGCTGCCAATCAGCAACAATGAAGCACTGGGCCTGCCCCACACTCACTCGGCAGAGTAAAAAATAAACTGGTAATAAAATCATGTAAAACAAATATATTTTAATTGCACATTTTCAATAAATACTTACAACACCAACCCCCCTTCCCCGCCTCCCATGCTCATAAGTATCGACCACTGATCTGCCCATTCTCAAGGAGACTCCAAAACCTTCCACATGGCTTGATGTAAATTCATACATAAGGAGTTCTAATCTCGATCTAACAATTTACCCATTAACAAACGATCGCCTGTAATTTAAAATGCATTTCACAGAGGTAGACAATTTAGATGAGGCCATTCCCAAGAAAGCCGAAATCATACATATCATACATTCTACCCCATTTGCGTGGGGGCCATATGTACCTATAAAACTCTTCACATGGAGTAATATAAATTCACATACATATACAGTCATATTCTCAGCAAACATTTTAACAATTAAAAATTAACTTGAGTGATTTCAAGTGCATTGTATTATGTAGCCAATGTACCTACAGTCCCCCAAGAGATCAAAGTTTTTTTAGATATGAAACCATCTACCTCACTTGTTTGAGTCTTGTGTGATTCCTAGTACATTGTGCACATACAAATATTATATACAGATTCCCCCAGAAAACGCTAGGCATGCTTAATCTAACCCAATTAATTAGGGGTGCCAATATTTTGATTTCTTTCCCCTTTGCCTGTCTACCTTTTCTAGCATAGACTGCTTCCTCCAGATTATAAACTGACAATAGCCGACCCAGCCATTGTTGAAACGGTGGTGGGTTCAGGTCCAGCCAGGCAGAGGCTATTGTCAGTCGTAAAATGGCCATTGCAACACCAAGAAAATACTCTACCTCCTGTGGTAAATAATTTTTCCTTTACCGGGACTGAATTTGATACAGAAACATTATAAAATAGCTCAGTAAAATGAGAGGCAGAATCCGTGATATTAGAGTTTCGGAATGGGCTTTATTCCAATAAGCGATTATAATCGGATGCTTCAAGTTCCATCACCACGGGGGTTCAGGAAGTGAAGTACATACTTTATTGACAAGAAGTAACTTTTATAGTCCATACATTATAATGAAGTGAATACAGTAGGCGTAACAATTGATAAGGAAATTGACGTGTGGTCCGCGTAACCGAAAATGGGTGTAATAATGAGTAAAAAGGAACATGATTGGTTGTGATGTCATGTATAGGTGGATCTATAAGATAATACTTGGCATGGATGCGCGCGCAGCAGTATGACGTGTAATTGACGTGTAACTAGGGGGTGACGGGGATTTGACATTTAGCTCTATATGTGGAGACGAGAAGTCTGGGGGGTCAAGTCAACCTAATCCCAAATCATATCTAACATCCTATGTTTAAAGAACTATGTTATCCATAAAAGAAGGACTCTCGGACAGAATCTATTCTATACTGACTGTGCGTGTACAAGCGTCTAAGTGTCTACACTGAATGCGAGGGGGTAGGAATATTCCATGGTAACAGGGCTATGAATTACTTGCATGAGGACAGAGAAGATGGGCCTTTTTGCTTGGTAACTGGAGGAATGTTTACTTAAACTACTAGGCAGGAATGCATCGGCTGAGGGGGAAGCAGATAATTCGAAGGTGAAATACAGTTCTTGGCAGAGAGTAAGCTGATGTCAGGCTTCGTGAGCCGCGCAGAGAATGAGACAAAGTTCATGGTCACAGATGCAGGCTCGGGCTGGAGCTTTCAGAGGCAGAAGGCAAGAGGAGTTTTGATGACAGAATCAGGGCCTACTTGCCTGGACTGTAAAGAGGCATAAGTGAACCATATAAAGCCGGTGGCCTTTCATATTTAGGAATGGAATATCCGGCCTATTCATGGCGGATCTGACAGAGGACATGTTGACGGTGGGCATACATGTATTTGCGTCTTCATAACTGGAACTGGAGGGAACATACATGTACTTGTGACATGCACATAGAACCGTTGGGGTCCAAGATAGGGGACATAACTGACCAGAAAAATCCACATTTCCACATTCCCTCCTTGTCCCCTCCTTGCCCTTCAAGAGATATCAATCTTCATCAATCCATTGATCTGTTCATATAGCATCATTTGTTCTTCTTTCTTCTTCCGGAATCTTGAATGAAAATCTTGATGTGGAATACATGATGTGGCACACAGACCACAAATCGCTGGTCCACATTGCAGACATAGGCAGCAACTGAATAGTATGAGAAGGCCAATACCTAGGAAGGATAGAACTCTCCATCCCCAGGCTGATACCGCATTCCAAAACCAACTGGACCAAGTCCAAGTGCCTGGGTTCTGGTGTATCTGGCTTACAATCTTATGAAGGCGAGTGATGGCTTTATATACAGATGGCGAATTTTCTGGTATGAATACGCAACAGCTTGATCCGATGACCCTACAAGCTCCGCCCCTATCAGCCAGGATGACGTCAAGGACAAGACTATTTTGAAGCACAACAATCCGCATAGCAGACTGCTCTTCCGTTAAATTGCCTAAGGCGGAAATAGTCTCATTCACTACTGCTTCAAGGGTTCTAGTTAATCTACGTATCAGCTTACTATTAGTAACAGTACCTATATAGGGAAAGATGCCTTTATTAAAATCTACATACTTATCCCATGCCGTCTCAGTGTAATCGACAATGGGGAGATCTCTCCGTTCTCTGTTGTGTACTAAATGAATATTTCTGTAATAATCAGGAGGAGCTAGGAAAACAGGTGGCAAAAGGAATGCTATGTAGCAGGTACCATCCCAATCTAGAGGTAGACGCATATATGCAGTCTGACCACATATAAAGTAGGAGTGGCGAGAAGCTCTGAATGAAGATTTTCCTTGATCACTGAATTCTACTATAGTAGTGCATTTACTATGGCCCATAGGTATGGAACCAACCTTTCTTACACACAATTCACCTTTTGCTGGGAATACTGACATGGTGGGTAAGACTAGCTCAACTTCGGATACGACATTTAGAATCATGAGATTAGGTGTAAAATTACCTAATCCATACACTTCATTTTCTAGATCAGTTCCTGTTCTTTTGGGGCGACCCTCCATGTCAGGGTGGCAGACTTTGAGTAAAACTAGGTTCAGGTTTCCCCATATCCAATGATCTTGGTAAACTGCCGTGTCTGAGTCTATGGAATTGATTAAACTGAACCATGCTCCACAGGAGCCATTATGTGTAAATGGATGTGGAAAGAAAGGCAGGACTCCTTCATAATTCTGATAGGGAGGGAGTCGGCCACACACCCAACAATTGGTGGCATTACTAGTCTGATGGGAATGATGTAACATACTAATGAAAGTGTTATTGCGCAGCGCAAGTCTATAAGACAATTCATGCGGAGGTAAGTCACTAAAAGAATGTTCAGCAGCAACATTATAAACATGTCTAGAAATAGGGTAATATATGTGCAACAACATACTTGTAATAATTATTAAAAGACTCAATAAAAACAAAATTAATAATGTCACTATGCAGTGGCTACGCAGTGATTTACAATACGCCTGTCGTTTCAACATTTTTCGGGTATTTTCTCTACTCAGGTCCAAGGGATACATGTCAGAGACAATTCAACCGCTTCACCTTGGAGAGGACTTAAACAATCAAATTGCTCGACTTGGTGGGCCTAAGCTTTAGTTTGTAATTTTCAGATTTGTTCTGTTCAACAAAAGGGAGTTTTGTATCAGTCTGTGAGGGAGTACAGGGCACAGTGTCTATATCCGAAGATAGTCCATGAAATTTCTTGATGTGGCTTGAATGAATCCAGCCCTTGCGGCCCTCGATCTTCACGGCTGTTCTTGTGGTCAACAGGACCAATTTGGGTGCTTTCCACCTGGGCTCCAGCTGAGTCTTTCGGTCGAAATTCCTCACAAAGACAAGATTACCCGGAACAACGTCATGGGGTTTCACCTCAGTGTTGTCGGGAAAGGCTGCAGCTACCTGTGAACGAGAAGATTGTAGTGCAGACATCAAGGAAGCCAAGTAATCTGTCAGCATATTACAGTCAATATCAGTTATTTTGCGTGGTATAGGCGTCCCCCACATATTCGGTGGTCTACCGAAGATCACCTCATACGGGGATAGCCCTGTTCTAGAGTGTGCTACCATTCTCATGTAAAAAAAGTGCAACTGGTAATGCTACTATCCAGTCGACCCCTTTCTCTCTGCATATTTTGGACAGTCTGATTTTCAGTGTCTGATTATGTCTTTCTACGAGACCTGCTGCCTCGGGATGTCGGACACAGTGGAATTTCCACTGATATCCTAACAGAAGTGAAACGTGTTTCATTAATTCGGATGAGAACGGCTGGCCGTTATCTGAGTAAACAGCACGTGGTAAACCGTATCGTGGGAAGAATTCTCGAACCAACTGTTTGGCAGTAGTCGGGGCAGTGTAATCTGAAACCGGGTATGCCTCCGTCCAACGGGACAGAGCGCAGACAACTACGAGAACATATTTGAATCCTCGACATCGTTCCATCTGGATATAATCCATCTGTAGGACTTCAAAAGGGTGATCAGGAGGATGAAATCCACCCGGTTCTACGGGAACACTTTTTCCTGGGTTGAACTGGCAACAGATCATACAGGTACGGACCTTTTGTTTTGCTGCTGCTCGTAAATGTTTATTGAACCAAATGTGTTGAATGCTGTCTAGCATAGCTTTTTCTCCTAGATGTGCCGGACTATGTATAGTGTTAATTACGACTTGGACCATTGAATCAGGAGGGAACCATACAGACCTTTCCTTCATCATCCATCCTTGGTCCGTTTGGATCCCTCCTAATTCAGTCCATTTCTTTATTTCGTCTGGTGTAGCATGTGTCTGTATGTCAATTACGTCAAGAGTAGGATCTTTAACTGTCATACAACGTGTCGGTGTCGGGACTATTGTCTTTGTCATGTCGGGGGTTTGAGTTTGAGCAGTCAGTTTAGCTGTTCTGTCGGCTAGATCATTGCCTTGGGAAATGATATCAGTAACCTTCGTATGAGCCTTACATTTCATAATTGATATTTCAGTGGGTAGATGTATTGCATCTAATAATGCATGAATGAGGGGTCCGTGCTGAATGTGGGCACCGTGGGAAGTTAAATAACCTCTCTCTCGCCACAGCACGCCGAAGTCATGTACAACTCCGAATGCATAACGTGAATCAGTGTATATGTTGACTTTTTTATTCGTGGCTTGAATACAGGCTTGTGTCAGAGCGATGAGCTCTGCGGCTTGAGCTGACAAAGTATTTATACGATTAGTTTCAATGACTTCAGTATCTGTTGTGACTGCATAAGCGGCTACTAACTCTCCTGTACTTGTTCTCATGCATGAACCATCGACATAAAATGTCAAGTCTGGATCTGACAATGGAACATCGGTCAAGTCTTGTCTGGGTTTTGTCGTTACAGTAATAACTTCAATACAGTCATGGGCTAGTGGGTCTGTTCCGGTTACTGGCAAAAGTGTGGCAGGATTCAATGTGTTACAGCGTCTTATTTCTATATGTGGCTGAAACAATGTAAGTTCATACCCTGTAAGTCGTGCTACGGTCAAGTGTTGTGTTTGTGTTCTATTTACAAGAACCTCTACTGCGTGGGGTACTTGAACTGTCAATGGATGTCCTAACACTATGGCATCGCTTTGTCTGATTGCTAAAGCTGTCGCTGCTACTGATTTCAGGCATGCAGGCAAAGCCTGAGCTACGGGATCTAATGTACTAGAAAAATAAGCACATGGTTTGTGTGCTCCTGCTTGTTCCTGTGTGAGTACTGACAAGGCAGTACCTTCGCGTTCTGTAACAAAGAGTGTAAACTGTTTTCTGTAACATGGTGTTGCTAAAACAGGTGCTTGACATAAAGTTTTCTTTAGGCTTTCAAAAGCTTGTGTATGTTCTTGAGTCCAAGGGAGAACAGTCGGTGTGGCTGCCTCCTGTGTTGTCAATTGAATGAGTGGTTTTGCTAGAAATGCATACTGAGGGATCCACTGTCTACAATATGAAGTGAGGCCTATGAAAGCCCGCACCTCCTTCTGTGTCTTGGGTATTGACATGTTAGCAATTAACTGAATGCGGTCGGGTGTAAGCTGCCTTCCCTCCTTGGACAGCGAGTGACCAAGATAAATAACTCGCTGGACACAGAATTGCAGCTTAGAAGGGGACACCTTGTGCCCCTTTTCGGCTAGAAATTGTAAAACTGTCAGTGATGCTTTCTCACATTCGGGTTCGCTTCTAGCGGTGATCAGCAGATCATCGACATATTGAAGCAGGGCAGTGTTAACTGGCATGTGTATACTGTCAAGTTCTCGTTTCAGTGCTTGGCTATAGATGCTGGGGCTTTCTGTAAATCCTTGAGGTGCGCGGGAGAATTTAAAGCTACGCCCATTTAAACTAAATCCGAACAAATATTGGCTTTCCGGATCTATTGGGACACTGAAAAAGGCATTCTTGAGATCAATTACAGTAAAGAATGTTGCTTCGGAATCAATAGCTGTCAATGACGAGATATCTGGAACCACAGGAAATTGTGGCACAATGCATTTGTTTAACTCGCGCAGATCAATAACCAATCGGTATACTGGCGGAGCTGTAGGATCTGTTCGTTTAAGAATCGGAATTATTGGTGAATTACATACATTGGAGTCTGTTTCTACAACTACTCCTTGGGCAATAAGCTCTTCAATTATTTGTAGTAAAGCCACTACAGCATCTGGTGGTAACTTGTATTGTCGCATTCGTGGTAGCACCACTCCTGCCTTTAGTGTGACTCGATATGGTGTAATACTCATGCAACCAACATCAGTAGGGCCTTGTGCCCATAGATGTGTAGGTAAAGTCTGCAGTCGGGGATCCATGTCTCTAGATACATAGTGACCTTTAAAATCACGTAAAAACCACCTTACTCCTTCCGGAGAACAACATATTATGGCTCCTAGAGCTTTCAACGTTTTTATTCCTAACAGATTTTCTGGGCATGATTTAGTAAGCAATAAATCTGTAGTTCGGGTCAGAGGTCCTATCGTAAGTGGAAGAGGCTGTGACACTTCATTAACAATAGGTTTTCCTGAAAAACCAAGGGAAATATTCTGTGAGCCTGAGAGGGGTGCCCCTGGAACTTCACTACGTTTTATGGTCGTTCGACTTGCCCCTGTATCGAGTAGAAATTTTCTATCTTGGCCTAATAATTCACTATGTACATAAGGTCCTTCTTGGTCTACTGGGATTTCAATAAGGGGTAAGTCAACTTTCCTCTCTAGGCTTGTTCATGCGTAACGCTGATACTCGGGATATTCATACTGTGCGGTCTGATACATTTGTCGTGTTGTTGTCTGTGTGGCAGCAGCAGGCAACGGTGGTGCAGCTGGCACAAACTGTATTGGCTGTTGTGCGGCTGGCATGGCCTGGGCATGCTGCGTAGCTCCTTGTTCATTCTGATCTTGTCTTAGTGGCCGTGATCTTTCTTGTGTTTTACCTATGGCGATATTATGTTTTAGCACTGGACAATCGTGTACGTAATGACCTGGCTTTTTACAATAATTGCATGTCCCTTTTACAGGTCCTGCTGAATCGGAATGTGTCATACCCTTTTTATGTCCTTCAGCTGGAACTGTCTGGGAAACTAGCATTTTCATTTTCGTGTCTTTCATGCGTCTGTGTTCATGTTCTTGTTCCTCTTTAATTCTATTGTGGTGGTACTGTAACATTTGTAACATTTGTGCTGGAGTGTTACCTTGCCAGGTACTCTCGAATTTTAATACTCTATTCTTTACTGGGGGCAGGGCATTTTCCACTAATTTTGTTACAAACAGATGCGGGTATGATTCGCTACTTGCTTTTATGCCACTATTTATACCAAAACATTTCTCGAATCGGGCATAGTAATCGCTAGTGTCTTCATCTTGCTTCTGTTTACAGGCTGAAATTGTACCCCAATCTTCCTTTTTCGTAGTTAATAAACGTGGCAGTACCTGTACTAGTAGACCTGGTAGTGCTTTAGTTTTGTCCCCAAGCCCCGAACCTGGACCTCGGGCCCTTTCTTCTGCTTCTAATGCTGACCATTCTATCTTTTGATCACCTACCTCCCACTCTTTTTCCTTGAGTTTCTCATAAATGCCAGCAGGCATCAACACCTTTAATATTGTCATAACGTCGGGGTAGGTATACTCTCCCATGAGTAACATGTCTTTGATTTCTCGGTGAAAACCCGCTGGGTCTTTGTCATGACTGGGTACTACTTTCTTCATTTCCAACAATTCTATTTTCGATATAGGCGTATATACAAATACACGTTTAAACTCATTGTCCTCGCCTTTTATTGGGTGTACTTCTCGTAAGGGATTCTGTCTATCCAGGTGATACGTCGTTCTTTCCTTGACAGGCAATGAGACATGCTCTGAGCATACAAAAAGAATATACTGCTTTCTAGATACTAGAATTTCTTTAATTAATTTGGTACCTGGACCTCTCCATTTCTTCATAAGCAATTCAGTCAATATGTCAGGTAAGGGACCAGGGTCCGAATGCTGACTCTGATATAGTATAATGAGTTGTTGAATCATATAAATCCCAGCTAACCTCTGCTCATCTGGGGTGAGATTCAAAAATGTGCGTACTACTGTCTCATCACTATATTTTCCGGGACTGTCCACCCAGTGGACAGCTGCCCTTGCTAAATCTTGTTCATCCATAGAATCGAGAAAATGATAACCCCTTCGTTCTCGGAGTAGTTTGTCGGCGGTTTGGAACGAATGCTCGTTAGACCTTATATTAATTATAGGTATTTGAAAATTCCTGTTATTATCTGGACATATCGGATGTATTGAGTCAGTATGATATCTAGTCTGATTCCTATTACAAGATCTTCCTCTACCTACATAGGCTATGGTGTCCGACTGTCCTGTGGGCAGTCCTGACCCTTCTTCCTCGTTTTGTTCGAACTCGTCTATCTCTAATCTCTCCTCGTGTAGGCGTTCTATTTCTTTACGGATCTTTCGGCACATGGCTATTATACAATTTTGCTTATCGTGTCTCCCTTCTGATATATTCTGGCCCCATTTTGTAAGAATTTTCATTGCTTCCGGATCTACCCCCGGTCGGTCTTGATTTCTGATCACACAGTTTATGAGGAAACGTAACAGTTCCCCCTGTATCTCTACTTTCTGGTATTCCATAGCTCTGTTAATACATTCTGGATCTCGCCCTGTTTGAACAAAATGGTATATTTTATCTAGATGCGTAGTCATTCCTGGTAGCTTCGCTAAATACCCTGCGGCTCGTCTGATACGTAATGATGCCAGGATCATTTCGTCCTCTTTGCCGAGCACCGGGTCATATCTACAATCTATAAGAAGTTCCTTAAGCGTACGATCACTTACGAATTTGGGTGTACGTGAATGCGCTGACTCTTGAAAAATAAGTTTATTTATTCTAGGTGGCGTAGAAAAAATATTGGTAGCACCTCCCGTGGCCCCGTCTGGGGCGTCGGGTGTGAAAGGATTCGTCGAACGTGACACAGCAACTATAGGTGTGGACTCCGCTATAGAAGTACTTGTAGGAACAGATGCAGAAACAGATGTGCTTGCCGGAACTTGTGACTCGATTTGTTGCTGCAGGGATACGGGTGCTGGATCTTGGTGTTGGACCTCCCTGGTATGCGGTCTACGTGGGGCGGAATTAGCATACTCGGGTGCTGCGTCATCTAAATATGAGGAAAGAAAAACATCTTCTGCGGTTCTAGGATGCCCCTTAGGATGTACCTTGATTGGGAATAATGGGGTTGGCAAGTCTTGTAGTATTTCTGGAGTAGCCTTAGGTAATCCTTCGGCCAGAAGGGGATACATACCATTCATAAGGGCATTTCTTTGTCTGTCTACTTGTTCTGATTTTACTCGGATACCTTCCTCAATTAATAGATTCTCTCGAACTTTATTGGAATTCTCTTTACTCTTCTCTTCCTGTCTACGTGCTTTTTCTGTTCGTCTATGTGATTCTTTACGCCATAATTCAACGGCGTCTTTCTGTGAATGTCTGACTTTTCTTTTCCATAACTCTTCCTCGACTTTCATGCTGCACTCTGCATCCCAGGTTCCCGCTGTGGGCCACCTCTGACTTTCTGGTAATCCCTTGGTATAGTCTACCCATAAATCAAGAAATAATATAGCGTCTAAGCCATGTTTGTGATACATAAAGTGCCCTGGAGTGTCCCTAGGAGGAATAGGGACGGCTTCTTCGAGAACCCCTTTTCTGGTAGTGATCTGTCTTAATTTCGAAAAGAGCGGCATATTGAGAACTGACCTTATACTTGATTTTGACCTGATACTTGAATTTGAACAGACTTAATACAATAAACACGATAATGAACAGTCATTCATACCACGATATACAGAACATACTTAAACACTTTAAACATTTAACATTAAACCTTTAACTGAAACAACAATGATGATCGTCTGCATAACTAATCACCAAGCTTAATTCTCGACAATAACTAGACAATAACTAGATACTTCGGAATACTTCGGAATACTTGATATACTGCTAAACAGTACAGATACACTGCTAAAACAGTGCAGACCGGATTTGTGTACCCAAACCCGTCTTGACCGGCACAACCTATATGCACGTCAGAAATGCCTCCCCAGCAATGGTACTCACCGGGTAGCTTCGGAAACGGAAGGCCTCAGTAACTTGAACTTGGACCGGACTCGACTCGACTCGTCGGACACTGGGCTTGACTTCGGACTGGTGGGTCTCTGTATACCTCGGATCTTGCTCTCTCAGCTAGGCTCTGGTCGGGATACTTCGCACTTCTCACCGCCTCGTCTGGGTGTTGATCGCAGTCTCAGTCGCCCCCGCTTGACCGGAGGGAGATACAGGAAATCCTGCTGGTACGCGTTATTGTCCGTCCAGCTGTGGCAGGAGACCGGGCCTGCAACGCACCGCCGGCGCGTGAGATGAGAAAGTGTCCCTGTTCGGGCGCCATCATGTGGTAAATAATTTTTCCTTTACCGGGACTGAATTTGATACAGAAACATTATAAAATAGCTCAGTAAAATGAGAGGCAGAATCCGTGATATTAGAGTTTCGGAATGGGCTTTATTCCAATAAGCGATTATAATCGGATGCTTCAAGTTCCATCACCACGGGGGTTCAGGAAGTGAAGTACATACTTTATTGACAAGAAGTAACTTTTATAGTCCATACATTATAATGAAGTGAATACAGTAGGCGTAACAATTGATAAGGAAATTGACGTGTGGTCCGCGTAACCGAAAATGGGTGTAATAATGAGTAAAAAGGAACATGATTGGTTGTGATGTCATGTATAGGTGGATCTATAAGATAATACTTGGCATGGATGCGCGCGCAGCAGTATGACGTGTAATTGACGTGTAACTAGGGGGTGACGGGGATTTGACATTTAGCTCTATATGTGGAGACGAGAAGTCTGGGGGGTCAAGTCAACCTAATCCCAAATCATATCTAACATCCTATGTTTAAAGAACTATGTTATCCATAAAAGAAGGACTCTCGGACAGAATCTATTCTATACTGACTGTGCGTGTACAAGCGTCTAAGTGTCTACACTGAATGCGAGGGGGTAGGAATATTCCATGGTAACAGGGCTATGAATTACTTGCATGAGGACAGAGAAGATGGGCCTTTTTGCTTGGTAACTGGAGGAATGTTTACTTAAACTACTAGGCAGGAATGCATCGGCTGAGGGGGAAGCAGATAATTCGAAGGTGAAATACAGTTCTTGGCAGAGAGTAAGCTGATGTCAGGCTTCGTGAGCCGCGCAGAGAATGAGACAAAGTTCATGGTCACAGATGCAGGCTCGGGCTGGAGCTTTCAGAGGCAGAAGGCAAGAGGAGTTTTGATGACAGAATCAGGGCCTACTTGCCTGGACTGTAAAGAGGCATAAGTGAACCATATAAAGCCGGTGGCCTTTCATATTTAGGAATGGAATATCCGGCCTATTCATGGCGGATCTGACAGAGGACATGTTGACGGTGGGCATACATGTATTTGCGTCTTCATAACTGGAACTGGAGGGAACATACATGTACTTGTGACATGCACATAGAACCGTTGGGGTCCAAGATAGGGGACATAACTGACCAGAAAAATCCACATTTCCACACTCCTGTGAGATTTCTTCTTTTTACACTCCTGATAGAATAAGGCACGAGGTCAGACTTATATTTATTTACCATTTACACTAAAAAAAACATTGTGATTTCCTTCCTTAAGGAATTCAGGGTGCTACAAGTGGCAAATGTGGACTATGCCAGCACAAGACACAGAGCAGTGGGGACATCTAGTTCATTAGCTCCTAACCCATTTAGCTAACCTGGCAGGTGTATAATATAACAAAAAGCAGGTCTTAAAAAACTGCGTTTGCAAATTAGCTGACATAAAAACAGTTTGTGATAGAGGTTTATAAAAGTCTGAATCGGTTATCAATTTCTCTTGCCATTTTAAAGAGAACTTATCTAGATCATCCTTTATCTCGGAATTCAGGAGTGACATCCTTTTCCAAGACCACTATTGCTCCGAGATATTAATTTCTCAACCAATTTGTTTCTACCAAAACCCACAGGGCCACTCCCCTCATGCAGAAGATACTCCCTAACTTAAAGATACTTGAAGAACTCCCCATGATTAATACCAAACTCATTCTTTAGATCCTCAAATGTAACAACGCCAAAGGGAGAGTAAAGAAAAACCTTAATTGTCAATGCCTACTTGCGACCACCTTTTGGATACACTGATACCTAAAAATGAAAGGGAAATTTCTGGGTATTCTGAAGAAGAGTATAGATGTTCACTCTTCCTATTCCCATCTGTTTATGCACCAAGGCCACACCTTATAAGCTTCCAGAAGGCACTTAAAATGTACATTTCTTATAGTAATTAAACTCTAATTGTCTCTAAAAACAGCCCCATGCATCATTGTCAATTAATAACAAGTAGAGGGAATAAAATTAGTGTGCCCTGTTAATGTGTGGTTCCCGAAGTAATATAGTACTATATTGTAACATAGTGGCCCAATAATACAGTTTGGCGTTTGGTAAAGCCCTCCCTCCTTTTTCTTTCAAAAGTGAGAGATAGTTTAGTGCCCTTCTAGGTTTGGAATGAGCCCATAAAAATCTTGAGAACACTACCTCAAGTATCCTCAACCAATAATTTGAAAATTTTAAGGAAATCGATATAAATGACTTTTAGGGAAGAAAATCATTTTGATTATATTACATCTTCCACAACTGTAAAATGTAGGTTGTTCAATCGAACAAGCTCCTTTTTTGTTTTCTCTATAAGAGGGTCCAGATTATCTTTGACAATTTTGTCTACTTCCGATGAAATGCAAATGGGCAAAGCACTACGCTACCCTCGTGTAGTTTGCGAAGTTTGCGCCACTTCGCACTACGCAAATTGCACGTAGCACAGTGCAAACAGCAGTCATTTTTTGCTTGCTCGCGGTCCTCAACGTCAAGTTGGCGACTGCGAGCAAGCAAAATGACATCCCGGTGAGACTTTGTCCTCGTTCGCAATCAGTAGCATCAAGTTGCCGATTGAGAGCGTGGAAAATAAACCTCCCGGTGAGCTTCTCAATGCGGGGAGGTCAGGTTTCTCACTGTGAGTGGTCGCGTATGCTCGCGACCACTCGCGATGAGAAACTACCAGTCCGTGTTGAGAAAGCTGCTGCTCGAGTACAAATCTACTCGAGCGGGAGAAAACGACCGCTTGCACTGTGCAAGATGCAAATTGCACTGATTGCATAGTGTGGACAAGCATCCGGCACTGTGCAATCAGTGCGAACAGCATCTTGCACAGTGCACTACGCAGTTTGCGAAGCTACGTGTAGCTCGCATAGCACGAAGTGCACTTCACGTAGCTATGCGTAGCGCTACGTCGCAAACTACGCCCAGGGTTACCCAAATAGACTGCTTTTTTAACCACTCACTTATCAACCATCAAGAACTTATCGTTCTTGACAACTTGGGTCTAGTCTTTGTTCAAAGAATGTCCTGAGATCTCCCTGAATTGGGCAGCTTACTTTCCAATTATCTTAATTGACATTTCTGGCTTGGGGGTCACTAAGGCTATATTTTCACTGCATGCTAAAATTTTATTATCGTATCCTTGTACTACCATTGGTGGAATTGCTGTGTTTTGCTCTAATTTGCGTATAAGCTGATCGATATACATTGCAAACAGAAGGGGGGGGCAGGGACACCCTTTTCTGGTCCCCCTTGTAATCTCAATGTTTTCTGTTGTCACCTGAGACGAAAAAATTGGCTTCCGGTTTATAATATACGGCTTTTACAGCCTTCAAAAACCCTCATCTGATACAGATTGGCTGCCAGAGAAAGTGCCAGGAGACCCTATGAAATGCCTTTTCTGCATCAAGTAAGATCAAGGCCTTTGGGTACCCTGACACCTGTGCTGCATGAAGCAGCGTAATCGCTCTCCTAATATGATCTGTTTTGTCCCTCCCTGCTATAAAACCATGTTCTCGGCTGGACACTATCTTTGGTATCACCTGTGCTAGCCATGCTGCTAGCACCTTTAGAATAGACCTTTGCGTCCCCATTCATTAAAGTTATTGGACAATATGAGCCAAGTTCTACAGCCGTTTTTTTCTTTCTTAAGAAAGATTTTGGCCCTTGACCACGAACCTGGAAGGGGAGCTCCGCTATAGATTTGGTTGAATAATTCAGCCATATTATCTTTTATTTGGGGTGCTAATATTTTATAAAATACCACAGGGATTGAATCGGTCCCAGCAGCATTTTCAGAGGATAAGCAAGACAATGCAGAATGGATCTCATCCCATTGCACTGCCCTTTCAAGGTGCTCTCTTTTTTTCTGTGGTCAATTTGTATAAAGGTACTCTGTTCAAAATAGTCTATCTGCACTGAGCTGGTAGTTATTTTTTCAGTATATAAAAGATGATTATATGTCCTAAAGGCATCCCTGATCTTGCTGGGCTCAAACTACCCAAAAGAGGGGTCTCAAATGTCTCTAACTTCATTTGCTACATTTCTCTGTCTAGCTCTCCTATCCAGATGATGCCCTGCTCGCTCATTACATTCATGCATATCTTCCCTCCAAACTGTAAGCTTTTATGCTGCCCTGTTTGCAAATATCTCATTAAGCGCCACACTTGCTGAAATCACCCCTATTTGAGACTCCCTTATTTCTCCTCCCTTTTGAACTACTCTAACAAATTCTCATTAGCAGCAGCTAGAATATCTTGTTTGTTTTGAATACGTTGTTTTTCTTTCTTCCCATTGCTCAATGAGAACCCTCCACCCCCCCTTTTACACGCCTTCAGCGTGTCCCAATCAACTCCTATTGGTGCATTACCAATATTCTCTTTAAAATATCTGAATCTAGTTTCTCATATATCTACAGTAATCCTCATTTGCAATCAGGGCCCCCTCAAAACTCCAGTTAGTTTTAATTTCCTTCCTGACCACCTGAATCTCCAGAACTAAAGGTTCATGGTCCAAAAGAAAACACAGATATTGTTCAATCCTACAGTTCATTGTGAGTGTATTCAAAATAAAAAAAATAGTCCAAATGGGCTTGCGACCCATGCGTGGCAGAGTAATATGTGTACCTGTGCGCTAGAGGTCTCTTCCTGCTCAAACATCAATGAGCCCATGATCTTTACAGATACTTTCTAGGGTACAAAATACTCTGGGTTTCTGACCTGTGTATTTTTTATGTTTGCCAATATCCCAATCACTAGGCAAATTAATATTAAAGTCCTCACATAAAATTATTGGCAAAGGCCAGTAAGTCGGCTGATTACATAAGCAATCGATAAAATGAGGATCATCCAGAATGCTCCCATACACAGAACATAGAGGGAATTTAGCTCCATTTTTTAGAATGACACCCTGAGATCACCTATTTACCTTGTCTATCAACCCGCACTTGCGAAAACTGTATCTTGTAACCTCAAGCTAAAATTGTCACCCCCATTCATACACCTTGTGTGGTCCCAAATTAGCTTGTAGCCAAGAGAATCTAATACATCTCTCTGTGATCCTTCAATATGGGTCTCTTGAAAACCAAACAATATCTGCCTTCAACGTTTGAAGACCTAATGAGGCTCTAGCTCTTTTTTTACATAATTCTGCCTGCATATATCAATAGAGGCAATACGCACCTTTCCTTGCCCTCCCATTACTTGATTTTCATGGCTGAGACTTGAGACTTGTTTCTTACATTCAGATATAATTAGAGTAAAGCTCTACCATAATTCACATTACACAGTTTATTGTTCTGTCCTCTTCCCTTCTGAGGGTGTGGGATCCCCCCTCCCTCCCCTCCCTACCCCAAACCCCTTGGTGCCTCCACCCTACAAAACTAAAGCCCCTCCTCCCTCCACCCTCACTCAACATGTGAGAAATCAAGCCTAGCCTGTGTGAGGTTGTCTGTATTAACACTCTCGCCAATCCCCACCTTATAATTTCTTCATGATCAATCTGTCTGTTACTACCTTTCCTAATATCACCATGATTCACAAGCCATACACTATCAGTTAAAAAAAATATATATCCTTGGGATAACTATCTCCTCTTGTCTTAAGGTTTTCATTTCCCCCTTTCCAATCCGTAAATCTCTCCTTTCTGCCCCCTTTAAAGCTTAAATTATTTGACCTTATCTCAAATATCATACCTCCACCATCAGTTCCTTTAGATACTTCTGCCCTGAATCTCAGGAAAAAAAACTACCGGTACACCCCTTAAAATTTTTTCAGTTTTGCAGGGTTTTGTATACATACCTCAGCTCCCAGCTCCTGGAAAGGTGTGAACATTTGCCTCAGATGCCACCTGTGCTCCACGGTAGCATGAGCAAAGTATGGTCTTGCAAAAAAGGAAACCCCTTCAAACTCTTTTTTTTGGGGCATTTGGGCACGCCTGAGCATATACACATTCCCTCAGCAAAAATTTGTCAAAATGTACCGGTATTTCTCAGGGTCATTCTTGGTTACCTGCGTGCTGATTTTTAAGCATTAGTGGGAAACAATGTGCTCTTTGAATTTCTTTATCCCAGTCCCAACCTGGCAGATCTGGAAAGGCACCCTTCAAAAGATTTATTACACATCTTCTCACATCCCCCCCACCTTCACTGCCTTCGGGTATCCCTAAGAGTCTTAAGTTCTTTCTTCTTTGCCAATTTTCCTGTTTTTTTTAATTTTCCACATCATATTGGTTATCTTAGGATGTCCTGTACATTTTTAATTCTGTGACCTCTGATTCGAGGGACTCTGTGTGGGCCTCCATCGTTGTCATTCTCCCTGCTATATCCGTACATTTATTATCTTCCTTACTGTGCCCTGCAGTTTCTTTTGGCTGGTCAGGCCCAACAACTATCGCTTCACTTCTTCCTGCAGCTGTTTAATGGAGGACAAGATAGTAGAGGGAGAGGGTTCTACCATGTTGGGTGGCTCTGAATCTACTGCACCACCAGCACCTCCTGCCGTCCAAGACTGCTTTCTCCAATTTTCCACCTTCTTGGTTAAGTAGCTGTGTCGCTGAATAATCCCATCTTAATTTGAGTGTCTCTCCATCCCAATCCATCTTGTTGGGAGCTCTCTTTTCTCCCACTCCCTTTTCCCCCCGTATGCTGTGAGCAAGATGGTGTCTGTGTAACTCTCCTCGCTGCTCACTGCTCTGCCCTCACCTTGATAGCTCGTCTGTATGCTGGAATACCTAAGCAACGCGATGGATCCAGGTGTTAGGGGGAGCCTGTTGTGATGGTGGAGAAATGGGAGAGGAGTGATGGTGACTCGCATTGTGGTAGTCTTAGACGTGGTCTCTCAAAGATCGATGTGGTCTGAAACCTTGTATTGATTCTATTGTCGGCGGAGACCGCGAAGCAGTCAGTGAAGCTGTTTTGAGTGCGGATTGTGGCGTTCGCTCCAAGAGAGAAGCAGTAAAAAGAAAAAAAGGCAAGCAGAGGGGCAAACACAGCAAAAACTAGACCCCTACCTGCAATGACAGCTCTCTCAGCCGGAGTAGCTCAGCCAGGTGTGCAGACTACAACACAGGCATTGAACAATCAAGAAGCAATGAGTGAAAGAAGAAATGGGAGAAAGGTGATGAGTCAATGGGTAGAGGGAAACTAGATACTAATACCTGTAAGAGGCAATTGCAGCAGCCTGCCTGAGGTAACAACGCTATCAAATCTGAAGAAGAGCAGCTTTCAATCCTGGACTTGTTAACTGTCACCAGGGGCAAAAGACGCAGACGTACTGGTGGTCCCGTCAGGCTCAGACATCACTGGCTACACCTACAGTAATCCTGACCACAAGCCAGAGCGATGCTAGCAATGGAAAGATTGGGGATTCAGCAACAATTTTCCTACCCTCGTTGGTTACAGAAACTTTGTCTTTGAGGTATGTGGCATCTGGTGATAAAACAAAGATACAGCATGGAGGTAATGATCTCCCACACCCAGGTTGCTTAGGGATCCGGGATAGTATGCCTGCTTGAGATGCAAGTTATCCCCAGCCAATCAATAGCCTTTGAAATGAATGAAATGAAATAGAAATGTATAATAAATGGGCACTAGTACCCGGAGGTGTCATCTATACTGGGAAATGGGACTTCAACCACCACCCTGTCAGACTCAAGTAATAGCTCTTTGGACAAATCAGTGGTGGCTGCACAAAGAAAGCGCAGGTCCAGGGGGAGGGGAGGGAAAAAAATGTATACAAATTTTACCACCATTTTATTTTTTATGCTTTCTGTGCAGCATTGGTGGGGGGACGCTCCTCCGCCCCTATGGATGAACCACCCCTGCTAAGAGACCAGTTGTACAGAGCATTCGTTGGGATGAGGTGGCTAAGCCTCAAGTTTGCTGCTGGTTAATTGACCAAATAATCCTTTTTGTACAATAGATTTGAAATTTTTACATTTTTTTTTTTTTGTTACCCAAAAACGGTCCTTGGCGGTTCTCCCAGACAGTTCCATGTCTGTAATTTTAACCTATTCCCCGATTTATATTGGTAATTAATTCAAATTCAATGTAAGTACTGAAATAACCCATGTTTTGACAATGCATGCTGTGATGAGTCTAGTTCCCTTTTCATAATTACGGAAAGTATTATCTTAACAAATGTTCTATCTTCACTTAGTCTTAGTGAGATTTATGTGGGAAGTGTAAATTGCACTAAATTGCCACATGTGCCAGACTTTATTCATGAGTTGATGGAGGCTGTAAATTAAATAAAACCATAATTTGCGATAGGAAAATTGGCATCAATTTTGGGGGTTTTGGAGGGGTATACTGATATACGACGTTCTATAGACTGTTTACCATAAGGAAAAAACAACAAAAAAAATAATTATGGATATAACAAACAGAGGCTATTCACTATTGTTAAAAGTTGAGCCACCTCAAAGTTGTTGTAATGGTTTAAATTGTCACTAGGTTTTTGTGCAAACTCGAATAGAACTTTCATCTATCTAATAACAGGCTGTAGAAATAATGTTGTTTAATAATGCAACAGAAATGTGTGGGTTTTTTTGTTGTTTTTTTTTCAGATTATATATAGCGCGAACTCAACCCGAAGGCATTGGAGTGCTTTACATGAGCACCGGTTACGTTACACATTCAGGCACGGGGAGATTAAGGGATTTGCCCAGAATCACAGGATGTGGATGCGACCCCCGAGGCTCAAACCCTGCCAAGGCTCCCCGGGGGGGGGGCACAACGTAGGGGACCCTCCAACAGGGCGGCCGCCTTAGTGCCACAGGAAGGCACAGCCGTCAGCAGACTAGGCTCCCTAGGCTAGGGACCAGGGGGTCAGCTGGCTGCGTCACTTCTGGCCGTGGGGGGGACAAGAGTACAAATGCCTTCCCCCACCCACTGTGCAGCCTCTTCACTGCTGCCCGTCTCGCTGTTTAAGACTGAACAGCGTGTTCTCCCCGCTGGACACTGTGTCCAGACCACGGGGAGGGTCGCGTCATATGGTTGTGGGATACCATGGGCGTCGAGTTTGATGCAGTAAGTGTGGGCCTTTACCGTCCCCCGCTTAAGACTTCCCGTGGCATAGGGGTACCCAATCACTGGGTTGCCCAGGCAGTTCTTCATGGCAAGTTCTTGGGTCCGAGCCCCAAGATGTGCGCTTTGACCACTGTGTTTCGGGGTCCCGATCTGAAAGACAGGTTTTGTTTTGAGCTCAGTGAGGACTGATTGTGTGGCCAGAGCCACAGCATATTGCACAGTCTTGCCTGGTGGCAGGGGGAAAGCAACACAATTGGAAGGCCCGCGGCCTGGTCGAGCCTGGGCTCCAAATGGGTGGCTAGATGCTCCGGCGCTAGCACTAAGGGGTGCGCGATCACGATGTGCATGCCCCTCATGTGCACTGCTATTAGAAACACTCCGGCCATTAGATCAGCGTAGGTTGGATATGGGAAAGCGATGCAGAAGCGGAAAGGAGGGCGCTGGGTGGAGAACTCCATGTCCAGGCACAAAGGCAGCGTTTGCATCCAGGGTGCACGGAGGTTATGATCTGTGGCTGTGCGTGCTCACCTCGCTGCAGCAGACGCAAGCTAAAAGACACTTCACCCGCCCCCAAAATGCATGTTATCAAGTGCCAGCCCCTCAGGAAGCAGAAATACTGCTGAACTGTTTATCTCTGGCATATTCTTGGAGTACATTATAAGGGTCACCGGCGGTGTCTTCCCTTGTTAAACAGACGGGTAGCATATTGCAAATATGTTTGAGGCACGGAGAGTTTAATTATCATGTTCAGCCTTTTAAAGGTATGCTCTTTGCTTCTCAGAGGCACTCTGCATAATTTTGTCCAGAGCCCTTGTCCAGACCCCTAGGCTGCCGCGCGGCTCAGGGCAGGACCCGGCCCGGTGTGGCTGGGGGTGGTGGCCGAGAAGGCCAGTGAGTGTAGCCAGGCTCCGAGCGGCTTGGGGCAAGAGCACTTAGCACGCGGTGGGGGAGGAGCGCAATGTGCTTGCATCTCCTCCACCTCTGGTAGCGCTGGCTAGGCAGTACTTGTGCTGCCTACCACCACGGGGCCTCGGCCCACCAGTGGGCCTGGAGAGGCGGGGGTGGGAGCAGAGAGCCGCGTGGCTCCCACCTCCATTGCACCACCATGCTAGCTGTGCTGATACCTGTTGGGGGTGGGGGAGCAGCAAGCAATAGGGGCTCTCTTGATTCCATCGGAGTCCCCCTCTGTAGCACTATTACTGTGGTGGGGCCATCGCCAGTGCCTCAGCCCGCACGGGCATGTTGCCGGGAGGTGCTTCTCCTTGGCTCCATCCCTTCGGAGACTCCGGTGCCCACTGCTGCCAGTTACTCCGTCCAGCATACTGCTGTGCCCCCTGGTCTTGCAATTCTGTGGGGTCGGTTTCAGGCGGGGCATGTTCTTTCCCTCATTCCCCTGCGGTCCTGGCTCTGGCCCATCTGCTGGGGATCCCGTTTTGCCCAGGTGGAACCGGGAGGGTGGAGGAGTGTGCCTCGACCCCAGTGTGGCTTTGTGCTCACGCTCTCACAGCAGAGCAGTTAAGGATGCAGTTAGGGGTTCCCTTTCCCCACGGGTCCCAGATAAACTAGCCCCATCCCCCTTGCACCAGGTCCGCACAGAGTTAAGTCGCAGGAAGCAAGTTGCCATGGAGGCACCCACCCAGCAACCACGATCACCCCTGGAATGCCAAGGCTGAGGGGTATCAGAGACGCGAGACACGACCCCCAGCTCCAGGCCGACGAACCGGTGGGAACAGGGCAGCAATAGCAAAGGGTAAGGCAGATGGTGGAAGCGCTTACTTTGAGGACATACTTTCCAATACCGACATACCACGCCCACCTTGGCGCAATGGGCAAGGAGTGATGAGCAGCCAGCAGCTCCACGGGCAGACCCTGATAATGCGAGAATAAAGCTTGTGCAGCAGTATCGAGATATGCTGCTGTTCACGCGCAGGCCACATCGAGCAAAAAGATAGATATACTGGTACCCCCCAGGCTTGACACCCGTCGGTAGTGCGGCAGGCACCCAGACAAAGCGCTCTGGTTCCCTCGGGCGTGTGCTCAAAACAACAACGGGCGGTCTTAAATATCCTCTGGGCTTGCCGTGTCCTAACAAAGACCGCACTTGAGGGAGGTATGCCAGTGCCATAGCCAGCTGGAAGGTACTAAGTTGTAGGTCAGCTTGTCCGCGACCTATTGTGGCAGAATATAAAGTTTAAAGGGCTAAAGGTATTTAATTGGTTCATAGTCTGTGCAGGTCGGCGTGTCTGCGGGGCTACCCGGAGCGCTTGATTGTAAGTTCACGTTTCAGAACGTTAGAGGTTTCATATTGAGATGGAAACACCGCTGTCCGGCTCGCAGGGGGGGGGGGGGGGGGGGGCGGGCGGTTTCATAAACACGCTTTTAGGCTACACCAGGTTAAGGTTTTATTGAAGGTAGTCCCACGTGCTGACTGCTATTTAAACCCAGCTAGGTTTCGCGTGAGCAAATTGGGAAGACTTGTTCTTGCACGCTAATGACTAGTCGAACCGAGTTAGTTGTCTTGGCCCCGGTACGAGGTAGTGCAAGCGGTTTCAATGTGGCACTAAAATTCCCCGTGCCTAACAATAAATTATTGGGTTCCCGTAACTGGTTGATAAGAATGGCTGGCTGGCGATACTTTATCAGTGCTGGGTTCAACTCTCAGCAGGAACGCCTAACATTCCGTATTTCTGGGCAAATTGCTTAATCTCTCGTAACTGGTCGATAATAAGGGCTGCCGTGATGTGTGTATATATATATATATATATATATATATATATATATATATATATATATATATATATATATTTTTGGGTGCAGCGACACCGGAGTCCTCGGAACCTATTTCTGCTGTAGTGTATAACTCAAGCAGCAGCCGTGGGAATGGGTATTTATTTCCCTTCATTGCACAAAGGCCCGTGCCATATTGCCTATGCTATTTTTGGCGGGGGCCCCTCTGTTATGCCTGCTTGTCAGAGCGGAAGGACCTTGAGATAAAAGTGGAACCGGAGCGCTCGGGCAACCCCCCCATGTTGTCCGGTGAACAAACATCTACCCCTGTCAGCGCCAGCACTAAGCAGCGCGGGAGCTGCTGCTCAGCTCAGGGCCGGCTCTGGGGCGGTCTGACCGCACCAGGTCTGACCTGGCATCGGGGCGCCTGTCTTGCCAGTTATATTTGGATAAAAGGCCCTGCTGCCATTTCCGTTTCCAGCAAATTGTGGGGATCAATGTTCAGGGAACGGTGATTAACGTTCCGCCTGGCGAGAGCAGAGGCTTGTCTGTTAAGAACCTTGGCAATGAGTAAGTGTCTATTCACGGTATGCAGCACTGAGGGTTAGGAGGCCTGCTGCACAGAACACCCTGGTCAAAAAGAAAGATCATCCTGGACTCATTCTGAAGCCATCCGATAACTTCAGCTGAGCTATTCCTGTAATTATCTGGGGACGTCATCCCAAACCATCCTGAAGTATGCCTATAGGGGAAAATATTTAAATGGGATGACTTACTGTAATCACAAACTATTCTAGGATGGTGTTCTGATGACTTCTACTGGCAGGGAGTGATTACCTTTTACAACTCCACGAATACTAATTGATACCTTCCGAATGAGTGAGAATTATTCCAGGATGGGTTCTAGACAATTTAAGGATGACTGCAGATTATTCCTGGATGATCCTATAACCGCTTCAGGATGGAAGTTTATTACTCTGGAATGATCCCATGACAATTTCAGGATGAGTGTGGATTATTCCTGGATGATCCTATGACCACTTCAGGATGGCTATTGATTACTTTGGAATGTCCCCATGATATTTTCAGAATGAGTGGAGATTACTCTAGGACTGTTTGATGACAGCTCTAAAATGAGAATGGATTACTCTGGATTATTTAAGGCCAACTACAGAATGAGTGTGGATTACTAAATTATGACGACATAAGAACTTTCAGATGATTGTGGATCACTAATAAATCATTACGGGTGGATTACACCTTGACAATTCCATGTTAGTAGCATGTTAGCCGACTGCCAGTATTCTCTTGCAGGGTCCCACTAGTAGTTTAGGACTATCGATTTGTTGGTAGGAAAACATTTTTTGGACCACCTCTTCGGTGTACTTTCCTGTTGAAAACAGGCCACTTGGATGTAATATGCCATATTTACACAATACCAAGAATTGTTTGTAATGCTGCGAGTTCTAAAGTAAGGCCCAGATTTACAAAACTGTCACTGAACGCAGAGCAGCAGCCTAATTGGCTGTGTTGCAAAACAGGGAGAGAGCTGGGAAGTGTCATGTCTATTCCACTCTCTAGCACCACTGCACTATAATGCAATGTTGTCTGTGAGAGTCTAGCCTAAGTTTCATACTGGAAGGGTAGCCTTCTGGTACCCAAAAAATACTATGTCTAGACAAATGTGCAACCTTTCCTATTTCGGATGAGTGTTGTACCAAATACCAATTAGCTCTGATTTGAAAATCCTGAAAAGGATTTTGATTCAGGTCTGCATTATAAAACTTAAGCAAACCAAACACAACAAATCTCTAAATCTGGTCCTATGAATCTGATTAATTTTCTCTTGCTTTGGAAAGATTACTTTTTTTAAATTCTACAGTGAGAGGTAGACACCTGTATAAAATAAATCTGAGAAATGCCTAGAATTTTGACTAGGTTTGTGCTGCAGAAATACCACAAGCACCTTCATACAAAAGAAGTGGTCAGCAACAATGTTCTACTTTGCATTCCGATAAGCTTAACAACGTATGCTGCTACTCCCATACTCCTGACTCACTGGGACTTGCCTTGTTTTGAGGTACATAGCATTATCTGAAGCTGTTTGGCTTGGTGACCAGTGGCAAAAGACTAAACAAAACAGTGCTTAAAGGAAAAATGTTCAAAGGGTATGTGTCAACATGTAATTTTATTCATCAAAAGCACATATTTGGCCCCATAGGGGCCAGGATACCAAACATGGGAAAAAAATCCAGAAAAAAAAGTCCAGGGAAAAAAAGGAGGGAAAAAAGGCCCGACTATTGCAACCAGAACAAATGGCTGAAAGAAAACAAGCAACTTCGTTGTTTGATTCTAGATTTGGAGTTATCTTTAGTCCTGTCCTAGCATTGCAAATCTTTATAGCCAGCTTCCTTCTCATACTTCTGTTGTCCAGTGATGGCCAGCCGTTGGTCCTGCACACAGACATCATAAACTCTCGAAAAACAAATTAGCATACATCAGTGTCATGTTACTACCACTATTTTTGGTTTTTAATATGGCTGAGCTGCCTATCAAAAGTTTCAGTTCCATTATTTCAGATAGTGCCAGATGAGATATGGTTAGGGTTACAACGGTTCATAAGTGTAACATTAAGTGCACTTGGTCAAAGAAGCACAGGTGAGAGCAAGGCATTGATGAAGAGGGGGGCAGAGGGTGAAGAAAGAAAGTTTATGAACTTAAGAGTGAAGCAGCAAGTTGTGGATTCAGGAAATCTGTTGGAGTTTCAGGAAGAGGACAGAAATGTCCACCTTCAACCAATGTCTTAGCTTTTGTGCAATGGGAAGCCTGATGGTAAAAGGCTGGGTCCCCTTCAAAACTTCAGATAAAAAACTTAGGACAGCAGGAGTGGGTATGGCTCAGAGCAGGGGTACTTTTCTGTAGCTTAAAATCTGCACTAAATGTGAGAATTATAAAAGAGCAAACGTGACTGACAACAGAAATTAAACACAAAGCGCCACCACACAACTGTTGTTTAGCTCCTGGTCCCTAATGACCGTTATAGCCCCAAGTAGCATTTTTTTAAAACAGTCGAAGAAACTAGCATAGTGAACGGAAATCAAAATTGGAGCCTACAACCAAGTGCTAAGAACAGGACCAACTGATGTAATTATTAGGAGAGTTGAAGATGTCTAAATAAAAGCTGCGAGCGCAGTATTTTAGAAGTTCAGTTTGCTATCATGCCTTCATCCAGTTTGAGCCCCTCACCTGGACCTACAGATTCAGAAATAAAATCACAACTCAAGGCTTTGTGCCAGATTTGCATGCCATTTGTAGCACAAACTCAGAACAAGTTGTTAATAAATTATAAGCCACCCCCATTGTTCTTCTTGCAGACATCTGTTGAGTAATGATGGAGTCATCGTACGATTATATGATACAAGACCACATATGCAAAGCTTTAAAACAATGTATAATAATGAATTGTCACCATCCAAGATTGGTTGAATGTTAATTTGAACATTTGTAATATCTTACCAAATAATGCATCAACCTTCTCCTCATAAAGGACAGCTGTTCCAGCATGAGCCTTTGTTACACCTTTTGCAGATGCAAGTTCTTTTGGAGAAAAAAGTATTTCGCTGATACCATTGAGAAGAAAACCTGCACTGTCCCGAGCTGACTTGGCTTCCTCCAAGAGTGTGTGCAATTTTCTCTTTGGGACAAGAACATCTCTGAACCAAGCATAGAATCGGAGGAACATGGCGGCCGGTGAGTAGCGGGTTGCGAACTAGATGCGAGTCTAAGTATTCATGCTTGAAAAAACATTGCGCTGTATGAATCGTCAACCCTGGAATCTACTGTGATGCTTATTAGCCATTATTAGTCATTATTTAAGAAAAAACTAGGAAATATAATTGGAAGAAAACGAAAGTGTCTACGAGGTCCGTACCTAGGTTGGGTAGAGAGGAGAGGAGAGAACGCGGGCGGTCCAGTGATTTTTTTTTTTTTAGCAGATTCTGCGGTTTCGGCAGCCCTTGTTGGCTTTTCTGTGGAGGCGGGAGCCTTTGTGGTTCTCGGCGTGTTCCTGCTGGCCTGGAGCCGACGATTGGAGGAGTCCCGGTTTTGCCAGGACATCAGGTTACCGGTTTCGTTGCAGGCGAGGTCGGTGGGGGGCTGCCGAGGTCGAGTGCGACCTTGAAGCCGCTTTGGGCACGAGCTGCACGGGAGCTACATCGTGGGAGGAGTGCTGTTGCTGTCCTTCCAGGGCGGGAGAGGCAGGGGCAGCACAGCCGGAAAAGTGAATCAAGGTCAGTTTCAGACTAAGGTGGCGGCATAGCAAGGAGGTGGGGTGTGTGAAGTTAGAGAGCGGTGCAGTGTTTCTGAAAGACCTTCTTCTGAGCAAAAAGCAGAGGTTATACCAAAAGGGGGTATTAACCGCCATTGTATGTTAACAGATGCAACAAATTCGGGCAAAGTAGGTACTCCTTAAGGAGTGCTAAATTAAAATCACATATGGTTGATTATCAAGCAGATGCAGATTCAAAAACTGCAGAAAAGGTGGGAAATCATCATTTTAAACGGAATAAGAATCCGACAGTTCAAAACAAAACTGTAAAAGACAAAAATCCGGCAAAATTGGCAAGTTCTAAGAAGAAAAAGAGCACTGCTTCTTCTAGAGACCCCCACAAGTTAACACCCTCTCTAAAAAGCTATTTTAAAATAGCTCCCACTACTTTAGTATTAAAGCCACTAGATCGGTTAGTCAGCTTAGATAAATTAGACCAACGCCCTATTGTCTAACTTTCCTATTGACAACAGATACTCTCCTTTATTGGACGAGGTTGAAGTATCAGCATGGAAGATGGCTGATAAAATCAATAAACCTGAAAATATGGTGGAGGTGGAGGCTTACCTGATTAGTTCAGAAAAATCTACAGGGTTATCTACAGAACAACTCCAAATCAGTATTGATCTAAAGGAGAACGCCAGTATTATCTCTCAAGCCCCCGGATTATTATTAGGCCTGGGCTAAAATTCCGTTCCGCTCGCGGAAATTGCGATAATTTGACATTTTCGCGTTCCGTGGAGAGCGCGAAAATGTCAAATTATCGCAATCCGCATTTTACCGGAAATTTTTTGCTTGCTCGCACTGTAAAATAATACATTCTCGCGTGCGCACGATCGCCTTACCTGAATCCCCGCGTTCGCCAACAAGTTCTCCCGATCCGGTCGCGTTCTTCATGAGATGTTGGATTGTTGGTAGGCATTTGCGCTGTCTCACGACAGTTCTCGCCCGCTTAATGTCATTCGTCTGCGATCACGTCTTTCTTCTCGCGATCATGCACCGCGAGACAAGTGAAAACAAGATGGCCGCGTCCGTGAGCAACCGCATGGGTAAGTTGGCGAGTCGCAACCACACAGAAAATACCGCGAACGGGCGGGAAAAAAACTTCCGCATCTTCGCGATATTTCCGCGTGTTTGCGGAGATTTTTAACATTTTCCCGATAATTTGCGAAAGTGAATTTCGCAAATTCCGCCCACCCCTAATTATTATATGAAGATTCTGGAAAATTTGGGGAGAAAAATTCATCGAGCTCCATGTGCGATATGTTACAAGCCCTTGTTAAAGAGATTAAGGAGAGGAATCAAGTGGACATTAAAAACTCATGCGAAAAGTTAGAAGTTAAAATCGATTCACTTGCTACTAGAACAATGGCACTAGAATTATCTGTAACCGAGCTAACAAATCAGGTGGAAGAAAATAAAAAGACTATAGTGGCTTTAAAGGGAAGAGATCTAGCGACACAAGTTAAGTTAGAATCATTAGAAAATTCTCAGAGGAGAAACAATATATATTTACTCAAAGTTCCGGAAGGAGTAGAAGGAAGTAATATATGAGTACGTGGCAAAACTAATAAAGAAAGCAACACAGATTGAGTGCTCAGAAGAGGCTTTAATCGCGGATATTCAGAGGGTACATAGGGATCCCTTTAGGCTCAATCCTAATAAAACAAGGCCGAGGAAAATTTTGGTGCATTTTTTTACGTACACTCTGAAAGAGGAAATTCTTAATAAGGCACTGAAATTAAATTCTTTGATTGTGGATGATATAACTTTTCAGATTAGAACAGATGTTTCTGCAATCACGGCCTCACGGCAATGGGAGTTGGGGAAATTGTTAGAACCATTCAAAAAAGTGGGTGCCACTGCACAACTAAAGTTCCCAGCCTCATTGAAAGTAATGCACAATAATATCATGAGGACTTTTAGAAGAGTTGATGAAGCTGAATACTTTTTACAGTGCAATTCAGGGGAAGATTAAGGAAAAGTAAAAAGAATAATACTTAGCCTATGAATGAATGTAAGAATTTAAATAACTAAGCTCCTGACCCAAGAAGAGGTGCCCCATAGGCCTAGGAGATGAAGGGGGGTTCTTCGAGGGGGGGGGAATCACATGAAAAGGGGAGGGGGGGAGCACTGGGTGGGGAGCAGCGGGAAAAAATGAAAAAAAAAACAATTGTTTAGGTCGAAATCGCCAATTTATTATAATAGAGAGTTTTAGAAGGATGAGTAACCAAAGAAATGGCCGGCCCTAAGGTTGATCAGAATTTTAAGTTGAAGGTGTTTTCCTTGAATCTCAATGGTTTGAGGTCAAAATATAGAATGGAAAAAATATTTCAATACCTAAGACGTACCAGAGCAGATTCTCATTCTGCAAGAAACTCATTTGTTAGAGGATGAGTTGAGATCTCTTTTGAAGACCTAGAAAATGGATCCAAACTGTTTGTACTTCTCAAACATCCTACTAAAGGAGTTGCTATAATTTTTTTTAAAAACCCAGCTATATCCCTTGAGTATAGTTCGGTGGATAAAATTGGGAGGTGGGCTATCGCTGGGATTAAATGCCATTCATCTAAGTTTACAGTGGCAGGATATTATGGACCAAATACGGATGATCCAGGACCTTTCTCCAGTCTGTAGTCTGAGTTATTGAAATACACAGACCCATTAGGCTTGGCTGGTAATTTTAATGCTGTCCTGGATCCGACTCTTGATAAATCACAGAGTAGTGGAGCCATTGTAAAACATAAAACGGCAGTTTTGATTAGAAATACAATGAAACAATTTGCATGGTACGATGTGTGGAGAAACAAGATGGGTAAGAAAAGAGGATATACTTTTCATAATAAAAAATACAATCACAAATCTAGGATAGATTACTTTCTGTTGATTTTACCATTAAAGAAATGGGTGCAGGCTATTACTCATGTTGGGGAACATCTTTCCGATCATTCTGTCTCTCTAACTCTTAGCATTCCAGCTAGGTTATCCCCCAGAAGATGGACGGTAGAGCGTGCCATCTTTCTGGAGGAAGAAGTAATTGGGAGATTAAGATCAGAAACAGGGGCTTTTTTTTCAAATAAATATGGGTAGCGCCCCGATTTATATAGTTTGGGATGCGTATAAATGTTTTCTTAGGGGTGTAATTACATCTATACAGTTTGTTAGACAACAAAAATATAATGAGGAAATTGACAGAATAGAAAAAGAAATACAAGTAGTGAGAATTACATCAACTCACACCAACTTTCCTTGTTAGATAATAAAATGCTAACCAGCATACAATCGTCGAGATCAGAGTTAACAGCAATTCTCGAGTCAGACTGAAAAGGAAATGGGAAGCCAGCAAAATAGCCCACTTCGAATATGGAGAAAATTGTGGGAAACTCCTGGCATGGAAGTCTAAACAAGATCTGGCCAGAGGAATAATTAGGGAATTGAATTCTTCCATTCCAGGAGTTACACTTGATTCCCCAGATGAGATTGAAAAGGCTCCTCAATCTCATTTTGAAGAAGTATATCGTGAAGATCGCAAGGTTCAAATATAAGAGATAGAAGCCTGGCAGGGCCACACCTCTATTAAAGAGATTCCTGATGATAACTCACGGAATATGGATTTACCGATCTCGGAGACTGAGATTGGGAGAATCATTGACTCAGGTAAATCCGGGAAAGCCGCAGGCCCGGATGGGAAACCTGCGGAATTGTATAAACTTTTAAGAGAGGTCCTCCCTCACTTTGGGGTTATTATTTGCCCATGTATTTGAAAAAGGGGGAGACCTTCCTCCGTCATGGAATGAAGCTTCTGTCTCCCTAATTCTTAAACCTTCTAAATCACCAAGATCTTGTGATTACTATCGACCCATCTCTGCTCAATAATGATTATAAAAACTTTGCAAAAATATTGGCAGAGAGGTTGAATGGGGTAACGGAGTGTCTTTTGTATAGGGATCAAAAGGGTTTCGTTAAAGGTAGAGGAATATTTGATCTCATTTATAAGTTGATTGGAACATTAGATCTAGCCACTATATATAAACTCCCCTCAGCCATAATAGCGATAGACGCTACAAAAGCTTTCTAAAGTTAATTGGGTTTATTTACAATTTATATTAAAAAAATATAATTTAGGAAATAACTTTTATAGATCGGTCTCTTTGCTATATAAGGCACCATTGGCAAGAATTTTTGTGAATGGGATGCTGTCTGCTCCGGTTAGGATTCAAAGAGGCACTAGGCAGGGCTTGCGCCTTTCGCCTATGCTTTTTAATCTATATATTGACCCTCTAGCTGAGAAAATTAGACACAACCCAGATATACAATCTTTCAGTTTTAAGGGATGGGATAAAAAAAGTGGCCTTATACGCTGACGATTTAACGGTTTTTACTCTGGACCCAAACATTTCAATCCCATTAATATATGATGAAGCAAGAAAGTTTGGGAAGATATCAGGATATGAAATTAACGCCACAAAAACGGAATGTATGGTATGGAATGTGAGTACTTGTGTGTACCCGATAAAGAAGGTAATTAGATACTTGGATATTCTAATATCTCAAAATATTGATGAGATTCCAGAATTAAATCTTCAAAAGATTACTAAGGAAATAGAAAATTCCCTGTCAGGATGGGCGTACTTGCCATTAACTTTGATAGGCAGAGTAAATTTAATAAAAATGATGCTTTTGCCAAAGTTAATTTTCCTATTTCCTATTTTCATCCCTTTGTCTTTTAATGAAAAAAGCTTAAGATCTCTTCAGTCTAAATTTAATTCCTTTATTTTGGCCTCAAAAGTGATTAGAATATCATGGAAAAAGTTACGTAGGAAAAAGAATAGGGGGGGGGGGGGGTATGCCTACCAGATTTAGTTCTATATGCTAGGGCTTTTTCCTTGAGGGCAGGAAGTTTACATTTGGATACTCCGGATGACTCCGATGTAGGACTGATGTTCAATGTGATGCTTTTAGAAATTGATAATGGAAGTCAAGGTTTTCTATACAAATATGGGGACCCGAGATTTTTAAAAAAAAGTCTGATTAAAGGTTTTACGGGAATTTGCCGCCAAATGGGCAAAGATCAGAAAAATTCTGAAGATTAGTTATTTTTGTGCCTTTGCTCCCATTTGGAACGCTCCGGGCTCACCGGGATGGACTTAAGATTCTATGTCGTCTCCCCTGATAGATGCTGGTCTTCGATGTTAGGGTCAATTAGTATCAGGAGAATCTTTGTTATCATGGCAAGATTTTTGTACGCTTACGGAGAACAGACTTTCAAAGTTTAAGTATTGGCAATTAAGAAGCTGGCATCAGAATTGTGGGTTTGAGGTGGGCAGAGAAAATGAATTAGAAAATGCACTTTGGAAAAAAATTGGGAAAAAGGAGATATCGACTTATTATTGGTTAATGCTGGACCTGGAGGAAGGAGAATTCAATTTACCGATGGAGTTATGGGGAGAGTGCTTGCCTGGCATTCCGTTGAATGATATATGGCAAGTATCTCATGACATCTTGTATACTACGGTGTAGCCTGCATATCTGAGAAGGAACCATATTTTTTGTGTTCAGAGTGTATTGGTCTCCTCAAAAGTTATCGAAGTTCTCAAAAGGTCCAGCTCCAAATTGTCCAAAATGTCTCCTTGCTGAAGCAGATGATATTCGTATGTTCTTGAATTGCCCTAAGTTACACCATTTTTGGGAGGAGATTAATAAAGGTATTGGAGAAATATTGGGTCTGGACATTCAGGAAAGCCCTTTTTTAGTATTTTTTGGTATTTTACCAGAATATAAGTCGCTCTCTAGATGGGAAAATAAGTTATGTTTATATTTGATTTTGTTGGCAAGAAGAGAAATTTGTAAAAAGTGGATAAGAGATGTATCCCCAACTTTTTTAGATTGGGTTATTTCCATTAGGTATACAATAAGATTAGATAGAGTTAAATTGGAGAGACAAATCATGAATAACAATAGGAACAATAGTTTTGATTTTTGGGAACCGTGTGAGTCTTGGTTGGGTAATCTTGATTGATGAAGACACGGGTCCAATGATTAAGCCTTTACACTATAAATACTTTACCTCCTTGGTTCTGTAGGGTGTTCAGGATACAGAACTTATATATTTATATTAAGGTTTTTTGTAAAGCATCTCCAATTGATTACAGAGCGCTCCAATTGGTGCTGTCTAAGAGGGAGGCCATAGGAGTGATTCTACCAGCTCTGATCTATCTATTTGCGAATGAGGACTTAAAAAAAAAAAAAACATCTCTGAACCATGAAGGATCATTTGAGTCCTTCACCAACTGCTGCATGTCAGTCTGCAAAAGTAAGACAACTATTAACTATTTACCATCATGTTAGGTTACATTCTAAACTATATATATATATATATATATATGTGTGTATATATGTATATATGTATATATATGTATATGTATATATATATATATATATATATATATATATATATATATATATACTTTCTATTGCAAGTGCCTTGCAACTGTGCTGCAATCAAATAAAAACAGTTGCTAAAGGCAGCAGATAAATACAATATTCACATAACAAGCATACTTTTGGCAATGCATGTATTTTGGTGGAAAAAAGGATTATTAATGGGAATTTGTTGCAGTTTACGTGGGAAGGTAGACTATCAAGCACGCACCTTTTAAGTGTTCGTTTTCAGCTTGTAACCGTACACACTCCTCATTCAGACAGGAACCAGGGCCAACAGAATAGCTTTCATTTTGATTAATTATCGCCAAGGAGTTATATACCATTTTCTTAGAGAGAAAGCAAATCATAATTAGGCCATACAAATGGAAATGCAACTCCGTAGCTACCTTAAAAAAAAACAAAAAAACATTACCCCAGTGTTGAATGATGGACTTTCCTCCGTCATCAAATGAAATGATTCTTCATTGTCCTGAGGGTGTGAAAAAGAAAAGAAACCATTAGGCCCTCATTTATACTGATCATGTCAAACAGTTTTCCATTTGTTTATTCATATTTCAACAGGCAGGTATATGTGCCTTATTGTTGAGGGAATGAATGCACCATATTAATTCTATGTTTTAATAAGTATCTATGCTTTTTGCAGAGATAACAGGTAGAAGTTGTGGTTTTGGCACCAAAAGGCATGTTACGTTAACCAAGGAAAAAAGGCTGGCATACAGGCTTCACAATATGCACATGTGTATAATGGCAGCACTCATTCAGCTCTGCTTACATTATGGTCAAAGCTTTTGTTGCTTGCAAACGGGTCATCATGGCAAGGGGTACAGTTCACACCCACAGGTGTTACTGCAGATGGAAAGTCACTGTAGGCCAGGCTATGTGACTGTGAGCCGTGAGCTACAAAACTTTGTGGTGTCAAAATATGTGGTGCCAAGGGTACCATAAATTTGGGATCTTGTTTGCAGGGTCTAGTAGGTGTTACTGCATTGCTCGAAACAGCCAGCTCTTGTGTAGGAAATAGTTTTTTCGGTATTAACTGGTGACGTGGAGAAAATGAGGCTTGTTTTTGTCCATGAAATTTTGATTTAAGTGGGGTCTCCAAAACAAGTTCATTTTCACGTTCTACTGCATCATTTTTACTTGTGAATTTTGGCTGAAGGACACTAGCCATCCCTGCTAAAAGGGCCAGGTTTTCAAGTTTCTGCAAATTCATCCGCGAACTTGCATCACCAGGCCGAGAAGCGGTGCTTTCGGCATGAGCTTGGTTACCAACTCTTATATAATCCAGCCCATTCTGCTTGGCTTTTTTGTCCTTGCATCTTTTCTCTGCAATTTCTTCCTCTTGGATTTCACGTAACACCCTCTTAAGTCTTCCCGCGCTTCCCCGATTGCCACAGTCCATTATCAACTGCTTTTCCTCCTGTGCTCTTTGAAGTAACACCTGTTTTAGACCCTCTGTTGTTCCAGAATAGCTTGCAATTAAGTCTTCAATAATATTTTGAATCGTAAGACACTGTTTCTTCACTAAAAAAACGAGAGAAAAAAATATTTATGTATAAACTTCAAAACAGAGAACACATTGATCACTTGCAATATATCTTCACACGTTATCCAGAATATATAAATAAACAGGTATTGATATTAAAGGACAAATGTACAATCTATCCATAACAAGGTAAGTTTTCCTTATGAGACAGTACACGTTGTAAGCCTGAACTTTAACCTCCTGAAAAAAGTTGCTTAAATAAAATAGCTTATCCACAAATGGCTGCCTCATAGTAGTGCCAAGCTAAATGTTTCAGCCCTTTTCATAAGTGTTACATTTGTTTCTGGCATATGTGAGGACATGCATGTTCATTTTTACTGACAATTATTGGATTAATTTATTCTCAAATGTAGGTTTATACTGAATCAGGTTGGTAATTTGTGCCATTATCCTGCAGTTGCAAACTTAATATAAAACTTTTCTTATTGTGCTTACCAGATGATTGGAAAAGAATCATAGCTTTAAAATCTTTCTCTTCGGTGATTGAAAAATAGGACGTTGAATGAAACCATGATTCTGTCCTGCTAGATATAAAAATCAGGAATTAGTTTGTGTCTGGTTTCAGTTTCAGAGGTATAATACAAAGCATATCAAACTGATTCACAGATTATTTACTTTGAGAAAAGCGTCCCAAAAAGTACACTGACCTGGTGCAATTTACATCTAATATGCATAGATTTTGGACTACAAAGAAGTGTTTAAGCATCCAATGAAGGCCGTTGAGGAAATTGCATGATAATCCAGTATGTGCTAAAGGGATTACAACTCATATGATATAATGGTAGGCAGATCCCTATGGAGCTGCAATAATTTGACTCATTTCCAGCATGCAGAAAGCAATGAAATTGGTGGTGTTTGGTAGCGCAATATAGCTGTGCACAGCATAAACCATGCCCCATCTCATCCATTCTATGACATGCTTCTAAGAGTAGAAAGAGACCAGTGTGAGCCGTACAGGACTACGGGGAAAAAACTTCTGATGCTGTTTGCTGGGGAAACAAGCATTGGCATAGCCAATAGGTCTCACCTTTGGGACCTTATAAGTTTTTAGTTATGCTTTACATTATTGTGTGTGGAAGTTTTAACACATATATTAAGCATATTTATAGAACTGAATTGCGAAGTACTTATGAAAATTGTTATTTTGTACAAGTAAACCGCAGGGTATATATGTATAATACTAATAACAGGGTAGCAAATAAAGTGGCAGAGAACAGAACCGAAGTATTGGGATGGTATAAACACAGGGCAACAGCAGCTGGTATAAAATGTTTATGAACAAAGTTAGGGCAACACGCTATTCTTGTTGAAAGCCCCACCCTAACATGCCGCATATTTCAGAACAGCTTAAGGGAAATTGCAACTGTGTAAAACGGCATCAATACCACCAACAACATGGCTCCTCATTACAAGGGGCCCAGTCTGAGGACTGCCTGCTCTCTTTTGAAAGGCCCTGTGCTGTGCAAGAATCGGGGTTGACCCTGGCCTGCAGGCTCCCCCTCACTAAAAAATAACTAAAAACGAACTGGCACTTAACTGAAGCCCAAAATCTGTATCTTGCATGCAGTGGAATTTTGCTGCTTCTGTTCATTAGTTTGGACATTGAACGCAACATTACATATGAAACAAGCACAGACTATTGGCTTTGTCAATGGTTGTAGGTTGCTGAAGATAAATGAGTAACTATCACTGTGCTGTATATAAGGTTGAACATGTTGCGTGTTTTCACATGGGGAAGCTGTGGCCTACGGTTAGAGGAGGCAACCTTCTAGTACAACAAGCTGTGGAATGTCTTTCATAAATCACTGCAACAATGGAAATGTCACATTAGCAATGTGAATACTTGGCAGCTATGATATTAACCACCTGCGCTACCTCACACAAATGAAACCTGCCACTAGATGAAACTCCCATCTCTCTCCAGCAGGTAAAGTGTTTACTTGACACTGTGTGTTACCCGAAAACTGCTCAATATACAAGGAACATTGTAGTATTTTTAACACCTCTGTACTGCTACAAAACTGCAAAACAAAAGTCCCATTACTGAAGAGAAGAGTATTTTTGAAGTGCAGGCCCATTTAAAACACTGCCCCTGTTACTGTGCCGGTTTGTCCCTGTGTTTGTCCCTGCATTACAACGCAAGTCTTTACATCGACTTGCGCTAGATGGCGTGCTAACATTAGAAAAGTGTAATTTACTATTCCAACTCCAGTCCACTTAACAGTAGGGAAGTTGTTGGGATAGTAAACTACACTATTTGTAATGTTAGCACGCCATCTAGCGCAAGTCGATGTAAAGACTTGCGTTGTAATGGCATGCGTTGTAAATCCACTTGCGTTGTAAAAGTTTTGTTGTAACAGCACGCGTTGTAACGTCATACATCCCCCTGCAGGCTTGAAAAAAACATATCTACTCATTTATGTTGCATTTTTTTATTCAAGCCTAGCGTGTTTCCCTCGTCTTCATTGCTTAATGTTACTCTCGTGAAGGTGTCACTCATTGTCATTGAAATGTCACTCATAATTTCACTGAAAATATGAAACGTCACACATAGCAGTCTGAAACCTTGACAGCTATGGGGCTTTCTCTGGTATGTGTAAATGGAGTGGGTTGCAGGCTCTGGCCTTGTCCTTGGACACAGGGACAAACCGGCACAGTAACAGGGGCAGTGTTTTAAATGGTAGTGCGTTGTAAAAGTTGCGTTGTAAAGGTTGTTTACCCTGCAGGGAGCAGCGCGCGCACTTCAAACGGCGGCATATTGATGTGCTATTAAAGAGATTGATATAGTGCTACTAATTAATGAATTTTGAGACTATGGAATTGCATTATCTTTTTTTTTTTGTAGGCACCTCTTATAAAAGTGATAGTGTAATGTTGGTCGGGTAACTATCATTTAGAGAGCACCTAATGCTGGACAGAAGCTCTCTACCACTTTTTCCTTGATCTACTAACCTTCATTGTTCTTCAGTGCTGGCTTTTCACATAATACATAATTTCATTGCCCATCATAGAAACATTCTCACAGCGCTTACCAGTAAAAAACGTTCACACTGCCCTGGAGTGCCAGTTTGTCATACCAGCAGCTAGTGCCATCATGGCAAGATTCCATACTTACACTCCAGTGCCAGCTTCTCACACTGTCCACCACTGAAAGCTCCTCACACTGTCCACCACTGAAAGCTCCTCACACTGTCCACCACTGAAAGCTCCTCACACTGTCCACCACTGAAAGCTTCTCACACTGTCAAACATGACCCAGTATCATAGGTCAAACAGTGCTACCTTTTCACACTGCCCACGGCTGGCCATTCCTCACACATCCAGCAGTGGCAGCGTCTCTCATTACACACCAATCACTGTGCCTCAAACTGCCCACAGGCGCCTGCTTAAGTAACCCTGAACTGTACTTTAAGTCTCTGATACTGCCTATTGGTGGGAGTTTTTCACCCTGATCACCAGTGCTGCTCCCTAAACCACTTTACTGTGCAAAACTCTCAACGGACATGAGGCTCTCACTCTGCCACCCAGTGACAGTTTCTTTCTTGATCTTCTAGTGGCAATTTATCACACCTCCTGTCAGTAGCATCTTTTCACACTGATCACTAGTGCCCCCAAGTAGCAGTATTTCACACTACTCATCTGCAGTGTACCAGCTCCACACACGGCCTCAGCTAATTACATCATCAGTCACTGCACTCTACTCATGCTGCCAAAAGAGCTCAGTGAGATAAAAGCTTGCTACAGATATCTGCTTGACATGCAACCGCCTCAGTCTTTAATCTTTTTCACAGCGCCTAGACATGACGGTACCTTGCAGGTACTCGAACCACCAGAGTCAGCTACTCACATGGGGCCATCAAGTTATCTTCTTGTAGTGTCAGCTTCTTACAGAGCCCCTGGGCCATCGCATAGCACTGCCCAGGAGTACATTCCATAATTATGATACACTCAGGTCAGGGTTCTCACACTGCATAGCGGTAGTGCCATTTTAACACACTCCTGAACACTTCCAGCTTCCTAAAATATCCTCATTTGCCAGCTTCTCGCAAGGGAGGAGCTGCAGGTCAATTCCAGGGCAGGATCTCCTGGGTAGGAGCCTGTAAAGCCCCTTACCTTGGTCTAGCTCCAACTGAAGAAGCAGGTGCTTGTCATCTGAGGTTTCATGCACCTGAACAGTACCTACGGGGTCCATTGTAAAACTCTGTGTAATGCCAAATGTGGAAAAAATATCCATCAATCTGGTTACCTGTATTTCATAATCCGTGGAGCATTGCAAGCACTTCTTGTAATCATTGGTAGCTGGAGTGATAATACCTACAGTGTAACTGTAATACTGCACCCACTTGTTGCAAATTAGTATAGATTTATGACCATGCCCACCAGAAACAATGTTTCTGCCACTTATCTCCCAATATGCTCTGAATGAGTTTGAAAGAGGGTCCGGTAATGTCAACAGAGGAGCTGGTTTTGCGATATTTTCTAGATTTGACAATCTCTGCAGTTGAAATCTGGAAAGGGCCAACATAGAAAGCCAGATCCCTCCTGGCGCTGTCAAAAGGAGAGCAAAGCAATATGAGTTGAGGACTCTGTGTTTTACCAAAAACAGCCATAAACTGTTGCACGAACATTCCAAAACTCCACACCAAAGGGCTTTGGTTTTAAATTAATGGAGTTACCCAGACTAAAGGGACTTTGCTAAAGTAGGATAACGCAAGAGTCACATTTGTTTGATCAGCTACAAACCTCTGACTTTTTGCTACAAAGTGCAAATTACACTGAGCCATAAAAGGCTGGAAACGATATAGATCTTCGGTGAACTCTTCAGGTGCGCTAAAACAGAGGGCGCATAAGGCATCGTCCATGAAGGACTCCCTCCTGTATTTGGGGTGGGGTTGACCTCACAGTGAGCAGTGGTATTCAATCCTTCTCCCTTTGATGGTGGGTTGATCACCTGAGTCAATATCTCTGGAAGAAATGCATGCTTTTGATGAGTGACTTCAAGAACCTCTTGGATTCTACTTACTGCGTGTGCCACTGCCTGAAAGGCATCAGTATCGGACTCCATTTTCTGGGTATGACAATCTGTCACAAACACAGCAATTTGAGAAAGTGGATTTCGAAGCCAATCTCTATCTCGCCACATAGAGGTCAAGGGTTGAGTCAAGGATGGTAATGAAGATTCATACAAAGGGGTGAAGGTGGTGAGTAGAAAGAGCTACACTCCTGCAGGCTGGTGTTAAGAAAACCCAGACTGGAATCCCTGGCGCATAGCGTTTCATGACCATACTATGAATCGTCAAAGTCTCCAACTACTGGCGGGAGAACTCAAATGACTAAAGTTTTGATACAATAGGAAATAAGTTAAATATAAGGGTATCATAGTACTAGACTTACTCAGTGCAAGCAGAGGGATTGCTGTTACTACCATTCAGCATACCGTGAGGCCTGCTCTGAAGCCAAATATAAAATGCCAATGCTGCACTGAGAGGGAGGAGGCTTAGACTAGGAGTCAAACTGAAAAGAGGACAACACAGCAGGTAACTACAAATAGTAAAGTAAGGAACGAGAGGAAAGAAGGGACCTGACCTAGGGAGAAAACAACAACTGTGAAGGAAATGAACAAGCCAAGTGTGAAGAGTGCATTTTCCACTGCCCTGTGTACCATCTAAGTTCCTCATCTTCTCCGTCCTAAAGTGTCTTATGGCCGATGGTTTACATCAACCTGCTAAACTATCAATTCACATTATCGAACTACCATCATATTGTCAAGGTAAGCAGATGTTAAGTTAAGAATAGTAAGCCTTTATTCCTCAATACATACTTAGCTTCGTGATATGCTGGCAGTCAGTATCATCAATACAATATTTTGGCCGGGTGACATTAAGCCCCTGTACTGTGGCATATAACCTGTTGATTTGTTTAACTTTCCAACATCTCAGAGGTTATTGGCAAAGGTCTATCCATTAACGCATGAGGAAACTATAGCTGATTAATTGGTGATTCACTTAACTTGTACAGTGTTAACTAAAGAATGTAATTTTGGCAACCCTTTTAGATGTATCCACCACGAACAACACTGTAATAAGATGCATGTGCAATGAATAGTTTTCTCCAAACATCAGCACATTAGTTTAATCCAATTTGTCAATACTCCTCCTGTAAACCAGGTTCCTTCGACTTTAGACAAGTTTA
Source organism: Triturus cristatus (assembly GCF_964204655.1). Taxonomy (NCBI): domain Eukaryota; kingdom Metazoa; phylum Chordata; class Amphibia; order Caudata; family Salamandridae; genus Triturus; species Triturus cristatus. The sequence continues at coordinate 924,077,008 of NC_140591.1, read as the reverse complement.
TATTATATATTAAATACATCATTGAATATTAACCGGGTGAGTGTTTATATCCACAGAATAAAATAAAGGACGTTCAAATTTAGAAAAAATTGTTTTACTTGTTTTCTCCTTTTCCATTAAGTCAACCTAAGCACACCCTCACTGAGGAGCCTGGCAAAAATGACCAACTCAAAATCTTTTAGAATACCCTCTGCAAACAAAACACTATAAAACCATTTCCATTCGGTGTCCCTGTGGACAAATGAGAGTTTGTTACAGTGTGTTTTATCCCTGTAATACACCCAACCGGTGTAGATAGTAAGACCTTCCTGGGGCAGGTACTCCAGAGACTGCCTCAACATCTTCCTTTCACTTTAGCTGGACACTACAGTAACTGTCATTCAAAGGGAGCAAACAGCTACCATGTGTTTACTCATTCATGCTTTCCGCCTTCTGCCTCACATATCAGGATCTGGGAATAATCTAATATTAATGCACCCCAAATCATCTGCATGTCTTACCTGGGTTCGCTGGAATCCCTGAAGTGTTCTTGCTTTTGTATTGTCAAGTGGCAAAATAAAGAGACCGAGTCCGATCCATCGTCTCCCTTTTATGGCCATTGCACTCGCACGGTATTCGTTCTTGCAGCAGAACACGGACGTCACTTCCGGCGCTCCCGGATTTGCGTCAGCATTGCAAGACGAGGTCACCGGCTTAATTCAGATGCCTCCGTGGTTGCCAATCCCGAGAACCTCATCCAATTCGGATGAAGAGTGGAGATCCCTCAGAACTCGCACAACTCACCAGTGTAGGCAGTTCCGATTCCTGCTCTGACCGGGGAAAAACATCTCGGAACAATTAAACAGCTGCAACAGGAAACGAGCAGAGCAGTCTCCTCGAAGGTAATCCATGTATTTTTGGCAGAGAGAAGTGGGAAAAAAACGGTATGCAGAGTAGAAGTGGCAGTGTCTGGAAGGTAGGTGATGGCCGTGGGTAATCCCGATGTCTCCTTTGCATAAAGCAGCTCAACCGTGCAGTCTGCAATTTTACTAGGATTCCGTGGGCACTGGAATTTCTTGTTGCTGTGGTGGAAGGATTACTCTAGTTTCAGAGAGTGTATTGGAAAGGTCCAGGTTCATGTGGCGCCAGGGCTGTGTGCACAGAGGGTCACAGGTACAGGTTCCTGTGGTGTCAGTGTGTACAGAGGCTCACAGGTACAGGTTCCTGTCGTGCAATAGCTGTAGAGGCTCATAGGTACACATTACTCTGGAGATATGGCTCTGTACAGAGATTCACATATACAGGTTTCTGTCAGGGCTGTGTACAGAGGTTCACAGGTTGTACTGCCATGAGACTGTATAGTGGGAAATCAACAGTCTCAAACTATAACACGATTTGCACTTCTCCCGTCACTGAACCATATCTTATTTGGGTAATAACAATCCTAGATTTTTTTCTGATAAGGCTGAGGCTGAACACAGCCCATTTTCTGGTGGCTTATCCAGTACAAGGTTCTTATTTTAAGAATTTGCAAGTGTGTCTATGTGAAGGTTCCCCTACACAAAGCACGATGCATGTTTTGCTCTTTTGCTAATTTAATCTGCACTGAGGAGATTTACATATTGTCAGTTATAAAACAAACTAATTTAATTTTAGACAATGTAGGACTGCAATCGTGTTTTTACAATCTCTTCCGTCGCACAATCTGTTTCGCAGTAGCATGTTTTATACAAAGTGCTATACGTCAGAGGGTAACCTTACACTGTTGAATTAATTTGGAATTAAATATTTTTAACTTTGGAATGTTTTTAGCTTTTTCATTTTAAGTTTTTGAAGACCTCTCTTCAAGAGACAGGCTAGTCTCACTGTAACACCTCTACAAATATGGTCACAACATCTTTGCTCCACCACCTCTCAGAAGTGTGCTGGTAAAACGTTATGTTTCATCAACTTGAGCCCATGCACTGAACTGAAAAAGACCAACATGAACTGGACCAAGCACTCTGCTGCCAGCGGTTGTTTGTTACTATACCCTTTGTCCTATACCGCCTGTTAATCCATCGCCTCCGCTACATTACCTAAAAATCTCATCCCCGACATCCTCCTAATTTGCTTCATTTTATGATACCCCACAATATTTGTTAAGTTACAGTTCTATTTAAGCTATATCATAAATTACATCTGACTATATGTCAGGCAATGTACAGGGGAACTACCCTGCCAGCAGGAAGTATAGGGCACTATGCCAATATACAGAATAACCGTGACTGCAGCAGAGATTTTAATAGTATTGTGGACCCCACTCCGGATAGGTCTCACCTGCCTTTACAAGACTCCCTGTTTATCAGACAGGCCCAGAAGTTTGTTTGCTGGCAGCTCCAGCGAGGACATGTCGACTCATGGAGGCGCACCCACCAGATGACCAGGGATCACTTTTTCTTTTTGGGTATACACGAGTTGCAGGTCCACCTCCACACATTCCTTTGTACCCAGTGCAGGATGTTGAAAATCTGGCTAGGATGCTTTTCGATCACAACCTGGTCTTGCCCCATATCAAACGCTACATCGGAGTGCCACTTTTCTAGAACCGCTGGCCCTCTTGATTATTACCCTTGATGAAGCTGACTTGTTAGGCGGCGATACTACGCTTTTAGAGATCAAAGCTATGGTAAAGAATGCGGCCAGTGGAAAGGTGCTTGCCTGATTCGCGGGCCAGCAGTATTGCCATTCGTTCCCACGCCCTGGGAGTTATTTCACCTGCTTCTGAATCCCTAGTGGTTTCACTGGTTTTCCAAGAGCGCTCATGGGAATGAGGCATTGTTGGATGCACTGTTTGTAGAAAACACGTGCACGGCTCGAATACTCCCGATATACCGCCGCAGTGCCTGGAACTAATACCCCACAGTGGCGATTGGTGTGGGTTGATGGAGTGGGTGGCCTCTGGCATTACTCCTGTGGGCAGTCTGTTTCGTGCAGGGGTGCTGCTCCAATTAGCAGACCTGCGGCTGGAGTATGAGTTGCCGGGGGTCAGTCCTTATTGCATAGGGCTGTGATAGCAGTGATTAAGAAATATATCAGAGCTGGCATCTTATTTGGACATCTGCAGGCACTCATAGAGCGATCACGTGCTTCTATCAGGCACTCAGAGCGGATATTGGTACTCCCCTGACTGGGTTCAGGTAGAAATGGGACGAAGATCTAGGGATACAATCCAGGAGGCAGACTGGCCAAAAATTCTGAAACAAGTTCCAAACGTGTCTGGGAATGCCCAGTTTAAATTAACTAACTTTTATTTCCTTTACCGGGCGTATGGCAGGGTGAACAGGTTTTACCGTACAGCCAGAGCGAACTCTCATGTGATGTATTCCTCGCAAACACACATACCCTCAGTACATGCACTGACCATACATGTACTACACAGTACTGCTCTATACCGGTCCTGTACCCTTCCCAAGCACACATACGTCTAGTGCAGTCACTACTCCTGCACTGCGCAGCACTCACCATCTACCCGAGGTAGGCCAAGTGTGAGTTACACACAGAGTAACAGAACTTCAAAAAGGTGAGTGACTCTGCAGGCCTCACTCCTAGTGACACAGGTTAAAAAAGCCTGTTTACTTGTAATCAGCACTACACGGTATGCTGCTGCCCCTGCCACCACACGTGTGCTGCTTAACTTTTGTTGAAGGCGGTAGCCTTCCACAGCTATAAGAGTAGCGCTTTAAGCACCTCTCCTGATCCAACAAGACCGCAATGTCATTCCGCACAACCATGCACTGGCAGCTGGTGACATTTGAAACTGGTGGGGGTGTAAAATGATTGGCAAACTGCACTGAGCATTGCAAGCGAGCCTGAACAACAGTTCCTTTACTTTTTCTCTACTGGCATCTTCTTTTTATGCTACTTTTCTTTATTTGTTTCCGACTTTCTCTTTATTTACATACGTGCTACGATTACTTTCTCTGTTGCTCTCATTCAGATTATTTATTTTTTCTGTCTTGCGTTCTTTCTTGCTCTTTTTCTGGAACACCCTCCCACTGAGCCTACGACAGACCCAAGACCTGCTGACCTTCAGAAGGACACTGAAGACCTGGCTGTTCGATCAGTAATGCCTCCCCCCCCAGTACCTTGAGACCCTTTCCGGGTATGCAGTGCGCTTAACAAATGACTGATTGATTGTCCTTTATTTACAAGACACCCTGCTCCGAAGGGTTGCCTGCGGTGACATATGAGATAAAAGGGGATTTTGAGGCTTGGCAAGTAGCTTTAAATGGCAAGTCGAAGTTGCAACAAACTGCACACACGGGCTCTACAATGGCAGACCTGAGACAGGTTTGAAAGGCTACTTATATTGGCGTAATCAGTGCTAGAAGCTCACAGATTACGTTGCAAGTACAAGGCCAGGGTATATGATATACCACTTTACAAGGGACATATCAGTAATTCATGACAAATGTAAATCTTGAAAATGCCGCTACAAGAGCATTGTATGTTTGTCAGGTGTAAATACCTTTTAGCGGCCTTCCATTAGCCAGGAAAATACTGAACTGAGATGTTTGATATCATAAAATAATACCAAGTGAGGTAGTCAAAGTATTGTCTGTGCGAGAAAGAACTACAGCTCAATTTCCATATTTAAAGACTATTGGAAGCAGAAACAATGATGCCAGTGAATAAAGGAGGACAACTTGGAAAAGGAAAGGAACGTGGGCCATACAAAAAATGGTTATTAGAGGTAAGCGCACATTATGAAACATTACACCAAATCTGTTCAGAGGACACTTCAATCTACAAAACAGATTTACTCAACGGTTAGTAACCTCAGGAGACACTCTTCTATAATGACAATTTTTTATTAAAGTCTGCTTTCTACACCAGTCACTTTCAACTAAGATGCAGTTAACAGTGCTACAGATGTCTCTTCATTCTTTTTTGAGGCAATAGTGTGAAACAGGCCTCCTTGCAAAGAGTATAATCTGTTCTGCATGAGTTTTGTTTTACCCTGCTGTTTTCTTTCTTGTGATAGTTTAGCTAGGCAGGCCATTAATAGAAGGAACATGTAAGTAATTACATTATTAGCTATGTACTTAATATATTACTGTAATCATCATCTAATTTATGTTCTGCAGAGACACAGCATTGCGTTGTGGAATTAAATGGTGCAGCAAGTTTAACGTGATCACAAAGTTAATATCAACAGACAGAGGGTTGAGGCTTATAACACTCCACACCTGACAATACAATATGTGAGCAATAAAACAGTGCAAAGAACCATGGAGTACACCCTTGTATACTCAAATACCAGGAAATGAACATTTCCTAATCTGACATAAACACAGTAGGTTCAGCACTGAGCAATGTATCAAGGTAATCAAAACAGTCTCTGTGTGCACATTGAAAAACTCCCAGTCCTCAGTAGTTTCTTTTTGTTCAAAGTAGTTCTTTATTTAATTTCTTGTTAATATTCAATGACTATAGCAGACACGTTTTGTCCCGCTCAGGGACTTCTTCAGGGCTCCACAATATATCCTAGAACTTTCACTGTTGACATTCAATCATCAGTCTGTAAAAGGTCAGTTGTTTAGACAATTTATGAAGAACTCCTTTCCATCTTACCGGCTCGGTAACCAGCAGCGTGTACGTGCGTCTGTTTCTCAGTTTGGAGTGATCACAAAGTTATAATGTCCACTTTTGAGAATAAATTATTAACATAAGTCACCAAACCAGCTTCTCTGATTTGCATGAAGCCAAATCAATACCACCACACTCAACCAACTCGAGATTATTATACCGAAACAGTATTTGTTCATTCTCATGTTCCATCCTAATAGCCATGCATATATGGTGAATGCACACAAGACACAAAATAATGAATGCTGTAGGTACAAGAATTGCTCAACAACTGGGGGACTTTGTGAAGTAACAAAAAGACCTGTTCTAAACGTGACCAAGTGCAGAATTGAATTAATCGGTCCTTCTTATGCATGAGAGTAGACAGAATATTTCATTGAAGAGGCAGATGACAACATTATACAATATGCAGCACCGAAGAAAGTAAAAGAAGGATCCTTGCAGACTTCAAGCACAGCAGATGACATCATCCCCAAAGGTACAGTATGAAATTATAAACTCCTTTTTATACTGCTTGAATTAACAATTTGATGTATGAAAGTATATAGTTTGAAAGCACATCACTTGCAAAAATGAAGGTCCTAATCAACCCACATTGAGTTTCTGCCACAGAAAAATTTAATTGGTTACTGACGTATAATACATTTACAATCTAATTACAACATATTTTGCTTACTAAATGTACAATGACATACTTTCTTTTGCTATAGTTCTTCATGCATCACCTTCTGCAGAGCAGTGTACATTGCTGTTGTTGAATTAATTTATTCGATAATTAATACCATAAAAGCTTTTGCATCCATAAGATCAATATTATACAATTAAAAAAAAATGTTTATACTTAAAAGATTTTAAAAGATTAAAACACAGACTGTAACGCAAATAATTAAAACAGTAATTCATAAAAGGGAAGATTCCCAATAGTAAACAGATTACTCGTTTCAATGGGTGGTCTAGTAAGCACAATTCATCCCCTCTACCCTCTTGCAAGAATAATAGTTACAAGATCGTTATATAGCAACATCATATGTTTAGACAGCTTTGGTAGTAGCTTTTGCACGGATGATCCAGGCGCAGCCCAGAAATTTAGCAACTCCACACACAAAAGCAGGCCTGGATGCGTCAGATCTCAAAATGCGAAGTGCGACTTGGTAATTCTTAGTTCCCAGCTGAACACAGATCGGTTTTAGCCATTTGTTCCTAGCCTGACGATAGGCCAGGCATACAAATAGGCAATGGGCTATGGTTTCTTGCTTATCTTTACAACACGGGCAGCTTGGTGAAAGGTTTTTGGCTGGATCCCTTTGGGCAACTGTAGCATTAAGATATAGGGACCCAAACCGAAAAAGCATGTACAACTTCCTGTCCATGAAAACTCTAATAAAATCAAAATAAGGTTCCAATTGGCCCACTTGTTTGTGGAGAAGAAAATCCTCAGTTAATTTCCCATGCCTCGGGTGAAGTAGGAGCCGTTGATGTACCCAGTTCCAGTAGATCTTTTTTAATTCCACCTTTGGCAGATGTGCTTGGTTCTCCCACGCATCAGCTAGGCCCAGAGACAGTAATAGTTCCTTAAGCTCTCTTAACCATTTTACCCTTTTGCCAGTGTCCAAAGTGATCAGTTCGCTAAGACCTGCCGCATAGTGGGATAACTCGGGGGTAGATCTGTAGAAAATAGGCATCAGCTAGGCCTACCAGTGCAAGGGGTTCGCCCTTCTCTGCACAGAGTCCTCAGACTATTAGAAAGAAGTTGGCACAGAAACTGAAATAGAAAATACATAGTTTATTAAACCTCAGGAGGTGGAACCACATTCACCCAGCACCCTGTGGTGCTGAATGAAGGTAGCACACAGAGTAGACGAACCATGGTCTTTTATACCCACACAGGGGCTCAGGAAAAGGGCGGTGCAAGCATACATGAGAAGAGTTACATACATAGATGGTCATACAGAAATGCACCGTCAACAGCAAAGGAGGAGCTAGCAGTTGCTGACTCTGGTAGAAACAACCTGATAGTTAGACTAAAACCAGATGCATGGACAGTTAGATATTCCTGCGCATGTGCAGGGTAGCAGAGTCTAAGTATAGCCAGTCCTTTAAACAGAGCACAAGGGAAGACAAAATGGCTGCCAGAAATACAAAATGGATTCCACAAAATGTACAGGATAGCCTCTAAATACCAGATGGATTCTGCTAACGCTAATTTAATCGCAGCCAATTTACGACAGACGACCCTTTTAGCGTTAGCTGAAGACATCTCCCATAATCCAGTAGGAAAAATGAAAAATATGCATATTAATTTTTAATAATTTTGTTTTTTTTCATAAATATCCTAATTCATTGCTAGGTGGGCATTTCTCATTCTAAATATTGTTAAGCGGGTATGTATGAGGTATAAACAGAAGTACAAAGGGAACAGAGAATTGGGTCATACAGATAGCAGGAGAGAGTAATTACTATTATCAGAAACAGAATTATTAGCTTTCTAGTCCTAAGCAAATCCTAGAACCATCCAGTAAAAACATTTTCAAGGCTCCTATGCATTTCAGTTACCATCAATTTCAACTTCAAAAACATTTTCGCTAGACTTTTCCAGTGTTTCCTTTATGAGGACTAGAGTATCTATCATTATACCCAATACAAACATTAAAGCAGTCAGACATATAATTTACAAAAATGATCCTGGATCCAGAGGACCAGGAGAACTACACAGGACCATGAGAATTAGGACGAAGAGCTGCAAAGGGTTGCTCCTCCTCAAAAATGGGACGATCAATGGGGTACATTTTCAACAAAAAGAAGTCCTTGGGAAATTAAAGCCGCTGTACAACCAACCAGAGGGGAGTCTTCTCCCTGTGTCCGTTTGAGCCTCACAGGCAGGCTCTTGTTGTTCCCACGGTGGAGCTGCACAACTCGCAACTCAGGAATCATGGCCTAGTTTCAAGGGAAAAGTTTCTTCTTTCAGGATAGGGCAATCACCCACCAGAGCAAATGCGCTCAGCGATCCTGTCCAGTGTCTCAGGCAGTGCACCAGTTTTCTTCATTTCAATCTAACAGGCACCAGAGACACAGCACCTGTACCCTGAACTCAAGTCCTTCCCTAACTCCTGTATTGCTCTGCTGGCACACTGCTCTTTCGTTGGAGCCATAGATCTTGGCCAACAAAGGTGAAAACTTTACAGCCACTTTAGGACCAGGATTCAGAGGCCTGATACTAGGATCTCTGAAGCAACCCTTGTTTCAAAGGGGGTTACCTCAAGCAAAAACTTTCTCGCCTTCCTGGTCGGTCTGTGACTCTCGGCTGGGCATCAAAAGCTTGATCCACGATTTCTCCTTTCTGATTTGTGACCCCGTCTTTCGCCCAAGATAGTAGCAGGGGTACTCTCATCACAATGCTTCCGGCCTTCTACCTTCACTGAGGTCCTGGTTGCCAGTAATGCCTGTGCTGGTTACCTTCCCTTTGACTTCAATCTGGACTGGTGCTGACTCCTCAAGCTGGATCTGATGTCCGCGCCCCTCTGGCAATGGTTGTAAAGCAGCAAATATCTATTGGTGGACAGAACAAAAGGTCTTTAGACAAGGCACAGAAATAATCTATCAACAGAGAGGATAGTCTCAGAATACTTCCTAGTCCAGGGACGCCCCATATATTAACAAGGCACCCTGGAACCACTTTCATATAAGTGAGAGTAAATAAAACAACAGTCTGGACCTATTGGCAAGTATAAAAAAACTCTTTGGTGAACTGACAAGAGTAATACGTCACCCAATCCCAAGCAGCCAAGGAAGTCTGTGTTCATTTACTAAATTCTGAGGAAAAGGGAAAAACAATACAGACATACTCCAAATCCTTACATCTGTATATTCCTATCTTAATCATCTAAAGACCCTCAAGAAAAAGGGAAATGTTCTACACTTTTACTCGTAGACTTTGCATTACTTGTACAGGACTGCAGACACTTCTAAAATGATTTCTCTTAATAAAAGCACCTACATTGTACACTTAGGACCATGCTCTCATGTTATAGGCGCAGCAGGAAAATCTAACACTGCTAATTTAACAGGGATTCCTATTACATACAGAACTAAAAACTTCAACATAATGGGTACATGTTCTCCAGCGGAACATCTTGTGACTAACAGACTCCTGTAAAACAATATTTTCCTCAAAAATGTTTGCTAAGGATCACATAGACCTCTTCCCTGCATTCTACATTTTCACAATCCAAACTATGCAACATTAGTTCTAGTAAGGACTGTCAGTTTATTTACACAGACTAGCTAATAAAACTAGCAATGCCCTTGCAAAACTGTATGTAGCATGAGAATAACAAACAATAGTGGTGTTGTCACCTGAGAATTTTCAAACAAAAACTACCCACAGCTAGTTCCCCTTAAAGATCAAATAAGGAAGCAGCAACCTAGACTACTCATCCTCTCATAATTCCATCAGAGAGGATGGGTAGTAACATAGCAAAATATATGTATTCGTTTTATTAATGCTAATAATGTTTAAAACAGTATTACTGAATAGCCAATTAAATGTCTCGTGGTTATTTCACAGACAGTTTAGACAGGCTAGAAAAAAATTAAGAAAAAGAGAGAACACATAAATTTGCCTACCCTTAATTTGTAGAGGAGCTAGCCTCCTCTCCCCAGTTTTGACAGTAAGAAACCTGTAACAGGTTTTATTCTGTCAACACTATTAGCCCCAATTTGTAGCAACTGGGCATAAACAAACTCTGAGGAGCTAAATAGCGCAGTAAACTTAGCTAAAGAACATATTCCCTTAGCAAATGTACTAGTGCAACATGAGGCCGCATGAATTCAAACTGAATCCCATTGCTTCCTGAATTCAACCCTAAAAACATTTATACTATATATATATATATGGCAGAGCCTTTGTCTTTTAAAGAGAGGTCACATATACTATGTTCATTGAGTGCACACAAAAACTTGCTTTTACCAAAAACAAAAAGGTAAGCAAAAACCTCTTTCTTCCCCTGCCATTTCGTCTTTCAAATGTCGAAATGTCAAAGCGCATGTGAAGCCGAGCCCTGCCAGGCTTCTAAATGTAGGAGTTCGGCCTTTAACCTATGCAGCTGTTCCAGCTTGTATGCAAGGTTGTCATGCAGTGCTCCCAACTCAAAGTGACCCTAGAGACCGAAGGCAGAGCAGCAAAACCCACTCTGTGTGTCTACCAGCAAGGTAAGCTTAATAACTTCTGCCAATTTTTGTACATTGATATGTGTAAGCAGTGTGCCAAGCGTTTGTCTAGCAGTATAGATGGTCTATGCTTACATATGTGCATTTACTGGGGCGTAAGGCAGTTTAAAAACTGATCTGACTGGAGAAAACTCATTTTACATAGTGAATTTTTACTCAATTTCGACTTTGATTTTTTAGGACATTTAAAAATGAATATCCTACAATGTTTTTGCATAATAGTCATCCCCAGAATGTCCTCTACATATCCCAGAGATGTGGCATCAAAAATGTATAATGTATACCCTTATAAAAATGAGTTTTGGACGCCTGGATAAAGTGACATTTTCACATGTAATTGACCCCCTATTGCTGTATAGCACGGCTGAAATTCAATTTGGATGCTAGGAGGTCACAGTATCATTATTAGGCATTATAAATAGTAAAAAACGAATTTGTTTTTGCACCTATTTGAAATAAAAAAAAATTATATAATCAAAATATATATTTTTTTTGTTAATAAATCTAATCATTTTGATGAGTCTACATATGAAAAGCGAGCTGCATCCCTTGCCTATTATATTGAAACACATTAATTCTTAGCCCTAAGCACAGAAGCTTATCTTGAAACATCTTAAGTCTGCGCCACTTTTAAATGAAGGACAGTCATTATTATTTAACATCAAAAACCACTCTTATCCTTATTTAAAAAGGCATTAACAAAAGAAATCCCTACTGTCAATCTGTCCTCTGTTTATCAAAAATAATGAAACTATATTTCTAACTTTTAAAACAGCAGTCTGAAATGCCGCATTTTAAAATGTGTTTGACTGTAGCTGTTCTCTGTGGCCGGAGTCCGCAGAGAACAGAAATAGTCTTGCTGACACAGCTGTTTGACACGTAAAGGCGTCGAATTCACACGCCTTTCAAGTCAACCTTGCAAGCCAACACAACTCTGTAGTTCTGTATAATGTGAATGCCTTTGAATACCCTATACAAAAGATAAATGCTGTGACATTTTGTATCTGAATTTAGTCTATTATAAAACACACAATTTCGTTTTTCTCTTTACACAGGTCATCTTAATTTTAACTTTCTAAAGGTAAAACTCTTATCCGATAATCCATGTTAGCTTTGCGCCACAATTTCCACTGAGAAAATTAATTCTCAATTGGAAAATCGTTTTTATATAGACATATAGCCCTTAAAATTTCAAGCAAGAGCATCATTTTACTTTTTGTCTAGGATTAATGCAACAGTTTTAATAAAAACAGTTTTCTTATGTAAAGTCTAACTGGTCTTTGCACAAAATAGGGCCGAGGAAGACTCCTTGAGTTTCGTTCCTCAGCTGCCCTGTCTTATCAGAGAAGCTAAAAATAGCCCCTCAGCGCAGAACCGGGCCACAGCGAGTGCTCCAGGCCCCCACCTCTCTCCAAGGCTGTCCTGCTGCAAGCATTACACATTTTCATGTCAGTGAAGCTTTCTAAGCAGTGATTTCACCTCCTGGTTCACTCCCCTATTTTTAGCCCCCACCTTACAGGCTGCAAGGTCAAAATCTGCCTTGCACAGCCCTGAAGCTGTCAAAGACAAAAAGCCTTCCTAATTTTAGCTAAACTGCAATAATTTGCCCTATGGAAAAATTTATTTTAATATACAATTTCTTTTCAAGGGTCATAAATTTAGGTTCAATTCTCAGATTAGCAGGTTCAGCTTAAATTAGAACCTACAACCCTGTGGACCCAGCACATTGGCTCACTGAACCACCAGGAACACAAAGCTGCATAGGAACAATTTGCAAATTCGAAATACCCACAATTTTTTTCAAGCTAAACTTTTAACCGGTCCCTAATTACTATTCATTAATACTTTTGTACTTTAAGGGTGTCATCAAATCACAGGGGTTGCTCTTTCTCTTGCTACACCCCTCTCAATTTCCTTTTGCGACTTATTGATGGTGATGAGACCAAATTAAATTTACTCCTTAACAATTTCACTTCTCAGAATTCTTTCACATATTCACAGTCATTCAATCTCACGCTTTTTCCAGTGCTAGCAACATCCAAAACACAATTTACCACACCACAACATTTAAACACACGTTTAACCCACAGATCAACACTTAAGACAGAAACAAAAGACAGCCCACAGACTGTACTTAAACCAAACCATTTGTAAATACTAGTTGCAAGTCATATTCACCAGATTTGGCTGGCAGAACACCAGAAAAAACGCTCTGCATCTCATCACTTATGAATGTTACTAAGTGCACAGACCAGGATCCTTTTATGTACATATTTAGTTCCTCGGGTTACTAGTCACCACTTACAAGTATTTTTATTCCATAATGCGCTGTACATTATAGAAGAAAGACCATACTTAATATACATATCCCTATTAGGCGTCCCCTCCGGGGGGGGCAGTTGTGCTTCATCAAGTCTCATTTTGGTACCATTCCAAAAGCACCACATCCTTTGAAGTGTGCTAAAGACAGGCATGCCAAAAATAGCGCAGAATATGCAATATTATAATCAAAGTAGCACTTAAGGTACCTTTAGTACGATGTGCCGTTCAAATCAATTCAGTTAGAGAAAATTCTCCTCATTACCTGCCTATGTGAATTGCAAGTCACATATGTCAAAACAAACCAAGTTGGCCAACACAAAATATACCATACTCAAAGCCACAGTAAGCGTTACTAAACTACCTTACCAATCACAGGCATCAAAACCAACAGCAAGCGCCGCAGACACTTACCAATCACTTGGTGTCCAGATTCATCCTGCCAAGTTCTAAAATCGACCAAATGGTCACTGCACGGTGAAACAACAGAAGAGATCTCAGTCGAGGACCGGTGCCACCTGGATGGTCAGATCAGAAAGAAAGGAAAAGTCGCCGTGGATGCCAAGACTCTGGTCTTATCGGGCAGTGATCACGTCCAGAGCGAGATTCCAATCCTTCGTCGCGACCAATCCTTTGGGCATCCGAGTCACCGATGAGCCCCAAGTTGAGGCGCCAATTGTAGAAAATAGGCCTCAGCTAGGCCTACCAGTGCAAGGGGTTCGCCCTTTTCTGCACAGAGTCCTCAGACTATTAGAAAGAAGTTGGCACAGAAACTGAAATAGAAAATACATAGTTTATTAAACCTCAGGAGGTGGAACCACATTCACCCAGCACCCTGTGGTGCTGAATGAAGGTAGCACACAGAGTAGAAGAACCATGGTCTTTTATACCCACACAGGGGCTCAGGAAAAGGGCGGTGCAAGCATACATGAGAAGAGTTACATACATAGATGGTCATACAGAAATGCACCGTCAACAGCAAAGGAGGAGCTAGCAGTTGCTGACTCTGGTAGAAACAACCTGATAGTTACAGACTAAAAACAGATGCATGGACAGTTAGATATTCCTGCGCATGTGCAGGGTAGCAGAGTCTAAGTATAGCCAGTCCTTTAAACCGAGCACAAGGGAAGACAAACTGGCTGCCAGAAATACAAAATGGATTCCACAAAATGTACAGGATAGCCTCTAAATACCAGATGGATTCTGCTAACGCTAATTTAATCGCAGCTAATTTACGACAGATCTTAATCTTGCCCAATACAATAGGGGGCATAATCTAACTATCTCGCTCAACCTATGTCTCCCCATGTCGAGAAACAAAGGTGTTAATGGAGTGCATGGGGGGGCGGCGACCAAGTCTCTAAGGAGCTTGTTCTCCGACCTTTGGATCTCTGTTGTTTGTTCAAACCCCCAGAGTTCCGCACCATAAGATGCCGAACTCACTGCCTTGCCCTCGTATACGACCAGGACAGGGGAGACCAATCTGGCAGAGGACAAACGCTGCTCTCTCAGAATGGCCCCCGCTGCCCTTTTATGCTTTAGTAGCATCTTGCTCAGGTGAGGCCCCCATGACATCTTGTCCGACAACCTTATCCCCAGGTAGTCAAAGGAATGAACTTGCTCAAGATATAAACCATTAAGAGCAAGTTTGGGTCTAAACTGTTTCCCAGGATTAAAAGCCTTAAATGTTGTTTTTGAGATGTTAATGGTGAGGCCCCTTGATGTGCAAAAAGCCTGGAGTGAGTAACGTTTGAAGACCCATGGGAGATTTGGAAATTAGGAGAGTATCGTCCGCAAAGAGAAGCGTAGCTATTTTTTCCCCGCCAGGGTTGGTGCATCTGCTGGAATTTGGCTCAGGAAATCCACCACACCGTTCACATAGAGTGAAAATAGTGTGGGGGCCGGAACACAACCCTGGCGGACGCCTCTCCTTACTGGAATACTCTCTGTGGTCTGCCCTTGATCACCCCATCTTATCCTAGAATTGCATTCAGACAACTGTACAGCAATACCAGATTATACCCCACCAGTAGATGACACAGATGAAGATCCAATTGACGCTGTTTGGGATACGCTTTGTAGCAGCTTAAAAGGTGAAATGGATGCTCTGCTTAAAGATGATTTAATTAATGACCCTGATTCTGATTTGGAACAACTTTTGGATCAAGTTGGATATACCATTCTAAATGAGTACGAAGAAATTCAAATTTGTTCTGATCAAACTAAGACCACAGATGAATCATCACCTATTTTTGAGGGCTCCAACAAATGCTATGGGGTGGTCATACTATTGCTTTGTTGCTTTATTATTTGTTTTCGCTTGAGTGATGAGGCAGCTGGCTATATGCTGAATCTCATCTATTTGCTCTTGCCACGTGATAATAGAATGTTCAAAACTATGTATCACCTTCACAAATATATCAAAAAGTGTTAAGGCCCCACATATTACTTACTATTGTGCCACTTGCTACACACATGTTGATAAAAACACTCAGACCTGTCCTAACCAACACTGTATGAAAGATTTGATTCAAAGTGACTCAGTGTCTTAATTCATTCAGCACAGCCTAATTTAACAGTTAGACTATGTTTAGGCGAAATTTTTTTACAGAAAAGGTGAGGAAACATCGATTTGATCACTATATGGAGAATGAGAAACAAACAATGAAAGATGTATATGATGGGGAAATGTATTTGGATTTATTCAAGAGTGGATTCCTGAAAAACCCTAACAGCCTTTCATTTGCAATGAACACAGATGGTGTTCCTGTATTTAAAAGTTCCAAAATATCAATTTGGCCAGTGTACTTAATGGTAAACGAGCTGCCTGCATCTCAAAGAAAACTGCGTGAAAATATATTACTATGGTATTTGGGTTTCCGCAAAAAAGCCAATAATGTGGTCTTTCTTAAAGTCATTATATATTGAACTTACACAGCTGGAAAGTGGAGTGTCATTTAAAGATCACAACAATTGTAGTTTTACTTGCCACGCTACCCTTCTGACAATCACATGTGATTTACCAGCTCGTTGTCTTGTTTCAAACACCCAGTTTAATGGGAAGTTTGGGTGCTGGCATTGTCTACAAGAGGGTGAAGTCACTGTGTCAGGAAAAGGGCACTGTAGAGTATTTCCTTACAATGCTGAAAACCCAAAAGGCCACTCGATGGTACTAAATCAGATGTAAACAGTGCAATAGCAAATATCGAGAGTGGACTTTCCGATTACAGTGTAAGAGGGATCCAAGGTCCCATGTGGTTCATGTTTTTGAAACATTTTTGTATAAGCAGAGGATTTGTGATTGATTACATGCATGGTGTATGTAGTGGCACTATGAAATTGATGATGACCATCTGGTTCACTAAAGAATATAAGCATCATTTATACTCCTTTTTATGAAAAAGTCAAAGTAGTTAATGGCTATTTGAAACAGATAAAACCCACACTGGATGTTAGTAGAGTTCCAAGGTCTGTTGGTGAACTACCATATTGAAAGGCCTCAGAGTTTCGAAACTTTCTTTTATTTTATAGAATGCCAGTATTAAAACATGTTTTAGATAGATTACGCTATTTACACTTTTGTGTACTTATGAAAGCAATTCATAAGCTAATAAATGATGACATTAGTCAGGAAGATTTAAATATAGCAGAACAGTGTTTACATTTGTTTGTGCAACTGTTTAAGGATTTATATGAAAAACGATTTTTGACAATTAATGTTCATCAATTGGTCCACTTAGTAGACAGTGTAAGAGCAGCAGGGCCTCTGTTTACTGCTAATTGTTTTGTTTTTGAAGATCTTAATGGTTTCCTTTTACAACATGTGCATGGTACAGTAGGTAGAGGAACACAAATTCTAGATCCAGTAAATATGATACAAGTAATACCTGTGTTAATGGAAAATCATTTGCCTCCTGATAGTGTTGAGGCACAATTTTACCAGAGTATAATGTGTTCATATAAGAGAAACCGACGATACTTAAAAATTGAAAATTGCATTTACAGTGTTGGTTCTACATACCCTTACAGCTTAACAGAGAATGAATATATAGCAGTAACTTAGATTACTCATATTTTAAGCTCTGATGTAGTAGCCTACAACAAAATATTTTTAGAACAAAGTAATATTCTTGTTTACAGCTCAAATTACACTCGTATTCAGAGGTGAGACCAAAGTGAAATAAAATATGTAACAGAATCTGGAGTGTTTGCCTATGGCAGGGTGACTAGATTCATTCAGTTTAAGCAGGCAGACGTGTCAGTTAACCTAGCACTCATGGTTCCACTTAAGTGTGAATCCTATGACATCAGGGAACCAGTTCATCTGGTTGTAGTAAATAACAACATCACAGCTATCAGGATATCAAGGATAAAATGTGCCTGTTTTTACATTGAGGTAGAAAATGAATCATTTGTAAGTGAAATGCCAAATCGATTTCAAATAGATTAAGGCAAATCATGCTAGAAAGTTCTCCTACATGCATGTCTCTTTTTATTGTGCATTTGATTAGAAATTATCTTGATAAACTTTCTTAACCTGTGCTCCAATGACACCAAGGTGTCCTTGACACCTTCCCAGGGGTCCTAGACTGCTCATAAAACATAGTAATGTTGGCCAAATAATAGTGTATATCAATATAGAAGCAAAATATACAACTGAACATTCAAAAATGTATTTATAAATGTGCAGCAATATGAAATTGGAGGCTAAAAATTCATTTGGTATCCTCAAATTTATTTTTGGGAGCAGAGCAAGTACATCAAATACAATACAGTATGGCCAATGGGTGGTCTCAATTGATTTTAGAAAGCTTAAACCTTCCCATTACAAGATAAATGTTGGGTTTGTTTTTGCATTTGTTTGTGATTGCAATGAAATATTTCATAATTTGTGTATTTGTTTGATGGATGCTTGTTTTCCTCATTTGGGGCCTTATGTAGGTAAATTACATTTACCGATTCTTAAATACCGAATTTTACCGATTCGGTATTTATGAATCGGTAAATGTAATGTAGGTTAAAAAATACCGAATCGGTAAGTGTCGGTATTTTAGAATCGGTATTTACCGATTCGGTAATGGTAACCTGTATCTCATTGATTCCTATGGGCCAGGAGGCCCATATGAATCAATGGGAAGCCAGTTACCATTACCGAATCGGTAAATACCGAATCGGTAATGGGGGGAGCTCAATCAAGGGTGGCAGGGTGTCACATTGACACCCTGTTGCACCCCTGATTCCTGCATGTGTGCACATGTGGCACACATACATGCCCTGAGGGCATGTGTGTCTGCCACATTGCACACATCTAAGGGCCAAATAATGCCTTAACTGAGACATTCGTCATTTACCACCAACTGTCAGTTGGTGGTAAATAACGAATCCCCACACCCACCACACACTCCCCCTACATCTCATTTCTGTATTCGGTATTTACCGAAGCGGTAAAATTGCCGATTTGGTAATTTTACCGATTCGGTAAATTACCGAATACAGAAATGGTCCCCCTACATACCAAAAGCCTAAATACCGGTCGGTAACGGTATATTTACCGAAAATCGGCCGTTACCGACCGGTATTGGGCTACCTACATGAGGCCCTTGGTGTATTGTTTTGCGGTGGAAATCATCAAATATCAGATGGCTAGATAAAGGTTCGGCTGCATAATGTGCCTCCAGTGATTGCATAATGTGTAGCATTTATTTTTGTTACGTTATTTAGTTTATTCTGCCACATATTTTCATACTTAATTGTCCCTTAACTTCAGTGAGCATGCATATGATGGCTAATGTTCATCTTTGTTAATGCTAGGCATTGATCTTTTTACAGTGGATGCTTATTTTACCTGGTTTGTACAAAAAGAAAGTGACAAAAATAAATGTTTTAAAAAAATAACCTCTAACTTGTACATAGTTTGCTAAAGCACATTGTATGCTCAGTTGTGTATAATAGAAAACTTGTATGTCATTTTGCGTTTATCTGCAATCATCCAACAGTTTATATTTTTCTGGAAACCTGAAACCAAGTGGTGGACGTGCTCTTTAAATAGACAAGCAATTCCTGTTAAAATCACCAGAAGCAAAAACATCTTATTGAAAACACAATAGTACCCTTGAAGTAATCCAATACTTATTTTCAAATCAGCCCAAAGTCATAAGGAACAATGTCAGCTTGTAAAGTTATCTGAGAGTCTTTTTCAAGTCATCCTTAAATCATCACGAATAATGACACCTACTAAAGTCATCAGATACTCATTTTCAAGTCATCCTCAAATCATCAGGCTGCGCTTTTCAGCTTTGCTGATGACTTCAAGAGCTTGATGATGTCTGATGTGAAAATGACATCTAATGTAGTTGCATGATCATCTGAGGACTCTAGGATGGCTTCTAAAGTAATCCTGTTTGACCTGGGCAGGTAACATGCAGACAGAGACTTCTTTATGCTAGTAGCGATTACAGGGAGCGATTTACAGGGAGCGATTAACAGTCAAAAGAACTGCGTGCCCCATTGCATTATATATTAGATTCAGAGTTTGGTGCTGACCCAGAGCAAGTACTCTTCAACTATACCGCCCACCTGCATAGAGAACAGGTGAACCCACTCCTGCCTGATGTAACATTTCATATACACTGACTTACCCACCTATGAATAATAGTTATAGGCTCCAAGGGGAAAAAGGCGGAGTGCACAGTTAGGAGGCAATTATATACTGCAAGTTTCGCAGGCTGTTGGTTTGTGGTTATCTCACAGATGAACAGCGTCTTGTGGCAAGGCAAACACCGCAGGAATCTTGTTTTTACCTCATGCTCACAGGTTTCAGATCCCGATCTGATTTTCATCCTTCTGAGATTGGAAAAAGGAATGGTACAATTGATTTGAGACACTTTTCTAGGTAGAATATGCGGGCTGATTTCCCCCCCCCCCCCCCCCCCCCAAAAAAAAAAAAATCAATACCATTGAGTTGGGCGACAATAAGCACCTGTTATCCAGTGCCTAGATGGGGGTGGACATGCGCTTTACAAATATGTGGGATTATGTTCCCTGCAACCCCAGTTGTGCTAACTCGTGAGAGTAAGAAACATGCACAGTTCAGCGGGATGGTACGTATACGAAATGTCTAACATAATAGTACTAGATGTACTAAAATGTTCTAGACCAGCTTCCAAGACCTGCAGCTAACAAGAAGGCAGATGTCTGGAGCAGGTCCCAGGGCGACTAGT
Source organism: Triturus cristatus (assembly GCF_964204655.1). Taxonomy (NCBI): domain Eukaryota; kingdom Metazoa; phylum Chordata; class Amphibia; order Caudata; family Salamandridae; genus Triturus; species Triturus cristatus. The sequence goes on along the minus strand of NC_140591.1, from coordinate 924,056,633 downwards.
CCACGGTGTTTCTGATGGTTTGTGGTAAACATAGAAAGGGAATACAGCAATATGAAAAATCAGTACCTTGGAGATGGGTAACAATAAATAGCTGCTATTCAGTGCTAGGACCATCCTGGGCGTAAGTGCACTTTACAAACACGTATGTTATGTTCTCTGCACCCCCGGCAGTGCCAACTCAGGATTTCATCCTTCCAAGATAAGAAACAAGTAGTATTGAGGGGGTAGTATATAAAGAAAAAGGTCCAATATGACAAAAATACTACAAGGAAATGCGCAATTAAGTTGTAAACTGGAAATTAAAAGTTGCAAAAAGGCACGTCCAAGAGTGTAGTGTTGCATGGAAAATATTTGTAAAACAGTGCAAATGATTGGGGCGTCAAGGGTGTCAGCAGTGGCCCACATGCAGGAGTCGCACTGGAGCTACTCTGCGACAAAGTTGTAAGGGGGGAGTGGGAGACAGATTAACCTCTAGCAATTGCAGTTTAGATCTTGCACAGTCTCATGATTCAGTACTGTAGCAATTTCAATTTCCCTCGAGGAAGCCATATCTGTTGCTTATTTGCCTAGGCAACCATCTTCCTTTGACAAAGGCAATATTAGGACTGGCAATGCGTCCAAAGGTTACAGGTTGTTTAATTAGAGGGAAACTTGACAGATGAGCCAGTTCTGTGTGCCGCACTAGGCTAGGGAAAGAATGCAGCCTTATGTGAACCCACGCCAAGAGAGGCCCATCACACAGGCCAGAATCACTGGACTGGCGGGTGGCTTGACGTACGTTCTTCTTAGATACAAGCAGGTACTCTGGGCCAGAGTACCTGCACTGCTGATTTTCCATCTTAACACTGGGGATACCGGATAAAATTAGTGGAGCATAGCTGAGTGCTATGGCATACCAGACTGTTCAAGTACTATTATACTACCCACATGTGCCTATGCGCCTCCTTTACCGTACTCTGGACGGTTTGGACAGTCAATTGCGGACACAAAATGACAATCGGTGGCATTTTGCCCACACCCAACCTAGCAGCTTCACACATGAGGGTCCTTACTTTGTCAGTTAATTTTAGGCCCAAGGCAAGGTGCACTGGTAATCTTTTTTTTTTTTTTTTTTTTTCCCTCCTTCAGTATTTGAGTGGTTAAACAGGTACTAAGGTGGGGGTCCCTTTGGCAGTATTGTCATGCCTTGAACGTACGTAGTGATGAAGTAATAGTGTCCCAAATGGCGCAATAATTTATATACTTTTGTAGAGGGAGCTTCTAAAGCTTAATTTGGTCTAACAGTGCAGGCTAAGGGGACGACTTGGACAAGAAACAGTCTTGAGTGGTTACTCAACACTGGTGGTTAGAAGGGATGCTGTCAAGAGGAGAACTCAAACTAATTAGCCTTCAACACATAATGGTGAGTAAATAGGACTTGCAGGTCCCGCTGGGTGCCTGCCACCTGGCCACTGCAGGTAGCTGATGGTGATCTCTAAGGGCTTAGTAGGGGTCATGGCAAAATAAATCTGGGCTGAGGCACATCGGGGTGTGGTGGTCCCTACCTTATTTCACAGGATCACTCCCTGTTGGGTCTATCTAACGATCATCTCAAAGGGCTTTTAATTTCCAGCCTTTCTTGTATCTTCCATACTGGGAGTAGGTTAGCCATGGACTTTAATTAGTGCTGCAATGGCCCTCTATTGCTTTAGTACAGCAGCTAGTTTACTGGTGCGATTTGGACCATCATTAGTACCGGCAGCGGCTCACAGGGGTAGCAGTAAAGCTTCCGTTTTATTTTTGCCCGGGATTGGGGCTGGCAATGTCATCAAACATTGCAGCCTGAAACTGAATAGGCAAAGACATACCTGTGATGGTGCAATGCGCACTCAGCAGCAGAGCTAGCTGAGTTTCAACATAATCCTAGTATACCGTCAGTGATAAACGTAATGTGGAAATATGGATTTTTCTGGTCAGTTATGTCCCCTATCTTGGACCCCAACGGTTCTATGTGCATGTTACAAGTACATGTATGTTCCCTCCAGTTCCAGTTATGAAGACGCAAATACATGTGCGTCCACCGTTAACATGTCCTCTTTCAGATCCGCCATGAATGAGCCGGATATTCCATTCCTAAGTACAAAAGGCCACCGCCTTTATATGGTTCACTTATGCCATTTTTACAGTCCAGGCAAATAGGCCCTGATTCTGTCATCAAGCTTTTCTTGCTTTCTGCCTCTGAAGCTCCAGTCTGAGCCTGCATCTGTGACCATGAACTTTGTCTCATTCCCTGCGCGGCTCACGAAGCCTGACATCAGCCTGTTGCCTGCCAAGAAACTGTATTTCACCTTCGAAATTATCTGCTCCGCCCCCTGCCCAATGCATTCCTGTCTAGTAGTTTCAGTAAACATTCTTCCAGCTACCGAGCAAAGGCCCGGTTTCTCTGTCTTCATGCAAGTAATTCATAGCCCTGTTACTATGGAAGATTCCTGCCCTCGCATCTAGTGTAGACACTTAGACGCCTGTACACGCACTAACAGTCAGTATAGTCAGTATAGAATAAGATTCTACTCTAAGAGACCTCTCTTTTGGATAACATAGTTCTTTAAACATAGGATGTTAGATATGATTTGGGATTAGGTTGACTTGACCCTCCAGACTTCTGTCGCCACATGTAGAGCTAAATGTCAAGTCCCCTTCACCCCCTAGTTGCACGTCAATCACACGTCATACTGCTGCGCGCGCATCTCTGCCAAGTATTTCTGCTGACATTGCGAAATTATTTCATAGGTCCACCCATATGTGACATCACAACCAATGACGTTTCTTTGTTACTCCCAGTTCCACCTACTTTTGCTACGTATGTATGTCTTATCTACACTATCAATTGTTACGCCTCTTGCATTTACTTCACTGTAATGCCTATTGTATAAAAGTGAATAATTATCAATAATGTATGTACTTCACTTCCTGAACCTCCGTGGTGATGGAACTTGGAGGCCACGATTTCGAAATCGTCCATTAGAATAAAGCCCATTCCGAACCTCTAATACCACGGATTCTGCCTCTTATTTACTGAGCTATTTTTATTATGTTCTGTATCAAATTAAGTCCCGGTAATTAAATTATTTACCACAGTAAGGTTATGGGCTACACACGAATAGGCACTTTCTGTCAGCTGGGGCTAAGGGTGCCATTCCGAAGAGGGTGTGGGTTGCCTTGATAGTACTGATATGGAGGGGATCGAGCACTAATACGTACAACAACGAGAGCACATTTTGCAGTCATGGTTAAGGTTAACTTGATTAAATTGATGGGATGTTACCAGTTGCTTCAGTTAAGCAAAGTTTCCTTGGGAGTTGTCAGCGAACATTCAGACTGCAATTTTGGTGGTTAGCTGGTCGTCAGGCCTTTTAGATGTGTGTTTCTAGCGCAGGCATGTCCAAGAATGGGTTAAGGGGCCTGAAGTCTGTCCTGGATTACAAGTTCACAGGCATGTGGAGCGGCAGAACTGAAAGGGGCTTGGGTTCGACCTCTGGTCACAGGTTCAGATCCTGGTAGGTCCACTTAGCATTTCATCCCTCTGAGGTCGATGAAACGGGTACCATTGAGATTAGTAATAATAACATATGCAAATTCTCCCACCCCATAGCCTTGGTTGGCAGCCATGCAGGTTGTGGAAGTTGTCATCCAACGAGTGTGCTAGGGATTGAAATATTGGGTCAACCTCTGGGTTAAGTACAAATGGGGCTACACAGTATTAAAGAACACTTGGCATTCCCAGTATACAAAAAATGGCAGGTATTTATACTTATGGTTCCCCTCTGGTTCACACTGTCCTGTATGCTCCCTGGTATACTAGCAGAAGTTAGGGAGGGCAAGGCGTCACCTAGGGTAGTGATTGACTGAATGCGATGGACATACTCCGACAAGTGCTATACAAAGATAACTGGGTGCAAGAGGAAGTAAGGCGGGCTTGTTAACTCTTACTTCCACCCGCATTGGCACTTCTTGTCAGGAGTGGCTTGTCAAATGTATTGCTTTTCAGCCAGGCAATGTTAACATTGAACCAACACTAAACTATTGGTTTTAGGTCATCCGGGGCGCATATATATGAAGGGCTGGGCAAGGAGGGGACCACGGATACTGGGTCCCCCTCCGAGTTGCAGACTCAGCAGGACATGCTAAGAGGTGGGCCATGGAATCCCAAGGCATTTAAGGGGACAACCGGCCGTAAGCCACCCTGGGAGGGGTGGTGTAATTGTGCAGGCGCTGGAACAGCTTCTGTAGAAGCAGCAGCCCGGGCAGGGGGTGGTGTCTCTCCTCTCACCACTGGGGTGAGACAGCTGGGAGGCAATGATTTGACTTTCCAGGGTAGGAGGGTCCTGCTGCCAGAATTTAATTCCCCCTGGTGTAAGTTATGCATCCATCCCTGAACAGAGCTGTTTTGGTTTTACCAGTCTAAAGTCCACAGGGAGTTTAGAAAGGATGGGGGCACCTGTCCAGAAGGGGTATGCTGGCCTCCTGTCCTGTATGGGCTTGGACTTGTTTTGGCTGGACCTGGGAAAGGCCCAGTAATCAGCGGGATGTAGGTAAAGATGCCTACCTTTGTGGGGGGCCCTGGTTGTGACGGCCACCCCCAGAGCTGTGGAGGAGTTACAGGGTGATCCAGACTCTGCAAGGTACAGAAGGGTACTATATGCAGCAGCACAACAAGGGTGCTAAGCCAATGATACCCAGGGATGTCTTAGCGTTGTCCCCTGGAAGAACGACGGCACCCCGTTAGTCCTACTGGCGGTTGTGGGTCTGAGCAACCGGGGGCTGCCTGGAACGGTCCGCCCACCTTTTGGGGGGCGTGAGTAAGGCTTTGGACTGGCGGTCCACTGATGGGAGGGGTGGCCCCTCCCAAAATTGGTAGCCACCGATTGGCGACGGCCACGGTGTAATTTGGCTCAGCAGGTGGCATAGGGGCTGGCCTGCCCTTGGATTGCTCGTAAGATAACCCACCATGTTGGCATATTTGTTATGCAAATAAATAGGCCTGGGCGAAGCACTACGCTACGCTCGCGTAGTTTGCGAAGTTCGCGTTACTTCGCACTACGCGAACTGCACGTAGCACAGTGCGAACACGCGTAGCGTAGTGTTGCGGTCATTTTTTGCTTGCTCGCGGTCCTTAACGTCAAGTTGGCGACCGCAAGCAAGCAAAATGACATCCCGGCGAGACTTTTTCCTTGTTCGCGATCAGCAACAGCAAGTTGGCGATCGCGAGCATGGAAAATAAACCTCCCGGCGAGATTCCCAACGCGAGGAGGTCAGGTTTCTCATTGCGAGGGGTCGCGTATGCTCGCGACCGCTCGCGATGAGAAACTACCAGTTCGCGTTGAGAAAGCTGCCGCTCGAGTACAAATCTACTCGAGCAGCAGAAAACTACAGCTCACACTCTGCAAGATGCCATTTTCAATGATTGCACAGTGCCGGTTGCTTGTCCGCACTGTGCAATCATTGAAAACAACATCTTGCACAGTGCGAACATGTTACTACGCAGTTCGCAAAGTGCTACGCGTAGCTCGCGTAGTGCGAACTTCACTTTGCGTAGCTTCGCGAAGTGCTACTTCGCGAACTACGCCCACCCTTACAAATAAACCTGCAGCAATTTTCTCCACTAACAAGGTGTCTTGGGGTTTATTTATGTATGTTGCTGTATGAGAACTGAGGAGTGTTGCCGATATTGGCAATATGGTTTCCAGCACCAAAGTCTGCAGTCTAGCCGACGGACCACATCCTCTCCTCATCCTGTTCCATTTTGACGAAGGTTGAGAAGGCACTTACTAACTGTGGAAGGAATCAAACAAGCAATGCCAAATGTTGGCACAGTTGCTGATACTTCCATCCACTTGCATGTTTAAAGCTAGTAAATTGGCTTAATATGAAAGCCCAGGGCAGAGATAGCATCTGTTCCTGCTTTACACATGTGCAGCATAGCCCCAGAAGTCTGTGGCACTATTGAAAGACCCAGTGCTGATGGATCAAACGCATATTCAGGTGGATTGACTAATGGATTATAAATAAAACCTTTGACCTTGAAATAATTTAGTTTGAAATATGTGAAAAGAAACGTTTCTCTTTTGCCAGTTGATTTCATGTTGCACAGTGCAGATGATTAGAAATTGCATAAAATACCAACCCAAGTATTGCACAGGCGAAGTCTGGTTGAATTACAACCAATACTGAAATAGGTACACCCTATAGCAGCCAGAATGTTTCTTTTACTGTATTGATATATTGAAAAGAAACAACCGCAAAGTTGTTTTTTTTTTGGGGGGGGGGGGGGGTGTTTAGTAATTTTATTTTTAAATAAAGTATTCTTTGGGGTCGGGATGCGGGAAACCAAGGGTGTTCACTATCTATCTACACTATCCCAGCAGTAGTCACTTCATCTAATTGATCTGCCAATGCTCGACAGCTGAGGCAGCTTCAAGTATTGTATCTTTTAATATGGCGCTTGCCACTTACCCCACTTGATTAGGGGGTTGAAATATTTGCCTGACCAGGCAGCACCATGCACTGTGTAGGGTGTGTAGATGGAAGAGTGTTTTAAAATTTAACCACTTTAGAAAGTGTTTCCGTATCATGTGTAATTACAATCAAAGTGTAGTTATCTTCTTGTGGGTCGCAGCGCTTTTCACTATGGTGAAAAACTAATATGAATGAACGAACGATAGGTTTGAGATGTCTGTTTGAGATGCCATCAGCAACAGGTAGCTCCACAGGGGCCTTGGCAGTAATCTTAATTGTAACAAGAACAATCTAGGTCCTGTTTGTGTGTTGGTTGCTGCGTTAAGGTGGATCACGCTAATTTATTAAGAGGCTGAACAGATTTTAGATTAACAAAGATTTGTTACGAATTCCTGATATGCAGTCCTATGTGATCATCACGGTAGGAAGAAAAGTGAAGGTGAGTGTTCAGTTTGAGGGAATCTGCAGTATTGGGCTATGCCAGAGTATTCAGATTCCCACCATTGTTGGGCACATCTTTCAACAGCATGCCTACTTTTGTAGTATGCCAGTTTAGTTGTTGTAGTGTGGCTAGTTGAAGTGGTAAGGGCTAGAGACTAACTCACAGGGCTGCTCTGAAGTCAGTCTCATGTGTATGTTTGTATATAGTCTCTTACAATCTATTACGAGTCCCCTAGGTTTTCAATAGAGAATTGGGCTGGAAAGGAAGGTAGGTGTCTTGGGGTGACTATCCTATTTTGAGGAAGGGTTGTTTAAAGGTGTAGCCTGCAGTGCTTATCTACTAGGTTATGATTTTCCAGGGTGCTTTTGCATAACAGCTTAGTTCTATCCCTGACCACTTTCATACATATCTTAAAAATGTCCTAGGCCTCGAGGAGCCATGCAGCTAGGTCTGCCCCTTCCCTGATGGTAGAACGCCCAATCCTCGATCCTCCGGAACACTGACAGAGGCCAGTTATTCATATTAACTGTAAACCAGAATTGGATGATGGCCAGGAAGCACCAACTCAGCAGGCAACTAGTTGGAAAAGAGAAGAGACCATGGTTAACTGGTGAACTAACTCCACGCCTTAATCGCATGGAAAGCAAAGACCTCATTTCCATCTCTTTTGAACACCACTACTGGCAGTGAAGTTATGGATTCATCATTGGTTACTATTGTCAATCACTACTTAGTAATTATATCCTTGGCCATGTTTTTGAGAATTGTGGAATTAGACTGACAGATGCCAGAAAATAAAGAATTATGCTAACATAATATCACAGAACAGAGGAAATAAGCCCTAAAACAGGCACAGAAGAGAGAATTATTTTTATTTAAAAATGTGAACCTTCAGATAACAGCAACCCCTTATTGGGTTTGACAAGCAGGGCAAATCAAAACAGTTGAGTATTTAAAAGCTGACAGAAATGAACGGCCCAGTTAGGGATTGTGCCAAGAACCTGTTAATAACTGTCAACTGTGAGACCGGCAAAACACACTGCTGTTAATTTCACCAAAGTAGAGCTCTCCTAGTGACTGGAGCTGGTTGGCGCTCACTCTTGCTTCCAGGCCCTAAAAAATTAACAGACTTAGAAATAGCTCTGTTAGCCAACTCGAAAGAACCAGATAAAGCTACAATTAATCTGTTCTTACAATGAGTATGATGATACAAAATTGACTAAAGACCTAGAGTGGTAGTCTCCTAAGACCCTGAGACATTTTTGACGTGTTTGCCTACAGGCGATAGTGGCCATCCAAATCCTTGCATAAATGGCTACCACAATGTTTTCCTTCCAGAGGTAAGAACCAGAAATAAAGGTCCTGCTTCCCGGGAGTCTTACAACTCATATATCCATCAAATCTAATACCACTGTCATTCTATTAAAGACTTATGATTGCTTGACCAGTAAGTTCAACTTCGATAAAGAAGAGGAGCAGGTTAAGCATAATCCCATTATATGCAATATTAACATCAGCCCTGTAATATATATATATATATATATATATATATATATATATATATATATATATATATATATATATATATATATTTAAATGCACCAAAGCCCTTGTGGGACAAAGATTCCCCTCCCCTTAGTTTTTGATGACTGGTATTTTTAGGTTTTTGATCTCTGCACACTGAAGCACTGTACCAGTCCCCAGTGTAGGTGCTCTGACCCTTAAAACATGGTAACATTGGCGAAGCCTCAGCGGACAGGTTTAATTTTCTACTAAATACACCACTAGCATGGATAGTCAAATGTCACCTGTGGACTGGGGCACCTATGGTGCCATCCACTAGGATGACGAGGAAAAACAATGCTTCAGACAAGTGGGGCAGCTAGACACGTTGCCTCCTGTGGCGGTCCCTGTGTGTCGCCGCATGGCAGCCGCTTGGAAGAGCGGAGGGGTGGGGTTGGCCGCTGCCCCTCCCCTGCCACTGCTTCAGAGCTACATGTGTAGCCTGACTGCTGCAGCTCTTGTACCTGCAGGCAAACCTATACAAAAAAAACCTTCATAACAGGAAAGAACCCTACTTTAAAATGATGTAATTCACCCCTAATTATCCATTGTAGCCCATAAGGTAGGATACATAGTATTTTAGAGTTATAGAACAAGTATTTAGTGTGGCCATGGTCCTCCAGTGACTAGACCCCCAAGCGATTCGCAGTGTAAAGGGCTGTCATTGATTGTATGAGAAGTGCTATGCTTGCTAACTTAGCTTTTTGGAAAGCTACAGAAATAATTCAACCAGGGTTTAAAATATTTATTATTAATCCTATTCAATTGTTAAGTTGTCCTTTTGCTATATGCACCTGAAAAATAACTTTTTTTAAAGTTGGACCTTGCCTGTCCGACCCTCCAATAGACTAATTAGCACAAGCTTTTCTGCAGCTGATCTGATCAGTGATTTACAGTGGCCTCACTAGGGGGGTGCGGACCGCACCAGGTGACACAATCACATGGGGTGACACCAAATTGCAAAATAATGGGACCCCTGCCCCGCCCGCGGACCAGCCTGCACGGGGGAGCCCCGTGCCCAGAGCCCAGGCAGGGACAGCATGGCATCCATAGGGGACTTCGACCCGGTGACCACCAGCGTGCTGGCCACCAAGATCGAGATCACCGAGTCCTGCAGGTAAGACCCCCGTGCAACTGACCCTCACATGCACCCCCTGACTCCCCCATGCAGCAGACCCCTCACACGCACCCCCATCACTCCCCCACCCCCAGAAGCCAAGAGCAGGAGGGTGCAAACTCTTGAGCCTCCTTCCCACTCCACAGGTGGCAGGAGTGGGCGTGTTCAGAGCAGAGGAGAAGGGGCTCACTGTAGAGGGTATTGCGGGGGCTCACTGTAGGGGGGGTACCGTGGGGGCTCACTGTAGGGGGTCCAGCGGGGTCAAAATGTACACCAGAACAGGTACAACGACAGGGGAGTGCAGAGGTAGGGGGCACCGGAGAAATTTGTAGGTATGTGCCACCGAGGAGTGCAAAGGTAGGGACATAGGGGAGTGCGGGGGTATGGGACACAAGGAAAACATGGAGGTAAGGAGTGCAGAGGCAGGGTACAGGAGGGTGCGTAGGTAGGGGCACAGGGGAGACGAAGGTAGGGGCACAGGGGACTGCGGCGGTAGGGGCACAGGGGACTGCGGCGGTAGGGGCAGAGTGAAGTGCGGAGGTACTTGGCAGAGGGTAGTACAGAGGTACGGGGCACGGAGGAGTGCAGAGGTAGGGAGAGTGTTGAGGTAAGGGCACAGAGGGGTGCAGAGGTGTGAGACAGAGGGTGCATAGGTACTGGTGAGTGCGGAGGTATGTGGCACAGCAAAAATGTGAAGGTACGGGGCATGGAGAAGTGCATAGGTATGAGACACGGGGATGCGGAGGTATTGGACACAGAGGGGCACGGAGTTATGGGGCACAGGGAAGTGAGGCAGTAGAGACACATGGGAGTACGGAATACAGACGTCGGCGACATTCGAAACGTCATTCACGTGGCTCCCGGACCCGCCGTTTTCATCAGCCCACTGCCCACACCCACTAGACGTGCTTAAAAACACGCTTTGCACTGGCGGACTCGGAGGAGGTCCATCATGGGGTAAGTCGTGAGGTGGTGACACCATGAGTTACCGCACTGGGAGACACCAACCCTAATGACGCAGCTGGTGCTTTACCAATCACATCGTCTGAAAACTGTTCCCAGAGCAAAGGAAATGGCTTGGACCTTTTCATAGAAAGACGTGGGAGTGTAGTATGTGGCTCATTTCAGCTCAGGAAGAGCCATTTGGGGATCACAACCTTCACAACCTTCATTAACTTGAAAGGAACACAGCGAGGCCTCCCGTTTGCATAGCTATGGGTAGAGTCTGACTGTGTGAAGAGGTGCCTTTTGATCCCAGGGTCAAATGTACCAAAGTTGGCAACCTCCTAATGGGAGAGGTGAGCTGGTCCTAGATGCAGTTTGGTGTTGAAGAGGAGGGCCTGGTCTTTTCTGTAGACTCATCCCACGCTTGGTCACGGCCTCCTCCTGGGGCAGAAGTGTTCTGCCATGTTGAAATTGTAAGCATAGTGCACTGTGGGATAGTTTGCAGTAAAGCAAAACGGATTTACTGCAAAATGGGAAGGTTTGCCCCAGCACTTAAAAAAATAATTACAACAATAAAAATATTTTTTTGCATTGGTTGGGTAGTATCCAGGAGTCACCCCCCACCCACCTTCTAGTGAATCATACAAGATATCTCACCCAAAAAAAATCTGGAACTGCAGATGTTCAGCAGAGGGACTGGCCTTGTTTCTCACCTGTGCGGAGAATAGAAGGGCATGGCCTGCCCCTACTTGTACAGAGGACTGAGAAGTGATCCCAAGGGTCAGTTGGCTGACCTCTTGCATGGCTACAGGGACAGAACAAACTGAAGAGGCTTCATTTTTCCTTGAGTGACTAACTGATCAGTAATTACTCAACTTGAACTGGTCCCTGCTGCTGGGTCCTGCAGGAGTGAGTTGTGATCCCGAACTACTATATCTGAAGTCCTGGGAGCCTCAGAAGAAATCAAGAGGAACTGCTCCAGAAAGTTTGATTGGGCTCCTAACATTTTTGCACTTTCATGACCCCTGGAGCTTTAGCACACCATGTGATAAAGAGGCCTGTTTTTGAAAGGGTTTAATTTAATGCAGCTTCAACCATGCCCCTCTGAAGAATTATGAGCTCTAAAATAGAGTAAGTCTGAAGGTGTGTAGAAATCTTGACCGGGCATACTCACCACACATCTGCCCACACACGGACATTTGTGGTCATCAAATAATCCAGCTCCGAGCATTTCCTGCCAAAAACCAATAGCTTTATAAACCAAACATTTAACTAGTGGAGCTCTTCTAGATCAATGCCTCACTAATAGGTTTGAGAGTTAATTATGTCTGCGAGTGTTCCCCTACGTCTTGACCCATTACATACAATTAATTATTTGAACAAATCAAACAGCCAATTTTTCTTTGTAGTAGATTTTATTTTGTGTATGAAAAAATGAGCATATATACTGAACTTACAAATACACTGTACATATCCCAAAGCTGTTGTCACAATTGCACAATAGTCCTAGGGGGAAAGTCACAGATCTTATACACATAAAAGATTCAATAAGAAATCAAGTGGGGGGGGGGGGGGGGTGTTGATGTTTTGAACCAGAATTATCAGATCTCATCTGGAGAATTGTCATCTGGCTAGAGCACCTATAACAAAAGTTGGCTCAGTTAGGGTAATTTAATTTCTGCAATATGAACACTAGTTACTTAATGTTCTGTGATCATATGCTCGCCAAATAATTATAAAAATGAGGGGGCACCAAGGGTAGTTACCAAATGAAGAAGTAAATCCTTCCGAAAGATAACGTCAATCACTTGATTGGCCATATTCAGTAGATATGTAATACACCAGGTAAGTCATCCCATGCTTGTTAAAACCTGAAATGTGATCCAGCATGCATATTTCTAAAAGACAGAGGGGTAAAGATGAATATTCCCAATTGACTATCTGAGACCTTCGCAGTATCCTGGTGATTAAGTGATGCAGGAAAACCTTCTAAATCCCGACACTTGCAGATAGCGGTCCATACCCTGCCTAATCAATCATATCTAACATGCAACTAATACTCCTTGAATATCACAGGTATTTCGGCATGCTGAGATAATGTATGTTTTATAGACCGTACATCACAGCCAGCCAGTGTCCTCGCTAGAGGTAAATAACATATCTGAATACTAGAGAGAATTAATTCAATGGTCATACTCGTGGTGTGGTAATGTATAGTTAATGCATGCAATATACACAAGGTTACTAAGCTCATCCTGCGACTTGAAAAAACCAAAACACTGCTATTGTCCCTCTTGGACCTAATCTGCTGGAAGCGGTAAGGGTTGGTCTGCTAATGATCATATCCAAAACCTTAACTAAATGTAAAAAGCATTATAACAAGGACCTTACAGCGGGGAAACAATGTGTCCTCTCACTACTTTGTCTTATGTCAGCAATGAAGATGTGCTGGAAGATGCTCCAGCCTAGATCAAGGTTAGCATCCTGGACCACTCAACCGCTAACCTCCTTCCGCCATCTTGAATGAGGGTCACAAAGTAAAAACTCAATTTGGAGGCTAAAGGGGGCTCCAATCCTCGCTGTCACAGCAATGGCAGTATCTAGCCAGTAATATCTGTCACATACAGGTCAAGGCTGTCATGGCATAGTAAACATTGACCCACTAAGTGACTAACGTTAATCTGTTTGTGATTGAATTACTTTCTTGAGTTTGTAATCAGCATACAATCCACTCAATCAATACCGTATTACCAGATACACCTTAGTGAAATAATGCAACTGAACAATACAACAATAGTGTGCCAGCGTCACTAAGCAATCCGCGGGACATTAACACACTTGAGTTTATTTGCATATCTGAAGGTGTCCAGCTTTAGCAAATTGCCAGAGACAGGTCTACCCCTAACTCTAAGTCAGTGGTGATACAAGCTTCCAACACTTGTAAAGGAGATACTGAGGTGTTTGTCAAAAATATCTCCCAAGATCAGACTGTAAAGACTCTCCTCATAAGTGTCCCTATTGTTATCAAGACTGGATCATCCCCCAGTGGTGATCCATCTCTCTAGACACATCATGTATTTATGTACATAGCTGTGGGCACATATATGCTATCGCCATTCATGTGTTCAATATCAACAGTCTTTGCAGATGATAGATGTTGTTCAGATCCTTTGTGGTGCTTTTAAGTAAATCAATTTGCCTGCATTCTCTTAAGTTCAATTGTTTAGAAATGTTTCCACCTGTCAAATAAGTACTAAACACCTCCACAACTTTCTAATAGATCTAATTTTTTGTTTCCTTGCTTGTAGTGTCATACTAAAGGAGCAGAGTCCACCTTGCATTTAATGCAATTCCAGTGCTGTCATTTGACCAATTGGTATGTCTTTCCCACATATACTTTGTTGCAAAGACATTTGATAACATAGGTTATTTTTTGAGTGTTACAATTATAAAATGCCTTCAATGTGTAGGATCAGGAATGGGATGACAGTATCTAGGTATACATGATATATCTAGTTAAGAGAACTGCCACATTTCAAATCGCATTTGACAATCCCACATAAGGTCATTGCATCACGGTGGGTTCTAATTTCCAATGGGCCTACCAGGAAGTCCCTGATATTTTTGTTTCTTTTGAACACAAGAAGTTGGGCTTTGTTGTGTATCTCTGATTAAAGGTATTGTGTTTTTTGTTTTTCTTTTTGGGTTACTGCCTGAATTGAAAGTGCTAACAATCACTATTTTCCTCTGAGCCGTCGTCCTAGTTTTGCGCGTGAGTTACCATTCCCTAGGACAAAGCTATGATGTTTTTAGGGCCCTAGTGATGATTTTCTTGAGGTACCCTCTTTCCATCTTTCATTTTGAGGTGTTCATCTTCTTTAAAGCAGCTCTTCTTGAGAAAATAACTCCTGCTTAGTCTTAGACTGATCAAATGGCAGATTATCCCTCAGAGCTCGCAAGTGGTGACTGTTGTACCTTAATAGGGCATTTGTGTCAGCTGGCATCTTGCACATCTTTGTCTGGTGTCTGGAGTAGTTCTAGGTAGTTGATTTCAGTCTTGCTGTTGTTGGCTGAGAAAGAAAAGTCTATGCTCTTGAAGTACTGGGTATTTTAGACCCAGCGGTGCAGGGGCACACACCCTATGACTTCTGGGTTTCTCCCTGTTCCGGACCTACAGAAACACAGAGTCTTCTGGGTGAAGTCAAAGAATCGTTTATTGGCTGCAGACCAATGACAGGTATCCTAGAAGTACAACAGCGTGTATGTTCTCAGGAGACTGCTGAAAATCATAGGAACGGACTTCTCCTTAAGTACAAAATATCATGCTCCAGGCACACATTCCTTGGTTTACAATATGGCCATATAAAGGTATACATTACAAACGAAAAAGCAGAGTCATGATGACCATCCCACATTCCAATTCGGCCAGCCCACAATGATTTACACAGTAAGGTTCAGATCCCACGTTTGATGTAAAGAGACCCCCCAATAAACATGAGCATCTCCTGTTTTGGGAAACAAGTCATAAAGCAGGAACAAGCAGGTGTGGAAGAGATTAGCCGGGGGATTGTGTAGAATGAAAGGGCTTTATGATGGGTCAAACCCTGATGCTAATCACAGGTGGACGGAGGAAGGGGAGCTCGTGAGACCGGTTTGACCCAGGGCAGCAGAGCCAGCTGCCCAGGTCACAGAGAAGTCAGAGGGGAAGCCCATGTACTGTGAGGCCCGTATTTACTCCATTATAGCCTATGTGAGGGCAATGACAAGATGGCCACTGTTTCCAAAATGGAACCCGCGTAGTGGAGCAGAAGAACGTGTACACAGTGCATTCATAGCTAGAACGATATATAAAGCACTCGTACATGCCGCATTTACCATTTGCGGTTCGCTAATACCAAGATAGACAGGGGTAGGGCCCTGTCCCCTACGCGGTCCCGAATATTAAAGTACGACAGACCCTCCTTTTGCCCTTACATAGGCAATCACTATA
Source organism: Triturus cristatus (assembly GCF_964204655.1). Taxonomy (NCBI): domain Eukaryota; kingdom Metazoa; phylum Chordata; class Amphibia; order Caudata; family Salamandridae; genus Triturus; species Triturus cristatus. Next base: position 924,041,081 of record NC_140591.1, on the reverse strand, counting down.
CTCATCTTAATCCGAGTCTAGGTCAATGTTCACGAAGTCATGGAGATGTTGCTGTAGCATCATCCTATTACTTAGCTCGTCCCTTGATACAGGTTTCCTTACACATAAGGTAGTACAGAGGCCACATATCGCAGGAGCACACTGTATGCACAGACAGAACAGGAAAAGAATGGCTAAGATCATTCCAACGACCATCAGAACTTTCCAACCCCAGGCAGATATCAATTCCCAGAACCACCCCACCAGTGACCAATCTCCCTTATCCACGTGTATGGCTTCAGATATTTTATGGAGTTTGGAGATGGCTTGATACACTGTTGGAGCATTATCTGGTATGAAAATGCAGCAACTGGATTGGATGACCTTGCATACCCCACCGCGGTCTGCAAGAATAACGTCTAGAACCATGCGGTTCTGCAGAGTCATAAGGCGATCCGCTTGGAGCTCAGCTGTCAGATTACTAAGGGCACCAGCCGTTACATTGACAGTGGATTCAACCACACGTGTCAGCTGTCTCAGGTTCCTACTATTGACCATAGGTCCCCAAAACGGCAGGAAACCCAAGAAGAAGTCTCCCGCTTCCTGACCGGCAGTATCCTCCTTACTAATCACACCTCTCACAACTCTGGTCTTGTGATAGTCAGAGGCGGCAGTAAATGTCGGCGGTAGCAAGTTCGCAATATAACATGTGCCCGAGAAATCAGGGGGCAGCCATGTATATGCTCGGTCATTACAGATGAAATATGTGCCCTTGGCAGCTAGAAACGCAGGGGAAAACTGTGACGGGAAGGTGTACGTTTCAGGACAGTCACTTCTTCCCAGTTGAGCTCTAGGATTCTGACCATTACCCTGTAAGCAGAACCGACCCATGTGGGGTACGACCCAGATTGGAGATGAGATTTTTCGCTGTCTTTCACCCAGACTAATACTATACCCCGTCGCGTTCCATCCTACATAAGGTCTCAGCTCTTCTTTGGGAATGGATGAGTATGCATCAATATCTCTACTCATATCGGCAACTCCTTTCATCAAAGCCTTATTATTGGTTATAGGTCTGATGGAACGCGGTTGGCGAGGGGAGTATGTATCTAGGGCATAGAGAAACATGGTTTGGAATGCCCATGACGATCCATTGTAACTGTACGGTAGCACCAGGTAGGGAATACCTTTGTTAATGGTATGTGGCATTAACCCACACACCCAGCAATTGGTCGTATTCATTACTAGTTGGTGCTGGTGCAAGAGTTGGATAAACGAGTTATTTACAAACTCTGATCGTCTGGTCTGTTCGTGCTCAGGCAAAGGGTGAAAAGAGTGAGAGGAGGCAGTAGAAAGAGATATAGGCTGTTGAGTGGGTTCAATGGGCTTTTGAGCGGAGAAGAACACAAATCCTACAATAAACATTATGATACTACATAGTGTAAAAAGGCACAAAAAGACAAAACATTTACTTTGCACAATTCTACACATTCTTGCATTAGAGTTCATTTCCTCAATCGGTCTCTCCATCTTAAAAAACTCCATCCTCTACTCGGGCCGCTCGCGGTGGATGAGTTTCTTCTGCTAAGGAGTACGCCTGTCAGTCCAGGGAAACGCCCTAGACTAACCAGAACCGTTGACCTAGCGTCTTCGGCCTGTACCCCAAAGTCTTGGCACCGCGACCCTGCGGCAGAACCCGGATGGTGGTTCGAAAAACAAAAATCAAGAAAGTCCTTCAGATGGGAGAGCAAAAAATGTCAAAAGGGAAATAGTGAGGAAAATCTTTTTGTCCATGGGCCTTGGTCTCAAATTATAGCGAAGGCGGCCAGGTGCTGTTTGGTCTTGAAACAAAAGTTCAGGCTCAGTGGTGTCCAGTCGATTTGATGGTGGCACAGTTTCTTGCAGAATATTGTCACTCTCTTGGTCTGAAACTGTGTCTCTTAAGCGTGCGTCACTGAATGGTACAAAGTGAGGTACAGTGTCTGTCTCAGAGTCGGCGATACCCTCCTTGACCCACTGGTCATATGGCAGAGGCAAGGGGACTATTTTGCAGTGGGTACCATGGATCCAGTGCTTCTTCCCTTTCACTCGCACTGCTGATCTCGTCGACAGAAGAACAAGATGAGGGCCGATCCAGCGAGGCTCGTCGTTGCCCTTACGCTGGAAATTCCGGACCAGGACCCACGAGCCAGGGTTGATAGGGTGTCCAGGAGGTTCAGAGGCTTGGGGAAGAGTATCATGTACCTGTTGGTGCAAAACACGCAGTTTAACAGTCAAATCATACAGGTAATCGAGTAGTACTGGATGCTCTATCTCACTGAACTTCGTAGGCCTCGGTACACCCCATACGTTGGCGGGACGGCCAAAAACGACCTCGTAAGGACTAAGTCCCACTCGTGAGTGTATGGTCATTCTAGTGGACAGGAGTGCTAAGGGCAGAGCGTCAGGCCATTTAAGACCGGTGCTCGCCTGAATTTTGGCCAGCTTGAGCTTTAAGGCTCCATTGTAGCGTTCTACTAGTCCAGCTGATTGGGGGTGATTTGCAGCGTGGAACTTCTGCTTTATCCCTAGCCCTTCACATACATTCTTCATCACTTTACCCACAAACTCACTTCCATTATCACACCGTACCATTCTTGGCATCCCAAACCTAGGGAAAAATTCCTTTACAAGGGCTTTGGCTGTGGATAGGGCAGTGTTATCTTTCAGAGGATAAGCCTCTATCCGTTTTGAGAAAGCACAAACAACCACCAGTACATATTTCAGGTTGTTGCATCTTTCCATGTGAATAAAGTCCAGCTGCAAAACTTCGAATGGACATGATGGGGGTGCAAAGTGACCAGCCGGAGTTGGAGTTCCCCTACCAGGGTTGTACTTCAAGCATACTATGCAATTCTTGACCACATTCTCTGCACACTTGGGAATCCCAGCATTCTGCCATACTGGAGCCAACAACTTGCATATACCTTTCGTACTGATATGTGCCATTCCATGTGCCATAGTAACCACTGGAAGCACATATGCATCAGGCAACAACCATCGCCTATGTTCTGTCAGATCAGTCCAACAACCATTCTCATCCAACTTACCCATACTTTCTCTCCACTTGCTTAACTCTTCCTCTGTGGCTTCAGCCTGAAGCGACTTCACACTCTCTATTGTGTTCTCACACATCCCAACATCATTAACCCATCTTGCGGGGCCTGCAACATACATTCTAGTCTTCACATTCTGTGCCGTTTCTTTCGCGGTCTCATCAGCAAACGCATTCCCACGTCCAACATCATCTGTGACTTTCCTGTGCGCACTGCATTTCATGATCGCAACTTGCAACGGTAGGGTCAGTGACTCAAGGAGATCATTCACCAACTTGCCATTCTGAATTTTAGCTCCATGCGACGTCAGGAACCCACGCTCTTTCCACAAACGCCCAAAATTATGAGCCACGCCAAAGGCGTACTGGCTATCTGTGTATATGTTCACTCTCATTCCTTCAGACAACACACATGCTCTCGTGAGGGCGATTAATTCTGCTGCTTGGGCCGAATTATGTGGCACTCGTGCAGTTTCCACGACCGTGTGCAAAGTCGTGATAGCATATGCAGCAGTCGTGTCACCATATGCAGCAGTCGTGTCACCATTAGGGAGCTTGAAGCATGAACCATCTACCCATAAAGTGCCATCACACTCAGTCAGGGGAGTATCTTTTAGATCTACTCTCCCTTTCGTCTCTTCTTCTGTTCTGAACAGACAATCATGTTGCTCAATCTCATCTGAGTCTGCTGGAATTGGCAACAATGTAGCTGGATTCAGCGTATTACATCTTTTTATGTGTATGTGATTCGCTAACAGTGTAAGTTCATAACCTGATAATCGCGCACTAGTCAAGTGTTGTGTCTTGGTCCTATTTAATAATGTGTCTACAGCATGTGGAACCATAACAATCAATGTATTGTCCATTACCAAACCAGCAGATTGTCGGATAGACATCGCTGCAGCAGCTGTCGCTCTCAGACAGCTTGGCAATGCCCTCGCTACAGGGTCCAAGGTTGATGAAAAATATGCGCATGGGCGCGGTCTGTCGCCAAAAGGCTGTGTTAACACTGATAATGCGCATCCATCTTTCTCATGAACATACAATGTAAAAGGCTTGCTGTAGTCAGGAGTGCCCAACACAGGAGCTGAACATAACGCATTACGCAATTCCACAAAACTTTTCTGGCACTCTTCAGACCATGGGATAGGATTCGGCGTGTCTTTGCATGTTAAGGCTAATAAAGGCTTTGCCAACAAAGAAAAACTAGGGATCCAATGCCTACAGTATGAAGTGATGCCCAAGAAAGCACGCACTTCTCTCTGTGTCTTTGGCACACTCAACTGTGCAATGGCTTGAATTCTTTCTGGGGTCAGTTTCCTTCCCTCCTTCGATAAGAGATGACCTAAGTAGGTCACTTCTTGTCGACAATATTGCAGCTTAGAGAGAGACACTTTGTGATGGAAAGCGGATAAATGGCTCAACAGTGACAATGTGGCTTCTTTACAGATCTTCTCAGTATCCGCAGCGATTAGTAAATCGTCCACGTACTGAATCAGGATAGCGCCACTAGGTAGAATAAGTGCATCAAGCTGCGCTTTCAAAGCTTGACTGTATATGGATGGACTCTCACAGTAGCCCTGGGGAGCGCGTTTGAAGCGGAAGCTTCGGCCTCCCAGACTAAAACCAAAAATGTCTCTGCTCTTTTCTGCAATTGGGATGCTAAAGAAAGCATTCTTTAAATCGATCACTGAAAACCATACAGCAGAGGCTGGAATCATCGTTAACAAGGCAGTTATATCAGGGACAACTGGAAATTGTGGCACAACAATCTTATTAACCTCTCTAAGATCAATCACAAATCTGTAAACAGGTGGCTGTGAAGGATCCGTCCGTTTTAAGACAGGTAAAATCGGACTATTGCAAACGTTGCCTCTTGTCTCTTCAATCACACCTTTATTAATCAGGTCGCTGACAATGTCTAACAATGCTTTCTGGCCTTCATTAGAGATTTTGTACTGGGGAATACGTGGCAGTCTGACATTAGCCTTTAAAGTTACCACGTATGGCGGTATCTCCAAGAGGCCCACATCATTGGGACCAGTAGCCCAAAGGGCATCCGGAAGGGATGACAATTCAGGCGGCATTGTATTTTTAGACAAGTACATCGGGGAAATCACTTTCTTGCCTAATGTAAGTTGTACTCCTGAAGGAGAACAATTCAGTGTAGCGTGCAATCTTTTCAACAAATCTAATCCCAGCAAATTCTCACCACAACCCGTTGTTAGGATCAGGGGTGCTTTCAGCTCACAAGGTCCAACAGAAAGTGACATGGGACTAGAAATCGGGTTCCTTACTGGGGCGCCAGAAAAACCTACTGAAACATTTATCTCGCCAGACAAAGGTGCGCCAGGAAGTTTTGAATGCATGATTGAACTCTTTGCAGCACCAGTATCTAGCAGAAAAGGCTCCGTTACATTTGCTGTAGTCACCTCAACATACGGTCCACTCTGATCCACTGGCACTGAAACAACTCCCTCTCTTTGTCTATGGCTGTCCTAGTAATCATTATTCTCTGCATCACCGTCCTCTGCATAATAATCATTATTATAATACTGGGCCGTATTACTAGTCGCGTTAGCTTGCTGATCAAAACTATTGATGGTATTTTGAGGCGGCAGAGGACGCGCGTTCTGGGGAGCATTTCCACGCCCTCTGCCTCTAGGAGCTTGCTGACCACCCCTACCTCTTGCGCCATACGCATTACCGTTCCGCTGCATTAATTTAGGGCAACTATATTTATAATGACCTTCCTCTTTGCAGTATGAACATTGGTTGGGACCTACAGGGACACGTGGTTGATAATACCCATTCATTTGCTGGTTTGTCTGAAACTGTTGGGGTTGGTGATAGACACCTTGGGGTTGCCTATAATTATTACCACCTCCACGTGGCGGGTAGGCCTGCTGTAAAAGGACCTTTGTCTTCAGTTCCTTCGTTTTCTTTTCTGTTCTATCTTTCTCGTCCTTATCTCTATTTTCATAATACTGTGCAGTAGCCAGTATTTGCGCTGAAGAAGAAACAGCCCAGGAACTCTCTGAATCTTTTAACTTTTTACACAGGTCAGGAAGTAGATTCTGCACAAACTTATCCACAAATAACCGTTGGCCACCCTCAGTACTCATATCCTGCCCACTGTGGTCAATAAACGTTTCTTCAAACCTAGTAAAGAAGTCTGACACTGTCTCATCTTTCTTCTGCTTGCATGCAGATAACTTGTCCCAATTTACGCGCATCGCAGGCATTATTGTCTTCATATACGTGATGATTCTACCAGGCAGTTCAGCTACTAAAGGTTCTGGTTTCGCACCACCAGTTTGTCTAGCATCAGCAGCAACAATGTTGGCCCATGTATCCCCTAGTTCTGCATTGTGATCTACATTACGAATTGATCCCCATAGAGGCTGTGGAACAACATTGCCAAACAACATGTCTATATCGGCCAGATTCATAATGCATGACCCTGCCGTCTGTGACAACTCTTTATAATAACCTGCTGGGTTCTTACGGGGATCAGATAAGGACTGCTTAAGCGCTAACACTTCAGAGCGCTTCCATGGAACATGCACCCAAACACGCTGGAAATGCGCTGCCACAGCGGGGTTACCACCGACAGCTGCAACCGCTTCCTTCCATACCGGGGGAACTTCTCTCATAGGGTATTGTCGCGCTTTTGCCTTTTTCCCCACAAGGACCTCTTGTTCAAACAATGACTGTTGGCAATCGTCATTCCTAAGTGACAATACAACCGCAACTGCTTTATCTACTTCGCGGTCCACAATTATACCAGTTCCAAAATCGAACCTCACTCTACACAACTCCTGCGGGTTCGGATTTTTACCACTATCCTCCAATTCTTCACAGAGAATTTCGCACATTTTCTCAAACACATATCTCTGTTTAGGGGCATCCCATTGATGGAAAGTGTTGACAACTGATTCCACATCATAAAGTGAAGGAAAAACGATCCATCTACGCGCCATGTGATCTATTACCTTTTTCTCATCGGGGTTAGGCAATTGGCTGCGCAACTGCTTACGCTGTACACCAGGAGTTGCACCAGATGACCCAAAGAGAGGAGACATTAATGTAGTAACCACATTAGCTAAGCGCTGTCGCGCTGAAGGAGAAGCTGAGGCGAGAACAGGGGGAAAAACAGAGGGAAGAAAAGAGGATGTAGAGACAGGTACTGGAGTGGTGGAAGGAAGAGTGTTAGGGGAGACAGTTACTGGATTAGGCAAAGTCGCAGGAAGTGCGGGGGCAGTTGGAAGCACAACTGGCGGCGCTTGAGAGGGCTGCGCTACAGGAATAGGAACTGGCTGCAAAGCAACTGGCGGTTGCGGCAAGGCTTGCAGTATATGCACTGGAGGCGGCATATTTACAAGCTGGGGAGGCGCCGTGGCAGTTTGAGCATACGGGGGTGGCGAACTCAACAAATGTGACATCAAGGGATCTTTCTCCTTTTCTTCTGACTCATCCTGCTTAGAATGTGGCAAAGCTGTGTAACATTTGTCAATCCCTAACTTACGCTGCCTGTGCAATTGCTCATTCATTTGCTCCTCCTCATTGTCTTTAAATTGTACAGCTGCTTGCATTACTGACATACCTCTCTCTCTCTTATTCTTTTTCGCTAACTTAATTTCCTTCTGTTTGGCTTCCTTTCGCCATAAGCGGAAAGAGTCAAACATCGCCGGCCGGGCTTTCTTCTTAAACAATTTAATTTCCAGATTATCTAAAATATCAGTATCGAAACTACCATTTTGGGGCCATTTTAAAACACCATCTTTCCTGGTGTAGTGGATCCACACTTCGTTATATGCAATGGGGCCTACGCCATGTTTCACATAGAGCTCATAAGTTGGAGTTCCAACCGGAGGAACCGGACATGATTCCTCTAGCTGGAAATCTTTTCCACAACCCAAACAGAATAATCTACCAAATAGTCCAGAACCAGGCATCTTCGCTCACTAGTCTAGATCCAAACGTCAAAGGATTATCGATTACGATAGCCTCGTGAATACACGAGTCCTCTGGTTTTGGCGTTTGCAAACTCCAAAGTACCAATTCAAATGATCCCGAAGGATACCAAAACAAATGGGAGACGCTCCACTTATACTTAACTGAATATTGCTGATCGATGGCGTCACCAGAAGACTCTCTCGATTGTTTCGCTCTCTCAAACTCGTCAAGGGTCCAAAACAGGTCGATTAATCAGGGCAGCAGTCCTTCGTAGCCGTCGGGACGCGGAGAACCTCGCAGAAAAGACTTTCGGACCACGTCGACATGCAGGGGTCGATGAAGTGGCGGCCTTCCTCCGGAATTTCCACACGAAGCTCCTCACGAACCTCTGGCTTGGACTGGTACCGCTGAAATCGTCCCGAGTTGGGCGCCAAACTGAAGTACTGGGTATTTTAGACCCAGCGGTGCAGGGGCACACACCCTATGACTTCTGGGTTTCACCCTGTTCCGGACCTACAGAAACACAGAGTCTTCTGGGTGAAGTCAAAGAATCGTTTATTGGCTGCAGACCAATGACAGGTATCCTAGAAGTACAACAGCGTGTATGTTCTCAGGAGACTGCTGAAAATCATAGGAACGGACTTCTCCTTAAGTACAAAATATCATGCTCCAGGCACACATTCCTTGGTTTACGATATGGCCATATAAAGGTATACATTACAAACGAAAAAGCAGAGTCATGATGACCATCCCACATTCCAATTCGGCCAGCCCACAATGATTTACACAGTAAGGTTCAGATCCCACGTTTGATGTAAAGAGACCCCCCAATAAACATGAGCATCTCCTGTTTTGGGAAACGAGTCATAAAGCAGGAACAAGCAGGTGTGGAAGAGATTAGCCGGGGGATTGTGTAGAATGAAAGGGCTTTATGACGGGTCAAACCCTGATGCTAATCACAGGTGGACGGAGGAAGGGGAGCTCGTGAGACCGGTTTGACCCAGGGCAGCAGAGCCAGCTGCCCAGGTCACAGAGAAGTCAGAGGGGAAGCCCATGTACTGTGAGGCCCGTATTTACTCCATTATAGCCTATGTGAGGGCAATGACAAGATGGCCACTGTTTCCAAAATGGAACCCGCGTAGTGGAGCAGAAGAACGTGTACACAGTGCATTCATAGCTAGAACGATATATAAAGCACTCGTACATGCCGCATTTACCATTTGCGGTTCGCTAATACCAAGATAGACAGGGGTAGGGCCCTGTCCCCTACGCGGTCCCGAATATTAAAGTACGACACTCTAGTTATTTAAGCTAGCCCATGAAATCTAAAATCTCACCATCTTCACTATTCCATAGTAGGAATATGTAATCGATATAGCATTTTCAAGATGTTATTTTGTCTGTGAGGTAATTGATGTGTGAGACACATGGGGCAAAGCATGCCACACTAGTACCTTTATTTGCTCATGGTATTCATGCTTAAAAATAAAATCATTCCTATTCAGCTCAACTTTGGCCAAACCTACAATGAATTCAAAGATGTCCTTGTGCTGTTAGAGATAAACCTATACCCTTTTGGCATTGCCTTGGGGAATGTGTGTGGATTTTAATTTGACATCGAGAGTCCCCTAGATGTCCTGCTGGTTGCAATATGCCACATACTCTGCCGGTTGCAATATGCCACATGCTCTGCCATTGATAAATTTCATGCTCTCTTCCATACAAGCCAATTTTGGGGACATCTTTGATGTAGAAATCTGCAAATTTGCACTGCTTCCTGGACCTATCTACACCTCGAGTCTATGGGTCTCACAGGTGGCTTATTTTTTTCCTTATCTATGTTCAGTAATGAATAAATTACAGGGTTACTATGGAAAGGTCTATTCAATAAAACATACTCTTGTCACTAATAATCTCTGCTCCTAGGGCTCTCACTCCACTTATGTTATCTTGAATACTCTTAAAGGGATTGGCTGCAGGTTTCATAGAAATGCTAACACTGCTGGATAATGTGGGACATTATGTCTCCTAGTCACTGGGTTTCTGTATTAATAGGGTATCACCTTTGTAAACCAGATTGATCGTTTTGTCCAGATTTTGGAATAAGGTGGTAAAGGCATTTGTTCATTCTTGGGTATTTTGTAAGGAATATATTCCGTTCTGTGTTTAACTTTCAACTGTTTCAGGACTGTTTGTACCAAGCACAATGATTTCTGCGGTCATTAAATGTGTGAGGGTTTGAAGTATGGAGGACAGTAAAAGGCCAGTCCCTGTCTCAATGGGGGGGCTGCTTTATCTTTTGAAGTACTGTCTGAATCTTATTGTCCTAAGAAAGTGAAACAATCCCCCCCCCCTAATTCTAAAGTAATCGGTATATTTGTTATCACAAACCTTAATTCTCTGCTAAGTGTCTGGTTCTCATCATGACTCAACACATGCTTTGAGATGTTAAACGTTGGAGATTCATTATTTCTACTGATAGTTACTCCCCGTTGGTTAATATTTGGGCTCCTGCCATACTTGCGACCCCTCCTTCTGCTCCTCTATCTCCCTTGCCTCTGGAGTCTCTTGGCTATTCGAGCCTACCGAAGATTCTGAGACTGTACTCTTCTTGCATGTCGGTGGAGCGTTGGGCCCTGTTGCGTAGTAGTATCCAGGTACGGGTATGCAAATTATTTCTTGTAGCATGCGATAAACATTTCAACCTTATTGTTTTTTCTTTCCAATATTGAGTGGAAATCAATGATTTTAGCAGATTATCCAAGACTGCTTCTTTCAGTCACACTGTCACTCTTGATTTTATTTTCCAGGTCAATCTGTTTCGGGCTATTCAACTCTTCTAGAGCTGTGTCAATGCCTAAAACCATCCAGTAATGTGAACAATGGTTTCCAATGTCACAGAAATGCTTCTTAAATATCTTGCCATGTGTGAAAATGACTTGTATATTTTTGACTTATTACCCCCATGGGATAATATCAGCCTTCAGACACTCAGTAAATGCTTTATCATATATTTCAGTTCTCACTGCCTTCTTGAATTTCTCCAATTAAACTAAGTCTGTTCAATTATTTTTCACTGACGTGACCCTCAACCTAAAAAAGGAATGTCTTCTAATGATCTTAGAAGTTTACTCTTTGGTGTATGACAATGTTTGTTACTCCATACTAGAGCACGTAATGCCAAGGTTTAACTACAATGCCTTGCAAATGACAGTCTGCTCAAAACCATACACATACATTATGCCCACAACGACCAGGGTAATACTACTAATCAAATATTATTTGACGTGACCCTTAACCTAAAAAAGGAATGTCTTCTAATGATCTTAGAAGTTTACTCTTTGGTGTATGACAATGTTTGTTACTCCATACTAGAGCACGTAATGCCAAGGTTTAACTACAATGCCTTGCAGATGACAGTCTGCTCAAAACTATATACACACAACAATATTCCCACAATGACCAGGGTAATACTACTAATCAAATAATATTCCATGGGGGCTCCTTTAGATCAATACTTCGTTAATACCTAAGATGTAATTAGATGAATTATGTCTGAATGTTCCCATCATGTCTTGATCCATTACATGGCATTGAAAATCGGAACAAATCAACTTTTTCTTTATGTTCCTGACTTGTCATTTTGTTTAACTATGCAGTATGTGCAGTGAGAACTAGTGCTAAGAAAGTGAGCATATATACCGAAGCAAGAAATAGATAATGTTGAGAACCCAAAGCAGTTGTGTTGGGAGGACAATAGTCAAAGGGGGACCCTGGTCTTCATGCATGTACAGGGTTGCCTTTGTTGTATACAAAAGCATCAACTTCAACAGGACTTTGTCCAAAAGACTATCGACTTTGAGAGGACTTGCCGGATACAGTCTTCAATGTTGGCCTGCTAGAGGATACTGACTCACATTTCAGAGACTAATTCAGAAGGTAAAGTCTTTGAATGGTTTGAGCTGCTTAGCATATCTGACCTCAGTCTCATTGCAGTTGGCCTGAAATTGCACATATGTGCCTGTCCATCATGAACAGTGACTTCAGATTGTCAGTTTACTTTTTCTTGCTGCTTTTTGCTCAAACTTTAAATACTCAACATCCCATTATTGAATGTAATCATTTTTAATTGTTCTAAAGATTGAAAATGTGTTTCACTTTTAGAAATTGGTTGCAGTATTTTCATTGTATTTCTTAACTTAAATATTTTGGTACTTCTAAATACATGTGTTGCTTATCTTTAAGTTAGGCCTGTCTGCACAATTCTGTAGCTACCAAGGGTTGAGTCACAGTTTATTTATTTAACCTTTGTGTTCACCCAACAAGATTTTCACTTATTTCTTTGAAAGAACGCTCATCTTCCCCAACTAACTTATTTTCTAACCACTTCCAAAATGAATTACCAAAATAAAACTAGGACATGAGTTAACCATACTTCTAATAAGAACTCGAATTTATTTTGGGATTAGAAAATGATCATTTGTTAGTAATTGACATTGTGCACAGTATTGCTAGATGTTCGGTATAGACATACTCAATATGTCTGTCTGGGTGTGTGTACATTAAATGGTTGTATCTGCTTCTATGTGCCTTCACATTATTCCCATACACCCTAAATGACAGGTTGTCCATGATTATACTCTAATCTCAAGAGATTTAAAACCACTACTCAACTATGAAATAAATAAATGAATGAATGAGTTAGCACTTGTAGAGCGCCTGGTTACCCGTGGACATCCCAGTGCTAAAAGTAGCACCTATACCGGTTATAAATATATCAAGGGAAGAGGAGAGTTTTCAGTTTCTCGTGAAAATTCAGGTAGTTTGACTGTGAATGGATATAGAGGGGGAGGCGGTTCCAGGTCTTGGCAACATTATATGAGAAAAGACTGCCTCCACTTCTAACCCATTTAATTTTTGGGACTGTCACCAGATGTTTCATTTCGGATCTCAGGGCTCTATTGGACTCGTATGGGTGAATCATGGAACAAATCATTGAAGATCCTTCTCCCACAAGTGCTTTATGTGCAATGCACATGGCCTTAAACTGGATTTTCTCCTGAATTGGGAGCCAGTGCAAAGAGGTCTGGGTGGGTTTCGCTGAGAGACATTTAGGGATGTTCAGGAGCAGACGGGCAGCACAGTTTTGTACTGTCTGCAATATTTTGACGTGGAGTGAGGAGCTCCTAAGTATAGAGCATTGCCATAGTCAAGCTGTGACAAAATTAGAGCTTGAACTAGCAGTCTCCTGGCTGTGAAAGGTAGTAGAGGGAGAATCTTCCTAATCATCCTCAAGAGACCATAGCAGCTGGCTTCTACTTTCCGGGCTTGTTCCTTGAAATCAAGGTTCCAATCGAGCCAAACCCCCAGGCTCTTAATGTGCTTTTTCGGGGCAGGAGGAGGGCCCAAACAGTTAGGCAAGTGTGAATCTATATTGGAAGGGGTGGAATTTGCCAAGGAGCATCAGCTCAGTCTTTGCCTCATTGAGCTTAAGATATGAGCTATCTATCCATCTGGAGACTTTGCCTAGACAGGTGATTAGGCCCGGTTCAGAATTGTCATTTTTATTGAGGGAGAACACCAATTGAGTGTTGTCAGCATAGGTGACAATCTGATCAAAGGGAGTAACTGTTTCTGCCAGGGAGCTCATGTAGATATTAAATAAAGTGGGACTCAGTGCAGATCCCTGGGGAACTCCACATATGAGTGGCAGTTGATTTGAGGAAGTTTCATCCTGAGACTGAGAAAATTCTGTTTTCCAAGAAGGACTGCAGCCATTTCAGTGCCATTCCAATCACTCCTGCATCCTTGACTCTACTAATCAGCAGAGTGGTTCACAGTGTCGAAGGCTGCGCTCAAGTCCAACACAATCAGTGCTGCGCAGCCTCCGCCATCAATGATTTTCTAGTTTCCTATTGCCAGAAGTGCAGTCTCCATGCCTTGATGTGTTCTGAATCCTGTCTGTGAGGTATGGAATTTTTTGTTCTTTTCCAGGAATACAGAGAGGGCTGAGTTCACATGCTTCTCAGCAATTTTACTCATGCCTGGCAACAGGGACATCGGTCGATAGTTTAACCAGTCTTTCGGGTCCAAACTGTTTTTTTTTAAAAGGGCTTTGACCATCGCCTGTTTCCAAAGTGGGGGCACAGTTCACAGCAAAAGAGGCATTGATCAAATCCAGTACGACCAGAGAGATGGTCTCAATCTTATTTAAGATGGTGGGGGGGCTGGATCTATAGGAAAGCCAGATTTTAGGTGATTTAAAATCTTTTGCAAGGAAGCTTGTTCTAAGGGGGGGAATTCCTCGTACATGTCTTGTTCCTTCACTGAGTATGTTGGTGGTACCAATTGTAGGTCTGTGTCCTGAGGAAAGGACGTATAGATAGTTTGTATCTTGGCAGAGAAAAATTCTGATATCTGGTTACACCTACGAAATGAAGATAATAACTGGGAATCACGATTGTGAATAATCTTACGAGGACTTAAAGAACTGGTTGGCAAACCAAGCAAGATCATGTAGCACTAAAGAATTAAATATTAAATAAAATCGCGTATCGGCTTGGGTCAAAATTGATTCCTTTGAAAGCTTGTGTCGGCTTCTCTAATCAGTAGTAGTATTTCTTGAGTGCCTTTTTGGCCTAAAAGTTTGACCGAGCTATGTTCTTTCCTTGGGGACCAGCTCTCTAAATATTGTAAAGCAAATTAAAACTATCAACTCAATACTAGAAATTCCTGACACACCAGTAAACTAAAAGAAACAAAACAGCTTAAAGTTTTACAAAAGAATTGGCAGGGCGTGTACTGACTTGGAAGTAACACACTTGCAATCTCATTACGAAAGCAATGTGGCAAGGAAAGTAGACCATGAAATAAGGTGGGCTGATCTGAGGTCAGTAAAGTCAGACTTTATTAACTATTCAAATCATATTAACCTTTACTAATGACACAACTTTGATTGACATCAGCTGCATCTCAGTGTATTGCTGTGTAAATTACGCCCGGTATTCCTTTAAACAAGGCTGCTGAAGCTGAGCCCTCTCATGAACAATTCTGCCAGTTACTATTATGATATATTGAATGGCAGATTTTGCTAGACCTTGATTGTAGTCTGCTCTAAGTCCAAATGGTGTGTCAGCCAGTGTTTAGATCAAACATTAACATTGGGATTAAATGGCTAACTCCATTGTTAAGAACTTGCACTGCCCAAGACAGCTGCTGTGGAGCTATATTATAGAATATACATTTAGGCTCACACACATCACTGGCTTACTAGCTGTTCATAGCTTTACTTGATGGAGTTTAATGATACGCTAAATTTTTAGTCCAAGAACTTGAATTCTGGGCAAAAAAAAAGAATCTAATACGAGTTTATCGAACGGGGTTTTAACAGGGCTACAGCACAAAAGATAACCAACTTGTATTTTTAACGTTAATCTTCAGAGCCACACACACCAATAGTTTAGCACTATACACTGCTGTCTGAGGTTTTAGATGTGGTTTTGACAGGTTAGAAACACATTTTCTATGGACAAATCTGTATAGTTGGGTGGATCACAAATCAACTGCTTGGCATATTGAGATGTGGGTTAGGGTCTAGAAGGGCCCCATAACTCGTTACTTCAGGAGAAGAAAAATGTGACACAAAATTCAGCTTAAACAAGGTTGTGTAATGACTGTTTTTTAAAATAAATTATATACTACCTTAACCACCCCCACAAAATCTAGAGAGCAGTCTCTCCTCTCTTGCAGTATGCTGTTGGCAATAATTTTAGATCAAATACCTGTCAGCCTACAGCGAGCACTTGAACGCATAGTAAATTACTGTATAATAAATTGAAAATCCCTGGGAAAATGACGATCTGGTTGTTTGGAAAAACATGAGATAAAGGCGGTGTTGGAGCCGGCCTCGTGGCGTGGTCCTGTTCCCCCTCGCTCAGCCGCACGAGGTCCCATGCACCTCTGGGCTCTTCCATCTTGGATTGCACGTCACTCCACGTGACCACCTCCGTGACCCTGCTCTACCCGGCCTCTGTCCCAGCGAGGCCCGACATCGAGGCGCCAACCCCTGGCCCGGGGGATACCACGTGAGCCCTTCCCACTCCCGGCAGAGGGCAGTATAGATGGGACCCCCAACCGTCCTTCCACACCTAGGTGCGATCGCCCCACAGCTCTCTGGGGCCTGGCGCCTCTCCTGCTGGGCGTCTGGCCGCGCCCTACCCGGCCTCTCCGCCCTCCTGGGCGCAAGGGTCCGGACATCAAAGGGCTCAAGACCTATATCTGGGGCGACCCGACAACAAGATGACAGTTGTATCCCGGAGTCAAGAGCCCTGCTGATCGGATCGCGGCTGACCCTACGGAGAAAGACTCTTCCTGAACCTACCTACTGAGCCCTGCTAACGACGTCGCGGCTCCATCGTGCTTCCAAGACCTTCACGAACCTTTGGGGCCCTGCTGACGGCGTCGCGGCCCGACCTTGTTGCAACAGACCATTAGAGCCCAGCTGACCTCGTCGCGGCTCGACCGAAGCGGACCTACCACCGGAGCCCTGCTGACTGTGTCGCGGCTCGACCCAAGCGGAACTACCAACTGAGCCCTGCAGACGCCGTCTCGGCTCTCCACGTCCGAGCCGCTCTGAGACCAGCACCCAAGGTCTGGCGCAGAGCCTTCCCGTACCTGACTGGTACTAAGACTGTCCCGCTACCCTACCCCTCCAAGAACATTGAGACTCTTACCGGATCACTCGATCCCATTGTAAATATTGAAACGTACTCCTTTTTATATAAAGAACCAAGATAAGCAACTGATACGGAGTCCTGTGTGGTGGTGTTACTGGGCCTAGTACGATTATAGGAGAAGGACCTCTCCTAGGAGGCTTCTCAGCGGCGCTCGGCTATAACTTGGCGGTAGGAAGGTGCCTGGAGTAGTCCCTCCGACTCCCCGGTGGTCCTCCCTCCAACATTTGGTGGCCAGCGACGGGATCCGAGCCAGACGCAATCGTACAAGCAAGTAACGCACCCACTACCTAACCAGACGGAAAAAGAAAAGGGAGCCATGGACGGCCAAGAAGCAACCGTGGCCGCAACCTTCCAGCTGGAAAAACTGGAAGAATACACCCACAAAGAACTAAAACAATTCTGCAAGGACAAAGGGATCCCAACCACAGGATTGGGCACCAAGGAAGAAATGCAGAAAGCCCTGAAAGCCTGGGCCGAAGCCGAGGCCACTCCACCCCGCACCGAAGGGACCTCAGCCCGGAACGAAAACCTGCCGACCACAACCCCGACAGATGGGGGGCGAGGCATTCCCGAAGCCAGCCTATCCCACGAAGAAATACGAGAACGAGAGAGGGTCCGGGCACACGAAATGGACCTCACACGACTCCGGCTGGACGGCGAGCTCCAGCTGGCGGAGAAGAAAATAGCCCTGGAGCAACTACGGCTGCAAGAGGAAATCGAGGAAAAGAAACGGCATCGAGAACTCGAAGAGAGACGGCTAACCCTCGAACATGAGAGGAGCCTCAAAGAACTCTAACTGAAATCCAAAACGGGGGAGACCAGCACCCCTGGGGCCCGGGACGCTCTGCCACTGACTGAGCCAAAGGTTCATATCCCCAAGGATGTCGTCAAAGAGTACTACAAGAACGACGACATCCAGCAGTGGTTCCGAGCCTACGAGGTAGCCATGACCTCCCATCGGGTACCCCGGAAGGATTGGGGTGCCGGCCTATGGGGGAGGTTCCTCAGCGAGGGCCGTGATACCCTGCTGCAACTCCCCGACGCAGTGATGACCTCCTACGATCACATGAAGGAAGCCCTACTCACCCGCTACGGACTATCAGCCGAGATGTACCGGCAGCGCTTCCGGGACTGCAAGAAGCTCCCCGGTACCACCTGGGTCGAGTACGTGGACTTCTTCAGCCGGGCCTTTGAAGGATGGATAAAAGGGAGCAAGGTCACCTCGTACAATGAACTGTTCGACCTCATTGTCTGGGAGCACCTCGCCAACAACTGCTTTGTGGAACTAAGGCAACACCTCCTAGACAGTAAGTTGACCGAGCCCCGGAAGCTCGCCGCCGAAGCAGACCGATGGGTCAACACAAGGGTCCCCCGGAACCCCGTGGGGGACTACCAACGGAGTACCACGGGACCTCCTCGCCAGCGGGGCGGAGGAGGGGGGTCCCACCGCAGCCAAGAATTCCCGGCCGAAGCCCGCCACGGGGCCAAGTCGCCAACCACACGTCCCCGACCCTGGGCCGAAGGGGGACCCCCATCGCCCGACCGGGACCCCGACCACCAGTGACCTGCTTCGGCTGCCAGCAGACCGGCCACTATGCGAGCGACCCGGCCTGCCCCGTGAACCGACGAAACGGGACCGCTGGGCCCCCTCCCCGACAAATAGCCGCCGCTGCCCTGGGGGAAGGAGAAGAAGAGGAGGAAAGCCGCGAGGACGGGTCCCCCGAGTGGGAACCGGCGGCCATGTCGCTCATCTGCCTGGGCTCCCGAGAAATGGTGCCCCGAGCGGCCATCCCAAGCAACACCCAGAAGTACCAGCAGTGGGTCACCATCAACGGACGACGGGCCGAAGCCCTCCGGGACACTGGGGCTAGCGTGACCGCTGTCCGCTGCCACCTAGTGACCCCCGAACAAATCCTGCCACATGTCCTATGCCCTGTCCGGACCGCGGACAACACCGAAAGCATGTGCCGGATGGCCAGGATCCCCTTCGAGTGGGGAGGAGTGTCCGGCACCCTAAAAGTGACTGTCCGCGACGACGCCCCCGTGGACTGCCTCCTGGGGAATGACCTAGAGAGCTCCCCCTGGGCCCAGGTGGAGCGCCGAGAGCATCTGGGGATGCTAGGGCTGCCTGAGTGGGCCTGCGCCACCACCCGGTCCATGACCGCCCAACCCGCCGCTGCCGCGGCCACCGACCAGCCTACGGGCCCAGAACTATCACCCTCCTCCGGCACGGAGGAACCCGACGATGAGGCCGGGCCATCCGAACTGTCTCCCGACGAGGCCGCCTCCCTCAGCGAGATCCCCGAGCTGGCTCAGTGGCGCCACGATGGGGGCCCCACCCGCGAACAATTCCAGCAAGAACAGAAGGCCTGCCCGTCCCTCGAGGGGGCCCGACAGCAAGTGGCCGCCCAGGCCTCTGGGGACCCCACGGGAACCCACTGGGTCCCTCGAGGGGGCCCGACAGCAAGTGGCCGCCCAGGCCTCGGGGGACCCCACGGGAACCCACTGGGTCTATTGGGACAACGACTTACTATACAGCGAGCAGAAAGTCGTCGAGCTGGGAGCCGGCCGTGTGTTGGTGGTTCCCCTCCGGTTCCGGGAGTTCCTCCTGAACCTGGCGCATGACGTGCCCCTCGCCGGACACCTCGGGTGGGACAAGACTTATAGCCGCCTAGTGACCCATTTCTATTGGCCCCGAATGCGGAGAGACGTGGACCACCACTGCCGGTCCTGCCAGACCTGCCAGGCTAGCGGAAAAACTGGGGGTCGAGTTAAAGTCCCCCTCCAACCATTTCCAGCCGTCCACACCCCGTTCGAACGAGTGGGGATCGACATCGTGGGGCCCCTCGACCCCCGAACCACCCTAGGACACCGCTTCATCCTGGTACTGGTCGACCACGCCACCCGATACCCTGAGGCCATCCCACTCCGCACTGTGACAGCTCCAGTGGTGGGCCGGGCCCTGATGGGCATCTTCTCCAGGGTGGGGTTCCCCCGAGAAGAGGTGAGCGACAGGGGTACGAACTTCATTTCGAAATACATGAAATCCCTCTGGCAACAATGCGGGGTCACCTACAGATTCACTACCCCTTACCACCCCCAGGGGAACGGACTGGTCGAGCGGTTCAAGAGGACCCTAAAAGGGATGATCAAAGGTCTGGAAGAGCCCCTGCGGAGGAGGTGGGATGTCCTGCTGCCCTGCCTCCTGTTCGCCTATCGAGAGGTACCACAGAAATCCCTGGGCTTCAGCCCCTTCGAACTATTGTATGGGCACCCCGTCTGAGGGCCCCTCAGCCTGGTCAAAGAGGGCTGGGAGGCGAACGTCCAAGATGCCCCCCCCCCCGACGTCTACCGGTACCTCCTGACCCTGCGGAACCAGACTCGGAAGTTCCGGGCCCTGGCAGAAGCCAACCTCGAAGCCAGCCAAGAAGACATGAAGCGCTGGTATGACGCAAATGCCTCGACCATCGAGTTCGAGCCAGGCCAGCAAGTCTGTGTCATGTCACCCGTGGACCCCTGCGCCCTGCAGGACAAGTGGACCGGGCCCTTCAAGGTGGTTGAGAGGAAGAGCCCCGTCACCTACCTAGTCGACATGGAGTCCCCGAGGAACCCCCTCCGGGTCCTGCACGCCAACCGGCTCAAGCCCCACTTTGCCAGAACTGAACTAAGCCTGCTGCTGGCTACTGATGATGGGGGCGAAAGCGACTCCGAGCCCCTGCCAGACATCCTGGGGTCCTCGGGCCAAGACGGTTCCTTGGAGGGAGTCCACCTCTCCGACACGCTGACCCCAGAACAGCGCCATGACTGCCGGAGGCTGCTGCAACCCTTCGCTGCCCTCTTCTCCCTCATGCCCGGGGTGACCCCCTGGTGCATACACGACGTGGATACCGGGGACAGCCCCCCTGTGCGACATCGCGCCTACCGAGTACCTGACCGAGGCCGGGCCTGCATACAGACCGAGGTCGCCAAGATGCTCGCCCTCGGAGTCATTGAGCCCTCAGACAGCCCGTGGGCCAGCCCGGTGGTCTTGGTGCCGAAGGCCGCCGCCCCCGGTACTTCTCCGGAACCCCGATTTTGTGTAGACTACCGGGGCCTGAACGCAGTCACCAAGACCGATGCCCACCCCCTGCCCCGGGCAGACGAGCTGATCGATCGCTTAGGGGCCGCCCGCTACCTAAGCACCTTTGATCTCACCGCTGGGTACTGGCAGATCAAGCTCACTCCCGGCGCCCAGGAACGATCCGCCTTTTCCACCCCCGATGGGCACTACCACTTTCGGGTGATGCCCTTCGGTATGAAGAACGCCCCAGCGACCTTTCAGAGGCTGGTAAACAAGGTCCTGGCCGGGCTAGAAGCCTTCAGCGCGGCCTACCTCGACGACATTGCAGTCTTCAGCGACCATTGGGCCGCGCACCTGGGACACCTCGGCGAAGTCCTGGACGCTCTCCAAAGGGCCGGGCTCACAATTAAGGCCAGCAAGTGCCAGATCGGTCAAGGATCTGTGACCTATCTGGGCCACCAGGTGGGGAGTGGCCAGGTGGTGCCCCTCCAGTTGAAGGTCGATGCCATCCAGGCGTGGGAGCCCCCCGCAACCCAGACAGCTGTCCGGACCTTCTTAGGCCTCACAGGCTACTACCGGCGATTTATTAAAGATTATGGCAGCATCGTGGGCCCCCTTACGGAGCTCACTTCCAAGAAACAGCCCAAGGTGGTGCACTGGACGCCCCGCTGTCAGACCGCTTTTGAAGCCCTCAAGGCGGCCATGTGTGCTGCCCCGGTGCTCCAGGCCCCTGACTACAGCAAGGAATTTGTGGTGCAGACCGACGCATCAGAGTACGGGGTCGGGCGGTCCTCTCCCAGATGGACGCCGAGGGCCTCGACCGACCTGTGGCCTTTATAAGCCGCCGACTGCTGCCACGAGAACAGAAGTGGAGCACCATCGAGCGGGAGGCCTTCGCTGTGGTATGGGCTCTCAAGAAGCTCCGGCCCTACCTTTTCGGCACCCACTTCAGGGTCCAGACTGACCACCGACCCTTGCGGTGGCTCATGCAAATGCGGGGCGAGAACCCCAAGCTGTTGCGATGGTCCATCTCGCTGCAAGGGATGGACTTCACCGTGGAACACCGGCCCGGCAACGACCACGCCAATGCTGACGGCCTGTCCCGATTCTTCCGCCTCGGCGAGGAGAACCCCCAAGGAGATGGGTGACTCTCCCTGCCTTCAGCTGGGGGGGACGCGTGTTGGAGCCGGCCTCGTGGCGTGGTCCTGTTCCCCCTCGCTCAGCCGCACGAGGTCCCATGCACCTCGGGGCTCCTCCATCTTGGATTGCACGTCACTCCACGTGACCACCTCCGTGACCCTGCTCTACCCGGCCTCGGTCCCAGCGAGGCCCGACATCGAGGCGCCAACCCCTGGCCCGGGGGATACCATGTGAGCCCTTCCCACTCCCGGCAGAGGGCAGTATCGATGGGACCCCCAACCGTCCTTCCACACCTAGGTGCGATCGCCCCACAGCTCTCTGGGGCCTGGCGCCTCTCCTGCTGGGCGTCTGGCCGCGCCCTACCCGGCCTCTCCGCCCTCCTGGGCGCAAGGGTCCGGACATCAAAGGGCTCAAGACCTATATCTGGGGCGACCCGACAACAAGATGACAGTTGTATCCCGGAGTCAAGAGCCCTGCTGATCGGATCGCGGCTGACCCTACGGAGAAAGACTCTTCCTGAACCTACCTACTGAGCCCTGCTGACGACGTCGCGGCTCCATCGTGCTTACAAGACCTTCACGAACCTTTGGGGCCCTGCTGACGCCGTCGCGGCCCGACCTTGTTGCAACAGACCATCAGAGCCCAGCTGACCTCGTCGCGGCTCGACCGAAGCGGACCTACCACCGGAGCCCTGCTGACTGTGTCGCGGCTCGACCCAAGCGGAACTACCACCTGAGCCCTGCAGACGCCGTCGCGGCTCTCCACGTCCGAGCCGCTCTGAGACCAGCACCCAAGGTCTGGCGCAGAGCCTTCCCGTACCTGACTGGTACTAAGACTGTCCCGCTACCCTACCCCTCCAAGAACATTGAGACTCTTACCGGATCACTCGATCCCATTGTAAATATTGAAACGTACTCCTTTTTATATAAAGAACCAAGATAAGCAACTGATACGGAGTCCTGTGTGGTGGTGGTACTGGGCCTAGTACGATTATAGGAGAAGGACCTCTCCTAGGAGGCTTCTCAGCGGCGCTCGGCTATAACTTGGCGGTAGGAAGGTGCCTGGAGTAGTCCCTCCGACTCCCCGGTGGTCCTCCCTCCAACAGGCGGTATATAATATTTAAGAATTTGGTGTGGGTAAAAAAAAAACCTGTAAAAGAGCATTGTGCTTCCTTGAAACACTTTATTCCAACGTATGAGGAGAAATCCACCTGGGCCGACACTGGTACCTACATCAAAGATCATGGAGACAAAGCTAAATCCCACATAGTGTCTTGTTGGCCTTTGATAAAGTACTTTACAAGTCCAGATTAGGCTAGAATTTATTCTCCAAGAAATACATTTTTGAACTGGTGCATCAAAATGTATGCATACTCTTAATGAAATGAAGGTGAAGATTGTGCTTCTTTTACTAAAAATCAGCAGTCAATGAAAAACAGTTCCTAAACTATGTCCCTGAACAATATGCCTAAATCACTGGTCTATACTGTTCAGAAGTTGGGAGCATTGCAGTTTTTGATATATTAACTGTCTCTTTATTTTGTGTATTTTCATAAATAGACAGTTAATATATCAAAAACTGCAATGCTCCCAACTTCTGAACAGGTAATCGCCCACTTTGATTGCAGGTCTTTCTGACTTACAAACAATTTATACTCTGCCTTCAGTTTCATTCTTGCTTTCTTGCTGCCCCACAATAGAAAATTGAAGTTATCTCTATCATATGTAATCAAACCAGACGAACAAAAATAATGCATTGATACCCAATGCAAGTATGCTATAATCACATCAACAAAATTATTTCTGTTGGGGAAATCTGCTCCATCGAATCTTTGATAGATTTTAACATTCCCAATGGTAGAGCTAGACAAGTTTTTATCCTACACCAGGTCTCAGATTATGCCTGTTCAAAGCTTATTCATGGCAAAGTGATATAAATAATAGATTTAGAATCAAACTTTGTAAAAGTTCAATCAGAAGATCAGTTAGTGGACCCTCTAGGCAATTATGCTCCAAATTCATAAATCAATTTTTGCTACCAACTTGAGCCATTTTTCTCACCTGGAAAGGGTAGTGGAAGTCGCTGATTTTTATGGTTTCTATAAAGCAATGAGCAATTGGCCCATACTGCCCATTCTAAATTCTATTAAACAGTCTTCACACTTCATCTGCTTTCAAATGTTGCATCACTCGCACCCTTAGGTTATCTGAAAAAGTAGTAAATAAAATGCACCTTAAATAGGTTTTCATACATTGGTATATGTGGAAAGATGGCCCTTCAGAAGAGGACTCTCTGCCTGCTAAACCAAGTCTCACACACTAGATACTAGTCTGCACAGATTCAAATAAACCATAATCAGTTTGGCTGACCATTGTTCCCTGGGTTTGTTCAGGAGGTCAGGATAGCTCTACAGAACTTTCACACTATATATTCACTTCCAACAAAGAAGAAAATGGTGGTCTAGTAGGATAAGCTGGTCTTGGCCTCTTCACTTTACACCCCAATGGGTGTCTTGCTAATATCTGCAGCTTAATAGCATACAAAATTATTTTCCAAGAGCAAAGTGAACACCCTCCATTTGTTGCACCAACACATCAATTTCTTCCACAAAGCATCCTATGATTTCTGGGTTGTGCTGAACCAGGTATCTTGTTTTGAAAAACCTAGCACTTGCCAATATTTTCGTAATCCTTCCAGGCCAAAAGTGTCAGCTATCCTGTCATTATCATGTGCTGCAACTGTCCCCCTGGGATTGTCAGAGCTCCTAAAATGGTTGGAGGAACCAGGATATTTCTAGAAGCACTGCAAAACATGGCACGGCCTTTCAAATTTCAATCAGCAGAAGCAAATCTGCTTTCTGGCTCCTGGTTTGGGCAGCTAAATGTGGGATCGTGGAGGGTGGGATCGTGGAGGGTGGGATCGTGGAGGGTGGGATCGTGGAGGGTGGGATCGTGGAGGGTGGGATCGTGGAGGGTGGGATCGTGGAGGGTGGGATCGTGGAGGGTAGAGTGGAGAGTGGAGGAGAGTGGAGAGTGGAGAGTGGAGGAGAGTGGAGGAGAGTGGAGGAGAGTGGTGGAGAGTGGAGAGTGGAGGAGAGTGGAGGAGAGTGGAGGAGAGTGGAGGAGAGTGGAGGAGAGTGGAGGAGAGTGGAGGAGAGTGGAGGAGAGTGGAGAGGAGAGTGGAGAGGAGAGTGGAGAGGAGAGTGGAGAGGAGAGTGGAGAGGAGAGTGTGGAGGAGAGTGTGGAGGAGAGTGTGGAGGAGAGAGTGGAGGAGAGAGTGGAGGAGAGAGTGGAGGAGAGAGTGGAGGAGAGAGTGGAGGAGAGAGTGGAGGAGAGAGTGGAGGAGAGTGGAGAGGAGAGGAGAGTGGAGAGGAGAGGAGAGTGGAGAGGAGAGGAGAGTGGAGTAGAGTGGAGAGTGGAGAGTGGAGTAGAGTGGAGAGTGGAGAGTGGAGAGTGGAGTGGAGAGTGGAGTAGAGTGGAGAGTGGAGTAGAGTGGAGAGTGGAGTGGAGAGTGGAGAGTGGAGTAGAGTGGAGAGTGGAGAGTGGAGTAGAGTGGAGAGTGGAGTAGAGTAGAGTGGAGAGTGGAGTAGAGTGGAGAGTGGAGTAGAGTAGAGTGGAGAGTGGAGAGTGGAGGAGAGTGGAGAGTGGAGAGTGGAGGAGAGTGGAGGAGAGTGGAGAGTGGAGTAGAGTAGAGTGTGGAGTGGAGAGTGGAGAGTGGAGGAGAGTGGAGAGTGGAGGAGAGTGGAGGAGAGTGGAGGAGAGTGGAGTAGAGTGGAGTAGAGTGGAGTAGAGTGGAGTAGAGTGGAGAGTGGAGAGTGGAGTAGAGTAGAGTGGAGAGTGGAGTAGAGTGGAGAGTGGAGTAGAGTAGAGTGGAGAGTGGAGTAGAGTAGAGTGGAGAGTGGAGAGTGGAGAGTGGAGAGGAGAGTGGAGAGTGGAGAGTGGAGTGGAGAGTGGAGAGTGGTGGAGAGTGGAGGAGAGTGGAGAGTGGAGTAGAGTAGAGTAGAGTGTGGAGTGGAGAGTGGAGAGTGGAGGAGAGTGGAGAGTGGAGAGTGGAGTAGAGTAGAGTGGAGAGTGGAGAGTGGAGAGTGGAGAGTGGAGAGTGGAGTAGAGTAGAGTGGAGAGTGGAGAGTGGAGTGGAGAGTGGAGAGTGGAGGAGAGTAGAGTGGAGAGTGGAGAGTGGAGTGGAGAGTGGAGAGTGGAGGAGAGTGGAGAGTGGAGTGGAGAGTGGAGAGTGGAGGAGAGTGGAGAGTGGAGGAGAGTGGAGAGTGGAGGAGAGTGGAGGAGAGTGGAGAGTGGAGAGTGGAGTAGAGTGGAGAGTGGAGAGTGGAGGAGAGTGGAGAGTGGAGAGTGGAGGAGAGTGGAGGAGAGTGGAGAGTGGAGAGTGGAGGAGAGTGGAGGAGAGTGGTGGAGAGTGGAGAGTGGAGTGGAGAGTGGAGTAGAGTAGAGTGGAGAGTGGAGAGTGGAGTGGAGAGTGGAGAGTGGAGGAGAGTGGAGAGTGGAGAGTGGAGGAGAGTGGAGTAGAGTAGAGTGGAGAGTGGAGAGTGGAGTGGAGAGTGGAGAGTGGAGGAGAGTGGAGAGTGGAGGAGAGTGGAGGAGAGTGGAGGAGAGTGGAGGAGAGTGGAGGAGAGTGGAGGAGAGTGGAGGAGAGTGGAGAGTGGAGTAGAGTGGAGAGTGGAGAGTGGAGTAGAGTGGAGAGTGGAGTGGAGAGTGGAGAGTGGAGTAGAGTGGAGAGTGGAGAGTGGAGAGTGGAGAGTGGAGAGTGGAGTAGAGTGGAGAGTGGAGAGTGGAGAGTGGAGGAGAGTGGAGGAGAGTGGAGAGTGGAGAGTGGAGTAGAGTGGAGAGTGGAGAGTGGAGTGGAGAGTGGAGTAGAGTGGAGTAGAGTGGAGAGTGGAGAGTGGAGTAGAGTAGAGTGGAGAGTGGAGTAGAGTGGAGAGTGGAGAGTGGAGTAGAGTGGAGAGTGGAGAGTGGAGTAGAGTGGAGAGTGGAGAGTGGAGTGGAGAGTGGAGTAGTGGAGAGTGGAGTAGAGTGGAGAGTGGAGAGTGGAGAGTGGAGTAGAGTGGAGGAGAGTGGAGAGTGGAGGAGAGTGGAGAGTGGAGGAGAGTGGAGGAGAGTGGAGAGTGGAGAGTGGAGAGTGGAGGAGAGTGGAGGAGAGTGGAGGAGAGTGGAGAGTGGAGAGTGGAGGAGAGTGGAGGAGAGTGGAGGAGAGTGGAGAGTGGAGTAGAGTGGAGAGTGGAGTAGAGTGGAGAGTGGAGAGTGGAGTGGAGAGTGGAGAGTGGAGTAGAGTGGAGAGTGGAGAGTGGAGTAGAGTGGAGAGTGGAGTAGAGTAGAGTGGAGAGTGGAGTAGAGTGGAGAGTGGAGAGTGGAGTGGAGAGTGGAGAGTGGAGTAGAGTGGAGAGTGGAGAGTGGAGAGTGGAGTAGAGTGGAGAGTGGAGAGTGGAGAGTGGAGTAGAGTGGAGAGTGGAGTAGAGTAGAGTGGAGAGTGGAGTAGAGTGGAGAGTGGAGAGTGGAGTGGAGAGTGGAGAGTGGAGGAGAGTGGAGGAGAGTGGAGGAGAGTGGAGGAGAGTGGAGGAGAGTGGAGAGTGGAAGTGGGGAGAGGGAGAGTGGAGTGGAGAGTGGAGAGTGGAGTGGAGAGTGGAGTAGAGTGGAGAGTGGAGGAGAGTGGAGGAGAGTGGAGAGTGGAGAGTGGAGAGTGGAGTGGAGAGTGGAGTAGAGTGGAGAGTGGAGTAGAGTGGAGAGTGGAGTGGAGAGTGGAGAGTGGAGTAGAGTGGAGAGTGGAGAGTGGAGAGTGGAGTAGAGTGGAGAGGAGTAGAGTAGAGTGGAGAGTGGAGTAGAGTGGAGAGTGGAGTAGAGTGGAGAGTGGAGAGTGGAGTGGAGAGTGGAGAGTGGAGGAGTGGAGAGTGGAGGAGAGTGGAGGAGAGTGGAGAGTGGAGTAGAGTAGAGTGTGGAGTGGAGAGTGGAGAGTGGAGAGTGGAGAGTGGAGGAGAGTGGAGGAGAGTGGAGTAGAGTGGAGTAGAGTGGAGTAAGTAGAGTAGAGTGGAGTGGAGAGTGGAGAGTGGAGTGGAGAGTGGAGAGTGGTGGAGAGTGGAGGAGAGTGGAGAGTGGAGTAGAGGTGGGTGTGGAGTGGAGAGTGGAGAGTGGAGTGTAGAGTGGAGAGTGAGAGTGGAGAGTGGAGAGTGGAGAGTGGAGTAGGTAGAGTGGAGAGTGGAGAGTGGGAGAGTGAGAGTGGGATGAGTGGAGAGAGGG